>NC_071394.1:17823033-20440969 GCF_022682495.2 Desmodus rotundus
TTGTGAATTTGTTCAAAATGCCAATTTCTCAGCCTTACCCCTTACAAATTCATATTCATTAAGTCTGTTGTGAGTTCTAGCTTTATTTTTTATCTTCCTCATCCCATACAAACCTAACTAATTCAGAAGCAGGTTTTAGAGGATGTTATTTTAAGAAAAGCGGTTATACTCTATTACAATTTCTGTTCTGCACAAATCCTCCCTTATGTTCTCACATAACAGTTTTTATGTGAGAAATAGTCCTGTTTAGCCTTATTGACTTATGTCTACATAGGTAGTTAAATAACAGAATATGAAAACTGAGGCCTTGAGTAAGTTTGTATTTAGAACTTTAAAGTTACTTGAGCTGTATCTGATTATGCTCATTAAATAACTTATAAAAATAACATTGCCTCTTCTATAGTAGGACCATAATATTTTCAGCTGAATGATAAAACAATTGCAAATTTTGGCAATTACTCATTTCTCCTATTCATATTGTATCCATGGCATTCATGGTTTGGGTTAAGAACCATACGCTTTCACTCATATGTGGGATATAAAACTGAAAGCAGTAAGTGAGCAAACAAGTAAAACAAACAAAACTCATAGATGCAGACAACAATATAGTGGTTACCAGAGGGAAGTGGGTGGGAGACAAATACACAATGTCTGTCCAAAAGGTATCCAGCCTTGCACTGAAGAAGATACAAGATACAAGAAACGTTGTACACAGGGCAAGGATGCCTTAGCCCCCTTCAAAGTAGGCACCTTGGGACCTCACACAGTTCTCTCAATTGCTATCAGGTGCCCTATTGTATTTTCCTAAACCTCTTCCCTTTCAAAGGTGCTTTTACTTTTGGGAAAAGCCAGAAGTTGCAGGGCACCTGGGTGATTTGATGTTTCACCAAAAAACTCTGCATGATATATGATGCATGAGTGGACACGTTGTCATGATGAAGCTGCCAATCACCAGTTGCCCATAGCTGTGGCCTTCTGAATCATCTAAATAGTTTCCATGGAGGAATGTTCAAGCTAAATGCGGAGTTTGGTGCAGATTCATTGCTTTACTTGCTCAGTCATTTTGAATGGGATGACCACACAGTACACATGCTCAGTCAATGGCGTCTACCACCTCCCTGACTAGTACAGTGAAGTAGTCATTATTCATGCACATGCATTCCAGTCCACTCTTCTTGGCTGCCAAGTTACAACGATGTCATCAAAGAGTTCTCGTTACATTAACAATGGTTGGTTTGTTTCCTGAGAGATCTTGTATGGTGATGGAAGATGATTTGACTTTGGGTGGTGGGCACACAATGAAATGTGAAAATCATATATCATAGAACTGTGCACTTAAAACATATATAATTTTATTAACCAATGTCACCCCAATAAAGTTAATAACACTTTAAAAATTAAAAATAAATAAATAAATAAATAAGGACAATGGTTTTAGGCCATCCTCACCTCCATTTCCCACCCCCCTTTTTCCAGCATCAGTCATTTCCTCTTCCTAGTATCTATCAGCCTTTCACTCAAAACATCAGGGTTAACACCTGCCTTTAACAGTTTATGAAGTATATATAGAACCTGGTAGTAATACATGCCAAGAACTTATATCAATCTGATTGACTTAGCATCCTCAAAGCTAAGCAAAATTTAGAAAAGTAGTAGTAAGTAAAATTTAGAAAAATTAATTTTGCTATGAAATGATATAAAATGTATAATCCAAGTCTATATACATTTCAGAAGTTTATCATCATTCATTTGCCATAATACTCTATTTAGATAGAAAATCCAGTGTGCAAATTAATTGAAATAAAATCTGTTCAGATAGTTAAGCTGAAATTTACATTAGGTATTAAAACATGAAAAATTACAGAGATCATTAGAGTATACAAAAGGAACAGAAAATATTAAAATTGAAAATCTAATTTCATAGCTATTCTGCCCCCAACTATCTCCTACTTCTGTTGAGTGATTAATTTCCATCCTTAAATATCAATTAAGAATACTTTCCTGGGGGGGGTAGATTTCTGTTGCCTTTTGTTATGTTACATCACCTGTCTAAATATTTTCACAACTCCATGTCTTCTTAATAGCATTCTTCCCACTTCATAGTTAAACATTTTTGTCTGGGAACTTTCTTATAACATATGGCCCTGGCTGGTGTGGCTCAGTGGACTGAGCGCCAGCCTGTGAACCAAAGGGTCACTGTTTCGATTCCCAGTCAGGGCACATGCCCGGGTTGCAGGCCAGACCCCCGTAGGGGGTGTGCAAGAGGCAACCACACATTGATGCTTCCGCCTCTTTCTCCCTCCTTTCCCCTCTCTTTAAAAATAAATAAATAAAATCTTAAAAAAACTTTTCCATTAAAAAAAGAATACAATATGAATAGATGAAAAAGATTCCTTAAATAATGGAAAAATCTGACAAACACTCTCAGGTTAAGGATCAAGGTGAACATTCAGAGTAATAACTCATACTGATAGTGTGTTCCTTTCACCTGATGTGATAACTTTATTTCTGTGGTTTTGATTCTAAAATTCTGGAATAATTTCCTGGATAAATAGTAAAAAACATAAAACAAATCGCAATAAAGAGGTCTTACAAAATATCTGACTGTTACACTTTAAAACTGCCAAGGTCAACCAAACAAGAAAAGTCTGAGAAACTCTCACAGCCAAGAGGAGGCCCAGGAGACATGGTGAGTAAATGCAATGTGGTATCCTGGAGAGGATCCTGGAATATAAATAAAATCTAACAAAATATGAATAAATTATGGACCTTTGTTCATAAAAACAAATCAATATTGGTTCAGTAATTGTGACAAATATACTGTACTAATGTAAGATATTAGTAGTGGGAGAAGTGGGGTATGAAATATATAGGAACTCTTTGTACTGTGGTTGTATTTTTCCTGTAAATCTAAAACTATTCAAAATAAAAATGTTCATTAAAAAAAAACCAACCTGTTTAATTATCTGTCTTCCCTGTCAGACTCTGGGATCTCTAAAAGTCAGTGCCTGTTTGAATCACCTCTGTAGCCTCAGTTCACAGCACACGAGGGGCTTGATACATCACTTTTGAAAGAGCGATTGAATGAATGAGTAAAATAAACCTTTAATAGTTGACTGTAAAAGAATCTTTATTCCCTGAAGACACTCCTATTTACCTATGTAAATAATATGTCTTCAAACCGCCAGTCTCGATGCAAATGAATGCCACCCGCCTCTTCTCCCACGACCTCTTGCTCTTGGGTCTCTGATGTTATTTTCCCTGATTGACAGCCCTAAATATCCGTTTGCTTCCAAAAGAATCTCTGTGCCCTGGAATAATCAACATCGTTTGCTTTCTATGCCAAGCACAGCAGATAAACCTGCGAAAACCAGGAAGAGCTTAGGGATGCCTCTCTAGGAACAGGCATTCAAAGAGCCTGGCTGCTTTCTGACACTCTTGACGCCAATAGATTACTCTCCCAAGACTCCTTAGCCATGGTGATATCATTGATATTAGCATGTCTGATATATTAATATTTAGAGAATCAATGGATTGAGTGAAAATTTTTTTTAAAGGGAAAATATCCCTGGAAAGTTTAAGCGCCTAAAAATCCCTCCTGCTTTTACCATGAATTAATTTCAGGCATATAGTTTTCTAATTTGAGATGTTTTTGATCTAAGAGAGAGTTGAGAAACATAGTTTTGGAGACTGCAGCACCCTGGAATATACAGTAGAGTTTTTATTGTAGTGGAGGGCCCACTACCACAGTATTGGTTTGTTGAAAATTTGGCAAAAGGTGCCACAAATGGAAGGGGTTTTAAACCTGGGTGAGGAATACAAGTCAAAGACTAGAGTCATATTAAATAATAACAAGACAAAGAAGAAAGAAAAAGAAGCAGGAGAAATAGGAGTAGAAAAGTATGTTTTCTAGTGTTGATACTACTTTGTACAGAAAGCAGAACTGAAATTAAAACTGTTAATGTGATAATTCAGAGATGCCATTGAACACATTAGCTTTTGAGAGTTCATTTTGGAAAATAAAAATATACATTTACAATGTTATTTCCATGGGAAACTATTTCACATTCTGTAAAATCAACTCAGAGGAGAAAGTGCACTTAAAAGTTCAAGACTGGTTATACTTTTTTTTAAAGTAAGCTACAACTAAACCTAAATGAGCTCCTTAGTAGGCCAGACAAAACAAGATTGATTTTGACAATTACTTAGTGCAACATACTTAATGCTTTTAATACTATATAAAGGTCAAATGGACTAATGACTAAAACATTTGTTCTCAAATCTGGCTGGATGAATGAGAGGACCTGCACCACCAGTTACTGGATTCCGGGCACTGTTGTAAGTGCTGAGACTGAGCCCTCGCCTGAAATCTGACACCACGCAATGGGCTAATGGAAACAATGTTGATGTGTTTTCAAGGGAAGAAATGCCTGGCTTAGAGAAGGTAAGTGGCACAGTTTAAATTTAAACTTGATTCATTTTGATTCCAAAGCTTGGGATTTTATCTTTCATAACTGATGAACCTTACTTTCAAAAAGTCCCACTTAGAGTATTGCAAATAAAATTTAGCAGATGCCTAGTAATTTTCCACTCAAATAGGCATCGTTTTGAATGTGTATTGAAACTTTGTAATGGAGATGCACATTTAACCAGATCTTTTTTCTTTTGGAAAAAGCGACCAAACAGGCCACTCACTCAAGTAGCATTCCCTCTTTTTACCAATTTCAAAAACAATCTAATTGTAAACTAAATGGCTGAAGTAGGCATTCTTTAATTAAGTGATAAAATTATATTTTAGGTGGGAAAAAGTGACTTTAGTTCATCTTCCTACTGAATACTAAATTATATAAAGTGTCTTGTCAGCTGGGATGGGTCTGTCTGTTCCCATTGCTCCCCACCCCACTAAGAATCTGCAGAATCCACAGAGCCTGTGAGCCAAGTGCTCAGCACAGGGAGCTCTTCCTGCTGCCTCAGAAGCAAGCTCCTGTTAGAGGAGCTCAGCTACCTTCTCATTCAGGACGTGAAGATAAGATGATACTCTTAACACTTAGCAGGATATGCTAGTTTGAAGCTAAAAAAAAAAAAAACCCAGAAGACATGTAATATGGCACCCTTAACCTGAAAACAAACTATGTTTAGAATGAACCATTTAATATTAAACTTTGCCTAACATGGAGAAATATTTAAATACAAATCATCTTATTTATGTGTTTTTATTTTTGACAAAGCAGTCAAATGAGAAATGAGTTGTCCTCTAGCTAATTTTCTAAAATAGAATTACACATTTCTGAATGACTTAATTACAAATCAGTAGATCATAATTAGTAATTTTGTATATTTTTTCACTTTATCGATGGCAAATATTTACAGGTAGAAATATTGTGGTTTTGCAGGTTTTTTTGAAACACGTATTATAATTTATGCAGATACTTAACAATCTAACAATAAATATTAGTCACTTTAAAGACATTTTTACTGTAGAAATTAGTCTGTCCTGGACAAATGGATTAATGCCACGCATCCGGGCGACCTGAAAACCTGTGCTGTAGCAGAATCAGTGAGTGTGGTCTGCTGCGAGGGTCCCTAATACTTGCTGAAGTCCTTGCATGACACAATCAGTAGCAACAAATGAGTAAGTGAAATACAGTACATCAATCACAGAGCTGAAAAAATCCTTAGAAATCCATTTGACCCAGTTCTTATCCTTTTATAAGACACGATCTTTTCAACGCATATTTCAGCGTGACTCGTAAAAATTAGGAACTCAGGGAAGGTTACAGAAGTGAGGTCAATGCGAATTAATGATAGGGGAAGTGCTCTGTGACAAACGGATTATCTTAGTTTCTTGGTAGAAAATAGGCCTGTTAGAGTTATCTGGGTTAGATGTTTCTGCTTCATTTTGATCTGGAGGCAATTCCATTGGAATAATAGTGGTAGAGGGCAGAAATAATGCACTGAAAAAATAATCTCAGAAAAACCTAAGCTGTTTCTGAGCATGGAGGCTCACACGCTTTCTTAGTCTGTTAGAACATGTCAGTATCTTTAGCTGGGAAAGAAGTATTTCTGCTGGATTCAAGGGCTTTGTAAAGGAGGGAAGATTTACATGGCTGGGAATATAAAAAATAATGTCAGAGAGACACGTTTTAGGAGAAAAAAGCTGGCAGACATCAGATCCATGTAATTTCTGAGAGACCTAGTCCCAGACCTGAGAAGGATGGGCAAGCAGTAGAACTTCACGAAAGGACTGAGTGAGGGAACCATGCGTCCGACCAGAGGATATGTAACATGCAAAACGTACACTCAGAAACTGGACTGGAGGAAAGGTTAAAAACTCTAAGAAAGTCTTTCAGAAAGAACTTTATTAAAAGAGAAAAATGTTTGTCCGTCTCAGATAGAACAGAGTATTTTCAGGTGAACAGCGTTTCCTCAGTTCAAGCCTTCTACCTTCTATTCAAAATAATTCCACCTTCTTCTTGTCCGGTCTCTTACTTTGGCAAACAAAATTTGTTGAACAATTCAAACAATCATTATTTTAGAATTCACTGTAATTTACAATGAGTATTCTTAAATTCTTTCTTCGCATCATTCTATAGAGTGTGGCCAAGGAAATTTAAGATGACAATGCAAAGTCATGTTCCCCACATACTGACGGTGAAACTCAGGCAAATTATATAAACTTCCTAAACGTCAGCCCAATGTATTTCTCACGTCATCATCACTAAATTGTTCATAAGCATTGTTCTGACTGACATTCCAGCAGCAGTTTATGAGCATTTGCTTTGCTCTGTATTTTCACCGATATTTGTGTGCTCAGGTGCCTAAATTTATGACAATTGGATGAGTGCAGCCTGATTGAATATTGTGGTATCAATTCATTTATTTATTTTATAGGCCCCTTGGGTTTCCGTTCATCCTGTTTGCCCCTTTCTAGATCAGGCTATTTATCTTGTCATTTTGTAGGATTTTCTATATTCTAGAGATGAATTCATTAGGAGTTAGAGGCTTTGAAAATGTTTCTTCTAACTGAATTTTCAAAAACACTTTGTGATGTAGAAAAGTAAAATTTAATTGTAAGGTAGCAAAATGCATCAATTTATTTACAGTTTGCATGCCTGTGTTTTAAGAAACCTTTCCCAGTGAAGATTATAATGATACTGTTTTATTTAATACTTTTGAAATTTTACTATTCACTCTAGGTTTTTAGTCATGTGGACTTGAGTTGTGGGCCAGTAATATGAGGGTCTCTTTTTCTTTTCTTGCTTGGCACTGTTTGGTCCCAGACACATTTCTCTCTCCTCATTCCACTTCTGTTTGCAAGGATGGCTGACTTCTGTGGGTCATAGTAAGGACCTAATCTTGGCTGGGTGGAGACATGGACTGATGTGTTTTCCTTCTTCCCCTGCACGCGCAATGTGTCTGGCAGCAACTGCACCTCTTCCATTGGGTCAGGTCCAGCCAGACAGGTTCAGGATGTTTAATTTCTTCAAGCTGATGCCAGTACCTCCACTCAGTTCACCCGATCTCCTCCATTTGACTCAGACGTAGGGAAAAATCATCACAGCCTCCTGCTTTCTTTAACTTTTAGATTGACTCACTGTCTCCTGGTTAGCACCTCAGCCTCTTCCATCACGTGAAACTGAGTCCATGTAATTTCCTTAATAAAATCATGAAAAAGCTTTGGATTTTATTGACCTTTTTCCTGTATTTGTTGAAGTAATCCAACATGTTTCTTCATTGTTTCTTTGTCTCTTACTATTATTTTGAGATTTTATAAATGTGAAATTATCCTTGTCCTGTTGTTATTTCTTATGTGGTTTTATATACACTCTGTTTTCACATGCCTGAAAATATCTTATTTTTCCTATCATTCCATAATGGCTTATAATTTACATACTGCCTTCACAGTTATTTGCCCTAGAACTGACATATATTCTATTACTTCCTTGTTCTCAGACTAGAATGTAATATGTTCTATGAGGGCAGGGGTTTCTGTCTGTTTTGTTTATAGTTCTCTCCATGGCATAAATGCCAACGTCAGGCACACAGCAGAGACTTGATAAATATTCAAATATTAAAATATTGAAGCTCATTGCTATTCATACATCTGCTTTAGTCTACTTGCAGTTCTTTTGCAAATAAACTACTTTAAGTAGTTTTTTAATTTTTCTCCTTTTATGTGTTTTTTCCTCAGTTTTTCTACAAGGTGTGTTGGTGTGGATTTATATTTATTCATTCTTCTCTCCTTTTTCTAATTCCTCGACACTTCTGGTAATCATTTCTTTAAACATTTTAATGCTGACGTTTCTTATATTCTTCAAAACTCTTACTTGAAAAAAAATGCAGATACTGTCCAATCTGTTTCTCTTATCGTTCCTTAATATGTTTGATCATTATCTCTCTGCAATTTTGAGTTAATTATTCAATATTATATTTCAATTCAATTCAGAGGCAATCCAAACGAAAATAATTTTTTATTAAATATTGATTTCACTCTTTGTATTTTTATTCTTATCTGTACTTCTTTCATATCTATCTGTATTAGTTTCACCCTTTATTTTTAATGATTTTAATAATCAGTTTGAGCTTCTTAAACATGTGTATTTTAAATATTTGGCAGGTTGCTTTCTACAAATTAAATTCATGTGAAATAAAATTCTGTCTCATGTTGATTTTGTAGGTTATATTTTCAGTGCTTTATTCCTTCTTGTGTTATGTAATTTTTGGTTTGTGGACTCATTTAGAGTAGGAAATGTTATTGCTCTGTTTTGCTTTTATTGTTATTCTTTATGTACGTTCTCTTTCTTTTCTCCCTGGCAGCTACATTGTATTTTTCTGTCTGGCAATTCCCCAATCCAGAATAAAGTCTTCTGGTCTGTAGCCATTGCAGATCATCATGAAACTAGCAGGAACTGTTGCCTCTTCTTTCAAGGGTGTTTTTGTCTTTCCCTGCTTGTCCTAGATTACCTTGTATTCACAGCTGCTGATACAGTCAAAGCCCTAGGGTGGTAACTTGTTATTTTTCGCCATCATCCATGAAACCTGCTGCTGCCGTTTGTGGAAAGCAGCGAGCCTGGGTCGGGTACCCCACATCCTATGCGCAGTTAAATCTGCATGATCTCCTGGCTCTACTGCAGGCCTCAAGCTCCGAGCCCTGCGGAGTAGTGGTTTCAGAGCCACTCACTTCATTTGGTTTCTGTTTTATTTCTGGATCATGGAGATGTTTGTCTTGCTTTTGAGCATATAAATGTCTTTTTGATTTTGTATTTTCATACTTCTTTTGACATTGTTTTGGTTTTGAACAGATAGCATGATAAAGTGGGGAACGACAGTTCTGCCTTGCACACAAACGCTATGGCTAACTTAGTGTTACCTTAAACTTTTGAGTTATAGGCTCTATAAATATTCCTAAGAAAACCTAAAATTTTCTGAACGTGTAGTATATATGTCTGGCATATTTGAAGTACTGCACAGGTGACAAATTCAATAACTAAAATAACCTTATGAGGTAGACATTATCAGATCCATTTTCCTGAAATGAGAATTGAATGATACAATAGTTTTAAAGAACGTTCTCAAAGTCACAGAACTGTAATTTTTTTTTTTTCCCTCAAGATCAGAGCTAGGTACTCTAGACCAGGGCCAGTGTACTTAACCGCCTTGCTAAACCTAACAGCAAATGCTTTTAAACTCTGAAATCTATGTTGTCATTAGGCAAGAACTAACTATCCGTTGCCTTGGTGGGAAAACATCTTTGTCCTTAATATTGTGACCAAGTGGCATGTTTATTATATTCTCTCTGACTGTTTACACCAGCACACTTCCAACATTTCCATCTCATGGCACACAGAAACTAATTACTAAAATTTTGCGGCACACCAAACAATATAACCTTGCGTATCTGACAAAAATAGGTATAATTCTGATTGATTTACAAAAAATAATAATAATAGTAATTACCTATTCTTTTTGCTCCAAAGTGACTTAAAAAAAATCAAGCACCTATACTTGTAATAAGGAGTTCTGGTAGCAAGAATTAACCAATTAAATGCAACATTGTTATGCAACATGGCCAATAAGATGCAGCTCTGTTACATGACGTGCACTTATGGTTCAAGACAGGGGATTCGTGCCAGACGGCTATTGTGTTGGGTGTTGTCTTTTTTTTTTTTTAATTTAACAATCTAAGGAAAAAGTGTTCAGCACCCCTGACTAAATAGTCAGATATTGCATGTTTTTGGGTTTTTTTTTTAAAAACTCTTGTAGCACACCAGTGTGCTATGGCAAACCAGTTAAACATGGCTGGTTTTCACCATAGCTTATGCCATCATCTCTAAGCCTCCTTAATAGTAGATGAAATAAGGAGGAAACAATTCTGTTATGCCTAGACGAGAATGAGCTCTGAGCCCTTTCTGCTTCATCTCCTCATACACATTACTTGTGGGTTGGCTGGCTGTTAGAAGGAACAAATTCTTCTTCCAGCTTTGTGAATCCATCCAAAGTATGCCTAAAGGTGAAGGAGAGTTATGCAGCATATTCTGAAAGCATAATACTTGGTACAACTGCATTTTTGACATGCATAGTTTTGACAGCCTGAGATTTTGTGTATTATACATGGAGATATATTCTCCAGTCCTAGAAACTACTTGCTGGGTGAATGACAACTATGAACACATCATCCATCACAAAGTTTATTGAGTCATTTTCAAGGTAGGTATTTCAGCCTACAATATGGTCTATGAGCTTTCTAATTCCTTGGGTTGATTCCTTTAAGAAGAAGAGTGATTATTGTACTACTTTTGCTACTAAGACTGCACTGTAATATTAAATGTATCAAAAAGAGAAAAGAATGTAAGTCAAGAAAATATTTTCCAGTTTTAACTGTCTGCTAATTAACTATTTGACCTTGCATGCATTGCTACACATCTCTGAGGTCCATTTTTATTTGTAAATTACAGTGTTATGACATAAAATCTCATTCTGAGATACTGAGGTAAGTGTGTAATAAAAGTTCTATGCTCAACAAAAGCAGACATTAAAGAGTAGATTAAGGTTTTCAGAGTTACAAGATTCAAAATTATTGTGCATTTTATATCAGATTTTTGTGCAAAGTCTAACAAATATCCAAATCTACAGTATGCAGTGATATTGGCCTTCTTATTTTGAATGTTCATTGACTTCTTGGTTACAATCTTTAATCAATTCCAAGCTTTTGTTGAGCTTGAGGGAAAGTTGGGAACTCTCTATGTATAGCTAATCCCTGTAGGAGTCCACACAATGGAAAATCTACATGTATAGATGTTTTATAATAATTAGCAATTTAAGAATATTACTAAGACTTATAGTAATAGAATAAAATTTATTAAATTTCCTTTCTCCTGGAGCAATGCATACAAATGTAATTCAACAATTCTCATGAAAAAAAATGTTTCCTGTTATCTACAATTAAAATTTTAGCTACTTTATAAATGTTCATACATCGCTGCTATTTCAATTCATTTTTCCTATAAATAATAATTAAAAATATTATTATTTTATAGAGCATATGTTTATGGCACTTTCAAACTAAATATATTTTTATAGTAAATAAAAGGAAATTTATAATTATGATTGATGAAAGATTTGGGAACTCATCACTGGAAAGTATTGATGAAGGACTATTTGAGATTTCTTACTTCTAGTCTTCAATCAGTTCTAAGCTTTTGTAGAACTTGAGAAGTAAGAAACTATTTAAGTATGGTAATCCATGTAGAAGGCCACATAATGAAAAGGTGAAAAGGTTTATCAGCATTTGCATACCATAAAGGTAAGTATCTGAAGCAAGAAAATAAAAAACTGTTGAGTAACTCCCAATAAGGAGTTCATTTTCCAGGGAGCTATAAGAACTTTTGCAGGGGTATAATAGAAAAGAAATATTAAATATGGGAATTACTCAAGAACAGCCATTATAAAAGGGCTATATAAGCAATTTGTTTGGTATTCATTCTTTGGTTTTACACAAATCAGTGTTTTTGTATGATTTATGTGTATATATAGGAACATGTGTGCAGATAAATATGGAAATATAGGCCCCGGTTCCTTGTTTATACATAATGCCTTTTGATTTCAGTTGCTCCATACAGACAGATGCCAACACACTCATATGCATATACACAGAGACAGGCAGATAAAAATTCTGTGAAAATATTACATAGTACCTTTCTCATATTATAATAGCTACAAAAGTAATCTCCATTTTTCACTGTTAATTAGGCAAGCATTTAAGTGTATGTGATGAATTATAAATGTATTGAAGCCAGTTTAGAGGAACTAAGTCCAAAAGTCAAGGCTTTGGTCTGAAGGAGGATGAAGAAATATACAGATACAGGGTTTCAGAGTTAAGTAAGAATGGGAGAAGATTTGGGGATTACGAAATTTAGAGGAGGATATATTTGTGGCGAGTTTTTCAAACTGTGAAGGCCACTTGTAGTTATTCCTTCTGAGTTATTAAGTGAATGTATCAATTTCTCTGAGATTTCAAAGACAAAAGATGTCAGTTGATTTTTACTTCTTTCAAAGGCTATATTCATTACTGTTACCCTTGTCATTTCCCATAATACTATTTTCTCTGCAACAGTATTCAGGTGAGGCACCAAAATAAATTCCTCCGATAAATCCTACACAATAGTACAACAAAAGTTTTGTCATTGGCAGGATATAAATGACTATTTAAAAATATTCAAACCAAATTTCAATATATATAACTCCTGTAAGATATATATTTTTAGTTATATTTCAACTGAGAAAATTAGTTCAAGAATAGATTTTATTAGATGTGGCATACTTAGAGTAGAGAAAACCCAATACCTGGCAACTTTATTTACCTGGAAGTCTTATATATTGTCTTCTTAGTGTTAGCTTTAGATATGGGAAGTGAGGCTCAGGGAAATAAAACACTGTGGTCATGTCCATACAGAACAGACCGTACAATTATAGGAACTTGTAACATAAAAATACAGGACCTTTGTCTCTGTAATTTTCTATTAGAAAAAGAAATGGCAAATTCTTTCATGTATTTTTTTCCAATAAACTAGTATATATGTTTATACAGGTGCATTTGATTTACTTCTCCTTCATTCTACATATTAATTTGCTTTTTATTTATTTTGATGCTTGAGTGGTAGGATATTGGACGAACAACAACGTTCATTCATTTGAGATCTCCATAGCAGAGTAGTGATTATGTGGCAGTAAACAAAGGCAAGGGCTTTCTCTTGGACGGCACAGACCCTACCAAAGGTCTTCAAACATACTGAAGAACTAGGCTGCAGACAAAAGTGGTAGCAGACAGTGTCTGAAAACACTAGTGTTTATACAGTATAATAGTAAGAGCAGATTTCCTATAAAAATTACATTTACAAACCTCATAAATTAAAAACACTTATGATATTTATAAAATTGTAAATTTACAAAATGTACATAAATTAACAAAAATTAAAAATGTTAAACCATAAGCAAACAGAAAAAATGTAACAATCATGGATTGTTATTCAAAATACTGTAAAGTCAGTATTTTAAATAATTGTCTCAAATGGATTGTAAATTAAGAGCAATCTCAAGATAAATTTCAGAAGATTTTTTTGAAATTGAAAAATGTACTCTAACTTACACACTTTAGTAGAAGGGACAAGAATAATATAGACAGTCAAAAAATAAACTTGGAGATTCAAGATGTCAAGCATTATTGGAAAGCTACACTGATTAAGGTGATGTATCAGCGAACCTCAGTGACAGACCCGGGAAACAGAACAGACCATACAGGCATTAACTCACACATTTGAGTGTTTGTTTGTTTTTTTCATCCTCACCAGAGGACATGCTTATTGATTTTAGAGAGAGGAGAAGGGAGGGAGACAGAGAGGGAATGAAATATTGATTGGTTTCCTTTCATAGAAACCCCAAAGGGATTTGAACCCGCAACCCAGGCATGTGCCCTGACTGGGAGTCAAACCTGTGACCTTTACATTTGTGGGATGACACCCAACCAACTGAGTCCATTGACCGGCCAAGTGTTTTCATCATTTCCCTTGTATTGCATTATGAAAAGAAAGGTGGACTGCTCAGCACATGGTACTTAAGTATCTGTTCCTCTTTTCCCCCACTCCCCCTCAGAACTGTTTCTGTTTTGTTAATTTAGTGAAAGACATAACAAATAACAATTATAATGAAAATTTATATGAAAGCACATTGAAAAATTAAAAAGCACTACAAAAGCACAGTATTAATAATGTCATAGTTATTGGGACCTATTTTTAAAAAGCATAACTTAGAAAGTATGTATTTAGAGGGAGGTATTAATAGGCAAGAAAAGCATTACTGCAAATTTGACTATGATTTAATATATGATATGTTTTATAAGGTTATTTTAATCTAATTTACTGAGTGCTTAATTAATTGAAATTTTTTTGCTTTAGGGTATTTAATATTAATAAATTTTAACATGTAAAATTTACATGTTTTTAGATAAATATTTCCAAATTGTGCTCTAGAGTGACTTTGAATTGCATTTTTAATGTTCTTAAACATATATATGTATATATATAATGTGTGTTTGCATATATACCATACAAAAATATATGTGCACTCTATAAAAATAAAAAAGGAAAGAAAAGAGAAGATAAAATTGGAGATTGGGGAAAAATTTAAAAAGAATGGGGAGGCTGTCAGCCTTGATAATTAAGTACTATACATAGGTGTTTCAATAAAACATACCCCATGTGGCCAAAAAAAAAAGAAGAAAGATTTTAACATGCAATATATGTTCATAATGTATAAATACAATAATACTACAAAGCATAAAATAAATCATGTCCGTCCGCTGCTCCAAAGTTGCCCACTTTTTTATTCTGCTCCCTAATGACAAATGCTTTCACAACATCTCGCTGTTTCCCTCAGCATTTATTTTTATACCATCAATAACATACATCTCCTATTTTTTCTAATTTTTAAGTTATTTGTTGATGTCGACTACAAGTAATGATGCTCCATTTTCTCAATGCAAAATGTACTGGATGAAGTTAAACAAGCAAATACAATTAAACAGGACGTTTTTCAAGGCTATCGTAATAGGACAGAGAGACCGGAACTTGACCTGAACCCATCTTCCCAAAAAGAATGTTCAGGGGAGATTTTGTGAGCAGAGGTGAGGTTCATAGGCTATCTGTTTATTCATTGGCTTTATTCCCCCCCACCCCCGCAAAAAAGGGAAGTTTCTCCTTTTTTCAAACGGGGGTAGTTTTATAATTAGGACAAGCCACCTGTGGAAGTCAGACTCCTACCCTGTCACAGAAACTGGGCAATAATGGTATTATCTTTATTGATGATTACATTTAAAGGAGATGGACCCTAGGTCCTTGGCAAAGGCAGTTCTGAATTGTAAACCAGGCACGGAGCCTTGTAAAAGGTTTCCATCTCAGAGGGACAGAGAGAGAATTTACAATTAAATCCTTTCTAAAGTAAATGCTGTAAGGAAAGGGAGGTCATGGCCCAGAGTCGGGAAGAGATCTGTCTCTACTTTAGTCAGGTTAAGTGAATCATTAAGACTGATTTGCTAAACTTATCAATTTATATCACTTGCTTTTCAATCTGTGTAAATGTAAAAGTAAGCAAGATGATGAGGATAGAATTTTAAGTTTATTAAGTATAAGAATTATATCTCCTGCAGTTTCCTTTACAGAGAACATCCTTTATGTGCACTTACGTGATGGTAATAAATGCAGCTGACCGTTACCGAGCCAGGTTGTTACAATTACCTGCAATCGTTCCCTCTGATCTGTGCTTTCGCTTGCCCAGAGTCAGAAAACGTTAACTGGAAAATCTCAGAAATAGGTAATTCATAAATTTGAAATTAGGCACTGTAATGCCTCGGATTAAGGTGATGAAAACCTGTGCCGTCCCAGTCCTTCCCACCTGGACACAAATTATTCTTTTGTCCAAAGTATCCGCACTGCTTATGTCCAAGGAACACTTATTTTACTTAATGGCCCTAAATCACAAAAGGAGTGATGCTGGCAATTTTGATAGGACAAAAAGAATCTCCAAAGTGCTTCCTTTAAGTGAAAAGGTGAAAGTGCTCAACTTAGTAAGGAAAGTAAAAATAAAGTAGGCTGAGCTGGCTAAGACCTACACTAAGAACGGATCCATGAAGTTACGAGGCAAGTAAAATAAATTTATGCTCGTCTTGCACCTCAAGCTTCGAGTTACAGCCGTGGTGTATGATAACTGTTAAGGTGGAAAAGGCACTGGAGATGTGAATACAGGATATGAACAGAAAATGTGTTCTGTTGACATTTGGTTGATGTCAACGTGTTGTGCCAGAAAGCACTGGGCCTGTGCACAGACTTTAGTTCAACAAGGGACCCCCGAAAATGAGTGACACTTAGCCATTTACTACTAGTAATGGACGGTTACATAGATTCAGGAAGATATGAAATGAAAAATATTAAAATTTTTAGAGAGAAAGAGGCATTCACATAATTTTTATCACAGTATATTGTTATAATTGTTCTATTTTATTAGTTGTTGTTAATCTCTTATTGTCCCTAATTTACAAATTAAACTTCATCATAGGTATGTATGTGTAGAAATAAAACATGGCCCTGGCAGGTGTGGCTCAGCAGATTGAGTGCTGGCCTGCAAACCAAAGGGTAGCTGGTTCCATTCTCAGTCAGGGCAAATGCCTGGGTTGCCTGCCATGTCCCCAGTAGGGGGCGCATGAGAGGCAACCACACATTGATGTTTCTCTCTCTCTTCCTTACTTCTCCTGTCTCTAAAAATAAATAAAATATTTTAAAATAATAAAAAAATAAAACATAGTATATATAGGGTTGGGTACTATCCATGGTTTCAATCATTCATTGGGGGTCTTGGAATGTATCCCCAACTGGTACGGGGGAGCTACTGTACATATCTCATTTCTGCTCATCTAAAATAAGAAATGAGCTCATGAATTGTTCTAATTTACGTAACTGAGGAAAGTAAGGCAGAGACAACTTAAACAATTTGAAATAAATTCACTATATTCTGTCACAAAAATGCCTTGCTCTTCACCAAATCCACAAACCCCTTTGCTTTTGAACGTGCTGTGGCCTATAAAAACCACTCTGTCATTGAATGCAAAGCACTCATTGTCTTTATACTTTATGACCAAGTGCATATATTTTTCTCTAAACTTTCCATGTTCTTCTATCAAGAGAGCTTCCGCCCATCCCACACAGCTCATAGAGAGCCCTGTTGTTTTGAGCGTGGTGGACCTATTCCAGGGGAGAGTGAGTTCTTTTAGCACATCAAGTTTATTTCCTTTCTCACTGCATCCTTTGGCTTCGGAAGAGCTCTGGAATATATTATGTATAATATAATGTTTGTTAATACTGGTGGAAATGAGTATGTAATATTTTCTGAACTAGGTTCACATTCAAATGGCCATTTCTGTTTGAGATGAAAAATATAAATAGACTCATGTTCTCAGTTACCAATTGTAAGTAGCTTTTTGTTTGTTTTGTTTAATGCAGAAGGAATTATGAATAATTTTACTTCTAGAAATAAGTACTGTTATTATCTTTTCACCAAAGAGGTCAGGTATTAAGTAATAGCAGTAACAAACAACAAAAAAATCAACTAAAATTAAAAGTAAAAAAATAACATATGATGTCACTTGATAGAATTCCTTATGACAATCTTAAGAGTAGATACTTATAATAAGGAATACATTAATTTGTTGAAAAATACAAATATCTACTGAAAATGTGACATATATTAATTAAGCACTTTACATTTTAATTGTATATATCCGATGATTTTAGTTTGAAACCTGTTACTCAATTTGACACAAGTGTTTATTTGAGTTATTTTGCTTTGGACTGAATCAGCAGGGTCCTTTCCCTTTTATATTTGAGAGAAAGCCTGCTGCCAGCAAACTGTTCAACATTATGTCACAATGTTACCCAACTAGCAATGCATTTGAGGGCCTTGCTCCTTGCAGGTAGGAAGAAAGCTGGTACACTGTGTGAGCTAGGGAATAAATGAAGCTTTAAATCTTCCAAGGAGTGAACAGATTTCCTATTCTTGACCAATCATGTCTTCCCTGATAATGAAGGCACCATTTAAATTTAGGGATCTACTCCTGACGGGCGAGAGCCCCCCGGTGTTAGGACAGACCCATTAGTGTGCTCATTTTGGTGGGTGGATACAGGGGTACAGGACATAGGCAGAAGAGATGATTGCAGTAGGAGGGTCTTAGAATTTTTGCCAGTTCTTTGAAAACTGTTCATTTTGAAGTTTAATCTTGCTCACCTTTAAATTAGAACACACACAGTCTCATGGCATTTCAGACCCCTTTTCCACAGTAAAAGCAAGAATCAGATTATTTTGCAGGAATAGGTAAGAATGTGTAGTAAGAAATGTGATATTCTCATTTTGATTGGTAAATCGCACCTAAGGCATAATAAGCTTTTCACAGACAAGGCAGTATGTTAAGGGATGTGGTTTGGAGTAAGTTGTTTGAGCCTCAGCTTTGAGATATTTCCATCAACTCTTTCTTCTGTCCTCTTTTCCCTCTTTTGTCTGTATAATAACTCATTAGCTAATATTATTTTAAAAAGTCACACCCCTTCAAATAGATATGGAACAAAATAATGTTATTTAGATGTCTTTGCTCTATGATCTGCATTTATAGATGAGTGATGAAAATAAAAGCTTATTTTCGGTGATTTAAACTTCCTGTCATTATTTTATGCTGTCAAATACCCTGCAAAAAAAGAATAATCTTGGAAAGGTTTCATTGAATGAACGGATTCAATAACGAATAGTGTTAAGATGTCAAATATTTACAGCTAAGTATGCTACCTTTTTATAGATTCCTCTGCAAATAACCCGAGTGTCCGAAAATCACTTGGAAAAGCAATGTTGAAAGTTATTTACAAAGATGTTTAATACTTTGAGGAGGACTATTTTAGTGTTAATATTCATGACTTCCAATCCCTTGAAACATGATAATTAAATGGTCATAAAATATTGTCATCATGAGCAAAAGGAGAAAAGAATATGTTATAACAGCACAAACACCTCAGCTATATTTAATTTCTCTTCCACATGTTGTTTTGACTTGTTTTTTTTCTATATGTCAAAGCTCCATAACTGTATGAGCAGACATCTCCTGCTTTTTCCTTTTCACCTTGGGTTTTTTGAGAGGAAATGAAATGCCTTATACTCTGCAGAGTGCTCAGTGGAAAATCCTGATCATCAGCCAGGGCCACTTGAGAGACAATTTTCTAACACAGCTGCTGAATCATTTCAACAAGAGCAGTGTGAACGAGGTGTGATATTCATCTCACCTTTATCGAAAGAATACATGCTTTGTTCATGGTCCTTTATCATCATTGTGAATACAGAGGAACAATCAGCTTCCAGTTTAATTTAATGTCTGTGGAAATAGTATCTAATAATAAATACAAATATGTATCAGTCCAAATTAGAAAGCATTATACTTTATATTAATTTTATATTGAAAATATCCCCAAATGGGTAAGATGAGGAAGTATGCCTGCCAACTAGAGAAATCCATAAAAGTTTTATAATTTTCACGATTAAAATCAAAAGCTTTTTGAGCACTAATTACCCACAAAACATTTTTCTCTGGTAAAACACATATATGTAATCATGAAGATCTCTGCTTTTTAGCATGGTAAAAATAGTATATCATAAATTATAGTTAAAGCTGTATTTTTCTTTTATAAATAAAATAAAATCTTGTATTTTGTTTTTCAGAATCACTTTGATACTTTTGCTAAGGTGATATCACTACATAAGACAGATAGAAAAGCTAAAACTCAAGGAAATTAATGAATTTCATGTCCAACTTTTTGTTTTGTGAAAATAATAAACTATTCTTGTGGGCCTTTTCTATATCAAAAGATATTATTAATTATATAAGATTTACTACTCAGATGTACGTTGACATTTCATGCTTCACATGTTCTAATTTTATGCCTAAATGACAAAATAATTGCACTTATTAGGAAATTGTATAGTAGGAAATTGCTAAGTTATGAAGCTGGAAGCTTGTTTTTGATTGGTCAATCACACAAGGGTTATCACAATATTTAAATAACACTGACTTAACTAGGCTTAATTAGACCTTTTTAAAATTAGAAGCACAGACATACATATAGATACTGCACCATTTTCTGGTTCTTAGCAATTCCTGATAACCTTAGGAAGACCTTGATTTGATTCCCGGAAATTAATGTTTCCTCTTGGCAGGCTCTAGCATCCCTGGTGAGACTTTAGGGAAAGTGTAATGACACATTTGCTGACATCAGAAATAAAAACATCTCATAAAAATTAGAGATAGTTAGTTACCTCTATGGCAAACGGGACTGTCAGAAAATTATATCCTGATGTGGCACAATCAGTAATTTACCATAAACACACTATCCATTTAAAAAAAGACATTATAGTAACTTCAAACTCTTTTAGTACCTTGTTAGAATGAATTTTAAAAAGTTATAATTATAATCAGAAATAAATGACACTATTTAAAATAATGCTAATTTAATATCAATGTTATTTTACTGTTTTAAATATGCATAATGATTTTTGAAAAAAAATCTTTGTTACATCACTGATATATAATAAGTGTTCTTAACTCTTTGTAACTAAAGAAAATATGTATTAGGGTTTTCAAATATTTGTGTTTCTGACTCTTAATATGCTAACTGCCCTGAATTATAAGAATATCACGTATTGAATGGTAGCTTGTCCTATGCATCAACATGGAAAAGTCCTTTAATAAAATAACTCTACAATGTGTTTCCTTTAGAGAATTTGTGAGAAAATTACTTGAAATTCCTTTTATATTATCATAATAGCAAAGAAAATAATAATAATAACCATAACTGCAAAAATGTATCCATTAATTTAAGGGCTTACTAACATTCCAGAGAACAGTCTGAGAACTTAATTTTATGTGAATGTTATTATTTATTTTCCCCAATAATCTCAGAGGTAGGTAACACAATTAGTTTCCTCTTGCAGAAAAGGAAGCTAAGGCATAGAACTATCAGGTATATAGCTCAAAATCACACAGGTAAAAAGTGAAGAACAGCATGTAAAAAAGGGCACATGTTTGTGTTTTATCAGATATTATGCACATGAATGTGCATCCAGGTACACACACCTATATGTATATTACATGTAAAGACACACACATGAGTATATATTAACTTATCCAGAATAAATATACCAAGAAATTGGAAGAGTGGTCATTTCTGAGAAGGAAAATGAGCAGGCATTAAAAAATGATCCATTTTTGTATTATTTATAATTGTTGCCAGGTAAATGTAAACATATCCAGTATATCTAAATGTACATTATATATATAATATATCAAATAAATATTCTAATCATATCTTCTATTCATAATATACACATAAACACTATATAGAAAATATAATGCTGTATCACCTTGTAGCATAAAGTATGTCTGTGAGAGGGAGAGAAAGGTAGGGGAAAAGAGGGAAACTGCCTAAGGGCACTGAGGATTATGTAAGTTACATAAGAAAATTTAGAACGGAGTCACATAAACAGGAAGCACTAAGTGAACAGTAGCTGTTAGTGTTATTACCCAGATGACAAGTCCAGTAGCGTCTTCAAACTTGTACATGGTCTGGCTACATCCTATTCATTTACACTGTATTTACGTAACTAGCTTTGTCCTATAGAAAATGCATTTTGTCGGACTTCGTTACTCTCTTTAGCGTTAGCATTTTGAAATTCTTAATGAATGATGAGTTAATTCACTCAAAAATTCAAATACCCTTGGCCATTTAAACAAAAGTCAGCAGTTAGAGGTAATGATCTACCAGATGTGCCGCCCTTGAAGACACGCAGGAATCGTTTTAAGGGATTAACCACTAGATGGCAGTGATTTGCGGACCTTTTGATTCCAGATCGTAAAGTGCCATGCACATTCGCACTGGATTTGCCCAGTTTAAAACGATCAAGATGTGATTCAGATGGACAGTGATGTCGAGGAGTATTTGCTGTAAAAGCATATAATCTTTCCTTGAAAGATAATCAAATATAATAAGGAATATTTGGATTGATTATGCAGGAAAAAAAAAAAAAACTACCTGATACTAAGAAATAAAACAAACAGTAATACTGTAAATGCAATTCACATAGAGTGAAAACAGAGAGAGTATCATAATTTATTCTGGAAAAGTAAAATAATTTAAAGAGCCGTTGAGAGAAACCGAAGAGATGAGGGGAGTAGACACAGAGGGTAAGCAATCTTTCAAGTATTGTTTTTCCCAACGTGCACAAGAGCACGTCATTGCCAAGTATTCAGATTCCACACAAGCTGTTGTAACTTTGAGTTACTAGTTAAAATGTCTGATAATTCACCAAAGAGTTAAGTACTGGTTTTTATTGGTTAAAACCACTTAACTGCTTACTTGCGTTAATAATATGTGTTTTGCCCACATAATGACAACCTTCACAAAGCTATGCCAAATATAATTTAATATTAAAATTATCTCTATTCATAATTATAAGAGGCCTGAAGCATTTTATAACTTTTTTCTTCCACTTTACTCTTTCCTTTTTTACCCTTCTTCTTCTTTGTCTTTTTTTTTAGAGCACAATTTCATTTATTGTTTAATTCTGTCTCTCCTAACACTTGAATGTATCTTCTGTGAGGTCAGAGGTTTATTCTTGTCTTCTTCTCTGCTTTACCCCTAAGCCCTAGAATACTCCATAGCACATAGTGGGTGCTCCATAAATATTCATATGTGTAACTGGTTACACATTGGCTTCATAATCACCAGTAACGGTCGGTACAGTTCATCATGTAGGTTCACTGACTTCAGGCATGTAGCCTTTCCTCCTTTGACTTTCTCTCCATCTACCAGCAGCTCAAACCAGCAACATACTGCATCATGTGCCACACAGTGACCTTCGGTCAATGATAGACAACACGTATGAGAGTGACCCCATACAATTCTAATGGAGCTGATTTTCTGGTGCGAAATGGAAACACATGTGGTTCAGGAGGATATTTTTTCTCTAATGGGAGCAATATCAGTGGGGCTTGGCAATAGACTCCCTCCCAGTCCCAGCACCTCACTGTGGAGCTTACAGATGACATCCCAATCAGTCAGCCAGTTTCCTGTTTCCACACAGAGGAGCCTGTCCCCTGAGTGCTACCTATTCAGAGGGCAATACCATCTTTCTCAGATCTAGCCTGAGGGTTGTCAGAGGATATTGCTATAAATTCTTTGAGGACCTGAGGTCCAGAGCAAGAACACAGGTTCGTAGGAGCTACCTTAACAGGCAGTAAGTGCCATTGCCACTTTAATAACAGTTTTCTGTGGCAGTGTAGAGCCAGCCTGTCCCCGTGCTTTTAAAATAGTTCCAGGTTTCATGATGTAAGCATAGACAAGTTTTATTTCTTCCATCAATTCAAGGCCAGAGAGAGCCCTTTGTGAGAGATAAGGTCAAAGGAACCCCAAACAAATTCCAAAGTCAAAAGGTTCTATAGCCTCCCTGTGTCAAACACTTGTTTTCTCATGAATACCAAAAAGTCCCTCGATCTGATCACTCCTCTGACATGCAATAGCCAAGACCTGAACAGACACTTCTCCCAGGAGGACATACGAGGGACTGGAGACACATGAAAGGATGCTCAGCATCACTAGCCATCAGAGAGATGCAAATTAAAACCACAATGAGATACCACTTCACACCCATGAGAATGGCCATCAAAAATAAATCAACAAACAACAACGAGTGTTGGATAGGATGTGAAGAAAAGGGAACCCTAGTGCACTATTGGTGGGAATGCAGACTGGTGCAGCCACTGTGGAAAACAGTATGGAATTTCCTCAAAAATTAAAAATGAAACTGTCTTTTGACCAGGGAATTCCACTGCTAGCACTATACCCAAAGAACCCTGAAACACCAATCCAAAAGGACCTATGCACCCCAATGTTCATAGCAGCACAATTTACAATAGCCAAGTGCTGGAAGCAACCTAGTGCCCATCAGTAAACGAATGGATCAAAAAACTATGGTACATTTACACATTGGGATACTACTCAGTAGAAAGAAGGAGCTCCTACCCTTTGTGACAGCATGGATGGAACTGGAGAGCATTATGTTAAATGAAATAAGCCAGTCAGTGAAAGACAAATACCATATGATCTCACCTATGAGTGGAATCTAATCAACAAAACAAACAAGCAATCAAAATACAACCATAGACATTGAAATTAAGAACAATCTGACAGTAACCAGAGGGGAGGTGGGAGGGGATAATGGGGGGAAAGGGGGAATGTTTTTCAGGAATAACTATAAAGGACTCATGAACAGAGCCAAGGGGAGGGGGGTGGAATCAGGGGAGGGAAGTGGGGATGGCTGGGGTGGGGGGCAGTGGGGAGTTTAAATGCAGACAATTGTACTTGAACAACAATAAAACAATTAAAAAAAACACACACATTGCCACGACTATCCCCTATTTTCCTTTATGTCTCCATCTTGATTTCTTATTTCTACTGATTCTTAAACCACCTTATACTTCCTCCTGACAAGCACTATTATGGAGATTTATGCCAGATTCTCCTCAATATTCTTAATAAATACAGCCCACATCCCTGTCCCTGGAGCAGCAGTGACAGCTTTGACATTCTATTTCTGACCCTTTTGGAAGAAAGCAGGGGGACAGCTTTTATGAAGGGGACAGTGTTTTTAAAGTCCACAGTGGTGCGGAGTAATGTCCTCAGCCTTCCATTCACTCACCACTCACTCACTCACTGACTCACCCAGAGCAACTGGGAGTTCTGCAAGCTCTATTCATGGTGGGTACCCTAACAGGTGTGCCATTTAAATTTGTTGTATTTTACTTTTACTTTACCTTTTCTATGTTTGGATATGTATAGACACACAAATACATACCATTGTGTTATAATTGTCTAGACTGCTTAGTACAGTAACACAGTTTGCATACACGTAGCCTGGGAGCAGCAGGCTGTATTGTATAGCTTAAATGTACAGTAGGCTCTGCCATCCAGGTTTGTGTAAGTGCACTGTATGATGTTGACTCAGTGACAAAATATCCTAATGACACATTTCTCAGAATATATCCCTATTGTTAACTCATGGGGGAGCTTTGCCACAGAGCCCCCTGTCCACCAGGAATGAAAATAATTCTACCAAGATATGATCTGCTTGGGGAGGAAAGGTAGCCAATCTGTCAAAGGAGAAGGGCCAGGAGCCTTTTCCTCAATGGGCTTTTATTGGGTTCAATTTGCACAGGAATGCAGGTAAAGCTCATCAACCATTGTCAGGCAGTAAGGATCAAACAATGGTAACATACAAAGA
The DNA here is from genome assembly GCF_022682495.2 of Desmodus rotundus. Classification (NCBI taxonomy): domain Eukaryota; kingdom Metazoa; phylum Chordata; class Mammalia; order Chiroptera; family Phyllostomidae; genus Desmodus; species Desmodus rotundus. Next base: position 17,848,447 of record NC_071394.1, read on the forward strand.
ACTCTGAGGGTTTATTCTGAGTCAGGGTCAGTTAGCTAAAGGGCTATAAGACAATGGGAAACGAACTCACTTCAGTCTTGGACCCTTATGATTTAAATTGAGGGTATTAGCAAAGCAGGTTTCACAGGATTTTATGCATTCTTCCTTAGGCCTGATCGCCCCAGGGAACCTGCCCTATCCAGCACAAGGCTGCACCGCCCTCTGTCATTGTTTCAGGCTTAAGTCAGGCAGGAGAAGTAAGGCAGCCACAGCTGAGAGATTAGGAGACTTCTTGCAGACAGAATGAGGACTCAGGCTATGTCAAAGGCGAGGGGTGAGGGTCCATCACCCCCTCTTTCTATAGCCCCCCAAGTCCTTCCCTGAGGGCCTCTTCATGACTATGCCTGTCTTAGGTCGTCCCTCCCTTAAGGAATCTTACTCGTCATTGGCTAACTGGTCAGGCTCAGGGCCAAGCAGGGTGAAGTAAAGTGGGCAGAGGCAGCACCCTTGCCAGGGAGATAAGGTTTGTCTCCTTAATGGCTTATGATCCGAGGTCTCTGACTCAGCCTTAGCCATGGAGGTTTACAGCTTCTGAAGCCAGGCAGGGCAGTTCCCAACATTAACTAATGCATGACTCTACAAGTAATACAGGTATGTTTTTAAGATATTGTGCATCCAGTTCTAGAACACTGCAATAAAGAAAGATAACACAAATTTTGAGGTTTTCCAGGGTGTATAATAGTTATACTTCTATGGGACAGTAGCTTATTAACTGCATTAGAAGTGTCTAAAAAAGCAAGGTACGTACCTTAATTAAAAATACTTTATTGCTAAGAAATGCTAACCACCATTTGAGCCTGTTAGAGATGTAGGGTTTCCATAAATCTTTAACTTATTGAAAAAAATCCAGATCTACAAAATGCAAAGAAGCAAAGCACAATACAATGAGGTGTGCCTTTAGCTGATCCATTTAGTTGTTTTTGTTTGAAATGCACCCAGCTCAGTGTCAGTATCAGTCTCTACTATACACAAAGATAACTTGCTAATATAGTTGGCATTACATCTTGAAATACTATCTAATTCCTTCTCTTTCCTTCCCTCTGACATTTGCATACATCAGATATCATTTCCACTTACTTATACAACTACAACAAGCTTCTAAAACTAGCCTTTTTATGTCCACATTCTACCCCAGACTTTCTGCTAAATTGCTCCTAAAGTTTTATGTCAGCAATTCAGCAGCATGCGCTTATTCTGCTGGCACCTTTGAGCACTTACAATTTGCCAATCACACAGCAGTGCGAATAAGACCATCACACGCTCCCTTTCCTCATAAACATTAATCAAAACACATTAGAACAGATCATATTGTTCTACAAATACTTTTAATCTGGCTTTGCATTTGTAGTTAACGTTGGTGACTTTCATTAACATGCTGGGTCCTAATCTGTAGACGCCCAGTTTGTGACCATCCATCCTCATCTACAACAGGGGCTCTAGCTCACTTCCTTGCAAATAATGTACACAATTAGGTTTATTTAAAAGATTTAGAAATTATTTAGGTAGCTTTAATTTCAGATTGGCAAATTTGAAGCACATAATTTTGTAGAAAGCAATATCACCATTTTATTTCTTCATTTAAAAGCAGATAATGATTTTTAAATTCACTTCTAATAGAAGTAAATGGAAAGTAAAATGGAAACCCATGTGGTTCGGGAGGATATTTTTTTCTCTAATAGGGGCAATATCAGTGGGGCTTGGCAATAGACTCCCTCCCAGTCCCAGCACCTCACTGTGGAGTTTGCAGATGACATCCCAAGCAGTCAGCCACTTTCCTGTTTCCACACAGAGGAGCCTGTCCCCTGAGCGCTACCTATTCAGAGGGCAATACCGTCTTTCTCAGACCTAGCCTGACAGTTGTCAGAGGATATTGCTATAAATTCTTTGAGGACCTGAGGTCCAGAGCAAGAACACAGGTTCGTAGGAGCTACCTTAACAGGCAGTAAGTGCCATTGCCACTTCAATAAAAGATTTCTGTGGCAGTGTAGAGCCAGCCTGTCCCTGTGCTTTTAAAATAGTTCCAGGTTTCATGATGTAAAGCATAGACATTGATGTAAAGCAATAACATTAGGCTGCATAGGTTGTCTTGAATTGGTGTTTCGGGATTCTTAAGGTATCATCCCAGCAGTGGAATTGAGGGGTCAAAAGGCAGTTCCACTTTTAGTTTTCTGAGGAAATTCCATACTGTTTTCCGCAGTGGCCTCAGCAGTCTGCATTCCCACCAACAGTGCACTAGGGTTCCCTTTTCTCTACATCCTCTCTAGCACTAGTTGTTTGTTGATTTATTTATGATGGCTGTTCTCATGGGTGTGAAGTGGTATCTCATTGTGGTTTTAATTTGTATCTCTCTGATGGCTAGTGATGCTGAGCATCCTTTCATGTGTCTCTGGGCCCTCTGTATGTCCTCCTTAGAGAAGGGTCTATTCAGGTCCTTTGCCCATTTTTTGATTGGATTGTTTGGCTTTTGGAGTGGAGTAGTGTGATTTCTTTATATATTTTGGAGATCAAAATATCCAAAGGATCACCCCCATAATTTTAATTTAAAGTAAAATTTTTCAAAAACCTCATCAAGGGAGGGAGGTGGGTTTGCATGGGGTGGGGGAAGAGGTGGGTAGAAAATGCAGACAACTGTAATTGAACGACAATAAAATAATTTAAAAATAAAAAATAAAAATGAAGATGCTAAAGAGTGGATACAAAAAAAAAAAATAAATAAATAAAAAATAAAAACCTCATGGAAATGGGGAAAACATAAAACACTTCTCTAGAGAAAACCTGGCATGAAAAGTAAGTGATTAGCCTTTTTTCTTGAGTTGGCAGAGACTGATGGGTGAGTGATTATTTTCAGCTGCTAATGAACTACCCATCGTTGATATTTGTCCTGCAGAACGATTAAGGCAAACATTATAAATACCACTAAAAAGATGTTAGTTATTCAAAAGATAATACAGAAGCTTTTGTGAATGGCATATCAATAGGTTGGTGAGAATGCTTTTAAGTGCCTTGTTTGATTGTGTTTGCTTGCATTGTTGTTTTATGTAAATAATGGTGGTTAAGACCCTTAAGTAGGGGTAAGTGGCTAACAAACAGTGCTTTCAAAAAGAAAAAAATAAAGAAGAATAAACTGTGTGATTCCCTACTGATGGTGATGTCAGCCATGATTCCGAACCAGATTGAAAGCAATAAAGAGATCTGGGTTATTTTCAGATAATTAGAGGAATAGGATAAGCATGTAAGTTCCGTTCAAGATTTGTAGAACTAGAAGCAAAAAGCCTGCTCTCCGAGTCAAGCTTTCTGTTTGCTTGTTTTGGTGGGTGAAGTGCTATAGCAGGAGCCACTTTGTCTCTCTGGTTCATTTCCCTGGCATTAAGTAGGGGACCCCTCTTGTTCTATCTGAAGTAGAGGTTTGCGATGATAATGTATGTGAAAATATGTTAAGCTCCATTCAGGACTATAAGTGATGGAAAATATGTTAGAAATCATTTGTCTGAACAAGTTTTTGGAATGTGCACATTTCTGAAAGCTGGTACCAACAAAGACTATGACACATTCTGCTTATAGTCCTCCTTTAGTTTTAATAACATCAGTCGCCTCTTGAAATGACAATATTATGTGAAGTGTCCCTGATGCCAATTGTCACCGTGTATCTGTAGCTCTGCAGAGAAAGGAGCATCCCAGTCATTTCTTATTAAGTCAGTGTTTGATTATCCAGGGTAGTCTCTGTCCCACTTAATAGAGACATAAGGCTCTTTTATAATGGAAGGAAAAAAAAGACCCAATCTCTCCCACCGTTTCATTTTTTTCTCTAATAATGTCATTTTTTTATTTTGACATTATTTAGTTAAATATAGAGCTCACTAAAATGAAACCTTTTAAGTCAAAAAGGAAAAGTAGAAAAGGTAACATTCAAAACCTTTAATAATCTCAATTATATTAAAAGAAAAAGCTGAAAGTCTCCTACTGTATAAGTTGAGAATTCATAAATGTAGAAGCTAATACAATTGGCATGCTTTCTGGGAACAAGGACTTTGGGTAATTTACTAAAAATGAAAGGGCAATAAAATCAAAGCAAAATCCAGATATTTCTTGATTATGATCTTCCCTTCTCAATGTTTCTTGCTTTAATTTTAACTGTAGTAAGTCACTGTAAAGGTGATAGCATAAGAATGTTACTAACATATTATTGAGCACACTGATATTTAACTAATGATAAATCATTCATATAGGTACTGAGAAGACTGGTACCCAATTTTCATCAAATATTAAGTGCTTGGAAGAAAATTAACACTACTACTAGAAAAATTTACACATTAAAATTTCATTAAGCTACAATTTGTTTTTTTATAAAAAGGTCTTAATATTTTTGCTTAATTTTTAAAATTGAGTAAAATACCAAATTGATCAACAGAGCAATTAGGTAAAAATTATCAATTTTTCTTTAAGTATGTATCTAGGTCTGTGTGTAGCATAGGGCAGTTTCATAATTCTTCATTTATCCTAAAGTACTGTGCTCATTTTAAAATATTTTAGAAATTTCACACTACTTCTATTTTCTTTGCTGTTGATTCATTTTCAACTAAATATTTTGTCATATCATCTTTTTTTATTCTAAATGCCCTAAAAACTCTGAATAATGAACAAAACTCTATTAACAATGAATGATCAACAAAGAAAATTATTTGGAGTAAACTATTTTTTCACAAAATTTGTGAGAAGGCACATTTGGCTTTACATATATTCAGGAAAAAAGTTTAAACAATTTGAATCCTGCTCATTCATTTTTTTTTATTATTTGTTTCATTATTTTTACAAAGCAATGGCTTCCTTTGCATCAAATTATAAAATTCAATTAAACTAATACTAGTCTTCCTGAAATAACTACATTGACATACAGCTTTTAAAAATATATTTTATAAATAATGACTCATTCATTATTTGTTGTCATTAAATAGACACTTTATACACAGTATATGAATCAGAGAGATAGATACATTTTTAAGATTGTATCAGGATTTTCTAGAGGAAATCTGACTTTAAGAGTAAAAAGAAGAACAAAGTTAGAAGGGTCACAATACCTGATAGACTACACTACAAGGCCACTGTAATCAAAACACTCTTAGAGTGGCATAAGAACAGACACATAGGTCAATGGAATAGAATAGAGTGCCCAGAAATAAACCCATGACTTTATGGTTAATTAATATTTGGCAAAGGAGACAAGAACACATGGTGGAGGAAAGACAGTCCGTTCAATAAATGGTGTTGGGAGAATTGGACTGGTACATGCAAAAAAATTAAACTAGACCACCATCTTACACCATACACTGGAATAAACTCAAAATGGATAAAAGATTTAAATATAAAGTTGTGATACCATAAAAATGCTAGAGGAAAACACAGGCAGTAAAATTTCAGATATCTCATGTAGCAATATTTTTGCCGATATACTTCCAGAGCAAAGGATATAAAGGGGAAAAAAAAAAACCCCAAATGGGGCTCCATCAAATTAAAAAGCTTCTGCATGGCTAAGGAAAACATCATCAACATGGAAAGGGAACTGACTGTATGGGAGAACATAATATTTGCCAGTGATACCTCAGACAAGGGTTTAGTCTCCAAAGTATTCAATATATAAAGAATTTATATGACTCAACAGCAGGAAGACAAATAATGAAATAACCCAAATAAAAAATGGACATGGACCTGAATAGACACTTCTTCAAGGAGGACATACCAATAGCCAATACACATAAAAAAAAAATGCTCAACATCTCTAGCCATTAGAGAGATGCAAATTAAAACTACCGTGAGATACCACTTCACACTGATCAGAATGGCCATCATAAACAAATCAACAAACAACAAGTGCGGGCAAAGATGTGGAGAAAAGGGAACCCTAGTGCACTGTTGGTGGGAATGCAGACTGGTGCAGCCACTGTGAAAAACAGTGTGGAATTTCCTCAAAAATCTGAGACTGGAACTGCCTTTTGATCCAGCTATTTGGCTGCTGGGAATATACCCAAAAAGTCCTGAAACACAATTTGAAAAGAATTCATGCACCCCTATGTTCACAGCAGTGAAATTTACAATAGCCAAGATTTGGAGACAGCCTAAGTGCCCATCAGTAGATGAGTGGATAAAAAACTGGTGCATCTAAACAATTGAATACTATGCAACAGAAAGAAAGAAGGAACTTTTACCTTTTATGATGGCATGGATTGAACTGGAGAGCATTATGCTAAGTGAAGGAAGCCTGACAGAGAACAACAAATTACATATGATCTCATTTATAAGATGAGTCTAGTGAACAAAATAAACTAATGATTAAGATAGATCCAGAAGCATAGAATCATGGAACAGACTGACAGCTATAAAGAAGGGAGGGGAAAAGTGGAGACTGATTGAAAGAAAGTGAAGGGATTAGTTAAAAAACATATAAAGGACCCATGGACACGGTGAGGGGGCTGATGATGGAAGCGGGAGGTGGGCTGGTTGGAAGGGGGCAACGGGGGAAAAGTGGGACAACTGTAATAGCATAAACAATAAAATAAAAAATAATTCTTATTTTTAGGTATTTCAACTCCTTACATCTGTATACATTAAAGGGGAATTCCCATTGAGATCACAGGAAAGCCTATGAATATATTGCTGCTTTCTCTCTTAAATGATTATGGAATTACACTGGTAGGTATGCAATTATAACATGTAACATGTACACCAATTTTAGAAGTTCTACATGTTTTCATGTGCTGCCTTTTTATGAAGAACTGAAATTCTAACTTTTCATCATTATAAATGACATGAATAGAAAATATTTTATTAAAAGAATGTAGAAACTATAAGCAAAAAGGTAAATAGAAAAAACATTTTAAATGCATGAAAGTGACAAATTTAACAGAAAAATTAAAATCAAAATAATATAGCTACTACTTATTGACTAAATCATTATTTTAACTACTAATGTAATTTCAATAAAATATTTCTTTAACAGTAATGTATACTTAGTAATAAAAATATCAAATTGCATAAAAACAAAAAGAAATGACAACTTGGTCCCATAATAACCTAAGTCAAAAAAACCTAATCTCAATACTAAATATGCCAGATATCAGATTATTCACATATTCAAGAAGAGAGACAAAGAGAAAAAATGATAGGTTTAATATTTGTCAGTGTCTTTGTGGTATATATTCTTTGTAAATTTTTCATATAATTTTCTCCCTGGGATATGTTATTATAAAGTTCTTATTTGTGAAATATGACAGAAGGAAAATTTCCATCAAAACCCTTGGGTAACCTTAGGCCCCAAAACTATTCTTTCCCATTTTCAGGGGTTGTTTGCTAAACCCAAGGTGCTAAAACAACAGATGACTTTGTAACTTTTGTTCCTTCAGCACTTTCTCCAAACTACTTCTTCTTTTTCCACCTCACCCTCTTATTGGACAATATCCTCTTGCAATGTCTTATATTGTAGTCAGAGATGATGATCCCTCTTGCTTGTTTTATAACAGTAAATATCAGTTACAATTAGATTTGTATAATTTAGCTAAGAACTTTCCAAACTCTCATGAGGAAGAATAAAATTTCATAGGATAATATATAATGATCTTAGCAGCTTATAAAAAGTCTTGAATTAAATCCATAATTTTATAGGGACGAGAATTATGAAAAAATGGTTAAAAAAGGCAGTCTGGATTGAAAACCAAAATAATATCAAATATATATTTCAAAATTTGACCAAAGATAAATATAAGGAGTATAAAAGTAAGAGAGTATAAAAGGAAGTGAGAGTATAAAAGTTATCATCAGACACTGAAATTTTTGTGGTCATTGTTGATACATCAATATTCAGTGTCGTCAAGGGGGAAAATGTAGCTCCTGGCTCAGAGAGGACATCTCACTTCCACCCTCAGAGAATATTCCACTCTCATTCAGGGAGAAATTATTACAACAGGCCTATATACTTACTTCGCTAATGGTATTAATCCTGAAATGACAAGAGATCCCTGAGTTCTTTGAAGATACTTTAATTTAGAAAAAGAGAACTATTAACCTCTAATTTATAGCTCTTCTGTTTAAACATTTAGACAAACTCATGTTCTCGTGCATGTCTAAATCAGTATAGTTAAATATACCTGTAAAGAAATGGTCATTGAAAGAACAGTTATCTGGCCTTGACTTGAAAGACAGACTCTAAGTGGACAAAAAACAACTATGTCTGACAGAATGACACCCCCTGAGGAATTAGCCATTCTGGTCAACCCACAATATCCCTTAATAAAAAAAAAAAAAAAGGAGACATTTATATGCAACTGCAAATACACAATGTTCTTTTTCTATCTGATGCTGTGTCTATCCTCTCTACCATAAACCTATTGCTTTCCCATCATTTGTCCCTGGAATAGCAAAGAGGTTTAGGTTTTCCAAGTAGGACTCTCAAAGGACCCTCAGACTCTGTTTATGTTAAGCCACTTCCTACCTTTCTGGGTTTTTGACTTGTTTATGTGTCTTACTCTCTGCTGAATCTTTTTAGAATAGGCATATTTTTCATATATGGCACTACTATTAACTATGGACAAGAAGACCTCTTTCTGGAACACCCAGGAAAATAATTTTCAGACTATAATTTAATAATGTCACAGACTGATTATTTACTATCTGGTGCTTCCCCTACCCATATCTCAGAATTAAAGTCTGACCATGATAGCGTCAGAGCCCAAAAAGAAGGTATGGAACATATAAGCGATAGTAAGGCTTTCAGGACATCGACTGATCTAGTTCTTTGCTGAAACTGGCCCAATGTTCAACTTAAGAAAGACTATTGAAGGACTGCAACCCATTGCACGTGCCTCCCTCTTTTACACACATTATCTATCGGAGTGGTTTTTTGTGCTTTTTGTTGTTGCTGCTGTTCAAAGATTGAATGTTATTCTCGACTTTTCTTAGCTAATCACCAAAAGATATCTTAGAGGATTGCTCAGTCTTATAAGACACTGCTGACATTGGATTTCGAACTTTCCTGAATTGGCTAGGCCTAGATATGATCAGACAAAAACTGGGATCGTCTTTGCCCTGGGCAGACTCAGTAAAGATTGTACTCTAACACAAAATGTTCCTTTAAAAAAAAAATCTCTTACTGTTGAACTTTCCCATGGCCACGGACCTTTCTATTTGTACATGAAAAGTCCTGATAAGTTTTGGTATTTATTCAATAGAACCATAAACATCAGAGACCATTGTATATTGACCTCATGTCAAAATATATCTGCCTGTTTATGCATAATTGCAGCAACCTCCCAGTTAACTGAGACTACTGCCAACTAAATTCTTAAGCCCTCTGTATAATTTCTTAGTCTCTCAAATCATGCATGTATTTTCCTGTCACTAGCCTGAACTCCTACAAACCCTTCTTTTCCCTATGCCTGTTTCTGCCCATCGCTGTAAGATTCTGGACTTCACCAAACATGTCACTCTCCCAGGGGATGGCACACTTGGGACAATCTATGCACTTGTCAGGGAATTTTCCAGCTTCTAACCTCCTTGAAATCTCTCTGTATAACCCAGACTTAGAATTTCTTTTTGGTAGTTTCTATCTGCAAGTTGAACAAAGAGGGTTTTAAGCTGGATTTGTATGTGGAACCCATTCAAATTGTTTGAATCTAGGCTTCCAGAAGCCAAGTCTGCAGTGGCTTACCAGACTGTGGCTTTTACTCTGGCCATCATTTACGATGAAGACAGCAAATGTCTATACAGTCATTAGATATCCCTTTCTTTTTTTATTAAATCTTTTTTATTATTATTCTATTACAGTTGTCCCAATACTTCCCCTTTCTCCCTACTCCATCCATCCTACCCCTAGTTCCCACAGTCAATCCCCACACTGTCTATGTCCGTGGGCATTCATACATGTTCTTTGTCTAGTCCCTTCCCCTTCTTTCCACCATTATCCCCCCTCCCCTCCCATCTGGTCACTTTCAGTCTGTTCTTTGTTTCCATCCTGTGGTTCTATTTTGTTCGTTAGTTAATTTTGTTCATTAGATTTATCTTATGGGTGAGATCATACGGTATTTGTCTTTCACCAACTGGCTTATTTCACTCAACATAATATTCTCTAGTTCTAGGAGTTCCTTCTCTCTTTCTGCTGCATAGCATTGTGTTGTGTAAATGTACCACAGATTTTTTATCCACTCATCTACTGATGGGCACTTCTGCTGTTTCCAGCACTTGGCTATTGTAAATAACACTGCTATGAACATAGGGGCTCATAAGCCCTTTTGAGTTGGTGTTTCAGGATTCTTCAGGTATATTCCTAGCAGTGGAATTGCTGGGTGAAAAGGCAGTTCCATTTTTATTTTTGAAAGGAAATTCCATACTGTTTTCCACAGTGGCTGCTCTAGTCTGCATTCCCACCAACAGTGCACCAGGGTTCCCTATTCTCCACATCCTCACCAGCACTTGCTTTTTTGATTTATCAATGATGGCCATTGATAAATGGTGTGAGGTGTGAGGTGATATATCATTGTGGTTTTAACTTGCATCTCTCTGATGGCTAGTGATATCGAGCATCTTTTCATATGTCTATGGACCATCTGTATGTCCTCCTTAGAGAAGTACCTCTTCAGATCCTTTGCCCACTTTTTAATTGGATTGTCTTCCTAATGTTGAATCATATGAGTTCTTTATATATTTTGGAGATCAAACTCTTGTCCCATATATCATTGGAAAATATGTTCTCCCATACAGTTCATACCATTTTCATTTTGATGATGGTTTCTTTAGCTGTGCAGATTTTTAATTTGATGTAGTCCCATTTGTTTATTTTTTCCTTTATTTCCCTTGCCCAAGGAGATATATTGGCAAAAATATTGCTACATGGGACATCTGAAATTTTCCTGCCTTTGTTTTCCTCTAGGATTTTTATGGTGTCATGACTTATATTTAAGTCTTTTATCCAGTTTGATAATCCCTTTCAAGTACATAGTGATTTTGGCATGTTTTAGTAGAAGCACAGCCTCTTGATTGCAGCTGATAACCTTATTAAATATAGCACAACTAGATGCTTCCACCGTAAGCACTGGCTATAACAATTGTGAGGCACAACTATAAAGCACATTCGAGAAGCAAAGAGCATTTTTAGACAACTATTATGCTAAACAAACTTCTTTAAAACACATTCAGGCTATCCACAAAGTTCAAACATCAAAGTCAGAACTAACTCTTGACTATTGGCATTGAGTCTTGAGTCAACTCTCATTTGAAACATTGGACCCTCCAGTGCCACAAAGGAAAAAACCATAATTTTTGCTCCAACCAGATGGTCTTTTGTGGCAACAACACAACTGCTCAGTATGCCCTAATATGTTAAAATAGTGTCTCTTAAAAATGTTACATTCTTTTCCACCACAGAAAGGGAAATTTAAGAGCCATCATAAATAAGCATTCGTGGGAAAAATGGCAGTAAGATTGCAAAGGGTCTCCCTGGCACAAGCCTGACCTTTCAAGCACACAGTTCTAGGAAAACTATACAGATTGGACATGAATAGGAGGTAAAACCCCCTATAGACTTTTAAAAATATGTAAATTGGGTTTATTCAGATACAAATCTCCCTAATGTTTTTACAATTATATATGTATTTTCTGGTTGGTAAATGTCCTTCCTGGCCATAAAGGAACTATTCTGACCATAGCAATATTGAGAAATATTTTCCCATTTGTATACCGAAAAATAAAACCTTTTATGAAAAAAAAAAATATCTGTAAAGCTCTACCTTTTGGGCTGAAGTGCTCCTGTCCCTCTTACTTAAACTCCTCAGGTAAAATAGAATGGGTGTATGGCACACTGATAAAATTTGTGAGGCTACCCAGGGAGCATCCATTACCACTTCCCAAACTCTCATAACCTTCAGATCCGACAGAACATATAGGTTTTCCCTGTGTGAACTGATCGCGCAACTGGGCTCTCCCCCATCTTTCACTCCGCTGCTCCACAGGACATGATGGCTGACTTTGCAGAGGTTTAATGAGTATTCCCAGGCATGTCATCAACACGTCCCAGTGGCTTTTTTGCGAGGATAAAATCGCAGGAATCCCCACATGACCTTGGGCCTAGAGTCCTGGTTTATGGGCTATACCATCAATGTAAAATGAGTATTAAACCTGATTGGAAGATAATCTATCACATATTGAGAACCACAACTGTGCAGTGAAACTCTAGGAAATCAACCTTGGTAATCATGTTTTCCACTTAAAAAGATATAATATCCCCACTTCCTGGATTTCTATGCCAATAAGAGATCCAAAACAAATGAACAAAAATCGCAAGTGTCTCTAGAAATAGTAAGCATTATGAAGAAGACAATATTCCCAGATTCTTAGATCAAGCAGCAGACGGTTGATGTTATAGCTCTGTCCAATGCATTTGAATTAAGACCCTTAAATTATAAATCACTGATTCTACACTTACTTTCTTTTTACTTGCTCTTAAAGAGTTCTTGTGTTGCCTTAAATTTTTTTATGGCTAAAATTAGATTTGAAAGATTTTCCTGTAATCTCAGTTTTGGGGATAAATCAGGAGGATAAACCAAGTTTTCACAAATCAATTGATATCAAACCTGCCTTCCCTACTGACCCAGAATGAGAACAAGAACTGTTTCCCTACCTAAAACCAACAGTAGCAGGAAATGGGCTAATGGCTATTTTCTAAGACTTTCTGGAAATTCTCATGTTAATATTTGTTTACTGCTAGTTTGGGGGTTTTCTTCAGAGGCTTAAATGCTTCCAGAAACTCACATATACATGATAGAAATGCACCTGCAAAGAAAATAGTCACGAGAAGCCACAATGGCTGTCATCCCCAATGAGTTCCAGACACCATCAGCAGATATCCCTGTGGCCTTCCCATTCCCTTGGCCTCTGTATCTGCTCCTTTCCATTCCTCCTGCCAAGGACCCTATCTCTTGAAACTACTCTGCCCCAAATCTCTCAATTGCATAAACAATCACTGCAGAGTCACAAGAACATTTTATCAGCTTCCAAAGATCATTTGACCAACTATTCCTGATACTAGCCAAATTCTTCCTAAAGCTTTGAAAAGAGTTCTTTCTTACCCGAGGTGAACAGTCCTTCAGAGTTTGAAAACTGCAGCATTCTGAATGAAGGCTCATGCTTAGTAGTGCTGTTGAATTCCTTCTACAGATGAGTAATTCAGGAGTTTAATCAGGTTATTCTTTCACTCCCTAAGCCTGTCTATAATGTCTCTGATGATTCTCATTCTATATATTTATTTATTTCCTTCAGAAATGTCTTTGCTATTCATTGTTTTCTTCATTTAGTCCCCTCATATTACTGAGGTGCTCTATATTGCAAAGTATATAGTGTACCCTATCAAGCATGTTATATTCACTGAATCAGCAATCTGTACATGAAATCTTTCAGTACGTAGAAAACATGGATTTGAGAAAGAAGAACCATGCAGAATAGAACCTTCTCCATTCTTCTACTTCTAAGTGAGAACTAACAATGTGAGTACTCTATTTTTGATCCATTACTATATATAGGGAATATATATGAGCTGCTGAAACTGACCAATATGGGATCATGGTAGAATAAAAAAAGTAGAATGACCTTTTTTGAGAACTTGACAGTAATGGAAGCACTCTTCAGAAAAATGCATATAAGCATTTATTGATATCTAAAAATTATGTGGGTTTTAGAGAGTTCACAGTCTTCTTAAAATTAGTTCACATATGTCTTGGTCTCCACAAGAATTTACTCTTATTTTGCCTAAAAGACCCCCCAACTATTCTTTCAGGTACTATGCCTCCCTCTTGCAGCTGTCTTGTAAACCTATTTTTTTAAATCCTAGGTTGACAATAAATGAATAGTTTAAGTAAGCAACACACAGGAAGCGACCTCTGTGTGTTCACTTCAAATGACTCAATTAATATCGTAATGAATATTTATTGATTCTCTCCAGAATTTATGACACTATCACATAAAAGCTATTTGTTTTAGCATTCTCCTGTGCATATATGGGCAGAGATTGATGAAAGACCTTAGTTCATTTAAAAAAAAACTTTTTTTTAATATATAAACCCTTCCTGCAAAAATAGTAATATGCACATTTAGAAGCCCACATTAACTAAGTAATTCATATGGCAAGTTTGAGATGATCTGATGGATGATATTTCCAAATCTGCTTGGTAGATAAGGAACTATTTGAATAAAAGAAGAAGTTCACACTGAGCCCCACTCACTTATCTTTGTCACTTTTTAATTATCTTTGTCAAGCTGCCCTATTTTGACTACGTCTGTTACAAAAACAAGTACAAGGAAATGAACAAAAGCGAAACAGAGGATGCCGCATTGCCAGCTATTGTTCTGCATAAATGAAATTTAGTTAGATTCCCAGTTTAAACCCAAACTATATACTGTTGTAATCCCTCTTGTTGATACAATAGTGAGGAGGCCAGTGTCCACATGAATAAAATGGGCCTGGGTACATACTTTGGAGAAAACCATCATACGGGTAGAGAAAATAGCACACGTATCTTAGTTCAGCATGAATTTTGCATCAGTAAAAATTAGTTTCAAAGAAGGAAGACAAAACAGGTAGCATTTGGGGAAACAGGACCTCTTACTTTGGATGTTGGTATCCCACGGTGTTCAGTGACAGTGGTAAGTGGGGGAAAAGGGGCTCCAGCTAGTAGAAGAGCTCATAGTAGATACAATGTGACAGAAATGTAGATCAGGAGAGGAAAAAGGGCAGAAAAAGGGTGTATTGTATTCACACGGTATACTCACAAGAGTACCTGTTTAAGCACATCAGACATTTCAAGCTCCTTTCTTGATGGGGAGGTGGATGGGATTCCACTAGCTGTAGTTGAATATGAGATCCAAAGATATATAGTTTATTGCTTAAGCATATAAAGCATGAGCATGTAACAATGGATAGTGTAACAATTCTAATCTAATATTATATACATAAACAATAGATATGAATTAATTATTTATACATCATACACACTTTTGTAGGCATATACTGGGTTGGCCAAAAAGTTCATAAGCTTTTTTCTGTAAGATGGTTCTAGTAGAGCTTGGTTGTCTTTAACTTCATTCAAAACAATTTTGTTAGACTGTATTTTGACAGCTGTCATACCAGTGTGCATTTAAAAGAACTTATTACCCTGGCCGGTGTGGCTCAGTGGATTGAGTGCCAGCCTGAGAACCAGAAGGTTGCAGGCTCGGGCTCGATTCCCAGTCAGGGCACGTGTCTGGGTTGTGGGCCAGGTCCCCAGTAAGGGGTGTGTTAGAAACAACCACAAACTGATGTTTCCTTCCCTCTCTTTTTCCCTTCCTGCCTCTCTCTAAAAATAAATAAATAAATAAAACATTTAAAATAAAACATTTGTAAGAAAAATAAACATTAAAATTGGTATTCACCAATTTGTGTTGTCATTTTAATATTAAAGACGGAAGAAAATAAGCAACATTTTTGGCATATCATGCTTTATTATTTCAAGAAAGGTCAAAACACAATGAAAGCACACAAAAAAATTGTGCAGTATGTGGAGAAGGTGCTGAGACTGATCAAATATGTCGAAAGTGTTGCAAACTTTCGTGCTGGAGATTTCTCACTGGACAATTCGCCACATTGGGGTAGACCAGTTGAAAGTGACAGAGATCAAATCAAGATGTGAATTGAGATTAATCAATGCTATACCACATGAGAGACAGCTGTCCTACTCAAAATATCCAAATCAATAAAGTCACTGCTGAAAATGACAAATGTACCTTTTATTTTAAGGAATAAAAAAGCACACTTACTTTTTTTTTGCCATTCAAAGACTTATCATATGGATGGAACAATAATTATAAATTCATCCAATGAATATGTTTATATTCACACCATATGCCACTCCTGTGAAATAATGAACATAGGACCTAAATGACTACAAAGCAGTAATTGGTATAATGGATACACTAAATCATGCCATTGCAAGAAGAGATATATTGGCAGTATGGTGAAGCAAAAAATTACAGGAAGTTCACATTCAAGTTTTGACACTAGTACAGATTTTGAAACACAACTTAAATTCTCTGACTCTCACTTTTCCCATGGCTATAGTAACTTCACGTAAGGTTGTTGTGGAATTAAATAAAATTGTAAATGTGAAGGAAATATTTTTATTTCCTTTTTCTTGTAGAAAAATGAATCTTGGTACCTAAAAAATACATAGAATATCTAGATATATTACTTAGGCGCCTGTCCCTAACACACTACCTGCTGGATAATAGCTACAAAGTGAACGTATGCAGAATGGATGACTTAATAAGCCATTGATTGACTTAAGATTCTGTCTTTAATGAATGGTTAAATTAATAATTCACTATGGATTTTCTGCTGAGGAGAATAAACTGAGAGGGTTGCCCAGCAGGTAGCATATAGATTGGGGATTTGTCGGACAAAGGGAAGATTCACATCCAGTGCGGGTTGCAACAGGAAGGTGTCAATTTAATCACGCTGCTTAGAACTACATGCAATTAAATTAAGAGGGATTTATTTCAGGAATTTTTCATTTAATGTTTTCAAACCATGTTTGACTGCAGGTAATTGAAACTGTGGAAAATAAAACCATGATTAAGGGGGACTGCCACGATACTGATTTTACGTAATCCTTTGCAAATTATAATTTAAGATTCTATTATAAGATTGAATATCAGTTTAGAAACATTTAAAGGAAAGAGGTGTTAGGAGAGAATCCTAGTGGATGGTGCAATTGAACCCAGGAGTATTTAACCTTTAAAATCAGAAAACATGTATCTAGAAACTACTGTGAAAACATGTATCTAGATAGTACATGTATCTAGAAACTACTATGTCATATCTGAATTAAACAAAACTAAATCATTATTTTCTGCTAAAATTCCAAGTTTTAAGAGGAATATAACAAACTGGAACATATTCAGAAGAAAACAACTGGAAAATTAAAACAACTCAAAAACATACACAGAGTAAAAAGGTCAAAGTTTGTCAACTCTCACTTGAAATTCTGTTTCCTATTTTATGCCCCTGTGGGTCCTACTTTATCTAAAAAGCATGGCAGAGTTCTCGGTGTATTGTCCTCAACAGCAAACCCACAGTGAGTTATTAATGTAACCATTCATTAAAGACAAAATACTTGCAGACGCTCAGCACATGCACTTTGATCTCTCAGCGAGCATTGCAGAGAGAAGGGTGGGCTCTGCTTGGTTTTCTGTCTCTGCGATGTTGTTGTACCTGCCTCTGGTCTATAAGCTGTGGCAAAGTTGGCACTCACCTTATGTTCCTTCCTTCAGGGTCTAAAATCCTCTGGTACCTCTTCAATATTTTACAAACAGTTTTCTAGTTATTTACCATGGGAGGACAAGTCTACCACCCATTATTATGTTATAATTATATGCAGAACCATGACCACAGAATTCAATTATAGATGCATACTTTGCATTTACACAACATCTGCCTCTGTCCTAGATTGCAGAATCTAGGAGAATAAAAATAAAAACACAGCAACCAAAAATACTTCTATTGATTCCTATAACTATATTTGGATTATTATAAACAAATTTTGTAATGATGGTAATTTTCCCTTAAATACAAGCACATTTACAAAAGAAAATGGGGTATTTTGTTGGGCCAGATAGTAGCCAAAAAGTAGTAATTTTTTTTTAATTTTATTTGAAAACTGTTTTATACTTAGCTATTTTTACAATGACCTCAACTATCATCAATAAATCAACAAACAAGTGCTGGTGAGGATGGGGAGTAAGGGGAACCCTTGTGCACTGTGGGTGGGGATGCAGACTGGTGCAGCTGCTGTGGAAAGCAGCATGGAGTTACATCAAAAAATTAAAAATGGATCTGCCTTATGACCCAGTGTTTCCACTTCTGGGAGTTGATCCAAAGAAAACTGAAGCACTAATTTGAAAGATTATCTGCACCACTGTGTCCATGGCAGCATTATTTACAGTAGCCAAGATTTGAAAACAGCCCGAGTGCCCATCAGTAGATGAGTGGTGGTACCTTTACATAGTGGAAGACTACTTGGCCACAGGAAAGAAAAAAATCTTACTCCTTGCAAGAGTATGGATAGACTTGGGGAGCACTGTGCTAAGTGAAGTGTACCAGTCAGAGAAAGACAACTACCATATGATTTCACTCATATGCGGAATCTAAACAATAAATTAAACTAACAAAATAGAAACAGACTCATAAAGAACAGACTGACAACTATCCGAGGGGAAGTAGGTTGAGGAGCTGAGTGAAAAAGGTGAAGGGATTAAGCAAAAAAAACAATAAAACCTCAGACACAGAGGGAAAGGGGGTGAGGGGAGGTAGAAGAGGGTAAAGGGGAGATAAATGGCGATGGAAGGAGACTTGACTTGGGATGGTGAACTCACAGTACAATATACAGATGATGTATAAAGAATCATACTCTGAAACCTATATAATTTCATTAACCAATGTCATCCAATAAATTCAATAAAAATAAAATAAACAATATGTGTTAGGAGAATCACCAGGCTCTAGCACTTTTGGGATAATACAGTACAATTTTTAACATAAAGTGAATAAAAATGCAAAGAGAAAAATGCATGGTCAATCAGTATATCAAGAAATGATACACCTTCATAATGATCAGAGAAATGTAAACCAGAATTAAGAGATGGTATTTCACATCTAGTCAGTTGACAAAATATTGAGAGATCTTACTATATTAAATGTTTCTGTTGGGATAATTAGAGCTCTATCAGATTGCTACTGTTGGGTAAAAGTTGATACAAGTTTTGGAAAACAATTTGTCTACCATACATCTAATTTTAATTTTAGGTAAATTCCATGTTTAGGTAAATATCTCCTTGTACATATATATCAGGAGACATTTATGATAACATTATTATTTCTTTTGCAATAGTAAAAAATAAATCTGGAAAAATTACAAGTTGGTGCTCACTAGCAGGAGATTTGATTAATAAATTATCATATGAACATAACAGACTATTGTACAGCCACGAAAATCAAGGATATTAAACAATACACAAGCACACTGATTAAACTGTGTAGCATAGTATTTAGTAAAAGGAGTCCCAGTGGACAGGTTTCAGGTTTAGAGACTACATATGCTTTTGTCCAAAAGCAGACAAAAATAAATAAATATATAGCTCATGTAAACATGCAATGTATGAGCTAAGTCTATAAAAGAAAGACAGGAAGAAAATATAAAGATAAAATGTGAATAGTTGTTGCCATGAGAGAGACGCAAGGGGATGGCAAAAGTGAGTAAACAGAAATGACTGCTTAGGCTTCAGTTTGGGGAACACAGGTGTTCATTTTAGTGTTAAAAATAAGGAAAAATAAAACACAACGAAATAAAATAAAGTAACACCATTAGTGAAAAAATGAGGATATCTTTAGGAAGAAAGAATTTTAATTAAGTCAGTTCTGTGCACCTGAATTCCTGAAAAAGAAATTTTAAAAAGTATCCTGCAGGTTTTGTAAATTAGATTTTGAGTGGTTTTCCTTCCACAATTTATGCTGTAACAATATGCCTTGATTGCCCAATACTCTAATGGATACCTGTTATAACAATAGGGAAAGACTGCCTGATTACTTTAATTAAAATATTCCCTTTAATATTGAAATTAAAACTTAGTTCCATCTGAAGTCATCTTCAGCAAAAGCACATTAGAATAAAAAAGGAAATACTGCACCATATTAGATTTGTATCAGTTTTGAGTATTATGATCCTTTAAAGCATAAAGCAAGACAGTAGCTCCAGAAACTAATTATCATTTGCTAAGTTTCACTGATAAAGTCTTAAGATTTTATTTACAGAAATACTGGAACAAGTGGAAACACAGACACTAGTACAGTTTTCTAAACCTGCCACATGGGTTGGTTTTTTACTAAGCCTTGGTTCATTAACACCAATATTTATATAATTGACCTCGTGGCTCAGCTTCTAAAACAAGCTCCTTAGTAGAGTTTTTATATCCCACTGGTAAACATCAGGGGACATTTATGCCCCGCCCTGTATCTCTTCCATAAAATGGGCTTGTAACACAGTCCTGGAGAAAGGCATGTAAACGTGATGCCAGTGAGTACGGCACCTTTTTAAAAATGCTACTCTGGAGCCGGGGTAGAATCTTACATATTATTCTGGTTGTAAAATTTGGCCAATAGTGTATTTGGAGAGAACGTATATTAAATGAGACCGAGAATGACTGCACAAAGCAGTTATTATACCTTGAAGTCAATTGGGCCTTCGTTAAAAATGCAGGCATTCCCTATTAGGGGAGGTATGCTTTCAGAAGTGTTACTTAATCACTCTAAGTCTCAGTCTGTTTGCTGTCAAGTGGGATATTAATTATGTCTACCTCTTATGATCGTTAAAAATCAGTGAAAGTACAATAAAGCATTTAACTTAATAGGCAACAGAAAATAATTAATGTCTATTTTGTTATTATTACTTTATCAAAACCAGCTGACTAAATCTTTCATCATCATAGTGTGTGGGAGAAACATTGTACTATCTTATTATGTATAACAGAGAACAATGTTAGTCTTTGTCATCACTGCTGATAGTTATACCTAAGCAAGATTTTCGCATAATTTCAAGATATTAATGTTTTTTTCAGTTTCTGAACCTACAATATAATATCCATCTCTATCTGTTTTAAATATTTCTCCCTTCAAGTTCAGCCTAACTCAGGCTCCAAAGACTACAGGGGATAGACAGGAAATGGGAGAGCTCTTTTTTGTTACTTATTTTGGCTTGGCCATCCCTTCAAACCTGTTTCCTGTTCTGTCTGAGGATGGAGAGGTATAAAAACAGGGAAAGAGAAAAAAAAGAAGTGGCCACATAGCAGTTCTTCCCTGGCAGTCAAACACTCTCAGATATGGTAGCCCACCGAATGCAGTCTTTTTCTTACCAAAAAAGCTTTTGTGGATTATTAAGCACCCCAGTCTTTGGTGAAGTGGCATATTCTGTTTCTTGGTAATGCAGCTGATTGTTCACTCTGCTGACTCTCCACTCCTTTCCCCTCTGCAGG
Organism: Desmodus rotundus; assembly: GCF_022682495.2. Lineage (NCBI taxonomy): Eukaryota > Metazoa > Chordata > Mammalia > Chiroptera > Phyllostomidae > Desmodus > Desmodus rotundus. Next base: position 17,869,576 of record NC_071394.1, read on the forward strand.
TAATCTGGCCAACGACTGGGCACAACTTTTTTTTTATCTGTCACCCCCACCTCCTTCATACTCTTTTTTTTGTTGTTCAGCTACAGCTGTCCCCATTTTCCCCCACCACTCTCCCCTTCCCTACCCACCTCCACCTCCCAAGCTCAATCCTACTCCCCCCCCACACCTGTTGGCTTTGTCCATGGGTCCTTTATCCATGTTCCTTGATGACCCTTCCCCTTTGTTCCTCCATTATACCTCTCTGGAATGAAAACCCTTTTCAAACTAATTCAATTCCCCATTCATCTTCGGTGTCCACATGTAGCCAATAGGAAATCAAGCCTTTTCTATACTGTTAGTGATGGATGCGCTCTTGTTCTCATCTTCCCCTTTCTCTCTGAAATCGGGGTTAGCTCTGGTCAACCCCTGGTGTTTAGACCTTTGAAAAGTATGAATGCGAACCAGTTTGTATGACATGGCCAAATCCAAGGTAACTGTCATGCTGCCTTCACATTTCTTTACAACCTATCTTAGTTGTTTTAGGGCATGGGTGAAAATGCTCACTTCTTTCCCCACAGAGGCATTAGATGTGAACCGTATACTTTTGATTCCCTGTAAGGTGTCCCCACTACTGCCATCTCTTGATCAATCTCCTTGACTATTTTTTTTAATAAACTCAAGAAATGGGTGATAAACTAAGAGTCACACAACAGGTTTCATAAATTCTTAGACTGTCTTCTGCGAACGGTTTTGAAATGATCATTTATGGTCAAGAGACCAGAGAAAGAAAAGTTGCATTTAAAATCCCTTTAAATTTTTAAGGGAAATTAAATTACTGGATAAAATTATGAGTATAGTATGAGTAAGTAGTAGTATCACAGACCTGACTATAGATCTTTTACTAGAATAAGTCTTTAAATGCAACATATAGCGATATATAGATATAACGTCCACTTGCACAAAAGCCTTCCTAAGTAACTGCTCCAAGCAGAAATAAGCAATAACAAGATTTCTTACTATTCTTCTGTGCTACAATATATTTTAATAATTGAATTTATGATTCTGTGAAGAAAAATCAAATTTCTATTGAAATATGTATTTATGACTCACCTTTCCAAATATGTTGAACCATGCATATACATTCCTCTCTATTCTTTTTCATTCGACAATAAAAATAATAGTAAGAAGCACTTTAATAAATTAGTCTCTTCAGAAAAAGAAAACACAAATAAAAACAAGACTGGGCTGGCTTTTCTTCAAGTCATTGCAGCATAATGTATAGGTACTTGAAAAGAAACAATAAAATCACAGTAAATCCTAGTATAGATAGCATCTGATTTATTTTGAGATGATGCATTTCTTAATGGGAATGATCTCACATGCTTTACATCCAGATTTTTAACTTGTTAAATTACCATTAGATTTCCCCATTTCCTGAGGACAGTTTGAATTCCAGCATTATTGTCCCAAATACCAAGCTATTCACAATCTGTGTAGTGCCATTTTATCAGAAAACATATGTAATAAAATATTAATAATTAGAAAATAAAACTCACTGTCATGGTTTATACATGCTGTATCTAAGATAAAATCAGAATAGTCTTAAAACCAATTGTGCACATCATAAAATATGTATAATAAAGGTGAAGATTTTAGTAAACATGTACTCTACATGCTCATTTCTTTGACTTACCAAGTAAGTCCTGGTTGATTAACCGAGTTTCTCAGGTTATTTAAAAATAGAACAGGACAAATTCAAAGCACACCAGATATATTTTGTAACTTCCTATGCATCTATTTTCCTTACAAGATTGGCATATATCATCATGCATATACCACTTAATCACTATTCTACAACAGAAGGAATTCATCATTTTTTATCACTTTCCTTTATTCTAGTTTTATATTACATGTTAGTCTCTGTCATTGGGTAAATTGAATTTATCTCTTTGGATTTTGACTCCTTAATTTTATCAACACATCTTGATTCTCGCCTAACTTGCAACTGCTTGATGGGTAACATTATGCAATACTGATGAGCTGTCGCCCTAAATTGTTATAGAACCAATATCTACCTTTAAGAAACTTGTGTTTTTTATAACCTGATCAAGCAATTGATTATTCTCACAGCTCTCTCCTGTCCCCTCAGCATTTGTAGGTGCACAGGTCCTAATCATTTTATATATCAATCAGGAAACTCTACTTCAAGAAACAGAAAACTCATCAAGGGTGGGTATTGGCTAACAGAATCGAAAAGTACTGATTGTTTCAGCCACTCAACTTGTGTATCATCACAGGGCACACATTTCTTGTCATCTGCTTCTCTGCCTTCTTTAGTGTTAGCTTGTTTTAAATTTCCTTTCCATCATATTGGCTAAGTAGTTTAACTTAGGCTTCACAATTATACAAAATGCTGAAGAAAAATACTATCAGGGCAAATCTTGAAAGCGTACTGATTGAAACACTTTAATTATTAATTGGCTTAAATTAATCAGGGTGTGTCTCCAGGACTGAGGTCAGTCGAAATCTGAGCATTATTAGAAGGGCTGGAATCCCAAGGAAAAGATCTGGATACTTTGAGGTGCATGCGGAAAGGAGAAATGGTAGGCAGGTAGCAAATTTTCACCACACATAAAATGAAATAGGTAAACTTGAAAAGATATATTATTTGCAAAGAGTATCCTGGCATTTTCTGAATAATTTTTCTTTATTAGTATTTCTCTTCCCAGAATACTGCTCATTTTACTTTATTTTTCATTTAATCTTTATTGTATTTTCCATTACCATTTAGTCCCCTTATACTCCTCTCCCCCAGCAATCACCATACTGTTTCCACAATTGTGTGGTTAATGTCCAAAGTAGTTCAATTTATCACATGAAGTGCAAGCTGATTGCACGTGAACAGTAAACACAGTTCAAAGGAAAGCAGCTATAAAACCTGCCTCATTGATTTTCTTTCTTTAATATCTTATTTCCTTTATACCGGGGAAGTCATCATACTCCAGGTGAACATTTATTCAGTGAAAATACAGAAAAATAACATGAAACAGACTTATGCTGGCATTCTAAGATTTTATCTATTTATAAATTTCTAAATTAGTAGACTACATGGGAATCACTCTCCATTTGATGTACACAATTTGTATAGTGTATCACTATAGCCCTACATAAACTTTATTACATGAGGAACTTAACATTTTGCATCCATAAACAATCCATTTTCCAGACTAACCATTTTTATCAATTCTTAGAGTATGTTGTCATTATGCCTAAGTAATAAAATTGTATACTACCTGGATTTCATTTATGAATTCATTCATTTTTGTATAAATTACCTCATTCCTCACTAGACTCAATGGCTATTGGTGATGTTTTTATTTATTAATATTACCTCATTCATAAAGAGTACCCTGGCTGGTGTGGCTCAGTTGGTTGGAGCATTGTACCATCACTGAAAGGTTGCAGGTTCAATTCCTGGTCAAGGCACATGCCTGGATTATGGGTTCGATTCCCAGTCGGGCATGTATGATTCCCGGCCTGGGTGAGTATGAGAGGCAACCAATAAATATCTGTCACTAACATTGATATTTTGTGCTCTCTTTCTGTTTCCCTTTCCCTCTCTCTAAAAGCAATGAAAAAATGTCCGTGGGTGAGAATAAAAAAATGTTTAAAGACTGACCCACCATCAAAAAACTGGCATTGTTATTTAGAGTTAAACAGATATTAAAAATTATAGACAATAGTTATAGCTAAAAATTCATATTTGATGTTGATTGTACTTTAGCAAATTTTCGCGAAAGTTTTTACTGTGATCTGTACTATGGTCTTTCACATTTTAGGACACATATTTCTCAATTAAGAGAGATCATTGAACTTAAAGCAAAAACATATCAATATCTATGTATATCTATTTATCTTCTGTATCAATATCATCTATATCTACATCTATATATATCTGTCTATCAATATCTAAACAGTTATTGCTTTGGGCATTGGGGTCTTGGTAGAAAAGGGAGTGGAAATTTGAAAGGACGATGTACAATGAAATGAGCGTGTGTATTATTCTAGCCTTATTTTTGAGTCATGATCCATTGGGTCCTGTTTTACTTCCACCACAATTAATTACATTCAGTTTCTCAAATTACCCGTGTTCCCTAGGTCATTTTGTCTCTTCTTGTGTGATCCCTCAAAATGGAATATACTAATCCCTTCCTTGTGCTTTAAGAGTTTCTTTAGCTATATCCTGTGGGCATACGCAGGCAAGCCACTTTTAAATTTTCTGCGCTCCTATTTACTCATTCTGGGCATGGGAATAATAGCAGTCCCATCACATAGGATTATTGTAGATCATGAACATGATTTTGCATAAATGTGTATGTTTAAAGTGTTCCTGAACACGTAGGATTAATTAAAACTGTAAATTATTAAATGTGCATGGACTACTTATGTCAGTCCTTCCAATGTCTGATTAAGGGCTTGAGGAATTGAGAGAAGGCTAGTGCACATGGAGTACAGACGGAAGAGCAGAGAGTAATAGAAGATGAGGTGGGAGAGGAAGTTGGATTGGAATAGTCTTTGTCCTGAGGCACAGAAAACTATCAGACAGTTTTAATCAGGGTTGATAGGGACTGGGATTTTGAATAAAGCAATCTGTTTAGAGAAAAACTTTTGAGTATGATGGAAATTATCCCCTTAGCTTCTCATATGTGCCAAATAGCCTCTCTCTAAACTGTCAGCAGAGAAACATCAATAACCAACATGTTTAAATGCATTAGCCATGGGAGAGGCTGCACTAGGTCCTGTGGATGCCACAGGAAATATCTCAACTTTCTGCCGATGGATCACAGCCTACTAGGGCAGCATTTCTCAAACCTCAGCACTGTTTGACATTGTGGGCCAGCAAATTCTTTGTTGTGAGGGACTGGCTAGTGCACTATAGGGTATTTAACAGCATCCTTGGCAACTACCCATTGATGCTGGTAGCAACATCCCCCACCTCCAGTTGTGACATCCAAAAATACCCACTGGCATTATTTAAGCATAATCTCCCCAGCTCAGAAACAATGGACTAGGGGAAGACAAACACGCCCCAGCGAAGTGTGATTAGAAAATGGGCACTAAGTTCTGTTACTGCATAACTGGAGAGACTGCCGCTGCGTTGCTGTATGGAGGCCTAAACAGTATGAACCTCACGAGTGCCTCCCCACTGATATATTAAATATGCAGCTATGTGTTGGAAGCAGATCTTGTTGGGTAAAAACATCCTATTTGTTATCATCACTTTTTCCATTTTTACAATAACGTGGTCTCATACAAAGCCTACTTTGTGCTCTGTACAAGGGAAGAAAGCAAAGACGTATGAGAAAAAAAACTACTGTAAGTTAAAAGTTGTTGTCTCTTTCAGCTTGAGCTACATGGTAGTCTGTAGCCTTTATGGAGGGGCAGTGTTAGGTGATGGGGAATAATGAGTTTACAACAGAGCTCTTCAGGATCTTCAGTGTATCAAGGGGATATATTGCACATTTAGGTTATATATCATCCATTGTTTTTATGGCACTAACGTCATTTCTTCTGTCTCCTCTTGAATAACCATGGGTTACTATAATTTCTCACAATTTTAATGATATTATTTAATTAATTAAAATAATTAAATTATTTAGGTAATTGAAAGACACTGTGGTTGGACAATATAAATACCTCCTCACACTATATAGTTCAATATATATTCAGACAAAATATGCCCAGAAAAATATCTTTTTTCAAAAAAATTGAAGCAATATCTTGCTGCCTTTTTTAAGTTGCCTTCCCATTATTAGGCAATGCTCAGTAATCTGTAAAATATTCACATCTGTACAGTGTTTAAAAGAACATTATTTTAGTTAATAATTAAATTGCCTATACCAAAAATAATTTTAGCTACATTCCTGTGAGAATCTGTTTATATTTAATATTAATATAAAATCCTTATATATAATTTGATAAGAACTTTGATATCATTAAAGTACTCTTAACTGCTGCTTTTTTTTTAGCCTAATCTAAAAAAATAAAATAGCTGGTCTTGCCAGCTTAAATGGTCAAGTAAGATATTAAGAGGGATATATGGTGAATGTTAAGATCAGAATATACAAATAAAAAGGAAACAAATAAAAGAAACAAGTAAAAAAGAATATACAAAGAAAAAAGGAGCTCCTACCCTTTGCCATAGCATGGATGGATCTGGAGAGCATTATGCTAAATGAAATAAGCCAGGTGGTGAAAGACAAATACCATATGATCTCACCTATAAGTGGAACTGAATCAACAATACAAACAAATCAGCAAAATAGAACCAGAGACTTGGAAATAAAGAACAAACTGACAGTAACCAAAGGGAAGGGGGGAGAGGGATAATGGGGGAAAATAGGGGAAGGGCCCTAAAGAATATGTATAAAGGACCCATGGAAAACCCAAAGGGAGTAGGTTCCAGGGTAAATAAATTTCAATAAAACCTATTTATTAGAAACAAATTAACATTTAATAAATTATTTAATAGATTCAAATGTTAGTACAAAACTGAACTGAACTTTTAAGAATACTTTTATGGTTTGATCTGTTACTCTGAAAAATAAAATTGGTCTAGGAGTAATCAAATTTTACTTTCCTGTAGAAACATCATATACTCTATCTCTACAAAGCATTCCAGAGTATTTTGTTACATGTTTAATTACTAATTTAGTTTTAAATCACACATTAAATCTTTAAAGTTCTGACAAAGAATCAAAGTAATAGAAAGGTTGCAGAGAATATCTGCTTGATCCCCCTTCTAAATAAGGTATATGGCTATAATTTGTTTAAAATGATGAGATTGTAAAGAGAGTTTTTAGAGGAAGTTCTTATGACCTCATTTGTACAACTCATTGGAATGAGTTACAAGGACTTTGACAGGAAGGAGTGCCTTCCTTTTAGCTGTCCTTTATTCTTCAAGTTTAAGTTTGTTTTCATTTTTTTCAGTCCTCAGTAGAAATGGAAATCAGCTGTCCTCATCACCAGCTCAGTTTTATTCACATCAACTTGAACTGCTGAATAGTAAAAAGTCAGTAAAACCACCATTATTTTTTCTCTCTCGATGTTTAATTGTCAGTTTGTCTTCTTTCACAATTTAAATACATAGAAATTCTGTGGCTAAATTTGTTGATGTGATTGCTTTTATATAATTATTTATCTATTCACAACAACCCTTGGCCCCCTTTATTCTAGATTGAATAGTTAAAATTCCATTAACTTTTTTTTCCCCCATAGAGATCTTAGTTTTAGACCTCTGAATCATCCCTGTGAATGGTCTCTAAATTTAAAAAAAATTAAAAATTTTTTAAAAATCCCCTTGTCACTTGCAGTTGTATTAATTCATCCAAATAATGTTTATTTAGTGGCTACCATAAACTAGGTATTCTGAGTTTGTAGAACAAATTGCTGAATCAAAATAAGACATGTTTTCTAGTCTTGAGATGTTTGCATCCTATTCTGAGAATAACAATTTAAAAAAGTAATAATTAATTATATATTTAGTACATGCTTTTCTGAGCATGTGATTTATATTAACTTATTCTTCATAACAACCCTACAGGGTTGATATTATTCTGTGTACTGAAGACAATGAACAAATAAACAGGTACAATAACTGCAGATAGTAAGAGCTCTGAAGAAAACAAAACAGGGATTGGAGTGGGGCTATCCTGATTGGCTGACCTGAGATGGCGTAACTCCTCAGGTGACCATTGCCATAACACATGAATGAACGAAGAGGCCAGCTCTCCCAGCTGTGTGTGGAAAGTGAGTTCCAGCACCACAAATTCTCTATGGTGGGAAAGAGTTTCCCGTCTGTGAAAAAGTGAATCAAGCCCTATGTGTCTGCACTAGGAAAGAAGGTGAATGATGGTCTCAGAGGGTAGAGAGTTTCAGCTGGTAAATGGTGTTTGGATCTTCTGATTCTAGTTGCAATGAGAAAACAATGAATGATTTTAGGAAATGAATTAATAAAATTTATTTTACTTTTTTCAAAAAAGGTTATCTGAAAAAAAAATACAGTGAACAAACAGCAAGCAAATGTAAATTTTGCAGTCACCTGGATATAGATGGTTTCATGTGTAAATCCATTGTAATAAATGAGATCATTTGAGAGAACGTCTAAGTAAGTGAATGACTGAGATTTGAAGGACACTAACATCAGTGGTGGTGAGAGGAAGAGAAATCAAATAACAAAGGATACAATGAGGTTAAAAGAAAATCAGAAAATTGAATCACAGATGCTAAGTGAAGACAGGGACTACTTTAACTGTGTTGAATGTCGTTGAGGAGTTGGTTAAGATGAGAGCAAGGAAGAAAAAAATACCTTTGGACTTTAGAAACTAGCAGTCATGTTGACCTTATTAAAAGACAGTTTTGTGGAGTAGTGAGAATTGAAGATCGATTGGAGTGAGTGGAAGAAAAGATCGGATATGAAGAGGTTGAAACCATGACTATAAAAGATTCTCATTATTTCTTTTTCTAAATTGTATTTTATTGTGCTGAGGACCTATATCATGGTATCTTTCCTCCTAAAATTTTTAAGGGTATACTGCTTGTTTGTGGATTATAGGTACATGCTGTACATATCTCTAGAACTTATTCATCTTGTTTAACTGAAATTTTATGCCTATTGATCGGAAACTCCTAGTTTCTGACAATCACCATTTCACTCTTTGATTCTATTAATTTGGCTTTTAGATGATTCATATAAGTGGACTCACGTATTGTTTGTCTTTCTGTGATTGGCTTGTCTTAAATAACATAATTTCCTCAAGGTTCATCCATGTTGCTGCATACTGAAAAATTCCTGTTTTTTAAAGGGCAAATTGTATTCCACTGTATGTCATAGCCCATTTTCTTTACCTATTCATCTGTTGATGGACATTTAAATTATTTCCACATCTTGGCTATTGTCAGTGGTGCTACAATAAACATAGGGACACTGATAATTTTTCAAGATCCTGATTTCAATTCTTTTGGGTAAATACCCAGAAGTGGGATTGCTGAATACTATAGTAGTTCTAGTTTTAATTTTTTGAAGAATCTCCATTTTTTTATAATGGTTGTATCATTTTGCATTCCCAGTAACAGTGTGCAAGTTTCCAAATTCTCCACATCTCCCACAACACTTGTTGTCTTCTTTTATTGCTAATAATAGCCATTCTAACAAATGTGTTGTGATATTTCACTGTGGTTTTTATTTGCGTTTCCCTCATGATTAGTGACAGTGAAGAATTTCCATATACCATTTGTCATTTGTATGTCTTCTTTGGAAAAATGTCTATTCAAGTTGCTTGTCCATTTTTAATTGGGTTATTTGTTGTTTTCTGTAAAGTTGTAGGAGTTAAATATATATTTTGAAGTTGAATGTCCCATTAGATATATGGGTTGCAAATATTTTCCCATTCTGTAGGTTGTCTTTTCATTCTGTTGATCGTTTTCTTTGTGTGAGGAAGCTTTTTTAGCTTGATGGGTGTCAAAAATACACAATAAAGAAAGGCTAGTCTCTTCAAAAAAATGCTGCTGGGAAAAAATGGAAATCCCCATGCAAAAGGATGAAATAAGACCCTTATCTTTCACCATCCAAAAAATCAACTCAAAATCTTTTAGATGAGAACACTAACTCAAAAACACATCTGCGCCTTCATGTTCACAGCAGCATTTATTACCATGGCCAAGATATGAAAACAACCTGTGTTTATTATGGGCTGAATAAACAAAGAAACTGTGATATAATTGTGTGTGTACATATATGTACATATATGTATGTATATGTATATATTCACATATACACATAAACACACACCATTTTATACTCAGTCACATAAAAGAAGCAAATTCTGACATTTGAGACAACAGGAACGCAACCTGAGAGCATTCCGCCACATGAAATAAGTCAGACAGACTAGATACTCTGTGCTCTCACTGTTGGGGAATCTAAACGAACAAAATAATAAAACAAACCCCAGGGTCATAGAAAAAAATGGCCAGATTTGTGACTACCAGGGGCAGGGGATATGGGTAGGGTGAATTGGGGGGAGGTGGTCAAAATGCACAAACTTCCAGTTGTAAGCGAAAGTAAGCGCTAGTATGCCCCGTGCAACGTGATGACTATAACTAGCATTGCCGCATGATGCCTACGGAAGTTGTTAAGTAAATCCTAAGAGTTCTCATCAAAGGGAAACACTTTGCTTTTTCTTTGCACTGTGTCTGCATGAGAGGACGAGTGCTGCCTAAGCTTACCGTGGTAATTATGTCACAATTTATGTAAGTCAGACCACCATGCCCTGCACCTAAGCATACAAAGGGATGAGTGTCAGTTATATCCCAATAAAGCTGAGAAAATCACTTAAATATTTAAACAGAGGACCTGAAACTATAAAAGTCTCGAAGAAAACATAGGGTAAAAGCTTCATGACATTGGCCTTGGCAATGATTTCATGGCACAGGCAACAAAAACAAAAGCAAGTGGGACTGTGTCGAACTGGAAGATTCTTTAAGAAAAGTTTAGCACAAAATATTAAGCCCATTATAAAATGGTTTCGAGATTGAGGAAGGACTTCCTTTTTTAATGTGTGATACTAATGTATATTTATTCGATGATGATGAATCAGTAAAATAGTTTAAGTGGAAAAAATTATTTGCAGGAAGAAGTTTTGTATTGTGCTATGCAGTAGGGAAGCCACAAGCTACGTGTGGTTACTTAAATATAAATAGAAAGTACACAAAATTACAGTAAACATTTGCTTCCAAGTTACACTAGACCCACGTTAGGTGCTCAAAACCCATGCGTGTCCGATGTATACCTACTGAAAGCAGGGAAGTGACTAAGTTCATAAAAATACAATATTGGAACAAAAACAAATGTGATTATTACCCAAAGTGGGACTCATACGTATACTTCAGCTAGATTACAGAAGCGCGTATTACGCTGAGTCTTTAACTTCAGAATGGCAAAGAATATACGTACATCCACATAAATACATATCTGCACATGCCTAGAGACATGCACACATGTAATAAATGAACCTGTTTGCTTGCTAAAGAGGCACAATTTACTTCTTTTCCTGTGGAACACTGCCCCACGTGCGGCAGGCAATTAGCTTCATTTTACTTGTTGACAGACCTGCCTTCCGTCTACACTACATGTTTTATCTTTGTTTTCTCAACATCTAGCACAGCACACACTACGACTATAATAATTAGAGTAAATACGTCTAGGAGTCCTTACTCCTTAACTGCAAAGTAAAAATAAAGATTGTTGCTCCCTACATGTTGACCATCAACTCAAAAAATCTGTTTCTCTTTTTACTGTTTATTTATAGAATAGTGATTGATGTATATTCATTTTTTATTTTTGTGGTTGTTTTATTATTGAATGAGTATCAGAAATTCTAGATTGTACTTGTGACAAGAATAAAATTCTGAAGTGCCCTAAATTAAATTACAGCATGCTGGAGGGTAGACAGAAGACACAGGAGATGCTACTCTGTTAACAGCTATGGGGCAAAACCAACAAAAGGTTGCTTACATTCCAGAGTGCTTGTCGGAACTTTGGATTAACTTCCAGGTGGCTGTTTCCAAGGTTTACTAGTCAGGCACCACTGACCACCAGGTGTCTCTGCTTCCTTCTTAGGCAAGAGCTTTTCAGACTTGCCCACCACCACTCCATAGGAGCAAACTCTTCCTCATAGACTTTGCATCTATTACAGAACTGGTCCTGCTTTACCTTCTTAACCTCCTTTATGTAGAGCCAATGTAAATTCTTTCAAAACAACTACGTCGTTCTTCACCAATCTGTTTTCAGGAAAGAGCCCCTCAATGCCAGGACCCGGGATTAGCGCTGTGCTGGTGGTTTATTCATGTCCCAGGACCTGGCCCTTTTCTGGCTAGCATTTGGCTCAATGAACCTTTTATTTTAGAAAAGCTTATGGCCACGGAAGTTTTCTTGTTTAACACTTGAAAATCACATTCTACATAAATCCATGTTAATTTTCCTACATAGTCTCTGTTTAGTGGTATAAAGTGATAAAGATGGGGGAAATAGTTATTTCATTTTTCTTGAATTTGTTGTTGAGAAAAACTTATTAGCCAAACAAACAAGTCAACAAACAAAAAATAAAATTTTCATGAGGCTGTACGATGTAATCAAAAAAGCCCCTTCCAAACATAAATTGTTGAAATCATTGCTCTTGCATATACTAGAAACCTAAACTTTAAGTTAATTGGAAATAAACTCAGACAAAGTAATATAAAATAAAATTCATCCCCCTCATTCTTTTATTTTTGTGCTCTAAAAGATGTTCTTGTCTTAAATTATCATCATTTACATAAAACTTTTTTTATATTTTCATTTTCCCACTTCATTGGGTAACTCAGTCTCCTTTGTACAAGCTTATCTTGGCATCTGAATTCAGGCAAATAAAGGTGAAGGTGGAAAGCCTGAGAATGTACATTTCCCTTTATTTGTAATGCATAATTTCAAAATTTAGAATTTATTTTTACATTAGCTAGGAGGAAGGAAGGAATGAAATATTTCAGATATTACAAGACAAGATGAGCCCAATTTGGACTTTAAAATGCAGCAGCTAGCTGAGCGGCCTGGTAAGGTGTTTACTTTCCAGTCCTTGTATCTCCCTTTGGACAGACCAGAAGTCGTTTTGAATAGGCATCCAATAATTGAGTGACAACTGGTTAAATTATTATAAATGTAGATACTGTATATATTTTATAAAGTTATCTGAATCAGTCTGATCATGGACCTAGTCTGACTCCTATATTATTGACACAAATACCACAGGGTTAACAATCTGCCAGAGGAAGAGTTTACTCCTAGTTTATCCTTTAATTCCTTTTCCTAGTGAAAACAAAGGCAGAGGTGAATGTGTCCTGGTTAGTTATTTTAATCTCTGTAGCACAGAATAGTTGCAAAATTACAGAGAGCAGACAATACTTCACTCCATCCCTATGTATACTGGACCCTCAAGAAATGTGAGGTGGCATTACTATCATTACCTTTATATCTCAATATCTAATTGATTAGTTGTAAGCACACATATAAAACATGTATGTGTATATATATTATACATATGTGTGTATACACATATACATATATGTACATACACATATACGTATACACACACTTATATTGCACAATACTATAAGAAGTCCTTAAAATAGTGTCGGGTGTATATGTGACTGTTAAAATGTCCATGATATGAAATAAGCTACAAATAACAAACTTCAACAAATATAAGATAGGCCATTGTATTAAATTAGAACTCTTAAGATAAAGTCTGTTCTATTTAATTGCAATGTAGATTTTAGATATGGAAATTATAAAAAAGTTTCCAATATACAGTAGGGAAGTTTCTTTCCAAATATCTGGTATTTTCATGGATGCCTTTCATTCTTATTGTTTATGTAGTGAGTTTTCTTGCTACTTTTTCTTGAAAAGTGATTTATATACTTTGGTTATTGCAATTAGGAAAAATTTACATGCAATACTATTTTATTATTTAATTTTATCCCAAAAGACTTCTCTCCATCACAGTATTTTTCTATAACTCATTTGTATTAATATATACAACATATTTTCTCTTATCTTGAATTTAACTAAACTGAGGCAGCATAGTAAGAAGTTAGGAAAATTCCTTGGCAAATAGAATGAGGAAAACTGAGACAAGATACTTCAATAAGACTGATAAACTAACAGACTGCTAATGAATTGTGAGATTTTTATCTTTCCTGACCAAAGACATTTAGCAGAAGACAATTCCTACCTCTTCTCACTACCAGAGGGTGAGTAGCTTAAATCGCCCTAGGCAAGGGGAGAGATAAGAGACCCAGACAGTGCCCTTATCCAGCCCAACCCCAGAAGGATAAAGCAGGGGAATAAATAACAAAAAACCTGGTAAGAATACAAGGGCTCAGCGTTCTTGAGAGGAGGAATGTCAGAGTAGGCAGCTAGTTAATTATTAACAAAAGAGAAGGGAAAGACATATGATTAAACCTGATTAACTTTGAGTCGCCCCTAGGATTAACCTGCATGGTTTCACCAAATGCAAGGAAACATCCTACCTAGTCAACTAGTCAGGCAAGAGCTTTGCAACCACCCCAGGTGGTGACCAGCATCCTTCTCCTGGATAAACAGCTGGAGGGAGTAAACAGCAAGGGGGAATTCCTTTTACTAAGTGTGTGCCTAGCCCGGGAAAGTTTGGGAAACGGGTGGTATTGGGAAAGGGTTCAAGACCCCAGAAAATCCAGGAAAGAGATTGGCTATGGGAAGGCCCCCAGCACAAGCCTGGGAAAAGCCAGGAAAGAGACTGGATAGTTTGAAAGAAAGACTTTTCTTTCCCAAACCCCCCAAAACATAAAGAAGCCCGACAAAGAACCCAGGATGCTTCCTCCTTGGAGCACTTGTGTGCCCTTCCTTGTCTCAGGCACATACTTTTTGCCTTTTTTTCTCCTAAACTCTAAGGGTCCCCATGAGACTCGTAACCAGGGGAGCAGCAAGCAGCAGCAGAGAATTCTCCTTTTTTTTTTCTGTAACTTCCCTTCCTGAGTCCATGTGGCCACTCCCCATGTAGCCTGCGCGCTCTCTGCCTTTCCAAGACTAGTCACTTGTCACTTTTTGTTCTAATAAATCTTTCCACTATCACTTAAAACTCCTCCAATGTGAGGTGTCCTGAAATTCGTTTTCCTGCATACCACTGAAGGACCTATTTCCTCTGGGAATAACATAATATGCAGTATTTCAAATTTTAATATTGTTTGCTTTTCTACATCCTCTTCATACTTTTATTATCCATTTTTCTTATGTGTCACTGGTATTGAATCTTGTTATTATCCTTTAGCACTTCAATGGAGCCTACAGATGAAAAGTTATTTGACAGATATTTGTTAATTAATTCTCCTGACACATTATAATTTAATAAGAATAGTGGAGGCAGTTTTCATAGTTGGAAACTGCCATGTAAGAAATTTAAGTGACTAACCCAGAGTTAAAAAATAAAAATCTTTAACAAGACTTAATTAAGACTTGTAGATATATTACATTGAATTTTAGTATCTACTTCAATCACACGATTTTCACATAACATTATTCTTCCCTTTACATTTCATGTTTAAAAGTATGAAATCCACACATGAAAGATGACAATAAAGTCATATCTTATTGGAAAATTTTAGTGCAAACTACTCAGATGCGGGTCAAATATGAAGGCATGTACAGGTTCTGTGAATGCGAAGCTGTCATATAAAGTAGTGGTTTTCACAATTTTTGTTCTTAGGAATCCTTTTTACTTTTGAATTTTTTTGAGGACCTCAAAGAGAATTTGTATCTGGGGGTTATACCTATTGATATTATATCAGAAACTAAAAATAATTTAAAATATTGATTTATAAGTTATTAAATATAATAATGAACTCATTATATTACCGTAAATAACTGATTATTATGAAAATGGCAATACTTTGTTAAGCAAAGAGCAAAATAAGTAAGAAAGCAATGTTTAAATGTTTTATAACTTCTAAAATATGTGTGTTAATAGAAGGTAGTTGGTTTCTCATAACTATGCCTGAATTTCAGTATGTGATAATGTGTTTTTGGTTGCAATATATGAAAATAACCTGGCTTCATATAAAGTGGTAGTAGAAAAGGGAGGTATGTTATATGTTTTAAAGGTAATTATCAAAAGTTCTCTTTGCTACTATATCAGCACTTAAGTGTGAATTTCTGTAAGGATTGTTGCAATGGGCAATCCCAAATCTTAAATATCATGGAGAATTCTGTCTTCCCCAACAACATTACATTTACATTTTGACTGGATCATTTGCTGGTGCATAATTTTGTTTTTTTGCATTGCTATTCCATTTTTTACCTTTATGCAATGCAATATCATGGATTGGTCATATGGAAAACATTGCTTCATTGAATTATACAGATCTTCCATATTTTAACACAATTCATTGTATCAAAAAACTACAATCATTATTATCACCATTGCTCTCATCAAAAGAGAGGGTAAGTATTGGAAAGCTTTCGATCACCCAGTGACACAAGTTTCACCAAAATCTAATTTTCTCTTGAAACCTTGAATCTTATTATTGGAAATAGATATTATAATTTGTTTTTATAATAGACAAACTCATTTCTTTCTTTTTTTTCCTGAAAATGTCAGCCAAATACCCAAGTCTGAATAATCACAGTTTGTCTGCCGGTTGTTTTTTCTCATATAAAAATGGTGCTCTATTAAAAAAAAGCTCGTGAGCTAATTTAGCTCACAAGTCTTGTAATCACAGAGACCTTATCTTCAAAACAGCTGTCATCCTTATCTATGATCAGAAGTGTCGTATGTGCCCTTGCCCTTTTGTCACAGGAATACTGAAAAAAAACATTTACTCAAGGGTTGAGGGTAAGTACAATTATTTTTCCTATTTCAGCAAGGACACTCTTAAATGGAAGGGCTTTTTTTTTTTTTTTTTTTTTAATTTACTGGCAGTAAAAACACAAGTACAACTATTACAGTTTGGGGCCACTGCCTTGATTTGTATTAAGCCACCAGCGGTTTTATTCGCCATTGTTTTTGCTTTATCGGTGCATGTTAACATAGTGGAAAAGGCACTTAATCTCTTAATATTATTATAAAAGGAGTTTCGAGCTTTAGCACATCCTGACCTAGGTCTCTCGGACGGTCAGTCAGAGGCAGACTGTACTTTAAGAATCTCCTTAGTAAGGAGAGTTGTTATAACAGAGATTTCATTTATGTGCTAACAGTCACAAAGATTTAGTGTTATTGTACTTCATAAGACAATTTTTAAGAGGCTGGGAGACGGACAATTTCAGGTCTATCGTGTCTATAACTTCCCTCAAACACACGATCTTTGCAATGATCTTAAGGATCCACCAGCCCGCTTTCATGGCCGCTTTTTTTCAAGACAGGTTTGGTACAGTATTTCTTAGTTTTATTAATTGAATAGTTGGTGTACATTTTAGGCTACAGAATAAAGCAGCAGTTCTCTATTCATTATTTTATTAATGCTCTTTCATTTCAAAACTCAAACTACCAGTTGTAGAATAAAATGTCGGTAGATCTCAGGACAGGGAGCACAGGAAGGAGGAAGAAGATCGTCAGAGCTTAGCAAAAGAGACATTTCATTCTGAAAGCAAACAGAAGGAAGTAGATGAGTTAATATACAATTTTTATCTCTTTCATCACGAATTTCCCTGAGGCTGAGTCTGTTGATCTTTAATTCTAAAATCAGACAAATGTAACTGTGCACATAGATTTGCTTGCTTTGCACATGTGTGGCTTACTGGAAATATTGATGCTCAGAAAGACATAAGATTTATCTAAAATAAAATGTGGTTATTCCTTTCCAATGTAATGCAAACAAAAAAAGGAAAAAATGAAATGGATTTTTTCCATTTAAATATAAAACAACTGAAATTGTTGGTCATAATGAAATATATATGTATATATGTGTATGCTATTATGTTTATAAGCCCATATATACACACACACTTTGGAAGCAACAATTGCCTATAAAATAATACAGAAGAAAATTATCTACGAAACATTTTTAATTAGACTATGTAACATTTAAATGAAACTCAATTAATAATATATTCCACTCTGAAGCAAGTAGTTCTATCATTTTACTCTCTTGTTTCAAATTCAGATATTCATTCCAAGCTGATAATGATCACAATGTAATGTTTTGCCTCAGTGGTACTCATGAAATTCCCTTGGAACTCATATTCATTCATGGAAGAAATTCCTGGGGGGAAGAGAATACTCCATATGCCATGTATAAAATTTAATGCATGAACAATATGAGTCAGACAGAATAAACATATAAACACACAGTAATATTAAATATTTCCACATTTTCAATTAATTCACAATAATACATTTATTTGTCTTATATTCAAAACTTGATTCTACTTTTCTAATTATTTTTAATAATTATTTTCCCCTTTGACCCATATGCACCTTTCCTCCCTTTCCTGTTGAACTAAGTAGCTATGCTTATGAAAATAGCTGCTTGAACAAAAGCAAATAATTAAAAAATGAAACAATGTTTACCTTATGTGTAACCACATGCTTAGATTATTTTTGTTTGTTCAGAAAAAATAATAAGGGATATTGAAGTTGGCATGACTTGACTGATAGGTTAGAGAGAAACCAATACATTTGATGCCAGTTATTTTAAGATGTCTTGAGAAATTTGCCAGAAAAATTCTTTTTTTTGTTTGATGCTCTAGTTTTAATAGACTAATATTAACAAAAGGGTTTATGGTTTAAGAGAGTTGCTGTGTGATATTATACATAAGATTGACTGAGCACCTACTATGTGTCAAGTATATTTCTTTTTTAATATATTTTATTGATTATGCTATTACAGTTGTCCCATTTACTCCCCTTTATTCCCCCCTCCCACCCACATTTCCTCCCCTCAGTTCATGTCCATGGGTCGTACATTTAAGTTCTTCAGCTTCTACATCTCTTATACGATTCTTAACTTCCTCTGTCTATTTTATAACTACCATTTATGCTACTTAATTCATCTATTTTTTATTCTATAATCACTTACAATGATAGTAAGAGACCAGTGGTAATGTTTCCAGTGACTCTGTGGGTAAACAGTTTCTAATTCTAAGATTAATTTAAGAACATAAAATGAAAGAAGCTCAAGTTACGCAGAGAAAGAGTCAAAGTTACTGCTATCTTGTTAATGAATTAGAGAAAATGAAAAATTTTGTACTGGCACAGAAAGGAAAAAGTAAGCAAAATGCAAATTTCAATAAATTAACGTTTGTGTAAGTGGCCATTGTGTTAACATTGAAAACCCATCTTCACCATCTTGCCAACACCAACTTATTTCATTTTAGATTATCACTTAATCTTGACTAGAATTTTTGAAAGCAGAATCTCATGGTTCTTAAATATTCCTCTGAATACCCAGCCCACTTAACTCTCTCTCACACACACACACACTTCTGTGAAAGACACTGGATCTGAAATACGAATGATGTGGCAGCTACACATATTACATAGCTGTAGCTAAAGTTGGATTGATTATATTATTTTATCCACATGCCTGCAACCTCTATTGCATCAAAGAAAACACTACCTAATTGTACTACTTGTAGAGAATATTTTGTGCATCCTTCTTCTCTCCAACTATCTCATGAGATCCCACTAGAAAAGCCCAGATCCCTGTACAATTCATCACATAAACAATCACCAGATGGTGGATGATCGCAGCACTTTCTAATTTAGCATAAAATTTTTAGAGATATGTCCTATTAAATTTTATGTTTTTGTCTATGGCACTTGTTTATTTTCATATTTAAAACAAATATCCTCTTCTAATTTTATACTTTGGATTTTTTCCTACCACATCATTTAAAAAATTATAATAGCTTATTTAGGTTAGATTATCCTATTATAATGATAAAAATATTCCACAATGTGGATTGAAACTAGTTTGGCATAGTTGTAAATGTATTTTATTCAATAAGCGTAGCCAGTAGATAGTTTTTAATCACGTGCATTATGCCAGATACTATGGTTCAGATGAGGATGTTGAGAATGTTTATTTTAAATTTTCAATTACAGTCAAAATTCAGTATTTTAGTAGTTTCAGGTGGACAACATAGTGATTATACATTTACATTCTTTCCCAAGTGATCACACTGATAAGTCCAATACCCATCTGACAACATTCATAGTTACTACAGACATTATTGACTATATTTTCTATGGGGCTTTGAGAATTATCTTCATTTAAAGCTTAAAATATTCTATTTCAAGGTAATTTTGTCCATTAAGACTGTCTCTTCAAGAAGAATTTGCTTGTAGCATTGTTTTCTCCTAGAACTAGTCCTCTGATAGATCTGTGTTGGTAAAAGTATTAGTGGTGTGTTACAAATGTGTCCTCTATTTAATCGCTGAGGTGCATTCATCTTTTAGTTGAAGAAATGATATGATGTCAGCTTTAAATATCCCCTTCTATCGGATTTCATTTGCAATTTATGTAGAGATAATTTTATTTATTGTTCCAGGTAGTTGGATAGCAACATTTTATGTCTGAAATTCATACCCGAGGTAAGCTTTTTTGTGTTTTATAGCTATCATTTTATTGTTTTTAACATAAAGGGAAATAAGGGATTAAACTATACTCACACTGCTGTCCAAAATTTTTATTGGAATTTATCCTTGGGCACTGACATATTACCATAGGTCCAGACAAAGGAGTTCCAATATAAGCAAAGTAATACAGAGAGATGGCCTGTATTCTAGAGTCTATATTCTGTTCTAGCCTCCAGAACAGTCTAGCAGAACCAAAGGGTGAAAATTGCAAAGGAAGGTTCTTGAAGAATCTGAGGGCAATCATACCTTTATAGCTAATAGAATTGGGAAGGTCAGAGAAGATAGCCCCACATTTTTATTTTGTAGTAATATTTGGGATCACTTTCAGACAATTTAGATTTTTTCTCCTTTTCTTACAGTAAAGGAACATGTGCTCTGTATTATTTCTGACCTGTTTTCAGTAAGCAGAGATCATCACCTCACCATCATCCTTACCACTGCGAAGATTGTCTACACCAGCCATTATTTAATGGAGATTATGGGGGGGGGGGGCTCATCCTAAACTAAAGCCAAAATAATAATTGAAAGAGAATCGGGTTGTCCAGTTTAGCCCTTCCAACATAATGCGTCTAGGTCTTAAGGAAGAAATGTATGTTGATTTGAAATAATAATGTCTAAGACTAGAAAGAAAAGGGATAGAGATAGGATTTTGCTCCCTATCCAAATCAGTGAGAAAAAATTCAAAGGATCTGTTGCTTATCTTTAATTGACCAAAAGAGTCATTTACTCTGAAACAGTTTATAGCTATCAATTGCGGAATTATATGTTACAACAAATAAAGTAAGAATGAATACAACTAAACATTAATTGTAAAAGTATAAGAAGTACCTTATAAATGTAATAGAAAAAATGTGCAACCAGAAATTGTCATAATTCAACCTGAAACTTGGAGTTTGAGTCTTAGTGCTTGTAGAATCACAGAAAATAATTTAAAAATATATACAGAAAATATTCCATTTGAAATGTATGGATTATATCTTAAAATATATGATAATTTTTGGCATTAATTTTGTTGTACTTTTCTGTTTATTCAATTAACTTTTAGAAATGTAGAATGGTACAATACTGAGATATTAATATTGTATTTATCCAATGTCTGTTACAAGCTATAATAATAGAAAAATCCTTTTTGCCAGTGTTTAAAAATAAAGAGATAAATAGACAAAAATTAACAGAGTATCTAGGCAAACATGAAATATTTGCACTTGTACATGTTGTCCTTTCATTTTTTTTTTCTGTTAGTGTAACATGACTGCTACTCTTTATAATTATTTTATAGACAATTTTGGGGTTTTTTAGGTAGATAATTCATGCCAATATAATGCTAATAAGGAATATCATTAAACTCTGCATTTTGGAGTCATCCAAAAATTCTTAAATCAAGTGCCAGCAAGGGAAAAATATTATGCAGACTGGTTTATTTAATATATTTTCTTAATTGAGTAATTCAAGTAATCATTGTAGAAGTAATGTTTGACTCATGCCTGATTTATAAAAGTTATTTTTTAAACAACAAACAAGACACTTAAACCTACTAATTCAAAATTGCTCTAAGCTTGCTAGATGGACACTACAATAATACTAAGACTAAATTTTAGGAATAAACTTAGAATGGCCTGACTTCTGTGATTGCTAGCGATATAGTGACCTCGGAAAAGGACCGATTTCCAAGTGAGCACTTGGACATGCTCCGATATCATTACCTCTTATGTGCACCTCATGGGAATCAAGGTCATAGCCGAAATCTGTAGAACCATCTTAAAGTGTCAAAAAGGGCATACAGATTACATGGGGATAGAAAAGATAATTTCTCCACAAACCTAACAAAATTGAAATATATCCCCTAGGTACATATCATGGGTACTAGCATCAAGGTAGAGACCCCCTGGCTGACAATGCTGTTGTATGTAATTCCTTTCCTGTAGAGCCATTTGCATGCTGCTAAATTCTTACCGAGTTTGCCTCAAGTCAGCATCTTCTGATCGTGCCTGCTGACATCCCTCTTACAATCCTTTCCTTGTAACAGTTGAACAATGCTGTGTTCTCGTTGCTTCTAATCATTTGTATATTCTACCTCTTTCTAACTTATCTGACCTTCACCACTCATGGCCTAAGCACTGCTTCAAGATTCCCATGTAGGCACATTTTAGCAATAAATTCATCCAATCAATGTTTTCCCAATTAAATTTTTTGAGAAAGAAAATTTGTTCTTACCAGATTCTCATTGTTAATGAGGTCATTACATGTATTTTACTATATTGAATATTTTCCTATATATTTTAAGTGGCTTCTGGAATGTTTTACACTGATAAAAGTTTAATATGCTGGAAATGCTAGCACAGAAATGCCATTGAAAAGAGGCCGCAGTAAGAGTGGGCTCCAGGCATGGCATATCTAATTCATTTGGATAACTGATAGGAAAGACTGGAAAATATTCTTGTAATCATAAATTGAGGGCAAAGAGCCAAAGACTTTGAATTTCACACTAAATGTGTATGGCATTACATGATAGTCAATTCTGTGGTATATAAATATTATGATCAGAACTGTGCTTTAGAAAAGTTAGCCTGGTTATATACATGTGTTGGAAAGAACCTGAGGCTAGAGAAATCCAGTTAGTCCATAGGAAAAATAATAAGAGACATAATAAAGTGTTGAATCAGAGAGGTAGTGCTTGGATTAGAGAGTTGTGGGCTAACACAGAATGATACATTTGGCAATGGTATAGCTTGAGAAAACAATTTGTGAAATATAGACCACATGCTTTATGTATCTATTGTCCATTCTTTGCTTCACCTCTAGAAAGATGTATTTTCTGCTGAACCACACACCATAATAAATTAAACACTTTCCTATATTAAACATGAGTCTATCCATATTCAGACAAAATACTAATACGAATGTGTTTAATTTATCCCGATTTCTTTATAAAGGCATGTTCCCAAACGACTGTATCAATGAAATGATTCATTACATTTCCTTTTAGAGAAGTGTAAGTGTTGACTCAGAATTGAGTCACAGCCTTACATTTCTCAAAAGGCCTAGACCTCTCTAGACATGATTGAAAAACTAATGGCTCCACTCTTATCTTCAAATGAGGGCACCTTTAAATGATAGGAATACCTATGCTACAATGAATTTGTACTTTGGAAAACAATTTATTGTTTAAAATGCACAATGCTAATTAAGACATTTTATTTTTTTCTAATTTTATCTTACCAAATTAACAGCTCTACCCTGTCTTTCCAAGTAGTTTAAAAATCCTTTCTTATATAAGCAAGAAGTTTTTAAAAATTCAATCTGAAGCGCTAAATCTTGGTGAACATTTTGTTGAACCTTATGGATGACATTGCCGCATCTCTGTGATCTTCATTCCTGAAAGAAAAAACCAGAGCAGAATGCTTCATCAGCTAATCCTCACCCTTTACTTCCCTACCCGTGGGAAATAGTCTCATCTGAGATGACAGCTGTAAATTTTTATAATCACCAAGTGATATCTATACTTGCAGTTTGCTGGCCACTTTGTCAGCTGTATTGACATTTGATAGCCAGGGTATAGCTAAAAGGACTTTTCAGGGAGAATGCTACTTTTTTTCCTATTGACTTGAAGCAGTTCCGTGGTAGGACACTCGGATTTTGCAAAGCCAGCAGACTGAGCCCTGTCGAGAACATTTCCACAGCGATCAATTACACTTGTCAACAAGGGCTCTGGCGTGGGGCCCAAGCACGGTAAACAGTGCACATCATTTTCACAGAGGCATCGTGTTAAGCAGGGCCCATAGAAAATTAGAGCTCTCACAAACGTTTTCCGATTTCTTTCATAAATTATGGAATACCAAATCTAGCTCTGCTCTTTTACTTCCAGGATAGTTGGTCCTCCTTGACACCGAAGAAGAAAAATATTATTTCCATCAGTTAGCTTTCAAGTTGTCTCTCGGCAGGCATTCTCAAACTTACTGTGTACTATTTATTTTTAGGTGCTTTTTTTAGATGAAGTGTGAGAAAGAGATACAAATATAATTCCTGCCTTTAAAAAAGTGTTAGAATCGTTTGCAAGAATTTCGTCCCAAGCTCTCATTTGTCTGTTCATCCTTTTAACAAAGATTTTCATAGAGCAAAAGTTTTTCATTTTTCTTGAGGTCTGATTTTTGAACTTTTACTTGTATGAATTATGCTTTTAGTGTCAAGTCTAGGAACTGTTGTCTACTCCAAGTCCTGAAGGTTTTCTCTATGTGTTTCTTTTCTGAACAATACACTTAGACTGACATTTAACTTCATGAACTCTCTGAACTGATTCTTGTATAAAGTATGAGATTTGGGTTGAGGTTCTTTTTTTTTTTTTTTTTAACCTACAGGTGTCTAGTTGCTCCAGCACAATTGGTTAAAAGTCCATCCCATCCCCATTAAATTGCCTTGCACCTTTGTCAATTGGGCATATTTTTGTGACTTTGTTTCTGAATTCTCTATTCTGTTCCATTAGTCTATGTATCTATCACTCTGTAACTACCACACTGTCTTCACTTGTATCTGAAATATTTAGAAGATTCCCCAACTCCAAAATTTAGTAAAATAACAATCCAATTAAAAATAAGAAAAATATGTGAATGTACACATTCTGAGAGAATACACAAATGGCAAATAAGCACTTAGAAAGATGTTCAACCCCATTTGTCATTATGAAAATGCCAATTAAAACCTCAATACGAGTCAAATTAAAAACCACACATATCAGAATAGCTAAAGTTAAAAAAAAACAAAAGGGTAATGATGTTAATGATGGTAAAAATGCAGAGAAACTGCTGACAGAAATGTAAAATGTTATAGACACACTGGACGAGAGCTTGGCGATTTCTTTAAAAAATCTAAAAGTAAACTTATATGACCCATAATTGAACTCGTGGCACTTATCCCAGAGAAATGAACACTTGCACTCACTTACAAAATCTTAAATATTTGTACTCGGATGCCCAGTTGAAAATGGGACACTACCCAAATGTTTTCTTATGAGTGAATGGTTAAGCAAACTGTGGTATAACCATACCCTGGAATTCTCCTCTACAATAAAAAAGAACAAACTAATGCTACTCACACAACTTGGGTGAATATCAAAGGAATTACAGTGCAGGAAAAAAATCTGAAAAGGACACACTCTATAATTCCACTTATCCAATGTTAGTAAAATAACACATTTATAGTGCTGATGAACAGGTTTTTGTTTGCCGGGATTCAAGGATTGAGGGTGGATGGGAAGGGTGATGGGGCTCAGGTGAAGCAGTAAAGTGGTAGCGCCAGGGATGCTGGTGTTGATGGCACAGTGCTGTGTCCTGAGCTTCAGTTATTAAAATCTATGCGTCTAATTTTATTGCAGAGAATCACAAAACACACACACGCATAAGTGCATATATAGCGAATTGCTAAAATCGATAGACTGCACTAATACCAATTTCCTGGATGTGATACTGTATCAGAGTTATATAAGATGTTAAAATCAGAAAGGCTTGGTAAAAGGTGCACAGGACCCCCCTGCACATTTCTCTGCAACTCCTGTGAACCTATCATTATTTCAAAACAAACATTTAAAAATACAAGAATGGTAGGATTCATGTGTCAGTTCAAAAGCTGGCAAAACTCACTGATCTATGTGTATGTAACTTAGAACAGTGGACATTCCTGTGAAAGGGAAAGCAGGGTTAATACATATGAGGAGGGCGTACAAGCAAACCCTCGGGGCTACTGGATACTATTTATATCTTGAAGTGAAGGGCGGTTTCACTGGTGTGTGGTGGATAAAATGCATCCACCTTATACTTAAGGTCAGTATACTTCATTTTCTTTTCTATGTGTGTGTTATCCCAATTAACATAAATGCAGACTGTTCATATAATTAAAGCAATTGTGACTGAAAGCAGATATATAAACAATGTGAAGAAGAACCAAAAGTAGTGGGACTGATATTACATGCTAACGTAGCTCTAGCAAAGGACAAAAGGAGAAAAAAACATCTCTTTGACACAGTGTTGATGGAAAAGGCAAGATTTACGTTATATTTGAAAAAATTGTAGGATTACATAGCAAGAGAATAGAACAAATTGAGGAAGGACTTAAAAATACCTAACAGGAGCTTTGGGCTGGGATGAAAGTGAGGGCCATGATCACGGACGTCATTATGTGTAATGTGATGATAGTGGTGACAATGATAAAGACAGCAACGACAGGGTTAGCTAATATTTTAAGAATATTTAGTTTAAACATTTCATAAATACTCCATGTCATTATCTCATTTTGTCCTCAAAACAAGTATATACCTTTGTGCAGAGTAACAGTTTACAAAACCATTTTATAGAGTAGCTCACTCCCTACTGAATGGGACTTAACTTCAATGCAATTGAAAAGTACTAGCTGAACTTTGTATGAGGATGATTTAATGATTATTTTCCCTAAAATAACACAAAATTTATTTTAGAATAAATACAATATAAAAAGAGGAACTGGTGATGGAAAGTGATTGCAAAAGAGTGATACCTCTAAACCTTTTTTATTTTTAATCAATTGAACTTACTGTGGTGACACTGGTTCATAAAATCATACAGATTTCAAGTACAATTCAATAAAGCATCACCTGCTCATTTGCACACTGCATGGTGAACCTATCTCCATAAGCAAGGACTTTCCATCTCCATCCCCCCGCTTTGCCCACCTCCACCCAGCCTCTCTAGTCTTTTCCCTCTGGCCGTTACCACACTGTTGTCTGTGTCTATGTGTTATGTATACGTGTTTTTTGGCTAATCCCTTCAACTTTCATCAATTTGCCCCACCTCCTCCCCTCTGACAGCTTTCAGTCTGTTCCATGTATCCATGTCTCTGTTTCTATTTTGTCACTTTATTTTGTTCATTAGATTCCATATATAAGTGAGATCTTATGATATCTGTTCTCTGACTGGCTTATTTCACTTAACATAATAACCTTCAGATCCATCCACGCTGTCACAGAAGCTAAGTTTGTTTTTTGTTTTGTTTTGTTTTTAGTAGCTGGGCAGTATTCCATGGTGTAAAGTACCACAGGCTTTTTAAAAAAATTTTAATACAGTCATCAAAACCACCAACAAAATAAAAAGGAAAACCACTGAATGGGAGAATACATTTGCCAAGGATATATCTGATAAGGGGTTAATTTCCAAAATATATGAAGAACACATACAACTCAACACCAGAAAGACAAACAATCCAATTTAAAAATGGGCAAAGAAGCTGAAAAGATACTTCTCCAAAGAGGACATAGTACAGATGGCCAATAGACATATGAAAAAATGCTCAATGTCACTAATCACTGGAAAGATGAAAATTAAAACCACAACGAGATACCACCTCACACCTGCCATCAATACATCAACAAACTAGTGCTGGCAAGGATACAGAGAAAAGGGAATACTAGTGCAAAAAATTTTTAAATAGAGTATGTTTCTTACATGGTCATGGCTACTTAAATTGTGAGTAATTTGGAAGAGCTACTTAAACTTTATGAACGTTGACATCTTTATACAAAATTGAGTACTTTAAAGAATTGCTGTGAGGATTAAACAAGACGAAGAATGTGACATGCCTCTCAAATTTCTGCTTCCTAAAAATGCTCAGTAAATAGAGATTCTCTGTCTTCATTGTCAGTAACTTTTTTACCCCATGCCCACCAGACAGAGGTCTACACTGAGAAATCCCTGATTACTGTCCAAAGTGCCACTACCAAAATGTTGTGCAAAAAAATTATGTTTTATTACCCAATATATGGAGACTTAGGTAAATGAGTGTTATGGACTGGATGTTTGTGTCTTCCACAAAATTTGTATGTTGAAGTCCTCAACCCCAAGGTGATGGTATTTGGTTGTAGGGTCTTTGGGCATAATTACCATATTTTGCCATGTATAATGCATGCCTTTTTGCCCAATTTTTTATGGAAAAATAAGGATGCACATTGTACATGGGTATAATGATTACATACCATGGGTATAATAATGGCTATAATAATCCCATGTATAATGCGCACAGAAACATAATTGCGCATTATACACAGTTAAACGAGTACGTTTAGATGAGGTCAGGAGAGCGGGGCCCCTTGATGGTACCAGTGCCCTTGTAAGAAGAGAGACCGAACTTCATTCTCTCCCTCTTTCTTTCACTCTCTCCTGTGGTATTAACATATAGATAACTGCAATGTGAGGACAAGGAAAAAGGTAGCCATCAGCCAGCCAGGGAAAGTACCCTCACCAGAAACCAAATTAACTGGTGACTTGATCACAGAGTTCCCAGCTTCCATACATGTGAGCAAACAACTGTATGTTTTTGAGTCTCACAGTCTATGGTATTTTGTTACAGCAGCCTGGGCTGACTATGAGAAAGAGACAATAACCTCTTTGAGAAAGTCCCCATATAGTTTTCAGAAGATTTACTAAAAATTGAATTGTCTAGGCATTGACGCGAGGATATAAGAACAGTAAAATAGACTCTGCAGTCAGGGCTTATCTGATTGGAAAAGGAAATATGTACACAAGTAATACCAGTGAATGAAAGGAACAGAAATAGGATTTTGAGGGAGTTTTGTCTGTGAAGCTTTATATAAATGCAGTGTTTCACATTAATGACACTGCTTTTAAATCTCTGAGCCATCGCAAGATCGGGGGTGGGGAGAAATTTTATTTCAGAATGCAGAAGGAGGGAAATCGCAAAGGGTGTTTCTCTGAAATCCCACTGCCATGGCAGGGCGTTTCCTTAGTGCTCAGTGTTCAGGGCCCTCTCAGGGCATGCAAACCGGACGGATCGTTCATGTCAGTACTGTGCCCTTTTTCATTTTTTATTCATTTATACAGGAAAGAACTTGGACTCAAATTCCTAAATCCAAGTGATATGTTATTTACTTAGATACCAAAATTTAAGCTAGTTTTCTTATAAGTAAAATTACAATGCGGATTACAATGGCTACTTTGATACTGGTGCTAGATTGATGAAATAAAAGAGTAGATTTCAAGGTCCTTACAAACTCTAATCTACATAATTATATCATCATCATCATCACGGTATTTTCTTAGGTCAGGGTACAAGGGTGTCCAACCTGCGGCTGGGGGCCACATGCCACTTAGGATGGCTGTGAATGCGGCCCAACGCAAAATCGTAAATTTACTTAAAACTTTTATGTTGCTCATCAGTTTTTGTTTGTGTTTGTGTATTTAATGTGTGGACCAAGAAAACTCTTTTTCCAGTGTGGCCCAGAGACACCAAAAGGTTGGACACCCAATACTGTAGGAGGCCCTTGAGCAAATGTTTCTTTTGGGCCTGGAGCTTTCTGTCATTTGTATTGAATGCTGCCCCACTTCAGTGCAGATGAACATAGAAATTTTAACTTTTGACAATGATTTTTATAAAGTCACATCAAGATCCTTGTCTATCTATTTCAGAAAAATAAATAGTCTGCCACTAAAAATGTGAGTGACCTAGACCGCTTCAGAAATCCAGGGAGGAAAAAAAAAGTCTCACAAGAAGAATTTTGAACACCAGCAAAATACAAATTCTTCACATTATTGTTTTGTGTGAATACAAGGGGCAAAAAAACTACCCTTTACATAGCCTTTCAGATTTCATGCATTTTGAAAACGTCTCATTTCTTACCCTACAAAATAAAACTAAATTTATGCTTCTTCTGCTAATGACATTAATTACCTTACATTAGACTACTGAATGTGTTTCACATTAAAACTAACTCATGGTAATTATATTATGTATAATTACAATGCACTTACTTATTCAACGACTAGAGTAAGTACATTGTCTAGCCCTAATGTATAGTCATCGCGTATAATTTTTAAACAAAAATTCTCTCTGAATTTCAAAGCCTTGTGTTCCTCAATTCATTAACATGTTGAGGAAGCTTATAGAGGCACAATTCCATTATGCCGAAATGCAGCGCATCTGCAGTGTCTTGTGGGTATAGGCTTATCTTACAATGAATCTTTTATTTGGTATCAAATTTTCAGTCAGCAGAATGAGAGGGGGTTTGAACAGATGCCCAGGTTTTCTAATTCATTAGAACAGGGAGGGAAAAAGAAAAGCTTTAACCTCAGCAAGGGAAAAGGAGAAAACTTCCCTGTCATCCCAGGGCAGTGAACCAGAGACATAATTCTCTCTTTGCTACAGTTTCCACCTCATCCCCCTTTTACCCTTTGCTTTTTCTGTTTTCCCTTCATTTTCCTTACTGCTTTCTATCCTCTCTTTTGGCAAGATCCTGAATATTTCATCTGAATGAATGAGTGGTTTTAAGTTTACAGGAGGCCTTTGGGGGATGAGATGAAAATATTTAAGATTCAAGGCTCTGAAAGTTAATAGATAATTCTTTTTAAAGTGAACGGAATTTTTGCTTCAACTTCTTTTGTCTTAACCATTCTGAGCTTGGACCCAACTGACTCACTTTGATAATGCAAAGTACACTTATATTTGGTTTTGAAAGCGGCTGTGGTGGGGTTGGAGACCATAGGAATCATCCACAGTGTAATTTGATTCATTGTAGAAGGTTCAGTTCAATCACATTATTGGAGTTCACTCAGTATTGGCCATCTGGCCTTGGTCGAAATAACTTGGTTAAATGGAACATTTCCCTGTAATGGTGTTTGCTACAAATGGGTTTAAGGGAGGGAAGGGCACTCTTAATTATTTATGGGCTTGTTCAATATTTCGTTGTGTTTTGTGTCCTTTTTGACAGGGACCATGCATCTGAAATTACGCTAAGCTAAATGAAGTGCTGAAGTAGTTGGTATTCGTTCATGGTGTTATTGAAGATGCCGACAATGGATACAATGATAACAATTACAGTGATAAAGATGATAACAAAGAAAAATAAATGCAATTCAAATATAAGAGGAAAAACTGACTCTCAATGACCAGCTTTTAATTAATAAAAACCATAATGACCCTACATGGTTCTGTCTAGATTTGAAAACCCACCTTCTATATGCAGATTGTGTACTAGAGTTTGTGTCAACTCATAAATTGTAATTCTTATTTTTTCTTTTTTTATAGTTTAAGCACAGTTGTCTCCACTTCCCCCCACTACCCTCCCCCACCCACCCCCCACCACCTCCCACCCTCAATCCTACCCACATTTGGCTTTGTCCATGGGTCCCTTATACTTGTTCCTTGAAGACCCATCCCCTTCCTTCTCTCATTATCTCCCACCCCTACCCCCCTAGTTACTGTCAGTTTGTTCTTTATTTCAATGTCTCTGGTATATTTAAATTATAATTATTATTTTTTCCTAAAGGCCAAATTCTAATTTCCTTAATTTGTATATGATTTTCTTAGAGCTAGTGGAACAAAATACTACAACCATAAAATAACAGAAAATTTTTTCCAACAGTTCAGGAAGGCAAAGGTCTGAAATCAAGGTGCCAGCATGGCTGACCCATTCTGGAGGTTTAAGGGAGAATCGATTCGATGTCCCCCCCCCCCCCAGCGGTTGCCAGCAATCCTTGGCTTCCCTTAAATATTAGCCTCATCACTGCAGTTTCTGCCTCCGCCTTCCCATGGCATTTCCCCTGTGTGTCTTTGTGTGTCTTCACAGTAATTATAGAAGAACACCAGTCATTGGATTTAGAGCCTACTCCAATCCTGTATGACCTCATCCTAGCTAATTCCATCTAAAGAATCTACTTCCAAAGAAGACCATGTTCTGAGTGTTCTGGTGGACATGGATTCTCTGGGGACACTACTGAATCCAGTACTGTTGAATTTCAGATTCTTATACCCTTTGGTTCACCCTGTTGGAGAGGCTACCTAGCTATTAATGAGTTTTAAAATAAACATAATTAATAAAACTCTCAATGTTCTAACCTACATCTGTCTATACACTATTAATTTTATAGTAATAGATGAAAGAGCTGAAAGAATAGTATTTATTTTGATAGTTTATTATTATTATTAATTATTATATACACATTTATTTTTTCTGTTTGGTAAAACCAGGCTTTATTAATTTAATGGACATTAATAAGCCTACTAGGTTCTATTCACATTTCTAGATGCTTTGAAATACAGCTATATGTTAGATATACTTATTGACTTTAACATTCTCAAAATAAGAATAACATAATTTTCAATGTGTGTCAACTGAACACTACTTATCTTACACAAAACAGTTTTGGTTAACTGTTGGGTTACATGAGGCATTTCTATCAACCCTATGGCTATTATCACTGATGCCAGGCCTACTATGTAAGATTGTAACCTTAAATATTACTAGAATATTCTAAAATCCGAATCTCAAACTACTGGAATTAGAAAATGAACACACACATGTGTGTGTGTGTGCACATGTATACACAGTATTTCTAAAACAGTTTGGATTTTGTGAGTATATGTGTTCATGTGTGTGCATTTTATGTGGGGAAACCTGTAAATGAGGGCCTTCAGGATTCAGGAACACCAGAAGCCTCAGGAATCCTCTTATCCAATCTCCCACCAAAATAAGAATCTTCTGCACAATGTCGTAGAGACGGCCATTTGGCAGGTGTATTGCCGGAGTGAGGTCACTCACTACCCCATCAGAGAAGCCCCTTCCACTTTTGAGACACCCCCACTGGCACTGTCTTCCTGGATGCCTCTTCCTTGGAAACATTCATTCTCTTCTCAGCCCTGCCCTTGAGGATGAAAAAGGCATTTGGGGCCTGAGCAGAAAGGGATAGAAATAAGTTAAACCTTAGGCTCCTCAGAGATGTGGCAAGAGGGCAGGAGCATTTCAAGGGCCTCAGGAAGTTTCCAGCTTAATGAGGAGGTTAAAGGGAGGTTCTACTGAAGAAAACTTCTCAGAAGATTGAGTTGTGAATGTCCCTTTGCACCTCAACGTCATCTATGCTCCTGGGGCTGAAGGTAACAAGTACTTCACAGGAGAGGGAACAATTCTGATGGGCTTCAGAACAATTTTGTTGTGTGGCAGTGGAGGCCCTACTGATATACTGGACACTTGCGTATTAGCTTTTCCCTGTTTTCCCTGACTCACTCCCACCACTGCTTTATTCTGGCTTTCTAAAGTGACCTTGTATATAAACTATACAACACCAAGCTCTTACCTCAGGTTCTGCTTTTGTGGCAAACTAATCTGAGATATCATGATCCTTAATTTTACATTAACTTCTTTAATGCTTTATAGCTTTTTAAAACCTACCAGCAGGAGTTTTACATATTTCCATTTCACTTGGAACAGAATGGTTGCTTTGACTCTGGAAATCTGAATACAACCTTTAGAAGTTACCATATGTTTTCACATATTCTCATTTTTCTCACCCAAGGAAAACAAAGATGTTGCATGTAAAGGCTGCCCTGTCCATCCGGGGCCAGAGTGAAGGCCATGTGAAACAGTGTGGCCAGCCACAATGGGCTGCAGCCACGGCGAGGATACCACAAGGGAATAAAATCCTTTACCATTATTCAGTGATTTTGGGTTGTTTGAAACCACACCAGCCTAACTTAGTTTCTCCTGATTCGCGAATCTTGTAATTTACTTAGCTATGTATTTACTACCTGTCTTCACCTCATCCTAACAAACACCATGAGACAGAAAAATTTTGCATTTCTATCCCTACTCTATATACCCCCTGTCTAGAACATTCCAAGACACATAGGACGTACACACCTATTTTCAAAGTTATGCTGAAGCCTAGTAAACTCAGTGTCCTTCAAACATGATTGATGAATGCCCACACGTGAAGAGTGGTCATGCCATCCTCTAAACTCCAAGGCTTCCAACCACTGACAATTTAGCCCTATTTGAGGTGACAGATGAAATATGGGATGCTCAATTAAATTTGAATTTCAGAAAAACAACAAGTAATGCAAGACATACTTAAATTGAAAAATAGTTTCTTTTGTCTGAAATCCAAATATAACTTGTATTTTTATTTGCTATAGTATTTATCTTTGTTTGCTAAAGCTGGCAACCCTACCCCCAGGTGCCATCTGTCAATGTCTGAAGACATATGACAATACCCACACACAAGTAATTAATTGGACCACAATGTCAATACTGCTGAGGTTATAAACTTTATGATCTGACTGCTTTCCTCTTCCTTTCTGAATATCTGGCTTCTATGCACCGTCTCTTGTCATTTGTCTTAAATGCAACTGACTCCAATGCATCTTGTGTTCATTTCAGGTTTTTATTTATCTACATTATTCCTATATTTTGCTTTAATCTTTATTATTTTCCATATGCATTCATAAATACCATACAGTCAAAGCCCCAAAAGTTTCTAAGACACCTGAAGGCAAACAAAAATCTGTTTTTCTATATATCTAAATCAATGCCCTGTATACACAGATATGTATTATATAGTAAGAGAATAAATACATAAGCACAAACATGGAAAGAAATAGGAATTCCAGGACAAAACTAACTTTCTTCTGAGTCAGCCCAGCCAATCGCAGCCAACTTCTTGCGGCCTAAGAAACGCAATTACTCTATTGTCATTGAAATAGTCATCAAATGACAGGCAGTCTTGTGTACTCTTAAATTTACCTGCTCTGTCATCTTTCCTTCTAGAATAACAAGTGTTTAGCATATTTCCACAATATTTCAGATACATTTTTACCTGATGTTACTGTTCCATTAAAAGATTAATATCAATCATAAGATCTTTCAAAAATGTTTGCCAATATGAATTTTAATTTTCAAAGACCCACCCAATAGAAATTCATGTAAATTTTAATTAAACAAAGAACAGAATTTAGAAAAATTAAACATGCATTTATCTTTAGTCCATACCATTGCTGATTTCTTTTAGGGTATTGGGGGAGTCTGGCATTTTGCCATTTTAATTTCATTCTTGAGACACAGTTTTCTGAGATGAAGCCAAGAATAGTCAAAGCCTTTTGAGAGAGTTCTGAGTTTTAACAGCTCACAAAGCTTAACCCTATTGAAGTATAGTATTTAAATCTGTATGTAGATATAAATACATATACATATGGTATTAATTTAATTGGACTATATGCTTTCGTTATGTATATGCTATGTATCTTATGATGCTTTTCAGTATTATAGATACTGATATGTGCCTTCTATAGTTTGTTTTAAGAATAATAAGAATAATATAAGTATAAAAGCTACTAATTTGAAAAAACAAAAATCATGGAAATTTTGCTCACAAATAATACTACTAGAAATTTATAAATGCTTTGTGTAAAGAAAGGCACATAGAAATGAAGAAATGTGACTATAAGTAAAATAAATCTATTTTGAATAGACACCAACAGATACTAATACATTCTTGTGGCTTTCAAAACTGCAACATAGCCATCAAGATGGAATGCTAGAATAGAAGCTCAGGTGAATAGTGAAGTACTTCTTTAGTAGTAGATAATAAATCTGAAGTCTATAACAAATCAGAATTGTAATGGTAACTAATGATGAACTCCCATATTTTGTATAGAAAAAAGTACATTAGTCCTACTAACACACTGTGAATGAAAATGAAATTTTTCATTGTATTTATTTGTAAATGTTTTAGTAAGCTTAATTGTAGGTTTGCAGGCCTGGATATTAGTTTTCTTTCTTTTTTATTCAGCCAATTTTGCTAAAATTTTTCTTTAACATAAAAACCATCTATTAATTAAGCTCAATTCACTCTGACTTTATGTCCTCTAAATAATAATCAAGTTTTATTTAATTCTTTACGTTCATAGTAAATAAATATATAAATATAAATATAATTAGTTATATTTTATCTATTAAACATGTATCAAAGATCATAATTTTCAATTATTCAGGGGAAAAAAGAAACTTCTGCTTTTGGGGAGATATGTTGGAATAGATATACTTTTCCATACTCCTCCTGCTCACTACAAATATAATAACTAGACATTATATGCAAAATAAAGACACTAAAATGTAGACAGAAAAAGATAGGCTAGTCAAGGAATTCAAGATCCAAATAACATGTTCATGATACCCTAGGTTCCTAGTATTCCATACTCGGAACAAAAAAAAGTTTAAATAAGCCGGACAGTGAAAGACAAATACCATATGATCTCATTTGTAAGTGGACCAGATCAACAAAATAAGCAAGCAAGGAAAATAGAACCAAAGACATGGAAATAAAAAGACAAAACCAAAGGGGATAGGATCAGGGTGGGAAGTGGGATGGTTTGAGGGGGGGGAGAGTTGTAGGAAAATGGAGACAATTGTACTTGAACAACAATAAAAAAAAGTGGGGAAGAAAAAAAAGAAATCTACCAAGAGAGAAAGAGAGAAGGGGCGGGAAAAGGGGAAGGAAGGAAGGCAGGCAGGCAGGCAGACTATCCTAAGACTAATAAATGAATTCATAAAGATTATGAGATATAAGACAAGCATATAAAAACAACTGTGTATGTACATGCATGCATGAGAGTGTGTATACTGTATATATATTAGCAATAAGTACATGAAAACCAAAATTAAAATGTATAGTTACTGATATATTCCAAAAAGGACTAGAATATAGAATGAGAAATTCTTGAAACTAAATTGTAAGAGCAAACAAACAAGTTTATAAATTCGTAAAGACACAAAGAAATAGTTCAACGAAGAAGATATATAGATGGTACCAATTAAGTACATGAAAAGATTTTAACTTTGGTAACCATGAGGGAAATACAAATAAAGCTACACGTGAGATAATGCGGTATACCTCTAAGAACTGTTAAATAAAAAACTGTGACAGCACTCAAGGCTGGAGACAGCATCATTCACACATTGCTGGTGGGAATGTAAAATGGTAAGGCTACTATTGAAAAAGGGTTTGGAAGCAAAAGCAAAAACAAACAACAATAAAAAGAAGCTAAACAAGTGTCCACCATGCAATCCAACACTGCACTCCTGAGCTTTTATTGAAGGGAAATGGAGTTACAAACACACAAAAACCTGTCCATAAATCTCCACATCATATTTATTCATAATAGGGAAAAACTGAAAACAACCCAGATGCCGTTCAGTGGTTGAACAGTTAAAAAAAACTGTAGTGAATTTGTACTCAGGAACAATGCTCAGTAATAATAATAATAATAATAATAATAATAATAATACAAGTATTTAAACACTCAAGCATCTGAATCTCCTAGAATTATGAGTGAAAAAATAAAATCTCAAAAGACTACATATTGTATAGTTTCATTTATATAACATTCTTAAAATCACAAATTGTAGAAATGGAGACCCCTGTTAGTGGTTACCAAGTGGGCTCTAGGCAGGAGGGAGATAAAAGTATCTGTAAGAGAGCAATGGGAAGAATTCTTGTGGTGATAAACATTTTGTATCTTGAGTGCGTCCGTGTCAATGTCTCGCGTGTAATAGCATACCGCAGCCTTGCAAGGCATTACCATTGGAGAAGCTGAGTGAAATAGAGACAGGTCCCCACTGCATTATTTCTTATAGCCACATGTGAATCTCTAATTACCTCAAAATAAATAGTTCAATTAAAAAACAACCTTATGCTTGAAATTATATCTATAATTCAGTTTCAGTTGCTTGGTTTTATACTAAGTTCAGTGCTTAAATATTTTGCCAAATAATTACGTGAAGCATCTTTGAAAAGTCAGTTCATTAAAATTTAATAAATACATATGGAGGCATTTCATATATCACACAAGATACTTGTTATTCATTTGCTGATTAACTCTATTTTTTTCCATGAAATGGATATTTAATCCTAGTCCAGAGGGGCCATGCAGAGGGGTGGGCTGCCAGTAGTAAAAGATATTGGGTAGTTGGCCTGAATCAGATTATTTTACACTGTAAGGCATATTAAAAGTTTGGGATTTTTAAAATTTCTTCTCTCTTCTTTAAAACCCATTACCTTTTTTCCATCGTTACTTAATTATGATTGACAAATAAAAATTGTATATATTTCAGGTATAGAATGTGATGTTTCTATGCATGTGTGTGCAGTGTGAAGTGATTATCACAATCAAGCTAACACATTCATTGCTTCACAAAATACCTTTTATTGTGTGTGGTCAGAATACTGGAGATTTCTTCTCTTAGCAAATTACAAGTACAAGTGATGCTTGAATAACATAAGTGTTAAGGGTGCCTATACCTGTGAAGTTAAAAATCCACATATAAATTTTGACTACAGTTGTCCCTCAGTATCTGGGGAGTTGGTTACAGAATCTGAGGATGCGGGTTTTTAAAAAGATGTAGAACAATACATCCAGTTAGCCCTCTGCATCTGTAGATTCCCAACGATGGATCAAAAATACTGTTTTCAGTCCATGGTTGCTTGACAAGGAGGATGCAAAACCCAGGGATAGAGAGTGCAACTGTGTATTTACTGAAAATAATCTGTGTGTGAGTGGACCTGGCCAGTTTGAATCTGTGTTGTTAGGGTCAATTGTATACCCCACATTATTGTTAATTACAATAGCCATATTGCACATTAGGTCTCCAGAACTTCATTATTTCATTCTATTTTAAATTCAGTGGAACATCACTGATGAGTCATAAGATTTTGATGTGTATATGAAAAGAAAGACTTTTTCAAATATGAAAATATTCAGTCATTTCCATGAGAGGAACTAGAGAAATGTACGATAAATACAGAGGTCTAACCTCTATCGTGTCTAACTTATTGTGTCAAGGACCACATCCTAATGTGAGTATGCCGGTCCTAGGTGATGGTGCCTTCCTTACCTACAGACTTTACACTAAGTTCAGTGAGTGGCATTGTCCGTTACAGAGGAAGAGATGAACTGTAAACATTACTGAGACAGAGTGAGAGGAAAAGTGGACAAATGAAAGGTAATTTTTTTTCTTACAGAACTGACCTTTTCTCAGGACTGAGCAAGGCAAGGAAGAGGAATCATAGTCTCAGTGGGAAAACAGAAAACATGCATAAATACTCCTTTGGACAACAAATGGATGAGGAAAGAAAGGAACATAACTTAATCACGTATGTAAATGTATAGGTAAAGAGTTTTAGTAACACATATAGGTTTTAAATACACACACACACACACACAACTCCATCGATTCCAATAGAACTGGGTTCTGGCTTTTGAACAAAAATCCCGTATGTGTGATTTTCAGTCCCAACAGGCGGCAATATAAAGCCTTGCCAGATTCGAAGCATGACCAGTGCCTGCAATCTCTGCTGCCCATCTGCTGTTCTACCTCGCACAGTTTCATTCAGAGGCCTCTCTACCTGCAGCCTTCTGCCAAGACTGTCCTCAGGAGCCTCTGATGAGATGCTCTGATTGGGAGAAAGGAGGAAACCTGAACACACTTTCC
The DNA here is from genome assembly GCF_022682495.2 of Desmodus rotundus. Classification (NCBI taxonomy): domain Eukaryota; kingdom Metazoa; phylum Chordata; class Mammalia; order Chiroptera; family Phyllostomidae; genus Desmodus; species Desmodus rotundus. Next base: position 17,909,050 of record NC_071394.1, read on the forward strand.
TCCACTCTGACTCTATATACTCAGCACCTGTCCACTGCGCTGGTCCGTCTACCTGACCCCTGATCTAAACTCCTCCCCTGTTCCATTCCCCCCCTTAAAATGCTGTGGAATGCTGTTTTATGGGGAAAATGGCCCAGGGGATGAGGTTAGCCTCCTGCTTATACAATCACAGTAAGTGATCAAAGATTTCATTTTTATTTTCATTTTGGCTGGTTTAATTGACTGTTCTCATAACTGGCAGCTCAGCTCTCTCGTAGCTCAGCAGAGCTCCAGTAAGACTGTTTGACTTTATTCCAGGCAGGTGAATTATCTATCCCAGTTTGGGGCAAACTTCAAATGTCTGGGTTTTACTACTTTAAATTGCGTTAAAATGTGTTTTAGTCTTCTGGCTCAAACATTGCCGATATTTTATTACTTGATTTATTATAATAAATAATACATTTTCTGTCTCCATCATTACGATACTATGATATACCATACTTATTACTTCTAATATGTAGTAAAACCTTTTAGAATATTGGCTTTAAAGTGAGTAGTTGTCAAATTTTATTAAGGATTTTATGCAAACTCCATCTAGAAAACCATAAAAAGGATGAATATCATTTTTATATATTAATACCAATTTCTTTTCGTAGAATGACTGCCTGATTATTAGAAATTTGTTTAAGAAAATATCAAGTATATTACAAATCTTTCAATAAAATCTTTGGCACCTTATAAAAGGGCATAGGGTGTTGCATGGAATATTCAGTTTATTTTTTTGGCTAAATTTGTTAGAGCCAGAGAAATATTATTAGGTCAGTATTTTAGGTCATACTATAGGTAGCATATACTTACATGTATCTCATGAGAGCGGTTTTCTCTCCTCTACCTTAAGTAGGAAGGAATTAGACTATTTATTTTTCCCCACAACCTCTAGTTTATTTTTTAAAGTATTTCTTATTGATTATGCTATTACAGTTTTCCTGATTTTCCCTCCTTTATCCCCCCTCCACCCTGCACCCCCAACCCTCCAGCACTTAGTTCATGTCTATGGGTTGTACATATAAGTTCTTTGAGTGCTCTGTTTCCTATACCATTTTTCTCTCCCCATCTATTTTATGCCTACTAATTATGCATCTTCTTCCCTGTGCCTTTTTCACCCTATTCCTCCCTTCCTCCTCCCCACTGAAATCCCTCCATGTGATGTCCATTTCTATGATTCCGTTCCTGTTCTAGTTGTTTGCTTAGTTTTTGTTTTCATTGTTTTTCTTTTCTTTTAGGTTCATTTGTTGATATTTGTGAGTTTGCTGTCATTTTATTGTTCATATTTTTGAATTAGACCCTTTATTATATGACTAATATGATTAGGACTGTATAATATACATTAATATTTTTCCTTCAGTAGAAAGTATGGTATCTCAGTTTTCCAAACACTTAATATAGTGCTTGGCAGAATGTAGGTCATCAATAAGTATAGAATAAATAAAATGAGTTAAAATAAATAAATGTATGTATGATTTTATCTTGAGACTCAAAGCAGTAAATTAGATGTGAGAATTTTTATATGAAAAATAATAAAACAAAGTTATAATTCTGACATTGTAGTTCTAAATCCGCTTAACTAGTGGGAGCAAGACAGAAAAGTAACATCCATAGTCAAGAGTAACTAGCTGGTTAGGAGAATGTAACCAACATTATATACTCATCTGTTTACATTTGTTGAGTCTCTTTTTGGAACTCTGCTGTGCAAAACATCAGAGTTAGCTGAATATCACTCAAATACCTTTAAACTATAAATTATTTTACCTCTCACTGTGTGCTTTTATATTCATTATTTAATTTGATCATCAAAAGTTTGATCTTACTGTAATAGATTCTATAGTTACAGGGAGCTGAAAAGCATGTACCGTAAATCAAAGTGATTTGCTCAGGGTACTTGATAATAAATGGCTTAACAGGAAAAGGCCCAGATCTCTTCAGTCATATTTCAATTTCCTTTCTTCAGGACACAAAATAAAAGAAATTCCAGGCAATAGACATATTAATGGATTTGTGATAAGGATGCTCTTGAAGCTCTTCTGCAAATGGAAACTTAGTGTAGTATTCCAATCGCCAAATTGAGCTCCAGTGAAAAGAGCATGTGATGGGAATTCAAACGGAGCTGAACCTCCCCACTTTGCGCTTGTGGCCTCAGTGAAAGCATTCGATGTCTATCCACTCCAGTTTATTCATCTGTAAAACGGAATCCTGATGCTTATCTCCCAAGATCTGCAATAGAAAGACTCTAACTGAACAGAAGCACAAATCACCGAAACAGTAAAGTTTCTTGAGTGCATTATCCTCAAATACCAATGATGCTAAAAAAATTGATGTATTAGGAAGATGAAAATGTGAAAACAATGTGAAGTGAAACTCAGGCAGCTTTTTAATCACTTAATTTATCCTACTCTGCAGGTGACATGCTAAACAAGGTGCAGGTGTTGGCTTTAATGAAACAGGAGTTAATGGTATATCCCTGAGAGAGCTGAGCGCAGTCGCTAAGCAGTGAGGAGTTAGCCAAGTCTTTCACAGGTGGTTAAAGAAAGGAAGCCAACGTGTATCACAGTACCCTGGAGATCTGGTACTGCACAGAAAATTATCAAGACGGCAATACCAAAGTGGGATTTTAAAAGTCTCCTAGAATCTACACAATTTGTCAAAAGTCACAGCTGTGAAGTCTCATTGTTATTTATGCTTCAATGTCTTTATTTCATTCACCTGAAAAATGTTTCTATTCACCTTTCCCACAGGCTTTGAGAAACATAATTCTCTGAATAATGCTTTGGGAACCCATAATAATGATAATCTGGCAGTGGTATCAGGAAGAAAATGAAAAAATAGAAGCATTTTGAGGCTTGAATAAGTAAGTAGAATGAACAGAGAATAATGTTTGAGGCTGGCTATGAAATGTGGCAGAAGGCCTGACTAGTATCATTTTGAGTTAGTGTAGTAAGTGTGGGTTAAATTTGTTACTATGCCACCAAACTAGCTCAGGATTGTTACTAAGTTCCATGGTATTTTGCTCCTGTTTATCTGCCCAAAGCAACACACACATATCTTTCTCATCTGATTGATTTTCATGATCATTCTTTTTGATGAAAGCTTGGAGTACCTTCGCACTCTTTGCTCACCACCAATTCCTCTTTCCTCTTTTAACTCACTAATGCATATGCCAGTACAGTCAGAAGCATGAGCAAATATAGTATTTATATAATTTCAATATACTTATATATATTTGCATATATATTTATATAATCCAAGCATATCAATGGATCATGAGCAATGATAATAATACAATAATTAAGACATTTGTTAATATTATTGAGTCCTTGCTTTATGCACCTAACTTGCACCATCATAGCTAATCCTCAGTCCTATCAAGTAAAAGCTGTTACCATTGTGTCTTTCGAGATGAGAAATTTGAGGCTTAACAAGATGCTCAGTGAGTGCTCAAGTTTATGACAGTGGCCATTCCGCACGTAGAACAATTCTTCCTCCAGGTGCTACTAGCATGAACCTGGCGATGAGAGAAATCCCTCACTAGATGTCAGGCTTAGATCCCAGGCAGACACTAAGCAGGGATTTCAGATTTCCAAAGAGTTTTTAAGGGTGAGAAATAACACACCGATGGGTTTCTTTCTTTTTTTCTTTTAGAGGGACATTTTCTCAAACTTTCCTGGGACTCATAATCCTTAGTGTGTATACCATATACGTATTATAAGTTTAAAACAGATATTTTAGAACAATACAACCTTAGAAAAAATTAAATGTACGAGGTTACCCTGTTCGTCTTTTCTCCAGACACGTGTATTTCTGATTTAACAACTTGGACTCAGTCACATAGGGTTGTAATGTACACAGTTTTAATATGACTCTAGTTGTTAGAAACTTATCAAATATATTATATATTTTTAAGGATTTTATTATTATTATTTTTTAAAGATTTTATTTATTTATTTTTAGAGAGAGGGGAAGGGAGGGAGATAGAGGGAGAGAAATATCAATGTGTGTTTGCCTCTTATGCGCCCCCTACTGGGGGTCTGGCCTGCATCAGGCATGTGCTCTGACTGGGAACGGAACAGCAACCCTTTTGTTTGCAGGTCTGTGCTCGATCCACTGAGCCACACCAGTCAGGGCAAAATTTATTAAATATTCTATCAACTAGGAATTTGTCTCCCTGCAAAATACAGTCACATTTCATTTTCTTCTCTTTTTGTTTCTTGTCCTTCTCTTACTCACCCTGTAGCCCCTTTCTTCTTCTTTCCTCCCACCTTCTCCCTCTTTTCTTCCTCTCTAATTTGGTTGTCTTCAAACACAGGCCTGAAACTTATAATAATAGGCTGTCAAATTCTACACCAATGCAACAATGCAAACATCAATTTAAATTTTAGTATAAGAAAGAGAGAGAGAAGTCAAGGAGCAATTCTTATGAAACTTATTGGAAGAATTCTTAGTAGCAGACTTTTCTTAGTTCTTCCCACTTTATGCTCAGTAAACTGTTCAAGAATTTTGCCTGAGAGTTATCACATCAAATATAATGTATATTTTTAAATGTTTGTGCAAACAATTTTAATTTTCTGATGGTCATTTGTCCACATTTACTATATATGATAATACATTATATTCTCTCAGACATGTGTAGAGAGGATGTCAATCTTTCATAGTAAGTTGCATAAGTTAAGGGATTTTACAAAAACTACATACTAAAACCCTTATACAAAATCCATGATCATGCACTTCAGTGACCCTCCCTTTTTCACACGTGTGAACTTTGCAGTCTGACTTCCTTCCTTCTGGGGTACCCTTCCACCTTCTGTGAGGCCCACTCACCTTTCAAGGTCTTGTTCAAATGTCCCCAATCTGTGAAGCTTTATCTTAACCCCTGGAGCACAATTAATAATTCTTTTTTTTGTAATCCTGCTTAATTTACTTAGAGCTCTATTTATTTTATTTCATCATTTTTTCTAATATTACATGTCTGTTTCCCCAACTGGCTAATAAACTCAGGAAGAACATGGAATATTTTTGTTCATCTTTATGTCTTTGTAACTGAGGAGACACGGTTTAATGAAGAAGCAAGAATGACATTTTAAGGAAGAATCTAGCATCTTTCTTGTGAAAACTGTGTATAAACTCCTGTCTTCATGGGCTCCCTCAGGTGGGAAAATGAAATCAGTCTTCTGGTATTTTTGTTTGTTTTTGTTTGCTTGTTTGTTTATTAAGAATGGGTTATCTCTAATCAAAAGATAACACACTACTTTAATGGTCTATCTGCTAGTTTGTGAAGACTGGAGCTTGTATGTAATAGGTGACCTATGAAAATATCTAAATCATGATTTTAAGATAAATGAGCAAAGGTTAAAGCTTAAGTCATTTTCATTCATGAGTATATAAAATCATTAAAATATAAATTAATAATTTAGATTTGAAAAAGATCTTAGGAATAATTATATTAAATAGTTATACATTTTTTATTCTTAAATATTATAAATTACTTTTAGAGACCTATCAAAAAAATCTTGGAAACAGTAAAAATAAGTACTAATTTTCCATAAGCAAATCAAATTGATCCATGTATATAAGTATCTAAAATCATGTTCCACTAAACAAAAAAGTATAATTATCAGTAATGAATAGCTTATAACCCTATAGTTATTAACTTATTTTTATTTAGGACATGAAAATAATGTTACCTAAATAACATTTACTAATGCATTTGTTATAAACTTCAAACTCTAGGAGTCTTATTCAATCATTCCCCTTTTTCAAGGTGCAATAAAAATCAAAGAGTCCATATATCACCATTATGTGTCATAGCTCTCTTCTGGTAGAAATATTATAATTTCAGTATTGAATCTCTTAGCAAATGGTTAATAATTTCTTCTATAGCTCTGACATTAATAATGTCTTATTATTATAAAATTTTTGTAATTGTTTTGCAGAATTCAGGTAAAGGTAAGGAATATAATTTAGTTGTATTAGCGGGGCGATAGCTGGACTCTTGTACATAGGTACACAGATGCTGCACACCAGCTAAACCAGGGCACTTCATCATAGTGCAATAAGCTTATGAACGGCAGGGAGACATTTGGCAGTCGTCGAAGTTTCCATTATCTCTGAAACATATTGACATTTTTAAATATTGTCCCTGAGATTTACTGCTGTCAATTCCAATAAAATATTATTTGGTAAACTCAATTGAATTATTAACATAAATGATAAAAGACATCTTAATGCAGTGTTTAAAAGATTGATTTTAGTGGATTATGCTGTCAAAATCTTGAGAGTTTCACAAAGATGTATGTGTTAAATGCTTTTTAACTTGAGATATAAATTTGATGTGACTTGTCTTGTTCCTTCACTATATTTATCAAATTTCGCTTATGTTTTCTACAAATACTTTCGGATTTAATTATGTGTTCTTCAAAATATGAGTTTCACTGCTCAATTGTGGGTTTCTTCAAAGTATTATAACAATTTATTTCTCACAAAAATTCAGTTCTAACACAGCACATTATTTCATAAAATTTTCCTCATGTATTCATCTTTCTAAGCAAAGATACCTCAAGATAAAGAAGACATTGTTTTCATTCAAATCAATAAACATTGAATGATGTTCCCAGCAGTGTGATAGGGGCTTCAGGTATGTCCCCTCCCCTCCAGACACATACCAGAGGCATGTAAAGAACAACTGAAATTTATAGTTGGTTGATAATTCAAACAAAGAAATATAGCGCATAAAAAAGAACAATCTGACAGTAACCAGACAGGAGGAGAGAGGGAGAGGGCAATGGGGGGTGTGTGCGTCAAGGAACATGTATGAAGGACACATGGACAAAGCCAAACAGGGTGGGCTCGAGGGTGGGGGGCAGGGATGGGTGGGGTTGGGGGGCATGGTGGGATGAAAATGGACACAATTGTACTTGAACAACAATAGAAATAAACAAATACATAAATAAAAATTTAATGCATTTAGAAGATGGGATTGCTCAGTATTTGGAAATTTCATGACGGTTGAACTTCCTTGTATACGTCAGGAATAATTTGCACATAAATCCTGTCGTTTTACTGTACACTTCTCTTCCCTTCTCCTTTAAGAAAAGGAATAATGCTTTTCTTATTTTTTTCTAAGAAGTAACATAACCTGATCCCTCGGTCAAGTTTTTCAGGAATAGATTGACTTTATTTACCCACTTTCCTTCCTTAACAGGCAGAGAAGCACATCATTAGACAATGAATTGTCTAGAGACATTTTCAGGGTCAGGCTTCAGATCCATTTTCCAAATTCATGCTGGCACGTTGTTAGTTTTCTCTTGGTGTTCTGTCAGTCCACAGGACCATGTCTTATTTTTCCACACTTCAGGAGCATGGCCCTAGGCATCTAGCAGTGTTGTATGATTGCCTCAATGACTTTAATTTGTGTCCACAGCAGTCTAAAACAGGTGTCCCAGTCACCTGTCAGGGTCTTGGATGTGCATGTTAGAAACAAGCTCTAACCTTAGCAGGAAAATAAATTTAACCTACAGGCTCCGCAAGATATTTGTAAACTAAACAGAAACACAGCTAGTGCTCCTTCTAACAAACACCCCTGTCTTTATCTGGACACATGCATGCTGACCCACACAGCCCTGCCTTCCCCACACCACCACCACCATGATCCCCATTTCACTTTTCCTTAATCTTGAGTCCTGTGTTGAAGATTTAAAATCCTTGGTAGGTGTATCTCATTGACCAAACCTAGATAACTACCACAAAGGAAATAAGATTTAAAACAAGGCACATCATTATACAATTGTAGAATAACACACACAGGGGCCTGCATATTCCCTCCCAAACATGTGTTATCCCCTCCTAGAAAACTACTGGAGAGTTTTTTTGAGAAAATTTAAGAGAATTATCAAGGAGAAACATGTAATCTTATACAAAAAAGTATCAAAGGGAAGAAAGGACCAAGGTGAGAGCTATTTTTTTCAACCTGAAGACAACCCCATGTACGAGAGGAGTCATGGCAGCCCTAGGAGGGAAGTCACCAGGAAAAAGTGAGTATCTGATGTTTGTTAGTTAGCAGTTGGACAAGATCTGTTTATAGAAGTAAGCCGTGTATCTCAACTGATAGGCACATAGCAGGCAATGAGATGAAAAAAGTTAGTCAATCATTACACTTAAGAAATTTCAGAATAAAAGTATATGAGATAATTATCCATTACTTGATTTTTAAATTAACAATTTTACATATTCAACTTTGCTACCAATTTAAGAAAAAAATTGTGATATAATTAAATTGGCAGGATGAAGTTAGGAGGAGAGAATAGACTAACATTGTCAAAATATATGATGTAAAACTGGTGAGCCAAGAACTACAAAAGCGTACCCTAGTTAGCTCTTTGTATTTGACTATTGGCACATGGGAGCAATCCAGTTTTCTTTATAGTTTTATTTCTTCCATAAAAATGCCAATCTTGAATTGTTGTATTTTCCATTCTCTTGGTTTTATTTTCAATAATTACTGCAGTTTACAAATTATACCAATTTTTGTGTCTCAAATTTACCTTTGACTTGTATTTGTCTAGTTAAGTACATTTTATAATATTTTTTGTGAGAAGTTTGATGATAAATGGTTATTGCCCTTTTGTAAAAGTGTTGTCTTTTTGGCCTCAATCTTAAGATATATTTTGTGGTATTCCTTGGCATTATGAAGACATAATTCTGTATATTTTTTCTAGCTTCCATTGATACAAATTGCGTGCTATCAGTCCATTTATAATTCATTTTTAGTTAAGAAGCCTTTTTCTTGTTTTTAAAATTTTCATTATGATGTATCTGGCTACAAATGTATGTCTTCTTTTCTTTGTAGTTTCACACTACAATTTTGATCAAAGAACTAATAAGTTTCCTCAATCTTAGAAAATTCTCAGCTAATGACTCACCAAATATAGCTTTTTCAATATTTCTTCTATTCTATTGGGAACTGTTTTACATGTTGGAGAGTATCAATATACCCACAAAATCTTCAAGTACATCTACTTATATCTGCATACACATATGCACACTGAGATGTGCACAGTGGTCATTGGTGTAAATCAGGGAAAATGATATTTAATTATACGATGAGACCATGTAAACTAATCATTTATTATGCACACATACATTGACGCACAATGGGGACTTACCTTTATCTCTATGATCTTCATTTTCGCCTATCTCAGTACTCTAACAACACAATAATTATCTCTCTTTCTTTAATGGACAGAACTATGAATTTTTTTGATTAGTAACCTACTTTCATTATTGGATCATTCACAGTCATTTATAATTTATATATTTAAATGTTTTACTTCTATCAATTACTGTTTCATATTATATGATCATCTTTGTACTTACCAGTAAAACTCATCCATGTTGCTGTTTCTTGTATGCACCTTCAATTTTTGGCCACTTTATGTATTATTTTAAAAAGTGGGTGCCCTCCTTGTGAAAGATGGAAAAAAAGTGATGGATTTCAAAAGGATATTTATAAAATTTGAGCTAGTGTATTATAAAATCCTGGACCAAAATTAATTTACAGTTTTGAGAGACAAAAACAAAACTATAGCACATAATACTCAAATTTATTTCATTGAAAAAATAAGTATCCATACATTCACATGCACATATAGAGAAAGATAGAGAAATATAAAAATATACACATAGATATACTTACATATAGAGGTTTAATATGTGTACTTTATAAAATATTTTATAATTAATGTAGCCTATGTGTTTAAACTATATGTTGAAAAATCAGGGGGTGGTTGAGCCTGTGGGTAGGAGAGCAGCTGTGTACTGCCATTATGAATGTGCCGTGGCTGTATTTTACTTAGGAGGATAAATCATAAGGCATCATACTTAGTGAGATGATCAGTTGTCTTGATTTTCTAACAAGTACAGTTGGCCGGCCTTCTACATGTCAATTATGAGACTTAGCTTTTATTGCCTGTGTTATTCTGTTTTAGCTCAGTACCCTTGTTTGGTTATTACAATATTATATCCATGGACTCTCTCAACATTTCACTTCAGTTCTACTTAATCTGTCCTGTTTGAGTCACTATATTTATACCATATTTGATATTTAGTTATGCTACACTTTTACTGGTGGTGAACGATATATATTTCTGATGGTGATAACTTTCCAGTCTTCAGATAAAGACCTTCCATATTACTGGGATACAAAGCCTGGTGAGCCTAAAGCAATATGCCTTTTCTTCCTCAATTAGTTAAAGTCATCAAAATCTAAAAATACATAAATACAAATTATCTCCATGCAATTTTTACTGGCTAATTGAGATAGTCAATTTATATTTCTAAGAACAGGAAGGGTACTCAGAACTTCATTGTAAAAATAAAAAAAATGCAATAACTAATTTAAGTCTTAAAAATTTAGATATGCTTTAGAAGTTTCCCAGTCTCAGTTACTTCTGTTAGCCTATCCCTATTTTCATACTCAGATAATACCATCTGGGTGTGTGCTGTGTGGAACTGCAAAATGGCCACTAGCTACCTCGGCACACTGGTCATATATTCAATCAACAAAAGTTTATTGAGTATCAACTATGTGCTAGGCATTATTCCAGTGATTGAGAATATAGGAGTGCATCAAAGAAATAAAACACATGTCCTCATGGAGCTTGCTTCCTTATGATTAGTGACAGACAATAAATCAAATTCTTGCTGACCTGTCCCATTTTGCTGTAGACAGTGGCTGACAAGTTCATGTTCTCCATGTCTTGCCCCATCACAACCTTTAAGTCATTCTTCTAATAATACACTATTCAATTAGGCCTTCGCTGAAGGGTCTATTTAAAATTCCTCCCCACTCATACTATTAGCATTTGCAATTTACTTTCCCTGCTTAGTTTCAGCTCGGTGTATTTGTTATCTTTCAGAGTAGTGTTTATGGTCTCTTCCACTTAGAATGTGAGGTCATAAAGACTTTTTGTTTATATATAGCTTTAGATTACTTTTTAAATTAAATACAAGTTTTAAGAAGGAAAAAAATTTTTGTACCTTCATTTATGATGAAATCTTTTGCTTTCTAAAAATCAGGGTGTTTTCTTCTCAAAGAAGTATTCTATTTGATCAATAATACCTACTATATATTCCTTATAATAAAAAAAGACTTTTTGTTGTTTTGTACCTGATCCCAGTGTTTTGAACATGCCTGTCTCATAATACGTGTTCACAAATATTTCGTGTATTTTAACAGACTAGATAACAAATGGATTCAGACATTCTGGATCAGGAACTTCAAAACTGTCAAAAACTCTCTCTTTGCTTTACTATCTACCTCTATTCATATTCCAATCACTGTTTATTCTCATAAAAACAAAATCAAGGAGGAGGGTGGAAGCAAGGGAGGGAGGTGGATTTGGATGGGGAAGGGGGAAAGGGCAGGGAGAAAATGCAGACAACTGTAACTGAATGACAATAAAATAATTAAAAAAAAAACCTCTCTCTGTAAGCATCAAACTACCCTCAGGCAGAGTCAAGTCTAAATCACCCTTTAGAGATTGAAATACTTTTGAAAAGATAAGTCCTATCTCTGCCAGCAACAGCCATCAATTCCCTAAAACACCCCAAAGAACCACTTCTGTGGTAGAGGAGAAAGGGGCAATTCTGAAAAGCAGTATCAGGCAGAAGAGCAAAACAAAGCAGGATGCCTTTTAGCTAAGAATCCAGGCCAGGTGAGAAAATTTAAATAATAGCCTAGCTGATTTTTATTGTTTGCTTCTCTTCAGTAGAAAATAATGTCTAGATTTGTTCTCTAACTAACAATGGTCACTGAATAGAATTATCAACCCAGACTATTATTTACTTCCTAACTAGAGTGGTTAATATAAAGATTTAGATGAGGGCATTGACAAGGTTATCATTAAAGCTGTTTAAAAGTGTATTATAACAGAGTTAAAAATGCTGTGATAAGATCCTTCAACTAAAATTTAGAGCAAGTCAATTTGTATGTATTTGGGGAACCCAGATTCCTCAAGTTTAGAGTTGAGGTTTGACCATAGGTGCCGTGAAACCATTTTCTGCTTTACTAATCATTTGTTCTAAAGTAGGTATGTATGAAGTAAAGAAATTTGGTAGATTTTGAAAATATACCCCCAAATAAATATTTAAGTATATATGAAAATATATACCTGCAAATAGACATATATCAAGTATAATGTCTACTAGTTTCTTTTCTATTAAGGGGACCTCCACAAAGGAAAATAGGACTAACTTGGTCAGGCTTTTAAGAAACTCAATTAATTTTATTGCTATAGCAACTACTTTCTTTTTGTTTTAGAATTAAAAATATATGAACATATTTTAAATTTATCAGTTCAGATACATAATTAAGTTATATCAAGATATGAATTAGATTATACCTCTCATCTAATCAACATGTTTTAATGTAAGATCTCTCCCTACTTAATCTTTATTTTCATAAAAAATGGTAAACTATATACAACCAAATAAGGTTATTTTACTATCTGATTGTAAGTGACGAAACCTAGTTTATGACACTGTAACATGCTTTTGAGCAACACGTATATTACAACCCGCTACTCCTTTTCTAGGCTCTGTCTGTGGAGTATCAGGTATTGCCTTTAGAATGGCTCCTAGCTAATGCTTACTGACCTGTTGAATGACTCACGGAAACAAAGTCATGATGTTTAGAAACAGTGCATTGTATTGTCCCAATTACCACGAGGCATCCCCATACCTCAGCAGATTCATCAGATTTATCTGACACTGAACTTCATTTTCTACACTTTGCTGCAATACTGAGATCCCTCTTGCACAATCTGAACTTTGTTTTTGTTTTTGTTTTCTGGTAATGAAGTGCTGATACGCTATCAGGACTGTTCCCACAGTGTCTCCTCTCTTAAAACAGACATCTTGTTGATTCTCTAATAGCACTTTTTAGCATCTCACGCCCCAAGCTAATTTAGTACAGCAGTCTTTCAAAATCAAATATATTCATCAGCTCCATTCCTAAACAACAAAACGAACAGATGAGCAAAATAGAACCAGAGACATGGAAATAAAGAAAAAACTGACAGCGACCAGAGGCAGGGGGAAGAGGGGTAATGGGGGAAAGAAGGAGAAGGGGCAGGTCAAGAAACATGAATACAGGATTCGTGGGCATGATCGATGGGGTGGGGATTGAGTGGGTGGGCGGGACAGGGGAGAGCAACAAGCAAAAAGGTGGGGCAACTGTAATTGAACAACAATAAAAATAAATAAATAAATAAACTTTCAATTTGGAAACTAATGGAAAAGTAACTTTTGTTACACATACAAAATGTCCCCAATTCTTTTTTATTTTAATAGCATTACTGATACTGCTAAACATTTATTCTGCAGAGTGCACGATTACATTTTATCAAAACAGCACAGTTCCACATATGCTATAGATAAGTGTTAGATGCTGGTGCTCAACCTGTTTCCCGACACACTTTAAAAAACTGAAATGCTGGAAAACACTAGTGATTGTGCATGAACAAAAAAGAACAAAATTACATATAAATACGCACATTATATATGTGTGTATGCAATTAGTATGTGATGTATAATATATATGTTCATATATTCCTATGTGTTATCCTCACTTAAAAGGTTACCTATTTCTGAAAGACAACTGTATTAAAATATGATGAAGAAAACTGGAGATGTAAAAGATACACGCTGATGTCTCAAATGAGCAATTGCTAAAAAATTAGCAGAAACAAATATAACTTTATAAACACAATCCCAAAGGAAATGAAGGGGAAATTTCACCTTCACCTAACACTAGGTATATGTTTACTACATGGGAGAAAAGAGTCATTCTTTGCCAATATCACCTGGTGAGTAAGAATGTAGACAGACTGGAAATTTCAAGTACTAGAATCAGCCCCTGCTCTCTCCAAGGTCTTGAGAATGCCTCAATCTCGTCCTGTGGAAAATGGGGATAGTACTTATCCTTTTCTGGTGTAGCTTCACAGGATCTTTGTTTCTTTAATATGACTTTTCCCTTAACTCAAGCCGTCTTTGACCAGTATAATAGAACCATAGCTCACTTACTTCCTTTCCACCAGATGCCGCTACCTTGCACATACTACACATTCACTCCCATAATCAGCAAGCCATTTTGTAACAGTAAGAAATTGTAACCCCCCTAAATCATTCTTTTGACATTGTTTCTGTAAGTGCAAGCTCTGACTAATATGTAGCTTGTAGATAAACAGCATATTTTTGTAAGAATCCTAGGAACGAACTTCAAAAGATATAGACTCTGACCTTCAGGCATTTAGCTCTGGGAGATTGGCTGCCCTTCAATGGTGGAGCCAGGGGACATGAAGCCAGGATGACTAACCCGGGATGATGCACACCGAACTATAACTGGCCTTATTGGGATGGACCACGCTCGGTGGCATGCAGAGAACTTTTCAAACCCCTCCCGTGATCTCTTTGCTGTGTTCCCCTCTTCCTCCTTATAAGAACTCTGCCTTCTCAGAGATATGAAGATGGGCTTTGAGACACGAGTCTCCCATCTTCCCAGGGAGATGGGCTTTGACACGTGAGTCCCCCATATTCCAGGTAAACACCTTGTCTTTACATCAGCACCTGCCTCTTGAGTACTGGTCTTCCTAGAAGCAGGCAGCCAGACCCACATCTGGTTACATTTAGGACATCAGGTTTCAATCAACTTCAAACTCTCTTAAGAAAAGCCTAAGGTGCTTTGACCAAGGGAAGAGAGTTTTAAACTAAAGATAACATCTTAACCACAGTTGTGTTTCTGCCCTAGGCCTCTGAAAGTAGAAGCACCCTACTGACCACACCTCCAGGAAACTAATGGCCTGCCCTGGCTGATATGAGGACCTGACACATTGATCAACTACTCCCTACTCTGGCCTCAATCAATCAGTAGAGCTCACTGCACCAACACCGTCAGTTACCATAATTAACAATTTTTCTCGTATGTAATCTGTCTATCTCTTAGCAGCCTCTGGGGAGCCAGGTTCCAGAGTACAAGTTTACCGGTATCTCCCGACGTGTGCCATTTCCTTAAATAAAACTTTACTTTGCTTGCTCCAAACACCTGTGTGTGTTTTATTGGGCATTGATGCCCACAGGCAAACAAACCCCTGTAGTTCAGTAACATTGGTGTGCTGAAGATTTAATTATTGGGTTTGTGCCTTTGAATGGGATAGCAAATATATAAGCATAACAGTTCTGAATATGATGGAAAATTGAGAGAATACTTGGTCAGCTTTCCCCTTTAAAAGGTAATAACATAAACAGGTTGGCAAAAATTACTTTCTTTCAAGGTTCTGATATCTGCAGGCTTACATCATTCCCTCTGTACAACACTATAACCCACAATCTTTGCCTCAAAACATGAAGGTAGGGAACAAATTATTATATTACAAAAAACCCCCTAATTAGAACAATGTAAAAACCTCATGCATTTCCAAAACTCCGATTTTTAGATGTTTGTTTTATAGTTTACATTCCATTTAATTTTCTTCAAAATGAATTCTGTTGTAATATGTTGGTTTCTCATCCTTAATGTTTGAAATTTTATTTAGCTAAAAGCCAGCACAAAAACAAAGCAAGTTGCTATGCAAAGAATTCATGTATAATTTGAAAAGAACCATATTTATATTCATGAATTTTTATTCGGAAAGCTGTCAAAATGAAGCTATTCAAAACTAGAATATATATAAAATGTTTTTTTTTTTCTATTTGGGGATTCAATCCACATGGATGTAAACGAAAAGATCTGGATAGTCATATTTTGATTAGGTGGTGTTGATGGACCCAGTGAACACTCTCTGAAAGAATTATATTTGAATGTGTTCATTTAAATGAGTAGTTGTTTTTCACAGACTGAGAAGTACAGGCCTATCAGCTGCAGCCAACACTATGTTTTTGTGGATTTGATTTTTCTTGGGTTCATACACAGTTGATTTTTTAAATAAATATCTTTATTTTAAAAGAATTAATTAAAATTAACTATACTTAATTAAAAGTAATAACCTCCACTATTCATTATTGTTTGACACTCAGACGGAGTCACATATTAACTTTTTCAAGTTAAAATAAACTTTATTGATACTTAACATATGTAAGAATTACTGTTTTCATTCACCAGGTACTTCTCGTGGATTGTTTTGCTAATCGGTGTAAATAGGCTGTATCTACACATGCATCAGCCTCTTAGGAGTACATCTATCCCGACCCCCTCCCATTTCTTACAAGGAAAAAGTACCTTCCTTTCCAAAGCTGGCCTTGTTCCTGGTGATCAACATGGGTTTGTATCCCTTCTTTCCTATCTTCTCCGGTGCTTTCTCTCTCCGTGACTGACTTTTCTAATACATCCAGCCTTGTCTTTCCCCTGACTCCTTGTTTTCATAATATAAGCTTAACCATCTTTAGGCTTTGATTTTCCCTTTACTTTGACTTTTTTCTCTCCTTTATTAACACCTAATCTTCAAATAATATTTTGTAATTTTTACAAAAATGCACATCCATCATTAAAAAGTATAAATGCCCCAGAAAGGCTCAAAGAAAAAACCTATGAATATTCATTCTGCCACCAAGCATAGCCATTTATCATTTACATATAAAAATCATATATCCCTGCCTATGAACATAAATAAATATTTTAACAGAACTGGGACCATATCACACACTGTTTGAAACAGTTAATATGTCTTATAACATTAAATATTATTTGACAACAGCAGAAAATTTATAGGGCACATACTCCCATCCGGGCTCTGTCAGCAACACGCCAGTGAAACTATTCTTACAATGTCACCGTGGCTTTTCTCATTTCCCAGTGGAAGGGACACTTTTAAGTTCTGTCAGTAGCTAGATTTTATCCCTCAGGGGATTCAAACTACATGGATGTGAGTGAAAAGTTCTGGGTGGTTATATTTCGATTAAGTGATATTTGATGTCTCCAGTGTAAGCGAACACTATCTGAAAATAATTATTTGACTATGTTTAATTAATTTAGTAGTTGCTTTTCATAGATTAAAAAGTGGAGGCCTATCTACTGGCTTTCATCTTTGCTAGGGCCCCACCTCTCTCCTTGATTCTGTGTGACTTCGCTGGCTGCTCTGTACCCTCCCTGCACACCTAGCAAACCCACCTACATTCATGGTTACCATTACCATTTAAATGTGATTACTCCCAGTGGTTCTCTGATTCAGCCTCCCTTGATTATCAGTCACCCTGCATGCATGTGTGTCTGTCTGTCTGTCTGTCTGACTAAGTATATAACTGTCTAACAGACCAGGCAACTGAGATTCAATCTAGCAAAAACTAGATGTATTATCCTATTCAAATGCTTTCCTGCAAGTGTCCAGCTTCATTTCTGGGTACCATTCCCAACTCAGTTCACTCACATCTTCCTATGTGGTATTTGGATTAGATTCTGCTTCATAATGTGCATATATTTGTTCCCTTTCTTACTGCTTTCTTTAGTACAAGTCAACAACATATCTCATGGAGTCATTAGGAAATCCACCTAAGTCATCTGTTTACCTCTTGTATTTTTATATGCACTCCACTCCAGGTGCCTCCTCTACAGAGCTGCCATAACCTTTATGTATCCCTGTATCTCCATTCCTTTCCTGCCCCATCTCAGGTTACTTCTGTGCTGTCAAACCTGTCCTTTTGCTGCTCTTGATTCTACTCTGCAACCTCTTCAGAATTTACATATTCTATTCTTTCTACCTGAAACAGCCTTCATTTCTTGTTCACCTAGTCACTTCTAAATATTCAAGCTTTATCTGAAATCTTCCCATTCATGATAGTTAATTTTTTAACTTCCTAAAATTGAATTTATTGGAGTGATATTAATAACACTTTGTATTTTACAACTTTACTGTATTTGTTTATTGTTTCTAATAGTTTTGGGGGTTTTTTGTGAATTCTTTAGTGTTTTCTACATAGGAAATCATGTCATCTGCAAAGAAAGACACTTTTACTTCTCCATTGCCAATTTGGATGCCTTTTATTTTTTCTCCTGCCTGATTGCTCTGGCTAGGACTTCCAGAACTATATTAAATAAGAGTGATGAGAAAGGGCATCCTTGTCATGTTCCTGATTTTAGAGGGAAAGTTTTTGGTTTTTCACCATTGAGTATGATACTGGCTGAGGGCTTGTCATATATGGCCTTTTTTATGCTGAGGAACTTTCCTTCTACACCTATATTTTATGGAATATTTTAATCATAAATGGATGTTGTATGTTATCAGATACTTTTGCTCCATGACGTTTATCCTGTTTTGTTAATGTGACGTACAATATTGATTGATTTGTGTATGCTGAACCATCCTTCTGCCCCTAGAATGAACCCTTCTTGATGATGATGTATGATTTTTCAATGTATTGTTGTACAGAATTTGAGAGTATTTTGTTTAGGATTTTTGCATCTGTACTCAGAGAGATCAGTGTGTAGTTTACTTTTTGTGTGTGTTATCCTTACCAGGTTTTGGTATTTGGGTTATGTTGACCTTTTAAAATGTATTAAGAAATGTTGTCTCTTTTTTATTTTTTGGAAGAGTTTGAGAAGGATAGATATCAACTCTTCTTTGGATGTTTGGTAGAATTCTCTAGTGAAGCCATCTGGTCCTGGACTTTTATTTTGGGGGAGGTTTTTGTTGATTCTTTCAACTTCCTCACTGTTGATTAGTTGATCAAGATCCTCCAGTTCTTGCCCTGGCTGGTATGGCTGAGTGGATTGAGTGCCTACCTATGAACCAAAGGGTAGCCAGTTCCATTCCCAGTCAGGGTACATGCCTTGGGTTGTGGGCCTGGTCCCCAGTACAGGGCACATGAGTGCAACCACACATTGATGTTTCTCTCCCTCTCTTCCCCTCTGTATAAAAATAAATAAAATCTTTAAAAAAAAGATTTTCCAATTCTTCATGACTCAGTCTAGGAAGGTTATATATTCTTAGGAATGTATCCATTTCTTCTAGTTTACTGAATTTGAAGGCATTTAGTATTTCATATTATTCTAGAATGATCCTTTGTATTTCTATAATGTCTATTGTAACCACCCCTCTGTTATTTCACATTTTGCTTATTTGAATCTTTTGTCTTTTTTCCTTAATGAGTCAGGCCAAGGATCTGTCAATTTTATTCATCTTTTCAAAGAACTGGCTCTTTGTTGAATTAATATTTTGTATAATCTTTTTGTTCTCTATTTCATTTAATTCTACTAAAACTTTTATTGTATCCTTTCTTCTGCTCAAATTGAACCACTTTTGTTCTTTGTTTTCTAGTTCTTCAAGATATAGTTAGGTTGTTTACTTGGGATTTTTCCTGTTTCTTGAGATAGGCTTTTGCTGAAGTTTTGATATGTCATATTGTCATTCTCATCTGTCTCTGTATATCATTTTTATGTATATCTTTTGACCTCACCTTTTATTTTTTCTTTGACCCATTCATTTTTTAGTAGCATGTTATTTAATCTCCACATTTTTACTTCCTTTTTGTTGCAGCTGATTTCTGATTTCAAAGAATTCTGGTCAGAGAATATGCTTGGTATGATTTCAACCTTCTGAGGCTAGTATTGTGTTCTAACATATGGTTTATCCTTGAGAATATCCACGTGAACCAGAGAAGACTGTACAAGCTGATGTTCTGAAATAAAAAGCTCTATAAATGTCAATTAGGTCCATTTGGTCTATTGTGTCATTTAAGGCCAATATTTCTGTATTGATTTTCTGTTTGGATGAAGTATATAGAGCTGTTTGCTTATTTTGTTCTTTAGATTCTGCATAAAAGTGAAATCATATGGTATTTATCTTTCTCTGACTTATTTCACTTAGCAAAATACCCTCTAGTTCCATCCATAACACTGGAAATGGTAAGATTTCATTCTTTCAAACAAAAACAAAAACATTTTTAAAGTACTGCATAGCCACCAGAAGCAACAGCAGTCCTTTCCTCAGTGTCATTTTTATTATTATTATTATTTTATCATTATTCAATTACAGTTGTCCTAATTTTCCTCCATTGCTCTCCCCTGCCCTACCCATCCCCCCATGGCTTCCTCAGTCAGTTCCCACCCTTTATCCATTACCATGGGTCCTTTATACATATTTCTTTTTATGGCCAAGAAATATTCCATTGTATATATGTACCACTTCTTCTTTTATATTTTAATTTATTGAGTTGACATTGATTAATAAAATATTCCACTTCTTTATCAGATCATCTACTGATGGACAATTGTTTAATTAAGTCATTTTATTGTTATTCTATCACTGTTGTCCCAATTTCCCCCCCTTTGCCCTCTCCAACCCATCCTACCCCTTCTCCTACTGTCAATCCCCACACTGTTGTCCACATACATGGGTCATTAATACATGTTCTTTGTCTAGTCCCTTCCTCTTCTTTCCACCATTATACCTCATTCTCCTCCCCTTTGGTCAGTTCCAGTCTGCTCCACATTTCCATGCCTATCATCCTATTTTGTTTGTTAGTTTATTTTGTTCATTACATTCCACTTACAGGTGAGTTCATATGGTATTTGTCTTTCACTGACTGGCTTATTTCATTTAGCATAATGCTGTCCATCCATGCTGTCCCAAAGGGTAGGAGTTCTGTTTTTCTTTCTGCTCCATAGTATTCTATTGTGTAAACGTACCACAGTTTTTTGATCCACTCATTTACTGATGGGCACTTAGGCTGTTTCCAGCCTAAGCTATTGTAAATAGCATTGCTATGAATATTGGGGTGCATAGGTTCTTTTGAATTTGTGGTTTGGGATTCTTAGGGCATAATACCAGCAGTGGTATTGCTGGGTCAAAAGGCAATTCCATTTTTAGTTTTTTAAGGAAATTCCATACTGTTTTCTACAGCGGCTGTACCAGTCTGCATTCCCACCAACAGTGCACTAGGGTTCACTATTTTCCTCATCCTTTTCAGCACTTGTTATTTGTTGATTTATTAATGATGGTCCTTTTGACAGATGTGAGGTGATAACTCACTGTGGTTTTAATTTGCATCTCTGATGGCTAGTGATATTGAGTGTCTTTTTCCTATCTATGGGCCATCTGTATGTTCTCCTTAGAAAAGTGTCTATTCAGATCCTTTGCCTTTTTTAAAAAAATTGGATTGTTTGTCTTCCTGGTGTTGAGTCATATGCATTGCATTCTTTGTATATTTTGGAGATCAAATCCTTTTCTCTTGTATTATTGGCAAATATGTTCTCCCACACAGTTGGTTCCCTTTTCATTTTGATGATGGTTTCTTCATATCTTAATTCTTATACTCAGGCTATTATAGTTCTATCCAATGTGCATCCAGCAAAACTCCATGTTAATATGGTACAGAGGAACAGACATTAATTATTTACTTAGTTAAACATTTGAAGAAATAATAGCATATTCCAAATATACATGAAAACATTTACATTTTGCATCTTATAAACTGCAATTTCCATGTTAAATTTTAAATAGTGTATATACTAAGTTTATTTTAATAAATGTATAAAAACAGTGTTAAGGAGTTACTCTTGAATAATCATTCAATATCAAATTTAAAATATTTTAGCTTTTGTTTGATCCACATATTTAAAAGTGATTAGAAAAAGGGCAAAACATCAATTAGCAGAGGGTTGCAAAGCTTGTAAAATAATTTTTAAAGCTACTGGGAGCTCCAACCTTCATAAAAAAAACAATTCAATGTTAATGATGCTATTCCTAAGAAATGTAATGGAGGAAAAAAAGCATAGAAAAAAATAATATGACTTGCCAAATTAGTTACTTAATCATTCATAAATACCATGGGGTGGGACAAATCTCATGCAGAAATAGCTTTCAGTAATTTTTTTTCTCTCCTCAGAAGAAATGACAACCAAAGTATAAGCCTACTAGGAATTCAGGACACTTTATCTTTCTCCATGCTGCATTTAAGAGAAAACACTTCCTGTTTTCAGCTCTAGGCTGTATCATTACAGTATACATCTATATCAAGCCTGGAAGCCCACAGGAAACATCCAACACAAATTCAGAGGTCTTTTAGCAAACATGCAGCTAACCTAGAATTATGCCGTGGATCTGAGTCCAAAGAGCTAATGATTTGTTACTTTAAAAGCAAGAAGTCCTTCATATATTTTGTATATTAACCCTTTTTTTGATGTACCATTGGTGATATGTTCTCCCATTTAGTGGGCTGTCTTTTCATTTGATGATGGTTTCCTCTTGCTGTGCAAAAACATTTCAGTTTGATATAGTCCCATTTATTTATTTTTTTCTTTTGCTTCCCTTACCCACAGAGGTATATTAGAAAAATAAAGTTGCTACAAGAAATGTCTGAGGTTTTAATGTCTGTTTTTTACAAGGATTTTTATGCTTTCAAGTCTAACATTTAGTCTTTAATCCATTCTGAGTTTATGCTTGTGTGTGGTGTAAGATAATCTAGTTTTATTTTTGGCACATACCTAATTTTCCCAACATCATTTATTGAATGGACTATCTTTACTCTATTGTATGTTCTTGCCTCCTTTGCCAAATATTAATTGACCGTAAAGGTGTGGGTGTGTTTTGGAGCTCTCTATTCTGTTCCACTGATCTATGTGTCTGTTTTTATGCCAGTACCATGCTGTTTTGATTACTACAGCCTTGTAGTATAGTTTGCTATCAGGTAGTAGGATTCCTCCAACTTTGTTCTTCTTTCTCAAGTTTGCTGTGACTATTCATGGCCTTTTTTGGTTCCATATGAATTTTTGAAATATTTGATCTAGTTCTGTGAAATATGCCATTGTTAGCTTGATAGGAATTGTGTTGAATCTATAGATTGCTTTGAGTAGTGTGGAATGCAGATTGGTGCAATCAGTGTGGGAAACAGTATGGAGTTACCTCAAAATATAAAACGTAGAACCGCCTCATGACACAGTCATTCCACTTCTGGAAATATATCCAAAGAAACCCTAAATACTAATTCAAAAGAATAAATGCACCCCTATCTTCACTGGAGCATTCTTTACAGTAGCCAAGATTTGAAAGCAGCCCAAGTGGCCATCAGTAGATGAGTGGATAAAAGAGCTGTGGTACATTTACACAATGCAGTATTACTAGGCTATAGAAAAGAAGGAAACGTTATATTTTGCAACAGCATGGATGGACCTGGAGAACATAATGCTAAATGAAATAAGCCAGTCAGAGAAAGACAGATACGATATGTTTGCACTTATACATGGAATCTAATGAAAAAATAAAGTAACAAACTAAATAGAAACAGACTCATTGATACAGAGAACTGACTGACAGCTGTCAGAAGGGGGGATGTTTGGGGTCTGGGTGAAAAAGTAGAAGGCATTAAAGAAAAAAAAAAAAAAAAACCTCATAGACACAGATAACAGTATGGTGATGACCAGAGGGGAAGAAGGGTGTGTTGAGGAAGAGTGTAAATGGGAAATAAATGGTTATGGAAAGAGACTTGACTCTCAGTGGTGAACAACAATACAAGAAGCAGATGATACATGATTGGACAGCTGACACCTACATAAGTTTATTAACCAACATTACCTTAATAATTTCAATAAAAAATAAAGTGATATAAAAGCTAGAAGTCCTTTTGATAGGCTTGTTGAAATCTTGCATACAATTTTGAAAGTAGTACAGTACCAGTTTTCAGACTATGGAGGAAAGTGTTGGATTAAAATAGAAAATATTGGCACTAATTCTCTCCATTATAGTAACAGATTTGAAACACTGATATTGGCTTGGGCTTTATAGTTCTACTATCTTGCTTAAAAAATAACTTGCTAGGTGTCCACTTTCTCAGCGCAATGATTTTCTATTTTTTACCTTCGGATCACTGTTGGGCCACCTAAGGAAGAAGTAAGATACTTATGTAATGCCAGAGTCCTGCCCTCAACCATACCCTTTAGCCAAGAATAACTTAAAGTTTATTACTTTTACCCATCAGACATTTAACCACTTCGCTTGTAGATAGAGTTTTGAGGCTTAAAGGTGTTTGAAAGTCAGCTAGAGAATACAATTATTAATAACTAAGATTATTGTGCATACACTATGAATTAGGCCATGGGCTCAATGTTTTCCATTTGGTAGTTCTACTCTCAGTTTTTGAGGACCCCCATACTGTTGTCCAAAGTGGCTCCTCCAATTTATAATCCCACCAACAGTGCACGAGGGTTCCCTTTTCTCCACATCCTCGCCAACACTTGTTTGTTGATTTATTGATGATAGACCTTCTGACAGGTACGAAGTGATGTTTCATTTTACTTTTCATATGCATTTCCCTGATAATGAGTGGTAGGGATCATCTTTTTATATATCTTTTGGCCGTCTATACATCTTCATGGGAGAAATGTCTGCTTAGGTCCTCTGCCTATTTTTTAATCAGGCTCCTTTGTTGATATTCTCCTTCTCACTATTATTCCTAACAGGATGCTATTTTCTTCCACTTCTTTTTAAAAACTTTTTTTCACTCTACAGAACCCCCAAGGGAATTTTATCCATTTACATCAAATTGAGTCTCTGTGTTTAGGGCTCCCGTATCTCCTCTTATCACTTTTACGTACATTCCTTGTTGCAGCCAAAGTGGCCCTCTCTCCATCCCTGGAACGTGTTGGGATCAGGAGCTGCGCTCGTCTGCAACAGTGGCCTAGGGTTATCTAACAAACCACAGCACATAAAACAGCATTTATGAGTTCACAATTCCATAGGTGAGACATTCATCAAAACGTGGTTTGACTCTGTTCAGTAAACAAAGGTCTGCGTGGGCTGTGTGCTCTCTGTTGGCTGCTGGCCTGGGCCACTCTTGTAGAGGCTGTTCTCATGTCTTTTCACACAACCCCATCCATCTTCAAAGCCAGCAAGCGTGCACTGAATCTTTCTTTAATTTCTAACTTCCTTAATCTCTGACCTCTATATTCAAATTTAAAATGTTTTAGTGATAAGGCCAGGCTTGCCTAGATAATCTACCTTTTACCATACTGTTTTTATCTTATTGATGTTCTATAGTTCTTTCATAGAATCTCATTGGCTAGAATCTCTGATGAAGTGTTACCTCCTCAGAAAGAGTGTCTTGACCATTTAACCTAAAGGCCCTGTCTGCCCAGTCATTTAAAAAAAAAAATACCTACTTTATTTTAATCATAAAGCTTTAATGATTTTAGATTTTCTCATATGTTTGTTTTCATTTGTATATTTATCAGTTTCAACTCACTGGATCAGAGAATCCTGTCACACCTCAGTGCAACTTTATCCCTAGCTTACACAATCGTGGTAAACATTGAATAAAGCCTTTCTGAACAAGTACACAATTCTTGAATTCAACATTTATGAGATAATTTTCTCCGAAACTGCAAACTACTGTTTTCAACCACTGCCTGGAAGATCAACCTGTGTGTCCTCCACCAATCTCAAATCTAATTTGTCCATTACCTACTTCAATTAATGGCATGAGAATGAATAAGCTATAGCAATTAAAAATATTTAATTGTTTTACCTAAAGCCTCTCTTTACATAAACACAGAGTTTTCTAATTTTTCTAATTTGAAAATACTATGAAGAATGTGACCTTGGACAACTAAGTGGACATACATTGCCTCTTGATTTGTTCCAAAATGTACAAGTAAGTATCTCTCAGTTGAAATAGGAGTTCCATAGAATACTTGAGATAGAAAACTTGAAGATACCAAATAACTCCAAGAAAAAATTGTATATCTGTTCAGTAAAACTTCATGTTACAAATATTAATACAAATGTGAAATGAATGAATATTTGGCCATACTGATATTTATGTTATCCAGAAAATTACTGGATGCAAATTGGTTTGTAAACATGAGATCACTGTATGTAATTACTGTAAAAAAT
The DNA here is from genome assembly GCF_022682495.2 of Desmodus rotundus. NCBI lineage: Eukaryota > Metazoa > Chordata > Mammalia > Chiroptera > Phyllostomidae > Desmodus > Desmodus rotundus. Next base: position 17,934,951 of record NC_071394.1, read on the forward strand.
CTTACTCTAGTTTTTCTTAGAGAGTAGGATCTGATGATTTTGTGAATATTTTCTGACTCTAGAATTACATGTAACTTCCAAACTGGGTAGGTAAAAAGAAGAGGAAATTATTAAAGGTGGAGATATTGAAAATAAGGAAAGGAAATTAGAAAAAGAATTATAGTAGACAAACATTTTTAAAATATTCAATATATTACCACAAAATTAAAAGTAATGTTCTATAATAATGTGATCAAACCTAGATAGTCAACTATATATGTATATTAATTTTAACTCATAAAATAATATGTACAACAGTTTGAATGTGGGGAGGGCTGGGTGAAAGGGAGACATTTTATTTTCACCATAAAATGTCTACCATAAGTTTATCTCAAAGTCAGCATAAGTTAAATTGTCAATTTAAATAGAAAATAAAATCAATCTAAAAACTTATTAATTGGCTAGACTCCTGCCATTGAATATTTTGTTTCCCTCTTTTTAGCCTGTCTCTCTTCTTTTAACTTGTTTTTTTGTACTTCAGTTGTTTATATTAATTTTGACATCACTCTTACTGGGGATGGTTTCTAATTCCATAGTTGGTTGATCATGCATAACTTCCACAGGATACCAAAATATATTTCCAAAAAAGGAGGGGGCACAATCAGTTTCTCAGATGAGCACAGGATTCAGCTTTAGATTTCAACTGGAATATAAACTTAAGTTTTGATATTTTTCTGCATTATCAAATAAAATAATTCCTCATTGTGATCTTTGAATGTAGCCATGAATCAATGATTATTTCTTTTTCCCGGAAAAAGGCAGACACTCACTTCACTTATTATTTGTGTCAAGGTGCAATAATCATAGTTAACACCTTAACCTTAGAATCCCAGAATTATTTTGTTGTTGTTGTCAGAATACAGCCTCTTTCTTTTGTGCCCAAACCTTCTTTCTTTCCGCTAGTCATTCTAAAAGAAATGTGAAAACAGAATTATATGGGTTACATTATGGAAATGACACTTATAAGAATCATATGGTGTGGGCCTTATAAACAATTCATCACCTAGCATATCTACAGAACTATTTACGACTTCTTATAACTATATTTGTAGGGGAATACATTAAATAATAAGCAAAAATGTATGATTTGTAAGTTATCCTAAAACTACATAAAGAAGTTGGAAATTAGGAAGTTCACCTTTGTTGATTTTATATAAGTTAAAAAGAACTGGGCAGCACTAATTCATTCATTCTACAATGAAAGTGCAAAATGATGGGATTTGGGGATAAATTTTTCAGCAGATATAGATACTTTGATATATATCATAAATTTGTCATATTTATATATTATAAATTCACACACAATTCCTCTGTGATAAAATAAAAACAGAACATAATGAAGACCCGCATTCCCAAGAAACCCCACATGCTAAAATTTCTGAATTTTCAATCAGTGAGGCTGGGATTCACAGGTTTGCTCATTTGGGTTTAAGAATTATATCTCTTAGAGTCCCCTGTACCTTTTCATCAGTTCCTAGAATGTGATGATTAGATGGCACTTCAGGACTCTGGGGAACGAGATGGCAGGGGAGCTAGATCCAAACCAGAACACCAGCTGGGGACGAGGAATCACAGAGGAGTCAGCCAGGCAGACTGAGGTGGTATTGGCATCCCCGAGTGCCAGGATCATGGTCTCTATGGTGTGACCCTGAGGAGAAGCATGCAGCCAAGTGTGAAAAGAGTATACACGCCCAATAATTCTACTTGGGGGTGGCTTGGCAAGTTCCATCTCCACAACTGAAGAAGGGTGGTAAACAGATTAGAGGTTTAAAAGAAAACTCTGCCTAGTGTTTTAAAGTGTACAAATCTTTCTAATGAATATTATTACATTTGAAGCCCTATAATATGAAGCTCTGTAATAAGTGAGAATTTTATATAATACAGACCTATATTAAAATTCTAGTATCAACATTTTATATGTGTAATCTTTGCCAAAGTTTATCTGTTTTATAAGCAGTTTCCTAATTATCATATAATTGGGGATAATGATAACAACAACATTGAGTATGTCAATAAACAGACACCTGGACTTAGGTAAGAAATAAACCTCTTTTAAAAAGTTTATTGTCAAAATAAAAAACTCTGACCACAAGATCTGAAAGTATCTCCAAATTAAACAGAGAAAGCCTTATTATTATTATTTTTAATACAGGGAGAGGAAATTAGTGCTAGCAGAAATTTTGTTGTAAAAGGAACAACTTGTGGGGCTGAGCAGAAAGTATGACGTGGTGTCTTAGTAGGAAATGTTTCTATGTGGTCCGCCAGTTCTTGGAGTGAGTTGTCAGAGAGGAACGACGTACACCTTCGAGCTTATTTAAGCTAAGGGGGGAGCCAACCTTCAGGGCTCTGTGAGGAGCAGAGAAGCCTGACTCAAATCTGATCAAGGTAAATAATTCAGTAAGTAACAAGCAATTGTGAGCACTTAGGTAGTTGGAAAAACTAAATGAGATAATTTGCTGTTTAACCTCAACTGACTATTGATATCTGATATCCATGGATATCTAAGAATACTTGATTCTTAGGCAAAATGCAATTCTGAAAAAAACATAAAAATATGACAAATTTAATATTTTAATATGTTCTTTAAATATTATCATTTTAAAATATGTTTGGTTTAAATTTATGAGATTTTCACTGAAAATTAACCTGTGAACTCCATCCACTGGTATCAAAACAGGTCCCTCCAGCCGAGGAGCCAGCTCAGAAAATTTGTGTCTGTGGAATTGTTGCAGTGAGATTGGATAACATCGCAACGCTGAGCTGCTAAAGGGCAGGAGCTCATTTAACTTCTTTCTTGGAAAGTTTTATGGATCCCTTAAGTTCTATCAGATACAAAACCAATTTTTAGCAAAAGCTGTTGTGGAGGTTACCATTTTCTCTCAAGTCGGTGAGGAAAAAATTAATTCTCCCATAGTAGAATCACCAGGAAACAAGAAGAGGAATGAGAACTGAAAAAAGGCCCACTTTACAAAATTCTACTAATAGGAAAAGAAGTCATTATAGGAGATAATTTGTGTAATACAATTTGCTTGAATTGGGGAAAGGCAAATATTCCCTGGAGATATTTTGAAGATGCCATTACTTAAAATATAATGCTTTTGGCAAATACAGATTGAAACTACAAATGCCTTCTTTTTGTAATAAAATAGTTTTAAAAATTTAAACAAATGTCTAATGAATTTAGTCAGGCATAATAGAATGAAATCACAAATAAGGTGAAAAGTTGGAAAGGGAATGTGATTCTATTATATAAAAGTGTAAAATCATAATAGATCACAAAATTGAGTATTTCTCTACTTGTAAATTTATATTAAAGGTGAGGATAAGACATCAAGCTGTTCAGTGGTTTGCTACTAAATAATGCTAAAGCCTTTAAACAATTTAATACTCAACCTAGTTGATTGGTTAAGTGAAACATCTCTGGCATAGTTTATAAGCTTTAAATATGTATTTCTCACAGACTTAGAATCTGTAAAAGGAATATTAAATAATAGGTGAAAATAACGGTACAATATTGACAATTTTACTAATTATTTATTAGACTTTTTATATGGAATTTATATAAAAAACAACCACCTCCATATGTTAACAGCAGCAGCTTTTAGCAGGAGCACAGTGAGACAGCTGCGAATGCCTCCCCCTTCCTCCCCGGCACATACCCTCCGATGGAGTGGGAGCACTTGTATGTAGGGTGGCCACATGGCCCAGGATACCAAGGACGGTCCTGGTTTATACTTGTTGTACTTGCCTAATAATTGATCCTTTTGATTCTAAAGACTGGCTCAGTTTGGACAAAAATATATATACATATGCCCCCTATTTAATATGACTTTGAACTAGAAGCTCAGGGCATCTATATTTGAGTAAACGTAGCAATTAACTAAATTCATTATGAATAGGGAATAATACATGAAGTTGATAGAATTCTTCCTGAGGAAACAAAAAGGAAAAATAAGACAAGGATTCTACAATACGTATAGATGCAATAATTATGTTTAGAATATTATCATCTTAAAGACATGATATACCATGTTTTGCCATGTATAATGTGCACCCATGTTTTTGGCCCAAACTTTCAGAAAAATAATCTTTTGTTTTAATTTTTAAGTCAATTATTTATTTATTTATATTTAGATACTGTTTTTGTATTATAAAGGGATTGTAGCGTTTATTTTTGCATATATATGGTATAAGAATTTTTATGTAACAAATAATTACAAAACATAAGAACAGATACAAGGTGTTTCAGGTTACTATCCATGTATAAAGTGCATCCTTATTTTTCCCTAAAAAATTTTGGCAAAAAAGTGTGCATTATACACAGCAAAATACAGTACATTATATCTAGATTTAAATGCTTGGTAATGTGCTGTACAATCTTTGGAAGGAAACATAAATCTCCCAATAAAGAATACCATTCTCTATGTAATGATAATTTGAGTTTAAAAATTAAATCACAAACATTTAAATGCAACATTGTTTTTATGTTTTCATAGAAGTTTTAAATTCTCTCACTTTCATTATCTAACAAGTATTGCTGTAGTGTAGCATCCAGGTACACTTTTGTATTTAAAGAGAATCTTCGACTTAAACACTATTACTGCAGCCTTATAGCCCAACAGGGGCCTCTTTAAAAATAAAATAAATTTCCCTCTGAAGAGGAAAAAGCCTCAAAAGATACACATAATCAGTCTCAGAAATATGCTCTCAACTGCGCACAGAAAAAAATAAGAATACAGAGGTTGGAAAACAGAAAAGGTGAAAGAATACAACCCACAAAAAAGCACACATATGTGCACTCATGTGTGTATGTAGATTCCTAAGTCTACATTTGTGAGACCCTGGGGAAGAGAGATTGTATTTTTGCATTAATTAATGTACTAATTGAGTCCCAGATTTTAAATAAATATTCGTTTTTATGAATCACTTATGTGAGACATATGTTTGCTGGTTATAATGTGTTGTTGGACATTGCATAAATTATAGTTAAAAGTACCATATGCTGGGATTGAAATCAGATTACATAAGAGATCCTACCTCATATGATCGTTATGCATATTGACTGTTTATTAAGTGCTTAAACATATGCATATAACATAGTGTTTACAAGTGTTGTTAGTATTGTTATTATTACAGAGATGAAAGACCTAGGTTTTACTGTCCATTTGTTCTTCAGAGAGTAGAGGAGATAGATAAATCTCTTAGGATAGATTAGAAGAATTTCAGAGCTGTAACTATTTTTATTTATATTATCATTTAGCAATAAAGGTAGTAATTGTTGCTCAATACACGATCCATTGCCAATAACGTAAATGGCTTAGATCTATGTGTGTGCTTGCCTACTACTCTCTACATCATTTCAGAAACTCTATCAACCTCCTTAACAATTACAATCTTTTCATTAGGGCTCAAGATTCAGAGTATCATTGGCACTTTATTTTTTTTTAATTTCTTGCTAGTAAAAAGATCTTATTTTACTTCATTAATTTTATAGCCATGGTGTGATGAAAGAATCAAAAACAGTGAACACGGAATCACTCAATTCTAAATGTAATGTAAAACAATGGCGTACATGAGCAGTAAGAAGGTATTCTGTCAGAAGAATAATACACAAGTTTAACTTTTTATGGATTTCTTTAGTAACTTGATGGTTCAGTTTCACTAAAGGAGTAAAAAAAAATATTAGTAACAAAATACAAGATGATGACTTGCTAGCCCATTGGCTATGATATTAAATTGTTCACATTTGCCATATAAATACACAGACTCGTTTGTCTACACTATTAAATTTCAATGGTTTTTTTTTTCTGATTAATACATCACAATTGCATTGAATCCAATAATAATAATAATAATAATAATAATAATAAATATTCTCTATTAAGATTTCCTATGCTTCCACCTGTAAAGGAGCACTCGATCTTGAAATAAAACACTTTGAAAGCCAATATGTCATACTGCTATTGATGAGATTCACATTCAAGAATTTGCAGTGGTCTGAACAATTTCATATGGCTTATAAAAATATTTGCTTATATCCACATTATTTCATGCAGAACATTATTTTATACTTAGAATATGTAATATCATGCTTTATCTTCAAATAGTCTACTTACATGTGGATTTTTCAAAAATATGTACATTATTGTAAATGAGTTTTCTCTTTAAAATTTCCTTTACCACATTTTTTTCTCTAACTTATTTTATTGTAAGAATACAGTGTGTAATACTTGTAACACAATGATGTGTTAATTGACTGTCTTTGGTATCGGTAAGGCTCCGGTGTTCTGCAGACTGTTAGTAGTTAAGTGTTCCGGAAGTCAAAAGTTACACACAGATCTTCAACTATGGGGATTGTAGGGATGTCAGCACCCTTAACCACTGCATTGTTTAAGCATCAACTGTAATATAAATCCTACTCTTGAATAGAGCGGCTCAAACTTTAGCGAGAGCTTCCCTTTAAAAAATAAAATAAAAAACAGAAATTCAGGAAACTAAAGCATTTGGCCTGCTTTGCTTTTGAGTAGATCTTCAGTACCTAACACAGGCCCTAACACTTGTAAGCACACCAATTACAGACTACAGCTTTTTCTTTTAAGTTGGTAAGCAGTCTCTTAGGATATCTCACTATTCAGGGACAACAAGCTTTTATTTTAGAATGGGGGTGTTAGTAATCAAGCTCATTCTCTCATTTATTCAGTTAAAGTGAGAAATGCCTACTGATAGGTGCATCACATCACACCAAGCACAGTGTTAGGCAGGCATACAGGAGAAGGAGAACACAGGAGAAAGAATTACTGGAGGTTGGTTGCTGCTTTTATGGACCTGTAAGTATTGCAAGAAGGAAATCACCATGAGCTCTTGATCATAAAAGCTATTTCCATCTCAGGTTTATCTATAACCCTAGCAAACTTACAGTTCTGCAAAGTCTGAGTGAAGAGGAGAGAGGAGAGTAGAAGTCTATTTATATCTTTAATATTCTTAAGAAGCAACTAGTTTGATTAGGGACTCTTGTATTTGACCACACTAGATCAAAAATCCAGAAGTCTAATAAAATATTACTGCAAGATATATGGAGTCTAAATTTGATTTCTTTAACTTCTATCTTCTGAGACATTCCATTTTTATATATTTCTGTTTGTAATTCTACACAATAAGTTATATAGCCGAAGACATTGATAACATTTGCTAACCTCAAACCTAAGGATGTTCTCTGAATGCTATTACTTGGGTTAATTAGCCTCAGTAAGTTGCATTTTAGTGCTTAAAATAATGCTGATCTCACTACTACAATGTGCTTCCCATTCCCATAAGTACTTGTCTTGATAGAATTATACCATAGGGAGACCGATAATTGTTTGTCTCTTTAATGTAATTGCCATAGGAAATGCCGTGCTTGGAACATTGAGAGGATAGCTGCAGAACACGCTGGCCTCAATGATGAAAGGGTCTGTTGGGTTAGGTACTTAGATACTCTCCACCACTCTGTATTTTTGACTCAGGTTTGAAAATATATTGATAGAAAGGCCAGTAGAAGATGTGTAAAAATTGCTGGACAAGCATTAAAAAGTAAAACCTAATTCAAGATATTAACATCAACTGTGTTTTTATATAAGATAAATGTAGGAAATGAGACCAAGAAAGGTTACTATAAAATGACAAATGTGCAATCCGAAAGGAGTGCACATCCGTAGTACACACAGGAACAGAATGAAAGCAAGCTCAGCTGGGTTTCCATGTCTCTTTAATCCACAGAAGAAGGTAGAGGAGGTGGTATCTTTAAAACACCAACAACATTCCTTAACTCAGGAAGGGAGGGTGAAGACAAATTTGAGGACAAGAATGGGGGTACATGCTTCAGACACCACCTACTCTGAACTCTGACAAGCACATCCTATCTAAATTTATTCCTCCTGTTATTTGCATTTTTTACATTTAAATTTAAAATATAGGGTGGGGCAAATGTAGGTTTACAGTTGTTCATATGGAAAGTAATGCAATATTAATAAATAATAATATAAGAATAAACTGTTTCACGCACTCACAACTGTAAACACATACTCACGACTTACTTTTGTCCCTATTTTTTGTCATCATCATCTTTGTCAAACCATCCTCATCATCACCCACATCAGCCATTTAGTAATTATACTAATTGCAGTGTATTTTAGTTTAGAAAAGAAATCCTTCTCTGCTTTTTTACATCTGGAGACAAGGTACCATAAGTACAATAAAAATTTGATTATATATTATGAAATTTATCTCTACCCCCTCCAAAAGTGAAAACACTTAACAGCCTAAAGGTTCATATTTAACTGAACTTAGCGTTAAAATCCACTGGACAACTTCCTGTGTCGCTTTGGAGAGTCTCAAGTCCACTTCCCCAACTTCACACTGGCTTCTTTCTTTTTTTCTTTTACTATTTTTTTTTATGGTTCATCTTTACACTTGGGATGAAGACCTTTGCAATACTAGATTTACGGGAAAAGGGGCCCTTAATTAAACTCTCCATCTTGGGAGGGCCCTGAGCCTTGTATTCTGTCCTTATAGAGAAGTCATACATAAACAAAAAAGGAAAGCTCAAGTTGGACTTAGTTGGCAAATGTGCTTAGGGAAACATTAGCTTTAGTGCTCAGCTTACTTCTTTGGGTTACTGAGTTCAAATTAGATTTTGGCCTGATAATCCCTTTACTAAATTATTAGGCTTTTAATTTTTTTTTTTACATTTTTTAGATTTTATTGTTGTTCAAGTACAGTTTTCTGCTTTTCCACCCATCTCTCCCTCCTACCCCAGCCATCCTCACCTCCCTCCCCTGACTCCACCTCCCCCCTTGGTTTTGTCCATGTGTCCTTTTCAGTTGTTCCTGAATTTTAAATGCCAGCAAGGGTAGGTGATTGCATTTAGCAACTCCTCTACTAGCTTTAAATTAGTGGCTATTGCTACCCCACAGACTTTACAATGTACACACGGTCCACTTGGTGGGCGGACTAATAAGGATGTCCCCAGGGTTTGCATTACCAACAGCTTCTATTGAGCTCTGCTCTGTGGGATCTTCAAAGTAATGTGCCATTTAAATGGATTTTTCTCTGTGTGTTTCTGTCCAGGACCTTTCTTAAAAGTAAATTCACTTTAAGCTTTAAATTAAAATGACAAATATAATTTTCTCAATTAGCTGATCAACATGGGAATGAAGCTAATTCAAAATTAGTTACTTAAATGATGACACTGTAGAAACTATAGAGCAAGATTCAGAAAAAATATTTAAGCTTAGATTTTTAGCCTAGTATTTTCAGATACAAACTTTAGTTAATAAAATTTGTATTTTACTAATAAATCCTCAGATAACAGTGTTTCATTCTTACCACTTATTAATTTCTACATGCCACAGCTATATAATGTTATAATATATTCATTAACTCTGATAAAACCTCAACAGGTCAATACTGATAGCAATATCACCATAGAACCATCTATAAAATTCCACATATAACTGTATGAGCTTAATTTTCTGCATGTCTTAGCAAACATTGGTGGCATTTCAATAACAACCTACCAGTCAGATAAGAAAGTGGCACTGGAAAATACAACCAAATCAAAGAGCAAAATAAATTAAAATATCTAGGAATTCCTGATAGTGCTGTTTAAAAACTTAGCATCAGGAAGTATGATTTTAACTATGCTTTTAAAAAATGACAATAGTGATTTTGCAGATAGGGAGGAGATATTTTTGTATGCACTGATAATTGCTGTTTGCTCTCTATTGATTACATTTAAAAAATATATTGTCTCATTAAGGATTATTTTTAAAATGCAAAGGGTATTATAAAACTGCAGGAATAATTTGAAGCAATCAATTTTAAGAACAAGCTCAGGATAGAAAAAAAGATTATAGAAATATTCTAAATGCTTTTTCTCTGCTCTCCTATTCTAAGATATGTAAACAAAAGATAGCCCACTGCCTTCTCAAAAATAAATCTTGGGTTTCTCATCTCTTTTATAGAGAGTAACTAATTGACTAACCACAAAATTAGGTGTATCAGTTAATAAGTTATTTTTTTTAGAAGAATCAAGAATTGGGCACATGAAGCTTTTTTATACTGTCTAACAATAGACTTTGAGATCAATGCTTTAGTGCATCAATTGTACTTTGAGTAAAAATAGCCCCAAAAGATTTGGAAGGACAAAGTATTGGAAAGATTATTGAACTTGGAAACAGGAAACCTGAATCCCATTCCAGATTTGGGCATGGAAGATATTTAAAGCTACCCACTGTCTTGATAATTGTTAATAAACATATTTGAATCTCAGACAATTAGAGATCTTTTTAATTTTTTGAACTTTACACTGAAAAACTAGTTGAACAATTCTACAAAGAGTTTTCATATATCCCTCCTTCAGCTTTCTCTAATATTTTCATTTTGCATAACCATAACGAAATTGTTGGAACTGGGGTACTATACTATGAACTACACATAAGGCTTCATTCAATTTCACCAGTTTTCCACTAATGTTCTCCTTTTCTTCCAGGATCCCACGTTGTATTTATTTATCATTTCTCCATAGTCTCTTTTAGTCTGTAACATATCCTCAGACTTTGTCTTCTTTCAAGGCCTTGATACGTGCAAAGACTACTGATAATTTACTTTGCCTAATGTCAGTTAATTGAGTCTGAGACTTCTTCATAACTAGACTGAAGTTATGTATTTTTGTGAATAATATCACAAAGCTGATGTTGAGTTCTTAAAGCATCACATCACTGGGTCCATAATTTTTCTGTGTCTTACTAACTATGATTATGTTGACCTGGTTTCTCCACTGGAAAAGTTATTGTCTTTCCTGTGTGGCTCAAATGTGTTACGATTGATATTTATTTACATATTTATGGATTCACTATTATTTTGATTCTCTGGGTTATAATCAAGTACTATTATATTTATTTTTTACTCAAATAGGTAGTTGTTACTTCATTTTGCATATGATTTTCAACAATCTTGCATTTTTTTTTTTATAACATGACTGTATTCTTTGGTATATAGGGGAAGATAATCCAGAAACTCAAGAGTTTGATTTTTGTCAGGGGTGTGTGGAAAAGAAAGAGAAGGAAGTACTGGTAAATAAGATATCAGAGATTAAGAGAGAGTGGCATTTCTCATTATCTTTTGTATATTCAAACTGTTTGAATCATAGTAATATTTTACATACTTCAAAGACAAATCAACAATTAAAATCAACCAGGATGTGGGAAAATTAAAAATGGAATACAAATACCAATAAATAAACCTAACTCTATTAATATGCTGATGGGTGCAAAAGAGTGATCTTAAGCAACTTCAGGAAACAGGACTTTAACTGGATATTGGATATTGTAAGGACAAAATATATATGATGTTTTTCATGCAGGAGTGGTGTAGCAATTCTGAAGCTGCTTTGTATGCATATTATAGTAATCAAACAAGTAAATATATTGTAACTAACAAAAACCTGGTTTCTTGCTGTTGGAGAAAAAAATTCATAAATACTGAAAGGAGGCAGTTTAAATTTAAGTCTGTGGTGTTGAAGTTTAACTTATTAGTACAATTATGGTATATATATTTATGCCATTCATAAAATACATTAAACATACATAAGTACTTAGATACATAACTATAGATATATTTACTTACATGGTGCGTACTTACATTCCCTAGCTCTGTACAATGAGAAGATAAGAAGCAATGGCGCCCCAGCAGTAATACACACACCCAGAGCCCAGATCTGGTATTCTAAATGCCACTGTCCAATTAGGAATATTAGAATGCATCAAGACTCCTTGTGGATTCAGGGTTGTGGCAGAAAATATATTTGAAGCTATTTTGATATTCTAGCTCAAAATTACTCAGTTTTGTTCACTCAAGTGAAAGCAACCGTACATCAAGCAAATACTATTCTATTAATTGTAAAGAAGTTGAAGAAGATATCTCCTTAGCATCACTGGATTAGATCAGAGATTTTCTAATTACATTAAAAGGAAATAACTTGATGTTGACGGCAACCAAAAAAACTAAGGAACCCTGAACTCTGCAAGCCAATGATTCCGTGACCGGTTTACAACGTGTGTAAGTTAGGCTTACACTTGCTCTAGTAATAACTGATTTATTTCCTCATCCCACCCCTCTAATAAAGCAATGAAATGTTTTTATTTTGGATTAGACTCCCAAATACATTCTTTAATAAATACATTCTTCATTAGAAAAGTAGTTACAAAATATGCATAATAAGCAATATAGTTTCTAAAACTAAGAACAGTGATATGAATACGCTACTAGCCACACTTCACAGGTATTCTCCTGTAGTAGGTGTAGGAACAGTATACAGATAGTTATAATACAAAGTATAATCTCTCAGGGTTGCAAAACAATAAAAAGGCTCTATTCTGGGAAACAAATATAAATTGATAAATAAATTATGATAGGAGGCTGTTTTCAGAGAAATGTGGCATTTGAAGAGGACCATGAAGATAGGCTTTGGGGGAAAAAAACAACAAACCAACTTAGAAGTCATTTTGTTAAACTAGTCATTTATTCAGAGTAGTTCAAGGCTGAGCAAAGATAGGAGCAATTATTTCTGCCCCAAAAGTTTCTATTTTTCTATTGGGACCAGTAGTCAGTCTAGTTATGACTTTCTCATGGTTGTGGCAGATATAAGAGAGCAATTCTTGGTTTGTGTCGCATCTGGCAAAATCCCATTAGCCAAAACAAGTCATATGGTCAGGCCCAGGATAAAAGAGTAGGGAATGTTACTTTGCCCTTGTAAGTAGTGGGTACAGAGTAAACATTCTCGAAAGTACTCTTGTAAAAAAAAAAAGCATGCTATTATTAGTTTTCTTGTAACAAAATATCCTCTCTGCATTCTACAAAAATTCTTGTGGCTTTGAATGTTTCTGAATTAAGTAAAAATGAATAATTCATATTTTTGCACCAGTTATCACAATCCACTCCCTTGACTTTTAGCATTTTAGCATCTTATGGAGCAGGCATTTATAATTCAAGTTTACCATATTTACAATAACTCAAAACACTATATCAAGTGCTCATTTTGGTAGCACATTAACTAAAATTGATAACACAGATAACATGAGCACAGCCCTGCAAAACACAACATGCGAATCCAGGAAGTGGTCTGTATTTTCTTGTAACTAGGAGTAAGTAAGCCAATACAATGAATATAGACATTAATACAATACTATAAAAATAAAATATGATAAAGATTTCTTCAATGGCAATCATACTATAATGTATGAATGCATCAAAGTGACACGCTGTACACCTTAAATTTACAAACTGTAATGGATCAAATTTATCAACTATAAAAGACAGTCTATAAGTTTTATATTTCATTGCATTTATTTTTTACTTTGAAATGTTTGCTGCAGAACTGAAACTGACCTACTACAATGTGAGAAACATAAATGGTATAATAGATTTTAAATTGTTCATTTTAGCTAGAAAATATTAATGATAGCTTTATACTATATTAAAAAAAATTATCCTCAGCTTTTAGAAAAAAATGGGATCTTTGATTATAAATAAACCAAAAAATGTTTTTTGATAGATTGGAAACCAGTCTAATTTTAGCATATCTAATAGGTTAGCACATGGCAATATGTATTTTTCTTATTTTTTAAAATAATATTTTATTGATTATGCCATCACGGTTGTCCCAATTTTTCTCCTTTTGCTCCATCCCACCCAGCACCCCCACTCTGTTAGGTAATCACCACACTATTGTTCATGTCCATGGGTCATGCCTGTAAGTTCTTTGCCTACTCCATTTCCTATACTGTACTTTACATCCCCATGGCTATTCTGTAACTACCTATTGTACTTCTTAATCCCCTCACCTCTTCACCTATTTCCTCAAACCCCCTCCCATCTGGTAACCATCTAAATGCTCTCTGAATCCATCATTCTGTCTCTGTTCTTGTAGTTTGCTTAGGTTGTTTTCTAGATTCAATTGTTGATGGATATGTATTTATTGCCATTTTATTCTTCATAGTTTTGATCTTTTTTTAAAATAAGCCCCTTTAACATTTCATATGTTAACATTTCATAATGGTTTGGCCATGAAGAACCCCTTTAGGGTATTTTTTTTTTGTCCAAAAAGCTCTTTCTCTGCCCTTTATCATCCCTTAAATTTTAAATGATCGCTTTACTTGGTAGAGCAATCTTGGCTGTAGGTCCCCACTTTTCATGACTTTGAATATTTCTTAACAATCCCTTCTAGCCTGCAAAGTTTTTTTTTTGTGAAATCAGCTGAAAATCTTATGGGAACTCCTTTGTAAGTAATCATCTGCTTTTCTTGCTGCTTAAGATTCTCTCTTTATCTTTAATCTTTAGCATATTAATTATGATGTGTCTTGGTGTGGTCCTCTTTGCATCCCTCTTGTTTGGGACTCCCTGTGCTTCCTACACTTGCATGTCTATTTCCTTCACCAAATTAGGGAAGTTTTCTTTCATTATTTTTTTCAAATAGATCTCCAATTTCTTGCTCTTTTTAATGTCCTCCTGGTGCCCCTATGATATGAATGTTGGGATGCTTAAAGTTGTCCCAGAGGCTGCTTATACTATCCTCATTTTTTTGGATTCATTTTTCTTCTTGTTGTTCTGATTGATTCTTTTTTGCTTCCTTATGTTCCAAATCATTAATTTGATATTTGGCTTCATTCACTCTACTGAGGATTCCCTATAAATTGTTCTTTATTTCAATTACTGCATCCTTCATTTTTGACTGTTTTTTTTAATACTCTTGAGGTTCTTACTAATTTTTTTGAGCATCCTTAAAATCAGTGTTTTGAACTCTGTATCTGATAGATTGCTTACCTTTATTTTGTTTTTTGAGTTTTGATCCATTCTTCAATTTGTGTCATATTTCTTTGTATCCTCATTTTGGCACCCCCCCATGTTTGTTTCCATGTATTAGGTAGAGCTGCTTTGACTCCATATCTTGGTAGCATAGCCTATGTAGTAGGTGCCCTGTGGAGTCCAGTGGCACAGCCTCCCCTATCACCCAAGCTGAGTACTCAAGGTGTGCCCTTCATGCGGGCTGAGTATCCCCTTCTCTTGTAATTGAGCCTTGGTTGCTTTTGGCAGGTCAATGGGAGGGATTTACCTAGGCCAGTCTGCTGCTGCAAGGACTGGCTGTGACCACTACCACCAATCTCCGCATTCCATGTAGGATTTGTTGCTCAGGGGCAGGGTGGCAGTACTCTGACATGGTCTGTAGCCTTCCACTGGGTACACAGGCTCTGGGATTTCCCAGTTGGTGCAGGCCAAAGCCAGCCACCACCTGTGTTCTGCCTGGGGCCACCCAGCGTGAGCTATAAAGCAATCTGCAGATGGCTGCTACTTGTACTGGGCTCGGAGGTTCCCAAGCAAAGCCAAGCTGTGAACCTAGGCTGGCTGGTTCTAGAGTCAGGTCTGGGGCCACTTAGCAAGAGGTATAGGGGTTCAGGGTTTGCTGAGACTGGCTGTGGCTTATTTGAGAGGATTTAGGGAGATATGTGAAGGATGAGCCAAGATCAGTCATTCATATGGAAAAGCCATTGTTAACAGCTTGGGTGGGCCAGTAAGTTGGGTGGGGTGGAGCCTCAGGGAAACACTGCTGTGGACACTGGCCCTCAGTGTTGGTGTGTTATGGATGAGACAAGACAAATTCACGCAGGAGGAAAAGGGATGACAAGGCTGCTTTCTCAGTGAAAGAGGGCCCGCCCATCCCTTGTCTGGACAGGCTTTTATTGGGTTTGATTTGCATAGGAATACAGGGTGTATAGGTAAAGCTCATCATTCATTGTCAGGCAGAAATGATCAAACAATAGATAACACTCAAAGAACTATGAGGGCTTATTTAGAGTCAGGGTCAGATAGATAAAGGGCCATAAACCTTTGGGGAACAAACTCATTTCTTGCTTGGCCCCTTATCATTTAAATTGAGGGTATTGGCAAAGTAGGTTTCGTAGGATTTTATGCATTCTTTCTTAGGCCTGATTGCCCTAGGGAACCCTTCCCTTTCCAGCACAGGGCTGCACCCATCTCTGGCATTGTTTCAGGCTTAAATCAGGGAGGGGAAGTAAGGCAGCTAAGAGATTAGGAGACTCCTTGCAGTCAGAATGAGGACTCAGGCTATATCAAAGCTGAGGGGCAAGGGTCCATCACCCCCTTTTTCTATAGCCCCTCAAGTCCTTCCCTGAGGACCCCTTCGAGACTGTGCCTGTTTTAGGTCATCCCTCCTTTGAAGAATCTTACCTGTCATTGGTTAACCAGTCATCCGCCTGGGGCCAAGCAAGATGAGGTGAAAGTGGGCAGAGTCAGTGCCCCTATAAGGAAGATAAACTTTGTCTCCTAAGTGGCTTATGGTCCCAAGGTCTTTTTACTCAGCCTTATCCACTGGGGATTACAGCTTCTGAAACCAGGCAGAGCAGTTCCCAACAAAACACCATGGTGGTGAAACAGTGTTAGCCAGGTTACAAAATCTCAGGTATGGCTCCTACATGCCAGCTCTGTGGCTCTGTGTCTCTGTGCAGTGAGTGTTCCAAAAAGGAACCATGGCCTCTGCCCAGCATTCTGTCTGGGAGAAAGCTGTCCCCCAGCTCTTGCCCTGAGGCCAGACACTTCAGTTCCTCCCTGTATGCCACTGGTGCCTTTCAAGCTGTTACCATGGTGCTGGAGCTCAGAGGCAGCAAGTCTGATTAAGTCTGTGTGCAGGTATTTTAAAAGGAACTTCTTAGGAATTCCCATTTCTTCTGCCAACTCAATTCCCACTGGTTTTTACAGTGAGAAGTTATGAGGACTTGTCATACTGGCATTGGAACCTTGGGCTGGGGGGACTAATGTGGGGCTCGGACCCCTTGTTCCTGTAACACCCATCCCAAATTTTTATTCCCCACATGTGGGTATGGGTCCAGCCTGTTCCACCTTTCCACATCTCTGTGCCTACTGTCAGTCTAGATGGATGTGGTTTCTTTAATTCTGTAGCTGTCAGACTTTCATTCAAATTGATTTCTGATGGTTCTGGGTAATAGCTGCTCTACAGTTTAGCTATAATTTTACGTAGTTGTGTGAGAAGCCAAGCTATGTCTACCTACGCCTGCATCTTGACTGGACGTCTGGCAATATGTATTTTCTAAGAACATCTGTATCACAAAGTCAGTGTCTAGTTGGAGGATTTCAAATTAGGTGTCTAGTTATAGACGCTCGGAAAATCTTCACATGCCATTGTAGTGACTTACAGCTTTCTCAGTGTGATTGTAATTCCATGTGTACTATCATGGACTTCCTGGGGAGACCATTAGATTTAAAAATGTAGTGTGCTAAAATGTATCGCATTGATGTGAAAGTTCATCTTTCTGTTACGTGGCCATTATTGCTCAGCAGAGAGTTACAAGTTACTTGATTTACCTTAAGTATTTTTAAATCTATTGTAGAGGGAAGGCATAGTTATATTTTTTTATAGTTTTTAACTTTAAAGATCTGAGAGATGAGCTATCTCACACAAATCATATAAAAAATAATGTATCTGGCTTTCAAAATGTGTAAATGATAGAACCTATCAGTCTCTCTATTTGAAGTTACTATGTTTTAAATAACTTCTAGAATTTTTTTTAAGTTAATCCTCCAATTTTTACATGTATGGAAATAAAACTGTCCCTAACCTACTATATTAAAGAAAGTAATATATAAATATGTACATAGAGTAATGTGTATATATACACATTATATATAATGTGTATACACATGTATATATGTATAACAACTAGTGAAAGATCTGAGAACTTTGAAAGTATACAGAGAATTTTAGATTTGTACATGTGATCTTCTTAAGACAATAAATACTAAACCCACAGAAGATATGCCAGTAATAGTTATTGGGAATGTAGACATTTATCTTCTGTATGTATCTCAGTGGTGTTTGAAGTTTTACTCATTTGATATGAGATTGTACTACATAAACTCAGGAGCAAGATGATGTATATTTGTTCTTCTGAAAAAGTATGTAAGATTTGCCTTAAAGTATGACTTCCTCTCACCATATTCCTTTGCTCAGAATGAATGAAATATAACCAATTGAAAACCAATTCACCAATTATCAATTTATATGCAAATCTCATCAGATTTTCTATGACAATCAAGCCTATATCTATAAAGTCAATAGCCCAGGATGGGATACATATGATGCCATATCTGGGCATTTCTATTCATCCAAATACTGTGTTTTTTAAATGATTGCTGACCACTGAATACTATGACCACACTTTAGAGTGTAGAAGTAAAATATAATAGTGATACACTGATTATTTCTTGTTGACAATATATTTTTGCTACCTAAATTTAAGTATTACAAAATCATGCATCATGTAAAAGTCCAAAACACCAATAAAATGTGACATTTTGAACCATCAAAATAGTATTTTATTTGAATACAGCTCTTATTGAAATTTACAGCATGTCCAGGTTATGCAAAAGACTGAAATGTTCTCCTTTCTAACTGAACACTGTGATTATTTTGTGTGCCATCAAACCGTGTTTTCCTCAGCACCACCGTGCACTCATATTAGATCTAATATCACAGCCCTGATTCCTGAAAGTCAACAAATACTGATCGCTCCGTAACTTCTAAAGTATTGGTTTTAAGCAGAAGAGTTTGTTGAAAATTGTCCAGCAAAATGAACTAAAATATTACCTCGTATAAATAGAAAATTTGTTACATTTCACCAAAAACAGTCTCTCTTATAAACATGTCTTATTTTCTTCCCTGTGTAATTCTAACTTCTAGAAGAACAGTGGGGTTTTCTCTTCAGCCTAATCTCAAATCTTTAAGCACTTTGAGGATGAGTGGACACTGTTATGGTTTCCTCAGATCCTGACATGAAAATAGAGAGAAAGGACCTGATTTTCTCTTAATGGAAGTAGCCACATTGCACTCATCAGTTGAACTTCCTGTAGCACACAGGAAAACCAGCATGGGGTAGTTCTCCTCCTTATGCCTATCCCCACAGAGTTAGAAACCTGAACTTTGTGTCATTTTTCTTTACAAAATGTTTTTACTGTGGGTGAGTCAGTAAACAGCTCTATGGGGAATAGCAGTCACATTCAGCGGTAAAAGTTGTGCTGTTTAGTGATTTCTGCAGTTTTAAGTACTGTAAGATTAAACTAACTTAGTTTCATTGTTTTTGTCACCGCCCTTGACTTTGGACTTCTGTAAGAACACCTCCTGACAAAGAGTTTTCCGCTTTCAGCTCTAACCCACTGTTCTTACATTAAAGCCCTGTGGGCATAGTAGTAAGAGGTGGAGGAAGGAAAGTGTTCTGGAATGTAAGGTATAAATCCCAGTCTTGAGCTCTGGGCCACGACCCTCAGGCGTGTTTCTCCAGCGACAGCCGTCCCTTTCCCCCAGTTCTCTACTCCCTCCCCTGACAGCGGTGTTCCCGGCCCTTTTCCTGAAGCCCTAACTTCTATTGACAATATTCTTTCCCCCAAGTTTGGATGAGACAGAAAAAGCAGGAGAGGCTGCTTTGGGAAAAAGTCCTTTCCCCTAGCTGAGATAAAGCTTTGACAAAGCCTTTTCTTTGGGACAGTAGGTCTTTGTTATAGAGAATATTCTGGGTTTATTTCTCAAGGATTAAACAGCCACTCCTCCTGCTGAACCCCTGAAGGTATGTTTATCAGACTTCCACAGGAGAATCTTAGTGGGGTTCATGGAGGAAATCCCCCCAAAGTGTGGGAACTCTCCAGATGTGGCCTCAGGAGTTTCTCAGTCTCATTTTAGTTCACACTCAGCCTTCATCTGCTCATCAAAATTACCATTTAAGTAGTCTCCTTAACTTGCCACTCAAGCACACCTTACTCCTGGTGCTCCGATCTCAGATGTACTGAATACCTCATGACACTTGGGTTGGTGATTCGCCCTGCCGTCTTACCCCTCTAGTGGACTGAAGAAAAACTCTTGGTTTTCAGTTGGTGTAGTTTATTCTTATTATAAGAAAAGGTGTGAAAACTTCTAAATTCTACTTCATGGAACTGAAATCTGACTTCTATATTTTTAACTAACAAGATTATTAAAAAGCATAAAAGGTCTCATGAAGTTTGACTTGCCTAACTCTGTGTTATGCATGTGGTATGATAGCACAAGAACATCATAATTCATATTAGTTTATATAAATGTATTTAATAAATAATAGCTTTTTATTTTTGAACTAAACGGTTTAGTTGTTACAATACCCAGGGGTTTAAAGTCAGCAACAAATCTGTGTTTGACACATTTTCTCGGTTTTAGCGCCTCTGTACTATTTCCTCACCTGTAACTTCCTTTCATTATCATATTTACGACCTTCCAAAAAGGTAATATAACTCAATAGGCAGTGCCAAATTGGCAGAGGGGTGCCCACCAAAGCAATTCATCTCTTTCCTTTTAAATTAATTTGCACATCAATTTAATAAGTGCTTAAAACCGCTGTCATCTGTAATGGAACACTGGGTTTGGGATGATGATGTATACATTCTCATTTTATTACATTTTAACCTATGTGCCCAATTTCAGCACAGAGAGAAGAGAATATGACCTTTGATCTGGATCCAGAGCTTCAATTCACTTTGGAAAACACTGAAACTGCTTGGAATAGCCAACTGACCGATTTGCTATTAAGGAACCAGTTAGTGCCCATGGAAAATAAAAATATGCCTTGTGAACGTGTGCTTAAAGATTTCTGTGGGCTTTAGGAGGATTTTTCCCCACCAAAGTTTATTTTAACATGAAGAAAGAGAGAGGAAAAACTTAAAAAATAAATATAGGCAAAGTAATTTTAAAAATCCCTTTATAGGAAATGGCTCACGCTAAAAGAAAGAACCGCACCAAACCAGCAAAGGGCCAGTCTCCACCTTTCTCTTCGCTCCAGTGAGTCTGTCTGCAAGAGACAGACATTTGGGATTTTGACATGATGGTCAGGAAACCAGATTTGTGAGGCTACATCTTCTCTAAAAATGGACCAAATGTTGTATTTGGACATGAAAATTTGTATTAAATTCCAAGTAGGAAAATCAAAGTATAATAGATAAAGAGAAAATCAAAACAGGTAAGATTCTAAATCTATACACTTAATTGCCACAACAACAACAACCATAATTATTAACTAGAAAACATCGATAAAGCCAGAAAGTGCAGCCACAAACAATTACGGGAATGAATGGCCTGGCTGCCTGGTTTTAAAAGTCCCAAGTGTTCTGTGACTCCAGCACATTCATTTTATGTGAAAATAAATATTCCTGAGCCTTTTATACCTTTCAGGACAAATAAAAAACTTAATTTTAATTATATACTTTTGCTTTCATTTTTAAAGTAGGATTTTTTACTTATATGTTTCTCAAAATTCTTCAGTATTACGGAATTCTCACCATTCATCACTGTCTCATAAAATATAATTTATATAATTGAAAAACTGGAAACTGAAGGATAATTGATAAGATCAGGCTTTTGTTAAGTTTCTGAGTTTATTTTATAAATATAAAATTCTTAATTGGTCATAAAGCTAAAAGATTTTAGCATTTATAAAGAAAAGGAAAAATGAGAAATTTCTTAGCACTAAATAGGGATGGGATTTGTGCAAATTAGGAGTCAAAACTCTTTAAATCACACTCGAAGACCCCAGCACTAAAGAATGGAGATAATTTAGTTTCTTACCACAGTCGATAAGTTATGTGTTAATAACTCAAATCCTTGCCTGTTGATTTTCAATTCAGTGTTCCGATTGTCTTAACACTCTGGCATATTTTCCACCTGTTTTGACCATCCATTTTTTTGTTCTGCTTTTACCTCTTTAACTGAAGCACGTGACATTGAACATGATACCATGCACTGCATCCCTGTTTTACCCTGTTTAGTTTGCTTTGTGTATCTGAAATTAGTTCACTTGAAAATTACAAAGTGTAACATTTTGTTCACATTCTAAAATTGAACTTGCTGTAGTTTCCAAAATTTCCCCCAAATCTTATACTTCCTAATACAAGAATATGATTTAGCTCACCGAATCAGCACCTTTCAGAGTAAGTTACACTTGTTTTCTGCACTCTGCTGACATTTCTTGGAGTTCCCCTAATCTGTGTATCAGAAGATTCTGCACAGAGCAGAGCAGGGGAGCTGCAGGGAAGGAGGCACTGAAATGTTCTGAAATTAAATTAGCCAATTGCTTTGAAATAGTCTATGATATATACAGGGACTGGCAGAAGTAAAGCCAGTTCGAATGTGGTTGGTAGGGTAATGATGTAGGTATAATCATTTAGTTTTAACTTGAACATTTCACCTAAAATGTCTCAGATGGTATGCTTGAGTGTGATATTGTTATGTTACAGAATTACATACTCATGATTTTGTAGTAAAAGAGTTTGTAATAAAAAGGGGCTTATTTGTGGCAGACCCTGTATTTTAAAAGTTTGTTTGATATGATTTCACTCATATGTGGAATCTAACGAACAAACTGATCTAACAGGCAAACTAGAGACAGACTCATAGACAGAGAGGAGGCTGACAGCTCTGGGGGGTTGAGGGTACCGGGATCCCACAAAAAAGTACAAGAACTCATGGGCATAGACAACAGTGAGGTGATTGAGGTGGGAGGGTGGGGGAAGGTATGGGGGATAAATGGTAATGGAAAAATACAATGAATAACATTCACTATTAAAATATTCATTTAAAATATCATTGCCCTCCACTAAGAACTCACTATGCCACAGTGTATTTTGGTGCTGATTTTTACAAAGGAGTCATAAACTTTTCGAAAATGAAAATAGCATTGAAAATGCCAACATTTAATTATTTAAAAAAACTATTGGGTGTTTGAACAGTAGCAAAGATATGTATTTCCTTAAATTATTCTTGTGTGTGTTTTTTTTAAGAGGAGGGAACTTTGGTGATTATTTATACATGATATAGTAGCTTCGGCTCATTCCTTAAAAAAGTGTTATTAGATACAAAAATTACTAAAATAAATGTATTAACAGCACGCTTATGGATGTTACAATTGAGCAAAAATAATTCTAGGAAACTGGATCTTTTTTCTAGCCTCTGGGACACCTGTCACCAGAACACAAAAATTTTAAATGTCTTTTCACTCTTTTCTTCTTGTCATGCCTTTTAAAAGGAAATGGGGCTAGCTAGGTTGTGTATACCACCCAAAAGTCTTCCTGTACCTAATTGGTTTCCACATACAAAGTGGCAGAAGTTTTGAACAGCAGAATTGCCTCAGAGATAGCAGCACGATGCGGTGATTATTTTTAGCTATCTTCCTCTATTCTCTATTATAGCATATTCCATCCACAATAGCAACGTCTCACAAAGTGAGATGTTCATTATACTGAATTTCACGCCGTACACTGTTGGAGTCTCCGCATCCTAAAGTGCCATGTAACCTCTCCCAGGCAATCATTTTTATTCTCCCCGTTCTTTTTGCTTTTTATTCTGGCCTGTTACCAAGTAAAAGAGCAAAGCACAACTGAAGCATGAGTACCTGTTTCACTGATCAAGAGGTGGTAGTTTGGAAATTCCCTGCAACATCTGGCTACCAATCAGTGCTTTAAAAAAAAACCTGGCATGTAAACAACAGACCACTATGCAAAGAAGCAGAGACTGCTACTGGGGAGGAGGAAAGAAGTGGAGAGGTTAGGAGACAGCATTTAATTCAGCAAAGGAATTAAACCTGAAAATAGCAAAGGGAACCTCAGCTTACTGCATGTTTGAATACTGTATGAAGGGTACTGGAAGAGCAAATGCAATAAATCAACTATATCAACTATAATCTTCATGTATTCTTTACCATTCACTGGTGAAAATGACCAATAAAATAGAAACAAGAAATCAATCAGTAAGTAATAAAGAGATATGCTGTATTTTTTTGGACTATAAGACACATTGGACCATAAGACATACCTAGGTTTTAGAGGAGGAAAATAGGAAAAAAATAAAAAACCCCTACTCCACTGCTGCCCTCCCCACACCAGCTAGCCAGGTAAGATAAATTTGGACTATAAGACGCACCCCCATTTTCCTCCCAAATTTGGGCGGGGGGTGAGTCTTATAGTCTGAAAAATACAGTAAAATCAAGAGCATAGAGACTTGTAATAACTAAATCAAGGACATTTTTAATTATAAAGGAAATACTTTTTTATTGAATGTATTGGTGTGACATTGGCTAATAAAATTATATAAAATTATAATTACCCATTTTTAAAAATTATATAGTTCTATGGTTTAAGTGCATTCAATATACATTGTTGTTCAATCATTGGGACCATTATTTTCATAACAATTTTCTTCTTGCAAAACTGAAACTCCATGTAATAGTTTTCTATCCCCCTTTCTCCCCACTGCCTGGCAACTACCATTCTACTTTCTATCTAAATTAATGTAACTACTACAGACCATATATATATATATATATATAGACAGAGTGAGAGAGAGAGATACAGTATTTGCTCTTTTGTGACTAAATTACTTTACTTAGTATGTCTTCAAAACTCATCTGTGTTTTACCATGTATCAGTACTTCTTTCCTTAATAGTACTGAATAATATTCCATTGTGTGTATATACTGTGTTTTGTTTATTTTCTTTATTTACTTTCACCAAAATCTTGGAGTTATTTCACCTTGTCAGCCACGTAAATGTGTGCATGTTGTGTATCTGAATTTTTTCAGCCAGACATTTATTTGCATATTTCCATTAATATCTTGTCAATGTTCTTGTTGTAAACTATATTATACCTTGGGATAAATTTAATTATAGAAATACATAAATTAACAGATAAATGTTGTGTAGTTTATTTCTACCTGTCTAAAAATAGAAATATATAATATTTTGATTAAAGCAAAAGAAGAGGAAGAGAATGATATAATCATTCACTGTTCAGTGGGCCCCTTCACTTATGCTATGCTACTTAATGAGGATCTTAACTGTGAGATGTCAATATTCTTGCTTTATGTTTACATATGAAGATACTGAGACTCTGAAAGTGCAGAAGGCTAGTACCTAAGCACTTGAACTGACTGGTAAACTGAGCTTTGTATGACTCAAAATTCCATGAAGTTTTAATTATGCCACACTAGGAAATAGACACTAATTGGAAATGTTGTTGCACGGCATTGTAGATACATTTAATTATATTGAACTGTACACTTAGAAATGGCCAAGATGGTAAATTTTATATTATGTGTAATCAATAAAACAAACAAATGAGCAAAATAGAACCAGAGACTCGCAAATAAAGAACAAACTGACACTAACCAGAGGGAAGGGGGGAGGAGAGTAAGGGGGAAAAGAAGGAGAAGGGGCAAGCAAAGGAACATGAATAGAGACTCATGGGCAAGGACAAAGGGAGGGGGATTGACTGTGAGAGTGGGGAGGGAAGGCGTAGGGGTGAACGATGGGGAAAAAGGCCAGAAAACTGTAACTAAACAACAATAATAAAAATGAAATAACAGTAAACAAAATTTAAATGATGATAGACACACTGTAATGCTTTGGAAGAAACCTCACATTTGTGAACCATTTTGAAATATTTGATTCCCTAAAGAAGTTGTTGGTCAAGTTCAACATTTAACTAAGCAACTTGCTCCAATACCCTAGTCTGCCAGCATTTGAACATGAGCAAATTTTAACATGTTAATAAGCAATTCTTTATTTCCTGTAGTCTGCATTTGTATTTGAAATCATGTTTATAATATTATAATCACTCTTATACCACAAATTTAGCAAACTGCATTTATATAAATGTCTGTCTAGTTGTATGTCTGCTAAATAACAGAAAGACGACTGTGTGCTCCCGGGCACATGCATGGTATGCCCTGGCCAAATAAACTGCTTGAAAAGACCAAGAGGGCTCTATTTGAGAAAGTTCTTCAGTAAGGAGACTGTGGGAAAAGTCTCTTTTTTTATGATTACCTTTTCATCTATTTGCCTTGGATTTCCTGACAATAGTTTAGAGTTTATCAATACATTCTGACTAAGTCAATTCCGAGCCCTAGAAAAGTCAATGGGGAAGATATTTCACGGTAATTTATCTTGTTCTGTCGTTAGCTACTTATGACAGCTACAGATAGTAACTAGGTAGGTTCTGTGTACAAAGTCTTGGAGGCACTGGACAAAGTACTTATACTGAATCATTTTAAAAATGAGTAAAAGCATTAAACATGGAACAGTTTATTTTTAAAATGTTTATTCTTTTCATTTATACCACGTCTGCTGAAGATAAAGCAGTTTTTTATGAGAAGTCCATCAATTTCAAGTATTTAATATTCAAATTACATGGAAATAGATAAATTATTGGATTTATATATGTATGAGAATTATATAATCAATTTCATGACTGATTTAAGCTAATAACTATAAATTTCCAATAAAAAGTTGTACTTACTGTACATAAAGCCATAGAGCAACACAAAGGAAAGTCTTAATAAATAATCTATGATCTACAATTTTAAGGTTATTAATCTTTCTTATCATTTCTCTCACATCTATGATTATTTACCGGGCTATGGTCAATAAAGCTTCTTAGGAGATGAATAGGAAGTTATATCATTTACATGCTGATTGTGTTTTCTATATAAGCAATTTTACATGTTTTGAATATTTAGCATTACAGGTTTTTTTTAAAATTTTCAAACATACAAGGCTTACGGTCTTCCCTTTATTTTTCTCTCAGCACACAAATCTTTCTGTATAAATCTGTCATGAAACTAGAGAGAGGTTTTGTACTTTTAAAAGCTTCATTTTAAATATCCTGCAAGGTAATAATTTTTCTATTATGTGGATATATAAGCAGAAACTATTTTGATATTCATGTAAAAATTTAAATAATCAACCCACACTGTGCTCTGGAAAGTTTCGAGCCAACAAAATTGAAATATCTGCCCAGACACCCTGAGAAATGCTGCCCAACTGTGGAAAATAAGGGGGAGGAGTTATTCACACCCACAGAAGAAACATTTTTAGTAATAACACAGAGAAAAGAGGATATATACAGTGATGGGGAAGAACACACCTTTATAATGGTTTCAATAATCACAGATAATAAGATGCTGTGTATTTCCAGACATTATTATTTAGTAATTTAAAGCCTCTTTTAAAATCTTCAGTAGGCAAGGAGTTGTGGAGCTAGCGAAAGTCTTATTATACTTTTTAGAAATATTTTAAAACTGAATATGCCATAAAATTTCTTTTAGCACTCTTACCTTGCATGTTCCCATTACCGTGAGTATTTTATCTACTCTTACCTCTTTCATATATACTTTTAAATAGTTGTATGCAATGAATAGAGTAGAATTCTAGGAAGAACTGTCCAATTTGTAGTTTACCAACTAGTATTTTATCAAATAGTCTCTGTATCTGTGAAAAAATAAATGCTAATATAACAGAATATAGATGGTAATTCACAGTTATGATTCTTTAAGAAGAATGATTCTGAATAATTTCAGTAATTTCAAGGCTCTCATTATTTAACATGAAGCTTCATCACATAAGAAAGATGAGGTTCAGAGAAAAATTATTTTGTAAAATGCTAATTTTTATGTATACAATGAAGGCAATTCAAATTTTTGTAGATACAATTCTTTCTCACAGAGAAATGTGCAATAATTTTATCTCTCTAAACATTTTATATAAATTTTCAATAAATAATTAATACTTATTAAGTTTATCCTTAAATGGAAGATAAAATATAAAAAATTGTGTACACAGACAAATTTGGAACTGTTGCCATTCGCCATTTTCAGTTATCTTTTAGGTTCAAAAGTTAGATTTCAAATTACCATATATCACAAAAATAACCTTTTCACCTTTTGAAAAATGGTTTATCCTCATATTTATTTCATTACTACCTTTTGGTTAAGATTATTTTTGATCAGTTCCTGTTCAATGGTTCATAGATTACATATTTTTTTCTTAGAAGATATATCATGCTTTTTCTCCTGCTTTGTTATTTTTAGATAAAAAAGATATTTTGGAAGGTCAGTGAGACTGATAGTCCTGATTGTGACAAATGTTGTATATGATTCCATAGCTAAAGACCAGGAAAGACTAAGGACGATTCCAGCTATATAACATCTAAACTCAGGCTTTACTATTTTCTTGATCATTTTACTTTCAGAAAATCAAATAAAAACTATAAAATATATTCAGATTTCTACCTCAGTATAGACTTTCCTGGAACATGTTTTAAATGCAAGCAAAGAATTATTTTTAGAAAATTATAATTTCTAATGAAATAAATTCTGAAAAATTTTAAATAAAATATAATACTAAATGACTGATTCCTCATTATAAAATGGTGTATGTCAATTCACATCACTTTTCTTTCATACATAATGCCAAATATATTTAATTAAAAAATAGAATCAAACATAGCAGATATATACTGACTTATTTATTGTATTTAATATCACAGTATTATAAAACTCCAAAGTGTAAAACTTTGAGAGCAGTTCTACTACTCAGTATTATTTCAGGTGTTATCCCTGTCCTCATTACATTTTTAATGCTATCACTAAAGTGACTGTTGTCATTGTAACTTTACCTGGCATCACTTATTTAGGGTTTATGTTTATTGCAGTGACTTGTGACCTTTATTAGACAACACTGATTCTATAGACCAATGCCATTGAAAATATTTTCTTTTGTTTTAAAAGTTTTTGTTTCAAATTTTGTTACGGGTACCTCATGATGAAAACCTGATTTGTAGTACTCCAAAATATCAGCCTAATTATAAAGCTGAATTACAAGTATTTAAAAATGTGGCTAAATACATATCTATATCTATATTTATATCTATCTGTAACATTAACATGTGCACACACAAAGGAAATTTATCCAAAACTAACATGGTAATAAGCTGCTATTATTTTTTAGCCTATAAAAGAAACAGTATAGAATAAAATTTAATCACTATAATAAAAATATGGCACACAATGCAATGTACAGAAGGTGTAGCACAGAATTTTACATGAAAGTTATATGATATTAACTGTTAACTTAATAAATTTAATTTTTAAAAACATAGTGTATAGGAGAGGTCTTAAATAAATAAAATTAGAATGAAAGAGTAGATGTTACAACTGAAACCACAGGCACACAAAGGATCGTGAGAGAATATTATGAAAACTTATAGGCCAAAAAATGGAAACCTAAAAGAAAAGATAAATTCCTAGAAACATACAACCTACAACCTTCAAAGACTAAATCATGATGACACAGAAAATATGAAAAGATTGATTACAAGCAAGGATATTGAATCAGTAATCAAAAACCTTCCAACAAACAAAAACCCTTCACTGTAAGTTCTAGCAAACATTCAAATAATTAAACAATTCTTCTCAAACTCCTTCAAAAATATGAGGCAGGTGAGAGGGGTTTGGGGGCTGGATTAAAAAGGTGAAGGGATTAAAAAAAGACAGAGACAATGACATGCTGATTATCAGAGGGAAAGGGGGAGGAAGAACAGGGTAATGTTAGGATAAGTGGTAATGAAAGGAGACTTGAGGTGGGGTGGTGAATGAACAGTGCAATAAACACATGATATGTTATACGATTGTACACCAGAAACCTATATAATTTTATTAAACAATATCAGCCCAATAAATTCAGTAAAAATACATCAAAGAAACGCAAAACACTCCTTTGAAAAAATATAGTATGCACCCCTATGTTCATTGCATCATTATTTACAATTAGCCAAGATTTGGAAGCAGCCCAAGTGCCCACCAGTAGATGATTGTATAAAAAAGCTGTGATACATTTACATAACAGAATAATACTTGACCAAAAAAGGGAAGGAAATCTTACCCTTTGCATCAAGGTGGATGGACCTGGGAAGCACTATGCTAAGTGAAAAAAGCCAGTTGGAGAAAGACAGGTACCATATGATTTCACACATAGTGGAATCTAATTAACAAAATGAACTACCAAGCATAATAGTCACAACTCATACATGGAAAGCAGGCTGATAGCTGCTGGGGACATGGGGGCCTGGGTGGGAGAGGTGGAGGGATTAAGCAAAAACAGAGAAAGAGAAAAAAACTCATGGACACAGACAACAGTATGATGATTGTTGGGAAGAGGAGGTGTGGGGAAAGGTCGAGGAGGCGTGGGGGGATAAGTGGTGATGGAAGGAGACTTGACGTGGGGTGGTACACACACAGTACAATGTACCGATGATATGCTGTAGAATTGTGCACCTCACACCTGTATAATTGTTAAGCAGTGTCACCCCCAGTAAATTCAATAAAAAGGAAACAAATTAAAAATAAAAAGAATAAAATCTTGCCACTTGGAACAACATAGATGAAGCTTGACAGTGTTATGCTAAGTGAAACAAGTCAGAGAAAGACAAATATGCCATGATTTATCTTAAATGTGTATCCTAAAAAAATAGATACAGAGAACAGATCAGTGGTTGCCAGAGGTGAGGCCTGGTGGTGGGAGAAATGAGAAAAAGAGAGCAAAAGGTAAAAATAACTAAGTAATAAACTGTGGCCTTCATTGATCATTCATATAAAATTTAGGCATCAGTCTGTGACTGGAGACATCTGAATATCAAAGTGAGAAATGCTGGAGGTTTGCCCCCAAAACACTTTTCTCTCCTTCCTTTTCCTAATAAGCAGACTTGAAAGTGAAATAGATACTTGACCTATCATCTTCCCTACAGATAGATTTGGCCTTATCGGACACTTCTCTTCTATAAGGTATATGCATACATCTGACATACAAGTCTGGAAATTCCTAGGTGTTAGGGGTTCTGTGTCAGGATATGGGGCCAAACACCAAATATTATCAGAAAATGGGACCAGAGACCAAATATATGTTTCTTATTATGTTACAGTGATGTTTTCTATTTTGTGGCTTAGACAATGTTGATGTTATGGAATTTAATGAACTGCATTGATTTTCATCAAAATTTATATATTGAAGCTGTGACTCCAGACATCATCATTTTTAGAGATAAGGTCTTTAGGGAGGTAATTAAGGTTAAATAAGGTCATAAGGGTTGGGCTCTAATCTGGTAAGACTAGTACCTCCAAATAAAGAGAAAAGACACCAGAGAGCTCTCTAAAGTAAATACAGAGGACAGGCCATGCGAGGGCACAATAAAAAGGCACTGTTTTCAAGCCAGGAAGAGAGTTCTCACCAGCAACCAAATCTGCCAGCACCTGTGTCTGGGACTCCTAAACTCCAGAACTGAGAGAACCAATTCCTGTTGCCTCAACCCCCTGCTCCCATCTATGATATTCCATCGTGGCAGCCCAGACAGACTAATATAATACACATAGGCTTGTTTTAATGTTGGTCGATCATAGTCACAGACTGAACTTGACTGATGTTGATGTTCTGTGAGATTGTTCATTTCAATAGAACAGCCCAGTCTACTCCTGACCGCTGGGCCAGTTTACAGCAACAGTATAAACCGGCCGAGCGCTCAGGTCTGGATGCTGGCATCAGGGCAATCCCTGGTTGT
Source organism: Desmodus rotundus (assembly GCF_022682495.2). Lineage (NCBI taxonomy): Eukaryota > Metazoa > Chordata > Mammalia > Chiroptera > Phyllostomidae > Desmodus > Desmodus rotundus. The sequence goes on from NC_071394.1 coordinate 17,966,512, forward strand.
TAGGTGCTGCTTTTCTCTTTCCCGTCTTTTATCTTTCACAGATGTTTTTCACCCCCCAAAACTTGTATATATCCCATCTAATTTACTCTTGGAGTCATTTTGTGTTTTTTGGTTTTGATTTTTTGATCTGAACTAACACATGTGACACTGAGAGTGGTCTGAGAAAACAGGAAGGCAGGCGAAGTTTAAGGCTATCTATCATTGTCCACCTGGTAGGGAAGACTCCATCCTGAGTGGAATATGGAGCATAGTGATGCAGAAGATAGCAGGCCTATTTTGGGAAGATTTTTTCAGTGGTAACCTGGGAACACACCCTAATGGAGGGAGATGCCTTGACTGCTTGGTCAAATGATACAGGCATTTGAACATTGCAGAGAAAATAATGCCTACGAGGGCAACAAAAGTGCCCGTTTTCTACTAAATTACTTTAGTGTCCTGCAGTAGAATGATTAGGAAGAAACTGAAGGTAATTAAACAGTTAAAGGTTCAGGGCAGAACCTAAGATCCTATTTGGTTGCATGTAAAAAAGCCCTTAGTTCCTACAATGGAAGAGTGACTGAGATAACTATATTACTCAGGATCTGAGTCATAGAAGACCAGAGATACTTACATTTATCAAGGCTGGTTGGTATGCTAACATTAGGCATAATCTGTAAAATCTGGTATCCTTAAGTGTGTGGTGATATATTTCCACACAGAACCCTGAGGACTTTTGGGGTACACACCACTCAGAGATTAAAGAGGTGGGCCATCTCTGTGTAGTACGATGCAGTACTCTCTCGTACGAGAAGATGAGTAAGACCTTTTGTCTACAAGGCCACAGATGACTCTCTCTGGAGCTACTTTCCTTACTACCAAGCCCAAAACAAGAATTATACTTCCATTAGCAGACTGGAGACATGCTGAACCTGTTAAGAGTGGAAAGTAATTACAGTTGAAAGGAATTGCAAGGTCTGGCCAGCATATCCCATTATGAGCCAGCAAATGTCACTGAGATTCTGTCTGGGGGTTCAAAGGGACTATAGCATAAGACTGAATAAATAAGAATTAATTTTCTTAGGTACTTCTTGGAACAGAAAATAATAACAGCTAGGAAATAATAACAGCAGGAAGGGACTTCCTACTAGGGTGGTTCTTTGAAACCTGCAGGAAGCAATAGCCCAAGTTAAGGAAAGTGTAAATGCCTGAGTTGCCCTGACAGGTGGATATCAAAGAGCTCAGGTAGGTGAGTCTGCTGCCTGGATATGTCTCCAACCCACTATTTGCATGATATCATAAATTTAGTGCACCAGTGATAGTCTGAGAGATATTCAAATGATTAGGTCTCTTTGGATAATATGAAAGAGAGCAACAGAGTTAACATAGCCAGGGGCACACTATAATTATAGGTTGTTATCTCTTCCAAGTAAATGTGACCTTACTCTGATTCTCTCTCCAAATAGAGATGTAAACAAATAAATTTGAAAAATCTATGGCCTGATATCATGTATCTATTTTAATTATAATTTTCTCCAGCATAGTTACTGTATCTGGTAGAGTCTGAAATTAGAGTTGTCACTTGCTTTAGATAATGGAATTTAACTTTTTTGCTCCACATAGTGTCTGATTTTTCCAGGATTTGGACTTGTGGATTAAATTGAGATGGAGTAGGACTACCACTCTTATATCTATTAGTTCCTTACATGCTATTAATTTTTGCTATTCCCTCAAAGATATGATTGTTATTTAATTAAAATTCTGGCTGTGGGGGAGGATCAGTTTCAGAAGAACCTCAAACAGTTACAAACTCTAATGGTTTCTACCACATAGGCCATGTACCGAATGTAGTGGTTATGCTTCATGCCAAATAGACTCATTCTGATTATGTATTCAGTGGTTAGTGGTTAACCTGAGAAGGATCTAGGATTTGTTTTGCTTATGAGCTAACAAGTCAGCCAGCCACAGTTCATGATGGCTAGCAGAAGGCATGAGACTCCCAGGTCAGAAACGAAGACAAAGCAACTGTTCTATACCTAATTTTGGATGGTGGTGCATAGGTATGCACGATTACAAAACTCAGCAAAATAAAAGTATACAACCTTTTTATTTTATGATATGTAAATTATATCATCAATATTAAATAAACATATTAGGCTTGCTTATAATATTTTCTTTCTATAAATAGATTCGGAACAAGCCAATTAAATGGGCTTCTTTGTTTTGGTTTTGCTGGCTTTCTGCAAACATGACTCACGATAACTGGCTAATGATTTACTGTCGTGTTTGCAGTGTGCCTGATTCATACTTAAGTAGCCTTCGTGATAAAATATTATTGAGAAGGCTGTAAAAGGAGCATTTATTAATGTTTTATCCATTCCATGGGTTTTCACAGCCAATTAAATAATCTATTTGCAGCCAATGGTGTTTGTATAAAATGTTTAATACCTTGTACCCACCATGTTTTTAGGAGCCCAGGATACATTAATAAATCAAACAGAAAAAAATTATCTGCTTTTGTGGGGCCCACAGTCTTCTATTTTCTCTGCTAAGTATGGTTAGTCTCCTTTACGCTACTAGTTTTTCTTCTTAAACTCTAAAAGTTGGGTTTATTCAGAGCTCTTTCTTGGTTATTTTTTCTATCTACATTAATTCTCCTGGTGCTAATGTTTGTTCTCATGGTTTTAATTTTTAAAAAATTTTATAGGTGTTCATTATGTTTATTTGCATTTTAAAATTTTTTTAAATTATTTTATTGTTCTTCAATTACAGTTGTCTGCATTTACCCCCTACCACTTCCTCCCCACCCTAACCATCCCCACCTCCCTCCCTTGCTCCCACCCCTCTCAGATTTGTCCATGTCTCCTTTATAGTTGTTCCTGAAAACTCTTCCCTACTTCCCCTCATTATCTCCTCCCACCTCCCCTCTGGTTACTGTTCTCATGGTTTTATCCATCATTCATTCACTGATGACTTCCAAAACCATATCTCCATCTGATCTCCCTGCTGAACACTGGACTCCTTTATCCAACCCCCAACCTGACTTCTACAACTGAATACTTAATAAACATCTCCAATATCTAAGCCATTGTGACCATAGGTCCCCATTTAGCCAGAACAATCTTCATTTACACTCACAGTAATTGTCTTTGCATAATTAGTGATACATTTCTATTCAATTTCAAGGAGATCTTGATTTGGATAATATGGGCATTCTATACAAATAGCTTTCTTGGATCCACTCCCCAATGTAGTGTTATACATGGTAATAACAGCAAATCAATTCACCTAAGCACTTAATCCAAAATAATATTTCATTCTTAACTATACTTGTCCATTTATACTCCACCTGCCAGAAACTTCTATCATTTATGATTTCAAAACATATTGAATCTAACCAATGCATTATATGCCACAATCATTTCAGATTTATAATATTTTCATTTTCTTTAGAGGGTAATTTTTCCTCAAATTATACAACCACATGGCACCCAGGGCGAAGTTATGAAAATCTAATTTAAATCTTGCCATTCCATTACTCAAACCCTTAAATAGCTTCCCATGACTCTCTACATGAGGTCTACATTAAAACTGATAATAAATATTCTATGTAATTTTGCCTGTGCCTATCTCCCTGAGTTAATTTCCTACCACTATACGCGTTATTTACTCTGCTTTTGTCAAATATAGCATCTCATTGTTTCTCTACTGAGTGATTTTATGTGACTCCAGAGCTTTAAATTTATTGGCCTCACATCTTAGAGCACTCTTTTTCAGGTTTTCTGATGTTAAATCCCTTGCTTTAATTCAAATGTCTGCTCAAGAATGCTTTTGTTTGGGAGAAGAAACTTTTAATGAATCTCACATTTCTTCATGCCTAGGTATTCATAGCATATATTCTTAAATTTATTTACATTCCAAGATAGTAAAAATAGAGAATCAATCTATCTATCATCTATCTATCTATCTATCTATCTATCTATCTATCTATCTATCATCATCATCTATCTATCCACCAAGATTACAATTGTAAAAATCTCAATTCTCTCCCCATAGAAAACTTGCTTACATTTTAGGGTAATCAAGATAAAGTTTCTCTCTGAAGAGAAAGATTAGCAGTTTTCTTTCCAGCAATCACATTACAAGAATAGCAGTTTCCCAAGCATTGACATGGACCACTTTACAGCATTTGTTCAAGCCCACCTCTGTGCATGCCTGTGGGATTTGGGTAAGGTAGTGATAGGACATGGAGTGCATGCTACCTGCTGTACTGTGAGTAATCTATTTTTGAAATTCACTTGGGTTTATTATTTCTCATCAGTTGAATCTATTGAAGTGTTGTAAGCCATCCTAGAATCTGGAAGTCACCACTACACTACCGCTTAGGAATAACTTGGCTGCTTAACAATAAAAGTACTGATCACCCAATTTCAAGGGTGGGGGGAGGTGGAGTTATTGCCACACTAGTAATAATTCTCTGATGTCAGCTAGGTATCCTATAAGTCAACTAAATTCTGACAATATCCAACCAGAGGTAGTGTCAGATTCTACAGGTTAAGGGTTTGGCCAACTAACTATATATATTGGGTTGGCCAGAAAGTTTGTTATTTTCCATAAGATGGCTCCAGTATAGTAGTGCTTAGTTATCTTTAACTTCATTCAAAACAATTTTGTTTAATTGTATTGTGACAGCTGTGCATTTAAAAAAACTTATCAAAATTGGTGATTATTTGTGTAGCCATTTTAATATTGAAGATGAAAAAGTACGCAACATTTTCAGCATAGTATGCTTTATTATTTCAAGAAAGGTAAAAATGCGACTGAAACACAAAAACAGATTTGTGCAATGTATGGAGAAGGTGCTGTGACTGATCAAATGTGTCAAAAGTGGTTTGTAAAGTTTTGTGCTGGAGACTTTTCTCTGGACAATGCTCCACAGTTGGGCAGATCGAATTGAGACATTGAGAACCATCAACGTTATACCATGTGGGAGGTAGCCAACATATTGAAAATATCCAAATCAATAAAGTTATTGGTGAAAATGAAAACTGTGCCTTTTATTTTACAAAATAAGTGTAAAATAAAACTAAACTAAACAGACTTTTTGGCAAACCCAATACATTGGATATTCCAACACCACCCTCACTGAGTTCAATTAATTTCCTAAAGCAGCCCATAGAACTCAAGAGATACATTTTACTTACTAGATCATTGCTTTATCATAAAGGAATATAATGCAGCAGCATCTGGGTAGAAAAGATGCATGGGCAAAGGGCATGATGCATCCAAACCTTCTCTAGGAGCACCCCTCTCCCCAGTGTCAACATGTTCACCAATGAGAAAGCTCTTACTAAACCCAGTCATTTTGGGTTGTTAATGGAGGATTCATTAAATGGCATAGGCATGAATGATTAAATAAGTGCCCAGTGGCTCTTGACCCAACTTCCAGTCCCTCTCTCCTCTCTGGAGGTCAGGGGTGGGACTAAAAGTTCCAAACATAATCACATTGTTGGTTCTCCTGAAGTGGGATCCAAAAATCACCCCATTAACATTCCAAAGACACATTTTATTGCTCTCCATCCTTAAGAAATTCAAATGGTTTTAGGAACTATGTATCAGAAAAGGGGACAAAGACCAAGCATATATTTCTTATTATAAATCACAATATCACAATGAATTTTTTAGTGATTAGATGAATCCCTTGTTTAAATCCTCCAACTCTTTACTATCTCAGTAAAAATCAAATCATATTTCTTATTGTGCCCCATAAGGTCCTTCCTGATTCATCCCTACTGACATCTATAAGCATATTTACCCCTCCTCCTTTTTTCCTTTTCTTTACTTTCATCCAATGTTCAGTTCAAAGATCATAATACCATTTCTCATTGTTTCTCATTTTCTTCCTCTTCATAAAATATATATCCATCAGGTCTTGCAAAATTCATTTCAATTGTCTCATCTTGTAAAGAATCCCTTCCTCATAAGAATTGGCTACTCCCTTCTTCTTTGACCACATTATGAATATAAAGCTTTTATTGTCCTGCATATAACCTTGCTATTGTGCTCACATTTGTATGTTCAACTTTCCTGTTGAGTCACCAAGCTCTTAGCTAGCTACCAATTATTTAGCTCCTATTTTGCACCAGGAAGTACACATTTCACTCTAGATGAATATGAAATATGTAGATATTATTCTGATTTTCAGGTTTATAGGTTGGAATGTCATTCAGAGACTTAAATTGTACAGTAGCGAAGGTAAGGTTCCAATCAAACCCCAAAGCTCTAGTTTGAATTACTGTGTAAATTTTGTAGCAGCTATTAGAACCAGAGAATATCAGTCCTTTCATGTAGATGATAAATCGGAGCCTCACAGACATACATCTCGTCTGTGCTCAGAGATGATTTGGCTTTTTAAATACTCTAGGACATTATACATATTTGCTACTCAGTAAGAGACTTACACATAAATGAGTGGGTAAAGGCTTCTGTGAGCATATGGGTTCATGGGGCAAGGGATAAAGAGGACTCAGAAATGAAGCTTAGATATTGAGATTTTAGGTCCAGGATACGAGTGACAGAGGCAGATTTACTGACTACAGGAACCCATTAAGCCCCATAGAGCTTGTTTTAATTAGGAGTGTGAGGTGATGATGAGACTTTAAGAAAGATTCTTAAGTGACAATTTGGGATAATTTTGGTAAAAACACTAAATCTGTTTGCAGTAAGTGGTTACTGAGCTAACTTAACTTGTAGAATACCTGTTTCTCACATTCTGACCCACATCTGTCAATCAAAGTAAGTACCCTCTAACACCAGGAACTGAAAAGTAAGGCAAAGTCTTATTTGTTGGGTATAGTTGAGGAGATTAAAGAAGGGTACTAGCATTTTTAATTCATTAATTTATTAAGTAATTATTGATCATCTGTAATGTGAAGAATGCTGTGATTGACAACTATTGCACGTGGAAAAATGAAGAAGCTTACATTTTAGAGAGGAAGGCAAAACAATAAGTACACAAACAAATAAACTTATAAATAACATGTGCAGTACTGTGAGGAAAATGAACACAAAACCATGATAAAAAATAATAATACCCATATAAATAGTAGGTGAGGGAACATTTCCTGATCAAGTGGTTAGGAAATTCCTCTTTGAAGATGGGAATTGAATTGAGAAGGCTAATGAAAAATAATTGAAAGAATCCTAAGACAAATGACACTCAGAAGGGGCAACCCCACTGATTTCCAGTGCTAACCATCTACACATAAAGCTGCTATATCAAAACCGAACACTGACAGAAGCATTTTTTCATTGTTTAACTTTGTTATCCCTAATGTTTGTAAAAAGATGATGGAGCGAGATGAAGTGGGAACTTGGTTAGGCTGTACCTATTAACAGTGTGTTACCACAGTGTGGTCTCTTAGCATCTCAGTGCCTTGATTTTTTATAATCTAAGAAAATGAATGATAATGAAAGAGGCTTATGGGATCTTTGTGAGGATTCAACAAGATGATTCACTTAAATCCCTCAGCGAAATGCATAGTGTGTAGTAGGTTTCAGTAAACATTAACTGTTATGACTCATTTTAGAAGATTTTGCTTTACTTACAAGCAAACATTTCTATAGCTATATTAATATTGGCTTATACAAAGTTATCTGTATTCTTTTTCACTGTTAAAGTGAAATGTACTTATATTTGTGAACATTAGGCTAAACTGTGTTTCACTTTTATTTAAAAAGAAGGGAATGGGAAAAATAAGATATGTACTGTAGGGAAAAATCCCCAAATTTCAGGTTAATACCTGCTTTACTATTTCTTAATTTAAATAGTAATTCCATATAAATATAATTTGAAATCCTATTTTCTATAATTATATATCTAGTTAATTGAGCTTTAATGGAGTAAAAATGTTATAAGAAATAGTATCTGCCTAAGAACAAAAATAGTTACTTAAAACAGTTTAATATTTATGAGGAAGAGTGGGCCCTGAGGTGTGTAGGGATATTTTTGAGTGTGTGCTGTGTGGGTGGACACATGTGTGTGCATTGGGAAAAGGATAAGAAAAGACTCAAGGGTAGGAGTTTTGCTTTTTTATGAATAGAGAGATTAAGAACAAAAACAAAAGGTAGAAGTTAATACGAATTTATTTGGTACAGAATTTTACATGGTGACTACCTCAGAATCGAGGCTTAAAAACAAGTATTTAATGGTTTTATAAATTGCCATTAATAGCCATTAAAAACTTAAATGTCCAAGTTCGTAAGAACACTGGCCACTGGGAGCTACCTAGTAAACATAACCTGGGCAGCCGGAGGAAATTCTCACAGCCATGCCCACTTGCAAACTAACGGGTTTCTCAACATGTAGAAAATAATGGGGTTCGTTATTTGTCTACGTTCAACATGCTTTTATTGCAATCATATTTCTCAGTAAATAGAAATCTATTCTTTCAGTTTCTTAGGCTAAACTTTTCAGTCATTTTTCCATTCATTTCTTTCATATTTCCCATCCAATTCATCATTTAATCCTGTTCAATCTACCTTGAAAATAAATCCAGAATCCAACTATAATCCACCATTTCATACTCACCATCACAGGCCCGCTGGTCCAAGACATGGTCAACCTTGCCCAGGTCATTGCAACAGCCTCCGGACCAGTGTCTCCGCATCCCTCCTGCACCCAATGCTCTATTCTCCAGGAAGGTCCCATAATAGTGACTTTCTGTTTAGAACAATCAAGTATCTTCCCCTCCCACACACATTAAACCACACCTTTTAATGGCCACAAGGTCACCAGTTACGTCGCTGGTCTCCTTTTCTACCACTTTGTCCTTTTGACTCTGCTACTTTCACAATGTTCCTTCATTATCTTTGTTGTTAAGCCTGTTTATGCTTTAGAAGCTATTTATTGCTATTCCTTGGACTTGGATGCTTTCCCCCAGATGTCTGAGTGGTTGCCTTCACTTGATTCGGGTAACTGGGAAAATGTCACTTCCACAAAAAGTCCTTTCCTGACAACTCTATGTAAAGTAGCTGCCCTTCGAGGCACTTGATACAACCAACTTCGTTCTATTTCTCTAAAACATCTAATACTACCTGATATGTAATTAATACGTTCATAGCCATCCTTCCCTCCCTGCTTGTTAGTACTCAGTCACGGAGTTACTCAGGGAGAGGACTTTGTTTATTGCTGTTATCCCAGCAACTCAAGGACCCTATATGATATGCTGTACATAATCAATAACAATTATTTTTATTTAAAAAATCAATGTGAATGATTTATATAAATATAGTAGACATATAAACTAACAAGTAATAAACTTAAGAAAAATAAGTTATGAATGAAGATTTCCAAGTATAATTTGATTTCTAAGAAATACAGGGTCCAGCAGAAGTAAAGCTTTGCTTGAGTGTGGTTGGTAGGGCAATAACATGGGTGTAATAATTTATAGTTTTAATTTGAACATTTCACCTAAAATGTCATATGGTATGCTTGACTGTGATATCATTATATCACAGAATTGCACACTTATGATTTTGTAATAAAAGATTTTATAATAAAAAAGGGCATTATTTGTGCGGGACCCTGTATTTTGTGCGGGACCTTTATATAAAAGGTATTTATTTATATTATTCCTTACAATTTTATGTGCCTGATAATTTCTTTATAAAATAAAATTTAATTAACATGAAAAAAGTAAAAGTAATATGAACTTTTTTCTGACCATTGATAAAATTAGGTTGTTTCCTTACCAGGAAAATTGTTTGCATTACTGGACAATACTTTGTTCTTCATCAAAGGTAGGAGTGAACTACCACATGTCCAGAGAAGGGAGAAGGGACTAGTGACAGTGGTTTTCACAGTTGGATGTGGCAGCAATATGCATTAAAAGAGCTAGATTAACCTCTAAAGCCCAAACTCCAGCCCTAACCCAGACCTACAGAGACCTACAGTTCCTTCCTCTGTTGAGAAGGAACTCCATGCATATTCACAATTTTTTTACAATCTTCCAGATTTTATTTATTTGAGACACCCCGTGTTATATACATATCCATCATTGGACTTGCATCAGAAAAGCTTACTTATTTGGAAGAGCCATGTCTTTAAGCCACCTTTCCAAATCTTATTATCTTATATTAAGGTGTCAGATTTAAATGAAGAGAAATAATTATCTTATTTTTTAACTTTTATGTAATAGCGATATAATTTGGTACTGTGAATAGTATTAAGTGTCCTTTGATTTAGTAAAAAACACATTTATACATTTATACGTTTATTCTCATCCCACTGAAATATTAACTAAAACCACCAAGAGAAATGTGGGTTGTCTGTGACAATAGTATTTCTATCTAATTCAATAAGGAATAAAAGTGGATATGGGGGAATTTTTATAAAACTGTTTCTGAATTTTTTTATTACTTGTAATAAATACATCATCTTTAGAACTAGATCAGATATCACTGAGCCCAGCTGCATGTGGCAGCCACGCATAGCTAGGAATGCCCGAGCTCCATAATGCTTTCTTAGGTAGAAATTCCAGGTAACTAAGCTCTGCAAAAACGTTAATTTCAAACAAAATTTCTCTCTAAATGAAATGCATACATGACCTTTTAAATTTATGCATGTATTTACACTTTTATTGAAATTATTGGGGTGACATGGGTAAATAAAATCATGTATTGATAGGTTTTAGGTGTACAATTCTATAACACACCATCTGTATATTGTATTGTGTGTTCACCACCCCAAGTCAAGTCTCCTTCCATCACCATTTATCCCCTCTTTACTCTCTTACACCTTGTCCCACCCACCTGTCCTTCTGATAATCACCAGCTGTCGTCTGTGTCTGTGAGGGTTTTTTTTCCTCTGCTGAATCCCTTCATCTTTTCACACAGTCTCGAGGCCCCCTCCCCTCTGCCAGCTGTCAGTCTGTTCTCTGTATCCAGGGGTCTTTTTCTATTTTGTACATGATCTTATTTGAATGTTTTTTTAAATAAAGCTGAGCTGTGGTATCCCTTAACAAAAACTGACCAACCAAATAAACAAAACAGACTAACACATTTTTAAAGCAAATAATATTATTTTAAAAGCAAATGACATTTTATACATATGTTTGATTCACATAGCAGTATGAATGTAACTGGTGAAATAATAAGGAAAGTAAGCATAAAAATAAGACAATATACATTACAAAATCACTTTTTTTAAGTTACAAAATGACTAGCACTACATAATATAAAGTTAGGTCTATATGTACCAATTGGGGAAAATATAAAAAGAAGCACTGTAATAGGATAATGGTTTTGGGGTGTTAGGGAAAGCCAGGCAAGTAATAAGGCAGGGATAAGGGCATATCAGCTAAGGATAGATAAGCTATTATATGTAATAGTTCTTAGTTTGGGAAATGGGTTCATATGCTGTCTCTACAAATATGACTGTGTCAAAAGTCATCTCAGATAAGATTAAGTAGTAATTAATTGACACAATTCATTGTGCCTTTAATTAAAAATTAGTTTTGGTTTTGGAATGTACAGGTTGGCATTCTCAAAGTTATAAAATGAAAACCAATTTTAGGATATTAAAAGAGATTTACCTTGGTGACGGTACAGTATTTATCCTAGACACTGAAAACCACACACTGACAAACATTTTACTCATTGAGAAACAAAACCACTTAAAATGAATTATGGCAACAACTACAGTAATACATTGTCAAACAAAAACAACAAAACCCCTTCAACTATACATGATGATATTCAGGGATTATTTGCTTTTTATCAAGATGTCTATTCTGGAAGGTTCCAAACAGACTGTAAATTTATTTTTTAATCTTTTTAAAAATATTTCATTTATTTATTTTTAGACAGAGGGGAAAGGAGGGAGGAAGAGAGGGAGAGAAACATCTATGTGTGGTGCCTCTCATGGGACCCCCCTAATGGGGACTTGGCTGGCAACCCAGTCATGTGCCCTGACTGGGAATTGAACAATGACCCTTTGGTTTGAAGGCCAGCACTCAATCCACTGAGCCACACCAGCCAGGGCTACAATGGATCATCATCAATAAATTACAGATATAATAATGGCTAAGGAAACATTTAATTTTCCCCCCAATAATTGCATGTTCACCTCATGGTTTATTATTTATACCCACTTTTGAAATCACTATATATTCTAATATAGTGATAGTGATATAAAATAATTTATAGTTTTATAAATAACCTAATTAATATGCTTTTGCACCCAAGAAAGAGGTACTATTCACCCAAAGGGGATTTATTCACATCAATGAGAGACAGATGTGTATTCTATCTTAATATATTTAAAGATAAAAGAAATTCGATACAAATAGATGCATGCTTGTGGATGTGTATGAATATGTTCTTCTAAAAGGAAAAGCACCTGTTTGTGGCTTAGGGTAAAATTCTGCAGTGTGTTTAGTTGCTTTCTGCTAGTAGTAAGTTTCCTCTAGATGTAATTTTCCATGAAGGTTTCTGGTATGCTGAAAAACACTCTTCTGAATGTATTAACCAATTTGTCTGGAATCTTCTTTAATGGCTTACAATTATTTTTTTCATATTACAATTTTTCTGGGTTGGATAAAATAGATGACTAAAAGTAAGCAGGCTTATGGCAATATTTTATTGACTAATTTATATATGTGTTAGAGATTCACACATGTAAATTCTTAAAATGTACCAGGAAGAGTTATAAACAATTTGCACACATTAACATTTACACAATGGAATCCTACGTAGCAGAGAGAAAGAAGGAGCTTATACCCTTTGCAATGTCATGGATGGAACTGGAGAGCATTATGCTAAGTGAAATAAGCCAGTCAGTGAGCAACAAATACCATATGATCTCACCTTTAACTGGAACATAATCAACAAAAGAAAAAAGCAAACAAAATATAACCAGAGACATTGAAATTAAGAACATTGTAACAATAACCACAGGGGAATGGGGAGAGGGGTATATAGGAGCTACTATAAAGGACACAAGGACAAAATCAAGGTGGGGGGTAGAGGTGGGGGAGGGAGGTGGGACTGGCTGGGGTGGGATGGAGGGAAGGGGAGAAAATGCAGACAATTGTAACTGAATAAAAATAAATTAATTAAAGAATAAATAAAATGTCAATATCCTATGAGCTACCAATTGTTATCTCCATGCAAAGAAGAGGAAAATAGACAGATAAGTGCAAGTTCACACGTCTAGGAAAGAGTAGATCTGAAATCTGTAGATATTTTGCTTAATTGCAGACCCTATGCTCTTAATAATTATGTTGCAATAAGTACACCAAGATGTGTTAAACTATTATGAACTGGATAATTAAATATATGCAAAGGTTAGCACAACTATATACATGATGTAGGGAAGATAGACTTTAAAATATTTAGAACACTATTATGCTTCCAAAATAAAAATCAATGTAATTATCTTGTTTTTACACACATGTACTTATTAAGGAATGACATATTCAAAACAACTCTTCCTTATAGTCATGAAACACTTGAGTCTTCATTAGATTCCACATGTAAGTGAGATCACATGGTACTTTTCTTTCTCTGACTAGCTTGTTTCACTTAGAATAATACTCTCCAGGTCTACTTGAAACCTAGAGAGTAATAATTTTATTAACCAATGTCACCCCCCAAATACTTGAGTCTTTAAATGCCTAAGTTTTGTAAGCATAGAACCAATAATGTGTTTGATTCATTCTGCCCCTGGGGTAAAGTCTAATGCTTCTTTGTGAACCATTGAAATTAGTATGGGATTTTAAAAACTATTTATCCTTACATATTATGGGTTACAGTAAATCAATTCCAATGAAGAAACAGAGGTTCTTATAATATAAGAACCTACAACCTATAACAGCTACATAAAAATGATGGGAAGAAAGAAAATTGTATCATTTGATTTTTAGTTCTTCCTAGTGCCTTGCCAGAATAAAAATGGTGTTAATGTTTTCATTCAGTCATACATGCTTACAGTCATTCCAAATACCATTTTTTTTGTGCCTATGAAACACAGTAAGAACAAAAAAGCAATCCTTTATTCTAGATAAAATAAAAGGGATGGCAAGGGGCGGGGATCAGATTGCCTTAGAGTTCTCAGAGTCCAGAGAACTTGATCTTAGCCTGTGTATATTCTACACACACACACACACACACACACACACACACACACACAGAGTTTGAGAAAATAATCACACATGTTTTAGGTGCTAGACCAGAAACTTGCAAATTACAGCCCAAATGCCTAGTGTGACCTTTTCCTGTGCTTTGTTTTGTATGAGGAGCTAAGAAGATATTTTCAACCCCAATATATTTTTAAAAATCAGAAGTATACAATTGTGTGACACACGAAAAGTATAGGACATCAAACTTTAGTGCATGGAAATAAGGCTTTTTGAAAACACAAGTCTGCTCATTCCTTTATGTATTGTCCGTGGCTGTTACTGCAATAAAAGAATGGATTTGAATAGTTATGAAAGACGCTATGAACTGAAAAAAACGAAACTATTGGTATCTGAATATTTATAGAACTGTTTATTGCCCCTCACAGATATTATCCATATATGAAACATTTACTGGGAAATCATCTTGCTGTGTGAATGGAGATACTCACATGGAAATAATCCTTTTCTGAATAATTCAGTTTGTTCTTCTTTAGAAATTAAGATGTAGAAATTTAAATGCTGCCCATTTTTAACAGTGATAGTGACTGATTATTTCAATCTTTATTTAAAAATATGATAATATGCACCTCTCTTTTCAATGTATAGTATTTTGTATCATATGTAATATTAGTCTCTTTAGTAATGCTATTAATTTTTTTAACTCGAACATTTAAATAGAAATAAATCATTATTTGTCAGCATATAAGTATTGTTTTTTTATTTAAATCTTAATGTTAAGGTAGATTAAAGTTGGTAATATGGCTAATGTTGGGTAAGTTTACTATACTCAAGATTTCCCAAAAGCATTTTTTCCTGTGGTTATATTTTGAAAATCTCTTGACTTGTTTTCTTAGCAGTTTGATTTTCTTGCAGTTTACATTATTAAAAATTAAATTCATATTGATGACCTAGATTTAAAAAAATGATAATCCCCAGGTAAGCTGCTCTACAGTATAAGATAAGTAATAACTTTGGATTCTATCCTACCGGAACAAAGCTCTTTCTCCAGACTTATTTTTCCATCAAAAAATCTGGGTTGACTTCATAAAAACAACTTTACTAATTCTAGAGTTAAGGCACACATACTGAGAAAGAGTGGGATATTCATCCTATGTTAGTGTGAATACTATTATTCATTGACTTTTATTGTAAGCTGCAATTTTACATGGAATACTGATAAATTGTTTATTCAATTGTTAAAGTATTGTAGTGTGGCTTTAATTTTCTTTTCACTACAGTTTTATTTCTAAGGATTCCTTTATACCCATAGTTTCTTTCATTGCTTTTATATGCTTTTGAGTATCCAACATCTACACTGGAAGCTTTAAATTCCTCTTGAGCACCGAGCCTGTGTCTCCAAGTGTCTGCTATCACCCCTGCATGTTTCATGGACAATTTAATCTCACAGTGTCCAAACCTGAACACAGCTAGTTTTCTTTTCCTTGTCCAACTTCATGTTCAGCATTCTTAATTTCAGGGAATGGTATCAGTATCCTCTCACTTTTCTGAATACAAAATATCAGCATTATTCTAAACATTTTCCTTACTGTTTCTCCTTATTGCCATGCCTTTATCTCCTCCCACTCCACTGAAACAACTGGAGATCAATATTTATAAATGTTAGCTTCTATGTATTTCCCTAAGTATTAAATATGTAAGTATTCTCTCCTTTCCATTTCAATGGTCACCTCCTCAGTTTGGTTTATTATTCCTTAGGCTCTTGATTTTTATATTAGTCTAACAGAATCCTTGCTTAAATTCATTTATAAATAATCCATCCTCCACAATGTTTATAAAAATAGTTTTAAAAATCTTCTTTAAATAATTCAATCCACATTGCTCAATTTAAGTCCAAATATTCTATTATGGCGTAAGGAGCTCTGAGTGCCCCTCCCACCTCCTCTAAAATTCATGTCTTTCTACCTTTAATTGTACACTATAATTCAGCCACGCTGAACGAGGGGCATTTCCCACTGCACAGACTGAGTCCCCTTGTGATTGGGGGCCTTTTGACCCAATGCTCTCTCTGCCTGGTTCGTTCTCTTACCTTTACTGCCTGACTAATTCCTGCTGGTTCTTTCAAACCCAGCTTAGTTGTAACATCATCTTAAATTTTTATAGTGTTTTCAGGGAAAATGGCAAAGAAATCCCAAAGTTCATCCTTGCATAAAGCCAATGAAAAACTTGTAAAAACTGTCATAATCAACTCTGTTGGAACTCTGGAAACTCACCAAAAGCTTGCAGCAAGGAGGGTAATACTTAAGTAACAAAAAGCCATCTAAATCTCGGTAAGAACAGAGAGCTTTGTGGTATTTTAAGTTACCTTATTCCCATTTCACATTCCCTAGTTATGCAATGTCTTTGAAAAGTATAAGCCATAACCCTTGTACTAACTCCAGTGCCAGAGGGACCAGACCAGAGTTCATTTGCAAACAATGTTATTGCTTTTTTATATTGTTGTTCAAGTACAGTTGGCTCCATTTTCCTCCCACCATGCCTCCCCATCCCACCCATCCCTGCCTCCCACCCTTTAGCCTACCACGCCCCCTTTGACTTTGTGCATGGGTCCTTTATACATGTTCCTTGATGACCCTTCCCCTCGTTCCCTCCAGTATCTCTCTCTCCCCCCCAGTATCCCTCTCTCCCCTCCTCCCTGGTTACTGTCAGTTTGTTCTTTATTTTAATGTCTCTGGTTCTATTTTGCTTGTCTGTTTGTTTTGTTGATTAGGTTCCGCTTATAGGTGAGATCATATGGTATTTGTCTTTCACTGCCTGACTTATTTCAGTTAGCATAATGCTCTCCAGTACCATCCATGCTGCCGCAAAGAGTAGGAACTCCTTCCTTCTTTCTGCTGCGTAGTATTTCATAGTGTAAATGTACCATAGTTTTTTGATCCATTCATTTACTGATGAGCAGTTCGGTTGCTTCCAGCACTTGGCCATTGTAAATTGTGCTGCTGTGCTTCTTTTGACCTGTCTAGTATTTTCCTGGAAAACAAGCTCCAATGGGCTTGCCTTTATATTTCCTAACTAGGAATTCTCCTGGTGCTAAGACAGCTATCTAGGGTATTTTTCAAAAACACGTACAGGGAAATTTATTACCCATTGCTCTCTGGCACAGTGGATAATCTTTGGAACACGACATTGACTAACTAAAAAGCTTGGGAGAAAAAGCTGGGGAATAAAATGTTTCAGGGTAATACGAATTTTTAAAAGCTCCAATATATTCCTGGGAATCTACAAGGCCATGTGAAATCCCAGAGCAGGGCACACGTTCAAGAAATCTCAAAGGTGGCCCTGCACTCTCACCTCTGACCGATCTTCAGGTGCTGCACAGGGAGGAAGTGAAGTAAGGCTGAGTTGTAAAATGCCCCACTGAGTGTTAAAGGCAGGCCCAACATGTAACACAGAGGCCATCAGCAAAGACTGGGAGTTTATCACTTCCAGGCCTTTAAGCAAATCTCAGTCCAATCTCACCACTAAACTAACACATTAGTGGCAATGAATGACAAAGAACATTCTTTGAACAAAATTCATTGAGAAAATTCACATAGATAAGTAATAGCAATGGCTAGAGTAGCAACGAGAAACCTCAGGAGGGGGGATAACTGACAGAGATGCCATTTTCCCAGATTTGACATTATCATTGTAAAAGTGTTCACTTTCAACAAAAAACTACGATATATACAAATAAGCAAGAAAGCATGTCCCATGAACAGAAGGGGGGGAAGCAATAAATAGAAACTGCCCATAAATTACATCAAACATTAACCTTACTGCACAAAGATTAATCTACTTGTATGTTTCTATTGATATAAAATGTCCAGAACAGGCAAAGCCATTCAGACAAAAAATGGATTTGTAATTTCCAGGAGACAGGAGCAGGGGAAAAGGAAGAATGACTCCTTAATGAAAATGAAGTTTCTTGTTTGGGGTGCTGAAATTTTTCTTGAATTTCAGACAGTGGTGGTTTGCACAACACTGAATATACTACATCCGACTGAATTATAAATTTTAAGTGATTAAGGTGGTGAATTTATGTTATGTAAATTCACCTTAATAAAAATTATTCTCTCCTTTCCCAGTACCCTCCAAAAACAGGTTTGAAGGCTTCTCCACATGAAGCTTGGTATTCCATATAGGGATCACATGATATCTTACAGCTACCATAGCACCCACTGCATATCTCCACCAGATTCTCTTGAAAGTGGTGTTTTTTGCACATCTTTCCGACTTGACTGTGACTTCATGGGGATTAGGCATGGTGCACCTCAGCCCACCAGCTAGAACTGTGCTTGATGAACATATCAACTACACAGGAAATACTTAAAACAGAACTTTGTAGATGCACTAGAGATTTCTTTGTGATGACAAGGTTGCTTCAAACACAGAATGGTAATTGCCCTGAAAGGAAGAGCCAAGGAGTAGTACAGTAAGTGGAAAGCGCGGCAGGCACTCACCTCTCGGAGGGGCCAGAGAGCGCCTGTCTGAGACAGCAAAGAGCTCACTGGATGTCTGAGGAAAGATAAGCACAAGTGAAACTGTTCAACTATAACACAAGCTTTATAAAATTGAATTAAAATTTATTAAAGTAAAATACATGCATTAATAGATATCAGGAAAAAGTAAGCTTTGAGAATGAATGCTACGGAAAAAGCTAATGGGGAAACGGAATGAATCTGGGCCTGAAAAATGGTTATCTGAACCTTCCTTGGGGAAGTGACCTCCCCACCCCCACACCTCTATCCGTATACTGAATTCTATCTACATTGTCCAACTGGGTTGTTATCAAAATGAATGTGGATAGCAGATGTCTTGAAAGCCTAAGACAATTAATAGTATATTATGGAGCCAAAAGAAATTTGAAAATTATCCTGTTTGCAGGCTTTTCTGGCTAGAAATATTATAATTCCTCTAGCACAGTGAGGAAGACAAGAAGGGCAATCTATTTTGAGTAAAAAAAACGATGATCTCAGGATTGAACTTGTTATGTTTGAAGACTAAGTGGAACATAAATATAAAAATGTCATAATTCAGAGGTGAGGAGTGAATGTTCCTTAATATAAACCGAGACACTTTGTAAATAAATACAAGTAGATGCTCTTGAAATTCACTCTAGGTTTTGTTGCTCTAACTGACATGAGAAGTTTATATAACAAATAAGGAAAACATCTTTAGCAAATTATATTTTAATTCATATAGCTAACTCTTGATTCAGCGATTGATCCATTAATCCAATTAATCAATATTAATCAAGGGCCTGACACGTGCTAAGAACAGGCAAGAGCAGATGCCGAGGATAGATACGTATACACTACCTACAGAATCCCTGCCCTCATGGAGCATACATCATAGTAAAGTTAAACACATGTCAGTCAAGTAAGGTCTTAATGTTTGATTTAAAAATACCAGGGTGCATGTGCATTGCATAGCTGCCATCAGACAAGGTTGCTTTGTCCCCTCCTATCCCTCAGCAGACTACTTCACTGTTATTAACTTCGTGCTAAGCCCCCTGTGCTGCTGCCAAGTGGGAAGCATTTTTACTAGGCTTCTGTTCTGAGCTGTCCACACAGCTTCCTTAGTTGGTTCTTGTTTTATGTATCTTAGGCATATTGAGTAAAAATAAGTGCTTATTGCCGGGGCACAGCTGGGAAGACATGCATACCAAAGTGTCTCTGGTGATAGCCCCGTACCAGAAAGATTTTACAGCCTAGACAATGGAGCAGGAATCCATGCAAGTATGAAATTATTAGTGTATGGGATGAGATGTGTACGCTGTTGTATCAGAACATCTGAGTGACTAGTGTAGTGAGTAGCCCAAGTGCAAGGAGGCGTTTTGCATCCTGTCCCAGCAGCCTAGTGTATAGGAGACTCTCCATTGGCAAAAATCAAGATGGTACCATTTTGCTTAATTAGAATTATACTTATCATCACACATTTCTCCATATATTAAATTTTAACCCTTAAAATATCAACATTAGAAATGTTTTTAAAATTTAAATAATTGATCTGTTTACATCAGAATTGAAATCCTATAAACAGTTCTTTTTTTATTTATTTTTTCCTCACTGAAGGACAATTTTAGAGAGAGATAGGATGGGAGAGAAGCATTGATTGGCCATCTCCTGTACACTCCCGGAATGGGGATCACTTGTGCCTGGACTGGGGATTGAACCCACAATCTAGGCATGTGCCCTGACCTGGAATCGAACCTGAAACGTTTTGATTACAAGGTGGTGCTCCATCTGAGCCACACTGGCCAGGGCCTATAAACAGTTCTTAAGGTAGTTAAGTGCTTTTAAAAAAAAGCCTAAAAAATATATATTTACATATATATATATATATATATATATATATACATACACATATATATATATATATTTTCATTTAAAATAAGCTGGGAGGAATTACCATACATGATCATGTACTAAGCCATAGAGACATTTTTATTAACTTCTATTAAGAGCAATTAATTTGCATGATTGAAGTAAAATTATTCTAGAAATTTATTTTGAATTTTTGAACAAACACATTCTGGTGACAGGCAACTTCACCTATTATCATTAAATAATGAATACAAGGTAGATATAAAAAGCCAAGTAAAAGTATACGAAAGGGAGTGCATTGCAGAAAAAGAAACTTGTAGAAAAAAATACAGAAGTCAAATATAACCCAAATAGACCCAAATTTTTATTCTGTATAAGCCATGACTCTTTCATTGGCAAAGCACAAATTTCCTAAACAACGATTAGATTCTAGAATGTGCAGCTGATTAGAGATGGCTTATATATAGCTGGATGGAGCAAACACAAAAATATTTTTAAATTTATGTGCTCTTCCCAGGTAGCATGATGACTGACATAAAAAGCTTTAGTAGATAATGTTTTATCTGCTGTGGCAGAAATACCTTAAAAAGAATTTGATTGACTTGGCTTGATTCACATTCTATCTCTAAATCAATTTTTTCGAGCTCAGGGAATGAAGTCCCATTCGGTTTGACCTAACTTATGCAACTACCACCACACCACCCGACTATCAAAATTGATCAGATGGTTCCTTTTTGCGTTCCGCTGCTGAATAACAAAATGACCATAAATTTAGAAGCTTTAAACAACACGCACTTATTACCTCATGGTTTCCATGGTCAGGAGTATGGCCACAGCTTAGCTGCATCTTTCACTCAGGGTCTCATGAGGCTGAAATCAAGGATTCCGCCAAGCTGCATTTTTATCTATGTTGAGAGTTTAGCTAAATGACATAATATTACTACTTCAGTATGCACATTTGTACCCAGGTGCCTTGAACCGACACTAGCCCTTTGCTCAGGTTCATGTCCTGGTTAACAGTCCCTAGAGTCTCAAGTAAATATGTTGCTGATAAGACTCCTCTTCAATCTCCCCAGTGATAAGCACAGTACCCCCATCTCCTAGGGCCTTTCCCCTGGGCATCTCTTTGATAAGATCCTATTGAAACTTAACAAAATACTGCCGCTTCTGGTTTGAACTGATCAACCCACCCTCAGCCTGGGAACTCCAAAGCACTCCCTCCTGCAGACTCTAATAAAGGCAGGTACCACAGGTTCTGGTGTGCTCTGCCTTCACATTCCCACCCCGTGGGTCCTGGAGGTGTGCTGTGCAGGTCCTCCAGGACCTGTGAGTAATGAACTTCTCTGTTTTACTTCCCTTTGTAGTCTTGCCTTGAAGCTTGGCTCACCGTGAACACCCTGAGGGTCTACCTAACAAAAGTTAATTTAACAAAATCACAACCTGAAAACTAGACTAGGGAATAACCCACTTCAAGATCCCTGCGCTCATTGGCAGATTTCATTTCTTGTGATTGCAGGACTGAGGTCTCTGTTTTCTTCGTGGTCATCGGCCAGGGAACAGCACCTAGACACTGATTGTACTTCCTCAGGCAGCCCTCTCAAAGCCTGAGACTTCTTCACAGTCTGCGAAGGACTTCTTTCTTCAGTTTGCTACTCCTTGCTGGACCTCATGCCATTCATGAAAGTTCTGTAGTAATTTACCACTTTTATCATGCATTTATTGAAACTGTTGCTGTAAAAGTCACAAATGGTCTCTAAGGTATTCTGATACAAATGTCCATCCAGATTTACTTGTTTTATTTCTTTTTTTTTTACCACCACCAAAAAAAAAAAAAGCCGTCTGTTAGTGATCTTCTTGTTCTTACAGTCATAGCTTTTCCAGAAACAATACCTCATTCGTAGAAATAACCTTTCACAATTCTTTTCCTACTAGGCTAGTCCAGCAAATCCCAACTCATAGGTTCAAAGCTATGTCCAGAGGTGAATGACATAAATACCTCTCTAAATTGACAAGGCTAAAAAGACCACTGAGAAAATGGACACTTTTCTGAGATTCTAAAACAAAAGACTGTTACCTGAATTAAATGTATTTGGAAGACCACATACAAAGTTTCAAATTTTCCTCGAGGGTTATTGTTCCTTTCAGGATTAACATCAATATTTTAGCACCTCCTTAAAATAATATTCTTAACATTGAACATGTTGTTTCCCACATAATAATCACTACAAAAGACAATGGATGAATTATTTTCTTCAATATAGTAAAGCCTACTTTAAGATAACGATTTTTTTACTCTGATGTAACTATAGCATAACTTGTGGCCAACCAAAAATTTCAAACGTTTTAACTAAAGTTTCTTTTTAGCCAGGTCTGAAATGTTGAAGAGTACAGATTGGAAGGCAGAATCTTTGATATGTACATCGCTACAAGCTGGCGTCATTTTATTAACAAACAGTATATTTTTTATTTATAGTTAAAACCCTCTAATTATATTAAATAGCTAAATTTTATAGGAGATCCTTTTGCAGGCCTCACTAAAACCACAGCAAAGTAGGTGCATGGGTCCCCTCAAATGGTATTCTAGGTGGCTACATCAGTTCCTGTCCCTCTTCCTTCAGCCCTTTGCTCCAATGTCTTGTTTCCAGGAAGGGTTCCCTTGGTTACCCAAACTAAACTGTGACACTTATCACCCCAGGCCAGTCATCTTCCATTTTATCTTTCCTCATTTTGCATTTTCATATGTTGTTATAGGTCCATTATTTCCCCTCCTTAGAATGTAAGCTCCATGAGACTAAAGATTTCATTTTCCGTTTTTTGGTTCTGTTTTATATTTATGTTTACAGCATCTAATAGACAACAGTGAATATTTATAGGTGGATGACTGTGTTACTGGCATTTATTAATCATGATACGTTAATGAAGGAATATTGTCATATCACCATAACGCGTTTTTTAAGAAATGCTGTTCATGTTTCCCGATCATGACTCTTTTCCCTGATGACGTCTCTTTAGTCACTCCTTTTAGAATGCTCCTCAAAGCATAGAATCAGGGGTTTTTTTTTGGGGGGGGGGTTGCAATTTTTATTCCCAGTCTTTTTCCCATCTTTTCTTTTTCCAGATCATTTATTTTATTTTTCAATGGGTTTTCAATTTCTTTAGAGAATTTTATAGAAGCCTATATCGATGCATGTGTTCACGTATAACACCAATTGTAAATAATGGAAGTAACAAAATACAGGTTTATGATATTTCTCAAACTGGATTCTGCAAAAGTACCTGATGATGTTACTTTGTCTAATGAGTCTTCAAGCTTCTAATGGTATTGTAGGCATACAGTCCGAATACTTTACCTAAATATTAAACTTCTGTTTAAAAAGGCATTAATATCAAAAAGATCAATATTTTTCTATAACCAATAGTAATACTGACATTTAGCTGGTAAAATTATGCATAAATGGAAAAAACTGTTAGGAGATTTAAAATGCTAGAAGAGAGAACACATTTACTATAAATGCATACTAAGAACCTTGCAATATCACACTTTAGGAACTGAAGTTCAAGAACCATTGCTAATGGAAGTAAAAAATAATCACAGTACAAAAATCATTTTAATTTAGTGCCAACAATTAATTTAAAGTATTTTACACTTGACCTAAAGATGTTCATGTTTTGGCCTATATCTGAATACTCCAAATTCCCTTGTGAAATTTAATAATTTGTCTGTTTTAATATCGGCTACATTTTTTCAACTAATAGTAGTGCTTGCCCATAAGTTTTCTTAATACATGGCAATTAATAATTCCATAACTTCTTAATCATTACTTAATTCTGCTTTGAAAGAGGTATTATTAAGACAGCCCTTGCTTACTTCTGAATTAATATATAACAAAAGTTTTTTTTTCCCTATAAGTACATATCCTTATATATTTGCTTAGCGATAATGTGCTCTTGCTCTCTCTCTTTCTCTTTCTCTTTCTCTCCCTCCCCTTGAACAAATATTATAGCCCAGCCTACGGCGTTTTTTTTACCTAAAAAAACAGTAATGACGAGAAAAATATATTCACAAAATGTGCGCTGCTGGCTTGCAGAGACCTTGAGATGACTCTGCCTAATATATTTGATTGACAGAACACTTTACTACTTTCTTGACTACTTCAGAAAACGAAACATTCTCCTTAACAGTGTTAACAGTTCTAGGGATCCTAATGATTACATCCTTTCTAACTTGAATATTTAGCTGGGGATAAATTTTCAGGTACTCCTGTCTAAATCTCAGGTCACTCTGCTTTTATTTCCTTCTCCCTATGACAAAAATCTCTAGGACAGAGTTTTTCCAAGTTGCTATCTGAAAGTAATAAGTTGGGTTGGAATTCATTAAAAGCCAACCTATATTTTCTGAGCATTGCTGAACTTTAAAAAGAAACAAATATTTAACTTGCATATCTGCATTCAGAATCATCACAAGAGACTATGGTATGAAGTGGTCCTAAATTATTCTAAAAATTTTGTTCTCAAAAATTTCACTACCTTTTAGTGAGCAGTTTTGGAAGTGAAGAACAGTGCCTTCAACATTCGTGAGGTTTACGTCTCATTTCAATTTCAGATGGGATTTCTAAATAGATAAGCACTAAACTCAGCCCACGGCATGACATTAACAACGCCATCTCAGGTATCCGCAGTTCATGACAAATTTCATCACTGAGTCTTCTTTTCTTAATTTTTGAAAATTGTATTTTCCTTACAATTAAACAGGTCTGTTAATTAGATAACTTTTCAGATTCACATTTTATTAGATCAATGATCTAACATTTAAATCAAAAATTAAAAGGTATATTAACTAATATTAATAATATATGTATTATTATAGATCCTTTACCTATTTTTTTCCAATTTTTTTTTTTGAAATAAAGAACAGACTGACAGTAACCAGAGAGGAGGGGTGAGGCGGATAACAGGGGAAAGGGGGAAAGGTTGTCAAGGGACATGGATAAAGGACTCATGGACAAAGCCAAAGCGGGGTAGGATTGAGGTGGGGAGGTGGGGGTGGGTGGGGAGGGGGAAAGTGGTGGCGGGGAAATGGAGACTACTATACTTGAACAATAATAAAAATAAATACATTAGAAATAAATAAATAAATAAGATAACCATCACTGAGTCTTTGGAGGACTTACTCGAGAGTTCAGTGAAGCAAGTCCCTGGCACCGCATCTGGTAATTCTGCTAAATCGCGAGACCGGTGGTCTCCCCGTATTTTGCTAATCTCCCCGAGGTTACTTCCTCTCCCTGAAGTAACAATGGGAATATCACATGTAATGGTTGGCAGTTTGCGAGTGATTTTAAATGCATCATTTCCCTTTATTTGATTCCCCCAAATAACATTATGCTTTGAAAGGTGTTACATAAGCCACAGTTTGTAGATGACGCATGTGAGCTTAGAGAGAAATGAAACGCCTAAATGCCTACTGCTCGCATAGGCAAAGCACAAATTTACTGAGGTTTCTGATTTCAAGTTCAGTATCTTTTTATACAATGTTCACTTTTTAAAATGTTTACTCCTGATTCCAGTAATCTAATATCAAAAACAATGATATTCTCCTAGTCATGTTAACCACATTTGTCTTTTCTTCATAAATATGATTGAGAAAAAAATAACTAATGTCTTTATTGCAGTTCTACTGTTGCTCAGCAAATATTATGTCCCAGATAATGTCACAGGCACTAGAGTGCCAGATACAAGTATAACATGGCATATGCTCTGGAGAAGCCAACACAGTACTAGAAAACTTAGATATATAAGTAAATATACAAAAACAGAATACATGCATACAAGGTGCAGAGAACATAAAAGTCCACAAGTTAAAAAGAGAGTAAATGTCCCTGTTCCAGAGAACAGTGGTGGTCAGGAATGAATTTACTGGAAACCTATAATGTGATGATACTTTTTAAGGAAAATAAGAGTTTATCAGGTATGTAAAAGTACAATAGGAGGAACTTGAACATAGACAAAAAAACTATAAAGAGAGGAAGGTATGAAAGATCATGTCATGGGATTTTCAGAAAACTAGTATGTTTTTATGTTGTTTTAGTGGCAAGTGATTTAGGAATAAAAATAGTAAGATGTGATCCTGACAGACAGGCAGTTTGGTAAACAGGCAGTTTGGCAGAGAACACACGGCCTTAAGTTTGAAGCCCCAAATTCCTGCACTAAAATTCTAACTCTGCGACTTAGTAAATGTGTTACCTTGAGAAAGTTGCCCAGTTTCTCTGAACCTCATTTTTAAAATTAAATTGGGAAGGTGGTGCATACCTATATCGCCTTCTGTGTGCAATGAGCCCAGCTAGAGGTGTAGCAGCGAGTGAGTGCTGAGTAAATACAAGTGATTGGTACGGAAGGGTTTAAACAGGGGAAAGCCAAATCTGCAACTTGTAATTTTGCCATGGATCATGGATTTTGTCATGAATCGCCCTCAAAAGATTTTAAATTACAAAGTAAATTGTAGGGTAAATACATTCTGAACCATCTAAACTCAGCTCTATTTTCTTTGAAAAAATTAAAATGACTCCTTTCAGCACTTGATTCCAGATCCATTTTCCAAATGTGTTATATTTATTTTGTATCATTTTCTAGTTTATTGCCTTATTTCCATTCCACAACTTTAGCTAACCTAGTGTGGTACTTTTCCACTCCATTTAATGTATACATCTCATCACAAAGTATTGTGATGGTCTCAAGTCTTCTTGTATGTGGCAAAGATATCTAAAATATAATTCAAACGTTTAACTTAATAACTGATAGTATATAATTTTTGAAAAAAGCCACTTTTCGGTGTTCAGTGCTGATGTGGGAGGAAAATAAAGGCCTGATAGACAAAGCGCACTGCATCCAAAATGTTTTGAAATGCACTAAAAGTGACAATTTATAAATTTTAATTATGTGAAATTATACATCACAATAAATATAAAATTCACATTTCCTTTATGATAAAATTAAACATTTATACAAACATATGCACATATATATTTACAAAATAGCTTTCTAATAAAATTTTAAGGTAACAGTGGTAATTCTTCGTCGCTTTCTTTGGCATAGTAGCTGCAAGTGCTGTGGAAACAATAATTTCATTTGGTTTAGAGAAACACTTACACATTTATTCATAATTCTAGAAGAGAGATCACCAGTTTGAATCTTTCCCTTTGCTTTTCCAATGGTATGCTGATACTACAGACAGAAAAGTTTTATTTTTAAGTAAACAAAAAATCCAATACCATGAGTTCATAATAAATATACACATAAAATTTCATACTGTGGTTAAATATATTGTTTGAAACTATAGTCACTTTAAGACAGGTGCGCTGTTTCCCACATAGTTTTCTCTGAGAAAGTTAAGAAAGTCTGAAATTGACCGAAATCTGAAGTAAGCAATTTTAATTATTGGTACATCATTTGCCTTCACAAGTCTCCTGGCTTTTTCTATGCCTGAATTCCAGCTTTCTTTACAATCAGTTATAGGGATCCTTTTATTCTTTGAAAATGGTCAAGGCAGTGCCATAAGTAAATTCCAAATATGTTCACTCCTGTTTAATTTAAAAAAAAATCCTCCCCCAAGGACATTTTTTCATTGCTTTTAGAGAGAGAGGAAGGGGAAGAGAGAAACATCAATGCAACAGAGAAGCAATGAGTAGTTGCGTTCCCAATGCACCCTGACCAGGAATCGACCACACAACCTACATATGTGCGCTGCCAGGGAATCAAACCTGCAACCTCTCGGTTACAGGACGACACTCCAACTAACTGAGCCCCTGCCCCTGCCAGGGCCCTTTTCTATTTTTATGGCTACACCCGAATTATTTGATGATAAATATTCATAATGGATACTTTTTTTCTTCAAGAAGAAGTATATATTTTTTAAAATCTTTTATCCAAGTTTTTTTAAGTAGAACTCCTCAGCACCCTATGCCCTTAGAGTCCCTCAGCATATACCTTCCCTTTAGATACTTTCCCCTTTTATTTCTAATTTGAACATTCATAACTGTAATTTCAAAGCTGTATTTTTGAGCATCCCTAGATACTCCTGAATTATTTTCTCATTTAGAATCTGAGGCTGTTGAATCCTATCTCAATTCTGAACTAGCTGGAACGTGTTTTCTTCAAATATAGACTGAGTAGAGTAAATCGTTCTCTCACTTAACTAATTTACTTTTTCTACTGTTACTCATTTATTTGTTTACTCATTTGGGGATACGTATTGAATGCCTACCATAGGACAGAAAATGAACTCTGTTATAGGTCTCAGTTACTATGATAAAGGAAATAAATAAACGATAAATGTCAATATACTGCGATAAAAACCATGCTAAAGAGAAACGGTTTTCCAGGGTAATTTAAAGGATGCCTGAACATTGTGCAGGTCTGAACACTTTGCCTGGAAGAGATGATGCCCTACCTGGTCTGGAGAGGGAGCATGCCAGCTGGGTGGTTTGGAGTGTGAAGGTACCAGGTGAGCAAGCAGGGAGGGACCTGACTGTGAAAGCTTGGAGTTACTTACAGGGTCCTCAATCACCTCATTTTGGAAAGTTTCACATATGTTTACCCACCAACTTCTCTATGTGAGCTTGAGGTTATGGGTTATGGGACAAGTACTTCAAAAACAGTCCCTTTATTTAATTTCCAATAATATCTTTTCATGGTGACTTTGTACAATGTGTTGGCATTTATAACCAGCATACCAGGTTCTCAGTTCAGTCCTCTTCTCAAGATGCTCTCAGGATCAGAGAGAATATTCCCCGGAATGTCACTAAAATACTCATATTTACTTGTCTTTTCTCTCTGCTCCTAGATCAAATTTGACCTATTCACCTTTGACTCTTTTATCACACCTGCACTCCCAAGTCAAATTAAGCACTGTGACAGTATAATTGTACATACTAGTTATGATTTATTTTAAGCCACCAAAACTTAGGTCGGTTAGTTTACAAAAATTCTTTCAAAGTTTACTTAAGAGGAAAACATGAGAAGATAAAGACCAAGTTTCCATGGTTCTTATCAGAGTCATCTCATGCCTTTTGAAAAATCATTGTATAAAATCTACATAAATGGCCTGAATAAAATACTGTGATGTTTAATTAGTCTATCACTGATATGACTTACAGAAATGTAATAGTTTGATAAACTGCTATAAAGAATATTATAAAACACCCCTGGCTGGTGTGGCTCAGTGGATTAAGTGCCAGCCTGTGAACCAAAGAGTCACCAGTTTGATTCCCAGTTGGGGCACATGCCTGGGTTGTGGGCCAGGTCCCCAGTAGGGGGTGCATGAGAGGCAACCACACACTGATGTTTCTCCCCCTCTCTTTCTCCCTTCCCCTCTTTCTAAAAATAAATAAATAAAATCTTTTTTAAAAAAGAGCAATATAATTTTTAAAAAGAATATTATAAAGAAAATTGTGAAAAATACTATTTTTTAAATAATTTAACAATTTATATAGACTATTAGTGGCAACTAAATCAGTTTTCATTGGTGTAGTCTGATTCTAAAAATGTCAGACATGGATTTACTTGATAGATTTTGTGTTTACGAAATAATGACTGAAAATCAGTTTGATTCGTCTTTCTTCATGCTTAGGATCAGACTCTGCAAAACGTACATCAGATTATCCAAATCCAGCAAAGTTAAAATACTGACTGCACATTGGTTTGTTGAACATGGAAGATGCAAGCAAATATTAAAAGTGATTATCAGATTGCCATGTGACTACTTTTCTTTAAACAGGGGAGAAAGACACAATTTTAATTATGCACGTACTTATGTGAGTCCCACAAAAAAAGTGATTCCAAAATTAACTATATTTTAGCATGAAAACTGTTACTTTGTGAAAATAAAGTTTCTTAAAAAGATCTTTAGTTTTAAAAGGCACTTTTTTTATGTGAGTGAGACTGCTTCCATGTAACATTCACAATTTTTAAATACTACAAATGGAGTCACCTCTTAGTTTAATTTTTTGAAAATAAGAATAATAAAGACTGAAGAAAGAGATTGTGAAATTAAGCATAATAAATAGACCTTAAGCTAATCAAAGGTAGTAAGGGAGCTAATTTCATTTAGCTGATGCTATGGCAAAAATCTATTCATCCTTTCTAATGGAGTCATCTATAGGTATTTTTATACAATGTACCAAAATAGCTACATCATTACAGTAGATATTAGTTTCAATAATTCATCTTTGTACTAATACTTGGCAGGGTGGAAAATTGCAATAGTACACCAAATAGCACATAATAAATATAAATATCTGCAGCTTTTAAATCTTTAGTTAGATTCTGTTGAGTATACAGGTAAGGAAAGCTTTGTCATTGTCTCTTTATTAGTGTCTATGAAAAAGGAAAACCAAACTTACTGCTGAAAAAAATATATTGGACTATAAGTCCAGCAATGATAGATTAACAGGATGGATAATATGCAAGTGACATACAGAGAGTAAATGATAAATAGTTCAATCAATTCACCCAAATAGTATTTGAATAGCTACGAAGCGTCAAGAACTATGTTAGGTATTCCCACTACAGACGTAATCTTTGTCCTTAAATATTGATTGTCTATTTAAAAAAAAAAAGCCTGAAAAAATAAATAAATGTAAAGGAAATGAAAGGAGTACTACAGTGAGAATAAGAGAGTCTACAAGAAACATGTAACTATTTGAGGTAACTAAAATTTTGAGAAAGCATAGAGTAAGGCAATAATAAAATTTCAAAAATCATGTAAATAATGCTTCTGAGTGCTGGCAGATCTTAATTTGTTTGGAATTCTGTTCACTAGCAATCTGGTTCATCCTGCTTCAGCATTTGCTCTAATGAAAGGTATCTGGTTCAGCGGTTGACTTTTTTCATTTATCTGTTTATAATTTACAAATGAAAGACTCATATTTCATATGACCTAATCCAATCAAACCATGTATTGAAAATCAAGAACTGTGTTTATTATATTTCACTGTGAAAGTTTCCTTCAATCACGGTTGTTGACCAGTTTCAATACAGATATTTTAAGTAGTCTAAACTCAAGTCTTAAGGAGATTTATTCCTCGCTACCTCTACCATATGCTCTGTTACCAAATACTGCTATGGCTGCCAGGTGACCATTTTAGAGTGAGCCATTCTCTGTGTCCCTTCCATTACTTAATACTTGACAATAATAACTGCTTCAAATAGTTATGAGTAATTTAACTCCCAAACTATCTGGCCTTACACACACACCTCATTTCTGTAACTGTAGAATAAATGACATTGACAGGAAGATCTCCTTGATAATAACAATAGTAATAACAACATGAATAATAAATTTGTACTCTTTGTAATTTACCAACCAATTACAGATATAATAATTCATCTGACACATAAACTTAACCCATCAGAACAAGAATCATTGGCAATTTTTGATACCACAGCGATAATATAAACAATAACTTCAAAAGCTATGACAAAGATTTAAACATAAATTTTCTAACTCTAGCATCTTTTCCAACTTGTCTTACTGCCTTAGGATTATGTCAAAAGTTGGTATAGTAAACATGTATGATAAAAGGTTCATATGAAGGAGATTACATATGCATGCTTATGTGTAAATTATTTATGAAATGTCATCTAGAGAAGTAATTAAGCAAGAATTAGAAACCAAATTCATATTTAGTGCATTTGTATCTAATCATAAATAAATTAATGCACTCCTAAAACATCTAGAAAGCAAGTATATGAGTTTAATCAAAACCTTGTGATAAATATGAATCTTATTCAAATATAAAAATGAACTTTGCATTAAAGAGAGTATCAGCAGATGAAAATCACAATTTCTCTATAAAAGCTAGAGTACAGAAGCTATGAAATAAAGAGTCAGTGCTTACACCCATTCTTTACATTGTATATGTCTGTGTGCATTTATTTTGTAATTTCAGGGGAGATAAAACTAAGCAAAAGATCCCGAGGGATCAATTTAAGTTACCTGGTTTTCAAAAACTAAACACAAAATTAAACAAAAAACTGACTGTAGCTGAAACATCGCATTGATAATCCTGTATTACATTTGTTCTAGAATTTCTGACTAAGAAGATAAGAATGACAGCAAAGTGCATGACTTTATATCACTTAGTAGAGAATGGTTGAGCAATGAATTCTGTGCCACATTCTTTCAAATTCATAGTTTTGGCTTTATTTATTTATTTATTTATTATTTTTGTGGTTCAGCTACAGTTGTCCCACATTTTCCCCCATTTCCCTCCCCTGCCCCACACCGCCCCCACTCCCACAGTCAATCATAAAAAATGAATAAATGATCCAAATGATAACCTAAGTTAATGTATGCTTATAACTAAAATATGAGTTTTAATTTTCATTTTTTACAACAAGTTCTAAACGGGTTAGGGACTTATAAACATTTTAAGATAAATTTTTGTAAACACATCCCTAGAATTATCACTGAATAAATATATATAGGTAAAACTGATGGCCAAAATTCAGTGGACACATAATAAGAAATATATATTGAATTTAGTGAGTAATAGAATCACAAAAACAATGCTATTTAATGTGTTTTCTTTTTCTTTTTGTACTACTCCTATTCATAAATTGAAATATCACAGGTGGAAAGAAGCAGACATACTCAGAGCTACTGTAAAAACAAATAATATAATTTAAAAAATCTAAAAATGGAAACTATCATAACAAACTACAGATTCTGTAAATATTTAGTATTATTTAACAGTAAAAATATGTAATAATAAATCAATAGGTCTCAAATTATCCATATCTTTAGTCATACATGTAATAATCTTTCAATAAGAAATATTGTCAACTGACTTTATCCAAACATTTTTGCAGAATTTAAGCATCACTTGTGGTGAATATGGGGTCTTAGTTATATGCAGTTATAAGTAAGTTGTATGTAAGTTACATAAGTTATATGTAAGTTATATATAGAATTTAGTAATACCTTTCCTCTACTGATTATTAAAATCTTTCTCTCCTTTAATGTAGCCCTCTTTGATATACTAATTTTTATCTTGTCTTTAAAATTTAAATTATATGTGTAACCATAATCAAAAGCATATTTTGAAACTAATTCTATGTGTCAAAGTTTGACTCAAATAACCCAAACAATTTGAGTTTATAACCCAAATAATTACATTATACATTGCGTGTAACGGATGCTTAATGTATTCTTTTGAGTTAATGGGTAGATACTTTGCCACTACATGATGTGAAAGCTTGTTTTATATTGTTACTGCTTTTCAGATGCTCTACTATTGGTGTTCAGAAGATATGTTATGTTGAAAGACATCAACCCTTGTAAAGACCTTATCTAGATAGTCAGTTAATGCTAGTCTCTGATATCTCAAAAATAAAATTGGAAGAATTTACAGAATATACAGAGTTGTACACCTTACACTTCACAAAGAAGAAATGAAAATACACGTATTATCAAAAGGGAGTCAACTGAAAATACATACATTATATATCTGTGATTACGAGATGACATTCCAAACCAATGTTGCTCCCTGAAACAAAATGACAAGAACAGGTCTCATGCTTGGAGAGACCACCCACACTGAAAAAATATATGACAAGAAAAAATGATAACAATTTTTTTAATTGCATGGACTTGCAGTTTTTCCTTGTGCAATTATCAGTTTGGCAACTTGACGTTATCACTTTTCATCTATTTAAAACAGAGGAAAAAATCTATGTTATCTGTGCCTTGTCATATCAGGCACGAAAGGGTCATGCATCAGCTGGATATAAATGACTATTTTACTTCCATTGGTTTGAATATTTAAGTGTATTTTCAAGAATAGTAATCAATTGTATATAAGGTGTGCATCATTAACTCCGCAAATATTTAGAAAGCTAGGTTAGTCTTGGAGAAAAGTTGTCTTCAAGCAGGAAATTGGGGACAGGATGATGATGAGTATGTTCGTTATCTTCATTGTATTGATAGCTTTTTAAATTAAAGTATTGGGATGTTGGCTAATAGGATGGTATAGACTTCAAATATACATTTCTATGATATATGATCTGCATATTGCATTGTGTTGATAGTTTTAAAAGCTATCAAATTGTGTACTTTAAATATCTTTATTTTATATCAATTATACCTCAATAAAGCTAGGAAACAAATACTCTAAAACAGTGATTTTCCAAACCGATGTACAGCAGAATAGTCAGAAGAACTTATTAAAAACACATTTCTGGACCTCGATCCTAAACGTATCTGGTGTACCTAACGTGGGACCTGAGAATCTCTCAACGCTCACAGGCATAGTTCATGTTGCTGGTCCAGAGATCCCAGTTTGAGTCTCGCTCACTGCATTAAGTCCTTGCTACTCAGAGCATTTTCCTTAGACTGACATCTTCAGCATCACTGAGGAGCTTATTAAACGTGATCATCTCAGGCAAGACCCTAGGTCTCCTGAATCAAAATTTGCATTTAAACAGGAGCTATGAAATATCCTACATGGAAAAAGTATACATTAGATAAGATATGCATCACTAAAGTATTGTTTCAAATCATGTTTAAAAAGTGTATAAATCTCATTTATTTAAAGAGGAAGGAAGTTCACACATTTTTTTTTCCTCTTTAGCTAATGAACATGCTGCTTAACCTCTTGATAGGAGCTCTCTTAATGTACTTTAAATTTCTGAATTTTGGATTCTGCACAATGTATACATTTGTAGTCATCCAGACAAAGCTGAAAATGAGAATTATTTCTTCCCTCTACCACATTTTGTCTGAAATGACTAATTCTCCACTTTAGTCTTTGATAGAAAATAAAAAGTAAGCCTGGAAAATTATTAGCTAAGTTAAGGAATTGAAAATGTGTATTTTCAACAGTTTCTATTTGAAAGCTAGCTTATAGAAATGTTAAATTATGGATCTAATACATCATTTAGGATTTAAAACGTAGAACACATTAAAGGTTTATACATAAGATCATTTTCAGAGCTGTTGCAAGGTTATATTTATTGCAGTGAGAGACTAAGAAGGAAATTCCATTTCCACCCAAGCATCTCAGGGCAATTCTTTTGTCTAAAACTGAACAGGATAAAAAATTAAGATTTTTATTTAAATGCTTGTTGAACCCTTGTGGACTTTTACATCTTTAACTTCAGATATTTTATTTCTTGAACTCTAATTTCTCCATGAGATCTTAAATATTTAGAGGATTTAATAATTTTATAGTTCTTTAACACTGATAATCTTAAAATATTTATGAATTTTTTAATGCTGTCTTTTAGACTCTGTATAACTTCGCTTTGGGAGTAATACAGATAGTAGATAGACCAGAGGGTACATTATGTGCTTTGGGAACTGTCATCCTTGATCCATGTCGAAGTCTTCCAAGGACAAAATGAAAAACTACCTTCCAGGGCTTCCAGACACACAACACGGCATTGCTGACATTGGCGGAGTACAATTACAAACACCGGCCTGCGACTGCTGCTCTCCTCCCCGGATGGCGGCTATAAGAGTAGTTGATTGTAATCTCAACCAGTAAGCCCGCTACTGACTGAACTTCAGATTGACTTGGTACGCATTCCTAACCTAAAGGTCACTGAGCGCCAATCTCAGAGCCTCGGCGCTTGTGATTTAACTGGCCAGTGGTGGACCCAGGTTCTGGTGTATTTTAAAATACGCTAGGAATTCCTATAAAGGACACATGGACAAAACCAAGGGGGAGGGTGGGAGCAAGGGAGAGAGGTGGGTTTGGCTGGGGTAGGGGGGAGTGGTGGGGAGAAAATGCAGACAACTGTAACTGAACAACAATAATTAAAAAATAAAAAATAAAATAAAATACACTACAATAGATTCTAAGGTGCTGCTATTGAGTTAGAGGTGGGGGGGAAACCTTGGAAAATGTAAAATGGAATTCCATTCTCCTTTCCTAATTTTTTCAGTCTACTGCCACTGTTTTTAGCCACTTATTAATACCATACTCCTCCTACTCCATGGGAAAGGTGTGACCAACATCATTAGGGAGATAAAATGAGGGAAATAAGAAATCTTAATGCATCCCCTGCAGCACTTTCTCATCTTCTCAATAACCTGTCTTCAGAATTCACAAATTCTGTGATATTCTAGGTGGAACACTGCAGGGGCGGGCCCTACTCTGTAAGTGATCTCTGTGTGGTGGAAGAGAGAAGAAAAAACATGGAAAGCTACAGATCTCAGGGTATGGACAGAGCTGCAGTAGAACTCTTCCATCACAGGTCTCGTAGCAAATACTGAGGCCCACCACACGGACATTCTCTTCAGGACTGAAAGTGTTGCCTACTGATGGGCCACAGCTGAATCTCTGCAAATGTTCTCAGGCAAAGGGAGTTGCTTGTGCAAAGTTACTCTTCCTCCCCAGGGACAGCCTTCCAATGACTGCTTCATGCAAGGGTACAAAGCAACCCCTTACCTCCTACCTCTTGGATGCAATGGAGGGTATTGTTGAAGAGCTACTCCAGCTTCAGATCACCTCGTGGGATTGGTTGAGAGTTTTGTTGCAGCTACATTGCAGGTCAATTTTTCGCTCTTCCCTGCCCTGCTTCCTTCAACCTCTGAAAGGGATTGATTTTAAAGCATTCCCCAATATTACTAGGACTCAGTTTTCTGCAGAATCAGGCTATTGACTGATGGTGTCCAGACCATCCGGAAGAAGCAGTCTCTAAAAATGGGACTTTGGAGATGAATTATTCATAGGCTATTTGGCAATGAGGATCCCATTACCAGGATAGGGGAAGTACTGATAGCATCTGGCCTGCGATAGCAGTGTTGTTAACACTCTCGCCAACGGTGAACTGGAATGCTATACCAGTGAAAGGAATGTGCTGAATTATCAATATCTTGGGCATTTGAGAGGTTCAGGGGAAATAGTAATTATGAGGAACATACTTTCTAGAAGTGTTTCTAGGGGTGATCAATGAATTGGAGAAAGATAGCAAAAGCCTGAATTAATGCATCAACAATTTAAGACTATGTGTTTAAAAGCCATAGTGCCTCCTTGGCAACATAAATAACTTTACCTCCTAAAGCTGGAAAATGGAAAGCTGAGGCTAAGGATCAGCACTTAGTGATAACAATAGTGTAGCTCCAGAGAAGATTGGATTCTCAACCCTAGCAATTCCATTACACCATGACTTGAGCCCCACCGCATGTTGCTGTATAAAATGCACACCCACATTTTAGTGCTAATTCCCATGTATATGTAAATTATAATTTACATATACATGGGAATTAGCACTGCTCATGTATAATGCATATCCTTATATACATGGCAAAAACATGGCAGTTTGGGAGGAGTGAGGTTCTTAGAATATACTTGGGATTGAGACGTGTGTGCCAATGCATATGAACATCTGGAGTCTCCATATTCTCCTGAACTCTGAGACCACAGAATATCCTAAACCCTCTGGGAATTTTCGTACTCCCCAGAATCCTCTGAGAGAGCTCCATGTTAAAATCTTGCATACAGTGCGTTTGAGAGAAATCTACCAAGCCCTGCCTTAAAAGATAACGTGTCTCCCATGGAATCAGCACCTCTTCTCCTATTTTATTCCCTGAGATCATAGCCAGAGTGAAGTGACAACATAACTCAGCTGGGATGGCACTTGATCTACTAAGGGCTATAACTGAAAGTGCTACGCAGCCTTGACAAATATATTAACAGGAATCAGAGCCCACGTAATGGACTGGATGCAGAAAGTCTGATATTAAGAACATCATGACATAAAGTTAGGTAAGGGGAAGTTTATAAAATTGGGAATGATTGCCTATGAAACTGGATTTACAACTCTGTCAAGAACACAGGAGATAGTGCTAACCTTGTAGGATGGCGGTTGAAAGCCTAAAGAATGTCCCCCACTAAGTAAAAAATAGAAGCCGTAAGTATCATAACAGGCAATGTAAAAAGGGATTGAGAAGTTCAGAGAAATGGAATGTTGAAATGGATATCAATTTGGTAAGGCTGGAAGCCACTAGTCAACAATATTTTAAAGGAGGCCTGAAGGACACTCCATGTACCTAGTCAATAACGCTTGCATTGATGAGACGCTACACAGCAGTTTCCCTGTAAGGCTCTAGCCCAAGCCTGTCAGTAGAACTGCATTCCTTGATAGCAATGGGAATGGGAATGAGAGTTTCCTGAAAGAATGAAGACCATGTGATGGTTCTTAACTGTCAGAAACAAGGTGTTGGTGTTTTGTTTTGTTTTGGGTTTTTTGCCATTATTTTCATAAGTAACAATGTCATAGTAACACCAGCGTGGAAGCTGACATCCATAGAGATTTTTAATAGGGTATGGCATCCTGGGGACAAAGATACGTAGGGCAAGATGGCTTGATCTGCATAATCAATCTGAACAATCAAGATGAATTAAGGATGCGTGACCTGGAGGCTTACCACAGTCACTCACGATTGTCATCGAAAAGTCACGCAGCTGTGCCTGTTTTCTGATGCTGGGCAAGTTTTCTGGCCCACAACTATGTGACTGAATGAAGGAGGGTCCAAATTCCCAAAAGGAAGAACACTGAAAAAACACATCATGTGTAAATAGTAATAATTCATCTAAACTGTCCCAAAAATGTCCAGGACTATTCACTCAGAAAATAATATACTAGGGAATGAGGAATACAAAAATATCTGGAGGATTGGTGGAGAGAGTCCTAGCTGATGCTGATAGATGGTACCTGAAGCAACATAACTCTCGTTAGAGTGGCAGGAAGAGGGGGCTGAGTACTAAGTACAGAAATGGCTCAGGTCTGGCCTACAGTGGGGTCCAATAAGAAAACAGCACCTCATATTTATTGCCCCAGTCCCTTAGTGTGCAATTTAACTGGATGTTCTTGTCACAAAACCAATCCCCAAATTGGTTCCTTGGCCTATATAGTAAGAGGCTTTTGCCAGTGAGACCTGCAAAACTATCCATCCCCCGGCTCAGTTATCAAATAAAACAGTATCACATATCAGAGGACACAGGAGAGGTCAGTGCTGCCTGTAAGTACCTAAAGAATTCATGCATTGCAGTCTCTACTGTATTCTCATTTATTCGTCATGTTGGCCTTTACAAAAACAAAATAAGGGCAGTCAACTGCCTTGAATTTAAGCAAGTAGTATCCCTTTTGCTGCTGTGCAAGAGGTGCTAACTTTTTGAGAGCATATTAACATGGACTTAGGCACACATTGATCTGATCAGCTTATAAACCTAATCACGAAAAGAACCAGAATCAGTTGACATTTATAATGCCCCAAGACTATGTTAACTCTCCCTCCTCATAAAATACTCCTCAGGACTCTAGACCATCAAGATATTCAGAAGACAATCAAATTGGTTCACTACATCAATGGCACAAAAATTAAACCAACTGAGCAAAAGAGCAAGTATATGTGAAGACTTGGTAAGATTCAGAGGGTCCAGAAGGTGGGAGATAAAACCGAAAACGTGGAACCTAACATAGCAGTGAAGATTTTAGTTGTCTGCCTTTCTCAAAAATAAAGGACAATTGATTGCATCTTGCACTACTCACCATTACAAGGAAGCACAGAACTTGATAGACACTTTGTAATCTGCATACAGCATATGTCACACTGGGTATTATTGTTTCTGGTCCATTTCCCAAGTGATTGGAAGTCTGATAGCTTTTCATGGGGTGCAGACCAGTGAAGGTATCCACAGCAGACACAGGTTGTGGTTCAAGCAGCCCTTCACTACTTGGGCCATGTGACCCTGCAGGGATAACACCACTCTGAATGGCAAGCCCCAGTAGGGGTATCATCATGTAAAACCTCAGTTTTCATTTTTTAATGTTTTTTGTATTTTAAAAACATTATGATTGTATTTTTTCCATTACCATTTAACCCCCTTATACCTCCTTCCCCCCAGGAATCATTACACTGTTGTTCGTGTCCATGAGTTCTTTTTCAATTTTGCTTAATCTCTCCACCCTCCAACCTCCCTGATCCAATAGCTGTCACCCTGCTCCCTATGAGTCTGTGTATATTTTGCTTGTTAATTCAGGTTGTTCATTAGATCCAACATGTAAGTGTAATCATATGGTATTTTTCTTTCTCTGACTGGCTTATTTCGCTTAGCATAAGGTTCTCCAGGTCCATCCATGCTGCTGCGAAGTATAAAATTTTCTTCTTTTTTAAGGCTGAGTAGTATTCCATTGTGTAAATGTCCCACAGCTGTTTTATCCACTAATTTGCTGATGGACGTGGGCTGCTTCCATATCTTGGTGACTATAAATAATCCTGCAATGAACACAGAGGTGCTTATATTCTTTTGATTTAGTGTTTTGGGTTCTTTTGGATATTTTCCCAGAAGTGGAATCACTGGGTCAAAAGGCATATCCATTTTTAATTTTTTGAAGTATCTCCATATTGCTTTCCACAGTGGCTGCACCAATCTGCATTCCCACCAACAGTGCAAAAGGATTCCCATCTCTCTACATTCTTGCCAGCACTTATTATGTGTTAATTTACTGATGATAACCATTCTGATAGGTAAAATTTATTCTCGGAATGTAAGGTTGGCACAACATTTGTAAATCAATAAATGTGATTCAGGGGTGAGTAGGGTGGGGGAGAGTAATGGGAGGAAAATCGGGACAACTGTAATTGAAGAACAATAAAAAAACACCATAAATAAATAAATAGATAGATAGATAGATAAATAAATAAATAAAATGATTCACCACATTAAAAAAATGAAGGGTGAAAACTACATGATCATATTGGTAGATGCAGAAAAAGAGTGTGATAAAATCCAGCACCAATTTATGATAAAATCTCTCAACAAAGTGGGCATAGAGTGAACATACCTAAACATAATAAAGGCCATATATGACAAACCCACTGCCAGCATTATACTCAACAGGCAAAAACTACAAGCTCTCCCCTTAAGACTGGGCACAAGACAGGGATGTCTGCTTTTACCTCTTTTATGCAACATAGTACTGAAAATCCTAGCCACAGAAATTGGAAAAGAAGAAGAAATAAAAGGCATTCAAATTGGAAAGGAAGAAGTAAAACTGTCTTTATTTGCAGATGAAATTTTACTGTACATAGACACCAAAAAAATTCCACCAAGAATCTACTAGAACTGATAAATGAATTCAGCAAAGTAGCAGGATACAAAATTAATATCCAGAAATCAGTTGCATTTTTATATGCCAATAGTGACCTAACAGAAAGGGAAAATAAGGAAATAATCCCACTCTCAACTGTGTCATAAAGAAAAAAATACTTAGGAATAAATCTAACCAAGTATGTAAAAGGCCTATCCTCAGAAAATTATAAGACACTGAAGAAAGAAATTGAAGATACAACAAATAAGTGGAATCACATACCATGTTCAGGGACAGGAAGAATTAACATCATTAAAATGTCCATACTACCCAAAGCAATCTATAGATTCCATTCAATTCCTATCAAGATTCCAATGGTATATTTCACAGAACTAGAACAAATATTTCAAAACTTTATAAGAAACTACAAAAGGCTCTGTGTAGAAACAGCAATCCTGAGATAGAAG
The DNA here is from genome assembly GCF_022682495.2 of Desmodus rotundus. Taxonomy (NCBI): domain Eukaryota; kingdom Metazoa; phylum Chordata; class Mammalia; order Chiroptera; family Phyllostomidae; genus Desmodus; species Desmodus rotundus. Next base: position 18,008,554 of record NC_071394.1, read on the forward strand.
AACAAGGTTGGAGGAATCATGCTACCTAATACCAAACTATACTACAAGGCCATAGTAATCAAAACAGCCTGGCACTGGCATAAAAACAAACACATAGATCAATGGAACAGAATAGAGAGCCCAGAAATAAACCCACGCCATTATAGTCAATTAATATGCAAAAGAGGAAGCAAGCATTTGCAATGGGCTAAAGATTGTTTATTCAATAAATGGTGTTGGTAAAATTGGACAGATATGTGCAGAAACATGAAACTATACCACCACCTTCTTACACCATATACAAAAATAAATTCAAAATGGATTAAAGACTGAAATTTAGACTAAAAACCATAAAAATCCTAGAATAAGCCATAGGCAGTAAAATCACAGACATTGCTCATAGCAATATTTTATCTGATACATCTACCTAGGCAAAGGAAACAAAAGAAAATAAACAAATGGGACTACATCAAACTAAAAAGTTTCTGCACAGCAAAGGAGACCATCAACAAAATAAAAAGACAACCCACAGAATGGGAGAACATATAGTCAACACATCTGATAGGTAGTTAATGTCCAAAATTTATAAAGAACTTATAAAACTCAACACCAAAAAGAAAAACAACCCCCCAAAACAATCCAATTAAAAAATGGGCAAAGGAACTGAATAGACATTTCCCCTAAGAGGACATAGAGATGATTGACTAATAGACATATGAAAATATGCCCAATGTCACTAATCATCAGAGAAATGCAAATTAAAACACAATGAGAGATCACCTCACGCCTGTCAGAAAACTTAGTTTTCCATAGCAAGATTATGTCATCGCATGAAAACAGTACCTGGCATGCTACTATGCACTGGAAATATGGAAAACACAATTAAAAGTTATCAAGTGACCTTGAGTTAAGAATGCCCGCTATAGATAGCTTTTGTCAGACCTATCAAGTTACCGAGTCAAAAGGTTGGGGAGGCCTGGAAGCAGTGCGTCATAAGGCAGAAGTGTTACGTGAAGTATAGGGTGCAGGCAGGTCCGGAGGGCAGAAATAAGCTGCACAAGCCATCCTTCTCCCTAGGCCATACCTCTTAGTCAGCCTGTCTTCAGGAACCCCAGTGTTGTTTAATGAGCCCATGGTAACAGCAATAGAGAGAGCTGCACCCACTAACCAAGGGTAATCTAGCTACTGATGCTTCTGAATATCCAACAGAATCCAGTGCTTAAGATCTGCTATGAAATCATTTCTAGGAGGTAGCAATGAGCTACTTGGTTCCAAGGTGATTGATTACCCTGGACTCCTTTCACTAAAACTGACCCACATTCTGAACTGGATTTGTTTTCCTTTCTCCTAGGCTCTCAGCCAGCATCACTATCTAAACATTTGTATAGTTATATAGTGACCCACTGACATAGCTCCCTCATTATTTCACATGGGACCAAGCAGGGGACGTGTATCACTGAACGCATGATGTGACATCCATTTATTTCACTGCATATCACACACTCAGCAACCACAAGCCTGGAAAAAAAAATGAGACACACTTTTGAACATTCACCTAAAACTCTAGCTTCTAGATGGTACCTCACAAGGATGGACAGACATCCTCCAGATTCAATATAAACACTGAGTAATTATTAGTGAAAACTATACAGTTCTATGTATGTAACATGTAGAACACATGGGTCAGGAAACCAAGAACTGTAGAAGCAGCCTCCTTCACTGTCACTTCCAGTGACTCACTCAGGGTTTTTGCTTTCTGTCTCTATAGTTCTAAGTTGTGTGGGTATAGGTCTCCCGGTTATCAGAGGCGGGATTCTACCCTAGGAAATAAGCAAGAGTCTGCTTGAAAGTAAAGTCACGGCTGCCGCCCGGTAGTTTGTACTTCTTGTTTTAAGAGACTGAAAATCAGCCTACAGCCTGATTTTCATGGGGAAGCTCTAACACACGGGGCAGGGAAGAACACGTTTGGGATTTAGGTGATCTAGATAGTCCACTGCGTGTCTGTTACTCCGCTAAAATTTTCATGGTAAATGGGTGAAATCAGCAGCCACTGCCTAAGAAGTGTATGGCAACGAGACCCATCCAGGCATTCAGAGGTGGCAGCTAAAGGTGAGAAGCAGCTGGATGAGGTAGAAAAGGAACAAGGTGGTATATGCACGTTGCTGCCCTGAGACCAGTTACAGTATCAGGGGCTGTAATTCATTCTATTAACTATATTTTTATAAGCTTACCTAGATAAAAAGAGAACAGTCAGAAGCCCTATTCCCCAAAGATATGGACTTATTATGTATAGAAATTAGATGAAATTTATAAAAAGTGTTATTTTCTAGCATCTAAAAATACTGCTTACTAACAATATTTGGCCCTTGGCTAGACAGATTTAATTTTTCTCAGGTTTCCAAGCTGTCCTAAGCAGAATCCTGCACCCAATGAGTGGTCCAGGTTGGGTACGTGGCCCTATTCCTTTGCATCAATAAGATATATTGTTCAAAGGTTATCTGAGCTTCAGAAGTCCGTATGGAATTGCATATCTCTATCCAACTACAGCCTCTTAGGTGAATTATCTACAAGTAAATCTTCACCTCAGATTCTTTTTCCTGTAACCAGACCTACATAGTTCTAAAGCCTAATCTCTGATCTAGAGACAATGTAACTAGTGGAAACAATCCAATCTGAAGAAAATGGCTGTTGTGATCATTGCACCATAGCCCGTACCACTGATATGGTAGACGAGACGGAACGTATAAAAATGCATTCGGAGAAATAGCTGGGAACCTATCAAATAGGATTCTTTAAGGCAATGTAAGGAGTCTGGATTTTACATTAAGTACAATAAAAAGGCGAGGATTTTACCTAGGTGGGTGATGCAGTCTCACTTTCTGTTTGAAAAGATCACTTTTGCTGCTATGTAGAAGTGGATCGTGGGAGAATGAGAGCAAGAATACTCTTTAAGTGCCTGTTGGAATAGTCCACAAGGAGTTGTCGGAAACTTGGAAACAATGTGTTAGAGGTGTTGCTAGAAGTGTGAATATGTAGGGGTGAAATCAACAAGACTTGCTATTTAATTTAATCATGGTGTGATTTACTCAAGCGAAGATTCTTGGAGATCAGGTTAGAGATATTTATATACAATAACTCTAACATAAAATTTCTATTTTCTACAATTAAAATGTTTATTAGGAATTTAGAGACCTTTCTTGGTTATCTAAAATTTATCAAAATCTTGTTCCAAAGGCCTCATTAAAAAATTACTGGTTTTGGCATCTAAATTTGAATAAATTAGGCTTATCATCAACCTCATAGTCAACAACAACAAAAAGTCACAAATTTCAGTCACGGTACTTTCTTATGATAGGGTTAACTTCAAAGCTAGAGGCAATAAATATTACTTTGGGCAAAATTGGTTGATTTTAAAAGTTATACTGGAAAAGGCAGCATTTCTTTTTCTGAGTAATTTTAAAATTCTTGAACATAAAACCTCAAAGTATTATTTTGCATTCTTTATTTTATCAGAATCTTACTTAAATGACTTTCTTTGATTTGTCTCACAAGTGACCTGATATAATGTACCCAGAGCAATTACGCAGGTATCTAAATGTAGCAAAGACTTGGTATCCTAGGTAACAGTGCAAGGATATGAAAACTCTCCCAAGGAGAGAAAATGAGTTGGGTCAATGTCCAATTTATGCTTAAGTTTAAAAAGTAAAGAAGCAATCTCTATTTTACAAAAACAAAATCCCTTCCAGATCCCTTGGTTACTCTAAATGTCTTTGATGGATTAGCTTTGGCAAAGTAATTGCTAAAGCTGACCATTATTTTATATTTAGACTGTGAGGATTAAAGTGAGATCAAGTAGGTACAGGAGGAAAATGATCACAATTAGGCAGTGATGCTTACATTTATTTTAATTAACTCCTCTTTAGACTTTCTATCCTTGAGAGCTTTCCAGATAAATTTCATGGCTGAGCTTCTTATTCAACAACTAAGTACATCCATCTTTATTTTCTCTCCACTTTGATCCACTGTTTCCTCCTTTAGACATTTAACTGTCATCCTCTAAAAAAAAAATGTTGAACATATGTTTCTTTTGAAGATTCATTTCTGAGAATAAGAACAATTCATTCATGAGTAAACTTAGAGTAGGCCTTTAGACTTCCAAATAACATCCTGAAATTATGCCGGGTATCTTTTAAGATAAACCTATGACAGCATTATGCATAACAATATCAAGTAAAATTGTGAATTTTACAGAAACCTAACAAAATGCATGTTATCACTGTCAATTAAAATGAAACCACAAATTTTCCTGCAGTCATAAAAAGAGAAAAGGAGGAGGGGTTAGGGTTACGTAGTGGTATTGTGGTCTGGTTCGATTCTACACTGGATCTTTAATTGTAATAACTGTCTTTGTGTTTGAAACTATGCAAAATAAGCCAAATTGACTCTGCTGTATTATTTCCAAGTAAGTCAGAAACTAATCAAATTTGAATTTCAGCATTATTTACATTAAATAAATAGGACAGTAACTTACAAAAATGAGTATTTGTATAATATATATAAATGTCCACTTACAAACTACAATTTTATTCTCACAGAATTCATTTCTCATTGGAGACTGGAACTCCATAATCTTTCACTCTACTAGTGTGACACCCTACGTCCTGTGTGATTAATCCAATAGATGCATATTCTAGAGATGTCATACTGCACAAAAGCATGGCCATTATGTTGTTTGGGAAAAAAAGGACAATGGGAGGAAAGGACTATATTTATATGTAGCAAATGACGAGAATAAAAAAAAAACAACTAAAGGAATTATAGCAGGAGTTCCCTGTTAAAGTTAGTAAGATCAATTCATGTCCTATATATATATATCAGTGTTTCATAAAATGCCTAGAGCTTTATCAACAAAATTCTGCTCAACTATTTTGGAGATCAGAGTTTTAAGGTACATTATCTGGATTATTTGGGGAGGGGGTCTAATACTATAGAAGAATATGCAGTGAGTGATATTAACAGCATAGAAAAACTAGAGTGACCAAAACTTTGAATGTCAGAGTTGAGCCAAAAGTTGGATATTTGTATCAGTGCAAAGTTGATTAAATTGTAAAGTCCAAGACATGAAAAAATGTGTAGGGTTATGGAAGGCATAGCATATATATTAAGTGGATAAAGCTAAAATTTGAATCCACCCCTGGAATGAGTCATGGTTCTTCCGTTCATTAGTTTTATGGTTTTCTATGTTATTTATTCACACACCCACCCCAAATTCTTTGAAAATCACCTAGAATAAGTAAAGTGCTCTGCAATCTGTAAGTGTTTAAGCAATTAATGTTTCCTATTTTCTTCTTTTCTAGAAAAATCTACCTGTTATTATTATCTTTTCAAATGTAAAGTTTTTACCATTCAAAAAAATGGCTAGGAACTAGAAATTATTCAAAAAACATGACTAAAAGGTTTTATTTTTTTAAGTTTTAATCAAGTATTTTGAATATAAACTCCAGAAAAAAAATTGTAATTTATGTCACAATTAAACTAAGGAAATGAAATATTTTAATGATAAGAAGACACTCTGTGAAGAAACCAAAAGGAAGTTTACTTTCAAATTAAAGCAACAAAAATTGTAATAATAAGTATTTTAATGAATTGGAAGTGGATAAATAAATATCTTTTATCAGATAATAGAAATGCATTTGCCTCAGGATGCTGATAATTTTTCTGTCTGTGGGGCATGAGATAGACCAACTCAATATTCTCTGGAAACTTCTTCATAGTCTGTGGCTACAAATATTCCATAATGGTAAAAAAAACAAAAAAAAAACAAAAAAAAACAAAAAAAAACAAAAAAAAACCCAAAAAGACTTCCTCCCCACATCCTCCCATTTTTAAAAAGTGAGAATTTTGACAGTTTTGTCACCTCTTTTAAGAGGCAGGGCTTTAGTAAGTCAATAGAGACTATTTGAGAGACACTTCTAACGACTCTATATAACTCTAACATTCATCTATAAAACTTACAGATATAAACACAGGCATATTTATGTTTTCAAAATTGGCTGTTATAAATTTTTCAGCATAATTGTTTTAGCATGCTGACTGTTGGCCCAGGAAACATGATTTGAAGAGAATTCACGTTCTCCACACAACCAATTTTCCATGGGTCAAGACATGTGTCTTCTCTGCTTTCTGAAAATACATAGTTCTTTTTGTGCACAGAGTACCATTTTTTTTTTAAGCATGGGAAATCCTTTCTACTAAAAGGATGTGATTCTCTCAGGAGGGAATTTTATGTAAAAACTAAGAATAACATATTTTTAATGTTCCATATTTTTAATAAAACTTTACATAAATTATTTCCAATTCTCATTATTCTGTGAAGTACATAGAGGAAAACCTGAAGCCATGGAGAGGTTAACTAACATGCTTAAATTCATGTAGCTCAGAGAAGCCAAAAGCAAAACCAAGGTTATCGAACAGCAAAACCTGTGTTCTCTACTCCTTGTTCCCGAAAGGTCTCCAGGTAGGAAAAGTTACTTCTGAGAGACAATGACGCACCCTTCTGTGTATCATTTTCCTGACCATTTAATGGTCTTCTTGCAGGAGCTTTTCATACTGAAAATATATCTGGTAATTTTTTTTCCTAAGTACCACCTACAGCTTAGTCTTAAGCATATCTGCAGGAATATTTTTTCAACAAAAAATATTGTTCCAAGCTCTGTGTGTAGAGTGGATGAGTCTAATCTGAATAAGAAAATGTTCCTACTTTCAGAGAGTTCAGTATTTGCTTAGAACATACTGACACATAAGCAATTTAAAGGGAAAACTTTGCTATAGCAAGGGAAGAGAAAAAGACAAATATTTAATAGGTGCTTTTTTTGTATTCTTTGTTGTTATTTAGCTTTACAAGGTTAGTATCAGTGTCCTCTCGGTATTGATCAGAGGTCAAGCTACCTACTTTGAGATATATGAATATGTAAAAGGAACAGTTGGAAGTTGGTCCAAGTATGTGGATTCTAAAATACAAGCACTTTTCATCTCTGCCACAGAGCTTCCTATAAAATTGGTTTAAAATAGATTCAGAGGGGACTTTCCATTTCAGTTAAAAAATGTTGAGAGCTGGAGGTATCGTTCTTACATTGACAACAAAAATAAAAAGCCGAAAATGACAAGTTCACTACTTTACCTGAGGGAACTGAGATTGGTGGGCAAACTAACCCAAGACATGTTGAAAAACAGAAGGAAGAAACAGGATCCAGGCATTGGCTTGCCTGCGACAGAAGTTTCCAAATGTCACCAAAGTCAGGAAGATGAGTCAATTTTATAATATTTTTTACAAATTGCTTGGGTTAACTATGGACTAGTGTGAGTCTGTGAAGCCCACGAGAGACACGGACATAGTGAGACTGACACCCTCTTGTGGGCTTTTCCTTCTGGGATGCCCTGCAGGCTCTAACAAGATTAAGAAAGATCCTGAGACGGCTTCCCTGCACAGCCACTGCTGATAGCTCACCCAGGAACTTCCCCTCAGGAACAAAGGCCTTAACCTAAAAGAGCAAGAGTTAAAAACTAACCTGAGGGCACTGACGGAAATCCACTGCTTCTGGAAGAGGGGGAAATAGAAAGGAAAACAAAGAGAACTTTTAGGGGTGGGCAGGAATACCCGCTAGACTTGGTATTATATCTAAAGAGATACTCAGTTCCCAGACTGAAGTTCTCGGTACCTGTAGAAGACTGAAGCTTAATCAGCACAATCCAGTAAGACTCCCTGAGTGCCTCCTCACCTCATTATGCCAACGAATGTCAAGTAAAAATAACAGTATAAACAAGTAGGAAATCTACATGAGAGAGATTTTCTCTAGGGTTTAGAACAAAGGAAAGACCCTTAATTGAACAGATAGACCCAAAACCCAACAAAAGTCAGATTAAAAAGGAAAAAAAAAAACTATAGCATTTTAGCCCACTCCTTAAACACAAATTATCAGCAGAGGAATTTGAAGTCTCTGGCACACTGAGGGCAAGCATAGAAATAAGAATCAAAACCAGCCCAACACCTGACTACATTAACAGAAACCCACACATAGAAGACGATATTTTGAATATCACTAAAACTTTGTTTTATGGAATGGCAAATAACTGAGATGCAGTACGTGGTAAACTCCAATTGTAGTCCAGCCAGAAATCCCGGTCTCCACATTTCCTGCAGTTTCTGCCCAGTACTTTCCTCTTAATTATGATCACCCACGCACTCATCTTTGAAAGCCAATGTTTGATGTTTACGCCCGAACTTGAGAGAAACCAGAAGTTAATCCTATAATAACAGTTGTCGTGAAAAAAAGTCTAGAGTGAGATTAATTTTTTAGATAACATGTTGATTTATTATTTATTTGAACTTTGTTAAAAATAACTTGTTTTCTATTTAGAATTAACGCACATAGAATAAATAGATAAAATAAATTACATATAACCTTAAAAAAAAGAAAAGAAGTAAAATTTAAAAATCATTTCCTTCAGTGTCCTGTACAATCTGTCAAACTTTCAACAACAAAAATGAGGCACACAAAAATATTTTTGATAGTCTCAAGAGATAAAACAATCAAAACTGGCTTTAAGTATTGCAAATATATAACTATCAGGGAATTTCTTATAACTATGTTTGCCATATTAAAGTTCCAATGAAAAAAATTAGATAACATGAATAATAGGTAGCTGTACTAGAATGATAAAAATTATGAGAATCAAAAGGAGATTTTAGACATAAAGAAAACACAGTAACAAAGATGAAGAATCAGTAGATGATACAGACAAGGAAAGAATCAGTCAAATAGAAAATATTGAAAATAAGTCAATAGAAATTATCCTACCTGAGCTACAGAGAAAAATAAAAAACAACATTATAGAGCATCCAACAGCTGCAGGATGATACTAAAAGGTCAAACTCACAAGTGACTGAGGAAAAAGACAACTGGGAAGAAGAAATATATTTGAAAAAGAATGTAAATTTATCCAAATTGTTAGACACTAAACCACAGATCCAAGATTAAAGAACACTAAGTAGTAATACACATACACCACCCCTCAACTAAAACAAACAAACAAAAATCTACGTATATTACATTCAAACTACTGAAAATCACCAAAAGAAACTTTTGGCAACCATAAGAGAAAAATGGACATATTGCTTATATAGAAAAAAATAAGAAAAATTAAAGCAGACTTATCAAAGTAGAAAATGAGATGACAATTAAAATTCTGAAAGAAAAATGCTATGCTTCCAGAAGTTTATACCTAGAATATGCATTCATCAAACATTAAGGAGAATGCCAACTCACTGCAAAAAGAAGATAAATTGTCTATAAAGTAGCCTGATCCACTTCCTCAAAGAATCAAGACTGAATCCAATGAAGTCTCTATATATAACCACCAATTTAAAGGAAATGCAGAAAAAAACCCACAAAAATATATGTAAATACCACAATAGTACTGCAGTCAGCCAACGACAGAATGTGGGAAAGAATAAGCAACTTGAATTATTTTATAAATAAATTTTAAGTAAATAAATTTTGAAAAGGGAGTGAAAGATAGTAACTAAACAGGAGACTAGAGCGTGGTGATGGTTTCATACGTAAAAGCTGATTGAATCATATACATTAAATATGTGCAAAAATTCAGTGACCCTCAATTATAATTCAATAAATTCAAAAAAATACTTGAAAGAACATAACCTGTCTCAGACAAAAATGAAAAATTGATTTTCACTTGGTCTTGTCAACTAGAAATGTCCAAGAAGAAATATAATACAGGTCAGAAACTCAGCTCTACAGAAAGAAATAAAAAGTATTGGAAATAAAAAATGTATTTTTCTTAATTTCTGCAAAAATTATTGTTTAAACCATAAAATAGTAACAACAACAACAACAACAACAACAACAACAAAGCCAAATAGGTTCAAAGCACCATGTAGTGGTAAGACTTGTGCACAGAACAAGTTCACAAATAAGTAAATTTGAGTAGACTTGTATTAAAAATAGTAACAAAATATGTTTGTATTGCACGTGTGAAACGGAAATGTATGACAACGCAATAGCAGGGATAGGTGGGAGGAATTGGGAAAATAGGGTTCAAAAGTCCTTAGACTACACACAGAGTAATATTGCATATTTTGAGGTCATCCCGAGATTATTTTGAGATGTATAATATTAACATTAGGGCAAAAACCAACAAGTTAAAATACTAAAAATATTAATCAATAGAGAAAACTGAATTATAAAATATACTTAACTAGGGTAAAGCAAAAAAAAAAACCAAAAAAAGAAAGAACAAATGAAATAGATAACAAAAACTGTAGACTTTAACCGTATCAATAATCCCTTTAAAAGAACCAATTTATTCAGAACTCTGAAAATGCAACCAATGGTTTACAATAACCAAGCAAATGACAACTCAAAAAAAAAAAAAAGGCAACTTAAAAACGGTAGGAAAATGTTATGGTATCTTTTTTTTTTCCTTGTCCCTCACCTCTCCATGGCTTGGAAGCTGTCTTGAAAACAGAAATCTGTGTTCCTTAGTAATTGTGTGACCCTGGTAACTAGTTCCAGAGAGTGCAGAGCACACCATGTTTATAGATTATTTTGCTTGTTTGCTATACATTATCTGGGACCTACCTGTAGAACTTACGTAAGCTACTGATCTCTGTTTTGCCTAACTCTACTCAACAGGGTGCAAAAGCAGCACAAAATTGTTTAAAAATACTGTAAGGCAAACAAAATGCCCGGTTATCTTGGGCAAAAGATCACAGTTGTGACATCTGAGACAGCCTAAAGCCTGGGAGGAAAAGCTTAGAAAGTTTTGTTAGGGCATTAGGGTATTTAAGAGTGCCATATATTCTTGGAAATTTTAAAAGCCACGCATATAACCAAAGAAGGGTGTGGGCAGCAAAAACATGAGGAAACTCTTAAGTTTTCACTTTTGACTGAAATCTATGCTCAGTGCAAACAAGAGTTGAAGTCTAAGAAACTGAAAAGAATAGAAATCACACCAAGTTTGTGCTCATACTATAACAGATTTAAACCAGAAATCAGTAACAAAGATACCTATAAAATATCAAAATACCAACAATTCCTAAAAAAAAACATGGGTCAAACTGGGGGTGAGGTGTATTTACAAGGAAAGTTTAGAATATCAGAAATAAAAAGAGGAACATCACTACTGATCCCATAGACATTAAAAAAATAGCAAAGAAATTTTGTGAACAAATCTAGCCTCATAAATTGAACATTTTGGGAGAAATTAACCAGGAGACTCACTTAAGAAACAGATACTCGAACTAGTCCTATGTATCAAAATGGTTAAAAACACAGAGAAAGTGTATTGTTGAAAGCTCTTGGGTTTTGTAGGACTGGAAAATAGGTGAATGTATAGGAATTTAAGGAAAGGTCAAGGCAATTGACAATTTATGTTTATTTTTAAAATACTAAATACTATTTATTTATCACAGGAGTCACATGATCAGCCAGTTTAGAAATACAACCATCTTAGTTCTCTTTCTAATTATTTCTGGGAAGGGGAAAAAAAAACAATGGACTTTTTTTTCACCTTAAGATACATGTTCTAGATGACATCACCATAGATATTCTAGAATTTTGTGGTTGCTTCTTTCAAATTATAGGTTACATTGTGAGTATGTATATACTTCTAAGTGTCTTTGTTCTAAACTTCACCTTTTTTTTAAACAATGGGTCACTCTCACCAGCATGTAACATTGAGATATCTGACTAAAAAAACAGTAACTGAAATTAACTATATTATTTTCTCCAAGAAAAATCTCTGTCAAATTCATCCTGTATACACACCTTCGGATGGATGTATTTAAAACCTACAATCACCATTTCATAAGGTTTACCTTGCCAACACATTATTCACAAACATCTCAACCTGGTTTTTAAATCTGTCCACATTATGATCCTTAGCAACAATTTAAAATCTTATATCCCGTTTTTCCTTTTAACACACTCACCCTTCAACCAAACAGGCCAACTTATGTTCTCTAAAAAAGTCCTCTGCCCACCACGCTGGATACTTTCACATCTACATCCATCACACATTTATTGAGTTGAAGCCATGCATTAAGCTCTATGCCTATCCTGTATCACTGGGAACAAAACGATGAATAAAATGTGTTTCCTGCTCTCTAAAGATGTTGTAATCTAGTAAAGAGATATTTAAGTGTACCTGCCAGAAAATGAATCTAACTAGCTTAAGCCAAAAAGGGATTTATTGGCAGGATATCAGATTGAACTGAGGCTTAGGAAACTGGCAGAATCCAAAAAGCTCTGAAAGCAAAGGCATTAGCAACCACAGTAAAGATTTGTCTTGTGCACAGAGTTGCTCCTGCGGCAGAGATGAAGGTGACCTCTAACTAATGAGCTCCATGTTTTTCTAACACTCCTTCAAGTTTGAAAGTCCAGAAGGAAAGACTCTGATGGAAAGATATACATGTTCTATACTGCAATCTGACAATCCTATGCTACTATTGAAATACGCTCTCTTTATGCAAGGTACAATATAATGGATTATGTTTTATCTTCTTAAATTACACATACAATATAATAATGTCTCACCCAATTTGTAAGGTTTAGTCTTTTGTAAATTCTCATACTTGCAGGCTATTTTGCATATAATTTTTGGTTTGCACCATCTGATAACTAATTTCAGACACTGAGTAAACTAGTAGAAGCTTAATTCAATTTCATTATTTTCAAGTTATGTGGGAGGTATATCTAACAAAAAATACTCAAATACAACTAAAAGTTATAAATTAAGGGACTCAATCCCATTTCACAGAATGCTATTTACCCAGTAAAACTTTATTGCAAAATATGTATTTATTTACATGATCTAATGACACTTTTTGAAATCGGATTAGAAATAAAAGTAGAACATAATTATAACTTTGGGAAAAAATATACATATATACCAAAAATGACTATAAGGAAATATGCCAAAATAACAAGTGTACTCACACAAATGTGAAGGAGAATAGAGATATCCTTTTTGTATTCTATGCCACTGGGTTTCTATTTTTGTCATACGTTAGTCACTAGCAAAGTTAGAGTGTTGTGTAGAAACACTCAGCGTGATGGGCGGTTGGTCTATCAAAGTGGGAGGAGGAAGTTTGAAAAGGCTTAATCACATTTCCAGTTGAAAGTTAAACTAGTTAATATTTCAAGTGCATTTTCAGTAACATAAATGATTATAATAGCAGCCATTTAGTAACTTGTCAACTTTTATCAATACCCGCCCATTAATTCCATTATTTTACAGAACTTGACTAGCCAATGATTCTGCTTCTTACTTGACTATAGTAAAATTTCATTTTGTTCAGGCATTTATTTTAAATAAACTTTGAAGCATAATTTGCATATAATAATATTCAGTGATTTTAAAAGTGTATAGTTCAAGGAATTATGACAAATGTGTATTCATGTTTATATTTTCATTCCCTCAAAATTTCAAAATAATTGAAGTAAATATCCAGGAAGCCATTCTTTTTCTTTCTGTCCTTACGTTTTAGTTTTACCTGTTCTCACTTAATATAGATTCATGTCAAACTATTTAATTTAAATAAAATAATACAGTATATACAATTTTGTATTTGGTTTCTTTAGCTCAAAGTATTTTTGAGATTCAATTTTGTTGTGTTTATGAGTATTTTTATTGTTGCTGTGTAATATTCCATTTTGCTGATATACCTAAATATGTTCATCAGTTCACCTATGGATGAAAGTTTGACTTGGAACACAAATTAATGAGATGTAAGTTCTATCTTTGTTCTTATTTTTCCTAAGTATTTTGGCCATTCTAGATTCATTGCATTTGTACATAAATTTTGTACCAGCTGGTCAATTTTGACCTAATAACTCTGTTACTTTAATTCAAAATTTTGTTTAAATCACAACTTGCAGAGAATAACTTAAAATTATATTACCGAATGTATGTGCATAATGTACCTCTCTATCATTTAGTTCCTCTATAATGTCTCTTTGCAATGTTTGGTAGTTTTCATTGCACATGCCCTTCACCTTGCTCACCTCACCACTGTAACCACCTCCTTAGAAGTTTGCTCGGGAGATTTTGCATCTCCATTTCATTTACTCTAAACCACTACTTCACTCAAGTTTTAAGTACGCTTCCCAGCCACACATTCAAACCATGCCCAGGTGGTCACACAGAATATTATACTTTATGTCACTGGAGTGTGCCTCCAGGTAAATAAAGCCTTACTTCTCCAGGTTTATATTACATACTTATTGAGGGCACTATTTTCAATATTCACTTCTATTTGTCTCTGAGTTTCTGCTAGTACATATGTACCTATTGGGCAGTTCATAGTACAGAGTATTTCCCTTCCTGGACTAACAATTGAGTGTATGTATAGATTTGAGTCAAATATTAAAGACATATATGATCTTAAGGTTGGGAAATACATCACAAGGCACTCACCTCCAATAATTTCTTGACACAGTCAAGGGGAGGTCGCCCTCTAGCAGTAGTGATGGTGCTGCTCTCAAAGTCCAGAGATACCGGAAAATATGGGGAGGCAGCATTCTGAGCTCCACCTTTCCCAGCAAATCCTCAAGTCCTCAGGTCCCACTTATTCACCACCAAGCCTCGATGTCAGGAAACCCACAGAAGCGGAGCATTCCACATCTTTTGCATTTGTTCAACACTTCTGATTAAATCCTGGACCCGTTTTGTTTTCTTTTTTTCAGTGCTGTCTGTCCACAGCAAGAAGGCCTTCTTGTTTTTCTAGTATGTTGTGAGTGAGTTAGTAGTTGGCTGAACCGAGCCTGCCATTCTTTAACCTCAAGACTTGTGGCGCAGTTGAAAAACGGTACACCACCTCCCCAAGCCTTATAATACCTTGCTCTCACAGTTTTCGAGAGCTGGATTATTAGATACACCTGTGTATCTCCACCCACCTGAATCTCATTCAACTCTCTACAGTTAGTTCAGTCTTATAAAATGTGGCGGTAAAGCAAATCTGAAGTTCTCAGCACTTCATTTATGACCACTGATGGGGGCCTTTTTGCCATTTGACCTAAGAGGGAACCAATTTCCAAATCCCATCTTAAGGGGCTACTTTCCATTGCAAATTCTAGTACCAATTGTTTGGTTTAGGTTCCTCCCTGAAAGCAGATCCTGAAATAAGCACTTGGAAATACGTAGGTTTTGGGGGTAAGTGGAGTAGCAAAATGGAGAGAGTGGGACAATGGGACAGGGAAAGAAGAAAAGCCAGTGACTGAGCACTCATGAGCTAGTTATTGTTGTGCCCAACCAATGAGGGCTCAAACCCCTCCGAGGGAATCATCTGAGAAAGTACATTGCATCTTACTATTATCCTTCCAAGAAGATGGGGGATGAAACATCTATCCACTAATGAGTGATGACATTGGTGGAGACTCACTGGAAAGGCATTAAATTCCCCTCGGTTCCTAATTCCTCTAATTGTAATTGAGTGGCATTCCAGAGCAGAGAGACATCAAGCGAACATTTGATAATAGGAAACTGGCGGAGGCGCGTGACCATCAGACCTAGCCGTGTGTGCTGAAATCAGATGTGCTGAAATCAGGTGTGCTGAAAGACGTGGCCTGGAGCCTCGCGTGCAACTATTATAACAGCACAGCACCTGTGTCCCTACACCAGGCCTGGCGCTTAGTAGGATATCAATAGTGATTCCTAATTTAATAAATTGTGGATAAATTAACATAGTTAAATTCTAATAAAACCACAAGCTTAAAATATTAATCTAACATAAACAACCATATTCTCGGAGAGAAGAACTCCTTAACCAGTTATCCCCTTAAATGGATGAAAAGCTTGCCGCCCCCCCCACCCCCATCATTTCTTAAACTACAAAGTCTTAGCAGAGAAGAGCTACCTCCTTTACATCAGCAGTAAACACTCCCCGTTCCTGCGTTGCGCTTCCTCATCCATTGTGCGTGCTTTGTGTTCTTTAGTTCAGTAGTGTGTTTGTCATTAAGGAGCGTGTCTGAATTCCGGTGTGCACTAATGGGAAATGTTCATTGGCATTTATATCCTTTTGAGGCAAGTGCCTGTGATGTATCTTTGACATTGATGTTCTAATGTAGCTCATTCGTGTCAGATTTCTCTTAATCCCATCAACCTTGGCTGGAAAATCATTTGAGAAAGGCGGGTGGAGGTGTGGGAATCATCTTTATGCTTGCTCATGCTGTAATTATTTCAGGGGCTGAGGAAATTTAACAATGTGCTGCACTTTAAGTACTTTGTGACAGTCATCATCTTTGATCAATGTTTTAAAGCTTCACTGCTGCTAGAACGGATGAAAAGCAATTAAACAGAATTACTGTTGAGTTGTTATTCAAGGTCCATCATGTTTTTCATTCTTTTCCCCCCTCTGCTCTTAGGAAGAATATGTTTTGTAATACACTGACACAGACCATCATATTTCACTTTGAGTGGTAGCAAATCTCTTGTCTTCTGATGAAGTCATTGATAAAGCATGCCTGTGTTGGATTGAAAGATTTATTCTAAATAGGTTATGTTGATATTCACTGTGAGACCACTTTTCTAATGTGTTTGCTATTGCATTTAGATCTGGTTAGAAAATACAATCAACACGTTCTGAGTGGGTTTGGCCTTATGTAGCCATTCATTAGTTGAAACAGAGAAATACATACATTTTCATTACACAAGAGTAATGATTGGTGGGATATACTGACTTTTCATGTACTCTGAATTAAAATAAAAATTTAATTAAACAATAAATATTGTATACAGATACATATTTGACTGTTAGAGCATAATAAGCTACTTGAATAAGAAAATTAGCTGAACATTTAATTTTTAAACTATATTTAAGCATAATGCATGTTTTAACTTTAATACCATACTGAGTTTAAAAAGTAATTTAGTAGTTATAAAAATAATTTTTGCTATTAGGCATATATACATAGTAAGTCACAAATTCAGTAAGCTAACTCAGAACTACTCTTTGGTGACCAGTGACACTTAAATTGTATTTGACAAAATTAATTCAACAAACATTTATTGAACACTACTATTTGGTGGATAATTTACTCATCTTTGGAAGTTATAATAAAGCATCTCAAGATTTCTACTTTCACACTTTATAGAAATGACTTGTACTATTCATTCCCTGTCCTAGGGTCTATGATAGAAGAATGTGAAGGAAACACTTGAATTTCTCTGATTACTAGATATATATGTAGCTCTTTCTAAGAAACTAGCAATTATTTAATATTAAACTATCAAATAGCATTTAGAATGCCTTCTATTATGCAACATACATATAAACTAGTCAATTAGTGGCAATAAATATCAAATAATGTGCCTAGTGGAAATAAAAAAGCTTTTTATAAGAGATAACATTTAATTTTATATCAGAGAAGGGGAAATTTTTATTACATGCAGAGAAAATACATAAAAAGTATGAAAGCAAATGACGCATCTGAATATATTTAAATTGCTTTCCTGGGAATTAGATTTAAATACAAGATAAGAACTTAGAGATACATATGCTTAATCACAATAAATGCAATAGTGAAAGAAAAATTTAAAGCAGTATTTAAAATAAATGAATAAAACAAATTGGGTAAAGTAGAGGAGAAGATACTCCCAAGATAAACTGGCATGGCCAGAAAGAGAATTGTGTGGCTGAGAATCATAAGGGGGTGGAATAAAAAGGGGTGACCAGGAATGCACGTGTATGTACGCATATGAGTTAGGGAGAATGACAAAAGCAGAATATAAACCAACATATTTGACAATTTAGAGAGTGTTCTTTCAACCCAAAATAAATTAAACATGAGGAAACATAAAGCCCAGATTGTACTGTTGTCTTTTTGCCATGATTTAAATAGAATAATGAAAACTCATCAAAAAATATCTCAGATAAAAAGTTTTACTTTTTCTTTTTATAATGTTTACTTTTGGTTTGATAAAGCAGACCAAGTCAAAGAAAATGAAACTGAGTAAATGTATTTTTGATACTGAAATTAAGACTATGTCAAGGGCAAACCATTGTTTTCTAAAAGAGATTTTAAAAGTATGAGAATCAGTAAGTGTGTAACAGTGGGGAGACTGTTTTAGACAATACATTAAAATGCTCTACTGTCTTCTGTGATTATGTAAAAAGCAGAAACCATAAGAAGTCTTAGGATGTAAGAGGAAAATAAAAGGAATCCAAATAAGAGCAATAAAGTAAAGTTGCTTTGGTTCTTATCCATGCATAATAACCATGTGAGTTTGAAAATAAGAAAGCCTCTAAAATGAATCAGACATTGTTAGAAGATCTCATAAAAGAACAATAATTTGATCGTATTTCTAACTTCAGGAAAGAAAATATTTAGATGATTTTAGAAACCGAAAATTGTAAAGATTGGGAAGCATGGAAGTACTTTGGAACCAAATATTGAAATAGAAAAAAGACAAGAAATATAAAAACTGGATTTTTATGCCCTAAAAGCCTGATTCAAAATCCAGAGGTGAAAAATTTGAGGAAAAGCCCTCTGGAAATTAAAAAAAAAAATCCTTTCTTTTGTTTTTTTTTACATTTATTGCCTTGGATTAATTAGGCAACAACTAAACATTAGGGCCATTCACTCCTTCATATATTCATCCATTGCTTGTGGTTGGTTGTTTATGTGACAACTTAGGTGCTGCAGATACTGGTAGATCTCTCATCACCAGACTTTAGGTAAAACAATGTCATTCATCCTACCTGTACCCCTTCACAGACCATTCATTCTGTCATGCAATTAACTTTTTCCCCTTTTATTGTCTTGTCCCCCACTGAATTTATGGGACAAGTGTAAACTACAAACTAGAAAGTTTTACACTTGGATGAATCCCTAAACTAGTAAATAACCCAACCCAGAGACTCCTAATAGGCTACAAAAAGCCCTAGACAAATTTATGACAAATTCTGAATCCCAGTCAGGAAGACATTTTTGACAAAAATTTAGAGTAGGTATTGATGGCAATTGATTTGATTTTCAGATGACATGGACCTTTGAAGGCTATAGTACAGGATATAGATCCAAAAGTTTTTTAACAGGCTGGTAGTCGTGGTGAATCTAAACAGGTGAATCTCAATAGGAATAGGATTCTGCCCTTAGTTTCAAATACTTTGCCAAATAAATTGGCTGTAGAGCAACTGTGGCTTTGTAGCTGTATATGTTGAGTTGACCTTTTAATTAACATGAGATAATGTAGCAGCCAAAATAACAAATGAGATCTGAAGTTGTATGAATTACTGGAAATAGAATATCTAGAGTAACTAGTGGGCCAAGACCATTACCTTGTCACGGGCCCTTTCTCCTTGGCTAGAAAATAAGCAACATAAGAGCAGAAACTGTCACTTAATACAACTCCTAATGTTCAGATGCTCATTTTTTGAAAGAGAAATGCAAAATTATGCCATGAAGAAAACAAAAATTAAAACCACCAAAAAGTAACAGTATATATTTTTAAATTTTGGTATAGCCCCTCTATGCGTAATGTTTTTTAACATAAAACCAAATTGGATGTTTTATCTTTTGGATCATATTTTTTAGTATAAATAACCCTGTACTGATTTTTATCCCATTTATCACCCAAAATATTACAAATATATTTTGACATTAAAACTACTTAATTTCCCTAATTGGCATGGCTCAGTTGGCTGGGCATCATTCTGCAAAGGGAAAGGTCACCAGTTCGATTCCCGGTCAGGGCACATGCCTGGGATGCTGGCCTTGTGCCTGTTAGGGGCACATGCAAGAGTCAGCTGATTGATGTTTCTCTCTCACATCGATATTTCTCTCCCTTTCTTTCTCCCTCCTTTCCCCTCTTTCTAAAATAACAAAATAATTCTAAAAAATAGTTAATAAACATAACCATTGTATAATAAATAATTATTGCATGGTATTCAATTTGTATAAGTATACCATAATGTTGACATTTAGGACTCTTAAGACTAACATATTTCTAATTTTCTCATGAAAATAATTGATTCGACTTTAGTTTTATTTCATGTCATTTGTTTTGGTTCTATTACCAGAAATCATCAAAGTTAAAGCATTGTTTTAATCATCATCCATATTCTCCTATTTCCTAAAAACTTTAGAGGAAAACAATTTGCCTTGATTTGCTATCCCAGTAAGCTATGGAAAGGCCTTTCTTACTCTGCTCTAGTGTCACAAATTATATTCTCCAGCAGCAGAAACTGAGACGAAATGTAAGAGGCAAGGTCTTCCGTTCACAGGGAATCGATACCTGTGAATAGAAGAAGCTGGACTGAGCAAAAGGAAAAGATCAAACTACAGTAAAGGACTGACAAAGCCTCAGCCAACATAATAGCTGGCTCTGCATCAGTAACCACCTGGTAGGATGTCTCATGCCCTATTGCAATGACAGAACCTTGGTGTCCCCACCTGATTCACTAATTGTCCATGGGCTGTCACAGGAAGGATGCGACTTGGGGGGAGCTGGCTCTCTGCAACTGAGGCTGGCATGATGGAGCTGACAGCTGGACAGCTGGCTGCACTCCCTTGCTGGTGGACATCCAGTCCTTCTTTGAAGCGGAAATCAGGCAGTGCACATCCATGTCTGCAAACGTCTTGCCGTCTGTGTCAGGTTCTCTCATTTGAATCCTTTTTATTTGAGTTAAATCTTAGACTCTCTCTTTACAATGTCTTATTCTAGTCTTGATGTGTCTCTTTTGTACAAATTTTCAATTGTCCAACAGGGCTATGTTGTTTAATGTGATTATTCCCAACTGCAGCAAGAAAATCCCAAATATGTGTTAGGGGTAGAGTAGAATATAGCCAGGATATGCAACATGTCATTAATTCATAAATTAATTATATTACACTTATAGTTATCTGATAGCTTCCCCCACATTAAAACATTTTAAGAGGAATTATTTTTTCCTGACCCACTTAGTGACCTTGCCCTATTATCTCTGTCTGATATAATGAGACATCAATTACCCTAAACTGATTTACTGAGACTGTTTTAGTCTTGATACAATAAAATTGTAATTACTAGTTAAAAGATATAAATAATATACAAATTAATTTTTCAAACACTACATTATCCAGCATTCAAAAAATCCATAGAGGTAGCAAGAATAAAAATAATATTTATTGACATTTACTATGAACCAGCACAGTGTGAAGTGCTTTACACACAATATCTGATTTAGTATTCCTAAGCCACTTTTGAATTAGGCATCATTCATATTGTCTCCACTTTACAGATAAAAATATTAGAACGCGAAGAGGGACACCTTGCATTTACCATGCAGCACAGGTGTGATTTAGAGCCAGGGGCTTAACAACACTCTTTTTGGGGGGGAAGACCATACATAGTAATAATCCTCTCATCCAGGTGAGAGACCTACATTTTTCATGGCACTGTCTCATACTATTTGGCTAAATGCAGTGATTAGAAATCCCAGTTAATAACAAGACAAAGAATAGAGTATATTAAAAGAATTACTTATAAATGATTATCAAAAAATTAACTAACATTTGTAAATGAAAGCTAGTTGCAGCTTTCTTGGAAAGTATTATTGAAAATTAAATAATACCGAAAAATAACTAAATATATAAAATACATATACTACATATAATATTTAGAAAATATTATCTCCTTTACATTTATGTTCAAATTTTTTCTCCTGAAAGCAACTTAATACAATAATGTGTATTTGATTAATATATTGCCAATGACAAATTTAATCACCAGAAAATAATATGAAAAACAATTAAAAATGCTTAATGCAATTCTTTATTTTGAAATAGGAGACATTCCTCTGTTTTGTTTTTTCATTTTTCATTTTTCTGTGTGTGTGTGTGTGTGTGTGTGTGTCTATGAGTCTTTGGGCAAATGCTGAAAGACAGAGAATGAGTTTATCGTTTTTGGAAGAGATTCTCCTGCTTCTTTCCTGTGAAAAGTGAAGTGCTCTGCCACTCACTGGTTCCCAACCTCAGGAGAACCCCCAGGTGAAATCCTAAACTGGCTCTTGTTCACCGAGGCCAAGGAGAAATGGAAGAAAAAGCGGACCACTCCAGATTGGTAGGTGGCAGGTTTAATAAGGAAGGGATCTCACATACAAGACTTGTTCTGGGAGGCAGCCCCTAATGAGGTCTCCACACCCTTCTGCCAGAATCTGGAGTTTATTCAGGGGCCTTAACACAGTTCAGTCATGTCTACAACCCCCATTACTCTCTAAAGGGTTTGTCCTTGAAATAGCAACTACTATGGGAACAGTAAACGGTAGGGGCACTCAAGAACAGGAGAGGAGGGGAGGAAGCTCTGACTGCCCAGGTCCAGCTTGCAGGTCAACGGGCAGCTGTCCTCTTGATGACTTCCTCCATCACTATACACAGTTTTGCAACAAAGGACTGGCCTTTACGTGATTCTTAGAAAGTATATGTCAGGCTTAGCAACTTACAACACCACACATTTATTATCTCACAATGCTGTAGGTCACAAATAAGTCCAGGCATCGTCTTGCTAGGTTTCCTGCTAAGCGTCTAAGGCTGAAATAAAGGTGTTGGCCAGACTGAGTTCCTCCCGCTTCCCTGGAAAATCTGAGGAAGAAGCTGCTTCCAATCACATTTAGACAGCTGGCAAAGCCAGTTCTTTGTTGATGTAGTATTGAGGCCCTCATTCCTGGATGACTATCAGCAGGTGCTATTCTCGGCCCCCAGAATCTGCCTCCATACTCGGCTGCTTGGTACCCTCCATCTGCAAAGCCAGCTACAGAGAATCTCCCTCACATCAAATCCTTTCACATTTTGAAGGAATATCTCTCACCAGGAAGACTCCATTCCTTTTAAGGACTCACCTGCTTAAGTCAGGTTCACCGAGGCCAATCTTTACCTTAAGGCAACACTGATTTGATTTAAGTAATTACTTAATTACTTCAGTAAAATACCTTTTAATACACAATATAGCATAATCATCAGAGTGATAACTGGTCATGTGCACAGGCTCTCATACACTAAAAAGGAGGTGCTTACACAAGGGTAAGGGCCATTGAACCCGAATTAGAATAAGAATCCTACCTACCGCACACGTGCTGGGGCTTCTCAGAGACTCCTCCTGCATCCTTGGAGCTTCACTGAGATGTTCCTTGGAACAGGAACGTCTGAGTTCTTCTTTTGATAGTAGGGCATGAACGTTTCAACAGTCTGGCCTTGTCATTAAAGATGCTATCTCAGCATACGCATACCACTGGTTACTTAAAGGCTTGACAGATATTTCAGGCTCCTGAACAATGTTTGAAGCTTATCTCCCTCACTTTGGTGTATTTATCTCTTACCAAGGCATCCAGAGCACTTCCCACTTCTGTTTGCCAGTCTCAACTAGCACGACACCATTAACACAGCATGACGTTCTAGGAAATGTCAATGTTAACATCCTTGTGAACTAAATTGTGAGTGACAGCAAGAGCACGCATACTAATATGGGACAAATGTGGACTATTTTCCAACTCACATAAAACAGAAAAACTTCTGAACACTTTTCCCAAAACTTTTCTCAAAACAAAGTTAGAAGACATTTGTTAGCACACTAGCTACCCGCCAAATAGTCCAAGTCCCGTGGAGGTCCCCTCAGAGACTTCTGTTCATTGTCCTCTGGTTAAACCCCTTGATTCAGGGGCTTATCACATCTATCTGGGATAAAAAATGGAAAGAGGGTTATTTGTCATTCCATTTGACCCAAATACTCATTTGCTTTTTGTAGTGTATTGTGTCTACTTCTCAATTTTGTTTGTTTTTTCCCCCTCAGGAGTGAAATAGAGAGTCATTTGCATTGCTGTTTTCTTTCCTCAGTCTCAGATTCTTGATTTTTTTTTTTTTTTCTTATCCAGGTATAAATGTCTATTCATCAGCTGAAGCTGCAGTAGGAAAAGAGAAGTTCATTGTTACTTCCCATTTCTATACTTCTTTCTTCCTGGAAGTCTGGAGCTCCTGTTAAAAGCTCTGATTATCATGTAGACACATCTCTGCCATCAGCATTCCAGCCTGCAGCAAGCCCTGATGTGACCCTTTCATCACCAAAAGCCACTGGCTGGTGTTAGTGAGCAAGCTCAACTGTGCTAGCTTTATTTGGCTGTTGCTGAAGAAAAGGCAGTTCCATGAAAGGAGGCAAAATTCCGTTTCCAGGGAGGGCTCTGGCGTCCACTCGACTTAGGCACGTTAGGGGTTCCTTCTCTTTTCATCAAGCATCTGCTTAGGGAGGCTGCCTTGCCCTCCAGCCCTTGCCACTCCTCTCATCTGAGGAGACTCAGAGAAGCCTGATGGCAATGTGGCAATGGGAATAGTGAAGAGTGTTTTTTAAGTATTTGGAGATAAAATAAGCAGTTCCCCTTCACTCTGTGTTTGAGACCTAAGGGGCTGTGTGCTGTAGGGTTGAGAAGGCATGCCCCAGATCTCTGAAACAGTAGTCTCCTACATAGGCTTTCCTGGCACAATGTCTTCCTAATGATATCTCCCCCCTCCTTTCTTACCTTCCAGATGTTTCTAGTCACTATCCCAGTTTGTCCAACTCTGACAATTTTCTTCCCGTCATTTTTTTTTTTTTTTTTCATATCCAGTCTGGTTTTTGAATCAGCCACAGAGCTTCAGCTGCTGGCAGTGTTCCCAGGAGTTTGGCCCAGAGCTAGTGAACATTAATCTCTCAGACATCCCTGCAATTCAGGAGGGGAGCTTTTCTAATACAGCAGGCTGTCCACAAATGGAATCAGAGTCGAAGAAAGTATTTTTTGCTTCCTGAGTTCATTGGCTCTCTTTCCATCTTCTGATGGCTCAGTCTGTTGCTTTCGTGAGAAGTTAGTCTCCTATGTTAACCACTGTCTGCCAGCATTCACATGTTTTACATTTCTAGCAATTCCGAATGAATAAATTTTGAATCTAGTTGTGTCTCACATCTATAGGGGGAAAATATTCTCGCAATTCCTCCAGGTATTGTCACATATCTATTTGTCCTGAAATGTTCCCCAAAGTTTCTGGTCGTCTCTGCAAATTAGGACAGTGGGTTCTTTGATTGTTTCTCCCTATCCTTAACCTTAATGCTCATAAAGCACTAGGGACTCAGGAGAGGGAGTCATTGAACTGAATTCTAGGCAGGTTTTTCTCCTTGTAAACAAGGAAAAGTTACTGGTTAATGGTTAGTAGTAGTTTTCTGTTCCAGACCCTCGTTTCAAGTTGAATGCACCTCACTAGGATGCCTGAGCGATCCCCCTTCTCCAACGCCTGCATTCATTCATGGTAGGTTCTGGCTTTGCAGGCAAACAATAAAATAAAGAGACAACTGACCCTCCTTATAACCCAGGGTCTTGTCTCTCTTTGGTCCTGATGAGCCTCAGTCAGGAATATAACTTAATATCCTTTGTGATCTGTCTTTATGCCCAAAGAGTATGTCTTCTATGACCATGAACTCTGCCCCTCCAGGTGACGTAACTTCAACCACAGAGATGTGTGTGCCAGCCTCTAGGTGGTCAAAATGAATGCATCCGCTGTATTCCAAAGGCCATTCTGGTGCTGGGAGAATATGTGCTTTGTGAGAATGAAACAGTTTAATTTTTATCATTGATTGTTAAGGTTGCCTTGCAGGGTTCCAGTTTGAAAAGTACTGTTTATGGCCCCATACTAAAACGCATAGCAAGAACTTTTTGCATAATAATCATTTATATTTCTACGTACTGGCAACAAACAGCAGGACATTTAAAGCAGTAATCAATTGTAGCCAATGCACCGCTCTGCTAGGGGAGGTTGACAACAGGGAGACTGTGCAGTTGTGGCGTCAGGAAGTATGTGGGAAATCTCTGCACCTTTCTTCTAATGTTTGTGTGGCAAGGATGTCCTCTCTCAGAGCCCAGTTCAGCGTAGCACTTTCCTCGCAAGTACAATAAGAAAATAAAAAAGAAATTTAAAAAGTATAAAGATTAGATATGAAGAAATAAAGCTCTATATGCAGATGACAAGATTGTCTATGTAGAAAATACAAAAGAATGGACCCAAGACTTCTATAACTAATAAATAAGTATAGCAAAATTCCTGGATAAAAGGTTAATCAACAAAATAGTTGAATAGGGGATGCCCAGGGATTGCTGTAGGGCGTGAAGCTATTCCGTACGAGGTTGTAACGGTGAGTACAAGACAGTAAGCATTTGTCAAAGTCTCTAGAACTTAGCATGACAAAAAGTAAACCTTATGGTTTATAAAATTTTACAAAATAATATAAAGGTATTACAACTGTCTGAAATGAATTCTTTGAAGGGGGATTGAGGTAATAAGATACTGACTTAAGTACCTTTGTAAATGAAGTTTGTGAGACTAAAAACAAAAGAACTGTACTTAAAACTTATACTCCAGTTGATGAAGTTGTTTACCACGGATATATAGCTTTATAATTCTGAAATAACTATGCATGTCTACTAGAAATGAACAATTAAGTAAATGGATGATGGATAGTTAGAAACTTAGAGATAAACAGGGAGGAAGATAGAACAATACATGTGGTAATGGGTTCCAGTTGGAAACATTAGTATGAACTCATATTTACCTTTATATAAATACAGATTGTTACACAGAAATACAGAGAGATGTGTATATATACAAAAGTTAAAATAAATCAGAACAAATCAAAAAATTGTTTTGATTTGTTTTTTCAGCTGAGAAGGCCTAGAAGTAATGATACCTTGGTGGTAACGAGCTCTTCTAATATTCACATTTTGGTTTTTAATATAATGTTTCCATGAAAGAATCCAATTCCCCTTGAAAAAAATGATAGATGCCAAGACTGGATAGGAAATATACAAAATGAACCTGGAGTACTTTGTAGTACCACAATATAAGAAACGATCTTTTTTTTTTAATCTTATTAATTTGTGTTTAGACAGAAGGTAAGGGAGGGAGAAAAAGAGGGAGAGAAACATCAATGTGTGGTTACCTCTCGAGCTCCCCCAACTGGGGACCTGGCCCACAATCCAGGCATGTGCCCTGCCTGGGAATTGAACCAGCGATCCTTTGGTTTGCAGACCAATGATCAATCCACTGAGCCACACCAGCCAGGGCCCAGAATATATGAAAAAAATCTTTTGAAAAATCCCCTCTACGTAAATAGTGGAGGTATTTCAAAAGGACACAGAGCCCAGTTGTTAAGAGGCCCCAATGGTCAAAGCTTTAACAATTTGAGCAACATGATCAATAAAATAGTATTCAGTTATTACCCAAATTGTAAAATATCGATATGACTATATTGATATAAAAAGTATTGATTAAATAAATAAATGTGAGGGAGTAAATATATTTCCTCTTCAGAATAATTTCAAATAATTTGGGGATTTCCTCTGCCTTTAAGGAGATGGAACATTACTCCCCACTCTTTAAGTGAGTCTCTAAATAGTACTATCTTCCAATAGTACCGAATAAGAAGGGAAAAATGGTAACTGTACAGTGGAGAAGGCATGACAAACTCAACCTGAAGCCAGGAGATCCAGGTTAACACCAACAGTGATAAGACATATTAATAGTGTACACCTGATATAACATAATGATACTGGCACTTAATAAAACTCTTAATAAGTAAAATTTAATGTCTGTGGTGTTTCTTCCGAAAACATTTTAATCATGCAAAAACCAGTAGGGGAATCCTAGTTGAGAGACATTCTACAAGATACCTTACCAGTGTTCTTCAAAGCTCTCAAATTCATCAAAAACAGGAAAAGTCAACCAAGATCAACCTAAGACCCTACTACTAACTATAATGTGGTATCATGGATGACATCCTAAATGGAAAAAAGACATTGGGTAAATAGTGGGAAAAATGTAATAAAGCATATACTTTTTAAAGTACTTAAGATATCATGAAGTAATAATGTATCAGTGTTGTTTCACTAATTGTGACAAAGACACTGTAGTAATGGAGGATGTTAACAGAAAAACTAAGTGAAGGATATATGGGAATCCCCTGTATGATTTTTGCAATGATTTTGTAAATCTAAATGTGCTCTAATTTTTTTCAATAAAGTTTCTTTAAAAAATAATGAAAAACCATTTACTATAGGATGAAAAACAAGCAAAACTTAGAAATAAATTTAACATTTTACTTGGGAGATCTATACCTTGAAAACTATAAAGCAGTACTGAAGAAAATTAAAGAAGGTCTAAAAAGTTGAGAGAGGTACAGCAGTCATGGAATAAAAGAGTATTTTTTGGGATGTCAGGTCTCCCCAAACTAATGTCTGGGCCTAATGCAACCCTATTTCATCACAACATTTTTTTAGCCCTCTACACATTAATTCTTGAATTTATGTGGAAACACAAAGGACATAGAAGCATCAATTTCTTTAAGGAAAGAAACAAGTTAGAGGACATATACTACCTGATTGCAAGGCTTCCTCTAATACTGCAGTAAGTAAAGTAGTTTGCTAATAAAAAATATATGGACATATAGATAAATAGAACACCATAGAGGACAAATAGAACAACAAATCTATCATAGATAGTCAATCAATTCTTTAAAAAACACTTGACAAAGGAGGCAAGAGCATACGATGAAGTAGAGACAGTCTTTTCAATAAATTGCGAGAACTGGACTGGCTAATGCAAAAAAATGAAACCAGACCATCTTATAGCATACACCATAATAAACTCAAAATGGATGAAAAGCAGATATAATTCATGAGACCATAAAAATCCTAGAGGAAAACATAGGAAGTAAAATTTCAGATATCTCATGTAGCAATATTTTCATTGATATATCTCCTAGCACAAGGGAAATAAAGTATAAAAATAAACAAATGGGACTACATCAAATCAAAAAGCTTCTCCACAGATAAAGAAACCATCATCAGTTAGAAATATCAGTTAAAGATATTTCTGCTAGCTGATATCAGTCCTGTTTCATACATTCCATTCAGTGTGAAAAGCTGGTCAGTTGGTTTCCCACATGTTGTTAAATAGAGAGTGAATGGATATTTACAGCCTTCGCAATGTATAAAACCAAGTCAAGCTTTTATTGAAAAGAAAAAGGTCACTTTTCTTAACAAAGTATGCTTTTTATAATTACTAACCAAAACAGAAAAAAGAAAATTGTAACAGAAAGCAAAAACTGTACTATGGATTAAGTCTATAAAAATTGGGTCTCAAAACCAAAGAGCAACCAAACTGGGGTATCCAGAAAAATTTACAAGAAGAAAGCATTTTCCAACTCTGGGAAAGGTAGTAAATAAAGAGTTCGATGAGGAGTTAAAGGAATAAAAAGAGAGAGCATCTCCAGGCCACTTCATCCATCCAGCCCCAACTCAGAAAGTATATTGAAGGACACTGGAAACTTTACATGAAGACATTCTAACTCACGTACATTTCAATTTTCATAGCAACATGTCAGTTACATGATTATACACATGAAGGCACAGAAAACCATCAGTATCAAAATAGTGCCATAAAGTGTCACCGAAAGAAAACCTAATACTGGACTGTAAGAATAAAAGGTAGGTGGAACTAAAATGAGAAATATTGTCTGGCCTTTCCAATGGGATCCTAAGGCTCTCCCTCCTAAAACCGGCGTGCAGAAAGAAAATATCCCATAATACACCCCGCCACACACACACACACACACACACACTGCCCCACCATGGATGCACTCTCATTGTGTCCTGCGGGGAGGGACAAAAAACACATTTCCCAAATCCCCAGGAGATGTGTTCCGTGTTTTGTTTTGTTGGAAAGGAGGATACTAGAAGAAAAAGAAAATTAGGATTCTGGTGATGCTGGGGCACCTATTTCAGAACTTCTCTGACTCTCCAGATGCAAATCGACTTTCCCTAAGTCCTTAGACGTTTCCATAGCCCCTGGAATTAATTCTCTAGTGGTTTTATCTAATAACAAGAAATGAACCCTATTACAATAATTCAAGTTGCTAAAACTATGGCTCAGTATAATTCTATGGAAATCAGGGATACACAATAAACTTCCCTGAAGGAGAGCAACCCAGATCTAAGTAAAGAGAATCACTAAAGACTTGTTGCACAGGTCAAACACTCAAAACGGCTTTTGCATTCTTCAGAGTGAGACTACTGCTGATTGCTGTTTATAATGCACTATCACTGTCCATCTTGCAGTTCCCTGAGATGTTACCACAGTTATCAACAGTTAAGGAAAGCGTATTCACAGTACACAGAAAGTTAGAATAAATACATCAGGGATTTTATCTACTCTCAAGAAGTGTTATATTGCAAACTCAAATAACAATAATGATGATGATAATCTCAGATAATGATCTGTATTTTCTCTTCTTTTTTGACTCCACGAAAACGTATTGATACCTCATTGCATCCACTCTGCCATTCCCTATTGGCCATGTGATAATCTGATCTGACTAGAATTTAAATCACATTTATTCTGTTCTCTGTATGGCTTGAAGTTATTATGTGATATTTCTCACACACGCACAAAAAAACACCTCATTTTCTTCTTTGTTCTAAAATCAAAGTTGTGTTGCCACATGAAAAATAAAGGCATATTTTACTTATATTGACAACTTTTAAATTCTAAATATTTTTTCCTGATAAGAATTTAGTTAACGTTTTCATTTTTGTGAATTATTTTCCTTTCTCTTTCTTCCTTTATTATCTTCTGTAACATTCTTCACAATCCTTTCCCTCTCTTCTCTCTTTTTTCTTCCTTTTTTTCCTTCTCTCCTTCCCATTGTCCTCCTTCCTTCTCTCTTCTTCCTTTCTTTCTTTTTCTTTATCTTTTATCTCTATTTGCAAGTACAAAGAGAACTTTATGCCATTGGTACTCCAGAAATATCGAGCTCAGAAGCTATATGTTCTCCCTTATCTGATTGACCATGTATGCATGTGTGTGCACACCTGTGCATATGCATTTTTCCCCAAATTTGAGAAAATGTGGTCACAGTGATACCTTAATTCTTTAAAGCTAATTAGGAGTGATTTTGTAAAGTAACTAGATGGCTACATATTGCTTATGGAAAATTATCTTGGTGAAAATCAAAAATTAGACCAGCTGTGTACATTTACACACAAGTTTATGAATTTACAAAGCATTTAAGATTGAATTTAAATGCATTTGTTTCACAAAAGGACTCTGATTAATTTTGGAATTTCAGAGAGGCAACAACAGATGTACTTTAGAAGTAGGAGATAAATATGCAATGCCCTTTGAAGTTTCATTAGTTTATCATTTTGTTTCCCACTTCTGTCAGCATTTTCCCAGCAGTGTAAAACATATATGTACACACACAGATGATGAAACTGTGCATGAGTCCTGATATTTAAGGAACAGATGGCTGACTAAATGTGATCATTTACAATATATGTAACTAGCTTATCTGTAAACTCATATTCAGCAATATATTTATCTCATTAGTGGATGTATACAGTCCAAAATACGTAGCTCTTTTATCTAATACATTAGAGGAATGTTTATAGATTACCTCAAGAACTCCCACCCCTGTGGGATGCTAAAGATATAATCATGCTAATAATGATGCTAAAAAGAAACATATTTGAAGGTTATTAAAATTAAGGTTTATAAAATATAATGGGAAAACCTTTTCTACATTATTTTCTCACTCAGTTTTCCAAATAAACTTTTCTCCAAGCTCCCATTCCAACTCCCAATTGGCAAAATGTGGAAAGAAATTTGGGACTTACTAGAGAAATTGAGCTAGAATCTGGGTGGTGTTTCTTCTGTCTTTAGTTATATTCCCAGTGCTTAAGTCCAATTTACAAATTGGGAGCACATGTCAATAATAACTGACACTCACTCTTGAGAAACAATTAGAAAGGTTTTCTCTGAAGTTGCCAATGTCTTTCTTTTGCCTTTAGGAACAAATGTTTTGTATCATCTTCTCCCCACCATCTACGTTCCCTAAAGTTTTTAGTTGTTTTATTGTGTTCCCTCTCCTGAAGAAGATTTGCAAATATTCGACATTTAAAATGAGCAGAAAGACATGCAGATTTTCTCGTACATGTTGTTCTAATACAAGTAGTCAATATTTTACTTATGTGCTGATTATTATTCAGCTCCCTCATTTTTCCTTAAAACAACTACAAAACTATGTGCTACTAAAACAAAAAAACAGTTTGTAGTTAAAACAGATTAACTTATATAATAGTTACAGCTAACATTAGGGGATGGATATAATGCAAAAATAAATGACAAAAAGAATTGGAAGCATAAAAGGGAATTAAATTTTAATGTTTTTTAGAGTATTTGTATTTATCTTTGATCCCCAATTTTACAATGCTTATAATATAGAATATGTTTCAAATTTCATTTTTAACTAAAAAATACAAACAAGTATCTACTGTTATTATTACAGAGTAAACTATCAAAACACATTTGAGTAAATGTTATGATTTAGCTGTATCCACAAAGCTACAAAACATTGGAGGGACAATGTAAAGGAGACAAATAAATAGATTTTCTACATTCTTGAATTGGGAGACTCATTTGATCTGCAGAGGCAATGAAACTGCCATCAAAACCACAGCTAACTTCTTTGTGGAAATTGACAAGCTGGTCCTAAATTGTACATGGAAATTTAACAGAATTAGAATGGCCAAAAATAAATTTGAAAGAGAAGAACTAATTTAGAAGACTTCACTTTCCAATTTTAAAACAATACAAAATTACAGTAATTCAGACAGTGTGGTACTGGAATACCTATAATCATATATTTCCATGAAATGGAATTGAGAGTACAGAAATAAATCTACACATTTATGACTGACTCATTTTCCATAAGAGTAAGAGGACCATTCAATAGGAAAAGAATAGTTTTTTTCAACAAATATTGCTGGATATCCACATGCAAATAAGTCAATCAGACACCTACCTCAACTATTTACAAAAGTTAATACAAAATGGATGAGTGTCTGTTCAGGTCCTTTGCCCATTTTTTAGTTGGATTCTTTGTCTTCCTGCAGTGGAATCCTGTGAGTTCTTTATATATTTTGGAGATCAAACTCTTATCTGTGGTATTGTTGGCAAATATATTTTCCATATGGTTTGTTCCCTTTTCATTTTGCTGCTCTTTCCTTTAGCTGTGCAGAAACTTTTTAATTTGATGTAGTCCCACTTGTTTATTCTTTCCTTTATGTCCCTTGCTCTAGCGGATATAAAGGTAAAAATATCACTGTGTGGAATATCTGAAATTTTCCTGCCTATGTTCTCCTCTAGGACTTTTAGGGTGTTGCAACTTACATTTAAGTATTTTGTCCATCTTGAGTTTATTTTTGTGTATGGTATAAGTTGGTAGTCAAGTGTCATTTTTTTTGCATGTAGCTGTCAGTAAATGAATGGATCAAAAAACTGTGGTACATTTACACAATGGAATACTATGCAGCAGAAAGAAAGAAGGAACTCCTACCCTTCGCAACAACATAGATGGATCTGCAGAGCATTATGCTCAGTGAAATAATCCAGATGATGAAAGACAAATACCATATGGTCACCTGTAAGTGGAACCTAATCAACAAAACAAATGGGCAAAATAGAACCAGAGACACTGAAATGAAGAACAAGCTGACAGTAACCAGAGGGGAGGGAGGAGAGGGATAACAGGGGAAAGAAGGGGAAGCGTCATCAAGGAACATGTATAGAGGACCAATGGACAAATACAATGGGGGAAGGATTTAAGGTGGGTAGGACAAAGAGATTAATGAGGGAAATATGGGGACAACTGTAATTGAACAACAATAAAACAATTACAAAATGGATAAAATACTTGAATTTAAGAACTCAAATTATGGCACAGTTGTGGGCAAAAGTAGGTTTATAGTTGTTCATTGGAAAATATTACAAAAATTAATAAATAATATAGAATAAAGTGTTTCACATATAACTGTAAACCTATTTTTTCCCACCCTGTACAAAACTGTCATATGTAAATAGAGTTTTACTTTTTTTCCTTTCCAATCTGAATGCCTTTTATTTTATTTTGTTGCTTATTGCTGGGCTAAAAATCTCCAGTGCAATGTTGATCAGAGTTGGGGAGAGTAGATATTCCTCTTTTTCCTGGTCAGAGCGACAAACCATTAAGTCTTTCAGTGTTTAATAGGGTGTTAGCTATAAGTTTTTCATCCTTATTACCTTGAGAATATTGTCTTCTATCCCCAGTTTATTGCAGGTTTTCATCATGAAAGAGAGTTGGACTTTGTTACATGTTTTTCATGCATTAATTGTGATAAGCCCGAGTTTTTTGCCCTTTATCCTATTGAGATGATTACATTGATTTTTATATTTTGAAATTACCTTTCATTCCTGTGATAAATCTCATTTGATTACAGAACAGTATTTTTTTATATGCTTCAGAACTTGACTTGTAGTAATTTGTTGAAAAATTTGTCTGTATTCTTAAGAGATATTAATCTGCAGGGGTTTTTATTGTTGCAATGTCTAGTCTCAGTATCAAAAAAATACAAGCTGGCCTCATAAAATGTTAGGAAATACACCCTCTTTTTCCATTTTTTTAAAGAGTTTGTGAAAGATAAGTGTTTATTCTGTAACAGGGGTAGGTCAGACCAAAAGTCCCTAGAAAACAGGGGAACCCTTCCCAAAGCAAAAAGTCAGGGGGGCAGGAAAGGGTGCCAAGGGAGCAGAAGGTACAGTGCTTAGGGTGCATTTGCATAATAAAGACAGATTAACACAGCCCAGGCCTACCTATAGAGAGAGGCTGCTGAAGGAGGCTTTGCTGTCTGGGGCAATCTGTAAACAAAGAAAATGTGACTGTGAGAATGTGTGTCAACAGAGTCACTGGTCATATTCTGGGGAGGGGTGGAGCCCGCCTGTGCATGACTGGGGAACATTAGCTCTGACTAAAGACAGCAGCTAAAGAGGGTTAAAGACACTGGGGAACAGTGGACACTGACTTACTGTAGCAGAAGCTGGACACTCCCACTGGCATCCCCCATGCATGGGATTTCAGGAGGGTCTTTTAAAGTAAAGGTCTGAAAGGCTCTGCACCTGTGCTCGCTCTCTCTCTCTCTCTCTCTCTCTTTCTCTCTCTCTCTCTCCTTTTTTTTTCTCTCTCTCTCATCTGCAATGCGCTCTTGGTGCGGGGCTTTGGAGTTTGGCGCAAGCTTTCTCTCTGGACTTTTGGCCCTCAGACATTCTGGACCTCTAGCCCTGCTGCCTGCATGGGTAGGAGTGCTGGTGGGACCGGGAGATGCCGGGCCCCCCAGGGGTTTACACTCCACGTGGAGGGAAGCCTACTTCTAGAGACAAAACCCCGTGCTGGCGGGTGTGCCTCCCTGGGCCTCAGCCCCTTGGACACTAAGATCCAGTGTAGTAGCATAGCGCCTGGTTCTGGACCGCTACGTGGAGACTGACAGCAGCACACTCCAGATCCTGAAGGACGGAGCTGCTGCGAGAAGATGGTGATTCTGAAACCCTCAAGTGTAGATGTTAGGGAGCATGGGGATCTGTTTGCCTGGCTGGCTTAAAGACAGATAAGGAAATGGCGAACTCCTGGGCACGATTTTGGCTTGTAGTTGTTTGGGGAGCAAGAGAAGTTCTGGGCCTCGTGGGAGAGAAGGGTTGAGAGCAGGAGAGCTCTCAGTCCCCCGCAAAGTTGGAAACCTGTTAATGAAAACCCATTTCCCTCCACACAAATGGTTGGGTCATATATAAGGGTAACAAGTGACCGAAAATTAGTTTGCACAGTTGCAATTCCTCTTTAGGCCTCTGCTGGAATTATATTCACCAGTGAAGACATCTTGTGCTGGTTTGTCTTTGTGGAACATTTTTTTTATTACTAACTTAATTTTTTTATGTGTTATGAGCCTATTCAGAATCTTTATTTCTTCCTTAGTCTGCATTGGTAGTTTGTGTTTTGTAGGAATTTGTCCACTTCATATAGGTAATCTAATTTGTGGTCATATAATTTTTCATACTATTCTCTTAAAATTCCTATTTGTAAAGGGTCAGTAAAAACTTTGTGCTTTGATTCCTGATTTTAGTTGAGTCTACAGTCAGCCAGGAAGGTTTCAACTGTGCTTCAGCCTTCATTTTCTGCTTGCACAGAAGTGAGAGCAAGGGGGCATCCTTAGGTCTTTCCTGAACAGGTGCCCAACCCTATGTGTACGTGTCCTCTTTAAGATTCCCAAAATATATGGGAGAATTCTAAAGCCCATGGGATATCTAATTACTCAGTTTTTCTTTTTCATCTTTTTGGTTAGTCAATTCTTTGCTCTACCTGTTATCTATCACCTCAGGCAGTGACCATGTTAACATATTTAATAGATTAACTGTGATTTCTAGAGGAATGCTTTTAGCACTGGGTGAATCTGGGTAAGATCAGATAAGATGTGCCTTTCTAGCAGAGTCTACCAGGGACTACTCCATATTTCAATATTTCAAGTGACTTTTTTTTTTTGGAATGAGTCTTTGAAAAAGATGTCACTCTGTTCTGCTCCCACCTGTACCAGGAAAGCAGGTTATTAGTTTTGAAGGCTACCATTGTACTAGGGAGTGTGATATGGGACTGGGATAAGTTAAAATGTCACAAAGCTCTCTGTTCTTATAAGGAATAAACCATTTTTCTTGACTAAATGCTTCCTAGCTTGCTGCAAGTCTTATGTTAAATTCCGGAATTCTGAAAATATTGATTCTGGTAATTTTTGCCAGTTTTTTACAGGTTTTATATAAGGACAAACTCAGTAGTCTTTATTATAACTGACATTGTCATTTGACATACATATTTAAAGCTATGCAGATATATTTAGGATTGCGACAATTTTCTATTTGATTAACTGCTTTATATATATGAATTATTTCTTTATGTCTAGTCATTATTTATTTCTAGTAATGTGTTTTTTCTTAAAATGTATTTTGTTTTATATGCTCATAACTACATTACTTTTTTTTTTTGGACTGTTGATAATTTACATGTTTACATTTTTTACCATTCAATTTCCTGAATATGGAAATTAAGTGTGTCACTTACAAACAGCAAAGCATATTTTTAATTGAGTCTGGCTATGCTAGTCACAATACAGTATTAAGTTCATTTGTGTTTTATAATCATTACTGAAATAGTTAGGTTTTAAAATGCCATCTCACTCTATTTTCAATTAGGCTAATTTGTTTCTTGTTCAGTTTTGCTTTTGTTTTTAATCCTTTCTGTTTCATCGAATTAATCAAAGGGTTTTCCATTTTCTTCTTTATTTTGCTTATTAGTTACAGTCGTTAGTACTCTTTTAGCAATTATACTAGAAATTATAACTACAACCTTGGATTTACTATATTGAATATTTATTATCTTCACCACTCCAAATATTGTCAGCAATTATTGAAAATATTTATTCAATTTCAGATTTGTGTTATTGTTCACATTCATTTTAGTTTATGTAAATTGTAAACTGTGCAGGCATTACTAGCCTTATTGTTTTATAATTTCAATATCCATCTAAAATTTTCAGGTTGTTTAATATTTCCAGTTGATTTTATTCCGTGCTATGGTTCCTTCTATTCTTCTATCATTATCTTTTTAAGTCTTTTTTTTATTGTTGCTCAAGTATAGTTGTTCTATCATTATTTTTTAATAGAAAAATTCAATATACAGATATACTGAAAATAAGTGAAAATAAAAATATAGAAATAAAAACTCAGACTTACCCCACTTTTTAAGAAATCTACAATCCATACCAACTCTGCCTTCCCACACCCAATTGTCTTCTGTGATCAGCTGCCAATGGATTAAAGCCAATTTTTATCCTCAACCAACGTGGGCAAAAACAAAACAAAAGAAGAAAGAGAAAGAGAGTGAGGTAGTTAAATATATTGCATCCATTATTTCATGCTACTTCTAAACGGGAACAAAAGTTGAATTTTATTGCCCCCCCGAGTCATAGTAAAACACAAATAGAAGTTTCAATTACTGCTTAGTTATCCCATCTCATCAGTCAAGGGGACTTCGAAACCATCACCTTAATACAGCAATGATGTCTTATAGTTGCCAGAGGAAATATGATTCTTCCACAGTATCACAGGGAGTGCATTTCAGGGATACAGCAAAGGAAGATTTGTAGTATAGTGGCAAGATTTATTGAAACAAAAACAAAGGACTGCCCCCAGGTACACCATCAAAGTCTCATCCATGACTACCAGGTGGCTCAGCTCCATCTCTCTGCAGAAGAAGTCCAGCCTGTGGGGCAGAGGCCCACACTTGTCCCCACCAAGCCCAGGAGAAGGGCCAGGACCCAGAGATGCAGAACTCTGTGCTCATTTCCCCATCTGCATGTCTGCTTCCAAGGCTTGATGATGTCTGGGCCTCGTGGCTGCTGAGAAAGAGAGAGAGCCTTGGGCCTTTGTTAAGATTTAATTATGTGTCCTTGGGTTTTGGAAAGGGAAAGCTTTGTTTCAAACCATCTGATCCCTTTCCTGGATCTTCCTGCAGCTATGTGTCACAAGCGTATGTTTGTGATACAATCTTTCCTATAAGTTGGCTGTGCAACTGCCTGGCTAGCTGCCTGCTGAGTAGGCCAGCACCAAGGAATAGACAAGAGTCACACACAGTATCTGTGCTGTCCACTCAGCTTTTATTGAATGTGGGTTCACTCAAAGTAGAACATCAACATACATTTATACCTTACTTACACTCCAACAATCAAAGGGAAAGACAAGGTCCGGCAGAAGTAAGGCCTGCTTGAATGTGGTTGGTAGAATAATAATGTGGGTGTAATAATTTATAGTTTTAACTTGAACATTTCACCTAAAATATCATATGGTGCTTGAGTGTGATATTACTATCGTGCGGTATTACATGCTTATGGTTTTGTAATAAAAAGGGGTGTTATTTATGCTGGACCCTGTATAACCCACACACACACAGAGCAATCAGTGGGGAGTAATGAACCCAATTCCAAACAGTCTGCAGGTCCAGGAGACAGCACAGTGGGCAAGGGAATCATTAGAGTCTTGCAAGGAAGGGCTTCTGGAGCCAGGTGGGCAGCAGAGCAGACAAGTCCTCAGTCCAGCAGGGCAGAACCTCTCGCAGACAATGCCAAGCTTGATCAGCATGGCGTGGAGCAGCACTGTGGTGTGTGGAGCTGGGCGGTCTCAGCAGTGGTCCAGAGCCTGCCTCAGTTATACCTCTCAGGTGGTGGACTCCACCCTTCTGGGTCTCTTGGTAATTGTCTTCTCACCCCTGATGGCAAGTGGGGAATCACAGGCTCAATATTAAATCATTATTCTTTAATTAAACTTAAAGAATGTTCATTCAATGAAATAGTTTTATACTGCTGTGCAGGAAGCCTGTCACTAGAGTGGTTTGTTTTATCCCATTTTGAAAGATTGAGTAATTTTCTAATAAAATGTTGCCCTGTGGAATTAGAATATATATGAAAAATTTATTGGATTTAGTCTGGCATTGGTTAGGGAAAAGTTATAGTAACATTCATAAGGAAATCTATTTAATTATCTAGGAAAAAGTATAAACATAAATAGTTCTTGATGCCACTACTTTTGGGGCCTAATAAAGATTATTTATTCAAGGAAAGGGTTATAATAAATATTTTATGCTGAGCCAATTATCCTGTGAATTTCATAGTCATAACAAGCTTCTCCAAGATTTTGTCCCATCAATGAAGCACATACTTCACTCCAAGGCTAACTTATGATCCAATAGCCTCTGAATGGAACCACATTGTGATGTATATGAGGCTGCAGATAATTAGAAGTCATTTCTCAGTGTTCTGGACATCTTTCTTTTTGTGCCTCTTTAAATAGACTTAGTCCATGTCTGCAAGCCACACTGTAAGTGATGCAGCTTAGGCAACATGATATAGTACAAGATTATGATTCCCCTCTTACTGTCTAACAAACTCTTATATTTCTAAAATGCTAATTAAATTCAAGTCTCTTGTTCTAAGTAAATAGAAAAGGGTGAATTGAAAACAAACAATAGCTTGTTAAATACTTTTCATTTATGTAAACACATCAGTTTGGATTAGTCATAATTAAATGAAGTTTCATGACTAGAACTTTGAGTATATTTCAGTGGCCAGTTTTGCCAATAAGAACATTAGTAATTAACACAATGGTTAGAAAGACATAATATACAATTTTTTAAAGATAATTAAAATATGCTCTTTTATGCCTTTATTTTCTTTTCCATAATTTAATTTGTTCTATTTCTTTATATTTGAGAAAAGCTTAAAGATTTATTTTTAGATAAAACAATACACACTCAAATTTCAGAATTACTCTTTAATCGTGAGTATGTATGTATATGAACGCACACTGGAATCACCTTAGGGTTACAGGGGGTGAAAGGTAGGCCCCTTGACCTCAGTAGCTTTACCTTCCTTGGTTTTCAAATTGGTAACAATCAATTTAAGTGATTTTGTTAATAAGTGATCCATTTAAATGAGATGTAACATTAATTTGAGTTTATTTATTGAAAAGCTGTATACACTGGAAAAATAAAGTTAGGCAACCTAAGGAGTTAAAATTATCTATCAGTAAGCTAAATTGGATTTTCTCCTTTTTCAAGAGACTGTATTGTAATAGAAGAGGCGATTCCTCTTACTGTGAATTCTTGTATTTGGCTATGTTCTAAGTGCCAGATAAACCTTACCAATTATATCGTTCTGTTCAGCACTTAGAGTATAATGGGTCAGCTCTAAAACAGACCACATGGCAGCCAAATAAAATTTGATGGAAATTTGATCTTTACCTTTAAATGGAATAGGTATTTTCACTAATTAAACTTCTTCAGGGTGTGTTACCTTACTTTTGAAGCTTTTGTTATTTTCTCACCTAAATTGGCATTTTTCTTCACAAGTATAGGCTTTAAGAAAACCCCTGATTTTGATGGCCAAATTAAAGAAGGGCAATCTATTACTTTTCTGTCTTATATAACCCAAAAGAGCCAGGTAATTTTTTTTTCCTGAGAAAAATAGTCTTGCTCCATCACATAGTGGGTATAAGTGAGGAGTCTAAAATCCAATTGTGTGAATTTGAGTGTCTGAGTTGGAGTCTTCTAACCCTGGAGTCTCAGTTTTCTCATTCACGATGGTAATAAAAGTAGTAATCGAAGTACACTGATGTGGAATTATAACGTGTACACTGAAGATTATATTACATTATTAACTGTTACCCCAATACATTTAATATCAAAAAGAATAATAATCACTTCAAAGCATAGAGTTTTATAGGAAATACAATGTTGGAATATATTTTGGAGTACTTTGTTTTCAGTATATATTAACAAATTATGTTATTATGCTGATATCAACTTTTAATTGACTACAGCAACATCATTAAAGATAGCTTAAAGTTCTGATTCATGCTAGGTATTCTGAAATGGATTAACCTCAGAAAAGCGTAATGGAGAGCCGAGAGCCAGGACTTGAGTCCTAAAACACTCTTATTTCTACAAAGGGAGTTTTTGGCTGGTGACGGCCACTTACCTTGGGAACTGAAGAACAAAGCTAGCTAACCACCGTTCTGGACTGCATCAGAAATGAGTGCGTAAAACGCACGGAAACGCAGTCACCAGAAACTGAGATTTCCATTGTAACCCTCTCCACAGCGGTTCAGTGCAAATTCAGCTTTACTTTTTCACCAATTAAGAGGCAATAGACCTGGCCTTGGTTACAGCATCAGTCCATTAACTCTATCTACAGATAATTGAAAATGTATTCTGCATTAAGAAACAAAGTCATTTACCTCAGTCAAGAGCTGTTGTTCAAAATCTATAAATCATTTTTCACTGCCTATTTTATAACTGTAGAGACAAAAATTGATAATGTACAATATAAGCAGCATCCTTAGCCAACAGCCATTCAGGATGGTAAATTCCAAGTAATTTGATCCTTAATTTATTCTAAATATTCATAGATTCACTGCATGTCAAGTACTGTTCTAGGGGAAGTCGAAATAAACAAGCAAGATCACTGTTTAATGAAACTTAGCTTCTAGTGAAAGGAGATAGAAAAAAGGCAAAAAATAATGGCATTGGTCAGGAGTGCTAAACTATATAGTAAAAATATGTTCATTGAGATAAAGAATGAATGGTTACATCCTTAAATTTCCAGGAAAAGCCTTGCTCCAGCGACAGCCAAAACAATACTTGCATAACAAGAAATGAAGCCAGCCAATAGAGTTTTAGTTAATATTAAGCTATTTTGAGTATCATATGAAGTTTGGATTTTATTTATTAATGGGAATCCATTGAAGATTTGAACAAAGTATCTTCAGGATCTGAACATCCAATGGAAAGATCATTCTGGCTCAAATACAGGACATAAATCAATCGATGCAATGGAACTAAATTGAAAGGGCGTGAATTTTGAAGAAGCAAAGTTAGAATAAAATACTACTCTGTTAATCCTGGGTTAGATCTGATAAATGAATTCATTTAAAGAGAGAAGGGATTTGTGATATATTTTATAAGTAAAGTCATTACAATTTGCAACAGTTTTTATATACAAAGATGAGAGTAAGAAAAATAATTCTTGAGAAAGTTGAGTGTAGGTATAAAAATCAATCATTTTTTGATGGTATAGCAATAGTTAGAAATCCCTGTAGAGACAGGGAGTAGGAAAGTGGTTATACAGGCTTGGAGTTCAGGTGACCAAGGTAACTGGGTCTGTAACTGTGAGGCTCATCAGCATATCAATATTATTAAAGTCTACCAACTTCAAATGATGGAGAGAAAAGACAAAGAATTGCAGTATCAATTTCTGAGACAAAAAATAAAATATCTCTCATACTTGAAAATTATCACTTTGGTTTCTAGTAAAGTAAACCTCATCATTTCCTGGTATCAATACCATTTTCTCATTGATTCAGCTAGTAACAAATGCCTCTGAAATAAGGACCTACCTCTTTTGAAGACTAAGCTAACACATCTACATTAAGGAGGAACACAGGCACTCAAATTTAAAAATGTATTCTGCCTGAGGAGAATACTGCATATGTAATTTAGTTAGGGATTGACTTGCGAACAATAGAAAACTCCCCAAATTACAGTGGCATAATGGCAACAAATGTCTTCGGGGACTCAGTTTACTACTCGGCCTTACCCAGAGTCTGTGCCTCATTCTCATGTTTTGAGTAGCATCTGTGCTCAAGGCAACAAGAAGGAAAAAGAATAAAAACTAATAGGATCGAGGTCCTACTCAGCATCTCTTTAGGAAGGTTCTCATAGCTGCCACATACCAGCTCTACTTAAATCCCACTGACTGACTTTAGTCACAAAGCATCTTAGCTTCCAGGAAGATGGAGCTACGGTCTTTGTTAGAAGTGACCACATGTCCAGGGAAGTATCTAAACAAAGAGGAGTAAAAGAGTACTGAAAATAATTTATGGTCTCTGCTTGTTTCTTATTAACATTTAATAAAAATGATGATGTTTAAAGATATGTATTAAAAGGAAATAATCAAGTTGATGGTTATTAACTAACAGTAAAGTAGTCCCACTTCCTCAGAAATCTAAGGACTATATGGTTACTTTAATTGATACATCGAATTGTTCACATCAACATTCTATTTCAATTAATGCATACACATTATCTGTATCTTTTTGCAGTCCAAAGTAATATGAAATTAAAGGATAAAAATTATAAAGTTTATCAATAAAGAGGTAGGTTTAAGAAGAAGATTGGTGAGGACATTTCAAAAAATATTCAAGAGCTGAGGCCCGAGAATTAAAAGTTGTTCCTTGGACCACTCTAATCACTGAAATTTTCCTTCTCTAGTCCAAAGTGAGAGGAGCAAACTTTGGAAGCAACCAAAACCAGGTTGAGGAGCATACTCTATGGAAAAGACGGAGGTACTTCTAACCATTATAACTGTTACTTCAGTGGTTAATAAAAGTATGGTAGCCATCTAAACTAGCATAAAATGCAAGCCTGAATAGATAAAATTAGTGAGTTAATAAGTGAACTTGGGATATTTTTGCATGGGGTCCAAAAGAACCATAAGAAAATAAATTTAAAAAAAAACAATTTATTATAAATGGTACCCTGTGGTATTTTAGGATTTAAGATCAGTACTCTTACAGGATTTAAACTTAATTAAGGAAAATTACTTTGTGTTTCTCTGTTTCATTTTAGTTATTCCTTTTTCATCTTCCTGTGATACCTTCATATTCACTTTATGGAAACACATTTATCTCAGGCACATTTATTTGTTAAATCAAAAGAGTTTCACCAGCATAAGAATTAAAATACTCTATCTATTTCTTACATAAGCAAGAAATAACAACAGAAGAAAAAAGATGTTTCATAACTGCCACATGTTTAATCCTTAATTTTGCTACTTAAAATCTCATTAACAAGATATTTTCTGTTTTATTATTGCAGGCATCTAAAATCTGAAGTGGATTGCAATGGATTGCTCAGTACAGCACAGTGTCTGGTCGAACTACTCTAGGGTTTGATGTTTTCACAGAGCACAGGAGATATGCATTCCATTTTCAGGCAGATTTGTAAATGTGTGTGTTTGTTTAGTGTATTTTGCAATCTCCCCCCATAAATATTATAAACAAGGATCTCAGTTTAGCCCCCTGGAGTCACAAAAATTATCGGTCATTCTGCTTCTATGTATCAGACACTGAACATACAAGTGTTAAGTTCCATGTCCGTCATGTCTTTTTGTTCCAGACCCAAAACTTTGTTATGTCCAATATTTCTCATTGTCTCTTTATGATGGTCTACAAGAACAACTACATTCCTTTCTCCATGTAGTTGAGCATAGAAAACTGGCCAAGTGCTTGTCAGCTGAATATGAAAGGAAGCAAGCAGTCTACCAAATTCAGAAGTGTCTTTAAAGAGAGGAGATGTGTTTT
This sequence comes from Desmodus rotundus, assembly GCF_022682495.2. Lineage (NCBI taxonomy): Eukaryota > Metazoa > Chordata > Mammalia > Chiroptera > Phyllostomidae > Desmodus > Desmodus rotundus. The sequence continues at coordinate 18,053,418 of NC_071394.1, forward strand.
TTTCTGCTTTCCTCTAACTTCCATCTTCCTTTGGTTTCTGTTGAATGTGCTTGGAAATTGGTTATAAATACAGAGAGCTTATGTAAACATCTTAATTATAATCCTGAGGGCCATTTTTTAGGAAGTTATCATTGGAAATAAAAAAGGCAACTGGTTACTGATAACTTGGAAAAACAATGGCCCACACTTGAACGACAAACTTCTCACGTTTGAGTAAAGAATAAAACTTTGTGCATAATTAAAACACTGTTAAATAGGTATTTTTTTCAATTATTGTTGACATGTATTTTACAAAGATGTAGTTAATGGATACATTCTTATATAAGCTCTCGTATTCTGATATAAGCTTTCATCTTCGTATAAGATATTTTGCTGTCTGAAATAGTTACTATATTTATGTATAATGTCAATGTATAACATGATCATGTTAAACTGATATTAAAATATGTGAAAATAATTGACATTACTTTAAACACATTTATATTATTAGCTGTATCAGTTGACTCTCAGTTCTGAAAATTGAGGTTTAATATGAATAGATGCCTGTCAGCTATATAGGATATTAGCCAAAGATAATTATTTACATACCTTTTCCTGTAATAAATTGTGCCCTTTCAATCTATAGATTCAAGTCTATTTTAAGAATATTTTTTCTTTTACATACTTCTATCTACTATTTTATTTTTATTTGGACTGTTGTCTGCTTCTTGAATACCAATTATATATAGCTTGATTCTACTTTGTCTCTGTAATAATTATCTTCTATCCTTCCTTTTGAATATATATATGTATATATGTGTGTGTATATACACACACACACACACACACACACTTATCCTCACCCAAGGACATTTTTTCATTGCTTTTTAGAGAGAATAGAAGGAAAAGAGAGACACACCAATTTGAGGGAGAAACATCCATTGGTTGCCTCCCATATGCACCCAGATGGGGAATCAAACCCGTAACCTAGGCCTGTGCCCTGACCAGGAACTGAAACCCCCAACCTTCTGGTTACGGGATGATGCTCCAACCGACTGAGCCACATCAGGCAGGGCTTCGTTTTTCATATATGTATTTTTGTCATTGTTTTGTTTTCTATTTTGTAGTGAGGCTTTAGCCTTATGAATTGCTCAGGCTGCGGAATATGAACACAGAAGTAATGTGTGCTACCTCAGAGCATGAAAAACATCCCCTAAGAGGCCATGTGCAACTTGACACCTTCGTTTCTCCCAATGAGCAATAGTTTAGATGATGAATAATCCACTCCCCTGGGTCCCTGTGTAAGAATGAAATCGACTAGAACCCTGTGCCAAGCCAAGATGGACATATTCTACGAATGGGAAATAAACCACTGTTCTTTTATAGCAGGGAGATTAGGAAATTGTATCTTCCTGCAGCATAACCTATCTCCTCCTGAGTATATAAAACAGTTGGTTTTCTCATTTATCAGTCATGCAATTTCTTCAATTTTATTTTAATTATTTATATTTCTGTCCTGTTATGTTTCTCTCTTTATAGTAAGTAAAGTTTAGACTGTCTAGATCTCTGTTTCATGGGTTTAAATTTTTTTTCCAAACCTTCCCTCTTTGTATTTTTTTACTGTTTTTCAATATTTTTTCTATGTTCCATTTCACTAATTTGCTTTTTTGGTTAACTTAGTAAAATGACTTCATTTCAGGAATTCTAACTGATTTTTCCCTTGGGTTTAATATTCTTCAGAATCATGTTTAAGAGACAAATTATATTTTTTCCAAAGACTTCTTAATTTTGTTCTGTTAAATTTGATTTTCTGAGTGTTAAATATATTTTAGTTTGATGACTTTCATCCTTGGCATTAGTTTTCCTTCTAATTGTTTTCCTATCTTTTTCAAGGAATTATTCTTGTTCACTAGTATTTGTTTTATGTGTTTAATTCTGCTGAGAGTATTAAAGGGGTAGGATTATGTGGAAGTTATTATTTCCCTAAAGCATTTCCCTCATTCTTAAGTGCTAACACCGACTAGCCAAACCCACCTATACTAAAGTTTTCCACTTAATAACACTAGTGAATGCCAGGGGGTTCAATACTATTTCTATTAACTCTGGTTTATATATCCCTTGAAATATTCCTAGTGTATCAGCCATATATTTTTGCTATTGATTTGAACTGTGGTTTCCCTGGTTGTGTTTCTCTCCAGAATCTGTAACTGAAATCTTCCTTTTTTACTGACAGAAACTTCTGATGACTTTTGACATATTGATGACACTCTTTCTTGCTTTTATCTGTTATTATAGCTATAGTCTGAACTCTATTTTGTTGCTTAAACTTTTTATGGGACACGGGAGTTTCCAGGGCTGGTGATCTTGGCTTTGTCTGGAATTTGTGTCTAGTGTCCTAGATTTGCTTCTCTGCAGCAAAGTACAATATCTCTGGAAACTGTGACTATATTTTCCAGTCTGTGGTAGTAACCTAATAGCCTGACTAGGGTTCCAATGGCTTACTGCCAGCTTCAGTTAACCTGTGAACTTCATTAGCATGTTTTCATTGCACCCAACTGAATCACAGATAAAGATACCGAACAGGCCAATATTAAAAACCAAGTCCTATGCTTCAGTTCATTTCAACTTGACATTGAGTCATTAATCAACATTCTCTTGGTATTCTCATAGGGAAGTTATTAAGCATACCTAACTATATTTTCAGGAAGTTCCAAATTTTCCATCACTTTCTCAAAAGTACAAAAACAGGATTTGTCAGTAGCTATGCTAAAAATCTTTTACTCTGCATCTTTAGCATCATACCTGGCCACTGTGCTTCCAATGCTCACCTGATTGTTCTCTGTACAGGGTCCAAAATAATCTTTGAGATCTGAGTAGGATATAGCCCTGATCCCAAGGTGTCAATATCTTTCCTATGAGTCCCTACATGATCTGGGCTTTAATTACTTCCTACCATTCTTGTAAAACATTGTCTTTCTGCAGAAATTTGCTCCCTGATCATCAAAGAAATGCAGATGAAAACCATAATGAGATACCACTGTAGACCAGTTACCAAGGCATTTATCAAAAAGACCAAGTGTTGTGGGAATGTGGAGAAAGGGTTCCCTATAAACTGTTCTTGGGGGTGGAAATTGGTACAGCCATTGTAGAAGACTATGGAGGTCCCTCCAACAATTAAAAATAGAGCCACCACATGTTCCCGCACTCCCACACCTTCATGTGCCTTCATGTACAACCGAGTGACACAAAACCAGTATTTTGAAGAGATATCTGCATTCCCATGCATACTGCAGCATTAGTCACCATAGCCAAGACATGGCAACAACCTAAGTGCTCCTCGTAGGAGATACATGTATATATAATGGGGTATTAGTCAGTCCTGAAAAGGAAGAAAATCATGCTATTCATGAACCTCCAGGACATTATGCTAAGCCATCTAGAGAAAGATAAAAAAAATCTCATTTATATGTGGAATTGAAAAAAAATGAGCTCAGAGAGTAGAAAAGTAGTTAACAGAAGCCGGACTTGGGGAAGATAGGGACATGCTGGTGGACGTGTACAAACTTCCGGTGATAAGATGGATAAGTTCTGGAGCTGATGCGCAGCATGGTGACTCTAGGCAACACTACTATGTTCTATGCTTTAATATACGAGGAGAGGTCTTAGCATTTTCACTACACACACCAATAAAGGTAAACTATGTGAAGTCAAGGATGTGTTAATTTTACTCTGGCAATTAATCCAAATACATACATATATCAAATAATCATTTTCTATGCTTCAATACAATTTTATTTATTAATTATACCTCAAACTGGAGAAAAATAAATGAAAAAAAATTAAGAATTAACAACGTATTTCTCTTATCCTAAGAGAATAAACTAGAAATTAATAAAAGAAAGATATGTGGAAATTCCCCAAAGGTACTAAAACTAAATGACTCACTTCTAAATAACCCGTGAAGAGAAAGACAATTACCACATGATTTCACTCATATGTGGAATCTAATAAACAAACTGAATTAACAAGCAAAATAGACACACTCACAGACAGACAGCAGGCTGACAGCTTGAGGGCAGCGTGACTGCAGAGGTGGAGCAATCAAGCTGAGAAGAAAAATAGCGAGAAAACTCATGGACACAGACAGCAGTGTGGTGATGTGGGGCAGGGGGAAGCGGGCAGGCGGAGGTAGCAGAGGAGGGATAAATGCTCATGAAAAAAACACAATAAATAAATGAATGAATAACCCATGAGTCAAAGAGAAAGTCACAAAGTCAGTGTTAAAAAATATATGAATGTATTTTAATAATGTTAAATAGTAAAATACTTTCATCTGAAAAATAAAAGAAAACAAACTAGTAAGTTGTTAACTTTTGTTCATCACACAATACAATTGAGAGATTAAAAAGGCAGGATATAAAGTAAGAGAATTTTGAACAGGAATTTCAAAACGCAGTTGAAGGAAGTTCCCCCAAAATATGTAAAACCCTTTTCAACCATAGTAGTCACGATTAAGCTAATTGAAGACAGAATAACACTATGCACTGAACAATGCAGCTAAACTGAAACACAAATAAAAGTAATAAAATTCCAAGTGGTAACAAGCCTGTAGAGTTACTGGAATACTCAAACACTACTCATGGAGACATAAGTATTATACAACCGCTTAGGAAAATTGACTGATAATATACAGGAAAGCAGAGTCTACACATCCCGGCCATTCCATTACTGTGCACAGAGGCAAGAAGAGACGAGCAACGGAGGCCATCACAGCGCTGTTCCGAACAACCCAAACTTGAAACAAACGTCTCCATTTTCATTAATGAAGTGCCTTTGACATGTGGATGGGAGTATGTCTCTTCTTGTGGTCTAACTAGCATCCTCCAGCCCACCAAAAATAGCAGTACAATTCCCTAGTCATTTTGACAACCAACCTGCATTCCCCAATATTTCCAAATGACCTCTAGTAGAGAAGTACAAATCCTTTCATGAATTACATTACCTGAAGGCCCAAAACGGATAATGCTGCAAAATAACAGGTACAGAAATAGGGCATTGCACAAGGACAAGAAAATAGTTTCAGGGGTATACATTCTTTCTAATGTGTAGAAATGCAGTCTTTAAGGGGGTGTGAGGAGTGTTGGGCAGAAAGACTTAAAAAGAGTACATTTAAATTACTTTAGAAAGTAAAAATTTCCATCTTCCTTTGTTGAGTTAGAATCTCATTATACTGGTACAAGACCATCAAGTGAAAAGCTTTTGCTTGTACTCGCAGTAGCAATGAAACCATCCTTGAAGGAGCACAGCAGCCTGTCTCAGACCTGGCCCTCATAGAGAGAGGAATCAGCTCACTGAACTGCCTTGGAGTGGCTAGAGACAAAAGGCTGTGCCAGAGGACAAAAAGGATAAAAAAGTAAGATCCAAGATGCTCTAGGAGGATGTAATACAGGATAAGGAAGAAGAAGGGGGAAAAAAAAAAGGAAAAATCTTGCCACCATAAATCTTAAAATGAGGAGCTCTTACCCAAGTAGGTATCAGCAAGAAACTATCTGTTGGGTTTGTTAAGAGGCTCAGAAAGCTCCTATAGACCCCTCTCCCCACTACTATAAAGGACACAAGGACAAAATCAAGGGGGAGTGTAGAGGTGGAGGAGGGAGGTGGGACTGGCTGGGGTGGGGTGGAGGGAAGGGGAGACAATGCAGACAATTGTAACTGAATAAAAGTAAATTAATTAATTAAAGTAAAAAAAAGAGGCACAAAAGGGGAAATAAGAAGCAGACTCTTGTCTACCTTAGTCTAGATAACAAAGAGTAAAAATAGAGGCTAATATATTATATTTCTTATTAATGAAGGCTAATGTGTAGGGTGTAGCTTAGTTTAGCATAAAATAGGGCTCCCAGCTAGATTCCCAAATGAGGAACATTCACTCAAACAGCCATTGCCAGGCTAGAGCTGAAAAGTCCTCCGGTGAGCAGGAGCAGAGAAGTATGAGGCTGGTTATCTTCTAAGAGAGAAGGTAGAAGCTGAGCTCAGTATGTCCAGTTATTCTCAAATTTATCAATTGGACAATTTACTATGCATGCCTAGGGAGGAGTGAGTGAAGGTGAAGAGGACTGAGCTCTCTTTAAAGGAAGAAAATATCAGGCATGGGAGAAAGGGTTCCCTTATCCTTTCCTGGTGTTTTTCCCCCCTCATATCGGGCTTAACAATGAACCCATGTTAAAGAACTTGGTTGTGTTTCCTCTGGCCTGAGTGATTACCAGTTTATCTAAGGCGTCTGCACATTTCATGAGTCCATTTCTACAAACATTTGCAAATGCTCCTTTCTGTGTTTTTTGAAACTATCAGTATTCAGTTTAGATTTTGCCTTCCAAAGATTCTGAAATAAAACAATACATTCATTAAACTAATTGCAAGGTCACTCCACACTGTCAAGTAAAAATTCCCTTCGTGTTCTATTTTCATAACAAAATAAGAGCAGCCTCATTATTCAATGTTCTAAATCAATTAGAACAAATTCAATAAATATAAATAATATTAAAATACTTCAGTAAGAAGATGAACACATTTACTTCAATACAATAAATACATGCCAAATATAGAAATGCCTCCAAATTTAACACAAAGTTTTTATTACTTTTTGGGGGAGAAATTAAAATTCAAAGATTAAACCTCCTTGTAATGACATTAAAAATTCAGTGAATTAAAGTTCAAAATGAAAATCTCTTCTACTTGTGAATTACTGATTAAAGTTCCAAAGTCTTAATTTAAATCCTAAAACCATTTTCCCAATTCTCTTAATCTGTTCATTCTTTGTTGAAGGGCTTCTTGATGCGTGGTAGAAGCTAGAATTCTCCTCTCTGAATTGTGTGGTTCCTGCTGAGTCCCAGAAGTTGCCTTAGTTTTCCAAGTGACATAAGTACTACATTTATTCATTAAGCAAATATTTATTGAGCATCTCCTGGGTGACAGGCACTTTTCTAAATTCTTAGGGCACATTAGTGAATAAAACATATCATATATCCACGCTCTCATGACATTGTAGAGAATATGACACAAGGTAAACCATTAATAATACATTAGATAAGTTATATGAATTGTTTGAATGTGCTATTGGAAAAAATATATACAGGATAAAGAGAAGAGTGAGTTTGGAGCTAGGAGGCTACAGATGATAGTTTTAAGCAGAATGGCTAGAGAAAGCCTCCCTAACAAGGTGCATTTAAGCCTGACTCGAGGTAGGTGAACTGAGGGGTGGGTCATGTTAGCACTTAGAGGGAGAACACGGGAAGAAGAAAAAAACTAGAGTACACACCCTAAGTTCCTCTAAATCACATGTCTCAGAGAGTATTTCAGCATCTGGATGCAGCTCGGATCCTTCCAGTGACTGTCCCTGAAGTCTCTCAGTGAAATGGGCACAGTTGTTTTAGAGCTTCAGAAGTTACCATCATTCAGTGCCAAACACATCTAATAAATGTAGTTTGCTTTTACTTTCCGGAATTGTACAATTCTAGCTACGAGGTATTTTCTATTCAGTTGAACATCGATTCCAGACATAGTCTTTATCTGGCATTAATTCCCCTGCTGTGTCTTCTTTTAGCTTGGGCGTGTTCCACCAGTGTACACCAACCCAGGCACACGGACTATATTCTAACATGCAGGCCTTTCTCCCTCAAATATGTCTAGAACTTTTAACCTCTGAGTATGTCTGTAATCATTGTAATGGGTAATTCTCCAATATTTTTTATTATGAATCCCCAAACCATTGCTCCCAGAGTCCTCTCTCAAAAGGTGCCCTTTGGAGGTGTAATTTTCATCGACTCTGGGATATTTTGCTTTTCCCTGTTAAATTTCTTTGGATGTCAGTCACTTTTTCTCAATTGCATTTAAAATACTTCTTTCTTTTCATGGCCTTTTAAAGAGCAGTTATATACCAGCACTTATCAGTTTGGCCTGACCTTCAAGATCTCATTTTCTGCTGAGATACATCTAATCTGTCCTCTAAGATCTCAACCTTTTTCTTAAGAATACCTCTCTCTTCTTCCAATTCAGTCAGCCTGACTCATTTAATTTTGTTTTTATTTCTGTACTGTTTCTATCCTGATTATTAGTCTGAAGCACTCTTCTCAAATCAATCCAGTTCCTTCTCAATTTTTAAGCAAATCTGACTCTGAGTTTCAAAGTACTCCAGACCTAGAACATTAATGCAGCTTTATTAGTTGGCAATAAGTTCTTTAAGTTGCTTCTCTGCTTCATCATAAAAATGGCATTTTATTTTAATACACAGGTCATCACTAATAATTTTTTATTAGCAAACATGTTTTATGGATAAACCCACAAGGTAAGTCACAGAAAATTAAGCTCTGGTCAGAGCTTAAGTAATTAAAAAATCCAGGGCCAATTTGGTCTCAAAGAATGGAGAGTGATGCCTAAGAGGCTGTGGCTAAGCCATATGAATCCAAAGTTACCTAGCTACTTCATGGTTCCCTCCTTTCGCCAGACTGTAGAATTGAGGTTGAGCCAGCCTATCTATAGCTGGCCAAGTATGCCTGGCACAAAGAAGTAGAAATTAGGGCCTCATCCATACTCTGTGGCAACGTGAAGCCTTGCTTGAAGGTTTGTCTTAGGCTTTCATGCAACATTAAAGAGAATATTTCTGAATCCATAGAGAATGTGTCTTAACACCATGCCCCACAGTTACTGACAGGATACTTTTCAACAATTTACCATGTCTACGTCAGAGCTGGTCCTCATCTGCAAATCAAAGACACTTGGGATTGTTAATACATGTGAAAGCTAACACATAAAAAAAGCCAGACAGTGGAAGACAAATACCATATGATCTCACCTATAAGTGGAACCTAATCAACAAAACAAATAAGCAAGCAAAATATAACCAAAGACATTGAAATTAAGAACAAACTGACAGAGACCAGAGGGGAGGTGGGAGGGAATAAGTGGGGGAAGGGGGAAGGGTTTTCAGGAACAACTATAAAGGACACATGGACAAAACCAAAGGTGGGTAGGATCAAGGGTGGGAAGTGGGGATGGCTGGGGTGGGGGGGAGTGGTGGGGGGAGAATGGAGAAAACTGTACTTGAACAACAATAAAAAAAAGCTAAAAAATAAAATAAATAAAATAAATCATTGAACAGCATCTTGCATAAAATGAGTTATATAAATGTCAGTTATTTAATAAAATATAAAAATATGCATCCATCGAAAAACATAGTCTTTTTTAGAAATAAGGTACAACCTTTTGTTTTAAAAAGTTAACTTTTTTTTTAGAGAATGCAGCTCTGCGGAAGGAAAGGTAAAGGACACCAGTCATCCAGGGCCTGCGTGTGACTAATGGTGTTAAAGAAAAGGGGAGCCAGACCTTGCATGTATCAATGATTGATTTGGAAATATTCTTGTACTTCTCATCTGTTATGACTGTCTTTTCCAACATATCCTAAGCAAATATTCTAAACATGGCAACAAAAAAGAAAACCAGTTAGGAATGTTGAGTGATGGAGATTCAGAGAGGTCATTACTTATCATAGTCTTAAGTAGAGGGAAATATTTTAGGAGTTTTGAGTTTTGCACATTTAATTCTAAGAACTACAGTGGGAGAGTATTTAGTGTGCATTGCCTCTTTAACGCTTGGCTTTTCCACCGGAGAGGAACATCTAGGGGTTGTGAGACAGGAAGAGGTTACATCATCTCCCACTGCTTCCTGCCACACAACCCCTAGTCATGCAGGTCTCCTCAGTGCCTCTACCTTCTAGGTTGATTAACTGTGATTTTGGAGTAAGTGATTCTGCAGTAGTCTCACACGTGTTCTTTTTTGTTTTGTTTTGTTTTTTAACTATCTTTATATTCCTTGATCTTCTAAGTCCATTTCAGTAGGAGAACCAATGTCAGAAAACTTTATACAAACTCAAGCTCAATACACATTCACTATATGTCATTTTCTGTTAGTCAAACTGGCTCGCATGTTCTATATATCACAATTTGTCATACTTTGGATGGTATCTTTCCTTATATGATTCCTCCATTGTTCCTTGTCCTAGCAATCCATGTCCAATATTTTGAAAGCAATTCTCTTAAGAAAAAATACTGTGATGAAGAGCATAATTAGGGTCTTTAAATAGATTTGGGTTTTATGAAAACTTTTCCACTTAGTAGATATACAACCATTAGAGATTTACTTAAATTGTTTTGAGTTTTATCTATAAAATGAGGAGTAAACATATTAATTTCATGTCATGGTTGTGCAGATTAAGTCAAATAATATATAATCAGTCCTGGCCATATAGAAGGTAAATTCAAAACATTTAGGCATGAGGATGATGATGGTTGTGTTATTTTTCACCCTGGAGAACTGCTCTTCATTCTTTCCACCATGATCTCTGCCTTGGGAGGCTGAAGTCTGTAGGGACCACTTCAGTGCTCTCTCTTACCATTCATGCCCTGTTGACTGGCCAATGGGGAGCACCAGCAGTAGACTAGAAGGGGAAGAAGAAGTGAACTCTAGCTACTTATCACTGTAGGTCCCTCCCTGGGGGGGGGGGGTCAGGGGTCATAATAGTTCTTCTGTTACCAGCCTCAGTGTTGCATTACCCCTTGTGGTTTCTCCACACCTGAAGCACTGTCCTTACACATTTTTTTTTTTAAAAGCTCCTTTATTAAACTTTCATCAAAATACTCAACTTGAACCCTGCCTCTGTTTTCTGCCAGGACTTTGGTGCTATTATGAATTATCATAATAATTGTTATTTTTGATGCCACAATGATTTTTACTGGAGCAAAAATCATGTCTTCTACCCTTCGTTTCCTCAAAGTCCATTATATTAAAATATAATGCATATACAAAACAAAAATATTGGATTCATCTGTTTTAATTTTTATTTCTACTAATATTAATTAATTCACTTAAGTCATTTAATAAAAGTCCTACACATTACTAAATGATGATAAGAACATCAAGACAGAAACATTAATGTTAAGCAAACACAGGTATATCATTGTTTTGATATTGAAGTTTGTACTATTTTCTCGGAAGAGTAATTTGTAAGCAAATGTCTCATATTTCACTATCCTACAGAATTACAGAATCTTGAAAAATTTCCATTAAGCACAATAAATCCTTAACATAAAATTTAAATAGTTGATAAGCTTCTCATATTGCAGTTGTTAGCTTAGCGTTCTCAAGAGATTTGGCTCTGAAATTAGATACAATCACTTTTCTGCCAAAGAAAATTACACCAATTTAATGCCACTGTCACAGATTGGACCAACCAATATACACATCAAATACATCAGTTCTCAAAGACTGGACTTCAAATTTCATGACTTCTTATTCAACTAGAATAGCAGAAGTTGCTCAAATTCTGACAATCTTTTTAGTTTAGGGAGCAATTTCTTCTCAGTAGTAAATATCCTCTAGGGTCTAAAGTATTAGGCCTATAATTTTTATGTGATCACATCATTTATCACTCTAACTTGGACACTTTTGAGAACATCAGGAGCAGCTATAAATAATCCCACGAGACAATAGATACAAACTGGGACTGTGTGGAGAAAATCGTGGTGTTCATTCATTCTAGTAAGTTCCATCTGAATTAAATAAAATACTTTCTCTGTTAGATATACAGCTTCTTTCTTCCTGTTCCATACTAGTGCCAGTCCCCAGAATGTCTCACCTTAGGGTACTTTCCACAGTTTGTCAGCACTTTTTTTGTCGTTTTGTTTTAGGAATTTAAGATTAGCCCCGGGGCCTGCTTACCAATATTGTTGTCACTTCTATCACTCTATTACTTTTCTCAGTAGCCATTGACTAAAACCAACCAACCAAAAACAAAACAAAACACATCTCTAGCTCTCCTACATTTATCAGTATTTTTTCTTTGTAATTATAAATCGGATATTTTCCAAAATGTCTGCATTTCAAATACGGCATTGTACAGACAGGTTTGAATATTGGTAAAACGTCCATTGCAGGTATTTCTTATTGAGTTCCAGTCGCTCAGAAAATATCAAAATCAATAGCATAAAACAGGGAGTTTTTTTAAGCCAATACATGTAGTTGATTATAAAATGTTTTAATTTAAAACTTATCTATAAAGGAGACATAGATGACAAAAAAATGTCACACACAGAATGTTTTGCCTGAGGCAGGTCGACACAACAGCCTTCCGCATGACAGTCTGTGGTGCAAATAAGCACGGAATCACAACACTGAAAACTCGATCGGTGCTGCTAACGTAAAGTTAATTAAATATAATAACCACATAAAGACTCATATTTCAATCAGGATATAAACATTTTTGTCGTTTCATGGTTCTATTTTGCAGCAATAAATTATAATCCATGTCCTGCTTTGCCATGATTAAAGTTTAAATATGTGAACTAAATTCCACTGAGCTTTGTAAAACCTTTAAAACTGAATATTGAATAACAGCTCTGAGCAGTTTATACATAAAAACATTCAAATGCAAAGTTGTTTCACTGTAGCTTAAAGCAGGATTTTAATGTATAGGGAAACAGTGCAATCTATATAAGTAACTGGCATCTATGCTAAATTTATCAAACATATTCTATTAAGTCTTCATGGATGTAAAGATAAGTATCTTTTTTTAGTTAATACAGAAAAAAAAAAACTTCTGGCATTCTGCAAAGCAAAGTTGAGTTCAATTTAAAACCACAACTTAGAACTTTCTAAGCATGAATAAAACTTCGTGGTATAAACTCTAGCACTCAACTGTATTCAAAGAAACACACCTGACACATGTCACTCATCCAAAACAATCTTACCACTGCAACCACAGTGCGTTAAGGAACATCAGGTTAAGAAGATGATGAGAGAATGTCCCCAGAGCACACCTCGTGTTGGAGGTGCATTCCAAGCTGGTAGGTATGTAACACATAGGCAGGCCATTTTACAATAGATAGATAAATCCTTTATGCGTTGGTGGCTACTCCAATGGAGTGTAAACCAAGTTCTGGTTTCAGTAATTAAGTAGTATCAGCAGTAGAGTAGGAAATCAAAGTATTTTTTAAATTTACTATTATTAATTCATTGATACTTCCATTTATTGATTTCTCTACTCAGCAGACATTCATTGTACCCCACAAATGTAGAAGACATACACCAAATACTGTAGAAACTCAAATGAACTGAAACAAAACCTATAGAACCTGCCCATGGTGGACAGAATTTTGGCCACTAAAGACACCTGCCTAATCCCTGAAACCTGTGAATATTTTACACAGTAAAAAAGAATTTTGAAGATGTGATTAAATTAAAGGCTATGAGATAGGATTATTCTGAATTATCCAGGTGGTCCTAATATAATCACAAGGATCCTTCTGAATGAAAGGAGTCCTAGTCAGAAGGAGAAATTTGAAATTATTACTCTGGTGGCTCTGAAGGTAAAGGAAAGGGCCACGAGGTAAGGAATACAAGTGGCCTCTAGAAGGTGGAAAAGGCAGGTTCTGCCCTTGAGCCTCCAGAAGGAATGTGGCTTCGTTCACATGATGATTTAAATGGGTAAGTCCCATTTCAAACTTCTGCCTTTCAGAAATTATATTTATGTAATTATATTTTAAATTATATTATGCCAATATAATATATAACACATATAGTATATAATTATATCATATATTATATTATATGTAATAGTATTGTATATTATGTAATAAATAATTTCTGGGTTTTTAAGCCCAGAAATATGTGGTAATTTGTTACAGCAGCAACAGAAAAGTAATATACTGTCTTAAAAGAATTTGTGGGCTATGTGAACTACAGATGAAATGCACAAGTTAACAAAACAAAGCCAATGTCTCTTTGACAGTCTGAGAGATGATAATAAACACTAACAATTGGTAACATTAATTGAGTACTTATTATATACCAGACACATTAATCTAATTTTCACAAGGACTCCTAAAGTAAAAACATTTGCCACAATTTCTGAAGTGAGAATATTTTTTAAAACATATTTTATTACTTAAAGTAAGATTGACAATTAGGAGAGTCAGGGCTTGAATCTGTGCTGTGTGGTTTCGGACCATGAAGTCGAAACCACTGTGTTATAACAGCTGATCAGACACAGACTTAGGAGAGCTAAAAAGCTGAACAGTGAATAAGACTCACCCAGACAAAGAATTTGTGCATGTATTAGCATGTAGTGGGGGGGAGGTATTCATGAGACCAGGGGCAGTAAACACAACATACATGTTCTGCATAAGCATCTTAATTCAAGTTTTGTATAGTTTATAAGCATAGTCACATGCATATGCCATGTTTTATTTAATATGAGTTGCCTTTATATGGGATTTTTACCTTATTTTACAATTCTTGGTAGCTTCCATTGAGCAAACTTTCCCCCAGAGCTATCCAAGAACCAGTATAACACGGTGAGAACAGGCGTGTGTGCACATACATGCTTAAACACATACAAGTACAGTGCCCTGACACTGGTTCCTTTATCTTTGTGAATTCCCATTAAATGCCATTAAGCCAGGTATATACTGAACACTCCAAAACGTTAGTAAGTAAGAAAACCAATTCGAGATAATCAAAATATTTTATGGTTTGACCTGTCCTAAATAGCTAACTAGTATAACACTCCCATGAAAAATAAATTCATTCTCTATCAAGTGATTAGAATCATGTACTGGATGATTTGTTATAAATGTCAGAAAGAGAGATATCTATGGCTTTATTTGAGTAATTTTACCAATGAAGATTTTAAATGGGAAAATTATAACATCATAGTTTATACTAAGGGAAATGAGAAAACTAACTAGAAATGCTGTTTTGAAATTTTGTTTGGGAAATAAAAGGAATCTGTGATATAGGATAATATGCATGAAAATGGGAAGGAAAAGGAGAAACTATATGAAGCATTTTTTAATAGAATCAACCAATTTTGTTGACTGATTAGATGTAGAGACTATTGGAAGCAGCAGAAAAGATAACTCCAACATTTTGCAACAAGGTACTGGAAGCTTCCTGGAGCCACTGGAAGGCATGCCATTAGTTCTGTGTGGGAGTAGTTGAATTTAGGACTTCACTTGGAATGCCATCCCGTGGGGGTTTTTTTCTGGGAAGCCAAATTTCTGGTGGTAATTGGTAAGCTTTTATGAGAAAAAAAATGAAAAAGGACGATGGACTCTGGTGAAACAATTGTTAGAATATCTGACCTGCCTAAAGTGATTTATTTTGCAAGACTCTGCACTTTTAACACTGACATATACATGATAATTTCCTAAGAAAAGAGGAAATGTTTGGCTGCAGAAAACGTTTCCAGTGTATATTCTGTGGAATATGTGATCGTGAGAACATACTTTAGCAAATAGGGATGAAATTTTCCAATTTAGGTCCTTAAAATGGAAGAATGACGGTTAGGAGAAAAAAGTGACTGAAGATATTTAGATTATAGAGATGACAGTTGAATATAGGGATCACTGAAAATAGTTAAGAAAAATATGCAGTTAGAATTGAGAATGAAGCACAAATATGGATAACTCTTACACTTTTTAGAGGGAAACTGGAATAGAACACATCAAAGAGGACAGGTAAATTGAAATGAGAGAATTAATGGAATTAGAACAGAACGCTATTGTGTTACTGGAAGAAAAAGGGGAAAATATTTCAATAAAGACTCTCTTGATAACAAACTAAATTCTGTAGATAGGTTGCAGGGCATGAATACTAAAGGCAAAAAAAAAAAAAAAAAATTTGGAGATCAATTTTCCTAAATCCCTGGTTATTTCAAAGGAAACAGCCTCAGGAACCGCACAGCCAGAATTCAAATTAAAAGGGGCTAGAAACCTAAGAGAGAAATCATTTAAGTTGTAAATTTATCAAGATTTTAAAGATGTTTGTGAAATGCTCCAGATAGAAATTTGAAGAGGTAGCAGATTAGGAAATTAGGGTCAGTTTTGTAGGACCTGAGCATGTTTATTTACAGGAAGCAATCATTAATAAAAGACTAATGAGATTCAGTTAGGGTCGAGAGGGCCATACAGGAAAAAAGCAGGAAGAAGAGTAAGATACTCTATAAAAAGTGAAGAAGTAGGAAAAAAGGAGGATAAGAAAGATATTTTTGTAGAGATGAAAATGAAAGGCCCTCAAGTGAGATTAAATTGCTGTGAGGAGCCAGAGATGCAGGGGGACACCATTATTTCGGTGGAAGCTGTATTGTAATGGAAAGATTATTGCCTTTTGTCACTTCCTAACTGCAAACTGGGTGAGTATCTCTAACTTCTTAGTCTTTGTGGAAAGTGGTTTTTAAAGGATAAACCCCTTAAGGCAGATAAAATAATTATAGTCGTAAAAACAGGAAAAAAAGGGTCACGTACTTTTCCATTACTTTGTGTATGAACGTTTTATCTTTCAAGACATTCTGGCCTTTCCCTAACACACGGGACTTTAGGAACATAGGATTACGTGCATATCCTGTGTCCATAGATATTTGCAGTGTGGATTCCGCTTGGAGTTTCAGTGTGCTAGAGTCCCTGTTTGTTTCTCCAAACTACTCACTGTCCACTCTGCTCTCTGCACCCTTGGAGGGCTGATCTTTGTGGGCTTCATCATGGGCCTCCCAAGCCCTCTGTCTTTCAATCTGAGTCCACCAGTAGGAGTAACTCTTTAGTGCAGCAAAGAGAATGGCCAGAGCCACAGGTTGACTGCTTCCTTCTACCAAAGGCCCAACTCCTGCAGAACTCTCTCTAGATGCTGGTCATCGCTCCTTCATTTTTCTTTCTTCAGGCCTTGGCATTGTAATAACTCCACTACGCTGTTGCTGGGAGTGTGTGTTTCACCGTCTCACTGGTTTCCCTTCAGTCTGCCAACAACTTTGGAAACAACTGTGTTTTTCTTTAATTAAATTTCTTTCAATTATCTTATTTATGTGTGTCATCTGTTTCCTCCAAGGTCCGTGCCTGATGCAATTGGTGAACCTGTGTGTGTGCACACAGCAGAGCATGTCTACATTTAGACAGGATCCCATTTATTAGCTATATTATAAGATTATATTCCTTATTGCCCATACTGATTTCTATTTCTCTAACACTGGAAGTGAGTTCTGGTCAGGTCCGTTACTTTGAAAAAACTACTTAAGTGTCTTTAGCTTTGATGAGATCATCTAACCCACTAAGTCATTTATTTATCTCCTTAATAAATATGACAAAACAGAGGCAGAGAAATAGGGATTTTTGTCCAAGGTCATATTATTATCTGTGTCACCTTGAAAAAGTTACTTCTCATTATAAACTATAGATAAATTATTTCACCAAATAGCTTCAATGAGTAAATTAAATAGATAACATGCAAAGTGCTTTGAACTGCACATAGTATAGCAATATTAGCTGCTCTTTGTCTTTTTCTTATTGCTTATTATTATTATTATTATGCCAACACAGTACATATTATAGAAATATTCGCTGTTCTTTGTCTTCTGTTGTTCTTTTTGTTGTTGTGTTGTATTGTTGTTATTATTATTATTATTATTCCAATGGAATCAACTATCTCACAGGAGGTATGAGTTACTTAGGGTCCCCATGATTTCCAGTGGAATGCACAGAAAACAGCTTAAACGTAGCACCCAGACCACTGTGATATAGCTCTATTATTCTCCATATGCCTATTCCCTTCATTCAGTGCTAGAAACTCTGACCTTCCAGTCACCCAGAGCATTATTTCTATGTCACACTCTAGATCTCACAATCCCACTAAATTTCCTTTTCTTTCCTGCCTCAAACACTCGTCATCTTACCTCCTGATACTGTTTATTATCAGCAAATGTTAGAAATCCTTCAAAACTTTCATGTCACGCAGCTCTTCTTCATTGGCTATGTTGAGGTTGACCCGCTGGCATCCCTGTATTATTAAATCTGTCCCCGTTCTATCTTGTCATATTTATCTTTACCCAACTCAGAGTTCATAACTTATATGAAGTTAACTCACATGAAAGCACCCCGTATCAGTCAAAGTTTTACAGAAGAACAGAGCCAGTAAGAGATTTTTTTATATAGGAATTGGCTAACATGATCCATTGGTTGTTGCCTCTGGCAAGTCTGAAATCTATAGAGCAGGTCAGAAGGCTGGAATCTCAGGCAGAATGTCTATGTTACATTCTTACGGTACAATTTCTTCTTCAGGAGAAAACCTTAGATTTTCCTTTTTAGGCCTTCAGTTGATTTGATGAGGCCTACTCACATAATTGAGTATAATCTTTACTTAAAATAAACCAGTTTTAGATGTTAATGACCTTCATAGGAATACTCAGACTGGTGTTTGACAAAAGAACTGGTCACCATAACCTAGTAAGTTGACACAGAAAATTAACTATCATACATCCTTAAATTCTATTAATTTTTAAAAATGATTCACTTGCAAAAAAAATCCAACTACAAGTTTACCCTAACTACTCCCCAACTATATTTCCCCAGTAAAGTCATACTTCCAATCACCAAGATAGATATTTTAGATCTCTCCTCTACTCTTAAACCTCCAACATATACTCTTAACCCATCCCATCTTTTAGCTAATTAACTCGCAATAAACTTCATTAAGAGAATAAGCAGTCATAGAGGAACCCCCTTGTTTTCTCATCATGAAATTTGCTAAGTTGCTAGTATTTGTATCTGTCTTTTCTTTCTTCTCTTCTGTTATGATGGATGGAAAAACATTGTCTGCTTTACCTTATGCAGTTCCTCCACATTTGCCTTGTAACCTGTTAGCTCTTGACTCCTCCAGAAATTTGCTCTAGTGACTGACTCAATGCTCTCATGAATTATCACTTTCTCTCTCTTCAATGGGCATTTGCATCACATGTTCTAGTGTCATCTTAAGCACACAAAAGCAAAGCAAAAGAACAAAACCAAATAGTCCTCTTGTGGGACTGTAGAGAATACAGTTTTATACTGATACATTACACTGAGATACTTTACATTTCTATCTACTGTTACGTAGACATAACATGTTATGCTGTTAGACATCCCTGGGCAAATTTGACTAAAACTTGGGACCTGAGTTAACAGACAAGCCTATACAGGAAAAACTCTGAAAAGCTGTACCTTCCTTAAGATAAGTGGTTAAATTTCAAAACTATAAATAACCCTGGATTGTAAATTTGGTGACACACCATTGCTATCCCTCCTGGAGACATTATTCCAAAGGGTAAGAACCCAGGGTTCTTCCTCTTTTGTTTCCAATCATGGGTTTATGGTAGGAAACAACATTTTCTCTGTCAGTCTCACAGAGGGAGAAGGAGGGGATATTTATACGCTCCCAGATTCATATTTTTGGGGTTCTTTACCTACAGGGAAGTGTAAGATGAACTGTGGTTATAACGTCAACCCAAAAGAGAAAAACTGAAAAATCTGGTATTGTTGTTGAACAGCAAAATAGATATTAAAGCAACCTGTAAAGAAAAGTTGTTTTCCATTGTTTTACATGTCAGTGATGAATCAAATTTAGTGGTTTTACTCATATGCAAATTCCTATTCAATTCAGTTTACAAACATTAATGTCCAGTTCATTATTTCAGTTCAACATTTAAAAATGGTCACATATGAAGCGTCACTCATTAAGTAACTTCAGAAATAAAAAGAAGAGCTCAATATTTTAATCATTCAAAGAAGAATAAAGTATGACTAAAATACTGGCACCTAGACTTATAAAAGGAAAAAAGCTGGAGTATGAATTATAACTAAATCATCTGATGGCATAATCTCAGATATGTCTAATGATTATAGCAAACTTTAATTAAGGTAGTACAGTAATATATATTAAATATAGAGTTAAATAAAGGAAAAATAAACAATAAAATATATCAATGCATTAAAAAGACTACCAGTTTCACACTCAGATGTGTTTTAAAATACACTTATAAATTACATACATGTAGAAATACTGAGGTAGATTGATAGGAACTTCTTAATATTGTGCCTTCTAGCTTTTCAGTTCATTGGCAAACATAATGCATTTACTACTTTAAAAGAAAATCGGATGCTGGCAGGAATAATGGGAGTGATTGCTGTCCGTGAACACACCGGAAAACAGTGAGGGATCCCAATTCCTGGCTACTGTTCTTGTTCCACCCCAGGTGGAACCCATTCTTCCATCCAGCCTGTCATTAAAAACTCCTACACAGAAAGGAAGGCAGTCTTTGAATAAAATGCTATATGACTCCCACTCTTGAAAAACAAGGAAATGGTTTTTGAAGATGAAATGTATTATTAGTTTCAGTATAATTTTTATGTTTGTTTGCTTGATTGATTTCCCATTTCACATCTGAAATCAGAATTTTGATCTAGGGTATGAAAATGAAATATGCACACAATTTCATCATTATCCTCTGTACTAGTTGCCATCATTTATAAACCCCTATGGGATGGCAGATTTAATGAGATAGGTTGATATTTTCAGAAAAAGATGGATGAGTGAGTAAACATATTTATTTTCTATCCCCTTTAAAATACCATTGAAATGACACAACACATACAAATGAAAAATAAAATTATAACAATATTAGCCATGGGACTAGATGCCACCAGTGAGTTAGAAGTTGGAAAAAAAATGTATGGAAGAAAATAAGTGGATAGAATCAGAATGATAGAGACTGAGCAGAAGAAAGTACAGACCAAAACAAGTTAAAGAAAATCTTTCTAGGATGTGAATGTAGCTTATTATTACCGTACACTCTAATTTTTTCTTCTTTATTGCCTCAATGATAGGTTTACCAACCATTCGGTACTTTCCTGTAAGAATTCCCTGTTGTTAATATAGGATCAGTAGTACGGTTTGGCCTATAGGTTAGACTCGATATTCTAGTGATGATGGCAGCCCACAAATCTTCAGAACACTCCGAGTCAGGAAACACGCATGACAGCTGGGGACCCTGGACAGAATCACTAGGTGAACTACAAGGGTGCAAAGAGTCCGAGCGTAAACAATTTGAAAGACGCATTGATAAAATGACAGCCTTCATTAATGCCATGAAGAGACATGAATAGAAAACACTTTTTCAAACAAAAATCAAAATGAAATTAGTTATTTAGAGACACACAATTATGAGTTTAAGGGGAAACATGGTATATGGTGATTATTGGTACCCACTACAAGAAAGATCATTACGTGGAGGCTTTCTTGTAGAGACCACTGATTGGGTCAGCTTTTTTGTCATGCTCAGTCACATTCAACACCACCACCGTGATAAAGCATCGACTTCAAACATCAAGGGCATGAATTATGAAAAATTAGTGCTTCCCCCAGTACAGGTAAGATCGATTATGAGTTCCTGCTAATAGCTCACAGCTTCCAATTTAAGGGAACTAGAGAGTTTCCATGAAGATTTTTTTTTCTTTGAACATCCTTCCAGACTTACACAGAACAACAGACTCATCAGGTGAATTCTTTCAGAGATAAATCAAGCTTACCAAATTAATTAACCTTGACATTTCTCCTAAGATATGTCCCCCACTGTGTACATGTAACCACAGTATTTTGTGAAACATTTTCAACAGCTATCCTTCCCAGGAAACTCCTGTCCCAGTTACGACTTAATCTTTATAGACCAATGATAAGACTTTAAATGGAACAAATCTTTTCCATCCAAGGTCAAATTAAGTGATTTCTGAGTGGAAAATTCCTGAAGTTCTAGATTGTAATCACCATTCCACCACCATCATCAGTATCATCATAATTAATTAATTTACAAAACCCACAAATCCTCTTCAAAAATATATCAAACAGGGGCCTGTAGTATGTAACGTGGCAATTGTCTTCCTGTCTCACTCCTTTCCCTATTCCCATTCTTCCGGTATGTTTTAGGACATGTTTTTCAGACTAATTTTGTGACCAAACAGAATGAAACAGTACTTTTTTAGTTTTTATAATAACAATAAAAGCAAATTGATTACTTTTTATGTGTCCAGCATTGTCTAAATTGCCTACATATATCTTCTCATTTAATAAAAACAACTCCATTATACCAGACCTATTAATAGCCCTATTTTACAAGTAGGGAAATATATTTTTTAAGTAAGTTAAATAGACTTGCATCTATATTATGTATATATCTGTATGTTCAACATACATGTACATAAATGTACATACACATATGTATATGTGTGTGGACATTGTTTCTGGTAAAAGAAACCTTGAAGAGAAAGTGCTTGGTAAATTGCTGGGTCAAACTATAGGGTTATTTCATTTTATCTTTATTGACAAATTGAATTCTAAAGAGACTAGAACAAATTTGACTCTCATCATCATCTAATCAGATACAGAGAAGTATTTTATCTCCCATCTGCAGCAACACTGGATTTTATCAATCTTTTTTTATATTTTCCAACAGAAGGACTTTAAATATGTCTACTCTTGTGCATTATTTGCAGCTTTTCCTCCACTAAGATGTCAGGGATATTGACCCCTAGCTATTTATGTTGTAAATATTCCTCGTCAATCATGTTCGTGTCTACCCTGGGATTGTTTTGATTCAAATCCTCAGCCTACTAAAAAATAGTGAACACAAACCCTTAAAATTTATGGCAAGGTTGCTTTGCCCTCTTTAGAGACCTCAGAATTGGATGTGGCTTAGATCTACACTGTTGATTTTTTTTCCCCCCTGGGAGACACAGAAGTTCTCTTTGTGTCCTGGTATCTAAGAGGGACTCAATCAAGAAGAGAAACATCCTACACCTGAGAATATGCCTCCTGAACCTTATAGTGAAACTTCTGACTTGCATTTTCCTGCTAAATATTATATAATATGAACTCATTGAATTTTAATAATTTCAATCAAAGAGGTTGTGAAATAAAATACTCACTTGAAAACCTTGGTGTTAAAGTCAAAAGCTGTACTTTTTGACCTGGTTATCATTGTATTTTCCAAATTATATGGAAGGACTATAACTGTTAAGTCATATCGACAATATAAAATATATATGTATAATATTTAGTTATCAAGTAAACACTACCATAAATAAAAGTTTAAAAATTATCTGCATACTAGAGTGTTTATAAACATATAGCCACTTACAGGGACAGAGAAGGCTCTGATGTTTCACCATCTGGCAGTGTGGACAGAAGATGTTTTTGAAGCTGATACACCTGTGAAATACTAGAAGTTTCTTTGTAACTGTAAGTCAGATAAGTAGGTTTAGAAGCATCAATCTGAATACAATAAAATGTCTCTTTGATAGATACTTTAAATTGGTGTGTTAGTAAAGTAATAGCTAAATCTATTTATATGTTCCCCTCAATTCAATGGTTTCTTTCAAACACCCAAAGAAAGAATAGCATTCCAGGTCCACTGCCTATAATAGAGAGTAGTATTTAAGGCTAGAAAGACCTGTACCGAATCTTAAATATGCACAGGAAGTAAAGTTTGTGGAGGGATATAAAATATATTAACTTCCTTTTATAAAAGAAGGAATTGGCACTTGAACACAGAGCTTCAATAATGACATGATACAGAATGTGAACCAAAGTTTTCAAATACCAAGCCTATTGTTACTCCTGCTATGCCATCAAATGCCAGGTAAATTATGAACATCAAAATAAAAAAATCATCCATTGACAGATAAATGGATGAAGAAAATGGATAATAAAATATATAATTATATAATATACATCAAATGAAACATTATTCAGCCATAAAAAAAGGTTAAAATCTTTCTATTTGACACAATATGGATGAAACTTGAGGGCTTTATGTAAATGAAATAAGTCATAGAGATAAAGACAAAATACCATATGAAAATACTATAGGATCTCACTTATGTATAGAATAAAAAAAAAAATCATAGATACCAGAAACAGGTCCATGGTTGCCAGCACAGGTTAGGGTGCAGGTAGTTAAATGTGTGAAGAGACTCGAAAGGCCCAAACTTCCAGTTATAAAATTGGAAAATCGTAGGGATGCAATGTGCAGCATAGCCACTGCCGTTAATCTTGTATTTCCTATCTGACAGCTGCTGAGGTTCAATCTTCGAAGTTTTTATCACAAGAAAACTTGAAACTATGCACATGATGGATATGAACTACACTTAGGTGATCGTTTTGAATTACATTGAAACATTGAATCACAATGTTGTACCTCAAACAAATATAATGTGTATATCAATTAAACCTCCATTTTTAAAAATAACATTTCTATAAAAATTTTCAAAAATTTAAATTTTAGAAAAATTAAAATATGCAAGCTCAATTCATATATTTATATAGACTTCTCTTAGGTTAGAAATAAAAAATATGCAAATTAATTACAATAGTTACATTTTAAGTAAATCATAGCACGTCGTGGTATTTTGCAAGAATGGGAAATTAGAAGTAATGCTAAGAGTGAGGTGCCAGGGGAATCAGAATTACTTATTTTATGTTTTCTTAAGAAAATGTGCAGTGAATTAGATTTGCCTATTGCTCTGTACATTGAGACTGAGAAAACTGAATGGAACAGAATCCTTTAAGTTTTTACTAAAACCTTTTAAAATATACCCTGGGTATAATCAACTGACAACACCAAGGTTTCTGACCGGAAATCCTAAACCTGCAAAATATGTTATAACTCATATTAGTTTTTTCACTAACAGACAACATTTTTTTTTTGAAGGCCTGGAGATTTTGACTCAGCTTTCTTGTTTTGAACCAGTTTTATTTCTCTTAAGGCTGAATATGAGAAACAGTTCTTCTTTTATGCTGTGCACTTCACCTCCTCTCCTCTGGTTAATTCCCACTGCTCTCCATTTCCAGTACAAACAAATCTGCTATGGGCGATTCTTGCCTAGAGATGTCTTATTGATATTGAATTCTTATGAGGCTAACTCTTCAAAAGTTAATATAACTATTATGGATCACATTTTGATATTATTTATATTAGATATAATTTAACAGTTTCCTTAATATCGTATTGTTTTTTCTTCTTGTTTTCTCTTTAACATTAAGCTATATTTATTTTGAATTTTACAGATGACAGTTGACTTTTTGATTAGCCACAGGAAAAATGCAACTGCATCCTCATTTCGATTAAAATTTACTTTGTTCAGTAAGTGACAAAGAGTAACATCAAATATCTATATAGTGGGTTAATATGGAGGTCTCTTGCTTTTCTCTGATCTTACATGTACAAAGGGGTCCTTAGAGACACCTCATTGAGACCTCACTGACAGAAGGCTCTGGGAGCTCCTGGTTGACTTTGTTATTTGATAGTTGACCCAGGGAAGCTCTGATTGATGCTGAGAGGTGTCTGCTGAACTACAACTGAGCTGGGCAGAAAATGTGCTGAAACTAAATGGCAACAGAGAATATAAATACCTGCTGGCTGGTGAACTGAAACAAACAACTACAAGCTGGAAACAGAGATTTAAAAACTAAACACCGCCCTGGCTGGGTAGCTCAGTTGGTTGCAGCAATGTCTCCTACACCAGAAAGGCTGCAGGTTTGATTCCTGGTCAGGACACATAACCTGGGGTGCAGGTTGACTGGTTTTCTAGTTGTGACGCACACGGAAGGCAACTGACCGATGTCTCTCTCTCGCCCTCTTTCTCTTTCTCCAGTCCTCTCTCGCTTTCTAAAATCAAAAAAAATATCCTTGGGTGAGAATGAAAAAAAGACACCAAAACCACACATCTTCAAGAAATTCTGCATTGGACTAGATATTACAGTGATCAACCTGAGTGAAGAAGGTAGTATTCCAAAGAATTGTTTAAATCACAGAACAAACACATGCGTAGAAAATAGAGCATACAAAGTTTGGACATATTGGGCTGTGATCTTCCCACAAGATAGCTGTATACTAAAATCAAGATATCCCTCCAGCTGAGAGGGGCCTTATGCCTCCCTAGAGGGTTGAATGGGGATGAAAGCCAAAGCAGAGGGGATGGGGAATGAGCAAGATTCCAAGAGGATTATAGAAAATTGGGGACGAAGTTGTGTCCTGTCCTCTTCCTTTTCCTTAGTGAATAAAAACAGACCTACCAAAGCCAATTCTGAACTAGGCCATCAAGCATTCAGTTATTTTCACTCCAAGTGAAAGTGAAATTCTGCTCTCATGAAGTCAGCGTGGGTCTTGGGCTATAGTGTATGTCCAGAAATACAAGGAAGAAGCAGAAAAGAATAATGGATAATCTGACAGCATATCTAGATTTTTCACTGAAAACAGGAAGAACAAGAATGGAGCCAATATGTTCGAGGATGACTAACAGAAGGAGCTAATAAACAACAATCCTTCATCATATCACTGAGGCCTTTGTTGGGATTCTTTGGAGCTGGCGTCCATAGAAACTTTCAACAGTCAGAAGGCTGAGGAAGAAGGTGAGCAAGAAGCAGTTTATCCCACTCATGAAAGTTTTCAGAAAAGCTGCTCACTGAGAATTCTGCAAAAATATGTATTTCTACTTTTGAGGAATAGATGATACTCTATCTAAATGTCAATTGCTTTAACAAAAAAAATGTATAATTTTTGTGGCAAATTCCATGCATCCTGAAAGGAACTGCCCTTTCTTCACTAAATATCATAGAATCTGCTATTGTACTTCACAAAGATCACTTTCAGGATCAAGTTGACAAAAGGGCTTGTTATGAGTGGTAGGTAAAGGATGACATCACTTGTAACAGCAAGATGATGGACAGGCTACCACGCCCTACATTTGCTGGGTCTGATAAGAGTCCATAAGAAGTCAAGCTTGATGAACAGGAGGTTGTCCCTGATGAATGTGGTTCACAGGCAAATATGTGTACAAAGAGGTTTTAACGGTGACTGCATCAGCTCCAAAGTCATGATCTTGACAAAGAAAGGAACCCAGGTTGCCCCCATGTGTAACAGGATCTCTTTGAAACATCAGCCTGAGGAAGGGAACTGTGAGTAACTTTTAAGTAACAATAACATTGTTTAGTGCTGCCTTTCGGACTGTTGGAATCCAGTTCCCTCATTCATGTTTTTATGTCTAAGAAGGCTCAGAGGACATTTAACAATGAATTTTATTGTTCTCATCAGTAGCATCAACTTCTGTAACCTGCATGTAGTACCTCTGATTCTGCATCAGGGGGCACTCTCTACAGTGGTTTATACTGCTTGAGTTGTTGCCCCTGCCCTGACATGGAGTAGCTACTCCATTGCAGCTACACCTGCCTGGCATTTTACAGGAAAGATCACTTTTCTGCCTGTCCTTGGCTGTGCACTGGGCCACCCTCTCTCAGGTGGCCTCTTAGGTCGGAGGCCAGAACAAAGCCAGTTTTGTTCCTTCCTCCATTTCTGATAACACCCATCTCTTTCACCAACACTGTCCCTGTCAACATGGCCCTTTCTGTGCCAGTTTTCAAGTAGCCTTTGCTATGCCATAGACTCTCATAGGCTTTGTCAAGATGCCAGTTCTCTACCCTAAAGCCAGGTGTTAAAAGGAAGAATGATAATCTCTCTATTACTCCCCAAATCCCAGAGGCTGTTCTGTAGCCAGAAAGCCTCTCTTATTTCTGACCTACTAGACTAAAGTGTTCCAGAATCTCCTGGTTCTTCCCAGTGTTTAGTTCAATCCACACCAAGAAGCAAGTCTATGGCCACAATCCAAACGTAATATGAATAAAGCAAGATAGAAATTACATGGCCAAAAGCAATATAAGTTGTTTAAAATAAGCCTCAAGAGGACTATAGAATCTGTATTTTCTTCCTTATATCTTATTCAAGAAATTTATCATCAAATAAATGAATCTTGACTTTCTTTACTATAAAACATAAAGTAGTCATTAAAATGAGGAAGACAGTGCCTGTCAAAGGGATATTCAACGACCAATAGTTGAATAAATAAATAAATGAACAAATGGAGACCCATTTAGATTTCACACATACAGTATGCAGTGACCTTAAATTTTCCAAACACTTTTCCAAATGTTCTCCCTAAATTATTTTTACTTATCTTATATAATTTTGTCTTTGCATTTCCTTATTTTTTAATTTTAATTTTTTAAGTATTTTTATTGATTATGCTATTACAGTTTTCCCAATTTTTTCTTCTTTATCCCCCCTCTACCCTGCCCCCCCCCAGACCTCCAGCATTCCCCCCCTTAGTTCATGTCCATGGGTTGTACATATAAGTTCTTTGAGTCCTCTGTTTCCTACACCATTTTTTATCTTTCCCCGTCTACTTTATGTCTACTAATTGTGCTTCTTCCTCCCTGTACCTTTTCCCCCTTACTCCTCCCTTCCCCCTCCCTGCTGAACTCCCTCTGTGTGATGTCCATTTCTCTGATTCTGTTCCTGTTCTGGTTGTTTGCTTAGTTTTTGTTTTCATTTATTTTAGGTTCATTTGTTAATGGTTGAGTTTGTTGTCATTTTATTGTTCATATTTTTTATATTTTTCTTAGATAAGTCCCTTTAACCTTTTCCTTAATAAATATGAAATTTAAATACATAGATTTAGTTTGTATTTTTGTTTAATCTTTATTATATTTTTCCATTGCTATTTAGTCCCCTTGTACCCCTCTCCCTCCAAGAATCACCACACTGGTGTCCGTGTCTGTGAGTCTTTTTTCCTTTGTGCTCAATCCCTCAAGCCTGTAGATGCTTAATATGTCTGTTCTAAGAAATGACATTTTCTAAATAGTATAAAATATGTTTTCCTTATTTTATACCTGTCTTTGTATGTAAGTACCCTTTCTGTTCACATTGTACCTTCATCATAGGAAGAATCTGATCTGAAATTCATCACCTAGGGAAAAAATGAGTTTTTGAAGTACAACAGACACTAATGGATGCGAAGACAGGCTTTGCGGTCCCTCTTGATGAATGTGAATGGAAATGATCAATGAGCCAATGATTCAGCTTTTATGATATAGATCATCGCTGCTGTGTGGTGACAGCTCCAGTATGGTCTTCCTGACCTTGCTTGCTCTGTTGCCAGTGTGTCACACAGATTTTTGTGTAATAGTAAGAATATGATGAACGGCACTTACATTTAAGAAGCTTCATGTAATTGTATTGATTCTAAAGATGATGAGTGTTGACTCATCTCCACCCCATGAGAGAGAGTAGTGAGGTGCTTCTGTATCAGGTGGAACAGGGGTAGCCATTTTTCCTTACTAAGGTTGTATGAGAATTCTAAGTGTGTGGTGCTTTATAAGATACCTGGATCGGGGGGAGATTTTTGATCTGCAGCCCAAGAGCTGTAGTCACTGGATTGAATTCCAAGTACGTATGGTCATTTGAGGAAGGCAGCTACAGGTCCTCCATGTTAAACATTGTCAAAAAGCCTCTGCCATTCGTGGTCACCTTCCAGGAAGTCCACTGACATCCCCTCAGAGGTCTCATCTCAGGAAACAGGTCACACTGCCCAATCTCCTAGAGTAATACTGGAAAACTGTAATGGAGAATTGTAACCCCCCCCCTACAAATCCTTTGACATTGTTTCTGTAAGTACAAACTCTGACTGACATGTAGCTTATAGATAAACAACATGTTTGCATAAGAATCTTAGGAACTAACTTCAAAAGATACAGACCCTGACCTTCAAGCATCCCAGCTCTGAGAGATTTGCTGACCTTCAACTGTGGAGCCAGGATGACATGAAGTCTGTATGATTAAACCGGGAGGATGCACACCAAACCAGCACTTGCTTTATCGGGATGGACTGTGCTTGGCTGCATGTAGAGAACTTTTCAAGCTCCTCCCTTGATCTCTTTGTTCTGTTCCATCTCCCTCCTTATAAAAACCTCTGCCTCCACTGATATGTGGAGATGAGCTTTGTGACATGAGTACCCCATCTTCCCAAGGTTCCCCATGCTCCAGCACCTGAAAATAAACCACTTTCCCTTTACATCAGCTCCTGCCTCTCCAGTATCGGCATTCGTAATGGCCAGCAGCCAGACCTGCATTTGGTTACACTAACATCTGCCATTGTTTTCTTTTCAAAAATACTTCCAAGTAACTCTTCTTTTAATCTATGTGAGCAGGGCAAATCTACCACTTCCAGACTTATTACCCGCCTCATTTATTCTGCCAGTATATCCTCAAAACAAATTCCTTGTTTGAAGTGTTATTTTGTTGTATTAAAATACAGCCTCCACAACGCAAAAGATCTTTTTGACTGAGAAGCCCAGACTTGGTCGAAAAATGTTAAAGTTTTTTTGAAAAAGAGGAAAAACCCTGACAATCAATAGCATGTCTACATTATCTATCAGTGTATCTATCTATGTATCTATCTATGTATCTGTCTATGTATCTCTATGTATCTATCTATCATCTATCTATCTAGATAAGGGACAGAGGCAGAGAAAGATAGATACCAATAGGAATATACTGGTAAGAAAAATACAAATTAATATATCAATACTTTATCCTGATACACTGGTAACCTTGTTTATTTAAATAACAAAAGATTTATTGAAAAATTTTAAAACATGGTCTCTTCAGGTTGCTATCTTTGGGAAAAGCTAAGAGGAACAAAGGCTCTTCTTATCACTGGAACCAAGGCTTAATGGTTTTTTTTATATATTTAGAAATGAGAATATAAACACAATTTTAAATAAATTAGACACAAGGTAAACCATTTAAAAAATAGGGACCTTGAGACAGTTGCTGATATTATGGAGTCACTTAACATTCTTGATGATTAGTCTGGTAGCCCCAGGCAATGGAAATAGCTGGAAGGACATTTTCTTTTCAAAAATACTTACAGTTGTTACATATGAAAAATGAGATAGCTATATCTTTCTCTGTATAGATAATATCCTTTCCAAAACTTTTATAATTTTAATTACACCATCCAATATATGTTCTTGTTAAAAATAATTAGGAATAAATTTTAAAAAGCAATTGTTAACTACATAGCACATCCACGGTCCTGTATTAATAAATCTAAGTAACTTTTAAACTAATGTGTTCTAAACATGCCAGGATGTGTCTCAGGATCAAAGGCTAAAACTTTTGAGAATTTCTGAGATTAACACAGTTGTATCTTCATGAAAGGTCTACCCTAGAAAAAGAGTCAAATGAAACATCTGTTTCTTGTTAATTTCCTGAAGAAAGAAACGGTGAAATATTCTAAACTAAGATGAACAGCCATCAAACAGCTGTTTTTGTGGCAAAAAGGGAAATGGATTCTGGGCTGTTTTACTTTAGGGGACCTACAGAAGAGAATGTAATGATTAGCATAAAGAAAATGTGATGACTATATTTACCTTTTAATTACATGCCATTTTAGTGAAGTTATGTGCTAATCAACTTAATGTCTCATCGGTGTATGAAAATAGTGTAAAGTTATGAAATGTAAGGAAAACATATGAAACATTCCGCTCCTAGTAGATATTCACAAATCTTACAATAGTGTTGACTGTAGTAGGTTGATTATTTTTGAAAAGGTAGTCCTGAGGAAAAAACGAAACTGTGTTATTGATCCACTTACATTATACATTCACACACACAGAGCAATTTCTCTCAACTGTTTGATACAAATATGGAAAAAGGTAAATAGCAATCAATCTGTGTAAAATATAAATGAGAGTCAACTGTACGATCTCACTTTTGGTTAATATAAATTATTGATCACCTGAAAGTGAAAAAAAGTAATATTCCGTCCCACTTACGCATTTTATCAGTTACTCACTAAGAATACTTTGATGTAGAATGTCCTAGAGTTCTAATTCTACCAAAACATAAATGTAGTGTACCAAATTTTATGGGAGGTGAATTACACTTTAAAATCAATTTCTATTACAAAAAATAACATTTAAAAATTATTTATGCATATAAGCAATGAATTAATGTGGGAGAGACTAAAAATGGTATTATTTGGAGCATTCATTTAAACCAAAGGTACAGGTTTTTCCTTACCCCATCACCATAAGTAACTCGAATATCACAAGTCTCAAATGGCAAGTGAAAATAATTTCTAAGTTCTCTGTAATACATATTGAAAGTTGTGGAAACCACGAGGATCTCTGCGCGAAGGAAGGGCCATGTTTCAACTATTTGTGACTTATCTTCAGTCCTTATCATTGTACTGGATTCATGGTATAAACACTCACTAACTATTCACTAAAAGAATGAGTAAAATCTGTTCCTTATTCCTCTGGAAATTCTCAAATACAGGGGATGGCAAAAGTAGGTTTACAGCTGTGAATATACAAAACCCAGAGTTTATTCTTGTGTTGTTATAATCATATCCTGGATGGCTCTTCCACACAAACTGTAAACCTACATTTGCCTGACCAAAGATATTTGAGAATATCTTTGTAAGCATGTCAACTACCCACAAAAGCTTCTTACTTGCATAAATGTGTATGTATTTTTATCACCCTCAGACAGAATTAGAGTACAAATGATCTTTGGAGTACATAAATTACAAAGGATTACATAAACCCAATATGAATCCCCATTGTACCAAATATTAGCTTTGCAACATTACAAAATTCATGTCTCTTTGCATATTAATTTATTTATCTGTACTAATATAAACACTTTGCTTTTTGAATATTGGAGGCCTAATTTGTATGAAGAGGACAAGAAATAATAGGTGTTAATTTTTATTGCTACCGCAATTACTATTATTAACATTGGTTTATAACAAATATTACATAATAATAGACACAATACAAAGTGAAATTTTGTAAGAAAACTTTTTAGGATATTATACTATATGTATAAATACTAAACTTTCAAATAATCTGAGACGGGCAAATTTAAGTGGTTAAAAGTAATGCATCCCATTTCTAAAATTATAATTTAATTAAGCCTTGGAGTATCCAAATGAAATTCACATTCTGTTCTTTTCCTCAAAGGGAGCACTGATAACCATTTACATATTCACAGCCTAAGACTCAGTGTGTGCAGAATTAGGCCACCTTTGGGCTGATTCTGTACACATAATTGTGGACCTAATTCTCTATTTTGAGTACTAGTAAGTGATTGTTTCCATAGGCACATAATTACTAGTTAGAATAATAAGCTTTTCAAAACCTCTCTGTCCCATGATGTTTAAATAATGAACTCACTTGCCATGCATTATATACAGTCCCTATTTCTTTAACAATAATAATCTTATTGTGCTTTAAATATCAGTAGGGGTTAATGCACAGACACAATGTATTATGGAACTTATATTTTTGGTAATTGTTATAGAAAAATAATTTAATAGACCAGCTGCATGCTCTTTACAACAGTATTTTAGAAGGCCTGATTGTACAAATAGCTATATATTATAGCCTTGGACTTTATATGTTGTTATTACTTATAAGCTAAATTATTAAGGATTTAATGTATTCTTTCATACAATCCCTATATATCCTGCCAGGCTTTAGAGAGAATAGAATAGCATTTATTTTCATGATAAAGGTTATATTTTCCAAAAGAAAAGAAAAAAGTAATAAAAAATTTTTAAAAATTGGTCATAAATACTAGTAGTTATTTAGTAAAGCTAGCCAGTAGACAATAAGGAGCCCAGTTCCAGGCTAATATTCTCTGTGTTTTCTTTCAGGTCTAATGATAGGTAATTACTAGTCTTTGCCTGACAGGCGTGGGATTGGGGGTGGGAACTGCCCTCTCCACACTAGCTTTGGAGCATAGCAAATGCACTGCAGTTTTCTAGAGGAAGTTGCAGTCAAGGACTTAGCCCCACCTGGACCAGCCATGAATGTACCCATAATTGTATTCCCAACCCAGGAACATCTATTCAGAAGTCTCGACCTTGTGCGAACTGACTTATAATGATTATAGCAACCAAAATTGTAGCTGAGGCTAGAGCATTACTGTAAAGCTAAGGATAAATGGAATTTTATGGGAAGAGTGATCAAATGAACACACGAGTAAAATACCACACAGGAATTTTACTGATCTAATACTGAATCAAAAGTTTGGAAACTAAATGAAGGCAATAGGAATGCACAGGAGTCAAAATTTGAAGCCCGAAAATGGGAAACACTAGGAAGGCAATCAAGTGTCTAGAAGTAGAAAAGTACCAGAGAACATGACAGCAAACTGTTCCCAGGAGAAATGGGGACAACTGTAATTGAACAACAATAAAAAATAAATACAAATAAATGTATTGACCAGACAATTGTACACACACAAAACAAAACAGGGATACAGATGATAGGAAGACATTTAGACAGTGGTGGAGGTGGGAGGGGCACAAACAAGAAAATCAGGCTTTGGAAATGAAAGAAAGCAATCTGGCATCAGTGACAGCGCTTCAGCAGCAAGAAGACTGAGACTGTCAGCGTGGGCCAGTGGACAGGGCACAGAGCGCAGAGTTAACGGTCAGATAACCTGGGTTCAGGTAAGACTTCCACACTTGCTATTTGTATCAGTCAGTTCAAAACTTAGTGCAAAGGAGACAAAACTAACCCGGAAATGAGTTAAGAATATAGGAGATATATTCATTTACCAAATTAAGTAGGGTTTGGTAGGGTTGGCTTAAAATACAGCTTATTGTAGGGACTCAGTTTCACAAGGCCCTAACTTCTTTCCCTCCTCTGAATCTAACTTCGTCTACATTTATTCCAATACCTAATATCACCCCTCTTGAGGCATAGTTACTATGGCATAACCAATCTCTCTTCAAACACCCAGGTGCAATGGGAAGAGAGAGTCCCTTTGCCTGAAGCCTCAGCAAGTAATAAAGTTCCTTATGATTGGACCGGCTGGATACCATGTTCACTCTTGGTGGATTGCTGTGCTTAGTGAACTAGGAACAAGTGTGATGAGGAATCTTACTCAAGGGGTGAAAGAAATGATACTATGTAATATATGCAGGTAACCTAGGTGCATATATTACTTAGTGAATGGAGCCTCTGAACGCTCTTATCTTCATCAGCCTGAGTAATTTAACAAACAAACAAACAAACAGATAAACACTTATCTCTTTAGTACTAGAGAAGAAGCTAGTCCCAAGGAACTTTACAAAAGGAAGCAAGCTCAAGGTGGCAAAATATTGAGCAGGATTGAGCAGGTGATTAACCTGGATATTCTATGTGGTCAAATATAAAGGTAGGATTTTAACAAAACAGAAAGAGGGTATATTAGGTATTTAAGTATGTAAAAAAAACAGTCAGAAAGTAGGACTGTAGGCAAAATTAGTTACCAGTATCTACATGGTGTCCTGGTTTTTCATCCTTCTTATTTTATGAGATAAACTATGGCATTCTGCATTCACAAAATCGATATAAGGAAACTATTAAAACTTAGAATCCAATCAAAAAGTCAGAAATAAATTGTCTTTACCCAACATCCTGAGTGGAAGGGAAGGCTATTATAATACCAAAAGCATAAATCTATATTAATATACTATAGATAATATGGACTTGAATTATATATTCTTAGATACTAATATCTATTTACCTATTCATTAAACCATTTATTTGCCAACTTTATTAATTTATTATTTAAACAAAAGTTACTTGGAATCCAGTGTATGCCATGTATTCTGTTAGTTGCTGAGGGACATCATTATTTTACTCTTTAAGAAACTCCCAACGTAGCTCTGGCTGGTGTAGCTCAGTGGATTGAGCGCCAACCAGCAAACCAAAGAATCGCTAGTTCCATTCCCAGTCAGGGCACAGGCCTGGGCTGGGGGCCAGGTCTCCAGTAGAGGGTGCATGAGAAGCAACCACACATTTTATATTTTATGGAGGGTGGGAGAAATTCACTCATTTGTTAAGAGATGGATGTTCCTCCGTGATCTTGCAAGTGGTAAATTTTTATTGATTTTATGGCTGAGTAATATTCTACTGCACTATGTCAATAGAAATAAGTCATTCAGAGAAAGACAAATACCACATGATTTCACTTGTATGTGGAATCTATAAGTCATTCAGAGAAAGACAAATACCACATGATTTCACTTGTATGTGGAATCTAAAGAACAATATAAATGAACAAGTAAAACAGAAGTAGACTCATAGATACAGAGAGCAGACTGATGGTTGCCAGACGGTGGGGGGTTGGGTGACTGGGTGAAAAAGGTGAAGGGATTAAGAAGTACAGATTGCTAGTTACAAAATAGTCATGGGGATGTAAAGTACAGCACAGGAAATATAGTCCCTAATATTATAATAAACTGTGTATGGTGACAGATGGGTACTAGAAATATTAGGAGGAATACTTTGTAAAGTATATGATTGTCTGTCTAACCAACATTCTACATACCTGAAACTAATAGAATATAGTATTGAATGTAAACTATAGTTGACAAAATAATTAAAAAATAAAAGATAACAAAATTATTTTAAAGAGTTGGATGTTCATGCACTGTGTTGATATTGCTTATTTTTATAATAAATATGAAATATCATTCGTGAGCTTTTATACACAATTAAAGATTACTGCATATAACTAGTTTTGCTTTTCCCTTCTCTAATTGAGTTATAATTTTGAATTATAGCAAGCATGGCATGGTTTCTAGTAAATCAGAACCAGTGTTAAAATAAAAGTTACAAACTTGTTCTTTATGTGGTGAAGAAAATATACAAAAGTATTTTAATTACTTGAAATGGAAGGCATATCACAATATGTACTTAATCTGTGAGTAAGTTCTTGCAAATGACAGCCTGAAATCCCTTTACTTTAATAAATACAATAAAATTTATAATATATTGACCATGTTTCAGTATTTGTTTTATTCTTGATGTAATAACTACAAGATACTGTCAATCTATTTTTTAAAACTCATATTAATCCAAATAACAAATGACAGTATAAGGAATTTGTGAACGTTTTCAACAAAAATCTTTTTCTTATATAATTTAAGATCAACTATGGTTATCACTTGTTAAATGAAAAACAAACCGTATTTACATATTCCTGGTGCACCAGTTAGAATTGTTTTTGACTACAGCTAACAGAACATGCAGCCTTGATGTCTGTTTCCTGTTCCAAGAAGGTAAGTAGCAGGCCCCTCTCTGAGTCTCTCCTGGTTCTTCCTCATGGCCTTACATGATGTAGCAGTTAAAGTAGTGCGATCTTACAGGACACCATCCACAGTAACAAAAATCCTTAATCCCCTCTCTCTTAGGGAAGAAAATCTTGCCCAAAAGCCTTAAACACATACCATGTCTCTTTGGCCAGAATTCTATCATATGCAAAATCACTCAAAAAAGAAGAGTAGGAACATCATGATAGAATTAACCCCAAAGTAATTGACCCCCAAACTTGGGCTGGGCATTTTACTGTAGAAACTCTATTTGAAATTTGTTAACAAGTAAGGAAGAGGAAGAACAGCTGTTGGGAAAGCAATCAAATGTGTCTAACACGCAAATAAACATATAATTAAAGACTGCATGAAAAGGAAATGTATACTATAATGTTTAGTCATATCAAACCATAACTGATATGCTTTCTGACACAAAACAAGTGTTTCTTCATACACCATGCAATAAAAAGGTGGTTTTTTTAATTAAAATGGAATTGAGATAATAATTTGCTTTGAGAAGGTGTTCCAAGTCAAAGAGGTAAAGAAGATAACTGCAAATATGAAACCAAATAAAATAGTCCAAAAGTAAAGCAATCCGAGTTTCCACTTTATATTATTCTCACGTGGCCTGTCTACAGTATTTACAGCACAGCAAAAAACCCCCAAAAAACAAAAAAAGAAAAACAACCCACAAGTATACTAACACATTATAATGGAAATGTGCTCTCAATATTTCAACTGAAAAAGAGCATGGGTTTAGAAAGCAGGATAATTGGATTCTAAACTCAGTAGATACTTGTAATCCTACTTGATCAGTAGCTCTGTGAAAACACAGTCTGCATTTCATCCAGGTTTCAGCTCTAATAACACTCATCCATGATCAGCATATGGCTGTACTTAGGACACAATTGTCAGGATGTGTGAAACCTGTAGTAATAAAGATCCTCCTCTTGGATCTTGACTTAAGTTAAAACCTTGAGAAATTATTTTCCTCTCTTTGCAAATAACATTTAAAAATAAATACCTATATGCATGAAGGAAGCCTGGTGCTGTATATACATACCTCTTTGAGTAACCTGGATGTTAAGAATATGTTCAGATTGCAACTTTTAATATAGCCAATCTTTTACATATTTTTCTAGATGTTCAGCATTCATTTTAACATTATGTCAACACCTTGTTTGGAGAAACTACCTATTCCTCCTTGGGCAACTCAAAGGACATGTATGTAAAGTGACCTAGGCAAAATCTCCCTTAGAATTCTGATCTGGGGCTCGAAAATAGTTGCAAATGTTAATAATAGCATGATTTCTGGATGTGCTTGTTTAAAACTTTATGATGATTCTATTTCCTTTCTCATGTGCTGCCTGTTGGATTGGAGCCTAGATTCCCAGCCTACTTTCAGTTCTGTAAACTTCAAATATATCTGTTTTTGTTTGAAAGTCCCTTTTCAGTAAAGAAATAAAGGTCAATTTTTGTTGCATTTACCTTTCAAATGCATCTGATGGTTTTGCCAAAATATTACTTTTCATTAAGGAATATACAGCCTGAATATAAAAATTATAAAAGTATGTTCCTCCTATGGGATTTATTTACTTATTTATTTATTTTAAAGACTTTATTTTTTGAGAGAGGGGAAGGGAGGGAGAGATGGAGAGAAACATCAATGCAAGAGAGAAACATCAATCAGCTGCCTCTCACTCATGACCCAACTGGGAATGGAACCGCAACACAAGCCTGTGCCCTGACCTGGCGTCCAACCAGAGACTTTTCCCTTTGTGGGATGATACCGAACCAACTGAGCCACACCGGTCAGGGCCTGTGGGATTTATTTTGTAATTGTGTTACCATATTGTCAAATCCTCATGCAAATGTTTAACATTTAGGAAAAGCAAGAGTCATGTTTGGGGATCAATTTGTATAATAAAATAAGGTAAAAGTAGAAATAAATCTTTTGAAAATGTATTTAAAACATCATATTTCAGAAGCAAAGCTTCATAATGAAAGGACACAGATTTGCATTACACTGAATCTCAATTTATTGGATTCCTTCCATCTGTAGTTTCATCAATATTAGGCTTATGAATATTAATGAAAATATTACTACGTGTATTATATATGGTAATGCATATTGGATTTCTATCAACTTGTTTCTGAATGCTTTCCAAATACTTTAAATTTCTTGAAGACATCTGTTACAAAAATAATAGGACTCAGGAGACCCCACATGAAGCTTCTCATACTTTAACCTATACAAATATGGGTGTAAGTGTAAGGCCTGACTTCTGTTACATTTATCAGCTAGTACTTGCCCCACTTAGCATGAATTTAAGCAATTTTATCAGCCTTGAGACTATAATAATAATTGCTTTCATCAGTCCAATTTATTAAAATTTCATTTGTAATTCAAATGATAAAAATAATTTGCTTAAAAAAAAAGCACATTTCAAGGCCACTCAGACTTTTGAAGAAAATTACTCTTCTTCAGTCATCTGTCAGATTTTTTAATATATATATAACTTTAAAGCTTATTGATGATTTATTTTTTCTTTAGTTTTGGCTCACTATTTCTGTTGCTTAGAGTATCATAATCATGACCCCAACCCTCACGAGGACTGTAGCTTTTATCCAGTAAACAACAAATATTGTAATGGTCCTTCCTCCCCTCCCCGCTTCTCTCCCCTGCAAAAAGAGCATCAGTTAATGCTATGCATGCCATCGCCATATACAAATTCAGAGCTCCAGGGACAATGGACCTGAGGTTCAGGGGTATTTCCATAAGACAGCATCCTTGCATTTTTTTTTTGCTACCATAGCCCAACAACTTACACAGTTTAAAGAACTGGGAATAAAAAAGTCTTATAAAATCATAATCTTGCTCCAATTTCTCCCAGGCAATCACCACATAGCTGCCAATACAACTCGTAAGACAGAGATTCTTTCTGAAGTAGGAATATAAAAGAATGTAAGGTCTACTAATTTTAGATCCCCAACACAACTTATATTTTCTACATTTCTTAATACTTCTTTTCAATTAAATGTTACAGTTGAAATGTGAAGATCTATCTCTCCCACACATGCTAATGAAATAAAACTTTAAGTATTGTTCCCTTATTTTAAGAACTACTAGGATATTTGTCAGTTATTTGCTACTGGATTGCTGGTTCTCACACTTGACTGCTCATTAGAAATTGCTTGGGTTACATTTAAAAATTCTCAAGCCCAGATTCCACTCTCAGAGATTCATATATAATTGGCTGGTAGGGACCTAAAAATCATGTTTTTAAAAGCTTTCCCAAGTGATTTTAATGTAATTCCAGGGATAAGAACCATTGTTCTAAATTCATGATGATTATTGATGAAAGATGCAGCCCATGGAAACAAATATGAGCCTCAGGTATTCTAACCTTTAAGTTCTATATTGATAGAACTTAATAGTGATCTCTCTAATCAGTGACTATTTATATCAATGCACAAAAAAACCTTGTATTGACTTTTTATCTCTCAGAGTTTATTCAATCTGATCCTCAAGAGAGATAAATATATGATTCCAGTCTTATTTTCTACATGATCAAAAGAATTCTTAACTTCTATTATGAAGATAGTAGCTCACTGTTACTGAAACTTGAGTAAACTAGTACCATCCCTACAATTACAAGTTATTGAATAGGGTGCCTATATAAGTATTTAATATTTTCCTTCCCTGATCTGCCAGTTCTAATGTTATACTGATCTAATTTTCTGCATCAACTGGGGTGTTTTTGTTTGCTTCTTTGTTTGTTGTTTTCTTTAAGACAGGAGGACTTTTGGGAAAATAACTTTTAAGGAATAACTTTTTAATATTAACCTGACTGTACTATTACACAGTTTCAAATTTATTATATTGCACACAGATGATGGAAAATGTGATATGAATAAATATAACAATAGTCACTCTTGATATAAGTCAGCCTTGTTCTGTATTTTTTACATCACTGCTAATCCTGAAAGCAATCCTGCAAGTCATAAAAAAAATACAAAACTTAGTTTTTGTGCAGCACGTATGGACCTAAAGGTTATTATGCTAAGTGAAATAAGTCAGACAGAGAAAGACAAATACAATATGGTTCCACTTACATGTGGAGTCTAATGAACACAATAAACAAACAATAGAAGCAGAGGATACAGAGAACAGACTGACAGTAGTCAGAGGGGAGGGGAGCTGGAGGACTGGATGAAAATAGTGAAGGGATTAAACAGTAAAAATTGGGAGAGAACAGTCACAGAGATATACATTGCAGCATAAGAAATATAATCAGCCCTGCTGGTGTAGCTGAGTAGATTGAGCATAGGCCCGTGAACCAAATGGTCACCTGTTCAATTCCCAGTTGGGCACGTGACTGGGTTGCAGGCCAGGTCCCCCGTAGGGGGGTGACAGAGGCAACCACACATTAATGTTTCTCTCCCTCTCTTTCTCCCTCCCTCCCCCTCTCTCTAAAAGTAAATAAATAAAATATTTAAAATATATATAATCAATATATCATAATAAATATGAGTTGGGTACCTGAAGTGGCAGGGGGACCACTTTGTAAAGCATATGATTTTCTAACCACGTTTTTATACATCTGACACTAATACAGAATAATACTAAACATAAACTGCAACTGAAAAATAAAATCATTCTTTAAAAAAATAAAAAGAAAAACTTATGTCCACATAAAAATCTAACAATATGCCCTTCAACAGGTAAACAAATAAACAATCATGGCACATCCATACAATGGAATATTATTCAGCAATAAAAAGAAATGAGAAGTGAAGCCATGAAAAGACACAGATGAAATATAAAAGCATATTAATAAGTGATGGAATCTATCCTCAAAGGACTAACTACCATATGATTCCACCAATACGAACTTCCGGAAAAGGCAAAACTGTAGTGACTGTAATGAGACAAGTGGGTGGCAGGGCTGGGCAGGGGTGGGCAGAGTTGAGTAGGTTAGGCACAGGAGAATTTTAGCACAATGCACGTGTTTTGTTTGATTGTAAAATCGTGGACACATGACATTAGGCACATGTCAAAACCCACAGAACGACACAACACAAAGAGTGAACCTTAATGTTGACTATAGACTTCAGTTAATAATAATGTATCAATAGTGGCTTACTAGTTATAACTACGGTACCACACTAATAGAAGATGTTAATATTGGGGGAAATTATGATGGTACATGGGAGAATATTGAAACCCAGTACTATGTGTTCATTTTATTTAAAAAGTAACATTTTTCTAAAAAGTAAAATCAGTTAATTAAAAAAATAAATTGTAAAATTTGGTATTGTACCATCCTGCCCTAGCAGAGAGTCCTTATTTATTGCATTTAATAAAGCAGTGTCAAAGTAGGTCACCCAAGCTAGAAAGGAAAGGCCCCTCATTGTAAACATCTTCCTGCGCTGTCCCATGCCCTGTGCCACCCAGTTCCCTTGCTGTCTGACTTTACAATTGACACCTATAATCAGGACGCAGTGCTGCTTTCTGTGACAATGACTGGCTAGTAATGTGTTCCCTGAGAGGTACTGACAGATCTACCCGTGTAGGCAAAAGAATTGTGCTTGGATGGTCAGGTGCATCACAAGCAATAGGTAGAGTCCGCCTTACAGTTCTACCTTCTCTCATCCTTCCCTGAATTCAGTGGCTTGCTGTTTGTTACACAGGGGCTCCATTTAGTTCCCATCCCAACTGGACTCGTAGGAAGTGATTTAGCCAGTACGTCCCCTGGTAAGTGGCCTCCATTAAAATAATTATTAATTATATTACTAATATAATGGATACTATATATTAATGTACAATGAATTCAGTGATATAATAAGTAGTATAAAGTAGCGGTAATAGTAGGGCCTTCAGACACAACAATGAACACTTATTACAGTCCGTGGTGCAGCAAGGGCTTTTGTACTGGCAATGTGCCTTCTATCCTAACAGCAATTAAATAATAAATTTGGAATAATTATTTCTTTTTTGTTTACAAGAGAGGACACCAAGAATTTCAAAAGCTAAGTGATTGTCCCAGGATGACCCTCACTCAGGGGTGTGGCCGTGTTTTAAACAAAGGCAATGTGACTGAGACTGTGCTCTTGTTGCCTCTGCTACGCAGCATCCAGAGCGCGGCTGTCTGATATTCCAGACTGGAATTAACCTGAAGTACCTTTGCCCAGTTTTTAGGAAATTCAGGGGTTTCAACTTATAAAAATATAACTATGTCTAACTATCTGCCAAAATATGTGAATATCCCTTGAGAGGTTCTATGTAAAAGAGTATGTAAAATTGTCTTTATGCTGGAAATGACTATATGCATGTTCGCCTTTATTGTGATCCACTACAGCAGAACACAGACCTTAAGGGTAGAGTGCTAAGTATTTTGACAAATGTTTACACCCCTATAACCAAAATCCCAATGAAAAGGTGGAGTGTAACCATTAGCCTAGAATGTCCCCTCATGCCTTGCGTGTTGACCCTCCTCCAGTGGTCTGCATATAGACATTCTTGATCTTAATTAAAATAAGGTAATAGTGTCTGTACTTTTAGGTCTGGTCTGGCCTCTTTGCTGATTGCAGAGTTGTTGAGGTTCACTTGTGTTTTTTCATATATTCCTATTTGTTCCATCGAATTTCTAAGTAGTATTCCATTGCATATACAGACAGGTTTGTTTATCTATTCTTCCATTGATGGA
This sequence comes from Desmodus rotundus, assembly GCF_022682495.2. Classification (NCBI taxonomy): domain Eukaryota; kingdom Metazoa; phylum Chordata; class Mammalia; order Chiroptera; family Phyllostomidae; genus Desmodus; species Desmodus rotundus. The sequence goes on from NC_071394.1 coordinate 18,097,000, forward strand.
TATCTGTGTCACTTCCAATACTTTGCTATATTGAATAAAACTAAAATTAACAATCATTAAAATTCATCCTGTAGACAAATACTTTAATTTCTTTGCTGCAAATACTTAGGACTGAAATTGCTGGGCTATAAGGTACATGTATTTTAACTTTATAAGAAACTGACAAATATTCTCACAGTGATTTGACAGACTTACAGCCCCCTCCCCAGCAACGTAAGTGTTCCAGGTGTCCCCTCATCCCTACCTACTTTTGGTGTAGTTAGCCATTTTACTTTAGCTGTTCTAGTGGCCATATCATATCTCATTGTGGTTTTAATTTATATTTTTCTGATGAAAACAATGTTGATCATCTTTCCATACTTTTATGGCTACTAGTGTAACCTCTTTTTTGAAGTATTACACTCATAATTAAGACCTGGCAGCACTGACATAAAGATAAACAAACAAACAATAAAATAGATAGAGTCTAGTAATAGACCCAAATGTGTATGGCCACATGATTTTTCACTAGGTTACACATGAAATTTATAAATAAATTCTTATTCCCAAAGTGAATTGCATATTATAATCTATATTTTTCTAATACTTGATTTTATAAATAGGACATTTTAAGATAAATGGATTATTTTAAATGACTATGTATTATTCAATTATATGAGTGTAACTAAAGTAGAATTTTGCTCTCTTTTTCATATATTTTTATTATAAAATTTATCTAAGGCTATCTGTAAAATAAATTTATCCAATTATGCAATATTTTTTAAAAATTGTGGTAAGAACATTTAAGATAATATTTACTCTATTAACAAAATTTTAAGTGTACACTATGTCATTGTTAACTATAAACAATGTTATACATCAGATCTCTACAACTCATCTTGCATAATTGAAGCTTTATACTTGTTGAAAGAAATTCCTTATTGTCCCCTTTCCCAAGCTCCTGGAAATTACTATTCTACTCTCTGCTTCTATGAGTTCGACTACTTTAGATATCTCATATAGTGGAATCGTGCAGTACTGGCTTATTTCACTTAGCATAACATCCTCCAGGTCATCCATGATGTCACATAGGGCAGAATTTCCTTTTTGTTTAAGTCTGAATAGTATTCTATTGTATGTGCACACCACATAGTCTTATCCATTCACCAATTCATAAATATTTCACATCTATGTGGTTGTTTCCACATCTTGGTTATTGTGAATAAAGGTACAAGGGACATAGGAGCAACTATCTCTTCAAGACACTGATTTGAATTACTTTTTATAAATACCAAGAATGGAATTATGGGTCATAAGTGTGAGGAGATACCTCACTGGGTTTAACTTACAGTTCACTGACCATAAAAGAAAAATATATTAACTTTTTTTCCCACCAAGTTTAAACATTGTTTATCAAAACATGACAAGAAATTGAATAAGCAAGCCACAGACTAGGAAAAAAGGTTTGCAACATATCTTTGACAAAGGAATCATACCCAGGTTACATAACTAAATTCTACAAGTTAATTTCTACGTGAAGATCTATCTATATGTATGGGCAAAGGCGGGTTTACAGTCAGTTTATGGAACATAATGCAATAATTAATGATGATAATACTAAAACAAACTGTGTTTTGTGTACTCTCAACTGTAAACCTACTTTTTTCCACCCCTGTATATTCTCTTGACTCTCAGAATCATTTTTTTATCTTCCAGATAGGAGGGAAATCTAGCAAAAAGGAAATTCACACATGCACAAGATAACTCTAAATACAGTAAGAGAATGACATCACCTCTGGGGAAAACATAATGGCAATAGTCTCCTGTAATTTACTTCACACCTTATTTTACGCACAAACATCTATTCCAATAAGTAACGGCAATGTCCTTCCGTGGAACATCCAGTTTTCTGACTTGGAGGGAACAGCTTGTCTTCCACCTTTATTTGCGGCCATGGTTCTTAACCACTTTTGTATCATTCTTATCGTTCTTTGCTCATTAAATATTACCTGAATGATATCTTCTCATTGTCTTAACTTGCCATTCTTTTCAAAAATGATATGTTTTAATTAAAAATCTCTGCAGCTTTGACTTTTTGTTCCAGTGATACAATTATACCCAGGATTGAAGTAATTCGGTTCTTGTGGGTTGTTTGGTAGCTTAGCACTATCTATAGCATTGCTTCCCTAAAATAGTATATTCCTGAAATATGAAATGTATTTATAAACAACTCTGAAATGTAAATAATTCATAAGCTGGAAACTTTAGAAAAAATAAAGTGAGATGAACTTAGTTATTCCAAGAAGTCACTGGTAGCAGCATTTCATATGCATCTCTTAGCAGTAGTGTGTGTGTGTGTGTGTGTGTGTGTGTATCTGGTCAATTCTCCATCCCACCCCATGCCCAAATAATATACTATATACAAATAATATGCCCAAAACTATGCTTTATACAAATAATATAATATGATAATATGACCATATCTTTAGTCTATGAATATCCCTTAACATTTGAATAAAGGCTCACCTCTAAATAGGAAAAATATAATATATATAAAGATGGCATGCCGCCTCTGGTTTCTCTGTTATTAAATGATGTGTTACTTAATTCATTATTCCTTTTAAGGCATTTAAGCTACTCATAAAGTAGCACACTTTGGTAAAATTCTAATCTGAATATTCTAAAAGAAAAAGTAGTATTATATTGAATTATTAGCAAACAATGATTTGATTAAGCAATGTTAAGTTCTACACTTTCCAAATTATATAAACAACAAACTAAAGTATATGTTATTCTGTGGTAAACAAATAGGAAATTAAAATTTTATACTTTTAGATGAGCTTCTAAGATGCAAATAGGAAGCAGTGTATGCATATTTGGGGAGAAATGGAGAAAATTAGAAATTTCCAGTTTTCTTTATATAGTTCTGACTCTAGCAGCACTTTCAAATAATCAGAGCTTCATGGAGCTTAAATGGGCTTTAGAAATCATCTTTTCCAGCCCCCTTTTTGTTGTAATTTTTTAATCTCTGAAGGGTGCCAATTCTCTAAACAAATATTCTATATTCTAGCAGAGAAAACATCTTTATTATATATTTCTATTATAGTTGTTTAAAATTCTATTAGGGTATTAAATTACTGATTAAATAGGATCTTGTAGAACATTTATATTCTATATAGTTCAAAAGAATCACAATAAAGCATTTCTCTGATATGCAAATTACATTTAAGAAAAGTAGGGTACAAAATGTATGGTTTTCCCATGATCAGTTATAAAAACCCATTAATCAAGCTGACATTTAAGTGGTTCTTTTGAAAAATAAAAATTAGTCATCCAAATAGAGTGTATCAGAAATAATACTACATTTACTTTTCATCTTAAATTCTGTTAACTTGCAAACTCAGTAATTTCTGTTAAGCTGTATACAATAAGAGTCAATTACAGGAGCTAAAAGAGAAAATTCACTTCTGTTAAATGCAAAACTTAAATTTACAAACCCCATAGGTCTTGGGGTAATATTCAGGAGCATTTCTATTCAGTAAAGAAAAGCCTAGACTTATTATTGAAAGATGTAAATTAAATATTTTTAAAACCTCAGTTGAGGACAGATCGCATAACTTCCTTTTGTAATTCATTCAAAGTTTTAAAATCCTATTGTCAGAAATGTCTTCTTCCTATCTAACCTACATTACTCATGTTTCAGTTAAATCCATTACTTCTTTTTTTCCCTACATATACAATGAGAACTGCTGAGATAGAGCTGATTTAAAGATTGAAGTAAATTGAATTGTTTCCCAGATTACTATGTCTTAGAAGAGAACATTCTCAAAACAGAGCAATTGTGTAATTTAAGTAGGGTTAAATATAGTGAACTACCAACAACAAATAAATTGCACTGAAATAATATGTAAAATTCTTGAGAAATACTGGGATTAGTGGTACACTTACTTTCCTTGGTTTTATACTGCCAATTCTTTAGGTAAACATAAGTAAATGTTATTACATTAAAACAACAGAAATAGAAAAAATATCTAGGCATATATTCAAAAATTTCAGAGTGTGCAGAACTCTATATAGAGAGTTCAACATACTCTGAATTTTTTATTTTTAAAAGAATCTCAATTCCCTTTGATTTAACTGAGCTTACTAAATGAATACCGCAGTTCCTATTTAAGTTGGTCAAACTTAATCATCAAGTGTCTATGACAAATTAGGCAAGATGGAGAAGCATAGTTTGAAATGCAAACCTGAGTGCTGACTTCCTTGAGTATTTTCAAACTGAGTCCACATACCTCACATTGGTAGCACTCTGTAGTTTGATCAGTGGCTTCTACACTTGTAACTGTCAATCATTTCAAGGCTGGAGAGGCTATGAGAAATCCCTGTCTTTGGAAGAAATGAAACAGATGGTCACAAATATCTTTCTTTGAGAAAAACGGTACTTGGCCCTCTGCATAAATCTGGAGGTGCCTGTAGTACCTGTAGTTGATCTGAATGTGTGGATGACACAAAGAAAAATTAGCCAGGTCACACCAAACTTGAAACATCTCATCCATAGAGAAGAAAACAAAATTTGAACAGAAAGGGAAAAGTCCCTTTTAAGAGATTACAATTCACACAGCTTGGGTTAAGCAGGGTGCTGACATTCCAAATCCATTGTACTTGACATGACTTTGCAGGTTCAGTGTTAAAAAAAAAAAGAAAGAAACTGTTTTTGGCTTCCACTACTGCCCTACTTGAAACTGAAAGACTTAGAGGTTTTTCTCTGTAAAAATTTCTCATTTTCAGTCTTTTCCAGCCACTAGATCAGTATATTTTATATAATAAAAATAGTATATATTGAACTTCTCTTTAAGACTATTTTGTTGAGCTTTAAAAAAACTCATGTGAAGAGAGAGAAAGAAACAAAACTTATACAGAAATATGTCATACGCAGACAAGAAACTGTCACAAGATTAAAAAAAAGTTCAAAATCCTATAAAGGGGGGAAACAAACAACAAATAATGCTTAAAACCAGAAATATATTTCCAAACTTACACAAACTCCATACACTGAAATTAATATTTTTTTCTAGGTAAGGACTACTCCTGAGGTTCTAGTTAAAGATACAAGTTCCTGAGCATGAGCCTTAACTTACTAAATCAAAATCTCTGGATGTGGGTCTCAGAAATTTATATTTTTAACAAGCTTCCTATGTGATTACCTGAGTCACCCTTACAGTACTATACAGACATGAAAACAAACAGATAAACAATAAACAATACCTCTTTCAACAAGAAAAACCTTAATGATGTCAAGGTTTAAGTCCCTTTAGACTGATTACCTTGGTTAAAGCACAGGATCCCTTCCTCCTGCCCGAAAGCCATCTCATTAATACTATGTCCGCTAGTAACAGAATGGAAGCAACCACCACCCCAATGCAGAAATCTCCTTGCAGACAGAAACCACACGTATTTTGCTGTGCATGATGCTCACCCAAGTTTTCGGCACAAACTTTCATGGAAAAAATCATTTTAATTTTTTAATTAATTAATTAATTAATTAATTTATATTTAGAAACAAAACCGAGTATCTTATTCCAGGGTATTATCTTGCACATGAATATCATTATTGGTTTCTAGAGTTACAGGTTTAATGCATGAGCATAAATGAAGGAATTAAAAACATTTATATAGGTATGGGATTAGTACTACCCATGTATCATGTGCATCCTTATTTTTCCCTCAAAAATTTGAGCAAAAATGTGTGCATTTTACACAGCAAAATACAGTATATGGTCCATGGCTGTGTCCCCAGCATGAAGTAGGCACATAAATATTTGGCAAATGAATGGGTGAACATGGTCAGAAGTTTGCCCTACCAGCCGAAGGGCAATCAAAAGGACAGCAAAGTCTTTTCCAGAATGTATCACTACCTACAATACCTTGAATAATCCAGGTCTGAAATACACTAAAGGTAATGGTGTGTGGGGGAGACTAATGAAAAATTACCAGGCCAGAATGAAAGCCAGCTGAGCTCTTGACCTTCTTCATGTTCTTCCTTCTTACTATGCAATTAGAACTATCATTGTTTTTAGCACTGTTAAGTTTGTGGTACTCTTTGTGAGCAATTCATTGATATATTATTATTTTCCCTGCATTTTTCTATTGTATTCCTTCCCTTGAAATTTTCAGTAAATATTTTGGTTGTAGCTTTTTATTTTGTTGCAAAAATGGTAAGTAGATACATGCTTAAAATTATTAAAAAGTTTACATTTTACCTAATACATTGATTTTAAAGCATTGAACTTTTGGCAAAACTTGAGTGCTAGAAAGGGGGAAAATCAATAGCTAGAGAGTAATTGAAATACTCTAGTACAGGTTGGTGGTTTTAATGTGGACCAAAGCAGAGAGTTTTGTGAATAAGAATTAAATATCCTGAAGAATGCATATATATTGAAGGATAAATTTTGCAGGAAAATTATCTCTGTATAATAAAAGTTCACCATCCAGCAAGCAAAATTAAGCAAAATTAAACAGTCAAGCAAAATTAAGATTAATCATTTGACCTATATTATAATTCTGACTTTCTGAAAACTTGATCAAATAAAGTTTGTGAATGCTCAGATCAAATGTTCTTATTTAGAAAATGAGAAGTGAAAACCTAAGGGATAGTTTTCTAGTGGGATGGATTTTGTGGTAACAGAAATCATACAAAGATTAGCAAGCATCATTTCCAATTTAAATGTATATACAACATACATTTCAAGTATTACAGGGGATCCATGAAAATCTAGTGTCACCTCCATAAACTGCAGTATTTAATAAACAACCCACTGGTCCCAGAAAACTTATGCATCATCTTCTAAATGCTGAGCATCATGTAATATTTTTTGGAAGAATAAGGAAAAATATATCATAAGATATAATAATGAAAATATGTCAAAAATAAGAAACATTTTACAACTGTGATACCTACCATTATACAAATAATAAAATGTTGAAATGAAAAAACAAAGAGTAGACACTGACAAAGAAGGGAAGGAAAGCATTTTTTAAATTAAGCTGTATTACTAATCCATGTGTCTTTTGTTAAATTCTGCTTCAGATGACCAGAATGCAAGGAAAATAAAGCCAAAGTCAAGAATGATATTACTCCAAAAGGTAATTAGATTTATTCTAATCCAATAATGCATCATTTTATTTAATATTAATTAAATGTCAGCCCCCTGGTAAATACTTAACACAGACAATTAATAGTTATTAGAAAAGAAATTGTGGATAATTCAGGGGAAATCATAAAAACTGGTGGGTATAACAACTCAACCTTCATATAATTCTGATGGTTCATCAGTATGAATTCCAAATGCACACTTGACTTTCTTTCTTCCTCTCTTTCTCTTCCTTCCTTCCTTCTTCCTTCCTTCCTTCCTTCCTTCCTTCCTTCCTTCCTTCCTTCTTTCTTTCTTTCTTTCTTTCTTTCTTTCTTTCTTTCTTTCTTTCTTATCTAAATCTACCTATTTATAAATATATAAGTATAAAAATATGAAATATCAATGTATGTATAGAAACAACTATTTCTACTTTTCAACATTTGAGCTATAACATAACTCTGTTACTATAAATAAATTTTAAAATCCCTTTGAAATATTTCCACAAATATCAAAATGTTTCATTATTTTAATTTTTTTCTCCCTCCCTTTGGTTTTACTTAAATTTTTGATTCTGAGTTTTAAGTTCAGTCAAGATGAAAATTGTCTCTTTGTACTTTAAACTTATTAGTTCTCTGTAAGTCTTCAAATTCCATCAATCAGTTAAATGACTTATTAGCAACCCAATTTTTTCTATACCAATATAGATTTGGGATATACAGATATATTTGTATTTTCTGCAACTTCTGCCTAAACAGTGATAATGGTTCATGGCCTAATGCAATTATTTCCATGTAGAATATATTCAATAAATGTTTGCAGAATTAATGGGGGATGTAGGGGAAAGATTCAGTTCATGGAGGATAAGTGATGCTGAGTAGAATGATGGATCTGCCAATTTATAGGCAATTTGAATTCTCATACCATGTGTGATTCGATATCCCCATATGAATTTTCCATTGCTTGAAGTAAAAAAAAATTATTCATGGTATAAATTTTCCTCCTTCATTTATAATCAGAAATGAAACACAGAGGAAACTAAAAAGTAATGATGAGAAAATATTAAAATTCTAAATGTCATGAAAGTTAAAAGTTTGGAGATGTGGGAGTTTCTGCTTTACATGATCCAGAGTATTCATTTCTAATAACTCATTAATGACAATTTCTTTGTAAGTGAATGTCTTCTTATGTATGCCATTTTAGATCACAGAATTCTTTGAAAGGTTGAAAATTATTCCTCTCTGGCTTTTAATGAATATATATTTTAGAATAAATTGTGGGAATAGTTTGGTTTCTTTTTCCCATCCAGTTGGAACCATTAGTGGTATCGGCCAGATATACAAGGACCAGAGAAAATCTTTTTTTTATTCTATGTAGCTTTCTTTATCAATATCATGTTAAGAACATGATCTCAGAATAAATCCAGAATATGACCACTCAAAGCCAGTTTTCATGTAGATAAGCCATTAGGTTGCATGTTCACTACTACGCAATATTCTTTGTCCCCCAAAGTACAGGCATTTCAATTTAACACACAGGCAATAGAGCAACAAATGGCTGGCTTGTGTGGTTGATGGTTTCTCTTCCTTAATTCTTTAAAATAAACTTTTTTTTTTAGCAATTTACTTATTCTTTGTTGCAATCATTCAAAACATTTTTTGAATGTCTACTAAGTACACTGCACTGTGAGAGATGAAATCATCTTTGCTCTGTTTTCAAACTAGTCAAAGACTCAGACAGGTAAATAAATCATTACTGAATATAGTGGGATAGGTGTTGGAAGAAAAGCTAGTGCAAAGCACACTGGTGGCATAAAGAACAATAATGTTTTCAGAGAAGGGCATATTGAGAAGGACTGTTTTAGAGGAAAAGTGGGCTTGAGAAGGTACAGAAGAAAGAGAAGTTATTTCAGCCAAAGGGAAAGGCAAAGCAATGTGAACAAAATGAGGCATTTCAAGAACAAATGTCATTAGAAATACACCTCTTTAGTAGAACAAGCATACATCAAACTAAAATGAGAGTTCTATGAAAACCAAGTCTGCTGCTAAGTGTTCAACGAATTGATTCTAGTGCCTTCAAAATAAAATGAGGGCAGCAAATCCTCAGAGAGAATAAAAGGAGAAAAGTATTTTATCGGTTGGAAGTGTGGAGTGGAAATACCAACTACTGTGCAAGGGGCTCACTACTTCTTACTCTTTCTCTCTTTGCCAACAAATTATAACACTTGGGAAAAGATATAGCAAAAAATATGGAACAATGCAAAAGATGGAGGATTCTTGATTTCTTTGTTTATATAATCCATCACCTGGATTTATCAATTTTTTGATAAATAAACCTCCCTACCATTTGCTCTCTCAGTTCATTTTTCTAATTTCATTAATTATCACTACACCAAGCCTTCCATGTCTCTGTCTCCACTACTTAAACACCTCCCAACTATTGTACTGCTTGTCAGTACTGCCACAAGGCCCACCACCCCATTCTCCACCCAATTTCCAAATAGTCTTTCTGAAACACAATACAAATTAAAAAAATAAAAAAGAAACAGGTAGATTAGCTCCTCATGAAAATACCTCAAGGACTTTCCATAGTACTATGTATTCATTTATTTACTCATTTACTTATTTATGGATAATTTAGGTACAGTAACATACGTAGTTTGATGTGTAAAGTTCCATGGGGTTTGCCAAATGAACAGAGACAATGCTCTTTATAATAAGGTATAGATTATTTCTAACATACACTTATAAGAGATGTTTCTGTGTAAGTGGGTTAAAAGTTCTATTGCCTTTAATCTCATATGAAAATGTAAATCATTGTTTCTCTACCTGGTATTATTTTCAGGACTACTTCAATAGTCCTCAGGACTATTTTAAATTAAGTTTTACATTCCAGTTCCTTAGATATATTTTATGGATTGTGCTATTACACTTGTCCCAACTTTCCCTCTATGCTCTCTCCACCCTGTACCCACATTCCCTCCAGCAATCCCCCCTCAGTTCATATCCATGTGGCATGCATGTAAGTTCTTTGGCTAACCCATTTCCTATACTTTTCTTAACATTTCCCTGTCTATCTTGTACCTACCAATTTATCCTTCTTCATCCTTGCACCTTTCCTCCCATTCTTCCCCTCCCTCCTCCCCAATGATAACCCTCCAAATGTTCTCCATATCTATGACTCTGTCCCTGTTCTTGTTTGCTTAGTCTGTTTTTTTTAGATTCAATTGTTGATAGTTGTGAATTTATTGTCATTTTAATGCTCATAGATTTGATCCTTTTTTCCTTATATTATTCCCTTTAACATTTCATATAATAGGTTGGTGATGATGAACTCCTTTAGTATTGTCTTGTCCAGAAAGCACATTATCTGCCCTTCAATTCTAAATGATAACTTTGCTGGATAGAGTAATATAAGCTATAGGTCCTTGCTTTTCAACACTTTGGATACTTCTTGACAGTCCCTTCTAGCCTGCAAAGTTTCTTTTGAGAAATCAACTGACAGTCTTAAGGGAACTCCTTTGCAGGTAACTATCTGCTCTCTTGTTGCTGCCTTTAAGGTTCTGTCTTTGTTTTTAACCTTTGGCATTTTAATTATAATGTGTCTTGGTGCAATCCTCTTTGCATCCATCTTGTTTGGGACTCTCTGTGTTTCCTAGTCTTTTATATCTATTTCCTTCACCACATCAGGTAAGTTTTCTTTCATTATTTTTTTCAAATAAGTTTCCAATTTCTTGCTCTTCCTCTTCTCCTTCTGGCACCCCTATGATTTGGATGTTGGCATTTTTGAAGATGTCCCAGAGGCTCCTTAGCCTATCCTCAGTTTTTTTAATTCTTTTTTTCTTCTTGCTTGCTATTCTGATTAAATGTTTTTTTCTTCCTTATGATCTAAATCATTGATTTGATTCTCAGCTTCATCCCCACCACTGTTGGTTCCCTACAGATTCTTCTTTATTTTACTTAATATAATCTTCATGTCTGCCTGAGTATTTTTGTTTGTTTGTTTGTTTTTATGCTGTTGAAGTACTGAATAAGTTCCTGGAGCATTCTGATAAATTCTTATAAGTGATATATCACATAGCAAATTTGTAGGTTCTTGAGTGTCAAGTCTCTTTTTAGTTTTGAAGTTGTTTATCGAACCGAATTGAATGTGCTCTTCTTATATTACATCCAAAAAATAATTATCTGAAGCATATTATGCATGTACTATAAACTAAAAAAACACACAAAATATGTTTCTTCTGAGTATTAAGAAATTATAAAGTTCTCTTGATAACCTATAGCTCTCTAAGTGAAAAAATCAGTATTCACTTATTCATTTATTAAAAATAAACACATATTGCAGCTGTTATGAACCAAGCATGGGTTCCTATAATGAAAAATGAACATTTGATTGCTCATTAAGAAATCCTGTGTAAATACATATTATAAACACATAGTTTTATAGGTCTTTTCTTAAAATTACTATCTATTCTACAACAATTTCACACAATGAGGCAATGTAAACAAAGTTATTAAGATGATTTACAATAAGCTCACTATGTTGGGGAACACATGATTAATCTATTTTATGTTTTATTGGAAGATTTCAATTAAATACTACATGATACTAGAAATGAAATTTTAGCCCTTTATGCATTTGAAAATTCAGTTTGGTAGTTAAAATTTAGTGGGACAGCTTGTGTGCCTATTTCTACCAAGGGATATTGTGCATGCTGCTTATCTTTCAAAAATTCAGTCAGCATTGCCCATAGAAAGGACATCATGGGAATATATAGGAAATAAAAGGAATAAGAGATAAAAGCAACAGTTACATTAAAGCATCTCATATGAATAGTGGGCTCTCAAATTTGGTGTGGAGTCTTAGTAATCAGTAAGTCCAGAATCATGCACGTGCAGGTCCAACTCCTGATACTGTGACTGAGGGAAAAGCACGATTAAAACAATGAATTCTACAACTTTAAAAATATTCAACCTGTCTGATCAGATAATGCTGTGAGAACATATTTGACTCCCAGGTTTCCAGGATGAAGTAAGTGGGAACTTGGAAGCACCTAAGTCCTGGTCTAGGAAGCAACACACCCAGTACCACTTTACCCATCACTAGCCAGCCATCTGGAGGGAATTCCATTCCTTGGGGCCCAGGATGGAACAATATGAGTACAGGCATTAGTTGGCTACTGTGCTATTTTCACTACATCTTCAATAAATATTCTGTTCCTCAGAAATCTAGAAAAAATGGCTGCTTAATTGATCACTCCTAATAGTCGGTCAGGGAGAAATGGAAAATACTATTAAATTTTCTACTCCTTCCCTCCTGATTCCCCAGATTCCCCACCTCACTCAGCAGCCATCTTAAATAGAGAAGTTAAACATGTCACCCAATTTCTAACAACTTAACTTTTAAGCTTATGCTAGTTGATACTCCCTTACTAATTTAAGGTGGCCTGAGATTTTTCTTGCCAGTAAATTGCTAAGAGATTTAGTAGCGGGGCTGAATTCATGTTGCCAAGATGCTTGGAAGGGAAACCAAGATGGGCAGAAATATACATGTGTTGCCTCAGTTTGATTCATTCCTTCTCCTTTCAGTAATATGTCATCTAACCCAAAACAAGTGGGTGTTAAGTGATTTCCCACTTTTTCATAGTCAGTAGCTGAAATCATCACAAATCTTCAGTAAAATCCCTACTCTAATAAAAATAATCACGAGATGGCCATGGAGACATCTCCCAACACATTGTATAATCTGGTATGAAAAAAACACAAACAAAATAAAGAAAGTGTAATCTTGTGCTTTCATTTTGCCACTGGAATTAATACATAAAATTGGCTGCCAATGAATATGAGTACTATTAGCTATAAGAAATTGTTTCTCTGAAAAATCTCCTATGAAGGAATTACTTTAGTTAGAAGGCATAAAATGAATAGTGCAAAGTAATTGGGAAAATTTTTATTAGTGAATTGGGAAAGGAGTGAATTAGGAATTAATTATTAAAGAATTAAACGTAGTATAATATTCAAAAATGGTTAAAACTATGATGATAAAATAAACATTGCAATTTTTTCCCGGACCCTTAGTTGGCCTTTCTAAGTTACACAAACCCCAAGCTCTCAGAACTGACCCAAGCTGAACAGGCATCCACTCATCACACTAAGACCTTCCTATCATTGGTTTTTTTTTTTAACATCTAGGCTTGCAAAAGAATATAATCAGTAATCTTTACAGACAAGTTGTAAATCAATATAGAAAGTGGTTAATTATGTTATCGTGAGCTAAGAAAACATCTGAAACCTCACAAAGGCAAAATGTGTCTACAGCTGCCAAATTTATATCTGGCCATAGGATTTTTAAAACTGTCTGTAAAACAAATAAGGGATCTCTAAATTAAGCTAAATATATGATTTGTGAAGCTTAGAGGGCCTAGGGAGTTCTGAGTAAATGTGTTCAGGTCAAACTTTTCTGTAAAAGAAAAAAAAGAGTTTAGGAGAAGAAAAATGTTTTTGAAAATATTATATTGTGAAAGTAAAACTGAGAGACCTACATGCTCTGTTTTGATAGAAATAAAGCAAAGAAAAAGAGTTGGATCATGAATATATGTTTGTTGTAAATAAGTGTTGCCAGAGGAACATTAAATATTAATTCTAGATTTCAAACTAAAAATGTGCCTACACTATTGAGTCAGATATCAAAGTGAGACCTTGACAAATAAAATATTAATGTATAAATAAAAGTGTTCATAAAGGAATTTAAAGTTTACCACTGAATCTGCCACTCTAACTCTATAACACCAGATGGTTGTCAACAAAACATAAATTTACTTCCTTGAAATAAATCATGATTTAAAAACCACAAGAAATTCTCTGGTGTTAAAACAACACAGCACAGATAAGGGTTTTGTTGTTGTTCATTTAAAAACCCTTAAAACATTTATAGAGAATTTTAAATTTTGGTCCATCATCATTTATTTATTTATTTATTCAACTATATTTTATTTAACATTCTAGAAGCTGGCAAAACAAAAATAAGAAGATATATAAACTTCCTGTTCTTCTAGCTTAAATTCTAGCCCACATAAAATAAGACATAGAACATGACAGTTAAAAGTCACAGGAAGAAAGTAAATTGGGGTTAACTGAGGGAATCACTTCCATTGGCTACTTTAGAAGTCATTTTCTTTTTAATTTTTATTGTTATTCAATTACAGTTGTATGCCTTTTCTCCCCATCCCTCCACCCCACCCCAGCTGAACCCACCTCCCTCCCCCACCTCCACCCTCCCCCTTGGTTTTGTCCATGTGTCCTTTATAGTGGTTCCTGTAATCCCCTCTTCCCACTGTCCACCCCCCCCCCCCGGCTATTGTTAAATCGTTCTTAACTTCAATGTCTCTGGTTATATTTTGTTTGCTTTTTTCTTTTGTTGATTATGTTCCAGTTAAAGGTGAGATCATATGGTATTTGTCCCTCACCGCCTGGCTTATTTCACTTAGCATAATGCTCTCCAGTTCCATCCATGCTGTTGCAAAGGGTATAAGCTCCTTCTTTCTCTCTGCATTTAAATGTGTTTTATATGGCAGTAATGGTGTGAGATACACACATACTATTTTTTAAAAAAGCAAAATTTGACCTGAAATTTTAAGAGCAATTTCAATGAATTATAGCCTTCAAAGTATTGATATAACTTTTCGAGTAGCCTTGATTTCAGAATACAGAATTGTAAGTTTTTTTCTTTCAAAAACTCAAGTTATAATTTGAACTTACTGAACTAAAAGTCATAAAACCTGGGTTCTACTTACCTACGCATCACTCATGAATCTGTCACTGAACTTGTTTTCATTCATTCAATATATATTTATTAAATGCTTATTAAGTACCAAAAAGTCTTGAGTGGAATTCTTGATATATGGTAGTAAATACTACATGTAAAGTCTTTACCCTTTTTGTTTTCTTTATAGAGCTTATAACAATTTAGATTAAACATTTTTAAATTGCTGGTATATTTCTTCTTTCCTTTACTAGAGTAAGATCTCCAAAGATCAAGCAATATATTTGTGATGTTGACCACTTTATTTCTGACATTGCCATGTAGTACATGCTTAGTAAATACCTGCAAAAGAAAAAGTAATGAAGGCAGCAGAGGGGAAAGGAGAGTAAGAAGACAGAAGGGGAAGAAGGAATGTGGGAACAGAGAGGAAGGATGGAAAGGAGGAAACAATGGAATGTGGAAAAGGAAGAGAAAGGGAGACAGAGGAAATTTAACATACTGATTGATTGTCTGTCTACTGTTTATGTAACAGCAGACAAGCCTTATTGTTTAACCCTGCCCAAACCCTGGCGGTCAACATGTTAAACAAATTGTTTCTTGGATCAAAACAAACAACAACCCCCCCCAAAAAGTCTACCAGTTTAATACAACTAAATAGACATTTGAAGGACAAAAATACAAATAAGTACCAATAAACCAGCTTAGCCAAAATATCTGAGAATGATAGCTGAGAAAAGTACTGATGAGTTCTGTCACAACTGAATGACTTTGGATAAGTTATAATTCTAACATACGATTTTTTTTACTGAAGTTCAATTGAACATTTCTAACTGCGTACTAAATATTCACTATGGTACAATCCAATGTTATATAAATTCACTGTTTCCAAATGGACTTTCTCATCCTATTCTCTACTACGGTTCTCAATCATGATGTCTTCACTCAGGAATCCTGATATTTAATCTCATGAAGCCAAAAAATCTTGAGAACCTTTCTCTTCCTCATCTACTCTGCCCAAGTGGCTTCCAAATCCCATCCATGTTCCTGGTAAATACGTCACAAACCCTTTCTCTCCATTCGTACTTGTCCTGCCTTGACAAGAACTCCCAATCCCTGTCCTTGGAGCTTTCATCCCACAACATAATAAAATTTAAAAAACCCAGATATAACGATGTCATCTCCTTGACTGAAAGACTTTAGTGACCCCCTTTCCTAAGGATAAACCTAGCAAAAATACAAGTTCCCTCATAATTAGATCCAATAAATGCCTTCCCTCCCTCAAGTTCCCTGTGCTCCAATCAAACCCAACTGCTTAAATTTCCCAAATGTCTACTTCATTTTCTCATCTCCATCATCTTGCATATGTTGTTTATTCTGCCTGAAGTGCCTTCACCCTTTTGTGTACATAACTACAAGTTTATTCTTTCTTATCCTTCACCTATCCCAACCCCCTCCCAGATAGTATTATACAGTCTTAGCACTGAGGTAGAGACCTCTTCTGTCTTTGCTACTGAATTTTGAACATGTGGAGGACAAAAGTTTTATCTGAATCACTTATAACAGTGGTTCTTGACAAATATTGGATCAATGAATGGCAATAAATCAACCATCAAACTTAATGTATTATCTTATCCTAAAAATGTTTTTGATGGATGTTTATTTCTAGTTATCTCTAATGATCAAACTTCTAATCTTTATTTTAAAAGGAGAAAAATATTCCAGGATCTTACAGCTTGTACTAAGAGAGAATTCATTGCTATTTTTTCCACACCCCTGTGTGCATGCATCAACACCTGCCTATAGACATATTATTCGGGGTACTTTCCATATTAACAGAAAACAGGATCAAAAAGGAAAGATGTTGAAATATAAAATTGCACTATTGAGGCAAATTAGCGTGCCAATAAATGATTACCTCTGATTAGTACAACTTTTAAAATTCAAATACATATGAATAAAGTGTCTTGAACCATACTGCCTTCTTCTCACCATTTTCTTAAGAGAATCCAAGAGTCTAAATCACTCCATGTGAGGGTTTTAAAGAAGTAAATGATACATACCATTTACCCTTGAAAACACACACACACTGTTAATGTTTGGCAACAAAGAGCAATAAAATAAAAACTTAGTTAAAATGAATTTTAAAAATATATGGAATGCTAACATCAGCAAGAAAAATCAATCAGCACAGTCCAGCATTTTTCATAGAAGAAAAATACAAGACAGAGTTCTAAGAAGGAAACAACAAAGTCCTTGGACAGATACTTTAAATCTATTGATGATTTCTAAACCTGGATTACATCAAAAACAATAAACATTCTTCAGGAGAAGCTATTAACAAGAGACAACCAAATATTGAGCAAGACAAACCATTCTACTATCAAACATACTCAAGGAGAAAATAACAAACAACATTTGGTAATATAAACTCTAATTATGAGAGGAAACAATCCTCAGACACAACACACCAGGCAGATATGTCTTTATGAAGGAAAATATGAGACATCCCAACACACTAATCACCACCTACTTTCTTGTTGCCCCAAGGTGGAATCTGTGAGGATGCTGATGTCAAAATAAAATCAATTAACATATTTAAAGCCTGAATTTAGTGCTTCGGTATTTTTGTTTCGCCTTTAACTTTCTTATTGACATTTGACACACAATAATAGAAACCACTTCTACGTGCTCTTAGGAAGGCTTATATCATACTGTAGTGAAATACAGTAGATCATTTTTTATTGTTCTCCATCCCATGCAAATGTAAGCTTCTGAGAATACAGTCTTTCATACAGCATCTTTAATGTTTAGCATCGCCTAGATGCATAATAGGCATTTGTGATCTGTTTTGATTGAATAAAGTTTCAATGACAGCAAGTCAAGGACCACCAAGAGCACACTTATAGTTAAATGAGTTGTCTTTAAGACTCAGAAGAGAGGAAAAACACCTATCATGGAGAAGCACAGGAAGTCTCAGTAAGTGGGAGTTAGAAAGTATGGAAGATTTGGTCCTGTGTCAGGGGACTTTGGGGCAGCTCTGAGGAAGCAAAGTTTCATTTTGCATCCGATGCAGTCAGGAGGTGGGATTAATTCCATAATTGGGTATCTGAATATTTCTTTTTGAGGAGGTGGTGACAAATCAATGGCCAAAGCTGTAATCAGTAAAGCAGCAGCAGTGGCTTCCATCAGCCACATTAAGTGGATGTGAGGTCATGTTTTTTTGTTTGGAGAACATTCCTCTTTTTGCCTCTGCTCAAATGTGATTATGGGGTGGTCTTGTTTTTTTCTGGATTCGTTCTAGTCACAGAGTGGCCTTGTCTGATAAAGTGTTTTTGATTCCACAAGAGAATACCAAGACCTAGGTATGGGTGCCAGGCAATTCCCACAAACACTAAGGCCTCACTGATAGCATCAGGTTGGCTTCTTAGTAATAGGGGCTGGCTTTTGCTTTCTCAAGATAAATAGATTAATAAATTGCTTAATACTATTTTCCCTCTCAGCAACTGATCTACTATTTCACAAGATAGAAATATCCTGACTGATCAAAATTATCAAAAACTTTATTCCACTTGTCCTGAAGCAAATCTACTGACCAAAGAGGTAACGAATTCTCAACTGTCTTGTGCTGGATAGTCTCTGGAGATGGCTACCATCAAGCCATGGCATTGCCATGACTAAGCCTGGGCAAGGCCAGTAGGAGAAGCGTCCAGTCAACCCACAGAGTCGAGGGCAAATAAAATGGTAATTCTTTGGGGTGTTTGTTATGCTGCAATAAACGCTTATGCTATTCCAGAATAAGAGTTCATCAAACACTTTAGGAGTCTACTA
This sequence comes from Desmodus rotundus, assembly GCF_022682495.2. NCBI lineage: Eukaryota > Metazoa > Chordata > Mammalia > Chiroptera > Phyllostomidae > Desmodus > Desmodus rotundus. The sequence goes on from NC_071394.1 coordinate 18,115,698, forward strand.
GTCTAAGTAGAAGGTACATTTCTTGAAAGGTAGAACGATAAAATGATATAGATAATTATATCATCTTCATTATGAATAATGAATAATGAGAAAAACAGGCAAGTTTTCAACAGTATGTTTCTGCTAGTAAATTCTAAGACATTTTGAGCAAGAAAACTTTAAGGAACAACTTTATATGTTATTAGAGTCTGTGAGGGGAACTTTACAACAAATGTATTAGGAATGTTCATTTGACTATTTTTATAATTCTTGATATACAGAGCATAACATTAAATACAAACAAATGAAGATTTCTTGGAGAAACTAAGTAATGTGCCCCAAAAGTACAACTTTGCAATATAATTTTATTTAAAAAAAGACAAAGTAAAAGTCTTATCTTCTAAGCCAGGGAACTGAATAATGAGACAGTTTGAGGTGACAGTTTTGGCATGGAGCTACTCCTTATAGGTGAAGGGAGATGATGTGAAGGTTGAAATATCCATAGGTGATAGGCCTGACATTCTAACGAGATGGTCAAAAAGTGCCAGCAACATTTGGTTCAACTGGAAAGAACACCACACAATAAAAAAAGGTGAACTTTTCAAGATACCTGAAGTCATGGTTAGAATTTTCCTTAAGAAGACCACTTGGATCTAATCTAGCACTTGAGTTGTAGTTACTGGAACACCTGAAGTCCACAACCCTAGATTACATTACAGATGCTGTTTTTCCTGGACATCCATTTGATTTGAGTCTCATCCAACGTGCATATTACCAATGGTCTAACTTCATTAGAGAAAAACCTCACAAATGTTCCTGAGATAGATCCGATTTAAAGAAGCATAATACCCAATATGCATTTCAATGAGCCAAATATAGTAATTGGCAATATTTATGTGCTGTATTACTGTTTAATTATTCTTAAAACTTCCTTTCAATGGTAGTTAGAAACTGGAGTCTATTACCTTTAGGGAAGCTTGGATAACAAGAAAGTGGTACACCTGAGAAACTGAGCTCCGATTCACCTAGTCCGACGTAAACGCTAGGGGATAAATTTAAATCATAAGCACTTATGTGCCTTTGATCGGCAAGTAGGGATATCACTTGAATCTACGCACATATCCTGCCCCCATAAAAATGGAGTTTTTCTGGAAAAGGAGTGTTGTGCTACACACTCTGTTGAGGGGGTGGTAGTGGGTACTGCTATGGAGGTTTGAAAGTCACAGCAGCTTGCCTTTGGACTGAGCCTGCTATTGCTTTCCCAGGTTTGAATAGCCATTTTGTGTGCATTAAATACTGTGTGCATTAACGGACCTATGTTGTTAGACTGAGTCTTTGGGCATCTTTTCTGCCACCAGAGTCATGATGGAAGCCCTGCTGATTGATGCCTCAAGTAAATTTAATACAAATCATTGACTCTGGAATACTGACTTGGGAATGTAAAGAAAGTGGAAAGATATGATCTCAGGAAGAAAATAGGGTCCTAGTTTTAAACATTCTTGGTATCAGACAAAAAACTCTGGGCAGCTGGAAAGCCGAGAACAGTTGCAAAAGTCTGTTCCCTCTTCACACCAGGCTCTTCTGCCCTTTGGTCAACTGTTTAAACACACACACACACACACACACACAAATCTGAAGTAAGCAAAATGAGTAATTTCCCAGCAAAATGTGTAATTTCCCGGTGGTGGCTTCTAATGGCTCAATAGAAGAGGCCCCTGAGGTTTTGCAAAAGAAAACCACCAGATTCAGTGTCTGGCAGGCAAGGAAGCAAATTCTAAAACCGTGGTCTCTGTGGCTGGAAAGGAGGCAGCCGCAATGGTGGTGCTGTGATTGGCTGAGGTCCTGTGAGCCTTGCAAGCCCCAGCCTGCAAGGAAGCAACTTCCTAGGCATGCATTTGCAAACTGCTGAGGTATCAGATATGGGAACGGGTGAAAAAGAGCTGAGAAGCACTGATGCAGTTCAACTGTAGGGGTGGAAGGGGAGATGAGGGGGTCAGATCAAAGGAAGGAGACAAAATAATTTAAAGTTTTGCTATTACTTTTAATTGTGAGTGACTGTTTTAAGATGTACAAGCTAATCTTGCTGCTTTTACAGAGAGGCTGAAATGAGAGCAGTGACCTTGGAGCACTATGCTTTGTGCAAGCTAATTGGGTTACAAATGATAATATACAGAAAGCTGGGCATCCGAAATAATTTTCTAATTAGAACAGGTGGCCTCCAAGTTCAAATGTAAAAGTAATTAATTGAGACACAAAACTTTAATTGGTGAGAGTAGGCAAAAGCTATCTCTTTATGAAACTTTGGATTAAAGTATGGTGGATCTACGGATGAGATCTGGTCAGAAAGAGTGTTCTTCGACTGTGGCACCGTTGCTGTTCTGAGTGCTACATTTCATAATCGTTCTGAACGGTCCTACACGTTACAGGACAATGAGGATCTCTGCCTCCAGCCATCAAAAGAAGGGCATTATCTTAGGGTCCACAGTCATAGAGCAAAAACACCTCCACAGAATTAAATAATAAAAATAACCTAGGGGATGTACCACCTAGAGGTGAATTTAACAAATATAACCTGACAATATGTTTCTGTTCAAGATGCTAATATATTGAATTTGTATGGTCATGGGACCGTGCATATATCTACTTCTGGCACAATTTTAGTGAGATGAAAATGACTTCTTTGGGCTGAAGCAAATTGGAATAAGAAAGCAAAGGTAGAGGGTTAGCTGGGAGCAGGAAGGAGGGAAGAATGGTCAGTGCATCTTAATCCTCCCCCCTGTGACAAGTCTTAAGAAAAAAAGTATTTTTACTGTTTTATGGGCTTTTAAAAGTCTGGTTTAAAGCTACAATTTCTATGCTGGGAACTGTCAGGGTGAATAAATATATGTATCTTCTTTTCAATATAAGATGGCTCACATTAGGGTGAAATGCCTAGAAAAAGATTCTAACCCAGTGAGAGCTGACTAATGGAAGCATCTCTTGCAGATCCCAAATGAAAAGAAGAGCTCAAGCATGACATGAGGGAAGATGCAGACTTGCTCCCTGCGCTAAGCCCTTAAAAGAGGTGGCCAGCTGAGAAATTTCCTAATGCAGGTCAAGGGTGCCTCCCATCCAAGGAGCTCAGGCATTTAGTGGGTATGCCTCCATTTATGCAGGAGTGACAATACAAATACTTCCTGGCATCCTAAGTCGCCTGCATGAGTAGGGATACTAATTTGACAAGCAAAACATAAACTTTAGTATTAAAATCCACCAAGCAGAGAGTGAATGTGAAGTAATTAATTCATGGGAAGTTTTTGTCAGCTTTTACTCAGTGGAATCCATGTTGTTATTCTGCCCGTACCAAGGGTAAAATAAGATGATCAATGTCTTTTTGAAATTTGGCAAAACCATAACTACCCTTCCTATACTAAATTACCCAAAGTGACTTTGTGTGTCTTCTCTGTTGAGGTCGTGCAGTTGGCTCCCACAAGATGCAAAATCAAGCAAGCAGATACAGTATGCCTTAATTCCTGCAAAATGTTGAACATACGCGACTGATCTTTCCATAAAAATAACTTACTGAATACTTTGTTTTTATATGTATATTAAAACCTCTGGTGATGAGTCTAAAGTAAATAAAGTTACATATAAAGATACTGTGAGATATCTAAATGTAACAAACACAAATATGAGACATTAATTAGTGTCCTTTACGATTGGGTCTTGGGAAATATCACAGATTTATAAAAATGTGAATTGAAGTCATTATTCCATTTAAACTTCAGGGTACTGGTTTGAAGTCATTGGTACTGGAATAATTGAAGTCATTATTCCATTTAAACTTCAGGATTGCTGGGTGGTGGGGAATATAAGGGGACTAAATGGTAATGGAAAAATACAATAAAGATTAAATTAAAAAAATAAGCTTCAGGGTACAGTTTAAAAAAACTGTTCCTAGACATTAATTCAGTTGTATGTTCTGGCATTCTAGTTTTCTTGTTAGGTAAAGACAATAAACCTACCGAATTCAACAGAGGGTTTACTTGTGTTAAAAGTTGAGTAAAGACACAAGTGAGAATGAAAAAGAAAAAAAAGATTAAGGAGATTAATATTTAACATAAAGGCTTTTATTTGTATTACCCATTTTTCTGTTTGTTGTCTATTAACATAGGGGATTCCAACTGATATACTAAATACTATGTATCTAGAAAGTCTTGAGCACTATCTCAAGTATTGTTCAGATTTTTTTTTTTCCTGAACTCATATTGATAAAAGGATTTCTAGACTTTATCTAGAAATCCAGTTCTAGAATGCTTGAACTGACAGTCAAAGAGAAGGGAAAAAATATTTCTCATTTGAGGGAAACCTATAATTTAAATATCCTTTTTTTTTGTAATAGCATATGTAGCACAGTATATGAAAGCAAATGGAAAAAAGCAAATAGACATAAAATTATCATGTTTAAAAAATTAAGTCTTAATACATTGGAAATTATTGTGTGAATGAATAATCTGAAAAAGGACATTGTTTTGTCACTTTAGGATATGTTACTTTGTGCCACTCTGTTTTTTTCATTGTAATTGAGTCATTCAAGAACTTACTGTATTAATACTACTCATAATTTGTTTAATTTTCTATCACATGTCTGTCCAGAAAGTATCCAGCCATGTGCTATGAAAAATAGAGACATTTATTGAGGAAGATAGAAGACACAAGAAACATTGTACATAGGACAATGATGCCTCAGTCCCCTTCAAAGTAGGCACCTTGGGACCTCACACAGTTCTCCCAATTGCCATCAGCTGCCCTGTTGTATTTTCCTGAAGCTCATTGGTGGTCTGAAATCTCTTCCCTTTCAAACGTGATTTTAGTTTTGAGAAAAGCCAGAAGTTGCAGATCACCACATCTGGGCTGCAGGGTTGGGGGCTGAGTCACCTGGGCGAGTTGATGTTTTGCTGGAAAATGTCTGCACGAGACGTGACGTATGAGCAGGCACGTTGTTGTGGTGAAGCTGCAAGTCACCAGTTGCCCATAGCTGTGGCCTTCCGAATCATCGAAATAGTTTCCACAGAGGAATGTTCCAGCTCAATGCCAAATTTTATGCAGATCCATTGCTTTACTCACTCAGTCATTTTGAATGTGATGCACTCAATGGCATCCACCGCCCTCACTGACTAGTACAGTGATGTCATCATTGTTCACACATGAACATTCCAGTCCATTCTCCTTGGCTGCCAGGCTACATCGATGTTTCACAATCCGTTCTCGTTATATTATCAATGGTTGGACTTTTTCTGGACAGGTTTCGTATATATGGAATACTTACATACATGGATACACATAATGGATTGCAAAATTCAATTATTGTTAAGATGTCAATTCTTCTGACCTTGATTTGTCAATTCAACATAATCCCTATGAAAATCCCAGTGAGCTCTTTTGAAGATGTAAAAAAAATCAGTCTGAAGTCATATGAAAGGCCAATCTAGAATTGCCACACTATACTAAAGAAGAGCAAAGCTAGAAGTCTCACGTTTCTCAACCCCAATGCTTACTGTAAAACTACAGTAATCAAGATAGTACATTTAAGCAAAAGAATAGACACAGAGCAGTGCAGCCAAATACAGAGCCCAGAAATACACTCCTGCAAATTCAGCAAATTTATCTTTTACAAAGGATCAAAGGCAACTCAATGAAGCAAAGATAGTCTTTTCAGCAAATGGTGCTGAAACTACTGATGTCCTTACCAGCTAAAATATAAAGCAAGTCACAAACCTTATCTTTTTACAAAATAATAGAAAATTGACAATAGATGTAAATGCAAACACAAAATAATAAACCTTCTACATTAAAAAACATAGGAGGAAATCTACATGACCTTGGCTTTGGTGACTCTTAGATACAATATAAATAACACAATCTATGAAAGAAAAACATTGTAAATTGTACCTTATTAAAAATTAAAACTTCTGCTTTGTGAAAGATCTTGTTAAGAGAATGAAAAAAACAAGTCAAAGTCCCAAAGAAAATATTTGCCAAACACATAGCTGATAAAGGACCTGTATCCTAAGCACAAAAAGAACACTTAAATTAAAAAAAAAAAAAATCCCATTTGAAAACTGGAAAAAAGATAAAAAATACCTTACAAAATATACAGATGATGAAAAAGCATATAAAAACATGTTCAACATCATATGTCATCACAGAATTGCAAATTAGTTCAAAAGTGAAATACCACTACGCACCTATTATGAATGACAAATTCTGAAAGCTGACACTACCAGTTGCTGGTGAGGATATGGATCAACAGAAACTCTCATTCATTGCTAGTGGGAATGCAAAACTACAATTTTGGAAGACAGTTTAGCATTAGTAACAACAAAGCTAAATTTAGTCTTACTCTATGACCTAGCAATTGTGATAACAGCTATTTAGCAAACTGCTTTGAGAACTTAGAGCCCCATAAAAACCTGCATAGGAGTGTTCATAAAATCTTTACTCAGTATCATTAGCAACTGGAAGCAACCAACATATCATTCAATAGATGACTGAAAAAGCAATTTGTTTGGAACATCCAAATATTTATATAATGAAATATTATTCCACCATAATAAGAAATGAGCTATCAAACTACGAAAGAAAGAATGAATCTTAAATGCACAGAGCTACATGAAAGAAGCCAGTCTGAAAAGGCTATACACTATATCATTACCAACTATATGTAATTTTAGAAAAGGCAAAACTGCAATTATAGTGAAGAGTTTAGTGATTCTCAGAACTGTAGGGTCAGGGATGGGTTTAAAGACATGATACACAGAGGGATTTTCAGGAGTGGAAATACTCTGTCCAGTTCAGGAAGTCAGGGGAATCCCAGGATGGAATGCAAAATGTAACAAAGCAATCTAACTGCATTACAAATATATAAAGATAACCAGAGTTCTTGAAGAAATGGATGATCTTAAGACTGGAAAAGGAAATATGTAAAATGAATTTAGAGCATCATGTAGTGTCAGAAAGTAAAAAAGTGTTGAAAAATAAAAAATAAAGAAAAAAGCACAATGAAGAAGAGAAGGTATGTCAGAGACACAGGAATGAATTTAAAGAGCTCCCAGGGGACAAACCTGGGGCAATTTTAGCAACAAAAATAGAGTAGCATTGAAGTTACAACTCAAAGTTATTTATAAAATAAATATCCATGAATCCATACTTACATAAGTAAATGATTGAATATGTAAAATAACACATAAATAGACAAAGAAGAACAGAGAGCAGGAGAATATCAGATAATTTATGTAGGTACTGCTCTCGCAGTTACGGAACATGCATTCCCCGCTACTGAAGTAGGAGATAAACATAGTGATCCCTTCCGAAGTGTTCACCATTGGAACAGGGGGAAAAGGAGTAACCTTGTTCTGCAGAAAACTGTCATCAAGGTTATTGTCAAAGTGTTGGCATGTTACTGGTATCTCCCCTTGAGAGAATATGATAAAATGGTACTTTGTCTCTGTGGTCTTTCTATAAAAACCTATATCCCCAGTCTAAAAATGTCTCTATTAAGGGACATCCTACCCAATATTTAGTGAGTATGCCTCAAAAAATGTCAAGTTCATGAAAAACAAAGGAATTTGGAGGAAATGCCATAGCCAAGAGGACCCTAAAGGAGATATGATGACTGAATATACTATGGGATACTGAATAGAAAAAAGGTATGTGTTTTGCAAAAAGTAAAAAATCTGAATGAAGCATGGATTTCAGTTAATTACTATGCATCAATATTGGTTCATCGACTGGAACAAATATACCATATTAATGTAATATCCTAAATAATGTGGTGAAACTCTCTGCACTGTCTTTGTAATTTTCTATAAGTCTAAAGCTGTTTTCAAAATTATAAGTTTACGTAAAAAATATACTAGATCAGGTTTTTTTAACAAAACCATTTCTATTTTCCCATGAAAATCTTTCAGACACTATTAATATGTGTGATAAGTAATAGCATTCCGGGATACGTGGAGTCCTGAAATTACTGTATATCATATAATTTCTATTCATTTGACGAAGAATACAGAGCATAATGAATGAAATGGGAAGAGGCATGCAATACAGATACTGCTTTAACTCAGTTTCACCTAAGTTTTACAAAGCTTATTTAGCAAACACAATATTGAGTAGTAAAGTATGAAAAGTATGAAAGTGTATGTGTGAATTTGGGGGCAAGTCAGTTAAAAGCAATGACACACCCTAGAGGAGAGTATGCCCTCAGTTTATTAGGAATGAATCACAGCTCTGAAGTTCAATAAATGCAATAATTGTGAAAAAATTGGAAACCACTGTCCGAACACATTAATGACATAGAAATAAAGGCTCTTCTCAGCCTCCTTAATTCTGTTAGGAACCTCACTGCCGGGTTTCAGAAGCTGTAAACCCCCATGGCTAAGGCTGAGTGAGAGACCTTGGGACCAAAAGCCACTAACAAGACAAAGCTTATCTCCCTGGCAGGGTTGCCACCTCTGCCCACTTTACTTCATCCTGCTTGTCCCCCAGTGCTGGACAAGTTAGCGAATGACGAGTAAGATTCCTCAAGGGAAGGATGACCTAAGATAGGCAAGGTCATGAAGAGGCCCTCGAGGAAGGACTTGGGGGGCTATAGAAAAAGGGGGTGACAGACCCTCGCCCCTGGGCTTTGACATGGTCTGAGTCCTCATTCTGTCTGCAAAAAGTTTCCTAATCTCTTGGCTGCCTTACTTCCCCTGCCTGACTTAAGCCTGAAACAATGACAGAGGGAGGTGCAGTCCTGTGCTGGAAAGGGCAGGTTCCCTGTGGCGATCAGGCAGGCCTAAGAAAGAATACATAAAGTCCTGTAAAACCTGCTTTGCTAATGCCCTCAGTTTAAACAATAAGAGTCCAAGCCTGAAATGAGTTTGTTTCCCAAAGTCTTATAGCCCTTTAGCTAACTGACCCGGACTCAGAATAAGCCCTCAGAGTTCTTTGTATGTTATCTATTATTTGATCCTTACTGCCTGACAATGATTGATGAGCTTTACCTGTATTCCTGTGCAAATTGAACCCAATAAAAGCCCATTGAGGAAAAGGCTCCTGGCCCTTCTCCTTTGAGTGATTGGCCACCTTTCCTCCCCAAGCAGATCATGTCTTGGTAGACTTATTCTCATCTGTGGTGGGGGGGTGCCCTGAGGGCGGACCACCCCCACATAATTCCATCAAATAAGCTGTTTGATAGGGTTATTAGGCCCTTCTCCAGGGACTTGTATTGTCTAAACCATTTGGTACACCCCTTTTAATTTACTACAGAAACCTAAGTTTCCTAGTCTTAGATAAATGGTACACTTACGGAATGAACACTCTCCTTAAAGTACAGTTTGAGGCAATTTACTTTCCTTTTTATTAAAAGAGGCAAGCCCAAGATCTTGTACTCAGGAATTACAATCAATAATACAGATACCATAAAACACTACAAGAGACTTAATCAAATATTCTTGAATAAATGTACCGTTGTTTTCTTTGGCAAAGCAGAAAATGCAAAGAGAAGAGAGCAGGTAGAAAGGAGGGGCACTGACAAGGACAGCGAGTATTCACCCTATGCTCACTCTGTGCCTGGCAGGGGAGGGAAAAGCTGCTTTCCATCGTTATCCTCAAGCTCATACACCTCCTACATTTCTTTTTCAAAATTTATTGTAGTGAAATATAAACCGAGAATTAAGTAATGCTCTTATATACAACACACTTCACTATAAATTCCCTTATTGCCAAGACCTCTTGCCTTAATGACCTACTTAGTGATTCTAGCCTGTTCATATAAACATTTTTTCTATATTTTTATAGTACATCAATTAGTTTATGCTTAAGAGTCTAACAAAACAGCTGATAAGCACATAGGAGCTGTGAAAGCCTTAGAATGAACATAGAGCCGGTTATCCCCACCTCATGCCGACTGCTGCCACTAGAAGAGTTAAGGTCATGCAACTTGTGACAAAAGCACCGAATGGTTTTTACATGTGGCTTATCATCAATCACACAATGATCCAAAACCGCGGTACCCCTTAGGAAAAGAAGTTAGAAAAGATACTGAATATTCAGATATCTGAATTTACGCCTCCTTCTTCCCAAATTTCCTCAGTAGGGTTTTACCTCTTTCACAAAATCTACTGTGAAACCAGATTGCTCACAATATGGATAATTAATATTTATGTGTATATATATATGCATATGTGTGTATATATATACACATGTATATGTGTGTGTGTGTATATATACATATATACAAATACGTGTGTATATATATACACACATATATGTGTGTGTGTATATATATACATATATACAAATATATATGACATCTCAGAGTACTTGTTTTTGAGAAAATATTACCTAGATGGCTGAGTTGTTTTGACCAATTGATTTAATTCAGCAAAGTAATTGATAGAGTCTTCTAAGCAATATTAGCTTATAATTTATTCAATAGGTTAGTTCACTCAAAATTGTCAATGTGGATGTAGATACATGAATAAAATCATACGACTTTCTTCAAACTGTGCAACATTCCCTTTTCCTTCTTTATCATTAAATTTATTTGACAGTTAATTTTTTTATACTAACAAACTTGACAAAGTATAACAAGTTACTTGGTTAAAGGAGAGAAAATTATTTTATATCTGTTGGCTCTCTTGGTGTCCTTTAGGGTTCTGTCCTTGGTTTTCTGATTTGTTTCTCCATTCAAGGCTCCCATGGTAGATCTATCACCTCTTATTTCACCGTAAACTTCTAATGAATTGTGTTTGCATCACTATTACCCTGTACACTCAACTATTGACCATAATAAGTTTCCTTCATTTTACTGATGTTGATGAAGCCTAACTTAGTAGCTAACGCTATGCCAAGCATTAATTGAATTTTTTTTTTTGATAAATGCAATCTTGTTGCTCAAAATACACAGTGGACTTCCACTACCAGCTGTGTGGCAGGCTAGATGTTCTACAATGAGTTCAGAGACTGAAAAATACACAGATGTTGTTTCTGTCCTCTTTATTACATACATTCTTCTGTATATTAAATACTAAATACGAAACAGTTCAGAAGATTAGCCCATGTCTTTCATGTAATGTAGAGTGTGTAAAACTCTTTGCTTTTCATCCTTCAACTTAGCTTATGAGCAATATGTAAAAAAATCCTCATAAATATTGATTAAAACAATACTTCAATTTTTTAAGTTGTTTGTATTAAGGTTTGTGTAGTTGGTTCTAAAGCAAAGGTTTGTAAATCTACCTGTTAAGTAGATTTATTGCCTTCATAAAGTTTATTTAAAGATATTAATCATGTTGCTTTTCTATGGATCATCTGCCAAACATGCAAAACAATTCCCCAAACAAAACTGCATTAAAATTTTAAGCAGAATTTTGCTTTATTAAGTTTTTTCTTTTAATTTCAATATACTTGGTTAGAGACTAGTGCTAAAAAGAACAGTTTAGATGTCAGGAAAATTTTAATTTTTTAAGAAATTGTTTTAGCTAGGATAAACTTAAATTATACACTAATTTTCTCATAGAGCATAATGATTATGATAGATTACATAGAAAGATGTGTTTATGTATTGATTTGAATTTAATACAGATTTAATATTTTACTTAAATACATTTTTTAGGCATCCCGACTCCCACTCCAGTTATGCGCAACCCTGCAGCCTTGCAGCCACACATGCGGGCCACCGACATCAGCCTTACACCCAGTCTCTGTTGAAGAACAGGGAAAAGTCACCAAGGCTGAATGTGACACGCCCCAGAGGCCTGACTCAGAACATCTCAGGACAGAGGCATAGGTAAACATGGTTGCCTCCTCACAAAACCGCTGCAAAAATTACAGCTAAACTATGAAATAACTATCCCTCAGAATCATCAGAAAATTGAGCTGTATGAAGTCCAACAATCAAGGAATTAAAGAAATCACACCCACCCAGATGGGTAGGAGGGGCAGAGACATGGAGATGCAGAGACACAGAAGAGGTGGTCCCAAACCCAAGTGTGGTAGATAAAAATTGGGGGGGCGTAGCTCAGGAATGAGGGATCCCAGTGCTACACCAGAAGCCCCAGCCCAGGGTTCCAGTGCCAGGAATATAAGTTGCCATAACTTCTGTCTGTAAAAATCAGTGTGGGTTGGCACAGTGGAAGAAACTGTAGGATTCTCAGGAGTATCCACTTAAGGAGCTCTCAATGGATTTAGGACTTCGGCAGTTCACTCCCTCTGGGCTCCAGCACCAGGGTAGCAGCTGGAAGGTCACCAGTGGCATATGGGGAGAAACTGAAATGTCTGGCACCAGAGTGAGTGCCAGGTGACAATTTCCTTTTCAATCTTTTCTCCTTCTGGCATCCATATGGTTTACCTTACCTTGTCTGGTAAGCACCTTATCTGACTTTTGATTCTAAATGATAACTTTGCTGGATAGAGTAATCTAGGTTGTAGGTCCTTGCTTTTCATTACTTTGAATACTTTGGGTACCACTTCAAGGGTGACCATGGGGGAAAACGGGGACAACTGTAAAAGCATAATTAATAAAATATATTTAAAAAAACAAAAAATAAATGCATTTTTAAAGTACTTATTAATCTAATCAAGTACTATATATATTTTAATAGTATTTTAAAATCCGCATGGTTGTATAAAGCATCCATAGTGAGAATGTTTTTTAAGACTCTAGTTTATTTTTTAATATGTTGCAAAAAGTGCTGTTACAATATATCCATTATTGTATACTAATTAGAAGGGTTGGCTATGGCAAAACATTTTTTAAAACTGTACACATGTGTACATTACCATTAATATATCAAAGTATATCAAAAAGAATGAAGTGCAACAAAACCCTCATTACCAAATACAGCTAAAATACAGTATGAGTTGTGTCTTTATAAGAAAATGAAACTTGGACACAGTATTACAGAGGGAAGGCCATGTGAAGACAGAAGAAGACAGTCTCCTACAAGACAAGGAGAGAGACCTCAGAGAAACCGGTACTTTGAAACCTAAATATCACACCTCTGGGCTCCAAAATTCTTAGAAAACAAATTTCTATTCTTTAGGCCATACAATCTGTGGTACATTATTATGGCAGCCTTAGCAAACGAATCCACCCAACATAAAGTCATACATACATATGTGTGTGTGAGTGTGTGTGTGTGTGTGTGGTGAATTATATATGTGATCATGTATATATGATGAATTGATCAAATTAACCGAATTAATTGAATTTAATTATTTAAATTAATAAACACAGTATAAGCTGTCAAATGAAATGAAATTCCAAACTTCCTAGAACTTGAAAGAGACTCACAAAAATTGTTGGCTCAAGTAGGTGTTGAAACTACAACATAAAACAAAACACCAAAGCTCAGCTTATCAAAACCTATTAAATGCAAAGCTGTAAGTAGAAAATGCTCAATGAAAAAGTTTGCATTAAGCATCAGAAGTTATGAAAGGGAAATAACAAATCATTTAACCAAACTTTTTTTTAAAAAATAGTAATAAAAAAGGTAATGAAAAATTGATAGAGCCCTGGATGGGTGGCTTGGAGCATTGTCTCACACACCAAAAGGTTTGGGTTTGATTCCTAACGGGCAAATATCTAGGTTGTGGGCTCAATTCTCTGTCGGGGCATGTAAAGGAAGCAACAAATTGAGTTTTCCCTCTCACCTCTCTCTTTCTCCCCCTTCCCTTTTCTCTAAAATCAATACACATATACTCAAGTGAGGATTTAAAATTCTCAAAATTTAAAAATATTATAAAATATGATGAAATTTATAGAAATTAGGGAAAATCAATAGAATTGGTAATTAAATTACAGAACTGGCTCAATCAAAAATGCAATGTATTCCCAGTCAAATAAAAAAAATTGATATTAGAAATACAGACAATATGTATGACAAATGGGCATATATATAGAAACTAAATAAATACCTTGTAGAAATCTATATGAATAAAAAGTAGATTAATAGCTGCTTAGTGCTGGGAGGGTAGGACAGGGAAATAGGTTTGTGATAGCTAATAGATGCAGAATTTCTTCTTTTTTTAACTTTTTTTTATTGTTGCTCAAATACAGGTGACTCCATTTTCTCCCCATCACTCCCCGCCGACCCCAGACATCCCCAGTTCCCACCCTTGATCCCATCCCCCTTTGGTTTTGTCCACATGTCCTTTATAGATGTTCCTGAAAACCCTTCCCCCTTCCCTCCCCCCAATATCCCCTCCCACCTCCCCTCTGGTCACTGTCAGTTTGTTCTTGTATCTTGTTTGTTTTGTTGATTAGGTTTCACTTATGGGTGAGATCATGTGTATTACAAGACCACTGTAATCAAAAGAGCTGGTACTGGCATAAGAACAGACACATAGACCAATGGAACAGATTAGAGAGCCCAGAAATAAACCCAAGTCTCTATAATCAATTAATATTCAACAAAGGGGGCAGAAGCATAAAATGGAGTAAAAATAGCCTCTTCAATAAATGGCAGTGAGAGAGGTGGACAGCTACTTGCAAAAAAATGAAGGTCAATCACCAACTTACATCATATACAAAAATAAATTCAAGGTGGATAAAAGACTTAAACATAAGTCGTGACACCACAGAAGTCTTAGAGGAGAACAGAATTTCTTCTTGAGGTGCAGACAGTGATCTAAGACTGACTGTGGTGGAGATAGTTGTACTTTTGGAGGGAGGCTAATATTTATCCTTTTGCTTGAATTCATTGGGGTAATATTAGTTAATGAGATTATATACATTTCAAGTGTACAGTTCTATAATACATCATCTGTATATTGCATGTGGGTGTGCCCACCACCCAAAGTCAAATCTTTTTCTCTCACCATATACATGGCTCCTTTTACCTTTCACTACCTCCCTATGTCCCTCCCTCCTGGTAACCACCATTCTGTTGTCTGTGTCTATGAGGTTTTTTGTTTGTTTATTTGTTCTTTCAGTTTTATGTGCCACATATGAATGAAATCATACGATTCTTGCGACAAGATGGATGGATCTTGAGAATACCATGCTAAGTAAAATAAGTCAGACAGAAAAACTCAAGAAGAACCATATTTTTGAATATGCTAAAAGCCACTGGATTGTAAATTTTAAATGAGTACACTGTTTAGCATGTGAGTTATATCTCAAAAATGCTGTTTAAAATCATGTCTTTTAAATTCTTCAAATCAAAGATACGAAATTAATATACTAATAAAATATTCAACCCTTAATTAATACAGATATCTTCTCTAAAGAAGACAAAATCCAAAATGACATTTCACCTTTCTTCACTATCACACAGTATGCCTCCAACCTATGGCACCCTCCCTTCACTCCTGCAACAGCACAGGCTCACTCTCATATTCTATAATCAGTTCCAAGGGGTCACTTCCCCGGCACTCTTCCAGGCAACACAGTGATTTGTGTTTCTACAGCACTGCGTTGAGAGTACAATTACAAGCATTACGTATGATCATAGTTCTATATTATCATATCAGTTCCCTCTACTACATCATGAAAATTTTGAAGACAGGTCTTGAGTCTCCATTTTTATAGTATTCAGCATTAAACACCCTGTACAGCACATAGTCACAATAAAGGAACACACTATTTGGAAATAAAATTTCTCTTTCTGTATTTATATGCTTTACATAAGAGGCAGATTTCCCTTGAATAAGCAGATATACCTCCACTTTTGTTCAATATCCATTTTAAAGCACTAAGGGGAGAATAGCAGCCTTAGTAAGATTGTTAATATTTTTTGCTTGTTTCTGTCATTGTTATTATTTCTCTTTATAGCCAAGAGCAAAACATCTGCCCATTCATATCATGAAAACAAGTTGCTTCCTGGTTCTCCAACAAGGTGGAAATATACTGCCCTGCACCATAATATGCTAATTTAATTTACTAGGTATATTAATTCAACTTAATAGTTGGTTCAGGGAAAATGCTTCCTTTTTGTCAGGATCAACCAGTATTTTTAATGAAAATGATTGTTTTGTTTTACAAATCCAAGACAATATATTTTCATATCTCTTATTTCAAATTATGTCTTTATTTACCTACCTAAGAGATACGTACCTTTTAGTTTAATGGTGATTTTCATTTGTTTGAAAGACTTTCCTCTCTCAGAAAAATAAAATTGTTCAATAATGTCAATGATAAAGAAGACATTTTGAGAAGTGACATATTCACAAAGTTACAATATGCCCTTCCATGACATTGGTATTTAGATGAATATATGCACATCTTTGAGGATAAAATTCAAAACTGACATCCTCTACACAACCAAAGTTAGCAACGGGGGAAACTCCTCCTTATTCTCTTGATGCAGTCCCTTAGTATTGCCAGGAACACTTTGATGGTGCCTTTTAGAAACATCTCCAAATGAAAAAGAGGAAAAGAAATGAACATTGGCAGGATGAAGCTTGAGACCTTTTAAGCTGTCGACTTGTCATTTTTTAGAGAATTATGTTTCGCTTAAAGTGGTTTTACATTATTTCTAATGCTGCCTTTAATGTTATTTCCCATGAGTTGAATTCACTATATATACCAGAAGTAAAATATTTCATATATGAATTATTTTCCCTGTGTGTTAGATATATGTTTCTACCCTCTTTAATTTTTCCCCATTACACTTTAGAGTTTACTTAAGGGAGTCTTATCTACAGTGAGACTTAATTTTTAAGGGTTGAGAATATTTTTTATGTCATAAAATAAAGTATCTTGTTGAAATTCACTTCATCATTTTGAAGCACTAAGAAATGGCCTTGGTAAACCCATGCAAAGCTGGTTCCTACCATAAAGTACACTGCCTTTAGTAACTTTCATACTGTGATTAGAAAAATTAAAGCAGAAAAAATATATTTACCTTTTTTATCTCATTATAGTCACAAATCCTATAATTGACAAATGAATAATTTGTTTTTTGCGAGAGCAAATTAACTAGGAAAGAAGCAGCATGATTTTATATAGCTATAAAAATGCAGAAAGCTTTGCTTTACTCTATACTCATTCCATTTTGGGAATACTACAAGTATTTTAAAATCAATGGCATTTATACATACAGAGAAATGAAGAGATTTAACTATTGTCTCGTGAATGATTAAAGCAGTCAATGTAGTCAGTATGGGCCAATGTGAGTTATGTTACCTGACCTGGAAGGAAAAGGCCCCAGTTCAGTCTCACTTCCTTCCCTCACTGTTGTGAAATCTGAGCAAAAGGTTTAGCCTGGGGGCCTCTGATGAAGTATCAGATGCCTGTTTTAAATGGGTTATATTGAAATGTAAGATATATGTTGCAAAGTTCTGAGCAGAGAGCCTGACTCAAAATCAGTTCTGAGTAAAATGCTCGTTTGCTCTGTATTTAACTGAAAAATATTTGATCGGATTAGTCAATGCTGCATTTTTTCGCCTTTGACTTTCCTCTTCCTCACTATCCCGCTTCTAACCCCCTGCCCCCATTTTATAAGCATTTCAATCTTTAACATTCATTATCTTAGGGGGAGAGAACATGAGCCTGCGGCTGACCAGCCAGCTGGATCTGGGCAACGAGAGGCTCCTCAACCCCTTCCCTCTCTTTGGATTGCACGTTCTGCACATTAATCCCACAGCCAGAGCCGTTTACAAGAATGCAGACTTCACAAGAGCAATGTGTTGTAGAGAACCCTTGGTGTACGTGACTGAGCCCCTTTAAGGCCTCTCTATAGACACATAAAATTCTGGCAGGTGTGTGCTGACATCTACTCTGCTCACAGCTGCCCCAAACAAGACTCTTTTCCTTACTGTTTCCTTACTTATTAAACCTGTCACCTTACCAGTCTGGATTCGTCTGCCACTTCCTGGGTCTCTGTCCGCCCTCCGGGTACAGGGCCAGTTCCTGGACCTAGAAACAATGAGCCAATGAAGAGACAGACAAAATGAGTCTTGGGAAAGTGGCAGGAGGAGTGGGAACCCCCAGATGGTCTTTGACCTCTACGTGAGAAGGACTGGGGGCTATGTTACAGGTGTGTGGACCACCCACCACCCCCTGCATGATTAGCAGATGCCCCAGAGGCATCGGCTGGTCTAAAGCATTCTTTGAGGAACTGTGCTGAGCCCACAGAGGCAAAGGAGGGAAAGAGTGGCTGCAGCAGTGGGCTGGCCTTACTGTGGGCAGTATGGTGGGCCACCAATGCCCTGCTAGAGGCTGAAGCTCCAGTCAGAAAGTTGGGAAAAGAGCTGAGGCTAGAGAAGGACATGCAGGTAGTTCATACTCCACTAGCTTTAGGGCTTGCAGACAGGTGGGAGAATGGGATAATAAGTAAGAGATCTTAGCGTGCTGTTTTGCAAAGCTAGAACTCCGACTGATGAGGACTAGGGCCAAGTGCTTCTAATAAAGCCTGATTAGAACACCAAGATGGAACCCCTGAGAAAGTTAGGAAAGGATATTGTGGTAATTGACAGCAAAATAAGGAAAAGCCCTGTACCGTTGAACCCCTAATACAAAGAAAACCAAAATTACAACAGTAATCTCAGCCAGCGGTGCAGCTATTCCCTCCTTCCCCATACCCCAGCCCCATTAAGGAAATCTTCCTAATGAAAAAATGTACTCCATCTGAGCTTACAGATATAGCCACCAAGATCCAGCAAAAGCACACAGGCATGGTTAATACAGTCACCGGATCTGAAATGTGACATTTATACAGCTGGACAGGAGGCAGAGAAAATAAACAACATCACCACACACCCTGCCCTCTGATGGCAATTTCATGACCCTGGGGCTGAGTTGAGGGGGTGGGTCGGGTCAGGTGTCAGGACACTAGATTCATTATTGACTTGATTATTCTAGCCTGCAGAGAGGCTTGGTTCAATGAGGGGCTCTCCCTGACCACATGGGGCCATGGAAATCTATGGAGGAAGTACAATTATTAGGGAGTTGAAAATGAGACAGGCCATTGATGCCTCTGTCTTTGAAGGTGCAGGTCAGGTCCCATTCACTACAAGTATGAAAGCCAAGATACTCCAAATCATCCCCAGCACCTAGTATGGGACACTGATATTCACACTGAGCCCAGGCACGGTGTCAGCAGAAAGAGGTGCCTCAGTGGGATAAGACATTTATGATGTTCGACAATCCCTTGCTGATCTGGGAGGAACTGATACATTCCAGGAATGGGTACGGACTGTGGAAAAGACCCAAGATAGAAAGGGAGCTAGAAAAGCCCATCAGCTGTAAGAGGTCTGGTAAATGTAACAAAGAGCAAATGTAGTTTGACCTCAATGCTGCCTGGACCCCACCTGAAAATATAGACCGACAGCCAAACCCAACACTATGTTGGCCAAAGCTTGTTGAAAGCTTTAAAGCTTTCGGAACCTGCCCCTTCCATCTTTGATGCCTCCTGAGCCAGAAGAGGCTTCAGAGATACAGTCCTAATTTAGGGTGTGTGCTTCCCAAACTTAGGCATCAAATGCAGGCCCAAATTGTCTCCACGGAAGGATCTTTGGAGGCTATCAGAGAGGCCTCATGTTGATCTCCCTATTCACTGGTCCCCTAGAAATAAAAGATTCTGGCTCTAGTTGATTCTGGAGAAAATGTACTCTAACACATGGTCATCCTCAGATGTTTTCTGGCCCCACTAGTACCATCTATGATCATGGAGAGCAGACGGTTATGGTAAGAATGGTCTCCTGGACACAGCACATTGAGCGCTCTACCCCTCAAGAATGTAAGATTTTTGTATTTCTAATACCAGAGATCCTATTGGCATTGATATTGTTAAAAAACAAAAGTCAGCTGAGGAAATTCGAGGTCTATTAAATAATTCATAAATCTGGCAGCTCCCATCTAGCAATTAGAAGGGTGCTTTCAGAGGTTACACAAGATGGAAGTTAACCAAGGGAACTATTAGCAAAAGAAAATAAAGGATTATTTTTAGGTTGTTAATTTTATATTTTTACCCTCCCCAAGGACACTTTTCATTGCTTTTACAGTGAGAGGAAGGGAAAGAGAGAGAGAAGCATTGAGGTGAGAGAGAAACCTCTTTTGGTTGCCTTCTCATACGTGCCCAGATTGGGGATCGAACCTGCAACCTGGATGTATACCCTGACTGGGAAGAGCACTCCAACCAAGTGAGCCACACTGGCCAGGGAAATAAAGGATTATTTTTAGACCAGCACAGATTCTTTTGGGGAAAGTGTTTTTATCATGCAGATTGCCTCTTTTCTCTATTGAGGGGGGCGGGGTTAGGGGAGGTGGGAAAGGAATAGGGGAGGCTCCAAGCCCAGGTAAGGGATTACCTCATTGGTCTTGACTAGAAAGTTACAGACTGGTTGACTAAGATTATGTTTCTGGGAGATGTTGAAACAGCAGTTAAGTCAATTATTAAACCTAGATATGGTATCATGGGCTTTATTTAGCACAAGAGAGCCAGTTTTGGGCCTGTGTTTCTTTCTTTACCAATAGCCTACATCGTCAAACTCTGCAAACTTCCATCAGTGAAGTATGCCTTTGGTTTAGATCAATCAAACTAATGTTGAGGGGGAACACCAACTGGGAACCAGTAAGTCTATCGCCCATGAAGAGCGGTAACCGTCAAAAATATAAATTGCTTGGAGGCATAAGACAATCAGAGACACTGTTCAAGAACTGCTCTGAGTGGGTATTATACATCCTGTCCACAACATTTTCAAGGGCCTGGTCTGGCAGGTAAAAAATCCAGATGGTTGACGGAGGATGACCCTGGACTACCAACTAAACAGGAATGTTTCTGATTGAAGTAATACTGATGTGTTTAAAAATAAGTTGAAAGTACTGAAAACACAAGACTACCTGATAAAAAGTATCTGAGGATGGAAGTGGTCTAATTGAAAATGAGACTCGAAGGTACCGGGATTATTAATATTTTGAAAATAAATATCAAAGTGAAATTAAAATGTACTGAACTTATTGTTTGACTGATTAAAAAATGCTGCTGGTTTCTGCCAATAGGGATTTTCCTAAACCTGTCATAGACTGGGGTAATTACATGTTCTTTACTTGAGAGACAATAGATTAATTATATTTTTAAGCATTTGTCTTTGTTCAAATACAATAAAAGTAATAACATTACAATCCTCCAGTTATTTTATATTAAGCCTCCAAGTATCCTTTTTCCAAATCTTTTTTCAAGATTAAAAAATTATAGAAGTGAATACCACATGTATAATTTTAAGAACTAAACTCAACTAAAATATAATCATTTAATAAACACTTGCTACTATGTGAAGGACATGGTAGTGGTAGTAGAAAATGAAAAGATAAGGGAAATATGGTGGCCAGAGAGCTTACAGTCTAGTCAATAAATAAGACATGTACAAAAATATAAAGTCATATGTGTCAAAGAAAGACTGACAAGTTGTGAAAATTCAGTAATTGAAATATCACTCCTGGATATAGGGATAAAGGAAAATTTCATGGAGGAGAAAGCAAGTGAGCTGGATCTTTAAGGTTGTATGCCATTCAAACAAGGAGAATTGAAAGAAAAGACATTCTAGGAAGAAAACTAAGAGGGAGCAAAATCATGTAAGTGAGGAAATAGTCAGGTAGTGGGAAAGAAAGTTACTTCAGTTTTGTGAGCACTTATAACAGCTCTATGTTAAAGAACTTTCTGAGAGGATAAGATGTTTAGTGTATGCACAATTCAATAGAGTAGCAACTAACCACATGTGATTATTGAGCACTTGAAATGTTTGTGTGACTAAAATAACTAGTTATAATTATATTTAATTTTAATTACTTTAACATGAAATTTCAATAGCTACATGTGTTTGGACATATTGGACATAGAAATCTTAGCATGTGAATTAGACTTGAGACATAGAAGACTTTGTCCATTTGTGGATTGACTAATATACTGGTAAGCAATAGTGTTGCCAGTGGAAGTGGGGTTCTTGTGGTGTCATAAGAAAAAACAATTTCAGGGACTCACAAAAGAGGATGAGGTCTACTGGTAACATTTATTTAAGATGCAAATCAAATGGAGGTCCCTCCAATGTCTAAAGATTGTGTAACATATTAAGGCTTAATCCTGTCTAGCATCCAGCTAAATGAGCTTGTGTTCCCAGCTTCAATCCACTGCTGTACTGATATTCAGGCTCCCGCCTTGAGCCTGTGTGTGGAGTTCACATGGCCATTGACTGCACAGCTGCTAAGGCCACATGGCTATGGAGACTGGTTGTGTGAGTGCATGGGACAAGTGCTGGTCATGAGCACAAGAGAGACTTCTTTGTTCCCCTGAGATTATATTAGCTTGGGTTTGGGATGGACCAGGTGTGTTTCAAATAACCAATCAACTTCTCAAGTTTCACAGGCTTGATAGTTCCAGCTCCTACTTACACTGACAAGGTTCTATGGTCAAGCACCTCCTCCTGCACCACTCAACAATCTTGTACTAGAGCGGGGAAGGAAGGAGTGTTAATCCTCTTGGCAGAGCAATTCTATGGTCCCCTGTGGTGTGAAGCTGTACTTTCCTGGTAAAGAACAGTCTCATGCTGCCCAGTTCATTAAGCTTGTTGTCTAATTCCCTTTGCTCTCTTTCTCAATAATCATTAGCTAACTACCTATGGTAAAATGCAAACCATTTCAGGTGTTCTAGTAGGGGATAGCAAGAGTAGGAATGTAGAATATCAAGATGTTCAACCATGGACACCCACCCTTGTAAAAAGTAAACCAAAATAAAACAAAAAACAAGAGGAAAAATGTCTTTGGTAGACCCTTCTGCAAGTGGGTATTCCAAAAGTAAGAAAAGCCTCAATTAGAATTGTCTCATTTAGTTTCTCTTTCTGATAGTTCGTTGGTGTATAAAATGCAACTGATCTCTGAATATTGACTTTATATCTCAGTCCTTTACTGAATTTATTAGTTCTAGAATTTTTTTTTAGTGGAACCTCCAGGTTTTTCTATATACAGTATGATGTCATCTGCAAATAGTGACAGATTTTGTCTTTTTTAAGTAGGATGTGCTTTACTTCTTCTTCTTGTCTGATTGCTATGGCTAGGATTACCAATACTATGTTGAATAAGAGTGGTGTTGATTTATAGATGATAGCCATTCTGACGGGTGTGAGATGGTATCTCACTGAGGTTTTACTTTGCATTTTTCTGATGATTAGTGACATTGAGCATCTTTTTATCTGTCTATTGTCTATATGTATGTTCTTTTTGGAGTGTCCATTCAGGTCCTTTGCCCATTTTTTACTTGGATATTTTTGTGTTGAATTTTGTAAGTTCTTTATAAATTTTGGATATTAACCTCTTATCAGCTATATAGGCATATATGTTCTTCCATTCTGTAGGTTGTCTTTTTATTTTGTTGATGATTTCCTTTGCTGTGTAAAAACTTTTCAGTTTGATGTAGTCCCGTTTGTTTATTTTTTTTCTTTTGTTTCCTTGCCTGAGGAGATATATCCAATAAAAATTGCTACAAGCAATATCATTGATAAATCAACAAACAAGTGCTGGTGAGGATGTGGAGAAAGGGGAACACTTTTGTACTGTTGGTGGGAAAGAAGACCTGTACGGCCACTGTGGAAAGCAGTATGGAGATACCTCAGAATATTAAAAATGGAACTGCCTTTTGACTCAGTGACTCACTTCTGGGAATATATCTGAAGGATCCCAGAATGCAGTTCAAAATAACATAAGCACCCCTATGTTTTTGTACCATTACTTATAATCATCAAAATATAGAAGTAGCCCAAGTGTTCCTCAGTAGACGAGTGGATAAAACAACTATGGGACATTTACATAATGGAATACTACTTGTCCATAAAAAATGAAGAAAAGTTTACCCTTTGTGACAGTATGGATGGACTTGGAGAACATTAGGCTAAATGCAATAAGCCAGAGAAATAAAAATACCATATGATTTCATCCAGATGTGGAATCTAATGAACAAACTGAACTAACAAGGAAAATGGGGACAGACTCATAGATGGAGACCAGGATGACAGCTAGTGGTGGGGGCCGGTTAGGGGGTGGAGGGATTGAGCAAAAAAGACAAAGGACTCATGGACATGGATAACAGTGTGGTGATTGCTTGGGAGAGGGGCATATAAGGGGACTAAAAGGTAATATAAAAATACAATAAAGATAATTTAAAAAAAAAGAATAAGACTGGTGAAATTGAACATCCCTGTCTTATTCTTAATCTTAAAAGAAACACTTTTAGGTTGTGCCCATTAAGTATGTTGCTGGAAGTGGGTTTGTCATATATGGCCTTTATTATGTTGAGGTACGTTAATTCTATTCCCACTTTGCTGAGAGGTTTTTTTTTTATCATAAATGGGTGCTGGATTTTATAAAATGCTTTTCTTCATCTATTGATATGATCATGTGATTTTTCCTTCATTTTGTTTATGCAGTGTTATCACATTTATTGATTTGCAGATATTGCACCAACTTTGCAGCTTTGAAATAAATCCCACTTGATCATGGTCTATGATCTTTTTAATGTATTGCTGGATCCAATTTGATAATCTACTGTTGAGAGTTTTAGCAGAAAACAATTCCATTTACAAATGCTCCAAAAACTGAAATAAAATATGTAAGAATAAATTTAACCAAGGTTGTAAAAGACCTGTATTCAGAAAATTATGACATTGAAAAAGAAGATACTAATAATAAGAAGCACAAACCATGTTCACGGATTGGAAGAATTAACATCATTAAAGTGTCTGTATTACCCAAAGCAATCTATAGATTCAACACAATTCCTATCAAGATACCAATGGCATATTTCACAGAACTCGACAAATACTCCAGAAATGTATATGGAAACACGAAAACCCCAAACAGCCACAGCAATCTTGAGAAAGAAGAACAAAGTTGGAGAAATCATGCTACCTGATAATCAAGCTGTATCACAAGGCCATAATAATCAAAATAGCAAGTTGCTGGCACATAACAGAACTATAGATCAATGGAACAGAATGGAAAGCCCAGAAATAAATCCACACATTTATAGTAAGTTAATATTTGACGAAAATGGCAAGAACATATAATGGGGTAAAGATAGCCTATTCCATAAATGATATATTGGGAAAATTGGACAGATATGTGAAAAAAAAAATGAAACTAGACCACATTCTTACACCATATACAAGAATAAACTCAAATAGACTAAAGACTCAAAACCATAAAAATCCTAGAGAAAAACATAATAAAATCATGGACATTTCTCATAGCAATATTTTTTCTTATATGTCTCCTCAGGCAAGGGATACAAAAAGAAAATAAACAAATAGGACTACATTAAACTAAACATTTTTTGCACAGCAAAGAAAACATCAACAAAATGAAAAGACTACCTACTGAATGGGAGAACATGTTCACCCATGATAAATGTGATAATGACTTGATTCCAAAATTCACAAAGAAATCACAAAACTCAATAGCAAAATATTAAACAATCCAATAAAAGAATGGGAAAGGACCTAAATAGACACTGCTCCAAACAGGACATACAGATGACCAATCGACATATGAAAAGATGCTCAAAACCACTAATCATCACAGAGATGCAAATTAAAACTATAATAAGATATCACCTCACACCTGTCAAAACTCCTATCGTTAATAAATCAACAAACAACAAGTATTTGTGAGGATGTGAAAAGGGGGCCCTCGTGCACTGTTGGTGGGAATGCAGATTGATGCAGTCACTGTGGAAAGCAGTGGGGAGCTAGTTCAAAAAATTAAAAGTGAAACTGCTTTATGACCCAGCGATTCCACTTTTGGGAATATAATCAAAGAAACTCAAAACACTAATTTGAAAGAATACATGCACCCCTATGTTCATTGTAGTATTATTTACCATAGCCAAGATTGGGAAGCAGTCCAAGTATCCATCAGTAGATGAGGAGATAAAAAAGCTGTGGTACATTTACACAATGGAATACTAATCAGTCATAAATAAAGAAGGAAATCTTACCTTTTGTGACAGCATGGATGGACCTGGAAAGTATTATGCTAAGTGAAAGAAGTCCGTGAGAGAAAGATAAGCACCATGTGATTTCATTTATATGTGGAGACTAATGAAGGAAATAAACTAACAAACAAAATAGAAACAGACTCATAGATAACAGAGAACACACTGACAGCTGTTGGAGAGGAGGGGTGTTGGGGGCTAGGTGAAAAAAGAGAAGGGGTTAAGAAAAAACTTATAGACACAGATTATTAGAGGGAAGGGAGATGAGGGATGGTAGAAGAGGCTAAAGAGGGGACAAATGATGATAGAAGAAGAATTGACTTGGGATGATGAACACCCAATACACTATACAGATGATGTATTATAGAATTGTATACCTGGAACCAATATAATTTTATTAACCAATGTCACTCCAATAAATTCAATAAAGAAGAAAAAGAAAAACCAAAAAATTAAAGGGACTGCTTACTTAAAAAAAGAAAAAGTTCTCATTTAAATGATGGGATGCTTCCAGCCTTTAACTGGAACATAATCAACAAAATAAAAACGCAAGCAAAATATAACCAGAGATGTAGACATTAAGAACAATCTGATAGTGACCAGAGGGGAGGTGGGAGGGGATAATGAAGGGAAGAGTTTTCAGGAACTACTATGAGGGACACATAGACAAAACTGGGGGTGGGGGGAGGATGCAAGCAAGGGGGGAGGTGGGTTTGGCTGGGGTGGGCAGCAGTGGTTGGGGGAAAATGCAGACAACTGTAATTGAACAACAATAAAATAATTATTAAATAAATAAATAGGGAAAAAATAAATGGTGGGATGCATAACAGAAGCAAGGAATCCACCAGAGAGGCCCTTGCCAGTACTTAGCACTACCTTATCCAGGAAGCCTATCCTGACTTCTGATGAATCTCTTCTCATCTCCACTCATTTCCTCCAACATCTTTGGGGAGTTTCTGGAAGATGCTATCAAAATGCCCTTGGATATTTCTATAATATTTTACAGGACTGTGACTTTCTGAGTATCTTTCTCTCACAATAGATTGAAAATTGTTCCTCAATCTGACAGATGACAGAATGTCAGATGACAGAATGTGGATTATAAGCCATGGCATCTTGCAGTGCAGGCAACATCAGTTACTCACTATGCATTGATGTTACTGAATGAATAAGAAGCAAGCTACCACTGGTGGTCACATCTTCATTACTGGAGAAACGATGATGCTATGAATAAAATGGAGAATTCAAGAAAATGTATGTAGCAGAAGGAGGTGATGAAGCCTTTCAGGAATGTTAAATTTAGAATTTTGTGCAACATTCAAATAGAAAGGTAGAAAGTAAGTTAGCTGTAGGAGGGAAGTTAGGAAGAGAGATAGACGTAAGTGTAGAAGAAGTCCACAAAAGGGATAACAGAAGTTGCAAGTATCTAGGAGACTGGAAAGAATATGGTCATGCAGAAAGGAAAAGATGAAACTGGATTAATTAGCACAAGGTAATGATATGTTTCTTTAATGAGATATGCAGATTTGTTTATTTAACCAAAGTAAAGTAAAAAAATAATTGAGGAGTTAGATCTCTATCTACTATTTTTGTCCTCCCAAACAAGGGTAATTGGCCTTGACCTTCCTTGCATCTACTTGTGTGTTATCAAGGAGCTGCTAATGGCATGTCACACACACACACACACACACACTCCTTTTTCACAAGGCAAAGTAAAAATGTGTGAGTTGCCATTAATTTTTTTAGAGTTAATTATATGTTTATACTCTTTTGAGTAGTATATGCTAATATATTTCTTTCAACTTGTCAGAAATAGGTGAAATTTAATAGAAATAAAATAAATACTGTAGTGGAAGTCAGAAGGTCTGGTTCTAGACCTGACAAAATAAGTGACTATTCGAATGTTGGCAAATCACTAAATATTTCTCAACATTGGTATCATCATCAACTAATGGCTGAGTTGGAACGTATGAGCTTACATTTTTAAGTGGTTGTAATAAATTAATTTAGACAAATAATTAGCTTTTGAAAAATAATGTTTATCAGTGAAAACAAAGCTTGGTTCTTCTTGTTTTTTTTCTTTTTATACAAATATAAAATTTCTTTATAATGCTGTTATACTACAGTAAATGATATTCTTGTGTTGTTATTTGTACCACACTCTGGAAGACAGTATCTGCTGAGATAATAAATGAATACACATCACCACTGTTGGCTGTTATCATAATTTTGATTTATTTTGCAAAAGATGCATGAGCCATAATTACATGAAGAAAACCACATCAGTCTTACTCACCACCTTCTGTCCACATCCCAGTGAGAATATTTTGGTATCCACTCAACCTCACAGAAGATCAATGACTTACAATAATAATAACTAAATGTGCTGCTTGCTAAAAAATTATGTCCACTAACTTTTTTATCACTATATTAAATGATGCAGGGAGGACAACATAAGCTGAATATATGATTCATTTCTATTCATGATATGTGGCAATAATAAATAATGAATACTAATAACTAAGAATAGGAAATCTACTAAATTAAATAATAAATTTTCAGAAATAAGTATCTTAGTGATGATACTTATTCAAAGTATCTTTACCAGAATTTAATGATATATATTACTCCTAAGGATCTAAGTTCGAAAAGGGAAGCATTTTTCGGAAAAGTTGGTCTAACAGAGATTAAGATTATAAATCGAAGAGCTTTCTATTTGTAATGTATAACATATGAATATGTTCTTGTCAATTTTTCATAAAATAGAGTATTTTATTCTCTGAGAAAATTTAGAATTAAAGCAAATATATAACTATTTTATGCATATGACTTCAACACTTTCTTGTGTCTTTAGAAATACACTTAATTCACATAAAGGAATTATACTGTATATTTTCTTTTTTACCCACTAATGTGTCTTGGCAATCTCTTCATATCCATGTATAGTCATCTACCTCTTTTTTAAATTAGGACATAGTGTGTCATTGTAAAAAGTTGTTGTGTTTTATTTAACCATTCCCATAATAATGCATATTTGGCTGTTTTTAATTTTTCATGACTTCAAAGTTGCACTGAATATATTTGTCCTGGATGTGATATGTTTGTGGGAGTGCATGCTCAAGGGCAGAGATTCACTAAAAAGAGAATTACTAGGCAAATTCCTGAATAATTATACTTTGTGCCAAATTCTATAAAACTAACTAAAAATTTGTAGCAATTACCATCTCACTAATGTTGTACAGAATCCCAGTATTTCCCCGCACTGTAACCAATACACATTTAACAAGCTTTTGCCAATCTACTGGGAGCAAAAGAGAAGAGGCTCCTTTTGAATCTGCACATCTGTATGGTTAATAGCTAGTTGTGGTAATTCTGCATGAAATGTCTGCTTATTAGCTATTTATTTAAATGACTATATGTTTTTCTATTAATATTAAAATATTACTCATTTGCTTTATTATAGAAAATGTACCTGCAGCGTTAACACTAACCATTGAAGCAAGCCTCCAAGTTCTGGGGAATTAACAAAGTAGGAATGTATCTATCACGTACAAAGCAGCTTATTTCTTACATGATGTGAAAGTCATATAATATATGTGTTCCAGGTTGACCAGTGGCTTGTCATAGATTAGGGTCACTTCCATCTCAGGACTGACGTCTTCAGGGCCCTCGAAGTACTCTTTCTGCAGCCTTCAAGTGGATGAAATGAGAATGAAGGGTTCTCACCCACTTCTTAAAATTCTTGGACTAGGAATGAACCGCCTCCACTAACATTTCATTCACTAGGCTAATCTCATGGGAATAAAGGGTGAAGGGGGCTGGGAAACACTTTCCTTGGTTAGAACCAATTCCATGCTATAGAAGGGGAAATGTCATGCCATAAACTTTTATTAAGGGAATAAATAAATGGAGAAATAAATAGATTAACTGAATAATCAGCAATAGCTGGGTATTCGATTAATAAAAAAGACAACAGTACCCATTTGAAAGAGTCAGAAAGTTAAGATTTCAAGAGTAGGAAATCATTGAACATCTTACTTAATGGTACAAAAGCATAAGAGATCAAGATTAGAAGATTCAGACAATTTCCACTGTTTTTTCCTGGCTGGTCTGAGTCAGCAGATGGCATGCCCCGTGATACCACATTCAAATACTAAAACTCCCCCTAGTGGGCTTGGTGAAGCACCCTGCACGTTTGCGTCTGCAGCAAACTCCCTTCCGCTTCATTCTGGACACCTGGAAACTGTAGTCCTCCTACTCGTGTGCGGAGGAAATCACATGAGAAGCTCATTGGACCTTTTTAGGTTGAAAGTATATAATTTAATATGGTATTTAGCCATGTGAAATATTTTAAATTAACTTAAATTCACTTACAGTAATTATTTGGTGTCATGTGACTACAAAATATACAATTTTAGTTTCTTCTATCAAACTCATTATTTGAACAGACACAGTTCCTAAAAGGGATCTCAAATTCTTTTAGAGTTAGCATTTTTGACTGTTCTTATTTAATGGCATACAATGTAAACCATGTTATCTCTTGATTTGGTATGGAGGGTTTCATTTTTATCTAGTTAGTGAAAATGATTTTGTCTTTTTAATGTGCCTTAATTTGTACATTGAAATAAAATTTCCTAATTTGATTTACAGCAAATATTTGCTTGTTTGTTTTTAATACAGACTAAGGTGGTTAAGAGTATAAAATAGCCAATGTTTATATACAGTGAGATAATTGATTTAGAAATATAAACAATAGAATGTCAAACAGTCATGCATTCAACTATATATAAAAATAGCACTTATGGGGGACAAAAATAGAAGCACTGAGTTCTATGTAAAGCAAATATAATTAATGTAAATTGTATAAAAAGATGAATTTATTTCTTGTAAGACTTAAGCAGATGTACAGTTAAAGCAACCTTAAACAGCAGAATAATTTTTTAACAAGGCAAAATCCAGTGTCAGAGAAAGACTACTGGCCCTATCCATAATCTGTGCTTTAATCTACATCTTGCTTATTCACTATTTTAGATCAGGTTCTCCTGCAACTGACTCTGAGACAAGGATTCATCTCAGTATTCTAGCAATGCCCATTCATAGAGAACACAGGCAAAGGGGCCAAATGATTTATAATGGAAGTGTTCCCAGCAGAAACCAGAAAAAGGAGTGGGGGCAGGGCGGGGGGCAGGACTGGAAAGTAAGGCCTGGATGAGGGGGAAGCAAGTGAGTCACTCATTCAGGTGGCCACAAATCTCAATAATCAAGATAAATTATATTTTAAGGCAATATTTTACATAAATAAAATTAATACAGAAAATGTCATGATGAACAAAATGCCAGTTTTTAAGTAAAGACGGGCTGCTGTACTGCTGTTCTCTGTTTGGTGTAAAACCCTGTGCTATTACATGACGAGAACGGGGGAATCGAGGTCAGACTGCACAGATGCCCCGCCCTCCTGTCAAGTGAGCTTGTTGTGACCGTTGCCAATGGGGTGCAAGCAGATAAAGCAACACGGGGCTTTCGATATTGTCATTTTTAAACTGTAGAGCTTTCACTAACTTCTACTTGCTTTAAAATACAGGAAAATGTTTTAGTGAGTAGACATGTGAGTGCACACTTTGTGTTTGGCCTCAGGCTCCAATAGGGGTCAGCATGATACAACAAGAAAAGACAAGAAGCTTAACAAGGGTGAGATTTGAGGTGAAGTCCCAGGTGCAGTTTAATCCCTTGAGAAAAACTGGAATAGAAATTACACGTTTAAGTTTGTCCATCTTGAGATACTACGCAAGCATAGACAATGGTGACCTCCAGAAGAATTTGAGAAACAGACCCCCAGGCGTTTCAGGTTTTCCATACAGATGCCTGCGGACAATTCTCTCAAAAGATGGCAGGGGCCAGCCTCAGCAGCAAACACAGTGACACATGGAAAAAAAGGATGGGGGGGGGGCAATAATAACAATTTGTTTTAGTTTTCTACTAAATGCATCTTGTTGCTTATAAGCAAGCAACTTAAACTCCTTGAAGATAATTCTTATTTTGATCACTGATCACCTCTTAGGTTTGGTGTAAACAAAAAACGTAAGGTAGTAAATTAATTTACCATTCTCAAATTCAATTATCTAACAATGTCCATTAATAGAGAACACAGACATTGGAGCCAACCTGCGAGCCTTAAACGGTTCTGAGTAATGAAATAATAGTTCAAATTACATTGAAATTCACAAACTACTCACAGTAGTGGTTCTTATTTTCTCTCTGAGACCCTATTTATTACATCAAATCAGTATTACAGAATTTGGTTGTGTGGTTTCCAAGCTCCTGCATAATTAGAATAAATAAACAAGAAGGTGAGAGGTAGACTATTCCAGATAGATCTACAGACAATGAGGAGACAGCTTAAAGGGACATAATGAAAAGTGATCATCTGCCAGAAAAGTCTGAATTACAAAAAATGACAAAATCATATAAATGACCTAAATTATAAAATCAATTTGTATTCATTTAATATAAATATACACAACATATGTGTGTGCTCATGCTCGGCTTTATTTCAAAAAATATTTTATGAACCTTAACCAGAAATTACTTTAAATGACATGAGAAAATTCAAAGGAAAGAAGACGAGAATTGTCCAATCACAGCAGAAGGAAGCAGTGATGAAATGAGGGGCGTGGTTTGCCCAGTAGAGTCAGAACAGAGGGATTCTTCCAATCCACACCTTCGAGCTCTCAAGCCTCTGTCCTGTCGGACCACCTGGCTTCCCTCATCACCAGATCTTGGTAGAAATGAGCTCCTGGACTAAGAGCTGAAGGCTGTGTACCGCAGCCATGCCAACGCAGGGCGGCTTTATGGTGGCAATGGCAATAGAAGCAGCGGTAGTGGCTGTGACAGTGGGTTCAAGTGATAACCAGTGACTTTGAGAGGGCTATTGAGGAATGGAACTGATGTTACGTGCCTAGAGAAAAAGAATTGCTTCTTTGAGGCCCAGATTTTGGGTGTTTCGTTTCTTTGCTTCGTTTTTATTCTATTTATGGCCTTTGGGGAATGCCTAACTTAAGGAAAGTGTCAAAGGCAAGTGGAAACATTTTTAATTAAACTCAGAGAGCTCCAAAACTTAGACTATTTATTTGTTTGTTTATTATCTTCCCCTTGTAGGCATTACAGAACTGTTACTCTTATGGGGATAGGCAATAGAAATCAATTCTGGCTAGCAGATACAAAATAGATATTCATTATAGAGACCTAGAGATACTGGGATCACACAAAATTAATCAAATAGACAAGTGAAGACATAGGGAAATAAAAAATTCCATGTAGTAGAAGTTAACTTACAGTCGTATTTGGTTTTCACCACTGTAATAAATTAGTTCTAATCATTTTTCAGTCTTCATGGCACTGTTCAAGATTCAAAGGATCTAAAGTAAGCCACCACAAACAAAGCCAGGTCCTGTGTTCATGTATGTCTAGGGATCTTCAGAAACCCTGAAAGATTACAGGAAGAAGAGGGTCGTAATAGCTAGTGAGGAAATCAAAGAGTGATAATGAAGGAGAGACAGAGAGAGGAAGGAAGGAAGGAAGGAAGGAAGGAAGGAAGGAAGGAAGGAAGGAAGGAAGGAAGGAAGGCAAGAAGGAAGGAAGGAAGGAAGGAAGGAAGAAGGGAGGGAGGGAGGGAGGAAAGTAGAGGTTATATAGCACAAATAGAAAAGCAAAAGTAAAAATAGCAAATACAAAAATACTGTTTAAAACAAATCTCTCAAAAGTTGTTAAGTGCACATTGGTTAGATAGGAGTCATGTGCAGGCTGGAGCAAATTCTGAATAATACCCAATAACATGTTAGAATCAGGAACCAAGTGAGGGTGAAAGGTAAGCAAGTTTGAAGATCCTGAATTGTTATGAGATTGAGCTGCAATTGGAATTCAATCTTCTTGTCAAGCATAGCATGAGAGGCACATCAGAGATCCATACCCCACCAAGCAAAAATTGATGTTACTACCTACCATTGGAGTGATTGAAACAATTTTTTAAAATATAGAATATTTGTGCTGAATTTTGGAGCAATAACTATTTTGAATTATACCTAAACAATTACACTCTCAGGTATTTGGGAAATTCTGTGATTCAAGAAAAGTTTTCCCCCAGGGTTATGAATAACTGAGAAAAATAATTTTATTCTTGCTACATGTGTACAATACTGAAAAGTTGCCATGTCAAAATTGCATTCATCACCTGCAAAAATATTAGGGGTTGATAGAGCTATGCAACTAGACAGCATTTAGATTCAATGTTTAGAAGTCAGCAATATATGAACATTCTACATTCAATGAATTTCCTAATAAATTAATACATTGAAATATTTTCAAATGATGTAAATGCCAATAGTTGGTGACTGCATTCCACTTCTGAATTAAAAGCTGGTTTGCTCTGCAAAGGACAAAGGAAATAAAAAATTACAGGTGCATTAAACATTTATCTGTGTGATGTATACAAAGATGATCAATTTCAGGATTCTTCTGTATGCAAGTTTTATAAGAATAGCAATATAATTGACGAAAACTATTTATCTGAGCAGCCGCTTAACTAACTTACCAACAACTTAACAACATGCTCTTTCCTGCTGCCCTTCCTGCCCTAGATCCCCCAGGGTCTCTGTCCACGTTAGCTGACTACAACAATATTTCAAGTATCCAATTTCACAATCTGTATTGAGTAAAAACATATATATATATATATATATATATATATATATATATATATATATATACATATACATATGACACTGTTAAATTAATTGTAATAGCGGGTGTGTTTTCTCTTGTGTTTAATATTTTTACATCTGTTTTTCATTTATTTAATAGCCAATGACACCCAAAAGCTAGCTTGAGTAGCCCTGAGGGGGGCAGTGGGAGAGATTCTATTCTCTTTCCTGGAAAAAGTTAGCTATGTGAAATTTAGTATGTTCTTTTAACCTCTACTATAAAGGTGCATGTTAAAAATATATAGGGGCCTTGCTCCCATTCCTTTTGATACAGTAGGTTGTCAGGTCATTTTGATGTACACCAGAATCAAAAATTCACCTGTATATGGCAGAGAAAAATCCAATTTCTACTTCTGGAGAGAAACCCTTTCAACGTTATCAGAATTTGACTAACATGAAATCACGATCTGCCAGAAGGAGTGCTATGTCATAATATTGCTCTCTAGTGTTTTGCAGAATGACCATCAAGCACCTCAAAATGCCATAAACAGGTTTTCTACATGACTTCCACAATATCAGAAAACTTGCTGTTTTTTCCTACATATTTTCTCCTTACGTGTACTATCTTCTTAAACATTCTGAATAGACATTTCCACACTGTACTCGTCTGACCAAGCCTCCCCATATTTTTTTCTGCATTTCAGCAGGATGCCCTGAGCATAGTATATCTTATCAGTGCCAGGTCAGACAATTGTCAGACTAAAGGAAAAGCCAACTGCTTCCCTCTGTGCAGCGTAGCAAGTAAAAGGAACCAATCAGCACGAATTCTGTCAATAGGAAACTAAATTTAGACCTAAGCAGCCCAAGTAGCTGCCTTGGCTGCCCTTATTTCCATTGATTAAAAGTGTTTAAAACCTTTAATCGATTAGAGTCAAATTACTTGAGGATAATTTTAAAACAAAATGAGAAATAATGATGTTTTTTATGTGTGTTTAAGTGTCTATTACCAGATTAAAATAAGTTTCTTACCTTTATTTATAAGGGAACCTCTACTAATCCACTATGAATTGAATTCTTTCCTGCCAATTTCACTACAGATCTAGTGGTTTAATCATTCATTCATCCATTAAGTAATTTATCAAATTTCTAGTTTTATAGGGTGCTGGACTAGTATTTGAAGATTTGGGGGAAAAATACACTCTGCCCATTAGGACTGCAAACATTAATACAGAAACTAAATAGGTAAAAATGACAATATATTATGATAAATGTTCCAACAAGATTATGCACAAATTTCTACAGAAACATAGAAGGTCATTTTGTTCAAACCCAAGAAAACAAGAAATAAATTCTATAAAAGAAAACAGTCACTTGAATTTTGGTTTGAATTGTATTCTGGAGTTTTCCAAGCAAAGTGGGAACAGAAGCGGAGTGAATGTCAGAAAAGGACCAGTAGTAACTGGTAAAAATACAGATTTTCAAATATATTTCGAAGAAAATATATAGACATTGGGGGATTTTAAGTAGGAGAGTATAGCTGGTATTTTGTTTCAGAAAGATCGCTCTAAGTCCTCAGCAGACAATGCATTGAAGTGGCCTGGGGACGTGCAGTGCGAGGCCTGCACAAAATCATGACGATGAGATTCAGAAGAAGACCCTAATTTGAGAGATATTGAAGATTTAAAAAAAGAACTATTTTATTTTTTAAAGATTTTATTTATTTTTAGAGAGGGGAAGGGAAGGAGAAAGAGTGGGAGAGAAACCTCAAAGTGTGGTTGTCTCTCATGTGCCTCCTACTGGGGACATGGCCAGCAACCCAGGCATGTGTCCTAGACTGAGAATCGAACTAGCAACCTTTTGGTTCACAGGTGAGTGCTCAATCCATTGAGCTACACCAGCCAGGGCAATTTTAAATACTAGTATTATTACAATACATATTCTTTAAAAAACTATTCTATCTGTCTACCTAAAATTGACCTTGATTTTAGTGCAAAAATCAATCTGGTCACCAGTAAACCTAGGTAGATACTTAGCAATGTTGATAAACCAGAGTACGACTGTCTACTACTAATCTGTGGACCAGCAATACATCCATTAAGACCCCATTATTAAGACCCCAATAGATCTTCCTCATGCTCCAGAAATGAGTTATGAATACAACAAAACCAAAAGCTGTTTAAGAGATAACAAGAATTAAAGAATTTGCAGCAGATGGTACCAGCTGTGCACATTTAATTCCAGCTCAAACAATCTGCCAAACAGACAGAACTGCTTCTGCATAGGAAATTGGAGTGTCTCTGAGCCAAGGAAGAATCAGAGAGAACTTTTTCTGGCATTAGTAATCAAACCTTTTATTATAATTAATGTTAGTGGTTATGGACTCAAAACTTTATTTTTCCTGCTTTCTCTGTATGATGTGTATTCTCTCTCTCTCCCTCTCTCTCTCTCTCTCCACCCCCACCCCTCCATAAGCACATACACACCAATGTTTCCATCAATTGAAAAAAAATAATCTCAAAGATTTAAATTGTCAAAATGTCTTACACTAGGCATTCAGTAAATATATACTGAGTATATAGTATTCAAAATGATTTATTGAAGCCATTTTAATCATTTTAATGATACATTTCTAAATAAACCCTAACATGTGTCAATGTATTTATAAGGAAAATAACTGTAAATAACAAAACATAAGTAAAGCGAAGTAGTATAAATGTCACAAGACAGTCTATAGACTTAAAAAAAGATATGCTTAAAGTCAATTGAAATGGACAAATACCACATGTCTGGAGAAAATAAGACCTGAACTAAGAGTTGAGATATGAAATTTGTAGAGGCTGGCAAAGATAAGCAAGTAGTAAAGGCCAAGAGAGCAATATCAACAAAGGCTTAATGCAGAATGCAAACACGTTCGGTGTGTGCATTTGTCAGAGTGGACTCACTAGACGGAGGGAACAACCATGAATGGGCTTGGCTGTGGTATTTATGACATAGACCATCAATATCTCCTGAAGATAATGATGATGAAAGGGCATGCAGGTGGTTTGAGAAGATAAGAGTCGTGATGAAATGACTGTACTTAGTATATAATAGAATGGAGCAGAAGTTGTGAGCCTGAAGACAGGGTAACTGGGAGGTCCTTGCAATAATATATCCAAGAGATCACTATTACCTGGCTCAGGTGATGGCAGCAGAATAGACAGAAAGAGACACAGTGGAGTGTAATGTAAAGGAGATATTTTCAGATGTTAGTGTTTGACTCTACTGCCAACATGAGGAGAGAGTTCTGAAAGTGAGGTTTTGACTAAGTAGTTGGATGAAAAAGGCAGTGATTACAGAGAAGTTCGATCGGAAGAAGCAAATTGGGGAAGAAGGAGTATATGAAAAGGATGAATGCAATATTACCTACATTGCGTCTGAGATGTTAGGAAGAGAATAAAATGTGTGTCTAGGGCCTGGGGCTTGAGAATTCTAGTTCAGACTGAGATATTTATGTAAAACTCATTCTAAAAGACATGAGTCATAAGAATACATAACTATTTTGAAATAAAGAAATATTAATAACTTATGAGGTCTCAAAATATTCCAATAAAGAATGCTCCAGTATAGGGTGGAGGTAAAAAGATGAGCCTGTTATCACATTGAAGTGCAGTAGCTGTGCTCATAAGGCCAAATGTCTTGGCAATTTCAGGTACTGTAGTTTTCTAGGATTTTCATAACAAATTACTAGAAACTTGGTGCCTTAAAACAATAGAAATTTTTGCTCTCACAGTTTGAAGTCAAGATGTTGGCAGGATCAATTCCTTCTATTGGCTCTGAGAGAGAAATCATTCCATGCCTCCCTCCTACACCCTGGAGACTGCCAGCCCTCTTGGGAGTTCCTTGGCTCTTGGACTCATCACTCCGGGTTTTACTTCCTTTTTCCCATTGTCTCCCCCTTTGTGTCTCGAGTCTCTCTCTTCCTTTTCTAAGGAGACATCATCGGATTTAGAGGCCACTATAAATCCAGGATGATTTCATCTCAAGGTTCTTATTTTACTTGTATTAGTTATAGGTGCAAAGACTCTTTAAAAAAATAAGGTCACATGCATA
The DNA here is from genome assembly GCF_022682495.2 of Desmodus rotundus. Lineage (NCBI taxonomy): Eukaryota > Metazoa > Chordata > Mammalia > Chiroptera > Phyllostomidae > Desmodus > Desmodus rotundus. Next base: position 18,154,411 of record NC_071394.1, read on the forward strand.
GGTCCCAGGGGTTAGGACTTGGAAATATCACTTTGGGGGTAAACTGTTTAACCAGTGAGAGGAAGTATGACAAGGTATGGAGTAATTTCTTATGCCGTCACACTTGATGAGAGAGTCACTAAAAACTGTGAAGTAAACAGTTATTCCAATTTTAAAGATGGGAAATTAAAGCTCATTCTGACATGAAAAAGCGATAGCTTTCTAATCCTAAAGGCATTTTCAATCCCAGTTCCTTTTTTATCTTGAAGACATTACTGTACATTGATGCAGACTCAGAGAAAACATTTATTTTATTGTTTTTCCTTTGGAAGAGAAGAACTTGTGTTCATCTGTCACATTCCTTCTACTCATTGTCTTCTCATCACTTGAGTGGGCAAGCTTGCTCTCCAGAAACAGAGTTGTTTGTTTGTGTGTTTTGTCATTGTTGTTGCTTGCTGATTGGCTTTTGCTTATTTTTTTTTTAATTACTTAGAAAAGGGCAACGCTAATTGGGAAAAATAAAGAATAAGATTCATTTTGTCCCAGAAGAAATACCCTCTAAAATGTTAAAATGGACAAATTAGGTTATTATCATATTGTAGTTATTGAATAGCTTAACCTCCTAAGAGATGCTATTACTATTATATCCATAAAAATATTACATAATGCATTTCACTCATGGTCCATTTGAGCCAACGCTAAACAGGTGAAATCTCACAAAATTCAGATCAGTGTGTATATACTGGATAATGAAGTAAATCCCTCAGGCAATTTCAATTATAGTATTTGTTCATAATGTTATTATAGAGATGAAAGTATCTAGGCCTAGTATCAGATTTATATTATATACTAATATTATATGTTGTATATTTTATTTTGTATTACATTTATATTAAGTTATATCATTTAAAAATTATTAAATCTTATTTTGTATGTTTATAATGAATACCTGAGTACTTAAACCAAATTGAAAGTTTAAATTGATTCTTTTCATAAACCACTGCAATGCAAAATACCAAAACAAATTGATTTGCTTATTCAATGAAACAATCTATTGATTGAGCTGTTTAAAAAAAATGTGCCACTAGATGTTTAACTGAACTGACCACTCATTATAGCCTACTGAAAAAAAAATGTAGGAAATATTGGCAAGGACACATTGTCTCCCGATTCACACTTCTTTCTGGCAAATTTTATCTTTCTGGCCTTACTTGCCATATCTTTTCTAAAAGTATCACTTAACCTAATTGTCTAAACCCCAAAAAACATTTATAGCATGTAAACTTTACTTATAATTTTTCTATAAGACAGTCTTCCCACGAAGGTTTTTGTCTTGCCAAACATCCCCAGGTGGTTCTAGAATGGCTCAAATGTATATCTCTTCCTTGAATTTTTCTCTAATTCCCCCAGCTAGAATCCCGCACCATCTTAGCATTTTACAGGTATTTCCCCTAACATGGTTATTCTGTATTGACATTCACTGTTGTTGTTTGAGAATATATTTTATCCCTCCTATTACATTGTAAGCTCTTTGAGGATAATTCTAATTCTTGTCTATGTTTCCTTGCAATAAGAAATCAAAATAATTTCTCAAATAAATGAATGAACACACAGATGAAAATGATCCTGCTACATGAGGAGTGATGAAATGGATCCCTGCCCGGATGGGACAGACATTTGTCCTTACAATACAAATTGGATTATGTGTAGCTAAGCCAGAATCTGCTGCATCAATTCGCTTTGGTGGCCAACATGGTCCTTCTAAGTCAAGATAATTGTTATCTTCCTCTGAAGAAAGGCTCTATGTATTGTTTGGCTTCCTGTACTCTTATTCTGAGAAATATTTCAACATTTGTTAATTTTAGATAATTCTGGAAAACCAATGAAATAACAGTTGTTTGTGATCATTTGGGAAGTTTAAATATTGGGTCAAATTATGCAACAGTGGAAATTCATTCTCTGAATGTGGTTCAGACACAAGCGCGTGTATACCCATACATAGATTATAGACTGCAAAGTTGTGAACCCCCCGACAGTGCCATTATTGTACAATGGTTCCTCCGTCTTCAGAGTTTATAATTATTTAGGAAAAAATAGTCTCACAATTATATTTATAAAAAGTTAATGAATTCTGGAGTATCACCGGCAAAACAACTTCACTATCTTGTGAAAAGAAATTTTAGGTACAGGTGACTGGTACTTACCATCTAACTGTGAGCTGTGTTTTTCTTAGTTGGGGCTTCCGAAGTAATGATTAATAATAATTTGAAAACAAATTCTGGCACCTTTCCAGAATTAACTTTCAGGAGTAAAATTCTTTAACAGCCAGTGTTGAGACTCCTCAGCAAAACTTTATAAAATTTATGTTTAAGTAGATAAATGCAATATAATATGAAGAAGGTCTCACATATGCTACCTAATCTAATAGGCTAGAAAACCGCAAAATAAAATGCATTAGGGATTTTACTGTATTGTGAATATTTAAAAATATGCATTTATTGCAAGAATTTATCATCAATATTGAAGATTAGCAGATAACACATGGATGAGCATAAAGTTAGAAAATTAATTTTTAGGAGGTAATGAGTTTATTGGCAGATAGTTCAGGATATGAAATCAAATTTGCATTGCATGTTGATAGTAATTTTGATAGGTTTAATATCTTTTGAAATTGCTCTTTTGATTTATAATCTCTAAGTATTTGTGTATTCTCAAGTGCATTTGAGGCTGATACCACATAACTATATTAGAGTTAAAGAAATGATGATAAATAGATTTGCTACACCAAGAACTGAGATTTTTTCAGACTGTGTCAGATAAACAACTGTATTATGTATGAAAAGAAGAAGCTTGGATTATCCTGATTGTTCATCAAGGGTACCATTTGCTTAATTTTTTATTTCTATTTCTCTACACAGAGGCAAGTGATATGAAGTCGGGTGGTAAGAGGAGAGTGAAATGCATGTCAAGACAAACAGAAAAGTTTTTAAACATTTTCTCAATTCTTATCTCTTTTCTTTTAGGATCATTACCCACATGTGCCCCTACTTTTCACCATGTTTTTCTTCTTCTGGGAAAATGTGTTCATATAATTTATAGTAAAAGCTCTATATATTATATAATCAATACTTAAGAAGGTACTGGTTAATAAAATGTGAATGTTAGTGTACTAAATTTATTATGCATGTGGTCCATGCCCAAAATAAAGTTTTTTGTGGGGAGTAAAAGTATGGTTTATTTATGTGGATACAACAATAGATACTGCCTTCAGTTTTAAGTATTTTCTCTTGTCCTGTTCTTCAAAATACACTAGTATTCCCCTTATGTAACTTAGAAACTTTTAGTCTCTGACTTTCTTAATGTTGTTAAAGCTTAAGAAGTCTTAAAAAGTCTGATATGCCTGCTAAGCCTCACTAATAATAGAACTCAGAGGAATCAGGACGTAAGGATGCCCAGGAACATGCGCTCAGTACCACTTCCAAGAGGCTGTCTCCAACTTTCAACAGTGCTTCCTGATTAACGGCAGGGCACATACTCTGCTCTGCCTGATAATTTATCTTCTTAAATATGATTGTTTTTTTTTTTTAAGTTGTTTTACCCTGAATATTAGACCTCTTTCTTTTCTCCTCAGCCAAATAAGAACTATTGCAAATCATCAAGGAAATTACAGATTTGAATTAGAATTTCTTCGTAATTCAGAATTACATCCAAATATTTTATTTCCCAGGAGTTGGAGAGAACAGACGAGACAGATCCAAGAATGGACATTTATAGAAAAAGAAGGCAATAAGTTCCTCTTTTCTACTACTCTCCTGGCAACAAATTCTATATAAAAACTCCAAACAAATAGGAAAAAGTCGGCTTGATTATTTGTAAATCATTAACATTTTTATTTTACTCTAACTAGATTTCCCCCCCAGACTCACAGATTGGAATTTGAACATTTTAATTAAAAAGTGTATCTCTACGATCAGTAGACATTCAGCTCCAAAAGGCAGGAAGATTTCTATAACAGAATAAATGCTGCCTTTGGAGAATAATATTCATGTAAACCTGTATCTCTGTGACATAAGTTAAGAAAAACACTTCCTAAGTTCACAACTCTGTCCAAAGTCTACATACTTCTTTGAAATATTTAAAGTAACCTCTCTCCAAGTCTTTGTTGTTTTTTTTCCTCAGAGTGCTCATTCTGCTTCAGCCATTTTTCTGTGATGTCACCCCTGTGATGTTAAAACAGAGTAAATACATAGAGAGGGTCTGGTTAGTACACAACACTTTTTTCAAGGTGCTTATTTTCTCCCTTTTGAGTTCCCACTGAGCCCTGTTTGAAGATCATACTTAATGATATCACATAAGTATTTTTGGCAAAATGGAAAAGGAATGGAAATCTGCAACTTTCCATTGAAAACACCTATCCATTTCTTCCCTAAACTTTTTTGAATGATTCTTACCAAGTCACTTTTCTCTTTGACCTGTATGTGAGAAGATCAATAGTATGCAAGAAGCAAAAAAAAAAAAAAAAAAGGGGGTGGGTGGGTGGGAGTAACTGACCTGTATAAAAAAAGTTTATATGTATACATATATATTTTAAAACTGATCACCTTTAGGTTATCTTATAAATCTTTGTTTTTCTATGATTATCCAGATAAATGTACTATAAAAATTTCGGTTTTATCATTTGTGTGTTTTAGAACAAGGGTCTTTGGGCTCTGGCGTGGCATAGCGCAGTGTGCATGCATATTGATGCAGCAATTGGACAACGGTGGTTTATACTTCCTCTTCGACATGTTACGTTGGGCAAAGCAGGACAGTTAACACCTTTGTGTACCAATTTATTCACCTACAAAATGAGGATAACTGTAGTACTTGTCTCAGCAAATTGCAATGAGATTGACGAAGATATGCCATGTAAGTATAACACCGTGTCGGGCATATAGGAAGCACTTAATGTTTGCTCCTACGTTACCTATTTCTATCTTTTCTAAAAGTCTTAAATAAATCTGTGTACAACACTGTTCTTTTTCTGCAGACCAACTGAGAGAGATGATTTCTACCTCACAAATGCAGACACTGTATTTTTCCTTCTATAGAAGTTGAGGGATTTCTCATGCAGGATTTTGGCTCATAGTGTTATGTTTCTGGAACACCTTTGGAAATGCTCCCTTGAAGAGGAGCCTGCTTAGCTTAAAAGACAAGAGTGTGATCCAACACTAAATGAATGGACAAAATGCCCATGCTGCTGATAATGACCTTGGATAAACATTTGATTTTTCTGTGCCTTAACTTTTCCTGTCTGTAAAATAATGATTTTCCATTTGGTCTCCAGAGCTGGAAGATGCAGGTAAAAATGGTTTTTATTATGAGCTATAGAAACTAGAAACTATAGTGTTGTTCAATGTATTGTTAACTACCAGACAATGTTAACAACTTCACGTTGAAATGATAGGCAAGATTCATTTAGGGAAAGATAATTGAATTACAGAATTAGCATGTTTAAAAATAAGTATCAGCAATTAATATCTTAGTAGTAGTGACGATGGTCCCATAGTCAAAGTTTATTTTTTTTGCACATTAAGTCCCACTACAATATCCCTGACTTTTAAGAAATAATGTTTTTTGGTTTGAAGTCCTCCTGTCTGAATACATAACCATGCATTTAAGTAGATTATGTACACCTAAGAGTTTTGTTTTCTTTTGATGAAAAGTGAATTCGGTCGAGTAACTAACCTCTGCCCACTGTGAGGAAGGTTTTTTCCAGTGTGCTCATTAAGTCCCAGGAACTGTTTGCATCTATCTCCTTGTTCAGGCCAGCAAAAGCAGCAGCAGCAGCAACACGCCCTGACATCCTGACTGAAATCAATGTCAGAGCCTCCACTAAGGTGGCTGATCAGGCTAGTGATGGTTTCTCTGTCGATCCTCCCAGTCAGGTCTCAGACCAACCTTGTTGCCCCCTCCCCTTGGAAATCTGCACTCGGACAATAGGAAGCGCTGTTGGGAAGGAACAGTATTCGGCCACACCGCCCTAAAGGCACCTCTGCGTATTTAATGAGGTCAGTTGGAAGTCTACAGCATTTGCCTCTTGCTAAGGCTCCCTACCAGGAGAGAAATCCTTCTCTCTCGCGCGCGCACACACACACACACACACACACACACGAGAACATATCCGCATGCACACGCATATTTAACGCACAAACACACTTGGGAATACACCCACTCATAGAAAATCACACCTTCTATCATCTTCCATAAGCAGGCACTCTTACCCTTCCCTCGGCACTACGGCTCGCCTGTGTACACACACACACACACACACACACTCCCTGGGTGAATCACAAAACACCGTCATACCCGGAGAACTCAGAATCCTCCCTATGATGCAGACTGAACCCACTTACCACGCACGCCTTACAGACGCTCGCTGGCATGTGCCCACTTCCCGGAGCCAAACTCCCTTTAGATGCAACCTCCTGGCTCCCCCGAGCCGGCAGCTGCACCTTGGAGCCCGGGGACAGAGGCTGACCATGATGATCGCGCAGTACGGGATGGGAGCCATCATTTGCAGGCAATGTGAAAAGCTACAAACTCAGATTGGGCAGTACTCCGACCAAGTCCTGTAAATAGATGCTAATCTCCTAGACTGCTTTCAGCATGCAAATAGAGCCAGAAGCCCTCGCAAAGATCCCTTCCAGACCCAGCGCGGTAGCCCTCCCCCCCCCCCCCCACCCCCCAGATGGGATCAGATCCCCCGGAAAGGTCAGATCACCGTTTGGTGTCTAATCTAAGGAACTTGTTGGTCGTAGGATCTAGGACAGGACGGGCAGAAAGAAAGATTAGGAAACTGACACAGCAGTAGAACGCGCCGGGATCGGGACGCAGTCCCGACCCCTGGGGAAGAGAGAAACGGTGGTCCCCCCCTCAGAGAGGGAAAAGAGAAGCAGGCGAGTTAAGCATGGCCAGTAGATGGCGCAAGAACTCTTCTTTTGTACAACCTTAACCCTTGAGCTGAGCGAGAGGCTGCCGAGTCCAGCCGTATAGATACCTACAGTTTCCCTTTTGAAAGAAACCTACTATTTACATATTTGGGACCGGTTCAGAATTAAGACAAATGGATCTGTTCTAGATAGCTACCACAGATAAAGTGGTTTAACTGCGGCACACATCCGCTGAAAGTGGGGAAGGGACGAAGAAAGGGCGAACTATTTGGGGAAATGACTCTGACTCCCTCCCTACCCCAAGCTCCTCCGTCCCACCCCCACCTCCGATCCGGTCTCCGGTGGTATCGGTTTAACGAATCTTAAAAATCCGGTTCCCGGTTTACACGTATGCTTTTGACTATGTGGATGCATGGGTCCATACAAATTCTTCTGTATGATGTCCTTCTTCAATTAAATCATGGGATACTAAATGCGAGGCGCCTTCCTGTAATATGCTGCAATTACAGTAGTAACACATGTCCCATTATAGCGACGTGGGCATCGATGGAGCCCGATTCATTTTCATCACGGTTTCCCCAACGGCAACACATATCCTCCGATTAAAATATTCCTTTAACATGCTCCTGTGTTCACAGGCTGCATTGGAGAGCTCACTAACATAATATTTCTTGGGCTGCTTTTACAGGCAAAACTGATCTACTCCGGGGAGAAAAAAAAAGAAAGAAAGAAAGAAAAACAAGCCCCTGAATTTCAAATATTGTGGGGAGTTTGTCAGAGAGCGGAGCTGAGCTTTAAGAGGCTCACTGGTGGTTTCTGGTGGTTGCTATAAGGAGCTAGAATTGAGGGAGATTTTGCTGGAGGAGGAAAAAACGCACAAGGAAAGACAGAACCCAGAGTACGGAGACTTTGTGCCCCCGTTGGAGAGATGGTTGAGTCCTCGTCAAGGTTGCTGTGGTATCCCAGAAACACCATTCACTCCGAGCTGTGACCGCGCACCGACAACAGCAACAGCTCCACTGCGCCGGGCTGAGGAGCAGAAATTAGGAGCTCGCCAATAATATGAAAGGGATCCGCAAAGGGGAAAGCCGAGCAAAGGAATCCAAGCCCCTGGAGCCTGGCAAGAGAAGATGTGCTAAATGTGGCCGCCTAGACTTTCTCCTGATGAAGAAAATGGGGATTAAAAGTGGATTTACGTTTTGGAACCTCGTCTTTTTATTGACAGTGTCTTGTGTGAAAGGTAGGTCTGTTTTTGGGGGTGTCTTCTCTGCTTTGGATGGAGGGGAGCTGACTTGTCATCAGAGAGAGGCTGGTATCTTACTTTGTAATTTGCACCGATAAAATAATCATAATTATACTGAAGGAGTTGATTCAGAGCTCTTTTCCCCCTTCAGATAGGAAATGCATTTTGCTTGCCAGATTTGGCGTTCAATGCAGTGATTGAGCTTGTGCTCAATAAATATTCTTGCAGTATGCTCAAACGAATACGTGAGTTGGTTCTTATAGCCTCTTCTAACTAGTGGATAACCAGACAGAATTCCTCTGCAAGACTTTTCTTGGTGGTGAGGATTATCTCGATTTCTGGTCAAACCAGTGTGGATTGATGCTTTGGTTGGAATATTTATATTAAAGGTACTTCTGGAAATGACTTTTAACCCTTTCAGGTAGGAAAGTTACCAACATGCTAGGAATGTGATGGTTTTAGATGCAATAGGGCTCAGGGGTTTTCCAAGCATCCCCCACCTCCGGAAACGTCTTCATGCATGTGTGAATTAATTCTCTGTGGGCACTTATGCATTGGCAAAGGGTAGGGGAGCTTCCCTGAGTCCTGTGGTAGAGGTTTAGCTTAAAAGGAGGCTTTAAAATGATCTGAGACACCTTGAAGTACAAAGATCCACCTTTGGGAATGAATGAAGGTAGGAGGAAAGTCATTAGCTGATGACCAAAAAGAAAATCCCCAGCAAGTCTCAATGTTCAGACAGGTAGAGTGTCACATGCACAGACAAGGGGAGGTGGTGGGTGGGATGTAAAATTTATTCCTAAACAGGAAGGCAAGGGACAGTCAGGAGCATTGGAAGGAGAGCTGTCCTCAGGGAGAAAATAAATCCCCAGCTCTATTCCACAACTTATCCTGCTCCCTGCTGCTACCCATTAATTGCTGCAAAGAATACTCAGGGGTGTATATGACTCATGCCATCATTTTTGAACAATCGCCTCCCCATACTCATGGCAGCTCGAATAGACGAGATGGAGGTCGCTTTCAGCGAAGCTCGTATCAAATCCTGGGTGTCTGTGTGTCAGGGGTGCGCGGTGGGGGCGGGGGTGTGCTGGCCCAGGCGCGCCAGGGCCGTCGACACAAACTGGACGCTTCTTCCTTTGTGAAGGAGTGCCTCTCTGAACCGCAATGGGCCCACGTCTCTATGAAACAGTTTATTGTCCAGCTTGCAGCTGGCTGTCCCCCCACAGAAGGCAGCCCATTTGCATTCAGTGGAAATGATAATTCATGTTTTGGGTGGAGGGAGCTGGAGGGGTTACCTCTCCCTCTATTGGGGCCAGTAATGGTTTCGAATTTTAATTTACATCCCTAAATGCCAAGAAGTCATCCCTAGGCTCTTTGATAGTAACAGCGCTGTAATCTAAACCTGCTCCTTAAAGCATGTTTGTTGTTGTTGTTGTTGGGTTTTTTTTTTCTTTTTCATTTTTTCCCCCCTGGAACCTCAGCGCAGCTCTAAGGCAAACCTCTTGCTTGTTCTAAGCTGCATAACTACACTGACTAGTGCACAAAACACGTCTCAGGTTGCTTACAAGGGGTTTCGTCGCCGGCTCGATGTGTGAGGAGCCTCCCATTACGCTTAGTTCGTCTGCCACTGGGAGTCTTTGGTTCATGGATGGCCCTGGGGCTGACTGCTAGACGCGCGCTCGGCGTGGGGGAGGCGCAGAGAGCCAAGAACAGAGAAAAGGTTGGGGTGATTCCTGCTGGAGGATGACCGGGGGTTAAGAGCGAGTTTTCACGTGATACCTGTTGAGCCAAAACACATTCGGGGGGCATGTGAGGGGAGGGAGTCTCCGAAGCAGCGAGAGCACGGCAGCCTGACAAACACTGGTCCACGCAGCCTGCGATTACAGCCCTGCTGCCCGCACCTACCGTATTTTCCGAAGGAGACGCGCCTGAAGAAAAGAAGGGCGCCTTAATTGGCTTTAAATGGCACCAGAAACGGGACCCCTCTACTCACAACTCCTGGACTTTGCACTGAGATAGTCGGTCTCCACTGAGCGTGTACCAGGTTGGGGGACTTTGGGAGGCAGAAAAGTGTCGCTCCCTGCTTTGGATCTGTCCAAAACCAATGTTCTACGGATCGTTTAAAAAATGTTTTTAATGGTAGTAAAGTTCTTTATTGTCGCCTATCTGCCGCTTGGGAGGCATCTCCTATAGATTACACCTTGGAACACTGTCCTCAAATTCTGAGAAACAAACTTAGGCTGTTTGCTTCAGACTTGCTCTCTGTCGTCGCGGACGGTGCCAGTTTTGACAGGTGCTCCTTCCTTCTCCTTATTTTGTTTTAATGTTACCCTAGTCTCACGGCTTTCCTAGAACTGGCATTGCTGAAATGGCATAGAAGTCGTTTTCCCTATTGTCTATATCCACTTTTGTCTTCCACACGGCTGCTTCTGGGCACTCAGGCCCACGGGAAAGCTCACTTTGGGGAGTGATTGGGAGGTCTTTGCAGGTAGGTCCTAACCCAAGCTAACTCCAGGGCTCAGGAAGTTGGGGGCGCGTAGTTTTCCCAGTGAGCAGTTCCAGCGTGAGATTTCCACCTTGTGTCCACACTTTTCATCCCTCCACCACTCACCTCTGCCTGCATCGGCAGTGACAAAGAGGCTCAGTGGGAGGAAACGCCTCAGAGTAGAAGAGAAAGTGGCCTTCAGTAGTAGGCCTGAACCTCCCGAGTGGGGTTGAAAAGGAGTCAACCTTCTCTGGGCATTGTATCTCCACTGTCTTCTAAACTAAAACGCGATAGAGGGCAGAAAATTGGGGGGTGGGGCAGGGCAGAGGCTGCTCAGATCTGATGCTTGCCTGTTTCAAGCTGAATCTCTCTCACACACACGCAGAGGTTTCTGAAACGCAGGCTGCAACTGCAGCGTGTCTGTTTAGGTCTCACGCAGATAGAAACTGTGAGTCTCCAAGTCGTGCTTAAACATCCCGCCCCCGGAAACAGACACCGTGGGGCACTTTCCCCGTACTCCTCCTCCTCCTGGGATGGGGCTTGTGGGGCGGGGAGGGAGGGCGGGGGTGGGGGTGGGGGGGGGGAGAGTACACCACCGGTGCAGAGAAGGTTCAGAATGAACTGACCTCAGTCAAAAGCAGGTGGGAGCCAGTGTGCTGGTCCTGAACCCTGCGCCAGGGCGTGCTTCTGGGGTTTCTCTTAGGGCCCCAGACTTCCAGAAGGATCCACGTTTCCATGTGCTCCGGAACTCCAAGGAGGTCTTTCTTACTCCCTCCCACGACAGAGCTCTTGTGAAAGACCGCAGCTCGCACACTCTGCCTGAGTTAATGACTACTAGGTAGGGTCTTGTTTCAGGTGTCCACGTGGTGGGAGAGCAGTACCACCTTTCCCCGACCCTGTGGTGGCCACGAGGGAGGTCTCAGTACCGCACCTGTGCGCACGACTGATTCCCAGTCCTCAAAGCAGACAGTCTGCCCTGGCAGGTCAGGAGAATAATTGTCTTATCCTGAGGGAGCTTTTCAAAGAGGAGTGCGGTGGGTTAATGTCTTTACCAAACAATAACAGCAAACAAAAAACCACCCACCGCCATTATCATTGAAATCATTCCCTGGAGGTTTGCAAGACCAAGACACCTGCTGGGAAGTGACCTTTGTGTTAGACTCAGGGGTTCCCGCCCGGCTGCAGTTTGGACAGGTATTTCTCCCTTTCATCTATTTCCTCTGGGGATATTTATTAATATCTTTTAGAAGGCCCCACTCCCTGAAATTCCAAGGACCGCCGCGGAGATTGAAATTGAGTGTCTGGCTTGGACCACAGCACGTGTGTGCTCGTGTGTGTGTGTGTGTGTGTGTGTGTGTGTGTGTGTTGCTGGGAGGAGGTCCGCATGGATTGACACAGAGGGGCCTTTAGAATGCCTTGAGAGTTAGGAGAGGGGTTCCGAGGAGGAAACGGGTGGCTGGTAACCGTAAGTTTATGTTCCCGGGTGGAACCATGATGGTCGGTGAGCTGTGGCCACTGCTGTCGCGCAATCTGGCCGAGGCGCTGAGAAAGCTCCCTTTCCCCAAGTTGACCTTAGCGCTGCTCTTTTTCAGGCAACTTCAACTCTAACAGGAACTGGGGAGTTGGAAAACCTCGTGGGGAGCAAGTAATGAGCCTGCTGCTCCTCTATAATCACCGCTTCCCCACCCTAGCTCTGTCTCAGAAGGGCAAGCATGGGGCCAGTCACAGGATTCTAGCGCTGCAGTGGCTTAGTTAGACCCCAGAGGAGAGGGCAGAAAAAACGAAAAGGCGCAGGGTCATCCCCACCGCGGTGAGGTCCTCTTCCTGCCTGGCTGGAGGGCCTGCTGACGGCTGAGAGCTGGGCGCGCACGAGGACTGAAGCGCATTGCAGAATAGTAATGAAGCAGGACGCCCAAAGAAAGATCCACTTGGGCATCAGGCGGAGTCCCTTCTCCCTGAACACTACCACTTCAGGGAGGCTTTGCACCGCGGAGCTGCTAAATCAACCCAATGCAGCGCCTTGAAAAGGCTTGAACAGCACCCAGAGTTCTGAGCTGAACTTGCCCTGTACAGCTATCTTGGTGAAATCGCTCTGAAATGTCATTTTGCAGCACCGTATTTTCTGGAATCTTCCCGTGTTGAACAGTTGGGGAGGGGGAGGCTACATCAAGCTGGTGTAGCAAAAGTGTCTGAGTAGAAATAATTAAAAATCAGGTTTCAGTCTCTTAAAAACCTGATTCCAACTTCTTTGAGATCCTTCAAGGAGAAAGAAAGGAAAATTACCCAATATATTAAGTATTCCAGGAACATCAACTTAGTAGCAGTAGTTGTTACTGTTCATGATATTAGAGTTACTACTTGTGAGATAGTGGAATATTTTAGGGGGTATACTGTCTTTTCCCTTAACATACAATTCGGGGTCTACAGAAATATTGAAATAATAAAAGGGAGCAGTAGCTAATAGCATCTTTAAGTACTTACCGTAAAGTGAGATCTGAGAAAACAAAAAGTGATTTAATAATGCCCTTGTACTTATGTGGAAACAAACTATGCTGTTAAATTCTTGTCTGAAGATCTTGAAAACCAGTAACTAAAAGGAATTAACCTGCACTTCCCTAGGCTCCAAATATACTTCTCCCGGTGTCCCAACAGGTGACTACCATTCACTCAAGGGCCTCCAGAAAGCACTCAGAATATCAAAGACTTTCAATGTTTTGTCCAGTGTGTAGAATAACTGTGAAGCACCCACCCCACAACATGTCTAGCAAGGGACCTATTACTTTGGGCAACATGGCTATGAGAAAATATGCCGTCTTGTATTTTGAATTCCAGTGTTGGAGAGATTGGAAGTAAAATGCTTGCAAATGAAGAGATTAGAAAAAAATATGTGAGGTACACATAAAACCTAAGACCATTTTACTTTATCTACATATACATTAAAACATGACTGTCTATTTCTTTATTCCATTCCCTTCACTCAATCTGAAGGGTTACATAGTTGAGGGATACAGTGGCAGTTCTGATTTGGATTTTGGATGAGGTCTGGTAAGGATGATAGACCTACCCTTACCAAATTCATCTCTTTTCTCTCAATGATCAGATGGGTGATTCTTGGTATTTTCCAGGGAGATCAGTCTCCGTATCTGCGAGATTTCCTCAGAGTTAGACCCCTGGTGAGGCTCTTATTTTCAGCGAGCATATCACTTTACCAAAGACACTGAGAAAAATCAATTTGTTGAATACCTTTCAGTATTCACGGCCTCAGCATTGATAGGCATCTTTCTCTCCAGCCTCTAATCTTGCAGCCAGCCCAAGTGCATTATGCTATCAGGCCCTTTGTTAAGCTATTTCTTGGTGCTGATTGAGAATTCATAAGGAATAATATTTTCTATATAATGATGGCTTGTTGCCCACAATCCAATTTAAAATCTCCTCTTAAAAAAGTCTAAATTTACATCATTACTATATATATCACACACCATGTAACTGGATAACAGGAATATCAATGATCATCATGTGGCATTGGATTTCACAATACTATTCCATTGACTCTTAAGTGATTTCATTGCAGTGACTTTCAAAGTATTCCTGAAAAAGTGGCATCAGCATCCTGTGGAAATATGAATTCTCAGATCCCCACCCCAGGCCTATTGAATAAGATGCCCTGGTGGCTGGGCACAGACACTGGTATTTTTAACAAGTCATCCAGGTAATTCTGATGCACTCTAAAATTTGAGAACCCCTGGAGTGAAGTGGAAAGAAGAACAAGGACTCTGGAGCCACCAAGATCTGGTATCAAATAATGAATCTGCTAGCCACTCAACTTTCCCAAACTTTACTTTCATTACCTATTTTTTTTTTAAGTTTAGAATATTAGGAGGCCTATAGGGAGATGACAGATGTAACATATTCAGTGTTGGACAGTGGCAGCCACAATCAATATTATCGAAATACGCTTGCATGTGCAAAGCCAGGATGAACTCTCACGTGCTCTCTCCCTTACACAACCAGCCCTAGCATTTCCACGGGAGTAAATAAAAAAAAAAACGTAGCATCTTCTCACTAGCTATTATTTCACTTTGGCTAAGTTCCCAGGCTGTTATCTATTTGAAAAACACTCTGAAATTTGCACTTGCCACCTCTACTCAGTTACTTCAGGTACTGGCTCTATGAATCAGGGCCAGACCCAAAGCTTTAAAATGTTAGCCCTGCTCCTAGGTTCATTTCATCTGTTGTATTTCCAAATTGACATTTTAATATTGATGTATTCATATAATTGCATACATTTGTGTATTCATCTTGTTACAAATCATGGGGTTTACAAGACAGGAAGGATTCTTAAATATCAGCTAGTTCAATGCTAATCTTTTATACAGTAAATGCACATACCTAGAGAGGATAACTGAATTTTACTAGGTGATATGTCATTAGCTCTGGAATTGAGACTCGGTCATTGCCATTCAAGCCCATGTTGAACTGTCTTTGCACCGTGCCTCATCGATTTTACTACAGGGCTTGCTTAGATGGCACCAATATACACAATCTCAAAAGTTAATATTGAAGTACCATATATCAATTAGTACCACATAAGTATATTAGTTATTGTTTGGTGGTAAAATTTTAAAAAATATTAACCATTTGTTTTGAGGAAGACAAAAAGAAATAACTAGGCAATGAAAACAGGTTCTAAAATATATAATATGTATATCAAATAAGTAATCATATTTTTAATAAAATCTATTTCTTGACGATATAAATCTATAAAAATAAAATCACTACATTGACAGCTTTTCATGTCTCATAGACAAATTTGAGGGATAGTACTTAGGTAAATTATTATTTGTGTTTTGTTATAATCTGGACAAAATTTCTTTAAAGGCTTTTAAATCTAGAAAGTTTGTTCTTAATTTATTTTCTTCACTTTTTATTATGTTTAAGTCATATTAACATATGACTAATGCATTCTCTCTCACCTGCATTTTCATCTTCATATTTCTCTTACACACTTTATATAAGATGATGGTGTCATACAAAACTCTACCATAGGAATAATAGTACATTTTACAAATATCAACAGTACAAGGGCCATCAATAATGTTAAGGGGTTATCTTCAATATTATCAACATGTGAAATATTTTTAGTTTCTTTATGATATGGGAATAAAATGTTCAAAATAATGAATGCTAGTAAATTTGAAGAGTTTAAATGTTCAGAAAGTGATTGAAATGTATAAAAATAATGAGTCTTTTAAAAGCTGAGTTTGTAATGTACAAGATTATAAAGGCCTTCTTCCTCTCTGCTTTATGTTAGTCAATTTTAAAGGAATAGTTATGATTATGTATTTTTAAATGATTGTGAGAATTTTTTAAAATATTACCTTTAAAAATATGGTTGATATCACTTTGAAAATAAATTCATTTGTGGAAGTAGACTGTGCAGAAGTGGATTTATTAAATGTTAATAACTGAAAAAGCAAGGGTTCCTGCCATAGTTTTCCATCTACAACAAGTCCATCTGGTTGACTGCAGAATGTTCAGAGGTATTTCTTATAGAGAGGATATAAGGCAGTATTATGTTTTGGGAAATAGCATTGGGATAAAATTCTTTGTTACATGTTTTTTTATGGGGGAAGCTCTGTACTAAGCCATTTATATTGTGTGTCATTTACATCTCAAATAGTGGTTCTTTCCCTCACTTCCCTGCTTAGAATTCTAAGTATCTTGTGAGATAGCTGTTATCTCCTATGTACAGATTATTATCTCCATTTACAAATTATCCACATTTCTTGAGGCCAGAGAGGACAAAAATTTCCCAGGATTATATGGTTAGCTAGTTATTGAGTGAATTCTGAAATAATATTCGATTCATAAGTTCTTAGGGTTATCAAAACCTGAACCTGAAAATGTCTAAGTTACTAGTGAAAGCTTTTCATTTTTAAGAGAAAAACTGAGACCTTGAGAATTTAATTTTTAAAAAGCCTACCATTAATATTTGTCATTTATATATGTCACAATTTCAGCAAGATATAACTTCTTAGTTTTGTAATTTTCAACATCTTTTACTTGTCTTGCTTTATTCTCTAAAAGATTCCATAAGATAAATGTGAAAGGTATTTTCCACTTTTATAAGCAATATTCAGTGAAGTAAATGCACAATAATATGTAAGTTAACTATGTCAATAAAACACAGGAAACTGTTTAGTGCATTAAGTGCAAAAACAAAACAAAACACCCAGAATTAACTTATAATCCTTCAATTATAACCCAGTGGTCTTGAGTAAAATTTAAAATTTATGAATGCAGATGAATTTATGGACTTCACATATAAAATAATATATGGACATAAAATTGTTTATCATTTGTATCATAAGTGTTGGAAAATAAATTTCTTCCTTTTGGTAGCTTAATCTTCCACTTGATTCTATAGAATTTTAAGGATGGGAAAACTCTTATAACCTATTTTTACTATCTAGCCTACTGACATCTAGTCAGGGAATGCACATTAGATTTCTTTATATGGGCAAGGAAAGGTATTTTTTAAAATTATTTTATTGTCATTCAATTACAGTTGCCTGCATTTTCCCCCAACTCCCCCCACCCCAGCCAAACCCACCTCCCTCCCTTACTTCCACTCCTCCCCCTTGGTTTTTTCCCTGTCCTTTATAGTAGCTCCTGAAAACGCTTCACCCCATTGTCCCCTCCCCCCTCCCCTCTGGCTATTGTTAGATTGTTCTTAGTTTCAATGTCTCTGGGTATATTTTGTTTGTTTTTTTCTTTTGTTGATTATGTTCCAGTTAAAGGTGACATCATATGGTATTTGTCCCTCACAGCCTGGCTTATTTCACTTAGCATAATGCTTTCCAGTTCCATCCATTCTGTCACAAAGGGTAGGAGCTCCTTCTTTCTTTCTGCTGAGTAGTATTCCATTGTGTAAATGTACTACAGTTTTTTGATCCACTCATTTGCTGATGGGCACCTAGGTTGCTTCCAGCACGTGGCTATTGTAAATTGTGCTGCTATGAACATTGGGGTGCATAGGTTCTTTTGGATTGGTGTTTCAGGGTTCTTGGGATATAGTCCCAAAATGGAATTGCTGGGTCAAAAGGCAGTTCCATTTTTAGCTTTCTGAGGAAATTCCATACTGTTTTGCACAGTGGCTGCATCAGTCTGCATTCCCACCAGCAGTGAAATAGGGTTCCCTTTTCTCCATATCCTCTCCAACACTTGTTTGTTGATTTGGTTATGATGGCCACTCTGACCAGTGTGCAGTGGTATCTCATTGTGGTTTTAACTTGCATCTCTGTGATGGCTAGTAATGCTGAGCATCTTTTCATATGTCTCTGGGCCTTCTGTATGTCCTCCTTGGAGAAGTGTCTGTTGAAGTCTTTTGCCAATTTTTTAATTGGTTTTTTTTGTCTTCTTGGAGTGGAGTTGTGCGTGTTTTTTATATATTTTGGAGATCAAACCCTAGTCTGAGGTATCATTGGCACATAGGTTTTCCCATATAGTTGGTTTTATTTTCATGTTAATGCTGTGGAAAGGTATTTTTTAAATATTCATATGCAAACTCCATCAACAGAGTCTACTTCATTCCATACGTATACTCTGGCAAAATGTAGAGGTTTACCTGCATATCTTTACAGAAAGAAGAAACAGAACAGAGAAATAAAGTGACTTGCCAAGCTGGTATACAAACCATTCTCTAAACTCTTTATCTACTGCACACTTCTCTTTATTGGATACTGCCTTATGAGCCCCCTTATTTAGTCCTAATTAGATTATGGGAGTAAAGCTTCTTGAGATGAAAGAACACTGCACCTACCCCAAAATCTTAATCAGACTTAAAACAGTACTTCCTGAAACAATTGTGTAAGGAGACACAGATACTTACATGTAATAGTATTAGATTTTCATATTAACAGAAGTACTATCTCCTGGAGATGAAACACAGGCTACCTTAGATTTCCTGGTTCTGTGCTCTAGCTGACTGAACTATGTAGTCTAGACAAAACATTTACTCAGTATTCCCATACCTAGAGAAACCATGGGCTAAGGTGTTGGGCTAATGTCTAAATCAAAACAGCTGAACTGATTCAAATTTTCGTGTAAACAAATTGGCATCCAGGCTGCTAATTTGTGTGCCAACTTCCAGTTTCATAACTTCTACAGATGATAGAGATGATAAACTCTCTTACGTGAAGTTTGCAATAGAAATGATGACAAGCCCACCATTACCTGTACTGAATTCACATTCAATGCGCTATTCATGGCTTAAAAAAATCTTCCTTCTATAAATCCTACTAGTACTTTAGTGCCCTTTTATCTGTTCAATCTTTTTAAAAGAGGTCAAATAGCAACTCTTCAAATCCATTTTACAGCAAAGTGCTAATAAATCTTTAATATCTGTGTGAGCTTGGCAGTATTCATTTACATATTAACAGATGAAAAATATAGGAATAATATTTTGAACTTAGTTTTTAAATATTACCATGTGTAAGTACTTAGAAATAAGCCATTTTCCAATAATTTGAAGATCGCTACTTATTTTTAGCTGTCATTGCATAGATCACTGGAATCTCCCTGTTTTAGAAAGACTGCCTTCTAATCATGCAATTCCTTCAAAAGCAAAATGCTCACAGGTCTCAAAAGAAACTGGAAGATGTTAGAGATCTAACGTCTTCCAATGTTGTATCCTGTGCTCATTCATGTAAATATTTTCTCAATTGTTTCTGTCATTTTCTTTTGGTTAAAAGTTCAGTTTGGTTTATTATCTCTTTTACTTAGAATAGTATTATCTTGAAATAAATATTGTAGCTTGGACACATTTTAAGTCAGGAGTTTTGAAAAATACAGTGGTCAATAGATTTTATGTCCACAAAAAGAATCAGTGGCTTATTTTATCAGTTCTGGGACTCATCAACATATTCTTTCAGACATCAATAATTTATTGAGGACCAGTATAAGTAAAGCCCTAGTCTACATTTGGGGATATAGAGATGAATATCTAGTCATTACTTGAAGAGAAAAGATAGTCTTTGTTTTGAAGCAAGCTTTCTGTAAACATAATACCACACCAATGTGGTTATTGTGAAACTGTTTAGTTCTTCACTGGGATTCTTTTTTCATGATATATCAGTGATATACAGTCTTTATTTACATATCTTAGATAGTAAATCTTTATCCTATCACAGGTAAGTATTTACATCCTACAGACATTTGAAACTTTCCAATTAAATGCATCATTTTCTGATTTAATCTAATGTAATTTCCCTACTAATTTTCAATTAAAATGTTTATTGACTTCCATCTGTTCAGCCAACAGATATTAACTAGTTTATCCAGTATTAATGATGATTCCACATGTATTTCTGCAACAGTGTTTGTACAGTTACATAATAGTCTGTGATCAGCAAATTGTGCTTCATACCCATTTTTTTCCAGGTTAGTTTCTGCCTTAGAACTCCTCAATGACTTGCTAATACTTTCGAATTTAAATTTAAATTTAAATTTAAGCCCCTGAATTTAGTGACTCGTGAAAGGAGCCTTGAGCTAACTTACCAAGGTGAACACATACAAAGGGACAAATAACTAAATATAAAATACAACAGTTTGTGTTACAGTTTTCTATTCCTTATTTTTGTATTTTTGGAGACTTAAATAAGTAGATTATGTTCCATTTTGCCTTATTTTTAATCTGTAATATAAAGAGCAATATGAGGATTTATAAATGGTTATAGGATGAGATGCTGGCATTGAATTAATAATACCAATTTTGGTTACATAGGAGTCGAGTAGAACGACCTATCTTTACAAGGTTAGGACATTCACCAAATCTGATCTAGTATTTTATATTTATTTCATTTCCTACTACACGGCCATAAAAAGGAAGGAAATCTCACCCTTTGCGACACCATGGATGGACCTAGAGAGCATTATGCTTAAGTGAAATAAGCCAAGCACCATATGATGTCACTCATATGGAGAATCTGATGAACAAAATGAACAAACAAGCAAAATAGCGACACAGTCATAGATGGAGAGCAGGATAACAGTCCTGGGGGGTAGGTAGGATGTGGAGGGACAAAAAGGGGGTGGAAGATTAGGCAAAAAAAGAAAAAAATGAAAAAACTAAAAAAATAAAATAAAATATGTTTAGTTCATCCCCCCACATTGATTGCTTTGTGGATTCATGCTATTTTAATGTTTGTACTAACATCCTACCTCACAATTTCCATCTCCCTATCCCCTTCCACAATCCATAAAGGTCACTCTTCATTATGTAAATAATTTAATGTGTAAAAAAACAGATTTAATGTTTATATTATGCAACAAATATTGAGAGGTTTTTCAATTTCTCAGTCTCAAAATTTTAACTATTAATATAAGGTAAAAACCAAACATTTGTATTGTTTATGTATATTACTACCTTCTCTGCTTTGATTACTTCAGCAGGGGGAAAAAGTGAATTTAGAAGCTTCAGATAAAAGTTTCGGATTGTTTTACTTGACGTGGTACAAATAAACAGAAGAAACTTCCCTGTGCACCACAGTGAATTTCCAACACTTTCCATAACACACAGGATTAGCTCCATTTACTGAAATGCCAAACGAACGCAGGGAGATTATCTGCTGTCTACGCTGACTTGGTCCCAACAACATTTCAAACCCAATGTCTAAGTTTCTTTGCCCTAACAAAGAAAGTGGTCCCTCCACCTTTCACAAAGCTCTGTCTCACAAACAAATAACCAGCCCTGCACTGCCTTTCCATTCATTATCTCTTTTCTCCTCAACTTCCAACTCTTTTTCATTGAAAGTATTACTGACCATTTATATATAATGACAGTATTATAACAAGGAATGCTTGCTTAAAATGACGTGGAAAGATTCTCAAGCTGACTCGTTTGTTGTGAATACATAAGAGAATCCCAGTGAAGTCACCTACAAGATGCATAGTCAGCCTTTATGAAAATTAGAAGAGGTTTAGATTGCTGACCTTTGCCCTCTCAGCTAGTTCTAAGAAGAATGTTGACATAGAAGAGGCAGTTCTGTTACACACTCTTCAAGTACTTCTTAAACTCCAAAATTGAATGCAGTCAACAAAATCTTATTGACAGTGAGTAAACACAATGCCAAATAAGTATATGCATTATCTTTTAATATTATTCATGTTTTTATCCGTATTTATTCTTTTACAGTTGTCCCAATTTTCCCCCTTTGCCCTCCTCCATCCAACCTGACCCACAAACCCCCACCCTGCTCCCACAGTCTATTCCCACACTGTTGTCCATGTCCATGGGTCATTCATATGTGTTCTTTGACTAGTCCTTTCCCCTTTTTCCCACAATTTTCCCCTCTCCCCTTTCTTCTGGCAGCTGCCAATATGTTCCCTGTTTCCATGTCTCTGGTTCTATTTTGCTTGTTAGATTTGCTTGTTATTCATTAGATTCCTCTTATAACTGAGATCATGTGGTGTTTGTCTTTCACTGACTGGCTTATTTCACTTAGCTTAAAATAGTCTCCAGTTCCATCCATGCTGTCACAAAGGGTAGGAATTCCTTCTTCTTTCTGCTGTATAGTATTCCATTGTATAAATATACCATGCCAAAGTTTTTTAATCCTTTCATCTACTGATGGGCCCTTAGGCTGTTTCCAACTTGGCTGTTTCCAACTTGGCTATTGTAAATAGAGCTGCTGTGAACATTAGGATGCATACGTTCTTTTGAATTGGTGTTGAGGGATTCTTAGGATATATTCCCAGCAGTGGAATCTCTGGGTCACAAGTATATGCATTTTTATTAATTATGTATTTAAGCATACATATTCACAATTTATGACTTCTGTCTTCTATATGTAACTTCAATTTTTATAATAGTTCATTTTTCTCTAAAGTACTCGTGAAAACATTTTCCTCAGTACTATAAGCCATAGATATTTCTACTTCTTTAGAATCTTCATTTCTTTTCCTATCTTCATGGCAGGAAAAGAAACTGATTTTCCCTGATCACTGCTGTGTGCTCTGAGTACCTCTCATTTGGGCATCTCAAGTTTGCATGGTAGAGTTCGCTCCTTTTGAAATATGAGGAAACAACTTAGAAAGAGGAAATCAGCAAGCAAGTGAAGAAAACAGTTCGAATCCAGCTTGCCCAACTCAAAACGTTTGCTCTTTTAATTTTTTTATCACATTGAACAGTATTTCATTGACTTTGAGGGAAAAAACATCAGAGATGGAGATGAATTATAAATTTGTTCAGATGTATAAGGTTTTTTTTTTGCAGTGAGTATTTCTGAACATAGAACAATTTATTTTATATGCTGAAAGATGAAGGGAAGACTTCGAAAACAGGAGAATTCCGCAAAGTCAGACTGGTTATGGTCATGTTGCCAGAGGGACGGCCTCGTGTTAGTGTTCGGACACACTTTGTTGAATCCTTGATTAAGTTGCAGTTTGCTGTTACTATGTGTGTGTGTGTGCGTGCGCACACACATATATACTAACATTATATATAAACATTGTATCAATAACCATGTATATTTTTATATACATACTGACATATTAGGTGTTATATTATTATGTTAGGTATTTATTTAATGCTACTTAATATTGTATTTTTTCATTTTACAAATTAACATAGATAGAAAGGGGGTCATAGCTGTTATGTATTTATAAGGTCTCATTTCATATTTATTTATATTACATCTTATTTTCAACAGCCCAAACTTCATGGGAAACTTTCTGTGAATTTATTTCTTAGAAATGTAAAAGAAATAAAATATGGTTCCTTAATCATAACCCTACTGAGTAAAATAGAGTTTGTCAAAGATATTAAATCACCTAGCATGGGATCTCTATACCTAACTTAGAACCTCATAAACAGAGTCAGCACTAATTAAATATTAGGATAATTGAATTGGATTGTAGTTAATTGAATTCATTACTTTAGTTTACGTCCAATCTTCATTCAATATATATCAAATCAATACATATTGCCCAAATCTTTCAGCTGTTATAGACTTCAAGTATTTCTAACTCCATTAATCGTGGCTACTGATACCTATTTGGATATCCGTTTTCTAGGAAATAAAATAACACAATTTTTTATATCTATTAAGCAGGTAAAAGCATGAATCACCTTTGCTACTTTCACTTTTGAATATGCAGTAGAGAAAATTAAGTTGGAAACATTTATTATTATCATCACCAATCTCTAAGCTGACAGAATAGAACATGGATTCTAATACCAGTTACATTCTACCGGCCAGATGACCTCAGCACCTTCTTTTAGGTCTTGGTTCCTCATCTCTTACATTATCTGTAACCTTCACATAGTCCTGATACTGCATTGATCATATGAGAAGCATACATTGCCACTAATAATGACTATTGCAATTAAATAATTACTGTAATATTTATTTGAAAATATCTAAGCATACTTCAGTTTATTCAATAACATGTTAACATAATAAAAAGAATGATATTCATTTCTCAAACATTTAATGAGATACTTGTTTTAATCTTTTGTGTATATTAGAATAACATGCTTATGTTATTTAAAAAAAAGGCAAAAGATTTATGCGATCTGAAGAGAAACCAGAGTATACTTATGTTATTTAAGATAAGCCTTGAGGTAGGTGTTCTTTTCCATAAACCAGCAGGTTCCTTGATAAAATGAGTAATCACACCCTAAGCCAAAATAATTGGTTTTCTAAGTCAGTATTAGCTGTATTGGGCATTGCTTAAATATAGCCTTTGGAATGAAGAAGTTAAAAACAGTCTTTGTACTTTTCAAAAGATTTAATTAAAGGATAAATAATCAAGTTTATCGATTATTTTCTTGGATATATGTTCTTAATTATACATTTTTAGACTAGTTTTCTCTGTTAAAATGATAAGGTATATTAACTGGTCCCCTGGGTCGTGGCCAGCCTTGCAGTCTCGGGAAAAGCCCTGCATAACCCCCGTCAGCAGTTCCTCTGGCATGGGATTGTTTTCTATCGTGTCAATATTTGGTTTGCATGTTTTCTGGATTTATTAATAAGCATTTGTTTTGTTTTTAGAATTTGGAGTATGAAATGAATATTTTTCTATACTATTTCTTATATATTCTCTGTTTTATTTTTCCCCTTAGTCATATTTTGCACCAGTTTGGGCATTTCATAATGCTATTTGTATCTATTTCTGTGAATAATATTTCTCCAAATGATTTGATAATGTTCACACAAGTTGTTATTATACTATTATTGATATTCCTTATTTTATTTTCTATATTACTTTCTTTTATTATGGATTGAATTTATATTTTAAGAATTTTGTCAATATTTTAAGAATATCATTGTAAACATAAATGCAATTTTCCCTACATTATTTCTATTTTTAGTTTTATTATTTCCATTTTTGTTTCTTTGGCTTCTGAACTTTTAGGAAGAGACATTTTATTATGTTTCTATTTTTCTTTATGTCTTACTAAGACATATATAATATTTTTTCAAGGTACTCTTTGAAAACACACTATTCATCTATGTTGAAAGACTATTTTTTAAAGTTTTATCTTTTGGTTCTGAATTTCCTTTCTCATTTAGTCAGTTCATATGAAAAATTATATTATTTTATAATTATGTTTTTATTTGTAATATAAAATGTATTAAGTTTGATATGTGACGTATAATAAGGATATTTTAATTACTATGTATATCTATACCACTCAGTATATAAAAATTTTTTAAAAACTCTTATGTAAAGTTAACACCAATTTTAATATAGGCTCTTTTGTTGCCTAATTCTTTAGCAGGTCATTATTACTTTTTCTACTACATATATTATAATATTATTTGAAGTTTCTAATTTGTACTGTATTTCTTTTTTAAAAATTTTTTAATGTTTTAATTTTTTTACTTTAATTTTTTTAAAAAATTTTATTCAGTTACAATTATCTGCATTTTCTTCCCATTCCTCCACCCCACCCCAGCCAAACCCACCTCCCTCCCCCTCCAATATCCTCCCCCTTGATTTTGTCCTTGTGTCCTTTATAGTAGCTCCTGTAGACCCCTCTCCCCACTATCCCCTCCTCACTCCCCTCTGGCTATTGTTACATTGTTCTTAATTTCAAGTACTGGAAGCAACCTAAGTACCCATCAACAAATGAGTGGATCAAAAAACTATGGTACATTTACACAATGGAATTCTATGCAGCAGAGAGAAAGAAGGAGCTTATACCCTTTGCAACAACATGGATGCAACTGGAGAGCATTATGTTAAGTGAAATAAGCCAGGTGGTGAGGGACAAATATCATATGATCTCACCTTTAACTGGAACATAATCGACAAAAGAAAAAAGCAAACAAAATATAACCAGAGACATTGAAATTAAGAACAATGTAACAATACTGTATTTCTTAATCACTACTCTTGTATTAGATTTTAAAGTATTTCCTTAGAATGTTATCTGAACAATACAAATATAAAATTTAAGTTTTATGGACACTTTGACATTTTCACTTGAATAAGCATTTATTGAGTTCCTATTTTCTAAGTCTAGTCAGAATGGTGGATTTGAAAGAGTAAGAAAGAGTCGAATAATGGCTTCTCCATACCATCAAGACATGCATAATTCATTCCAATGAGAAAGAAAAGCTCATAAAAAGTAATTTAGTATGTGTTAATAAACACTATTTAAAGGGAGATCAAAACATTATGGGAGCAAGAGGACAGAATGAACTAGCCTAAGGAGATAGAAGTTTCACAGCAGAGTCACGATTGAGTGTTGTACTGGTGTTTTGCAATCTGGGGGCCTGAGAGACAGTGGCCCTCTTGACTCAAGACCTCTCTATATGTGCTTCCATCACCAAGTGGAATTTTTAGGCAGGGCAGTCCCTGAACAAATCACCGAAGGATGTTGCTAGTGAATGTCTTATGCCTCCATGTGGTAAACATTTCAAATGTATTTCTTTGGGTTTCACAATGAAGCATACTTCAATTTGACTACATGACAAGAGTATTTTTTTTAATTTTGCATGTATATAAGATTTTAGATTGCTGTGTGTTCTTTAATAAGTTTCCCCTTATTCTCAGTTTTATTTTGTGAGGTTTCCAGCAACTTTGGTCCAAAAATATTAAATGTGAAATTCCAGAAATAACAATTTATAAGTTTTAAGTTGCATGCCTTTCCAGTAGTGTGATGAAATCTGCCATCCTGCTCCATTTTAGCCAGGGTGTGAGTAATTCCTTGTCCTGCATATCCGTGTCACGTGGTAGCCATCTAAGTCTGGGTCATCAGGTAGACTCTCATGCTAGTGCGGTGCTTGTGTTCAAGTAATCCTTATTTCACTGCACAATGGCCCCAAAGAGTAGTGATGCTGGCAATTCGGATATGCCCACAAGAAGCCGTAAAGTGCTTGGTGAGTATATCTGAATGTCAATAGCAGCCTAACGCTATGTCACAACGCCTGTGCCTTCCACCTCATTGCCTCTCATCAGATAGGCATTGTATCACCTCACATCATCACAAGTAGATGGGTAAGTACAATATAATAAGCGATCCTGAGCCCTGCCTGGTCTGGCTCAGTGGACTGAGTGTTGTCCTGTGAACCAAAGGGTTGCTGGTTCGATTCCCAGTCAGGGCACATGCCTGGGTTGTAGGCCAGGTCCCCAATGGGGAGGCATGTGAGAAGCAACCACACATTGATATTTCTCTCCCTTTCTTTCCCCTTCCCTTCCCCTCTCTCTAAAAATAAATAAATAAAATTAAAAAAAGAGAGAGCTAGCACTCACATTGACATAACGTTTCTCACAATAGAGCAGGCCCTCCAATAACACCCTTTCCTTCAACGTTCTTCGGATATAAGGTATATGAAAAGACAATTCCTAGCCAATGCTACTGTTTGTATGGAGTTTGCACTTGCTCTTTTGCACTTGCACGTTCACCTTATGTGTGTGGTTTTTTCACTGGGTACTTCAGTTTGTCCCCACATCCCTAAGATGTATCCCTGAGGTGACTGGTGTGTCTACATTTTTTGCAGTTTGTGTGAGTAGCCCCGAGGTGGAAGGACATAGTGTCCAGGATGAGTGCCTGCCTGGATCTCTCAGGTGCCAGGATAGGCTTCGGACACTCATGTCCCTGAACTTGAATAAGTGGTTAGAAAATCATCATTTGACTCAGTTTTATTCATCTTTCTTAGATGTATTGTTCGCATTTATTTCAGTGTTTAATATTGAAAGTATTTTGAGTGTTTATTTAGGAGTATGGTGATGTTTTTGTGACCCAACCTATACCATAAGAATTTAACTCCTGTTTATAACAATTATCATATTTTTGGACCATAAGATGCACCTAGGTTTTAGAGGAGGAAAATAGGAAAAAAATTTGAAGCAAAAATGTGGTAAAATATTTAATAACATAAATAACATAATATTTCACCACTGTTTAGGGTTATAACGGTTTTATTTTATTGTGCATTGTTTTTACTAATATCTTACTGTGACTAATTTATAAATTAAACTTTCTCACAGGTAGGTATATAAAGGAAAAATGTCACATATACAGGGTTTGATGCTACCTGCAGTATGAGGCACCCACTGGGGGTCTTAGAACATATTGCCCTCAGATAATGGGCCTACTGTATGAGGAAATTTATTTTACCTCCTAACACCCCAATATTTTTCAAGATAGCCCCAAATATCTAGCAGACACTGTAGTTGTAATGCTAATGAGGTTCTCTCTAATTCTCGAATTGGTTGCTTTTTGGTCACATTTTTTAAAGAAAGCTTTTCCTCTGTTGAAAAGCTTCAAATATTCCAACCATGAAGTTTTAATTTAGATTATTGCCATTCTTCTTTGGCCATTGATGTATTTGTGTCTTCTGCTCACTTTCCTGATATTGTTCTCGAAACTAATCTAAATCTGTTAATAAGCTGTTGAGGCTGACCAATTCCAGAGGAAACTTTTCTATAATATGATCCTAGACTTCGTGGTTCGGAAGTATGGGGCGCATATGAAGGAACCAACCATTCTGCAGAGAATAAAATTCAACCAATTTACACTCAACAGCCTTACAGATAGAATTTAATGTTCTTCAGCTATTGTAGATGACCATAGTTCTTCATTATAGTTATTCGTATGTGCATTCATTTCACTTTCTCATTCTGTAAGTGCTATTTCTGGAGGGGATTTTAAATTATTTTGTTTTAAACAAAACAAACTTGTTCCCTGGTTTAAAATATATCTCCTACATTATTGAAATATCATCTCTAGGAACTCTCTAGTTGAAATTAAACACTTCTTTCCTCACATCAACCCTAAATTTTATTTGTATCAGAATTAGTTATTACCATGATCAACCCTGTATTTAGTAATTTATGCATATTCTATCTCCCTCATGTAACAGAGAAATATGAGAAGTCGGTGGCTGTGTATTTAGCAATTACCAAGGAATCTCGCACAGTACTCTAGAGATAGAAACTTAAATAATATTGGTTGCTCTAAATTATACTGAAATACAGTAGAATATTAACTGACTTACCACTTTCTGACATTTTAAATATCACTTTGTATATTGTTTTATTTTTATTCATGCATAATTAACATATTAATATTTATCTTTCTTCTACCTCTTCTAATCTTTTGTTATGTTAAATTTTAGTCCTCCATGATTTTCTGTAATTTGCCATTAGACTTAATTTTATGCTCTTCAACCTGCCCTTTGTTAATGTTTTAATTTTTTTTTGCTTTTCGTTTTTATGTGTTTTAAAATTTGAAATGCCTCATGAAGCATTACTTATATTTCTGAAAATATCTGGAAACAATTATTTCAGGTTTCTTATTTTATTAAAAAAATTAAGACAGCCAATCACTTGCAGTATATCTATTTCTCTTAGATATCCCCACTACTTCTTCAAGATGTGTTACACCAATTCCCTCATAAAATCTTATCTTTATGAGATTCCATTTTTCCTGAGGTTGAAAGATGGTGGTGTTGAAGATCTTTGAAGTTTGCTTTCAAAACACCCTCTATCCTACTACCCATTGACATTACCTTTCAGATCGTAAACACTCTTTTCCACCCATTATTTTCTCATTGTTTTCATCTTTACCTATGTCTTCTTTTTATTATATTTGAAGTGTGAGCGTCGGAGCAGATATTTAAAACCTCAGGATTTTGAAAACTGCACTTCTATGTCACTGTTTGACAGATCAAAGCGTGCCTTTCTTTTGTTGTTATAACTTTTACTTTGCCAGTTATTTTCCTCAATTTGAAACATTTAAACGAGCTTTTATATTCCTTGTTTGAATTTTTTATTGGACATGAGAACTTTTTGGAGCAATGAAAATGGTGTTGACAGGCTTTGCTCTGAGAGGTAGCGTTGCCTGTTGTTTTATTTACTTGAAGTTGCTTCACAAATAACTACTTTTTACTTCCTTTTTGCCTCTAGGAAGCCAGGTATATTTTTATAATTATCAAAGCTATTTTTATATTAGCCTGTTGTACTTATATTTCTAAAGAGCCAGTTGTTTTAAAGAATGTCTTGCTGCTTTCTTGACAGTAAGTATAGAGAAGACATCAATTTTACCATTTTATACTTACACCATTTTACGATGAGAACATATTAATTCAGAATTATTTAACCTGATTCATTTTGCTGCAAAAATATCTTTAGTAAAAATAATATGACAACTCCCAGGGGAATGATTTACAATAAAACAATCACATAGCTGAAAAATGCTTAGATATGCAGTTGGGGGCTTTGCCATCAATGTTCTGTTTTAACTGACTTTTTGGGTTAGTGGGAAGGAAGCAGAGAGCGATGAAAGTGGCGTACTCCAGCACCTTTGCTCTACTCCTGCTGCTTCGTATGCGCAGGGGTGTTGAGGATGCTAAAACCAGCTTTCAGTGCTTAGGGGATTGTAACAGGTGAGTGATTATTTGCAAAGCGGATGTAGTTTATAGACATAAAATTATAATAGTGTTTCACAGCATGAATGAATCTGACATTTGTTTTAGAGATGCAATAATTTCCAATGCCAGGTCTTTGACTTTAAAAATGTAATAGATTATATAGGACTACCTAGTGAAAACTGCTGTTACAATGTAATGGTATTGGCAAGCAGGATAAAATAGCTGTAAAAAAAAATCTGACATGTAGGTAGCAAAATTCTATATGCTTTTGTAGCACAACCACTACCAACAAAACCTAAAACAGAATATTTTCAGATAGTAGGCTTTACATTGGATATTTTTTCCAATTTTTAAATTTGATTATTACTTTGCTTCATCCACTGAAAACTAATTGTGATGATTTATTTAAAGCATAAAAAGTAAAATATTATGATAAGCTAATTCATGTATCACAATTCACATTCCAGTATAATAAAAAGCAATGAAAGTTTTTATAAGTTAAAATGGCATAATGGGAAAATATTACCATTAATTTATATGGAAACATTTTTTAATGTTCCCAGAGGCCTCAAATAACCTGCCAGATCATTCCAAATGTCACACACACAACTCAAATAACACCAGCACATAGTAAAAGCAGGAGTGATACAAAAAATACACAGCTAGTAAATGGTAGAAACAGGATTTCACCGTATATTTTGATTCCTAAAGTCATAGTCTTATCCATTATGCTGCAGATAAGAAAATTTTGCAGTAGTTAGAATTTTAAAAAGATTTTTTATCCTAAAACTGACATAACACACTGAAAAGATCTCTGAAGTTGTCAGTTCCATACACATGATGCTAGAGATGGATTAGTTCAACAGTTCAATTTATATTTAAATTAATATGATTAATTTGGAAATATGGGCTCCTATTTCTTTTTGTCTAGAGTGCTATAAAGTCTATAAGTACAATGAATGAATTATTAGTTGTAGGCTTTTATATATTAAAGAAGTATTGTGTCCTAATTTTGAGAAGGGCTTGCTCAGTTGATTCAGTCTCACAAACCAAACTACTTAATGAAGTTTGTAGCTTTAAAAAAAATCCTTTGTTTTTTTTTTTTTCCCACAATTTTTTATTGTTGTTCAGGTACAGTTAGAATTAAAATTCTTTAACAACACAGAATTCATATGTAATGACATATATATTTTATTTATTGAATTCAAAAACATAAATTTTTCTTTCTTAATGAGGTATTTTACATTGAAAGAAGACAATCCAGTTATTTGAGGGGGGCACAGGTCAGAAAAGAATAAGCTGCACAGGGAACCTGGCGGTGCCTCTCAGATCCTACTTCACGGGTCCCTAATTAAAGTTTCTTTGGCCTCCAGGTCCCTGGTGGTTGAGGCTCTTTAATAGGATATCACTTGGCTCCAGGTATGTGAGTGACAACCAAAAAGCCTGATTCCATGTTTGACAATCAGCCATCTCATAAGCTAAAATGATTTTTTTTCCAACACAATTTCGTAGAACATCGGTACACATCACTGCCCCGCTGTGAGAGGCTGACAAATGGCTCACTTTTTCCTTCACAACATTTTTTTTTTAATTTTACACATTCAAAATGTTCTTTCCCATAAAACAGTTCTAAAAAATATAAGATAATAGGTGCAAATCTGATTCTTCCTGAACCAGCTGTGTGAACATCAGCAGATCACTTACTTTCAATTCCATACACTCTCAGGCTCTCATTTGCCTTCTCTACAAAATGAAGAGATTACACTGGGTTGTTATGTATGTAATTGAACATATTCTACACATTGACTTGATACAACCAAGTCAATACTTGATAATACTCTCCATAGATTAAAACTTTTGGGGAAGAAGAGATTTGCATTTAGAAAATTAAGATAAAAGGATGATAATAACAAACACGATAATAAGAATAAGAAGCTGGTTATTGGGGAGAGAGGGAAACTAGATTTGTAAAGACTGGGCTTGAGATATATTTTTTTTATTGATACCCAATAAATGATAGAAAAGGTGTGTTTAGATTTTCAGGAAAATAGAATAATAGCTACCATCTATTGAACGTGTATTATATGCTTCAAATCTCCTTAAACATACTAGTGCATTTAACACTCAGAGCAATCCAGCATTTGGGAGACTGTGTGTTATGATTATTTTGAATGCACGTGAATTGAGGAGTACAAAGCATGCAAAAAACAAAAGAGTAAAATGTCAGTGATAGCACCCTGGAGACCACTCATTTCTGAAAGTAGAAAGCAGGTAATAGCAATGAAGGAGACAGAAGAAAAACTGATGGAATTTGGAAGAGAACCATGAGAGCTCGCTAGTAGGAATTATAAGGGTATTCAAGCAGCGGGGGAAGATGTACAACACCGAAGGCATTAAAGATTAAAGAAAAACAACTTAGAAAAGTTAATTGGATTTGGTCATTGATAAATAACCTTTTAATGAGTTGTCTCAGTAGAGTGGTGGAGGCATAAATCAATTCACAAGGAATTAAAAAGATAGTAGGTGATGAGAAAATATAGACACACATACACAGTTTTCCTAATGAACCTATATGGTGTGGGCTATTGGTGGGGTGAGTAGGACAGGGTTTTCTGGAGCCCTGGTAATTAGAATTCAAATACATAATACCCATTGCAGAATAGAACACGGAAACAAGCAATAACAAATCCTCAAGTATCAGTGTCTGTATATTTTCATGTGAGAATTTATTTGCCATGCTTAGAATATGGAGAATATATCAACATCTGTGATGATGAATATAGGCAATGAGTTAGTAAAGAAGAGCAAAGTAAAGTTATTTGTTTATGTAAAAATGAAATGATATGGTTATTTTAAATTAGAAGAGCTGGGTGTGTTTTCCAAGAGATAAGGAAGGCTGTATTTGGCTGTCTTCTTTCAGGTTAGAAATTTTCGTTCTTTGTTATGCAATGTAGGTCAATTGGCTTTAAGTAACTAAATGTCATCAGAATTAAGACTGACAAAAGAATTTCAATCTATTAATTCCCACTGAGAATGGGGAGTAGCATGAGAATACAAATACCTGCTATCTCTGTGATCATCCCTTGATTTTATTTATATATATAAATATATAAATATAAATATATAGTCATTATTTTCCAGGAGTATGCTAGGCATAAATATACAGTGCTGACCAAGGCATACTCTCGGGGGATTTACAGTGCCTCTCTCTGCAGTTAAACTTCATGACAAACCAATAGTTGCTTTAATGAACATGGAAAGAAACTACAGAAATTTAGATAAGGTAACACAATGTCTCATTCAGAGAAGTTGCTCAGAAATAGCTCACTGTTGGTTCTGCACTTAAAAGCATTTGAAATTTTGTTACAAATATTCTTTCTAAATTATGTGGAAATGGGGCCATGCTTCATTCCTTTTTTTAAAATTATAATTTAGTAGAAGTAGTAGTATTGTTATTATTTCAATACCTTTATTTTTCTCTTTAGATCAGAGATCCCTTGTTGATGCAAAAATTATAGAATATAGCTCTGCTTGTTTAGAACTACATCTATATCATCTAATTGAAAGAAATGCTTGAGTCTCCTCCTTTATTTCATGATTTTAGCCTTCTAACCCTGTGGGGTCAGTCAACTTCTATAACTGAATGTTGGCAACTTCATTTATTTAATTTTCACGTTCATGAGGAAGGCCTTTCCATGACTTTCAACAACTGAAAACAATTTCTTGCTTGTGGGTTGTTTTTAATTTATGTTTAATTATTTGTAACTATAGCATTGTAAGAATGGTGTACATAGAATCACAGAAAAATGTACATGGATAATTATGATGAAGTTTATAATGGTCAGTGTTAAAATTATTGTCAATGAACCTCTTATGTTTGTTTACTTATTTTTCCCTTTCCTTTCCCATTCCCACTTCTATCTTCCCTATTTACTTTATAATTTGTTTTAATTTTTTTTATTTCATTTTCTCTTTTCTTTTGACTTAATCTTTGTTGTATTTTTTCCCATTCCCATTTAGTTCCCTTATACCCCTCTCCCCCAGCAATCATCACACTGTTGTCTATGAGTCCTTTTTCCTCTTTGCTCAATTTCTCCACCCCCTAGCCACCCCCCACCACTAGCTGTCATTTGGTCTCCATCTATGAGCCTGTCCCCATTTTCCTTGTTAGTTCAGTTTGTTCATTAGATTCCACATATGAGTAAAATCATGTGGTAGTTGTCTTTCTCTTACTGGCTTATGTCCCTTAGCATAATGTGCTCCAAGTCAATCCATACTGTCACAAAGGGTAAAAATTCCTTCTTTTTTATGGTGATAGTAGTATTACAGCCAAGTAGTATTAAGTTCAGCTCCTGGACATGACCTTGATACCTCAGACTAGATCTATAGAGTGCAAAGGCATAGATTTATCCTCATCCAGGACACTACAATTTAGTTAAACTAGCATTAATTGTAATGTTGTAAAGTTATTACACATGTTGGTTCACTTAGTTTCAGAGAAGTGCAGTCAGAAAAGACATGAATGAACCCTTGCTATGTCTCAATCACTGAACTAGATTCTATGCAGAGCAAACAAAGACACATATCTTTCCTGCAGAAAATTTAAAGACAAATTTTCTAGTGGTAAGATGAAACTTTTACAATCTATTAATACCAAACATTATCGATTATAGTTCTTAATTTAATTTGAAGATTTCTCATTTATTTTCTTTCATAAATTATTGTTTCACTCCACGCTCATTATTGCAGCATGCATAATTTTATAAAAGTCTACTTTAGCTGCCTTTTCTAACTTCTGTAATGTCCTAAGTTTGTAAACACAACTTGTGTACTCTGATACAGATTTACAAAATGTATTTAATAACACTACAGTCCAAATCAGAGCATCATGTCATGTCATGAGAGACCATTATTCAGCTGGCCATAAATTTCCTAGTAGACCATTGCTGATACAGTTTTTGAAGCATCTGTAATTTACCACTGTCCAAGTCACATGTCCCCATGCAGTGCATAATGTATCATCATGATGAAATATGATACCTGTGAAAGCACTTAATAAATGACAGTTTTGATTAATATTTTGATAATTAATACTTTGTTGTTTTTTATTTTTATTTATTTTTATTTTTATTGTACTTTTCCCCATTACCAACTATCCCCCTTAAACCTCCTCCCCTCTGCAGTCACCACACTGTTATCCATGTCCATGACTCCTTTTCCATTTTTGCTCCAACCCAAATTTGTTGTTTAAAGCAAGACACACACTCTATGGGATTCTCTTCTTGCAGTAGATTATAATAGAAAAAAAAAAGACTCTATTGCATAATCCTTATTTTATGTATAAGAAAACTAGATCCAGAATATATATATATATATTCTCGATAAATATCGAGGTCCCAAGTACCTCGACTAAAGTCATGTAGCTCAGTATTATACTACCGACTACATTGCCTGACCCAGGTTCATTGTTTTGTGCACTATGCCATGTTTTATAATACTTGTTCTTAGTAAATTGTTGTTGGCATCTTACTTATTTTTCAAATGCACTGAAGTGTTTATGTTTCTTTCTGTAAAGTTCCAACTCACCTGCTTAACATTCACATTAAAATTATTTCCTATATAAATACCATGATCACTTTCTTAGATAAAATTAATATTCTGTTTACATGCTTCATAGCATTTGCATACAAATCGATCACAGAGCCTATCACATGGCTGTTTTTCCATGACCCTGGCATGCCAGGAATATACACTTTATGCTATATTAATCTCTAAGTATCAGAGTTGAATACTCTCCTTAAAATGAAAAATGCCTAATACATACTTGCAAAGTAGAATTAATATTTCTCTTCTAGTTTTATGCCTCTGTTTGGTGTCAGGCTCTTTTTCTTATATTTCTGAAATCTGCTTTCTGCCTTACTTTGAAGTTGGACAATTTCGCTACATACAACTTCTAACACTACTGCTCATTCTTTTGATTTATTAGGTGGTGACAATGGTTGTAAGATCATATCGGCAAGTTGTTATATTATCCAAGGACATAATTCCACACAACTCATTTAAATCAGCTGGATATGCTCTAAATAATCCTCTCTCATGCTGACCTTCAAGCTGCTCTTAATCATGAGTCTTCTATGCTTTCCCTAAAAAAAAGAAAAAGCATGCATTCGCTTTACACTATATGACCCAGATCATACTTTCCCACCCTCATTCGTCACTTTTGAAGATAACATTTTAAAAGTTCTTTTTGTTGTTGTTGCTTAGAATGCTCACAGTCCTTAAAGAACCCTAAATTTTAGTCAGCCTGCTATTGATCACACAGGTTGTGCCGCCTTTACTTGTCTTTAACCTTGGACCGTGTTTAGCCTCCCCTCCTCGGCACCCTCCCACCTCCGTGTGCACATAACCTTTTATGTGAATCTTCCCCTAAAATTGATTTACTTTTCTTTTTCTAATCATTATCATGACTATTGTTATAATTTCCAGATGTTTTTTTATTTTTATGAGACTTACTCCCCTAATTTCATCTTTTCAATTAATAAAATCATTACACATCATTTGAAGTTTATAAGTACTTTCAAACACAGTTTAGGCTGGTAGAAACTATAATTCATATTTTATTCATGAAAAAATAAGACATACAGGACTGCCTTAAGAAGAAGAACAGAAGTATATAGAGAAGGAAACAGAGGTGTAAAGGATAAGATGGCAATAAATAAGTACCTATCAATAATAATTTTAGATGTAAATGGATTAAATGTTCCAATCAAAAGGAATAACTTAACTGAATGGATAAGAAAAAAAAAGACCCATAAAATCTATGCTGTCAAAAAGAGACCCACCTCAGAAAAAAAATGCCCACATTTTTGTTGAAAGTGAAGAGATGGAAAAGAAATCCATTCAAATGGAAATGAAAAAAAAAAAAAAAGCTGGAGTACCAATACATAGATCAGACAAAATTGACTTTGAAACAAAGTAAGAAACAAAGAAAGACACCACATAATGATAAAGAGGGCAAACCAACAAGAGGCTATAACCCTTGTAAACATGGATGCACTCAACATAGGAGCACTTAAATATACAAAGCAAATCCTGATGGACAAAAAGGGACAGACTGACAGTAATACAATCATAGCAGGGGATTTTAACACCTCATTGACATCAATAGATAGATCTTCCCGATAGAAAATCAACAAGGAAACAGCAGTCTGAAATGATACACTAGATCAGATAGATTTGATATCTTCAGAGCACTCCAAAGCAGCAGAATATACGTTCTTTACAAGTATACACCGAACATTTTCTAAGATATACCACATGTTAGAGCACAAAACAAGTCTCAATAAATTTAAGAAGACTGAAATCATATGAAGCATCTTCTCAGACCACAATACTATGAAACTAGAAATCAATCACAAGATAAAACAAGAACACTCAAACACATAGAGACTAAAGAACACGTTATTAAACAATGAGATCAAGGAAGAACTAAAAAGCTACCTGGAAACAAACTATCTGGAAACAAATAAAAATAAACACACAACAACCCCAAATCTATGGAACACAGCAAAAGCAGTGCTAAGAGGGAAGCTTATATCAAAATAGGCCTATCTCAAGAAACACCCCCCCAAAAAATCTCCAATAAACAATTGAACCTTACACATAAATAACTAAAAAAGAAAGAACAACAGCCCAGAGAAAGTACAAGGAAGGAAATAATAAAGATCAGAGCAAAAATCAATGACATAGAGACTAAAAATATATATATATATAATATACATATAAAAGATCAACAAGACCAAGAGCTGATTCTTTGAAAAGATGCAAGATTAAGAAACCTTTAAAAACTCAAATAGAAAAAAGAGAGAGGACCAAAATATATAAATGAGAAATGAAAGAGAATTAACAACTAACATCACAAAAATACAAAGGATTGTAAAAATATATATATACTATAAAAACTATATGCAAAAAAATTGGACAATGTGGGTGAAATGCATAAACTCCTACAAACATAAAGTCTTCCAAAACTGAATCAGGAAGAATGAGGAAACCAGCATAGACCAATTGCAACTAATGAAGTCAAAGCAGTAATAGAAAAATTCCCAGCAAATGAAAGTCCTGGATCAGATGGCTTCAGAGGTGAATTTTATCAAACATTCAAAGAAGAACTAACTAACATCTATTCATTGTCAATTACTTCAAAAATTTCAAGAGGAGGGAACACTTCCAAGCTTTTTTTACAAGGCCAGCATTATTCTAACTCTAAAACAAGATAAAGACATTACAGAGGAAGTAAATTATAGGCCAACATCCCTGATGAACATAGATGCTAAAATTATCAACAAAATATTACCAAACTAGATCCAGCAATACATTAAAAAGATCATACACCATGATCAAGTGGGATTTATTCCAAGGATGCAAAGTTGGTACAATATTGGCAAATCAATGATATGATACATCACTAAAAAAATGAAAAATAAAAATCATGATCATATCAATAGATGCAGAAAAAGAATTTGATAAAATTCAGCAACCATTTATGATAAAAACTCTCATAAAAGTGGAAATAGAGGGACCATATCTCAACATAATAGAGGCCATATATGACAAACCCACAGCCAACATCAAACCCAATGGGCAAAAATTAATTGTTTCCCTTAAGATCAGGAAGAAAATGGGGATGTCCACTTTCACCTCCCTTATTCAACATAGTACTAGAAGTTCTAGCCACAGCAATCAGGCAAAAAGAAGAAATGAAAGGCACCCAAATTGAGAAAGAGGGATTAAAACTGTCACCGTTCACAGATGACATGATACTGCACATAGAAAACCCTAAAGAGTTCACCAGAAAACTACTGAAACTGATAATGAATTTGGTAAAGTAGGAGGATACAAAATTAATATTCAGATATCAGTGGCATTTTTATATACCAATAATGAATTATCAAAAAAAGAAATTAAGAAAATAATCACATTTACTATTGTAGCAATAAAAAATAATGTACCTAATAATAAATTTAACCAAGGAGGTAAATAACTTGTACTTGGAAAATTATAGGATACTGAAGAAGGAAATGAGGGAGACCCAAATAAGTGGAAACTTATACTGTGTTCATGGAGAGGAAGAATTAACATCATTAAAATATCCATACTACCCAGAGCAATCTATATATTCAACACAATTTCTATTAAAATACCAATGGCATATTCTACAGATCTAGAAAAAAATATTCCAAAAATGTATATGGAACAAAAAAAGACCCCACATAGCCTCAGCAATCTTGAGAAAGAAGAACAAAGTTGGAGGTATCTCACTACCTATTGTCAAACTATACTACATGGCCATTGTAATGAAAACAGCCTGATACTGACATAAGAACAGGCACATGAATCAGTGGAACAGAACAGAGAGCCCAGAAACAAACAACTTTATGGTCAGTTAATATTTGACAAACATGACAAGAACATACAATGAAGTAAAGACAGTCTCTTCAATAAATGGTGTTGGGAAATTTGAACAAGTACGTTAAAAAATTGACACTAGACCACCAAATTTCACTATAAAAAAACTAAAAATGGTAAAGACTTAAATGTAAGTCATGAAATCATGAAAATCCCACAAGAAACATAAGCAGTAAAATCTCAGACATCTCTCGTTAGTGATTTTTTGCCGATATATCTCCTTGGGGAAGGGAAATGAAGGAAAAAAATAAACAAACATAACTACATCAAACTTAAAAGCTTCTGCACAGCAAAAAGAAACCATCAACAAAATGATAAGGCAACCTACTGCATGGGGAGTACATATTTTCCAACAGTACATTTGATAAGAGGTTAATTTCCAAAACATATTAAAAAAACTTATACTACTAAACACCAAGATAAACAACTCAATTAAAAAATGCACATTGGGCAGAAGAGACAGTTCTCTGGAAAGGACATAGAGAAGGCCAACAGACATGAAAAAATGCTCAATGTCTCTAATTATCAGAAAGATGAAAATTAAAACAACAATGAGATATCACCACATGCCTGTCAGAATGGCTACCCTAATAAATCAGTAAACAACAATTGGCAAGGATGTGGAGAAAAGGGAACCCTTGTCCAGTTGGTGGGAATTCTCACTGTGCAGCCACTATGGAAGACATTATGGTTTCCTCAAAAAATTAAAAGGAAATTGCCTTTTGACCCAGAGATCCTACTTTTGGGAATATATCTTAAGAAACCCAAGATACTAGTTTGAAAAAATATGTGCACTCCATGTCCATTGCAGCATTATTTATAGTAGCCAAGATCTGGAAACAGCCCAAGTGTCCATCAGCAGATGAGTGGATAAAAAAGCCATGGTACATTTACCCAGTGGAATACTACTCAGCTGTACAAAAGAAGAAAATCCTACCTTTTGTGACAGCATGGATTGACCTGGAAGTTATTACGCTAAGTGAAATAAGCCAGTCAAAGAAAGACAATACCATATGATCTCATATGTGGAATTTAATCAACAAAATAACAAACAAAATGGGAACAGAAGCATAGATATATATATAAGAGACTGATAACTGTCAGAGGGGAAGAGGGTTGGGGGACTGGGTGGAAAAGCTGCAGGGATTAAACAAAGAAACGACAACAAAAAGAAATCTATATATATATATGTGTGCATACATATGCACATGTATATATAAATATATATATATATATATATTTATAATCACATAGGCATGACAACAGTATGATGATATTCAAGGGAAAGGGGGTTGGGCAAGGTGGAGGTGGGCAAAGGGGGAATAAAAATAAATGGGGATGAACAGAGACTTGATTTTGGATAGTGAGCATACGATTCAATATGCAGATGGCGTTTTGTTGAGTTGTACATTGAAATCTGTATTATTTAATCAACTAAAGTCACCCCAATAAATTCAATAAACAAAAAGAAGACATATTAAGAAATTTGCCCAAATACCTATCTCTCAAATGACAGAAATTCAATTTATATCCACATCTTCTCATATGAAAACTTGGGAGTTTCCTAATAGGCAATGCTATTTCTGCTTTCAGGTTTTGAAAGCATATCATCTTTTAGTATTAATTTTATGGAAATTGCTTTTCTTATACTAGCGGTACTTGTACATATTTGTGTGTGTATGTATACATCCATATCAATGTTTGTGCTACTAGAGATACATATGAAAATTACAATAACAATCCTCATTCATTTCCTGGTGGTCGGGATTAAATTCAAAGAAACCTGCTTTTTACTGGTTTATGAGATTGCTAAGGGAGTACATTTGTAGTAATGTTTTAAGTGATCTTCATGGACTCCAATTGAAAATCTAGACAATTTATGTTCACCTTTAGCAACACATACTTCATTAGGGGAGGGATTTGTTTTATTTTGTGTTTTATATAATAAGGACCTAAGGCCATATCTGACACACAGCTCATGCCTAACACACACAAATATACATATTTTATATAATTTATATGACATTTTATATAATTTATACATAAATCAATTTTTAAGGGAAAATGGTTGTCAGCTGGTTTATTTGGTTTTTAATCAGCAATAGGAATAAACATTCTTAATTCTGGCAACCAGTATCATTTTTGTGTTTGTCTATCTTTTCCCAAAAATGGTGATGCCATGTTTGTTGAACAAATGAGTGAATGAAGAAATATTCTACTCAGACAAATATCAGGATATTACTTTAGAATTATGATATAGTTATTTTCCCTTTATAATATGTAACATCTCAATTTATAACAGAAGCTAGTAATTGAAAATGTGCTAAATCCTGGTCATTGAATTAGGTTCTAGATAGAAAAATAGACATAAAATGAGGGGGGTGGGGGAGATGGGACAACTGTAATAGCATAATCAACAAAACACATTTAAAAGACAAAAAAAGAAAAAAGAAAAACAGACATAGCCTGCCTGCAAGGAATTAAAAGCTAAACTCTTGTGATTGAGTGAAACTTCTATAGTTTATCAATATGAATGAACATGTTTATTCATGCTTTTTTAAGTTTGTGTTTATAAACATGTTTACTTATTGCATGTTTATTAAGTTGTTTTCAACAATGTTGAGCGTGACTAAATTATCAATGGTTGCTGTATATCAAGCCATGGTAATAATACCATGACGTGGTCACCAGCAAGCAGTGTCCACGGCGTTGTGGCTGAGACAAGACAAGGTCACATGGGCTACCTAGTCCTGAGGAGGAAAAGGGACAGCACCGACACTCTCTCAAAGGGAGAGTGCACGGACCCTTGCCTTTACAGGCTTTTATTGGCTTAATTTGCATAGGAATACAAGGCATATATGGAAAGCTCATCAAGCATTGTCAGGCAGTAATAATCAAATAGATAACATTCAAAGAACTCTGAGGGCTTATTCTGAGTCAGGGTCAGATAGCTAAAGGACCATAAAACTTTGGGGAAACAAACTCATTTTATGCTTGGATCTTTATCATTTAAATTGAGGGTATTAGCAAAGCAGGTTTCAAAGGATTTTATGCATTCTTTCTTAGGCCTGGTCATCCCTGGGGACATGCCCTTTCCAGCACAGGGCCCACCCACCTCCAGCATTGTTTCAGGCTTAGGTGAAGCAGGGGAAGGAAGGCAGCCAAGAGATCAGGAGACTTTTTGCAGACAGAATGAGGACTCAGGCTAAGTGAAAG
The DNA here is from genome assembly GCF_022682495.2 of Desmodus rotundus. Taxonomy (NCBI): domain Eukaryota; kingdom Metazoa; phylum Chordata; class Mammalia; order Chiroptera; family Phyllostomidae; genus Desmodus; species Desmodus rotundus. The sequence continues at coordinate 18,197,617 of NC_071394.1, forward strand.
CTGAGGGGTGAGGGTCCATCACCCCCTACAAAAATATGGCCATCGATTTTAAAATATAGAGCATATTTTAACCCATTTTTTAAAATTTTTGGAAGAAATGTGTGGTATGTTAGTTTTTACTTTTTAAATTCTACAAAACACATTGTTTTTTTTTATTGTTGTCTAAGTACAGTTGTCTCCATTTTCTCCCCAACACTCCCCACACCCCACCCATCCCTGCTTCCCACACTCAATTCTACCCCCTTTGGCTTTGTCCCTGTGTCCTTTATTCATGTTCCTTGATGGACCTTCCCTTATTCTCCTCCGTGATCCTTCTCCCCCTCTGGTTACTGTCTGTTTGTGCTTTATTTCCATGTCTCTGGTTATATTTTGCTTGCTTGTGTGTTTTGTTAATTAGATTCCACTTACAGGTGAGATCATATGGTATTTGTCTTTCACCACCTGGATTATTTCACTTAGCATAATGCTCTCCAGTTCCATCCATGCTGTTGTGAAGGGTAGGGGCTCCTTTCTTTCTGCTGCATAGTATTCCATCCTGTAGATGTACCACAGTTTTTTGATCCATTCATTTACTGACGGGCACTTAGGTTGCTTCTAAAACACATTTGTAATTAAGAAACTAATAACATTTCAAAAAAGTAGTTGTTAATGTTTTAATTCTATATTATTACTTTATTAAGTTGGCTTTGGGAATAATTTTGTTGGGTGAAGTTTTCCAGTCTCTTTGCTTGAAACTAAAACTTTGCATGGGACTAGATCATAAGGCATTCATTTGTCATGCGTGAAACTTCAACAACCACTGCAGTAACTGCTCTGCCTCAATTTTCAATTGGGGGCCAATGAAATTCTTTCTATCACTTAGGGACAGAAAAACTCTCTATTTTCAACCAAACACAAATGTTTGTACTGGGAAAATATGGCTCGATTGTCAAGATGGCACTTTTATCATAATTTCAAAAGAAGTATTTACTTTTACATTTGCTATTGATGAATTTAAAACAGCTATTCTGGGTTTTTCAGAAGACTTTTTCATAGTATTAATACAAAAATTGCTTTTCCCTTTAGAATTTCATAATTGTAGGAAGCAATCATGTTTTATTATTATTCTTTTCCTTTTTATGTTCTCTGAAAATAAGACAAGGGAAGAATGGGAAGTTTCCAAACCTCAGCCTGGTGCTTTTGCCAGATTTTCAGTTTCCCTTTTTTCCTTCAATTCTTTATCCCTTTGAAATAATTTTTTAGACTAGATCCTTTGAAATAATTTTTTTAGCTCTTTTTAATTAGATCCAAAAATACACCCATAGATGGTACCATAGAACAGAAAGTAAATATAATTTAAAATATTAGATTCTGCATTAAAAACCCTTGTTTTTCTGCATGAGTTTTCTGTTACTCTAGTGATATTATCTTTTCAAGAAGACATTCAGAAATAGAGCTGTCAAAATGAATTGTTTAATTATCAGCATATTTGTAATACAAATGGTTTTTCATTAGTTAAAAATTTTTAAAAATGTGATGAATTCTAGCAAAAAAAAGCAATGCTAAAATGGACACAGCTGTGGGTTTATTAAATCCAATTCATTCCTAATTTAGTAAGAACTCCCACTGATTCTAAAGATAGTTTTGCCTGAGTAAGGACTGAAAATTGGTCTTTATATTCAGAGGGTGCAATTGTATTTAATGCTTGTATAGTTATTCTATTCTGTCTTGATGTCAATAGTGCACCTGGTTTATAACTTAATGTTCAGAACCAAAACATGTTCCCTGGAAAAAATGTAAGCTATAAAAAATGAATCAGCTATTTTAAAGATATACTTTACACCAGCATATCGTTGTTTTATAACAACAAATCATTTACTAGTAAAATAAAATGTTTAACACTTTGTACTAATATCTCAGAATTCCTCTTTATATTTAGTTACTTATATTTTAATATCAGTAATGGATGTATTTATTGAAGAGTTGTCATATCTTTTTTAGAGTTAAGATTAAATAAGAATTCTAGCTTTTAAGAATCCTATCAAATTTCTTTAAGCTCACTATCAGAAAGAATGAAGATGATTGTAGCAGTGAATAAGATTGGGTCAGATGTTTCATCTTGTATTGATACATATCCTCACTAGATTATTACATTCTGGGACACTGTAGCCTCACCATCTATCTGGCAATATTCACAGAAAGTGCAGATATTCTGTTGAGTAATTTTGAGCAACTTCTCTGCGTACTGGAACCCTGGCCATATGGCAATCCATGTTTTAAAGAAAATAAAAAAAAAAACAGTAATTATATGTGTGTATGTATGTATTAAATTTATTTAATCTTAAAATATAATATTTATATTTTGGCCAGGGATTCTAGTTGTGTTCATGACTATTCTCTCAGTTCCCAGGCGTGTGAAATTCAAAGTATCATCTTACTATGATGGGTACGTTTACCATGATGTGTCAGCTTGGGTGGTAAGAACCAATAACTCCTAGTCATGAAGAAAAATGTAATATCGGAAAATTAAGGTAAAACTGGTTGCCACTTAAAAGACCTTATGAAATAACAATCAAAGCTATGAAGAGCTCTCTGCCTGGAACAAAGATGGTCATCTTTTCTAATGGTCCTCATTGTGCTTTGTAGACACACACTGCCTTTATTTCTTTTTAATTGAATCAATTTATTTTTATTATTTATGTTATTACAGTTTTGACCTTTTTTTCTCCCTTTACCTCCACCCAGCCTCACCGTCTCTCCTCCTTAAGTCAATCTCCATATTGTTGCCCGAGTGCAGGGGTTTTGCATAAATGGTCTCTGGTTAATCCCTTCACCATCTTTCATCCCTTGCCCCCACCCCTCCTTTCCAGCAGCTGTTAGTCTGTTTCATGCATCTAAGCTTCTGTTACTATTTTGTTCTCAGCTGATTTCTCAACAGACACCCTACCTTTAAAGACATTAACATACATATTTTTTCATCGTGCTGCTATTACTAGCTTCAACCAAATTTAAAAAATCTATTTAAAGCATTTTACTTCCTTCTATCTTTTAAAAAATCTTTGTACTCATTTGAAAGTAATGATTATTTGAAGGACTCAGTTGCCTTTTATGTACTTCTTTATGTACTATATGCATTATCTTATGTCTTCCATTTCTCACTACTGATGTTTAGTTCCAAACACATTTCAGAAAAAAATTAGTGTTTTCCTTTCCCTTTCACTGACCGTTTGCTCTTGATTTCAAACAGTATACGATACTTCAGAAAGCCAGTTTCATCACTTATCCGTGACTTCTCCATCTCTGGGATAGTGTCCACATAATCCAGGCATTCACATCTCTCTACAAGGCCCAAAATTACATTTTTATGATCTCTTTCAACTCCTCTAAGTGGAAATGCCCTTTCAAAGATAGTGGGCAACCAGCCTTCTAAAGTTAGCTACGCACTTTTCTTTGTTCACTTAGCTCACCCTAGAGTACTTCCCTTCTTGATTACCCATTCATATTTATTGCATTTTCTGGTTGTAGCACAAATTCCAGCTTCTTGGATGACGACTTCTGAAACTGAACTCTTTCCACTGAAACAAATATCAGAAAACCCAATTGTTGTCCAAGCCCTCTCACAGGTATTTAAATGACCTCAGCAAAATAATGACTCTCCACCTATAAAATAAGTGCACATTGAGTTTCCTCCAGCTTAAAATTCAGCATGCCAAGATGCTAAACATCTCTCCACAGAGTCCTGGAGACACAAACCTATAACAGTGAGCCAGCAGTAGGGAAGACTCAAACAATGTCCTCTTTTTTTCTGTTTGCTGAATATTATATGTGAAATATTAATAGACATAATTCATTGAAAAATCATCAAAGGCTACCATTCTTGATATCACCTATGTGCCAGGCATTGGACTAGGAACTTTACATCCACTTTTTTCCTAAGGCTCAGCCCCAATTTTGAAAATATTAGAAACTTTTGAAGAAACAGACAGAAACTTAGAGAGGTTACAACATGTACAAAGAGTACTGAAGACTGATTCATACTGGAGTCTGATTGCAAATCAAGTTGTGTGGATTTCAAAGCATGTGTTCTTCTCTCCATGTTATTGCACAATTAAGTTTTCTGTTTATTGACAACTACCCCAAACTACAAATCAGAGCTGACTCTGAATCCCAAAATATGTAGATGCTGTGCTAATGCTCCTGTGAAATAGATTCTATTATTATTTTTCTTTCTTTCCTTGACAAAATTGAGAAGTAGAGAACTTAATTTTTCTAAGTACCGTTGGTGCAAAACAAAACCGTTTTTTCAAACTCAGACCTCATCTCATATACAGGCCTTGAGCCTGTATACTACAATGCTTGTTTCACCCATGAGCTATTATTCACCTTAATCTAGGACCATACCAAGCATGTTATTTTTTGTTGCTACTGAAGTGGGAAAGTTATTATTAGCATACTTGTGCATTAGACAATTTAGGGACAAAACAAAATAATTTTTCTAAGTGGGTGCATATAGTGTCTGCTGTGTATTTTGTGGCTGATTTCCAAACCTCCCGGAAAGCCAATCTCCACAAGTTTTAACAATATGATGATGGTTTCTAGCAGGATTCAATGAGAATATAAAAGTGCAAAAATTTCACCAAATGAGATATTGGGTTGGCCAAAAACATTGTTTTTTTCCCCATAAGATCTCTCTAGCAGTGCTTAGTTATCTTTAACTTTATTTGAAACAATTTTGTTGGATTGCATTGTGACACCTGTCATATCAACATGAATTAAAAAAAACATCAAAATTGATGAATTTTTGTGTAGTCATTTTAATATTGAAGATGGAAAAAATATATATATTGACATATTATGCTTTATTATATCAAGAAAGGTAAAAAAGCAACAGAAACACACAAGAAATGATTTGTGTAGTGTATGGATAAAGTGCTGTGATTGACCGAATGTGTCAAAAGCGGTTTGCAAAGGTTTGTGCAGGAGATTTCTCACTGGACCATGCTCCATTGTTGGGCAGACCAGTTGAAGTTGATAGGGATCAAATCAAGACATTAACTGAGAACAACCAACATTATACCATGCAAGAGATAGACAATATTCTCAACATATTCAAATCGATAAAGTTATTGGTGAAAGTTAAAAATGTATCTTTTATTTTACATTAAAAGAATGGACCTTTTGGCCAACCTCATATGGTACACATTTTTACCTTTTCTGACAAATGGTTTTCTGGATTGTGTTATGCAAACTGGCAAGATTTCTAGGTCAATTGCTCTTACTGAATTACTCACCATATGAGAATGAGACAGTTTTATTTCCCTTTTTATCCTTGACCTTTGCAAATTTCTACCCTTCTCTATTTATGGCATTTTTTGCTTGTTTGTATGTTTTGGTTTCACTTAGGCGTGTGAGTGCATATGTGCACCCACATGTGTGTGGGGGGGCAGCTTTCTATCAAAATTTTGGGCACTGGAATATTGTTCCTGGAACTATTTCTCTTAGTGCGGTCTATCACCCTGACCTTGATAACTACATAGTGTCTTGCTCTGTTATTTTATCTATTAGACGTATGTTGAGTACCTTCCCTTTGGTTGACTGTTTCCCAGGCCTTTTGTTTCTTTTAATTTTCTTTCCTCAAAATTTGACTTAGAAAAAACTGGGTGCTAGAATATATTTACTATTACTAACAAGCTATGTGGGGCAATATCATCTATAGAATATATATTCCATACACTCTAAGTGTACTTGAAAACTGAAAAGAGTACACTTTATTTATGACAAAGTATATAAGTATTTTACAAACCACTTAAGAATATATTATTTCATTTGATATTACAAATGTGGGTATGGGAGTCTGCTTTATTTTTCAGATAGATGCAAAGACAAAGGACTCCTCCAAATTAAATGTTTATGTTGGGTGATTTTTGCAAAAAATAAAATTGAGGAGGAGAATAATAGTTTTCTGGACCTTGAAAGAATCTCCAAACATGAGTCCTTTCCATTTTCTGTGTGTATGAAAGCTAACACAAATCAATTTAAGGGCTTTTGTTATTTATTGTAATGTATTCAGGCTTTCAAGTTGTGTTTGTTATCTTTGGAGTGAAATGAAACTGTACCAACTGTGAAACTGTCCTACAGCTGTCTCTTTTCCCTTCATGAATAACTTAACAGAAATTTGTAATCTATAATTAGCATCGTTTGCCCACTCTGACCTTGGAAGCCTGTATTTTAATTTCTTCTCAATATATGAAGTAGATATAGTATGCACCTTATCACGAAACGTATTTATCATGCTTCGTCCTGCTTCATCTTGCTTTTTAGGTTGTATACCTCTGCCACTATAAAGGATGAGATGAATCTCTTTTAAATTAAAGTTTACTTGTTTTCATATGATCATTCATTTTTATGGCTTGTGCATATGCATTTATGACTTTTTAGTGAAAACTCTATGATCCTCCATGATTTCTTGAGTGCTGTGCAATAAAAAAGGAGATCAAAATGTCCTGTCTATGAACCTTTCAAAAAGGTGCTTAACAAAACCCTCAAATGATCAGCAGTATTTATCAAACACACATGCCCTTCAGATTCTGTAATGTACAGAAACAAAGTGTAAGACATAAGTTGTCTTCAACCTATAGAGAGATAAGATGCATGCTCTCAAAGAATGCCAATATGATCCATGAAAACATTAAACATTTTTGCACCAAAGTTAATTGTACAAAAAAATCAGAACATATAGCGTGATAACATATATAAAAATTAGGGCAAAGAGGAGAGAGAAAAAAAGCATGCAATGGAAAGACTAGTAAGTTATCATCAGTTTTTTAAAAAATTAAGTTTATTAGAGTGGCATTGCTTAATAAAATTATATAAATTTCAAGTGTACAATTTTATGATACATTATCTGGTACATTGCACTGTGTGTTCACCATACATTTGACCTCCTTTACCCTTGACTACCTCCCCTAACGCCCCATTTCTCTCTGGCAACCATTATACTGTTGTCTGTGGCTATGAGTTTTTGTTTGTCTTGTTTGTTCATTTGTCGTTTTCAGTTTTATATGCCACGTGAGTGAAATCATAAGGTTTTTGATTTTTTTCTGCAAGAATTATTTTGCTTCACATCTTAGAATAATATTTTCAAGATCCATCCATGTTGCAAATGACAGTATTTCATCTTTTGTTATTATGGCTGAGTAGTATTTTGTAAAGATATACGTGCTATTACGTTCACTGCAGCGTTATTCATCGTTGCCAAGATAGGGAAACAACTGAAGCGTCCTTCACTAGATGTTTGGATAAATAAGATGTGGTCCATATATACGTCATCAGTTCCTGAACCCCCAAACAACTTTTTCTTTCTAAGTCGCTGTCTCCTTGCTGGTGATTTGTAGATTTCTTGTGAGGCTCATCTGAGATAATATATGTGAAAGTGCTTCCTAATCTTTTCTTCTACAAACACATACACTATTATTGTCATCACCTGGAAGTCTGGAAGCATTTCCTGAATACCTGTTAACAAATAAGTTATTAAAGTGATCAGATTCTCAACTTCCTTTACACACATCTTCTAATAGTTCAGAATCTAGTGGTACCACCTTATTCTAGAAGTCAGTACATTACTCAGGTTAATCATGTAGCATCCATGCCAGATTTCCTCCTATTCTACCTTTGTCTTTGGTTAAGCTATTTAATCTCTCTGTGCTCATTTCCTCATCTATGTAGTGAAGATAATAGTATGGCCTATCACATAGGGTTTTGTTAAGATGACATAAGTTAATATACATAAAGTGTTAAGATTGTTCCTGTCACAGGGATTACACTAAAAGCCTGTTAGCTACTCTTATTGCTATGATGTTCCAGATTAGATGCCGTTTTAACATCCTAAAGCTGAGGAACAAAGAAAGCAAACCTCCTCAAGTCACACAGTCATGCAGCAGAAACACCGTGAGTCCTGGCATCAGGCTCAATCTCATCTGAATTGTAGTCCCTTTTCTATAACTCACCTAGGACACTTTACTTCTCTTTATTCCTCCCTCTTATCTTGCCCCACTCTCCTGTCAACTCCTGAGCAACAGGGGGAAAATGGACCAGCACTGTCTGTTGATTTGGTATAAGAAATGTTTACTTCTTTTACTGTCTAATTTTGCATTCTATATGGGTCAACATCCTCTACTTCAACTGTAATCTAGACCAGCATCTAGACAAAAGATTCTCTGTACTTTACACACTAATGAATTTCTTTTGTTTTTATAGTGATCTCCAGCGTGAGCTGTGTCTTCTCTGTCAGTGTTAGGTACATGACATCTCTCCATCTCTTCTTTCCTGTATTGTTTCTTACTGGCCATTGAAAGAGTATTCAGATCAGCTGCGGAACTTTCCTTTAGAAAATGTCTCTAAACTTTCCATTAAAACAAACTTTCATATCATAAAACTTCAGATTTCATCAAGAGATCTATTTACCACTTCAAAGATCCCTCGAACTAGTTAAACAACCTCCCATAATTCCTTAATGACATGCATTGTCACAGTTATGACATTGCTTTCCTAATATAAATAAATTACTTCTAAAGCCAGGGAACTCTTTGAGGATTTTATGCAAAGTTTCATGAACAAACTAATTATCCCATGTTACTACCATGGGAAACCAAGTGGAGCATTTATACATATTTGATTTGCTTTCTAATTATTACAATGTTTCCTCATAACAAGTCAATTTGAAGAACACTTGGAATATTTGAACAGTTAAAATATGCATACATAATGCCTATATTTAGCACTTATAGCTAGAACAAATTTTTCTTCAATTTATTATGGATCTTCTCCTGCATAGTTTCTTAGTATTTCCAGATATTTCTGTTGAATATAAATATCTACTTAACTGCATATATGCTAAACTCATGTATATCATTTTAATGGGATGTATAAGTGTTTGCCAGTATTTCTTTGCCAGTATTCTTTGCATCCATTTGCAGTTCCTGTGTCTCCGATGCGTAATAAGGTTTGCCAACTTCAGAAAGAACTAGATGCCTTCCCAGTTTTGTCGCTAACATAAAAAAACCTTCTGTTGTCCCTTCTAATATGGAAGTTCCTTTATAAATGTTTTACTGCCATCACAAGACTGATTTCTTTTAAGATGTCAGTGTTTTCAGGTGTATGAGTACGTCTGAGAGAGGTTCCACAATATATTTTTAAAAAATTTGTTCTAATATATGCCATCTGTCCAGAAAGTATCCAGCCACATACCATGCTAAAGAGAGACATTTATTGAAGAAGATACAAGATACAAGAAACATTGTACACAGAACAATGACACCTTGGTCCCCTTCAAAGTAGGCACCCTTGGACTTCACACAGTTCTCCCAATTGCCATCAGCTGCCCTGCCATATTTTGCTGAATCTCATCCATGGTTTGAAATCAGTTCACTTTCAAAGGTGAAAGTTTCATTTTGGTTTTATTTTAGTTTTGGGAAGTAGCAGGACACCAAATCTGGGCTGTACAGGGGGCTGAGTCACCTGGGTGATTTGATGTTTTGCCCAAAAACTTCAGGAGACATGATGCATGAGTCGGTGTGTTGTCATCATGAAGCTGCCAATCACCAGTTGCCCGTAGCTGCGGCCTTCTGAATCATCCAAATAGCTTCCATGGAGGAATGTTCAAGCTTAACGAAAAATCCATGGCAGATGAGTTGCTCTACTCACTCAGTCATTTTGAATGTGACGGCCACACCGTACACATGCTCACTCAATGGCATCTGCCACCCCCACTGACTAGTACAGTGAAGCCATCATTGTTCACACATGTGCATTCCAGTCAACTCTCCTAGGCTGCCAGGTTACATCAATGTCATGCAAACTATTCTCATTATATTAACAATGGCTGGACTTCTTGAGGACTGACCTTCATATATAACAGCCAAAGGATAATGCCCATTGAATATATCATACAAATTCTATTTAGTCATTTATTAATTAAGAATTGTGACCTCCTTTAAGTGACAGGTTCATGGTGGAACCCAAGTCCACATATAAAAGATAGTAACACAAGTCATTTTATCCATTAATTCTACTAATCTTTACAGGAGTATTATTAATATATTCTATAATTACAAAATGTCACGTGAAACTCTGAGGAGGTTCACAATATGACAGTAGAAGGAACTGAATAAATAAATTAATAATTTTAAAATGTGAAAAACTTTTTAATGAAGGTAAGTAGTTTATTAAGAGTATTCTGGAACTTAATTAGAAATGTTCCACAGTGGAAGTGACATTTTTTTTTCCTGAGTCCTAAAGTATAAGAACAATTGTTCCCATTAAGAAGTTGGGAGGGAAAATTATGTGGAAAGGAAAGAGCATGAATGAATGAAATACTTTGTTAAGACCAATTTTGCCTTGTTGTTTTGGGTTTATACGTGTGGGGACAGTGACAGATTTGAAAGGTAAGTCAGGTGTAAGAAACCCAGAGGATATAAACAAATGAGCTTTGATTGGAGACCTATTATTGGCAAGATAATTTACGATCATTGTTTTATCTAATGTTTACAAAGATTCACTGAGGCAGATATCATGGCCCACCATTTAGAAACGAAGAATCTAAAACATAGAGAGGTTTAGAACTTCCCAAAGCTACACAGGTAAGAGACGGTAAACTGGATCCAAGCCTGGCATATCTGTCCACAGAGTTTGCCTTGTTTTCCACCCCCACCCCAGTAAGGTCACTAGCCAGTGTAAAGAGTGGATCGCAAAGAATCTACTGTTAAATAATAGATGTTTTATTAAATAGAAAATGTGGAGTCACCACACATCTTTAACTTGAGAGTGGCATTATCAGTGTAGGTTTGGTAACTCTGGCAGCTGTATGGACAACAGAATAGAGCAGGGAATTTAAGACAAGGAAGATAGAGGAGAAAACAATAGCTATTATAAAAACAAACAGTTATTGAGCATTCATCATTAGCCAATTATTCTAATACACTATAGATTATATTTAATACTCAAGAAAATTTTTAAAGTTGGGTACTTTTACTATGCTTACTTTTCAAATATGAAAGGGTAATCAATTATTCAAGGTCTATATCAATTTGAGCCCTACAAGTCCTGTCTTCTGGGAAGTCCTTCAGTCTAGTGAAACCTGAGATTTGTTAGTCACCTAGGTCTTGAATTGGCTAAGTAATTCACCCAGGATCAACCAACTAGTATATAATAAAGACAGAATTTAATTTTGGACACTCTTGCTTTGGAAACATGTATATATTTCAGCAAGTTACTTAATCTTTTTATAATTTAGTTTTTTTAAGGGCAGAGCAAATATAACACCAATTACACCCTCATGGAGTATTTTAATGATGAAAATTAAATGCCGTAACCCATACAATGTTGAAGCCAGCGTGTGGCATGTTGAAAGGGTTCAATACATTAGTCACTTTATTCATGACCACACACATTTTATAGGAATATTTTGTGGGAAACATAAGGGAATAAACTGATGATGCAGAACAGGTAGAGTGAATTAAAGGCCCAGAGGTTTTTGGGAGGGATATTTTTTTGTCATTGTTGCTGTTTTTAGCTTTACAGACTAAATAGAGAGTAACTCCATTACTTAGGAAGAACTTGAAGAGCCATAGATTTACTTATGAAAAAATAATAGAATTTGTGCATAAAATAATGAACTTAAGTGTAAATGCCCATTCATTTTGTCCTAAATATGTATTCTTAGTCCATTTCAGCCTGTCGGTAATAGGAATTAGCTGCAGATAGATAGGTCTTCATAAACCCAAGTAACAGAAATGTCACATTAATTCCATTGGACCCTTTCTATTTCATTAACTGTGATGCGGTAACTTGTCATTTTGCATCTTGATTTGTTTTCATAAATGTCACACAGTAATGAGGCAGAGGAAGAAAAAGAGAATAGGAAAATGAATGACTTCTGTCCTCAGCTGAAACTCAGAAAATTCAAGCACTTGTGTACGCATGCTATAATTATTCCCATGGTGCTTTTGAGCCCATGATAAACAGGTATCTTGTTTGATTACCAACGATGTCTCAGGAGCTAATATCTATGTGCTTAAAATATCTCTGAATGGAAGTCAATAAGTGAAAACTGAAAAGAGCAATTCAGATAGCTGAAGATGCATTTTCTGAAAGGAATGCACGCTGACAAATTCAAAACTTTAGCAACCGTAATCATGTAAATGTTTCTCTTTGGATTGAATTTCCTTAGTGAGAATTTTGTAAATTTGGTAGTCTATTTTAAAGGCCATAGTACACGTATTCAATTCCATACAACAACCTTGTTGGGTACCTAGTATGTGCCAAATATTGGTTAAAATGCTGTGAGTCAAAATGGTTTTAAAAATTAGGATGTCAGTTTCCTACTCACACTCATTCATATGGTTCAGAAAAGGAACCAGATAACTATAATTAGATAGGATCACATGCATATAAATGGAAAGTACAAAAGCAAATTAATCATCTTCCATTCAGAATCATTTTCTTGGGGGATGGTACCACAATTTATTCATTCACTCATCCAAACAAAAAACCTGGTCTCTCTCCCTATTTTCCACCTTAAATGCATTAATATTCTTTGTTTCCACCCCGTGCCTGCGGCACTTTTCACTCCATGCTGGTATCATTGTCCATGAGAGCAATTGTGTTTGCCTCTGGCTCATCTCAATATTGTATATAAAATATAAATATGATAAAGGGATATTCCCTGCTTAAAATTGTGTATTTGAGCTCTGCATTATCTATACTCCTTAGCATAGCATAGAAAGATAATCAAACATTGGTTCAAATAGAATATGAATGAATGAATGAATGAATCTATTAGCTACTGACCTATCCAGGCTCATCCTTGACCTTCCCGCTAATAGCAAGACATCTGGCTACATGAGCATGCCATGCTCTGGTTCTTCTATGTGCTACTGCTCCTCTTCTGTCATCCCTTTCAATCATATTCACATTAGGAGATCCTCCTCACCTTCCCATACATATTTCATCTTCTCTACCCACCCTCAAGAAGATTTAACCCCCCGCCTCTGTTCTACATGTACTATGTCTTATCACCTCTGTAACTGCAGTTACGCTATTAGTCTTTGAAACTTTTTAACAATGAACAACTTGTGGGCATGAATTTTATCATATTTATCTTCTTAATGTTAGGCTTCATATAGTCTATGAAACATAGTAGGCTGCTAATATATCTGTTGATTATTAGAGATATGCAAAAAATAGGCAAGCGATATAGAAATACCACTGTATTTCCAAAAGAATAACAATTATTTCTCAGTCCATTACATTTTATCGTTTACGGGATTTTGCAGACATTATCTAGTTTCTGTCTCATTGATGTGAGGTCAGTTATGATAAAAGTCAAATGTAACTATGCCTAAATGAGAAAATAAATTGTCTGCTTTTTTTTTTCTAACAGCTGGATCTTGAAAAACTAAACCAGCAAGTATGTGTCCAATTAATGAATGAAAAATAGCTTGAATTTGCTATCCAGTCTGATATATCTCCTAGGGCAAGGGAAACAAAGGAAAAAAATAAACAAATGGGACTAGAACAAACTAAAAAGCTTCTGCACAGCAAATGAAACCATCAACAAAATGAAAAGGGAACCCACTGAATGGGGGAACATATTTGCCAATGATACATCCGATAAGGGGTTAATTTCCAAAATATATAAAGAATTTATACAATTTAACATGTTTCATTTGTTTTGAATCTTCTTTAAGAGCCAACAGAATGGCCCTCTGAGATAAAGGAATACATTCAATTTAAAATATTCCTTTCTTTTATGGATCAAGAAGATAATTTTTCCAAGGTTTAATCGCAATAAAATATCTGAAATATTTCATAATTTATGTATTCTCTATATGCCATCAGTGGAAGCTCTTTTCCTTCACATTTGCCTTTCTTATACATTCTGGATCATATTTTTTCTCCACAAAGATTTTCTAACTTAGCATGCTTGTGAATCATTTGAAGTAGCAGTGTGAAATGCAATTTCTGGGCTTAATCTCCATGGACTGTTGCTCAGTAAGACTGAGTCAGGGTCAATAATCATATTTCATAAGCATTGCAGCTTATTCTAATCTGGTGGTCTGTGGTTCATACTTCAAAAGATTCGTAAATGTGCTCTAATAACTATGATTGTCGCTGAATGCCCATTTGTTGTTTCTAGGGTCAAAATATTAATATCTTTAAGCCTTACTTTACTTACGTATAAATAAGGAGCTTTTATACAGATAATACACATATTGAAAGAGAAATCTCAATAGTGTCGAGGGGCTTTAACGCAGCCCCCCGGTCCGCCACGGATGAAGAAAAAGACTACCAAGACATGATCTGCTTGGGGAGGAAAGGTGGCTGCTTCTCTCAAAGGAGAAGGGCCCAGAGCCTCTCTCTCCAGGGGCTTTTATTAGGTTCATTCGCACAGGAATACAGATAAAGCTCATCAATCATTGTCAGCCAGTAAGGGTTAAACAATACATGATTTACAGAGAACTTTGAGGGCTTATTCTGAGTTACAGCCAATTAGTTAGAGGGCCATAAAACTTTAGGCGCCAGACTCATCTCAGGTCTGGACCCTTATCTTTTAAACTGAGGGTACAAATTAGGTAGGTTTCACAGGAATGTATGTATTTTTCTTAGGCCTGATTCCCCAGGGAATCCGCCCCTCCCAGCACAGGACTGCACTGCCCTCCGTTATTGCTTCAGGCTTAAGTCAGGCAAGGGAAGTAAGGCAGCCAAGAGATTAGGAGACTTCTTGCAGACAGAATGAGGACTCAGGCTATGTCAAAGCTGAGGGGCGAGGGTCCATCACCCCCTTTTTCCACAGCCCCCCGAGTCCTTCCCTGAGAGTTTATTCCTGGTGACCAGAACCTGTCTTAGGTTGATCCTCCCTTGAGGATTCTTACCCGTCATTGGCTAACTGGCCAAGCTCAAGGCCAAGCAGGGTGAAGTGGGCAGAGGTGGCACTTCTGCCAGGGAGACAAGCTTTGTCTCCTTAGTGGCTTATGGTCCCAACTCTGACTCAGCCTTAACCATGGGGGGTTACAGCCTCTGAAACCAGGCAGGGCGGTTCCCAACACAATAGTATATGCTGATTATTAGTCAAAAGGAGTACAGAGATGAATAAATGCAAACTCTATTATTTATTAGGTGTTTCTTATATATAAGCACTGATTCAAATTTTCTTCATGTATCAATTCAATTAATATTTACAATTAACTTAGTGACAAAACATTCTCATTTTACAAAAGGGGAAAATGAGTCAGAGAAGGTGCATAATTTGCTCAGAAGCTTATGTTTGTAATTGTTCAAAATAAGATTGCAATCCAGGAAAGTGCTTTTCAGACATCCACTCCCCACCCTTACTTACCAACTGTGTTTGGATTCTGCCCATAAAAATGAAAAAGGCAGGAGAAGGAAGAGGATAAGAGAATACTGGCACAGTTTCTGCTGCATTTCCATATATTTGGGCTTTTCCAAAACATTTTGTATTTTTGGCACAACATTTCTTAAACTGCAACTAAAATTCAAGGCTGTTTCATAGGAGCAGTTAGAATCATGTCATTAAAGATTTTCTACTATCTTGAGTTTTGTAGAAACGTCTAAAAGAAAATCATGAAAGCTCCAAACGAAAACCTTAATAGAAATAAGTAATCTTCATATTACCAAACAATAAATGACCACTAAATACATGTTACCAAAAATAAATGACCACTCAATACAAGAACACCATTCGATTGGATTTTAATAAAAGTACAAGTCAAAACAGCAAAGTGATAGTAGGACTCATCTTTCCTGAATTGTATCTTTTCGTGTTTTCCAATCTCTCTTTTTTTTCTCTCCCTATACCCTGCCATAAACTTTAAATATTCACATTTCCCAAGAACGATCTTGGGTACTTTATCCTTTTCTACAAAAGTTTCTTTGGGAGATTTTGTCCTCTCTCCTGGTTTCAATGAAATGTTAAAGACTCCACAGATTCTATTCTTATCCCCAGCCTCTTATTTCAGGTTCAAACTCATATTTAACACTTGAGTTCCTCCAACAAAAATCAAGGCCAAAAAATGTTAGGCAAAGCCATTTTGTGAAGTCAGCATATGGTTTACCGAGCACCTCTTCTTGGTAGTGTACTCCTGATCAGTCCTCAAAGCATCGAGGGAGCATCCATGAATTCAGTGAGCTCATTTTTATTTCACATATTATGTCATTACAGCTGGGCATAAGCAAGATCTGCCCTTAGTTCCTTAATGTTTTAGGACATTGGTAAGTCATCTCTTATTATTTCTTTTCTGAATGGGTATTATTTTCTTTTGTCCTTTTTTTTTAGAATCCTTACTTCTTTTATGTATTATGATTCTAGAATAAATTTTTAAGGCCAAGTTGGTTTATGGATATACTGGTTATTAAACTATTCTCTAAACTCTAAATTTATCCATCTGCTTGGAGTATAAAATAAAATATAGACTCTATTTTGGATACTGGGGCTGGGGCTATGTAAATTCAATGTATCCCTTTGGCAACCCAGCTGTTGACAAATATTGGTCCCACAAATAAGGATATTAGAGAGCAAATGAAAAGATGGAGAGAAGGTATTTGCATCTTCTTGTTCTCTTGCTTTTCCTGGTAGTGATGCTCTATTGTGAACTTCCACCTCAGTACGTACACTTCATTCTGTTCTCCCGAATCTTTTGGCACTTCTCAAAGCAACCTCATTATGCCTTCTCATATATTCAAGAATCAGCTGAGTAATGACCCCTCCTCTGAGATTTGATTTCCAAATCTTTGAAATCCCTTCAATGACCTGAGTTCTGATAAACGCAAATCCTTCCCTTTATTTCTCCAGCTCAGTGGATGGGATCTGCTGTTATTTCCTATCTGATGATTCAGTATTTCACTTTTTCTACCTTCAACATCTGTTTAGTCAATGCTGTGTAGGTTCTCTCCATTGAAACACCTAGCGTGTTTTTCTTAGTTTCTCGCTGGATTCTTACAGATGCACTGTACTCATAGGCTTCCATCCAAACTATCTTCAAAAATATAGTTTTGATATGAACAGTGTACTCTTTCAGAGGAAACAATTCATTTATAAAACATATTTTGAGCACCCTCCAAATATTAGATTCAGAGTTAAGTGCTAGGGATACTTAAGTGCTAGGGAAAGTACAAATATTTTCTCCAGAATATTACAGTCTAGCAGAAGAGAAAGGAAAGTTAATAATTAGAACAGAATATGACCATAGATTCATATTTTTGTTTTAAGGAATGGATAAAACATCAGGACATATCCATAAGTATGGTGGGAGTTTGGGAGTTTGGGTTAAGAAATGAGTGTTGAGAACTAAGAGGTAACACACATTGTAAATGTTTGTGGTCCAGGTAGTTTTCTTAAGACTATAAGAAATAATAAGATGGTGAACTAATCATATGCATTAGAAAGCCCCTTTGGCAAGAGTTGGAGAACGGTTAGAGAGGGGGCAAGACTGAAAGCAGAGTGATGGTCTAGGGCATTGGTCAGACACAGTGAGCACCAAAATGAAGGCGGTGACAGCAGAATGGGGAGGAGATAGAGCCTAATATAAGACAGGACTGATCCCCCTGCGAGAAACCTCCCATGCCATCCAAATGATTTAAATGTCTGGCAACTCGTCCAACTATAATAAATAATTTAAAAGTCAATTACCAAATGTCAATTTAAAAAAAACACACAAAATCTCTATTTACTGGACTGTATTGCCTGATGATCTGCAGACAGCTGAAAACCAACCTGATCCAAATGAAACACATTCTGTCTCTCCAAACTTTGTATTTTTCTGAGTCCTCATCCTGTTGAATTTTGCTATCATTTCTAAAGGTCAGGTGTCTCCTTGCCTCATTCCATTCATTCAGTTCCTCAGCTGTCTCTTTCAAACGTGCATCTCTTCATTTCCAGTTCTACTGGGAGTCCTGTGCCTAGCCCTGCCCCCAGCTGTAGTTTGGACCATTTTAGTAGAAATAGAACCATTCTTGAGTTTTTGTTTAATCTCTCTATAGATTCTTGATATTTAGTCTTCCTATAGTACAAATTTGAACAGATGATTACTTTATTTAAACATTTTGGCATTCAAATTAAACATTTTCTGTCCTGCCACTGTCTTGCCTGAACTTTCCTAATTTCTCTATTTTTGTCAATATGCAGCTATTTTAATTTCTTAGCACTTGTATTCTCTCTTTTGACCCTCTCTGTGCTTATCTAAATGATATTCCTTCTGTTTGAGGTGGCCCATACCTTCTCTCTCCAGATTCATCTCAATACCGCATCTTTTGTGAAATACTGTGTTTAGATGTGCCTAATAAATATTTGCTGAAAAGAATTGCTAGGTTACGTATGAGATTTGTTATATTGACTCCCAAGATTTCCCCCTTTATTATTATTGTCTGACTTTAATATTCAGTCATAATTCTTCTACATTTCAGTATGTGGCACTAATGTTCAGGAAAAAATTCACCAAGTAAGAATAACTTATTATGCTATGATCCACTAAATTATTTTTAACAAAACAATACAAAAGCAATAAAGGGAAACACTAACTTCCCTCCAACATGTTGAAGAATTTAAATTATCAAGTCGCTAAAGAAATGTAATAAGCCAGCAGTCCTAAAAGTGACTCACCCTCTATGTGAATTAAATAAATGTTGGGTAAAACAAAACTAATACATTTTTTGACTATCAAGTTTTAATTAATTATAAATCATAACAATGATAATGAAGCTGGTGTGAAATTAAAACTGTCTTAATTAAAAATTCCTGTAAGTTAAAATTGGTAAATATTTCTTGGGAATAATAACAATATGTAAAAAATATCTTTAAAAAATCATATTTCGCACAACCAATCCCACAGGTAGAACTCTAAACAGATATGCAACCTAAGATGTTAATTATGGTAATATTTATAACAGTGAAAATTTAAAACAAAACCTTCCCAGTAATTGGGGGATATTTAAACACATTTTGTTACAATTAACTATAATTTGATATTTACAATATAAAATAGATATTCAAAATAAATAATCTTGAAGTACAGCAATATAAATAAAGTGGTATAAATCTGAATACACAGTATTGTCATAAGCACACCACAATTACCTATCTGTTAATGGGCTAAACTAAAATAGGAAATACTACTTTAAAATAGTAGTAGAGGTATGGTGGGACTATGGGTATTGTTTCCTTATGCTTGCATATTTTTTGAATTTTTCAGATATAGCTTGTTTCATAAATTTATATCTTTCTTTACCAAAGTGGCCACGTGGTTATTAAATTCACGCAGAGCATATGCTGCAGTGGGACTTGCCCTCTTCTTATCCCTCACTGTGTTCCTCAGAAACTACCATGTGAGGGAGTGCTAGGTCCCTTCAATGTTAGTTTACTAAATGAATAAATAATTGGACAGCACTTAAAGTTTTCCTTCTTCATTAGAGAGGCGTTTATTTTCATGAAACTTGAGCTTCCTAGTCCTGCATTTGCTTAAGCTTCTCAAAAACCCAACAAAGAACTTAGTCATTTTTTTTATGTAATTTTGCATTCTATTTCTTAAAGTGAAGTTCCCTGACATAGAAAATTTCAGACCTTAAAGGACCAGATCTGTCTATGCTCTTAGAACATTCTTTATTTTCATAATTTTTATTTTATATCTTAATGTTTCATGTTGCATTTCCCAAATATGCTTTATAAATTGATTTTTCCACTTACACTTAAATTGTTGTATGAAAATAATTTTATTGTGCTCCCTTTTCCACTAGTGTCTAGGAAACCATTTTAGTTTACCTATAATGATAAATTCTTCAGTCGTGCCAAATAAAGAGAAAATCTCCTAAAATAAATTGACAACTTTATTGAAGAGAAACATCTATTTTTGAAGTCAAGAAATATTGTGTAAACTTGACATTTATGGATGGAGACAAAATTTGGATCTATTCCTAGCTCAAAGAGCTGACTGGAAAAGCCTGAGGGTAGAAGTGAGAAGCAATCTTCTGAGATTTGCCTTTTTCTTTTATTTATTTTTTTTCTTTTCCTTTTTGGCTTATTTGTTTTACTACAGACTGTAGGACTCCAAGACGCTGTATTTGGTTACATCACACATTTTGCAAAGCATTTTGTCTTTGAGTAGCACATATCAAAAGACACGAGACTACAAAGCATTCCTTGGGTACGATGGAACTTTCATTCGGTGACTTATTTATCAGTTATAAGTAATTAATTTAAACATTGATTGGTTGATTCACAGAATACTGAACTAATTTAAAATCATTTTACTTTATAATGAAAGGTTACTGGTGGGGCACTTTGTTTTTGAATTTGGATTTGGTGGTTAATTGTGGTTGGTATTCATTGCCAGTCTCTAGGAAACTGGTTTCAATTATTCTTTATCAGAAAGTTGTAGGAACACAAGACCTGGATTAAGATTCATTTCTATAAAAGGCATTTATAGTGGTACCTCTTTTCTAATTATGTCTCCTCTTTCTAAATTAATAAGAGAAGGAACAGATGAGCTTTTTTTGTGGGCAAATATTCCAACAATATTGGGGGGGCAAAGTAGGTTCACAGTTGTTCACATGAAAAATAGTATAATAATTAATAAATAATAATACAACAATCAACTGTGTTTCACATACTTACAACTGTAAACCTACTTTTTCCCCAGCTTGCATATTCAGTTAAATATAGTTCAGAGACAGGACTGACTTTTCAGCTATATTTTCTTCATGCCCTAGTTTGAGGATTTTAGGGAAGTAATGGCAAATAACTTGAACTGAATTGGCAAAGCAAATGTCCTGTTAAATTAAAATGTAATAAAATAAATATGTGGAAGTATAATTTTCCAAGAAAATTGTGAAATTACAACTCATAAAATTATCAAAATGAACAAATGTTAACATTTTTATTTTACTCCCTAATTAATGAAGGAAAGAAATAGATGGTTCTAAGGAACCAATCATTCAAAGAATAGACACATTTTTAGAACAGCAACATCGAAATGAATATGCAAATTGAGGCAAACTAGGAAGTCAATTGAACATCTACCAGAAAGGGCCAAGTTTGCACGGCTATCAGTTTTCTGCAGTTTACATAGTTGTAAAATAGCTTTCAGGGGACAGGAATCAGATAAACTGAGGGGTCAATAAGTAATGCATAGTTTTCTACTGATGTACAAAATTTTCCTACACATACAAAAACACTAAAGTACAAAGTCACTATTTTCTGTTTTGTAGCTCTAAGATAAACTTTGTTCAAATATAATGAAATACACCAAGGTTAGATTATGAATAACTCTAAATCAAAATGTTACTACATTACAGAGCGGGTGGTGCATTTGGAGATATGGAATTCCTTGCAGCTCTCTCATAACCACACCCTTTCTGCTGCACCTTTATTACTGGCACCTAACCTACTTAGGAGCTAAAGCCCAAAACTTGGGAATTATTCCTGACCAGGTCTTCTTCCTCATGTTACTTGCACCCTAACCTATCACAAAGTTGTCATGTCTTACTTCCATTGCTTGCCTTAAATCCGAGCAGTTCACTCCATTTTTATCGCCTCCTTCCTAGACCAAGCCTGTATCTTTTGCACCCTTCCTGGATGTTGCTATAATTGGCACTGGCACTCCTGTGTCTTCTCTCATGCTATTCTATAACCCACAACATACTCAGAATTGTGTATGTGTGTGTGTTTATCATTCACAGAAAACCTTTTATTACCAAGAGAGTACATGCAGGTTGATTTTTTTTCATTTTAGGCCAAAAAAAAAAGATATCAGCATGTTCTGTTTACCCAAATGCATTTATGTTTATTATATTAATAATTTACATTCTCCCCTTATAACTATACTCAAATGTTCCTTCTGTGCAAGAGAGAGAAAGAGAAATGGGGGAGAGGAGAGAGAGACAGAGTGATATCTTTTTTAACTGGCCCAGTGTTTCCCAGATTTTTAAATATAAATGAAATGTTACCTTATGCATTCAATGAAACTGGCAAGGGCAGCTCTCCTAAAACAGGTAGTATAGATTAATGGACGCAATGTGCCATTCTAGGTAAATTCTGAGTTCCTCCTAAGTTTTATTATATTTTGTATATTAAGATGAAAATGGAATTAAAATTGAAAAATATTGGAAGAAGGCAGGTATAATGTCAATATATTAAAACAGGGACGAAAAGACTAATGTATTTATAAAATCAGAGATAACAACAACTTATTTTATTTTATAATACATGAATAAAAATATTTTTTGAAATAAATCAACAGAGACAAATATTTTATTTTTTCCAGAGCAGTTTAGAGTTCAGATTGTAGCAGGTGTTACGTATGAAGGCACAGAATATAGGAATGCCATCTGTGTGTGTGTAAGTCTAGCCGAAATCTTCTCTTTCTTTCTTATTGAAAGATTTAGGTATTTGATTCTACTTCAGAGTGACTGCTGGAACTAGTAGCTTATTTTGATGAAGATCAAGTGAAAATGCTAATTTTAAACCATCAAAAAAATCTATTATAATATCAGAAAAATTTTACAGCATAATACCTCTCTACATTTTTTACTTTTTACAAGTTTGGCGTAAATATACATTCCCCAAGTTTTTATGGTGGGGGAAAGAAAAGCAGCCAGATTTGTTACAATTCTGTGCCAAACTCTAAGGGCTTCTACAATTCTGGGGATAAGATCAGGACTCCCCCTACTGGCGATATGCTTGCTTCATTTGCATGAAAAGCAGTTTTTAAATCACTTGTGAAAACTAAAAATCTGGCAGATTGATAAATTAAGATCATACAATCCAGCCCCTCACACTTTATATTAGGAGACTGAGGCTCAAGATATTAACAGATTAATTCTGGTATTCATCGCCCGCAGACGCAAACATCTAAACTACCCGGGCCAACCTAGACACAGTTTACCAAATGAATCTGGTAACTACTAAGGAGATTAAGAGAACAAAAGACACTAGTGGGAACATATTCAAAATAATGTTGTTACGGTACTTCATGGAATTTTAAAATTCCTAGATACCTTGAAGAATAAACATATTCTCTTACATAGAAAATCATTTTCTTCCCAAATACTTAAACCAGGAAAACTTGTAATTGGCCTTGCAGAGTTACTGGTTCAGAGTGAACTATGAATCAACGGACTTAATCATATTGACCTCACCTGAACTTTATTTAACTAGTATGGCTCTATAGACTATAACAAGCTTTTGTCTTATAGTTATGTGAGTCTAAAATCCTTTTCAGTGCTTTAAAATTCTACTTGCTGTAATTCTCATTGAAATACTCCCATATGAACACTTTTCTGCAAAAAGTGTTGTTCTTCCTTTGCCTTTTACTTTATAAGCTAATAAACACAATTCTCTCAACCATTTCTCATAAAGCTTGTTTCACAATATTTTAATATTTTTGTTGATCTCTTTGGAATCTCTTAACTGTGTCTATATCCCTGTCCAAATTGAGTAGCTGACACTGTTCTTCCTTGCTTAAAGATTTACTTCACATTTCATGTGTGTGATTAATCCGTGACTTTTTACCGACATCCCACTATTGTTTGTTGTAATCACCTTTCAATATCATTAATTCACTTTAAGCTTATGGGCAACCGTCATCCAAGCAATGCAAAACAAATAATAATAAAAATTACAAGCTTATTTTGCATTAAATATAAACTTAAGAAAACAAACAAAAGAATCTAATAATTCTGCCTCTGTTCTGCAGCAAATACTGCTGACATATACATTTAATATTTACAGTTTATAACTTACAAACACTTGTAACAAAAATTAAAGGATAAAATATATATTGTCAGTACTCCATATAATTCATTCAAATTTTATTCATATGTTTATTTATACTTGAAAGTGTATTTTAAAAAATAAAGTGGAAATTAATAGAATATTGTCTTTATCCTCAAAAAGGATACAGTTGAGAAATATGTTTGAGAAAACAACTATGCAGGCAACTAACTACAGTAGACAAATTTTATACTCATTTAAAATTATCTGAATGTGAAATAACATGAATTTTGTAAAGATTATGTTTAAAATTACAGACCATTTCAAATATATATAAAAGTAGAGAGTATAATATAATTAACCTCCACGTACCCATAACCCAGGTTAGACAATTATAATCTAGTGGCCAAGCTTTCTTCTCAGCTATTGGAGTTGTAATTGACATGCAACACTGTATTAATTGAAGGTGTACAATACAATAATTTTGTGTATTTACCACAGTAACTTTTGTTAACATCCATTACCTCACATGGTTTTAAATTTTTATGATGAGAACTTTTAAGATTTACTTGCTTAGCAACTTGCAAATATACAATACCATATAATTCACTATAATCAACAGGCTGTACATTAAATCCCCAAAACTTATTTATCTAATAATTGGCAGTTTGTATCTTTTGACCCCTTTCATCCATTTTTCTCTCCCTTCCCTGCCTTTGGCAGCCAGCAGTATGTTCTCTATTTCTATAATTCAGTTTTTCTGGATTCCACATATAAGTGAGATCATTCGGTATTTGTCTTTCTCTGACTTATTTTATTTAGAATGATGCCCTCAAGGCCCATCCATGTTACAATAAACGGCAGAATTTCTTACGTTTATGGCTGAATAATGTTTCACTGCATGCACATACGACATTTTCTTTATCCATTCATCCATCCACGGACACAAGTTGTTTCCAGGTTTTGGCCTCTGTAAATAATAGTGCAATGAACATAGGAGTGCAGGTATCCCCTTGGGACCGTGATTTCAGGTTCTTTGGATAGGCACCAAAAGTGTAATTGCTAGATCTGTTTTTCATTTTTTGAGGAATCATCATTCTGTTTCCCATAGTGGCTGAGCAAATTTTTCTTCTCATCAACAGTGCTCAAGGGTTCCCTTTTCTCCACATCTTTGCCAATACTTGTTGTCTCCTAAGTGTCGGATAATAGCCTTTGTAACAGTTGTGAGTTGATGCCTCATTGTGTCGTTGATTTGCATTCCCCTGATGATTAGAGACATTTAGCACTTTTTCATGTATGTGTTGACCATTTTTATGTTCTTTCTGCAAAAAAAAATGTCTACCTGTCTGCATGCCCATGTTTTAATTGAACTGTCTGTTGTTGTTTTTTTTGGCTATTGCATTTTATGAGTTCTTTATATATTTTAGATTTCAATCCTTTACCAGACATATGATTTGCAAACGTGTTCTCCCATCCTGTAGATTGTCTTTTTCATTTTGTTGATGGTTTCTTTTGCTGTGCTGAAGCCTTTTAGTTTGATGTAGTCTTGCTTGTGGGTTTTTTTTTTTTTTTTTTTACCTTTTGTTGTCTTTGCTCTTGGTGTCAAATCCAAAAACAATCATAGCCAAAACCAATTTCAAGGAGCCCAGCTGTTTTATTTATACTTGTAATTAATATTTCCTACTCACATGTTATTTTGAGACATAGCCCAGTAATAAAGATAATCCATTATTAATCATACATTAACTTTATATTACCTGACTTCAAGATAAAACCAAGCCTCTTAAAGCTGTAGACATTTAAAGAAAAGAAAAGAAAAAGAATTATTTTTACGGGAGAATTAGAGTAGACCTCATGGGGAAAGGTCAATAAACAGTAAGGGCTTAGAGAATGAGGAAGTTCCATAAGGGTACACATTTTATAGAAGAGACTTCTTGTCAAAGCGTAGTAAAATCACTGGAAGATGTAGGTTTATAATATGTTTACGAAAAGACTAATAGCCTGACAGATGGGGGAATACAGTTTGAGAAGTTGGACAAAGGCATTTACTAATGGCTCTGGAGGCCATAACTGGGGTTTTAGTTTTTCTCTTACAGAAAAGGAAATATCATATTTTTTGAGAAAATACATACATGCACTCAATAAATGATGTAAAATTATCTTTCACAATATTCATTTTTAAAGCTTTAGTAACAATTCATTGATTCTAGTGTTGTCTACAGGACAATGTCAAACACCTGAGGACAACTTGACAAGGTCCCTTATACTCTAGCTTTTGAAGAAAATACTGGTAAGTAAAAGCCTGTGTTCTAGTCACGTTCAAATACTGGCCACTCTAGTTTGTTATATGATGTTAGGGTGGAAAACACTTTTCTCTCAGCTGGGGATGTCTTTTTCCTCCTGTCAACAATCCACTCGTATCTTTACCAGAGAGAAACTTTCTTTCTCAAGACAGATGCAATATAAATGTAGATAGCAAGAATTCATCAGAGAATTTGACTCCCTAAACGCCATTTTACTCTTCAAACTCTAGCATCCCCCATTATTGCTGGCACCCAGATTCTCTGGGACTGCTATGCATTGCTTAATTAAAATACAGGTAAAATTATTTTCTACCTCAAAACATGATAATGAATGGATAGAGAGGAACAGTAATAATGACAGTAGTCTGAACCCAAGAATAAAAAACGATTAATATTTTCCTTTCATTTACCTCATTTGTCACCATTAAGCATATTAAGTTCTATTTTTGAATATTTTTGTGGGGCATTTTCCATGAAATTATATTTCACTGGATGTATGTGTCCCAAGGATTAATTATTTTGGACAGCAAAGCCACCCACCATTCCTTGGTGATCCTCTACAGGTGATTCCCTGAGTACTCCATCAGTCCCAGCAATCTCAGTGTCCATTTCCCCAGCAAATGTTACCTGGAGAAAACCTCAGGTAAACAAAGATTAAAGGAGAATCAAAGTAGGACTAGATATTATCTAGATAGGATGTGCACTGACAACATTAAAGTAGATGCCAATCAATTATTAGATCATGGAATCCAGTCTTCGTGATATAGTTTCAAAGGTTCAAGATATTTACAATGTGTGGTAAGGTCATCATTTTCTTTTCTTTCTTTTTTAGAAAAATGTTTTATTTACTTATTTTTAGAGTGAGGGGAAGGGAGGGAGAAAGAAAGGGAGAAAAACATCAATCAGTTGCCTCTCAGATGCAACCTGACCAGGGACAGAACCCACAACCCAGGCACACACACTGACCAAAATCAAACTGGTAACCTTTTGCTTTTTGGGAGGAAGCCCAATCAACTGAGCCACACCAGTCAGGGCTCATCATTTTCTTTTTCAAGATTATTTTTCCTCAGCCTTATGATAACAGGTAAAAAAGAGTTTGAAATGTTGAAAACTTGAATTTTTAAAAAATGTTAACACTTAGGCAGACAAATATTATAATATATAAGGGAAATAAGACACCTAGATCCTTGTATCAAAGAACTTATCGGTATCTGATATTCACAATCCCTGGAACACTTACTGTAAAGGAAACTGCAAATATATAGAAGACATGCAGATACGCAGACACACACCTTGTAATACCATTTAATCTTTCTAAGTGTGACACTTTCCAGTTTAAGGCCATTAGTAAATCTGGCTCTCCAAGCTCATTCCAGATGGGATTTAGTTTATCTGTTCTGTTCTGGTAAGTGAAATCTGCTTTGGGACTCCAGACATTTTCCCTGAAGTTGACCTTAGAGGTGAAGCAAACAACTGAAAAGGTGTTCTAGTATCAGCTGGGGAGTTTGAAATTGATATTAGTCTAAAAGGAGAAATGTTGCTTTGGAAACTTGATAATCTGGCAGTTGGCCAAGTTATGCTCTTTAGGGACAACATTATTTGGGAAAAGAAAATTTCCATTTAACTGGTTTCCCAAAGGGACAAATAGGAATTATGATTGATAATGTAATTCTTTTTTAAAACAAATAAGCACCACTCACTATTGCCAGGCAGTACCAAACAGCAGGTACGACAAATAGCGCCAATGATGTTTCCATCTCATTGGTGAAAATTGACAACAAATATGTAAAAGAGTGAAAAAATTAGATTGTAATTAGCATGAACAAAATACATAGACTACAAATATATGAATAATAAGGGACTGTGATGGAGACCATACAGTAAAGTGGTAAGGATCACTTTAAGTATGGTGGCCAGGGCGGGCTTTTCTATGGAGACATGGTTTGAATTGAGACTTGAATTATGGGAAGAAGACAGTTATGCAATGGGCAGGAAATAGTCTTCTAGACCTAAGAAATAACAAGTGCAAAAGTCCTGCATGAAAACACCTTGGCTTGCTTGAGAAATATAAAGGAGGTCAAGTGCAAAGAGAGCAAGGGGGTTCGCATGGTATAAATTGAAGTTACAACAATACGTATGAACTAGATTGTGGATAGCTTTATAAGCCATGATGAAGAGTTTGGGTTGTATTTTAATTTCAGTAACAGGGGTTTAAAATCTTGAATCATACTTGTGTTTTAAGTTATAGGTAAATTTATGTGCAAGACTTCATAAAGCAATAGCTGGTGAGAATGTAAACAAAGAAATCTATAACATAAATAAAATATTAGAAGGTGAAGTAAATGTTGCAAAATTATGATAAGGATTCATACTGTATTCTCCATAAGTGGATCAAAATCTTTATTAAAAACTTAAAAGTTTGTAAAACTTTTTATATTATATCAGAACTTGTGTTGAATAAAAAAATAAATAACAAAAACACAGGTATGTGCTGTTGTTTCTAAGGGGGTCTATGCGTTGGTGATTTGATAGTGCAGACAACTTATTTTATAAAATTATTATCTGATTAGTAGGTATTCATGCTATTTGTGAAAACACTAAGTAGACTCATTCTTCTCTGCAAATAAATCCTTAATCTGATTGAAATGTCAATCACACAGTAATCTCGAATATTTTAGCTTCAGCCGGGAAAGTGCTTATTCCAACATATTTCGAAAACTGTTTTTGAAAGCTAGCTTCAAGGGAATAACCTAATTTTAATAAATAAGATTTTGACGTATATTTAAATACTGTGGAGTAAAGGGAAACTTTTGCTCTAACATCAATAATTTACATAACTCTGGTTCTTCTTAGTATTATTCTGTAAGCATAAGTTTTCATGGTTAACACATCATCCCTAGACAGTAGGTATTAAGATATAGTAGATTATGTGTAAAGAGTATATAAAAAGCTTCTAGGTTTATATCTATTTTGTAAAGCTTGTAAATCAGCAAACAAATTTTGTCAAGTGTAATCACATATATTAGGCACTCAAAATTTTAGTGTCCTCAAGAATTCATTTTGGAGAAAAAGATACATTTAAATATGCATATAAATCATTGGATATTTTCAATTTTGAGCTGAGCCAATAAGGAAAAAATAAACTTGTATTTTAAATTATTAAGGAGACAGAGGGCCACTATTTATTATCACTATTAACATTATAGACTAAAGCTGTTTTATAAAATAGTATTTTAAAGCAACTATAGTTCTTAGTAAGGCATTTTTTTTGTACTTTGCCTGTAGTATCTTAAGCTATTTTTTAATAAATAGGGAAATTTAAGGGGTGTTGCTTGAGGTGCTTTATAGGAAAAAAGTATATTTTAGCAAGTGGTGTATTGCCTTAGACTTATGATGTCTTTTAAGAATATCTCTGAAAATAATTTGTGAGAGAGCTCTAGGTAAGTTCTGAAAAGTAAGCCAAAGCTACACAAAGAAATTCTGTCACCTTCAAAAATAGAAGCAAACAATACAAAACAAAATAAAATCTAGGACAACTGATTTATTAATGTCAATGGGTAGGACATCACTGCTGGGATACTGATATCTTTTAGTATCAAATAGTGGAGTATTTTTTCCTTTGTATTTTGAAATAAATGATAGATGCAATCTTAGGAATAGTTTGTATGGTGAATGTACCAATTATATGTGAATAAAAATGATCTTGACTTAACATTTTAAAAACCTATTGGTTAAACTGGAAACTTGATACATTCTAAGAAAAATATGTATAATATGGTGTTTTTGAGTACTTTTTCAGCCAGCTTTAAAAAGTTAATATCACCCTGGCTGGTGTAGCTCAGTGGATTGAGCACAGGCCTGTGAACCAAGGAGTTGCTGGTTCAATTCCCAGTCAGGGCACATGCCTGGGTTGTAGGCCCTGTCCCCAGCAAGGGGTGTGCAAGAGGCAACCACACACTGATGTTTCACTCCCTCTCTTTCTCCCTCCCTTCCCCTTTTCCTAAAAATAAATAAATAAATAAATAAAATTAATAATAAAAAAGTTAATATCACAAAAATAAAAGTTGTATATACTAATAGTAGATTACACGAACTGATAGAATTATGTTTCTGAGACATTGACACTGAAGACAATATAAGAAAAACATTCTCATTATTTTATTGATAAATTTCTCAGTTTGGAGCAGGTGTGCAGCAGTGGTGAAGGCACATAGAAAACCCATGTTCAAGTGTGACTTTGCTTTACTGGCAATGAACATTATTTCCTATATGAAGTCATCATAATGAAAACGACTCTACTCAGCACTATGGTTTATAAATACCGAATATGAAAATATTCATTAAAGTTTTCATTAAAATAGACCAGAAGAATAATTTTATGATACTAAATGTCAACATAACAGTTTTAATTCTATGAGTCTTTTGAAAACATTCTCACTGAAGTTACGTGGAGATGTATAAAATTGAAGATTCAATGTAAATCTCTATGTCCAAAGGATTACGTGTTTCTTCTTTTGACTAATTTGCAAATTTAATTTATTTAAATATTTTACTCCTAAATTATGAAAGTATATTATTTTAGATATAAGTACTTTATGAATTATATTTAAAGTAAATTTCTCAAAATCTAATGAGAGTCTGAAATTTTGAATTCTTTGTAGCAGCTTAATTTTCAACTCTTTGACCGACTCTTCCATGGTAATGTGAGTTATCTAAAGTTTCCTTCTGCTTATGTTCACTCTCATTATTGTGAAAAGTCATAAACCCTTGCTCACTTCTGTTGAGAAAAGCTCAGCAGGTCCAAGCATTTTTATAGTTCAACATTTCATGTAAATATATATACAGAACACTGGTCTCAGGAGAGACATTGAAAAGTGTTTCATGAAAAATGGTTCCAAGGCCAGTCACTTTTAGAATTATGATTTGCCATCAATTCCAAATTTAAAATGCACATAATAGAGTAACCAGTTACAGGCTTTAAGAAACTTGTGGTAAAGAAAACTGTTCTCCTCCTCCCCCTTCCTTTCCTCCTCCTCCTCTTTCTTCTCGTTTGTCAACAATATCTGTCCTCCAAAGGATGTTCACATACATGCTATGGCTTATGTTCAAGGTAATGCATTTGCATGAGAATATCATTTTAGTACAGATCAGGGGCCACAGTCACAAATGAGGCCATTCACTGTATTTTTTCTTTCCCAAATTTCTCAGATATATTTATATTTTGGACAACTTAGAACATTAAGGGAAATTACTTGAAAATTTTAAGTGTTGAGCAAAATCTTCAGATTGCACTGCTATTGCTGATTCATTTGGGCCATAGAGTTCACTTTCTTCCTTTATGCATCCACCAGGAAAATTTCATCTGGGCATATTCTCTCAGAAGGCTAGAACTTGTTGGACTTGAAATACATGTTTTGGTGAAATATGTTTGTCAAGTATATTGTATTATAGGCTCCTCAAAGATTAATTTTGGCCAAATGGAATACACATTCAGAAATATTTTTTTCTTTAAAGTATTCCATTTGAAGGCAATAACTTGGAGAATATAAATGTAAAGGCAAGGTAGTATGGTGATAAGATCTCAACAATACATAGATTGCTAATATTTCCCTTTCCATTCATGCCCCCATGCTTTATTCATAGTCTGCATTAGCTCTTTTTAAAGACTAACTCTAATAAAATATGCAAACCAAAACTTAGAGAACACCTATTCTAAAGATACATATGAATGTTGTAAAAATATGTGCTAGAACAATTTGTGTCCACACATGCCACAAAAAAAAAAAAGGAACCTAGAAACACACCTTCTAACTTTCACAAAAATGAATTCAATGAGTGATTTTAGTAAGGCTGTGGAATAGGAGTTTCCAGCCCTGTGCCTCCACAGAAATGCTTATTTAACATCCATTCACCGATGAAAATAACTATGAGAACTTTATGCATACCAGTGGAACACAGAAATGAGAAAAGGTTTTATTGAAAAGGGTAAGAACAGTTTCGCTTCACCTAATCACCCCTTCCCGAAACCTGCACAGTACAGCAGAGAGCCCATGAGTTTTCTTGTGGGGAAAGGAAAGGCAAAGTCATCATTCATCCTCACCAGCCTTGGGGGGGGCACTTGGTAAAAGGCCTGCTTCCGTTGCACCTCATCCAGAACACTGAGGGAATAATGGCTAGGTCGTGTGGGGGTAGCTAAGAAAAAACAAAATGTGCAGATTTCAAAAGCTAGCCCCTGGCTCCTTACTCTGGGCCTGACTGTGACCCCTGTTGTTGGCCCCACCTACCCATGAATTCTGCCAACCAGACCACCAGAACCTCTGGCTAGGGTCACTGGTGAAAGGCTGGTTCTGCCTAAGTCGGTCTGTAAAGACTGGAAAATGTTTCTGTTCCTCCATATGAGCAGACACTAATCAAGGCTACAGGAAACACAAAGAGTCAGAAAAATGTTAACACCACCAAAGAAACAGGATAAAGTTTCAGTAACCAACCCTAAAGAAATGCAGGTCTAAAACTGAGAAAGAATTCAAAATAACTGTCTTTAAAAAGCTTAGTGAACTACAAGAGAACAGAAATATTCAAGTAAGTGAAATCATAAAACAAAGAAATAGAAATAATAAAAAAGAAGCAAACAGAAATTCTGGAGCTGAAGAATACAATGACTGAACTGAAAAGCTCCAGAGAGAGCCTCAATAACTATTAGAAGAATGAATCAGTAAACTCACAGAAAGGCCCTTTGTAATTATGCAATCGATGAAAGAATAAGAAAAAAAAATGAAAAAGATTGAAGTAAGCATATAAAATAATCATAATAAGAACAACAATAATGAAGGGGGAAGGCAATTTGATGGTAATGGATATGTTAAAGGAAATAACCAACAAAATGAAAAGACAACCTTTTAAAAAATATTTTATTGATTGCGTTGTTACAGTGGTCCCGATGTTCATCTTTTCCCCTCATACCCAGCACCCACAACTCCCCTCAGGCAATCCCCCACCTTTGTTCATGTGCATGGGCCATGTGTATAAATTCTTTGTCTATTCCATTACCTATGTTGTACTTTACATCACCATGGCTATTCTGTGACCACCAATTTGTACTTCTTAATCCCCTCACCTCTTCACCCATTCCTCTGAACTCCTCTTCCATCGGGTAACCATCAAAACACTCTCTGTATTTATGATTCTGTCTTTGTTCTTCTTGTTTGTTTATTTCAGTTTTTATATTCAATTGTTGATAGGTATGTACTTATTGCCATTTTATTATTCATAGTTTTGATCTTTATCTTAAATAAGTCCCTTTAACATTGCATATAATAATACGATGAATTCCTTTAGTTTTTTCTTATCTGGGAAGCTCTTTTTCTGTCCTTTGATTCTAAATGATTTCTTTGCTGGTAGAAAAAATTTGGATATAGTTCCCTGCTTTTCATGATGATGAATATTTCTTGCCAATCCCTTCTAGCCTGCAAAGTTTCTTCTGAGAATAGCTGATAGCCTATTGGAACTCCCCTGTACATAACTAACTGCTTTCCTTTGTTGCTTTTAAGATTCTCTCTTCATCTTTAACTTTTGGCATTTTAATTACAATGTGCCTTGATGTGGACCTATGTATATCCATCTTGTTTGGGACTCTCTGTGCTTTCTAGACTTCCGTGTCTATTTCCTTCAGCAAAGCAAGGAAGTTTCCTTTCATTATTTTTTTCAAACAGATTTCCAATTTCTTGCTTGTTCTCTTCTCCTTCTGGCATTCCTACAATGCAAATGTTAGTTTACTTGAAGTTTTCCTAGGGGCTTCTTACACTATCCTCATTTTTTTTGGATTCTTTTTTCTACTTATTGTTCTATTTGGTTGTTGTGGTGGTGGTGGTGGTTGTTTTCTCTTATTTTCCACATCATTGATTTGATTCTCAGCTTCATCCACACTACTATTGCTTTCCTGTAAATTGTTCATTTCCATTAGTATATCCCTCATTACTGCCTGCGTCCTTTTTTGCTGTTGAAGTACTCACTGAGTTCCTTTAGCATCTTTATAACCAGTGTTTTGAATTCTGCATCTGATAGGTTGCTCACCTCCATTTTGTTTAGCTTTTTTTGTTTTTTTCCCCCTGGAGTTGTGATCTGTTCTTTAATTTGGGCCACATTTCTTTGTCTCCTCATTTTGGCAGCCTCTCTGTGTGTGTTTCTGTGTGTTACATAGAGCCACTAACACTCCCTGTCTTGATAGCGTGGCCTGTAGGGTCCAGTGGCTCAGCCTCCCCTATCACCTAAACTGGGTACTCCAGTTGTGCCCTCTGTGTGGGCTGAGTACCCCATCCTCTTGTAGTTGAGCTTTGTTTTGCTGATGGCAGGTCAATGGGAGGGATTGACCCAGGCCCACCAGCTGCACTGACTGGCTTGACCACTGACCACCAACCTCTGCCCTCTGTGCAGGGGCAGGGGGGTGGTGCTCTGACATGGTCTGTAGCTGTCCACTGGGTGTGCAGGTTCTGGGGTTTCATGGGTGGTGTTGGTCAGGGTCAGCCACAACCTGTGTTCTGCCTGGGGCCACCCAGCATGAGCTACAAAACAATCTGCAGATGGCTGCTACTTGTGCTGGCCTTGGAGTTTCTGAGGCAGAGCCAGACTGTGATCCAAAGCTGGCTGCTGCTAGTGCAGGGCCTACAGCCACTTAGATAGAAGTACAGGGCTGGGGCAGGGCCCATAAACTGGGTGGGGCAGAGCCTCAGGTAAACAGTACCGCAGGGCAAACAGTGTAAAGCAGTTGATGGAGTCTCAGATATGGCTCCTGCCTTTCTCTTCTGTGGGGGGAGGGCTCAAAAAAGGTATGATGGCCTCTGTCTACCTTTCTGTCTAGGAGAGAGCTGTCCCCCAGCTCTCACTCTGCTTCCAGACCCTTAATTTCTTCCCCGTATGTTACTGGTGCCTTTCAAGCTGCTACCCTGGTGGTGCTGGAGCAGAGGGAGTTCATCTGAGTAAGTTCAGCATGGGACCTTTAGGTTGAACCGCCAGGGAGTCCAGTGATTTTTTTGTTTGTCTGCTTGTTTTTTAACTGACTCCAACCCTTCTTGTTTTTATAGCCAGAAGTGATGGGGCTTCTCTTCCTGGCACTGGTACCTTGGGCTGGGAACCTGGTCTGGTACTGGGATCCCCTCACTCCTGAGATAGCCCTCATGAATTTTTTTCTACCACACGTGGGTGTGGGACCCTCCTGTCGCACATCTCCACGGAGAGTTAGAAAGCACC
Source organism: Desmodus rotundus (assembly GCF_022682495.2). Classification (NCBI taxonomy): domain Eukaryota; kingdom Metazoa; phylum Chordata; class Mammalia; order Chiroptera; family Phyllostomidae; genus Desmodus; species Desmodus rotundus. The sequence goes on from NC_071394.1 coordinate 18,232,918, forward strand.
ATGGGATGTATCTTCGCCCCTGTGCCTGCACTTTTTCTATGCTTATTTTTGGCAGATGTAAGCATACAGCAATCATTCTGTAGAATGCAATTGAAATATACCTGCCCCAAGGAGATGCCTTAGCCAGCGAAGCCTCTGGAAGCTGACACTTCTCAGAAGATGGGATGTATTTATGGCAATCAAACTATGTGTTTTATGGAACTCTGGTAAATGAGTCCATCCTTCAAGCCATATATACATTATCATGAAAAATGATCCACCTAAATAGAAGGCCTTTTACGCTGACCTAATTATATAGGGAGAGGAATGAATGTGATGTAGGGCGCTGGAGACACTATCTTAATTAAGATGACTATTTTCTAGCCAAGCACATTAGCAATTATGGCAGTGTGTTCCTTGAAATGAGGAGACATTCTCCCTTCCTTCTAATTGTAAGACTGTGAAAAAGTAGAAAGTCTTTGCTGCTCAGGGTAATATTTTCTTTGGGGGGGCGGGGTTCAGAGTCAGTGATGGAAGGGCCAGGCTACATCTGGGAGCTTCATTCTGAACGTGGTGGGGAACCAGTGAGAGATTTTGTTTAGAGCATGCTGCACGCACCTGGGCAGTCTGTGAGGATATCTCTGGGGTCAGAGAGGTGGTGAGCGTAGGCAGCGCAGGCAAGGATCACGATGGCTGGGGCCGAGGCGGTAGCAGTGCCTGTGAAAAGGGAATAGAGCGGAGAATATTCAACAAAAATCAGTTTCTAAAGGAACGTCGTTGTGTGTTAGGGACCACCAGCCCCCTCATTTGTTGCTGCTGTTGTTGCTGCTAATGACCATTCTTCCCTGGAGGTGCGATAGGGGAAAAATGATCTAGAATACCATGTTTAACATCTGTGGGGGATTTTATTTTTCCACTCTGGATGCTCCTTTCATGAAGTTGTTTTGGTTTTGTTTTTGACTACACTGTGCTTTTTTATTGCTTATTTTTGCATTTATTCCTATAACAAAGTTTTGTCTTTTTATTTCAAACAACTATATACCATGCAAAGCAACTACTACCCATTCTTTACTGTGAATTTGAGAAGTTAGAAAATAACAAGTGGTGGTCCCTATCTTCTCATTTCACCACAGTCTCCACTTTAAAATCCCACTATTGCATAAGAGGCAATTACTACTAGTAATTTTACACTTCACATTTCCGCTTGCATATGGCTAAGTACATCTATGTTACAAAATACTTCCCTTTTTATCATTTTTATTGTTGATGTTACTGTTCTATAAGTATAAGATTGAGCATTATGAATTTTACTACAAATAGCTTTTTTTTCTCAAGCCATTTCCTGGTCAGACAAATATGTTTATTCCTTCATTTTAAAGGGATACATATTGTTTCCCACTACATAGTCATGTTCTAATTTAGCAGTCTTCCTCTCCACAGTCACATAAGTCACTTTAAAATTATGGTTATTATAAATAATGATGGCAAATATACCTGTATACAACTGTGTTGTAATCATGATAGAGTCTTAGATGTGGAATTTTACAGAGAATATGAACTCTGAAAATTTTCATCACTTCATTACCCCAAATATTTATGGAGTATATCAGTTGGCTTTTTATTTTACATATTTATTTTAAGTATTTATTGATTATATTGTGGCATAATGTATATTATCCAAGTTTTAATAATGCTGTATGTTTAGACTCTGTAAACAAGGTCTTCCCAGAAAAAGTCCAGCCATTGTCATGTCATGAGAATGGTATGTGTGACATCCATGCAACCTGGCAGCCAAGGAGAGGGGACTGGAATGCACAGGTGTGAACAATGATGACTTCACTGTACTAGTCAGTGGGGAAGGTAGAGGCCATTGAGTGAGCACGTGTACTAGGTGGCTGCCGCATTCAAAATTACAGAGTAGAGTAACAAATCTATCAAATTTTGCATTAAGCTTGAACACTCCTCTGTAGAAACTATACAGGTGATTCAGAAGGCTGCAGCTATGGGCAACTGGTGACTGCAAGCTTCATCAGAACAGTGTGCCTGCTCACGTATCACGTCTCATGAAGAGATTTTTGGCAAAACATCAAATCATCCAAGTGACTCATCCCTTCTACAGTCAAGATTTTGGTGCCCTGTGATATCCAGTTTCCCCAAAAATAAAACTACCATTGAAAGGAAAGAGATTTCAGACCCTCAATGAGATTCAAGAAAATATGTGGGACAGCTGATGGCGATTGGGAAAACTGTGTGAGGTCCCAAGGTGCCTACTTTGAAGGGGACTGAGGTGTCATTGTCCTATGTACAATGTTTCTTGTATCTTGTTCAATAAATGTCTCTATTTTCCATAGTACATGGCTGAATAGTTTCTGGACAGACATACCTGATAATAAAAAAATATATTTTATTTTGCATTTTCTTAATAATTAATGAAATCATTGGCCTCTTCCAATGTTTATTTTTTATTTACATTCTTGATATAATTTTAAGATTTTTATACTTGTGCTGTTTTTATTTCTCATCAATTGATAAGGTTTTATTTATATCAGGGAGTCCTGTGTTTGAAATATATGTTACAAACATTCTCTTTCCATGACTTCCTTTCATTTGTATTACATGTTGCTAGTAAAAATGTTAAAAATTTTGTATGGTAATATTTCCTACCATGTTTTATAGATTTTCTGAATTAAAAAGAACATAAAACTGCAAGTATAAAACTAAGTAAATTTATGATATTTTCTATACTTTGCACTCATGGAATTTTTTCTTTCATCCAAAACTCCAATTTCTTAGTAAAGGTAAAGGTCATATTTCAGAAAAAAAATACTGCTTTTTATCAAGTAATAGTACATAAGACTCTTTTTAAACTATATGGGGTGGGGATGCCCTGACTGGCATCGCTGAGTTGGATGAGCGTTGTCCTGCAAAGCGAATGTTGCTGGTTTGATCCGGTCCAGGCACGTGCCTGGGTGTGCTCCACCTGGCTGGGACATGTGTAAGAGGCAGTCGATCATTGTTTCTCTCCCACATGGATGTTTTTCTCCCTTCCTCCCTTCCCTTCGCTCTAAAAATAAAATAAATAAAATATTTTAAAAAATAAAATAAAGCTATACAGGGTGGAAAAATTTGCAGTTGTTTGTATGGAAAATAATGCAATAACTAATAAATAATAATGCAAGAATAAACTGTTTTGCATACTCTCAACATTAAACCTACTTTTGTCCCTCTCTATATTTTATTAAATTATATTTACATTAAGAAGAGAAAAATAAAAATACTTAGGAAGACCAAAAACTTCTGCAATGATTTTGTCAAGTAATAAAACATCAGAACAAGTAAAAACACTCAATATGATGTGAATTGTTTAGTTTTTCATTAAAGTACACAATATGTTCTGGTATTTAATATCCAAATATATTAGAGCAGCAAGACTCAATCTTTTGCTTATATTACCTAATTTTACCTTCACTAAATTATCATTTAATCCCCATAGTGAGCATGTGAGGAAGTTACATCAATAGCCACATTTCCCTGGTGGGACCTCAGACTAATTCAGCACAGACGAGCCGAATGCCACGACAGACTTTAGGCTCAGACATGCTAAACCCGCTTGTGTTTTGAGTCTCCTGACTGAGGATGGGTGATCCTTCCACTCCCAAATGATAATGAAAAAACACTCACATGGGTTTTCCAGTAATTTTAAACTTATTTTTGCATTTACATATGAATTTAAATATGCATTTTAATATGTCCTACAAATTACTCATTCCTTTAGATATGTGGTTTAAAAATGCAAAATTAACCATTATGTTGTAAAAGAGAACACTTTAGAAGTATTACTTTATGAATTAATACAAAATAAATTAGCAGATATTATCTATCATAAAGATGGTGGAAATAGGGAACATTATCAAGGAGGAAAGGATTCAACATCCCTATCTCCTTAGTGTTAGAATTCAGGTAACACCACCAAAACCTCAGGCTTCCTGGCTTGCAGCAGCAAATGCTGCATTTAAACTTTGTGGCAGACAGGAATAGAGCAGCTAACTCCCAGGGGAAGGCGGGGAGGAATGAGCTGTTGCGCATGTCCAGTTTCTCCTGCAAAGCACACCAGTCAGGCTGTCTCTCCTCTCCTAGGAGGAGAGAGTGGGGCATGGAGCAGGGATCGGGAATGCTGCACTAATGAGCAAACAGGTGCCCCACAGAACAAAACCTCAAGCATTCAAAGAGAGGCCTCCCACAACACTTTAAAAAGGGTCAAAAAAGGGTGAACATACTGAATGAAGAGAGACAGTCATTTTGCCTACCTATACATTTTGCCGCGGGCTAAATAGTCTTATGCAAATATTAAGTGATAGATACTACTTTACATTGTCACAGTGTTGGTATGATGCACAAAAGCAGGCATGGTGACTTTCTAATTACAGGGAAACAGTTCTCAACTTTTATGCTGATTAATGTATCACGAGAAAGTATACTAGAGCCCTGGCTGAGTGGCTCAGTTGGTTAGAGTGTAATACACCAAGGTCGTGGGTTCAATCCTGGGTCAGTGTAAGTACCAGAGACAATCAATGAATACATAAATAAGTGGAACAACAAATTGATGTTTCTCTCCCTCTCCCTTCCTCTTTCTCTCTAAAATCAATAAATACAAATAATTAAAAATTAAAAAGTATACTAGGAACTATCATTTGAAGATCAAACATAATATGCTTACTTTTGATCATAGAGGTTATCTCATGAGAAGTATTTGCAATTTTCTTCTCTGGCTCTTCTCTACGGCACATATAACTAACTATATCCATTGCTACAATTATTAAGTTATATTTTCCCTTCTTGTTTATATGGATGTCAAATTTGTGACCTGCATTTTGTTTATCTTTGTATGCCCCAAACCTGGCAGAGTTCCTCACCCAGTGTTTTTCATAATTGTTTTTAAATCAAAATAGTTGTCCAACTAGACTTTTATGTTCAACTTCAGTTTAAAACCTCAAATGCATCCTTTTTAATTTTAAGCTATAAATGCTGTTTTCCTGGATTCTTTACAGATATACAAACTTTTTTGGATAACATATAGATTTTTAGCTAATGAAAGCTCAGGGTTATACAGGGTCTGGCACAAATAACACCCTTTTTTATTACCAAAAATGTATTACAAAATCATAAGCATGTAATTCTGTAACATAACAATGTCATACCCAAGCACACCATATGACATTTTAGGTGAAATGTTCAAATTAAAACTATGAATTATTACACTCTTATTATTACCCTACCAACCACATTCCAGCAGGCGTTACTTCTGCCAGACCTTGTATTTTTTTTTTTTTTAGAATCTATTTCAATTTCTTTTTGAGATCAGTCTCTAGTTCTTAATATACATGTTTATATAAAATGAAAAATAACACTGAGTACAGCTTAAATTGATCAAGGAAGCATTATGATTAGTTCATATTGCAGCTATATTTATTGTTGCTAATGAATTAGTAATATTGTTTTCTGCTCATACTATTTATATTATAAATTGTGCTTCATAGCTTGTACATGAATACAGTTGCTCTAAATGTCATGAATGTTCAGTTACTTAAAATTACAATTTCACATGAATAAATTTTAAATGACCTATTATTCTACTAAGACTATATTAGTTTTGAGTTATTCTCTGATGCCAGATGAACAGAATGAAATTAGATTGTCTCATCTAATTTTTTGACAACTTATTAAAAATATAGTATTTCAATGAAGTGAGGTTTATATAGCAAAATATTTTTATTTCTGCCATAAAAACAACTGATTATTCAAATGTGAATGAAGGTATTTAATAAACATTATAAGAAAATACACTTGTTAAAATATTTAGGGATATTTATTCATCGTAAGGTCTTCTTTCATTGACATAGTTAATTCCACTGCTTTATTGCCTCGTGACAAATGCTGCCGTGGGTTCGAAACGCAGGTGTATATCACAGTGTGAGCCTTATTCCTTTAGTCATTTTGTCTATTAATTCATGATCACCGAGTTTAAATACGAAACTATAACATTTTAGGGAACAGAAAAGCAATTACACGCAGAGTAATTGTAGTGGCAGGGGGAAGCAGTTGCGAAAGGACATAATCAGAAGGAGTTTGCAGGGAAATCCACAGCCAGCAGATGGCACTTTTCCGTTGCTCTTACATAATCTTTAGTTTAGGCTGTTGCCTAAAACATAGGACATTTAGAACTTCCCTAAATGTTCATGTGTACAATAAAACAATTCATTCACGACTTGTAAAAACTAGGTTATTTCCAATGAAATAATATTTAAATACCCTCACTGATTTATTAGACATGTTTTAGTGTCTGCGAGTCCATCAAGCATCACATTGCTGGTGGGTTTATACAAGGAGATTTTATTGGGACTGAAGTGGTTATCAGTGCTTCCGTATTTAGTTACTAAATGTTTGTAATGTAGGCAATGTCCATGCGCCGCAGGGTTTACTGATACATTATTACCTCAAGCACAAGACGCATACAGTATTCCACCATGTTGTCATAGCCGAAATAAATGGATGTCGACAGGCACTGTACAAATTTCTTGGTATGTCCTAATTTATCTACAAATCATTTTGACATAAATACTATTATATACCACTGGTTTTGTACTTGATAAAACACAGAATTACAGAAGCTAAGGAACACGCTCAATATCATATGGCTGCAAGGGTCTGAAGTGGAATGTTAACCCTGGTCTGCCTGAAGCCAGACCTGGTGCTCTTCATACTGATGTGAGACCTGCTTTTATAACTTTTTTATAAAAATTAATCTTTATTGTACTTTTTCCCATTTCCATTTAGTTCCCTTATACCCTCTTCTCCCCAGCAATAACCACACTGTTGTCTATGTCCACGAGTCCTTATTCCTTTTTGCTCACTCCTTCCACCCTCCAACCCTGTTGCATAACTTTTTATCTGTCTTTGTCCCCTTCCACCATCATCGCTACTATTCTGGAGGCCCCACAGACACATCTCTACAAGCATCATGCATTGCAAAAATAAAATATTTAAGCTATACATCAAATTTGTAAAAAAAAATGTTCAAGTTTAGTCCTACCAATACCACAATCATGTTTAATGAAGAAAATATTTTATATTTCTTTGGTTTTAAGCTTAAATTGATTGAAACAAATTAAATGAAATTAAAGAATGCAGTTCTTCCTTTACATTGGCTACACTGTCTACAAATCACATGCTGAATGAAGGCAAGTGGCTATTGGCTTCCATAGTGAGTGGCTGTGGTCTAGAGCAGGTCTGGGTCCCAAGTGCTGCTCGACCACTTGCTCAGTGTGATTGGCGGGAAATTCAGTTTCTAAGTTTCGGTTTCTGCATCTGGAATGAAGGGTGAAAACACGACTGGCTCATGAAATTTTTGAAAAGGCTAAGCAATATTACACAAAGCAAGTGCTTATGATAGCTTTTTAACATGATTTGCATTAGCCATTACTAAAGAAACTGCATTTGTTATTTAATAAGTACTACTAATAAAAGACATAAGGTACCCTACTAATTTGCTTTTAGCATTGATATAAGTACAACATGGCTTTTTGACTTTTTGTTTTTAGTAAGTATCCATTGAGACATTGTCCTGTGCATTCACACATATAAGAACATACATACATGTGCATGTATGTGCAAATATATATATAATTTTCCAGGGATTTTAACAAGTTTGTTTTTATATCATTTTGGTCTAGATTCATATTTGTCTATGTTTTTAAATAATATCTAGGACTTAAAAAATTAACAACTGTAGTTGCAACTTTATAACATATTTTATTACAAAAATTATTTTTTATGTTATAGATCCTACATATTACTTCAAGAAACATATAGGTAAGTGTTTTTGGTTGTGTTTCACAATGCTCATGGAAATCAATAATAGTATCATTTAGGTAGCTCTAGTGTAGATGGGATTAACTTTCCCTTCATATGAAGAAATTTAGATTTAGAAGTATTCTGCATTCTAATATACTCCCTGTGGTTCTATTACATATGTTTAACAGAGTCAAACTCAGTACACTTTACATAATAGACTTATGTTGACTTTCATTTTTTTTTTTAACACTTGCTTCACTCTTAGTGAGAATGTGTCATCCATTAGTTAAGGCATTACTTTCTCCCATTTATTCAATACATTTTTATTGAGTGCTTACTTCCCCTCAAGAAATATTTATTGGAGGAGGATTGAGAAAATGAGAATCACTCTACTCTTTGTGGTTTTCTCTTTAAAGTGGGGCAGCTTCCTTGTTTCGTTTTTTAGATTCACATCTCAAAAATATGTACATATTTTTATACACATACTTTTAGAAATATAGATGGAGCTATGGAATTATTAAGTGATTATAATAGTTTGTATGTTACACATATATTTAAACTACATAGCATATTACAATATATTAATTTTGACACATTGCTTTTCTAATGTAATCTCCTATTTCATGAAATCTGTTAAGTTTTGACTTGTGCAATTCTAATAACAGCATTGCTGTGTACTAAGATGGGGAAGGTTTGGGAGGCATCTATGTAGCTTTGGGGGAGTGAATTGGGGAATATGGACATATTATACTGGCAGATAGCCCCCCTCCATCCCTCAAAAAAAAAATAGACACTTCTTTAAACACCCATCTTTAACAAGATCAATCGTATCTTTCATTAATTTATGCAAGCCTTTCATAATTTAGTTCTATTCTTAGTCTGTACTATTTTTTCCAGAAATTAATTCTTTGATTTGTCTTAGGCATTCTTTCTTTAAACTTCAAGGACAGTCCCCTAGATAGAGTAAATAAATTTTTGCTGAAACTCCTCTAATTCACGTAAAAGGTTTTTTTTTCATAGAATTCATTCAGGCATTGAATTCAGGAGTGCAAAACTAAGTTTACTAATTTTGAAAAGTGCCCAACTGAAATTATTTTATGCTCCAGGAGTGGGAGTATTGTGTAAAAAGCAGAAGCCAAGGAGAACTTGAACTCTCTTTGATAAAGTGTGTTCTGATTTTACCTGGCATGCCCTTTCCTGTACATACAGCGGTCTTTCACTAACTTAAACAAGTGATCCACATATGTGCAAAGCCAATTTAAGGATATTTATAACATTGTATTTCTTTATTACAGATAACAACAAACTGGAATGGCTGTTACAAGGAAAGCAGATAATATGAGAAAACTAGGAGACAGGAGAAACAAGTTAGTGGAGAGTTTTAAAAAGGAAAGTAGGCCACTGAGACAAGCAGGAAAATGTGTACTATTTTTTAAAAATGAAGTAATTTTTAAAAGGTATACTCTAGCCAGTGTTTTTTTTTTTTTTTTAACATAGACTAGCTTGACACAAAATAGCAGAATGCTATTTATAGAGAGAACCATTACAAGATTCAGGGGGAAAAATGTCCTCTCTAGTAAAGTGTGAAAACCTGATAAGAAACCTTGTCTAAAGTGTGAATTCACTTTAACAGAACCCTTATAAGGTCAACGTGTAGAACTGGTGAGAAAAGCAAAAATATTTCCAGGAATAAAGTAGAAAAAGTTTGAATAAGCTCACTTTGAATAAAATGATATCAAATTTTAAACAAATCTAAAAATGTCTTGATGGCAGAAAATAGTCCTAAAACAGGCACACAGTAAAATAATGGAAGATTAACAAATTCGAGGCAAAGGAATAATTTAGTGTTTCAGTGTTGTATGTAATTACTGCTCTTTATAGTCTAAGGGATACAAACAGAGCTCAATGGCAAATTGGGCTTGTTAGAAGAGCATTTAGAACAAAAATTCTTTTTCTACCCTTCTCCCTACAGCCTCTTGTTTTCCACATTCATATGAATTTTTAAAAAATAAATAGGCCACTATACATATATATGCATGTTTTATATATGCATATATAGGTGTATACACATATAAAATTGGTAGGCCACTATGTATGTACTATATATATTCTCTGAATAACACTCCCTAATTCTCACCACCCCTCCTAGTTACTGGCTTTTGTACCCCTCTTATACCCTCTGATATCTTAGTGCAGAGGTTTGCTGTTTCACTTCCTTCCCCCTTCCTATCTATCAGCACATGGAGTAGGACATTCACAAAATTCCTAAAAGATGTCTCAACTGTCATCGCCACTACTGGAAAACCCACTGTTACCTCTCCTAGATAATTGCCAAAGCCTATTTCCCCATCTCCTTCCGACCACCCAATTAGCTCTGGCTCGTTCTCCATGTGCCAGTATTTAATATCACCACTTTAAAACAAGTTGCCATCACACACTCTTCAGCTTGTATTTCATTTACACTTCCACACAAAATATGAAATCATTGTATGACTTTATTGAGCTGAAAATGCAATGTAAATTCCTTGATAAGCTGTACAAATGCCTACATGATCTGGCTTTTTTTTTTTTTTTATATATCCCCCAAACCCACCTGATTCCCTATCTATTGCACTTTGGCCACACTGGTCTCCTGTCCATCCTGCAAACATTCGTAAATTCTTCCTAGTCTTTGTATTGTCTCTTCCCTCCAGCCATCTTACTGTCTGTGCACTGCTGTTTGAAATACTGCTAGTACGCTCTGAAATGTCACCGCCTCAAGCGAGCCTCCACTAACTGCTGCATGTAAACAATTAAGGAATTCATGAGCTGTTCTTGCCCTAGGCGTAACCCTGCCTTTGGCTGGTGGGCAGAAATGGGAAATAGGTGTTTGTTCTGTGACTTTCCTGGGTCTGCGACAACAATTGCAATGCGCTTGGCAGTTTAAAACAACAGAAATGCATTCTCTCATGTTTTGGAGACCAGAAGTGTGAAATGAAGGTGTTGGCAGGATTGCGCTGCCTCCAGTTCTCTAGAGGAGAATCCTCCTTGCCTTTGCTGCATCTGTTGATGCAGTGCGTTGCTTTGTTTGTGACACCATAACTCTCATCTCTGACTCCATCGTCACAGGGCCTTCTCTGTGTCCCTGTGGGTCTTCTATTCTCTCCTGTAGGGATACCTGTCATTGGATTTAGGGCCTTACCTAATACAGGATGACCTCATCTTGAGATCCTTACATTAATGATATCTGCAAATATGCTAATTCCAAATAATGCCACATTCTGAGGATGGAAATATCTTTTTTGGAGGGCCACTATTCAACCCCCTACACAGGTGCTTTTGTATGGCAATTTAACGGCAAGCAGGAAACCATAAACAATGTTAGAAGCATTTGTTGTTTCTCAGAAATGCGACTTTTTGATGTGACGACATTCATGGAAGCGAGAGCTGACATAAGGCCATGGTGTTAACAGGGTTAGTGTTTCTTCCATAAAGAAAAATAATGAAGCCGTTGAAGAGAAATGGTAATTTTTCTTTTTAATAAAATTCTTGGATACAGGAAATTCCACTGCTTCATTCTGTCTTCCACTCTCACTGATGACAAGAAAGCATGGGCTTAAGCCATAAATCTGGCAATGGCTCTGCCATTTATTAACAGTGTCAAATGGACAGATTTAATTTTCACATTTAAAGGGAGGATGCTAATCCTTGTCACATAGGTTTTTCCAAGAATTAAACTTGATAATGTCTGCAAAGCACTTAGTACAATGCCTGAAGTTTATGGACCACTCAGCAATTGGATTCAATATTGTCTCATTCTAATGGTGAACAAATTCAATTATGTGACTAAATAAAATATTGCTTAATTTAAATCCATCCTTCTAAATTTATAACTAATTTATCTTTATCTCCATTTTTCCCAAATCACTTTTAAAACCACCATGATCAACTAATAAATCATTTAATTTTTTTGACAAATACAAGATAAAAGATCACTTTCCAGTTCTAACAATAATTTTTCATTATTTCCTAGTGTCTTTAAATAAGTATAAAATTATTTTATTCTTTTATAGGCAAACATATAAAATAAATGTATTTTATATTTATATTTATTTTGTAGGCAACCTTCAGGCTACTTCTGTTGTATGTATATGCAATCACTTCCCACTTTTCCCCAGATACAGTCATTTAATTCATCTGGCTTTCAGGCTATTCTTTCGGGAACTATTTTTACAACCCGTTATGTGGAAATTATCAAAATAATGTTTGCAAAGCAATTCTAACTTTATAATATACTTCTGCATGTTATCCATCTCATTTATTCTTCACTTACTCATTCACTAAGCTCTGCATTTGCTAGCATTCTTGGCCCTAAGCTAGGTGCTGGGGGAAAGAACTAAAAGCCATCCTCCAGTACGTAGGCAGCACATTAATGGAGTGTGGTCAGTGCTGTGAAACTATAAATGTCAGCTGACTCAGTAGTTTAGAGGTTGGGTAAATGGTTCAGATTGAGTGCAGGGCATTGTTTGCCAACAGCTGTTTTGTTTTTTATCGCGTTTTTTTTTAAACATAGAAATGAGGTCTACAGAGCAAAAGGGAAAACTGGGGAGAGGGAAGAGCAGATGCAAAGTCATGAAGGCTTAAGATGACTGAAGTCCTGGTTCAAAGAAGAGGGTGACACCAGTTATGAGCAGAGGAAAAACAAGAGGCGGACACCACAGGGCTGGAAAGTCATGCTATGGACCTGGAACTTACTCCTTAGACAGGGGAAAGTCATTGAGGAGAATTAGGGCAGGTGCGATTTCATCTGCAGTTTAAAAAGCAGCAAAGTAGGGCTCCAAAATAAACTGGAGAAGAGGTAAAGAGAAGGTATGGGGAGTAAGGGCTCCTAGTAATCCTTGAGAGAAACGTGAAAGGTGTGACCTCTACCTTACAGGTGAGGTTGAAGAGAAGGGAATAGCTTTCAGTGACATTAAAAAGTGGCTAATAAAATTAAATTTAAAAAAGGAAGTGACAAATACTTGGCATCCAATTAGATGTCACTTCTCAATGAATTTAAGTGACTTGCTTCAGTTCATTTAAATAGTAATTGTTCACTCTTGACATAGAACTCTTCCTAACTTATACTAACAGCTCTTATCACACGCCCTTTGGAGAAATAGCTTGAATTTCTAAGGAGTTTGAAATTAATATTTTAGGTTTAATTATTGTCTCTTAGTTTTTGATATGTTTCAGTTCTCTAAAGCTGGAAAAAAAAAACTACACCTAAAACTTAGTGGCTTAAAACAATAATGATGTTTTCTCTCATCACTCCCTGGGCTGTCTGGGCTCCGTTGAATGTTTTTTCTCTTTTATGTTGCATTGGCGGGGGTCACGCTGGTGTTGTCTGGTCTGCCTTATGTAGGACCCTAGTTGGGACTACGACATCCAAAATGGCTTTACACACATGTCCTGGGCCACTTCTGGGGTGGCTAAAAGGGCTGCGGTTGGTGGTATCTGTCTTCAGCAAGGATTTTGGTTTTGACATGGTGGCCCAGGACTCCAAGACTGAAATTGGAGACTGCCAGGCTTCCCGATAGCTACGCCCAGAAATGGCACAGGTGTAGTTGCATTCTATTGGAAAAGGCAATGCATTTGTTACAGATGGGGAGATGAGCCAAGAGGCCCCCTCCCCTGCCTTGGTTCTTGTCTCACTTGCAAGAGAATAAAGGGAATAATTCAAGCAAGAGACAAAAACGTATAGTGGAAATGAGATAATAAGTTTATTTATGATACACTTGTGGGCACAAAACTGTAAGCAGGCACCCAGCTAGTCTAAATGCCCCACAGATAGAGGAAATAAAATTGTTAGTAAGTTTGTTAGTAAGTTTATATACTTGAGCTGAGGCTATAAGTGAGCACTTAGCTAATCTAAGTACCTCGGCTATTAGGGTTCAGGGATTATATACGTTAGTCGGCTTTTAGGTCCCTTTCCCTTCTCCCCCTTCTAAATCTTGGGAATAATGTGCAGCTACAAAGCTTTCTTTCTCAGTTAGCAAAGGCTCTTTGTCTTAGGTAGTGAAATTGTTCCAGAGCCTCCCTTTCCCAGCATAGGTCCCTCTCTCTCTTCCTCCTGTGCAATTCCCGCGTGTGATGTACAGAACGCCTGGCAGTCTTAGTAACAGTGTTACAGAAGTTCCTTTTTCATCCCAGTCTCCACAATTCTCCCCTCCTCCTGCCCTATTTTGCTCTTAATGCTCCTGACACCTGACAATCTTATCAAACTGAGCTCAGGACTGCTGAGTTCATGGGTGACACATGTCTTCCTTTTGCTTCCAGCCTCCTGTATTGTTCTTTGTTAGGTTGGAATGGCGAGGGCCCTGTCTTTATTTCCCCACTGGCTGCTCATTCCCAGCCGCTACCTAATCTATACATGCCATCCTGACTCAAGGAGGAGAAATATTTCACTTTAGGTGGGAGGAGTGACATGAGGATATAGAAGTGAGAGGGATTATTTGGAAACGTTCTACTGTACTGCACCATTGGCACTGACCCATTTTGCAGATCATCTGAAAAGATATTCCCTTTTTTCTAATAATTACCTCCTTTGAAGGAGGCAGTATTAATTTAAGGGTATATGGTAACATAAATATTTATAGAGCAAGTTATTCCTCAAACTGACAATTTTACATAGATATATAAGAAATTACTTTTCCTTTGCATATGCCTGTAAAATATTCCTGAGACCTGTGGCTTAGATAGCTCTACAAATGCATTAAGCATCTATGCTGTACCTTGTACGCTCTTCAGTTTCAGCAGTGATGATAACATTTCATGAGCAAGCAATTCTTTTGTGATAAGACATAAATTTTATAATCATCCCATATAGGAAGAAAAATCTCTTTATAGTCTAGTAGTTTCCAATGGGAAACATTAAAAGGAGTGGTTTATATGTCCCTTTGGCACATGCGCTGGTCAATGTTAGAAAGCGGTAGGTAAAGTAGATAAAGCAAAAAGTGGAAAATGAAGAGTCATTAATTTTCTGTGATAACAGTAGGGAACCCTCTACTTTAGACCACAGTCATTGCAACTTGGCTTCCTGCATTTTAAATCAAATAGTAGTAGACTAGTAACACTTTATTCAGGACATGAAATTAATACATATAATTTACATTTGTATAGAAAAGATTCAGTAGACAGAATCATATGAAGTTTATTCTATATCATTTAAGGGTCTTAAAATGGATGTAGTTTAACGTACAAACACACTGAAAATCTGTATGATACGTGGACACCTACAATTGAAGACGACAGATAAAACCCTAAAACACACAGAACATACACACCATGACCACCACCACACCACCACCACCCAAAACAAAGCAAAACAAGTCAAAGGAAGAACAAAACAGAAAAACTTTCATCTTTAAACATTCTATGACTAATTTTTTTGGTTCAATTATGTTATGTATTTGGAAGACTAAATCCTTTTTAACTGAATATAAGGACAATCTGGATGTAGCTCCCCGCTGTTCCTCTTGCCAGAAACATCTACCCCTTTGATATCCAGGGTTGGTTTTGTTACTACTATTAAGCTATCTCTTTTCATCCTCACCCTTTCTTCCAAAGCTGGGTGCCCTGGTAAGGAGAGGCATCTCATCGTTTAAAATGGCTTCATATTTTATACAGGCAGCTGCACTAACTGTGTAAGAGCAACGGCCGGGGGTTCACTTTGTCTGTGTTTGATACAAAGGTCCACTCCCTATTACAGATGTGTGATCTGGAGAAATCATGTAAACTCTCTCTAGTTCTTCTTCTTCTGCAAAATGAGGAGATAGCAACAGTGGGTGCCTCAGTGGGCTGTGATTAAAAACTGCAGGTGGAGGCCGTGAATGTTACCATGTTACAATTTAGACGAGCACCATGCACATGTGTCAATTAAGGATTGCCTTTAATCTTTAAATTTCCACTAAATAGACATCAATAGCATGCAAAATGCATAATGTGGTCATGGCACATTAACATTACCTTCACTCTTCCTCTTTTCTAATTTTCTGGTGAGAGAACCTGAGATAAAGGTCTCTCTCAGGTCTACTTATCCAGTAACTTTGGCCATTTTCAGGGAGCTCTCCCACCCAACACCAACCCTTATCCTTAAGGATTTACTTTTTTCTTGGAGGTATTCACTCCTAAGAAATTTAGTTATCTTCCCTTTGCCAACTTAGGCTCTATTTTGGGCCCTCAGATATTCTTTTCACGTTGTATGTGTTAAATATCATTTCTCTTTTTTTTCCATCATCCTTTGAAATACTCTTTTAAAAATATTCTTTGGTTAACATGAAAGCTTGTATCTTGACAGTAAGTCTCAAATGTATCTTCTTGCTAGCAGCCCTCTGTCAGCAGTTTGGAGCTGGACTGTCACTACTGTTCAACAAAAATACACTTTCCGTGGTGTGAAAACCCATTCAGCAGCAATTTATCTTTCACCTCCACTGATTCCCCTGTACTACGTCATGGGCAGAATTGAGTACCCCCACAAATGGTGATATCTTCTTAGCTGTCACTCACACTCTTGCTTTCCAAACAGTACAAGAAAGCAAGCCTGCAAAGGAATTCAGAGGTCCTTATGATTTGTTTGCTGATGTGCCAAGGGCTGTAACTACTCTTTGGAATTACAAAAAGCCTGTTTTTCATCTTGACTGTCTTTTCAATGTACTATTCCTTTCAAAGTAAATAGTGACGGTAGGCCTAAAGAAAGAGCCAAGGAGTGGAAGAAGATAATAACCAGAACCATTATTAATAGCACCGGGTTAACACGTGTAAGCCGACAATATGAAGGAAAAAAAGGCAAATCGTATTGTTGCTGCTGCAGTGAAGAAAAGTAAATGTCAGAAAGAAGAAAAGTTGGAAAATACAACCCTGAACGCCTTTCAGTTACTTTATTGATACAGAAATATTTTCTCTGCTCTTTCCAGCTCTGTACTTCCTTGCAAAAAAAAATTTTAATAGAAGTGTTCAGGCAATAAAGATGAGAGGCAGCTCGTGTCTGGAGGGCTATAAGACACCTCTGAATTTTGTAAAGTATATGGAGACGGGAGACTGAATTAACAGTATCCCCAAATATAATAATCTGGAAGAATGTCATTGCCTGGAGTATCTTTATTTTGTCATAAGTAAGAAATGGTGGGAGAACAAGTTAAATATCATACACCACAAAATCTTGTATTTCTCCATTACTACCCCAAAGCTATAAATTTGCTGTAAACAGTAGACAAAATAATACCTGTTTGTATTAACCATGACAAAGCATAAGATTATTAAACGAAAGCAATGTTTATTGTCACATAAGTTATTTTATAATTTCTATGTTTTGTGATGATTCTCTGGTATATTCCTCACAATCATTTTATTATTTTAATACTTGATTGGAGCTAGGAAATTGATAAAACCTAACAGACTGACTGGTGTAAAGTTTACTCTAATAAGGCTGAGTAAAAATAGAGAAATCAGAAGTCCCAGATCCATTCTGGAAAAGTTGCTCTGTGTAAAACAACTTGTATTAGAAGACATCAGAGCTTCCTTTTTTTAAAAAAAAATCTAGTTTTCTTTGCACATGTCACAGTTTTTCCACATCACAAACATATGCCATTATTTGAATTATGACATAAGAATAAGAAGAGCTTTTTGATTCTTTAATTTTAAGAGCCTTTTGAACAGCCACCCCAGAATTTTTTTCAAGTCCGTTCATCTTATATTAATGGTCTAAGCAAGTGTATTATATTTCTTTTTTTATGATCTTTGTCTGTCATTTTTAAAAATATATTTTATTGATTGTGCTATTATAGTTGTCCAATTTTCCCCCTTTGCCCTCCTACATGAAGTATTCCCCATTCCTTCTGGCAATCCCACCCTTAGTTCATGTCCATGGGTCATGCATGTAAGTTCTTTGGCTACCCCATTTTATATTCCGTTCTTAGCATCCCCCTGTCTATTCTGTACCTACCAATTTGAACTTCTTAATCTCTGCACTTTTTCCACCATTCTCCCCCTTTCCCCTCCCAATGGGTAACCATCCAAATGAGCTCCATACCTATGATTCTGTTTCTGTTCTGCTTGTTTGCTTAGCTTGTTTTATAGATTCAATTGTTGATTGTTGTGAATTTATTGCCATTTTAATATTCATAGTTTTGATCTTCTTTTTCTTAAATAAGTCCCTTTAACATTTCATATAATAATGGCTTGGTGATGATGAACTCCTTCAGCTTTACCTTGTCTAGGAAGCCTCAGTCTTTTTTAGGTTGTTGAAGTTCCCAGGGGGTCCCTTGAGCATCCTCATAACCAGTGTTTTGAAGTCAGCATCTGACAGATTGCTTATCTCTATTTTATTTAGTTCTTTTTCTGGAGTTTTGTTCTGTTCTTTCATTTGGGCCATATTTCTTTGTCTTCTTTTGGCAAACTGCCTGTGTTTGTTTCTATGTATTAGGTAGAGATTTTTGACTCCCTGTCTTAGTAGCTTGGTCTAATGTAGAGAAGTGCACCTGTAAGTTGGATGGGGTGGAACCTTAGGTAATAGGCAGGGTGGGGCAATCCCTGTGAACTAGGTTGATGGTGTCTCAGATATGGTGCAGCTGCTCTGTGACTCTGTGTGGGGGAGGGCTCAGAAAAGGGGCAATGGGTGCTGCCTGGCCTCTGGAGTATTGTCTGGGAGGAAGCCTTCCCCTGACACTTGCTCTGATGCCAGACATTTCAGTTTCTCCCCATATGCCACTGGTGCCCTTCAAGCTGCTGCTCTGGTGCTGGAGCCCAGAGGGAGTGAGTCTGCATAAGTCTAAGTCCATGGCAGCCCTTTAAGAGGAGACACCTGAGAATCCTGGAGTGTCTCCTGCCACCCTAACTCCTACTGATTTTTACAGCCAGAAGTTATGGGGGCTTATCTTCATGGCACTGAAAACTTGGGCTAGGTGGTCTGGTGTGGGGCTGGGATCCCTAGCTTCCAAGATATTCCTCCTGATTTTTATCTACCAAATGTGGGTGTGGGGCTGTTTGTTCTACCTCTCCATGTCTATGCACCTCTACCCCTACTCCCCACCTGAATGAATGTGATATCTTTAATTCCTTGGACTTCCATACAGCTCAATTTTCTGATGATTCTGGGTGATAGTTATTTCATAGTTTAGTTGTAACTTTTGCTGTGGTTGTGTGAGTAGGCAAGCCATGTTTACCTATACCTCCATCTTGACCAGAAGTTTTATTATATTTCTCATCTGAGCAGAAATTTAAAGGAGAACAGTGTTGGAAACTCAAAGTTAATTTATCAAGAGGTGTTAGATAACTCTTCAAACTGTTTATAATTTCAAAGAAAAATTACAGAAAAAATTTTAAAAAGGAAACACATATTCCCATAAATTGATTAAGGGTGAGAAATGAGAAGAGGGTGGAAAACCCTAGAACAAAAATGAAAAATCAGTGAACAATTCACCATGGTAGAGGAGATCTTACTGAAAATGAAAAGCTAAATAAATAAACTGTCATTTCCACACTCAGAGATTGTCACCTGAATAAAAAATATACTAATAATTTGACATATTGTTATAAATTGATCTATGGACCTACAAAGAATATGAAGAAAAGAGTGTGCCGATTTGTTGGCTTTCAATATAAAATTGCCACCTGTAAGGGACAAATTATGCTATAGTAATTAAACTAATCTATTTATGTTTCTATTTATTTTCTCAATCATACAATAGTTTAAAATATATTATGGATATACTTTTAAAAACTTCAATAAACATGTATTGATTAGCATCTGTATACTCTGTACACAATAAGCATTGGAAATTTAAACAGATAATACCTGATGATTGCTCTTGATTCTATAATTCTCTTCAATTATATAATTAAACATGCAAACTTTAGCAGCACATAAAAATGTAAAAGTAGTTTTGGAAAATGTGAAAATATGAGATTAGTGAAACATAAACGACTTTACATAAATGTGAGAACATGGCCATATAGGTTGCTCTCTATGAAATAATATGTTCAAAATTCCAACTTCCTTCTCTTCCTTTCACTCTTAGCATCTGACACGTCTTCCTCTTTCTTGTTTTATATCCTACCTCACGTTTAAAAAAGTGTTATAAAATTAAAGGTGTATAGTATTCATTTAAGTGATGCTGACTATCTTTGTAAGGTTGCTGTAATATTTTTTTTTATTTTATATGTACAATATAAACAATCATTTGGCTTTTAAGGAAATTATGGGAAGAAAAATAGGCATTTATTTACCACTTACAATATTTTTTTCATTTTTTTTCTATACAGTCCCGTTTCCACTGGTTATCATTTATCTTCTTCCTAAAAGACAGACAGCTTCTTGTATTTTTTGTAGTGCAGATTTGCAGAAGATGATTCCTTGCAGGTTTCATTTATTTGAAAAATGACAAATTTACCCTTTAAATATTTTTGCTCAATATAAGTGGAATTGCTTTTCTTTTATCAATTTAAAATTATCTTTACATTGTATTCATATGGTGAAGTTTCCTAATATTGTTCCCCTATGTGTAATGTGGGTTTTGAGCATTATGCTAAGTGAAATAAGCCAGGCAATGAAAGACAAATACCATATGATCTCACCTATAAGTGGAACCTAATTTTTTTAAAAAAGCAAGAAAAATATAACCAGGGACACTGAAATAAAGAACAAACTGACAGTAACCAGAGAGGAGGGGGGAGGGTGATAATGGAGAAAAGAAGAGGAAGGGTCGTCAAGGAACACATATAAAGGACCCATGGACAAAATCTAAAGGGGGAAGGATTGAGGGTGGGATGTGGGTGTGGGTAGGGCAGGGGAAAGTGGTGATGGGAAAATGGAGACACTGTACTTGAACAATAACAAAATGAAAAAAAATTAAGTTATTCATTTTTTCCTTACTTAAGTCTAGCATTTTGATAATGCTTTAACTAGCTTCGGTTCTTCTTTTTTTTTTTTTTCTTATTCTTCTGACCTTCTTAAATATATAAGTCCATACTTCATGTAAAATACATATGTCTCTGCCATTATTTTATCAATTGTTATTTTTATCTCAACTCACTATCTTTTCTTCCAGAACTTAGGTTGCACTAATTTTAAACCACTTAACACTAGCCCAACACATCCCTGAACATTGGATACTTTTTTCAACATTTTTTCTCTGTGATTTTCACAATGGATAATTTATATTTATATGTGTTCAAATTCATTAATGTTTTCTTTTTGTAGTTCCTAATATGCTATAATGTCGATCTAGTAGGCTCTAGAATTTTCTTTGATTCTTTTTAGTTTCCATTTCTGTACTAATATTCTCTATCTGTTCAATTATTAATATTATCTTATGTCAAATAGCTTCAGAACTTTTAAATAAAATAAGTTTTTAAGTAACAACTTTAACAGCTTTTAAATAGCTTCAAAGATAGCTATTTTAAAATCTTTATTGCAAAGTCCAATATCAGGCTCATCTTTCATTAAGTTCTTTTTTCTTCTTCTCCTATGTTTTCTTTTCTTCCTTTTCTTCCTTGTCTTATTTTTTAAAGATTGTATTCATTTTTAGACAGAGGGGAAGGGTGGGAGAAAGAGATCAAGAGAAACATCAATGTGTGGTTGCCTTTCATGTGACCCCGACTGGGGACCTGGCCAGCAACCCAGGCATGTGCCCTGACTGGGGCCCTTTGGTTTGCAGGCCAGCACTCAATCCACTGAACCACACCAGCTAAAGCCTTTCTCATGTTCTTTTAATTGTGTCTCTTCTTCATCTTTTTCAAAAACGTATTGCAATTCCTGTTTATTTAAATTTCAAGTAAATTTTGATTGATACTAAGACATTGAGAATAATATGTTTTAGAGATACTGGATTCTGTTATCTTCCTCAGAAGAGTGCCGGTTCTTGATTTAGAAGGGATTTGAATTATTTTTTATTACCATACACTTTGGTAGTTTTTATCTTACACATTGTGAATGGCAATTTATGGAAAGCTTAAAGCATTTGCCTAGCCCTGTAACATGACAGGATTCAGTCTCCAAACTTTATCTCTCTGGGGATCTGTCAAAGTCTGGCCTTAATGTTTATCAGGAAAGTCTAGAATAAATATCAGTTTACAGTGTGTGTTCATACTCCCAAGAGTCCTGGTGTCTCAGCTGGTAGTTAGAAATATCAACAACAGGTTGACTAGAACTTGCTAACTGTAGGAAGACAAGCAGTCTAATCATCCATTACACTGCCCTTCCCTGATACTGTTCAACCTCTCCTTTCTCTGTTCTAGCAACAAAGCACAGATAGGAGTTATCTGGAAATACCTGGATGGTCTTACTCTGTAAATCCACAGCATTGCCTTCAGTCATCAATTAATAGTGAAAATGCACATGGACTCTTATACACACCTTGCTACACAACTCTATGTTCTTGATGTTCTATTCCCCAAATTCTGGAATAGAGAGAGAACATTTTTTGTCTATGGCCACACCGCTCAGAGTGTGCCTGATCTCGTCTGATCTCAGAAGCTAAGCAGGGTCAGGTCTGGCTAGTGCATGGATGGGGAGATAGCATTTTTGCTTCACAAAATTTGTATTGTGACAAATCTGGTATCACCAGAATTGGGGTAGGAGGTATAAAGTGTTCCCACACTTCATAGCCTGGAGATAGATGTAGACATTTTTATATGTATTGAGGATAATTTGGCTATGCCGATCTAAATTTAAAATCCAGCATTCCCATTTCTGGAACTCCATCTGAAGAATATTTCATGCAAATACACAAGGATATACACCCAAAGTTCCTTTCTACACTTTGCAACCATGAAGAACAATGACCTCAATGGGAGATTTATTAAATAATTCATAGTATAAACCTACCATAAGCCGTGTAGCTACAAATCATTACAAAAGAATGTAGTATAAGGACACAGAGGGGTCCAGAAGAAAATCATAATATGCTACAAAATAAATATAGAGATTCAGAAAAATTCATGGTATACATGACTCCATTTGTTAAGAAATGAACAATGCATAAACATATGCATATTATATATGCATATATATATGTGTGTATGTATCTCTAGAGCTGGCCTGGAATGAGAAGCACCAAGTTAATAACAATTACTAACCTTGTGAAGCATTAAGTAAATGAGGGGTGATTTTGTTTTAGCTTTAAAAACTATATTTACTTCTAATATTTTGTGTTGGAAAATGTACTTTATTATTATGAATAATGTGATGTTCATCAAACAAACTTAGATATCCACAAAAATGAAAATGAAATGGAGAATACAGATAAGAATGTTAAAATAGGTACAATTTCTAATTTGTCTGGAGAATTAAAAAAGGGAAATAATTGAAATTCATAAATCAACAAGCCCTTGAGGAGACAGTGGACAAAGCTGAGCATGTTATCTTAGGACATGTGTCCTCTTTCTAAAACCGTCAGGGTTATGAGGCTTGTGAATTTATAAAACAGCCCAGAGATCAGTTTGTAGATGAAGGGATTCAGGCTTGCATTTAGTTATGAAGTTCAAATTGGAAGCTGTTCAGGCAGAAAACTAATAGAAATGGGTGATAGCTAATTAACCTAAGGCTTCAAAGTAATTGCTCTGCAAGAAGCAATTTAAAAGGGACCTTTCTCTTTTTTCACTTTGGAAATAATAAAATGCCCTATTTGACATTTGGTGAATGAGTAAAAACATATGTATACACCAAAATACTGATTTTTAAAACCTTTTACCTTATCCAACTTCTTAGTACATTTTTAAAAGGGCAGAAGAAACCCAAGACCTGTGGTTCATATCACCTAGTGAAAGTCCCAGGCTTAGGTCTTTGCCATATATGGAGGCAACCAAAGTGGATTTCTTAAGTTACTAAGGCTAGGAGGATAAGGTTAGACTGATTAGTTCAGTGCTAAGCCATAGGCCTCACCACCACTCAGTACAGTCAGCTACTCAGAGGACACCGTTTGTTAGAGAAGAGGCTCTATAGTACATAATACATAACCTATAATACATAAACTCATTCCTTCTCAGAGAGAGAAGCCCCAGATTTCCTGCATTTTCTACATCTAGTTCCAAATACAGATGCTTTGGGCAATCTGGCATCCCATAAACCCAAACTAATTTCCTCTCCCCCAGGTTAGCTTGGTGTCTCTGACTGACACCTTTGTGGCACTTAAGATTCATGTCTGACCGCAAATGGGAAAATAATATCTGGGTGACGAGTTCTCATCAGAACGTATGCAACCATGGCTGCTTCCACATCCAGGCTTTAAGAGCACGTAGACTAGTTTAGGTACATGCTGAGCACCACCTTCTCTGACCATTATACAAATCTTAGGACTTTATATTACATGGCATGACTACAACATACTGAATTCTCATAAATCAGTCTCTCCAGAAACATAGTCAGTCTTCTAGTTATTTCCAAGAGATATGCTCTCAGTGATGACAACCTCCTGTAGACCCAGTATGGGAGTTTTCAGGATGGCTGCTGATAGTTGTCCAGAATTCAGCTTTTGAAAATGCTTTCTTCCCTCCCTCAGTTTTCACCTGTTGCAGTTCAATGAGTGTGTACATTTTGGACCAAAGTCTCTGGTTGACAACAGAGCAATGACATTGGTTGTTTCAGGTCTGAGTCTGCTAGAGTCAGGGAGTGACCGACTGTCCTAAAGCACACTGATTGGTGCAGGTAGCAGCATGGACACCGATAAGAGTTTTCATGCTTTACCAAATCAAAGTGGAGTTAAGTTTTTAAGATCCAAATGCATACTAAACTCATAATTTATTTACATTTTATTTTTCAATTACAGGTTACATTGAATATTATTTTATATTCGTTTCAGGTGTACTTCATAGTGCTTAGACAATCATATACTTTACAATGTTGTCCTCCAATATTACTGACTACATTCCCTATGCTGTACTTTAATTCTCTGGGACTACTTTGTGATTACCATTTTGTAGTTCTTAATCCCCTCATCTTTTTCCGCAATGTTGTTCAAGAGTGTCTAAAATTAGATTGAAATGCACCCAGGAGAGTGATCACGTTTTAGAACTGTTTGTGTGTTGAATCATGTAATAGATGTTGAATCAGAGATATGGAGGATTTAACATTATCTACTGGTTTAAAATTACTAAACCCTGTATGTTTGATAAATGACAAATCTTCTAGTATTTTGCTAGTTCTCTTTTATCTTTTTTAAAAATTAGATAATTTACATATCTTTAAAATTGTCATTTAGAAAATTATTTTAACCTGGGTCTTGTTAAACAATAATAAATCTCCTGGATTATTCTTATTTTATATCATATTAATATCTATTTGTTTTGATGTTGTTGTTTTGCAGGATTTATTTATACGTGTGGTGGAACTTTAAAAGGACTTAATGGCACTATAGAAAGCCCTGGTTTTCCATACGGATATCCAAATGGTGCAAACTGTACATGGGTAATTATAGCAGAAGAACAAAATAGAATACAAATTGTTTTTCAGTCATTTGCTCTAGAAGAAGAATATGACTACTTATCCTTATATGATGGACATCCTCATCCTACGAACTTTAGAACAAGGTTAGTATATTTTGAATGGAAGAATGGATGGAAAATATTTTATGATAAAAGCAGTTTTATTTCACAAAGGATGCTTAACATTTGTGGTACAATTATAATAAAGTCATATACACCATCTATTATTTATTTGGAAAGATATTATCCCATGAACAAATCAGCTGTGTGTCTCTGACTTTATAATACTAGTATATCAATATCTCACAAACATGAATTTAAATTGAATTATGACCTCGTTAGAGTGGTTAAAGATATTATTTTTTATCTCAAGGTTTCATTCTGGATTTTTTTATTGTTGTTAAATTACAGTTGTCCCCATTTTCCCCCCATTACATTCCCCTGCCCTCCCCACCCTCACCTCCCACATTCAATACTCCCCCCACCCTTGTCTTCTTGGTAAAGTGAATGCATATCATGTAATATGTTTTTGAGTGGTATGTACCCAGTTTTGATATACAACAATATGCAAAAATAAACACATTTAAAATAAATATTCATATGATAATAAAACATTATTTTTAGTTAATGTGTATGATTTATAAAATATAAATATCTGAAAATTAGACCCTTTCATGTCAGCACCTGGGACATTCACATCTCTGTCCATATAAATGAACTTGTTTCTTTCTAAGCTAGTTGGTAAAACAGATGTGAAAATTAGCTGACAGCCTGTCTGTTATTTCAGTGGTTTTCTGAATTTCAGTTTGACAAAGATGATATCTAAACATAACTATTTTTGCTGTCTTACAAAAAATTTCTCCTAGACGTAGATCAACTCTTATTCTTCAAGTTCAAAGTGCCAGATGTTACATATTTCACTTAGTCATAAATTGTTACCAATGTGTGTATATTTTACTTTAACTGTAGCTGTTTTTCAAACTTCTAATTCAAAATATTGTAAGCAGATAACCTATAAGAAGTAAAAGCTCTTACATTCTTGGCTGTGTTTCTCATTGGAATGGCAGTTAAAAATGCCTGAACTGTTCTTTCAAAGTACATGTCTATGCGAAGGTAAAGGTCACTAGAGTGATTACAGGTGTGGGTCTGTTTTTCCATTTTTTTCCCATGATACATTCAACACTTAGTATTTCTATTTTTTTCTTTTACACTCTTCATGTCTTTCAATATGCATCCAATTAAAAATATACAGTATGGCTGACTTATCTGACAGTGTTATTTTTATCATTTAATATTGCCAATATTAAAAAGCTGGGTGTTAATGAACATTTGAATGGTTTTACTTTGGAGGCAATGCTGTCTTGGACAATACCTAGGGGTGGAATTCTGTGTTACTGACTCAATATAGTAAATATATATATGTAAATATACATATAAAAATATGAAACTCCCAAAATGTTTTCCAAAATAGTTGCTCCATCTTGTATTCTACCATGTTACTACGAGAGTTCTCTGATTGTACCATGTCACTGTCAACACTTGAGGTTGTCAATCTTTATTGTGTTTTTACTTTGCATTTCACATTTCTGTGAATATTAAAAATATTAAGCATATTTTAAAAGTGCTATTAAAATTTATTGATACATCTTACAAGATGTGTGTTCAAATATTTTGCCTTCCTTTTAATTGGGTTGTTTGGTGTGTCTTAATATTGAAATATGTGTCTTGATGCAATGTTTATGCCATTTTTTGACAAATATATACATTGTATATGTTTTTCCCAAACTATGATTTGCTTTTTTCATTTTATTATGCTATCTTTTGATAAGCTTATGTTTTAAGTTTTGACAAAGTTTAATTAATATTTTATTCTGTTAGTGCTTTCTATGCAGTCTAATACATATCTGCTTATCCAAAGATGGAAAAGATAGTGCCTAGATTTCTTCCAAAGCTTTAGAATATTAGCCTTTATATTTAGGTTTATGGCTGGTTTTGAAGGTGTGCAAGAGTTTCGATTCATTTCATTTCATAAGGGTATTAGGATGGACTGTGTTTTAAGGAATTATAGCAATGACAACTCAAATTATAGGTCCAGTTAGCTGCTTCTGGGCACAACTATAAGTATGTATATTTTAAGTCATTTTACCATATTATCTCACCTATAAGTGGAACCTGATCAACAAAACAAACAAGCAAGCAAAATATAACCAGAGATATTAAAATTGAAAATTAAGACCAAACTGACCATGACCAGAGGGGTAGTGGGAAGGGATAGTAGGATAACTTTTTTTCTCTTGTTGCTTTTAAAATTACCTCTTTATCTTTAATTTTTGATGTGTCTTAGAATGGGCCTCTTTGCATCCATCTTGTTGGGGACTCTCTGTACTTCCTGGACTTGCATGTCTATTTCCTTCACCAGATTAGGGAAGTTTTCTTTCATTATTCTTTCAAATGGATTTCCAATTTCTTGCTCTTTCTATCTCCTTCTGGTGTGCCTATGAGGCAAATGTTGGACCTCTTAAAGTTGTCCCAGAGGCTGTTTATACTATCCTCATTTTTTAAATTCTTTTTGTTCTTGTTCTTTTTTTTTTTTTTTGCTTCCTTATGTTCCAAATCATTGATTGGATTCTTGGCTTCATCCACTCTACTGTTGATTCCCTGTAAATTGTTCTTCATTTCAATTAGTGTATCCTTCATTTCTTACTGTATCTTTTTTTTTTATGCTGTTGACATCCTCACTTAGTTCCTTGAGCATCCTTTTTAATTAGTGTTTTGAACTCATCTGATAGATTGCATACCTGCATTTTTTTAGTTCTTTTTCTGGAGTTTTGATCTGTTCTTTCATTTGGGCCATATTTCTTTGTATCCTCATTATGGCAGCCTCCCTGCTTTTTTCTATGTATTAGATAGAGCTTCTTTGACTCTGTGTCTTGGTAGTGTGACTTAATGTAGTAGGTATCCTACAGGACCCAGTGGCACAACCTCTCCTATCACCCACATTGGGTATTTACTTGAGGTGTACCCTTCAAGCTCATGTGGGCTGAGTACTCCCTCCTATTCTGGTTGAGATGTGATTGCTATATAGGTAATGGAAGGAATTTACCCAGGACAGATAGTGTCACGGACTGGCTGTGACCACTGACCACCAACCTCTGTCCCCCATGCAGTATCAGCTATGCAGGGGCAGGGTGCTGGTGTTCCAATGTGGTCTGTAGCTGTCCACTGGCTGTACAGGCTCTGGGGTTTCCTGTGTGGTACAGGGCAAGGTCAGCTCCCACCTGTGTTCTGCCTGGGGCCACCCTGCATGAGCTATAAAACAGTCTGAGATGGCTGCTAGTTGTTCTGGTCTTGGATATTCCCCAGCAAAGCCAAGCTGTGAATCTAGGCTGGCTGCTGGTAGTCCTGGGCCTGGTGCCACTTAGCAAGAGGAAAGAGGTTGGGGGCTCACTGAGGCTGACTGTTGCTTGTTTGAGAGGATTTAGGAAGTTGTGAAGCATGAGCCAAGACCAGCCATTCATATGGAAAAATCACTGCTTATAGCTTGGGTGGGCTGGTAAATTGGGTGGGACAGAATCTCCAAGGTGGGCAAATAGTATTAGCCAGGTTGATAGAGTTTCAGATATGGCACCTGCTTGCTGTCTCTGTGGCTCTGTGAGAGGAGGGTCTAATTTAGAAAAAGGACAATGGACTGCCCCCTTTCTATCTGGGAGAAAGCTGTCCCCCAACTCTCATCTTGATACCAAACACTTCAGTTTCTCCCTGTATCCCATTGGTACCTTTCAAGCTACTACCACGGTGCTGGCTCTCCAAGGGAGTGAGTCTGAGTAAGTCTCTGTGTGGGTTCTTCAAGAGGAACTGCTTGGGACTCCAGAAGTTTCTTCCATTAACTCAATCCCTACCGGTTTTTGCAGCCAAAAGTATGGGGGTCTTATCTTCCTGGCACTGGTACCCTGGGCTGGGGGTCCTGTTGTGGGGCTGGGACTCCTCATTCCCAAGATATCCCTCTTTAATTATATATACCACATGTGGGTGTGGGACCAGACCATTCCGTGTCTCCACCCCTCCTATCAGTTTGGATGGATGTGGTTTTTTTTTAATTCAGTAGTTGTCAGACTTCCATTCAACTTGATTTCTGATGGTTCTAAGTGATGGTTGTCCTATAGTTTAGTTTTAATTTTGATGTCGTTGTGTGAGGAGGCGGGCCATATGTTTACTTATGCTGCCATCTTCCCCTTTAGTTTTCTTACATTGTTATTGCCCATAGTCTATTTATACCTTCTTGGTCATAGTTATAACATATACTTCATTACTGTAGCTAAACTCTGTGCTTTATTTATCCTTTTATTGTTTTGGAATATTAATTGTTTCATGTTTGTTTTCTCACTACTGTGAAGGACAGATATAAAAGATGTAATAAGTTCTGCCATAATATCTTGTTTATTTTACAAATTTGCTGGATTTTTGACATTACCATGGAATTGACATGCCTAAGGGACATAATCATGGAACAGTAATTAGAATGAATAAACAACAGTCTGTAGCTTGAATTCCCACTTGTGTAATTGGTAGACCTTTTCTTCTTCAGAAAATGTTGGCAGTGTTCCCTTAACTGTACTTGAGCAGCCACTATGGTTCTCTTCTTACATAATTAATCTTGTCTCCTTTCTTTTCTCCGTCCCTCCCTCAATTTCCCATGTCACTTCCTAATACCCATGTTAAAATCTCTCCTCATTCTCATTGCTGCTCCTTTTACTGAAACACAGTAGTAAAAAACACAATTTTACCTCCTTTCTTGCAGGTAAAATTTTGTAGTAGAAAAAGGCTTTCCCACAACAATTATTAGAAAATACCTAAATGACTTGTTAGACCACAGAAGTAAATGGCCATAGAGTGTCCTTTGTGTCAGCTCACCCTAATGATTTAATTCTACTCCCATAGCCCCATTTCCATGCTGTCGGACGGGTTCGACTGAGAATGATATAACTCAACCTGATTTGCCATCTCTGAAGACAATCCCCTTTCAGAGTTAGAAACAGTCCCTGTATCTTGATTACACACAGTATATAATAAGATATTTCGGAAATGCAGAGGCTGTAAATTCCTGACCCACTGGCAGGGATGTTTTGTGTGTTTGTCTAAATTGCATATGTGACATTAATGATTGTTTACTCAATCAGAGAAACAATACCAGTTTTTTCTTATCTAACTATTATATTAATAACTTCCACATAATGACAATATGAATTTTGCTTACTGTTAGTTCACCTTGGTAATAAATAGCCTTGTATAGAATATATAGATTCCATACATCACAGGAATTAAGGGTAGAAATGAGTTTTTCTGTGGACAAGCTTTAAAAAGATGTGTTGTGGTTAGTACCCTCCTCTGCAACACTTTAATTTACTAAAGACTTGTATTGCTACGGGGCATGCAAGTGAATTAGGAAAAAAAAAAGCCAATTAAAATTTTGATGCACCGTAGGCAATTAAATGCTCCCCTCCTTATATATCATTCCTCACTTTGTAGCATTCAAATTAATTATTGGATAGATCTCAAGAATGAGCTTTTTAAACTTTTTGTCAACATAAAAGACTCTTTAAAATCTGAGTAATGCAAGGACTGAAAAGTACATACAATCACTTATTGTTTATACCAGGCAAGTTTCCAAAAGGCATTGAGGTGGGGTTTAAAACAGACTAAATTAAACCATTAAAGCCGGGATTAAAACATAAAGCAAAAGATGTCAACAAGCAATTTTAAACACTTTGTTTTATGATTAATATGTATTCAATCTTTTATAGGAAATCTATGAAACATTTACTTCCCTTACTCTGCTTTTGGTATCCCAAGAGCAAACTATACATGGTGTTGATAAATTACCTGGTAGAAATATTCCTTGTGCAAGTCACTTACTCTCCATAAACATTCATTTTCTCACTGGTACCCAGTGGCACAATCAAAGTGCCTGTTTGATTATCTCACAGAGAGTAACTTGACGTTCTCATAAATATAAATGTTTTAGCAAAAGAACACTTTGTATAGTAACCTCAAACTCTAAATAGCAATTTCAGATTGGATATTCCAGAATTAATTCCTTGTGATTTCTCTTAGATTTGTTAATATACGATATTTTAAGGAAAGCTACAGTTACTCGGTATCTGTTAAAAACTTACATTGTCTAATACCCACTCTATGTCATGCTATTTATATACACTTCTCATAACATCATTGCAGACATTGTTCCCAATACTCTTATTATACAGATGAAGAAGTTAAATTTCAGAAATATCAATAACTTATCCAAGGTCACAAAATTAGATTTCTGAAACAATGAAGCTTGAATCTTAATAGGTTAAAGCACCGCTAATTGGTTATATTTATTTACATTTCTCCATTTTGGGGAATGATGGATTAGAAAATTTACTTTAAATTAGACAAACTCAGAGTCAGATAACTTTTATTGACCACTTATTTTGTAAAGTCATTTTACTAAATATAAATTTAAAGTTCGATAACATTAAAGGCACATATTTATATGAGAATCCACTTTTTTAAAAAACACCTATTTGCTGTTATGACATGACATGCATCCAAAGGCATATATACAGTGTCATAAGTATAACTGTGTGGTGGGGGCAGGCATAAAGAGGGTAAAGGGGGATAAACGGTGATGGAAGGAGACTTGGCTTTGGGTGCCAAATGCACAATACAGTATACAGTTGCTATATTATAGAATTGTACACTTGAAACCTATAGAATTTCATTAACCAGTGTCACCCCAATAAATTCAATAAAATTTAAAAAAATAATTGTATAAAACAGAACTAACTATTCTTTCATAAATGTTTAGGTTTGACATTCTTATGATAACTAGAAGTTATTGAGTCCACACAAAAAGAACTACGTGTATCAACAACAATATACAATTTGGGCTAAAATTTGGGAAGACAAAAAGAAATTAAGTTTAGGGTTTCAAGAAACTTCAATAAAAATTTCTTATATAGTATTTCTCATTAAATATAGATTTAAAAACACTAATCTTGGAAAATAGAAAGGATTGTAAATTTGGACACATACCAAACATAAGGACTTTTATAAAATCAGTGACAAAATATTGTGTCAAAATACTGTTACCCTCAAACTATTTTAAAATCAACACATTATATTTGTATTATACCTTCCTTTAAAAATTCAAAATCAGGATAAAATTTCAGAATACTGTTTACAAAACGTGAAGCAAAAGTAGGTTTATAGTTGTGAGACCACAAATAGTATAGAGTTTAGTCCTATACTATTATTTAGTAATTGCTGTATTATTGTCCATACAAATAACTGTAAACCCACCATGTATATGACCTTCTGCTTGGTGGATAAGAGGACTGAAAATTCATAGGATCTGTAAACTCCTCACAGCAGCATCTAATATATTAACAGTATTTTTTCAATGTATAAAAAAATTACAGCAACTCCATGCATTCATTTTAAAAATAGTGTTTCCTAATTGTAAAATGTCAAACTACATCTAGGTGAGACAGGATTGTTGGAAAATACTCAACCAAGTAGAAAAATAGTGTTAATGGAACTGCTTTCTCACCAGGAATGTTAGTGTACTGGAACTAACTCACCATTTAATGTGTCAAATGTATTTTCACACGAACTACCTACATTCTCTTCACAATCTTGAAAAAATATTTTACATATGAAATATGTAACTATGAAACACACAACTTATTATTATATTAGCACGAACACCAATAGGCCTACCATGGAACAAGGAGAATGCAAATGTTTCCTCTCCATCCAATCCCTGCTGTTACTCTGACCTCTCACCAGTAACAAACATTCCTATAATATAACCATCATTTCCTTTAATTTTTCAAAACAATATAGTTTAATCATACACCATTATCAGTAGAAACACAAAGGTTAATTTTGCTTATTCATTGGTAAGTTTTATGAAATATGTATCACACTGTTACAGCTTTCTGGGACTCAGTTTTTTGACTCAACATAATGTTTGTAGGAGTCATCCGCAATGTGGCACATGCCTGTACATCCATTTTCATTCATTTTTATTCAATCTATGCATATACTATACTTCAATTATGAATACAATATTCATTGTCTGTTTTGTAAAAGGTAATCATTTCTACTTTTTTTCAGTTTTGCCTTCACAAAAATATAGCTATGAATAAACTTGCATATATTTTCCAGTAGAGAGTAAAAGAGAATCTATTAACTCTCAGATTAGAATAACTGATTCAGTGTATACAGAAATGCAGTTCAGATTTATTCAAATTTGTGTAATGCCAATTGTTTTCCAAGTGGTCATACCTGTTTACAATACCACCAACAATTTATGATGAATTATTATTTTTAAAATATTTTATTTCTTTTTAGAAAGAGGGGAAGGGTGGGAGAAAGAGAGGGAGAGAAACATCAATGTATGGTTGCCTCTCACACACAGCCTACTGGGGACCTGGCTCACAACTGGGCATGTGCCCTGACTGGGAATCAAACCAGCAATGCTTTGGCGCACAGGCTGGTGCTCAGTCCACTGAGCCACACCAGCCAGAGCTATGGTGAATTATTTTTAATGTATAGTAACTTTTTGACAATCCACTGGGTGTAAAATGGTCTCATGGTTCAAATTTGTATTTTTCTAATTGCAATGAAGTTGAGCTTCTTTCCTTAGACCTTTACCATAAAAAGTTGAAAAAATTCTACTTGTTTAAAAATATTTTGTACATTAACTTGTAAGTTAAAAATAGAAAAAACAAACCCATTACATATTAATATAAAAAACATAGCTTCATTAAAATAATTATATTTGCAAAACAAAAAATAAGGGGAAGTTTGGCACCTAAAAATAATTTTGCAAATATCTTTAATGTATGCCTTTATAAAACCATGTCTGCTCCGGCAGTACATCTGTGGGAAGACATTATTTTGATTTGAAATATGTGATAATCTAACTTTACAGAGATATGCATTTGGAAAGGAGAGATTATTTAAATGACTCTCTTAGAAAATTGTAGATATTCTTCTTTGCTGCCATATCAAAATTTGACTAGCAGAAATTTCTTAAAGGTTAGTAGTAGGGCAGAATCTGAAACCAGGTCAAAGGACTTCTCATACTGTTACATTAAAATCCACTGGTCGCTGTTGCACTTTATTTTTTTATAATTGGTGATTTAGTTTATTTATTTATTGTTTTATTGTTTTTAATTGAATTTATTGGGATGACATTGGTTAATAAAATTATATAGGTCTCCGGTATACAATTCTACAAATCATCTATATATTGTACTGTGTGTTCACTACTCCAACTCAACTCCCCTTCCATCACCATTTATTTCCCCTATTCCAATTTTTACTCCCCCTCCCCCCTGGTTATTACCATGTTGTTGTCTGTGTTTAGTTTTTTTTTTTTTTTTTGCTTAATGCCATTACTATTTTTACTCAGCACCGCAACATCCATCCCCTCCCCTCTGACAGCTGTTAGTCTGTATTCTATTTATGAGTCTATTCTAAAGGGCCTTCTTTAAGAAAAACAATAAGGAGAAGAAGGAAGAGAAGAAGGAGAAAAAGGAATAGAAGAGGAGGAGGAGGAGGAGGAAGGGGAGGAGGAAGAAAACCGAGGAACATAGTTAAAAGAATAAAATGGCAATAAATGTGTACCTATCAATAATCACTTTAAATGTAAATAGTTTAAATGCTTTAATCAGAAGACATAGTGTAGTTGAATGGATCAGAAAACAAGAAATATATCTATACTGTCTATAAGAGACCCACCTCAGAACAAAAGCTACACACAGTCTAAAAATAAAGGAATGGACAAAGACATTTTATACACATGGAAATAAAAATAAAGCTGTGGTAGCAATACTTATATCTGACAAAATAGACCTTAAAACAAAGGCTATAGTAACAGATGAAGAAGTTGATTACATAATGATAAAGGGAGCAATCCAACAAGAAGGTATAACTTTTGCAAAAATGTATTCACTCAACATAGGAGTACCAAAATATGTAAAGCAGATCTTGATTGACATAAAGGGAGGGATCGACAGTAATATTGTCATAGTAGGGTATTTGAACCCTCTATTGACTTCAATGGGTAGATCTAGTGGAAAGAAAATCAACAAGGAAACATCAGCCTTAAATGACACACTAGATAAGATGGATTTAATTGATTTTTTTTCAGAGCATTTTACAGCAAAGCAGAATATTCAATATTTTTGCATTTTTGTATATTTATTTTTAAGTATATTTTATTTATTATATTATTACAGTTGTCCCATTTTTTCTCCCCTCTACTCCCCTCTGCCCTGCACCCCTCTCCCACCAGCATCCCCCCCCTTAGTTCATGTCCATGGGTTGTACATATAATTACTTTGGCTTCTCCATTTCCTATACTATTCTTAACCTCCCCCTTATCTATTTTGTACCTACAATTTATGCTTCTTATTCCCTGTACCTTTTCCTCCATCCGCACTGATAACCCTCCATGTGATCCCCATTTCTGTGATTCTGTTCCTGTTCTAGTTGTTTACCTAGTTTGTTTGTTTAGATTCAGTTGTTGATAGTTGTTGCGAGTTTGTTGTTGTCATACTGTTCACATTTTTGATCATCTTCTTTTTCTTAGATAAGTCCCTTTAACATTTCATATATAAGGGCTTGGTGGTGATGAACTCCTTTAATTTGACCTTATCTGGGAAGCACTTTATCTGCCCTTCCATTCCAAATGATAGCTTTGCTGGATAGAGCAATCTTGAATGTAGGTCCTTGACTTTCATGACTTTGAATACTTCTCTCCCACACCTTCTTGCCTGGAAGGTCTCTTTTGAGAAATCAGCTGATAGCCTTATAGGCACTCCTTTGTAGGTAACTCTCTCCTTTCCTCTTGCTGCTTTTAAGATTCTCTCTTTATCTTTAATCTTGGGTAACTTAATGGTGATGTGCACTCAACTGATTGTCTTACAGGAACTCCTTTGTAGGTAACTGTCTGGACCACACGTTAGGACACAAAAGAAGTTTCAATAAATTTAACAGGGTTGAAATCATATCAAGCATATTCTCTGACCATAATGGTAGGAAACTAGAGATCAATTACCAAAAAAACAAAGGAAAACAAACAAAAGCAACAACAGCTGAGAAACACACACAAAGACATGGAGGCTAAATAGTATATCACCAAACAAGGAATGGGTTAACACTGAGATCAAGGGAGAAATCAAAAGATACCTTGAAACAAATGAAACTGAGAGTACAACAACCCAAAATCTATGGGACACAATGAAAGCAATTCATAGCAGTACAGGCCTACCTCAAGAAACAAGGAAAATCTCAAATAATCTAAGTTTATACTTAAAGGAACTTGAAAGAGAACAACAAACAAAGCTTAAAGTACCATAAGTAGAAGGAAAAACATAATAAAGATCACCACAGAAATAAACAAAATAGAGTCACAAAAATATAAAATATCAATGAAACCAAGATCTGGTTCTTTGAAAAGATAAATAAGATTGACAAACATTTACCAGACTCATCAAGAAAAAAAAGAGACTGAGAGAGAGGGAGGACCCAAATAAATATAATCATAAATGAAAGAGGAGAAGTAACAACTGACACCAAAGAAATACTTGTATTTTTCTGGATAAAGAATAATCATGTTGGGCTCATGTTGAAAATAAAACGTTTGATCTGGTGTGTCAAGTTTTAAAAGCCATGTAAGTGGTAACAACAAGTGGGCATCTGGATAAACAAATCTGGAGCTGAGGGGAGGAAGAAGAGCAGTTAAAACCATGGCTTTAGATGAGAACACAGTGAGGCAGAAAAGATGTTGTCTGAGGACCGAGGTGTTGGCACTTCAGACATGGAGACTAGGGAGGTCAGGCTGCAGCAGCAGAGGGGGATGTAAAAGGCAGAGGCCAAGGAGGTAAGATGAAACTAAGAGAGAAAGGAATCTTAGGACCAAAGTGAAGAAAGTCAAAAGAGGTACAATGACATGAAACATTTTAGTCGTTTTATCTTGACAATGTACAGAATGATTTCTTAAAATGCTTTACATGCAGTAAAACATTTCATAACAGTATGAGAACTAATTCATGATTTAATTTTAGCTAGTCCAATTTAAAATGTTTGGACCTGAAATATGATTATTTTAAAGTACTAGATTAATGGTCTGAGGGATTTTGCACTTGATGTTAAAAATTTTCATTTGATAACACTAAATTAGTTCATAAATCATGTCCAAATCCACTAATTAATTAGGTAGAGAAATGACTGTACATATGCTCTATGTCATTGCATTCTCATATTAATTATGCTCCATGATGTATTCCAAAGAAGAAAGATTATAATTTTATTCAACCTAAAATGACTACAAGGTGCTATGTATTCATAAGTTGTGTGTGTCTGTACCACGAGAAGTTTTCAAGGTGCCATGTCATTTGCCAGTTGTGAGTTTTATAGGTAGATAGATATAGATAATAATATCAAAGTGCAGTTGTGAAAAAGTATTAAAAAGTGGTGTCAGACATAGTGGGTGTAATTAATGGTTATGTGCCTCTTGCAAGAGTAGTCATATTCTCAAATGCTTCTATCCATTAGCTTTGAAATTACAAAGTTGACTTAAACAGAACCAAAACTATTCTGAAAAAGTCATCACTTTCCTAAATTTTAGAATGTCTAAGTTAAATTGTATAGTTCCTTTATCAGAACATCTTCAATCACTACCACCTTAAAGCTATATTGAAAACTCGGCAATTACAGTGTTCTATTTCATGTACCATATAATACTATTTCTTACTACATTTTTTACGTGTGTAAATCCATAAAATTGGAGAGTGCACAGAATCTCAAAACCTTCTTTATAATAATTTAAATTGATTCAATTTAATAGTCATTTTCATCACTGGATCATATGACAAAGAATATAGACCACACACACACACACACACACACACACACACACACAGAGGAGTCACAACACTATCCACATATTATTATCCTATCATCAGTCCCTACATTATCTAAGGAGGGACATTGAGTGTGCAGTCATTTTTCTTTTTGGAGCAAACT
This sequence comes from Desmodus rotundus, assembly GCF_022682495.2. Taxonomy (NCBI): domain Eukaryota; kingdom Metazoa; phylum Chordata; class Mammalia; order Chiroptera; family Phyllostomidae; genus Desmodus; species Desmodus rotundus. Next base: position 18,271,270 of record NC_071394.1, read on the forward strand.
CTTTAATGTCTGAAAAAAATAGACGAACAAAATTCCATACTTCTAATATACATGTTTCAAATATATAAATAAATAATATTAATCATAAATTTTGCTAAATCTGACAGATCATGAATATTGCCTTTCTGGGAATTAGAAAGAGCCAATATTTTCTTTTTTAAGAATTAACTGTGTCTTTCTTTTTTTTCTTTTTTTTTAATTGTTGTTCAAGGACAGTTGTTTCCATTTTTCCCCCTCCACTCCCCATGCTCCAGTTGTCCCCACCTCCCACCCTTGATCCTACCCCCTTTGGCTTTCTCCATGTGTCCTTTATTCAGGTTCCTTGACAACACTTCCCTGATGTTCCCCTATTATCCCTCTTCCCCTCCGCTCTGGAAATATGAGCAAAATGAAAAGGGAACGAACTGTATGGGAAAATATATTTGCAAATGATACCTTGGACAAGAGTTTGATCTCCAAAATATATAAAGAACTCATACAATTCCTGTCCAGGAAGACAAACAATACAATTTAAAAATAGGCAAAGGACCTGAACACACACTTCTCTAAGGAGGACAACCAGAGGGCCCAGAGACATATGAAAGGATGTTCAGCATCACTAGTCATCAGAGAAGTACAAATTAAAACCACAATGAGATATCACCTCACACCTGTCAGAATGGCCATCATTAATAAATCAACAAACAAGTGTTGGAGAGGATGCAGAGAAAAGGGAACCCTAGTGCACTGTTGGTAGGAATGCAGACTGATGCAGCCACTGTGGAAACAGTATGGAATTTCCTCAGAAAACTAAAAATGGAACTGCCTTTACCTGGCAATTCCACTGCTGGGATTATACCTTAAGAGCCCTGAAACACCAATCCAAAAGAAACTATGCACCCCAATGTTCATAGCAGCACAATTTACAATAGCCAAGTGCTGGAAGCAAGCTAAGTGCCCATCAGTAAATAAATGAATCAAAAATCTATGGTATGTTTACGCAATGGAATACCATGCAACAGAAAGAAAGAAGGAGCTCCTACCCTACGTGGCAACATGGTTGGAACTAAAGAGCATTATGCTAAGTGAAATAAGCCAGGTGGTGAGGGACAAATACCCTATGATCTCACTTATAAGTGGAACCCAATCAACAAAACAAACAAGCAAGCAGAATACAACCAGAGACATTGAAATTAAGAACAGACTGGCAGTAACAAAAACAGCCATTAATTTTGAGTTAAATTCTCATTGATGTGTATTGCATAAATGGCTCAAAAAATAATTGTCAGTATGGAAGAATGCAAAGCATACATTTGTAAAGTCATGATTTTTTCCTTAATGAATGTCAGGATTTTGGGAACTTGTGGGGCATCAGTTGACTCACTTTCTGGAATTGAATTCCTAAGAATCCCGTTCTCATCTGGTCTCTTCCTCCCTCCCTCTCTCACCCTCTCCCTCCTTCTCCTCCTCTTCCTAATTGAGAAGCTTTACCAATGACTGGAATGTAATAATGCTCTCATCTCTTTCTTTGTCATTGTTTTGCTTTAAATTTACTGTAAGCAAATAACATATAATCAACCTTTACTAATTTAAATCCAAAATAATCAAAAGTTCTAGGAATGCTAAATTGGAGGAAAGAAAAAATGTAGAAGAGCATATATTTGAAAAACTACTTGGATTATTTATTCAAATAATCCAAGTTTATTATAAGTATCAATGATTGGGTACTACAGGAAGAAAATTCTAATAGGTGTGTAAAAGAACTTTCTAATTCTCACATTTTTCATTGGGAGGGGACAACAATAGTAACAAATACTTTTGTAATGCTTTATAAATGCCATTACTCCAAGTGGCATGCTCCTATTAACTTATTTAAAAACTGACAAAAACTTAAAGGATAGGTTATAAATATGTTCATTTACATTTTGACAGTTAAAAAACAGAATGGGAGGGAAGTGATCTGCCCAACACCACAAAATAGTAAATGACAACATTGAGATTTACTCCAGGTATTTCACTCAAGAGTTATCACTTAGTATGTTTATTCCACTTAGATGAGCCCTGGGTAGGTTCATTATGCAATTATGGTACAAAAAATATTCAGCATGTGCTAGACACTGTGTTACATTTTTACAAGCAATATCCCATTTAATCCCCATAATATTACTATGGGATAATTTCTAGTATTAAACTCATTTTTTTGGATATAGCAGTAAACCCAATATCAAAGTGATGATAAGCAGTAGAATTATATGTTCTAGAATCCAAGCTCATAGTCAATAACTTCAACTGCTTCTTAGAAACCCCAGACTTTGGAAATAATATGTTCATTAATAATTGCAGGTGTTTAAGCAATCTGAGGACACTTTTAAATAGGTTTAATTGTCTGACATTGATTAATTGTCCAACATACCATTCCTGTACTTCAAGTTTTCTCAGTGCCTCAATGAGACTGCCTTTGGGATTATAATCATCTATAGCTTTAAAGATAAATGAATCAATGAATTTAATAAAAACTAAGATTATGAAGAAGGGACAATATTTGCAGCAGAGAGAGAAGAAATTGAAAAGGGTGGGTTTTGAAGAAAATTTCTAGTTATATTTCTGTGGTTACCATAAAAATATTGATCTTTAATATGAAATTCCACATCACTGGGAAAAACACATCACTGAGTTTTATATACAGTTTCCGGCACAAATAATGCCCCTTTTTTATTACAAAATCTTTTACTACAAACTCATAAACATGTAATTCTGTAACATAACAATATCACAGTTAAGCACACCATATGACATTTTAGGTGAAATGTTCAAATTAAAAGTATAAATTATTACGCCCATATTATTACCCTACCAACCACACTCAAGCAGGCGTTACTTCTGCTGAAACCTCTATGGACTGACTCTAGATACAATGAGGTAAGGATATTGTCAGCTGTTTTCTTTATTGGGTAGAGATTTCTTACATTTGCCCATTCCTTGGGGTTCATACAAAAAAGAAAAAAAAATACAGAACTTACAGCAGAAAAAGACTTAAGATTCTGAATTTAAGCCTGGGCCATTAAGTATTACAGAAAACCTGCACTAACTTTCAGGAAATAAGGAATTTGTAGAAATTATGGAAAAGCACCTGTGATGAGTTCAATTGTTTGTAGCACCAAAACAATTACATAAATAAGAATTTTGGTAATGTGGTAGAAAAACTTCACCTTTAACACACACTGCAGCCCATGCAACCACGGGCCAAGGCATCACGATGCTGACACTTTTAATTTACATTCCAAATATGTTAAAACTGTGTTCTTTGGCAAAATCTACCAGAGAAACCAGTGACAATTAGAGATATTCTGGGAAGTGTAGTTCTAAGATTTAAAAGCATGTAATACAATGGAAAGAATAGACAACAGTGGCAGTGGATTCTGGTTGCTTACCTGTTCATCTATATGTTATTATGATCATAGTTATATCCATATTTACCCCAATCCCAACCCATATGTGTATCAGCATGTATTTAATTTCCAATTCTAGAGCTACACCTAGCACATGGTCCTAACATTATGCATTTGCCTTGCTCACACAGGATGCCTTCTTCAGGAATTTTGTATTTGATAGCAGCCTCAGGTCATTTACTCTCAGCAAACGACATAATTATTCAAATATTGCCACAGCCATCTTTTCCTTTAATAGTACAATTACTGCCATCTTCACATAACCATGAATTATTTGCTGTGCTTCATGTACCCAGATATCAATAGGGTATGCTTGATTTATTCTCACTGAACAGTCATTACTTTAAATATCTACTTGTTCCTGCGGTTTTCTCATTCGTTTTGAAATTAAATAGGTTAATAGTTTGTTTCAGCAGAGAATTCCCTGTGTGTCACCTGCTTCATTTTTAAGAACTGTATAACCAAAGTGAAACTGTAAGGTAATTCATATCCAAAAATCTTACTGTATGTCATGATAAATCGCTGTGAAAATGTTTTGGTGTTGTAGGCACAATTTATCTCAGCCATAGCATGCCAGATTTGGATGGAAGGGCATGGGATTTTGAATCATATCACTAATGAAATTGATTTTTAGTGGCTATTTTTTAGGTTCCAGAAAATACACTAGGTAATTCCACATGAATTCTATTACTTAATAATCACCAAGTTTTGAGAGTTGGGTAATGTTACCACTTTTATTTTTAAGAAAAGCCCCTCTCTCTCCTTCACTCTGTTTCACCATTCCCCCTGTCTATTTTTCCCCAATCTCATTATAAGCAGTAATATGTTACAGACTTTTTTTAAATTGAATTTATTGGCATGGCATGGTTAATAAAATTATACAGGTTTCAAGTATGTAACTTTACAACACATCATCTGTATAATTGCATTTCACATTCACCACCCAAAGTTAAGTCTCCTTCTGTCACCATACTCATACTTTTATAATTTAAGAGATAAAGCTCTAAACCATTGATCAAAATGGAAATGACAAAGGAATTTAGAAAACAGTTTGAATAGGTCTCTTGTGGGATGTAGCTTATACAGGAAAAAAAAATTAAAGCTCTAAATGTTTTTATATTCTAGAGAAACTGCTACATAAGTGCATACCTGTGAACTTTTACAAAGATGTTGATGAAAACACAGTGGGCAAATTCTAAACGACCCCAATGTCCACCAACAGTAGAATGAATCAATGAAGTATGTGTGTCTATTACAATGTCTTCCCATACAGCAGTGGTTCTCAGAATGTGATCCGTGGATCCTTGAAGGTCCTGAGGCATTTTTAGGGGTTCCACTAGATCAGAACTATTTCCATAATAAAATTGAGTCATTATTCACCTGCTTCACTGTGCTGACCTTAGTTCTCATGGTACAAAAGTAATGGTGGGTAAAGCAGCTGGTGCCTTAAAGAATCTCAATTAGTCATCTCAAACTGTACCAGTATTCACTAGTCACTGAATTCTTTATTATATCATACCTACAATGCAAAACAAAGAAAAAAGGAAAAAAAAGTGAAGAAACCCAGTTGTACTAAAAAATGTTTATGTTGAAGCTATAAATAATTATTTCATTAATATCAACCCACTAGTGCCCTTGTTTTTAATGACTTTTGTGTCCAAATAAAAAGTATGCAAAAGCCCCTTCTTGTTCCTGTGAAAATATGATGGCTGTCTCAATGAAAAACAGTTACCCGCTTGAACTGTCAGCTGAGCTGGCCACCTTTTTGATGAAACAAACTTTTTACTTAATGTGGTTACTTTTAACCACATAAATTATGGTTAGTTGCACTTGCCTATTTGGTACATATTTTCTAAAAAAAAAAAAAAATTAACTTGACTTGTTCCTTCCAGGAAAACAACTGACATGACTTGTCGTCAATAACAAAGTCTGAGTTTCCAAGTAAAATTAACTTACTGTGGTTGGCTATTTGAAAAGGAAATAATAAATGCACACTTCAAATTTTCTCAGCTTCAATTTAAGTAGGGTGAGCATTGCAAGATCTAGTATGCAAAATCCCTTTGGGGTTCTCAGTAATGTTTTAGAATATAAGCAGACCTAAGACAAGGTTGAGAACTACTGCTATATAGCAATAAAAATATATGCTCATTTCAGTATAGATTGATCCCACACATAGAATGTTGGTAAAAAAATAGCAATTATGTAAAAATATAATTCTATTGCATACAAATTTTACACAATAATTAAAATGAGAAAAATAAAAAAGGCAATTCATAGAAATAAAAATTTATGTATTCTCATTTATTTTAGAAAAAAATATCTCATGAATATGCTTTTTTAATTTTGTTTTTTCTTTTAGGACTTGGAAAGTTTCGATTATAAATTACCATAAAATATTTTATTTATTTATTTTCAGAGAGGGGCAAGGGAGGGAGAGAGAGAGGGGAGAAACATTGTTGGTTGTCTCAAGCACACCCCAAACTTGGAAACTGGCCCACGACCCAGGCATGTGCCATGACTGGGAATTGAACTGGCGACCTTTTGGTTTGCAGGCTGGTGCTCAATCTGAGCACACAAGCTAGGACCTATAAATTACCTAATTCTATAAAATTGCTTGTAATTATGTGCAACAAATTATTAGCCAAATAAGTGATAATTTATGGGTACAATGTCAAATATTTGCTCTGTAAACATAAACAATATTAAACAAAAAGTAATTACATATAACAGAACTTACTAGATAAACTGATAAAACAAAATTACTCTTCATTTTTAAAACATGAAAATAAGATTTCATGTTTAGGTCACATCTCTTCAGTATTAAATTTCACTAAATACTTCCCACTCTTTATAAATATTTCTAACAATTAGGAAAATAATTTACTTGACAAAATTGTAAATGTTTAGTTGTAAAAATCAGGAGTATGTACAAAGACATATTCTCACAATTCTTTTCCCAAAGTTTGAATTAATATTTTCACATAGGGGATGAATATGATCGCTATAATATGTAGTAATTTACATAAATAGTAAATTAATATATTTATATATATTTACAGTAATCACTTTTGATCAGTGAGTTCTAATCAACATGTCATAAATTCATGCATATGTGTATAAATGTATATGCACAACTTATACAAAGCTTGGGGAGATGACAAAATTACTTTAATGCTCTTTAAACCCTATTAGGTAAAATGTCTATTATTCTAACAATTAATTCCTTTTTGTTTTAGGTTAACGGGATTCCACCTGCCTCCACCAGTGACAAGTACCAAGTCTGTGTTCTCACTACGTTTGACCAGTGATTTTGCAGTTAGTGCTCATGGCTTTAAAGTGTATTATGAAGGTAAGTGATGGTGGTATAAAAGGACCACGGCCTAGTGTGCTATAGTCAAACCAAAATTCTCCAGGGTGGAAATGGAGGAATCATCTGGGAGAAAGATACAGTTCTTCCTGTTATCTCAAATCCTGTCCCCAAATTCACTTTGTTATTCATCATTAATATATGCCTATATTAAAATGCTAGAATTAATTGGTTCTTGTGTTCCATAGCAGCGCACCTAGACATAGAAAAGTCTTTCCCTTAAGTCTTAGGAGATGAGACCAAGAAATCACTAAAGGGTTAGACATTAACAAAAGGGAACAAAAGGTGAGAGAAACAGGAAACTAGGCCTGATTAGAGAATCAGGCGCCACGGTCTCCACCCTGTCCCCCCCTGTGCTTTGCTTGTCTGCCAGAAAACAAACTAGTAATCTGTCTTCTCTGCAGGTTAGAGTCAACAGTTAAAGGCCACTAAGATACAAGAGTTAACATCTTCCATTGTAAACTAACCTTTCCAGACCTACAGATCTATAATACCTTAATAACAAAATGGAAATTTAAAAAGGTCTTGATAGGGAAGGGTTATTTTTTTTTTGTTTTTGTTTAAGATTTTATTCCTTTATTTTTAGAGGGAGGGGAAGGGTAAGAGAAAGAGAGGGAGAAAAAGTTTATGTGTGAGAGAAACACAACCAGGGGCCTGGTCTGCAACCCTGGCATATGCCCTGGCTGGGAATCCAACCAATGACCTTTTGGTTTGCAAGATGACGTTCAACCTGCCGAGCCACACCAGTCAGGGCAATACTGACGGTTTTCATCTAGAAGTTTGTTACAAATTCATTTGACATCAAAACATGACTTGAACAGATTGGAGGCCATTTATAATCTGTATTTATCCTACATAGTGAGGGAATTTATGTGCCACTACAGAAATATTGTTTGATAATGAGGTGTTACCCCAGGCTCTGTTGAGGGTATTAAAACTCTAGAATCTGCATGTTTTTCTTTTTAAAATGTCAGAAAATTCTAATGCAAAATAATCTATTCCTGAGGCTTTCAGATAGAGGTCATGGACTTGTAATTTTTTTCTGTAATTTGACAATAAAATTCTCACCTAGTTTAGGTAACAGCCCCTGCCTTACCCACCTCTAGGACTCTATCAACCAAATCTTAATATTGTCATAAGAGGTACACAAACGTAGTAGCGGGGGTGGTTATTTTCTACAGCACATGATAATTTAAAATATGGTATGTTAAAGAGCACACTAGAGAACAATCACATAGGAAATACAATTTCTTTAGAATAAAGGTTAACAGTTTGCTTGTGGGAAAAGTTTCTAACTAAACATTTCAGCTAGTGCTACCCTTCTCACTAGGAAATAAAAGTGCCCTCTAGCAAACAATTTGGTAAAAATCTTTTCTCTTTTTCACATCTTAAACAATGCCACATTACAACAGTGGTGATCACTATTTGCCGCCTCATACATCTCTGAACTGCCTTGTCTAGCGAGGGAGGATGCATTCCAACACTTATTTTCCTCCATTTTGAGAGTAATCATCATTATTTTAAAGGTGTTTTTGCAACAGTTGAATGTTTTTATCTTGGCAACTTAATCCCTAGTTTAAAACACGGAGATTTCATTTTAAGTAATGTAATTTTGGCAACATTGAAGGAGTTAGTAATACAATAAGTTTCTACTAAAGGCTCCTTGATAGAAAAACCTGTCTCTGTGCATCAACATACAAAGATATTTTAGGTTTGTTGGTTCTTGCAGTAAGTACTAAGTATGCTGAAAATGTAGCAACTTGGAAGATGAATTATGATGTTGCTGTGTTTTCTGGTGTTACTGTCAAGTTTTATAAAATATACTAAAAAATATTTTCTAAGCTCCCTATTGTTTCTGTATGTGCAACATTAAATTTCTGCCAGACTTTTCTGCTTCAGTGAAATGGACTCATATATCTTCAAGACATTTAAATGCATGTGTGGGAGTTCCTGACTTAAAATATAAGGTGCTAGGCATCCAGGTAGTATTAAGGGAATGGCTACCATGCTGCAGAAATCTCCAGGTATTGATTTGTGATGGCTATCCTTTACTGTGTATATTAGTTTTATATTGCTACCAAAACAAATGACCACAAATTTAGCATCTTAAAACAACAGAAATGTATTATCTCATATTCTCTGCTCTGGGTCACAAAGGCTGAAATAAAAATGTCAGCATCTTGGGCTCTTGTCAGAAGATTCTGGAAAGTCTACTGCTCATAGCTCCTACAGGCCTCGCTCTTCCTTATATTCCCTTCCTGGGGCCCCATCTCTGAGAGCCATCAACTGGAGCACTGAGTCCCTCTCGTACCTGGAATCTCTCAGCCTTCATGTCCTGACACATCTCTCTACCATCTTCTTTCCCTCCGCATATGTGACTTCAGCTGGAGATACTTCTCAGCTTTTAAAGGTCTATATGATTGCCTCCATTTCTCCCATCCTGGGCAATCAAGGCTAATCTCTCTCTGTTAAAATCCTGAAACTTAGTTATATCTGCAAAATCTTTTTTTGCCATGTAGCATGACATATTCATAGATTCCTTATGAGGTTTTTTAGGGGGCAAGTGATGGGCTTCATGTATCCCATTCGGATATTATTTCAAAGCAGGTTGTTACAATTTTGTTACTGTTTTTATTATGTAACTTTACACTATGTTACACTTTTTTTTTTAAAGTGCCTTGGCACATGACCAACAATTAGTGTTGAGGGAAACAGGTTTTCATTAACAGGGTTCCAACCTCGGTGGGGCTGAGAGCACTCCTGCTGGGAGCCCTGTTCTCCCATGAGACCCAGCACTTCCCTTGCTTCCCACCAGGCTATCAGCCAAAACCATGCCCTGAAGTTCCTTATAACCTTATCTGTTCTTAAGCCAGCTGCACGAATGGATCTCTGTCTGCTCTGAAATGTGCATTCATGGGTTTCAGAGTCTCCAACTTCTCGCAGCAGCTCTCCCCTTGAGGATATGGGGTATGTTGTTCTCAGTCTCCATGTAGTGGTCCAGGGAAACACATGCCCTGTTACACTGGATCCCAGTGGAGTCCAGGAAGCCACATGTCCCAAGGGAGTGGCTTCTCCATATGTCCTTCAGAGAAGCACATGTCTGCAGCTCAACATTCCCAGTCACAGTTCAGCTTCAAGCATCTCCTATGAATCCGTGCTTTGTCAGGAAGGTCCCCACACAGTCCCATCAGTTATGCTGCTGTCTTCTCCTTCTTACTCCAGACCTCATGGCACACTCTTACTCAAAACCATGTGGCTTCCCCCTTACACACCAGACCTCATAGACAACTCCCATTTGCACCCTTTCAGACTGCTTGGCTACTTCTTCCCCAGAGAAGCAGAAGTAACTCCTCTATCTCTACAGACCCCATGGCTTCTTCTTCCTTCTCTCTCAGCCTGCCCTTATTATAAATAGTCATCCTGGAACTTCCTATGTAACTGCATATCTGGTCCCTCCTATGATGTGCCATTTTTGCCAGTTTCCCCTATATCTTTTACCTTCATTTGGCTGCCATCTTTAGTCAGGGCAAGAGTTCCCAGTGGCTTCTGGGGTGGGCATCTGCCTCCCCTGGCTATGTCACCAGTTACTATATACTCTTAAAGTCATGTACACCTTTCGACCTAGGCAGCAGTCCCCTACCCTTCAAGAAAGGTACGGCTATTAACTTGTCATTGTTGTGCATCTACTTTTCCCTTCCTCTAACCACAGGTTTTGTCCTATTTTCAGGGGACCCTTGCTCTGAATCCCATCACAAAACATTTTGATTCTTCCACAATTCATAGCTTTTTGACAAGTCATTTTTGGAAATCAAATAGTTCAGGGATGTTTTGAATAAACAAATGCTCTTTTGTAGATATTTTCTCAAAACACCTAATAAATAAGCATCTACATCTGTAGCTATATTATCAGTATATCCTGGAACCAAAGTAAGAAGATTTGCTTGTTCCCACAATCCACTTAATTTGTTGTTTTAAAATGTGAATATTTTCATCATTTATATTTCTGTTTTGTATGATAGTTCTGATCACCACTTTTTATGGCTGCTTGAAGCCAGTTTAAACCAACTGTCATATGTTAGGGTGACCCGGGATGCGGGCTGTGAAAGAATTCACAAAGAAGACAATGCAGAGAGCAAAGTTTTATTTTTTGCTTTCCCAGGAGAGGAAAAGGGCTAGGTGCGGAGAAATGCACCAGCCTTGAGGTGTAGGGACTGTATGTTTTTATTGGATTAAAAAGGGGGAGGAATTTGCAGCTGGGTAATCAAGGCAATTAGCTGTAAATCTGGAGGTTTCAGGCTGATAGTGCAGGCTTCAGTTTGTTTCACTGTTATCTTTAGGTTCGGAGTCTGTTAGTCCCACTGTTGTATATCCTGTTTGTGTATGTTTTAACACACCTGCACCAGGAATGCTTTTAGTAATCTTCCCAGTCCTGAGAATGGAGGCTCAGAGATACAACAGTTCACTATGCCTGGAAGACTTAAGGAGAGAGAGAGAGAGCTAGCACTGGTAAAGAGGGCCTGAAAGGGGCTTTTTTTTCTTTCATTATATAGTCTTCAAATTTCCTTCTAAGTAGCGACTTCACTAGAGACCACAAGTCTGCACAACAGCCAAGTGAGATATATCATTTTTCTTCCTCTAAACTATTGACGAGTCCAAGAAGCAGCCCACCACCACTCCGAGGTCTTCAGTCCTCCTCAAATAAGCTGCAGGTTCACTTACACTTCTCTTTTTCCTGAAAGTTAAAGCGACATTCAATGTCAAATTCCTACTGAACAAAACTTGTGCCGTTGTTTCACGGTCCTGACAAGCCTCAGGAAAAAGAACTAAATTTTACTATATCTTGGTGATAGGTGTGTGTGAAGAGCTGGAATCAGTGCTATCACGGTGTAAGTTTTCAGGCAGCTGGCCTGCGCAAGCCAGCATCTTTCTTTATTTGCCATGTCACTGCTCTGATTTCTAGTGGACTGTTTCTTTTTACAACAAGGATTTGGAAGAGGACGATGAACTTTCTTTCTGTGGTACATCACCTTACGTAGTTTATCTGGGCTGTCCACAGCTTATCCAACTATTCTATTTATGCAAGTAACCAGCTGTTTTATAGATTCCTTCACCTCTGTCACGTTCTTATTCCTGAAATTAAAGATCTTTTTTTTTCTAGGAAGATCAATAGAATGATCCTCAATATTATTACAAAAGTTGCATTTTTTAACATTGTAGGTTTCATATGTCTTAATCTCTTGAATACTAGCCCAGCCCTGACCATTCAAATGCAGCTGCCTGCAATTTATTTTAATAGAAATAGACCAGTGGTGTGCTTAGTTCCTTGGCCCCTGGGGACAAATGAGATGGCTGTTTTTAATTTCATTAACTATAATACAGTCGACAAGAAAAATATATAAAATCAGCATCATACAGCTTAAACACTAGCATTTGAAACAAATTATTGCATTAGCTGTCACACTGGTAATTCTAGAATCGAAAGAAAAATATAAAGGTATTACAAACCTTTGCAAATGCACTGAAAAAATAATTTATAATTATTGGAAAACATGGCTGGGTCCTGCTGAATATTTTCTCTCCTCTGAATAAGGTTCCCTATTGTCCTGTGCACATTTTACATACCAACTCCTGTACCGTCCCCCAACCATAAACCCACATCTTTCGGGTGGAGACAGACCTGATGAGCATGGGGTTGCTTTTTCATGCTGGCCTCACTCTGCCCTTGAGGTGGGATATTTGGTGAAGTGCCAGACTCATCTGAAATATGTATCCAGTCAGAGGAGACCCCCAGGGTCTGGTGCTGCTCAGTCCTGAGTGCACCCAGCCTCACCTCGGGCTCCTCACGCGGGAGGAGGACTTCATAAACAAGGGGGGCACCTTTGCTCTGCTCACCTCCCAATCCCTGCTCAGGAAAGCCAGAAAACCCCTGATCGGGAACACATGCTTTCTGAAACTTCAGTGACGATTCTACAAGATAAACCCAGTTAGGACATTTCACCGTCTGGTGCTGCTTCTCAGGGCACGTCCGGGAGGGGTGTGAGTCTGCAGTCTGCGCCCTCAGATCCGCTGTGAAGACCTGAGTTGTGCTGCTGAGCTGCTCCTGGAGGCAGCAGTGGAAGGCTAGCTGAACACAGTCAGCAAGGCCAAGAGCGCTGGCCGGGGCCTCCCATGGCTCTGGGCAGGCCCTGTACCTGCTGCCCCTGTGCCTGCCCGCTGGCCCAGGGTGGCTAAATGGGTTTTTTAGGATGCATTTTAAAATTACAAAATTGCTCATAAAGCATAAAAAAAAGCAAGCTGAAAATAAAAAATTGTTCAAATCAGTGATATATGACCTACTTAATTTTTGTGCTTCATGTGGAAAAGATGAGATGGCATTCAAGGTTGTGTTTTATTCTCTAGAAAGAGAATGATTAAACTTAGTGTGTAATCTCATTTCATATTGAATTTCCTTCTTTTATATATGTTGCTAAATGCATCATATTTGTCAACTGCTATAATTTATCATTTTGATGTGAGTTGCGAGATTGAGACAGTGATTAAAGATTCCAATTATATGTCAAAGATACTTTTTAGTGTTTCATAGATTCAAAGGGCATACATTGTGATAAATTGTTACAATTGATAATATACAACAACTGGGTTACAAGTATAGTATGAGTTTGGTTAAGAAATTAATTTGTGAATTTATCTTGATTTTCCCACTACCAAAATGTAGTACGTTACAGAAAATATAGTTTCATGTATATTAATTGTTTTTAAGGGTGATAGCATATCACAGAAATTAGAACTTAATGGTTTCTTCTTTATAAAATTGTATGCTCTTTAACAGGGCAACATTTAATTTCATAAAAAATAAATAGCTAAAATACAATGTGCAAATCAAATATTTTGATAGGAGTAATAAATAAGATCAATCATTTTGATTTAATTAATGTACCCACTATTTCAGGTAAAATTATCTTACAAGAGGAAAAATAATGTCATCAAATCCCATTTTCAATACTTAGTACACAGCTCTCAGCTTTAGAATTGGATTTTTAGGAATTTTCCCATGCCACATTGGACAACATAGTTTACAATAAGTCTTCACTATTTCAATAAAAATTATATACCTTTTCTATGTAGTGTGATATGAAAACTGGTCAAAATATTCTTTAGATTTTGTATACTCTTTAAGTCAAAAATTTAAAAAGTGAACCTGTAATGTTAACGAACATGGGAAGATGTTGTCAAAACCCCACTTAATGGAATGCCATAGTAACGAAAGAAGAAAAGGTGTGGTTTTCACTTCGTTATACTTGGAGTAGTAGGGGGAGAAAATCCTAGTAATTCTAAGGTTATAACAAGCTAAAGTAGATGGGAAGTAGATGATCAAGAAGATGCAAGAAGCTAACCTGAAGTAATGTTAATTCACAATACTCTTTGAACCATATGTTGATGCTTCCTTATGTAACAACATGTGAATTGACCTCAAGGCACTGTTTGTGGCAGTTTTAATATTTCAGGTAACTAAGTGTTCATTTGTCATTACTCTTTGTAAAATCTAATTATGACATTAATAATAATGTTTCCAAGTATTTAGATAAAATAATTGAATCTTTCTATGTAGTTTTCTTCATATTCATTTGCATTTACAATAATTCCTTTGGTTCTCTATCATCTTTGAAGACAGTTATCGATGGATTTTCTTCATCCGCGGTGCTGCCCATGAAGACCTTCTCACTCATTCCACAAACAGTTCTCTGACGGTGTGCTCTCTCAGCCGGGACTCTCAGCACTAGTTATCACTAACTGTGCTTCATAAAAAATTCCATCGTGCCTTTCCATGTGGACATATTATAGGATTTGTTTCTCACAGGGATATTTAAAGGACTTTTTTCCCACAAAATGAACATTTCCATCTGTGTTGGTTTTATTTTTTATTTTATTTTTTTTAGATTTTACTTATTTTTAGAGATATGGGAAGGGAAGGAGAGAGAGTGGGAGAGAAATGTCAATGTGCATGAGATACATTGACCAGTTGCCTCTCACATGCCCCCAACTGGGGATCTGGCCCCCAACCTAGACATGTGCCCTGACTGGGAATTGAACCAGTGACATTTTTGTTCACAGGCTGGCACTCAACCCACTGAGCCACGTCAGCCAGGGCCTGTGTTGGTTTTATACTGCTGCATAACAAATTGCCATTATTTAGTGGACAAAAAGTACACAAATTAAAATCCCATAATGTTGTAGGTCAGAAGACTGGGCAGGGGCCAGCCAGGTTCTTAGCTACGATCTCACAAAGCTGCAGTCAGGGTGTTGGGTAGCCCTGCGATTAAACCTAAGGCCAGGTACCTGTTCCAAGCTTACCTGTTGCTGGTGTAATATTTGTTAGCAGTAAAATAATTGAGGTCCCTATTTTCTTGCTAGGTATGGACCAGAGATTTTCTTAGTTTGTATAGGCTGCCTGAGATTCCTTACTGTCCTCTCCCACCAAAGGCAGTCTGGCATTCTTCCAGCTCAGCTGGAGCACACCCCTCTGACTTGACCTCCCAGTCCAGCTGGCTGGTAAGGAGCCCTATATAGAATAACATGATCGCAGGAGTGACTGTCGCATTACCATTGGCACACAATGTAAACTAATGGAGGGGGCAGATACCCCATGATATCCGTACACTCCACTACACTCATGGGAAGGGGTGGAAGTCTTGGACCCTATCTTCGAATTCTGCCTTACGGATCCTGTTGAGTGACTCATTTGGGTGATAGTTGACAATGTGATGAAAAAATACAAGACAGGAAAGAACAGGAGGTTAGAAGATACATTTTATAATCAATCAACCTAAATGGCTCCATTTTTTATCTAAAAACAGATAAAGTTGTTAGATTCTTTACATTTTTTCCTTTATTTTGGTAAATTGATTTAGGTTGGTAAATAGCACATTGTTATATGCAAATGCATAGGTTAAATACAATTTCATTATAATCTTATAATCCAAGTGTACTCATGTTTTTATTTTTAAAGATTTTCACATTTTAATATGAATGCATTTTTAATACTGCATGTCTTTCTTCTTAGTGATAACTTTAGGGTAATGGAAATATTTTTCTAAATGCTGGACATGACATTATAAGACCTAATACATAAAGCTGACTTCATCACTCAGATGTTGTAGGCTCAGTTCTTCTTAATGTAAATGAGTAATATAATACTGATGCTCCAAGGTGGTTGTGAAGATCAAGGGAGTTAATGATGCAACGTCCACAGAGTAGTGCCTTATACATAAACACCATTCGATATATTTTAGCTACTATTTTCTCTGTTCCACCATACATATACTATATATATATATAACATATATATTTAACATTACATATTGATGTATATTTAATATCAATATTATATATTGATATAATAATCAATATATTGAATATATAATATTGATATTTATTATAATAGTGGATCATGTTATATAAACCCTTTGAATTTCTGTTTTCTCAAAAGAAACACTATAGCCAAATATTGGTTTTGTCTTCCTTAGAGTGCTGTCAAATAAGAAAGTGGATGTGACAATTTACCCGAGTGTTATCTGGGCCAAATAAGTTCTGCAGAAGCATCCCCAGGTAGGGTTTCTTGGAATCAGAGTGTTGCCAATGGAGTAATTCATTTTCACCTTGAACCAAAGAAATGATACTTTTCATACACGCACACACAATTCCTCTCCTGTGACAAATGTCGAAACACTGACCCAGGCTAAGAGAAGTACTAGAGAGTTGCAGCTCTGAGCTAACAGGTCAGAGCTAGAGACAGTGCTAGTGGATCATGGCAAGGCACTGATTGCAACTGACTTTAGAAGATGGTACACGGAAGAATGGCAAGTCTTGGGTGGAAACTAACTGAATACTACTTGTTGCAAAAATACAGTCTTTTAAGTGAGTGCATATACAAAACTTCTTAGGAACTTTATGGAAAATTATAAGGTCCCTGAAGCAAAGAACAGACATCTTTATACAGATACTGTGGCTAGAAGAGATGATACCTAGAACCGAAATAACTGTGCGAAACTATTACAGGGTGTTCTTTTGATCATTTTGATTAATTATTTTCTCCAAGTGACAAAGAAATAATGGAAACCACTGACCCATCTTTGAAAACTTTATAGTTCTCTATATCCACATACTGTCTAGAACTGTGAAGGTTCTGAGATTTTGTTCTGTTTGAAAGTTAACAGGTTAGCCTGCCATAGTGTCACGGATGCTGGCACAAGATGCAAAAGTACTGAGTCTGGGACAAATTACTTTAGTACATACAGCAGTAGAAAGAGCCAGACAATCAACAATCCTTCAGGTTCCCAGAACGTCAATTCTCAAGGACCTGAGAAGAGGGCCTGGCGATGCCCACCTACAGAGTGAGATGTGCTATAGGAGAGGACCTCTGCAGTGAGGGGTCTTCTGTAATAGGTACCAAGTAAACAGGCCCTCTCCCTGGGAAGGAGATTCTACTTTTATATTGCTGTTGAGCCAGGATAGTAAATAGCTCTGCTTACAATATGGGGAAAACATGAGAGGCATATTCAGAATTATGTACGGTGTACACGTATGTACAGTGTTCTGCTACCACAGATTCAGGATCCAATATTCTTAAACAATTTCAATCACTTTTTAAAATTCCAAATAAATTGTACCTCAAAGTATTATTATATAAAGATCCTTCAAATGGGTAGATGCTATCTAAAAACTTAAGATTTTATTGGTCATGTTTAATATTATTTTTAAAAGTGCTTAATAAACTATAACATTCTATATATACTTTAGGATAATGTTGCAAATATCACTTGAAAATAATGAGTTCATATTCTTTTCTCTTGTCCATCTTTTATATTGAGGGATATTTGTTGAACTATCTTTCTATAGTGTGAGATAAACCTATTCCATACTTTCATAAGCATTTCTCCATTTACATTTCTTTATATAATCAGTCTCTCATTTGTCTTTTTGTACAACTTTTTGCTTGTTTCATACCAGGATAATATTAGTTCATCAGATGTGTTGAAGAGATTTCCTAACAGAGTTACCATAATATATATTTCAGATGACTGGAAATAATTAAATTTTAAAAATTATAATGTGCAGTTTATAAAAAATATAGCAGAATATTATCAATTCAAGAAAGAAGACAGCTTTCTAATCGCAAAAACCATAGAATATATCATGAAGGAAACTACCAATAGAGTAGACAAAGAAAATGTAAAAGCTGCTGAATAATAATAATAATAATAATAATAATAATAAAGTTTTTATATAAAGGCAAAAGTAGGGATTTAAAAAGTGAAATCTATAGTGAAATATATATGATTTATATTAGATTCATATTATATACACATAACATCATTATCTCTGATATGACATTTGTAAAAAAGATTAACTAAAAATTACTAAAAAAAAAACAAGCCAAGAGCATGCAGATAAAAGAATTTAACCTAAGATAAATTTATCGTTAACACTAATATTAATCTTAGAAATATTTTGCAAAGGGTATAAGCTCCTTCTTTCTCTCTGCTGAGTAGAATTGCACTGTGTAAATGTACCATAGTTTTTTGATCCACTCATTTGAACTGGAGAGCATTATGCCAAGTGAAATAAACCAGGTGGTGAGGGACAAATACCATATGATCTCACCTTTAACTGGAACATAATCAACAAAAGAAAAAAGCAAACAAAATATAACCAGAGACATTGAAGTTAAGAACAACCTAACAATAGCCAGAGGGGAGTGGGTAGCGGATAGGGGGAGAGGGGTTTACAGGAGCTACTATAAAGGACACATGGACAAAACCAAGGGGGAGGGTGGAGGCGGGGAAGGGAGGTGGGTTTGGCTGGGGTGGGGTGGAGAGATGGGGAGAAAATGCAGACAACTGTAATTGAATAACAATAAAAAAATTAAAATAAATGAAATAAATATTTTTTGTTTGTTGATAGGAAAATGATAAAATATTTTTTGAACTTAGTAAGCATAAAGAATAAATATGAGAGGGAGTAAAAGCAATTAAAATGTGTTTAGAAGAATTATCAAATCCTTTCAGATGTAAGTTGATTAATGTAAGAAGAGAGAATTTATGTTACAAATGTCTTCTATTTATGAGTTAGAGAAAGATTTGAGTTATGGAAGCAATTAATGGTATATTTTGATGTAAACTGGGTAGTACATAGCCTTCTTGTAAATGAGAATTCACTTTCCAACAGTTTGGGAAATTTTGTTTGTTTATTTTTATGTAACTTTAAAAGCAGTGTGTAATTCCAACCTGTGTGTAATTTCAAAGGCTCCAAGCTATTAATTTTAAGGAATTAGTCTGAAAGTCTGCTATATTACATTTCAGTTATATTTAAATTTCTTTAATTATGACCAGTCATTATTCAATTTTGCTCTTGAGTCAGTCTGATATAATTTTATTTATAGTGGAAAACATGCTAACAATATCAGTTACTCATCTCTTACATGTTTCTGATGAACTGTGCATATCATGTTCCCAGCAGTTGTTTACACACATACTGAAGTGCTTTTGTCACATGGACTAAATTTTGTCATGGAGGTCTGCTTCAAATTCAAATTTTAGTTACCCCGTGGCCATCTGAAATTGATAAAGTTCAATGTCCCCATATACAAAAATTAACTGAAAACAGATCAAAGACCTAAACAGAAGACAAATTAATTACATGGAAGATAGGTACCAAATTTATGGACCTTGACTTTAAAGAGTGTTTTATGAATTTGAACTTAAACATAAGGGAGATAAAAGCAAAAATGAATGAATGGGACTATGGCAAGCTAAAAAGCTTCCGCACAGCAAAAGAAGCTGTCAACAACAGCAAGAAAGGCGACCAACCAAACGGGGCAAGATATTTGCAAACTACAGCTCTGACAAGGGGTTAATATCCAAAATATACAAAGAACTCATACAGCTCAACACCAAAGAAACAAACATTTCAATTAAAAAATGGGAACATGATCTGAACAGACATTTCCTCCAGAAGATATACAAATGGTCAGTAGGTATAGGAAAAGACAGTCAACTTCACTAGCTATTAGAAAAAATGCCAACCAAAACCGCAATGAGATACCACTTCACACTTGTTAGAATGACTACTATCAGTAAGTAACAAGTGTTGGAGAGTTTGTGAACTAAAAGAAACCCTCATTCACTGCTGGTGGGAATGTAAAGTGGTACAGTCGGTATGGTGGTTTCTCAAAAAATTAAGAATAGAGTTACCTTATGATCAGCAATCCTTTCTCTGGGTATCTACCCCCCAAATTTGAAAATAGTTATTCACAAAGATATATGCACCCCTATATTCGTCACAGCATTATTTACAGTGGCCAAGACATGCAGACAGCTGAAGTGTCCTTTGATAGATAATGGATAGAGAAGTTGTGGGGCTTATATGCAATGGGACACTACTCAGCCTCATGAAGAGAAGAAATACTGCCATTTGTGACACCATCATTGGACCACGAGAATGCCATTTTAAGAGGAATAAATCAGACAGAAGGTTAAGAACCATAACATTTCACTCCTATGTTGGATATAAAACTGAAAGCAACAAATGAACAGACAAGAAAAACAAAAGCTCATAGACACAAACAATGTACTTACCTGAGGGAAGGGGGTGGGGAGGTAGTAAAGGGTAAAGGGGTTCAGGTATATGGTGACCGAAGGTTATTTGACTTGGGGTGGTGGGCAAGCAATGCAATCTACAGATCATGTAGAAATGAGTACCTGAAATCCTCCTAATCTTATTAACCAGTGTCACCCCAATAATTTAATTAAAAAAGAAAGTGCAAAAACAAAAACAAATTCAATGTAGCATGTGATAAAGTAAAACTTAGATGTACGTAATATAGCATTACTTTACATATCTCATTCTAAAAAATATATGACAATAACAGTGCAGTTTAAATAAATCCTATTTATGTGATATCTGAATACTTAACACCTATTTCAATTTTCTCATGTTAACATGTCTGTCAAATAGTATATATTACTTTTTTTCACATTTTTTGCCACTTGAAAAAAAATAGGTGTTGAACAACACTTTTCAAAGGTGTTGAAACACTACTTCATTACGAAAAGTAAATACAATTGTTGATGTGATTTTACTAGAAACTTCAGTGAGTGTTAGGATCATCAAAAGTTCTCAAAACTATTATAGGGAAAATGTGTGGAATCATGCACAATTAACAATTCTTTAATTATTATGTAGGATTGAATAAGAGCATTAGATCAGAAATATAAAATGAGAATACTTTACATAGCAAATGCTAGAATATTTTATTTTAAAATTAGGTATGACTAATAGGAATCTTCATCAATTGGTGTCAAATATAATACAATCATGCAAATATTTATAAATATAAATGTAAATAAATGATTTGAAATTAGTAAATTACATTACTATTGGTATAAATAAACCATTTCTATTGTTTACTAATTATATGCTAATGGAAAATACCCTGAGTTAGATCATAGAACAAAAGTTCGTTAGTCAGCATTAAAAGTACTGACTCTGACCTAGTTCAGGGCTTTCGAATCTGTACACTGCTACATATGCGTATGATGTTAGACATCGTGGCACTAATGTAGGCCAAACCCGCTCGTCATGTACTCAGTTCTAGGGTTTGTGTTGTTCGTTTGTTTTACTCTGTTTCTGCAATTATGTCTCTGTGTATTATCTTTTTTTCTTATAAATATTTCCTATTGTTTCCATAAAGGCACATGGCATTAGCTTTCCTTTAGGGTAAACAAAACCAAACAAATAAACAATTTTTTGCAACTCTGAATTACTTCCATCCCTTGCTCCCTCTGTCTGGTACTCCTTACAATGGAGTTCTCAAAAATTTTTCTATATTTTCTATGGTCACCTTCTCCATTTTTCATTTACCTCCTTGAATCACTTTAATTAGGACTTGCCTTCTTTATTCAATTGAATTTTATTGTCAAGGTTACCAATGATAGAAACATTGATAGCTTTAAAGGTCAATTCTCAAATTATTCTAACTCTTTTTAGTATTTAACATTTTGTATTTCTCTCTCCTTAAAACGTTTCTATCACTTGCCTCCCAGGGTGCACTTTTTAATCATTGATTTCCCACTAATGTACCTTAATTCTTTGGACCCCTTGTGCTGTCCCTCCGGCTTGTGTGTGTTATCAACTGACCAAACCATTCTTCAATAATGGTCAGTTCCTACTGACTGAGGGAAGTTTAGTATTCAAGCTTCTGAAGGGGTCAGTCTGGTGATCTTGGCTAGATTCACTCATGTTTCTGCTTATTGGGTAATCTGGTTTACCTCATGTAGGGCAACTGGGGGAATCTGGCAATACCCGGACCTCTCATCCACTAACATGATACTTTAGGCAGGTTCTCATGCCTATACCAGAGAAACAATCATGACAAAGAAGAAAATGTACAAGCACTTTTCCAATCTCTGCTTGATTTTGTTTACTTACACCCCATTGGCTAAAGGAAGTCATATAAGTAAGTCAGAGATCAGACCATGAGGGCATGACAAAGTTATACGGCAGAGGGCCTGCGTAAGGGGCAGATGGCATGAATAAATTGTGACATTTTGAGAATTATTTCACTATATCTGCCCATATTTTCCAATACGATATCTATCCTGAATTTCAAGTTTTCTCATCCCCATGTCTTTCTCAGTAAATGGCAACACAATGCATTGAATTGTTGAGGTCCAAACACTTTGGGGCCATGCTTTGTTCCCCTCTTATTCTAGCAATTTACATCTAAGGGAGGGGAGCAAATACTGACTCAAAATACATCTTGAATCTTACCACTTCTCACCATTAATACTACTAAGATGCTAGTCTAAGTAAGCATTGTTTCTCCCCTGGATTAAATTAGACTGCTACGCTAGACTCTACAGGTTTCCTAGCTTTCTCTCTTGCCTTTCCAACACCTCTGCATTCTTCAATAATGGTCAGTTCCTAATATTTACTTACTCAAAACCTTTCTGTGACACTTCTACTTATATCCAATTGGCCCGATTCTAGTCACATGGAACTTGGCTGCACTGCAGGCTGGGAAATGTAGTCTATATTCAGGTTGTTCATATTCAGGATGTTCACAATGTTCCCAGGTAAACATTGTAATGCTATGAAGGAAAGGAACAGAGGCCAGTGGGGAACAGCAGGCAGTCTCTGCCACAGTGTCAGAATAAAAACTAAAACATATTCTTGCTCAATATCCTTTTATGAAGATTAAAATAGACTGGTTCTACCAATAAAGCATGGAGCAGTTTTATCTATTTATTAATGCATTTCAAAATACCTATGACACACCTACCATATTCTAGCCGTTGTATTAGAAAACCTTTAATATGGCTCTCAGGATTCTTATGATTGATTATGTGGAGAAAAATAAATAAAAGCAACTAATTTCCTACTAATTCACAAGAGTATTCACATCTTTTTATATGGACATAAAATAATTCAGTTCGATATGTATTATCAGTCTGATCTGCAGCAAAAGAAAACACGACACAGTTTACTTACGGGTAGCAGTGTTTGTGAGCCAGCTCAGAGGTCAGAGAGAGCAAACTGCACCCCGAATCTCTTTCCCGACACCACAGCCAGGGACCTCGTGATGAGCCCGCGAAGTAGCCTATATTGCAAATATTTACACTATGGGAAGTAGCACATTTTTAAAAGCAGGATTTTGTTGTCGTTGTTTTTTTCTTTTTCGGAGAACTAGCGATTAAACACTTACCAGCCCAAGGAAGTAAATGGCAGGCTGACTACTGGAACTAAGGCCTCATTCTCTATATCCTGCCCCTTTTTCTCTCCTGTGTTGGTTTGAAGCAGGGTTTTCCTCAATTCTGTGTTCATAAGAACCACCTGGTGATCCCGTTAAACGGCTGATTTTTATTCCAAACATTTGGCAGGGGGCTCAGGCTCCAGCATTCCTAACAGAATTGTAAGTGATATCAGCTATGCTATTTCACACACCACAGACCTCCTGATATAAAATCTTTTATTTTGTTTTAAAATTTTCAATGGCAGTTTTGTCATTGTGTTAATTCCAAAATAGCATCAGTTGGCCATATTTTAGTGGCTTTAATATGAGTTGGAATTTCTTGCAGCTAAACTATCCTAATTTTCCTTCTGTAATGTGGCTGAAATTGATGTCAATCACTTTTCATAGTTAGAAATAAAAACTAAATGGAAATGATGTCTCTGCACTGCACTTAGTCTCAATGTTTATTACCAGAAAGCAGTCCCATTCTGCAAATTACAAATATAAATCAGTTTTTCTACAAATCTTACATTCATAGCTGTTTATAGTTGTTACAATGTTTTCATAGAAATATAACTTATGCTCTTCTTAATTTCCAGTGCAGTAAACATTATCCATTTTATGACTTTAAAACAAATAATGAAAAATAACAAAGTGGAGAGTCAGAGATCAGGTAATGGAGGAAGCTTTTATTTTACATACTAACAGAGACTAAAGCATAGTCTCAATTTCTAGTTAAATTCTCTTTCCCTTATATAATGGACTGAAAAGATCCACATTTTTTTTACATTTACATATTCTAAAGTAACATTCTTGCTCAGCATTTGGAGAATTAAATGTGAATCATGTCTTTTGTCTAATAAATCTTCCTGGGATTCCCATTTGAAGGCATGGTCATACATTCATGAAGATATAAGAAAATTTAGTTCTTTCCTATCTGTTCATCTTCGTTCATCTCCTATTATCCCACTTCTAGTCTAGAATCCAGACTTCCTGACCTACTCGTATTTTTCCAAGTGTGGAATGCCTTTATTCAATTGGCACTCCAAAATCATTGTTGAATGAATACTTAACTAATGAATAAATGAGTGTCCATTGTAATCCAATGATGGTGACTTTGATATTGTGTGTTGCTAAAAAATAAATACAATCTGAACAGTTGGTCTAAAACATGGGTGTCAAACTCATTTTCACAGGGCGCCACATCAGCCTTGCAGTTGCCTTCAAAGGGCTGAATGTAATTTTAAGACTGTATAAATGTAACTACTCCTTAACAGTTAAGCTAGAGCTGGGTGCTGCTGCCAGATAGAAACAAGGTGCTGGGCTGGATAAAACAAAGGGGAGGGCTGGATTTGGCCCATGGGCCTGGTGTTTGCCACCTGTGGTCTAAAAGGAAGCCTAAAAGTTTCAGGTAAATTAGAATTCTCAGAATCTCCACCCCAATTTCATTTTTACCTCTTTTATTTAAACATAAATGAGGAAGTTTTCTCCATTTTTGACATAGTATTACACATCAATTATGCCTCTCCCTCTTTGGCCAGATGATAGACACTGTTATTTAATGTTATAAAGGAAAATCTAAATCTGCTCTTAAAACTCTTGGTGGAATTTAACAGCCTTTCCGATGGCCAAATTCATTTTTACGTTAATGGAGCATTTTGTTGAAACTGATGGGTCATTAGTCTCCTGTGAATAGAAATTCCTGGTAGCAACCTCAACAAATCATTCATACTTAGGTGCAGTGTTTGAGCATTATAAGTTGTATTTATGGTATCTTTATAAAATCTGGAGTTAATAATGGAGTGCTGAGACTAGCTGTACTCTGGGAACATTTTCAATACGTACATATCTGGAGTTTTACATTTTTAATCTTTTGAATGCTGGTTTTCTTTTTTAAAAAGTCTAGAATTCTAAATGATTCTGAAATATTAATGTATTTCAACTCTACTTCTCCAGTATGCATTAAGAACAGCCAGAAAATTCTAGAAGAATACAACAATGAGTTTGCTTTTAGTTATTTTCTTGTTAGATGAAAATAGTGACACAGGTTAGAATTAGTCTCTCCAGTTTTACAGGTGAAAATTAATATAAAATATAATTTACTAACAACTAGCATTTAATTCAATTTGTTTTTTAACTTTTAACCTGTGAGATTAAGGAGAGAATGCTCACTGAAATTCCAAACTCATTTGAAACATTCACCGGACAGACAGACAATGGTGAAGTCTACACTTGGTCAGAAAATTTAAAAAACTTGTTGAGGGTCAGACCGGATATTAGAAGCCACACCACTATTATCTTCAAAGTCATACATGTGTTTCTAGTCATCAGATGCAAAAAGAAGAGACCTAATTACATAAATTCAAAGTATTCCTCAGATACTAATTCTTATGAATTTTAACTTAGTAACCAGGGTAAGAGAGGTATATTTTTTCCCCAGTTTTACTGAGGTATGATTGAAAAATAAAAATTGTATATATTTAAGGAATAGTATGGTATATTTTGATATACATATGCATTGTGAAATGACTACCACAACCAGCCTAACTGACATATACATTATGGAGAGGTAAATTGTTAAATGTGAGAAACTGTTTTAAAAAGGTGGAATAGAAAAACTTAAGTGTGGCAGATTGGAGGGCCTTGTTAGTTTTCAGAGGACTATCTAGTTGTTTCATTACAGTGGGCAGTGACAAAAAAGAGAGGGTCCCAAAGCAGTAATTAACTCTTGGCTCAGCATACAGGTTGTAAAACAGAAGACTATAAACGATATTATTTATTCTATAAAATATCCAGACTGGAAAATAGGGTGTGGCCAACTGGGTCATACTCAGTATATTAAAAAGAATCTTCTGTACTAAATAATGGTGTCAATTTGGATGTGTCATCCAGTTTTAAAGTGGATGAAGTGCATTTAAGAGGTATGATATCTAATTCTAGAGAAATATTGAAGTTTTTTTTAATTTCAGCTTTTATGAGGTATAATTGACAAACAAAATTATAAGACTTATATCTGAAAGAAAAGTCATGTAACTAACTATGTCCCAGGTTCAGAAACGGCGTGGCACAAACTGACCCAGTGAGGATGTGAATTTCAGTCTACACACAGGAGCTAAATACACTTTCTATCTTTGTCTCTGGGGATAAGCCTTGGAAGGTCTGGTTTGCTTCAGTAGAAGAAGAATAATGTTTTCAGCATATGTGGCAATGGTTATGACCCATGAGAACCTCTCACAGAAAGGAAGAAAAGAGGTAAGAGAAAAGAAAGATAGACTTGAAAGGAGATGAACACATGGTTCAGTGGTAGCCAGAGAAAAAATAGAGCGTAGTTGAAAATGATAAATGTCATCATTACAGATCATTCTAAAGTGAGAAAGTGAGATAGGGAAGTATGGAGAATTACTGAGTAGTAAAGTGCAGGTGAAAAATAAAACTGATTATCAGGAAGAAAAATATGAAAAAAAAGGCAAAGGTACTTGGCTAATGAGTACATTATAGCACAAAGTTCGGTCATTCCAGGGAAGGGATGAAATAGAAAGAAAAGTTTGACAAAGTTGATAAGGACAAAATATCAGTTTGTTTTGTCAGCTGTCCAGTTCTAATGTCCCCAGCAATCCCTTAACTCTGGAGAAATGTGAATCCTGGTTTGGGTTTTCTGAAATGATAACTTTGGCTTATGTACTGGTTTAATTCATATCTGGACTCACAGCCTCAACTTTTCTTTGAGCTTTACTATCCATACTATTGGTCTGTGTCCTAGTTAAGAGAAAGAACTAAGTTCCCACTCTATTGGGGTGGGGGGAGTCCAGTCCTAAATCTTCTAGTTTCATCTACTCAAGCAGAACATTCATTTCCAGTTGCCCCCAGTTTTATAGAATGCTTTTTCTATTCTCCATTTACCTGGCAGCTCTGATTGTCCACTCTTAGGGCTTCTATGATCTTTTGATAGGATACAAAAAGTCAGTATCAAAATCAGATACTAGCCTTTCTTAGGTTGGTTGGCCTACCACTCCGGAAATTCTTATATCTCTCTGCAGTGTATCTCCATGTGCTATTTATGGTTTTGAGGACAGAAACTTAAAATTTTAGTAAACTATAGACTTTGTCATGTAAAAATTTTCTATCAAAGGCTTTACTCCAATTTTTGAGTTTAATATTAAAAAAATGAAATCAGGCCAGTCATAGCAGAGGAGGTCATGGAGAGTGGGCAGAACATGGAGAGATGGAAAGGTTTCTTTTTTCCCTCTATTGAATTTTAGTGAGTGGTAGAATCCAATCTATAGATAACAAAGAGATAGTTGAAAGATTTTTGAAAGCAGAAGAATAAAGAAAAAGGTGAAAAGATTTTTATAAAATTAGAAAGGATTAAGGAAAAACAAATTGACATGCATTTAATCTGTTTCCCCCCCCTATGGAATTACAACTTCATGTCCCCTTGTGGTAGATAGAGAGAAAACTTTTGTGCATTTTTGAATCATTCTTTGGTGCTATATAGCATTGCCAGTAGTTAGTTAAAGAATGACTTGCTTGCCCTGGCTGGTGTGGCTCAGTGGATTGAGTGCAGGCCTGTGAACCAAAGGGTCACTGGTTCAATTCCCAGTTAGGGCACATGCCTGGGGTGCAGGCCAAGTCCCCAGTAGGGGGTACATGAGAGGCAACCACACATTTATGTTTCTCTTCCTCTCTTTCTCTCTACCTTCCCCTCTCTCTAAAAATAAATACATAAAATCTTAAAAAAAAAGAATAACAGTTGCTGTGAAAATCAATGTTGCAGACATTGTTTTATGGTTTATGGGTATTGATTCATCAGATAAATATTGGATATTATTGATTTTGACAAGTGGACAGAAGCAGAGAAGGAAAGATTACTGAAAAAAAGGACAAAGGATTTATAGAAATTAGAAAGAGAGCTGAGAAGTCATGAAATTATTTTTTTAGAAAGTAGAAAGTTGCTGAGAAGTCATGAAATTTTTTTGAAAGTTGATTAGATTTTTAAGAATTTTTTTCTCTGATATAATAGCAGTATAAAAAATGGAGTAAATTGTACTTTATGCTATCTGTGAAAATATATTTGAGCATAATATAATGAGTGCTGATCAGATACTAAATTTCTCTGAAGCAGTATGTGACCAGATCATCCTGAGTTATTTTGTATGCACACTTACAAAACCCATGGAAGTTCTGAGGAGAAAGTACAAAATTTATTTTTCAATTTTTATAAGTAGACATGAAAACGTTGTCAAATGAATCAGGGCAACGGTCAGATTATGAAAAATGGAGATTACTAAAGCTAATGCATTTTTACCTCAGAATTTCCTAGACAAATATCTAGCACAGGGGTCAGAAATTGATATGTCATATTTGTTTCCAATATGCTAAATAAATGCTTCCGATACACTGTGGTGGTTTCCATATGGGAGTGATTTTGGATACTATACTTTTTAAGTTGCTTAACCTAGTATTGAGATAATAGTTTATTTAACTTTTCTAAAACACAAAAAACCCAAAGTAAGTACAGAATTAGGCAATTCTTTCACTTTTAGACATTATATATAAGATCTTTTATTTTCTAATGAAAAGTATATATTAACTTATAATTTTTCTTGTGCTTTCTTTAGAAAAGAATAAATAAACTTAAAGAGAGAAAACTACATCTCTCATACCATTCTTCTTCTGACTTGAGAATTCTAACATTATAGTTAGCTTGAGGTTTCAACCAGTCTAGAGACCTAGAACAGTTCAACTATTCAATGTAAACCCACCCTCAAATTCACTTTCACCTATGGAATCCTTGGTGCTTTCTACTGCTTTTCTTTGTTTCTCCACCATTGTAAGTGAGGCATTGTTATCAAAGAAATGATCATCTACTGTATAGATTTATAAATACTACAAATGCCATAAGGTAGGAGACATGAGACTCGCCTAATTCACTTTGTTGATTCTCATTTACATTTTGCACATAGTAGATACTAAGGGATTCTATTTATTCTTCATGTAACCTTCTGTAAACAGATTTTAAAAATCTTTTAGCTTAATCCCTATCTGGTAATCTCTGAACACAGAATACAATATTCATACCTTCCTAAAGTTCTGTTATTCCTATTTTACTTATTTTTAATGCCCAATTATGACCTTCTTAAATATGGCTATTTTCCCAATTGGTTGGAAGCTAATCTATGTAGTTATTGTTGAATAAGTAAAAGTGTTTATGTTTATCAATTAACTTCTTTTATGTCTTTAAGCTAAATCAATACCTTTTCTGCAATTAGTATGTTTTTATATATGCATATAGAATAATTGCCCTGTTTTCTAGTTGGTCATCAGCCCAACCTTCCTATAAACTACTGTTTAAATTATTGATTTTGCTCTTCCTCTTCCCAAAAGCAACCAGGGGTGACCTCTGAAAATGGTTTGCTATTCACTTTACCCAGAAAACAACACAAAAGCATGCAAATCAAGAGGTTCAAATCTTTGTGTTCACTTTAAGAACACTTGTGAAACTGTGCAGTCCATCGAGGGTATGCATATTTGAAAAGCCACTGAGTATCTGAAAGATGTCACTTTAAAGAAGCCATGTGGCCCATTCCATCGTTACAATGGTGGACCTGGTAATGGTGGTGCCCTGGCCAAACAGTGGGGCTGGACACAGGGTTGGTGGCCCTAAAACAGTGCTGAGTTTTTGCTGCACGTGCTTAAAAATGCAGAGAGTAATGCTGAACTTAAAAGTTTAGATGTAGAGTCTCTGGTCATTGAGCATATCCAGGTGAACAAAGCTCCCAATATATGGCATAGAATTTACAGAGGTCACGGGCAGATTAAACCCTACATGAGCTCTCCCTGCCACACTGAGACAATACTACTGTAAAAAGCAGACTGTTCCTAAACCAGAAGAGGACATTACACAGACATAAATGATATCTCAGAAAAAACTGAAGAAACAAAAGCTAATGGCCCAGGGGTAAATTCAGCATAAACTAAATACTAATAAAAGTAATAATAGAAAAAAAATGATTTCTTTCTTTCTTCAATACTATTGTCATAGATTAGTTCTGCTTTTTACCACAAACAAGACCCACAAAGTCTATTTTTACTTAAAGCAAGAGTAGTCACATCAAATACTGTAAAACCCAGTACAATAGTATATAGTATTAGAAGTCAACAGTGTGATAATATATAGTATTAGAAATCAAAAACAGTATATGCTCACAGCAGTAGTATTCAACAATAGCCAAAATGTGGAAATAACCCAAGTGCCCATCAACTGATTTAATTTTTTTAAAAAGTGGCACACGATTCCCCCACCATCTGAAAGTACAGCCTTCCTATAACCGCTTATAAGCCAAAATGGCATAAAGCGTCTCCCTGCTTCCCAAGGTTTGCATTACACCACTTCCCTGTACAAAAGACTTACATTAATAAAGTAATGGTTTTTTTTTGTAAAAGCAAACATTCTCTTCAGATTTTATTTGTTAGCAAAAACAGGTACTAATGTATGTCTTTCTTAAAAGCAAAGTGGTGAAACATGAACTTTTGGAAAGCGGGGAATACCTGTATATCTATGTGATTGAATACGCTCAACAATGAAAAAGAATGAAGCAGTGATATTTGTAACAATATGCATGAACCTTTAAAACCAGAGAACAGAAGACTATATGCTGTATTATTTATTTTATAAAATATCCAGAATAGAACATCTGTAGAAACCCAATGTAGATAAAGTTTCCAGGGAGTAAGGGGAGAAGAGAATGGGGAGTGACTGCCAATGAGATAAGGTTTCTTTCCAAGGTGATGAATGTATCCTGAAATGACACAGCAGTGATGTTTCCATGACTGTAATTATACTAGAAACCATTGATTTTGGCACTTTAAAAAAGTAATATGTATGTTCTATGCATTATACCTCAATGAAAGTGTTATTAAAATGGGGGCATAAGTAATTTTATATCAAATGAAATTTTCCCCTTAGGAAAAAGTTAATATATATTATTTCTGGGCTTTAGAGAGATTTACATATGCAAAAGGAAAATAAACATCAAGAAATATAATCAAAATATAAAAAGTAAAAAATCACTTTAATCACCTTGCAAGTTTATGCAGGTCTATATATCACAGATTTATTAAAGTTATTTATGTTTGAGTATAACTTTTAAAGTAGCCTGTGAATATTTTTTCTGCATTCACAGAAAGAGAGGAAACTTTTCATTGTTCCTCTTGAAAATAATATTATGAACAGTCTGTTAATGAAGGCTTACTGAGAGTTCTGGCATTCATTCTAGGGGTTTAATCTATGCCCCGATCCTCTGCAGAAATTTCCAATTTAATAGAGAAAATCAAGTCTCATATATAGTAGAATTTTACACATCATAATAAGAGAAATTTGCTTGCAAACACTTCATATTTAAATATTGCATAAATGAAATGCATTTCTTTGTTACCACAAATCTGTGTCAAAAATAAATTAATTTCCCTTAAAAATTCAAAAGGATTTCAAAGTCCATTATCTTACCTAACAATGAGTTCTCACAATAGAGAAGAATTGCTGTTAATGACATAGTGGAAGCGGAGTGCAGTATGATGATTATCTAATCACTTTTCATTACTACGGTGTTAGCATGATTTCTGATTTTCAGATTAGTGAACTTCAGTCATTGTGGCAGCTGTCCACAGAAATTTTCATCACTTATTATAAGTAGTTGGATGTTACAAGAAAATCCAAGTCACAGAAATGGGACAGAGCTGACTGACACAATTACAATAAATTGAAAACATTAAATGTCTCTTCAGCCCCTGAAATGATATCTGATAATCCTTAGAGAAACAAAAAGAACTCTATTATATTAATATTTCATTCTGGCCATCAAACTAAAATATATGTGAGTGAGTCCATGTCTCTAAAAAACCCAGGGTTAACTCTAAAATGTTGATTATCTTTTGATGCAAGTAACATAAAACTATTTAATATATTAACATTAAAATTTTAGTTTTCATAATTATCATTTTATTAAAATTAAAATCTTTTTCATTTTAAATTAATAGCACAATTACTCAATCTTGAGGGGAAAGTGAAGCAATTTTTTCTGAATATATAATGGTGTTAATATTGTTGGTGTCATGCATATTTTACTTATCTAAAATTATGTATGAATATTTAGTTATTTTTCACATAAACAGTTATCTTGCCTGGGAAATCTAGTATTCAGTGCACGTCAAGGCCTTTAAAAAAATAACAGCACTTTTTAGCATCAGCATGGATGCTCTTCTGCAAAAGTCAGTGATGTGTGTCAGAGAACAGGATAGAATCCTCCCACTTGAACTGTATTTTTCATTTTGAAATGACATCCATTCTTTGCAATTTCTAATACTTAATGTCTTAGGAGCAACCTCTTTTATTGAGAGATTTTAAAGTGTTTTCCTTTCTGAAAAATTGTACTTCTTCACTCCCATTTTGTAACTCGACCTTTTGTACTTGAGACCTTCTTCTTCAGCCGCCTCTAGGCATTCAAACACACAGCATTTACAAATGGCATTCAAAGAATTCATCTGGACAATAACATGGGATATATTTTCTATTCTATAATAAAATGTATTACTGAGTATTTAAGATGATAGAAATTCATTTTGTGAAAAGATACTTTATGGAGGTTTTTTTCATCATAAGTTAAATACTATTATTTATAAAAAATTTATTTTTAATTATAACCCGCTGGATTATTAAAAAGAAAGTGAACATTTACTGATTGGCCCCTGTTTCCAGCTACATTTCGAATGTGTTTTTAATTATAATAGTTTGACTATAGATACTTTAAATTTCCTACATTTAGTTTTCTATGACTAATGTGTTTTATTTCTTTTTTTTCCAACCCTTATATCTTGTCCCAGTTACCACTGCTGTGTAAAAAAATTACCTTTTTTTTTTTTTTAAGTCCGAGATGTCTCACACATGGCTGAGAATAGATGCTCGCTGTCAGCTGTGAGCTCAGCTGGGCGAGCACGCGTACATGCCCT
Organism: Desmodus rotundus; assembly: GCF_022682495.2. Classification (NCBI taxonomy): domain Eukaryota; kingdom Metazoa; phylum Chordata; class Mammalia; order Chiroptera; family Phyllostomidae; genus Desmodus; species Desmodus rotundus. Next base: position 18,304,859 of record NC_071394.1, read on the forward strand.
CTCCGACAGAGCAATCCCAGGGTACTGGACTTCTTCCACGGCAGCCAGGTGTTCCGAACACAAACGCTCCACCGATAAAGCCGAAGCTGCGTTGCCTTTTGTGTTCTATAGCCTCAGGTATCGCGCAGCACGTTACTGCCTCATTTTACTGTTTACAAGCAGTAGCAAGCCTGCCCGCATTTAAGTGTCGGGGACCTAGACTTCACCTCTGATTAAGAGGAGTATCAACTAGTTGGTGTCTTTGTGTAAGATTGTTTCAGTCTGCAATCTACTCCCCAGTTATTTACATTGCTCCAATGTGAGGCACTCACTCCCTAATGACTTCACAAAAATACCCAGATTTGTATTATTTATCTCTGAAGGGCTGTCCACAACCTTGCCACTTAATTCAGGTCCTTACGAACACGAGGTTACTTAGATACAGATCCTTGAGTAAATCATTCCTCTAGTTCCGGACACCAGGGACTGTAAGAGGTGCGTTATTTACTCCTCCACAACCCAATCTCAGCACACACAGCATGCAATGTTAGGATAAACATCAAATAACTGCAAAGAAAAAAAAAAAACTGATAAAAAGCAGGGGAAGAGGCTCCCTGGGGTGGGACTCTTTGACAGCTGAGCGGAGGCCTCTTGATTCTGTAGCCTTTAAAAGTGCGGTTCGGCACCTTTGCACCGGATCTCCAATGCTGTGTGGCCGCCAGGTGTGCTGGGGAATGGAACGCTGGTGCTGCAGGTCGTCCACTGAGGCTCCAGGTGAGACCCAAGGGCTGCGTGTCCTTGACCTGTGTGGACCTTGGCGAATTAGGGTCTGGGTGAACAGCATAGAGTCCCAGTGGCCATGGGACCAGTTGTGGCACCAGGATCGGAGGTCCTGAGTTTCCAGGGACTAGGTGTGGATACTCTGGGAGTTAGGGGTTTAGCAGGTGGTGGCAGGTGTCCTAGAGTCCCCCTTCCCCCCTTGACCTCTGGGAAACCTCACTTCTTCCTATAACTTTGCTTCTTGGGGGTTCTTTGGCCTTTTGCTGGGTGCCTGGAAAACTGCAAGGTGGGCTGGAGTAACCAGGAAAAGGTCTGGAGTAAGTCAGGCCTGGTCAGTACCCCTAATAGTGGGGGAAGGTGATAGTCCACCATGAGAGAATATTTAGGATTACTGTTGTAGGTTGAATATATATATATATATATATTATTTTTTGTTGTTATTCAATTACAGTTGTCTGCATTTTCTCCCCATCCCTCCACCCTACCCCACCCCACCCCAACGACCCCAGCAGAACCCACCTCCCTCCCCCGCCTCCACCCTCCCCCTTGATTTTGTCCATGCGTCCTTTATAGTAGTTCCAGTAAACCCCTCTCCTCACTGTCCCCTCCCCATTCCCCCCTGTCTATTGTTAGATTGTCCTTAACTTCAATGTCTCTGGTTATATTTTGTTTGCTTTTTTCTTTTGTTGATTATGTTCCAGTTAAAGGTGAGATCATATGGTATTTGTCCCTCACCGCCTGGCTTATTTCCCTTAGCATAATGCTCTCCAGTTCCATCCAAGCTGTTGCAAAGGGTATAAGCTCCTTTCTCTCTGCTGTGTAGAATTCCATTGTGTAAATGTACCATAGTTTTTTGATCCACTCATTTGCTGATGGGCACTTAGGTTGCTTCCAGTATTTGTCTATTGTAAATTGTGCTGCTATAAACATGAAACATCAAGGAAATGACTGGGCCCCCACACCCTTAAGAGTAAGGAAAATATACTAGAACACACTGTGGTTGTATATGTACTAGTTTTAACATTTCACTTGTTCTGGGATGGGTAGTAATCCAGGTAGAAATTCACAGGGCATTAGAAGCAGGAAAACACCAACGAGCTCACTGCTTTTGGTCAATTCTAAAAGGGCAAAAGGGCAGGCTGTGGGAAATTGAGGCCCAGAACTGAAATGACGGCCCAGGATAATGTGATTAGTTTAAAGATCATGTTGGGATTCCAGTTGAGGGTAGTGGTTAAAGTTAAGATCATGGTGCCAGATCTTCATCAGCCATTTGTTGCTGTGTGAACCCAATTGGACAGCTTACTTACCCTTTGTGCTCCTTTCTCCCCAAGTAATGGACAAAATAATGCCTGATGTAGTTATTTTTAAAATTAAATTAAGGTATGTTTCAAATAGGAGACCCTATTTAATGAGCATATTAACTTCTTGATAAATAATGATTACAATCCATTATTTTAGTGTGAATGCTGTTAGTCCACTCTGCTGATACTGTAGTCTTTGAGTCATTTAAGTCCTGTTTCCCGGGACCTGAAGTCCCATTTATGGTGGTAGGAGGAAGAAACTCCACGTTGTGGGTTAGCTGTTAGCATGACACGATTGATTGCTAGTTGAAGGATGTTAAACTGAGCAGGTTATTAAAAGCGTGGGGAAGACAAAGATAAATCACCATCAATTCACTACCTCTAATTTAGGAAGGGGGACGTTTTGCTTAGTTTTTTAATAAGTAGAAAGTTTTTTTTAAGAGAATAAGTGCGTTGTTTTTCAAAATCATTCTGTATCTCAGTCCTTTTCTCAGCTGTGTTTGAGCTTCATCAGTAGAATCACATGTACATTTGCTATAATTATACTTAGAAGAGAGGTAAAGAATTGTGTGGGAGTTCTGTGCACCAGTCAGGGTGCACAGACAAGCTGGCTAAATGAATCATGCGAAGGCTAGGATGATCTGTGCTATTAGAGTGAATTTGCAGAACAAACATATTCTAACCTATCTAAAAATGGGTGTCAGCATCCCTCCTCACTTTACTATATTAACTCAACAGTTCAATTAGCACATTATCTTCCAAGGACCAGGAGGGGTAAAGGAGTTGTCAGACGTTGTTGCTGCAATTTTGATAGTCATGCTATTTGCATCCTTTCACTTAACAGAGTTCACTTTGCCCTGCATGATAGCTTTAGGGGATTAAGTGCCATTTGGTAAATATAAATGGAGGCTTAAGAGACTTGAATTTCCTGCCCAGCATGTCAATTAGCTAAGGAAACACCTTGGTTTCCAATGAGAACTTGCCTGGATACCTTATCATTAGGGGCTATTGGGAGGTACAAATAAGATGGTGCACGTGAAACTATGTTGAAAGTGTAGTGGACTGTGCAAAGAGGAGAGTGGGCAGCTCATAAATGGTCCTAGGAAAGGAAAGTACTTGAACATAACTGTAACATGTACTTTACAGTAGAACTTTGTCAGGAAAGTGCGGGTTGAATGCTTTGCTACTGCAACAAATGTAATTTTAAATTAAGCTCAGCTGTGACCTGTGAACATTATTTAGAGAATTTTGTCTTGAAAGAAGTTATAGAATCTTAAGCAATATGTTTTTGAGTGTTCACAGCTTAAGCCTAGTTTGCAGGAAAAAGGCAAGTGCTATGAAAAATTAATTCCAAAGTCTCTATTAATGGAAAACAGAATTTAAGATGGTAAATAAGACATTAAAGATCTATTTTAGTGTTTTAAATTATTTTATTTATTTATTTTTAGAGAGAGGGGAAGGGAGGGAGAAAGAGAGGGAGAGAAACATCAATGTTTGTTTGCCTCTGACTCACCCCCTACTTGGGACCTGGCCTGCAACCCAGGTATGTGCCCTGACTGGGAATCGTGCCGGGGACCTTTTGGTTCACAGGCCGGCACTCGATCCCCTGAGCCACACCAGCTGGGTAAGGATCCATGTTAAATGGATGAGACTTTACAATAAAGATCACTTCAAATTTTATGTATTTTGCCCCTTTTAAATTAAAATTTTTTTTTTTTACCAGATTTACATGTAGTAAAACAAGAAGGTACAAAAAACCAGTAGTAAAATGGTTTATATGATTGGGATCAAATTTACTTTAAGTGGTTATATTTTCCAGTGTGAGACTTAATACTTTCTTATTTGCCTTACAACTCAAGAGTTTTAGAACAATTAAACGTAAGTGGCATTTCTGGGCAATACCTAGTAACAGTAAACATCACCGCTAATATTGAGCATGTAATGTAAATTAGGCACAGTCATAAGCACTTTCCATGCATTTTGTTTGTACAACGATTCTGAGTAGGTAGTGTTATTATTCTCATTTTAGAAATGACGAAACTAAAGCCCATAGGTTAGTAATTCACCCAGCATGCCAACTTCCTTAGGAGGAATTGTGGTTTTTGAGTTCCTGCTCATAAGCACTACAGTATGTCTGTGACCTCACACAGATTATGTGATTTAACTTAGCCTTAGGTTCCTCACGTACCAAGTGGGGAGGAGAGAATCTCCTTGAGTTCTTGCAGGATTAAATTACACAACCTAAGGTATCTAAAACCCATGAGATTTAAAATTTTAAAAGTTAAAAAAAAGTTTATGTTAATACATCAATGGATGAAGAAAAGAATGCTTTACTTTTTTTTACTACCTATTTTTTTAATTTGACTTTATTGGGGTGATATTAGTTCACAAAATCATTCAGGTTGCAAGTACAACTCAATAAAACACAATCTGCTCACTGCATGGTGTGCTCATCTTTCTGCCCCCATTCCTCCCTGCGGTGCCCACCTCCACCTGGCCCTCACACCCCTGTCCCTCTGCCTATCACTACACTGCTGTCTGTGCCGGTGTGTTATGTATACATTACCTCTTTTTTTTTAAAGATTTTATTACTTTATTTTTAGACAGAGGGGAAGGGAGGGAGAACGCAGGGGAGAGAAACCTACTGGCAACCTGGCCGCCAACTCAGGCATGTGCCCCAGACTGGGAATCGAAGTGGTGACCCTTTGATTTGCAGGTGGGCACTAAAGCCACTGAGCCACACCAGCCAGGGCTACACCACCTATTTTTAAAATCACTTAAAAAAAAAAAAACCTAAAACAATAGCTGGGTCATTTCTTCTATTCTTCTTTTAATTTCTCATGGCTTAAAGTTGAAATTTCATGACTTCTCTTAAGAGACAAAATCCCACAAAGAGAAACCCAGAGCTAAATGGCTTCACTGGTAAATTCTACCAAATAGGGAATAATTAACACCAATCCTTCACAAACTCTTCCAAAAACTAGAAGATGGGAGAACATTTCCCAATTCATTCTGAGGCCGATATTGCCCTGACACCTAAACCAGACAAACACTTCACAAGAAAAGAAAACCATGGACTAATATCTCTTATGAAAATAGATGTTAAAATAGACAACTTGAAAAGATACAAATGTAAAAATTTAAATTTAACTGTACTTGAACAACAAAGAATGAATAAGTAAGTAAATAAATAAAAAGTGAAAAAAAATGAACCTGCATTTGTATTAAAGATATTTTTTTTTTCACTTTTTAAATTGAATTTATGGGGGTGACAGGTTTCAGGGGTACAGTTCTATGATACATCATCTGTCTATCATATTGCATGTTCACCACTGCAAGTTAAGTCTTCTTCCATCGCCATTTACTGCCCTTTACCCTCTCCTGCCTCCCTCCAACTGCCTTTTTGAATGGTCCTCTATTGAGGATAAAGCTTTACGCCTTTGAGAGGTAACAAATATACTACTTAGTGTTTGCCCATTCCTAAAGTTGATTTGAATAGTTGTCTGGATTTGCTAACATTTGATGCAGAATGTGTCTGCTTCTGTTAAATAGAATATTCTGTTCAGTTGGAATTCATGAATATGATTACACGCATATAGTAAAATAACATGGACTGCCTTTTAAAGAATGCACACTTATAATTAACCAAAAGTAGAGCAGAATCTTAGTTCTTGCATAATTTTTGACTCTTGCTTTGTCAATAATTGTACATTTGTCTGTTTCTCTTTCTATTTTCATCAATGTTTGCTTTATGTGTGTCTGTTATTAGGTATATACATATTCTGAATTATTACATCTTCCAGAGAATTAATGTTTTATAATCAAATATTATTTATTCTTTAAAAGTATGCTTCTTGCCTTAAAATGTACGTTGTCTGTTATTAGTTAATACATGCTTGTTTTCTTTTGATTTGTATTTCCATGTTGTACATTTTTTCATCCTTTTATATTAAACTTTTCTTAATTCTTGAATATGTGTATTTCTTCATTTTTCATTTTTATCGATGTATAATAGATACTTTTATAAAATATTTCAAGTGTAAAATAGTAATTTGATACATGTATATATTGTGAAAGAATTTCCCTCATTGTGTTAAGTAACATAATGGTATCTATCACTTCAGTGTTTACCTTGTTTTCCCTTTGATAAGAACATTTAAGTTTTGCTCTTCTAGGCTATTTCAATTATACAACACAGTGTTGTCAACTGTGGTCACCATGTTATTCATTAGATCCTCACACTTTATTTTATACCTAAAAGGAGTTTGTACCCTTTTACCAATCTCTCCTTATTTCTCTCACCCAGCACCTCGCAAACTCCACTTTCTTTTCTCTTCTACGTCTCCATGAGTTTGACTTTTTTTTTTGTCTCTATATCTGTGATACTTGTAGTACTTTTCCTTATTTCACTTAGTATAATAAACAACTTGTGCTTGGGTATTTTCTTTGTCCAATCTGCTTGTCTTTTTGTTAAGTTGAGGTTTATAATCTGTCAACGGTTAATAAGTGGCACTAATATCTACTACCACACTGTGTGTATTTTATTTGCTCCACCCATTGATTGTTTTCATTTTCTTTTTAATTGTAGTTTTTTGATCAATAAATATTTTTTCACTTCTCCCTTCCATTCTTATTTGATCTTCTACCTTATTTATAATTCATTTCTATTCATAATTGATATTCTACTTTGTTATATGTGCAATTTTTTAAAAAATTTGGCTACTCAATGTAATTTTAGTCTCTGGGCCTAAACTATGTGTGATTGATTTTTTTTTTTACTTTATAGCCAAGAGATAATTAAAAGGGATATACAAATACTACTTGCATCACAGAATGGCTTTAACCTTGATATTGTTTAGCAATAAATCACAGCTATATGAATAATTATCCATTGACTATGACTTAATTTGGAGGTCCCATAGTGTAATGGTTGGCAATCTGGATTCTGAATATGACTTAATTGCATATGAATTTAATTGAATATGAGGTGCCAATTGATATTATAATTTCAATTCAACATGTTAATACAGACTTTCTGACATAACTTTTGCCATGAACATGTGTAAAGGACACATGGACAAAACCAAAGGTGGTTAGGATCAAGAGTAGGGAGTGGGAATGGCTGGGGTGGAGGGGAGTGGTAGGAGTAAAATGGGGACAACTGTACTCGAACTACAAAAAAAGAATAATAATTAAAAAAAGAAAAAGCTAAAAAAATAATAATTCCATTTTTGAAGATGTTAGGTAATCCTCCAAGAATTGTGGAAATAACAAGAAATCGTAGGTATTTGTCCCTCACCGTCTGGCTTATTTCACTTAGCATAATGCTCTCCAGTTCCATTCATGCTGTTGCAAAGGGTATAAGCTCCTTCTTTCTCTCTGCTGCATAGAATTACATTGTGTCAAATACCATATGATCTCACCTTTAACTGGAACATAATCAACAAAAGAAAAAAGCAAACAAAATATAACCAGAGACATTGAAGTTAAGAACAATCTAACAATAGCCAGGGGGGAGTTGGGAGGGGACAGTGAGGAGAGGGGATTACAGGAACTACTATAAAGGACACATGGACAAAATCAAGGGGGAGGGTTGAGGTGGGGGAGGGAGGATGGTTCAGGTGGGGTGGAGGGTTGGGGAGAAAAGGCATACAACTGTAACTGAATAACAATAAAAATTAAAAAAATACTTGTAGGTATAAATTATTAAAATGTGTACCTTAACTTTTGTACCTATAAAATCTAACAACTTTAATCTGACTTTTAAAATTATTGCTAGGGAAGAGAGTAAAAGGATAAAAACCAAATGTTCCACCTACATAAAAAAATAATGTTACGAGACATTAAATCTGTCACAGTTGGAAACACTTTTGTGGGAGGAACACTTACAATAGACTTACACAGACTGTTTCCTTTTTTTAGTTTAGGTTGAGTTTTTATGAGAGTAATGTTCGTAGAAGAGCCAATGAGCCAATAAATGGCACTTATGGATGCTCAAATACCATAGTGAAGGCAAAGTATTTGATTACCTTAAAAGTGACTGTCCCACACACTGGACAGTAGCCTTGTAATGGAAGTTGATGTAGATTCAATAGTGAGTACTAACATTTTTTAACCACATGAGGAACAAAGTTAAAGTTTTTACTTAGTTTTACTGCTAGTCTTCAAAGATCCTTGTTGTTCAAAAGGTAATTCATAGAATCAGCAGCATAACCTAGTAGCATTAATTAGAAATGAAAATAGTAGGCTTCACCTCAAACTTACTGAATTAGATTATGCATTTAAATATATCTGCACATTTTTAATGCATATTTCAATATGTGAAATGCTGATCTAGATAATCTAAAGACATCTTCACACAGTGAAAATATGGAAGAAGATTAATGTGTCTTTGTTAATTTATCAATTTGAAAAATAACATTCTTTGAACAGTTTCATTTCTAAGTCTCCTGAAAAAATTTGATCATAATAATTTAGAGCTTTAATATTCTCAATAAGTTTTATAAAAGCAAGTATATAATACAGTTTTTACAAATTATCAAATTTTTTACAAATAACCAATATAAAAAGTACATGGAATTTATATAGCAATTAATTTAATGTTTTAATTCATATAAGATTTTGTCCTTTTCAGAACTTTTTGGAATTTTCAAGCCAAATGATATAAAATTTCAAGAATGTAAGTTCAGTTTTTGAGTATATTTTATTGATTATGCTATTAGTTTTCCCAATTTCTTTCCCTTTAATCCCCCCTCCTCCCTGTACTCCTCAACCCTCCAACATCCCCCCCTTAGTTCATGTCCATGGGTTGTACATATAAGTTCTTTGAATTCTCTGTTTCCTATACCAGTTTTGACCTCTCCCTGTCTATTTTATGCCTACCATTTATGCTGCTGGTTCCCTGGAGCTTTTCCCCCCATTCCTCTCTTCCCCCTCCCCACTGAAATCTCTCCACGTGATGTCCATTTCTCTGATTCTGTTCCTGTTCTAGTTGTTTGCTTAGTTTTTATTTTCATTGTTTGTCTTTTCTTTTAGGTTCATTTATTGATATTTGTGAGTTTGCTGGCATTTTACTGTTCATAGTTTTGATCTTCTTCTTTTTCTTAGATAAGTCCCTTTAACATTTCATATACTAAGGGTTTGGTGATGATGAACTCCTTTAACTTGACCTTATCTGGGAAGCACTTTATCTGCCCTTCCATTCTAAATGATAGCTTTGCTGGATAGAGTCATCTTGCCTTTCACTACTTCATATACTTCTTTCCAGCCCCTTCTTGCCTGTAAGGTTTCTTTTGAGAAGTCAGTTGATAGCCTTACGAGCACTCCTTTGTAGGCGACTCTCTCCTTTCCTCTTGCTGCTTTTAAGATTCTCTCTTTATCTTCAATCTTGGGTAACTTAATGATGATGTGCCTAGGTGTCTTCCTATTTGGGTCCAACTTCTTCGGGACTCTTTGGGCTTCCTGGACTTCCTGGAAGTCTATTTCATTCACCAGATTGGGGAAATTTTCCTTCATTATTTGTTTAAATAAGTTTTCAATTTCTTGTTGTTCTTCTCCTTATGGCACCCCTATAATTCAGATACTGGAATGTTTCAGGTTGTCCCAGAGATTCCTCAGCCGCTCTTCATTTTTTTGAATTCTTGTTTCTTCATTCTGTTCCAATTGGATGTTTATTTCTTCCTTTTGTTCCAATTTGTTGCTTTGAGTCCTGGTTTCCTTCCTCTCACTTTTTGTTCCCTGAATATTTCGCTTTATGTCACTTTGGGTACCTTTCATTTGTTTTTGTTTTTTTCATTTTTCGACCAAGCTCGATCAGTTCTGTGAGCATTTTGATTACTAGGGCTTTAATTTCTCCATCAAATAGGTTGGCTATCTCCTCATCGCTTAGCTCTCTTTCTGAAGCTTTGCTCTGTTCTTTCACTTGGGCCCTATTTCTTGGTCTTGGCGCACCTGTTAAGTTGTAAGGGGGCGGGGCCTTCGGTATTAACCTGGGCTGGGCAACCCTCCTTGCTGTGCTGCCTGCGGTACTGCCTGTGGGAGAGGGGCCAGAGAGGGAACAATGCAGCTCACCTGCTAGCTCACTTTCCAACGAACTCTCAGGTGAGACTGGGAGTTTATCCCACCGCAGCAACTGTGAGCAGAGTCTCAGTTTCTGGTTCAGCCAGCCCAGCCGCATGGTCCACTGCCTTGCCACAGGTTCTTACCCGTCTGTTTTTTCTGTTTGACTATTTCTTTAATTCCTTGGTTGTCAGAGCTCCGTGCAGTTTGATTTTCTGGCACTTCTGGTTGTTTATTGATTTTAGATTGGTTGTTATCCTCCTTTTGGTTGTGTGAGGAAGCAAAGGGTTTCTACCTATGCCTCCATCTTGGCTGGAACTTGTAAGTTCATTTTTAATTACAGTGTAATTAGTTGGGTCATTCACTTAAGTTAAAAACCTTTTATAAAGTGTTACTGAAATCATGTCCTTGGTTTTCACTTAAACGTTTTGGAAAAATGACTTGAAATGATTCTTGACTTGCATCAGATTTTTCGATATGTACATCCAGAGCTGGTATTGGGCTGGTGTTAAGCTGGTAAGCACTGCTTATAGCTTGTGTCTAAGTCATTGTTCACTTTTCATGCCAACCCAGTTGTTACTAATACTCTGGTTTTTAATGAAAAGACGCTCCCTCAGTTTTTTTTTTTCAGAAAACTGCTCTCAGATTGCCTTTCCCCTTCCTAATTTCTGAATAAAATGTTACCTATCAATACCTATTGTAGAGTTTATGAAGGAAAGCATCTTTGTATGTTATATTTAGTACTATAATTCATGCCATAAAACTCTCAATAAATATTATTTGAAGGAAGGAATTTTTCTACAGATAATTTTTATAATCTCAAAATTAACATACATCACAATAAATTATATTAGCTGAAAATAAAAAGATCACATTTAGATTCATTTGAAAATATTTCCACAAAAGCATACTTGAGGTACCATTTTAAAAATTAGTGAGCGTTAAAAACTCTTACATTTATAGTAAACTGCACTCTACACCTACATTGTTATTTTATGAGTTGATGTTATGCTTTTAGATATGAGTCCATGACCCAATTTTTCTCACATATTGGCAAATAACCTCAAATAATAAATTAGTCAGTATAAGAAGGAAAGTTTATGAAACAAAAATATCTGTCATTTTTATATAGCAAGTTGAAAAAAATTGACAACCAAGATCTAACTATAGGAAAATAGATAAATCATTTGCAGCTTACTGCCAGATACTATTTTATTTAACATATTATGACTATGAAGAGTTTAAGAAATGTTTATGATATTTGGGCTGAGTATAAAAGAATAATACAAAATCATTACAGAAATCCTGAATAATTCACATGCAAGTATGTATATATTCCTACATTCAAATAAATATAGAACTGAAGTAGAGTTAAAGAGATGCAGTGAAGTATGCTAGCTTCTGATTTTCTGTGATAACACTTATATTTATGAGTACAGGTGGCAAGTGTACAGGGCAGATTTACAAGCTAAAGGGTGCAGTTAAGATTGTTGTAAATCATGTCCATATGAAAAAAATTTAAGTTAGCTGAGAAAATTTAATCTGAAGGAGATAAATGAGAATGTTATAATAATGTGATAACTGACAGCTATTTTTCAAATGTTTTAAAAACTAACATAGGGGAAAGGGACTAAATGGTTTTATATAAGGATAATGAGCTGAACTCCAAACAAACTTGCTGGGCATCAGTGTTAAAACATTAATAACAGGATAATAATCAGTGTAACATAAAACAAAATATCTTTTAAAAATGGAATGGGCAGAAGTATTGAGTATGCTGTATGAGAGTACTCCATAGCCTTTGGAATACTCTTGTACTGGATGTTTTCAGAGAGAATTATTGCATTATATTTGATGGAAGTTGGGCTCAAAATATCTGAACTCTTGTAATCCGATGATGCTAACAGCACCACTCTCAGTTTCAGACAGAAGATCTCTGGGGCTGTCCAAAGACTTGAAGGTTGTATGGGCAGAGTTAATTGTGTGTAGGGGTGTCCAACCTGCCACCGGCTGGCTGCACGTGGCCCAAGATGGCGATGAATGCAGCCCAACACATAATCGTAAACTTACTTGAAACAGTATAAATTTTTTTGTGATTACATGTCACAATATATTTAATGTGTGGCCCAAGACAACTCTTCTTCTTCCAGCATGGCCCAGAGATGCCAAAAGGTTGGACACCCCAGGTTGGACACCTTGATTGTATAGGATATTAGGCAACACAAAAAGTAGCAAAGGACTCTTAAAACTAAAAGGAAGTTTACAGATCATTTCAACCATTCCTATAATTCTGAAAGGGAAACTGAGGTTTACAGATGTTAAATGTCATTAAACTGACCCTAAGCCAACACACATAATCACTGGTGATCCAGCATGTGTGAAAGGCAATTTGAAAACATCTGGCAATTTAAACAAAGTTTTTAATGGAGGTCTTCACTAGCAGTTCTGCTAATTCTTGATTTCTATCCATGTATTTGTTTAAAATATGAGAAACCAAATGACTCAGACCCTAGTATGTCAACATCCCACAGACATGCCTTCATGGGTATAGTTACTTACATTCAACAGTCTCTTGATGAATTTCTGTCTGTAGTAGGTTCCTTGCTGAGACGGTGGACACAGTGGTAATTATAGCAGTCACAGTCCCTGTGTTCAAGTGGCATGGAGTCTCGACAAAGGGCCGGAAATACAAATATAGAAAGGACAACTGTAAGTGTGGTGAATATTACCCCGTCAAATCATACGGCACTTCAATATGTATAGCAGACAGGTGACCTATGGAGAAGGACTGAGCATGAGGAGGGAGTAGACTGATATTGGAAAAAGCCAAGAGCAAAGATGTAACAATGGAAGATTTGACTTTGTATACTGTTTACACTCAAAACCTGTATAATTTTATTAACCAATGTTACCCCAATAAATTTAATGAAAATAAAAAAGCAATTCAGCAACAAGTGGGCAAATGGGATATCTGATATACTTAAAGTTTACAAAGTCTTGAACATTTTAGAGAAGGAAATCTTTGTAGGAATTATACATTTAAATATGTTTTTCTATGACTTTGCCAAACCTTTTTTTTTCTTAATTTTCTATTTAATTCTTTGAACTCACGTCTGCCACGCTCCTTTGAAACAGGAGCATGGTCCTAGGGCAGTGTCTAACATATAGTGGGCTCTTAATGCATGAATAAATACTGAGTAGTGAGTATGATTTTTAACTCACAAAGGTGTGCAAAAGAATTCACTTTAACATTCTCTTGAATTGAACTTATTTTTTATTTCAAGTGTCCATAATGGCGAGAAATTTTACATAAGCCATTCTGTTGGTCCTCACATTCTTCAAGTTATGCCTTAGACTAAGGCAGTGGAATCATCTGCACATACATGTAGCTGAGAGAAAGTCCATTTATCTCCTTAACAGGGCCTTTTAGATCCAACGGCCCACTTGCTTCATTCCCTCGTTGGATACATGCATTTATTCCTCGGTCTCATTTACCAAATAGGATTTGTGCTGCATCCCCGGTCTGTGATTTTACCACCTCCTCTGTGGCTCTGCCCAAGAACCATGTTACAGTTCTGCCCTGTCCATGACTCAGGAGTCTCTCTCTTCCCATTCCATTACACACCTTACCTGTCTCTATGTACCTATACGCTGATTTCCCACTCTATCTTGAGATAGGTGAGTTTGAGGGGAGAAAGCTTAGTTAAGACAAGTATTCCTTTACTTCTAGAATAAGACTTACATTAAGTATATCTCAATTATACCTTGAGATGGCAAACAAATGTTATCAGAATTCTGCATATATAAAGTTTTTAAAACTTTATTTGGGTTTTGAAATGTTAGAGGGAAAAATATGGCACCTGTCTATGGGGAATTCATCTCAAACTTATTTAAGGCAAAGTGATGGAGCACTCAGAAAGACCCAGAATATCTGTGCATATTAGGAAAATAGCAAACAAGAAATGTTCCTTCAATGTATCTTTAAACAGAACTTCTTTAGAAGCAACATCTCAGATATTAACACCCGGAGGGTAGATTCAGAGCTAGCATGCTATTTTATACTTAGTACTGGTGGCTTTTCAAATATAAGGTTAATGCTGAATATGACTTCCCTTATATCCCTGAGCCAGAGGAGAAAACTGTTAATTTTGTCTGCCAAATTCTAGGTTCTTTGTTATTGCTATATTAATCATTTAGAAGATATTATATAATACTAGAAGAAGGAGATTGCCACTAATAATGGAGATATAACCACCTAAGAAGAGTGTAGGAATGATTAAGTCTTGGGCTTTCTGAATTATGTGTTTGGTTATTTATTTTATTGTGTTTTTTCCATTGCCATTTAGCTCCCACATACCTCCCCCTGCAATCACCCCACTATTGTCCCTGTCCATGAGTCCTTTTCCCTGTTTGCTCAGTCCCCTGCCCCCTAACCTCCTCCACCTCTTAGGTGTTGTCCTGCTGCATGTTTGGTTATTTAAGTGATAGAGAATCTTCTTACACTTTTACATGTATGGGTGCTCAATGTATGGAATAGGAAGAAAATACTTCAGGACCATGTATATCTAAGTTATTTCTGCGGTTTCACTGGAGCAAATATCAAGTAATTTAACTATCCTCCTGTAAAGCTGCTTGAGTGGAGTTCTTCCAGAATAACATTTGCACATCATTAAGTACTAAATGCTCAGCAGTGAGTTCCGTGACTTTTCTCATATCTTTTAGCTATCTTTGGGGGACCAGTAGGCAATGTTTAGTGTATCTGCCAATAGAGTATGTGACAGGCCTAGAAAGAGGATGCATATGCATATGAATATAGGACAGCTATGTATTTGAACCGTTTTTCCCCCAAAATAGCTAAGTGTTATATTTAAAAGGTAAATTTCAAATCACCTTTTATGACTTTTTTGATTGACTCTTTCTGGTATGGGGATTTAACAAAGCACTATGTGATAACGTTTCATGTTTCTTCTTGTAACTTTAATTACTATCTTTACCATACTTCTATAATTATACGGGGATAGGGAAAGGTGAACCTTGAATGTGAAAAGTTAACAAAGATATAATGGCAGAATGAAAAGATATGGGAAGTTTTTTAAGAAGATAGGAATGCCTTCTAATTAGCCCCCCAAAAATATAGACTATAGCCATAGCTTAGTTTATGATATTAGCAATCAATATAAAAATATACTGAAAGAAAAAAGCAGCAAACCATGAACTGATAATGCAGACTCATAAGAGTTAAAGGAGTTGAATTTAGAAAATGACCTAAGAAACATAAGTGAGAGATAATTTTGACTAGATGGCTTTAGTATCTAGTCGTCTTAATAGACGAAGTTTGAAGATATTTGCATTAAGCACTTGTTCTGTTTTGAACAAGTATGAGAGTTGTTAGGGAGGATGTTGTTGATATTCATGCCCAATCCTCATAAAGTTTAATTTGTTTTTAATCAGTAAATTTGCATGCTGGTCAATACCTTAGTCTCTTGTGAGTTAGATTAGGGACACAGTTCTCTGTGAATACAGTCCACCCTGGTCTTCAGTGAGATAAGGCAAATGTCCTAGAATGGGCAGCCCACATGGCCTCTCCTAGATGACATCAGAATTTTCTGTGGCTTCATGTTACCCGTAAGTGCTGCAGAATTCTTCAATGGTGAGTGGTCCTCTTCTACAGGAATTCCTGTTACCTATTTTCTTTTGTTCTCTTCTCCTCCCCTTCTTTTAGAAGTGGTTGAAATACAATGAAGGACATGAAATTAAAGTTAATGTGGGAGTGTATAGAAAAGGAAATGACTAAGTGAAAATCACTTTGCTTGCTTATTTTAAAATCCCAACATACTATGTTCTCTATGTAAACAGGTATAATCCTGGTAAATTATCTAATTTTCTGAGTGGAAAAAATGTGGAAAAATTAGGCTAAAGCAATACCATAAAGTTAATAGTAACAATATTTGATATAGTGCTACAACTGTCAAAGTATTTCCTAAATATGTCTAATTTGATCTGTATGGTACCCTTATGGAATATGGAAGAAAAATATTATACACATTTTATAAATGAGGAAACTGTCTCAAAGAGGTACATTATTTCCCCAAGAACATCAAGGAAGCCTGCAATAGGGGCAAGGATAGAATTTATGTTTGTAAATCATAGATGACCTGACCCTTATCTTCTTGCCATACACTGCTTCCTTCTGAGAGTCTAGAATTAATATTTTAAGCCATAGACTACATGTTGACAATAAGGAAACATTTTGTCCTCTATACCAATCAATAGTGCATGAGTTAATGTCAATGAAAGCATTGAAGAACACTGTATGGACGAAACAACTAGCAGTGGCTAGAGAAAGTAGCCTAGAGATGGGCCATGTGTGTGAGGGAAATGACTGCAGGTCAAACATCTGCTTGTTCAGACAGACCCATAAACACCATCTGGGGGATTGCTTTCTGAATCCCAGGGATGAGATTACAATGTATATATGCAATGAAAAGCTACATATATTTATGTAAAGTTATCTAAAATCAGTGATTGTGTATTTTAAATCATATTATGGCTCTCTTAATTCCTGTGGATTTTTATAATGATGAGGGCAGAGCTGTTAGTTGGTATCCATGTAATGTTTTTAAGGGTTTATTTACTTTAGGTTCATACTCCACTTTAATTAGGGAAATACAACGTAGCTATTACTCAGGACTAACAAGAAAGATGAAAAACAAACAACCCCCCCCCCCCACTAACCAGATAAAGTAGTTTTTGTTTGGAGACTACCAAAGACAAACTCAGAATTTCCTTTCATTATCTAAGTTTCTTTTACTGAATTGTATGTTAAATTATCTAATACCCCCACCAATTGGTTTCAGTAGAATTCTCTCAAAGAAATTTGTCTTTATTAAGTGTCATTTCTATGTGGTACATTTGCTTAGTCACTGCATCAGAAGTGAGTAACAGTAGAATATGCCTCTTGAAAACCAAACTACCTTGACCCCTTAGCATGCTTATATTAATTTTCATGGATGTAATAATTGAGCTTGGAACTCTGACTAGTAGAAAAGAGAGTGAAAACAACGCAATGAGAAAAGAGCTGAGACACTTGTGGACAAGAGACGAGCCCCCACACAAAGTGAAACTTCTTCTGAATACTCTTCCCTAGATATTTCTGGTTAAGAAATTCATGGAATGAGTTTCCCTCTCCTCTCTTTAATCCCTTTTAGATGCTTCAATGATTTATTTAGATAAGTCTGGTGTTTTAGGTAACAACAGTGCTTTTCCATGCCTTATTTGGGATTAATATAAATACAGATTTTAACACTGTGTTTGGAAAAAGAGTGTTTAAGACCCGGCTCATCTAAACTCATCACTTTCATATTGATCAGATTTATAATAAGGATAAAAACAATATATTTAGGCAATGCCGTATTATTTACATAGTAAACTTTAGCTTTGAACTGCTCAGGCTCATAGTAATTTCACATAGATGGGGAGAGTATGTTTCAACAAGAAAAAAAAAAAAACAACTTACTACCACAAGCTAGTTCATTCTTAGATCAAAAGGGGAATCAAAAGCAAATGAGAAGAATAAAGAAAACCAGGAATTTAAAGGAACAAACACATTTTAGCCAGAATTTAGTAAGTGTATAAGCGCATTTAATACTTCTCTATGCATGTGAGAACAGACAGATACTAAACACAGACATTTTGTAGTAATTATAATGTTCTTGATTTAAGATCACACTGTATAAGTATAATTTAGGTGAATAGTTATTACAGTATATATTTGCATCAGATAATTTGCTATTTATAAAACTAAGTTAAAATTAATATGACTAAGAAAAGATGTTTGAATGTTTAATGGCAAAAGTTAATCAGCATGTGATAATCCAAGACTAATTTCACATGTGTACTGGGCAGGTGAAATTTTTAGTGATATATTGTAGAAGCTTATTTAAAAAATCAGAACTTAGATTCAACAAAAATACCATATTTTGCTGGGTATAGTGCATATTTTTTGCCTAAATTTTTGTGGGAAAATTTATAAGTGCACATTATACAAGGGTAGTACTAATTCCATATCTATATAAATGTTTTTAATACTTTTATTTATGCTCATGTGTTAAAAGTGTGACTAGAAAGTAATAACAGTATCCATATGTCAAAAAAGAAGAGCTAAAATTCCCTTGTAATACAAAGATAAGTATTTAAATATAAATAAATACAAATTGAATTAAAAAATTAAAATGAAATATTTTTTTCCTAAGAGTTTGGACCAAAAACGTGGGTACGAATCATACATGGCAAAATACGGTAAATTCAGCGACACAAAGGATGATAATAGATGTGAATACGTGCTTGTAAGAGAAAATAAATAACCCGTTCTACTACTTCAGTCATAACTTTATGAAATACATTTGTTGTTTCCAGGAAATATAGAGCATCAATTGTAGAAGGCAGTACATGGAAATATTAGCTAAACTTGGTTGGTGGCTGGAGTGGTTTATTGAAGCAAAATAGAGACAGAATGACCGGTTTCAGTAAAGGCTAGCCCAAAACAAAATAAACCAAAGCAGAATTAGTATATAAGTCAAAGTTGCATTATATTTTTGAGGTTTAAAAAAGCAGAAGCTACAAAATATAAAGCAGAAAATACAGAGAAAACATATGTTTTGTCCAAAGGTTCTGAAGGTGTGAAACTGGGGGGCATCTGATGTGAAATTCATGGTGTCACTCGTTTGGCTTAATCAGAGGTTACGTGCTTGAACGACTTGCTAGAAAATAGGGGGTGGTTCCTTTCCTTTCCAGCCCACATTCAGGATTTTCGCTCTTTCCCTTTCTTCCTTGGGGTTGCTTGTATACTGTCAATCATTACTAATTCATAGCATTGCTTATTTGTAATAATAATAATAATAGTATTGCCTCTTAATTGTAGAAATACATCTTGTTTAACTCTTTTTTTTTTCATTTTATACCAACATACAATACATATAGGACTACACACACATACACACACACGGCTTGGAGTGATGTTTTTGCCTAAGAAAGTGCCTAATAAACATGGTCCGGCAGAAGTAACGCCATTGAGTGTGGTTGGCAGGGTACGTGAATGTCTCTCACAAGATGGACAGCAATTTGAACATTTCCCCTAAAATATTATAGGTGCAATTATAATATGGTGTGCTGGAGTGTGATATTGTCATGTTACAGAATTACGTGATTACGATTTTGTAATAAAAGACTTTAATGTAACAAAACGGCATTATTTGTGCTGGACCCTGTATATTTGATAAATACATGAAAGAATAAAATAATGAATATGCATTAAATAAATATTTAATAATTTTGAAATAAGTATGTAAAATATACTATAAAATATAATGCTATTGAAATATTTTGAAACTAGCACATGTTATTAAAAACAGTGAATAATATAATAAAGGCTAATCTTTATTTTTGCTGTGAGTCATTTCCTCTTCTGGGTGTTTTATAATCGTTAACCTTTTTAATATTCATAACAACCACATTAGGCAGACTACTGCCATCCCTACTTTATAAATGAAGAAACTAGGACAGAGAACACTGTAATTTTCTCATGTCATAAAACTAGGAAGTTGTACAGCTTGCATTTGGTGACATTATTTGGCTCCAGAGCTCAAATATTAAAAATTATGCTAGACTGATATTAAGTTAGGGAAAACTTGTAAAAGTAGCAATAAAATCTGTCTTGCTGTTTTTTTTTTTTTTATTATTCAGCATTTAGCATTGACTGGAATAAATATTAAAATGACCTAAAAAAATAAAAAATAATATTAAATAACCTTTTGAGGAAGAAGAAAAGTAAAGCATGCGTTAAGTAGTAAACAGGAGGAGCATGATATCAAAATAGTGCTTTATTTCTGCAATATCTAACATTAATCTCATCCTAAAGCATTTTACCTATCAAAAAAAAGGAAAAAATTATGAATCCACATCTACAAACCCAGTTAATATTGAGTGAATCTCCCTATTTCTTTAAAAGTATACTGCATTGTATAAAAAGCCATAGGAATAGTTATAAAAGTGAAATTTACAACTAAGTCATATGTGTGATTAATTTTTTAAAAAAGGTCAAATGAAATACATCAATATAAATTTTTTTGAAATGCCTCCATTAGAGAAATTGCAATCAAAGTAACACTAATTTGCAAGTGCTGATATAGAGGGAACATTTAACTTTTTAATTTGTAATATATATTTTGTATGAAAATAATTCAAGCATATTAAGTAACCATGTGCAATTCTTATCTACATGATGATGATAAATGATAGTTATTTCTCCTTGAGAAATTCTCTGGAGTCACTTAATTATGTGTAAATGTGTTATACTGTGAAGATTTTATTCTACTGAGTATGTATTTATCAAATTCATGTTTTATAACACTTGGAACTTGTTTTCTTGAAATGATGCATGTACTGTCTTTCATGATTATTGGCCATATGTATTACTAGATATCTTTTCAAAATATTCCAAAGATACAGGTTTTTTTACTTTTCTTAAAGAAAATATTAGAAGAGAGGAATCTTGCCTGTTTTTTTAATATTGAATATTATTTTGAGTTTTTTCAACAAATGTTATTTGTTGAATTTAAGTATTTATTGGAAAAAGAACAGATTTCAGTATAAAATATTAGAATGTAAGAATTTTGGAGCTCTGCCTAATTTCTAAAGGCTTTATGAGTCAAAAAAATATTTAAAATATTTAGGGATAGTTGTATTTTTTACATTATATGCATTCTTTATTTGAATTTTGTAAATTCATATTCCATATTTGAACTTCATGACTAGTCATTACCTTTACTGCTTCTATCAACAAATATTGTGTTTTTATTGCTCCAATAACTGAGTTTAGGGGCTGCAGTAATGAAGAAAATGAAGATCCTGCTCTCATTAGCCAACATTCTACAGAGTAGAGGGAAAAAATAGACTAAGTGCTTTGAGAATAAATAAAGCATATTTAGGAGATTAAATTAAATATGAGGATGCTCTTTTGCAAAGACTAAAAAGGAAATGTCTCTCTAAGACAATATTTGAGTATAGGCCTGAATAAAATAAGGTTGCAAAATAAGTACATATCCAAAGGTTGAGCATTCTAAGTTGAAGGGATAGCAGACAGAGCTATTGCTTGAGGTGTAGAAAAAAAACCCAGGGAGGTAGAGGACAGTGAGATGAGGAAGCCAAACAGAGGAAGTACTTGGAAGTCAGTTGCAAGATAAATTAGGTCCCTCTATTTTGCTTTATATTTCAACAGTTTTTTAGACTCACAGAAAAGTGGCAAAAATAAAAATAGTACAGTCATGCAACCTTTATGCAGATTGACCTGTTATCCAAGTTTAAGACCAGTTGCTGTATCTGCCCTGCTCTGCTGGCCTTGGTGTTTGTGTGTGTGTGTCTGTATGTACGTATGTCTATTTTCTCTTAAGCCTTTTGAAGGTAAATTAAAAACATTATGTTTCATTACTCTTATTCTTTAGTGCATATTTTCTTAGGGATATTTTTTTACAGTTCAACTTTAGCATACTTAAAATTGACACAATACTGTAATCTACAATAATCTATATTCCAATTTTATCAGTTGATTCAATAACAATATTGATTTTGTTCTTTAATAGAGAATCAAACATACTATCAGGTATTGCATTTAGTTGCCATGCCTCTTTTACTTCCTTTACTCTAGAATCCTTCCACAGATTTTCACTATCTTTTACAATTTTTACTTTTAAGAAAATAGTCTTCCCACTTTCCTACCTTTTTGAAACTAGAAGATTTACCGTAGTTTGTCTGATCAGATAGAGGACATGAATTTTCAGGTGGAATGCAACATAGGTGATGCTTGGTCCTTGCATCTGGAGGCATATAATGTGTTGTGTTGGCCAAAAAGTTTGCTTAGTTTGTTATGTAAAATAAGATGTATTTTTTCATTTTCACCAATAACTTTATTGATTTGGATATTTTTGAGTACATTGGCTATCTCCTGTTATTGGCTTTTAGTGGGTAGAGGCCAAGGGTGCTGCTAAATATCTCCCAACACAGAAGATAGCCCTACGACAAAGAATTATTTGGCCAAAATGTCAATAGTATCAAGAAACTTCACAAACCACTTTTGAAACATTTGATCAGTCATAGCACCTTCTCCATATACTGCACAAACCTATTTTTGGCATTTCGGTTGCATTTTTACCTTTCTTGAAATAATAAAGCATAATATGACAAAAATGTTGCATATTGACATCCATCTTCAATATTAAAGTGCTTACACAAAAATTCACCAATTTTGATAAGCTTTTTAAATGCACACTAATATGACAACTGTCACAATACAGTCTAACAAAATAGTTTTGAATGAAGTTAAAGACAACTAAACATTATTAGTCATCATATGGAAATAACTAAAAACTAAATGAACTTTCTGGCCAACCCAACACCTGGGTCTCTGATTCTGGGTGTTTGATCCTCTCCGTGTGTATTTATTGTAATTTATCCTCTAGCAATTAATAAAGTCACAAAAGGTAAAATTTTCTTTTCTTTTTTTTTTAGAGCTGAGTAGTATTCCATTGCATAAATGTCCCATAGTTATTTTATCCACTCATCTATTTATGAACAATAGGGCTGCTTCCATATCTTGGTGATTGTAAATAATGCAACGAACATAGAGGTGCTTATGTTCTATCTAATTAGTGGTTTGTGTTTATCTAGGTATATTCCCAGAAGTGGGATTGCTAGGTCAAAAGGCATAATCACACTTAATTTTTTAAAAAAATTTGAGGTATCTCCATACTGTTTTCCACAGTGGCTGCACCAACTTGCATTCCCACCAACAGTACAAAAGAGTTCCCCTTTCTCCTCACCCACACTTGATGTTTGTTGATTTATCGATGACAGCTATTCTGACAGGCGTGAGGTGACATCTCATAGTGGCTTTAATTTGCATCTCTCTGATGATTAGTGACTTTAGCATCTTTTCATAATGTCTATTGGCCATCTGTACTCAGGACATTTGCCCATTAAAAAAAATTTTTTTGATGTTGAGTTTTATAAGTTCTTTATAAATTTTGGAGATTACCCCTTATGAGATGCATTGGCAAAAATTTTCTCCATTCTATTGGGTTGTCTCTTTATTTTGCTGATGTTTTCATTTGCTGTGCAAAACCTTTTTTAGTTTGATGTAGTCCCATTTGTTTGTTTATTTATTTATTTTGTTTCTCTTGTCTGGGGAGATATATTTTATAAAATATTGCTACAAGCAATGTCCGAGATTTTGCTGCCTATGTGTTCTTCTAGGATTTTTATGGTTTTGTGTCTAGAGGATGGAAATAATAAAGATCAGAGCAGAAATAAACAAAATAGAGTCTAAAAGAATGATACAGAAGATCAGTGATTACAAGAGCTGGGTCTTTGAAATGATAAACAAGATTGACAAACCTTTAATCAGCCACATCAAAAAAGAGAGCGAGAGAGGTCCCAGATAAATAAAATCAGAAATGAAAGAGGAGAAATTACAACTGACACCAAAGAAATACAAAGGAGTGTAGGCAAATATTATGAACAACTATATACCAACAAACTGGAAACATGGACTAAGTGGATAAATTCCTAGAAACATGATCTTCCAAAACTAAGTCAAGAAGAATCAGACAATCTGAATAGACAGATTATACCTAGTAAAACTGAAGCAGTATTCAAAAAATTCCCAACAAACAAAAGTCCTGGACCAGATGGCTTCACAGGTGAACTTTACTAACCATTCCAAGGAGAACTAACAGCTCTCCTTCTCAAACTATTCCAAAACATTCAAGAGGAGAGAGGCCTTCCAAGCTCATTTAATGACGCCAGCATTATCATAATTCCAAAACCAGTTAAAGACACTACAAAAAAAAAGAAAGAAAATTATAGGCCAACATCCCTGATGAATGTAGATGCTAAAAACATCAATAAAATACACTTTAATATGTTTTTGGATTACTTTCTGAAAGCATCAAGCAATTCTTTTTCACCAGCAATGTATGAAAATGGTTGTTTCCCTGCTTCTTTGTCAAAATACATTTGCCAAATTTCTTTTGAAAATTATTTAGAGAAGCTGAACTTGATTGAAGTAGAATCAAAGACTGTACCAAGAATTATATACTGTTTAAAAAATTTATAAATAGCCCAGAGGTGAATGAGACATTTGAAAGGTTATGTAGTTTAGTGTAGGAGAGAACATAGCCACAAAAATGTATAGCACAGAGAAAGTGAATGGCGTAGTGGGGTTTACTAAGGTTTTCTTATTTGTTTTACCTGTGCTTGCATTATCCCATATAGTGTGGGAAATGTAATTTTAGTATGAAATTGATTATATATTTACTTGAGAGTAAATAAATTTCAGGAAAGAAAATTAGCAGTCATGACTTAATGACCCAAAGTCAGACTGAAATTATTTCACCTTCAGTTGGATGTCTATTTAGAAGATAATGATTTTTCCCAAGGACGGCTTCAATTAATTTGAATGCACTTCTATCTTGATTAGTAATTGCACTGACATCATTAACAACAAATGGCCCACCAGCCTGAGACAGGTTAAATCTACATTCTGAGGAACAACTTTTTTATTAGTCTATTTTATTAATGTTTACCTTTTCTATTGTCTTTCTACATAAGACAAGAAAATATTAACTGGAAATTCTTGAAACCTTTCCTCTCACTCCTTTGGTTTAATTTCAAAACCGATCAGTCAAACCACATCAGACTTTTTATCCTCACAGTAAAGCTCAAAACAGAGTCACTAAATTTGTTTGGTTAAAATCACAGACAAAGCCAGTCTGTGAACAAGTACAGATCAGTGGACTCATATGCTTCTCTAAAACCATAAAAATCCTATTTTATTAAGACCATATGAGCTTGTCTTGTGGTTTCATATACCATGTCATGTGTGTATGAAAGATTTAAGTGTTTGTTCATACTGTAAGAGTCTAAATTTTCTGATTCATAGAATTTTCTCTTATTTTCATATCACGTTGAAATCACCATGTCATATATAGACTTCTGCAACGTTTTGAGATCTATAGGTATGCAGAAATTTATTTCACTTTAAGGTGACAAAAACATAAATATCCTGTATATTTTAGACTACAGATATATTTTAGGATATTGTTTTAAAGAATGATAGCATTATCTGCTATTCATATCATAGAAAACAGCCAAATTGATACGAACATATCTTTATTAAGTCATTGCTCACCATGGCATTTTCAAGCATTCCTTAAAATTTTTCTGAAACAAGGTGATTTGTAAGGTAAAAGTAAGATGATGACTTTATAGATTTTTTGTAGGAATAGTTGAGTATAAGAGTTTGAAGATAAAGAGACAGTGATAGTCCCTAGATATGTTTTCTTAACTAGAAGGTAGATGATGCAGAAGAGGAGCAGTTACACACTGTACTCAGAACAAAAATCGTGTCTCTGGAGATTCCCCATAAGTGTGTGACTTGGGTGCTAGTGCCATATTCAGGTCACCAAACCTGCATTGACAACTTACGAGGTGTTGGGGGTCAAGGAACTACCAAGAATACATAAAATAACCTATATCTGCCTCCCAATTATTCATACCACAACCACACTCACTCTATGTAAACACATGGCGGTGGATAGGTAAAATTAAAAGTAAATATAAAAGGAGACCTTGATATAGTGGAAAACAAAGTAAACTTTTATATCAACTATACCAGGAAAGAAGACCACAGGAACAATAAGGAGCAGAAGCCTCACTTTATTTTGGTTTCTACTGAAGCATAAGGCTTTCAAAACATTCTTAAACTGCCACTTCTGTAGTGTCCCACAACGCTTTTTAAACACTTAGTGTCACAGCATTTACTACAACTTACGTGCATCATGTATATTGGATTTCTGTGCTGTAGAGGGCAGGAATTTTTAAGGTCAGTGCATCTCTGTGATTTATGTGGGTGTCTGATTCATAGCCCATGCTGAGTAAAGAATTTTTTTTATGGGAGATGATAACATACAACAGAAAAAGAATTAACATCCATATTATATGAAGAGCAACCCCAAATCTATAAAGGATAAAACAATAAATTCTATTTAAAAAATGAGGGAATAGATCACAGGCAAGCAGTTAATGAAATGGAGAAATCAAATGCCTAGTAAACAAAGGAAATTATATACGCTTCATGTGACATAAGGGAACTGCAAATTAAAACAACAACCCAAAATATTATTTCATACTCATTGGATTAGAAACCTCAAAAGTTTAACAGTATTAAATATTTGGAATGATATAGGAAAGAGAAACTCTTAAATACTGTTTATAAATTGTCATTTTATATCTTCATTTTATTCCTCAAATCTATTATTCCTGTGCCTAAAGTCATTTTATGGTCATTGATAGGGATTTCTGGAAGAGGCTAAGATTCAGAGAACTGTTTAATACATTTGCAAAAGTATAGGTGAGTGTGTCAGAAGTTTTAACATTGTTTTCAGTCATTTCGCTTAAAGGAGAGACTATTTTTCACCCAGGAAGACAATTATTCCTTGTATTTAAAAACTAATACAAATTCTATCTGTGCCTTCATGTAGTTCTTCATGAGGCATGCCAGCATTGCCACTTCTGGTTTGGAAGAGTGGCAGACTGCAGAGGACATGAACTTGGAAGGCAAAACTGCACGAGTTTAAATCTAGAGTCAGCTTTGGACCCCTTGCGTGGTCTTGGCCAACTTATTCCACCTTTTTGTGTTTCAGTTTTCTTTTACATATAATAAAAACAGTAAGTTTTATTTTGGATGATTCTGATGATAATTTGATTAACATGTATATAACATTCACAATTTTATTAGCTAAAGTTATTGCTATTATTTGTTTTTTTATATTTACTTTTGTTCTAGAAATGAGAAATAGATTACATATGTATTGTCTTTAGTTCAGAAAGAGAATTACTTTAATATAATCAGAATCAATTTATCTATATCTTCTAATGGAAGCTATTTAAAATATGTAGCAAAAATCATAATATTTCTCATCCATACTTCATGAATCTGTGCAATTCAATTGAAGGGTTCAGGATCAAGCTGAAATTTCTGGTTCAGAAACTCAGATGTGGAACTCGGTGGGTATTTGTAGATATCAAGGGTGCAATTTTCATTTTTGAAAAGCAAAATATGATACTTCCAGTAGCTGGACCTTTCAAAATCCAAGAGTGTAAAATAAATTCTTTTTTTTTCTTTTTATTTATTTATTTATTTATTTATTTTATTCAGTTACAATTGTCTGCATTTCCTCCCCATCCCTCCACCCTGCCCCAGCCAATCCCACCTCCGTCCCCCACCTCTACCCTCCCCCTTGATTTTGTCCTTGTGTCCTTTATAGTAGCTCCTGCAGACCCCTCTCCCCACTATCCCCTCCCCACTCCCCTCTGGCTATTGTTACATTGTTCTTAATTTTGATGTCTCTGGTTATATTTTGTGTGCTTTTTTCTTTTGTTGATTATGTTCCAGTTAAAGGTGAGATCATATGGTATTTGTCCCTCACCACCTGGCTTATTTCACTTAGCATAATGCTCTCCAGTTCCATCCATGCCATTGCAAAGGGTATAAGCTCCTTCTTTCTCTCTGGTGCGTAGAATTCCATTGTGTAAATGTACCATAGTTTTTGTACTCACTCATTTGCTGATGGGCACTTAGGTTGCTTCCAATACTTGGCTATTGTAAATTGTGCTGCTATGAACATTGGGGTGCATAGGTTATTTTGGATTGGTGTTTCAGGGTTCTTAGGGTATAATCCCAGCAGTGGAATCGCTGGGTCCAAGGGCAGTTCCATTTTTAGTTTTCTGAGGAAATTCCATACTGTTTTCCACAGTGGCTGCACCAGTCTGCATTCCCACCAACAATGTACTAGGATTCCCTTTTCCCTGCATCCTCTCCAACATTTGTTTGTTGATTTGTTTATGTTGGCCACTCTGACCGGTGTGAGATGGTTAAAATAAATTCTTAAAGAATACATAACATGGGAAATGACAGTTTACACACACACACACAGATTCCCCCACAAACATCTTTTGAGGGAAGTAAAACTGGCTAGTTTGATAAACAGGGTCAATTATTTTAAAGGTAAAGAAATATGGAAAGTAAGTCATTTTTTATATTAAGAAAAAGCAATTCAAGAAAAGAGAAAAATAATGATGCATGTTTACAGTACTGATTAAACTATGAGTATTTTGGACACACACAGTCATTTTGATAAGAGCTGTGTTTTCTTAACATTAATTACCTTTGTTTGACTCCTATTAAAAACTGAATAAAATAGAGAAAATAAAGTTTGTCATGCATTTACAAGAAGTCTCCTCTTATCCATGGTTTCATTTACTTGCAGTCTAAAAATACTAAATGGAAATGCAAGAAATAAACAATTGATAAGTTTTAAATTACACGCCCTTCTGAGTAGCCTGGTGAAATCTCCTAGATTCCCCACTCTGTTCGGCCTGGGATGTGCATTATCTCTTTGTCCAGCATCTCCACACTGCCCAGTGGTCACTTAGTAGCTGTCTTGGTTATCAGATCAGCTGTCATACTGTTGCAGGGCGCATGTATGTTCAAGCACCCCTTACTTTAATAATGGCCCAAACCACTAGAGTAATGATGCTGATAATTCAGATACGCCACAAGAAGCTGTCTAGTGCTTCTTTTCTATGAAAAGGTGAAACTTCTTGACTTAAGGGAAAAAAGACAACCATACATTGAGGTGGCTAAGATGTATGGTAGGAATGAATCTTCTGTCTGTGAAAATGAGAAAAGAAATTTGTGGTAGTTTTACTGTCACACATCGGGACCTCAAAAGTTGTGGCTGCAGAGCATGGGAAATACTTAGTTGAGATGAAGACATAAAATCTGTTGGTGGAAGATGTGGACATAAAAAGGTGTTCAAGTTGGTGACATGTTGCACCAGAAAGCTTTGAGCCTATAGAAACACTTTAGCAATTCCAATGAGACAGTTCAAGGCAGTGTAGCCCCTCAAGAGGAGTATCTTGTGATTATTAGAGTGCCCTCTGGTGGCCTCATCGAGTAATTTGAGTCCCCTCTCAGATGAACAACAGAACTTCATTCAGTTTCTAAAAGAGGCTTGTCAGTCACGGGCTGCAACTGAGCAAGAGTAATTTGCAAACCCTGCCCTTTATTAAAATTCATGGTTGCTTTCAGAGTTAGAGAACTATAATTTGAAAGATCTAAGCAAGACCAAGAATAAATAACATTTTATATAATCAATTTAAAGAGCTGCAATTAATTAATCACACGTGCAATTATTTTTAAGCAAAAACAGCAGCCGTTCTGCCATGAAAAGTTGCTTTTTACTAACCCTGGTTTATAGCAACAGAGGGGATATTATGTCCAATGTTACAGTTTGGAAACGTTCCAGTAAATTTACAATTTTGTCAAAGTGCCGTCCATAGAGTATTGTTTTTTCTTTATTTTTCCCAGCTTTGTTCCTCTACTTTAGTAGCAAAACATGTGGCTTATTAGTTGTGGGAAGTTTGGGCTGTAGCTGAAAGGTATATAATACCAAGAAATCTATGTTGAAATTTAGCTTTTAAAATGAAAACTATCCCAGTGAACTGGGTCGGGTGAAACATTAAAATGTGCATATTTATCTTTTCCCATTCCTTTAAAAGAATGTATTAAATGCATTTTTAAAATGAACTAATGTGATAATTAGATTTACATGAGATAATATAAAAAACTCTATCCTGTAATAAAGTTTAAAAAACAAACACAATTTTTATTTCAAAAAGTCACATGTCTCTTTGCATAATGCTCAAAGTTGAAAGGCAAAGGGCCACCTTGAAAATATTATGACGTTAAGTAACTCTGGTAAAACTCCAGTCAACACAGACTCTGTGAGAAATGCACATGTGTTTGTAATGATGCATTTTCTGGTAATATGTGATATTCTCAGGAAAGAAAAAATAAAACAGGCCATCAGATAATTTACTTTTTGGCTCAATATCTAGTGAATGTTTAATTTAGACCATGCTGGGACACATACAACAAGAGAAGACTGTTTGGATAAGGCTCAGGTTATAATTTTGAAATTTAATAATTCTGCTTTCAATTAACCTTTGATAGCTACAGGAGGACTTTGAAATTGTATAATACTTGCCCACAACTATGACAAAATGCAGGGCATTGCATTCTCAATTAACTTCATGCATTCTTTAATTGATGGCAGCAGAGATGTAGAAAATAAAACTGTAGAACACAGCTTTGAAATAAGAAGGATATTTATCAGCATGTTAGAACCCTTCTAGCAGACCTGTGACTATGGGAAATGATATGAGCCTGTAAGTAAGCTTCGTGCAATGACATCTAGAACAAGATAATGCAAAGAGATCTTTCCTATGAAGCTGTCTGTCTGTAGAAAGAGTTCTGAGAGAGAGAAATGTTTTGGATTGCCCTCTTTAACCTGACAGTGGATCTCGTTTCTTTGTGAACTTTCTACTCTAACCTACTAATTAATTCAACTAGTACTTAGCACTTTCTCGATGCCAAGGATTATACAATGCCCTGGAGACCACTGACAAAATAGGCATAGCCCCTACCCCGAAGAGATTTATAGTTTCCATGAATACTAAAGAAGTAAATGTCAAGTTCAGTAATTATTCTTGCATAACGCTGCTAAAGATCAAATATATGCCAACTATATGCAGATTTATATATGATCTTCAAATCAGTGCGAGTTCAGGCGAGAAAAGAAGGAGGGATTAAGTATAGGGATAGTCTCTTTTTGTTGTTTCAAAGAAACTGGCGGCCTGCTTACACTGCAGCACAGTCTGCTCTAGAGCCCGGAGGCATTTTAGGGCGTGGATAGTGTCATAGATGCAATGAGAATTGTTACAAGGTTTGAACTGGGGGCGCCAGGCGGTGGTTTATCTTTTAAGATAACCACTTGTGCTGTGTAGGCAAATGGATTGCAGGGAGCGAGAGTGGAAACAGGGAGACCAGGTAGGAGAGTATCACAACAGCCGGGAGAGGGATTGGTGGCTTGAAATAAGGTGGTAGTGGTGGAGGTGGAAAGAAGAGAGCTGGTAGGACCTATCTTTTGGTGGATAAATGTGGTAGAATTTGAAAGTGCATTGAAGAAATGATATGAAAGGACTCCTGATGTTCTCCTTTTAACGGCAGGGAAGGTGGTGGTGCTGGCTGCTGAAGACGGCAAAGACTGGGGAGAAAGCAGGGAATTCATTTTGGCATGTTAACGTGGTGATGCCCATGAGGCATCTAAATAACGGTGTGAAATAGGCGGCTGGGTGTGTAGTCAGAAGCACAGAGAAGAGATGGAGTTGGACAGAATCCTGGGAGGTGTCAGCATGTAATCAAGCATTGTTCCTGATGTTCACATTCCGATAACCAAGGCCAGGACCTGAGAGAGCAGTTCCTGCAAGAGGAAGCAGCACTGTCACCTCCAGGTGCTTCTTTCCTTCCCTTTTTTCTAACTTCTAATAAGTCATGTCACTGTGTTGCATTTCCTCAGAGCTTTGCAGTCTTGTAGACATTATTGTGATTTCCTCAGGGATGACAGGCAGCAGGGACTAGTGGGAAAACACCATGCAGCTCCCATCAAAACTTGCATCCACCACCCAATGGTTTGAATTTGGGCCGGCTGCTTGATGCTGCTGAGTCTCTATTTGCTCACCCTCCATGAAAATAGGCAGCTAACAATACCCTACTAGGTGTGTGTGTATTTTCTGTTGGGGCATCCAACCTAAACTATATCAGGTTAAACAAATGGTAATACAACTTTTAACTTAAGGGGTTGACTAAAAACAACTAAATAGTTTAATACTTGACTAAGGTTTAGAATGTTACCCCATCCAGATTTCATTTGTGTGCTAGAAATATACTATTCTATGTTACTCATACCATTGTAAGTGTGAATTTATTTCTTATTAGCATGCTGACAAGCATAATTAATATACAGTATCTACTAGAAATTAAAAATTAGAAATGATATATCATAGAAAATTAAATCATTGACTTGCCTCTTTAGAGCTAAGTAATTCATATTAGAATATCTTTAATGTTGGCTCTGTTTCATGATTTAGGTAATCCTACGTATTTTTCCAAGTGAAAATAAGATATTAAGTGGGTGAATCGGAACACACTGACGTTTCTGAAGTGGTCAGCATAGAGCCTCAGGGAGGCTACTATGGTTACGCTTCCTAAGTGTCCATCAGGGAGATCATTAAATAGCAATAACTAAAATTGCAAAATCATTGAATAAGTTACTTAGTTTATCTAAAATAGGTTCTTAATACCGAATTAAGATGTAGTAATGTACTTTATACATGAAAAACACTGTCCTGCATTAGTGTATCTAAGGAAAGAAAGGGGTATTTAAAACTATTGGTCAGGGACATTTTTATCAATTTTGTATGTGGATTACATGATAGAAAGGATCACACATTCCCCAAGATAAATCGTTTGTCTTTACTCAGAGAAGAACTTCAAAAGTTATATGTATATAGTCCAGGCTAAATATTTTATTTTCACTTTTTTCCAGAGGAGAATTGTTAAACTTATACGTATATAATGTTCCCTTATATTTTGAAATTAAGACCAATAATAGAATAGAATTTAGATTGTTTTTCCATTTATAAATCTAAGAACTCTACATCCCTGCTAATTAAATTTAAAAATTTTTGAAACTGATGGAATTAATGAGTTTATTCCAATGCAAACTTGAACCAGAAATGATCTGTTTTACATGTAGTAATTTTTATGATGTATTTTGGGAAGAGGTAAGCGTCATGCTGGTACGAGACACTCGAGAGGATCCTGGAGATTTCTCCTGAGACTGTTGGGATTTAACAGGCTGATGGCATATGTGCTGAGTAATTGTGACAATAAAACTAACAATAGCTTCTACTCAGTGATTAACCATGTGTCAGGCAGAGTGTTAAGCGTGTTATAAGCACGATACCATATAATCCTCCTAACAACCACTTGCCGTGATTATTATTATATCCAGTTGGCATATAAGAAATTTGGGGCCCGTGGAGATTGAGTGACTTACTGAAGGCCACCCAGCTTCTAATACATGGCAGAGCTAGAGTGCAAGTCCACGGTTACAGTTCCAAGCCCACATGGTATCCACTACATAATAATGGATTGCAAGGTGTGTTGATCTTTTTAGACATTGTGTAAAGTAAATAAGGATTCATGTATTGACTATTTCAGCATTCATTTGATTATACTATCCTTTATAATAGAAACAGCTATATTTATTAAGATTCTATGTGCTTATCAAGTATTTGTATGTGACACTAAGCTGAGTTCTCCTACGGTGTTTTGTTTAGTAAATTGACTTCTTTGTAAAAACAACCTCTCCACTTAAATTTGTCCATAAGGAACAGAAATGCTATTATCCAATAAGTCAGATAATTAAATGAATTACTGAACATATAACATATAAAATAATTTATAACTAAGGCTATGTTATAAGAAACATTAATGATACATAATTTTTATAATCTATTATTGATGGAAAAATAGGGTATAAAATATTGTGTGCTATATGGTCTTTTCTTTTAAGGTAAATATTTCCAGAGGAAAAGTCTGGGTATGAGCTCATCTTGCTGATTATTTCTGCACAGCATAAGAATTGTTGTTTCTTTTGTGATTTATTGTTATTTAAATTTTTTCTACAGTAACTATGCATTATTTTTGTAAGCAGAACATACCTATAATTAAGTAATAATCAAACTAATATTTTAACATGGCTAAACTGTTTATAAATGCTTATCCCCTATATTCTTTGATCCTCATAGGACTCCTATCTGGTACAGAAGGCAAATGTTATCATTCCATTTAATCAATAAGTGTTCATTCCATTTAAATGTTATCATTCCATTTAATCAATAAGTGTGTAATATACTCTCGGCGTAAATGAAACAATGGACAAGGGAGACATGGTTCATGCCCTCACAGAACTTACTAGAAGGGAAAATGGTTCCACAAATGGGTTAAAATACTCACCTGAGGTCATAAAACCAGGGCTAGAGCTGGATTGAAGATCTTTAAATCACTTTTCTACTAGTTTTAGGGGGGCTCTTAAACAACTAGAGTAGGGAATGATTACATAAGAAGAGTGAGTTTAAATTGTGAGTGTAATTAATGCCACACAAGAAGTGAGGCAGATGTGAGGCTTTCTGCAAAGGTAAATAGGAAGCCATGATAAATTCCTAAGCACGGAGTGAGTTTAGCTGATGAAAAGGAAATTGATTTATCATTGACATAAGACCTTCTGACCCTTTTTCTAATTGAGGAAACTTTCAAGCTGATTTTATTGTCCCCAGTGTCCTTTTGCTCTCTGTTTCAACTCAGCTTTGATTCTCTTGCCACACTTGTATTTTCAATATATAACCCTGATCATGTCATTTAACTTTTGCGAAGGCCTTCCACATGCCCAGGCATCGTAGGCAAAAATTTAAAGTAATCAACAGTGTTTACAATCTGGCCCCAATATATCTTTCTAACTTTGCCTCTGTCTACGTAAGCATACGCTGTAAACTCTGTTCAATCTGCTCATCTTACCCAAACAAGTCTCCTGTATTTTGCCTCTTGGTTTTGCAAAAGGTCCCTCTTCTGAATGCCTTTTATCCCATGTTCACCAAGTGAGCTTTGATGCATAATGTAAGAGCCAGT
Source organism: Desmodus rotundus (assembly GCF_022682495.2). NCBI lineage: Eukaryota > Metazoa > Chordata > Mammalia > Chiroptera > Phyllostomidae > Desmodus > Desmodus rotundus. Next base: position 18,339,683 of record NC_071394.1, read on the forward strand.
GCAATATGTTTTTCTGTGAGTTTTCTAAGTAAAATTAACTGGGTTGTCCTTTTCTGTCTTTCCCATGCCCTTTGCATATGAACCTACTCTCCTAATAACATAATCAAATTTTCAGGAGAGTTTCTTCTACTGGAGAGTAAGTGTCTACAGAGCAGAGAACATTTTTTTTAAAGATACATCGCAATGCTGGGCACAGAAAATTCCAATAACTGAGTAATAAATGAATGGAGAAAATATTAATAATTTGCAGAAAAGATAAGAAATATATGTGCTGGGGCTAACAGAGTGTCTGTTTCTCACCTTTTCTGTCTGGATTCTGAAACAATTAAACAGTGGTTATAGTAGTTGTATATGGATCAGAATATTATCTTTTTTATTCTAAAGCTGGAAAGGAGGCTCCAAGGAGCCCAGGACCTAGATTCAGCTTTCCATTTTAGCCTCAGATCACATACCTACCTACTCATCCACAAAATGAGCAGACGGTAAATGGCAGGGCTCTCCTTTAGGGCCAGAGCCTCAAAATGAGTTTACTTCATCGGAAAATAGGATGAAGAGGAATATAGAAAAAGTTTTCAGACAAATAGCTTAAGGGAGATACAGACAAAAGAGGCTGTTGTGCTGGGCAACAATTAGATAACTCTCCTGTGGAGGGAGAAAGCGACTGGATTTCTTCTGGGATCCTTGTAAGAGGGCGGTACTTTTTGATAAATGGACTGAAAGGATTTGGAAAGGAAGACAAGTTTTCTCATAGTGTAAGTTGTCCTCAAATATTTGTACAGGAAGAATATATAACTTTTCTTTTCGAGGTGAAAGGAAAGTAAGCTGTGATGGGTATGGAGTTTTATCAAAATATACCTACCATTGTGCAAAAAACCTGCTATATTAATTTTTTAAACATTTAGTCCAGCAAATGTAGCAGTAGGTTCCTTCTGAACGTGATAGTGGGAAATGCAATCTGTTGTGAATTAGTGAGACCTCCTCATCCATTTACCCAGGACTCCCTAACTGATCCCTACCCCCAAATGAAGGTGTTAAATTTAGCAAATATGCTTATACTAACTAATTATCTGTTCATTGTCTGAATTCCAATTTAACTGGACTTTATTTAATTTATCTGGCAATCCTATTCAAAAAGAAAACCCCAATGCTTTTTTTTTTCCTCGCCCACAAATTCCATTTGAAGGCTCAGTCCCAAAGCTCGCTCTTTTTTGACTTCTAAGAACAAGTATTTCAGAGTAAGGCTCTCTCAGGACTCTGTTTGTGTTGTAAGCACTTCACAATCTCATGATTTTTCTAAAATACAATTGTTGCCAACAAGCACCTGAAGTGTGAAAAACACAAGAATAGTAGGACCCTTGGAGTGGGGAGTGGAGAGTGATGTGGCAAACTGGCCATATCATGGAAATGGAGCTTAGCGAGTACTGAGTGTTTCTTAATAAGAAGGCAAAAACATATATCAATAACCTTTACAGTGATCCTATATAAGAAAACGTAAAGAAAATTACTTATGTCCATATTTTCTTGACTTCAGTGAAGTAGAGGCATAGTGACTGGTAGTTAAAGGGATGGGACTATAGCAGTAGAGAAGTAAGTGTGAGGGAGCCAGGGCAACTGAAGATGGAGGAAAGTTCTATAACCTCTACTTACAAGTTAATAACAGATATCTTACAGTACGTGCATTTCTTCACTTGGTCAACTAATGTGAAATCTCCCTGATGGCAAGCTAACCCTAACCCTAACTCATAGCAAGGGTCATAGAATGAAGAACCTTTGAAACTTAATGTCAGTGTAAACTAGCATCATATTATATTATTTCTATAGACTTTATCTTTAGAACAGTTTTAGGTTCACAGCAAAACTAAGCAGAACAGGCAAAGTTCCCATAAACCCCTTGATACACACATACCTACACCCCCTATTTTTTAAGTCAACAATGTATGTTAGTATGCATCTTAAATGTACACATTTTTGTACACTTTATATATGCCTTTAAATTTCAATTATATGTATACACACATGCAGAAGTGGTGCTCAGGCATAGAATTTAGGAGGAATTAGAGCAAGTTTTTTTGCTATCATACAGTGAATATTATAAACAGTGATAGTAAAATATTTCCTTTTGACCTAGCTCCCTTTCTGATTGAATTTTATTATAGTACACAGCTTAGTGGGTTTAGTATTGCTGATTAGGAAATTATATTTAAAATGTTAATAATCTGTATTTTTTTGAAGTCTTTAAGACCTGAATGATTAAGTTTCTCTTAACAGAGCTCCAAGGCCATTTAATAAAAATGCTGTTTACAGAACACCTGGAGCACGTGTCTAAGAACCACTGCCCCAGAATGGTACGCTTGTTACAGTCCAAGAACCTTCACTGGCATGTCATTAGCACCCAAATCTCATAGTTTGCATTGCACTTCACTCTCCTTGTGCATTCCAGAGGTTTGACAAAGGTATCTATCATTATAATAACATGCAGGCTTTTTTGCTGCCCTAAACATCCTCTGTGCTCTAGGCCTATTCATCACTCCCCCTCCCTCACTGTTGTCTTTCCCTTTTTCATTCACTCATTTGTGACTGCGTACTTCGTGTATTGCAGTGTGCTGTACAAACAATTAGAACAAATATAATCTCATTGTTTCAGAAATACGTTTTGTTAAAATACAGTGAGATTTAAAAATATTGGAACATGTAGTTTATGCATAGTCATAGCATGATTAACTTTTGAGTACGATGACTCAAGGGCAGCGTGGCAGCATCCTTTGCTGTGTCGTCACACGAAACAGTCTCTCCTGTGCAGTTAAGAACCTATTTAAAATGTTCTATTTGTGGCTTTTTTCCCCCCAAAGGTAGATCATTCTTGGTACAATGAAGTTTCACATGAGTTCAATACATGGGAATAAACAGTCGTTCTATTTATCATTTTAATGTTGTTTTATGTTGTTTCTCCAGACTCAGAAGGTGAGTCAGTGTACAGATTTTGGTTAATTTAATTTAAAAGGACTTATATGCAGGTAGATCAAACATATTTGCTAATTTGATTACTCCAGGTCCTTTAAAACATTGTGTGTTCACTAGTAAATATGTTTAAATTCATTCATAAACATGATTAAATATTTAAAAATATCTCACTAGAAAGGTTTAGAATTATACAGAGCATTTTTTAAATTATTTATTTATTTATTTATATTGTTGTTCAAATACACTTGTCTCCATTTTCCCTCCACTACTCCCCTCCACCACTCCCCCCACCTCAGCCATCTCCACCTCCCAACATGCTCACTTTATAGTTCATTTGTCATTTCCCAATTGATGTGTAAGTACTGGGTTTTGTTTGAAGATAGAAGATTAAACACATTAACTGTTATTATTTCCTGAAACCCTTCTGAAACAGAAAAAGATTCTTTTTTAAAAAAGATTTTATTTATTTAGCTTTACAGAGAGGGGAAAGAAGGAAGAAAGAGAAGGAGAGAAGCATCAATGTGTGGTTGCCTCTCATGTGCCCCCTACTGGGTACTTGGCCTGCAACCCAGGCATGTGCCCTGACTGGGAGTTGAACCAGTGACCCTTTGGTTCACAGGTTGGCATTCAATCCACTGAGCCACACCAGCCAGGGCAGGATTCTTAAATGGCAAAAACTCATGAGAATATACAAGAGAGGATTAAAGCCAAACAAAAAAATAGGAACTATTAATTGGATGAACCAGTAGTAACAATTTAGAATTCATTAGAAGGTTGAGTCTTAAATAAGTAAGTGGGAAGGCCAAGAAGTAATCGAATTTACCTCTCTTAGTGTCCTAATGGTTTCTTGAATTGCTGGCAACAGAAACCTTTAACAGAGGCAGTGAAGGTCATGCTTAAAACAGGTGATTAGTTGAAAATCCAACTAAGAAGCAGTGAGAGGAGCAAAAACATGCAGCTAGATAACTTTCATTTTTTGACCTCATTTGAATATTGGAAATTTCTTCTTTGAAGTGGCTAAAAGGATCTGTGGATGCTGAGTCTCAGATATAATTGGAAAAAAGAACAGATTAAGTGAATACTTCCATACAAAAATTTAATACCCTCCTCCACATACATATTATTCACTCCTTAACTCACATAAAGCCGTTGGCCAGCACTGTACTCTCCAAGAAAATCATTAAGGATTATTTTATACAGAATAAACAATCCAATAGGAGATATTTAAAAATACTGACATAAACAATCAAGAACATGACCCTATAGTGAAATCTATGAGAATGAAACAGCTCCCATATACTCAGAACATCTATTCAGATTTTTCCTTAATGGCTTGTAAATATTATCTGATAAACAGTAATTTAACTTGTGAAGAAGTTCTCTAGCATAGAATCTAAGTCTAAAACAAGTCAAATATAGCAGTTTAGAGGACACAGACTATATGAGCAGACGAAAAATTCAAAAATGAACAAACAAAAAACCCTAATATGAATATCCACTAGAAGACATAAGACATGAACATAATACTGCAGAAGAAGACAAGGAGCCCTGTCTGGTGTGGCTGAGTGGATTGAGCACCAGCCAGCAAAACAAAAGGTTGCTGGTTTGCATGGATGGAACTGGAGAGCATTATGTTAAGTGAAATAAGCCAGACGGTGAGGGAAAAATACTATATGATCTCGCCTTTAACTGGAACATAATAAGTAGAAGAAAAAAGGAAACAAAATATAACCAGAGACATTGAAGTTAAGAACAATCTAACAATGGGCAGAGGGGAGTGGGGAGGGGACAGTGAGGAGAGGGGATTACAGGAACTACTATAAAGGACACATGGACAAAATCAAGGGGGAGGGTGGAGGTGGGGGAGGGAGGGGGGTTCAGCTGGGGTGGGGTGGAGGGATGGGGAGAAAAGGCACACAACTGTAATTGAATAACAATACAAAATTAAAATTAAAAAAAGAGATTAACAATAACAAATAATGAAACAAAACACACAAAAAAGGTTGCTGGTTTGATTCTCAGTTAAGGCACATTCCTGGGTTGTGGGTAAGGTCTCTGTTTGGGGGCTTGCAAAAGGCAACTGGTTGGTGTTTCTCTCACACATCAATGTTTCTCTCGTCTCTGTCTTCCTTCCTCCCTCTCTCTCTAAAAATAAATAAATAAAATTTAATAAAAGATGAAAGTCAATAGAAGGATTTCAAGTGAAATTTGAGGAAAATTTTCAGAAAAGTAAGGGAAACAGATTTAGGAATTTGGAAAGAAGAGATAAAGTAGTAGCAGAACCAATAGTAATTAGAGAAGTCCATAATAGTCATTCTTAAAGGAGAGTATGATAAATTGAAGGAGAGGAAATTATCCAAAATTTCTCTTTTACAACAAAGGACAAAAGTTTCCAGATTGAAAGGGCCCAGCAAGTATACATAACCATTGATTAAAGTAACTTCTTCCTTTGTGAAATAACAACAACAAAACCCCTGTAAACTATAAGATATACAGATTTTTAGCAAGTGAAATAGGGAAAAGTAAACTGAAATTCAAAGTGCCATAATTCAGAATGGTTTTGGTCCTCAAAACCTCAACAGTATCAAAGAATTGCCTTCCAAATCCTAGTAAAAGGTTTCCACATTATAATTCTATACCCATCCAAACCATCGTGGAGTTTGAGCATAGGATAAGGCATTTATAGATACGCATTCTTTATCTCTGAGACACACACATTTTTAGGAAGTTACTAGTGTTTCATTATAACAAAGAGACTGGGATGGGATATGCAAAAGAGAATACAACCTCTTAGATAGTTTATGGAATATATAGAATAATTACTGGTGATAGAAACATGAAATAGACATCAACTTATTCAGATGGAAAAAATTAGAGTGTTCTGGATTTTTTTTTTTTTTTTTTCGGTGAGTTGAAGTTAAATGCTTGATGTACTTGAATGAATTCAGGAAGAAATTCAGACAAGTGGTGAAGAATTCGAAGTTGAGTTTCTATTCAATATAAGTATTTTTTAAAAAAGGGAAATTATTCTACAGAAAACAAACTTCTTCAGAAACTAAAAGTAATCAATATAATGCATAGCTTTTCTAAGAATGTTGTGAATAGCATTTCTATAGTTAAAATGTTAATATTGAACATTTCAAGGACAAAAAAATTATGGGGAGAGTGTTTAGAGAGGGATAGTTTGGGGTGAGAAAGACAGTAAATCTTTTTTTCCAATATGAGGAAATAATTTATGTGTCTAAAAACACCAAAAATCATGAAGTAGCTATGTAAACATTTTCTCAGTGAGAGGGGTAGAGAGGAAACAAATGAGCTGAAAGTATTCTTATAGTGGCTTCTAATGTCTTAACACTCTCTAGCTCTGTTTGAACTCTCAGACCTCCCTTCCAATCGCCCCTCATTAAATCCATGCCACCTACAATGGGGTCTTACTGTCCCCTGATCTTGTGAGGGTCTTTGCAGCTGCAGCTCTCCTTTCTGGAATGCTTTCCCCGGCATATCCCTAAGGTTAGCTCTTTTGCTTCCATTAGTCAGATCTTAACTATAATGTTATCACTTCAGTATTATCTTCCCTAGCTAATGTAGGGGGCAGACCCCCAAAACACTGGAGTTACCTTCTGGAGGGCAGGCCCCTTGTAGTCCAGGCTTCCGCCAATAGGTGAGTGTTCTAGGAACCCATCTGAATGATTGTGTACCAGCTGATGTGAGAAGCTGCCTTTGGCTTCAGTGACTTTCTTTTGAAGGCTCTTTCAAGGAGTTTGCCTGTTTCATGATGAGTGATTTTTTTTTTTTGAACAAAAAACCGCCTGACCCCAATGCCCTACCCTTCCTATTTACCAGCTCTCACCCTGAGTGACTTTTTTTGTTTTCCTGGATGAAAAAAGTCCTCAAAGGGAAACGTTTTGCCGATGTGGAATAGGTGACACAAAAAACGGCAGAAGCACTAAAAAGCATCAAAATCGGTGAGTTCAAAAACTGTTCTGAGCCATGGAAAAAAGTCTAGGTGGGTGTATTGCATCAAATGGAGAGTGCTTTGAAGGTGACTGAAGTTTAAACATGTTAGAATACATACAATTTTTTATAAGTAAATTCCATATTTTGGGGTCCTCACTCATATATAGAACCTCTACCTCCCCCGTCAAAATGTTGTTCACCTTTCTTGCTATATATTTCTCTTTAATATTTATTATCTAACAAAACCTTCAATATCATTTTATTTATCGAATCACCTCTCCACCACTGCTCACAAGTTTAGCTCACAGACTCCGTGAAGGAAGGGGGATACGCTGCTCCCTGTTATATCCCCAGTGCCTCGGTCAGTGTGTGGCATGCAGTTGGTGCTTAATACACTACTGACCATTAGGTAGTATAAGCGAACGAATGAGTAAATGAAGCAAGAACTTATAGCATACAATGAAGAGTCATTTCTAATTGTATATGCTGGCATAATAAAAGGAAAAAACATACCATTTAAAAAGATACACTAAAGATTATGTTTTTAGTGCACATGAATTATTTTCATATTTTAGTCAAATACTCCCAAAACACATATAACCCCAGAAAATATAACATGATTGATAAAATGAAGTAGAATATGATTATTCATGTTCTCTTATGTGAGTTCATGTGGCTTGCTATAATTTTTCAAAAGAAATAGGGTAAATAATTCTGAGATCTGAGCTATTTTCTTGTCTGACAGTTCTTGCGAGACTCCATTTCATTAACAGTTTTATTATGCTGAGCTCAGTTATTGTCATTCACAAACAGTTTGGAGATATATGCTATTATAGAGTCTGCATGCATAAATAAGCATATTATTAATAATCAATGGCAATTAGCACACAATGTACATTCTCTTAAATTTAATTATATGCTGATTAAGAGTGTTTGGGTGCTTAATTAAAATCAGAAGGTCCAATGATACTTAATTTTCACTTATATGCATGTCACAATCCTAATAACCCCAGTCGTCACTCAATTCATGCATAGCTCCTATTGATTTTAATCAGAAGTGCGCATGATCACTGAATAAAGCCTGAAATGCAATCGGGTAGGTTACATCGGGGAAAATTGTCTGCAGTCTGTCAGTGTGGAATAAGGAGTCTAGTGCAAGTAACGGAACTAAGAGATAATTATCATAATTGGTTTCAGTTAGTTCTTCATAGCTTTGTTGAGGCAATTCCTATTGTGCTATACCATCAGCTATAACCAGTAGCAAAACTAGTTATCATGACTACGAGGTGTCAGTGCTTGAAAGGGTAAAATACATTCTAAACATTAAAATCTCATTGAAGATAAATGAACTGAATAATGATATAAATGCATTGCTGGGAAACATTTGCCATTGTTAAATACGATATTGTTTGAATGGAATGAAATCAGACATAATTAATGAACTCAAGCCTCATTAATACATATTTTCTGAGGAAAATTAGTTTATGTGCAAATGACTATTTTTCATCTTGAGACAAGTGATTGTTATGAACCCCCATGTTCATTGCCGCATTATTTACAATAGCCAAGATTCAGAAACAGCCTAAGTGTCCATCAGTAGATGAGTGAATAAGAAAGCCGTCATACTTTTACACAGTGGAATAATACTTTGCTCTAAAAAAACAAGGAAATTATACATTTTGTGACAATGCATGGACTTGGGGAGTATTACATGCTAAGTGAAATAAGCCAGTCAGAGAAAGACAAGCACCATATGATTTCACTTTGGTGTGGAATCTAATGAACAAAGTAAACAAACAGACAAAGTGGAAGCAGACTTAGAGATACAGAGAACAGACTGACGGCTGTCAGAGGGGCGTGGGTTGGGGAGCTGGGTGAAAAAAGTGAAGGGATCAAGCAAAAAAAAAATTCAAAGACACAGACAATAGTATGGTAATTACCAAGGGAAAGGGGGGTAAGGGGAGGTAGAGGAGAGTAAAAGGGGGGGATAAATGGTGATGGAAGGAGACTTGAGTTGGGGTGGTGAACATACAATACAATATACAGGTGATGCATTATAGAATGGTACACTTGAAACCTATATAATTTCATTAACCAATTTCACCCCAATAAATTCAGTGTAAAAAATGAACCTCAGAATGTAGAGATATCAAGAAAATCACAGCGTAGTAAAAATCATAGTGACTTATTATTAATTGGCTTGAGTAGTTCACATACCTGTTGGAAACACCTATGGTACCAAAGAAGAAAGTGAAGCATTGAATGCCATTTTGGCCACACCCTAGTAAATGGCAGGTGGGATTCAAAGCTAGATTTATTTGATTTCATTCTTTTTAATTTTCTAATGGTAAGTTCAACTGCAAGAATGCAGATCAACTAGGTCAAGAACTTTTTATTTGTTTTTAATTTGTTTCAAAAATTTCAGAGCTAGTCTTATAGGGAGGAAAGGTTGAGCATTATTGTGGAAGAGTGAGGGTGTGGATTCATTGTACTTGTCATCCAGGCCCTGGTTTCCGCTTCCCACCTGGTCCCGTCCCCATGAAGTTTATTGTCTCATCCTTTGATTCAGAATGGAATTTGGACTTTTTTCACCCAAGGGTACTGAGTTCTCAAATAGATGTGAAATCATGTGTACTTCTCGTATTTTTCTAACCTTCCAGTTATTCTTGGAATTAAACTAATTCTGTAACCAAATAAATATTAAGAGCCAAGCATCTGAATTAAAGACTTTGCACTTTTAAAGAGGCAAATGAAAAACACAGTATCAAGTAGACAGTGTTTACGTAGTATGAGATAGAGAAGAGTATAGAATTTTATTTATTTTATTTTTATATTGTTGTTCAAGAACAGTTGTCTCCATTCCCCCCCACCACTGTAGAACTTAAAAAAAAAATAGAAAAGCAAGAAAAGATGGCAAAATGAAATGTCTCAAGACATTTGAATAAATGATAGGTGAATATAACAGAGAATAAAAACTTGTGGTTCCAGAGCAAAGGTGACCACTGTGGTCAGACTGATGTGTTTGGAAAAGCTTTATGCAAAGAATTGGCTTAAATATTAAAGAATAGAAACATCTGGATAGACAGAGAAGAACTAGACATTTCCAGGTGGTATAAGTAAGTCTGTGAAGCAGGAATACATGGGACATTTTGGGGGGAAGTGACTATTTGAGTAAAATAGAGCATGTGAGTAGGTGAGCATGGGGATACATAGAAAATGCATAAATGATTGTGAATTGTGGAGGATCTTGCCCACAAGTGAGAGGCTGGACCTTCTTCTGTAGGCAGAGTTGGAAGGACTGTCTAGGGCTATTTTGAAGAAATTAACCTATAAATTTTGAAACAGGATGAAGGGGGAATACCTGAATATTAGGCAGTATGATCAAATTCTCTCTCTCTCCATTCCATTATTTTTCTATCTGAAATTTTTAGAAAAGAAATAAAATCACACTTCTATGACTCTTAGAGTAGATGTGAATTAAGTCCTTTACCTGTATGCACCTGTGTGAGAATGAAACCTTGAGTTTAGGCAAAGGAAATTGTATTGCAGATTCTAGCTTTTGATTTCATTAACAGTGTTTTACTCCAGCACTTTCCAGCATTTTCTGCCTTCCTTTGGGTAAATCACAGTGGTTGTATTGGTTGACTCTTGCTTTGACTCCCTTGTCATTGAAATATAATTCCAAGAGGCTCTTCTCCAGTGTCCTGCTATTCAGGGGTCGGGGATCAGCAGTGACTCCAAGTAAACTGCATTTCAGTGGTGGCCTCCGGGTAGCTGTCCTCTTATTGGGCTAATTCTGTATTAATCAAGAGGTCCAGCCCAGAACCTGTTCCTGAAATCTATTAAATCCCTTTCTGCTTTAATAATTGGCTTTTATTTCTGACATTAATGAAGTATTTATAACCGAAGTGGTGCATTGATATAAAAACCTGAAGTGTTTGTTACTGTTTTGTGGTGAGGAAAACTGTTACGAGCTGGAAAGCTGGTGACTTCACTGAGTTACGGCAAGCGTGATGAAGTAATTGTTCATGATTGAATAGACAGGGGACCGCTGCAGCTGTAGCTCAAAAGGATGAGGTTAACGAGATTGTCGTTAAGGTGTGCTGCCTGTTCCTGACTCCCTTTGAAAGGTTTTACAACAAAGACGAGGAATATACTGGCTCTTTTTCAAGGGGAGATTTAAGGAAATAGAGTCTAAAATCTGGTGATTTATGGAATGGAAAAGTCAACTGCTATGGTGCAGTAGGGGTAAGAAAGCTTGGTAAGTCTCCTGTTTTCTTATCCCAAGGATGGAGCATAGATCAGACAAAGAGTGTTCCATCCCTGCGCGTTGCTTCAGATTACCCCCAGGTAGTCCCCACTGAAAAGAGAATGAGAGGGAAGGTTGAAGCAGGGTGTGGGTGGGTGGTGAGCGTTCCCTGGCACATGGCAATAACTAGAAGCATGCAAGCCAGTCCCTAATAAGATTTTGAAGGAAAGGTTAGCCAAATCAATTCTAGAACTCATTTTCAAATCCCTTTGATTGTTCAATCTTTAAGGCAGTTTTCGAGCACTGAACCTACATTAGCAGATGTAGAATATAAGAACTGTGTACTCTTGAGGGTAGTCTACCTTTCCACACCCACCTCAAAGTTTGCTGCAGAGAATGTGGATGAGGAAAAACTATTCAACAGGAAATGCCAAGGGACAGCTCAGGATACAAGACAAAGGAACACCTTCTCCAGAGCAGAACCAGGGCCTTCCAAGAATGGAGGCTCTTCATTTCAGTCCATCAGAATCTATTCACTTCCATGAACATTTTCATCTATAACAGGTCATTGATCCATGAGGATATAGAGTTAATGGCCTTAATGGAAAACAAGACAAAACAAAACAAAAAGCCTTTGTGCGTCTGCAGGAAACCTTGGATATGAGCAGGATGTAGTAATGAGAAGGGGTTTTGTTAGGCATAATGGAAGGGAGAGAAACTTTCTTTCTCTGATTCAACTCTCAGTATCAACACTGCCTAAATGTCAGTGTTTCTGGTGGTCCAGGCTCATCACTTAAATGCAGTGCCCTATAGGATCATAGAGCAGTAGAATGGAAAGAAATCTGAGTCCCTGATGACCTGAGGGCATAGCCTGACCCATCCCTGCCTAGACCAGTCAGAGGCTCCCGTCCAGGGAATGAGTGCTAGCTATTGAAACTATTTCGTTTTGAGGCCTTTGGCAGTATTAGCGTAGCGTTGATCCCAAGACAGCTGATCCATAGGCTGTCCAAAATGTGACCTTGACATTCTTCTCTGAAGTTTCATTCTGTGTTTCCATTTGTATGGTGTTCTGCTTAAGCCATTTATTTCGCATTTTGCACTCGTCCACATCTCATACATTCCTCTCTAGGGGCTTTCTTCATGCAATTTCCTGGACTCTCTTCTTGGTTCCTCTTCAAATAAAATCCTACTCATTGTGTCTCATACAGTCTTCCTCCTTTTGTATAAGCATGTAAGTTATTTAATTTTTACTTTACCTCATGGAGTCTATTTTATTATTTAATTACCAGAGGGTCATAGTGTGCACGCCCTGTTTTCAGCTGAGGTATAATTTCCAAAGGAATGGAGACAGTGTCCTATTTTTATATCCCTTTCACATTTATACCTCAGGCTTCCATTTGGTGATTCATTAATTGCTGAAATACAGTGGCATCTCTCACTCACGCATTTTCAGGGAGTATATAATCTAGTAAATTATCCACAATCAGCTTAACACATTTTTTAAAGAATTAAGTTACTTTTATCTAAAAGCCTTAATATAGATATTGTCACAATTCTGTCATAAAGAGAGGAGAGTCTATTGCTATTTTTCTATTCTGAATCAAGCTATCAAATGCCACCCATGCCAGATGCAGCATCGCTCCATTTTTAGAATCTGTAAAGTGAGGATGGCTTCTAATGTGCCCCCATCCTATATATGTATTTGCTTTGTTAATATTCTGGTAGCTACACTGGATATAGTTAGGTTTAAATAATCATATTTTTATATTTAATGACCTTACCACCTCCTTATTTTAATACAGTGGTAGATAGTTTACAGGACAAAAATAACATTTTTCATCAGTTCATTTTAAGTGGTAAATTTTGTTTTGCCAAAAAGGACACAGATATTTGAAATGGAAAGAACATTAATTGCCTCTTATTCGCAGATCAAAATTACATATCTAGCAACTGCTATTCTTTGGATGTTGTGCAACGGATATTCTCCACCGTATCTGACCATTACTTTCAAACTGATTTCCAACATTTTATCTGTATTGCCTGTGGGCTCTATCAGCACCCCACATCCAGAACAGACTGCTGCTGCCTGGACAGCATGCGTCTTTATTTGCGTGGTTCACACGGACTCTTTCACTGCCTCATACTTCCCTCACTTGGAAATATAATCAGCCCACCTGAAGATTTATCTTAATTCGAAAAAAGTGTAACATTAGACTTTTGTCTTTCCACTGCATGAAATACATTGTAATCTCCGTGCACCTAAACCAATCTAGTATTCTATTTTCCTCTTAGGCGTATTAACTAAGACAGAGCTGGTGTGCTCTCCTTTCTTCTCCAGCAACCAACAGTTTGTTTGAATTCCCTCTCATGAAGTGAAAAATAAGAAAAATGGTAGTGGACGTTCTTACTTGGATTGCCAAATTGGAAAAAAGCTTTTCAGAATTTCAGTATGGCTTTCAAAGGCAAATGTGGCCTAATGTTTGCTCCATCTCTACATCAGTGAGGACTTGCGATGTAACCAGTAGTTTGAACAACAATAAAAAGAAAAAAAGAATCGTGCTTATATTTAGGAACTGTCTTATAGAATTTAATGTAGTTTAATTAGGAAAAAAAAAAACATGCCTGGCTGGTGTAGCTCACTGGATGGAGCATGGGCCTCTAAACCAAAGGATTGCCAGTTGGATTCCCAGTCAGGGCACTTGCCTGGGTTGCAGGCCAGGTCCCAGTAGGGGGCGTGCTAGGGACAACCATACACTGATGTTTCTCTCCATCTCTTTCTCCTTCCCTTCCACTTTCTCTGAAAATAAATAAAATCTTTAAAAATAAAAAATAAAAAATAAACAGATTTCAATGGCACAGTATATGGTTTGACCCGACAAAATCACGTGTTGTCAGTGTGGCCCAGGGCTTGTCGTGACACTGGTTTAACGGGTGGTGTGCGTGCAGCCGTCTGATGCACCACCGTTCCTCTCTGTCGTCTGTGCCTCAGCATTTACTCCGACAAACTTGTGTGTGATGACCCTCTTTTACATGTTTCCACTAGAGGAAATAACTCAATAAACTGAGCGATCCTTGTGGCTTGTTAACAACATTACCAGGCAATAGGCTAAGTTCTTGAAACACAGAACAAAGTTAGGAACTCTGTTCTCAATGCGCTCATAGTCTAGTGAGAGAGAGAATGTACAAAGAAACAAATGTCATTCAGTTGTATCTGTAGAGCTGAATGCAAATTCATATATATCTGAAATTTTCATTCAGATATACACATGAGTTAAAGTCTGTGAGAACATTATAAATGCAGCAACTGGTTCAAAATATTCACAAAATATTTCCTCAAATCAGTCTCTAAGTGAATTCTTAAATGATGCCATTTCTATCGTACATGAATGGAGAATCTGTAATAAAAGAACATTACATACCACTAAAAAAGTTAGAAAACATCTCAGTTTGCTAAGTGCTTTGAAGTCTCAGAATGGCTCAGTATTAGGTGGTTTAACTTGCTGTTATGTTTTCCTAAGTTATTTTTAATCATCTGGGAAATAAAGCCTTGACATTAATTTTCTGTAAGAAGTACAAGCAACTTGATTTTACTCCCCTTAGTAGATATAATTTTACAGTGTTTTGGAACATTGTTAATTGATCTTAGCAGGATCATGCTTCATCTACTTGACTGAATAATTATGCAATTCTGTAGCCATGGTATCCCTTTTATTCCATTTTCATTCCAATTTTCAAGGTCAGGTTTTCTCCTTGATATTTTGTTCAATATTTGCCTTTCACAATTATCCATGTGCTCCTAACAAATTGGGGATTTCTTAGAGCCAAATTTGTTTTATGTGTTTATTAGTATAACTCACTCTTCCTAAATTGCTTAGTAGAGTTTTATTGAATTTCTTAAAGAAAAACATGATGAAAACCCTTTCTCCTATAGTTCTTTCTATATACTCTCTTTCAGGATTTACATTTTACTTTTAAACATTTTTTCTTTAAAAATAAACTACTGTGAACTCATATCTTTTTATAATCATTGTGCCTGCATAGTGCTTGCTTGATATATAGTGCCAACTAGTAGAGGAGTTGAGATTATTTCTTAAATTTTATTTACAATGTAGAGAAGATTAATTGAATTTTACCCTTGACTAAATTACTCTTTGACTAATTTTTTAAGACAGCAGGAATGACATGACATACGCATTTAATGAAGACATGACCCTGCATCTAGAAGATCATAACTTAATCACACCTAATTTAGATATCTCAAATACAAAATTAATTATAGCAATAATAGAGCTGCAATTTTTTGAGCTCATAACACCCTCTATGTAGAGAGAGCTTGCTCAGCATATAAATTAATTGCATATATTATTTTATGTAATCATATCAACAGCCCTATTTAATATTCTCATATTTAATATGCATATATTATTTTGGCTACTCTTTGTTTTAAAATTAATTTTGAGGAATCTTTTTAATAATTACTCATATTAACTATTGTTCTAGTAGTAAATTTGTAAATTCACACAGTATGTATCATACATACTTAGGAAAACTTCTCATATTTCTTTAGAATGGATTTCAATTATTTACTTTTAGTTATTCTCTTCTGGAGAGTTTACTATGTTTCCCTCAAAAACAAACAAACAAAATGTAGCAACTTAAATAGTCCCCCTTTCTATGCACGAGCCTATGCATAGTATATACATTCACTATGTGAACCTATCTTTGTTCAGCCCTTTTGTAATGTTTTTTCCCCAATTCAGTTTCTACCCTATAACATTCATAGAACCTGTACTCACTACATTGCTAAATCCAATAATTATAGTACATTGATTCTTACACTTTAAAATTTTGAATATACTTGCTAACTCTTCTCCTTTTTTATCCAGCTAATTCCTTATCCTATTTCTGATTTCAATTTAAACCTTACTTTATCATGTGATTCTTTCAGACCTCCTCTTAATCAAGACTACTTAAATTTTCTCAATCGTGTACTCTCATTATAGCATATAGGTTAGGTTATTTTATTAGGCACATTACAATTAATATTCCGTAATTAATTCTGTACTGCCATTGTCAACACCAGGTGATAAACTCCATGAGGGCAGGGAGTCATATGCAAACCTGTATATCCAGAGTATTGCCCATGGTAGCTGCTAAATAAGCATGTGCGAAAATAGTATTTGCTTTTCATGGGTAACAGCATGCAATTGTAAGACTATCTGAGACTCTTAAGTCTGAGACATCTAAGCTTGAACAACAAGTCATTGGGTGTGTTGTGAGACGCAGCCAGGAATATGAATGTCTGTGTGCCTAGAACAGGGTATGGCTCAGAGCTGATCTCAACAATTACATTAAGACTGCTAACTTTCCTAAACTGTAAACTCTTAGAAAGCAAGAAGAGGTGGTGTCGCTTTAGCTTGTGCCCATCACAGAGCAATGTTAGGAGGAACCCTCAAGAGTTTCTGATGAATTGTGTTTCCTTTCAACTAGCGTTGACAAGTGTCATTAAACTAACCTCTGTGACGCAATTGGGTTTTTGCTTTTCTTGGATCTTTACCAAGTAATTTTTTGCTGCATAATCAATACTTCATACTCTAAAATAGTTTATGTTGCCAAAATGCCTTCATCATATTTGCTGATAATTTCAATATCTCTGAGAACAGAGAATAAATAAAATGCAAATCTTTTCAGTAAAAAAAAAAAGATGAATTTTAATTTACTTAATCATTTGTTGTGGCTAGAGCTGTAAACTTACCTAAAGGGTCTCAACCATATTCAGAGGCATATTTTTTTAAATTGTTTTATCGTTGTTCAGGTGCAGTTGTCTGCATTTACCCCCCCACCACTTGCACCCCACCCCAGCCATCTCCACCTCCCTCCCCTGCTTCCACCCCCCTTGGTTTTGTCCATGTGTCCTATATAGTTGTTCCTGAAAACCCTCCCTCCTTCCCCTCTTTATCCCCTCCCACATCCTCTTTGGTTACTGTCAGATTCTTTATTTCACTGTCTCCGGTTATATTTTGCTTGCTTGCTTGTTTTGTCAAGTGCTGGAAGCAATCTAAGTGCCCAACGGTAAATGAATGGATCAAAAAACTGTGGTACATTTATACAATGGAATACTACACAGCAGAAAGAAAGAAGGAGCTCCTACCCTTTGTGACAGCATGGATGGAACTGGAGAGCATTATGATAAGTGAAGTAAGCCAGGCAGCGAGGGACAAATACCATATGATCTCACCTATAAGGGGAACCTAATCAACAGAGACATGTTTTGAATATAATGTCTTCAGATACATTTTCCAGTGATCCTCTCAATTCACTAAACTATCCACTCTAAGTATTTCTGTTCTATCTACACACTTTATCTCATGAGATAGATTTTAAGAACTAATTCAAATGAGGCTGCAGTACAAGAGGAGTTTCTTTTCTATATTCATTTTTGCATTTAAAAACTGACCAGTGCTCAGCAACAGTGTGGAGAAAATAACTTGCAGTGACTCCCCCACACCCAGCACCCCTCTCCAACCCCACCTTAGTACTTGCATTACAGAATGAATGTCAGGTAGCCTTTGTCAGGCTTCCATCATTGTTTTTTATTTTAACCACCTAAAATTTGACTGATATATTAGTGGCATCTTTGGTGAAAGAAGAAAACAGTCTGTTTGGTAATTCTGATTTTAGATGTAATTATTTGCTTCAGAAAGGAATTGAAATGAAAGCACAATGTGGTTGTTTTGCAGGTACATGTGATGGGTTAAATGAGAATTATTCATTTTATTGCTTAAATCTCTATTTTCCATAAGGATAATTTTATAATAGTTAAAATTATCATTTATTTTTAATAATGTATATGTTAATGATTAGTTTATAATCTGCTTTACTAAATATAGTATATGTCTTCATTGTGCCCTAAAATTCAAACTTGTTATTTATTAATTTTTCAATTACAACTTCTATTCAATATTATTCTGTATTAGTTTCAGATGTTCAACAAAGTGGTTAGAAAATCAGGTACTTTACAGGGTGGTCCCCCTGCTTCCTCAGATACCCTCTTGGCCCCATGTGTAGTCATCACCACATTCTTGCCTGTATTTCTTGTGCTGCAGTCTACATCTCTGTGAGTGTTCTGTAACTACCAATTTGTACTGCTTAATCCTTCGTGTTTTTCGCCCAGTCCCCCAACACCCCTGCCCTCTGTCAGTCTGATCTGTGTATCTCTGAGTCTGTCTATTCTGTTGGTTTATGTTGTTCATTAGATTCCACATAACAGTGAAATCCTATAGTAATTGTCTCTCTCTGCCTCACTTATGAAGTTCAGACTCTTCATAGCTAGTAGAAACAGTGCCTAAAAATTAGTCTAATTTAGCTTCTGAAACTCATATTAATAAAAAAGCTAAATTAGTTAAAAAGTTCAAAGATGGAGCACTATTTTTTTTTAAATCAAGAACAAAATGTGAATGTTCAATCAGAATAAAGCATATTTTGATGGTTGGTTATATAATTCTTTTAGTTAATAACACACCCTTCTTGGCACTGCATTTTAAAATAGACATAGAGATCCTAAAGAGAAGTCCCAAATTAAAGGGTGGGAGAGGACAAAAAATAGAATCCACAAGCAGTGTATATAGAATTGGAATCTATTAAACTTCATTGTGAAGTATTTTAATAAGTGTCTTCAATCTACAGAGGATGAAGTATAGCTGTTCTTATTTAATGAAGGTCAAAAACAAGAGCAATAGAAGCAGGAATTATCTTCTTTTTTGAATTATCTTCTTTTGTTTCATATGAAACAGCCTAACTTCTTATCTGTTGGTTTAGAAGTAACTCAGCCATCAAGCAGGGGATAGATTAGGTAATTTATTAAGATTTTAACTAGCGTTATTATTCATTCATTGATTTACTTCATTTGTGGTCCATTTTTGCTTTAGATACTTTGTTTTGGGTAATATTTATTTGTTCATTTAAGTCCAAGTTAAATCTGAGTATAATTATTTAGAGCTTTCCTCTGTCTCTTTCCTGCTATTTCTATGCCTAACTGCTTCCTGTGAAATAATTTGGAAACTGCTTTTTCTCCTAAATATATAACTTTATGATAATTGAAGTCCTGACCTTAATTATTTTTTAGGGAGTGGGAGGGAAAGGAGTGGATGGATTCTAAGGCCACAAGTGGTAGTTTCATTAAAAGTATCTCCTTTATTAATATTATATTCAAAGGATTGAATTCTTATTCAATTTATCGAAACTTATTAACTTTACCATTTCCTGCAGCAAATATCTCATCTATTAATCAAATAAGTTTTCAAAAATTAGCTATTTCAAAATTAGCTGTTCATTTCAAATTGTATTTTAAAAAAATTGCTCAAAATTCATAGACAATAAATACGTTTTGAACTTTACAGAAAATTAACTAATACCATAAGCCTGGGAAAAATAGTAAGGTGAAATATTACAGATGATTAACCTTCATTACTGAATTTAAAATATTAGTTTATAGTGTCATTAAATGCTGAGGAAGCTTAAGGAAATTGCATACTATTTATAAAATCCATTGGTATTTAATGGATATTAGTTATGTGCTTTACTTCTCTACATTTGAAATACTTCCAGTAGACCTGAAAGCCTATCATGGATAAAAATAGAAAATTTCAGTTCTACATATACTTATTATCCATAAATGACATCCTTTTTGTAAAGCCACTTCATAGTATGAAACATTTTTAATTTGCCATTTATGTAATAAAGTTACTGATATTTTCAATATAAAGCTATTTATTACTATTTGGCTTAATATAAAATGAGATTGCATGAAACTCCCTAGCTGATCAAATGGGATGACTATCAAACAAAATGAAAGGAGACTTCATTTTGCCTTGTGACATCTTTTTCACCTTTTTATTCTGCAGTAATTTCAGATTTTCAGGTAATTTGTGAGATCAGCACAGATATCACATATATTTTTATCCAGCTTTCCTTAGTATTAATTATATATGTAACCATAGCATTATAGTCAAAACTAGGAAATTAATATTTGCATAATATCATTAACTGAATTATAGGCTTTACTCAAACCGGAATATGTTTTCATGCTATAAAATTCATTACTCCTTTTGATTATTATTTATAGCATGAAAAGGAAAGTAATATAATAGGAAGTTTATAAATTAGAAATTTAGAAAATAATATAAGGGAAAAAATTCTCCCCTAACCTCATTAAACTCTGTAAGTTCTGCTATTTCTATGACATTTTTCATTTTTTTAAATATAAAGTGAAATTGATTTTTCTCTGAAATAAGTATTTAAAAAATCTCTTATATTTATATACTTATATACTTTTTAGCATCAACTAAAATAAGGCACTAGGTAAAATACTCTGATATGTCAGACATTTTCCAGATATTTTGTATATTGATCTAATTAAAACTTCACAACTTTATATAGTTATTATAGTTTTATTATATTTTCAAAGTTAAAACAAATGACAGATGGCACTGTAGTCCAATCTCTAACTTCAAAACTATGTCTATTTTTACAGCATTATATTTTTCTCACAAGTGAAAAAGAATTTTCATCCAAATGTGTATTATTTTCGGATGAATGCTCATGTTGTAGGGTTAAGTACGAACACCAGAGTAATGGGGAACATATCAATAAAACCGACTTGCCTATTACTATGTTAGTAGAATGCACCTTTTAAGAAGCCATGTAAATTGTGTCAATCTGTTTTGCTTATGTGTACAATATAAGTAATACTTATTTTAGAATTGCTACAAAGGTTAAATAATATGAGGTCTGTTGGAAAAAGCCCAGCTATTGTTAATTTAATGAGGGCTATTTGTGTGACATTGATGTAACTTGGCAGTCAAGGAGAGTGGACTGGGATGCATATGTGTGAACAATGACGACTTCACTGTACTAGTCACTGGGGGTGGTAGACACCATTGAGTGAGCATGTGTAGTGTGTGACTATCACATTCAAAATGATTGAGTGAGTGGAGAAATGAATCTGTATCAAATTTTGAGTTAAGTTTGCACATTCCTCTACAGAAACTATTTGGGTGATTCAGAAGGCCACCGCTATGAGCAACTGGTGACGGGCAGCTTCATCATGACAACATGACCACTCATGCATCATGTCTTGTCTGGTTTTCTAGAGGAACATCAAATCACTCAAGTTACTCAGTTTCCCGTCAGCCGAGATTTGGCACCCTGAAACTTCTGGCTTCTCCCAAACTAAAATCACCTTTGAAAGGGAAGAGATTTCAGACCATTGATGAGATTTGGGAAAATATGATGGGGCAGCTGATGGCAATTCCAAAAAGGAATTTGCAGAGTTTTGAATAGTGGAAGAGATGCTGGGAGAACTGTGTGAGGTCCCAAGGTGCCTACTTTGAAGGGGACTGAGGTGTCATTGTCCTATGTACATTGTTTCTCGTATCTTGTATCTTCTTCAATAAATGTCTCTTTTTCATCTATGGCTAGATGCTTTCTGGACAGACCTTATATAAAGTATGTAAATTTTGTCAGCACAAAAAAATGATGTTTATTCAGTAAAATTTATTTTCCTTCTCAATTTTTTCTGTTACGTGTATTTAAATGGAAGACATTTTTTGTGACCTCCTTAAAAGGATAGAATATATCTGTATCTACATGTTTATAAATCTAAAACTTTAAAATATATACAGTAAAATACTAAAAAACTATTAACTACTCTTTCCTTCTCTTCTACAGAGTTGCAGAGTAGCTCTTGTGGAAATCCAGGAGTCCCACCCAAAGGTGTATTATATGGTACAAGGTTCGACGTTGGGGACAAGATCCGCTACAACTGCGTAACTGGATACATCCTTGATGGCCACCCTCAACTCACCTGTATAGCCAATTCAGTTAATACAGCTTCATGGGATTTTCCGGTTCCCATATGTAGAGGTAAGAAGAAATATAATGTTCATTTTTATGCCAACTGTATATTAGACACAATGAAAATACTGTAAAAGAAGAAGTTGTAAGCAGGTAGTCTATTTGCAGAACATAATTGGTTTTTGACAGTTGTTCCTTTTGTAATATATGAAACTTAAAAATTATATATATGTCATATACTACATGACAAGTTTAGAAAAATGTTAGCCTAAATGTGACTTTACTTGTGAAATGAAAAAGTAAAATATATTTTATGTTTATATACATATTTATACATACATCGCTCATATGTGTATCTTCTAATTTATATTAGAAAAACATGGAGTTTATGATTTTAGAAATTTCATTAGGTTGTCAAAGTCATGGATCTTTTCTTTAACTTTGAACTTATTGACTGGATCTGTGAATCTCTTAAAGATTTCTGGTACAGAGGTTAGGATGGGCAATTGTGAAGTTAAGAATGCTGTATACTTTATTACCAATGCTGATAAACATTATTGGTATTATGGGGAAAACACAATAATTTGGTAATGTCTACATAATTTCAAAGGACAGAGACTGGGCCCTGACTGGGTAGCTCACTTAGTTAAGAGTGTCATCCCAATACACCAAGGTTGTGGGGTTGATCTCCAGTCAGGGCACAATACAAGAATCAACCAATGAATGCATAAATAAGTGGAACAAAAAAAATCAATATCTCTCTCTCTTTCAAAAAATCATTTACAATTTTTTTTAAAACATACAGAAACTAGAAGATAGAATATGTTCAACATAAGCCGAATTCATGGGTGAATCATGCCCACAGAAATTCTGGAGACTGACATTGCTTTCTCTCTGGACTTCCTTTTTGACAAAACAAAATAGATGTATCATTTATCTTTTGAAATCTGCTTCTGTAATTCCTCTGCCCTCTACGGATGTGATATAAGAATGTCCAACTGCTTAGTTCAAACATGTGGCCACGAATGCATGCAAGAAAAACCACTGGAAATCATACACAGCTAGCTTCTTATCCCAGACTTGACAATTACCATGTGAGTTACCTTAGGCAAATCATCAACTCTGTGAAATTCATCTCATTTAACCAGTGAGAGGAAAAACCCATCTGTTTATTTGTTGAAGATTAAATAGATAGCCTATAACTCCCACTTGGTACAATATCTGCCATATATGATATTCTTTCAATATTAGCTCCCTTTGATGCTGTTGCTGCTGCTACTACTGTTACCACTACTAGCACTAATACTGCTATTACTGTTATTACTAGTACTACTAGTATTACTACTGTTATTACTACTGTTTCTGTCACTAGTGCTGGTTACTATTTCTAGAAACAGTAACATAGAAATAGTGTTACTATTTCTATGACTATTAACTACCATTTTTGAGCACTTATAGTGTACTAAGAAATTATAAGCATAATCATTTTTAAATTTCATGACAATAGGTAACTGAAGCTCAAAAAATTAAAAATTATTGCTCAAGGTTACTCAGGAAGTATCAAGAACTGTGAGGAGCATGATATTTAACTTAACTTGCAAGTTAACAAGTTTCTCTGCCACAGTTACTTCAATGGTGATAAGAAGACACAAGACATTTGGGTCAGAAACAAAAGAGAGTTTATTTTTCACAGAGTGTAGGAGTCAGTGTATCAACACTTGTGCCAGTTTTACTAGCCCCGATTCCCCTAGAATGACATGAAGAATGTGAGGTGCCTTCACACATAGTAGTTGGTATTATAGGAGAGGAATCATGAACTTAGGGAAATCGAATCCTTCACAGTGGGCACACCTGCCTTTTGCTGTGGAGGGAGACCATATCTTGGTCTCCAAGCTTGTAAGCTAACTTGCCCTTCAGTGTGGTGGAAGGCACTGTTTCTTTTCTTCGAGTCTACTTGTTGTACAAACATCTCCATAGGGGTGGTGTGGTACAAGAGCAAAAACACGAGATGTGCAGAAGTGTTAGAATCCATGGAGAAATTTCTGCTGGCAGTGAATGGGGAGTGATGAGGAGGTCAAATTTAAACCCATTCTGTCTCATTTCAAAGGCTGAGCTTGCTACCACCCTAACACTTCCACAAAATAATTTGCATCACTCTTAAAAAATATTTTATCATGGGAGGAAACGGAATTTTATATGTGTATCAGCCAAAAGATGCATAGTCAACTTTTTTAAAGCATAAACCTTCCTATATCAAAGGACTTATGAAGGTACTTAAAACCAAGAAACATTTCTAAGGTGTTTCAGTAGGGCAGCCCCAATACTACCCGAACATGAGCTTCTGTTGTCAGGCTCCTACTCCGTCTCAATTCAGAGACCATTCAGCAAGACAGGCGAGTCTAAACACTGATTCTGCCACTTACTGATGAGGGTCTTTGAGAAAGAAAAATATTTTGGTGACTATTTATTTAGCTATGATAAGATGAAGAGATAGAAATACCAAATTCACAGTACTGTTAGCATTTAATGTGGTAGTATGTGTAAGGGCCAAGTACATATTATTATTTATTCTAACTCTATGTTTCTAATTTTCTTCAACACTTGTTACTATCTCCTCCTGTGAGAAAGGAATTACTGTCGACAGAAACTACATAGAAATCAATTGTGTTTATATCCAAGTCTAAACCTAAAACCAACACTTCATATTGTTGATGGTTTTTCCCTGCTTTTGCCATAGTTTAGACCCATCTTTCCAAGTCCACACTTCCATCCTCTGACTTCCACTCTAACTTCTGTGGTATTTTTTATCTTCTCAAAAGTGGCACCTACTGCTTTTGGAAATTCTGCCCTCCCAACTTAAGTCTGTCAAGTTCACCTTTTCTTCTCTTTAACAATAATATTAATAAATACATTTACTCATTGAAATAGATTTATTATGGGTGGGCCCACCTTGTGCAAAGCATTATTTCATGCACTGAAAATCAAAAAGATGATTAAGAAACAAGTTTAGCCTTTAAGAACCAAGCTCTAGTGGGACTATCATAATGTAATCAAATAATTAGAATAATATATGCCACTTGCCTTAATAGCATAATCTGTGAAGTTTGTTAGGCACCTTAATGAGGAAAATCTTCATTTCTGCCAGTGGAGTGGAAGGAAGTTCAGCTAGGGAAGTGCTTTAAGAGCAGCTCTCAGAGAGGTCTTACTAGAAACGCAAACTACTCAGAGCAAGAACATTTTCAATGAGTCAATCGTTATCTTTTCCTTCCCCAAAGTAGGTCTCTGTTACTGATATTCACTGGCTGAAGGTAGAGTGTATGAAGACATACTTCATAAAGCACATGACTTAATTTTCTAAGGAGCAATTTATTTCCCACTAACCATTTTTAAAAATTAAAACTGAAAGAATGGAGCAACAGTGTATTGGGGTTTTGTGTAGTTATCATTAATTTTGAAAGAAAAAATAGACTCTTCACTCTATGACTTCCCCTCTGTTTGTGGTCACTCAATAGTATACTGATTCTTCATTTTATAACTTTGCTGGGGGCTGATACCCCTGCAATGATAGGCTTTTTGCTTTCCCTAGTATTTACATAGAGTCTCTCCATGATGAAACACTTGCTCTCAGAGAGTTCTTCTGATGCTTCCTAACAATGATAGTTTAATTAAGAAAAATGAATGACACTTCAACCCAGAGGGTATGGTGCAAGGGTTGTTGTGTTTATTCACAGGCAGGATGAATTTTATCGATACCATCTGCTATTATTTGTAAAAGACAACTAACTATCTGATGCTGGGCTATGCAATGTTCTATAAAAATGAAACTCTAAGTCTGGGATGAAAACACCTGGCACCCATTCTCTGTGTTCTTCCTCTGATAGACATTTCCATTATGCTTATTGCCACAGAGCTTTGATTGCTCTCAGAGTCCTTTTCTACCCAGTCTTCCAATAATGTTCACTGAATATGAGCAGTTGGCAGACAATGTAAAATGGATATGCTATTCCTAGATTAAACAGACTGAAATTCATAAAGATATTCTATATTGAAAATGGCATTTGATATACACACTTCAGCACAAATACAAATATAAAAATTACACATAAATTTAGTGTTATTGA
The DNA here is from genome assembly GCF_022682495.2 of Desmodus rotundus. NCBI lineage: Eukaryota > Metazoa > Chordata > Mammalia > Chiroptera > Phyllostomidae > Desmodus > Desmodus rotundus. The sequence goes on from NC_071394.1 coordinate 18,365,825, forward strand.
TGCAGCTAAATCTGGGTCCATAAAAAATCAAAATATATGATGGAAGAATTAACATTTTAAGATATAAAGATTTAATCATAGTAAATTTTAGGTTTATTAGGATGACTTTTGGATAGATTAGAGAAAATGTTCAATGTGTATTTCCTTGTTGATTTGAGTAAATTTATAGCCAAAGTAACGATCCTGGAATATACGAGGTCTGTCCAGAAAAAGTCCAGCCATTGTTATTATAATAAGAATGGTTGCGAAACATCAATGTAACCTGGCAGCCAAGGAGAGTGAACTAGAATGTGCGTACGCTAACAATGATAACTTCACTAGTCATTGGGGGCAGTAGGCAATTGTTGAGTTAGCATGTGTACTGTGTGGCCATCACATTCAAATTACTGAGATAGTGGAGCAACAATATGCATCAAATTTTCCTTTAAGCTTGAGCATTCCTCTATGGAAGGATGATTCCAAAGTTCGTAGCTATGGACAACTGGTGACTGGCAGCTTCATCACAATATGCCTGCTCATGTATCACTTCTTTTCCAGAGTTTTTTGGCCAAACATCAAATCATCCAGATGACTCAGCCCCCTACAGCCCAGATTAGGCACCATGTGACTTCTGACTTTACCCAAAACTAAAATCACCTTTGAAAGGGAAGAGATTTCAGGCCACTGATGAGATTCAGGAAAATATGATGGGGCAGCTGATGGTGATTGGGAGAACTGTGTGAGGTCCCAAGGTACCTACTTTGAAGGGGACTGAGATGTCATTGTCTTATGTACAGCGTTTCTTGTATCTTCTTCAGTAAATGTCTCTATTTATTACATAGCTAGATACCTTCCAGACAGACCTCATATGAGAGGATTCAGAGAAAGCACTGATCATTGAAGTATATGATGTAAAATGTTATTTATTTCGATCTCACAGGTGAGATCCTGATGGAGGAAGGCTTGCATGTTAGTGATGTAGATGTCATATCTCTGGTTCCATCTAAATTAAATATTTGTCAGTGCAGATGAGCAAATGTGCTAATAAGTAAACATTGCCTCTTACAAAGCAAAAGAAATTGCAACTAAATAAATTAACAATGAAGAGTGAAAGGTCTAATTTTTTTTTCTTGGTAATAAAATTGTCTTCTGCAACATGATAATGAAAATAGTCAATGGAATTATAGCAGCAGTTTCTTTTGTGAGAATATAATACTATTTTCCTGCTATAAACCTTGATATGTGATTTGGGATCAAAGTGTTATACCCAAACATGGAATTGAAACAAGCAATTAAAGGCAACAGTGGGAAAGGGGAAAGGGGAGGGAAGGTTTGGCCAGATGTTTCCTATATGAAAATTACATCGAAAGCTCTCCAAAGAAGTGGTGACTTCTAATCAAAGGTTAAAAGTAAAACAAATAAATAATCAGAAAACCTAGCAGAGTGTATTAAAAAGAAGAACTTACTGTTCAGACTGGTGTAAGGGGGATAGTGCAAAGATATGCACTGTTAGTATGTTCCCATACTCAGTGCTCTGGAACCCAGAGCAAGTTAAGCATGAATCCTTTGGTGACAGGGGTATAGTGTCGCTCCATAGGCGGCCAGCAATGTCCCGGTGATGTCGGGCCACAGGGGCGAATTACAAATCTCCCAGGCCACTGGAGGCTTCTTCATTTCTCCGTGGAAAACTGCTGGCTGTTTTACCAACAGTCAGGCCAAGCTTCAGTTGCTCTCTCATGTACCTTAACCTTGTTCTGAAAAGTCCGTTTATGACATAAAATGATGAAAACGTCCTGATTAAACTGTTTGAGCGGGATCCAGCATGTTGGGACCAAGGGCACATGATTTGCCTTTAGGGGTATAAGATCTGTGAGTCCATCTTCCTTCCTGCAACGTATTACCTGAGAATGCCGTTTCTTATGTAAAAATGGAATATTTTTTATCTATTTCATGAGATTGTGAATGTTAGACTAATTTAAATGAGATAATGTTTATAAAACTGTTTATATAATGCCTAGCAGACAGAATGTACTCAAAACATGCAAATTGGTTCTAACTATATAAAATAGTAAATTTTCAAATAATATACAAGTAATAGCTATCATTATTGTTTTTATTTTGTTTACTATATTTAAAAATGTCCACAGACAATTAAAATGTGCTTACAAAGAGAATATTGAGAGTATTTTTTGAACAAGAGTGTAAACTCTGGAAAGAGTAGACACTGGACTAGTAAAAGCCTTGGTTTGCTCTTATTTCTGCCACTGAGAAAATGTAGAACCTTTATCTAGATATTTCATTTTTCAGTTCTGTTTTCTCATTGGTATAATAGAGGAATTTCTCATCATACTATTATGAGAATTATATTAGTTAATGTATATAAAATATCTAATATTTAATATTCAACTTACAGTAACTACTATCTTATGTATTTGGCATAATCAAAACATGTATATGAAAATTGAGCACCAGAGAATGGACATATCTAGGTTCTAGAACCATTCGGGTGGTGGAATTAATTTTTCTCAGAGTTCTGGCTAGCAGGGGTGTCAAACTCATTTTCAGAGGGTACCACATCAGCCTTGCAGTTGCCTTCAAAGGGCTGAATGTAATTTTTAGGACTGTATAAATGTAACTACTCCTTAAGTGAGAGCTCAGTGCTGCCACTGGGTAGAAATAAGGTGCTGGGCTGGACAAAACAGGGTGGAGGGCTGGATTCGGCCCTCGGGCCTTGTGTTTGCCACCTGTGTGCTAAGGGGAACTTCTAGCTCCACATTAGCCTAGCAAATTAGGTTGGGATCGGCAAATAACATTCACCAGTGGTGAAAATATATTTCTGAAGGTTAACATAGCATTTCTGAGTCATTTATTTCTGGACATACTCATATTTAAAATATATTCATAATTAAACTGATGTTTATTAGAAGTCACTATGCACAGGCCACACTGCTAAGTACAATGATAGATGAAACAGCCCCAGGCCTCCTGAAGCCCGTGGTCTATTAAGTACAGGACTTTTTATTTGGAAAGTCACCTATTTGGTGATGTGGGTTATCATCCAAATGTGTGTCCTTGAATTCTATGCAAAACAGTGGTGTTCTTGCATAAGCAATAAATGCTGGCCTTCCATATATTTCTGATCCTTAGAAAATAAAATCAGGACCTTCTATTCTCACCATATAATTGGCCTATGCTCTGCTGCTGCAACTAGCAATCAGCCTGGTTTTTAACATTCAACTCACACATTATTTGTCCCTTTTGATATTTGTGAGTTGAATCTTCATTCAGAAAGCTACTTACTTTTTTCTTCTTTATTTTGTATATAACAAACATTTTTGTTGCTTTACTGTGTTGTCCAAGTTTTCTGGTCCCTCATCTGTCATTTTAAACTAATCAATTTTCATTGGCAATAAAGAGACAGTCATTAGATCTGTATTTTTTAATGTTATATGTTATGATAATGTATTGTTAATTTATAAGGTTTGTATTATTTACCTTAACAGAATCATTTCCATTTTTTGATATAATTCCTAGAAAAACATTGACCTGTATGTTTGGAAAATCAAAGATAAAAGTCAGTTTCTTTCCGAAGCAATGGAGTTTTAATTGTTTATGCCTATTTCGTATAACTTTGACTCATATGCTTCTGTAGAGGCTTTTGTTTATTTGTAGTTTTTATGTATGTGTTTTGACAAATATGAATTTAAAATATATTTTTTCTAAATGAAAGATACAGATTGTCTGGGGAAAGTTTATACTTTTTGAAGAAACTATAAGAAATAGTTTTATAACATTGCTCCCAAAGTAGAAACAGAATTTTATAGACATTAAGCAATACTCATTTTTAACACTTATCTACATTTTAAAACATACAGACAGAAAGAAAATTATATTATCTTTTGTTCAAGTGATTAGATAGGAACATGACTTGAAGGAAAAATGATAGGGCATGTTAGCCAAAAATATATTGACAGCTTCAGAATTCCCTGTGGTGAGATAGACTGTTCAATGTACAATGAGAACCTTGAAAAGCAATCATCTAACTTCCTGATAGGATATAAACTCAGTGAACCACAGCAATGGCCATCTGGTAGTCTGTTGCTCTTTGTAAAGCCACCACCCTAAAGATGAGATAAAAATAGGATAAATGAATGGACAAGGGGATGGTAGCCCACCAAGGACATTGGCTAATGCCATGTGACACGTATTTTAACAGACTAGCTCCATGTGAAAAGTTCTGATTTTTCTGTGCTAAGAAAGCACAGTAATAAGAATTTTTATAAGAATCATGCTACAGGGACATTACACATTTTTGATCTTTGTCTCTTTCTCCTCTGTGAAGTTTGATTGGTCACCAGTATCCTCAATAAGTTACAAAAGGGTGTGTGCCCCTGAGTCATTCAGTGATAAAAGATCTTCCATATAGTCAATAACAGAGGACAAAATCTCGTGCTGAAACTTGTATGCCTTTAGAAACTATGTATCTTGATCTCTTGCTGAATGTACTTGAAATCTAAAATCTTTCTATAGTTACTCTCCTTAGGCTTTTCTTAATTGCAGATCTGACTCGAACAGAAATAATTCTCTTTTTTACTATATAATTATTATGTATGTAAAACTGGCAGTAGTATCTTAAAGTGAATTTTTGATAAATAAGTATTTTGTCTATCATTTTTGTTCTCATATTAATGTTATTAGTTCCCTGTGCTTTGACCGTGGCAATCTTCTCTTTATTTACTGATCCTTGTATTTGTGATGCCATAGCATTTAGAGTATGTTAAAATATTAAGTACACTTATTACATATTTACATTTAATATATAGTTAACTTAAAAAATAGTTGGTACAGCATAAAAACACAATACACATAGCAAATGAACTAAATGCAAATAGGGGCACCTATTTTAAAAGAAACAGAAGAGTAAGGTGAAACCAAGATGAAGGTTAATACACTAGAATAATGTTCTGCATTCTTTTTTCTTAAAGATTTTATTTATTTATTTTTAGAGAAAGGGGAAGGGAGGGAGAAAGAGAGAGAAAAACATAAAAGTACGGTTGCCTCTCATGTTCTGCATCCCCCATCCAGGGACCTGGACCACAACCCAGGCATGTGCCCTGACTGGGAATTGAACCGGCGACCCTTTGGTTCGCATGCTAGTGCTCAATCCACTGATCCACACAGCCAGGGCAATGTTCTGCATTCTTATATGCTTGATAGACCCAAACTTATGTTTGGTTTCAATCCATCTGGGAACCTGAACATATCTGAAAAATATGATTGGTTTATAGTCTCAAAAAGTAAAAGGAAATAATATTTGATAGAAAACCAAACTTATTAAGCAGAGTGAGAAATTTCTTAAGCAATAAATCACAAAGAGGGAACAGTATAATTTATTCAACTATTTTCTTTACAATATTAGTAAATATGAACTCATGAAAGAGCTTCTCAGGGTCGCATCACATCTATTAGTGACATATAAATCACAGTTTGATATTGAAAAGATTGAGAGTTGTATTCATAGAAGCAATATAATTAAAACATCCATGCTTGTGGACCCTGGCCCATATGAGTGTTATATAAATCCAAATATTTGTATTTGTTCTGAAAGAATTTTTGCATATTTTTGAAATTTGAATATCTTTCCTAATTTGTAAATTGGAATTCCATATTCCTAACTTGGAATTTGGCCTGCAGATTAACGGAACAAAAGTATAATGCTTCTGTAGTAATATGACTTCAATTTTATTTTACATGTTGTTAATTAGAGAGACACCTACTCAGGACAATTTCCTGTAACTGCTATAGTGGGGGGGGGGAAGCAGAAGTGGCAATTAGGCAATGCTTCTTTAAATTTGGGTCAGAAATGCCCCTGGGTAAGCCCTTATTTATTTCATTGGACAAAACAAGTCACATGACTACTTGAAAATGGTAGAGAAGTGGAAGCCTACCACACACCCAGAGGTAGTAGCAGAATATCTGTAAATATTCATAATATCATATGACTTTAAAGAACAGAAATTATATCTGGATTTCCTAACAACGGTGTCACCTTTTCTGAGCTAGAAATAAATACCAGTTTTTTACTAACAGGGAAAGTATCTCAGACATTTGAGTAACAGGAAAACTCTAGAAATCTTGCTAATTTTAAGATACAATCTGGCACCATTTTCTTTACTGTCCTCCATCATTCATCTCCCTCCAACATGTGTTGAAAAAGGGATATTACTCCAAACTCAGGACATATTTCCTATCATTAATTTTGTATCAGCTGTGTCCATTAAATATGTTATACAATACATATATGTCTAAATCTACAGCTATATTCACACATTTAAAACCAAAAGGTTTTTGATCATCTCTTTTTACAGTACCATATTTTATATGCTATGTCTAGAGTGAATGGTTATAAAGACTCTTAAGCTTAAATTTGCAATTTTACAGGGAGAAGCTCTTTGACTTTTGAAAGGATAAAAGAAAATATCACTACCTGTTTCAATTTGCTTCAAGAATGAAAATGAGTAACTTGCATTTGAACACTATGAGCTTAGGGAGAGTCAACTCAAGAGGTGGAGTTCACCTAAATTTATTGTCCTCTTTCATCTCTTCATAAGGGAAATTACAAAGACAGGCAATCTATGGGGGAACTAGTTTGTCACACACATGGTGCACAAATTGTTCTGGTTCTTGTTCCGGCACGTCCGCTCATTGTGGAATCAGTAATGTCAGCTTTTCTTAAGGCTGATTTTTTCTTTGGTTTTCATTTTTCCCCCCTTTTTGTCCAGAAGTGTTGACGTCATCTGGGTTTAGTACAAACCTGACTAATTCAATCATAATTTTCGGATCAGTTAGTGGTGATAGCAATGTATTTTTTTCTGCCATAGATGTTTGTAAACAAATACATTCTGTGTGAAGTTTCACCCCTCCTTTTACTACTACTTATGTATGGAAATTATTTCAAAATTCTTCATCATGAAAGCTGATTTATAAATATATTCTAAAGAACTGCATTTTTCCCAGGAACCTCACTAGAGATGGAAATGTTATGGTTTAAAATTCAGAACAATACTTTATTTAGCATTGTAACTTTCCAGAGAATAGCATAAATTTGATTTCTTTGCTTTTCTCTGTGAGGTAGCCATTTTTACAGCTGTCACAAAATTAGATTTAAATTCAGTATTGGGAAGTTTTATATTCACAGAGAGATGTGCTTATAATACATATCTCATCCACTGAAAATTTAACTACCTCTGCATTTTGAGGATCTATTTCTGAAATGCTGAATGCATCCACAGAAAGCATATGAATACACCACTGTTTTCTTCAATTCCATCAATGTCTAATGTATGACATCTGTCCAGAAAGTATCCAGCCACGCACTGTGAAAAAGACATTTATTGAAGAAGCTAGAAAATTCAAAAACTATTGTACATAGGACAATGACACCTCAGCCCCCTTCAAAGTAGGCACCTTGGGACCATACACCGTTCTCTCAGCATCTCTTCACTGTTCAAAACACTGCAAAATCCTTTGCTGGAATCGCCCTCAGCTGCCCTGTCATATTTTCCTGATTCTCATCAAAGGTCTGAAATCTCTTCCATTTCAGAGGTGATTTTAGTTTGGGGAAAGCCAGAGGTCTCAGGGTGTCAAATCTTGGCTGTAGGGGTGCTGAGTCACCTGGGTGATTTGATGTTTCTCCAAAAAAACTCTCCACGAGACGTGACGCATGAACAGGTGTGTTGTTGTGATCAAGCTGCCAATCATCAGTTGCCCACAGCTGCGGCCACTTGCATCCTATTTCATCTCTCAACCAATGAAGAACACGAGGTAGTACTCATTAGTTGTTTGGCCTGGAGGGGTGTACTCGTGATGGACAACACCTTCCCAATCAACAAAACACAGTTAACATGGTCTCGATCTTGCTGTGACTTTGAAGCACTGGTGTCCTACTTTTATTCACGCTGCACTCATTTCATCTTCCCCTATAGCCTTTTGAGTGATCCTGCATAGTTTCCACAGAGGAATGTTCGAGCTTAACCCAAAATCTGATGCCAATTCGTTGCTCTACTTGGCTGACATTTTGAATGCGACAGCCACACAGTACACATGCTCATTCAGTGGTGTCTACGGTCCCCACTGACTGGTACAGTGAAGTCATCAAGTGCACGAATATGCATTCCAGTCCGCTCTCCTCGGCTGCCAGGTTACAGTCATGCCCTTCAAACTGTTCTCGTCATGCTAACACTGACTGGGCTTTTGCAGGATGGGCCTCATATGTAGTGTAAAATTTTGTGAGGAAAATACATCTGAGGACCTTGAAGCATTAACAATAGATAAAGCTATTTAAAAAGTTAATTATTTGGTATAAGTAAACTGTTATCAGGTGAAACTGCTCCATATGTGGCACACAGATATTTCCCAGATATTTATTTACCTTTGAATAAATTGAGAACAAACAAATGAAAAAGAATATTTTCAATACCAACTAAGGTTTTCAGATTTGCCATAGTTAGAAGCTGGCAAGTTAGCCTGCCATCGTGTTCGGTATCCTGGCAAAACAAAACAAAACAGAAGGAGACTTCATGGGCGGAGACAAAGGACTTTATTAATGTAAGTATGTCAAGCATCGTGAGCTTCATAGTCAAATCCGCTCACCCTGCATAAGTTGCCATCCGACTACCTGAACTGTCACAGGTGGATCTTGTATATGCAGTGAGTTTGTGTCACTTTGAGGAATTTCAGACTTATGAAACCTCAATATTTTACATGCAGACTTTTAGCAAACCTGCCTAACATTCACCACAAAAGAAGACATTATTTCTCATCTCTGTGTGATGAATATTTAACAAAGGTTTTGTACTCTTACACATACTGTATAATTTATTTATACGTTATTAAGCATAGCTCTGGTAAACATTGTACCTTTAAGGATTAATTACTTCTAAGAATCTCATGTTCATTTTGTAGCACAATGGGAAGCCAGTTCTTCATTTAACCTAACCTCAAAATGTCCATTAACTTAAAAAAAAAAAGAAATGGCCAAGTGGGGGACCATGAGAATATCGTACCCTAGTTGATACTACCTGTACCTTTCAGACATGATTTTAATAATCCTTGTCAGGGAATCTCCTCTGTTCTCCAGAGGGAGGCTCTGTCTCTATATTAGTATAACAATGCTGTTGGTTATACTAATATCCTTATAAAAATGTTTAAAACAAAAAACTTAGTGTTGTGCCCAGCCATATTAGAGTCAAAGGATTTAAAAGTGGGGGTAGGGTGGAGGGTTCGAGTGGAGTGAGTGCCAAAAACTATTGCCTTAATTAAAATGTTGATATCATAGAATTTTTGTGTTAATATTTATTTTAATGTTATTTTGAGTGCTGAATTTTTAGCATCTGAGATGAGTGCCTCACTTCCCTGACTTTAGTTCTAGCCCTGATATACAATTCCAGAAATACCATGTCATCTGACAAATACAAATGGACTTACTGGCTTGTTTTTGGCTTCAAAATGTGTTTAACAGATAAGGCTAAGTTCTGTTCCAAAGGTGTATTTGCACTAAGATCCAAATACATTCTTCCCAAAGTCTACTACTTTCCTTTTTCAAAAATAATGAATTTAAATATTTTGGTGCTTGTCAAATGACTGTAATCACAGATGTCCTTATAGATAGGTAGTAAACACCTTCGTGCAGTTCTTGTCTATTCTGTTGCTTATCATATTTATTAGCCGATAATGAAAAATACAGTCTTGAAATACATTATAAAAATTATTTTTAGGAATATCACATTGTAAATGATAATTCTTATCAGGGATTATAAGGAATATTTAAAAATCCAGCAACATAGATGGCTCGTGGATCTTTCCAGTACTTTTAGGGGGTAAAAATAAGTGGGGCACCAGCATCTCAGTCCCTTGAGGCAACCCTGAGTTTGGCACGAAGCCACTTATTAAGACTTAGAGAGCCTTTCCTTCAATAAAATAGAATGGCATTTTCCCACAGCCCCTACTGGTTGCCTGAGAAGTCCTTACACTTGGGAATTAAGTAAGAGCTTTTGAGTTTCAAATTATTTTAAAAGGTTGGCCATAACCACAACTGAGACAGCTTTTTTTTTTTTTACCAAGCTTCTGTGTTGTATAATGACATAAACCATGTTTTTGCTTAACCTTACCTTTTATTGTAGTAAAATAACATAAAATGTACCCACTTAAACATTTTAAAGTATATGGATTTGTGGTTTAAGCATATCCATTTTGTTGTGCAACCACCATCGCCAGAACTCTTCTCTTGCAAAACTGAAACACTACAACCAAAACTGAAATGCACAACAAAAACTGAAACTGAGTCATACCCCATTTTCTTCTCCCCTCCCCCATTTCCTATCGACCATCATTTTCTTTCTGATTTTGACTTCTCTGGTTACCTCATACAAGTGGAATCATGCAGTATTTGTCGTTTTCTGACTAGTTTATTTCACTTAGCATGATGTTCTGAAAGTTAATTCATGTTGTAGCCTACGTCAAAATTTCCTTCCTTTTTGAGGCTGATGATATTCCATTGGGTGTATGTAATACATTTTGCTTATCTATTTATCTGTGGATGTACACTTGTGTTACTTCCATGTTTTCGCTATTGTGAGTAATGTTGCTGTGAACATGGGCATATAAATATGTCTTCAAGACCCCATTGTAAATCCATCTAGGTATATACCCAAAAGTGAAACTGCTGGATGCCATAATAATTCTAATTTAATTTCCTTAGGAATTACACCACCGTTTTCCACAATGGTGGCAGCATTTTAGTTTCCCGGCAAGAGTGTACAAAGGTTCCAATTTGCCAACCCTTAGTTTCTTTTTTAATCATTTTTTTAATAGTAGCTTTTCTAGTGAGTGTGAGGTAGCCCCTTGATCTTCCTTTTAAAAGGTCAAAAACAATATAATCAGACCACTCTTCCCTTTCTGACATCCTTTAGAATATAGCAGCTCTCTTTTACTGGCGTCTGTTGGGAATGTACAGCAGTAAAGAGAGAAAGGCTAGGCCAGAACAGATGGTGAGTCATTCATTTACTCACTATGCCAGACACTGCAGATGCAACCGTAGAGCTAACCATGTCACCAACCATAGTTCCTACACTCTGGAAGAGAACAGGATAGTAGAGAAGATAGATATTTGCAAATAATCACACAAATATATACGTGATTACAAATTATGGTGGCTGCTATAAAGGGAAAGGTCCATAAAAATGACAAGGTGCCATTAAAACATATGTGTTGATTGACCAGAAAATTTAATCACTTCATATGATCATGCTTTATGCAGGGATATTGCAATTGTACCCTATTTTACTTACAACATATTTCTACTTGCACTCTGGGAGCCTGCATACAGAGGAGGTCAATATACTTACTTTTCTTATGAAGTTAATATAGTAATTTTCCTTTTGTAGCAGTTTTTGGTTCAGATTAAAACTAAATCTCAGTCAGCTAAACTCAACGTGCTTGCTTTTGGCCTGATGTCCCTTGTAAAGTACTTAATGATAAGAAACAAAGAAGAAAAGCATTCAAGAAAATTAGCTACATCAATAATCCTGATTTGCTCTCTCGATTCCAGGAAACAAAGGAATCTTTCAGCACTCATTATAGAAAACCTGAGAGATTGGGAGGCTTCACATACCCACCTCCTGAGAGTTCTTATATTGTCTACATCTCCTCTATCAGCTGGAAAACTGAGAAACCTAAATGCTGTCGTTAATCACTCAGTGCGTAGTCACATACTGAATACATCCGTCCTAAGCTTCTTACCATACATAATATGGAAGCAAGGTCATAGTCGGAATCCACCCCATCATAGTTATGCACTTTTCTGAACAACTCAAGCTGTTTGTATTCTTAAAATTACAATATTTTCAGGTTTTCCCATTTAGAATTAATTTTAGAGGAATATTCACAATATATAGACTTTTCTCATCCAGCTATACATCTACTTAAATTTCCTTTTTGACTATAAAATTTTCCTTGAATCGTCAACCCTCTAGTCTTGTCTGATAGATGATATGTTAAAGCCTCTAGGTGTTTTGCAGTTTCCATACTTAAACAATTACTTATACAATTTAATTTTCTAATGGCATTCTTCTTTTGCTTCATAGATAAAAGTGCCATGAAAAACATATAACATATGATCTTACTTGTATGTAAAAAAAACGCAAGTTCATTGGTGGTTGCCAGAGGTGAGGGTGGGATGGGCAAAAGGTGGTTCAAAGCTACAAACTTTCAGTTACGAAATAGGTAAGCCATGGGGATGTAAAGTACAGCATCGTCATTGCATATTTGAAACTTGCTAAGAGATTAAATCCTGAAAGTCCTCATTATGCCCTGGCTGGGTGGCTCAGTTGATCGGCACATCGTTCCATACGCAGAAAGATTGTGGGTTTGATCCCTAGTCAGTGTATATAACTAGTTGCAAGTTCAGTTCCTGGTCAGGGCGCATATAGGACATAACTGATGAATGTTTCTCTCTCACATTGATGTTTTTCTCTCTTTCTCTCTCTCTCCCTTTATCTCCCTCTAAAATCAATAAACACATCCTTGGGTGGGGATTAAAAAAATGTCCTATTATAAGAAAATAATTTACCTGTGTATGGAAGTGGATGTTAAGTAGATTTATTTTGTTGATCCTTTGGCAGTATATAAAAATATCAAATCATTATGTTGTACACCTGAAACTAACACAATGTTATATGGCAAACTACCAGGTCTGTTCAGAATGTATCCAGCCATGCAATATGAAAAATAGACACAGTTATTGAAGAAGATACAAGAAGCACTGCACACCTTCAAAGTAGGCACCTTGGCCTCACGCAGTTCTCCCAACTGCCATCAACTGCCCTGCTATATTTTCCTGAATCTCACTGATGGTCTGAAATCTCTTCCCTTTCAAAGGTGGCTTTAGTTTTAGGAGAAGACAGAAGTCACATGGCACAAAGCCACCGGGCTGTACGGGGGCTGAGCCACCAGGGTGATTCTACATGAGACGTGATGCCAGTGTAGACCCTTTGTCAAGATGAAGCTGCCAATGCCCAGTTGCCCGCAGCTGTGGCCTTCTGAGTCATCTGAATAGTTTCCATGAAGTCAAGCAAACTGTTCTTGTCATATGAACAGTGTCTGGACATTTTCCAGACAGACCTCGTATATCTCAATAAAAAAGTGCCATGGACATGTATAATAATTTAACAAAAGCAAAGGTATAGAAGCCAAGAAAATGAACTTTGGATGTGCTTCTGCGTCATGTACTGTGCCTGATGGGGGGCATCACCTGACGTCTTGTTCTAGCTGTTCTGGGAGGTGGCATTGTCACCCTTATATAAGGTGGACCATCGACAACAGTCAGTTCCTGACTCCCGTGCAATCTGAGTAGTCGATGGGGGACCGTATACAGGATACTTAAATCACTAAATGTGCTGGTTGCCTTATCTCTAAAAGAAGACTTTTGCCTCATGCCAGCAATACCATTCACTTTTTAACTTGTTACTACCAGTAATTATGAACATTTCCCCTAACTTTGTTTAATTGCAGTCTTTCTCTCAGACAAAATTTTAAAAGATAATTCATCATATTTCATTTTCTGTTCTCTTCACCTTCAGACACGAAACTAACTTATTTGTTCAAAGAAACTATATATTACCCTAACTCCAGCTTTCTGAAGAAAATAGCTTCATCCATAGTGCACAAAGGGAGACAGAGTTATAGTTCACACGGGGAAGGATTAGGAGCTTAACCAGGTACAGTATCAGTGGCCATAAAAAAGAAGGATGTGACAGGGTGCACATTCAGAAATTCCTCCATCAGATGAGAAAACGTGCAGTACTCAAATATTTCAGCACTCCTTATCTCTTCTCATCCTTAACCCAAAGCTCTGGAGTCCGTATTGTTACCTCCAGCACTACTTTTCCTCACGCTCACCAAACCATTAATCTCCTCATTCTGCAGCAACTGCACGAGGCCTTCACTTCTGTTGTTCACTTCTTTTGCCCTGAATTCAAGCATTTACTGACGTAGGCACCCCCACTCTTAAGATTTTGAGCTCCTTGAGGTTGAGTTCTATGTGCTCAGGACTAACCCCATAGTAATCACTCAATGAATATTTAATGAGTTAAAATGAGTTTCAGAAATCAAAAATCTGAGTTTTGCAAAGGAGGATACACTTGTTAGGTTACAGTACTGAACTGTGACCTCAGGTTTTATGATTATTAATTTCACAGTTTCCTAATTCTAGCTTTGATGTTCTTTATTTTTCTTTAATAAATTTCAGTGAAATTTATGATATTCTCAAGGAAGGTGTTTTCTTAGTGACACCCAGGTGCCCTATCAATAATCACTACTATTAAACTGTTTTGGTTTATAATAATTCAGTTCCTTAGATAATTTTTCTCTTAAAAACCATTAAATCACTCATTCTTTTTTTGTATATAAAATTTGTCCTGTTTGGAATTTTTTTTTTAATTGCAGTATACATTTAATATTATTCAGGTGTACAGCATAGTGATTAGACAATCATATACTTTACAAAGTGTTCCCAGGTTATATTTCCAGTACCAAACGGGCCCCATGCATAGTTATTACAATATTATTGACTGTATTTCCTACACTGTACTTTACATCCTCATGACTTTTGTAACTGCCAATCTGTACTTCTCACTTCTTCCACCTTTTTCAACCAGTCTCCAAGCCCCCTCCCATCTGGTGACCATTAGTCAGTTCTCTGTGTCCAGGAGTCTGTTTCTGTTTTGTGTGTTCCTTTCTTTTTAATTAATTAATTTATTTTTATTCAGTTACAATTGTCTGCTTTATATTGTTCTTTATTTGTTTTATTGTTTTCCAAGTACAGTTGTCTCTGTTTTCACCCATCCCTCCCTGCCGCCCCACCCACCCCCAACTCCCACTCTCAATCCAACCCACCTTTGGCTTTGTCCATGGATCCTTTATACATGTTCCTTGATGACCCTTCCTCTTCTTTCCCTTGTTATTCCCCTCCTCCCTCCCCTCTGCTTACTATCAGTCTGTTTTTTATTTCAATGTTTCTGTTTATATTTTACCTGCTTATTTGTTTTGTTGATTAGGTTCCACTTATAGGTGAGATCACATGGTATTTGTCTTCCATTGCCTGGTTTTTTCACTTAGCATAATGCTTTCCAGTTCCATCCATGCTGTCACAAAGGGTAGGAGCTCCTTCTTTCTTTCTGCTGCATAGTATTCCATTGTGTAAATGTACCATAATTTTTGATTCACTCATTTACATATGGGCATTTAGGTTGCCTCCAGCACTTGGCTATTGTAAACTGTGCTGCTATGAACATCAGCCATCATTCTATATTCTACAATATATATCAGTTTCAAAATAAGATAAACTGCATTCCACTAAAAGTTAAATTTAGTGCATAAAATATACCCTTTTCTGCAAATTTCTCTAATGTTCAGTTATTTTTCATTTGACCTGTGTTTTCACATACTACTTAAAATTCTGGAATTTTAAACATAACTTTTTTAACTTAATTTAATTTTTACCAGATTTAAGTGTTTTACTGGAATGTGAATTTAACTTTCAAAAATATAGCTTTTACTGCAATGCAGTTTACCTTATATTGAAGTTGATATGTATTGTAGAATATAGAGTGGTGGCTGACTCATGCAATGCATAGATTCATTTCTTACCTCTCATAGGTAATCCTTAGTGAGATCCTAGTAAATTATCTTACTTGGTATTTATGAACCTAAAAAATATTGAAAAAAAAGACATACATTTCCTATCATAGATTCTAAATAAGAGGGTAGAGGAGAGGTAAAAAGGGTATGACTGTGATGACTCAAAGAGTGACAATCATTTTTTATTAGCACCGACATGTGACGACCCCCTGTTGCAGTCCTGCTACATTTGAACACTCCAATGACCGTGACTCACGGTCTTCAGGGGCAGGTCTTCACTTTTGGAACAACTCTAAATAGAAGCCCTCTGTTACGTTGAAATGAAGGTCTCATGAATTCCATCTGGTGATTCATTTTGTTCTGTTTCATTCCAAACAAAGTAAGTTCATTTTTATTTTCTGCAAATGACAGATGAAGGGCTCTCACGTGTTGGGCAACATTGTCCATAGTCCTGTTGCCCATCACCAAGTCTTTTCCTTCTTCAGAGCAATCATTGTTCGCTCTGTTATTCCTCTTATACCAATCATAAGTGTTGGCCTTTTCCTATGTAGCTACTGAATTCTCACTTACTAGGTGAGACTCAGCCAAAGTAACAGAACCTTTCTAACTGGATGAATATATATACTAAAAAGAGCTACTTAGAGCAAAAATACACAATATAAACTAGAAAGGACTTTAACGAGTAAATAGTCTTATTCTCTGATTTTATGTGGTCTCTGTTGTTGTTATTGGTGTTTGTAGCTTAGGTATAACAGATTCAATTAATCATGTTTATTATTCCTGGAACACTGTTACCAGAATTCTTTGCAAGACTACAAGATCCCTTTCTTGTCTGCATGCAGGGACTTTCTATGGATAACTGTATATTGAATTCTTTTATCTCCATTCCATATACTCATGCATCTCTCCATGTGAGGACCATTTAAATATGTATGTTACATCTTTTATGTTTGTGTCCTTATAAAATAAGGAGTGCTATTTTTAATATTGTCTTTCAATTTAAATTGGCGGTATTGTGCTATTGGTTTCTTGCAGTTTCTTACCCTTCACTCAGTGCTATGATTTTACGCTTTATCCAAAACTCTCAATGTTGACTGCAGAACCTTCTATGAAATGTCTAGTCTCTCCAGGCCTTTCCAGACCAACTGGATACAAATTTTTGAGAGTGAGTCCTTAACATCAATATAGAGGTGGGCAAAAGTAAATTTAAAGTTGTAATAAAAATGAACAATACAATTATTAATAAATAACACAAGAATAAACTCTGTTTCATATGCTCACAATTGTAATCCTACTTTTGCCTACCCCTGTATTCCTTTTTCTCCTTTATTTTTTTGCAGTGACTTAGAACATTAAAGTTTTCTTATTACAAGTCTATACTCTGATTTGGTACTCAGGAGTGTAATTTCTGAGACATAAGTGCAAATGAATTCTTAGTGTGACTAATTATTTCTAAGCTGTTCTCCAGAATGGCCACACCTGGTTGTATTCCCATTAGTAAAGCATCAATATTCCTGTTATGTCTTGCCAAAACTTGGCATAATCAAAATTTATAATATTTAGCAGAGAAGGGTAGTATTTTTTCCCAAGATCATGCAGAAATAAAATGTAACTTTAAATTTTCTTTACTCCAAACTCTAGACATTTTTCACCATATCAAAATATCTGTAAAAGAACATAGTATCTTTGCTTGGTTGTATTGTTGATCTTCTGTCAAAATAAAATGTCAGTTACAAAATTGAATAAATTCCTCCAATCATAAGAAATTTTTGTTAATATTATTACATTTTATAATTTGTTTTCCTTTCAAATTTGCATTTCCTGCTATTTTATATTACTTGTTATTTGACAGGTTGCTTTATACATTACATGTAATTACTGTGTTTTGGCTTGAAAAAAAAAG
The DNA here is from genome assembly GCF_022682495.2 of Desmodus rotundus. Classification (NCBI taxonomy): domain Eukaryota; kingdom Metazoa; phylum Chordata; class Mammalia; order Chiroptera; family Phyllostomidae; genus Desmodus; species Desmodus rotundus. The sequence goes on from NC_071394.1 coordinate 18,383,403, forward strand.
ATTGACTCAAAACAGTTTCCACTGGCTTCCCAAAAAGACTTGAGCATCATCATTAAACTGAGAAAAAATATTTCTGAAGAAAGGCATCTTGGAATAAATATTGAGTAAAAAGTAAGGAGGCCAAAAGTGGATAAGGATGTTTAACGTGAGATGTAAAACAATGGATTGTGCTTTTGAAGTCAGGGACATGATGTGGTGTTTGTTAGTGATACACAGAGCAATCTGGCAGTTTTGAACCTGCTGAAGTAAAGTGTTTCACCTACAACTATTAGGTATTCCTCAAAGTTAAAACCTGATTGACTTTACTGGGATTCTAACATTTCACCCTAGAAAACTACATTTAATTATTGATTAATGGCATATTATTTGTGCTCTCAGATTTATATTATTTTAAATATATTTATATATATTATCCTCAATTTATATTTTTTATGGAACCCTGTATTTTACCCTCTTTAAAAAGTTGCCATAGGTTATGCTCATTACAGAGCTTATAGTAATTCACAGAGCTAGGATTGTTAGAACAATTATAGAGATGAAAGTGTAGAGAGATGTCAGTTCTTAACCCTTTCGAACACTATTACATTTCTCCGCTTTTTATGCTCTGAGGTCCTATCACAACACTTAATTCACTGGTATCTATAGAGATGAAGTAAACAAGTGATCAAGAGGGACCAAAAAACTTCTTTCTGCAGTTAAAGAGGTGAAAAGTGCAAGACTTTCCTGCTTGCATAATAGTTTTGTATTTCTGCATAACCGAACACCACAAATTTGGTGGTTTAAAAAATAAACAAACAATTTCACCTCACTGTTCCTGTAAGTCAGAAATCTGTGCGTGCATTAGCTAGATTCTCTGCTCAGATTCTGCACCAGGTTGAAATAAGTATTGTTCCAGGCTTACTGGGACAACACTTACAATGTTGTCACATTTCAGTTCCTTGTAGCTTAGTCCTGATATCCGTAAATCCTAGAGGCTGCCTGCCATTCTCTCCCATGTGGCACAATCCCTGGCATGGCAGTTTGCTTCTGCCTGGTCAGGAGAAAATCATCTGCTTCATATGCTCTTCATTCCTTCTAGAGTGCAATTGATTGGATGAGACCCACCAAGGATACTTTCCCTTTAAATTACTTCAAAGTCAACCAACTAGAAACCCTACTTATATCTGCAAAATCCTTTGCCATAGGACACACAATAATCAGAAAAATGATATTCTATTATTTTTGTAGGTTATGCCTACACTCAAATGAGGAGCTGCAATCCCTGTAGAATATTCTAAAAGTGTAAACTTCTCTATTTTGCTTGCTATTGTGGCCACAGGATGATGACATATCACGGTGCCATCACTAAATATTTATTTGCTGGATGAATCAATGAATGAATGAACTTCAGCATAAATAGGTAATTCTTCAGACACCCTAATAAAATATGTGTTGCTCAAAAATTTTATTCTCACACAATAATTTTCAGAGTATTAATTGCTGATTGACCTATTTGTTAGGAAGGTAGCAATGTTGTACTAATGAATTCTGACCTGATTCTAACTTTTTGGATTAAATTCTGTATTAACGATATTTGCTATTGGTACTTGATTCAGCTCACAGATGGCTCCACAGCTGTTACACCTTGGAGACTCTAGGAATCTTTGAGGGATAACATATGTGAAAGCTCACATTATTTCCAAAGGATTTTCCTTCTTTATATGTGGTTAAATTAGATCTTAGGGAAACATTTTATTCTTTAGCTAAAAGTAGAGTCTAGGATTACACCATATACAGTCACAGGGCTTTGGTTGGGTTGATATTGTATATTGAGACTTCAGAAAATATTTAAATCATATCTCTGAGAAAATATATTTTGAAACTTTTGGAAATGTAAGTGCATACATTTTAAGGAAGCCAAAGAATGCTTTGTAGCTTTAAATGAATGACTTGAATTTGATTAACACTATCACAAACTGATTTGGGGCTATTCTACAAGGAGTATGATTTTAGAAGTAAAACAGAATTGAATGTAAAGCATGCCTGTATCAATACATGACAAAGAAACAGTGAGCAAAGGCAACGGAAGATGAAGATGCAGGTCACGTGTCCTATATTAGCAACTTGGCTATTGCAGCGCTGAGGGAGCAGGTGATAGGGAGCATGGATTTGTGGAAAGCATCTTCTGTGTCCCAGATGTTTTGTATAATGTAAATTAAAATATAAAAAATCCTTTTAAGAGAATGAATTTAGTGAAAAAACTTGGACTTTTACCTGTCATAGGTTTATCACTCAATCGAACTCTGAAATGTTAACTCCCTTCCCAGATTTTGATTCTGTAAAATACAAGGTCTGTCCAGAAGGTATCCAGCCATGTACTATGAAATATAGAGACATTTACTGAATAAGACACAAAATACAAGAAACATTGTACGTAGGATACTTACACCTCAGTCACCTTCAAATTAGGCACATTGGGACCTCACACAGTTCTCCCAATCGCCATCCAGCTGCCCATTATATTTTCCTGAATCTCATCGATGGTCTGAAATCTCTTCCCTTTCAAAAGTGATTTTAGTTTTGGGAAAAGTAAGAAGTTGCAGGGCACCAAATCTTGGCTGTAGTGGAGAGGATTCACCTGGTTGATTTGATGTTTTGCCAAAATACTCTGCACAAGATGTGATGCATGAGTGGACACATCGTCGTGATGAAGCTGCCAATCACCCGTTGCCCATAGCTGCAGCCTTCTGAATCTTCTGAATAGTTTTCATGGAGGAATGTTCAAGCTTAATGCAAAATTTGATGCAGGTTCATTGCTCTATTTTCTCAGTCATTTTGAATGGGATGACCACAGAATACACATGCTCACCCAATGGCGTCTACCACCCCCCTGACTACTACAGTGAAGTGGTCATTGTTCATGCACGTGCATTCCAGTCCACTCTCCTTGGCTGCCAGGTTACATCAATGTTGCTCAAACTTTTCCCCTTATATTAACACATGCTGGACTTTTTCCAGACAGACTTTATACATATATTCAGGACTTGTGTCATGTATCACAAGATGTAATTTATTTTAAAAAATTACATATTAAGTCACTGATAATATCTGCATTAACCTTCAGAAAATTACACTTAAATGCTAATAAATCACATGAGAAATTAGTGTTTACTCAGCTTTAATTCTTTTTTAAATCATATATTACTTTGATTATTTTGTAATGTTATAATCTGTCATTTTATAACATGCAGGAGGAAACCAACAAAGTTTTGTTTGTAGTTTGTTTAACACATTTTGAGAAAGCTGTACTTCTGATAACACTTTTAGACCAGGTGCTGGAAATATAGCTGTGAACGCAACAGGAACACATTTTATGCCCTCATGTCTCTTGCTGATCTGTACACAGGCAGTTAAATGTCTCAGTTAAAGAATTACACAGAAGATACGATGCAGTTGTTGTAAGTGCTGTGAGGAAATGATAACATGTTCTATGGGAAGATGTAACTGACACTAGGGTCACAGAAGGCAACCCAAGGGAATGACATTCAGACTGAAATATGAGGAATAAATCAAGCCAGCCTAGCAAAAGGCTCAGAGGCAGATAAGGGTGATAAAGGGAGCATTTTAAGCAGATGGAAGAACATGGTCAAAGATAAGGGGAATTTTGTATTTTTGAAGAACTGAGAAAACATCTGGTGCATTTCGAACATAGTGTGTGAGATAAAGTGGAGGGGAATGTGTGGGTGTAGAACTATTTAGAAGTGAGACTTTGATGCAGGATGTTGTGAGTCATTTTGAGGATTTTTATCTTTATTCTGTGTGCACTGGAATACCACTATATAGTTTTTGGAAATCTGCATTTTCAAGGAAGATTCTAGTGACCAAGAATACAGGGGAGCACAGTCTGAGAGGAAGCTGTTGTAGTTTTCCTTGCAAGAGGTGCTGGTGGCTTGGGCAACGGATGTCAGAGAGGAGACATAATGGTGTGATGAGGAAGAGACATTCTCAGGAAGGGATTAATAGAAATTATAGATTTCTTTTTAAATCAATGGATGTGTGGATGAGTGATGAAAAATTATCAAGCAAGAGATTAGATCTGGGGGGAAAACTCACCACTCACTGAGATGAAGAATAAAGACAGGGAAACATATCTTCACTGGGGATAGTTTTGTACATTTTTATTTTGAGATATCTATACAATATTTAAATGGTAAAAGTAAAAGTGGCATGAGATATATAGATCTGGAGCACAGGATAGGAAAGCTGAGCTAGAGTTATACTCTTGGGGATCTGTGGAATATCATGTGGGAGAGGAAGCATGGAATGGAGAAGAGAACCAAGTTCAGGACCATAGCCAGAGGTACTGAATTATCTAAGATGTACAATAGTGGGGAGAATCAACAAATGAGAAATAGTAAAATCTCTCAGAGACATAAGAAAAGACCAGTAGAGTGTGTTTTGTGAATCACAGTCACAAAAATAAATGGAAGGGTGTTTGAGAAAGAAGGTATACCAACTGTTAACTGCTTTGTTTAAGTTTTACAATTAGATAGAATAATGAGACCATGGAGACTTTTATGCGATGTATAGTTTTGAGGGAAGAGCCTAAGTCTTTTTCTTTATCCCCGTCACCTCCTATAGAACTCAATACATGATTATTAAAGTAAGCTGAGAAAATACTTTACATGTGTACTAACTGTGGTCTCTGAACACCAGGGTATATCTAGGACTTCAGTAGTGTACAGTAATACTTCTGTCCAGGTATTTATTTACCATCTGTATATCCTCTTTAGTAAAATGTCACTTTTTGTCTTTTGCCTCTTTTCAGATTTGATTTTTTTTGTGTGTGTTTTTTACTATTAAGTTTTTAGAGTTCTTTATGTATTTGTGATACTAATCTATGTTGGATACATGGTACATAAATATCATTTCTCAGTCTGGAACTTTTCCTTCATACTCTTAACCGGTATTCTACAGAGCAACTTAAAAATTAGGAAGTCCAAATTCTCCATTTTCATTTTATAAACCCTGCCTTCGGTGTCATGTCTAAGTCCTACATTGTACTAGATTCTGAAGGTTTCCTCTTGCTTTGCTCCTAAAAGCCTTATAGTTTTTATTTTACATTTATGTCACTCATTTTGGGTTACTTTTTATATAACTTCTGAGTTTTATGTCATTTTTTTACTACAGATTTTCAATTGCTTTATGCATTGTTTGTTGAAAGGGCTCTTTCTTCCATTGAATTGCTTTGCCCCTTTATCAAAAATCAGTTGGGCGTATTTCTGTGGGTTTATCTCTGGATTCTCTGCTGCATTCCATTGACCTGTGTGTCTACCCCTCTGACAATACCAGCGGTCATCATTAACGCAGTTATGGAAGTCCTGAAGTTAGGTAGGTAGACCAATTCATTCCATTTCATTCTGTTTTTACAAAATCATTTTAGCCCTTATAGTTTCCTGGCTTTTCATATTAATTTTTGAATACTTTTATCTATATCTACAAAAAATGTGCTGAGATTTCAATAGGAATCATACTAAACATATAGGTCAAATTGGGGATAGCTGACATCTTTATTAAGTTTTCTAGTTCATATGCATAGAATGACTGATATTCTTTTTAGATATTCTTTTTGATCTCTTCCAGCAACAGTTTGTAATTATTATTATACAGTGGTTGTGCACATTTTGTCACAATTACACCTATGTTATTTCAATATTTTTAAAGCTAAATATGATAGACAATTATTCAATATCTTTTAAAAATATCTTTATTGATTTTTTAGAGAGAGGAAGGGAGAAAGAGAAATATTGATTGAGAAATATTGATCAGTTGCCTCCTGTACACACCCTAACTGGGGAGGGAGCCTGCACACTAGGTATATTCCTGACCAGGAATCGAACCGGTGGCCTTTTGGTGTATGGGACAATGCTCCAACCAGTTGAGCTGCACCTGCCAGGACAGTCATTTCATATCTTTTTGGCATACTCATATAAAATTCAAATTATATTAAAATATGGTAGAGTATTATTTTTTTTCACATTCTCTCTACATAAAATGTGAAATAGGTCCAGAGCAAACCTCAAATGCAGTACTACTACTTGGTAAACATTTAGCCACCATCTGCCAAGACAGTGTGCAATAGGGTAGCACACCTCCCCTGAAACATTTCTTTGATAAAACACATTTAGCCATCTAAAATGTAAGACTGTTCGAATTTATATAAAATAAGTTAGGTAATGATTAATGATCTTTCCAATGTGTTGCTGGATGCAGTTTGCCAATATTTTGTTGAGGATTTTAGCGTCTCTGATCATCAGTGATATTGGCCTGTAGTTTTATTTCTTTGTTATGTCTTCATCTTATTTTGAAATTTGGATGATGCTGGCTTTGTAAAAAGAGTTTGGGAGTCTTCCCACTTCTTGGATTTTTGTTTGAATAGTCTGAGGTTAGCTCTTCCTTAAATGTTTTATAAAATTCTCCTGTGAACTCATCGGGTCTAGGGCTTTTGTGTGCTAATGGCACCTCATCAAATAAAAAGTTTCTGCATGGCTAAAGAAAACAGCAAAAAATGAACAGAAAGCTAACTGTATGGGAAAACATATTTGCAAATAATACCTTGGACAAGAGTTTGACCTCCATAATATATAAAGAACTCGCATGACTCCACTCCAGGAAGACAAACAATGTAATTAACAAATGGACAAAAGACCTGAACAGACACTTCTCCAAGGAGGACATACAGAGGGCCCAGGAACATATGAGATACCACCTCACACCTGTGAAAATGGCCATCATAAACAAATCGACAAACAACAAGTGTTTGAGAGGTTGTGGAGGAAAGGGAACCCTAGTGCACTGTTGGTGGGAATGCAGACTGGTGCAGCCACTGTGGAAAACAGTATGGGATTTCCTCGGGAAACTAAAAATGGAACTGCCTTTTGAACCACCAATACCACTGCTGGGATGATACCCTAAGAATCCTGAATCATCGATTCAAAAGAACCTATGTACCCCAATGTTCTTAGCAGCACAATTTACAATAACCAAGTGTTAGAAGTAACCTAAGCGCCTGTTAGTAAGTGGGTGGATCAAAAAAACTGTGGTCCATTTACACAATGGAAAATTATGCAGCAGAAACAAAGAAGGAGCTCCCATTCTTCATGACAGCATGGGTGGAACTGGAGAGCATTATGCTAAGTGAAATAAGCCAGGTGATGAAAGATAAATACCATATGATCTCACCTATTAGTAGAACCTAATTAACAAAACAAACAAGCATGCAAAATACAACCAGAGACATTTAAATAAAGGACAAACTGACAGTAACCACAGAGGTTGTGGGAGAGTGATAATGGGGGACAATCAGGGAAGGGCCATCAAAGAACAAGTATAAAGGACCCATGGACAAAGCCAAAGGGGGTAGGTTTGAGTGTGGGAGGTGGGGATGGGTGGGGCAGGGGGGCATGGTGAGGTGAAAATGGAGACAACTGTACTTGAACAACAATAAAAACATAAAAATAATGGGAAAAAAGTTAGACAAATAAAAGTATATAGTATCTTATCTGTTTGCCTCATGAATACACAATTGATTTTAAAAAAAACCAAAAACACTCCTCTACCTTAATATTTTTAGTGAGTTCAAATGGTTGTGTACTTTTTATCTCAATTTCCAAATGCTCTTTGCTAGTATATAGGAATTTATTTTTATATGACTGTTACATCCTGAGGCTTTGCTGAATTCGCTTATTAGCATTAGGAGTTTTGTAGATTCCTTGGGATTTTCTATGGAGACAGTCATGTAGGGATACAATTATAGTGCGTACATAGCAGGTAGTACAGGGACTGTCTCAAAGTGGTCAGTACCTCTAAGGTGCTTTGACCTTTAACCATGATAGTGTCTTAATACTGATAAAGGCAGTATGACAATAGTATTCATTATATTTTATTGATATCATATATTTATTAATAAGTTAGATTTTCAAAATATCATAAAGTCAAAACATGTATGAGCTAAAAGTTCTTTAGAACATTATAGGCTGCATCCATCTTCCTGTCTCTGAGACAACAAACTCATGGCCCGGCCCCAGACCCAGGTTCCGCCACGTGGCCGGAGTCACGCCCTGAGCATAGATGAAAACAAGGCCAAAGAGGAATTTTTATTGCCAATTTTAGTTGGACTTCCCACATAGATCCTTCTGTTTTCACTCTCTTCCTTTTTCCTTGTTACCTTCTCAGCATGAGGTGTTCTCCACTCTCCCTGCCTTTCTTTTATTTGGCAAATTTTACAGTCATTCTTTAGTACTCTACAAACGTTCATGCTTCTGTTTGACCTTTCTTTGGGAGAGCTCCCACTCTTCAGTATTTCCAAAATGTCCTGTGTTTTTTCCATGCAATGTATCATTTCTCACAGGTCATGGAACTTATTGAGACTATAATACTTCATTTATTTCCCATCATCAATACCTAACATACTGCTTGGTCTTAGCAGGTTGGCAATAAATTTTTGTTCAGTAAATGTGTATGTCATCACAAGTCTGTAGCTGGTCATTCGTGTTAATAAGGTAGGCTTGACTTCCTTTCTCATCCTTAACTCTGACAAGTAGGGAAGACTGAGTGGCCTACTTTTGACCCTTCTGGCTTTGTCCGTTCCTTATCATTGAAACTCTAAAGGAAATAGGGAAAATTTCCCTAAATCCTGGAAAAACTGGACTAAGCTATTCTTTTCATGCCTTTTATCCTGTGTCCTACTATGGCGCCCCCTAGATCTTCAAAAGGTAGGAGTTCCAATGAGAAAGACATGAAAAACCTATTGAATTGCCATCACTGAATATCTGTTGCTCAAGTTTATGTTTAGAATATGAAAAGACAAATATAAAAAATGTGTAAAATTTAATTTGGGTATGTGAAAATCCAATCTTCATCATGCATTTTAATATTGATATTAATGTCATCTGCAATAGTTCATTGATTCCATTTATCATTGTTAAGAAAATGTGAAACTTCTCATTACTTCCAAATAGAAGACAATCTAGTAACAGATAACTACCTTTCTCAAAAATGCTTAAATCTTTCAGTAAACAGAATATTTTGAGCAGAAATGAATTTTGAGATTTAATAAAGTATTATATTATCCAACTTGACATAAAAAATATGCCATTTAGTTCATTCACTATGCCTCAGGGGTTGTATTGTCATAGCCCCGAGTATTCTTACTTGTAGAATTCTATCAGTAGCTGAAGGTTAATTTGAAAATAAGAAAACACAGACAATGAGCAATGCTTTGAAATTGTTCTTGAATTTACAAACAGTTACTGGAATTGGTTTATATATTAAGGTATGTTCAATTTTAAATAAGGATGTTTCTGAGCATATATTAACAATCTTTTATAGCTTTTAAACATGTTAACTTCTTTTTATATTTACAAACTATTTTTAATTACATTTATAATTTGTTAATGTAAATCAATGCACCTAGGTCTTCCACTTTCATACAATTTTAATAAATTTTAATGCCATGATTTATGTAATGTAATATTTTTTAAATTACATTGATGTAGCCATTGAGAGAGTAAAAAGTCCACATGCAAATTTTGTTTTCTAGCTATATTTTTAAAATGTAAATCTGTTCAAGAGTGATCTGGGATTGAATTTTTCTGATTGTGGGAAGAAAACTGTTTTCATGAATGTTGTTTTAATAACTAAACAGCAAACTATAGCAGCAAGCTATAACTCTGTATTCCTTCTTGCCTACCTACCTTCCTTTCTACCTCTTTTTTTCCCTTTCATCATTCATCATTCACTTACTTGAGTAAATTTTGTTAAGCTTCTGTTAAGCTAAGCACTCTGCAAGGAACTAAATATTCACCAGGGAACTCAATATACTTAATTCTTGAATTGGGCAAGACAGAAAGAAAAACACATAATTACAAAAATTGCAAATTACAGTATAGGTTACAAAAGAAAGAAACCAGAGCCTGAAGTGAAGGGAAAAATGACTTAAATGAAGAATAATAACTATCTATTTCAGATAATGTGGTCAGAAAATCCTCTCTCAGTGGGTAATACTTAAGCTGAATTCTAAAAGATGATAAATTTCCTAATGAAGAGTAAAAAGTATTTTAGGTAGAAGAAAAGTCAAACAATGCCTTGAAGTTAGAAGTAGGATTGAGTATTTGATGAAATGAAAAATGGTTTGGAGCTGGCAGCACAATAGGAAAGGCACAATTGGGGGACCAGGTCATGTAGGTTTCTGGGACTTACAGGAAAGACTTCTCGGTTTGGTTTAAATATAATCAAAAGCATTGAGGCATTGTCAGAGGAGAGTAACATGTTCTGATTTATATTTTTAGAATATCAGTTTTGTTGCTGGTTGGGGTATAGATTAAAGGGGTTTAGAAGTGATGTAAAGATTCAAGTGAGGAAGAGCATGCAGAGACAGTCTGGATCAAGTGATTGAACCTGGAGATGGGAAGCTGGCACAGTTAGGGTTTGTTGGAGATAAAATGAGCAGGACTGGATGGTGACTTAGCTATGGGGGAATGGGGAGAGGGAAAGAGGGAAAAATACAGAGGGTTCCTGTGTGAGCAACACAGTAGGTGGTAGTGCTGGTGGTTCCCAGAGCACCAAATACAGGCTGGCACACATACTCAGTGTTATTGTTTTATGCTGGAATGTTTAACTGGATGAATGAATATATTAGAAAAGGTGATGAATATGGAAGTAGATTAGATCCCTTTTTATTGATACAAAGGTTAAGACGCTTGTGAGATATCCAAGTGGATATGACGGGTGATTGTCGATGTGTGATTTTGGACATCTAATTTCTAATTTTGTGAACCATTTGCCATTCAGTAATCTCCTTTTGACAAATGATAATTCAATACATTCCAAGAACAATACATTTTTCTATTTAACATGGAATTGAAATAGAAGGCACAGTCCTACTCTTAAAGAGTCTCTGGTGTCCTGAAGACACAAAGAAATATGTTACTATAATGTAGTGTCATGGCTAGCAATGTGAAGTTCTGTTGCCTGTTGTCGCCCTGTAGGCAAAATTCCAGAGGCAGAGATTTGGTGAAAAAGGAAAGAGGTTGTTTATTCAAAAGCTACTCAATTTTGGAAGAATGGCTGGCTTCTGCCTCAGAGCCCTTTCTCTCCAAAAACTCTCAGAGAAAAATCCTGCTACTCTCTGCCAGACCGACCTCAGGCTGTGCCTGGAGATCCTTCTCCCATTCAAAAATACCATCCTTTGGGAAACACAGGTGGCTAGTGCACAATAATCCAGGTGGCTTGTTCTTTCCCCATTACTGTTGGCCTTGGGCTTCTCCCTGGAGTCTGGTGGTCGCCAGCTTCCTACTTGCTGTTCTACCAGCTCAGCGCCTGCACCCATCCCTCCAGCTGTCGGCTCACCAGTGTGTCTCTGACTGCACTGCCAGCTGCCTGCACCGCCACTGCTTCCCAGCTGGGTGGGTGTCTGACACCTGGATAGATGGCCTGCCAGTGCTCTGGCCCATCTGGCAGGGTGAGCTAGAGGGAGAAAAGCCATGTATTTTACCCTATCCTACATTTAAATTTCCTGGTCCAAAATTCTATGCACTCTGAATGGGTCCAGCTTTTCCAAGCTCGATAAATTGGCAGGTCAGCACCTCCTCCTGCCACTGTGTTCAGGAAGGGAGTAGGAGGGCTTTTCCCTTCATCAGTCACCCTCACTAGCCTGTACAACCCCACGCACGGCCCCCCTCTTACTCATCACACGGTGGGCTGGCTGAGTGGCTTTACCCCTACCCTCCGGTGTTTCCTGAGACCCCTCCCTCACTTGGCCCCTCCTATGCCCCACAGCCTGGCCAGATCTGATACAGACCTATCTGTATCCTTATGTTGCTATATCAACAGGTGGAAAGAGTTGCCTGGCCTGAAAAAGTAGAAAAGCCATTCTTAAAAATAATAACTGACATGATACTGAAAGCAAAAATTAGAGTTATCCAGCCAGTAACAGAGACAAAAGGGGAAGGAAGAGCGCTTCCTTCCACAGCTGGGAGAGCACTGTGTTTATTAGTAGGAGGGTTGTAAAGGTGAGCTATGGGAAGAACTGAAGCCTGGAAAGTAAACTGAGTCCTCTGCTTTTTCTTATGGATTATAAGGGTGCCAAAATTGATCAGACAACAGCAATATAAATAACAACATAAAAAGGAGTTATATGTTCTTTTCCCCATTTCTCTTCCTTTTGTTCTTTTTCATATTTTGTCCACCTATGTTAACATTTCTTCAAAAATCTGTCTCCAATTTTACTTTCAGTAATTATTAGCTTTATTAATCCCACCCAAATTACTTGGCTTTTATTATTTTAGTATCAACCTTATATAATATTTATTCATATTTGTTACTATATTATTTTTGATTATAGATATACTTTATGTATTTTCAAATTTATACATTGTTATTATATTTTCACACACAAATATATGTAAGGTCTTTCCAAAAAAAGTCCAGCCATTGTTAATATAATGAGAATGGTTTGGGTGACATCTATGTAATCTGGCAGCCAAGGAAAGTGGACTGGAATGCATATGTGTGAACAATGATGACTTCACTGCACTAGTCAGTGGGGGTGGTAGACACCTTTGAGTGAGTATGTGTACTGTGTGACCATCGCATTCAAAATGAGCAAGTAGAGCAATAAATCTACATCAAATTTCTTGTTAAGCTTGAACATCTTCCATGGAAAGTATTTGGATGATTCAGAAAGCCACAACTGTGGGCAACTGGTGATTGGCAGTTTCCTCACAAACAACATTCCCACTCATGCATCACGTCTCTAGCAGACTGTTTTGCAAAACATCAAATAACCCAGGTGACTCAGCCCAACTATAGCCCGGATTTGATGCCCTGTGGCTTGTAGCTTCTCCCAAAACTAAAATCACCTTTGAAAGGGAAGAGATTTCAGACCATTGGTGAGATTCGGGAAAATACAATGGGGCAGCTAATGGTGATTGGGAGAACTGTGTGAGGTCCCAAGGTGCCTACTTTGAAGTGAACTGAGGAGCCATTGTCCTATGTACAGTGTTTCTCGTATCTTGTATCTTCTTCAATAAATGTCTCTATTTTTCATATTACATGGCTGGATACCTTCTGGACAGGCCTTGTATATAACTGTGTGTGTGTGTGTGTGTGTGTGTGTGTGTGTGTGTGTGTGATTTGAGGCATTCTTCCAATTAGTCTCCCACTGGGATAATTCCAGGTAATCTCATGATTTCCAAGTCAGCTGATCAACAACCTTAATGTGCAACCCTTTCTGTTTTTGTGATGTAAATTAACATGATCATAGGTTACCAGAGTTAATATCTTTGGGGAAAGGCATCATTTTGCTACCACACATTAACACTTTTTAAAAATTAAATCCACATTTTTACTGTTAGCTGTGTAAAGCAGGATACATTTATTCACCTCTCAGATAATTTCCTTGTGTTTAAAATAGGCTTGTGAATGTGGCTGGCCTAATTAAACAATACAAGGAAAATATCTAACAAAGGGTTTGCATGGAATATATCTCCAATTATTAAGGCTACTAAATCTAGTGTCACTTACAATTAGCTGGTCCCTGTAACTTCAGGTAGGAAGAAATGAGGTCTCAGAAGAAAGCAAGTAATTTTCTAAATTCCTTTTTCACCTAAAATAATTTATTTTTTTGACATGGACTGAAGAAGGGAATAAGTTGGACTGAATGAACATAAAAGTACAAAATTAATTATGAGTGTATCTTTTGGTACATCTTTTTGTTTTCTATTCTCTTGTTTTTTTTTCTTAATGGTAATACTTCAAAATAATCCATATGTGAAATATTACTTGATGGTATGAGATGCATTTGAATAAATATTTAAAGTATTTGCTTTTTTGTAATTCTTTGTGAGATCTTAAAATGTAGGACATTAAAAAATGTAATGAAGAATTTTGAACAAATTTCATTTTTCCAGAAGTTGAATTTTAAGGATCTTTAGCTATTTGGTAGGATTTTCATCCTATGGTATAGTCAAAATTTCTAGATAATAAGCCCTTTTGGGAAAGGATTTACTTGTCGAATATTTTTGTGTGTTGTCTGGTTGATTTGGAAATTTTCCATCATTGTATAGAATTTTTTGATGTTAGAACCCAAGCCTCTGTAGCTCTAGATTGAGAAAGAGACCTGGGGAGAGGTCTCTGGGTCCACCCAGGTCTGGGAACTTAATAGCACAGAGCATGAAGCTCTTATTTGCCCACCTCATTAGTAGTGTTTAAAGTAGCCATGGTAATCGGTTCTAATTAATCCATCTTCTCAGAAAACAGTGGTACACTCAGAATCACATAATAATATATGCTGGAAGCACTAACATACGTCCTGATATCCTTTTCCTGAAGGACAAGAGAAGCAGATGTTTTTTTCCCCAGTACTTAACACAGTTGATTGTGCATGACTAATTCTTTTGCTAATCTTGTCTGGTGTCAATCTTTTGGTTTTTAGTGGTGGTTTCCTTTGGGGATTTAACAGCACACATGGCTGACCGGCATGCTTCTTTATCTTCAGGGCTCAAGTATAATATTAGCACACAAAGCTAAATTGATTTGGAAACATAAGGCACACAAAAAAAGCTGGTTTTATGCAAATGTTAACACTGTATAAAAAAGCCCTTGGACATCATTTAAAGTGCAGCTTCACCTCACTAACTGGTTCACTGATGTTTGGATGGATGCTAAAATTAACCATGTAGAAAATTTATGCTTTGCTTGTCCTGGGGCCCTGCATGTAAATGTGGGTGTGCCATACCTCTGTTCACCCCCTTTGTGACTATGCAGCCAAGTTTTTATTTATCATGCCAAGAGATACTATCCAAAAGAGCAGAATATCCAAAACTCATTTATGTTTGGCTCTGAACTTAACCTTCCCAGTCATAATGTGTTTGGACTGTATAAAAATTAGATTGTATTCACTAGCACATGGTAACTCACATCATGAAAAGCTGACCCAGATAAGTAGGAGGTGGCAAGATTTTGGATGAACAGTACACGGCTAAAAATTTATAGGTGAGCTATGGACTAGCTGTAAGTTTTGATAAATGCAGTTTTGCTATAGCAACATTTATTGTATTAGAATCTGATACATATTTCTTATAGTAATATGTTATACAAGTGGACATTCATATTCTCTACTAAACAGATGAAAACAGTGTTTACTTTTACTTATGTGGCACAAGTCATTGATTACAGGTATTCATGTTTTTATTTCTTAACTTGGAAGTTTGTAATTGATCAGATGACCAACACATTCACATGTATATAAAAATACTTTGTTTTGAAATATGAAGTTGTATTATAGTTAAACTGTTACTGGACAGGGGCCTGGCACTGAATGTGTTCTTGACTTTGTCCAGGGAAGGTTTCACAACATGGGTCCAGGTGACGATGAGGATGCATTTATTAAAGTGGGGACAGTGAAAGAAGGAAGGGCGTAGCAAAGAAGAAGAAACAGGGGAGCCTAGGCTGGGCTGCCTTAGCTCACTGGGAAGTCAGAGAAGAGGGGCCTTAGGGACAGGTTCAGGGGATTAGCCTGGGAAAAGACCATTGCCTTAGAGTCTATCAGGTGGGTGCCTGTGAAAAAAGAAGTTGGGGGAGAAGAAGGAAAAGGGAATGGTGCAGGCTGCTCCCCAGATGGAGAGCACACACCTGCTGGGTCCTTTGTCTTGAGGCTTTTACCTCTTTCTTGCAGTTGGGAACCTTAGGGGAAGTCTCGGGAGGGTTTCAGTAGAATACACATCAGTTCTCCGGGGGTGCCCTTTCTGGGTCATGGTCTCCTCTGATTGGTCAGTGGAAGGGCAGGGGTTCTTTAGTCATTGCAGTTGGTCTCGGTCCACCTGGTTTTGCTGCTTTTCTCTGCCTGGAGCTGGAATACAACTGGGAACTCGATGTCTTCCCCAGGCAGGTGACCTTTTGTATCTGGCTCTCGATTGCTTAGTCACTGTGTTCCGCTCTCTGTCTTTTTCCCTCTTCCACTGGCCAAGGAATTTTCCTAATTTCTTTTTGAGACAGGCTCAAAAAGGCAATCAACAAAAATTATGAAATAATATATATAATTTCTCCTTTGATTTCATTTCATGCTAACAGATAATTGTGGGTTATACCATTACCATAAAATAAATAAATAACTAGAAGAAAGAGAACAGGAGCAACAATCATATTAAACCTATGTGAACATAAAATATATCCTTACCATTGCTCCTCCGATTGTACATTTACAGTACAAAAAATACATATTCAAATTTATATTAGAATAAATAATAAAACAAATCGTAAGGGACCAGATTTAATAGTTTGTTTAATTTTAATAAGAATGAATTTCTCAAGGTACATGGGAAGCCTATAATTTTTAATTAAGTGGAAATATTTCAAGATGTTATAAATTTTGTCAATATTACTATAATAAAATCATGAATTGGCACAAGAACATTCTGTGTCATATTGCATACTAACATTATAAACTTAAAAAAATTATTCTACTTGAAGTAGGTTGTAGAAGGATTCACTGTAACCCATTTTTAAGATATTTTAGGGATATGTATATATATTTGTATATGTATATGCATATTTTACATTGTATTTAGGCTAACATCCCCATTGTGCACTTAAAACATTAAAAAATGTTTTCTACTATATGCTATAAACATGTGAATCATTTAAATATTTTAAATAAAAATTTAAATACTCTGTTTAAAATCCACATTTTGAGAAAATAATACAGAGTAATAACATAGAAACTATAGAAATTGTATAATAAATAGTTTTATTTTCATAAATCCCTATAATCTTGTGATTACAATTTACTAATAAAACAAGTCCAAAAATGTAATGTGCCATCTATATTTAACCTGTTTCCCCAATATGACATTTTATACTGTGTTTTAACTATTTTTTCTATTAATTCTAATTCAAATATAGAGAATGACAAACTGAGAGGATTTTGTGATGAACATTGTTTTGTTTTATTACGTGTGTTTAGAGCTAGTTAGGAGAGGCTCTCTAGAAAAAGGGAAAAAGACAATCCCATTTTTTTGATTTGGTTTGGTTTCCTCTCCTCCTTTGGACATCTTCCATTTCCCCGTGTTGCCTCCATGTGCCTGGGGGTACAGTACATCCTTGAGTTTCCCTGACTTGTGTTTTATGTCACTCTGCGCTGTGTACAGTGGATAAAGCTATTCACTTCGATGGTTTCCTTTGTGATTGAGCACTAGCACTTTTTAACTTGTGTGATCTTGGGCAAGTTAGTGCCCTCTCTCTGCCCGAGTTTCCTTTCCTGTAGAAACAAGTAATTGTTTCCTTACAGGGGTATTATTAGGATTAAATTTGGCACATTATTTTAAAGGCTTAGAAAATTGCCTTTATGTACACAATGAATATTAGTAATTATTAACCAAAATTATCTACTTTATGATTCATTAATATCTACTTTCTTTTGAATTTTATTACTTAGAAATAGGCTCCAAAGCAAACTGATATTAAAGTATAGTAAATTCAGGGGCAGATTGAGAAAGCTTATTTTTCAGTGATCAGGCACTATAAAAAATTCAAATTATGCTAAAAGTGTTCATAATTTGCCTTTTCATAGGGCTTTTTCATAACAACAATTTGCTACTTTTTTTCTCACTTCCTATTCTCTTCTTACTACTCTATTTTGTAGCAGAAAATGAGAAACAAGCAGCAGCAGTGAACCTGTCATTTAACTAGTGGAGATGGCAAGAGTGAAATGAAATATATGGACTGAGAGTGTCTTCTCTGTCTCCCTGCTGTGACAATTTTGCCAGAGGGAGTAACAAGTCAATTGTGCATCACCTTGCAGGTCCTTCTCCTCACCAACAAAAATAGAACTCTTGGGATACGGATCAAAACAAAACAAAACAAAAACCCAGAAAATATGTAAGTGAGAGATTGTTAGCAACATTTAAGTCAATAGGCAGGCACTATCAGAAAAAATATAGTTTTACAAATCATAAACTAGCTTAGAAGTTTAAGTAAATTCATTTAGATTACACAATTCTTAAGTGTCAGATTTATCTCCAGATCGCTGTGATTCATGAACACTAAGTTTTAAGTTCAGCACAATACTGCCTTTCATATAATTGTTCAAGAAATTTCCTGGATATCCTGAGGAATAAATTATATATTTAATCAAATCATATATTATTTAGGTACCTACCATAAGCTAGCTATCTGTTCTGATGCTTGGGATGGTACTCTGACCAATGTATGAGTCACATAGTCAAGAGGGCACGGGAATTATATTTACAGGTAAAGCAGGAAACAACAGCAACAATGACTGAATAGTGATGGGCTGAATGAAAAAAATATAACAAGGTGATGTGATAGAGACTGATGAGGGACTGCTGTAGCCAAGATAGTGATTAGTCAAGGAAGGCCTCACTGGTTTGAGTGTACAGCCAGCCTTAGAAGACCTTGAGAAAGAAGACACCAGCCTAGGGAAGAGTTACAACAAAGTTCCTCAAGGCGGAAGGAACTTCATTAAGTTTAAGGAAATGAAAAATGACTACTGTGGCCTGACTTTACTGAGACATCTGTGGATTAAGATCATTTAAGGTCATGGTAAGAGCACTGGTTTTATTTCAAATTCAAGAAAAGCTGTTAGAATGTCATAAACCAAATAAGAATGTGTGAATGGCATTATCTAATTTCCATTAAAAAATACATTTCACTTCCATGCAGAGAATGTATTTTAATGGGACAAATGAAGAAGGAGGGATAGAAGTTGGCTGGATGTTAATTTGATCCCACTGAGAAAGGATGGAACATGGATAAGAAAATCAACTAAAATATAATGAGAAATAGACAAGTATTTCTATCTATTTAAAATTGATAGCAAAGTGACTGCCCCAAATGAATATTCAGATACATAAGTACTATTAGTTGTATCAAACATCTGTCTTTAAAGAACCCAGTGTCTTTCTGGAAAGATTTGAGAAATACCCTAAGTTTGACTGTTTATTATCATTTTCAGAACAGTGTTAGACAAGGTTGAAAGTAAAAATATCTTTCTTATTAAAATGATTTGCACTTACACCTGGAATAATACAATAAAGATGTCAGTAAGGTTGAACTAGAGGACATAAATACTCTAATTTTCCAAGAAATCATTCCAAGTCCACTTGAAAGTCAGTGATATCTCCCCTCCAAAGCTATTTAATTCAGGATCATTTAACATAGACACTCTGGCTACCCATTAAGTACTAAACATATTTCCAAGCAGTGAAAATACAAGGATGAGAATGACAGACAGTGTTTCTTAAATACAGGGTTAAGTGCTTGCTGCTGAAATGAATCTTATCTTCCATAAAGTAAGTTAACAGATGCACTCAAATTTTAAATTTTCTGTTTTCACGTAAACTGGACTCGAGTTCTGTTATTTATATATGGTAAATTACCACATATAAAATGGTAGAACACTGCATGAGGTTTATAAAAATAAACACAAGGCATGAGTTACTGGCCTATAATATAGAACTGGGAGAAAGCCTCTCAAAAAATACATCAAACTTAAGTGTGAAAATGGAAATTCTTTATTTTTGGAAATTCCTTGTTTTTGGAAGTTTAAAAAAATTCATTGATGAAATGATTTTCAGTATGATGGATTTTCCATAGTCTATATAACTAATAGTTTATGTTGTAATAATAAACAAATCCTGACATTGCAACTATCTAATGCAGTAAATATTTATTCCTCACCCATTCAATATCCGTTATAAGTTTGGAAGCCATCTTGATCTTGTAGGTACTGCCCTCTGTTTTCTGTTATCTTGAGAGTTCTGTGAATTAGGATCATTTAAGGCCATGGTAAGTGCATTGGTCTTGTTCCAAATTCAAGGGAAGCCATTACAATCTTATAAATAGGACAGTATGTGTGGCATGATCTGATTTCCACTTTCAAAAAATACTCTAGGTTTTTTATTACAGTGGCTTTATAGTACAGTTTGACAATAGGAGCTGTGAAACCTCCAGCTTTGTTTTTCTTTCTCAAGATTGCTGAGGCTATTGGGGGTCTTTTTGTGGTTCCATATAAATTTTGGACATATTTGTTCTAGTTCTGTGGAATATGCCATTGGCATTTTAATAGGAATTGCACTGAATGTATAGATTGCTTTGGGTAGTATGGACATTTTAATTATGTTAATTCTTCTAATCCATAAACATGGTATATGCTTCAATTTATTTATATCTTCCTCAGTTTCTTTATTCAGTGCCCTAGAGTTTTCTGTGTATAGGTCTTTTACCTCCTTGTTTAAATTTATTCTTAGGTGCCTTATTATTTTGTTGCAATAGTAAATGAGATTATTTTCTTAGTTCCTATTTCTGATAGCTCATTATTGGTGAGCTCATAAAAAAATGCCATCAATTTCTGGGTATTGATTTTGTATTTTGCTACTTTGCTGAATTTTGATGGAGTAGGTTTTTGATGGAGTCTTTAGGGCTTTCTATGTACAATATCATGTCATCTTCAAATAATGACAGTTTTACTTCATTCTTTCCAATGTGCATGCCTTTTATTCTTCTTCTTGTTTTATTGCTATGGCTAGGACATCCAGAACTATGTTGAATAAGAGTGGTAAAAGCAGACATCTCTGTCTTGTTCCTGATCTTAAGGGGAATGCTTTTAGTTTTGCCCAATGAAAATGATATTAGCTGTGAGTTTTTTACATATGACCTTTATTATGTTGAGGTATGATCCCTCTGGAATAAGAGTAGACATGTAGGTCAATGGAACAGAACAAGGAGCCCAGAAGTAAACCCACGCCCATATGACCAATTGCTATTTTACAGAGGTGGCAAAAGTATACAATGGAGCAGAGACAGTCTCTTCAATAAATGGTGTTGGGAACACTGGACTTGTACCTGAAAAAAAATGAAATTAGACCACCAACTCACCACACATAAGAATAAATTCAAAATAGATCAAAGATTTAAATGTAAGTTGTGAAACCATAAAAATCCTAGAGGAAAACATACATAGTAAAATCTCAGTATATCTCATGTAGCAATATTTTTCCTGACATATCTCCTACTGCATTGGAAACAAAAGAGAAAGTAAATAAATAGGACTACATCAAATTAAAAAGCTTTTGCACAGCTAAAGAAACTATCAGCAAGATGAATAGGGAATCCAATCTATGGGAGAACATTTCCACCACGCTACAACTGATAAGGGTTTAATCTCCAAAATATGAAAAAAACTAATACAACTCAACACCAGGAAGAGAAACAACCCAGTTAAAAATGGGGAGAGGACCTGATAGACACTTATTCAAAAGGGACGTACAGATGGCCAATAGACTTATGAAAAGGTGCTCAACGTTCCTAATCCTCAGAGAGATGCAAATTAAAACCCCAATGAGATATTATCTCACACCTGTCAGAATGGCTGCCATCAATAAATCAATAAACAGCAAGTGTTGGCAAGGATGTGGAGAAGAGGGTACCTTAGCGTTGTTGCTGGGAATGCAGCCTGGTGCAGCCACTGTGGAAAACAATATGAAGTATCCTGAAAAAATTAAAAATTGATCTCCCTTTTGACTCAGTGATTCCACTTCTGGGAATATATCCTAACAATCTGAAAATACCAATACAAAAAATTATGCTCCTCTATGTTCGTAGCAGTGATATTTAAAATATCCAAGATTTGGAAACAGCTTAAGTGACATGGGTATCAGTACATGGTTAGATAAAAAAGCTATAGAATGTTTGCACAATGGAATACTACACAGCAGTGAAAAATACAAAAACTCTTAACTTTTGTGACAGCATGGATGGACCTAGAGAACATTATACTAAGCAAAATAAGCAGTTAGTGAAATACAAATACAACATAATCTCACTTATATGTGGAATCCAATGAACATAATAAACTAACGAACAGAATAGAAACAGAAGCATATGATACGTAGAACAGATTGACAGTATCCAGAGCCTGGGGTGGGGGGGAGTGGATGAAAGATGGTGAAGGGATTAACCAAAGAACAGGTATTCATGACACATGGACACAGACCAGACAATGATATGGGGATTGATTTAGGAAGGAAAGAGGGTGGGGCTGGGTGGAGGTGGGAAAAGGGATAAAAAGCAGGAACAACTGTAACTACATAAATGATAAAAAAAAGTACTCCAGGATTCACTGTAGAAAATAAATTATGAAAGGGCAGGAGAAGATGGCATTAAAGTCATGTTCTATGGCATTCAGTCTCAGAGAGGAACTCTGAGAAAGGGAATTTTTAAGGGCTAGGCTTGGATGAGACTTAAGTCACTTTTGCTCAATTCCCACTGGACAGCTCATAGCTTCCCGGCACCATCCTAACTTTCTGGGTGGTGGCACGTGCATTCTTCCTGATGAAATAGATCAGTAAACACATGGTATTTATTCTGCCTCATAACATTTTCCCTCCGAATCTTGGAAGCAAAGTTTCCTCATTACTAAATGATAACTGTTTCTTCCATTTTAGTCATTCTCAATCACTTTTTCCAACTCCCACAGTTGCTGAGAGCTCATTCTCCAGATGAGAATTAACTCCTCCAACTGAAGTTTATACAATCAATCACTATGAAATGAACAAAGATTTGGGGAAGGATTATTCCTATCCAAATTACTTAATATGTTTTATTAATATTAAAGATTCCCTTTAGGCAATTAGATGGATGGTGAAGAGGATGGAGCTAAATGACAGAGACTGTGGAATCATCAGTATACCTGGAGGGTAGTTGAAATAAAGAGAGGAGATAATACCAGCTTGAGAGAAAGGTGATATTTATGAAAAGAGCAGTAGAAACCTTGGAAGGATCATGTGTGCTTTTGAAGAATTTTCCTTCTTATTTAATAAAGCTTTTTTTTTTTAATTAAAAAACCTCAAATTCAATAAAATAGTAAAAAATAATAAAAATAAAGTAATTGTTGATAAAATAAAACATATATACAGAAAAAGTCACAAATTTTAAGTGTACAACATGATGAATTTTCACCAAGTGAAAACAGCCTTGTTAGCACCCAGATCAAAAACAGAATAGTTACCAGAAAGTCAGAAATCTCTTGAATACTTCCTCCCAGTCACTACCCTGCCCTTTCCTGAGTGTAAACACCTCTCTGATTTCTAGCACCACAGACTTTTTCCCCCTATTTTCAACTTTTGTAAAATGGAATCTGACATAATTTGCTCTTTAACCAGTAACATTCTTTGAGAGATCCTTCACGGTGTTGCATATAGTAATAGTTTACTCATTTTTATTGATTGATGGTGGTACATTATAGGACTAAATCAGTATTTATGTGTTATCTTTAATGAACATTTGGATTCTCCCCACATTTGGTTACTATAAATGATGTGTCTGTGAACATTCCTATAAATACCGCTTTGATGCGTATCTGAGAAAATGTCTAGTAGTGGAAACATTAAGTCATAGGGTATGGATAGCTTTATCAGACAGCTGCTAACGAGTTTTCCAAAGCAGCCCTACCGATTTACAGAGTTATCAGGAGTGTTCGAATTCTAGTTGATTCGTGTCCTTGCTAAGCATTTACAATATTGATCTTTGTCATTTAGATATCCTGGTGTGTGTCCAGTAGAGAATCCTTGTAGTTTTACCTTAAATTTCATGGACAACTAATGAGTGGAGTCCCTTTCTTCCATGTCCATTGATAGTTTGTTGATTCTCCATTGTAAGGTTCTTATTCTAGTCTTTGGTTCATTTTTCTGTTTAGTTGTTTGCCTTTTCCTTAATGATTTATAGGTGTTCTTTATAGATTTTGAATGAGCACTTATAAGTTATGTGTATTAGAAATATCTTCCACTGTGTGTTTTGAATTCTCTTAGTGAAACGACTTAAGGAATAGAATTCCTCATTTTAATTCAGTGTGATGTATGTATTTAAAAAAAATACTGTCAATTCTAGGGTCATGAAGGTGTTGTCTTATATTTCAGAAGCTGTATTGTTTCCCTTTTACGTTTAAGTCATGCTTCATCTGGAATTGACTGTTGTGTATGGGTGGATATCCAATTGGCCCAACACTGTTTAATTTTAAAAAATGATGTTTTAAAAATATGCTATATCAATATAATGGAATATTATTGAGAATAGAATGACATTCTTATATGTGCTATAACAGAGGCGGATCTTGAAAATCACTGAATATAATTTGTGTGCTTTAAATAGGTGAATTTTATGATATATGAATTATGTCTCAATAAAAATGTTTTTAAAAAGCAAAAAAAAGTTCTATTCTCACTGATATGCAGTACTCTTTATGTCAGAAATTGTTTCTGTGTGTGTATTTGTGTGTATGATCCTGAACTCTTTATTTTGCTCAGTTGTATGACTGGCCTGTATTTACTTTTAATTTCTCATTGTTTTAATGGGTGTAGCTTTATAATAAGTCTTAATACAGGGTATTTAGCTTTATTTTTCTCTTCAAGATTATCTTATTTATCCTTAGCTTCTTTGCATTTCTAGATAAATTAGAAAATCAGCTCGTCAACACATACACAGACACCAAATTTTGATCGGGATTACAGTAAAACCATAGGTTTAACTGGGGGAGAATTGACGTTTATAGATTTGTAATCTGAACACGTGATGTGGACCCTGGCCCACATGGTCCATGTGTTGTGGCTGCGATGGACAAATTCACATGGACTACAGAAATCCTGTGGAGAAAAAGGGATGGTGTGGCCACTCTCTAAGAGAGAGAGAGAGGGAGAGAGGGCCCTGACCCCTGCCTGGACAGGCTTTTATTGTTTTTCTGGGTATACTACATTGAGGATGGTCCTCATTTACTATGCACTGGTTCGCTGTAGGTGATTACCTTTTACAGAAAACAAAGGAAAGAATGTCCGCTAATTACTTCAAAGAGAAGAATGTTACAGATCAAGGGGAAAAGTGGTTGAACTGGTTCCACTACATACTTGGGAGGTTTAATACAGACTTTAGGAAGTTACTTTAGAGATATGCAGTAAACATTTCCTGCCTCAATCCAGGGTGAGGGAGTTTTAGCAAAAGCAAGTCTCATAGCAGCCTAGGTATAATGCAGGCCTGATTCCCCAAGGGAAAACCTATCTGTGAGTGTGGGTCCTGGGCTACATTCCCCACTGCCATGCAAAACAGTCCCCTATACACATGGAATATCTATTTATTTACATAGATCTGTATTTTCTTTCAAGAGTAGAAATTTACTCAGACTTTTCATGTTTCACCATTTTTATTTAATGATATTTAAAATTTTATCTCATTAGAAATGATGTTTTAAAATTTCAGTTTCTAATTGTTTATTGCTGATATACATTTATATGTTACCCTTCTTATTCAATGATCTTGCTAAATTTACACATTAAGTTGTACATTTTATCTGGTGAGTGTCTTCCATTCTACATTTCAATTTTTTACATATATAATTATGTCATCTGTGAATAATGAAGTTGAACTTTACTGAAGTTAAATATGAAGTAAAATTCAAAAGTTAACTAACTTCCACCTTCAGAATGGAATAGCAATATGCATTTTCCAGTTATTTTCTCTCTCTCTCATTTTTAATAAAGTTTTTGACCCACCACATACATTTTGATTTTAGAGTTTATTTGGCAGTTCTTCTCATCCTTCTTCTTTGTTTTGACTTTTGAAACCAGTTATCATACTCTTCCTCTGATTTTTAATAGTGACATATTCCTTGTGATTTTTTTTATTCTATTTCATAGATGTGTTAGAGATCATAATCTAATTAGTTTAATGGTCAGTTTGCATATATATTACTAATTTATTTCATATTTAATTCACTAAATTTATATAAATTCCTACTACATGACAATCTTTTAAACACAATACAAATATGATATAAATAAACATCCTTGCTTTATAGACTTCATAAATTAGAGATTTAAAATACTCATGTGAAAGAAACTCTTCCCTCAACATGTGGCCTTTAAGGTCACCCAGAGCCACCACATCAGAGAAAAGAAGGAGGGGAAAAAAAGAACATGGATGATCTTGTTGTAGGTTTTAATGGGCAAAGCAGGCAGTGGTGACTCATTCACTGACAATCTATTCACCAGAATTCTATTCACAGTTGCATGACCTAACCTAGATGTGCAGAGTACTAGAACATTCCGTCTGGTGGAGCAACTGCAGCCCAGGAACAACTGCCATGTGGAAGTGGCCCAGGAATTTTAGTGCTTAGCTGTTGTCTCTGCCACAGCAAGATGCCTCAAAAATCTTTGCTTTTTGGAAGTCTTTTGGCCATTGTCTATTCAAGTAATTTTATGTGCTTCTTCTCTGCATCATAACATTTTTGGAATTTCGGTATCACTTATGTTAAACTCCTTGATATTTTCTATAGGGTTGCTTGTACCGATTGCTTCATTCGAATAGTTTCTATTGCTCTATCTTCAATTTCACCATGATTTATTCTGTTGCATCTGATCTGCTATCAGGCCCATGAGCAGTTATTTTTATTTCTAATAGTGTATTTTTCCTCTATATCTTCCCTTTGTTCCCTTACTGTGTTCACTGTGTTTACTTTTCCTAAAAAGGGCTGAATAGTAAATATTTTACACTTTGCATGTGACCTGTGGTCTCTATCATTTATTTATCTTTGATTCTGGTTTGTTTTACATTTGTATTTACAATCCTTTAAAATTACAAAATCATTCTTAGATCTCAGAGTGCAGACAAGATATGGTCTGGGCTATAATTTGCTAACCCTTGATTTAAGGAGTAGGACATAATAATACTCTCTGTTATAAAGTCCTTGTCTGCTGATTTCACCATCTCGATCATTTTCATTCTGTTTCTATTGATTGATGTTTCTCTTTATAATGAGTCATATTTGTATGCTTCTTTTTGTGACTAATCATTTTTTACTGGATGTTGATCTTTATGAATTTTAAGTTATTGAGTGTCTGGGTTTAGTTATCTTTCTTTAGAAGACATCAATCTTTCTTCTGGTATATGTGTAGTTACATTTGGTTCAGTTTGTGTCTTTTGAAGTCTATTTTAAAGTCTTGTTAGGGCAGTCCTAGAGTAACCTTTTCACCTGGGGTAGTTTATTCCTTCTACTGAAGTGTGTCCCTTCTGAAGTTTCTACTGAATACTCTGGTTATTTAAAGAGGACTCTCGACCCTAGCTGGAGGAAGTTAAAAAATAACCCAGCCCTGTGTGCTATCTTGGAATCATTCGGCAACCAGATCTCTGATCTCTTTTTTTGCCTGACTTCATGCAGTTTCACCCTTTGCACACATTTGTTAGTATTTAGCTAAGATCCATGGGGCCACAATGCGGATTTTGTGAGTTATTTTCCCGAAGAGCTTCCTCTCCTCTGGAATTCTGTCTTACAACATACAGATACCTCATGCTCCCTGCACTCAGCTCAGGGAGAACACCATGTTCTACTCACAACCACCGTTCCTGCTCTATGGTCCTGAATGTGCTTATAGACAGAACGTTAGGCAACTGTAGGGCTTTCCCCCATTTGTTCCTCTTTTTTTCTGGGATCACAGTTCTGTATGACTCTGGGTCAGTGTTTGAAAATAGTTATATTTTGCTAAGTTTTTATTTTTTTTGAAGAATAGAATGTAACTTTTTGCCTGTTGCTCTGTCATAGCTCTTTGATGTGAAGATATTTTTCAAATATTTAAATTATCGTGAATGAACACCCACATTTTTATTTGTACATTCTGAGATGTATTTTACGCAAAATTTAAAATTAAACAATCAAACTATAGTCCACATATTTACTTATTACGTGCCTCAGTGCATTAACTTTACCTCTCGTTTTCTCAACATCCTTAGTTAAATTTATTCCTAGCTACTTTATTTTTCTTATTGCTACAGTAAATGGGATTTTTTCCTAGTTTTTCTCTCTGATATTTCATTTTTGGTTTACCAAAATGACACCAATTTCTGAATATTGTTTTTGTATCCTGCTATTTTGCCATTTCACCTATTAGGTCAAGTAGTTTTTTGGTGGAGACTACAGGGTTTTCTCTGAATACTATCATGTCATCTGCAAATAATGACAGTTTTACTTCCTCCTTTCCAATTCGGATGCCTTTTTCTTGTCTCATCACTGTGACTAGAACTTCCAGTACTATGTTGAATAAGAGTGGGAAAAATGGGCACCCTTATCTTGTTCCTGATCTTAAGGGGAAAGCTTTTAGTTTTTGCCCATTGAGTGTTATGTTGTCTGTAGGTTTCTCATATATGGCCTTTGTTCTCTTGCGGTATGCTCCCTCTATTCTCAGTCTGCTGAGTGTTTTTATTCTAAATGGGTGATATCATGGGATATTCTATCAAAAGCATATTTGAATATTCAAGGAAAAAACCTCCAGTTCTGAGATGCCATTATTCATGACTTTTTTTTTCCCTTTCCATGAGGTGTTCATCAGAATGAATGATGAATGTTTTTCTTTGATTTATAAATCTATTCACAGATTAATTTAATTTCATATGTTTTAGTAGGAAAGAAGCAGGACTGAG
The DNA here is from genome assembly GCF_022682495.2 of Desmodus rotundus. Classification (NCBI taxonomy): domain Eukaryota; kingdom Metazoa; phylum Chordata; class Mammalia; order Chiroptera; family Phyllostomidae; genus Desmodus; species Desmodus rotundus. The sequence goes on from NC_071394.1 coordinate 18,411,918, forward strand.
AAATTAAAATGATTAAAGTACTTTAATTTTTCTTCATAATTATAAAAATGCACTTGTCTTTAAAACTTAGAAGAGCATTATTTGTAGTAGCTTGACAAACATAAAATAAAACTAACAATCTAGAAGATGTGCAGTTTACCTAGCAGTTGCTCAATTTTCTTCTGCATAAATAAAGTTTCTTCTTAAACACAAAGAGGCATAATGCTGAAAATTAAATGTGAACAAAGGCAGTTATATAAATGGGACTTCTGTCCTGTATATATAATATAATATGCAATTAATGAGTACAACATTACAATGGATTTTCTTATTCAGAGGAAGACAACAGTGATGCCTGTCTTGGGAATAAATACAAAGCCCCGCATAGATGACAGCTTTATTTGAGTGCTGATGGGGCTGATGAAATATTGAGATTTAATAAGGGAGATTTGCCAAAAGGTTTCCCATAATGAAGTTGGAGATGGGATTGAATGTTCAGCATCTGGAATTGACCAAGTGTACTCATCTGCCATAACTTACAGTTCTTCCTCTCTGATAAGCAAGCCTCTTTCCTGTCTCCCTCCCTTACCCACCCTCATCCTTAAGCTACTTCACAAGAAGCTGATAGGGCAGAGCACAGAAAGAGATCGGTGTCTGAAATTATGTATTACAGAAAACTCATCTAGTGGTTTTTGTAGCTGTCTTTTTTTTTAACTGTCATATTTGGGGGCAGTTTTAATTTACAATATCTTAAATATGATGTATGACCTAAAGCAAAACCAAATTGAAAATAACTAAATTTATTTTTAGGAAAAATACATTTGTGGAAAAATACTGAAATGTTTCTTCCTACTCTATAGGTAAGAAATTAAAGATGGTTTACCAAGTTGACATAAATTCAGTTATTTGAAAGTATAAAAATAAGAGTTATTTTATGATAAATTTATAACATTGTGAAGTTAAAATTAGATTTAATAACATTTTAAATTTAGCATTCATAGTTTTTAATCAATAAATTTAAATACAATAAGAACTTACTAGGCACTTGATAGTATTTCCCCTAGATAAGTGAAATATGTCTCAAATCACAAGGATTAGCTTTTAAAAAATCTGTATTTTTATAATATTACATTGCTTTGGTTGATTTTATTGAGAATAGTTGTTTTCTCCATATTTTACAACAGTTGACTCTGAAAGTAACTTAACATGCAACTTGCCAGCATCCAGCCTATGTGTATGTGCCTGCATACTCCTTATATAAAAATTAATACACCATAAATTTTATGATACACATTTCTTAGAACAAGAGTATGTGTATGCATATACTAACTTTTTATTATGCGCCATATTTTTATATGTTAAGTTACTGCAATTTGAAGCCACAAAAACTTCTAGTTAACCTCAAGAGAAGTCTAAGATAATTAAACACATTGGTTTACTTTTTAGGTGAAAAAAAATTGTTCTTAAAAATTGGCCAAAGGGTGGTATTCTAATTTATATTGCCACGATGGTATTTATTCCAAAGTGCCTATAAATCTAATATTTTGTAGGCATTGAGATAAAAATATGCTAAAACACTGAATAAATAAGGCATAGTTTACCTTTGGAAGCAAGAAATGTATAGTAATTTGCCTGGACTATTGACTCTGGACCTAATCTGTATCTTCTACCACTGCTTTCCTGTTTTCTCCATAGAGCTTCCAGGATGATATTTTCAAAACCCAGATCCAATCAATCATGTGATCTCTGCTGAAAACCCATCAATAACTTTCCATTGCTCTGAATAAATTCCATAGCCTTGTCAGAAGTTCCTGCAAGGTCTGGCCTCTAGTTACCCTGCCAACATTGTTTGGTAGCACATAGGTCCTCATTGGCTTGGAAACAGTGCACAGACTTTCCGTCTGTAGAAGGCTCATTTTCTCAGTGAAAGTTTCGGCACACCTGCTCAGAACAGTTTTCCTTCTGCTTCTCATCTAGCACATGCTTACTATTCACTCTCCAGGTTTCTATTCTAACATTGTTTCTTCAGAGAATTCTTTTTTTTTTTCTGAATTCCATACCCAGTTCACTGCTTCAAACAATGCTGCTTCTTCATGAGAGCTGACAGAAATGTAATTTTGCATGCTCATTTTGCCATTTGTTACTCTCTACTAGACATGAGGGCAGATATCATGCTAACTTTTTATCCTCACTGTAGCCTGAGAGACTAATATATTTCCTCCTTGTACTTAGTGGACATCAATAAAATTTTTAACAAATGATCAAATGAAAAACCTTGAAAAATCCATAGAAGGTTTGAAAACTAGCCAATATGATCCCATATGTATCTTGAGTCTTTTAAGAAATGGTTCTATTGAGCAAGCTTCTGTGAACCTTGCCATTCCAGTGAGTTGTGGGACAGAACAGCGCTGCACACAGCACTAATCCAACAGGGAAGCCTTGAGACTCACACGGAGGGTTACTCTAAAATAAGGTCTTATCGTAGATGATGTGATGTTAGCCATGGATTTGTTGTATTATATGGTCTTTATTATGTTGAGGAATGTTCTTTCCATGTCCACTTTTGGGGGAGGTTTTATCATAAATAAATGTTGAATGTTGCCAAATGCTTTTTCTGCATCTATTGAAATAATCATATGATTTTCACCTATTGTTTTGTTAATATGGTGGACAATGTTAATTGATTTGCAAATATTGTTCCTTCCTTGCATTCCTGAATAATTTTCACTTGATTGGGGTATATGATCCTTTTAATGTATTGTTAAATTTGGTTTGCTGATTTTTTATTGAGGATTTTTTAAATCTATGTACATCAGAAATACAGGCCTAAAACCATTATTGTTGTTGTTATCTTTGTCTGAGTTTGGTATCAGGGTAATGCCTCATAAAATGAGTTTGGAAGTATTCCTTCCTTTTCAATGTTTTTGGAATAATTTGAGAAACATAATTTTTAACACTTGATTGGTCAAATCTACCTGTGAAGCTGACTATTCCTGGACTTCTGTTTTATGGTAGTTTTAAAATTTCTGATCTAAGTATTTTACTTGTATTGGCTTATTCAGATTTTCTATTTCTTCCTGATTCAATCTTTGAAGGCTGTATCATAGCACTTCATCAAAGAATTAAAAAATTTGTGTGGAAACACAAAAGACCCATGAGACAGAAACATACCCTGGAGACATCACTCTCCCTAATTTAAAACCATACCACAAAGCTATCATAATGAAAACAGTATGATACTGGCATGAAAACAGACACATAGATGAATGGCATAGGATAGAGAGCCCACACATAAATCCACATATACATGGTCAATTGATCAACAATGGACACAAGTCCATACAATGGGCTCTTCAATAAATTGTTCTGGGGAAACTCGGACAGTCACATGCAAAATGAATGAAACTGAATTCCTATCTTACACCATAAAAAATAAACTCAAAATGGAATAGAAATGAACACAAGACCTGAAACCATAAAATTTCTCGAAGAAAACATAGGTAGGAAGCTCTTTGATGCTGGATTGGCATCACTGAGGATTAGTGTCTTCAAGGGCAACAAGATAAAAATAAACACATGGGATTATATCAAACTAAAAGGCTTTTGCACAGTAAAGAAAATCATCAAAAGATGAAAAGTCTACCTACTGAATGAAAAAAGATATTTTTAAATCACACACATAATAAAGGGATTAATGTTAAAAATGTATGAAGAACTTGCACAACTTAATAGCAAACACAAACAACCCAATTAAAAAAATGGGCAGAAGTCTTTATAGACTTTTTTTTCCAAAAGAATACATAGAGATGGCCAACAGGCATATGAAAAATTGCTCAACATCATTATTCATCAGGGCGATGCAAATCAAAACCACAATGAGATATCACCTATTAAAGTGGCTATTAACAAAAAGACAAAAAATTGATGCAGTCAACGGCAAGCAGTGTCTGTGGCATTGTGGCTGAGATGAGACAAATTCACACAGACTACTGAGTCTTGTGGAGGAAAAGGGAAGGCACAACCACTCTCTCAAGGGGAGAGCACCCCGACCTTTGCCTTGACAGGCTTTTATTGGCTTACTTTGCATAGGAATACAAGGCATATATGGAAAGCTCATCAAGCATTGTCAGGCAGTAATAATCACATAGATGATACTCAAAGAACTCTGAGGGCTTATTTTGAGTCAGGGTCAGATAGCTAAAGGGCCATAAAATTTTGGGGAAACAAACTCATTTCATGCTTGGACCCTTATCATTTAAATTGAGGGCATTAACAAAGCAGGTTTCACAGGATTTTATGCATCCTTTCTCAGGCCTGATAACCCCAGGGAATCCACCCTTTCCAGCACAAGGCTGCACCCACCTCCAGCATTGTTTCAGGCTTAGTTCGAGCTGGGTAAGGAAGACAGCCAAGAGATTAGGAGACTTCTTGCAGACAGAATGAGGACTCAGGCTATGTCGAAGCCGAGGGGCAAGGGTCCAGCACCTCCTTTCTCCACAGCTCCCCAAGTCCTTCCCTGAGGGCCCCCTCATGACCATGCCTGTTTTAGGTCATCCATCCATTCAGGAATCTTACCTGTCATTGGCTAACCGGTCATGCACTGGGGGCCAGGCAGGGTGAAGTAAAGTGGGTAGAGGCAGTGCTCCTGCCAGGGAGATAAGCTTTTTCTCCTTAGTGGCTTAGGGTCTCAAGGTCTCTCACTCAGCCTTAGTCATGTAGGGTTACAGTCTCTGAAACTAGGCAGGGCAGTTCCCAACAAAAAATACTAGGTATTGTTGAGGATGTGGAGAACAGGAAACCTTAGTACCCTATTGTAAGAATGTTATTTAGTAATGTAAAACAGTACATTACTATGTAAAACAGTATGAAGGTTCCTGAGAAAATTCATACAACTTTCATATGATCTAGCAATTTCATTTCTGAGTGTTTATATGAAGAATACAAAAACATGAATTTGAAGAGATACAATCACTCCTATGTTCACTGCAGCACTATTTACAGTAGCCAAGAAATGGAAGCAACTTATATGCCCATCAATAAATGTTTGCATAAAGAATTTGTGGTGTGAATATAGAGTGGAATATTACTCAAGTCATAAAAATGAAATAAGTCTTGCCCTTTGTGACAACATTGGTGGATATAGAGAGTATTATACTGGGTGAAATAAGTCAGAGAAGGACAAATATTATATGATTTCACTGGTATGTGAAATCTAAAGAATGAAAGTAACGAAGAAACAAAACAAAACAAACAAACTGATAAAGACAGGAAACAAACTTGTGGTTACTAGAGGAATGAAGGGGTTGGAGGATAAGCAAAATAGATGATTAAGAGGTACAGACTTCCACACAGGAATATAGTCAAATCGTACTGTAATAACTTTTCATGGTGACAGATGTTAACCTAATTGTGGTGATCACTTCATAATGTATATAAATATTGAACCTGCAATGTATGATGTGCACCTGCAATTAATAGGATAATATATGCCAATTATACCTCAATTAAAAAAAAAAAGTCCTGCCATTTACAGGACTTGCACCAATTTACATGACTAGAGACCAGACAATGTTACTTAGCAGAGAGAGCACAGTACTAGGTTTGAGTTTCACAGTTTGTTTTGATACTGCCTTTCATGTGCTCTAACTCTGCTTAAAGTAAAAGTTTTGGTTTATGTAATACCTTGTGCTCTGAGTCCATGTTTACAGAAAATGTACTGTAAACATTTTCCATAAACAAGGCTTTGATAAATACTCTATTAAATCCAGACCACATCACAATGCATAGGTTCTAGCACTTCGGTGGGGCCACCTAAGAACAATAGTGCATATCTAACATGTACTAAAAGCAATCTGCCTACTTCACAATTCTACCCTATAAGGATTCTGTGATAGTTTCTATAGCAATAAAGAGATCAAACAGCAGTGCTGAAAAGAACCAGATACCAGAGTTGGCAAGAGCATTTGTTTGTACTCTGGAAGATGTGAGTTCTCCTCCTTGTTTTCAAGTGTGAATAAATACATTTTTAGGCTTGAAGTTATTTTGTTGTAAAATAAGTTTTTCCGTGGACTGAGTTATTCCATGAGTTGCTCTCCATTTCATGTTTTAGGAGGTTGATGTTATTTTTCTCTTTTGCTAACCTGGATTGAGGAACTTCAAGGGGACCCTACAGAGAATTTTACTTGTATGCCCTGGAACTTGGAGGACACATGCATTATTTTTAAAAATCATAGTTGAAATATTTAAATGTCTCTTGCAAACCCATATTACTGCATATGGGAAGAAATTGAATTTGCACAGATGATGAATACTGGGGGTATGTTTTCTTTTGGCTAAATGCAGGACTTTTGTGAGAGATTTCTGGCCTTGAAGTGTCTTAGATTCTGCCCAAGATGCTCACTTCAGGGATATGAAGACAGTCACAAATAAAATGGAAATACACAACTCTATACCCATGCCATGAAGGAGAAATGTAAGCAGCTAGCCAGAGAGACACATTCGCCCATGAAGGAACTGATTGGGATATCCCTGAGGGGCCCATGAAAAATCTCATAAGCAAAAAGGCCATCATTGTTTAATCATCTGCCATAGTTCTTGGAAACCTGTACCAAATCAGTACCAGGCAAATGAAAAGATTCACATCCCCTGATCCTTCCTACTTCCAACCTCAGGAGGAATCACAGAGAGCTCAGTGAGTAGGGGTGGATGAACAGAAATACTAGGAAGGCAAGCAGGGAAGAAGAGCCCGCTTCTCTGCCTTACCTCTGCCCCATCTGCCACAAGCCCAAGCCTGGGGGGAGCAAAGAACCCTAACCCTAAATGAAGTAGTGTGTGTGTGTGTATGCCTTCCCAGGACTGGACACATTAATTGATCAATCAAAATGTTTTAATTAAAAAATGGAGAAATATTTTCTTTAATCTGAGTGTGAGCTGTAATATCTAGAGACAGAAAAATAAATAGCACACAGAGCTGATTTGAGTAGATTACTTACAAGTTCCACTACAAATTTACAATAGTGTGACAATTTATTTCCAAAGTAGTATTCATCCTTAGTGTTGGTGCTGAGAAGTTAAAGAGTAGAACTAATTTGTGGTTGGAGATGGGGGAACAGCAAGACATTTTTACTGGATGCTAAAGGTGATTTATTGAAGGGAGGCAGTGTGTCCTGGCACAAAATTATAGTACTGTGTCTCACAGTCTAGACTGAACCATTAGTTCATTTTAATTAAAAAAAAACTTTAAAAAATTGGGAGGACATGCAGTGAAAATAAATATCATATTTATATTGTCTATGATTAAATTTGGATGTCTTTTAAGAGTAATATATTTGTGCTTTTAATTTATGAATTGCAGAATTAAATGTATAGAGTGGGGCAGAATGAAGCTGATGGTATTTGATGCGTACAACATAGTAATAAAGCTTTCCCAGTACCAAAGCTATTTTGCTATTCTCTGCCTATTGTGACTTATAGGATACTGCCCCATCTATTTATGAAAGTTATAGATTATTATCCATTACATGAAGTGATAATTGCAAAACCATATTTTTCCTGAAACATTTGACTTGAATTAGAAGAATCCACTGAGTGATCAAGAGAGCAATATAAATCTTGAGACAATTTATTCCAGAAGTAAACCAATAACTTATTAATTTGACTGGTCTGAACAGTGTTATGACAAGACCAATTTTATAGCTTCGGTTTATTTATGAAACAAGGAGCGTAAACACAGGCAGTCATGTAACCCCTCAGTTAGTGTACACTGCTGGCCAACAGTACACTCGTGGGGAATTTATGACCCCTATTTGGAAGATGAAAACCATAGGTTCAAAAGTAAAGTTAGTAGGAAATTTGTTTATAATATTGTATTACATATATCATGTGAATACCTTGAAAATTATCTTTACATTGATGGAGTCACAGGGGATATTAACAAGGATATATTTGTGACTATATTATTTTTCTCTCTAATTAAATTTCCCTGGAAAAATGATTAACTTGTATTTCCACAAATATTTTCAGTAGCTTTTGAATCATGCCATTGACAAAAACTCTATTATATTCTCTCTCAAATTGTTTCTTGACTTTGTAATTAAGTCTCTTAAAAAATTAAAAAAAGAAAAACTCAGCCCTACCATAAACATGGACAACGTGATTAAAGATTTCTCATCACAGACCTTAAAAGTGAGCTTCATCAGCTAATCAATTAAAAGATAATCTTGGTTCTATTATATGGAGATTAATTGGAGTGCAGATTTTTATTTACATTTATTGCTGTTTCAAGCATTATTGCGAAATCATCAAGATATAGTTTATATATGTGCTAATTATTTTCATGGACGTCTCATTTTATTTCATCTCTATTAGATAATATACACTTGGTATCACAACATTTGCACTGTTACTTTATTAAAAATGTTAAAAGAGTTACATTCCTCTATGACGTATCTGAACATTTCATCCTTGTTTTTAACAGCTGAAGATGCATGTGGAGGAACAATGAGAGGATCCAGTGGCATTATATCAAGCCCTAGCTTTCCTAATGAATACCACAACAATGCTGATTGCACTTGGACCATTGTAGCAGAGCCTGGGGACACGATTTCACTCATATTTACTGATTTCCAAATGGAGGAAAAGTATGATTACTTAGAAATAGAAGGTTCTGAGCCACCGACAATATGGTAAGTAGATAAGTTTCTATTCACCTAGTGTTGACATCATTGCCTAAGGCAAACTGGGGATCAAAGAACAGCTATATGTGGGCTTTTAAAGGTTTAAATATTTGAGAAAAACTTAGTTAACAGGAAAATTACAAGTGGCACCTGTCAGAGCTAAGGGATCATTTAAGATCAGGACACCGAGACAGCAAATAGATTGAAAATTTGAAAGACAAGAGCTTTCCATCAGTATTTCTTTATTACTCCATCAATGGAAAGTAATGTGACAGTCAAAGTTTGTATATGAAAATTAAAGTTGTTCCTAATGTAATTTATACTTGTGTTATTTAGCATGTCAGTCCATACTTGATGGTTCCTTTCAAATTAATTGAATAGTCCTGGAAATTTGGATCTGTTTTTTGTAGGTCTTTTATGTGCCGTGTTTTCTAAAGGCAAAAATGAAATAATGTGATCTGAATGAGTATGGTGTCTTTACTTAGGGACTTAAGACATGTTCTGAAATCTGTCATTTACAGGACATACTTTCAGGATATAATAGTTTTAAAAAGAAAATGTTTATGCTGTTTTGAAATTCTAAATGCACTTGTATTATTGCAAGGTAAAGTAGTTTATGATCAGTAATTGAGTAAAGAATGATGAGATTGGTGAAGGAAAGAAATATAGACACTAGACTAAGGATGACCTTTTAAGCCATGTACACATTTTGATAAGAACAATGGAGATTTATTAAAGTGTTCTTATCAAAAACAATTACATGAAGAGGTCTGCATTTTCAAATGATTATTCTTATTTATGTTTAAAAATGGATTTGCAGTGGGGCTCTATTAGCTGTGGGAAGAACACTTAAGAGATGATTGCTGAAATCCAAGAATGAAATCATGGTAGCTTGGATTACCATGGCATTGATTGATGCAAAGAAATAGAATGAGTTGAGAGATATTTAGGGGGTATAATAAAAAGGACTCTGTAGTGAACTGAGGAATGATAAAAGATCGTGCACACATTGGTAAAGACGTATTGGAAAATGTTGAATGAAGGTCAAATTTGCAGTGAGAATTCTATGAAAATTAAAATTTGTTCTAGATATATTTAGCTAGAAATATTTTAGACATTTTATTAAAGCAGTCTAATAGATAACAGTATCTGTCTATATGATTCGGGAGTTCTTAGTAGAAGTATAAATGATACATAGCTGATACTGATGGTAACTGAACCAGTAGACATCAGGAATTATGTCTAGACAGAGACAGGATAGAACGAGAAGACAGGAGTGGAGCATAAGTCTGCACATCAACAGCTTATACAAGCCAGGCTTAGGAGGAGGATCCATCGAAGGACACTGAGGAAGTGCATTCAGAGGGGCAGGAGGAAAACTAGGTATTCAGACAAAAGGAGGAGAAATGTGAAGAAGAGTAGGTAACATTGTGTGTAGAATCTTGATGAAAGGACTTTAGGTAAATTTTTAAAATGTATTCATAGTTGGCTAGGCTTCAGAAACTACCAAGTATGTCTATCATATTAATAGATTCCTTTTAAGATAAGACAAAAATAACACACTTAGCTGTATTTATGTTTTCCCCTCCTGCAAGCCCCACTGCTTAGGGTTCTGTAACGTTAATTCTTCTCATGATAATTTCAGGCCCAGGTGCACAATACCCAGCAGAATTGTGGTTTACATGTTTCAGAATGAAAGCAAAAACAAAAACAAAAAAACCCTACTGGTTTAGCAATTGCTACTTCTACAGTAGTACATATTGGACTAATATAAAGGTAAATGATAAAATTTACAAAAGGTTTCTTTGACTTCAAGTCTCTGATTGAGGGAGTTGAAACTGGCCACTAGCTACTACACATTATAGTTTTGTTTCTGAAGTTCAGGCCGTGATCCAAGGATTATTGCAGCAATGAAGCTATGGTTCTGCACATTACTACTTATTCATGATAGAGTAACTTGGTTAAATATCTATCATGATTCTGTAATTTTGAACTGCACTCTTTTTTGTGGTAAGAACATTTAACATGAGATCTATCTTTTAAACAAAATTTTAAGTGTCCAATACGATATTTTTAATACTCAATGCTGTACAGGGGATCTTTAGAATCTCTCCTTCTAGTACAACTGAAACTTTAAACCTGTCAAATAACAATTCCCTAGTTCTGTCTCCCGCTAGCCCTTGGCAAACACCATTCTACTCTCTGCTTCTATCACCTAGACTTAGATACCTTGAATAGTTGGGTCATGAAGTGTTTGTCTCCTTCTGTGACTGGCTAATTTCACTTAGCATAATGTCCTGAAGGATTTCCTTCTTTACTAGGGCTGAAAAATATTATTTTGTGTGCATATACCAAATTTTCTTTATCCATTCTTCCATCATGGTTGCCTCTCTTTAGACAAATTTAACAGGGTGCATAAAATGCAAAGATATTGGAGGCAGAAGGGATTGTAAGGGTTGTTCTGGCCTGGCTTTCCCTTTAGGGGGATGAGGCCCGATGCGAACACGGTAAAGTGAAGCATAGCCAATGCAGTCAATAGTATTGTGATAACTATGTATGAGGTCAGTTGGGAACTGGAAATGTCAGGCGGAAGGAACACTTTGTAAACATGTAGTGATTGTTTACTCGGTAAGCTGTACATCTGAAACCAAAACAAGAGAATACTGAAAGTAAACTGTAATTGAAAAATTAAAAAAAAACAAAGAAATTAAAAGAATAATAAGAAAGAAAATTCAAGATGAGAATTGAGATCTCCTAATACTTGCCCTAGTATACTTTTTGATAAAAGTATCTCTTGTTATGCATACAATAGGGCTTTTGTCCACATCAATGTTACATATCAATGTCAACATATACCAGAGTTAATTATATTTAATAATAATTGGGTTCCACTTAAATTGATGGCTATAGATTAATTTCCCTGAATACTGTAAATATATGTCATTACTGTTATCTTCAACAATAATCTTTCAAGTACTTAATTCTTTGACTTGCTATTGATGCGAAGTGAATTAGCCAAGGCTCTGTTAGCTCTGGCACTACTGACTACATATGTGTATTGAAGCTATTTCATAATAGCTTCAATGTTTCCTTATGCAGGAAATATTTAACATGGGGTGGTCGTATAAAATTATTTCAGATATTTAGAGTATTTATAATGCAAGAGGGATTTACTTAGCCTGTTTGAATAAATGGAAAACCTAAGACTACTAATTACAAATTATAAATGTATAAAATTTGGTTCAGATACGTAGACATGTAAAATAACTATTCACCCCCCCCAAAAAAAAGATCACTTGTAGGTAGTAAGTTTCTTTTTTGGAAAAAATTTCTACATAAGTGTAAGCAACTGATTATTGGCAATAAAGAATTCATGAAGTCATTAGTGATTATGCTAGATGATTACTGAAATACCTTTTTAATGCCAGACTTCTATTTTCATTGGCAATCTTTTTAGTATTTACCAAGTGTTACTGACATCAAAAGCTCTGTTTATCAAATAAAACTTCGCCTAGCCTGAGCTTTGCTTAGAGACGATGCTTGCTGCAACACCAATGGTTAGCCATATATTGAGTATTTCAGCCATTAAAATGCACAGCATTATCTAAAGTAAAATTATAAGAAATAAGATGTGGCAGATGTTTAAAAACATTATTCTACATAATATTTGAACTATTTTTAAATTTTTTATTGTTGTTCATGTACAGTTGTCTCCATTTTCCACCCACTATTCCTCCACACCCCAGCCATCCCCACTTCCTACACTTGATCATAAAATAATCCTTAAAGTAATTGCCAAAGATAAAATTATACTTTTTATACATGAAGGCACAAACTGTAGAAAATCATTTATAACCTTGGAATAGACTTTTCTGGAGAAGGTAGTAATTTATAAAGGCTTTGTTTCCAGATTAAGTCTGTTATTTAAGTACAATTTAAGTCTTCATGGCAATAAAACAAAGTAAATAAAGCTGTAAGGAATATCACAAAGCTAATAAACACATGACTTTATCACCTACCAAAGGTTTTAACTATAGCATGTAAGATTGTATGATACATAATTTCATTTATTAAACCTCTGATTGGAGCAGGCACAAAATTTACATTCTAATTTTTCAGTTGTCTAGGTTTCTGCAAACGGCATACCATTAAAAACCTGGTGGAAAGGTACGCCTTAAGGTTACATACCCCATAGCTCTTGATAATATTCGGTTCCAAATTGAAATAACTTAATTACATTCTCCAAGGATCCATTTTCAGAGTAGGTGCAGCTGTTGCATTTTCTGTTTTAGAAAGATAATTATAATTACAGGCAACTTGCTTAAGATGGAAGTAATAATGCATTACAAGTTTAGGGAAAAAGTGAGATTCTAGTGTTGGTTTATGGAGGAAAAACATATTGGCTAGAAAAAGACCAGTGGAAAACAAGGTATTCTACATGCGCATGTATGTGTGCTTTAAATCACATTTTGGAGAGAGCACATGTAAGGAAATCTATCAAAAATTTATTTTGAAGAGAGGGCCATTCAGTGTTTACTATAGACTAGGCAGTATATGACATATAAAGTCAAAACTAGATATAATATTTGGCAAGATCACAATCTTGTAAGGAACACATTTATAAATAAACACTTCCATGAAATGTTCTCGTACAAAGCAGAGCTGGAGCAACACAGGAGGAAAAGCCTGGCTCAGGAGTTTAAGGGAGAAACTTCCCAGAGGGGGTACATTTCAGCAAAGTCTTCAAGCATGGCTTATAATTGATTAGGATGACAAGACTGGGTTCCACAGGAAGTACAATTGGGCAATATTCTCCCAGGAGGACACTGTTAAGAATTCTGAAGGGTCAGACATTGCATCCTACTGGTCAGTGAACAAATTAGCCTGCCACATTTTCAAATATGCAGAAGACATAAGACACCTAACTCAGACGCCATGGGCTTTATTAATCATCACACAGAAAAGGTGCACCTAAGTTGTCAGTTCCTCTTACCTCGTTTCCCACAGAGTGACATGAAAAAGACCAGCCAAGAGCTGCCTGTGCAGTAGGATTCATTTTAAGAGAGAAACCCTGAGTTGAAGGCACCTGAATCTGTTATACTACACAGAAAGAATTGTCTCCCCATTTCTCGGGAGTAAGGTGCTATATCTTTCAAAGCTTTGAGGAAACCTACCCTTTGCTCAGAGGTCTGCATTAACTGTGTATTTCAAGGCTTCTTTTTTATTTTTCACATTCTTGAAAAGATAGTCTGGAAATAAGGAAAATCCACTTACAAGATGTGCAGAAATGAGACAGACTCATGAAGTGTCTCCCCAAAGAAACAAGCAAATGTAGTATCTCCAAGAGATCACATAGTATGTTGTGTCTCAAGAACACTAAGAAATCTCATCTGTATAAAAGATAGTGGGCATCTTCTTCCATGAAAAATGAACATTCCAGGGAGGTGGATTGTGGGATGGGGACACAATGATTCTAAACCAGTAAGTTACACAATCTGACTTGGAACTGGAATTATCATTGAAGGTATTGAGTGAGGGTGGAAAGAACGTAGCAAAGCATTGCAGCTTAGAAGCTTTGAAAACTGGGCCCTGGGACTGATGAAAATTGCGAGAACCAATAAAGTTGCACTCAAGTTGAAGATGAGGAGAATGATGTGAACTTAGCTTAGCAGTCAGTCTTTGGTACTTTCAAATCAGTTGAAAATGAGATAATACAGATGGAGGGATTGAGCTTCTCTCAAAGTTATCTGATTCTAAGTGAAATGAGAAATATGGGAAAGGGATTAATTTAATGGGATAAAGGCATATAATTATTTAAGTAATTGAATTTCCAAAGAATAAGACAAGAGATGGTTGGTGGAAGAGATTTTGAAATTGAGTGAGAATAATTTTGAGGACTCATGATTAAAGCTATAGGAATACCTGAGCTCAAAGGAAATTACTAGAATAATAAAAACTGATAAGGGGCAACCTTGAGATATGGGCAGGAAGAGAAGTTCATGAACAAAATGGAAAGTTGTAAGAGAGAAAGGAAGAGGACACAGAAAGTTAGGTTCCATGGCAGCAGTGAGAGGAGATAGTTTCAGGGAGGAGAGCAGCCATGAGGGTTGAAATTTGAGAAAAATCAAGAAAGAAGTCATTTAGAAGGATTTAGAAATTAGAAGGTTCGTAAAAATTTTGGAAGCAACTATTTTGTAGAAGAATTCCAGTAAGATTATGACAGACATTACTGGGTGAATACTTTATGCCAAATTTCTCTTCCTTCTTACCAATTTGGATGGTGGTGGAATATCCAGTTAAATATATTCACATTTCAACACTCCCAGGCAACTGTAGTGGTGATATGAAAGAATTTTGGTCATAGGAATTTATGTACAAGTCATCGAATTTTGCCTTTGGGAGAGAAATTTGAGAAAGCATACTTGGTTAGGATTTTCTTTGGCTATTTCCCCGTCCTCCTTCCCCCCTAGCTTCTGGCCTGACACGTGATAGTGATGGATAAGAAGGTGGCAATTACCTGACTGCAAACATGATGATGAAAACCGTCACCATATATTAGTCAGAGGCTAGGCTGTGGAGTGTAACCAATTAGTCCTGACATCTCAGTGGCTTACTAAACAAAGGTTTATTTCTCACTCAGGCCAATTCAGTTGTGGTATCACCTCTCTCGGGCAGAGCTGTTTAAACTTTCTCATCTCCTGGCACACGTAAACTAATTATTAAAATTCTGTGGCACACCAAAAATATATTATTTGCCAATATGACACAAATAGATACAGTTTTGATTGATTTACAAAGAAGTAATAAATGTAATTACTTACCCTTTTTGCTCCAAAGTGACTTAAAAAAAAAAAAGCAGCAGGTACCTATACTGCTATATAAGACCTTCTGGTACCAAGAATTATCCAATCAGGTACAACTTAATTATGAGACATGACCAAGAAGATACAACTCTATCTTATGACCTATATATTTATGGTCCAAGACAGGGCATTCACACTGACGGCTGTTGCTGTTGTTATATTTTTCTTTGACAATCTAGGGAAAAGAGGTCAGGGCCCCTAACTAAATAGTCACGCATTTCGTGTTTTAAAAATTCTACAGCACACTGGTTGAAAATCACTGCTCTAGGGCAACTGCCTTTTAAATAGTAGCTCGGGGAATTTCATCTGTTACTGTCTCGTGTGTGCAATTATAGTGCAGTCTCTAAGTCAAGTCAGGGAAGAAGTGGGATCGAAAGGGTCAGGAAAGGGCCTTTACCTACCTTAGCTTGAAAGTAACACCAGACTTCTGCTCTTAGTCTATTGGCCTTGAACTAGTCACATGGCTTTGCCTAGCTACAAGAGGGCAACAATGCACAGTCTTCAAAGTGCTTGGGAAGGGCAAGAGTCCTGGGAAGTGGGGAGTATTAGTGATGGAGTTCTCTAAGGCACCTTAAGCAATTTATCAACCCTGTGCTGTCCACACCTGGACACCTGGCTATATAAGAAAATATATGTCTATTTATAAGAGCTATTCCAAATCAACTTTGTGTCTGCTAGCCAAACAGAATCCTAACAGATATAAGAAAAAAAAATGTTTAATTTACTGTAAATTACTGTAAATCTCTCAAAATACTTTGTTTTACATTCATGAAATTTAAAATAAGTTAGATATTTCCATTTCAAATCCTGTATTGCTAAAAACGAAAGCAGAGAGGGATAGCATCAGAACAGAGTGGGCACTGAAACAGAGAGGGTGGGTCCAAGCTTGCAAACAGCTGGACCCGGAGGTCTGCTCTGCGCTGCTGTTTCCTGTGCCATAAGGTGAGGGGATTTCCCTGGCATGCATATATGTATTTGTATTCTAAACTACTCGTTGTGTAAGAGTATGGCATGTTTAAAATAGCTTGTTCTAAAGCATAAAATTAGGCCCATTTGGAAGTAAATTGGAAACTTAATAAAATTTATTTTATTTGGTCCTTTTGGCAGGGAGGAAGTTAATCTATTTCTGAAAAATCATTTGCCTTTTCTGCTTTTCTTATTTGTTTATTTGTTCTCTCATTTGCATGAAACCTTCATTAGGTTGCATAACTTGCAAGTTATTGTTTCCTTTTCTGTGTAATGGCATACATATTGAGACCCATATCCTATCTGTCAAGGTTTGGGAGTAGTTTTTATGTGCTAGGTTTTTTTCTGTTTATACCTTTTCACCTCTGGATTTGCCAGTCACAAAGCCATCAATAGCGGGATCATTAATAATCAAATAGAAAATCAGTTATATTATTTTGTTAAATTGGGAAAACCAAGGTACTTCCAGGTACAATAGTTTTTCTGGCTTAGTTCCAAAATTCAAACATGACTCTCGGTGTATACTTCCATAGTATGAAGTTGCTGCTGTAGAGAAGAATGTCGGTGACTTTTCTAGCAAGATGCACATAGATGACGGCGGCCTAGTCCCAAGGACCAGGTGTGTGTGCCACTTGGAGATAGACAGGGAGTGTATAAAGATTGGTTTTGGACCTCTAGGTCAGTTATGCTACTCAAACTTGAGAAATAAATGGCTCTGTGTCTCATCAGTCCTATCAGTAAGCGAACTAAAAATAAGTGGGAGGGAGAGCAAGGCATGTATGGGTTGAATTTTATCTCCTCTCCTCCAAATCCATGTGTTGAGGCCCTAAACCCTGGGACCTATGAATATAAACTTCCTGGGAAATACAGTCTTTGCATAATCAAGTTAAAGTGAGGTCATTAGGTAGACCTTACTTCCACAGGACTGTGTCCTTATAAAGAGGGGAAATGTGGGCACAGACAGCACATAGGCAGAATGCCATGTGAACGTGGAGGCAGAGATTGGGCTGATGCCTTTACATGTCAAGGAACACCAAGTTCTCAGGAAACCACTTGACGCTAGGGGACAGAGGCACAGAACAGACTTTTCCTCAGGACCCTAAGAAGGAGTCAGTACTGCAGACACCTTGATGTTGGGCTTCTGGCCTATAGAACTGTGTGGTACTTTGTGACAAGCACCCTAGCAAACTAATACAAAGGGTTAGGGTAAGTGATGCCTCTCCTATGGGCTAAGTAAACATATGTAGAGCAGAAGGTTTCTTGTGTGGATTAGATGAGATAATTTATTAAATTATTAAATGGTGTCCAGCGCACAGCTAGCAAGTCACATGTGGCCCAGGATGGCTATGAATGTAGCCCAACACAAAATCATAAATTTACTTAAAACATTCTGAGATTTATTTTTGTTGTTTTCATTAGTGTTTATGCATTTAATGTGTGGCCCAAGACAAATCTTCTTCCAGTGTGGCCCAGAGACACCAAAATGTTGGACACCCCTGCATCATGTTTATCAGAGTATCATACGTAGTAAAAAGGAAATGGTGTTGCTATTGACATTATCAGTATTTTTACTTTCATTTTGTTTAGTAGTGTGATAGTCAAAACCCCTGAGGCCCCAAAATCTTGCCTTGAATCCCAGCTCTGCCTCTTTCTAGCTGTGTGGACTTGAACAATTTGCTCTAAATTTTCTAGACTTCATTCTTCTCTAAAATGAGTAGGATGCTATGCCCACCTCATGGGAATATGGTGTTGTACACAGAAGAAATCACCATGAGCCTAATTTGAGTGCTCAGTACATTTTAGACGTTATATTATTTTCAATTGTCCAAACATCTCCTTTTGTTATTTGACAATAAGGATTATATTCACATCATAAGCTTTTCCAATAAAGATTATTTTACTTTCACTCTCTTTTATTATAAAGTCGGTATTTTACTAAAAAGATAAACTAATTTTAGAGAGTGCTTTTTTGTTTTCCTTTTTCCTGGAATTGAGATTTCACATGAACAGTTTGTTTTAAATTTGGGGACACCTCAATGAATAATAATTAAAGTCTTCGCATTTTTTTCAGTGTGGCTAAATCAGTCCCTTGTGGTCAATGAGGTGTCCTGGGAAGTGCAATTACAGTTTAAACCACCAGGGCACATTTAAAGTGGTGAAGCAAAGGTTGCCCTGGTAATCTGAGGATATTGCTATGGGAGATTTAACTCAGGCCATTTATTATCTTCAAGCTAATGAGCCATATTAACTCTTTCAAACCATCAGCACACAACATACCAACTAACACTACCACTGTCTTCCTGGGTGCTGGATTTGGAAGAAAAAAGGAAACATGAGAAATATTTTATAATGCATTAGAAAGGCATCAAAATAAATTAGATAATTTGAGAGTTTTCTTCCTGCTATAATCTTTCCTTTCCCTTTAGAAATATTTCAGTGCCCATTTTGCCTGCTAATAACACATCGAAGTAGGAAATATTTTATGATTCTAGGCTTGAAACTATATAAATTTAGCACTTCACTCCCTTTAAAGACTGGGGACATTCTTTTTAAATCTATAGTCTACAATTTAGCCAATTAGATACCGTTCCGTCTTCATTCTGGATCAATAACATGGCCATGTATTAGGGTTTAGTCGTTTATCTGAAGTAATATGCAAGGGACACAGCTGACAGTGAGATGAAGCATGAATGTGCACACCTGTATTTCCGTCTGAACAGTCGCTACCCGTGACTTACCAACGATCAAGTGTTCTGGCGGCGAACTGACCTAATGCCTTATCCAACTAGTACTTTACATTCACAGTCTTCAGAGTCCTCATCTCTTCATGTCAGAAGGGTTTAGATATGGTCTTTCCCATCTAACCTAAAAGATCTTCCGTAGTTTTAGCCAATTTTATACACTTTTATTCATTGATAACAATAGATCACCATGTTTCCTTAAGAGAAAGTTGTATGTTTGGGTTATAATGTTTGGTATACTCTGTGTTTATTAATATTTCTTGATTTTATTAACACTGTACACTGATACACATACTCACACAAAATGTATACAAATATGATGTCATGTTTGACATCAAACACTATCAATTAAGTGAAAAGAGTTGAAATATTTGATAACACATAAACACAGATGAATGGAATAAAGCATTAACATCCTTGATATTAAAAATGAAAATTATCACTTAAAATCCTATTAGTGTCTCAGAAAATGGAAAAATAATTTATAGATAGAGCTTCACAAATGGGGATGGGCATGGTTGAGGGACTATTTACATGTAGCAAGCAGAACAATACAGTAGAAAACCAATTTAGCAACAAATGAACTGAAAATTGGATGAGATGAAAAATTATCATACATTTTTATGTAAAATTGTGTAAGAAGATGAAATCCAACAAGAATATTATCTGTAGCTTTGTTCTGGAAAAAAATATTAGTGAGGAGAGACCAAATGAACAAATCTGAAAGTGGTTAAATGTATTGATTTAGAAAAAATATAAAAGAAATAATGACTTGGTAACTACCTTTAAATATGTTTAAGTCAATTATTTTTAAAGGATAAGTAGTATCCCTGAAAAGCTAAAATGTAAGACAGAGAAGAAAAATAATTTGGTTAGATTTAAGATATAGTAATGGGAGAGTAAAAAATATTAAGCAGAGGTATTTATCTATAAATATTGTGATTATATAATATGTATATATCTAAACAATTACACTAAGATAAAATTTTATGTGTTTTATTTAACTTAATGTTCCTAATATCTCATCTTATTAACTTTATCCTTATTTAAAATCTAATTATCAAAGTACTTAATTCACTTTAACTTTTATTGTTATTAAATTTCTTCAGTGTTTGATATTGTTTAATCTTATTATTATCCCTACAATTGTGGTATTAACTAGTTTAAATTTCTGCATATTTCTTCTCTCTTTTTAAATTTTTCTTCTTGCCACAATATGGCTGCAATATATGGACAGGCCCCACCCTCTGTCACCCTCCAAACCCCCAATGTTTCCTGTAGTAATTTTTAAGCTTCTTTAAGATTTTCCAACATTCTGATGTTAGATCTTCAAAAGTTACTAGAATGTAGATATATTCCCATAATGAAATTCTTTTAAGAAACACAGAGACCCATATTATTTGTTGGTTTAATTCACCTACTACAAATTTGGTGATGAGGAGCTGTTTCTCCAAATGTTCATGATACACGTTTGAATAGTTTTCTCTTCAAATAGAATTCCTTCAAATAGCCTACTTTGACTACTATATCTATATTTTAAATCAAGTGTAATCTATAATCTTCTTTCTAAGATACATACACATACATTTTTATTTCCTCTCTCCCCCCAACCAAATGATCGATCACTTGTCCATGTATTCATTTCTTTTTCATTGATTGCCCACCCTTTCTTAAACACTAGTCCTATATGCCAGCAACCTTCAGTTGAAGATGACACAATCTTTGATCACAAGGGGAGTGATTTACATGCATTACCTTCATACACCAAAGAATTCAAAATTTAAATAAATGTATTTTCAACAAAAATAAATGAATAAAATTAATAGACATGGATATAAATAGCCACTGGATTTAGGACAATGTGTGACACAAGATGTTACACTATAGGAGAAAAAGCCCCAAAGACTTTGGGGGGGTACTAACACAGTATGAAACCTTTGGTCAACATTCCTAAAGGAGACATAGGGTAGTAGTTTTATGTGCTGGAGTTTTGGAAAATGACAGGCCTGAATTCAAGCCCTAGTTTACCAATTACTAGGCATGTATCCATGAATAGTTTAATTAACCCATTTAAGATTTTCCTTATTTGAAAAATGGAGTGGTCATAAGATTTTTTAATGTGACCTTACACAAAAGCGGTAGAAAGCACCTAACTCGGTATCTAGACTTGGACATGTCCCTCTAAGTTCATTGTGGAGCAGCCTTCTTATCTGCATGATTGTAAGAAAGTACCATACGTATCCTTCGGCTTTGTTGGTCCATCATTCAGAGTCAAGAATGCATGGACTAGAGATAGTAATGTACTAGATTTTTACAATTGCTTTTTAGTGTAGTGATAGTGACTTCCATTCAGACTGGATGATCACTGGAAAATCTGGGTCTTGGTAGAATGTGAGGATTTAAGAAACCTAAATGTTTCTACTTCATCATTTTTTATAGCACTTATTTTTTAGGTAAACTCTTTGAACACAAGAAGGTAACTAATGTTGGAATTCTATGGTTTTTTTGTTTGCCATTTAAAGAGATAGCAAATACCAATCTTGGATCACTAGGAGTCCTGTAAAATGATCCTACATAATTTATGAATCATCATTCCATAGATGCCTAATTAAAAGTATCAAGTCATACTGATGAAAAACTTATCCAAGTTAAACTTATGGTGGCTCTGCTCTATGCCGCATAGTTCTGTCATATTGAGCAGCATTTGTTTCTTTGATGGAGTACACCAGAATATTATCTAGTAGATGTTTGCAGAGATCAAATAGTGTCAGTGATAGGCTGCTAAAATCCCTCTCCCAGCATGAAGGGAAACATTGTCCTAATTGGTGGCATGTTTCAATTCCATGGCCCAAGCTACTAAGCCGCTGCACCTGAACACGGAGCGTATAAAGACAGGTGCAGAATTAGTCGCACAAGCTGATACAAGGAAGCTCCAGCTCACCACTGGATGGCTTTGGCTCGTTCTTCTGTTAATTACCCTTCACTGATTTCCTGAATAGCTTATTTTATTCCAATGTATTATCAGTAAGAGTATCAAAAGCTTTTGGAGGGGAGGTGGAGCTTAAATAAATCAATTATTAATTTTTTTTCTTTTAAAAGAATTGCACATTTTGTGTAACTGGTTTATTATTTCTTTTTTTTAAATTGTTGTTCAAGTACAGTTGTCTCGATTTTACCCCCACCATGCCCCCTGCCCCACCCATCCCAACCTCCTACCCTCTCTGGCTTTGTCCATGTGTCCTTCATGCATGTTTCTTGATGCAGCCCCCCCAATATCCCCCATTATCCCTCTCCCTCCTCCTCTCTGGTCACTGTCAGGTCAGATTGTTCTTTCTTTCAGTGTCTCTGGTTGTATTTTGATTGCTTATTTGTTTTGTTGATTAGGTATTATTTCTTTATGAAATGCTTGCTCTATAAATTTGTTAAATAAATTAGACATTAAACAAAACACAAAAAACCCTAGACAATTGTACATACCTTTTAGCAAATGGACAAAAATGGAGCATTATCAATGTATACTAATTGTGTTCATAAATTTATTTTTAATTTAATTCCATAACCAGAACTATTTAAGGATAAGTAATTACTTAAGGTACTTAACAATGAAGATGAAGTCAAAGCACATGGTATAATATCAAATTATTGAAATTATTTTGAAATATACTGATTATAATGTCTTTTCTAATTGTAGTTATAATGAATACTATGATTTGAAGAATGAATTTAGACAACTCCTTTAATATATTGAAAGATATAACAGCACTAACCTATTAATATTTGATTTTCTATTCATGATTACTCTACTATTACATTTTATTGATATTTCCTTTGCTTTAAAAATATATAAACATAAATTACACTAAGGAGGCAGAATATCTTCGACTGAACAAACTCAATGAAAAGCATTTGGTTTGTAGGCAATTGCTTCCAACAAATAGGGAGATGAAATTCTGTGACACGGACCAGTAGTTTGTAGGCTGATTTATTGAGAACAGTGGGTAGCTAACAACTGGGCATGTGAGATAGTGTCCCCGAACGGTGTGCTTATGTTCAAGCTCAGTGTTTTAATTTTCAAAGGAAACCAAGTGTATAAGTAGTGAGTCTGACATGGGTTCATTGGACTTTCATCAGCAAATTAAATATAAATCTGAAACGCAGAAAATACTATATCTTAAACATTGAGCATGCTATTTTTAATATAAAAAGTAATATCTATGTGAAATCAATATAATTTTCAAATGAATACCCGTGTATTGAGGATACGCTTTAAATAAGTCACATTGTCTCCCAGCAGTGACAATATTAGTTGGACGGGGTGTTCGATGGAGGAAGGAAGAACGTTCTGTTCTTGCAGTGCAAATTGAAAGGATAAAAAATGAAATCTGAATTCTAATCTCAACTTACCACTGTAGGGTATAAGTATTTTTTATTCTTTTGACCTTTACTTTTCTGATCATAGTCTATACTAATTCAAATGAAGGAAAACTTTATTCAAATGAAACAAACATTTGAATTACTTCTGGAAAAGAAAAAGAAAAGTTTATGTAAATACACAGAGTTTGGGCCTCATGGAAGAGGAGACAAGGAGGTGTGTAGCCGGAAGTCAACTGCACAGTTCTGCGGTACCTTCCAGTACAGCCCCCTTTACCTCCGTAGCTGTGTTTTTATTGAAAGTAAACGGTATTTCTTTATGATAGGTAGAACTTCTCCTGAAATTTATGAATACCATAGCTTACAAGCAAAAACTTTAATTTTTTAAACATTTTGGGTTATTTTAAAAAGTAATTATGGTTGTGATACACTATCATATTGGCTTCAGGTGTACAACATAGCAATTAGACATTTATATACCTTATGAAGTGATCAGCAGACAAACTTGGTGCGCATCTGGCACCATACATAGTTATACCAACATTATTGACTGTATTCCCCACGCAAAGATTTTAAATTAGCACACATAGAAGTGAGAGGTATTACTATTTTCATTTTTATAGTTAATTGTATTTTGTCACCCATCTGTCAAGTATATGGTATCCTTTTCCAAGGCTTTTCAGGTCTCAGAGTGCCTCAGAAACCTTGGCGTGAAGACGAGGCCCTGTAGTCCTCAGAACCTACTGCTAGGTTAATTGCTTTTAATTAACCTGTATATCTTATTAAAATAAAAAAGTGTTACACTTGACTCATGTGCTGCTGAGCTCCCTAGAAATGCCTTCCGCTTTCCTCTGCTATTTTAACATAAAATTCCTAGGGCCTATTTTTCCAACTCAAATGTTTCCAATGAAAACCCAGTAGCAAAGGTGCCAGCCCACATCTAAATAGATCTCCGTCTCCCTTTCTTCTTTGCTCCCAATAGGTAAACTTTCTTTAGAATAATTGTTTTTTCAAAAGTGATTCATGGTTCTGAAACTCAGGTTAGTTAGCAAATTACATCTGCATCTTCCACACAATGACAATTTCAGATTCTTTTTAACATCTTAACCAAGACACTTTTAGAATTTATCAACAGACTACACAAAATCAAACATTTTTTAGTCATTTTTAATGTTATTCTATTACTGCCGTCCCAATTTTTCTTCCTTTGGCCTCCTCTACCAATTCCACACCCCACTCCCACAATTCCCACACTGTCATCCATGTCCATGGGTCATTCACACATGTTCCTTGATTAGTTCCTTCCCGTTCTTTCCAGCATTATCCCACCCCTCCCCTCTGGTCACTGTCAGCCTGTTCCATGTTTCCATGCCTGTGGTTCTATTGGGTTCATTAGTTTATTTTGTTCATTAGTTTCCTCTTATAGGTGAGATCATATGGTATTTGTCTTTCACTGCCTGGCTTACTTCACTCAACGTAATATTCTCCAGTTCCATCCATGCTGTCACAAAAGGTAGGAGTTTCTTCCTTCTTTCTGCTGTGGAGTATTCCATTGTGTAAATGTACCACGGTTTTTTGATCGATTCATTTACTGATGAGCACTTAGGCTGTTTCCAGCACCTGCCCATTATAAATAATGCTGCTATGAACATTGAGGTGCATAGGTTCTTTGGAATTGGTATTTCAGGATTCTTAGGGTATAAACCCAGCAGTGGGATCACTGGATCAAAAGGCAGTTCCATCTTTAGTTTTTCTGAGGAAATTCCATACTGTTTTCCACAGTCACTGCACCAGTGTTCATTCCCACCAACAGTGCACTGGGGTTCCCTTTTGCCCACATCCTTGCCAGCACTTGCTGTTTGTTGATGTGTTAATGATGGCCATTCTGACAGGTGTGAGGTGATACCTGATTGTGGTTTTAATTTGCATCTCCCTTTGATGGCTAGTGATGCTGAGCATTGTTTCCTATGTTTACGTGCCCTCTGTCCTCCTTGGAGAATACAGACCTACCTAAAAAACGATAGAAAAATTTCAAGTAAACGACCTAACTCTATATCTACAAGAACTAAAGAACTAGAGGAACAACAACAAACATGACCAGTGTGAGTAGCAGGAAGGAAATAATCAAGATCAGAGCAGAATTAAATGACATAGAGACTAAAAGAACAATTCGAAGGTTCAGTAAATCTAGGAGCTGGTTCTTTGAAAAGATTAACAAAATCAACAAGCCTTTGACCAGAGTCATCAAAAAAAAAAATGAGAGAGGACCCAAATAAATAAAATCAGAAACAAAAGAGGAGAAATTACAAATGATACCAAAGAAATACAAACGGCTGTCAGAAACTACTACAGATGACTGTGTGCCAAGAAGTTTGACAACTTGGGCAAATGGACACATTTCCAGAAGCATATGATCATCCAAAACTGAATCCAGAAGAAGCAGAAAGTCTGAACAGACTTATAACAGCTAGTGAAATTGAAGCAGTAATCAAAAAACTCCCACCATACAAAAGCCCTGGGCCAGATGGCTTCACAGGAGAATTTTACCAAACTTTTAGAGAAGAGCTAACCTCTATCCTGCTCAAACTATTCCAAAAAGTTCAAGAAGAAGGAAGTCTCCCCAACTCTTTTCATGAGGCCAGTGTTATTCTAATTCTGAAACCATGTAAAGACAAAACAAAGAAAGAAAATTGCTGGCCAGTATCCCTGATGAACACAGATGCTAAAATCCTCAACGAAATATTGACAAACTGGATCCAGCAATACATTAAAAAGATCATACACTATGATTGAGTTGGATTCATCCCAGGGATGCAAGGCTGATAACAGTATTCACAAGTTAATAAATAATCCACTGTGTAAATGTCCCATGTTGTCTTATCCACTCCTCTACTGATGGACACTCGGGCTGTTTCCATATTTGGTGATGGCAAGTAATGCTGTAGTGAGCAAATGGGAGCTTATGTTCTTTCAAATTAATGTTTTGGGTTCCTTTGGATATGTTCCCAGAAGTGGGATTGCCAGGTCAAAAGGCAGATCCATTTTTTAATTTTATGAGGTATCTCCATACTGCTTTCCATAGTGGCTGTACCAATATGCATTTCTACCAACAGTGCAAAAGGGACCTGGAGAACAATATGCTAAGTGGAATAAGCCAGTCAAAGAAAGACAAATACCATATGATTTCACCCATATGTGGAATCTAATGAACAAACTGAACTAACAAGCAAAATAGAGACAGACTCATAAATAGACAGCAGGATGACAGCTGAGGAGGGGGAGGGTAGGAGGATGAAGGGATTGAACAGAAAGGGTGAAAGGACCATGGAAATGGACAACAGCATGGTGATGGTGTCAGGAGGGGGAGTATAGGGGACTTAATGGTGATGGTAAAAATACAAAAGAAAAGAGAGAATTTTCTTTCTGATGGTGGTTTCAGTAGTATTTGATGCCCGCACATTTGTTCATCCTACTTGGCTGTTCTACACTGATTTCCTCTGTTGCCTGGGTATTCTTAGTGCAGGCATTGTGTGCTGTCAGACCCTGTTTGGTTTTATTTATTCATTTTGTCCTGTATTTAAGAAATGACAGATTATCAGAGCAGGGGTCAGTGCACATTTTCTGGTGCCCTACAAAAGGTATGAAACTTACAACATTTGAAGTGTCTGTGAAAAGTCTCCTAGGACAACACTCTGATCGATTGTCAGAATCTTGGAAACCTCACTGGTCCTTTGTTGTGCTCTCTTGCCTTTATATCATACCCCCTACACTCAACTATCACTGTTCTTTATGCCAGCTTCTCATAAGGCCTCATACGTGTTGATGGTCTTAGATTGGTATTTGGTACTCAAACTACAGGAGCAATTCTCTCAGGGCCCACAGCTCTGGGAGGAACAATACCTAATGCCTTGCCTGTCCCACAGAGAGATGAGGATAGAGGGACAACTACTTAAGTAATAAACTCTGCTACCCCAAGAAGGCTGCTTGTCCCCTTTAAAACCCTTGTATATAAGTAATTATAAATGCCACCTACTTAATTGTCTTGTTCTGAACTTGAACCTTAAAAGATAAATACTTTTAATGCCTTTCTCATTGTTAAATTTGTCATTGCATAACCCAGGATATAGAAAAATAATTTTAATATACAGGAGTATAATTAAAGTCAGAATGTTACAAAGGTCTGAAGCTCAAGGGAAAATGAAGATTGTCTAGTTATGTATAGTTTGGAGTCAGTTGACAATGGGGGATGTTTAATATCTGGCAACTTGGAGAGATCACTTGGGTTGAATGCATACTCATTAAAGAAGGTGGCCCATGACTACCTCAGGAAACTAAACCCAAATATTTTACAATGAGAAAAGGAGTGAGTAAATTACATTAAAAATGACAGGCTAATGGAATAGAAGGAAATCTGGAGTGTGGAATGAGAGGATGCCACAAAATGCTTCTCGAAGGAGACACTGTGAACCGTATAGATGCTGCTAAGAGATTAAAGATATAAGGATGTAAAGGGAAGTTGGCAAGCTTGAAGCTGTTTATTGATTTCTTGTTGCAAGAAACTATTATAGGAGATGATAGAGTTGAGAATAAATCATAACGTTTGGCGTGACAGATAAACAAGTTGAGTAAAATATAAAATATGCTATGTGGTTGTAAGTTTTTGAAATAAAACAATACAGGGAAAGCTGATAGACAATCCAGGGAGGAGATAAGAATATTAATGTAATGATCAGGGTAGCCCTTACACTGACAAGGTGTGATGGGGAAAATGAGGGACACTCGTGCTAATGTCTATGAAAAGGTGTTCCAGGATTAAGGATTACTAAGTGCAATGGTCTTGGCCATCTCTAGAGTCACTTAAGTAGAATGTTTGGAAGCCTATGGGGAGTAGGTGGAAGAGGAGAAGTTAGATGAGAAAATTAAGACCATCTGTGCATAGAATTCTTTTCAGAAGTGTCACTTAGAGGGGGAGCAAAGAGATCAAATGGGACAGGGGGAAGAGGAAAACACACCGGAACTATAGGATCTCTGAATAAATTTATAATTTGGCTGAAATTAAATGTTTTTATATAAGAGTAAAATAAATATTTTATAATAGAATTCTAATATATGATCCCTGAAATACTTTTTACTCTTAATTTGTTTTAAGGTCATTCAGGTAAATGTTCCCCAAACCTCCTTCTGTAATTATGACAATGAATAATATGCACATTTGCCATCATAATACGCAGACCCTATTAATAGTTAACTGAAGTTCATTTGACCAGAAATTTACCAGAAACATCTCCAAATTTATTATGAGAAAAGTGAAAGTAAGTTTAAGTGAAGTCCTTTAAAAATCCCATTTCCACAGTTTGTTATTGACATATCATCTTGTCACATTTGCTCTTTTCTGTGATGGGAAAAAGTGATGACTTTTTCCCGAAGGTTAGGTGTTGACATTTAATGCAGTTCAGCACACGTTTACCGAGCACCTGTTATATGTGTGTGCTCCTAACACTGTGACGGATTTCCGATGAAACCTCGACCTTCAGGAAATTATAATAGAGTTCGGTGGCCAAAGTGGTTGGTAGCTTCTTAACACAAACACAGCATTTGAGCTGAAGTTAATTCATGAGATCTGAAAATTCTTCAAATATATATTTCACATTGGTTGCTGTGTATGTAGTAGGTAGCCAGTAAAAATGTGCTTAAAAATTGTATGTATAAAACTTTTTTTGTGCATAAAGTTGAGTAACTGAAGATTAAAAGATAGTAAAATTTGCAACTATAGATTTTCAGAAAAGAATAATTCACTTTTTAACATGAAAAAATATTTTCTCTATAGAAACATTTTTTTGACCTAATGGAGATATTTGAAATACGTATATACCTTGACATATACCCCAGATATTAATTTTGGAGATTTCACCAAATTTCTTTACAAAATTACCACTTTTGAAAATCAGGCATTGAATGGGCAGTGGTTTGTCTCTCCAGACTATGTGTAATGCTCACTGGAAGCAGTAGGGAGATGAAATGACTCCTAGAATAGCCATCCAGGCTACCGCAACCACCCTCACCAAAAGCGTATTTTTCAACCGAAGTCAGAAACACATCATTTAATGCACAAAACATCAGCTTCAAAAGAATCACCACAGTTTGAGTACATCGTAGGAAAATTGTTAGAGTATTTGTCACTTCTCATGTTGACTCTATGCTAAATTGTTGAAATAAAATTGGATGATGACAATTTGATAATAATCTAAATTTACAGTTCCCCCTTCTCACTTCCTTTCTCCCACCAAATGTTGCATCACTGTTGCTACATGTGGAAAACTGCACTCTTTTGCAGAATTTGGAATTGCTAAAAAATGAGAATGTATAATTTCTATCTCAAATTATACAGTTAATATAGTTGTCTATATAAAGTATTTTGATATTTCAGAGATGTTTGGATTGGTTCACATGCCTAACACTTTATACTTAAAGAGCCTTCATGCATATGTATTTAAACAGCTTGTCCCTTAGACAACCACATTTGGAGAAGTGTCATTGCTGGGCACGTCATGAATCTAAAAATAGAAAGCTTAAAATAAACGTACAGATATGTACAAATATATACTTAAAATGTTTCTTTTTAAGTTTTCGGCACTGTTCTGTAAAGCTTGATATGAATGTGTTCTGGCTTTGACATGTGTGATTCTTCCATCACTGAAAGAGCTCGGTAATTCTTTCATGCTATTTTCTTATTTAGGACGTGGTAGTCTCCTTGTTTCTGAAACATTGCCTCTGAACTCTGCCGGCAAGCTTATAAATCAGATCACCAACCACACGTAGTTTATTTCTGTAGGTAACTGAATGTGCAGTATAGAATGCAAATATGTTTTGAACAATATTTTTGCATGTTTTAAATTTAAATAGGCGTAAAAGCTTACAGAACAAATCAAGATTTCTATTTATTGCTTTCTATTCCATTTCCTCTTATCAATCATACATAATACATGCTATGTTGCATGCAGTCCTGCAAGCCAGATTTAGGCATTATCACTTCCGATGTATGACTTCGGAGATGTTTAGACTTATGCTACTTCACTTTAGAACTCTTATGCTTTAAACATCTATTTTAAATTTTTTTGATTTGTATTCAAACTGAGGTTATTTTTTTTATTTTTCATTTCCTGTAAAGATAACTTATCTACTGTTAAAAAACAAATCCTCTCATGAAATTATCATAGCTGTTGAGAGATTTTTGTAAGATTCAGATGTGTTATAATCGACTTTGTGTGAAAATTCTGTAATGTGAAACAATGTGACCCTTTCTATGTCATTTACACTATTACATGGGTATGGGTATATCATGTACTCATATAATCACTGAAAACAGAATCCTAATCACAAATGATGTGGATTTGAAACAGGGATGAAATATTCTAACTGCTTCCCTTACATTTTTACAATCCTTCCTAAATTCATTTCTAAAAATATGCCATCATCAAATCTTCCTTATTTTAAAGACTTGGTATAATTGTAAATGTAAACATAAAAATATGTATATGTGCCATACAATATACCTTGCCCTTTTATTTTGGAGATCTTCATATTTATTGATCTGCTTTGGTTTTGCATCCTTCCTTTGTGTTACCTGTTTCTTATTCTTAAAAAAAATAATTCTTTTTACTTGGTCTGTCAAAATTATGTAAAAATGAATACTGTGTAGTAGGTGGCTCATTTTTAATATTAGCACAACTTATTTATGTATTGTAAAGGAAATGTGAGGAAACTAGAGATAAGCCAAACCAGACAAACATATCATTGAGAGATATCAAAGAAGACAGAGATGACTGCATCAGGCTGACACTTATTTATTGAATTGATTGGGATGACACTGGTCAATAAAACCATATAGGTTTAAAGTGTGTAACACATCTTCTGTATACCACATCGTGTGCTCACCACCCAAAGTCAAGCCTCTTTTCCCCACCGTTTATCCCCTTTCCCCTCTACCACCACCCCCGCCCCCTTTCCTTTTGGCAAACATACTGTTGTCTCTGTATGTTCTTTTTTTTTCAATCCTTTACCTTTTATACCAGTCCCCCAGCCACTGTCCCTTTGCCAGCAGTTAGTCTGTTCTTTGTATCTGAGTCTGTTCTATGTTGTTTGTTAGTTTATTTGTTCATTATATTACACAAATAAGTGAAATAATATGGTATTTGTCTTTCTGGGACTGGCTTATTTCCTTCAGCATAACACTCTCCTGGTCCATCCATGCTGTCGTCCTAAAGGGCAAGATTTCCTGCTTTTTCTGTAGCCAAATGATTCTGTAGCCATTGTATAATTATACCACGGCTTTTTTTTTTTATCATTTGGACATTTGGGCTGCTTCCAAATCTTGGCTGTTGTAAATAGCACTGCAATAAACATGTGGGTGCATACATTCTTTCACAGTAGTGTTTCAGGTTTCTTTGAATATATTCCCAAAAGTAGAATCACTGGGTCATAAGGCAGTTCCACCTCCTCATGCTATACTAGTATAAAGTGTAAACTCAAAGTGGATTAAAGACTTAAATGTAAGTCATGGAACCAAAAAAATCCTAGAAGAAAACATAGGCAGTAAAATTTCAGACATCTCTTATAGAAATCTTTCTTCTGATATATATATATATATATATATATATATATATATATATATATATATATATATATATACACATGCACGCACTGTTGGTAGGAATGCAGATTGGTGCGACCATTTTTGAAAACAGTATGGAGTTTCCTCAAAAATATTTGAAAACAAAGCTGATAATTTTCTTGTCTACTCTAATTAGTTTGTGATTCGGCTGTTCCAGTTGTTAACTATTTTTAGTCATGGTCCAGACTGTTAGTTCTTTCCAAATGAGTGCAATAGTGTTCTAGTCAGAACTTCAAAAATTATTTATTAGAGATCTGATAATAAGTCTGGAAAAAATACTGGTAGAAATAACTAAAACTTTTCAAAAACCATAATAATGAGGGTGGACCTTTGTACTAGCCACGAACATAGAAATGCAAATAGATGTAATCATTAAAGCAGTGTTTTAGGTACACGTGAAAATGGATGCAATCAATGAAACAAAGTAGTAATTCTAGTACATATTGGAACATAAGGTGTGATAAAGGAATCATCTCCATAAGAAATGAGAATACAATATTTTCAAATGATACTAGGACAATTGGCAGCTGTATGGGGAAAAAAATTCAACCTATATCTCACTCCCACTTTCCACTAAAATGTATGAAAAAAGGATTAAATATTTCAATGTCTAAAATAGAAGCAGAAATATGTTGTAGGAGGTAGACATGGAGATTCACTTATTTCCTGAATAAAAATGGATTTCTAAGCATGAATGCAATTTAAAATATCACGACAAGATAACACAGATATAATTAGTTTTTCTCCAAAAAATGGCATTAAAGGCATACAACAAAATGGGAGGAAATAAAACAGATCAATTATTAATATAAAAATTATTGATACCACTTGCTAGAAATAATATGCTTCAAAGTTAGACTGTGTGAGTTCAAACCCTACTAAACCTTTAGATTTGCAGTGGACAGTGGGCAAAAACCTCCCCAAAGCTAGTGGTCCTTACTTGTTTTTCACAAATCTTTATCTGCAGCACAGGTCTAAGTGACGACTTTATGTCGCTCGGCCAGGACGAGTTAAGATGAGGGGGAATTTGGGAATTGCCAACTCTATAGATGAAGCACATTGACAGACTAAGGCAAGAGCGGAAGAAAAATGAGAGCAGAATAACATCTCTCTTCCTATTTTTATTCTCCTGTCCTCAAAACTGGCTGTCACACTCCCTAATCCACCGAGGGATTCAAGGAAGGATCCACATATTCCCCCGTTGGAGAAAACTTTCTCAAGTTCTCCTTCCACCTTTCTCTCTGCAGTGCCTCTGGGATTAACCTTGGTGGAGAGAACCAGAGCAGAGTGAGTTCTTGGTCCTCTTCTCCTCAATATTAACACTTATTCTCCTGATGACCCTATTTAGAAACATGGCTTTAAATCATACATATATACTAGTGACTTCTGCATTCAACTGTGAATTTGATAGCTCTGCCTGAACTTCTGATGAGCACCAAAAACTTCGCATGTTCAAAACTGGGCCCCTCTCATTCCTCCACGATCTCTACTTCCGACATCCTCCTCCATCTCAGTTAGGGATGCTTCATCTCTGCAGTTGCTTAGACCACACTTTTGAAATCATCTCTAGCTCTTCCGCTTCTTACAAACTCTTTTGACTCTCAGAAAAATTAATTCAGGGAACAACCCTATCTGCCTCCACCACCATCAACTTTATTCCCAAAGTACACCAGCAAAAATCACCTGAATAATCTCTACTTGTAGCAACCACACTCTGTTAAACACAACAGGTCAGTTTTTGTAAAATGCAAAGCAGACCTGACGCTCTTCTACTAAAAGCATTCCAATAACTTCCCCACAAGATTCTACACAGTGTTGGCCAACTGCCATCCCTCCGACATCGTCTCCAACCCTTGTATTTGGCAGTCACCCCACTCCAGCCGTAGAGCCCAGCTCGAGGTTCTTTGTGTATGTCACATGTCAGATACCTACGTGGTTCATGGCTTCACTTCCTTGAGAATTCAACTAATGGGGCCATCATCAGAGAGCCCTTTTTCTGATCTAATATATCACTCTCTTTCTTACACTACGTAGTTTCACTAATAGTATTTATAAAAGCCTGTCATGCTATATACATATTTTTTTTCATTCATGTGTTTATTATTTTCCCCCTCCACCAGAATAAGTTCCTTGAAGATGATATCTTTGTTGTTTCAATAGCTACCCAACCAGCTTGGAGGGTGTTCAGTACATACACAATCCACATAGAAAATATTCCAGTGATGTATTTCACAGAAGTAGAACAAATATTTCAAAAATGTGTATGGGACCACAAAAGCCCCCCCATAGCAACAGCAATCCTGAGAAAGAAGAACAAAGTTGGAGGAATCATGCTACCTAATATAAAACTGTACTGTAAGGCCATAGTGATCAAAATAGCACGGCACTGGCATAAAGACAGACACATAGATCAGTGGAACAGAATGGAGAGCCCAGAAATAAACCTACAACTTTACAGTCAATTAATATTTGACAGAGGAAGGAAACACATACAATGGAATAAAGATAGTTTACTCAATAAATGGTGTTGGGGAAAATTGGACAGATACATACAGGAAAGTGAAACTAGACCACCTTCTTACACAATACAAAATAATAAATTCAAATTGGATTAAAGACTTAAATGTTAGACCCCAAAGCATAAGTATCATAGAAGAAAACATAGGCAGCAAAATCTCAGACATGGCTCAGAGCAATATTGTATCACATATATCTCCCCAAACAAGAGAAGCAAGAGAAAAAATAAACAAACAAGACTACATCAAACTGAAGAGTTTTTGCACAGCAAAAGAAAACATCAACAAAATAGACAACCCACAGGAGGGCAGAACATAATTTGCTGATAGATCTGATAAG
Organism: Desmodus rotundus; assembly: GCF_022682495.2. Lineage (NCBI taxonomy): Eukaryota > Metazoa > Chordata > Mammalia > Chiroptera > Phyllostomidae > Desmodus > Desmodus rotundus. Next base: position 18,447,040 of record NC_071394.1, read on the forward strand.
GGGTTAATATCTAAAATGTATAAAGAACTTAAAAAACACCAAAAAATAAATAAGCAACCCAATTAGAAAATGGACAAAGAACCTGAATAGACACTTCTCAAAAGAGGACATACAGATGGCCAATAGACATATGAAAAGATACTCAACATCACTAATGATTAGAGAAATGCAAATGCAAATGAAAGATCTCACAACTGTCAGAATGACTGTCATCAATAAATCAACAAGCAACAAGTGCTGGCGAGGATGTGGAGAAAGGGGAACCCTTTTGCACTGTTGGGGGCAATGCAGACTAGTGTAGTCACTGTGGAAAGCAGAATGGAGATACCTCAAAAAAATTAAAAATGGATCTGCCCTTTGACCCAGCAATCTCAGTTGTGGGAATATATCTGAAGGAACCCAAAACACTAATTTGAAAGAACGTAAGCACCCCTGTGTTCATTGCAGCCTTATTTGCAGTCACCAAGAAATGGAAGCAGCCTAAGTGTCCATCAGTAGTTGAGTGGTGAAAACAACTCGGGGGCATTTACATAATGGAATTCTACTCAGTCATAAAAAAGAAGAAAATTTTACCCTTCGCAACAGTATGGATGGACCTGGAAAACATTGTAAGTGAAATAAGCCAGTCAGAGAAAGACAAATACCACATGGTTTTACTGATATGTGGAATAACAAACAAACTGAACTAACAAGCAAAATAGAGACAGACTCATAGATAGAGAGCCGATGACAGCTAAGGGAGGTGGGAGAGTAGGGGGTATAGAGATTGAGGGAAAAGGACTCATGGACATGGACAGCAGTTTGGTGATTTTGGGGGGCAGAGTGGTATAAGAGGACTATAATGGAAAAATTACAATAAAAAAGTAAAAATAATTAGTTTAATGGACTCTATGTGGCATATATTCTTACTTTTCCATTTCTAAGACTTCCTCTGGTAACATGTGAGATGGGGTGCAAAGATAAGTAGATTACCTTGCTAGTGTTCTGCATAAACCATAAGCAAAGTCATATTGTATAAGTTGTGTGTAACTAACGAGCAGTACCAGGTGACCAATATACTGTATGTAATAACATACAGTATTACAACTATCCATGCAATATAGACTCATTGCATTTAAAAATATGTACAGCCTGTCAAAAATAATTTAAACTTTTCTGAAAGGATATTTCTGCTTATCGGATCAGGGAGTTGAAGAGAACCAAATTATAAATCAAAACCTGGCATGAAACATGCTACTCTATTGAAAATTAAATTATATCAAATCCAAATATTCTTTTCATTAAATTGCTATTTGAACCAAACTGAGCAATAAGCAGACAAAGTAAATGTAACATGGATATTTTCTGGAAGCAATGAAGTGAAAATTTTAAAACTTGTGTCTTAAAATTGTACAGGTGAATTATATGTATCTACTAAATTCTGATACTAAAAACAAGCTGGTTGGACCCATAAAGAGAAACACCTCTCTAAAAAGAGAAAATAGGGCATTGATATAGTAAAGTTAAAGACAGGATCCAAAAAAAGGAAGGGAAATGAGAAATCTATGGGATAAAGCCCAAATTGTTTATAGGAGAGGCCAAGAAAATTAGATTACATTAATATACGAGCTCAGGTTTTATACCCATGGGCACAGTGGTACAATAAAGGTGAATTCAGACTTCTGTGACTTAGCTGGGGATCAGTCACTGTAAGTGATGGTTAGCTCCCAAACATCCTAGGTAAGGTTGGTTTGGGGGGTGAGGGAGGAGGATGTTGGATAAAGGGTGCTTGCTCTCATCACCATCTCTAAACTTCACTCCTGATTATACATGCCCAATGACAAATATTCCAGTGTCCCCCTACTGGTTCCCTAGATTGACCGAGAGAAGGGTTATACTCACCACAGGAACACACACACACACACACACACACACACAGAAGTCAGCTGTTTATTTTGCCTTCCGATGAAGAAAAAAATGTTAAGTTTTGAAGAGTGGTGAAGATACAGCATATACTGGCTATGAGAAAACCTTAGTCTTTTAAAAGTCTCCTTAACTCTATAATATTATTTATTTTGACTATACCTTGGCTTTATAACACACCTAGAAATATGTGGGGCATAGTTTCAAGGTTTTGCTTTAAGGCGATTATAAAAAGCTTTCTTACTTTTTGTGACTAGCTCTGCGGAGACTAAATACATAAATTTGTCTGGAAAAAGTCCAACCATTGTTAATATAATGAGAACAGCTTAGGTGACATCTATGTAACCTGGCAGCCAATGACAGTAGACTGGAATGCACATGTATGAACAATGATGACTTCACTGTACTAGTCAGTGGGGGCGGTAGACACCATTGAGTGAGCATGAGTACTGTGTGGCTGTCACATTCAAAATGAACTAGTAGAGCAACAAATCTGCATCAGATTTTGCGTTAAGCTTGAAAATTCCTCCACAGAAACTACTGGGATGATTCAGAAGTCGTCAGTATGGGCAACTGGTAATTGGCAGCTTCATCACGACAACATACCCACTCACGCATCACATCTATGCAGAGATTTTTGGCAAAACATCAAATCATTCAGGTGACCCAGCCACCCTTACAGCCCAGATTTGGCACCCTGTGACTTCTTGCTTTTCCCAAAACTAAAATCACCTTTAAGAGGGAAGCGATTTCAGTCCATTCATGAGATTCAGGAAAATATTATGTGGCAACTGATGTCAATTGGGAGAGCTGTGTGAGGTCCCAAGGTGCCTACAGGGAAGGGGACTGAGGCATCATTGTCCTATGTACAATGTTTCTTGTATTGTGTATGTTCCTTAAAAAAGGTCTCTTTTTTTCACATAACATGGCTGGATACCTTCTGGACAGACCTCATATATCCAAAATACAATGTTTTTTTAATCAATTGAAGCAGACCTTTAGTGCATTATATAAATATACAGGGTCTGGCAGAAGTAAGGCTTGCTTGAGTTTGGTTGGTAGGGTAATAATACGAGTGTAATAATTTGTAGTTTTAACTTGAACATTTCACTTAAAAATGTCATATTGTGTGCTTCATTGTGATATTGTTATGTTACAGAATTGCATGCTTATGATTTTGTAAACACAAAAGGGGGCATTATTTGTGCCAGACCCTGTATTTTATAAAGAAAGTTAATCACAAAAACTAATAGCATTGTGAAATTACGTTAAAATAGTTCTGTCCTGTGAAATGAAGTTGCGAAACTTGCCGGCACATGTGAAATACTGAAAATATATTAGGTGGGAAAAGCATACGTATTGCTTTGAAGTCTTTCTGTTTTGTACCTATACTGTATCAGTAATAACATCGGGAACACCACCACCTGCACCATTAGCTCCGCTTCTAGTATGTTCATTATTATCTGTGCAAGAAATTTGGGGGAGTAAAAATCATAGGCACTTTATTGATTTTATTAATATATGAAGCCTAATAGGAACAAAATGTGTGTGAAATTACACTATTCTATTATTGACTTTTCTATGCACAAAACAACTATTTCATCTGTGCTTAAAAAGTTAATAATACAAAGTTGGGAATATTGTAAAGTACAGCTAGAAAAATTTTGGGGAGCCCCAACTCAGTAAAAACCGTTTACTGCTAAAAAGCCTTTTAAATGTGTGTTGTTGTTGTTGTCTTCCGTAATCCAGGTTGTCTGGAATGAATATCCCACCACCAATTATCAGCAACAAAAACTGGCTCAGACTGCATTTTGTTACCGACAGCAATCACAGATACCGTGGCTTTAGCGCTCCGTATCAAGGTATATTTCACCAATACTTCTGCCTCTTTTGATGTGTACAATGATTTTGGCATACACAACTGCATTTTGTGATAGAAGCAACATATCTTTGGCATTAATAAATGGTAATTTGAACAAGCAAAAATGGTCATTCTCTTGCTAGGGTAAAATATTATCATAGCTAAATTACAGTGTAAAACTCAGTTGATTTTTATAGCACGGTGTTCAGGACGAAGAGTATGATGACCCCTGAACGGTAGCATGTGACAGGTGTTATGTTTCACTGTCATAACGTGCTTCAGGGGTTGGCCATGCTACCTGCAGCTGCACCTCCAAACACTGCAGAAAGCCTGCACTTGTAGATAGTCTCTCCGTCAGTTGACGTTAACTTTCCTATGCAGTGTGGCGGCTATTGCTAGTTTAACTAACCTTTTTAAGTCTCTTATCTACCGTTTTTATTAACAGGTATAATTTTGACTAAGTGGGATCTAGTATTTGATGTATTAACTTGAAAATACTCTGATTATAACAAGATTATCATGAAGATGGAGTACTAATGAAACTAGCTTATATGGGTTTAGTGTACTTTATCCTCAGACTATTATGTAAATAATTTATTTCATTCTCAATAGTGTATCGGCTACTGTTCAGGGAATAGTGAGCATTAATGCAGTTACATTTTTCCAATTATCTCTTTGTTTTCTTTTAATGATTTCCTTTTCGGTAGTCTTCAGGCTTAACCGCTTTGAAAACTTAATATGGTGACTTTAAACAGCTTATAGTTTATACCTAAAATGGGATTAGACCACATATTATTTTCTGGGGTACAAATCTTAACAGTCAATTTATATTTTAAGGACCAGCATCCTGTCTTTACTGCCCTATCAATACAATGTCTCACACTAATAGCAACAGACTAATGTGCTGGTATTTTGACACTTATAATAGTGTATTGAGTATCACCGTAATAAAATTCACTGAAAAAGTAGCTTGATAGTAAAGGTTTTAGATAAAATCCACTGTAGGAAAATCTATAATTTATATTTCTAATGTAGTGAATTCAAAAAGAAATATGAATGCAAATGTGCTCTTAAAGCTATGTGTAATATTAACATTCTTCAGAATATATTACTCATCATAGAACACTACACTTTAAAATTAAAAATTAAATATTCATGGAAAATTTTATTATATATTATTAAAAATAACTGTCAAAACCATAGTAATTTTAATCTTTCCATTTTAACCTACATCACCTTTAAGTTTGAACAATATTTTGAGTTTCCAATTTGATTTTCCAAAATGCTTGTGTACTTCGAAAATCAGAGGACTTTTTTTAATTGACAAGAAGTGATTGTTGTGGAGCCTGATTTTTCTCCCAAGCTGTGTGCATCCGCAGATTGTATGGCTCTGATTCCCCTCTGCCCTGAGTTAAGGCGGATGGCATGGGAAAATTCAGCAGGCTTACCTTCTTTGACCCATGTGGTCATAGAATCTTTAAGTCACGTGGCTCCTCTTCTTTATCTTACTATGAATTAAATAACACTTTTTTTCATATTTAAATAGAAATGTTTAAACTTCTATTTAAATAGATTTTTCTGGAGGAAAAATAAATCTTTCCCCCAAATAAAATGGTACTTCATTTGCTTTATGCAGTGTGGTTTCATGAAACTGGTAAATAGAGTCATTTTGCATTACAAGACAATGGTGCAAAACTGCCAGTAGATTTGTATTTAATTATCATTTTCAATATTCTACTTGCTGATCCTAAATTGACTTTTATAGTATTTTCAGGATGCAGTTTTATTTTGTAGCATTGTCTGTCTGGCTTTATCACTGAAAAATAGCATGTCAATGAATTCGCTGTAGTAAAACAGAAAGGAAGTGTTTTATGGGGTATGAGTTATTTCTATTTTCAGCAGGAAAAATAAGTTAAAAGGTGATAATTTTGAATATAATCTTATAATCTATATTTACACTATAAAGAAAAGATAAAGTGGCCTAAAGTATAGAAGATAAGATTTTGTAACAAGATCAATAAAAAAATTTTATTATACAAAATACACCTTTTCATTGTATCCTTTTGAAACTTTTCTGATTCAGACTTGATTTTCTCATTGCATTATCTCCAAATTATATTTTACCTGGACAACATAGGTTCAGCTGGAGAAGCAATTCTTAAAACTGCAATTAAATAAATGTATACTGAAAAACTTTAATAAGCACACTAAAATAGCTGTAAAAATAATAATTCTGACATGTTGATATACATACCCTAGCATGAAGTCAGAATCATGCTTTTTAGATTATCCCATGCTACCATTTAATTTCAGTGGTATCTCAACAAAAACTAATTCAAGATCGAAAATGCGTGGAATATAATATACAACAGTCACAACCAACTGTCCACGTAAGAGTTTCTTGTAACTCAACATTTTATTGAGTAATTATTATCAATTTATCAATTATTTAAAATATTTAAAATATTTAAAATATTTAGTGGTTTAATGGAGCTTAGATTGCCAAAGACTCATTATTTTCCTCATAGCATATCTGTTTAACCTGGGTCTTATAAAATGCCATGAAAATGAACTGTATACTACTAGGAGTTCCTAAATGCCAGTAGCCATTTTTAGAGTTAATTGCATAATTGATAGAGTAGTTGCATAGATACAACAACATGCTTTCACCAATAGAGCTTCCATCAAGTTGTGTTATAGGCTTGCATCTTTATTGGTTTAGATATCATAATATAAATGGGATTAAATAGAGTTTGAGGAGAACACGCTAACAATGTAGTTCTGTTGTAACTCAAGAGTACTAAGGAAAGTATTGATTTAAATAAAATCCCTTTGATACAGAAAATGCTTTCCCTCTCCCAGATCCCCCATTCAGTAAGTTTACTCTTACAAAAATCAACAAAAGCACCTCTTTTTTACCCCTGAGTTTATTTATACTGTAAGTCTCTTTTAAACCTCTGTTATCTCTTCTATGCTTTTAAAATGTTTCCTCTTTAATTTTCAACTCTTCCTAATGAAAATCATTTCAATATCATTTTACTATTTTAGTCTTTATTTTCAATAATGTTCCCATATTCAATTTTCATTAAACCTCCTTTAATGAGAACTTGAATTGTGCAATTTCCTACTTTTAAATAGTATAACCATTTACTCTGGTGTTCAAAACTTATTTATTTGTTCAAATCTACATATTATTGTCATTTGGTCTTTATTGTAAACCTACAATTTATTTCTTTTCTATGTCTATCAATATTTGATCATGTTTTCTTTCATTTTAAAAATATTTTTACTGTTGTTCAAGTAAAGTCGTCGCCATTTCCCCCCCACCACTCCCCAACCCTGCCCCACCCATCCCCATCTCCCATCCTTGATGCTACCCAACTTTGGCTTTGTCCATGGCTTCCTCCCTCCTCTCTGGTTACTATCAGTTTGTTCTTATTTCAATGTCTCTGGTTATGTTTTACTTGCTTGTTTGTTTTGTTGATTAGGTTCCACTAATAGGTGAGATCATATGGTATTTGTCTTTCACCGCCTGGCTTATTTCACTTAGCATAATGCTCTCCAGTTCCATCCATGCTGTCACAAAGGGTAGGAGCTCCTTTCTTTCTGCTGTGCTGCATTCCATTGTGATCATGTTTTCTTAATTTCCAAATTGGAAGATTTTCTGTTGACACTCATTTTTCTCATACAAAATATTTTATCTCTAGATGATGATGTTTATTAAAGGTATTTTTATCTATATACCTCAGTTATTCAAGTACAAAATATTATTACAATATTTTTCACTTTAAGTTATTATACATTTAACCTTTTTTATGTGCACAGATGCTGTGGCTTTAGATAATGACAGACTTGTTTTGGACATGTAACTTTAGGAACTGCAGCATTCAATCAATTCCAAATGTCGAAGTATATTACTATTCTATCTTATAGATTAAATCTTCTAAATCCTTACAGATTTTACCACATTTTGATTATGTTCTCTTTTCTTACATATTGTTCATGTAATTCTTATGCAATTTAGTATTTTATAGATAGTTATTTTCAATTTAACAAAGATACATCACTATTAACAGAGTCTATTTTAATTTATGAATAATAATATTTTATGCAGGTTCTCAAAGAGGTTATCATAATTTTGTATCACCTGTGTAATTGTTGGTGAGAACACATATTTCATGGACCAATGTTTCAAGTCGTATTGAAAACACACTGCCATTACCCTCAGTTACCTAGAGTCCCTTGGCATTTCTGATGCACATAATTTACGTGAAAATAACTTGGGGTTTTTTACTCCATTGTTTACACTTGGAAATGTTTTGACAAGTGTATGTGCACAGTTACTGAACAAAGATAAATGATATTATTGGGGATGCAGCATCGTATATTAACAAAGTGTAGGATTGGGAGTCAAGGGTTGAATTATGAGGTTGCTAATTGCTGTTTGAGTTGGCTGAGCCTTCATTTCCCCATCAGTTAAAGTCACAGTCGCCAGGCACTTTGTTGTGCAAACCAAAAGATAGTAAGACTTCCAGTAAAAGTCAGATATGCAGTGAAGAAAGATGCTTCAGAGGAAAGAGGTAATCAACCATATGGAGTGGTGAGAAATTCACTTTCTAACCACAAGGTACAAATCATTTCAAAATTGTGATCAAAGATAAAATTTGAACTCAGAAAACAATTAAAAAGGGAAAACAATGTTTGTCCCAGGAAAAAGTACTTTTCCTTAGAACCCAATTTTAAAACAGAACTTATTTTTTTAAGTAAAAATGAGAAGCATTTTGCTCTGTATAATTGAATTTTTTCAATCATACATTAGTCCAGGTTTAAAAATAGAGCCCACATCAGTACCTTTATATATCCATTGTTAATAAAAGAGTGGGAATCATATCCACCATGCTAGTCATAAAGCCCCTCCTCTAGTTCAGTACCTGTCAGTGTGGGTCAGGTGCATGATTTCTAGATTGAAGGTGAGAGAGTGACACCGTAAGTGAAGATAAAAACTGTGGTTCTGACAGCATAGGTGTAGTTCATTGTCATGGGAATGTTGGGCGTGGGCAAACAGGCTTTTTGGTACAGACAATGAATGGGGCTTTGTCAGCATAATTCAAGAAGTCTTGCTGAATATGTTTTTTCCACATTATAGTATTATTTAATTTTTAGTGAATACATGCTGTGGGAAAATTCATAAACTAAATCCCTATCTCAAAATAATCTCCTTTTTTTCATCATATATTTTATTTATTTTTTAAAAGTATTTTATTGTTGTTCAATTACACTTGTCTGCATTTTCTCCCCACCCCTCTACCCCACCCCAGCCAAACCCACCACCCTCCCCCGCTTCTCCTTTACATACATAGACAAACTGCATTATTTTAAACTTGTGAGGTAAGCTAGTTATTTTCATTAACTGAGTTTTGAAAGAACAGGAAGTTGAATTTCATTGATCTTTAGTATTTGAGAAAATTTTCTAGTCTTGTATTTTGTTTTATTTTCTTTTAATTTTTATTAAAATCATCTTTTTTCTTCACATCACTCTCAATTCAAAATAATTACTTTCACCTAGAAATTCTCTTTTATTTTATTTTACTGAGGGGTTAAAAATAAGCAACTTCTCTTTTCTTTTTGCTTTATGAACCCATCTAGTCTTTCGGATTTATCATCGTATTTGTACCTTGTCGACACAGTCATCAGAGATCATGAAAATAACACATTTAATAGACAAAATGGTTTGTCTAAGTAAGCACTGATCTGTCCAAAACAGCCAATAAAAACTCCCAAAAGCATTTTTTTTGACAAAAGTGTGTTTTTTATAGTCATACCAGTATAAAATTTAAGGACTTTTACCACATTCGTTGATAAAATGATTGGATTAAATTCTTCCATAGCTAACTATACTTAATTTTTCATTTCTGTCTTCAAAATGTATTTACCAATTTTTATATTATCTTCCAGCTCAATGTTCTATTCATCAGCCGTGTGTGTGTTTGATAGTAAACTGGCTAACTGTCATTTAATTTCAAATTTCCCTGAAATATAAGTTCCCCTTCAAAACACACCCTGGTAAACTGAGCTAAGTGTTGTTTATCAGAAACACAGTGTAGTGATTAATTTGCTTCACTCTGGTCAAACATAGTTTATAGTAAAGTTCTTTATCTTGCTATACATTTTAACATTTATGAATTAAAAATTAAGCCATATGACTGTATTTAGAGTTGGAATATAGTTTTACAGTGTGTGTGTGTGTGTATATATATATATGTGTATATACACACACACACACACACTAGATATACATATATACATATAATCTATATGCATATATAATATATATGTATATAAAATGAGGTTTTAGAAATAAAGTAGAATGTTAGGAATAATGTTATTTCCTTTATCTTGCCTGTTTTATAGTCCTTTTTATTCTGATTGAGTTAATATTATATATTAATAATACTGAGAGTACCTGTGAGTGAAAGACATCATTCATGAGAAAAAGTTACACTTTGAAACATTAAATTCATATTTTGATATAGATGATTGCTTAAAATCAGATGATAATAGGCTTTTGAGCCAAGTGTAAAGGAAAAAAAATGTATGTACTTAAGAAATAGTCACAGAAATCATCACATTCAGGAGTAGATGGAGATGTTGTTATATAATTTTCACTATTTTTTAAGGAACTGAGTCAATATTCATTGACAGGAGTGACTCTGACTAATAGTAAAAAAGGAAAAATATCACAATTTTATTGTTTGAAAAGGTCTTTAATGCTTATTTTGCTAAGTGTTCTTTCTTAAGCCAGTATTTTGTTTCCTTAAAATTTATTTAATATTTAATAAGTATTATATCTTAGTGTTTAATCTGTATATAAACCTTTTATTGATATATTTTATAAAGTGAAAGGGAAATTATATTAACCACATGTTACAATCACTTGGACTTTATGAGAAACTAGAAATATTTTAGTAAAATTATTGTGATTTAGATTGGTATCTTCAAATAGAGCAACTACTGTGAATTGGAGATAATCTATCAAATATGCACTCGTAATTCTGACAATATTTTCTGAAACATATAGTAGCTTAAAATATTGCACTTAACAACTGCAAAACAACAAAAATATCACTATAGAGCAACATTTTAATTTGGTCCACAGATTCCTGCTGATAATAAACTAAACTTAAAACTTCCCAATCTCTTCTAGAATAGTCTCTTTTATGTTAATTAGTAACCTTGGGGTAGATTCTGAAACTCTTAAGGTTTAGGTTGCTGCCTTCTTCCTTTTTTAAAAAAGCTTATGTCAAGTGATATCCTCTGAGCCCTAAGAGTGATAAGGTGAAACTGACTAGGCTGTACATAAGCCCTTGTGTACTCATAAATATCAGCTGGTTTCAATGGTGATGTCACTTCTTGGCAACTGAAACTCCTGCAGATGTTTACTGTTGATGTCCACAAGGCAACTTGAGTATGTTCTTTTACCATGGTCGGTTTTCCATCTTTCCTCCTCTGCTTATTCTGTGACACTTTTTGCTGGATCTACCATCTCCACTTCAGCTAAATCTCTTTAAGCCACATTTCCTACAATACAGTTTCTTTTTCCCTTACCAACATAGCCCCGTGGCAAGGTGCTGGCTCTTTAACTCACTTAACGACACCTATCTGCCACCCAACACACATCTTTCATGAAAACATAAGTCTACCAGTTGCTGGACACACATTCCTCTGCTGCTCTGCTGGATGCAGGTGTGTTTTCATGGGCTTGCAAGCTCCGATACTGTAAGGCTTCAGAATTATCCCTGGAGCAAATGGTGAGTAGCAAATCTATACAGATGGCTGTACTCTTCCTTACTTCATCTTGCATGAGAGTTTTTACACAGTGGGACAGCTTAGACTTCTTGCTTCTTTGGACTGTGGGAGAGCTCTTCTTTTGTCATGTCCTGGGTTTTCCCTAATCATGGCTTTCCGAAAGGTCTTTAAAAAAAACCCTTTTTTATTACAAAGTCATAAGCATGTAATTTTGTGACATAACAAGATCACACTCAACCACCATATGACTTTTTAGGTGAAATGTTCAAATCAAAACTTTAAATTATTGCACCCATGTTATTACCCTACCAACCAAACTCAAGCAGGCGTTACTTCTACCAGAGCCTATGTATTGCACAAGTAATTTGTTTTTAGTGATGGCTAAGTAATCGCACAAAATGACCTACGAAGGACTTCCGCCAAGCACAGCAAGTACAAGCCGTCAAGCACATTGTGTGTGACTGATTCTCCCATGTCGGTGTGAAAAATGGGGTCTGAGGAGTTAAGCCTTGTGGGCCTTACTTACATTTATTTTGTAGGCAATTTTATCGAGCTATTTGAAGATGGCATCATCAAATTAAATTAAAATCCCTAGATATTTTATTTTAGATTCAAAAATTTAAATAGCTAAAGACAATTTAGGAAGTTTATTCAGATGACAGAGATACTAACTTTGGATTTTCCTTAAGTTTAGAGCTGTAGGAGGTTGAGTGTTTATACCAGAATCAATTTTGTAGCCCAAAAAGCTTTGGAAACACAGGGTTGAACAAATTTAAGCTGAATTATTTTATTTCAGCAAATAAGCCCTTTGAACTTATTTTGGAACTACTTTTACCTCAGGACATATTTTGAGAAATGATCCTGTGAGGTATGATGGAAAGAATTAGCTTCATCTGACAATAAATTTATCATTATTTAATCTGATGCTTTCTTTAGTTATTTAATTACCTGAAGTTATAAATGAGGCAGGCAAATTGCTAATGATGTTTGATTTTTTAAGTTAAAACCCCTATTAGAGATCTATTATAGCACATTTATTTATTCATTCATTTGCCCATCTGTCCAATTTTGTTCAACAAAAATATTGCTGAGCACCAACTCTGTACCAGATACTGTGCTTGGCTGTGATATGACACAGTCCCTGAAATTGGAGAGTTTCCTGAATAGGATGTGAAAAGATGAGTGAATATGATATTAAAAGAAAAAATATGAAGTATGAAAGTTCAGAAATTATGGGCTCATGTGGGGAGTGAAACAGAATGCGTGGCCCGGGAAAACATTCAGAATACCTGACCCTGACTCCTGACTTGAGTCTTGAAAGCTTCGAGTAGTTTTAGGTTAGAATGCAGATGTGACAACTATGTGGTATAAAACTATGTGAGTCCCTAATGGCTGCAGAGATCATTAACTATCGAAATAGAAGTGATTAGGATATAGCCACTTCCTCTAGACCCAGAGTACCGGCACTGCCTTCCAGCCTCCGAATTGCCCATCTCTTTTGGGACCCACTGGATTGTCCTGTAACGTAACAAATGGCTAGTAGCTGGCACGGTAGGGCACTTTCTGCGTACCTCTGTGGCTGACATTCACAGTTCAGTTTCTAGTCGCAACCAGTTGTCATTAAACATTCCCAATATCACACCAGACCTTCTGGTTCATGACAAACTCAAAGTGACCAGCAAAGAGCAAAAAGTATTACTCTCTATTGCTATTGGCTGACTTTAAATAATAGCTTATATCTGAGTAAATTAGAAGATCCAGATATATAAATATTTCAATCACTGTATAAAAGCTAGGAAGCAGATTGTGAGTTGTTTCATGGTTACCTGGTTTTATAATTTACAACTTTCTAAAGATAGCATCTGTGCTTTTTCACTCCGCATCCCCAGAGTTTACCATGTTAGAAATGCCCAATGACTGTTCAAGGAATAATTGAATATTACACATTCACAGGTGTCACAATTTATAACATATTTTGTATATGCGTTATTTCATGCAGTCTTCACAATATCCCATCAATTATTGGGCTGGCTACAGAGTTTGCTTAGGTTTTTTCTATACGATAGCTCTAGTAGTGCTTACTTGTCTTTAATTTCATTCAAAACAATTTTGTTAGATTGTATTGTGACAGCTGTCATATCAGTGTGCATTTAAAAAAATATCCAAGTTGGTGAATTTTTGTGTAGCCACTTAAATATTGAAGATGGAAGAAAATATATAATAGTTTCAGTGTATTATGCTTTATTACTTCAAAAAAGGTAAAAGAAGCAACTGAAACACACACAAAAAAAATAGATTTCCACAGTATATGGAGAAGGTGCTATGACTGGTTGAAAGTGTCAGAAGTGGTTTGTGAAGTTCCTTGGTACCATTGACATTTTGGCCAAGTAATTCTTTGCTGTGGGGCTGTCTTATGCTTTGGAAGATATTTAGCAGCACCCCTGGCCTCTACCCGCTAGCAGGCAATAGCAGGAAGTAGCCAATGTATTCAAAATATCCAAATCAATAGAGTTATTGGTGAAAATGAAATAAAATGTGTCTTTTAATTTACAGAAAAAAACTAAATGGACTTTTTGACCAATGAATATATTATTTTCTCTGCTTACCAAACAAGAAACAAAGATCTGGGATAAATTATGCAGGCAAGCCTTGCATAAGGCCTTCACGCTAGGTGTCAAGCTGGAGCTGTGAACCTCTGGCTCAGCAGTGGGCTGACATTGTACCGCCCAGAGAAATGGGTGTATTTTTCTAGTTCACCCCTGAGGTTCTACATGAGCTAACTGTACCCCTTTGAAAAAAGTGATAAGCCCAAGGTCACATTAGACAATAGTAGAACCAGGTCTTAATCCTTAGAAATATATATATATATATTTGTTTTGCTTCTAAGTTTTATGATAATTTTACTATGTTCTCCAGCCTTGGTTGTCTTCAAATTTGCAAATCCACAGAATAGATTCTTTATTTTGAGAAAAGGCTAAAATTCATTGAGAATCAAATTTGGTGAGTTAATAAAAAATCATGTCTATACATTGTACTTGATTAAAACTGTTGTGTTAATAAAACAATGTCAGTTATAAAATTAGTTAATATACATAAACCACTTTGAAGAGTGTCTTCCAGGTTAAGAATTATATAAAATGTTAGCTGTTATTACTATTATCAGTAGCAGCAGGAGAAGCATCATCACCCTTATTGTATGACTGAAAGTGACTTGTGGGGCAATTTCAAGCATATTAGGTCTAATAGCAGTATTATTTGAAATAAGACTATCCCCACCTTTCACAGTAAGTTTCTTGGAGACTCATATTTGTTTGATTATGTAATATAAGTGTGTGTTGATTTTTTAAAAGAATGCATTTAATACAACTTTCAATATATTAAATATGTAAAGAAAATTATTCCCAGAAAATCTATACCAAATATTTAACAGGCATGTCTTAAAAATTAACCATGTGGTATATCAGCAGAGTATATTCCTCATATGCTACCTATGCATAGGCTAAAACAAATGCTAAAATCATCTGTTCTTACAGGCTGATTCTTCCCTTTATTATATTAGGTATACTGACTGTTATTGGAAAACCCAAGAAGAAATCCGTAGCTATAAGAAAAAAAAATAAAACAGTTTAAGGTGAAAGAAATATAATAACCCTTATCAGAAAAGGCAATGGTTTCATAATGCCCCAGTGCACTGTTGTTTGAAAAGGTCAGATTTAAACATTATATTATTGGCCTAACAAGAAAAAAAGCCATGTTACATTCGTCCTTCTTACAGAAAATGTAGTAACATGTACTACACAGAGTTTCTATAGCGAACACGAGCCTCCAGATTTGTGGTCATGAAATTTTGCTGAAATTTCCAAGCATATGCTAATTTTCCTAGTTTATCCATGTAAAAAACTCTTCTAAACTTTTACCCAAGACAGCTGTTTAGGTGAAAAATAGTAATAAAAACTAATATTGGAACAGTAGCGAGAGGTAACGATACCCGAGAATAAATTTTTCTTCACACAAGTATTATTCTGTTCACACACATATTGCTCTGGAAAGAACACTGGGCTAGAAATTGGTAGATTTGGGTCGAACCCCCACATGTGAACTTGAATACTTTCCATAACATCTCAGGACTTGGAGGTGACTAGACAATGGGGTAATAAACTTCTTTCCAGGTCTAAAACTTTCTGGCCTAATCTGCGCCCTATGCCTGTCACTCACAAGGGGTGCTCTAAAGGCAGCTCGGCCTCACAGTGTTGTGTACACACACCCCCAATTGTAAAACTTCTTGTAGCCCCATAAAATGTGAGAAAAAAAGAGAAAATTAATTTTAATTGCATTTAACTAATATGACCAAAATATTAACATTTCAACACCATGTAAAAAGTGTTAATGGTTTCTGTTGCATTTTATTTTTCAACTGAGTCTCAAAAATCTCTCTCTATATACATACATATATGTGTATATTCCACACTTACAGTACAGCTCATATTGACAATTAAGTTTTTATTGGGAAGAAATTATTTTTGTAAAAGAATAATCAACTTATAAATAAGACAATTAGTATCTCAATGTATTGGCAATTATGGTTTCCTTGAGTTTCACTGTAATTTACGGTTTGCACACAATATTGAAATAAACACCTCACAATGTTACATCAGTGTATATACTCCCAACATTTGCCTGTCATGCTGCGTCTAAGCGCGGCTGCTGTTTTCTGAAACAATAAACGTGTATTTAATGAACCATACTTTGTGCTGCCTATTTCTAAATTTAAATTAAAATAAATTACAGTGGAACACAATTAAAATGTGAGTTCTTCTGTCTCACTACCTACACTTCTCTCACGTGCTCAAAAGGCAGAAGTGGCCAGTGGCTACCATGTTAAACTCTGCGGGCTCAGCAGATCGGGTGAAGCGCCCTCTTGTGGAAGTTGGTTAGCGCTCTTCAATGACAAGAACACTGGAAACTCAAAATCACAGTAATACTCTGAGAGAATCGGATAGGGTAATTTTTCTTATTTTTCCTCACCTTTTGGCTGTTATTACCCAACTTAATGATTTTTTGATTATGATAATTGTACTTCAAGGTCTGCCTTCTTGCAGAACTTTAGAATCCATAGTTAAAAAGTATGATTCCCACCCCATCGTATGTAATTTAAAATAAATCCATAAAATAAAAGCATTCAACAAAATTCTGACGTTCTCATTTTGAAGTTGAAAAACATGAATTTATTTGAAACCAGCCTCTGTTTCTTTCTTTCTTTTTCTTTTGTGCCTCTAATCCCTCTGTGAGACACGTAGCTCAGGCCTTTTGCTACCACGGAGTTATTGAGAGGCTTACACTCCTGTTTAAGAATTGTGATGCATGTTTCAGGTTCAGTATGTTCTGGTTATCTACCACAGGCCGGTTTTATTTTTCCCATAAGGACACTCGTTCTGTGAATCAGAAAGTGGTGTAACTGTAATCAAAAAGCAAAATATCAAATGCAGGTTAAGGTTTAAGAAAAGCCTCAGATTTCTTCTGGTTTTCACAGTTAGATATATTGACAGGTTTTAATATATTTTAATTTTATAAAAGAAAGACACCATCTACATGCACCTGCCACAGGATGAAAATTCATTTAGGTCCATTGGACACATTAAACTGGTGAATAAGTGTGAGAGGGCTGCTATAACAAAATACCATGCACTGGGTGGCTTAAACAACAGACACTTATTTCACACTGTTCTGGAGGCTGGAAGTCCAACCTCAAGGTACCAGGGGCCCTGATCTTTGCAGGCTTTTCTCCTTGGCTCATAGATGGGTGCCTTCTTGCTGTGTCCTCGTCTAGCTTTCCTCTGCGCTCACCCATGCCTGGGTCTGTCTCTGCATATCCAAATGTCCTCTCCTTGTGAGACTATCAGTCATATTCGGTTAGGGCCTGCCCTAAAGAACTCATTTGAAGTTAACCAGTTTCTATAGAACTTATCTCTAAATAGAGCCACATGTGAAGGCACTGGGGGTTAGGACTTTATCTTATGAATTTTAGAGAGATAAAAATTAGTCCATTTTTAAAATTAGTCCATTTCTAAAGCTAGAAACACAGTTTGAATTCTGTAATTAGAGTACCAATTCCAAGATATTAATCAAATCATACATTTGATTGATCATCAAATTCTTCCTTCTCTTTCTCGCAGGCATTGTTGGCCAGGTGCCTGTATAAAGAAATGAGAGGGTTAAGATGGGCCATTCTGGTCTCTGGACCTTCCTTTTCCTTTTCTTTTAAGCTTCCCACTTGCCACTCCTTTAGGTTTTTCTAAGATCAAAAGGAGTAGAGGGCAGAGAAGGTAAAAGATAGTGGTCTGAACTAAGTCCTAAGCCAGCTACATGCTCTCTGGTCCTGAAATTCAGGCTGACGGGAATGGCCAGTCCTGGGACCTCGTCAGTGATTCCAGCTAGCGTCTCTCTTCTGTGATTTCTTATACCAGGGAGATTCATCCTTATCCTAAACAGACACTTGCCAGAGTTTGTTCCAAACACTTGGCACCCCCAGCATTCTTTGGCTGACATACTTTTTTACCCTTCAGGTGGCCTACTTGGGCAGGTCCTCTGATGATGCCATGATCCTGGTTGGTGACACAGAAAACAAATCTTTGCTATAAGAAACACAAAAAATTCAGACTTATCTCTCTTCCTCTCTAGATTTCCTCAACAGATGTCAGTTTTACCTTATTCATGTGTGACTTTGACTTTAGCTTTGTCAGACATGAATACACCAGTCTTTTTTGTGTGGGAACTTTCTGAGATAAATTTCATAAATGAGTGATCACATTGAAAGCCACCTCACTAGACAGCACTGGGAAGGGCACAAACCAATCTACAAGAGATCTCTCAAAGGAAATATTTTCATCGATCTTCTTCTCTCTTCTTGGTCCCCCTTCTTCATCTTATTCTGCCTTAAGAGTCCAAGAGTCACAACAAAGATTCTCCTACATTTCCTTTGAAAGAGATTTGTATAAGAAGCTGAATGTCCTACCTTCACTCAAATATCTTAAAATCTACTAAATCACTGTTTCCATTTAAACCGAGTCAGGAAGAACCCTATTCTAACCTGGCATGCACTCCACACATACAAATATATGGCAACGTTTACACATTTGCTGAAACCAAGCTTTACACTTTGTTAGAGTATGTAATACCTAATGGAAACTATATTTATCATTTTCATTTCTCATTCATATTTGCCATTGGTATGCTATTTTTTATATGGTGTGCTTCATTGTGTTATTTTAGTTGTAAATTTTCTCTCGCAACAACCTATTTCTCACATTCATATTGAACTCTTGTGATATTGTATAGTTCATAAACTAAATACGAAAACCAATGAGGAATAGATAATGCAAAATTAGCCCATAGAAGGGCATTTCCAGTGTTAGGATAAAACTGAGGTAAATAGAAAACTGCCAATATCCAGTTTAAGCAATTAGGGGATACACCAATATTAAACCAGGGATCTAAAACTTGTTATTGGAATTCCAGTTATGCTAGTGGTTAACTTTTTAAAGTTGTTTAATATCTTTGAATCTTAATTTAATCATAAATAAGGGAGGTATATATTTATTACACTCTCTTTGGGTAGTTTGTGTTCATCTTAAATGGTTAAATTTCTTTTTTAAATGGTATATCAGTGACTTTCTGTGAATTATTTGTAGATGAAGCATTTGATAGCATGTTTATATTTAGGTTTTGCTTCAAAATTTGTATACATAGTTATGAGCATAAATTTTAGGGGAGCTGTTATTGCAGCTCTAACTCTAAATGAGAATCAAATGAACTTGGTTTCTACATGTTCTTAATTTAAATTATTCTGTCCATGGTTTATGAATACATTCACATACAACATATATCTTTCTGCGATGACTTCATTCATTTATATGTTTATTTTTAATAAAGTCTCAGGGGCTGTAAACCGTGACTGTGTAGCCATAGTTGTTTGCTCCTTGTGTCACGTGGCAGTGGAAGGCCTGACTGAGGAGGTGGACACTGTATCCTTCCCCCGGTTTGTGCAATGACTCCATAGTACTTGATGTGGGGTTTACTCTGGGCATCTCGTTCTCTAGATCTCTCTCTTTCTCCAAATATCTCTCTCTCATCACAATGTCCAGAGTCAACTCTTGTTTTCTTTTATTTGTTCCAAAATTATGCTTTTTTCCCCATTTTCTTTCTGAAAGGGAGATCACTAGGTATCTATTATCTATCTCTCTATCTATCTATGTAGCATTGATTCCAGTTAAATTACTCATCCTTGGATATTTAAACAGGGCACCAAGTTTGCTCTGTCATTGTTAAAATATGTTTGATCATTTTATTATTAAATTATTTATATCTATAAAATTATTTACTAAATTATGCCAACCATGATTAATATTTTAATGAGTAAATTGAAGCTTTGGCCTCTGATTCACCCTTTTTTTTTTTACCTAAATTTATGCATAAGAATTGCTAAAATACTAAAGTTTATTCTTAATGTACAAATTTTAATTTTTCACATTTTTCCATTGGGTTGTACTATTGATTCAATAGCTATTAAATTACCTTGAGAAAATTCACGAACTAAATCTCATGCTAAATCCTCTAGAATGAAATGACTTCCCACAACTCCCAAGGAAAGGAAATGGGGTCAAGGTCCTCTTTTAAGCCAATATTATTTTGCAAATTAGGACCCAACATTTTAAGCCTTTCTCTACATTGTTCAATAACTCTTTTATTTTCTCTCATTTTTCTGGATATTGAATTTTTCTTTAGTATACCTTTGTGTATAAATAATCCTGCAATACTGCAATATACTTTAATCTTCCTGATAATTTTTCCTATATAATTTACAATGTGTTTCATGCTACATTTCTTCGCTTCTTCAGATATGTGACTTACTTAATAGCTCTACATAATACATCCCCACTTAATTAAATGATATGTAGGGCTGTAGGCCAAAATCCATCTGAATCTGAATGGGACCAATTTGTTTCATACCCTAGAAGAGAATATTATTCCTAAGTATATTTTGGGGGGAGGGGACTTAGAGGGTAACATATTTTCAAGTTGGTACAAGTTCCACTCTTTTAACTTAATAAAAAAATTTCCAATGATGTCTGTGCCTAAGGGACTTTTTAATCAAAATAATGTCATCAAACCAAAAGGAAAAAAAAAGTGGCATCTCTTTCAATATAAATAATATTGTTACAATGTTTTTTTTCCTTCCTCATTTGTTTTCGCTGTCTTTATTTATTTATTTATTTTTGGTGGGATAGAAACTAAACATTTTGTATCTGCTTAGACTAATGTCTTCCCAAAAGTTATAGAGATATGTTATTAAGGCTCTACTTATGACATATTTGTATCTTTTTCTGGTTTAATTTACACATTGCTGAGATATTGTTTCTTATGATGTAATTGGATGGCAAAAGCAGTACTGGTTTCTGTGGCAAAGTAGTAAACTGTGCTTTAGGAATCAGAATGTCTTCATTCAAATCTTGCTTTTTTTTCCATGTTCCCCCTAAAATTACGATTTTTTAAATTTTAAATTTATTTATTTATTTTTATTCAGTTACAATTGTCTGCATTTTCTCCTCTTCCCTCCACCCCACCCCAGCCAGTCCCACCTCCCTCCCCCACCTCTACCCTCCCCCTTGATTTTGTCCTTGTGTCCTTTATAGTAGCTCCTATAGACCCGTCTCCCCACTATCCCCTCCCCACTCCCCTGTGGCTATTGTTATGATGCTCTTAATTTCAATGTCTCTGGTTATATTTTCTTTATATTTTTGAAGAACACTTCAGTAAATAATCTAGATTCTGTGTTTTCTTCTCCTTTCTTCAAAACCTCTGTTCTATAGTCTATTTTCTCAGAGATTATGTTGGTTTTTATTAATCCATAAAATGTTACTGCTTAGGTATTCTAATTTTTCTGCTAATTTATTTCCATTTCTAGATAAAATTATGCATGTTTTACATTAGGTAACTGGCAAAAACAAAGTTATTAAAGATAATGCAGAAAAAAACAGTAACAAGGAAAGTACTTATTAAAATAGCATGTTACTCTGATTTTTAAAGGGTGTGAAATAAAAGATCAATCTTTTGAAGAACAAATGAATAAAGATAAAATTAACAAACAAATGTGGAAAAATTAGTAACTTGAACACAAGTTAATTTCTATATGAAGTTCTTAAATACAACAGCAGTTTTGAATACCTACTGTTTCACACACCATGGATTTATAACCTCATGTAATTACACATTTTTCGCAAACTGGAAATCCATATAACACTGAGGTCAATCGTGGTAGATGTCAGAGGAGTAATAGCATGTTGCCTGGTAAAACAAGCTGACATAATAATTTACATCTCTTTATAATTAATGTCAGGAAACGTGAGAAAGAAAACGTGCAGCATATGATAAAGGGTCTATCCCAGATCTCTGCCCTAACCTGATTAATGAGCTAATTGAGTTTTTCTTTAACTCCCTAAATCCTGACATCCAGTTTTCTCACCAACGCAGTAAAATTGAATTCTGTATGATCCCTGAGCAAACACACTGATTATATCAAAATTTCTTTTAAATTTAAACTGATTGCCTCATTACAGAAGGCTTATATTTCTGATTTCACATTTTCACTTCTCTGTGAGTGAACATTTATTTTTTCTATTTTCAATAAAACAGTTTTTGAAAACCATAGTTTAATAAAAGTGAAAATTAATGCATGTATCCAAAAATATATAATAATTTAAATGTAATTTGTGAATGATAAAGGTTTTTTTTTTTTTCAGTCATTCATGATTATAAATGCATCTCCTGGAAAAAGGAGGTCTTGATTCAAAATCTGCTGTAATTTTTTAATCTAGGATCTTCATAAACTTTAGCTTTTTAACTGTTAAATACAAACGTTAATACAACTTATCTCAAAGACTTTTTGGGTTAAATGAAATTGCATACAAGGAAATTAACACACTGGCTCATATACTAAGAACTGGGAAAAAAAAAACAAAACACGTCAGCTCTTATATTACAAATGTCTGCCCAGCAGGTTATACTTCTAGGAGCCACGTAAAATATTTGTGTCATAGTTATTTTTAGGTTTCTCTCTTATTAATGAAGTTCCTTAAGAGGCACCTTCAGTTCACTCCTCTAGTCCCCTGAGACCTGGCCACAGCAGTCATTCATCCATCCACTCGTTCACTCAACAAACATTCATTGAGGGCGACTTGCATCCTGCTCTAAGGAGTAGGATGGAAAAGGAGAAGCGCAAAGCCCTTGCCTGCGTGGCTATTGCAGCGTAGTTGAGGAAACAAGTCAAATATACAAATATAGACACATTAAATAAATACACACAAAAAAGTAAATACGAATATTTTCTATAAATACATGAATGAGGGGGATGGAATGGGGAATCAAATAGGGATGTAGGACCTGGTTTCGGGAGATACTCAGGGAACATGTTTTCCTTGTGAAACGAGGTGAAAGACTAGCAGCAGTTCAGAACAAGGAGAGTGGGGTAGGGGCCGAGCCCGTGCAGAGGCGCGGAGGAGAGTGGCCCAGTCGGGCAGACAAAGTCTGCTTAGAAGGAAAAGCTTAACGTGTCTGAAGAACCTAAAGAATTCCCATGTGGCCGAAACAGCAAAATTCAGTGAGAGTGACCTTAAGTAATGTTACAGAATCACGTCCTCAGGCAGTGATATGGGATACCTAGAAAGATTTTAAGCAGGGGAGAAGGAGAAACATGATTTAATCTTTGAGATTTGTTTTTTTTTTCTTCACATCGGCGTGGAGAATGTACTCTAGAGGTGTCAGAATGAAAGTAGATAAAGTAACTGTTTTGCTTTCTCCAGGTGAGACATAAGGACTGCCTGACCTAGGATAGTGAGGGGAAAAAATGAAAGGAAAGCAGATTCTATAAAAGTTTGAATTGAAATGGACAGGATTTACTGACTAATTGGAACTTGGCATGAAGGAAAAGAAGAAATTATGAATAATTTCTAAAGTTTCCTTGGTAAGATACAAAAGACTGTAAGGACAAAATGTTTTATAGTGGAAAGAAAGAAACAGTGCTCTTTGAGGCTTGTGTTATTTGCATTCTAGAGTACATTTGTGTTATCACAGAAATGATCATATATGCATGTTAATAAGCAAGCTATTTAGAATTGTTCAGAACTCTGAAGTCCATGCAGAATTCTAAACTAAAATATCATTTGGAATTCAGTCTAGTAAGTGAGCATTTAAATCCACGGTATTTGATCACTTCTCCCCAGATAAACAAAAACCCAATGTGAGAAAAAACCCAGGATGGAGCCCTGGGAAATTCACAATTTAGATTTTATGTGGACAAGCAGGAACCAACAAGAGATTGAGAAGAATCCACCAGGATAAGTATAGTAGATGGAAAACTTGAGAGTGGTTTTGTAGAAACCCAGAAATCAGAATGTTTCAAAAAGAAGGGAGTAGTCAGTCGATGAATGACGTGCTCTGAAGGGTTTCTGTTCTCCTTTATATTAAGTTCTCAGAAGAATTTTTAACATATTCATTATACTTAATTTGTCTCAGACCATTTCCAAGCAGCATCTGTGCCCATGATGAACAGAGGTCACCATTCGCAAAATTTGTATTATTTAGCCTTTTAACAGAAATGCACACAGTTGGTTTTCCCCTGCTCATTGATACACATTCTGCATATGTGTTTGGTACTCTCGCCTTGCCCAGCGTGGCTCAATTGTTGGGCATCGTCCCACAAAACGAAAGGTCACTGGTTCAATTTCTGGACAGGGCACACTCCTGAGTTGTGGTTTCCATCCCTGGTCAAGGAGTGTGTGAGGCAACTGATTGATGTTTCCCTCCCACATCGATGTTTCTCTCCATCTCTTTCTCCCTCCCTTTCCTTCTTTCTAAAATGAAATAAATAAAATCTTATAAAAATGGAAAAGAATGCCACTCTCCTGCTCTTCCCCACCCTCACCGGTGATTTCTCCTCACAGAGTTCTTTGGCCTTCTTGTGCAGTCCTGTGGCTTTTTTAACATAAACACCCTGTGCTGATGACCCTCAAGAGTGCGTCTCCAGCTCAGGTCTCCCACCCTGAACCCCAGTGGCATACGCACAAGTTCCTTTACAAACTCTCTCCTTGGATTTCCCATGTGCTTCTCAAACTTAACATCTCCATTACTGAACCGATACTTTCTCATAAAGTCTGCTCCTCTGCTCCTTCCTGTCTTTCTCATATTAACAAATGACCATTTTTCTTTTTTCCACTTATTTAGGAAAAAACTTTGAAATCATTCTTGATGCATCATTTCCACCCCCCACTCATCAATAAGTCATGATCAAGCTCTACCTCTAAAATACCCATAATATAACTACTTCCTTCCACCTTTGTTGCAAGAACCCAGTTTCCAGCCACCATTGCCTCTTGCCTCCATCATTGCAACTTCCTAAAAGGTCTTCCCGCCTTCACTTCTGGTCTTCATCATCTATTAGAAATAAAGCAGCCCAAATAATATTTTTTAAATCTAAGTCAGTGCCATTCCTCAGCTCAGAACCCTGTAATGATTTTGTCCCTATCAGAGTAAGGACCTGTCTAATTTACTTTTGTGATTCAGCCCTTTGCTTTGCTGACCTCATTTCTTCCCTCTGGACTCCTCTCAGCGCAGCGGCATCCTTGCTGGTTCCCAAGGTGTCGGAAGTGCTCCCATCTAGACACTTTGCCGTCATGGTTCTGTCTGAAAAGTTATTCCCTCAGATAATTTGCGTGGCTCAATCTCTGAATCACTTCATGCCTTTGCTTAAATCTCATATTCTCAGTGGGGTCTTTCCTAAAACCCTGTTTAAAATGGCGTCTATTTGCAGGCATTTAAATTCCCCTCTTTATTTTCCTTCGTAGTGCTGGTTGTCATCGGAATATAAGCTTCCTAAAGTCAAGGGTATTTGCATATTTTCTACTCTGCTGCATGCTGAGTCGACAGAAGAGCCCTTTGTGTATGGAAGGTGCACAGTAAATATTTGTCAAGTCAGTAAGTTGAGGACATTGGTTAGGATTTGGTAACATAGAGGTCATTTTAGTGGTGAAAGTTGGGCAAGACTCTAAATGGACTTTTTAAAAAGTATAAATAATAAGTGGGGAAGTAAAAATAGGTTGTGTAAATAATGCTTTTAAGAAATTCAGCTAAGAAAGAAGAGAGAAATGTGAAGGTGGTTAGAAGTGAAATGTAGGGTCAGAATATAGTTTTACTTTATTTTTTGAATTTTAACCTTAGAGATTGAGAGTATGTTTTTATGTGTTGTGAATGGCCATATAAATTAAGAGAAATTCATGATGCAGGAGAATAAAGAATGTAACCATAGGACCAAAGTCCTACAGATGCCATAGAATGTGGTCCAGAGCACAGATGGGTAGATTAATTTGGTTTGTTAGTTTGTCTTTGTTAAGAAGAAGGATATTTTTTCCCGGGCTAATGAGAAGGAAAAGGTTAATAAATGTTTATTTACTAAATGTCATTAAAAATATTACTTTAAAAATTATTTATTTACTTTTAGAGAGAGGGAAAGAGAGGGAGAGAAACATCAATGTGTGGTTGCCCCTTGCACACACCCAACTGGGGACCTGGCCCAAAACCCAGGCATGTGCCCTGACTGGGAATCAAACCAATGACCCTTTGGTTCACAGGCCAGCACTCAATCCACTGAGCCACACCAGCCAGGGCTAAAAATGTTTCTTCATTTAAAATATTTTTTAAAACAATAGCTAAACTTAAGGTTATTTTTTGAATTTGGAAAGATTCATACACTTCAGCATAAAAAATTAAAATGATCTGATTTATAAGATTGTTTAATACCAATGAAAAAAAATACAGGTACATGGGGTCAGATGTTTACCAACATGGGTGCAGCCTAACCTGAAGATAGTTGGTGAGAAAATTAGGAAAGAAATCCACAACAAAATAGGAACACATACAGAGTACTTGCATCTGTGTCTTTTTATTCCAAATTCCCTGCTCTTTCTATATAATTCACTATGTATTTTGCTTACATTTTTGTGTGAATGTTATAATGTCAAGAAATTACATTATAAAGGAAGATTTTACAAAGATGAAATACAAAATTTGGGAAATGCATTTTAACTCCGGTACTGTTAGCTCTACCATTCTGTGACAGCCAAGTGGTAGGACAGATTCGGTACAGCAGTCAAGTTAACAATCTCATAAAACATCTTCAGGAACTAATATTTTAGCCTCTGGTAGTGTCACTTAATATAACATTAAGGAAAAGTGCAAATATAATATCTCTTGACCACAAGATTACCATCTTGGGGTATTTTGGAGTTCTGATATAATTATTCTGTAGGCTGTCAATTCCCTAGCCAGTAATTATCTGACGCTTGGTTTTTATCTTTTATTCATACATTCATAAAACAAAACTTTTGTACAAATATATCTCATAGAGACAGTTGCTTAGGGAAAACAGGTAGTCATCAAATAATCATAAATCATTAATGCACATTCTAATTTTGACTGAGTGAAATGAATAAGTACTTTAAAATGTGGGTGAAACAAACGGTCTATAAATAATTTAGAAATTGAGTTTTCAGTTAATAAAATTGTTTTAACCGGGTAACAAGTATACTGAAGAGCTGGAGTCTAACTTAGAGAAGAGTAAAATAATGGTTTTTTTCTGTTGCTACCTTTGAATAATATCTATAAGCTTTTTCTTTTTACGCTTACCACTGAAACTTGATTTTGTGCCAGGGACTATTAGGGTTTTTATTCCCTATATTTCATGTTCACAAAATATGGTGCAGTGGTTTTCTTTTCTTCTTTGTACAGATGAGGAGTTACATAAGATTCATAGTTACTCATTAATTTCCTACAGGTTTCCCAACTAAAAAGCATTGGTGCAGGAATTCACAGCCTGGACTTCATAAGGTGGAAGGGCAACTAAACTGCCTTGTCCCTCGAGGAGAGAAATATTCTTTTTATTTATATAATTCTAAGCGGGGATGGTTAGGACAGCTGCAAATGCATCCATTAATCAGATACAATATAATTCATGGAACATTTACAATTACATTTTACAGTTCAAATCATCCAAATAGAATTCCCTTCTTAGAAATGTTAAGGATATAAAAATGAGAGGCAAGGAGTCTCCCTTTCATTAGAGTATTTCTCTTCCATCCTCATTATTGCATGAAAGGTTGTACAGATTAAAACTAAATCATGGTTATATTGATTACCCCCATTGTTTAAGGAACCTTATTTATAAGTTAAATGCTTATTTAAACTGCTAAGTTACTTAAATTTCCTAGTGTGAATTTTGATTAAATATTCATTATACCTCCAAGTGTGACTTAGAATTAGAAATTAGAGATAAAAGCTGAAAGTTGTGACAAGTTAAAATCCTTCAAACAAATCTCTCATACTCTACGTTTTCTGGGTGGCCACAGAGTAACGAATGACTGCTTCAAACTGGCTAATACCTTTCACCCTGCCCCTTATTAGATTTCTTCTACACCAGCTCCTCCTGCATTGTCTGCACCAGAGCTGATCTCATCGTCATTTCCTTTACTCCCACACCTCTCCCTCCTTGTGCAGGCTTTCCTCTCAGCCCCAGCTGCCTCAGCTTACCGTTGCCCACACCACTCCAATGCAGCCTTTGCCGTGTGTTCCCTTGCACACTAATTCAGATATGATCCTTTTCTTTATCCATTCTTCCCTTCATTGTCATTAATTTGTAAAATTCCTACAACTGTTTGAAAGTAAAAGATGTGCCTTGTTAACCTTTGTACTCCTATTCAGGCTATGAATAGTGTCTTGGGGTTGATAAATCTAGGTATCTTCCAGAGAATGAATACATATTTATTCATTTTTGTAAAATATTTTAGGTAAGGTACATGTTATCTGTTTCTGGACTCTTACATATGTGTTTTTTTCAAAAATGAGAAAAAATACCTGCTCACCCCTGGTGATATGTAATTCATAATTCTATTATTTTTAGTTGGCAAGGCCATTATTCTCCTCCATTCATATCCCCTATAACTTTATTTCACTGGGAAAAGGGTGAGCTGAATCGCTTGTATAAGTATTATAATTTCTGAGTAAATATGGCTTGTGCGCATCAGGTGTGTTGGTTCCACACTTATGTGCAGTATAGTGTGAAAAAGGGATGGGTATCAAGATGTAGGGTGTCAGTGTCGTATTATAGAGCAAGGAACATTTACTAGGCTTTGATTCACACCCATGAAATTCTTAGCCCTTGGAATCTGTTTTATCAGTGATAAAATAGTAATAACACTTTCTAATATATAATATTATCTTCAAATGATAGCCCATGATATTTCTGAATGAACCTGTCACAGTACTTTGCCACTTTACACATAGTAGGGACTCACATAATTAATTTCCATTATGCTTATTTTTCATGAAAAATATTGACAACATAATAGCGTACATCTTCTCTATTGTATTTATTCTCTTCATTGGAGCAATAATAATGAAAAAGCTTGGGGTCTTTTCCAGTTTTTAGTCACCTCTTGCATCTAGTTATTCTTTACAACAATCCTATTTCTGATAGTAGTTGAATGTATTCATATTCATTGAGTTGGACCCGTCTGATCAAAATATAGGAAATTACTTCACATATGCAGACTATTAGCTTTTAAAATTTCTTCGGTAGGTGTAGCCAGCACCTCACAAATGTGTTCTTGGTATTTGGAAGACTTAAGTTAATATATTCTGATATAAAATTCATGTTAACTTTAATTATTTCTCGATTATTGAGTCAACCCATTGTCCCCAATTATCAAGAAACATCATCTCTCTCATTTAAAACTTCACTAGCCTTCTCTTAGGCCCATGTCTTCTGACTCTGTAGCCTCTCTATTCTCTACACAAAAGTAGGGTGACTTTATAAATTGTAAACCAGGTCAAACTCCAAACGTCACCATTCCTGACCAGCACATGTGTTTAAAAAATTAATTGATACAGCTATTTGGCTCTTCCACGGTCAGACCTTGCCTGTGTCACCAAACTCTCACTACCCTTCTCTTCTCTGCCTGTGGCTCAGCAACCGTGCCTTTCTTTCTGGAATTCTTTTCCCACCTTTATATAATTTTGACTCATTCTTGTTTTTTAGGTCACAATATAAATGGTTTCTTCTCAAAGAGGCCTTTACTGACTAGGTAGCAGGCACTCTCCATGATGCTACTTTTAAAAATTTCTTCAATTCACTGTTGGATATTTCCTTTCTATAATTCATTAGTTTTGTGTTGTCTTCTCCTTTAAAAATGTAAGTTCCTTGAAAAGAAGATCCTTAGCATAAGAGTGTCTAGCATGTGGTAGACACTCAATAAGCACGTTTTTTCAATATATATTTGTGAAAGGAATCAAATTTTGTAGAATGCTCGATCTTATTTTCTTCTTATGTCCCATTTTAGCCTTGGTATCCTTTTTGTTCCTTAAAACTTCTGAGATGAAAATTTTCTGAATATCTTGGACACACTTGCCCAGCATGGATTAGAGGCTTTAAGGGTCATGAAAGAGCATTATTCACAGTCACATTCGTGCCAGTTATGCTGGTGTCTCCCTGCTGCTCACAGCACCTGCTCGTATCAGGGACTGTGCTCCTCAGCTTTCAGCATCCCCATCACTTCTGTTATTTATTTGAAACATCAGTTCCAATTATCCATTTGGATATTTTAAACCTCAGTACTCATTATGCGTTCCATTTCATCCCAGGCAGCTCCTCATTCGGCATGGATCTGCCCATGGCTCTTAATGTGGAGTCTCTGGTCTGATATATTTGCCTTAGCAGTCTTTGCAAATGTGCACTCTGGTGCAGAAGCTCTGTAATAGCTATTTTCCAACTTTTTTGTCTTTGGAATACTCTAGTGGGGAAAAGGGCCAGGAGATCTGCCTCATTTTCTTCCACTGCTACTGTGTCACATATTCTTGCCACAGCGGCTGGCTAGTAGCATCATCAGTTCCCTACGTGCACACCACACAGGCGCGCCCACACGTGCACCCAGACACATTACCCGTTAACAGCAAAGTGATCTGTTTGAATTCAAACCGGTTCTTCACTTTCCATTGCCTACTTAGAATAAATTAGAGAAAAAGACCAAACTTCTTCCAATGGCACGCAAGTTCCTGATTTCTAACATTTAGCATTCTCTCACTGCCTTCTTAGACAGTTTTGTTTTGTTTTTAATCTGCCTTAGGTTCTTTCTATTTGCTGTTCCCTCTGAGTAGAAAATTAGGCTTTCAAGTCTTCCTATGACACATTTTTGTTTGTTTTTGTTTTCTCCACCATTCACACTCAGCACAGAAATTTCAGTCTCTGGATAAGCCAATCTGAATTAGGCTACCCTCAATAACCTAGGCATTTACTCTCATACCTCCTGTACTTCTACTTCAATGGCACTAACATTTCTGAAATTGCCATGCCTACTTTCTTGGTATCTCCTTTCTTCCTTTGATTGTTTTTACAACCTTGAGCGCCTGAAATGTATTAAATGTATCTAATACAGTTTGTAGCAGGAAAGAAAACAAGAAAGAGAGGAGAGACAAGGGTAGAGAGTGGAGTTCTGGAGGCTAGGGGAGGAGAGGAAGGAAGGCAGACAACCTATTAAAATAAATTAATTATTTATATTAAATTTTCTATTCTCATGGATTTGTAGAGCTGGGATGGACCTTAAAATATCTTGAAGCCCTGTAATCTTTTTTGGGGTTCCCTGAAAGAATAATATTGTGTTATTTTCTTTATTTCACAAAACATAATTAAAATTTACCCATTATAGAGTCTCACATGCTAACTAAAACATCAATTTTCCTTGCTTAGCACTATAATTAAATTAACCCGGTGGTAGATTGGTTACCTCATGGTGATTAGAAGTGCTGATTAGCAGATTCCTTGATTTTTTTTAATAAACATACATTTCTTATTTTGAAAGTGATTCACTTTATTTGTAAGAAGAAGGGTTTTCCCCCAGAAATGTAATGAAGGTAGCATTTCACGATGAAACATTTGAGAAACACTAATTTTGCCCATAATCCTCATATGATAAGTGAGGGAACTAAGGCAAATCACCCACAATTCTATTCCTAGTTTCAGCACTTCAGCATAGTCAATGTGAACCCATAACAAATTCCAAAACACTGTTTTTCCTCACATTATATACAGCTAATCTATGAAGTGGTGTTAAAAATACATCATCAAAGAACAGGTATAAAGGACAGATGGACAAACCAAAGGTGGGGGGCAGGATTGAGGTAGGGATGGTTGGGCCAGGAAAAATGGAGACAGCTGTACTTGAACAACAATAAAAAAATTATTGTAAATAATTATATTCTGCAGAAAGAGAAAGTACAGATGTAGTCACATTATAAATAATCTTTAATCACTATGGATCATTTAACTGGGCTAACTCAAGAAAATACTATATATAATACTATATATAATTTATGTATATAATTTTAGGATTACAGAATAATATTTTCTGTATATTGTCCTCTCCTACAATGCTAATGTCAGTTTATGTTATTGACTGACTGGCATGTTATTTTTTCATCCTGATTTGTTTCAAGGCTTACCATCTGCAGTTTCATCTTAATGAAAATTTAAAAGTTATTTACCTGTATTTCAAAGTATTCTGCTCCCTATCAGGAGAGGAAGGACTGCACAGATTGGGTGACATTTAGGAGCAGAAATCATTTTTCTGAATGGAAAATGCCACTTTTGGTCACACGTCTGGAAATGTCGTCACAAACGAAGAATCACCAAGCTGACCATTTTTGCAGATAGGCTCTGTTGGCGAGCCTGTGGAGTCTGTGGGGTCTCTAAGAACCCCTGGCATCCACCAAATCCTCGGCAGCCTTCTAGTTAGTGGCTGGGATTCCACAGCATGAGTTTCAAAGGAGGTGCATTAGCCTTGCTGTGAAATATACTTTAAATCAACAAAAAATTCTACCTCTCTTTGAAAAAATTGATAAACCAGCTCCTCATAGGTGTGGCATTGAAAACTGACAACCAAGGGAAATGAATACAGACATTTCAGACTCGTGGGTTCAAAAGTCAAACTACTTGTCACTTCCCAGTTTGCTTTAGAAATGCCTCCTGGTGACCACATTTAGGAAACGTTGAATCTCAAGAATGCTTTTTATATTTTCCATCTGCAAAATGAGAATACAACCTGTCGTAGCACAACTACAATTTTTTAGAGAAACGTGTCTGATTCAGAAAAGAAATGAGAAAAAGGTGGTGCTGATAGAGTGAGTGGAATCAAGAGACTGTCTCTGTGGCTTCATGGCAATATCGAGAGATCTCCACATGCCTTGTACTGTATCTGCTGTACCAGCTTCCCATAGTGTACACTCCACCTGCAATTTCAGCCTAAATTATTGTGATTTCCTCTTTGCAGTTTATCTTTTACCACTGGTCTTTGATTTCTGGGAAATGGTCTTTGGTTTCTGGGAACTAACAAAAATCTGTCTTTCCTCGTGGCTTTTGTACATAGAACATACCCTATCTGGGCCACCGCTTCCCTGTATCTTCACCTTGGAAATCCCTGTGTATCTTTCTGGTCTTAATCTAAAATGTTTTCTCCAAAAGCTCCTCTTTATTAAATCACCCCCAAGACCAGATTCAAGCTTTTATTATATATTCCTATAAAGCTCTGTATTTCACTCATTGTGTCAGTTAGCCATGGCTTGCAAATGCCACTCCCAAGTCTTAGAGGCTTAAATCAGCAATTATTTATTACTTCTCACACTTCCGTTGCTTGGCATGCTGCATCTGTGCTCATGAGGTGGTTACATGAAGCTGGAGGTTGACTGTGCTTCAGGGTCCACTATGGTCTCACACATAGCACTGCTGATGGGGGGCACTTCAGTTCTCCTCCTTGTGCCGCTCAGCTTCCGGCAGGCTGGGCATCCTAGCTCGTGGCAGTCTCAGGGAAACTTTCCACGGCAAAGTTGGAAGCTATAAGCCTTCTTGCAAATGGGGCTCAAGAACTCACATCATATCACTCTTCTATACTCTTGGTCATAGTGAGTCACAAGGACAGGCCAGATCTAAGGGTGGGGAAATGGACTATGTCTTGATAGGAGAGAGTTGCGAAGAATTTTTGACTACATCTAATCTAACACACCAATATATTACAATTTTATTTTATTGTTTTTATGTTCCTCTGTTCACATTATCTCTCTCACTCATCAATGTATCATAGCATGTAACAGTGACTAGCAAACAGTAGGAGATTATATATGTTCATTGAATAAACAGTACATGGTGATATTGCTATTATTTTTTTATTTTTAAATGTGGAATTTATTCTTAAAACATAATATTACATTAAATGAAAATGCATACTACTTCATAGCACAGGAGACTGTAGAACACCGTTACAGACGCAGGGAAGTGGCCGATGCACAACCGCATGGAAGCAGGATGCCACCGAGGTCGAGAACACGAGCTATGGTATCTGACAGTTTGAATAAAAGTGCCACATCTGTCAGGTCTCATATTGTCACGCCCCACTCTTTCATTTTACTAAGGTTTGAGCTCAAATGTCACCTTGTGTTTCTCTACCTGCTGTTAAATTACCCTGTCCATTCTTTGCCTCTCCCACTTGAGTTCAATCTTTTTAGGGAACATACTATCCGTACTGCTCACCTCTGGGTCATTCAGTGTCTGGCACAGAGGGGGCGCTCAATAAATTCTTGTGAATAAATGCATGAGTGAAAGAACGAATGAGTGAGTGAATGAGGTGCCTAAGGCAACAAACCCTTGAATGTATACATCAGTGAGTGTCCTTTACCTCTGACTATATAAATTATAGTAACATCCTGCATATGAATGTTCAGAAGATTAGATGTAAAATATTTGCTATAGAGCTTGCATGAAGTAACAACTTGTTGGAGGCTATGATTCTTACAACTTCGCATCAGTGGGGAATAGTCGCTGAGGACTAATTGATTCCTGGGTGAAAAGTCTTCATAGTAAAGCATCTACTCTCTATGCGCAATAAAATGTGCATGCGAGTGAGGAAAAAGAGTACTCCCATGACATTTTTTGAAGATTGAAAAAGTCCTTGTAGATAAAAGTTAAGAACCAGAAATTTACAGAAGCTTTATTTATGTCAAAAAAGAAAAAAAAAGACCCAATTTTACAACATAATAAGAAGCCTCAGGGACGATGAGTCATGTAACTTGAGCAGTTGGTGATTTTCAAAAGATAAGTGAAATTAGATTAGTAAGAACTGCTTTATGAGAGAAAAACTATAATAGTTAAAGGGGGAAATAGAACACAGTGGCATCATGTCAAGCTGAAAGTCAGTTATTTTTTAAAAAAGACTGTTGGTTTATGGTGTGCATATTTGCTGTAATTGCAAGTTAAACAGTTGTGAAATTTAATTTACAAACCTGTATATGCAAGAAATATCACTTTGTTCTCTTCAACTCGAATGAATTAGAGAGCCCCCATTGCACTTGCCAGGAGGAACATTCTCTCTAGGTCATTGGAGTGAAACTAGAAACATTGGTACCTGCTTCTTCTCTTGAGTTGCACAAGAATCCAGGGGTCATTGTAGTCCCTGGACAGTGGGAAGAAAGGCACCCAACCGCCCTGTAGAAGCACACGTTTCCCATGAAGGCAGAAGAACTTGTGCTTCCAGGGCAAGCCATCATGTGAACTCTTAGCCAAAGTCCAGGTTCTGGACCCTGCCATTTTCTGCAGTGCAGCAAGGAGGGTGTGCGTGTCATTGCCTCACCTACATTTCTCACCTCTGTCCTGAGTCGTTGCGCAGTGTCTATGACCTGATGCAATGCCCTGCAGAGACCTAGACTGTCAGGAAACAAAGGCTATGGAGAGATCTTAGAGCAAGTCTCCCTTTAGCCCCATAGAACCATTTACCCCTGAGGCCAGGACATTCAAAGCAGCAGATGGAAAAGGATATGTGTAAGGAAAGGAGGCAATGAGAAAGAAATGCAATGAAAACAAAACATTAAAAACATTACATGTTGATTCAGACACGAGTTTACATGCTGTATTGTATTAGAGGGGATAGAGAGAAATGTACTAATTCACAGTGTAAGACTGTGGTTTGGGATTACGCAGTTTGGACCCAAATCCTATCTTTTCCACTTAATAGCAAAATGAGTCAGTATCTGTTTTGAAACTGCTCTGAGTTTTATCATAGGTATTTTTGAGAATGAAATGAGTGAAGGCTGTGTCTTGAATATCATAAATGCTCAGTAAGTATTGGTTGCTCTTTATAACATATTTAAATAGTTCTGCTATCTAGTCATTTGAAGTAAACATGTTGGAATGTCAAATACGATTAATAGTGTCTTAATTACCTCTCAGAAATTTGGGAAGATAAAAAGAAACCATTCCACATACAGGAGCAAGCCTCCATCATCCTTCCTTATTTATTTATTTATTTATTTATTTATTAATTATCATTCAGTTACAGTTGTCCCTTTTCCCCATCGATCACCCCAGCACACCCCACTCTCCATCATCCTTTTGAGAGTTAAAAGTATACCTCAGGAAAATGATTCAGTAACCATATTATTGCCTGTAATTGGAATATACCAAAATTATTCAGGTGCTTATAAAAATTCCAGATATGCAAAACCACTTAAATGAGTAAGAGAATTTCCTTTGATTTAATTAACATTTTTCATCAGGAAGTCAGCCAATTAAACTATACATGAATGTACATGACCTTGATCAAACAAAACACACTCAAAAAATTCTTTTCAGAATTTTGTTTTTAATATATAGACCATAAGTACATCTATATTTTATATATGATTATACATACACACCAATATACCCACAAACACATATATAGATATATACCATATATATGTATACATAGTATCTTTGTAGATAGTATCTATAAGCCTCTCCTGTCTCATATAAATACAAGATATATATCTCATATATGTATAATTTTCATTACATATCTCAATATGTCTAAATTTCAATTTACACATGAAAAAGTGTAAGGAAGAGAGAGATAGAAGTGGGTTTTTTCTTTTCCATTCTGTATTTTCTATCATCTGAAAAAACAAGAATGGGAAAAAGAGTAAGAAGTAAAATGACTTACTCGACAACTAGAGAACAGTCACCTTATGGAAGATTTATGGTCATTTCCAGGGCTCTGATACAATTCATTCTTGCTGCAACTATGTTCAGTGCAAGTATTAATGGATTAAAGCGTTGTTAATAAAGCTGGCGTGTTTCCAATGTCCTGTTGACCTTAACATCAAAAGCCATTTTTTTAACCAGAAAAGTATGTTTATTCAGAAACAGCAAATAATTGCAATTTGGCACAAGCAAGCTATAGCAGAAGCAAAAGTCCAACAAGCAACAGAGGGGAATGTTAGTTTATGGAGAAAAAGGAGGAAATTGGAATGAGTTGTTTTAAATGAAAGACCATTGGAGAAAAGGGAGAATTAAGGGAGACGGTGGTTTCTCATTGGTAGAGTT
The DNA here is from genome assembly GCF_022682495.2 of Desmodus rotundus. Lineage (NCBI taxonomy): Eukaryota > Metazoa > Chordata > Mammalia > Chiroptera > Phyllostomidae > Desmodus > Desmodus rotundus. The sequence goes on from NC_071394.1 coordinate 18,484,110, forward strand.
GCCGGGAGAGGTGATTTCTTGTAGGAGATGCAATGTACGTCTTTTCTTGTTGGGGCCTGTAACTGACTATTCTCTTCTGTTTATTCCACTGCCGGGGACTGTAATCAACAATTCTTCCTGTGATTGAACATCCGCTGATACTGTGTGAGAGCTCCCCCTTCTGGCCTCCCCACTCCATGGTAGTGAAGCTTCATCTCCATATAATGCTCAGTATGCATTTTCTCCCTCAAACATAAAACATGTTTTATACTGAATAAAGGGCTAAACTAGAGTATTTACTCATTTAATACTAAAATCATTTAAATGCGAGTGTAATAACAGGCCTTCACATACCTCATTCAACTTGTCTTTATTTCTTATTTCATTAAAAAAAAATACTTGCATGGATTTTGTCTAGTTGAACTTGTGATGACATCATGCCCACTCTCTGGCATTCCATAAGTTTTCACAGGATGAATCAAAACATACTTAAATTAGAAGAATCAATGTTTATTTATTGTTTGTCCTTGCATGCAGGAAATTTTCAGCTTGTCTGTCGGAATCACTTTCAAAGTCAGGTTTCCAGAAAATACCCAGAATTCCTGGTAGAACATGAATTTCAGATAAACAATGGATAAATTTTTATTATAAATATGCCCCAAGTATTGTACAGGTCATACTTACAGAAAATGTTGTTTATCTGACATTCAAATTAACAGTAATATACATATTTTACAAAGCCAGCAACCCTGTTCCAAGGGCTCACAGTCATGTGGCTGAGTTAGCTACATGTTGGGCCTCCCATTAGTCCATGTATCTGTAATGTCCTCTCAATATTACAGTGATTACAATCTTCTAAAATAAGTTTCGTCATATAAACCTCCTGCTTACTATCTGTCATTGATACCTCATCTTTTCAATTTAAGTTGATATTTTTCCATCTCAAAACATCGGTCCCTGGCTATTAAATCTGCTATGGCTCTTTTAATTTCTGCAAAGCAAATAATTTGCAATTTCCTGAGCATGTCTTGCCTTTTCTCCACACATTCCTTTTTTCTAAGCTGTTACCTGTGACTAGATGTTCTTTTTATACTTCATGCACCAAAAAGTGCTCACCTTTTAAGCTCAGTCCCAATACCTCTGCTAATAAAAAGTTTTCCCTGTTTTTGAAACACAGCTAAGAGCTTGCCAACTGTATTATCATAGTTCTATGTGTATTCTTTATTGAATATGACACATAGCTCTGAATTTTTATCCTTTTAATTTTTATTTATTAATTTTGGGGACAGAGAAAGGTAGATTTGTTGTTCCACTTAGTACTTAGTTTTGCATTCTTTGGTTGCTTCTTGTATGTGCCCTGACTGGGGATCGACCTTGGCACACTGGGATGATGCTCTAACCAACTGAACTACCCAGCCAGGGCAGCTCTAAATTTTTAAATTCTTGGTGGTTTACTATTTAAACATGTATACATATTATGTGTGAAAGTATATGTGTGTGTGTTTGTATACAGTAGTTGGTTAACTCATGTTTGTTAGATAGAAAAGAGGGAAGATGGAACTTACTAAGTATTAGAGTCACATTTAAAATGCTACTGAAAGGCAGAATAGGGAAAAACTCTCACTTTCCTTGGTGTAGAAAGAATGGGGAATGGAAAGATTCACTAAGTATACCACATTTGCTTTCTCTGAAATGAATACAAGGCCAGGTTTCTTTTTTCCAGCATCTACAAAGATGTAAAAGCACAAGTCCTTTACTCAAACCCTTTGTTCATAGTTTACTCTAATTTTTCCTGTCTTTCCAAGTAACTTTAAGTGAGATGGAATTTCTTTGTACTTAAAACACACAGTTATGTGTCTCTTCCCCAGGGAAGACATGAGTAAATGAAGCTCTAGTGAACCTTCTGATTTACATAACTCAGAGGATCAAACTCTGTACTCCTAGAGAGGAAAGTGTCAGAGAAAGTTGGAAAGTGTCAGAGAAAGTGTCAGATGTCACAGCGATGACTGTGAGATCCTTCTCAGCCAGATCTCCTCATTTTATCTATCAATTTTAACACCATCGAGTTCCATAATCCAACTAAAGAACCAAAACATACTTGAAGCCAAGCATTAATGTATATCTCAGACATCATGGCTATAAGCATTCATCCTCGGTTTTATTGATGGCACTACAGGATATTTTTAAACTACTGTCCTGAGATAAAATTATTCTTTGTGAAAAGGAAATTGGCAGAGTAATACATGAAGAAATATAAAGGTTCACCTCTCGATATGAACATATATAAATATCACAACATATATTTAAGGCCCAGATACATGATATATAATGGATTTACCTTTCAGTTAATGGTAACCTTTGATGCTAAACTTTGTAGATTGTTACCATTTCTGAATTTTTTTTCCTTTAACATGCTACTTGTCTAAGCCAAGAATGGTATTTATTTTTAAGCAGATCACTCCTGCTACCAATTAATTAGCTACTATAGAATAACAAGTGTTTCAAAGAGTGTATGAAACTAAGGAAACTGACACTATTTTGGCTTGAGTTTCTTATTAAGTTTCTCTATTTCAGTATATTCATGCTATTGCTCACCAGTTGCTCAGCAACCTTTCCACAATCAACAACATAATTGCCTTTTCTTCAGAATGCCAGCCCTTTCCAATCTGCCCACGCCTCCATTATAACCCACCTGTTAATAATAATGCAGTTTTTCCCATCATATAACACTCTCATAAGATCAGATATCAACCGATGATAAAGGCCTCCACAATGATCTTACAGCAAGCTTGACACTCCTCCCGAAAACATGTATTTCTCAATCTGCCCCTGGTGCTACTTTAAAATAAACTCATTCAAATGAGATAGTTAAGCAATCGCTGTAGCAGGTAGTTCTCTCAACCAGAAAGATATTTTTCTAATTGTAAGAGAATAATCTTGAGAGAGTAATACCTAAGAGAGTATCTTCATGGTAGCATTTGCGCCCACAGACAGAAAAATGTGGGGGTAAGGATAGCTCCTTGCTTCCCTTTAAATCATACCATATATATTATCCCAGCATTGTGTACATTTTATAATTTAGGAATTAAAAAAGAGGAAGAGTTACAGTTAATGAAAAATGACAAAACACCGGCTTCCCCAAACTAAAAGGTTGTTGTAGAATTAAATAGAGGATAAACATGGGTACAGTCAGGTAGTCAAGGTAAGCTGACTCAGGGACATGGTCAGCTAGGTTGGGGGTAAGCCCTTCCCTTATTTTCCCTTTCCGTGATGGTCGGTACAAAGCATAACCCCACTGGCTCTTTTCCCCTACTGCTTTCTGTTCTCTCCTTCACCATTAAAATATTTTCATTATAAAACATTTTGGAGGAAAAGGGTGGCTGGAAAGGGAAGAGAAGGGGAATGCTACCCTCCTTTGAGAAAATAAAAATGGAGTGATTTGTAAATTCTTGGGTGTTTCTTCCTCTCTTTTGTTTACTTCTATCAACCACATGGAACATAAATTGCAGTTACATTATAATTATGTGATCTTATATTGTTTGAACACATCCAGACAGGTTCCGTTTCTTATAATTACATAATTATAAAATTATATAAAAATTTATATAGCATATACAACACATTTGCTGCATATATCATACGTGATATGGCATAATTGATATGTGTATACATACTTTTGACTAAGAGAGTAATCATATACTTTCTGAAATGTTTGATTTTTTTAATATTTTACTTAGATAAAGGTATTTATAGTTGGCCTGTGGAAATTTCAAAATTCAGAATATGAGTACTTTATCTTCCATGTAAACAACTTGGCATTAGTACATATTTTATTATTTTCTTTTTTGTTTATTTTTTATTTTATTGTATTTTTCATTACTATATAGTCCCCTTAACATCCCCCCCACAATCACCACACTGTTTTCCATGTTATGAGTCCTTTTTCCTTTTTGCTCAATTCTCCATCCTCTTTTCTCCCCCCCACCCTTAGCTGTCATCCTGCTCTCCATCTATGAGTCTGCTTCTGTTTTGTTTGTTAGTTCAGTTTGTTCATTAGATTCCATATATGAGGGAGATCATATGGTGTTTGTCTTTCTCTGACTGGCTTATTTCACTTAGCATAGTGCTCTCCAGGTCCATCCATGCTGTCACAAAGGGCAAAACTTCATTTTTACGGCCAAGCAGTGTTACATTGTGTAAATGTTCCATAGTTGATTCATCCACTCATCTACTGGTAGACACTTAGGCTGCTTCTATTTCTTTGCAAGTATAAACAATGTTGCAATGAACATAGGGACACTTATGTTCTTTCAAATTAACATTTTGGGTTCCTTCAGTTATATTCTCACAAGTGGGATCACTGGGTCAAAAGGCAGATCCATTTTGAATATTTTGAGGTATCTCCATTCTGCTTTCCACATTGGCTGTACCCGTCTGCATTCCCACCAACAGTGCAAAAGGGTTCCTCTCCCCCACATCTTCATCCTCACTTGCTTATTGATTTATTGATGATGGCCATTCTGATGGGTGTGCGATGATATCTCATTGTGGTTTTAATTTGCATTTCTTGGATGATTAGTGATGTTGAGCATCTTTTCATGTCTATCAGCCATTTGTATGTCCTCTTTGGAGAAGTGTCTATTCAGGTACTTTGCCCATTTTTCAAATTGGGTTGTTTATTTTTTTGGCATTGAGTTTTGAAATTCTTTATAAATTTTGGATATTAACCCCTTATCAGATATTTCAGCAAATACATTCTCCCATTCTGTGGATTGTCTTTTTACTTTGCTGATTTTCCTTTGCTGTGCAAAATTTTTAGTTTGATATACTCCCATTTGTTTATGTTTTCCTTTGTTCCCCTTGCCTGGGGAGATATATTGGGTCAAATATTGTTAAAAGCTATGTCCGAGTTTTGCTGTCTATGTTTTCTACAATTTTTATGTTTTTGGCTCTAATATTGAAGTCTTTGATCCTGTTTGAATTTATTATGTGGTGTAAGAAGGTGGTCTAGTTTCATTTTACTGCACCTATTTGTCCAATTTTCACAACCCTATATACTGAATAAACTATCTTTAGCCCATTGTACATTGAGTATTTTCTATAATCATTTATTTACTCATAGTAGGTGTGGATTTAGTAAATGCATCATTAAATCTTGCTATCATTGGCTTCAGCTTAGATTGCAAATATTTATTGACTCACTTTTTATATTAAATAAGTAAGATCATTTGTACTTGATTAACAATAACAAATATATTTACAAAACTTAATATTGGTTTCTTATTTAATGCTTAGAAATTTAAATTGAAAATGTGACAAATAGGAACAAAAATATATAGTAATACCTCAATCAATTCAGAAGGATAATTTGTATTCAATCTCTTAGTTGTATGTTTAAATTAGTACATACCTGTTCATTTAATTAATCACGTTCATAGAAAATCTTTTACTTGTGTTACTGATTTTGTTTTGTTTTTTTACCGTATGAAGATCAATGTTTTTTTCAGTTTAACATCTCAGCAATCTGTAAGCAAGTGACAGCATTTTTGCATTGCCATTTAAAAGTTAAATTGGCCTCTGTTTTCTTTCTTAGAGGTGCATATATGTTATAATCAAGAGTATCTTATACTCATTTAATTAGATATTTTAAGATTATAATTACACATAGTTTCAACATCAATTCAGCATTTTAGTTTAAAATAAAAACTTTACAACATCAATATAGACCTACTCTTTAAAACTAAATGACAAACAACTTTTTTCAGGATTTGTTTACTTAAAGTTCTCCTAGTTAGAAAATGTTCTATTAGGTAACAAGTAATGAAATGAAAATCATTTGTATTTTACACTTGAAGGGTTACTTTCCATTTCAATTTACCAGTCTCTTCCTAAGTTAAATATTCATACTACATACACTTCACTAATTTATGCAATAAAATACTAGTCTATACAGGTTTTGGGATACTACAATTAAGAATATATAAAATGCAAAAATCTTATTTTGCCAGCCACAATTTGCTTTCTGAAAATTGTAACATGTAATAAAGCAGTGACTTTGTTTTAACTTACCTCCTCAAGTTTCAATTAATTTTCAAGAGACCTTGCCTATTTTTATATTCCTAGAAGTTTCATGTACTATTAAATAAAAAAGCAATGTACAAATTAAATTACATATGCTAAATTTTATGGGATATTTAAATTATTGCTCGAATAGAATTGTTTTATGAGTTGTATTTAAATTTTATTTTGATACTTTGCATATTTTTTTGCATGTTTTCATGTTTAATGTTTTGCATTTTCTTTATTAAATATCACAATACCCAAAATTATTAACTTAGAATTATTTTGTTAAACTTTCACTCGTGCTTTTTATTTGAAATAATAAAATTAATGGATCAGCATATATGGTTTTATATAAATAACATGCCAAGCATAAATACCTAAAATGTACTTCTTAGAATATGCAATTATCTTTTACTGTACTTATATAGTAATATGTACATATAGGGCCATCCACTTAAATCTCTAGCAACATATTCTATTCTTTAATTCTGTGATGAATTAGACAATAATTACAGGACAAAGTAGCATATTTTAAATATATATACAATACTTAAATCAAAAAATTCAAAATCAATTATGACATGAGTATTTTGTATACTTTCTAAATGACACATTTATAAATGGCTTTTCATTAGTTATACTTAGTCTCTTACAGATATTCTACTGAAATAAAAAGCCTTCAAAAACATACTTTTCATTCATAAAAAACCTAAATTTAATATTGTAAATATTACTATTCAACAAATTTGCAAGTTTACATGTACTATGTATGTCATTTTCTGTTATCATAATTCCAAAGATGACATGTAGTTATGATTTCTAGAAGCATGCTTATATATGTAATCCATTTCATTTATTTTTTGTTATATTGGGAAATGTGTTGTTAAAGGATATTAATAAACATATTTTAGATGTGTGTTTATATTGTAAACATTTAATTTTATATATCTCAAGCAATTTAATGAAAGAATAATATAATTGTGATAGACTACATCTTGTATACATGATTTCATTTCAAATGAAGAATGGATTTTCTGAATGTACGCTATTTTCCTTAATTTTTTGTATGTCTTATAAGCATTTAACACTGTGCTATTAAATATAATGTTACAAAATTGTGTAGCCTCCCTAAAAATTTTTAAAGAAAGTAAAATATATATTTAATTTTGGATAAGCTATATTACATATTTACCATTGGATTGTTGCTATACTTAATTCTAAGATTTTTTCCAACAATAACTACCTTATAGAACAATTATGTATGCAAAATGTTGAGTGTTTTTCAGTTGTTAAATGGTACATTTTGACTAGTGAGAAGTCTCTTTCACACATTGCCAATTTAAAGTGGTACCAAAATCAGTATTCTAAATTGGTTTACATTTTAAATTACATGATTATATCATATATAATATGACTACATGATAGAGGATGATTTTTTAATAAAGCAAACCAGTATTATTTCTTTATATTTCCACTATATATATCAAACATATCTAAACAAAATCAGATGTACTTTTATTCTTGACCTTATAAAATATAGCTACTTTTTACTCCATTGAAATCTGAACATTCTAAGTAAGCCTATTTTACACTAACAATGAGCTTTCATGTTTTGGGAATGATGACAAAACATCTTAAAGTTACTCTTATTACTTATCTACAGATCCCACACTTTTTCAAAGTGATGTTTTTGAAAGTTAAAAACAAAATTTTCAGTTTTTTCTTCCTTTGCAATTACCTTTGATTCATTATATTGTTTGAAATACTACTTGGCCATGTTAAAATTATAATCATATTTTATTTATGAAATTTATCTCCTTCATTACTGTTAATATCATTGTAGCATTGTTATTAAATCAATTCATTAACTTATTATTTCTTTTGAGAAATATTTCTTAAGCATCTACTATGTACCAGGCAGCATACTAGATGTGATTCAGCAGTGACTAGAATATGCAAAAGACAGCCTTCAGCGAGCTTGCCTCCTAGTATGGGGAAGAGAAAATGCAAATAAAAACTATAAATAAAGCATAACTATCTGGTTGAAGTATAGTGTATAGATGGTTAGATTGTTGTTATTGGAGTAATGGGGTTTTCAATGCTTTATTTGAACAGTATACCCTGTTACACACTCTGATTAAGAAAATAGTACTTACTGTGCTTAAACAACAATTAAAAAAGAAAAAAATGCAGATTGAGGCAGAAAAGTCAGTAATGCTGACCCTTTATTTAAAATTTTGATATCTGAATAATCAATTTTTGACATTAATTTAATTTTTTAAAGATAATCATATTAAAATACTTTGTCTTAAAAAAAGAAAATGGTACTTAATCACCATCACTATTAGTCAGAAATAGAGCTCTGTTACTGAAGATTTTAAGATTGGGGTCGCTCGCAAGTCCTAGGTCTAAATGCTACCAAAGATCAGTTTTAACTCTCAGATTTGGTCAGGAAATGCATTCATCGTCTGTGTCTTCAAGAAAATGGATTTGGAATTGGCCTGTAGGTCTTAAAGATTAATTATAGAAGGAATCTAGACACATTTCCCAAGAATTACCAGAGATTCATTGACCTAATACAAAAGATCATTTGGGTTTAGTTGTAATGACCTTCTTGATGGACTATAATAGCTATTCAGTTTACTTTGTTAAAGCTAGGAACACTGAGATTTGAGACAGGGCACAAATTTCAATTTTTATATACTTTTAGATTATATGTGACAACATGTTTATAGTTACATGGTTTCCTTTTTAAAATTAAACCTAAATGCCTGGAAATTATCATGAAGTTCTGAAAAGTTTTAAAATAGTAGCTTTTCATTCTATTTTCATGCTTTCTTTAAAAAATGGAAGGTGTAGTTAAATTCCTCAAGAGAATTACATGGAACAGGTCAGGTAATTGTTTTTATGGTAATAAGTAAGAACATGAGCATCCCAAAAGTCTGATTAGCGTGAGGTCCATACCTGAACATCAGTAGTGTAAGCATAGTTATTTCTTAATTATGTCATTAAAGAAAACCTTTGCCAAATATTAGTTTAGTAAGTAATACTGGCCAATTTACATAAATAACATTAATTGAGTAGATTCTAATCTTCACAAAACACCTTGCACGTTTGACTTCCTTGTTGACTTTCAAACAGAGACCAGCAGTATTTGTCTGCTGAGCACCTGTCCACAGAAGATGGAAAAGGCAGAGCATGCTCAAAACACGTTAGGTGACATAGCTATGTTCTTCTTGGGGAGTGGTTAAAATATCTCTGTGTATTTCTGTCTAAAATTGTAATTATGTTGTGGACAGACGCTTTAAAGGCAGTTTATTGAGAAGGCACGTAGATGAAGGCATATGCCACTCACTGGCTTTAAAAAAATATTCAGAAGATTTCTAACCTGGACCTGACTGTTATTTGTAATTAGAGGGTGTACCTCCAAAATTTAATAATTTTTTTGTAAAGCATTTTAGCTGTCAAGATTCTTTGAAATGTATCTTCATTCAGTTTCATGCTTCTGTTATAAGGATACTTTTTAAAATTATGTAAGAATTATTTACTATCCAGGACAATCTTTTAAAAGGTTTAAGTCAACAGAAAAAAAAGAACTAATTTGGTATCTTTAAAATGTATTTTAAATTATAGTAAATTTTTAATAATAAAGTTAAAAATGAAATATATATATATAGTAAATGCTTATGAGATATTGAGAAATTATGAACCATTTAAAAATGTTTTGTATTAAATATTCACAGTAATATACTTAATTTTCAATCACTTCTAAATAAAATGATTTGTTTGATAATAGTTGAAAATTGGTGAATCTCAAATTTTACTTTAAAATAGAGAAAAGTATTACCCAAATTCTAAACAGCTCACCACGTTCTAATGCATATATAGCTTATGAGACTGAATATTTTATCATGTTGACTGCTTTCCAGCAAATAAGATTAATATTTACATGGAGCAGATATTTCAAAGTTTCATTTTTAAAAATCATTTTGTTTTCATTTTTTCTTTGATTTTTAAATTCTTTCTTCATTTGCTTGTCTTAAAATAGATTATTTTCATGTTTTTTACCAGAAATTGTGAAGAAAGATGCACTGGCTATTCAAAGCATTCTTTTGAGAAAAGTGTGGTTACATAGTTACTCATTCTATCAAAACTTGTCACTTGCTTGACATTTGATGCTAAAATTCATCTGTCAATACATAGCAAAGAAGATTGATTCAGGGCCACATAAGTGGTTTACTATTTTACCTTTCCCCTGCAATTGTATTATAGTTAAAATGTGATGTATTTATGTGTAATATCGATCCATAGGTTGATTGATACAAACCAACCATCAGATCTGGTTGCTTCACATTTTAGTGGTGTGTTTGTGTTATGCCTCTTAATGTTGATTATCCTTAAGGTAATAGAAGGGAATATGATTTATTAAATTTATCAGAAAAATATAAACACAATTTAAAAGAAAAAGTTAGCATCTAGTGCTACTGTGTCCCACAGGTTCTTCTACATTGACCCACACTACCTCCACTGGTGAGTTAGAGGAGCATAACAGGACTGCCACTGGTGCTATTGCTGTTGCTAGCACATCTGCAGATGTTACTGTATCCAGTGTTACAGCTGTCACCATCCATAGACTTTCCGAGGAACAGCGAGTGCAAGTTACGAATCTCAGAAATGCAGGTCTGGACCCCAACACGTCCAAGGACGGGCTCCCTCCTCATCCAGCAGATACACAGAGTACAAGGAGAAGACCAAGAAATGCTGAACAGATAGAAAGAACTAAAGAACTTGCAGTTGTTACTCATAGAGGTATTGGACGTTATTTTCCTTGTGCCCATTTAGTTACAGCCAGAGCTATATTTTGGTAATGATTTCTAATTAAGAGAATGAACTGAAAAACAGACAAGACGTAGGAAGGGAAAGACAGTTCAAAGTAGTAGCTGAAATATATAGATATCACTGCCAAAACTTGAGTAATATGAAGGCATAAAAATTAAAATACACAACAAATCGAAGTGCAATGGAAATGTTAAAAGGGGTGGGGGTAAAAGCAGAGAGAAAAGAGTGCATGGAAAAAGTAGTAAAAACAAGTACTAAATACCTACTGTTTACTACATACCAGTTAGGAGATTAAGATAACATGAAAATAAAATAGCCAGTTTCTGTTAATAAGTGCACATATTTACACATTGATGATTTATCCTATGTAGTAATTTTTAGTATTTGCATGAGATATTGTTGTTATATGAATAAATGCTAATTAATGATTGAGAAAATAGATAATTTGATTGGGAAAAATGGAAACGTTATGTCTGATGATTGTTTTGCGTAGCTTACTCTTCTATTTCTAAATTACCTATTCCCTGACCCAGGTTATTGCACTGAGAACAGATTCTCATTTTGAAAAGGTAACAGCTATTTATTGAGTTTATAGCTCCAAATTTAAATATTACTTAACTTCATAATTTAAATTTTAGACAAAAAATACCATAAAGCTAAATTATATACTGGTAATTTTCTAGTCATTTAATATTAGCCTTCCTACCTTACAGAAAATTAGGGAAAGTAGCAAGCATATTTTACTGTTTCTTGGTAGCAAGTTTCATTTAGCAGTTTAGGGCAAAAAAATCAATGTAGTGCCAAAAAATAAGTGCATTTCATTAATAGCAATATCTGCATCAATGGAAATATTAATTGAACATATTTTAAATCCAAATATCTACTCCAACTCTGTTTCCAACTCATTATCCTATATTTTCTAAAGTAGTTATGGTTTATGTGGTATGGTGGGCATGGTTTTTGCAGAGCATGCCATAAATAATAAAAAAAAACATTCATTGCTCCCCAAATTTCTAAATTGCAGTTGGCTGACATCAAAGCAGTATTGTTATTAAAAATAATGTCAGCTTAAAATAATTTCCACATGTATGAAATTCCTACTGTGTACCTTGCTCTGATCTATGGGAAATAAAGTGAACTATTATATGAGCTCTTCCTTTAAGAGATGGAGATAGAGTAGAGGTCATAGAGAAGGCCATCTCGGTGATACAAGGAAGAGTTTCTGAAGCTTATGGCTGATAACGACACTCAAGAAGTTATAGGCTATGCAGGCAGTGAGTCACTTAATCAACATTTTACATAATCACTAGACATAATATAAAACTAATTGCTTAATCTAGATATTTTAGAGATAAAATAATTATTTTTCATCTATTATAGTCTCCACAATGTAGTCAGAATTCCCTTTTAAAAATGAATGATTCATCATATCACTCCACTGTGTTAAGGCTTCCAGTGGTTTCCCAATGATCTTAAGAATAAAATCAAGACTCGGTGACAACCCACAGGAAACTCATGACCTGGCTTTGGTCCACATCTCTGAATTTGTCTCATGTAACTCTCACAGTCTCAGTCTCTCTCTCTCTCTCTCTCTCTCTCTCTCTCTCTCACTCTTTGCCAAACAGAATCTTTTTTTTTTTTAATTTGTCAAACTTCACCATGTTCTTCTCTACCTTAAGCTAGTTTCAGAATGTATCCCTTCTTTCTTGCAATCAGGTCATTCTAATTTCTTTTCCAAGTTTTAGCTTAAATTGTCACCTCCATGAAGTTCAGGTTTTTCTGGTATTACTCACTGTTATATCCCGGACTTTCGATCAGCAGCCCTAGACTTGTCCTGTAAGAGTTAAGTTCTTTGCGTTAAGGAGTAGATGGGTCTTGTTCGTGTTTCATTCCTAGACTTTAACTTCTGACACATGGACATATTTAGATATTTGCTATACTAATGAATAACTATCTGTAATTTCACCTCACTTAAAAGATATAAAATTATATTCCACTATAATCAAATATTTGCATATTTCAGAATTAATGATAACTACTTCATTTTTTCACAGTTATAAAAAAGACCAGCATTTTTTGATCCCTGTTAAAGGCAACAACATTTTCATTAACCCACAATAATACATTGCTTTTATTATATTAACACTTCAACCTGGATATAAATGCCTTGCCTGTAGCTCTTATACATTGATGAAGTCAAAAGAAATTTATAATTAAATATGAGAACTCTATAGTTAATGGATTTCATATGAATAAATATCAGTGTAATAAAATGGGTATTATTTTACTGAAATTAATTACTCTGTGACAGGAGGTCACAGCAGCATCGGTGCCTTTGATGTCTGAGAGCCCATACTGTCACGCCTTGTGTGATAATTTAATATTTTCATCACTTTTTGCTATTCACACTGCAGTTAAACTTTTATTTTATGGTGTTTTTAATCATTACTAATTTCTTATTTATTATTAATAGCCTGAGGCAAAGTACTTATAGTTTCCATCAATGTCACTAAGAACAAAAAGAAGACCTGGGCACTGAAGTGGCAAATAGTATTCGTACTTGTGTGTGAGTGTGGGCTCAAAATCTATGTGTTAATTTATGGTGCATTACATCTTAATCACTATAACTAGTTAGGTTATTATAAATAACAGCTGCTCCATTATTAATCTGAAAAACTTAGAATATCTATTAAAGATAGTTTCAATTCTCTGTATGGTACCGCAACTAATTTTCTTATTGTACTAGAGTTAGAACAATACCAAATCAATTTAAATTATCTTCTTAAAGAATTTTTTTTTTGCTTTCTACTTGTTCTCAGTAAAAGAACACCATTTTTTATTTTCACCATTTAGAGTCTTTTGACACTGGAATAAAAAGAAGCAAAAAGGGAATGAAAATACTAATAAATAATATTGTTTTAGATCTTCTTTGAACTGTGTATTGTCCCCACACTGCAGTTTCCCAGATTAGTGCCCAGTAGTTCTCGGAACAAGAATTCAATTTCTATTGACTCGATTTTAGTCTACTTTGCCACCTACTGTGAGTAAGATCCTGGGCAGGTCACAGAATTATTTATTGGAAGTCAATTTCCATATCTGCAAAATAGTATCATAGTTCATACAACATTATGATTATTAAGATGATTAAACATGTGTAATTGGGTGGAAGTGTCAAACATTTGGGTAGTTCCTTCCAACTGAATGGAAAAACCAGAACGCCCACCATCTCTGTTTAGTTTTGAGGTCAGAGACCAGGCTGAGACTCCACTCTGCCCCCTGTTAGCTATGTGATCTTGAACAAAACCGGGCACTCACAAAGCTGCACGTTCTTAGTAACCAAGGATACCTGCCTCAAGGGGGTTGTGTGAAAAAATGTAGCACAGATGCTGACTTGTGTTCAAAAAATAGCAGCTGTTCTTAATTTTATTATTATTTACTAAATATGTTTAACTGGCTTTGAGCATGACAATGTACTGGGCAGTTAGGGCTGTAACAATGCACAATGCAGGCGATGCCATCCAGTAGTCTGTATGGCATTTCAAAAGAGTAGTTACAAATTTATTCTGGGAAACACTGTCTTATCAGTATTTTTCAAATAGTACCAAAGTAAAGTAGGATGATTACCTCTAAATATAAAAGTGAAGGAAGGCTTCAGAGAGGATATTTAAACTAATTCTTGAAAGGTGAATAAAGTGTTAAACTAGCAAGTTGTGTTTCTATCACTCAGACGCATTCAAAATGTTGGTAGATACTAGTGCTGAATAGAAATACGATGAGTCTATATCAAACTAAAGGAAGTGTTCAACTGTCCTTAAAGGAAGATTTATATTCGTATAAATAAACCTAAAAAAATATGTTTTTAGTTTATAAACTATCCTTATGTTTAAAATTAGATAACATAATATCTAGTGATATTTAAATTTTTATCAGAATAGTTTGTTGCCTTACAATATGCCTTTCATAGTAATAAATATGGAATTATTTGTTAATATTAACATAAATGCTTTTCTCAAAAAGTCCTAAGTCCATTAGTTCAATATATAACACTAAGATATCAATATTTCAACTCAAAGGTGTCTTAAAATAGCAGGTATTATGTGATGATATGATTTAAAAACTGTAAGTGCCCTATATTACTAAATTTATATATCTTAGAATTAGATGCAGTCTTTCAGATCATCTAATGTAACACCATTATTCTGTAAGGAATATTATGGTCTGGCAGAGCCTTATGAAGACTTGGCCATCATATTGCTGGACTACTAGTATTCATTCACTCTTTTATGTATTCAAAATTCACAGGATCCAAGGTATGCAAAGCTTGTATTAGGTTAAATTAAGGCTAAAGTAACACAGATGATGAGCACAGTTGGGTTTTCTTCCTCAGGAAGGTTATAGTCATACCATCTCAAAAATAATCATTAATGTGTGTTTTACTTCAAAAAATTATTTTAGCATTGTTTATCTTGTGTATTGTAATAGAGTGACATTTCTTTCTTTTTCCTTTTCTTTTATTTTTTAATGTGTGGACAAATTCTGTCAACTGTTAATGAACAGTCTTGGTAGTTTCTGTTTTCAAGTAAAAATGTGGACATATTCTCTAAGAAAGTATATATATAAATTCTTTTTAAAATTGTGCTTTGTGGTAGGAACTTAACTAGATGACTGTAACATCTGTGGTGTTCAATACATGTTATGCATGATCATTTATAGCCCTTGCTGCTGTTTGTTCTTACACAGTGTAGTCAGTCCTTCCATACTGACTGTACCCTGTTTCATAGTTTGCCTTTCAATAGTGCTAACAGGGTTTTAATTTAATTTATGAAGTAACATGAAATTATGTTTAACTGAAATTGAATATGATATAGAGCCCCCACCCCCCACCAATAATGACATCTTAAAAGAAAGCCTACTTTTCCCTGGCTGATGTGGCTCAGTGGATTGAGTACTGGCCTGCGAACCAAAGGGTCGCTGGTTCGATTCCCAGTCAGGGCACTTGCCTGGACTGTGGGCCAGATCCCCGGTTGGGAGGTTGGGAGTGCGAGAAAGGCAACCACACCTTGATGTTTCTCTCCCTCTCTTCCTCTTTTCCTTCCTCTCTCTCTAAAATAAATAAATAAATCTTTTTACAAAATTTTAAAAAAGAAAGCCCATTTTAATCAGTTTTTAAATAGAACTTTTTATTATTTTCAGGTAAGAATGGTAATTCATCATAAAACCATTAATTTTACATCAGTGACTTTAAAGCAAACAAAATCAAGGTTGTTGTGTTTTTCATTTTTTATCATAAGTAATTTTTTGAGCAAGCTCATCTGCACTTTTACATTGCTCAGCAAAAAAGGGGAGACAGCCGCCTATCAGACACAGGTCTACACTTCATTCACAGTGTATTTCAGAAGGGAAATTTTATAATATGTGTAACTTTGTTGAAAAAACTAGGCTGTAATGTGAAAAAATCTCTACTTCGTGAAAATAACAGTTTTGGGGGGGTCTACTATGTGCTTTTCATGAATAGGCTATCTGGCTACATGTAAAATATATTTTAATATTTTTAATTGTTTGCAAGCAACTGATACTGTGTTGCAAAATTCTATTAATACTTTCATAGAGTATTAATCTGTAAATCCAAACCATCTTCTTTTAAATCTTCATAAGAACTATCACCATGGGGAAGTTAATTTATGGATGGCTGCTTAATGCATACTGATATATGTCTATCAGGTATCAGGATTTTATTGAACATGGTATCTTTGTGCTAAGCATGTGATGAATTCAAAAGAAGTATAAAATATGGTCTCTGTTTTGAAAGGAAAAAGCAATACAGAGATAATTTATTGGTCAATTTAAGAGAAAAATTGCTACAGCATGAGAATGACATGGAAGTAAGGATGAGTTATAGCTGTCTTCAACTGTGTGATATGTTGTTATATGTAAGAGAAATCAAACCTGTTCATAGTTGTAGAAGTTCGTGTACAGAACCACTGAAGATGCAAGTAATTTACTATAAAATACAATCTTCTCACATTGAGTTTGGTTCAAATATAGTAAATTCCTCAATCACTAATAAGATATTAAAGAATAATTTCATGGTAAAATGGGGTATTTAGAAAGCATCTAAACATCAAAGAGTGTCGTAATATGATTGTCACTGTACCTTCTAATCCTAAGTGTCTATGAAGCTATTCAGAGATATTGTTTATTAATAATGTATTCATTATCATACATTTTCTCTTGATGTTTGAGTTGACAGGCACATCATTATGGTTATCTATTTAGCATAGTGCCAACGTTAAAATTAACATAAAAGTGGCCCATGATACCACCAAGAAGGTTAGAGATTGATGCTCCTCTAATCCCAGTAAAGGAGAACTCCATCATGTACATTTTTAGCTCAGTGCCCTGTGACTATATATTTGCTTTAAATTCCCAAAACACTCCATTTGAACATCTAATTCTAGCGTGTCTTTCAGATACTGTCCTAGACAAGAGTTATTTTCTTTAAGACCTACCTATCTATCTTCCTTTCCTCCCTTTCTCCTTTCTCCCTCTCTTCCTTTTTCTTTGTCTCCATCCTTAATTTTCTTTCTTTTATTTTTTTCTCCTTCTTCCTTTCCTTCCTTTTCTTCCCTTCCTTATTTGTTTGTTTCTTCAGCAAACATTGGTTATTTACTTACATGAGAGGCTTTCTTCCAATATTTGACTATAAAACATTGAACAAAATTAAGTAGACCTTGCATAGTTGAGTTTATATTAATGTGGGGAGAAATGAACTACAAGTAAATAAACAGATAACTACCTGATGGAAGCAATATCTATGCCAAAAATTAAAATAGGTTACACAATGTATGAGTGACTACCTTAGTTTGCATGGCCAGGAAAAGCCTCTCTGAGAAGTTAAAATTTAAACTGAGACCTAAACAACAGGAAGAAGACAGCCATGCCAGGACTAGAGGAGAAAGCATATCAGACAGAGAGAAGAACTAGCTGGTATAAGCATGAGCTTTGCTTGGGGAAAAGCAAGCCTAGTGTGCCTGGATCTCAGTGGACGCGGAGAGCGTGGTGTTGAGGTGGATACTAGCAGACCATACAGGTAGACCATATAGCCCATATGTATCAGACCGTATGGGTAGGGTAAAGAGCTGTATGTTGATCTAAATGAGATAAGAAGGCTTTAGCAAGGAAGTGATATTGTCTAATGGAACTTTTTAAAAGAAGTCATTTTAGCAGGAGATTAAAGAAAAACTGACAAGTAAATAGAGGCAGGCAGACGAATTGGTCGAGTAGACAGAGGTGAAATGAAGAGTTGATAGGGGCTTGGAGTCTAAATCCAGGACTGTGCTTCTCTCAAACTGCAACGTGAACCCAAATCACCTGGCAGTCTTGCCAAAAGGCGGATTGTGACCTGATGGGGTTGGGGTGGAATCTTAAATTTTGCATTTATAACAAGATTGCAGGTGATGCTGATACACTGAGTAACAAGAACATAAATGAGGATGACTCACATGGAGAGAGCACTACCTGTCAAACAGTCCTGCTCCCTGTCCAGGGCCCATGAGAACTTGTTCTTTACTAGAATAAGCACAGTGTTGATAATCTGTCATAGCTATTATTCTAAAGCTAAGCTTTAATTCTGTAAGAGTGAGTTGAAAGGTAGGAAATTCCTGAGTGGAAGGGATATCTTAGGGCAGGAGGATTTCCTTGATGAACTTTAATGACAGTAATTAATTCTGTCATTCCTTAAGACAGAGCTGATGACAGTAGTTATGATTTCACTAAAAAGATAAGTGGATAGGTGAATAAATTATGAAAACACTCCTGTCAAATTTTAACTAATGTATTACTTTTAATTTTTACCCTAATTCTCTGTACCTTGAAATTATCTTTAAGTGTATTATCAAATAACAAGAAAAATATAGGTTTTAGTTTCCCTTTACTTACCATGTTTCAAATCTCTGAAAGACTACCTGGTGGATGGATACAAAATTTAGTAAAAGAGAAGCATACAAAAATTGGTTGCCAATTCAAAATATTTTATGATTGAATAATTAAGCATTACCTTTCATTTTGTATAAATGGTGAAACTGCATTCGATTGCTTGATTAAGTTCCCTCGTCCTCTATGAGACTAACAGATGTATTGATTTTCATGCATGTTCATCATAAGTAATAACTGAGTGAATAATTTATAACTTTAAAAAGTATCTGGCTTTATATGATTATTATAAGATACTCTATTAAATTAATTATTCCTTTTTCTGTAGGAACTTTGACACTGGTTAAGTAAATACATATTTACTATGTATTTATAAATTGACTATTGCATGCTTTATCCATACCTTTTTTCTGTTTTTACAGTTCTCATGACATTAACTAATTATATTATTTTATGAAAAATTATGTTCATTGTCAATATTTGGAGCAATTTCTAAATTCATGTCCTGAAATGTCCCAATCTATTATTTAAATACATAATTATTTATTGAACATCATCTTCATTTTATATTCTACTACCCCATTTTATCACATTTGTGAAATTGTCAATGCTATGTCATTCATCACAGTAAATATATTTTAATTCTAATTATTTTACACTTTGGGGAATAAATTGTTTTTAGAGAGAAAAGAAGAAGTGTTAGGATTTACTTGGAAACAGGTTTATATATGTTTAAAAGGTATAAGCTTAAAATAATCTGAATGAATGCCTGAAAAGCTTCATGACAATATTAAGCAATGACACTTTTATTTTTTTCACCAATGACAAATCTGTAGCTAACCATTTTAACATTGTTATTGAATGCTACTTCTCAAGCTGTGCTTCCAAGTTTTTCCTATATAGAAATTAAGAACTTCTAATGACCCGATGTTTTTCTTTTTCTCTGAGTAAATCTTAGGAAGTATATGTATTTTAATATTACCTGGAACCATCATTTTATAATGATGACCTTGTTTCATTAATGATATTTTTTTATTTTCAACCCCATTGTTATGCTTGCTAATAATCATTAATCAGATATCTTGGTAGCTTATTCATTGGTTTAATGTACTGCTTTTTATTTTTTATAGAATGGGTAAAAAAAAGGAAGATAATATTTACTGCAGTGAATTATAAGGGAAGGCTTACCTTTAAAGACAGGAAATGAAATCGGTTTTATGTATCACTGATTTTCCCGAATGGTTTCCATAGGTAATTATTTTACCTTTGAATCAGATAGTCACAGTGAATGTGATACTTCTGACTTCTACATCTTTTCCCTTTTTAAAATATTTTGAAGGGGCTAGACTTTCTATTTGTGATTAAAGTTAGTGCCAAAGCTGACTCCTCTGCTTTTTGGAGTTGAAGAAATGGTCCTGTGTCAGAGACATTTTTTATCTTGTTCAGAATTATTTCAGGGCATTTTCACCCACTTTTGCAACAAGCTGCTTCCCTCACGTGGAGTGTTCTAGAGCATATGGTTTCCCTGCTGTGCACACAGTGAAATCATACAATTAAGCTTTAAAATTTTAGAAATAGCAGCACCTTCCTATGTGGTAGAACAGCATGGTGTTAGGTTTGGGGTGCATTGCCTAGACTATTTTTCTCTTCATAATCACAACATTTGTATTCTAAGTCATGGACTGTAGTTTTTTAGTGTTGATACTTTATTTTTCTTTGTTTAAAATATCCTTCAAATGATGTTTCTTCATGATGCCGAATGGGATTAAAATGACAGAAATTCCTAGATAGTTTTGATCTAGAGCCCAAAGAGGTTAGAAAATTTTTTCTTTAGTAGGCTTACGTAAGGGGGAAATAAAGTTCATCAACTCTCCTGAACTTTCCCATTTTAAAGGAATGCAGGCAAACATAATTTACTAAAATGACTGTATGATGATTTGAATCTCATAAATCAGTTGGCTTTTGCTACACCTTTTTAATTCATTTGTTCACACTTGTAAGATAAAACATTAAGGGGCTTTAAGCCATGAGGTTAAACTCAGCACTGTCAGTAAATAATCATTTTTATTCATTATTAAATTCAGTTAATAAAGGTGGTTCTGCTCTATACTAAAGTAAACTGTTTTAAAATCAGATATTGTTGACTACTTAAAGTGTTGCATTATTAGCTTTGCCTTAAAAAGAGGAAATAAGGATAGGATGCACTAATCTCATCTATGTGCACCTGGGAATTCTGACTGAATATGTGGAAGGCTATTATGCACAGTCAGGTGGTGGTTTAGATGCCAGGACTGAAGTTTCAGAGTCAGTGAATGAACACATTTTACTAACATATGTATGAACTTGAGCAATTTACTTAGCCCTTCTCTATTTTATATCTATCTATAGGAAGGAGGGAAATAATCCCATTTTTAATAGACAGTTGGCATAGAGTACCTAAGCTTTAGAAACACAACCAATAAGGGATACTGTACCCTTGTGGCACTTTTACAACAAAAAATTAGTTATATAAAAATCTCATATGGTAAAAATAGGTAAAGAAATTAAGAAAATATTTAGCACAGAATTTTAAATATCTAGGTAGCTGATTTTCTTAGAAATAAAAATACATAGTTTAATGCAATGTTGATAGAGAATTATGGAAACAGCTAATATATACAGTTCTATTTAGTAACATTTATATTAATCTCATGTGTAAGTTATACCAAATTAATATGTAACTTTCAATTCGTCTCAGGTTTCTATTAGCCTCATACTTTTTTCTTGCCAGTTTTACCCTTCATTCAGTTACTAACTTCAATACAGCCAACTCACTTGCCTTGCCTTTCATTTACCTTATTCTTGTGAATTTTCTATTCTTCTCTGGGAGATAATTTCCAGAAAAGAGCAAAAATGGGTGATATAGTTCTTTAAAACATTCCCTAGGAAACAAGTAAACAACCAATGTTAGAATGATCAGCAGCAGCCACCCGTAATTTTACTTGGAGATAGTCTTTTGTAGATTGTAAGAGTTGTTACAGACAAATATTAAGAGATGCTACTTAATACAGTCCTGAACAATCAAATCTCTAATGATTTCCATGTACCAGTGGCATATCATCACAGACCATTGGGAAAAAATGGAAGCAGTGCTAATTCAACAAGGGTTTACTTACCAAAGAATTATTTCTAAATGAGCTCATGTAAAGTAATCACAAGGAAACATGTAATAAGCTAGAGTAGTAGCAGCCAGGCTATCACCATTTTCAACCCATTGGGGTGAGAGGAGAGAGACATTGAAAAGACAGGTGTATATAGTTGGCTGGCTTGAGAATAGCCTTCAGTTAAGGGTCCTAGTCAACACCAGTCAATATAATGATGAGAAACTGGAATAATCTTGATCTCACTTTCCTCCATCTTCCTGCATTCTTCAAGGTATAAGAGAGTCTGATTGATAGAGTCTAGTGCTTAACAAACTCAAATGTCCATAAGAATTACCTGGGGATCTTGTTAAGCCATGAATTCTAATGCAACAGCCTGGGGCGGGGCCTGATATTCCCCTTTTCTAACAAGCCCCCAGGTGATGCCAGTGCTGTTAGTGCAGGGCTGCAGTTACTGTAGCAGAATGTAGCCCATTCAGATCAACCTTCTGCACAAAGATCAAGGAGGAGACAGGGTCCGGGAAGGCAGGCAGACAATGTAGAACATGAGTTATGACACAACATATAGCCATGAATTTAGCAGTGTAGCCCTGCATTAAATACAGCTACCAGAGCCCATCTACACTTTTTAAAAAATAGAATCCAGGCAGTGATACCAAGACTTCTAGTGAAGAACTTGAATAAAATATGATAATCAGAAATCAGAAGGGATGAGAGAATATTGCCATGCATTAAAGTAATTTTTCTGGATTTTGTATCTAAAATTGTTTAGTGTACTAATGAAGTTTGTAAGGGAAGAATACATTCCATTGCACCAAATCTGATGCTGTTCATTAACTGCACCAGCTGGTCACCAGTATTGAAGCAGTTGCTTCTTTCCCAGTTAGTGTCACGCTAGAAGGTATTACAGTGTACATACGTGCTTTCTGACGTTGAAGGTAAAACAAGTCTGTGACATCAAATTACTTTATTTATTTTGAATAAGAATATTTAAAAATAGATCTTCAAGTATATTTTTGTTGTAGAGATCACTTGAGAAGTTTGAAAACCAGGGCCATCCTAAGCATCCATCCATACAAAAAGAGAATATTAATCATTTTTCACAATACATTTTATAGTCAAATTATCTTTGGTAAAATTAATTCATAAAAAGAAAACAGCAATTACAAATAAAACAGAAACTCATTTCCATTCAAAAGAATGATATATCAAAACAAAAAAGGGGTCAAAGGAAGTGAATGGAGGGGAACTTCATGTTTAATTGTAGAACCAAAGATACTAAAAGGTTTATTTGAAAGTGTCAGAAAATGAAGATTAAAAGTTAATTAAATTAAAGGCTGAGACCATCTTAAAATTGTTAAAAGTGTGAACCCTACTGATGGTAACCCTTGGCATGCAGTAATTTTATTTGCTAATTATAACAATCCATAAAGAGCCTATAAAAATTCCACATTTTTCATCCTGAGTTTTCAGAGCACACTACAACTTTAAGACCTGTTGCAGCATGCAGAGCATGTGGGCACATCTGCTGGTATCTATTTAAGTGTTATGAATTCCTGAATTTGTTGGAATTCTGGGAAGGAAGAAACCCCATATACAAACTTTAGAGTCTTTATTCAAATATTAGTTGTGTGATTTAAAACCAGTTATTAAGTACACCCACTTTTACTTAAATAAAAAGTTACAAAATTAATTCACTGTAGATTTGTGAAAATTTAAAAAAATTATTTTATAAAATGTGGTGTCTTCTTTTAAAATTCCATACTCTGTTAAGTTTTCCAAGCAAAAAATATTACACATATTTTTTAAAGTGATTGAAAAATAAGATTCCATGGAATTAGGACCTAAAGCAATTACCAGAGGTGTCTGTGAATGCCGGCCAACACACAATCGGCCCAACACACACACACACACACCCATTTTGTAGTATTCAACATCCTTCCCTAGTAATACATTATAGAACTGAGCTCTTTGACATTCTGGATTTTTCTTCTTTAATTTGTGTCTGTTGGCTTACAATCTTTTTTATTTTTAAGAATATCAGATTTGTGTTGAAACTACCATGAAATCTGTAGATGCATTTGTAATACTTCAAATCTTATAATGCAAAAAAATGTAGAGGCAGAATTCCTACTTACAGTTCATGTTTGGACTTGGAGAATCTAGAATTATGCTTCAAAATTAAAAATGCAAGGAATTTTAAGACAGCCAGCAAATTCACAAGTGACAGATAATAAATTTAAAGCAATCGAAAACTCCAGTAGAAATAAACTTTAGCTTACCATAAGAGTGGGGGTGTGAAGGAGAATAACAACAAAAAGTACAACTTGAGAGTTGTAGTCACTTTTTCACTATAAATTAAAGGACATAGATAATCTCAAAACTGTAAAGAGACTGAGCAGTTAGTTCTTCAGGCATAGCTTCTTATTTTAACAGAAGAGACCAAGGTAAAAAGGCAGAACTGGTCCAAAATCACACAATTTATACTTGCTAATAATCAGTGCTCTTTAAAATCCTACTCTAGTGGTTATTTTCCTTTTTTTTATATGTAGTATATATGGATAGTTCTCAACTATATATTCTAGACAACCATCAGACCTTGTCTTTAACTTTCTGCTTTTGAAGATATTAACAAGAAAAAATATCTTTAAAATGTTTCAAAACCAATAAAATATTTGTAATTTGAACTATTTGGATAAAGTGGCAATTTACAAGTAGTAAAATGGTCACTTTAAAGTAACAAAAAGCAGTTTAGTTTCTTTTCAAAATTGTGGCATGAATAAAACCTAATTAATTGTCTATTATTTCAGCCCATTACCCCTACCTATAAACCTCATGAAAAGCAATTTGTAAAAAATTCTAAATTATAATTGAGGAAGTAAACTCTATCCCTAGCATACTTGTTCATGCTGGTTTTTTAAAAGAAAATAATTGATATTTAAGTATCTCATTAGACAACATTGCATAACTTTTTAATTATTGAGCTTTTAATTAAATAGATTTTCTTTATTTTACTTTGTGTCATTAAAATTTAAAGTCTTCTGAACTATTGTTTATTAGTTTTAAAATTGATATAGCAACTCTAGTTAAATAATTTACATTTAAAAGGAAATTATTTTATTCACAATACTTTAAAATGTTTTTAAAATGTTTTAAGTTACTTCCTCGAATTTATTATTATTTTAAGCAAACCTAGTCACATGTTTTTAAACTTATAGTGCACAATAAAGTATGCCACACTCTTACGATATTGATTTCTAATAGTGTCATATCAAAAAGAGTAGTGATACATTTTGGCTGTAATTTACTTCCACAAATTTTATATACTATGCACCGATATCCATCATATTGTCAAAAGTAATGACTATGAAAGGAAGTGATTTTTGGCAGAAATGTTAAAATATTTTTTTTCCAATTATGCCGTTTTATTAAATGTGTCCTAACATTTCAGTTTAGCGAAATTACCTTAAAAATACATTATTTTAAAGACCACATTTAGTAAATTCTTTCCACTTTTATGTTTTTAAGTTTTCCAATTTAATACATAAAATTTGATGAATTCAAGTGGTTTATGATAAAATGTGAATGCTTTGCTCTCATATAATACCTTGGATAGTATTAAAAATTCCTACATATATACGCAGGATTTTGCCCATAGAACACTTAAAATCCTTCCTTACTGCTTGGTATTTTACTCCTTAGTGATAATATTACTAATTTTTCTTTCTTTTTTTTTTTTTTTATAAATTTCTTCTGGGTACCCTATATCAAACTTAAGAAAGCAGTTTCTTTAACTTGCATAAATCCATGCTAACAAAATTTGTTAACTTGAATTTCATTTTAAAATTGTATATCCTGATACATGTTTTTGTTTGTTTCCTTAACTAGTGAAAAAGGCCATAGATTTTAAATCTAGAGGATTTAAGTTGTTTCCAGGGAAAGACAACAGCAACAAGTTTTCTCTCTGTGAGTGCACTCCTTTTTGTTACTTTCTCTAGTGTAAGAGTGAAGTCGTGATGTCTGTGTGGTCTGTGTGTGTTTTATAAAACTGTTCGTATATTTACCAAATTAACTGCATTCATATCTGCATAACATGCATGATTATTATTCATGATCTTACTGTATTTAAATGTGTACTGAGTTAATGGATTCATATAGTAAATGTCCAAGCCTAGCTTATTTCAAAAGGTAAACACATTTGATCTAGTGCATTGATAATATTCTAGTTTTGTAATTCCAGGATAGGAGAACTAAAAAAAAATAGTGAAATTCCTCAAATTGGTGGTTTCTTGTCGGAATTATTCTTTGAACAATATAATTATTGTATCTACATTTTCACATTGATTTTCTAAGAAAAAACTTTAATAGTAATTTTTCATCCAAGAAAAAAAGATGTTCTTAATTTGAATTTAAATATCCAAACCTTTTAAAGTTGGTAGTCTTTCATGAATTGATTATGTCATTCATCCATGAATCTGATTGAGAATCACTGAATTAGTGAATTCATCTTTATTACCATAACCAAACTTAAAAGTTTTTAGGAAAGGTAGGCATCTTTGTAATATAAATCAATAGCAGTCGTAGTAATTCTAGTCTTTATATTCATACAAATAGATATTACACATTTTGAGAGTAGCTATTCAAAATATAACATCTGATTTGTAGAATGACATGTTGGTAGAAAATAAGATTAGTAATTATAAATAGTGTGTTATTTTAGCAAGAGTTTATTTTTAGAATCATATTATTAACTCCAAATCATTTGATGAAACAAGTTTATAACTACTTAACAAAAATAATTTATTATATTTACATCAGAAAAATACTTTACCTACATGTTCATAGATTTCTATATATAACAGAAAATGACAAATCAAGCAGTTACATCAATTATCAAGAAACAAGTTTGGAGCCTGTATGTTAAAAACATTTTAAGTGTCATAATTTTAAAATGTGCTAGATTTGAAAATACTAAACCAAAAATGACAGATATCAATTGGAAATTCTTGATTAAATAGGGATACCTGTTTGTAAAGCAATAAACAATTCATTTTAAAGTATTTAGTGGTGTAATTATGATTTCTTGTTATATTTGGGGGGTAACACATACTCAATATTGATACATCAGTTTTGAAGAGAAACAAATAGGGCTACAGCATTTTTCTCATACAGGGGCATCCAACCTGCAGCCCATGAGCCGCAGGCAACCCAGACGGCTATGAACATGACCCACTGCAAAATCGTAAATTTACTTAAAACAGTATGAGATATTTTTGTTATTGCGTGTCACAATGTATTTAATGTGGGGCCCACGACAACTCTTCTTCCAGTGTGGCCCAGAGATACCAAAAGGTTGGACACCCGTGAAATATATGATACACTTTAGAAAGATATTTTTTCTATAATAGAAAATATAAACAGAAAAAGTCAGATTTAATTATTCTGACATCAAATGTCATCATGTCAACATGAAATAAATGTTAAATGTTGGCAAATTTAAATATTAGATTTACTACTTTTATTTCTAATATTTTGTATGGCCAATATGTTTATTTTGGAATTCTTAGCAGAATTATATGCTATGCCTGCTTCACCCTTTCCTTATTTTGGCTACATATGCTGCATGCTCCATTCTTTTTGATGTCCTAGGAAATTCAAGCTATTTATACTAAAGTATATAAGATTTGTTAAGGTATTAAGATATATGTAAAACTCTATACTGAGTATATTGCCTTAGTGGGCATATATATTATGTTTATTGTTTTTATGCAGGGTTTATGAGGGTGATCAAGAAAGGCAACAGACATAATGTGGCATCTGGGGAAAAATCCTGGATTTAAAAAATATGAATATAAAGCAAAATGTTAATTTACTTAGTAATTCTAAACCAAAATTTGCATTTATCTATGGCATTTTGTGTGGGATGAAAACTACTCTTGTACATTTTTATTGTTGAATATAAACAATCCACTTCAATCAATACAAATTATGCTGGTGTTTTCATAGTCACAAAATAACAAGCCAACTTTAATTTTATTTTACTACAATGTTGTCTCAAATATTTAACAACTAGTTTCAAAAATATATGCTCAAAGGTTGTTTATAGAAAAAGGTTATATTATTTTAAGTATTACTAATATTCTGTATCTATTATCAAGTAAGCATTCAGTTCTTCATTTCCTTGATATCGCTTAACACAGGATCAAACAATTTTAAAAGATCTTTTCTATCTGACACCTTTCAAATGAAAAACATAGTAAAGCTTACGGTCTTTGTAAAAACAACAATTCTGTTACTGGCACTGCCAGAAGTGAGCATAACTGTGGAGGACGTGGACTACCCGCACTGCCAAAGCGTGTCTCCCCACAGCAGCCCGATAAGTTTAACTAAAAACAAATTATAAAGGATTTGGAAAACCTCAGGTGGTCCTCGTGGGGAGCATTTGGTTGTTTAAATTGTCAGTTCTAACCTTTTTCTAACTTTAATGTATGAAATTAAATAGTCTCTGTCCATCCTTTGTTATTCTTCATCAAAAATAATAGGTTTTCTAGGAAAGGAAAAATATTTTTATTTTAAAAATAAAAATGTTTTTATAATTTTAGATGTTGAGCTTTGTGAACTAGAAGTTTTGTCAGCTTTTCTATGAAGCTGTTCTAGAATAGTAAGGTAGAATTATAAAGAAAGTGTGAGGTTCCCACAATTTATCGTTTTTATTATTTCATCTTCTTTAAATCCACACGTGCCTTCATTCATATGCTCCATCATTCCACAATCCTATTTGATCAACTTCTCCATGGCAGCACCATGGAGAAGGGAAGCGAGTAAATGAATAAAGTGTTGTCTCACCTGGCAAGGATCTAAAGTTTTACTGGGAAGCTAAATCAAGAGGCAACTTTGTGTGTAACATGAAGTTAGTATAAAATAACAGTCTGCCAATATTTACGATGTTTGAGTTCAGAGCAATATTCAAAAGCACTGTTTCTTTAATAAGGAGACATAAAATATTAAAATCTAATATTAAAACATCTAAAAAATGTAACTAGTTGGATGAGATAATGTGGAAGTGAATTTTGGTATAAATCTACTTATTTTTATTTTATAGTAGATAATATGCTAAATAACATTAAAAGACTGAGATAACTTGCTTATAATAAGAATACCATATTTTGATGTTGACTAATTATATAGTGTTTTCAAGCTAGAACATACAATAATATGATAAATTAAGATTTCTGTAGCATATTTTATAAACACATATAATAAAGACAGTTCAATAATATGTGAAATGACAATTTAATTTCCTAAATGCCATCAACTTTGTCCTTTCCTCTTCTTCCCATAGATGTCTGGGGAAAGGACTCCAGTAGCAGCAGCAGCAGCAGCAGCAGCAGCAGCAGTAGTAGTAGTAGTAGTAGTAGTAGTAGTAGTAGTAGCAGTAGTAGCAGTAGTACTAGTAATATCCCAAAGATCAGAGCAAAAGGGTACCCTCATAATGATGCTCTTTTCAAGAAACATTATTTCCATGTATTTAAACTTTTAAGCAATGCATAGGCTCTTACCACTCTGCAAGTTACTATTCATGTTAAAAGAAGTAAAAGTGATAAATGTGCTCAATTGCTTAAATAGCATTATATAGTGCAAGCTGCTGATTAAAAAGAGTACTAACTTCATTTGAACTTCTTGGCATCATTAACTATGGGTAATTATAAAATATCTAAATATCAGAGAAATAACCTACTATACATTGTCCTTTATCTTTCTGTTGTAAATGTTTTTAATTAATGAACTTTAAATACATGTATTGTACAGAGGTGTTCGATTGTCTTTACATTTTAAATTGGGAAGTCTTCCCTATATCACAGATGTTTAAAAACAACAGTTTAAAGGACAGTTTCAAATAAACACAAATAATTTGAGAATTAAAATCATAAAAACTGGGATTAACTAAGTGAAAATGGTGAATTTTATAATTATTCTCTGCATTTTCATACTCTGGTTTCTCTTCAGAACGCAGAAATTTTTTGCCTTATAATTATTCTTTGCATTTTAAGATGAAATGTCTTAAATATGTTTTGAATTTTAATTAATGATGCTGTTTTGTCCTACTGAGATTTCTAGACAGGATATAGGGCTAAAGCGTTAATAGTAGGATTCCTTGAATCAATCTGCCAAGGTTTAAACCTCAACTAAAGCATTAACTATCACTATGAGTTTGGAAAAATTTCTAATCTCTTCACGCCTCAGTTCCTCACCTGTAGGAAGTATATAATATTAGTAGCTACACTTAAGATTGTTGTGAAGATTCAATAAGTTGATACATGTAAGATCAATGTAAAATAGCTCCTGATAACGTAGTTAGTGTTATGTAGGTGTTAGCTATTGTAAAAACTGATATGACCTAGACCATTTTTGAGGCAATAATGAAATGAAAAAGAATCATTTTTTTATTTTTTATTTTTAATAATGCATTCACAGAGTACTTCTAGATTAAACTATAATCTGGTATATATTGTAATATAATAAAGTAGGTAAGTGTAGTCATGCCACTTATTTTCCTTATCTCTATGCCATGTTCAAAAGTCACATTTTAATAATATACAATACAATATTTACAAAAGCCATTTAAAAATAGGAAAGATGGTGCTGCCCATAGAAAATACATGACTCATTGAAAACGATATACAAGATATAGTTTAATCAAATAACTAGGGCATATTTAATGAGAAGTTACTAACTCCTATTTAGGCATTGTGGGTATACTAAAATAATAATGTTTTCCCCTTATCAGGGACATAATGTTTTGTACATATGACTAAAGAATGTAAAAGTACTCTTTTATAATATGATAAAATGATTTTAAATTTTAATATGATAAAATGATTATAAAAAGGGGGATTTGAATAATCTGGGAAAAAGAGAGATTGTATTTTATTTTTAAAAAATGGTACTTGAGATGAGTCTTGAAAATTAAATAGGACTGTGATATTTGGAAGAAAGGAAAAACATGGAGACAAAGCTTGGACTGAGGAAGGCTGATCAGTGAAACTGCAGGATGATAAAGCATCCGTTGGACTTGAGTTGTGGGTGTATTGTGATGACTAGTGGGAAATACAATGGATATACTAGATCTCTAGAATAATAGGAGACTAAACAGTAATAAGAACTGTGTTTGAGGAAGTTTCATCCTCTATCACTCAAGAAGGTTTGGAGATGAACAATGATAGAGTCACAAAAGCATCTGTGATTAGGGTGAATATGAGCAGGCACATGAGATGACATTAGGAATTTTGTTATAAGTCATTGAGAGAACAAGAAAAGAACTTGAAAAAAGATGACAAAACCATAGATTGGGAGTCATTAACAATGAGGTAATGTTTCAGACTATGAAAGAAATATAAAATATGGACAATCGTGGGTGAGTGACTTTTGCCCCCTATATGTGATATCAGCCAAAGTAACAGAATAGCCACACACACTCTCACACACACAGTCAGATAGAAAGGTAAAATGGAATTAAATAGCAAATCAACAGACAAAGTGACGCATAAATATTCCAGAATTTGCAGGGACCAGTGGGTGTGTAATAAAGTTGGCAGTAGGGTATTGCTGGGGCTATTTAGGAAAGTGCTTTTTATAGAATGAAGGGCACAAAAGTACAATTTAATATAGAATTAGAAATGTCACAATTTGGTTAGAGCCACCACTGTTGGGCCATGATCTGACAGCTCTCTTGTTATCTGATAAATTGATTTGAGCACATTGACCATTCTTTACTAAACGATGCGGGATCCAGGGGTTCTCCACATCGGCTTTACATTATAAAACAAATATATAAAAACAAATAAACAAACAAACAAAAGTGATGCCCAAGGTCCTACCATAGAATAAATGCCTTAGAATATCTAGAGGTAGACATATTCATCTTTATTCTTTAAAAAAGAAAAAAAGAAAAGCTCCATAGTGATTCTAATCTATAGTGTAAGATGGGAACCATTGCAAATTTTATATTTCTTTCTTTCTCAAATCCCTATTCAGACCCTATTATTATCTTTTCAAAATAATTAAATTCATCTGGGTGACATTGGCTAATACAATTATGTAGGTTTCAAGTGTACAATTCCATAATACATCATCTGGATATTGCATTGTATTTTTACCGCTTAAAGCCAAAGTAGTTAAATTGATAAAGGTTGAAAGAAGGTGAAGGGAATAGCCAAAGAACCTATATGAATGATCCATAGCCATGGTCAACGGTGTGGGGATTCTCAGAGGGAATGGGGGGGCTTGGTGGAGAGTTAAAAAGGGGAAAAACAGGGACAACTGTAATAGCATAATCAATAAAATATAATTTAAAAAAGCAAAAGAGTAGTTATTCTCCTACTTACTATACAGTTGAATTTGTAAAACAGTATCACTCAAATGTTTCAGAACTATCTGGTTTAATGATTTTCCCATTAGAAATTCTACCTTGGGAATTTATTTATCCAATGTGATCACATTTACTAAAAATATTAATTAATCTTTTGTTAACTGGGTATTCTGAAAAAAATCCTGAAAATGAGTACAATGGCTAAGTAAAACATCATGAAAATTTCTAGAAGGTAAAGCCATTACTTTAGTTTTTATTGTTATAATTCTAGGACATACTAGGTAATTTGTACCATAGTTTACTTTGGCATTATAGACAAAATTGCTTTGTTAAAGACCATATAAGAAGTACTAATAACCTTGAACTTTTTTCATAGGGCCTTATTTTTCTATTGCAACTTTAACAATAACAGGTCCCAGTTGACAGTATTAGAACTGATGACTTCTTTACTGCCAATAGCATGGAAACTCTGGCATTCGTGCCCTGGGAATGCATTTCCAGGGACTTCACAATTTTGACAGTAATGAAAAATTAACTGTTAACTGTTGAAGTGTTAATATTCATGTTAATATGGCATTAAATTGGGATATCAAACTTAATTGCTTGTAGATCCAAAATAAAAAAAAATCATTTGTAGTCATTACTGGGTTATAGAATTATATTTTAACTTTTGATATTTAAATTGTAAAACTATATATATAAGAATATATTTTATGTAAACTTTTATATTAGTATCCTTAATTTTCTAATTATATGTATTTTGATTCTTTCTTTTTCTCTTTTCTGTTGTTACAGTAAATGAAGGAGGTATTAAAACAGCTTCCAATTTATGTCCAGATCCAGGTGAACCAGAAAATGGGAAGAGAGTTGGATCAGATTTTAGGTAATATTTTTAATTGTTTATTTCATTATTTTGTTAAAGTTTATTTTAATATAAAGTTTTAAAAATAACTAATAATATGGAGATGAAGACACAGTGACTTACAACTATAGCAGCTAGATTCTATTGATATGGTACTATTAATAACATTCCATCATTTTCAACTGTCGAATTGGATAACATCAGAGAGCACATTTGGAAATTAAACGATTAATTTGTCATCTTGCACTAAGTGAAAATCACGGCATTTGGATTTGAAGAATAGGCGTTTGTATCTGATTCTACTGCTGGAGGGTGTGGTGCGCATGTGTGAGAAGAGGTCACAGAGGTCGCCGTGATGAAGATGGGTGCAGATTGTGGAAGAGAGGGCTGTAAAGGTAGGAAGCAGCCAGACCATGAATGGCCCCTTATTTTATATCCCAGAGATCTTACATTCTATCTGGAAAGCAATATGTAACCTCTGTAGAGCTTTCCACATGATAGCTAATCATAGCTATTATTTCTAAAATATATTCACACAAAGTACTTGCTTTATTGCTATGCCCACCTGAGCCATATTCCCAGCTAACCACTAAGTTTTTGTGGTCAAACCTCTTCATTGCTTGGAATTATCTAAAAATTTCAATATAAAAAATACAGTTTCTTGATCTTCACCTTTAGACATTTGAGTGTGGTCAGTATGTCTGAGTAAGTAACAACCTCCCCCTTCAGGACACACTTTGAAAAACAATGCTGTACAAAAAGAAATAGACCTATAAAGTGGAGTATAATGTTTTAGCACAGTAAAAAATTCCAGGCTGTTTAGGATCACAGTGTTCTTAATATTTCAGTCATTTTTTCATGTCTCCTCGGGCCCAAAGAAAAACCTACCATGTGCATTTGTTAAGTAGTTTGTCTTAGGGTTTCATGTTCTAACGGCTTGGCATAGTTGGGCACTTCATAACTTCTCAGAACTTGGAATTGCATTGAATACCACCACTCTCATTTCCTGTTCCCAGTGAAAGGGTGTGGTACTTGCTTTTTATCACAGCAGCTACTGAAAATCCAGCTCGACAAAGACATGATGTCAGTGAAAGAAATAGAGTGATCTAATGTTGAGCTGTCTTCAGCCAGTAATTTGCACAATGAATGATAGATCTCTGTGTTTCTTCAAAAATTTAAAGCACACTCCAGCCCCAGCGTGTCCATTCACTGGGGCAACCTGGCATGCCCAGCACTCCTATTTTAGCTGATAAAAAAGCAGAGAACAGTCTGCTGTGAAATGACTGCTGGCCCGTGTATTTTGTGTGTTACTAATACCTGTTGCTTGAATGCTTAGTTACTTCTGCACCTGCTGCCAGAGTCCAGGCAAACGCCATGGTATTTGCGACCACACTGCAAATGTCAGCCAGTCTCTCCAGGCTCGCCTGCCTCATCCTGGTGTACCTCTGCCTGCCTGTCTGCTGTCTGTGGGCTAGTCCTGTAGATTTCCCTCAGCTCCAGACTTCGTACTCCAAGCGTAAAACCGTCTTTAACTCCTCGCTAGTTCATACTCCTGAACTCACTAATCTGACATGCTGGGCACCAGTTTGACCGTGACAGAATTTGGAATTCTTCAAAAAAATCTAAAATAATATAATTGTGTTACTCTAAGTTTAACTTCTCAAATACAATCAATAGCTTTAAGGTAGCAGTTCACTCACTTGTTTCTACTTTGTACAAATCATGTGGAACTTTTCTCTGATTTACAAATCTCCTGTGTCAGAGTAAGAGTATGACACAGGAGATTTGTAAATATCTGGTTCTGTGCTTTATAATCTCCAGCGGACTTCGTAGTTGAAGGAGAGAGAGCACAGAGGCAGGGGGAGGGTGATGCACGCAGGGGCATGTCTCCCCTAACAATTACAGTAACACAGGTAAGTCCTAGCTGAGCTACAATTGTGCTGTATCTCCTACACTTGTAGAATGCCTGGGACTTATTGTTCTTTTAAAGTTAGGATAATCCATAGCCCAATTCAGAATTGCTAAAATATCCTTTATTGTCACACACTCCTGGATAATATTTTATATAACTATTTGTACTTCATTACAATAGCTATTATTATAGCCTTCCTGAATTTTATACCTGGGAAATAAACCTCAGAAATTACCTGCTAATTTCCATATCACTCTCTATTCTTCAGAAAGCAGATACTGAGACATAGCAACCATTCATTAAACCACTATTTCTTGTTTTTAGTTTTACTTTCTATTGGAAAGTTATTTTTACTGCAAGAAGAAACATTAGTCACATTTTATTTTAATCAGGATTATGTAATTTTATGGTATATGTATTAGAAGAAATGCCGTATAGCACAGTTATTTATGTTAAATGAGAATGGTTTAAAAGTTAAACACACCGAACTTAAAAGTTAGACACTCTTTATTCATTAAAGAGTCACAGCAGCATGAAAACACGATGAAATATTTGAGGTACATTTGTTTTGGCAGATTTATTTTAATAAAACGCATATTGATTCATGAAATATTATAGCAATAATGCAACTAGAGATAATTTAATACAATCTACTTGAAATTTTCCTCAGTGGGTTATAATGTTGATAAACTGAATGCGAAAAATTGAGTTGAGAGCCCTGGCTGGTGTAGCTCAGTGGATTGAGCGTGGGCCTGTGAATCAAAATATCAAGGTTTGATTCCCAGTCAGGACACATGCCTGGGCTGCAGGCTGGGTCCCCAGTGGGGTGGATGTTTCTCTCCCTCTTTTTCTCCTTCCCTTTCTGTCTCTCTAAAAAGATAAATAATAAAATGTTAGAAAGAAAAAGAAAAATTGAGTTTATTTTATGTTATACACTTAGTATGGTAGTAGCAACTTAATATGCCAAATTTCCTTTACTAACATATGC
The DNA here is from genome assembly GCF_022682495.2 of Desmodus rotundus. NCBI lineage: Eukaryota > Metazoa > Chordata > Mammalia > Chiroptera > Phyllostomidae > Desmodus > Desmodus rotundus. Next base: position 18,520,194 of record NC_071394.1, read on the forward strand.
AATAATTTCTTATTAATTTTTAGCATCTCTATATAGGTTTGAAGTTATAGATGGTAAATGTGGTAGTCAGTGTTCAGTCTTAATTGTCCCTCCAATCTACAAATCACTGAGCATTCACTAACAGTGAGGTAGTTACTTTGTGTATTCCTTTTGCACTTTAAATATTGCCCACACAATGCATTGTGGGATATTCTTTCATAGTTTTATTTTTTGTTGAGAAAATAAATGACATTTGTAACTGCTACATCAAATGGGAATTTATACAGGAAAGTGTTTTGTAAACTAAATGCCCTATTCAAATATTAATACTTAATATATTTTTAAAGATTTATTCTAATTTTTTTAAACTGATAACCTTGAATAATTTACAACATTGTGTTTCACAAGGTCCAGTACCTGTATGCCTATGGGATGTTTTCTTACCTTGACATTAACTCAATTTTTTTAGTGTGTTTCTTCTTTTATTGTTGTTCATTCACAGCTGTCCCCATTTTCCCCTTCCACTCTCTCCTGCCCTCCACACCCCATCTCCCACATTCAATCCTCCCTCGCCCTCCTTGTGTTTGTCCATGGGTCCTTTATATATGTTCTTTGAAGATACTTCCCCTTTTTCCCATTATCCCCCTCTCCCCTCCCCTCTGGTTGCTGTCAGTTTGTTCTTTATTTCCATGTCTCTGGTTCTGTTTTGCTCATTTGTTTGTTTGGTTGATTAGGTTCCAGTTATAGGTGAGATCATATGGTATTGGTCTTTCACTGCCTGGCTTATTTCAGCTCTTTAAACCTCCCCATCAATTGCTTTATTCCTTTATGACAACTATTCCTAAACATAAGGTGACAGTCACTCAGGGGGCTTTTTACAGTTAATGGGTATTAATATTAAAATATCAAAATTTTATCATAGCCCAAACTTTGAAAACTTAGAGATAAATAAGGTTATTCTCATTGTATTTCTTAATTCATGTTAACATGAATGCAGTTATGTGGGTAAGTGGAGTAGAATAGCACTGGGTACAGGTAGAGCTAATATAATGTGCAAGAATCTGAGGCTACATTGACTGTGCCTATGCAAGGCCTAGTTTATGGATGCCCACATGCGAACCTCAAACAGTATGTGGCAGAAACCTTTAAGAAGCTTACCAACCTGACACCACAGGATTAAAACTTTTCAGACTTTTGGGTGTTTTCTCGTATTATTTTATTTTACATTTTGATTTATAGGGATTATATAATCAGACTCTGATTCCTAATTTCATGAACACTCTCTGTTCTATGGTTATAACTATAAAAATGATGCCAAACATATATCTTTTTCAAGTAATACTATTTTAAATGTTTATTAATCTCCATTAAGATATGCCTTACCACATATAAATATTTCTATCATAGAATAAAAGTTTTTGTTTAGCCCTGGCTGGTGTGGCTCAGTGGGTTGAGCATCAGTCTGTGAACCAAAGGGTCGCTGGTTCAATTCCCAGTCAGGGCACATGCCTGAGTTGCAGGCCAGGTCAGGTCTCCAGTAGGGGACATGTGACAGGCAACTACACATTGATGTTTCTCTCCCTCTCTTCTCCCTCCCTTCCCTTCTCTCTAAAAATAAATAAATAAAATATTTTTAAAAATTTGTTTACATTTTAAAATATACTTTATTTTGGCTCTTAGGTGTTTCTTTATATTGTGATTTTTTGAAATATTATGTTACTTCCTAATTCTTATTACTGCAAATAATCAAAAGTACTCTTTACTAATTTATTGAAGAATATTATTATTTTACCCTGTACCTTATTCTTACTTTATAACATGGTTATGGAGCTGTATGGCACTTCACTCGTAATATAAAAACACTGTTTATCAAGGATTAAACATCTATAAAACAAAATTATATTCAATTAATATATAAGTTAATCTAGGAAATGTTGAACATAAGATGTAAATAAAATACAACCAAAAAAAGATATCATCCAGTGGCAAGAAGGTATTTTGTAGACTTCAGAGAAAAAGAAACAAATATCAAGATAAAGTAACAACTTGAGTTGTCTTTTTTCACAATTATACTGAATTTTAAAATCTTGGTATTTTTGTCAGATGTAATAAGCAAAGATTTTCAAGGATTCTGAAGAGTTAAGCACAGTTAACTTTGGAAGTTAAAGTAAAGGACTTGTGATAATAATCATTCTACATTTTTTCCTGAATGTATAGAATTATAACTATTTTAATGGCTGTTGTTTTTGCTTAGTTAACTATTTAATTAATGAAGAGCTGTTCTCAATACAAAAATCCACATTAATGTGCTCACCTAAGAAGAAACCCAAAACACTCCTTTGAAAGACTATATGCACTGAACATACATTGCAGCACTATTTACAGTAGCCAACATTTGGAAGCAAGCTAAGTACCCATCAGTAGATTAGTGGACAAAAAAGCTGTGGCATATTTACACAATGGAACACTATTTGGCCATAAAACAAGAAGGTGATATTCCCTTTTGGGTCAGCATGGATGGACCTCAAGAGTATTAACTAAGTGAAGTAAGCCAGTCAGATAAAGGAAAATACTACATGATTTCACTCTTATGTGGAATTTAATGAGCAAAATAAACAAAAGAAAAAAAGAAAAACAATGTACTCCCTTAGTGCTCTTCCGTTGTTGTTGTTTTTTTCCTAAGTAATCTATTTCTTTGGTGCTTTTTCCTTTTTCCAGGATATTACCCCATTTGGAATTGATCCATTTCTCAACCTATTGTGCTGTTTCATAGAAGTATATAAACATATGAATTAAAACCATAAGCAGTAGGACTTATTCCTAGTGATATGATTTAAGTCGAAGTGAAAAGAAGTATTGGAGAGGTGGGGACAGTTAGCAACTCTGCTGTCTAGCACTACTTTAAATTGCACATAAAGGGCCTATTTGCCGGGGAGTAGGAGTGGGTAGTTGGTTTCTCAGTGTCGACTGAGGTACTGAATGGCTTTTAACGTCGCACAAGCCACGGTGCCCAGAAACAATATCCAGCCTGCTCATAGTCAACCGTGCAAAGAAGGCTTTAGATTAGACTGAAATATTAAGGTGTATGGATGCTGAGTTAGATTTTCCTTGCATTTGACATAGACTTGGTTCTGCTCATACTGTCTTTGTAGAGGCATGGCGTTAATTTTACAAGAACAGTAAAATGAACAATACATGTAAAAAAAACATGGTATTTTATTCTCTGTTGAAGAAGAGTTTGGGTGTATGTTGAAAATCTTCTAAAATGTCTGTAAAATTTATCAATAAAATTTAGAACCAGAAACAAAATAAGTTAAAAATAAGGTAATTTATCATCTCCTTAGAATAAATTATATAAACATGCAATTTTTTTCAACTTCCTAATAGGTGGGTTAATACCACTTTAGCTTCCAGCTTAAAATGGCAGGTTGAATATTCATGAGAGAGAAAGAATGATTAAGGGCACAAGTGATGAGGAGAGGCCTACAAATCCAAAACCAGGTAGAGAAATTGCTCTTTTCTTAGAAGAGACAATTGTTCTGTTTTCACAGGAAGGCAGGCTAAAACTATGAATGTGAATATGAACAGAACTGGAATTCTGGAGTTGCATTAAAATATGTTGACAATGTATAGCTTAAAGTAATTTTCACCTTTTTATTGCTAATCTTCACTTCAACATTTTGTGTAATAATCATAAATCATTTGTGTAATTTTAAGTGGGAAAAATATTATAAAAATTTTCTACTCCAAATGTCATTTTAGTAAAAAATACCTCAGATTTTCTATTGTGCAATGAAATCATTTTTGAAATTATTAATGTAAATACATTTAGAGAATCATTTTAGTTTCAAAGATATTAAACTGGTATTTTATGGTAATGTTGTTACTTATTTTCTGCATGGTTAGTATTTTTTTTTAATTTAGAAATTATTTGCAGATGGCTTAATTTTTAGGTCATTCTTCATGCCTGGATAATTTCTACCTGTACAATGATAATTTGAAAAAATATACAACTGCTTTAAGTGAGGAATTTCTGCACCATCCAGGACATTATCGTACATTTAAATCAAACAAAAAATGAAAATTGAAAAATATACTTAAATACACTTCAGTCTTTGTTTTCTTTTTTATTAGATTCACTGAGGTGACCCTGGTTAAGAAGATTATACAGGTTTCAGGTGCACAGTTCTACAGCCCATCATCTGTACCCTACATGGCGTGTTCACCACCCCAAGTCACGTCTCTTCCCCTCACCACTTGTCCCCACGTCATTCTCTCCAACCTGCCACCTTTTCCTTTTGTAATCACTGTATTGTTGTCAGTGCTTTTAATTTTTTGTATCGATCCCTTCACCTTTTCATCCAACACCCAACAGTCTCCCCTCTCACAGCTATCAGTCTGATCTCTGTATCTATGAGTCTTTTTCTAGTTTGTTAGCTTATTTTGTTCGTTAGATTCCATGAGTGAAATCATGATGCTTGTCTTTCTTTGACTGGCTTATTTCACTTATAATACTCTCCAGGCCCACCCATGCTGTCACAGAGGGTACGATTTCCTTCTGTTTAATGGTCAAGTAGTATTCCATTGTGTAACTGTATCACAGCTTTTACTCATCTGTATCCAAAGAAACCCGAAACCTTAATTCAGAAGAATAAATGTACCTCTATGTTCATTGCAACATTATTTACAGTAGCCAAGGTTTGGAAGATGCCCAAATTCACTCTTGATATAATGCCCTAAAAATTCCTTGTTCTTTATTCTTAAATCCTCTTCTCTGACCCAGCCACCATGATTTGTCCTTCCTATCTCTATATTCGTTCATATTTTATTTCTTTATGTATATAATTATATTAGCTGTCTTCTGTAAGAATAGGAAAATATTATATAGTTTGAAAAATGTGTATCTTCTTTCATTGAGAGCTTTGCTGTTATAGTGTATTTTGCAATAATAACCATCGTTTTTTTTAATAATATCACTTCAACATAGACATGCATAATCGTGGTGAAGATCAACGTTTGTTTTCCAAACTATGCTATTGCGTATCGTATGCTCAATGATTTGATAATTATATTAAAAATGTGTTCAATCATTTATTTTGGAATATGCCATCAGATTGAGTAACCTACTAAAGTGGAAGCTTTTATTTAGCTGGGCTTTTATTTAGCTGTCTCTTCAGTAATGACAGAGAAATTACAGTAGGTACAGCTCACCTTCCTTTATTGTCACTACAGCGTAACTGCTTTCCTAGAAATACATATTTTTGATGAAACTTAGTTGTAAGTGGTCTTTAAGTTTGATTCAAATGTTAAATCTGTTCGTAAAGAGGAAACGGTGCACTTGTTCAAGATATCGACTGCCGGGATATTACTGAGCCTGCGTGCTACTGAAAAGACTGGTTATTTCACGGATTTTTGTCCTCTCTGTGACATTTAGTACTTTTGTATTTTAGGTCTAGAATGTGTTGAAATTTAACTGTGATCCTGGATGGTGATACTTGCAGACATCATGCAAAGAGTTTTTCTGTTAATAGTGGGGAAGAAATTAATGACTTTCACAATTATTTCCAGTTTGAGAGAGATAGTTTAGTGTTCAAAATATGTTATCCCTATGTTCTTTGTAAATTATCTTGCATTAGGTGATCACAGCCAATGAGGAAGCTTGAAGAAATTTGTATTTTTTCTTATAAGTACCGCGCGCTAACCGATTGCGCCACTGGAGATCCAGAAATTTGTATTTTTTCAAAACCATACAGCTTAGAAAGGGAAGAGTTGGGGTCTCAAAAGTCTCTATGACTCTGCAGCTGAAACTATTAACTGCAGTTCTAAACTAACTTCCCCAGTGCACTGACTGAAGAAAACATTGTTGAGATCGTTAACCTTTGGGTAGAAGGGAGGGTGTCTGATGCAAAGACCATCGCTGGCCAGTCTTTGGTATAGTAGCAATGCACTTATTACCAGTTGTCTGTCTTCAGGGTATGTGAATTTGTTGGCTATAATCAAAAGAAAAAAGCTCAAATACTTGTTACAAGTGCAATTTATTATTTTTAGCAAGAAGAGCCTGGTTAGACAAGAATATTACAATCATCTGTGACAAGTTGAATAACCTTTACAGAGTCATTAATTCATTAAGTTAGTGAGAAAACAGTCATTAAAATTACTTCTGTGGGTCAGGCCTATACTAAGGCATTCTAAGAAAAAAAAGTTTTACCATCATCAGTTTCTGAAAACTACCCTCATGGTACAAGTCCCCATCATATCATCTCCGTGAGAGCTGGGAGCGCTGCAGTGGGTTAGTAACCATTACCTCCGATTCTACCTTTGCCCCTTACAGGTTATTTTCTACGCAGCAGCCGGTATTATCACTCTGAAACATAAAGTCACGTAATGTCATTCCTCTGTCTCTCAGTCCTACAATTACTGCTTAATTCCCTAAGAGGAAAGGTTAACATCCTTACCATGGCCTACAAATTCACAAATGATCTGACCCCACTCTCCAATTGCTTCTTTAACTTAATTTTATACCTCGTCTTCTTCATTTTCTGTGCTCCAAGCACATTACTTCCTTTGCTGTTACTGGAACGCACCAAATGTGTCCGGAGGTGGGAGGTGAGTGCATGTGGGTTATAAGCCATTTGAATAGTCTTAGAAAGTATTTTACCCACGAGGAACTGTGTCCAGTTACAGGGACTTGTTATCTCTGGATTAGGCTGTTTCAGTTAATGAATTTGCATTATTAAAAATACATATTTGCATTTACTACACATATTATAAAAAGCATTTATTCACTCTCCAAAATTATGTATGCATTTATTTATTTATTTATAGTATATTAGAATATATATGACAGGTTGCAAAACAAAAGACAGAATTGCTGGGAGTTTTTCTAGTAGGATGAGGGACACAAGTAGACAAATAATTATGTGATGTATCATATTGTGTAAATGAAATATATAGAAGATGATTATGGAATATAGAGAATAGTCATGGAAGAACTTATAAATAAGATGACATGTGAAGAAAAATCAGAATTGAGGATGTGACAGATATGCACTTCCTGATAAAACATTTTCCAGACTGATGTAAGTGTGATGTAAGGACCCTGAAGCAAGAGAATGCTTAATATTTTCAAACCAGGGCAAAGAAGTCAATGTGGCTAATGAACGGATTGAAGGAGAAAGTGGTAGGAAATGTGTTCTGAAAATTAACATGGGCAGACCACATAGGCCTTTATAAGGGCACTTCCTTTATTCTAAGTGAAATGGGAAAACACTAGAAGGTTTGATGCATAGGAATGGCATAATTTGAACCATTTTCATAAAAAGATTGCAATGGAGTCCTCTTTCTGTGGTGCCTCGGAGGTGTTTGGCTGTGTCAAGATGAAGCTGAACATCTCTTTCCCAGCCTATGGATGCCAGAAACTCATTGAAGTGGACGATGAACGCAAACTTGGTACCTTTGATGAGAAGCATATGGCCACAGAAGTTGCTGCTGATGCTCTGGGTGAAGAATAGAAGGGTTACGTGGTGCGAATCAGTGGAGGGAACGAAAAACAAGGTTTCCCCATGAAGCAGGGTGTCTTGACCCATGACCATGTGTGCCTGCTGCTGAGCAAGGGACATTCCTGTTACAGACCAAGGAGGACTGCAGAGAGAAAGTACAGATCTGTCCGGGGTTGCACTGTGGATGCCAATCTCAGTCCCCCTAACTCGGTCCTTGTGAGAAAAAGAGAGGAAGAGATTCCTGGTCTCAGAGATACTACTGTGCCTCATTGCCTGGGGCCCAAAAACAACTGGCAGAATCAGAAAACTGTTCAGCCTCTCTACAGAAGATGAAGTCCGTCTATATGTAGTTTTAAAACCCTTCAACAAAGAAGGCAAGAAACCTACGACCGAAGTACCCAAGATTCAGTGTCTTGTTACCCCACGTGTCTGCCACACACACACCAGCGCATTGTTCTGAAGCAACAACGTACTAAGAAAAACAAGGAAGAGACTGCAGAATATGCTAAACTTTTGGCTAAGAGGATGAAGGAGGCCAAAGAAAAACACCAGGAACCAATTGCCCAGATTCGTAGGCTGTCCTCTCTGAGGGCTTCTACCTCTAAGTCTGAGTCCCAGTCAAAAATGAGGCCTTCTAAGAGTAACGCATAAATAAATAAGAACAAACATAAAAAACAAAAAGATTGCTATGGATGCTATTTAAGGATAGATTACAGGGAGTCAAGAACAGAAACAGGAAACCAACACATAGCAAACAGCGTAACACAGATGAGAAACTGTTGGCTTAGATCACGGTGGTGACATGGCAGGGGTGGGAAATGTTAGGGTCTTCATTTTGAAGGTGCAGCTAACAGGATTTGTTCCATGGGGGTGGATGTGAAAAATAAGAGGAAAAAAGATGAGTCAAGAATGATTCTGCTGTTTTGGCCTTCAACTAGAAGGATGGAGTTTTTACTTACGGAGATGGGGAAGTAAGAAAAGATAGAAAATTCACCATTAGGCAAATTTGTAAGGCTGCTCAGGCTACAGGGTAGTCTAAATAAAACTTAGAGTCATTAAGAAGTCCAAGAAAACTATCAAAATAATTTATTTCTTGTTATATGGTTATTTAATTCATGATAATTCAATGAACTGTATATTTTAATGCACTTTCATGAACTTCTGTTATATTTAAAGTAAAACCAATTTTTGAAAGAGAGAGAGAGAGAAAGAAAATGACTCCAGTGAAAAACAGATTCAAATGCCTAGATTTTTCTCTATACTAAATCTATTTGTTCCTCGCCATGCCACCCATTACTTCAGGTCTTTTATCATCTGTAGCCTAGACAAGAGGTGGGTCAACTTTTTCTTCAAAGGATTAGATAGCAAACATTGTATACTTTGCAGGGTGGCTACTCAACCCTGACATTGTAGCATGAAAACAGCCATAGGTTAGTATGTCAAGGAAAGAGGATGGCTGTGTTCCAATAAAAATTTTTTATGGACATTGAAATGTGAACTTAACATAATTTTTACATTTCATAAAAGGCTATTTTTTGTGATTATTTTCAAATGTTCAAAAGTATAAAGACTATTTATAGCTCCTGCGCTGTGCAAAAATAGGCAGTGGACCAGATGTGGCCTGCGGGACATAGTTTGCCAACACTTGGCGTAAATTACTTGAGGTATTTTCTTACTGGCCTCCCTTTCTCTATTAGCCTTCCTTTTAAATCATTCTCCACATTGTTCCAGAGATATTTTTCTTACAGCACAAATGTGACCATGCAGTCGCCTGCATGATAAGCTCAGGGACTGAACAGGAGCTATTCAGGCACAGGCTGGGTGAGAGGGCGCAGGAAAGGCCCTCTAGGCAAGAGCAGTGAGCATAGCAGGGGCAGAAACTGTCAGCTGCCAGAAGCGCCCATCACGTGTGGTGCTGGGTTAGAGATGAGGCGTGCATGTTGCCAGGGACTTAACTGATGGAGGGCTTTCTGTGTCATGTATATATATTTTGCAGGTGAATTGCTGTTTGAGGATTTTTATGAAAGAAAATGTGTGGTCATGTTTTTATTTCAGGAAAAAAAATTGTTATCTTTATCAATTAGGGTCTTTAAAAATGATCATGTTAGTAACTTCACTTTCAGTGGGAAGGGAAGTAAAATCCAAATTGCAATAGGTAGATAGTAAAGAGTGGGTGAATTTTATATGAGCAATCAGCACAGTTTTGCAGCCCTAAATATGTATAAGCACACATACAGTAATGGATGTGCAAATATATGTCCAAATCTATACACATATGAACCCCTGCTAGAGAAGTACTCTAATGTGGCGTGAGCCCAGCACTTGGATGCAAATTAGGAAGTTCATCTTTTGCTTCATATTTACTACCTTCTTTAGATAAGACACTTACTCAATTATTTAACCTTGGCTTCTACAATTAATAACAAGATAGTTAAACTTGACAACAGTTTTACACAATCCCTACCAGTATCTGCAGGTTATCATTTTACAATAGATTAATCTGTTTATGACTTTTATTCTATATTTGCTCAAATCATTTTAAAATATATATTTTTTCACAGTAGGAAGATTCTGTCACTATGGACCATTTTTGACCTAATGGATAGTGCCAGTAGCCGTGGAGCCTAATCATCATGTTATATGCTTCTAATCCTGCCTTTTAATCCTTTGTTCAATTTCAGCCTTGGATCAACCGTGCAGTTTTCTTGTGATGAAGATTACGTCCTGCAGGGCGCTAAGAGCATCACTTGCCAACGGATAGCTGAAGTTTTTGCTGCTTGGAGTGATCACAGGCCTGTATGTAAAGGTAAAGAAAAGTCTTTGAAATAAAAAGTGCTCTCTTTACACATTTTAATAGTTTGACATTTGTTCTACAGAATAAATTTTAATTAAATCTTTGAGGGGTAATGGAGTCTTTAAGGAAATTTTAGCTCATGTATTTAACAATATTTATTGAAAATCTGTAATATGCAAACCACTATGTTAGGTTTCCAAGGAGTTCCCCATCTGATAAGCATATAGCAATGGATTGGAGCATAAAAGATATAATACAAGGCACTGGTAATTTTTTGGCCTTTTTTTTAAAAATCATAATTTACCTTGTATAGGCATTGATTTGGTTGTTAGGAATTTATTAAACCATACTCCTATCTCCACTTGTATGCTTTGCCATTTTAATTGCTTATGTGTGCAGTAGCAGTGATGTTGGTGGCGGTGGACTTGGAGCACAGGTTCTATCGTTAGTTAATTTAATGTAAGGCGGATAATGAGTGTTCTAGCTTTCGTATTACCAGTAATTGCAGATAAGATTTACTTCCAACCCCTTTCTATAAATTAAATATTTCCATCTAAATTAAATGAAGCCCCTTTCTTCCCTCAACTTTATTAAGCTGTGTTTGAAAATGAACAATTCTTCCTCCTAGCCTCCTGGCTCCTTGATTGCTTATTTGTTCTTGGTATTTGTAACTATGATGTCTCTGCATCTTTCAGTGTCTCAGTACTCCCCATTCTGTTAGCTCTCTTCCTCAGAGAACATTTTCATTAACTCACCACACCCTGTAGATTACTCTCAGACAGAATGAGGGTGATAGCAGAGGCACAGAGAAGGGACACATTTGAGAACTAGAGTAGAGGGATAGAGACAAACTATTTGACAACTGACTAGATAGGAAAAAAGCAAGTGGCAAGATAGAGTCAAAGATGAGTGTGTATGCCTATGAGACTAGAAAAATGTCATGCTTTTAGAAGTATGCAGTGGCTGAAAAATTGAGTTGTGTAGGAGATTATCCACTGTTACGATACCACGGTCATTATCAGCACCATTTTTTTAGGCACTCGCTATGTGCCAGCCATGGTTAACTACTGCGTATACTCCTCATTGGATCCTCAAAACAAACCGATGGAAGCGTTTTCATATCCATCTTAAAGATCTGGAGTATAAAGCATAGAGAGAGCCAGTTACTTCTCTGAGCTCAAATACTTGGAAAGTGGCAAAGTCCATAACAAGACTATCTATAGAATGGAGAGAAAGATTTCTGAGTGTTAAGGGGAGAGTAGACAAAGATAAAATGGTTATATTCCATTTTAACCATTAGTGGAATGGTTAGTTATATTCCACTCACTTGGCCATGGCAACTCAGAATAAGTACACAAATCCTGATTCTTCCCAGGTTTAAGTACAACTTCCTGGTGAGGGGTAGATGTTTATTCATTATTCTTCTGGTTTTGAAAGGCTTACAAAATGAGGTATAGTGCAATAGTATGACAATAAATAGACATTGGAATAGGGATAATGAGAAAAAGGTAAAATAGCCACGAAAGTTTACCTACAAGTTGATAAACAACTTTTAAGAATGTTTTACATGTTGGACAAATATGGGAGTTGCCAAACACAAAGGGAAGCCTGATCAGTTTACATGAAAACCATTGTATGTGAAATACAAATATAACAGTGACAGAACAAAAGCAAACTTTGTTCCTGGCTTTGGGATTGGAAATGTATTGCATTGTTCTTTATAAAGTAAACACGGAGTAGTAAGTGCAGTGGCAGTCACTTTCATCCCCACAATGAACACAAGAGTTAACTGTATAAGGTTGATTCTTTATGGTGTCCTCCACTCAAGAAAAGCTATAGCTATGAGGGACAGTATATTGAAAATTATGTTTTTAAAATGGTACGATCCAAGTGCCCTGCTTCATTAGATATGTGCATTTTTTGATGGCAAATGAAAGAATGGGAAAATAGAGAATAGACTTAAGAAAACGAGATTAATGTTAATGGAGAAACAAAATCTCAAGAAGAGAAGTGATCGCTAGATCATGGAATTTAAGGTCTACATAAAATAAGATTGAGACTATAAACCATCTTTTTTCATTTAGTCCTCTCAATTCAATAAAAAGAATGAATAATATTAATTGTGACTTGCTCAAAGGCAGAGTTCTTACATTATTTTATTTTTTATAAATGCTATAGTACAAAGAATAGCTCCGTACTGACTTAAATATCAAGGTATAGTTATTGAATATTAATGCATGATTATTTTTCTTCAATTCCAAGATAAATTCTATATATATCAATGATGACTATAGATGCATATATATATGAATGATAAACATATATATATATATACATTCATCATTCAACAGTCATCTGTTATTAGCTGGGAGATTTAAAATTTGCACATTCAAGATTTATATATCGATATTATTTCACCTAAATTTTACCTTTTCCTGCAGATATTAATCATTTATACATAGTTTTATTTGCTCATTTCATGCAAGGCACATGTGTGTATGGTTTATAAAGTACATTTTGCTATTAGAAATTACTGGCTGTGGTGCTGGAAATGGTAATGGAGGGAACATGCTGAAATAGTAATTGAAGTTTTGAAATGACTATACACTGTGAGTCTGAACAAAGAATAGTTTCCATGTCTCATGGGTGCTTGGACGGAATAAATATGCTTTTCTCTAGACAGCAGCATAAATAGCAGTATCAGTGCGCTGCACCTTTGAGAGGTTATTAATATAGCTGCTGTCTATGGATTGCACGGTTAAGCAATGAAGAAATGGGGATTTTAAAGGAACTGAAGGCTCACACAAACAGCAAATTATCAATTAAAAGAAAAAGAGCAATTGAGAAATTAATATTAATGGATTTGACATAAATTCACACAATGATTTTTATTCCCTAAGTGAGATGTGTGTATATATATGTAATTCCATACATATATGGGATATTTGCCAATTTACAGTCATGGAAACATTATTTCTTTGTTGAAAGCGCAACAGATACCCAAAAGCTGGGGTTTATGCAAGTAAGCAGACTTATGCACTTGGAAGGTGTACAGAATGTTTCTTTTAGACATTGATGATGTTCAAAGAAACAACATCTGTTTGAGAACTGATCATTTGCTAACTGAGATACATTTAACAGCGTTGATACTGGTTGATTTGACTAATATTTTTGACTAATTTTCAATCTGTATGTATTTGGAAGCCCCCATATAAGAAAAGCTTTTGTCTGTTGAGGCACAAGGACATGACTCACTTGTGGGAGTAATGGCAGGGATGATTAAGGGAAAGTTAGAAAAGAAGGCAAAAGAAATAAAAACTGTTGGAAACTGGGCTGCGAATTAGGAAGTCACTGTTTGCTATTCAATAGTGTGTTTGTTTCAGGTGTACTGCAGAGTGGTTAGATACTATATATATACATCTCACACAATGACCCCCTGATAAATTTTGCACCCACCTGACACCATACACAGTTATTGCAATATTACTGACTGTATGCCCTAAGATGTACTTTACATCCCTATGACAATTTTGTGACTATCAATTTGCACTTCTTAATCCCCTCACCATTTTCATCCAGTCACCCCAACCACTTCCATGCGGCAACACTCTGTTCTATGTGTGTATGAGTTTGTTTCTGTTTTGTTGGTGTATTTCTTTGTTTTTTAGATTTCACATATAAGTGATATCATATGGTACTTGTCTTTCTTTGTATGATTTATTTCACTTAGCTTAGTACCCTTTAGGCCCACCCCTTTGGTCAGAAATTATACGATTCCATTCTTTTTTTCACAGCCAAGTGATACTCCATTGCATACATGTACCACCTCTTCTTTATCCATTCACCTCTTGATCAGAGCATTTGATCCATTTAGTAAAAGTAATTATTAATAGGTATGCAGCTATTGCCATTTTATTATTGTTATTGTTTATCTATTTCTTCTATGTTCCTTTCTTATTCTCTTGCTCTCTCTTCTTGTATGTTGATGACTTTCTGTTGTGTTTGGGTTCCTCTCTCTTTCCTTATCGTTTATCTCTTAGAATGTTGGTTTGTGCGTGTTGTTACCATTGCTTCATATACAGCAAGCTATGTTAACAGCAGTCTATTTTAAGTTTATGGTTTCTTTAAGATTGAATAGTAAAATCACCACGACCATTTTTACTCCTACAGGTTTATGTTTTTGTCAGTTTTTACTTCTTTGTGTGTGTGTTTGTGTGTACCCCTTTAAATTACTGTTTTACTTAAATGTGATCTTCCAACTTTTACCTTTTAGCTTTTGTAATAGCTTTACTGTTGACCGACTCACTGGTTTCATTATGTGCCTGCCTTTGTCAGTGAGAATATTATTCTTTGCAAAATTTCCTTATTCATATTTTTTTAACTTCTTTGCTCTTCTTCTTAAAGAAGTCCCAATAACAGTTCTTGCAACGCTGGTTTGGTAGTGTTGAACTCCTTTGTCTTTTTCTTGTCTGCAAAACTCTTTATTTATCATTCAACTCCAAATTACAGCTTTCCTGGGTAATCTTAGTTATAGTCCCTAGAATATTCCATACCGATCTATTCTTACGTGCAAAGTTTCTGTAGAGAAGTCAGCTGACAGCTTATGAAAGCTCCCTTTTAAGTAACCAAGTGCATTTCTGTTGCGGTTTTTAAGATTTTCTTTGTCTTTAACATTTGGCGTTTTAATTATGGTGTGTCTGGATGTGGGCCTTTTTGTGTTTACCTTGTTTGGGACTTTGCATTTTCTCGGCTTGTGCATCTACTTTCTTTGCCTAATCAGGAGAGTTTTCTGTCATTATTTCTTCAAATAGGTTTTTTTTCTTCTTTTTAATTCTCTTTCTCTTTCTGGAGTCTCTATGATGCGAGTGTTGGTATTCTTAATGTTGTCCTGGAGGATCCTTAAACCATTTTTACTTTTATAGGTTCTTTGTTCATTGATCTATTCTGATTGGGTATTTCTGCTACCTTGAATTGCTAATTGCTGATTCGATCCTCTGCTTCATCTAATCTGCTGTTGATTTCCTCTAATGTATTCACCACTTCAATTATTGCAATCTTCATTTCAGACTTGTCCTTGTTTTATGTTTTCTATGTTCTTTTTAAAATGTTTCCTGTCTCTTCACTGAAATTCTCACTGAGATAATCTATTCTTCCCTTAAGGTCACCTAGCATCCATATCACCTGTGTTTTGAACTCTGCACCTGGTAGATTGCTTGCATTCATTTTGTTTAGTTCTTTTTCTGGAGTTTTGTCCTGTTCTTTCATTTGGGACATTTCTTTGTTCCCCCATTTTGGCTTCCTCCCTCCACTTGTTTCTATGTATTAGGTAGGTCTGCTATGACTCCCAGGATTAGCAGAGTGGCCTTATGTAGTATGTGTCCTGTGGGGCCCAGCAGTGCAGTCTTCTTTTTCACTCGAGTCGTGTGCTCCAGGGATGTCCCTTGTGTAGGCTGCGTGTGCTCTCATGTGGTAGTTGAGTTTCATATGCTGTCGGCGCATCACTGGGTGGGACTGACCCTCAGAGAAATGGCTGTGATGACTGGCCATGAGTGCAGCAAATAAGCTTCTGTGTGTGGGCCGACCTCATGGAGCATGATTTGCTTTAGAAGGACTCAGTGCCTATCAAGTCACCCTTTGGGTGTGTCATTTGTGATAATTGGGGGCAATCTGGTGTGGTCTAAAGCCATCCACCAGGTTTGTTTGTACTGAGGCCTCTTGGGAGGGGTTCTGGTGCAAACCAAGGTCAGCCACTGCCTGTGCCTGGTCCAGGGCCACGTGGTAGGAACCACCAAGTGTTCTGCAGTTGTTAGCTATCTCTGCTGGGCTTAGGGGGGCCTTGGAGAGGTTTTTGTGGTGAACTGAAGGTGGTTGTCTCCAGTGCTGGGCTTGAAGCCACTTAACAAGAGGTAAAGGGCATGTCAATACCAGCTGTCATGGGATTTATGGACCTTTGAAAGATCTGAAGAAAGTCCACAACATGAGTCCAGGCTGGCCACTTGTGGGGATTCACCTATGAAAAAGGTTCAGGCGTGGTGTGTAAATTGATTGGAGTGGAGTCTCAGAGATTCACCAGGTTGTGGTGAAAGTGTTGTTAGCCAGGCTGATGGAGACCCAGACAAAGCATTCACCTGCACCTACAGGCTGGGTTGGGGATAGTGCTCAACAAATGAACAATGGCACCTGCCAGCATTTCTGCCTGGGCCTGAAGGCTGTATGAGGGAGGGCTCAACAAAGGCACAATGGTGCCTACTTTCACTTTAGTCCCAGAGCAAGCTGCTCCTGCAACCCTCACCCTAAAGCCAGACATTTCGGTTCCTCTCCAAATGTTCTTGGCGCTTTTGTTCTGTTGTTCCTTCAGTGGAGCTTAGGAGAGTGTGTGTGAGTGAGTTCATGCTCAGGTTGCTAAGGAAATGTCTGGATCTACAGCAGCCCATTGCCTTACCTGCTGGTTTTCACAGCAGCTGTTGTGGGGACTTCTGTTCCCATCACTGGTAATTCAGTCTGGGAAGCCCAGGATGGGGCTGGGACCCCTTGCTACAAGTAGGGACCTTCACAGCCAAGACACCTCTCCAGATTCTTAACCAGCACACATGGGCATGGGATCAGCCTGTTTCTAGTCTCTGCCCCTCCTACCAGTCTCCAAGTGGCTTCTTCTTTATATCTCTAGTCATAGGAGTTCTGCTCACCTTGTGAGGTGGCTCACAGGGTAGTTTTTCTATAATCTAATTGTAATTTTGGTCATGGGAGGGAAGAAGCTCAGTGTTTATCCACTTTGCCATTTGGCTGAAAGACCATGGTTGTCCTATTTTAATTCCTTTATTCATTCAATCATGAGTTATCTTCTTCATTTGGATTTTGCAGAGGGTTGTACCTTTCTTTAAAAAACAGTGTGTTGTAATACTAGTTTACTGTTCATGCCTTATACATCAATACAAAATAATAAAAAACATCACTATATATTCCACTTAATAGTGAATCCAGCACATCTACTAATGTTCATTAATATGTATTGAATCCAAAAAGTAATCAGTACATTAATAAGTGAATAAACAGACACCTACTCCACAATCTGATAATAATTTATATGTGGGTAAGATGAGATAATCCATGTAAAAGCATTTAGTGTATGGGCTGAAACACAAACACTTAATGGATAGGTGGTTGTGCTGCTGCTGCTAATTGTTAACTCACCTGAATTCAAACATCACCCATGATTTATCTGTGTCCAGTTCTTCCTTTATACCAAAGTCTATTCAAACATCTCAGTGCTGAGAATAATGCCATCCTAATTTTTAGATCTATATCTCTGGCCTTTCCTGAATGAAAGGACACCTATTAACCATATTTTGCCCACCTTTCAATGTCTTACTCAACTTTCACCTTCTCCAAAAATTCTTTTCTGATGATTTTAATTACCATATTTTTGGACTATAAGATGCACCTTTTTACCCCAAATTTGGGAGGAAAATGGTGGTGCGTCTTATAGTCCGAATGCAGCTTACCTGGCTCCCTGGGGGAGGGGGTAGTGGTAGTTGAGAAAATTTTTTTTCCTATTTTCTTCCTCTAAAACCTAGGTGTGTCTTATGGTCTGGTGTATCTTACAGTCCGAAAAATACAGTATCCTTTACCTCCTCCTTATTTAGCATTACTTCACATTTACTGTCTTCACTACCCAATTTAGCAGTGAATTCTATTCTTTTTGGCACTGGTTCCTAATCATTTCATGAGCAGTAGAGTTGCTCCTTCAACCAAAACCATCTCACGAAGAACACAATAATCAGCACTTCTAAAATGCTTGAATTTTCAGTGGATCTGTTTCAGCTGTCTCCAAGAAGAGGGCTGTTATCTGTGTGGTTTAGCCATCTATTGCCTTTGATTAAATAGAATGATCACAATGAATTTACATTCCTTTCTTCATATACAAAGTGAAAAGTACATATATAGCTTATATGACAGGTAATTGCCAGCCAAACCTTAGAGCTTTGGCTCTTATTACCTAGTATTTATTTAGGGAGTTGGTGGTTTTTTTAAATTAATTCACAGATAAGTTCCTACTCATATTTTACTCTTCACAACGTTTAGCCCAGAGAGTGTTATGCCTCTATTTTTGTTCACAGGAGAACTGCCAAATGAACATTTTAAATAGTAATTTTGTGGAGACTTTATTAATTATTTAAAAACAGTTTAAGAAAATAATAAAGTTCTGGGTATAACTAGAGAAATTTGCCCTGGTAGAAGGTTTCCTGTTATGTTAAAGCCACTAGAAACTTTTGTCCAAGAACAAACCAGAATCTGCCGAAATTTATCAACCAGAAACATGTATAGTAGGTGTTTTTATGTAGTTATTATTGATGCCTCTTTAGTTTCATGAAATAATGTTACTGATGAGGTGATGCATACATAATAAGGATGATATTAGCAATTAATAGAGTGACATATGGTGAAGAATAGACAGATGGTCTAGATATGGATATTTATCATACATTTATGTGTCTTGATGGTCTTTTTTCTAAAACACAATAGTTACAAGTTTATTATGTGATATTGATAAGAAAATAAATTTTACTGAGCTCTAATGATTAATGTATTTTAATGATAAGATGGCATTCATGTGTTATTTGGTGAAGAGAATAGTGATAAATTTATGTATATCATTTAAAATTTAAAACTCCCTGAACAATTAGAAATTTTGCATTTCAATGGTATCCTTCCAACAGTTGTTCAGAACTACACTCCACACATCTTGGCTATTTCACAAATTATTAGAAAAATACACAACTAGATAGCAAAGAATGATTCTCTTTCATATGGGATGGGGGTACCTACACAGATATCCATGAGAACTTTCTATTTCCAGTTCACCCACTTCCTGGGAGTATGGCCTTGCTCATCTTTCTTAACATTTATTTAACTTAAAATTGGTTTCTTGTACACTGATGAGAGCCTGTACCCATTAATCACTATGGGCTTCTTTCCATTATAAATTCTAAATATAATTAAGTAAAATTATTGATTTTTCTGGATTTAGGATCATGTTGAAGTTATTTTTAGTTCAATGTTTATTTTAGTCTTCTCTGGTAGCTATAATAAAAATACAATAACTGAGTGGCTTATAAACAACAAGTATTTTTATTTCTTCACATACTGGAGGCTGGGAAGTCCAAGATGATGTCTGGTCAGGACCAGCGCCCTTTTACAACCTCCAGACTATAACCCAAACTTAACCCAAACCCTAAACTTCTCCCTATAACCTTACATGGTGGAAAGGGCAAGAGATGTCTCTTAGATCTCTTTTATAAAGCTCTAGCCCTATGACCAAAAGATGTACCCTCATCACCTATCACTTCCCAAAGGCCTCACCTCTTCATACCATCACACTGGGCATTAGGATTAAACCTATTAATTCTTTGGGGAGGGGGCACAACTATTTAATTTATAGCAATATTCTTCTTTACCTTTGCAGGCCTACTATGCCTCTGATAAACTACTGGCAACAGAATATTATAGTTCTCTACAGCACTATGTTTTTTTTTTTTTTTTTTTTTTAATATATTTATTGATTATGCTATTACAGTTGTCCCATTCCCCCCCCCACTCCACTCCATCCTGCCCACCCCCTCCCTCCCACATTCCCCCCCCATAGTTCATGTCCATGGGTCATACTTATAAGTTCTTTGGCTTCTACATTTCCTACACTATTTTTACCCTCCCCCTGTCTATTTTCCACCTATCATCTATGCTACTTATTCTCTGTACCTTTATCCCCCTCTCCCTCTCCCACTCCCTTATTGACAACCCTCATGTTCTAGTTGTTTGCCTAGTTTGCTCTTGTTTTTGTTTTATGTGTGGTCATTAATAACTGTGAGTTTGCTGTCATTTTTACTGTTCCTATTTTTGATCTTCTTTTTCTTAGGTAACTCCCTTTAACATTTCATATAATAAGGGCTTGGTGATGATGAGCTTCTTTAACTTGACCTTATCTGAGAAGCACTTTATCTGCCCTTCCATTCTAAATGATAGCTTTGCTGGATACAGTAATCTTGGATGTAGGTCCTTGCGTTTAATCTTGGCAGTTTAAAAATAGGCAAATGTTGCTTTTATTTAGTACAGAAATATGGTTATCAATCAGCAAAGTGCTTAAGAGTAAGTTAGATTCTGTGGATCTTTTATATCTCATTCACTGTTAAAAATATAATTTCATATTAAGGTAAATGATTAGCAGGGTTCATACATTTCCTACTCTTAAATGCACCCCTATAATACCTTGACTTTAAACAATGTATCTTTAGAAAAATAAACTTCCTCATAACATGATTCTTAATTCTGCTATGTGCTAAGAATTATAGTGTGAGAGTTCTAAATGGTATATAAATATTTTAACATATAATTAACAATTCTAGGAGACTTGGGGGGAAATAAATAGGAAAAAACTCTTTAACTTTTAGCATTTATAATTTTAAAAGTGTGAAGATTAGAAATTGAATGGGGGTAAAGTGGAACATGTCAGGACCAAAGCACAGACAACTGCGGAAAAAACAATAACAACCAAATGAACGGTGGATGTTTTCACAGAACTAAGCAAACGGGGAAGGGGGCTATTTTATCCTTATGAAAGAATGATCAAACAAAAAAACTAATGAAATCAGAACAGGAGATTTAAAATGAGTAGGAGAAACTACCCATTTAAAAATGTAATTTCAAAGAATTCTTAAAATAACTCTATCATGTTAGTAATAAATTTGTGAGATTCCTCAAAATTCCCCTGTAATGTAGAAAGCCTTATTTTCTGTGTGCACCAACAAGATGTGCTATTGCATACAAACCACCTGAAAGATCTATGATGGCTTAATGGCCTTTCCACTAATTTTGATCACATAAAAAGAGGAGAGAAGTAAAGATGGTGGAGTGAGGATTCCACTTCCTTCCTTAGTTTCTCCATAGGGCAAACTCTTTTTTTCTTTTTTTAAATAGCAATAGAGCTACTTCTGGGCAGGAGCGTTTGTAGATAAAATTATCACATGATTCCTAGACTATCTGACACTTTGTCTCTGCATGCAAAATATAGAATTGTATGAAACAAAATGAAAGACACAGTGTGAAATGAACCTGTACAAACCTGGGAAAGACATGGACACCAGATAGGAAACAAAAGGCATAGGATTTTACACTTGATATGGGCATACAGAATTTATCACATTTGACAGACCTATTCTTACATTAAGGTATAAGCTGCATTCTACTGCTTAGCTAGTCTTACAGCAATTTTTGTGGATATAGGTACAAAGCAACAATTAGTAATGCTCAGCACATAGCAGACATGCTCCCAAATATGTAAATGAATGAACGAATGTTTTGTTTCCCACTATGCTAGACACGATGTAAGTAACACAGAATAGAACTGAACAAATCATGTCCTTGAGGAATTTGTAGCCTCATTGATTCTACCTAACGTTCAAAATGAAACACTCACAGAACATTCCTAAAGCAACAGAGGCATGGTTGCACCAACGATATTCAAGTCACAAGCATGATTCAAAACACATAAAAGACTTAAGATAAAAATGATAATTTTAAACTTTGGGAATAAGTAACATTGACCATGAAAATGTTAGTCACTTTATCTCAGGATTAAGCATATGTGTGTATATATATGTACATATATATATATGAAAGAAATTACTTTTTCCTGAAGAAGATCCATGGTCTATATTAGTGGGAAAAACACCACAGAAATGTATGTATTACCATCACAATAAAAGACATTGCAGAAAAATGAACAGTGATTTTGATTCAAAGAGAGTGAAACAAAAAGAAAATTTCATTCAAAAATGAGTAGAGATTTAAGGAGAGGCAGACAGAGAAATTAAGAGATAAAACTATATTGAAGAAAGATAAAACTATACATAAGTTGCAGGGTTATGAAAGAGACCATATTGGAAAGAAAGCAACACAATGGTGAAAAATTGAAGATAGGCTTGATCAGAGAGTTGGATCTCATTGTGAAGGATCTTATATGCCAATGCCAATGCCAATGTGAATATGGAGTTTTAGCCTGGATACATAAAGAGGAGGAGGTTTTTGCTTTTTTGCCTTTTTAAAGAAAAAACAAGATGTTATATTAGTACTTCATTGAACAAATATTGATTGATTATTATGTGCCGGTCAGACACTGGAGGTAAAGAGAAAGTAAGACAGGTCCATACCTGGCCTGAATTTACTCACAGTGGTGGGGAGGAGAAGGGCATTCTAAAGTTAATACAATGACAGTACTTTACCATGAACTCTATGCTATCATTATATAAAAGGTGGATGCACTGGCACTCTACAGAGAGGGCTCCCCACAGGAGGAAGGGCCTGAGCTGAACCTTGAAGACATAGCGGACGAGGCTAATAAGAATGGTGGTGGATATGAGGGGTACACCATCTAGAGGGAATTACATGGGCAAAGGTATAAAATATCAGAGTACAATATGTTACAGTAAATGGAGTATGAAAGGAGAGAGGCAACACAGCAGGTAAAGTTTCTGATTTGGAGACTTTATAATAATTCAGAGAAAAATAGATGAGGTCTGTCTGGAAAAAGTCCAGCCATTGTTAATATAATGAGAATGCTTTGTATGACATTGATGTAATCTGGCAGCCAAGGAGAGTGGACTGGAATGCACATGCATGAATAATGATGACTTCACTGTACTAGTCAGTGGGGGTGGTAGACCCCATTGAGTGAGCACGTGTACTGTGTGGCCATCACATTCAAAATGACTGAGCAAGTAGAGCAAAAATCTGCATCAAATTGTGTGTTAAGCTTGAACATTCCTCTGTGGAAACTACTTGGATGATTCAGAAGGCTTTCAGGGATGATGCAAAGAATGCAGTGCAAATAAAGGTGTGACACAAACACTTCAAAGATGGTCGAGAATCTGTTGAAAGTGATCCATGTCGTGGGAGGCCTGCAACAAGCAGAACACCTGAGAACGCTGGGTGTGTACAGGCTTCAAATGACAAAGACCGGCCACTGACAGTATGAGAACTAGAAGCTGATCTGGGGATTCCAAAAACTACTGGGTCTGAGGTTTTGCTGTAGGATCTTGGCATGAAATGTATCCTGGCAAAATTCATTTTGGCTTCTGCTACCAGAGCAGAAGGAACATCGTGCTGCAGTTGCTAATGACTTGATTCAAACTGCTACCAATGAAGCAGATTTCCTCAAGAAGGTCATACCTGGAGCTGAATCATGGGACTATGGCTGTGATCTTGAAATGAAGGCCCAGTTGTCCCAATGGGAGTTGTCTGGTTCTCCACACTGGAAGAAGGTGCAGCAAGATCAAGACCATGGTAACTGTGTTTTTGATTGGGAAGGTGTTGTCCATCATGAGTACACCCCTCCAGGCCCAACAATTAATAAGGAGTTCTACCTTGATGTTTGTCAGTTGAGAGATTCAATATGACAGAAATGGCTGCAGCTGTGGGCAACTGGTGATTGGCAGCTTCATCATGACCATGCTCCCACGCATGCATCACATCTCATGCAGAGATTTTTGGTGAAACGTCAAATCACCCAGGTGATTCAGCCCCTGTACAGCTCAGCTCCGTCACCCTGAGACTTCTGGCTTTTCCCAAAACTAAAATGACTTTTGAAATGGAAGAGATTTCAGACCATCCATGAGATTCAGGAAAATATGACAGGGAAGCTGATGGAGATTACAACAAAGGATTTTGCAGAGTGTTTTGAACAGTGGAAGAGATGCTGGGAGAACTGCGTGAGGTCCTAAGGTGCCTACTTTAGAGGAATGAGGTGTCATTGTCCTATGTAGAATATTTCTCGCATCTTGTATCTTCTAGAATAAATGTCTCTATTTTTCATATGACATAGCTGAATACTTTATGGATGATTTTATATTAAATCAATGATCAAATAAATACAGAGAAGGGATTAGAAGTACAAAGGAAACTAACATGTAATAGATAGAAGGAAGTCGAGCTTGTGAAGGAGACAAAAAACAGGTAGCTGGAAACAGAGATGGATAGTATGAGAAAATGCTGTTATAATATGACTGGGAGAGATTTTATAAATGAGACGTGGTCAATATTGTTCAATGCTTCAAATCACTCGAGAAAATAAGAACTCATTGACTTCAACAACCAAGAGGTCACCAGTGGCCTTGGTAAAATCATGTTCTTTGGAACTGCTGATATGAAAGGCACATGGATATAGTTGAGGAGTAATGGCATGAGAAGATTGAGGCTTAAAGTGAAGAACAGAAGCTTGACTGTGAAGCAAAGGCAAGAGGTAGGTTAATAGATAGAAAGGGCTATGCCATTGGGGAAAGACTGTTTTTAATATATAAGAGGTTTAAAAGCAAGGACAAAGCTCCAGTGCTTGTGAGAGAATGAGACACAAGTGAGAACTGGGTCAAGACTGGAAATACAGTTCTAGACATGAAGGGTTGGGATTCAGAATAGAGAGGATGGCATTGCACTCAGATAGGAGCCGACATGCCCTCTGCTTTGAGGTGGGAGACCATGAGGAGGCAACCAATGAAGGTACAGACCATTTTACAGGTGGAGAACAGAAGAAGGTATCATTCTCCAGTGGTGCTCTTCCCCTCTCCCCATTGCTCTTCTGTAAAGCAGGTAGGTGAGTTTTATGAGGAGAGAAAGAAATCCAGAATGTCTGTGATGAAGTAGGATGGCACTGAAGACAAAGTTAATGGGAATACGGAGTTAGGGGAAGTCACCAGGCAGTGAGAGTCTGAGAAACACAATCTTATCCTGACAGAGTTCATTTAGCCCAGTGGTCTTCGTCCCCAGCTGCACATTACAATCAATTGGAGAGCTTTTAAAATAAAAACCTAAGACTGGGTCCTAACCCACACCAATTGCGTCAAAGTCTGTGGAGGATAACTGACCACATTCCCTCTGAGACAAGTTGACAAAACTAACTGCATCAAGGATTCAAAAAACAACTTGAAATTATATTCTGTTTTCTTAAGAAGTCTCTCCCTATTCCCAAGGACTAATGTACTCACTACCAGGCTGGTTGGAATATTTTGTTACATTTGTCATACCCCTGTTCTATAGGGTGGCAAAGGGGAAGTTTGATGCATTCAGGTCGCAGAGCTGAAGTGGCAGCTAGCCACTTCCTCTTCTTGCCGGACACATACAGATACTGAGAGCAATATAAATTTGCATGTTAAATGTCAAAGGTGGACTCATTTTCATATTTATCATGTATTACCAGAGGAAAATGGCGCTGATTTACTTTGAATTAAGTGTTTCTCGGGCAGAAATGAAATGGGGCCCCAACTGAAGGAGCTGCGCCTCATTTGCATTCCCGCCGTCCCTTTCAGTCACCTTTACCTTATTTATTCCAAGGAAAGAAGAGAAGACAAATGTCGGTTTGCAGCACGGAAGTAATTGTGAGAAGAAAACTAAATAACTAAATATGACTTTATGAAAAATGAATTTCAAGTTTGTCAAAAGTGCCTACATTTCAATGGATGCGTTACTTTTGCACCTCCTTTTTTGTGTATTGAGAATCCAATTTATGTGTGCAGCATTTGCTTTACTGGCCTATCACTTAAATTATTTTATAAAAAAATATTTCTGGAGATTCCAAAATGTCTTCAGAGTAGGTGCAAGCTGAACTCACCTCCTCCCAGTGCCAAACCAGATTTATAGCTAAATTATAGAGCAATCAACCCAAATAACCAACTGAAGGCTAGCAGAACTGAAGTATTATAACCAAGGATTTATAGAAGAAGCCACACACAGGCTGGTGAGAAGGGTGGAGATGCAGAAAGGGCTGGTGGTCCCCACACACACATTCGGCAGCTGAGAAGCCGGAGGGATGCCTCAGTGGCAAAACTCCCTCCCTCTAGGAGTGTGGGGGACCAACTGCACACAGAGATCCCCAACCCAGAGCACAGAGATGGGAAAGAGGAGCCTTTGCATAGCCATCTGGTGGTGAAAATCAGTGGGGGTTAAGTCCACCTGGGGTACAAGGATGTTGGCTACACACCTGGATGCCATCTTCCCAGGGTTGAGTACTCCTATCATTACAGCACCTGGGGAGTGCACCACCTGGTCCTCCAAGTACTGGTGACACCACCCTGCTGAGCTCCAGTCCTGTGGAGGGGTGTGCTGGCTGTACCCACCAAGGACTTTTGGGGCATTCTTTTTCTGGAGAAGCTCTTGTTGGAGACTCAGGTAGTGATCGTGCTGTGTGTGTTTGGAAAGAGGACCATTCTTCCTCTCCATGAGCTCCCATGAGCACGTGTGTCCTGCACTCCCCACAACCTGTTCAATCACTTAGCCTGCCCTTCCACTCCCTGCGGCCTCACCTTGCTGAGTTCAGGCCTTCAGGGGGAGCCAAGTGTTGCCTAGAGCTGGAACCTATGGAGAACATCTCCCTGGGAGGCTTTTGTCTAGGAAGCAGATGGCAGGTTCTGGGTTGTGTGGCTCCATCACAGGGTGGTGGAGCAACTTCTGTATTAGCTGTGAGCTCAGCCCACACTCTTCCCCCCCATGGAGACTCAGTTGCTCTAGCTCTCCAGCAGTCCAGGGCCCCAGCTCTGCTGACGTCAGTTGTGCAGGGGTAACTGAGAGCTGTTTGAAGCTGGGACGTTTAGAGTGTATCTCCCTCAGAAGCTCTTGCCAAGCGATGGGAAGAAGTGCCCATCGACCTCCAATAGGATTGCTGGCACCAACCCCAATGGGAGACTGTCTGGATCTCCCCTACAAAAAGCTGGTGGCCTGCCCTGCTGAGCTCAGCTCCATGGGGGAAAGGGCATGTTACTGGGACTTTTAGAGCAAGTCTCCTTCAGAGGCTCTTGTCTCTATTGGTCACTGGGTTGTGGGTGTGGCTGGCTGTGGAGCAGGGTGAAGGTAAAGTGCTTGCACCACTCCTGTGGACTCTTCTGACTCTACCCGCAACTATACTCTTTTGATCTGTTCTTTTGCGGAGGAGTTGGTGGGCTGCACCCAACCTAAACCTGTGGCATACTCTTCCTGGGGAAGCTAGAGTTGGAGACTCTGGCGGAGACTGATTGGCATATCTCTGGAATAGGAGCCACTATCCCTTCATTGAGTGCCTGATGGCACTTCCCCCAAGCAGGGGACCTGCTAGCACTGTTCTCCCAACCCTGATCACCCCATCCTACTGAGCTCACACCCGGTGTGGGTCACAGCCTGTCTGGGTCCACTATGCAGTTTTTCTTTGGAAGGCTTCAGAGTAAGATCAGGCAACCTAAAGGAGAAGCAGAGTAGACAACAGATACAGATAGGCCTCAGAGAGCCTCAAACTTTTATAGACCTGCCCCCAGCTCTAAACCAGAGGGAGCCACACCTTGTACACAGCTTGGCCCCTCCCCTGTACACTAAGGCCCAGTAGATGTTTGTGGCTACAAACAGTGAATAGCAGGGCAGCTCCAGACAGGTGGCCCAAGGCCAGTTATAAACAGTGTCTGACATCAACCTGTACCAGAATACTGCCCAAGTGGACCCAGAACCAAGGCAACCAGTGGTGTGCTTCAGATCACACCTGAGGCCAACCCAAGTAGTCACACAAGTGGCACACCCAAAGGTGGTATTCTGGTAGTCACTACACCCTGCTGGGAACAACCGCATCTCAGGGGGCTATTGGATATTCATGGATAAATATCCATTTAGGCTAGTATTTCCTAGAGTGATCTTTCAGTATTAATAAACATTCAGAAAAGGTACTCAATATTATCAAGACAAATAGATGATTTGTTGTGTTACTTTACAGAAATTGTCAGAATTTCCAGCATCCTCATCTTCTTTATCATCAAAAGTAGAAATGAAGTATACAGCATAATCTCCCAAAATATGCTAATCTGGACTGTAAATTCTATAAGTTACTGATTTGGGGGCTGTGTTATTGCAATAATTTCCTCACTTTTCTCACCTGTAGTTTCCCTCTTTTCCTATTTGCTTCACATATTACTACTAGAGTATTTTTATTTAAAAACCACTTTCCATATGTCACTCTGTTCTGCAAATAACTTATTGGTTTACTATTCAAATCAAAATTTGTTAACATTTTGGATCCTCCAAAACCTTATCCCGAACTTCTTTTCAGGTTTATTTCTTCCCACTCGTAAACACTGCTCAGAAAGGTAGATATGACCACTCCTTGTGCTACATCCCACTGTGTTCCCTTAGTGAATAGAATCCCAGACTTAGAGTCGTAATACCTAGGTTCAAGAACCATCTCCTCCATGTCAATATTTCCTTTAATTTCCCTTCTGTAACAGAAGTCATGCTGACTACTTTCTATATATGTATTACTGTATTTTTTGGACTATAAGATGCATTGGACCATAAGACGCACCTAGGTTTTAGGGGAGGAAAATAGGGGGAAAAAAACCCCACTCCACCACTGCCACCCTCCCGGTGAGCCAGGTAAGCTACATTCAGACTGTAAGATGCACCCCCATTTTCCTCCCAAATTTGAGGGAGGAAAATGCATCTTATAGTCTGAAAAATACGGTATCTGTAATTAATGCAATAATGTTTCCTTTTATAGTTGAGAAAATAGGTCAAGGAAACACAGCTCTTAGGTGCTGGGACCAGGAGTTGGATTTAGATGTGTGTGATTTCAAAGTCCATGTGGTTTTCATTGTACTGCACTGAATTAAAGAGCCCAGAACACCAAAAAGTTGCAAAATATGCATACCATGGACATGATGAGGAGCAGTTACGCTTTGCAAAGATCCATGTACAGTTTTGGGTCGTAGGAAGTTTCTTGCAAATAAGAGAGACTCTCAGTTCCAGCCTATGTAAGACTTTTGGCCTCCTTACTTAGGAACTTCTATTTTCTCTGCCAACTACACCCTGACTCCGCAGCATTTCTGGATTTTTTTTTCCAAATATTTTTTTTCTGAATGAATCTGTACCTTTTCTTATTCATCTCCCCTGAGTTGTCCCTAGGAAAAATTATTTCTTCTAAAACTCAATTTATCCCCAAATTCTGAAAGATTACTAACTGGTTTCATAGATAAACATTCACATGTTAATCTTTTATTTTCTTCATAGTCAAACATTATGATAAGCTTTGGCATACATAATTGTACTTCAGTAATGTACCCCAGGGAGCCTGAGGTTACTGTTAGTTCATACACTGACTAATTCTGAAAGAAACAGTCAATTTTACTCGTGGATATTCAGGCCCTATGGCCATAGTCTTGAAGAGTAGAGGGAAACGAAGGGACTGCTCAGCAAAGAAAACTTTGGATGTGGGCTGAGAAGAGGACGGATCTGAAAAGTTGGTAGAATACAAAGCAGTATGGAAAGAGACTGAAGCCTTAGGTATCAATAAGCCAGTGAGAAATCCTTGGGTCGGATGGAGAAAGGATTTGTGCAAAGGGAAGGCTCTAATATTTATTTTTATTTTTATATTTTTCACCCCTTTGATCATGTTTTCATTCAAAATTAGCTGTCCAAAGTGATTTGACCTTTATGGAATAAACAAATTTAAGTTTATGCCACAGGCATCTTTCCTTCTGTGGTGCGTTTCTCTTCTGTGGGCTTCTTCTCAGCTGCTGGTTTCTTAGTAGCTGCAGCTGTTTTCCCCACCCAGGACTTCTGCTTTGCCATGCTAATTAATGCCTTCTTCCCTTCCTTCCCTACCCCCAGGCTTCCTGCCTGGAACTCCCTTCTCATCTGGTTTGGCGTCTGGCAGGGCTGCTGCCTCATCCACCTGGAATTTGTGGTTCTGGCCTGGTGAAGACTGGTCTTAATGGTGTGGGGTCTTTGCATATGGATTTAGCTTCAACATGATTCTCAGGTTTTTCAGGGGATTCCTCCTCAGGTCTCTGCCATGAATCTTCTTTCATGGTGGTTAAGGGCTCTTTGGATCTCTGGGCTTTTCACGATTCTGCTAAGGTCTGTATTGAGCACCTTGTGCATGAAAGAGTATCTACTAGTATCTCTAGTAGATACTCTTTTTTTACATTTAATTTTTATTATATTTTTCATTACCATTTAGCCCCCTTATACTTCCATCCCCCACAGCAATCACCACAGTATTGGCCATGTCCATGAGTCCTGTTTCCTTTTTGCTCAATACCTCTATCCCATAACTTCACCCCCCAACTAGCTGTCATCTGCTCTCCATCTGTGAATTTGTCTCTGTTTTGCTTGTTAGTTCAGTTAGTTCATTAGATTCCACATATGAATGAAATCATATAGTATGAGTCATTCTCTGACTAGCTTATCTCATTTAGCATAATGTTCTTTAGGTCTATCTGTACTGTTTCAAAGAATAAAATTTTCTTCTTTTTTACAGCTGAGTAGAATTCCATTGCGTCTAAATCGCATAGTGTTTTATCCACTCATCCACTTATGGACACTTGGGACACTTTCATGTCTTGGCGATTGTAAATAATGCTGCAATGAATATGGGGGTGTTTATGTTCTTTCAAATTAGCGTGTTGGGTTCCTTCAGATATAGTCCCAGCAGTGGGAGTGCTGAGTCAAAAGGCAGATCCATTTTAAATGTTTTAAGGGATATCCATACTGTTTTCCATAATGCCTACACCAGTGTGTATTCACACCAACAGTGCAAAGGATTCCCCATTCTCCACATCCTCACCAGCACTTGTTGTTTGTTGATTTATTGATGATAGCCATCTGAAAGGTATGAGATGGTATCTCATTGTGGTTGTACTTTGTATATCTCTAAAATCCACCCATGTCTTTATAGCCAATTAATATTCAACAAAGGAAGCAAGCACAAACAATAGGTTAAAGATAGTTTACTCCATAAATGGTGTTGTGAAAGTTGGGCAGATACATGCAGACAAAATTGAAACTGGACCACCTGCTTACACCACACACAAGAATAAATTCAAAATGGACCAAAGATTTAAATGTCAGACCTGGTTAGACCAGAAATTATAAAAATCCTGGAAGAAAACATAGGCAGCAAAATCTCGGACATTGCACATAGAAAATTTTTATTGGATATATCTCCCCAGGCAAGGGAAACAAAAGAAAAAAAATTAACAAATGGGACTACATCTAACTAAAAAGTTTTTGCATAACAAAGAAAATCATCAAAATAAAAAAACCCACAGAATGGGAGAACATATTTGCCAATATATATGACAGAAGGTTAATATCCAAAATTTATACTTACAAACTCAACAGGAAAAAACAAACAACCCAGTTAAAAAATGGGCAAATGTCCTGAGCATGTTGTAGATACTGTTGAGATTTACGTCAAGTGCCATACAGATCGTCCAACCTGCGGACGCACTTTCAGTCCAAATGCAGACGTGGCCCCTGTGCCTGCCAGGAGCAAGTTTGAAAGTGTTCAGTTTGCTTATGCAGAGTAGTTCCAGGGAGGTTTCTGAAGGCTTTGAGGAGACCATTGTGCTCATTCCAGTTGATCTAAAGTCCCCTGAGTTGGATATGATGATGGTTTCTCATTTTGCCCTTGCCAGCTCTCATTCAGGGAGAGGCATAGACCTCTGTGATATCATTCCAGGCCTTAATCTTCTTAAGAAGCAAATCAACCCCCTTGGTTTTCTTGCAGCCTTCAACTTTATTTTCAGCCACCAAAGGAAGTCAGGAACTTCCTCGGTACTATGACCTTTAGACATGACCGTGCTGGTCAGGCCGAGGCAGCCAGGGCAGAGCAGATGGCGTATCGCTCCTGTGTTGTGTTCACTCTGCAGTGCCAAGAGCACCAGGTTTTGTTTGGTACAAGCATGCAGCTCTCAGGACACGTATTTCCAAAAGCACCCTGGCCAGGACAATGAGTCCCACCACCTTGAACTCTGGGAATTCGAGCCACAGCTCTGCCAGCACCCCAGGACTCAGCCCTAGTCTGATGTCCCACCAATTCACTGACAGCAAAGGGCGGTCTGCTGTTTTTGTGCCAGTTGGTGTGAACAAGGTTCACAATATCTAGTCGAATGGGAGCCTTGAGCACAGCAGGTGAAGTGACATTTTTGCCAGATGATTCCCCTTTCAGAGCGCACTGGTATCAGTGGGCGAGCACATGCCTTGGCGTGGCGTGGAGACAAGAAGGCACACTCCTCTCAGCCTGGTGGCTCCCACAGGAAAAGGAAGCAAAGATCTAATATTTAATCCTAACTTGTTTGTGTTGCTTTGATGTAAACTCCCTACCTGTCCCATGGCCTCAAACCTTAAATAATAGTTGTCCTAGTGACTGATAGTAGCTAGGAAATACAGGTAATAAATATAGAGGACACTTGTCTCCTTTTCCAATCATTAAAGATTTTTTTCATTTGTTTTTAATGAAATTGAGTGTTCTCAGCTGTTATGGAAGCTGATTTCATGAAAGGATGGGGAGATATGTGGTTTGTTCTTTTGGTAAAGCTTTTGATTTTCTGGCAAATAGGCACTCTGGTCATTCTTTTTCAGCCTTGTGGACTCAGAATATGCCTCATAGGATGTTCAGAGGAATGTGTCAAGAACTATGGGGGTTCTGAGATTTTTCATAATTGCAGTTTACAAGTTAGCTTGCCACACTTTTACAGTTGCTAACAGAAGCCAGAACACTCCTAAGTCAGAGATAAAGGACAGTTTGCTCCTCACAAGGATGGCCAGAATATCATAAAGTCCTCATTGTTGCTGCTGCCCTGAGGCCCAGTTCCCACAGGGCCACAGGAACAGGATCAGGTAACAGCAGCTCATGTAATAGATTGTATTACAGGAAAGGAACCATGAGCTAGGAAATCCAAATCCTCTATAACTGGCCGTATGCATGCCTATGCCCTGTATGGCTACTCCTTTGCACTGGAGGGATACACTCTATCTCCCAAGACTGTAAATTAACTTGTTTGCTCTGGAAGGAGACACTGCCTCCATCTTCCAAGGTTGTCAAATGGGCAAATGTTTTCTCAATATACAAACAACTTTAACAGATTATTCCAGAACAAAGGCAGTTAGCACCTTTGGTTGCAACATGTCTACTAAGATGGACCCATGGAGAATTTCCTCCTGACAATATCTACCCATCATTTGTATCACATTTGGCTTCTGGTACACTTTCCCATGAGAATTTCCATTAGTATGAAATTCTGATTAATCTGAATGCCAGAGGCTGGAAACAAGTCCATTCAAATTTTCATCATGCAGCATTTCATTAAGATTATTATCAAAGGGACTACAAACTGCAGAAGGTGGCTTACCTCCAATGACCCAGACTGAACTAGCAAAACAAATCACATCAACCATTGGTGTCTACTTTAGAAAACCAGGTGGCTTTCTTCTTCATCTGTCTATCGATCTTTGCACTGTCCCAAGGCATTAATCCAAGTGCTGTGGGACACATGAACAACTACTACGGTCCACAAGGTAGAAGTCTTGGGCAATTCTGCCATATCTAATAACCCTGGAAAGTGCATCAAGGTTGACTTGAAAACCTTCCAGAATCAGTGTGGTGGTATTGATCAGTTCAGCAGAAGTCGGGGGCTAATTTCGTACAGCCTTTTCTAATCCAGTAATCCTCATTATCATAAGAGAAGTGCCCACAGGGGGACTCATGAATAACTAATCAGCTGTTCCTTCCGGTAGCTTCCCCAAATAACCAAGGTAGTCTCAAATGGCAAGATCTACACAATGTCTTAAGGCTACATGGCCTATGGGTGGTATTTTCCTTGAACTCTTGAATGTCTTTTATTAAAAATCTTTAAAGTGGATGTCCTCATATTTTGGTAAAGGAGGTTGGTTAAGCCATACCTTCCACATAACAACAGTCCCTACTGCATACACTCTGCCTCTGGAAAGAAAGTATTGTTTAAAATTACTGTCCTCATCTCCCAAGGAAGAACTAAAAGGTGGTTGGTAAACTGTAGGTTTCAAAGTTAAGTTCAAATAATCGAGTTTGGTTCTTGTTTCCAGAGGGGCTCTCTGTCTTACTTGTCTGTGCCACCAGAAGGTGGCATTTGTTCACCCATGGAACAATAGAGAGAACACTATAAGAATGAAAGTGGGGAGGATATCTGGAGGTATGAACAGATGCTTTACCTAGCAGGTGTAGCATTTGGGGTCATGCCCTGCTGTTTTCATAGACTTCTTGGTCAGCTAAGGACAATTATGGTCAAATCATTGTAAAGACATCTGGCAGGAGATGGCAGATATGTCACTAAGTTAACTTCTGATAGTCACAACAACTTAGGAATGCTATCCTAAAGCATTTTTGTTCTTTAAAATAGGCCCCAGGGGTGGTTCTGAAAAACAAATATCAATAGCATGCCTTCCTCCTCTATACCCATCTCTCCCCCTTATGTTATTATCCTTCACCACCACAGAAACCTTATGTCCTATCAGGAGTGATAACTCCACCTTTTGTGCAATCATCACATAATCTCGTTTGGACATTTAATTCAAATGTGTCAGCTGTAAGTATAATAAGGGCATTTTTACAAAACTTACAGAAACTCAATACAACCCCGCATTTGGTCCATGAGGCCTCTGTAGAGGGGTCAGTCAGTGATCAGTGTGTAATTACTGAGTAACTGTTACCCTTGTGCTCTAGGATTTTGTCAGTCCGACAGAAGCAGAGCTAAGTCCCACTATCTTAAGTTGGTTTTTCACTCTAGACTGCAAAACCAAGCGGAGGTGTCCATGCCAAGTAGAGATGTGGTTTCTGTTAGGGAAAGAAAGACACACCATGCCCAGGAATGGTCAAGCTGGAATCTCAGATTTGTAAAATAGATTTGTATATACAGCAGCTCTGTTATCGTTACCCAATAGCTGAGAAGAGCAATGATCTGCTTCTGAAGATGGACTGGGAGAAGGGGGAGAGGTAGGGAAAGGAATTTTTTAAGTTTATTTTTGAAGGAGCCACTTCCACACTCAACCTCTGTAGATGCTTGTGGATGGTAGAAGAGGTGGAAGATCTATCAAATACTTTCACTACAATCACAGATTCAAATGGCTTTTGTGATAATAGTTCAACTTTTAGAGTGAAATTGGCCCTGAAAGGAAAAAAAAAAGTGAACAAGCTTTGATTCAAGGTCTCAGTGGTATGTCTGGATTAGGTGGATCGGACCAGACCAGCAACACTGTAACCCGAGAGAGTGTCAGCAGTGCCCACGTGCCACTGATGACTTTGAGAGGTCAGAGATATGATGTAGGCAGTCTCCCAGGACTAGGTAGGAACATGACTCCTGCAATATGGCTTTTTTTTTTTTTTTTGGCCAAAATACAAATGGGAGAGCCTTAGGCAGAAATCACAGTCTGAGAAGTAATGGTGTCCTCTGCACCAGAAACATAGGGTCCTTTACTTTGTATCCAGTTGATAATGGTATATGCATTGTCTGTCCAATAGGGGGATGGATCTAGGCAGTGGTCGTGGTGATCTGGGTAGTGCAGACTTGATGAGCAGCTTGCCTCCAATAGGGCATCTGCATGAATGACTCAGTTTAATCATCATTTGCATTTTTTCACAGTTCACAGCCCTAAAGAGTGTATGTTTCATTTTATAATCTGTAGTTTTCAAAGTGGCAGACTAGACAGCTAGACAAGAGAACAGTACAAGAGTAAGTAATTATGTAAGGTTCATCAAGGAGAATATTAACTAGAACTATGACATTGGTTTTGAGTTCTGCCCATTGAGTTCACAGACCAATGTCTATTTTAGATTTTGTGTGGCTAATGCAGAGTTTGAACTGCCATAGTAGACTAGAGGATGCCATCATTTAAACAGGCTTATCTGTTTAGAGAAAAATTTGAATTGATAGTGCATTGAACCAGAGGTTTCGTCTGAGACAGTGGAGTAGGGGATAGTTTTCCCCCAAAAGAAGATGTTGCTTTTCCCTGTAAAGCTGAGATGTTTTTGGAGCCAGGTTAGGAATTCCCTTCAAAATGCCACTCTCATTTGACTGACAAGGCTTATAGGCCCGCCCCCCACTTTCTTAATAATCAGTGGGCCCATGGTGACCCACCCGAAATGAGTTTTATTTGACAAGAACCCAGTAGTAAAAGAAGAGCTGTTTTTCAGAAGTAGCCTTGCCATTCATAATGGCTTCCTGTTGCCAGAAACTCCAAATAGCCTCCAAATAGTCATGGACACTGATATCTCAAAGGAGTCATTAAGGTTACAGGGGAGAAAGGTTGTGATACTTCTCTACAAAATGATCTTCCCAGCTGGGAAAATCCCCTTAGATATTCACAAGCATTTGTAGTAGAAGGTAGTAGCACATCAATACTAATTATATATTGAACTGTAGAGTACTCAGCAACCGTACATTGATTTTGCCCTAAAGACCCTGCCCGACGGGCCACATTATCTTCTGTTCTCCATTGTGAACTCTACTCCAAGCACATCTATTTGATTTGGGAATTGAATAGTCCACAGCACTGCCTGGAATAGAGACTTAGGCGCCAATATCTACTAGTCACACAGTTCTGAATGCCTCCTGTTGCCTAACTCTCCAGCGTATTTAGAGAGCCCAGTATGGCTCTTGGTCCCCACGCGGGTCAGAGAGGCTTTAGTCCCACCCCTAATCCTTATCTTTAAAGTATCTGAGGTCAGGTTGGTGGATGAAGGGAGAAATCAGGAAACACAAATGCAGAAAATGGCTTCACATCAGCAAGAAAAGCGTGCTCACTTTTCATTTTGAGCAGTGCAGTGGCTGATTTCAGGAATTTTTCTTAGATATCTTCAAGTCAGTTTCTCCTGCTCTAGTAAGTCAACTTTGGCAGCATTGTAAACTCTAGCTGGGGCAGCAAAAGCAGAAATATTAGTCAGTGCTTCATTTATGGTTTCCAATGGAAATTTATTTCAATGAAATAACACCAGGAGGGCTGATCCTCTACTGCAGCAGCCGGAATGCACTACCAAAAATTCTAAGGCCTTTTCATGTTATCTCCAAATGGGTCTGTGGTCGGCATTGCATGCAGCCGAGGAGTCTGTGCGGTTAGGTGGTCCTGCCATTGTCATTCTTTCTCATCAAGCATTATTTCCCTGCCCTCACCTCTGAAGTGAACCAAACATTAAACAGTTAGTTCTTTACATAGTGGTTATACACTCACCTGTTTACCTGTCAGTGTAGGTAAGCATCTGTGTAACTTCTCTGAAGGTGGGCAGACATTTCCGCCCTCGCTTGCTGGTAGAAACCTTAATACTAGCTGTTACTATGGTGCGTGCCTGAGACTGACTGCCAAATTGTTCAGAAATTTCTCTACCTGGAAAAGAGTAGTATACACAGCATTTCGTGAGATTCTACAATACTTTCAAGTTAAAAACTCAAACTTCCACAGTTTCACGTATACAGGCAGAAGTCAAAAGATGCCTTGCTCTTCGTTTATTGCTCACAGCAATGGGAGTAGCTGGAGGATCAGCCTCGCAGCACTCCCCTGAGCCCCAGTTCCCACATGGCCCAGTGAGGAGCGCGAGACACCAGCTGCCCATGCTGCGCCTAATCGGAGAGGAACACTGAGTTTAGGAAACCCTGACCTTTCATCTCCATAGCGGGTACATCCTTATCTTCCCAAATTGTAAGCAAACATGTACTTCGTTCTAGAAAGAGATGCTATCTCTCTCTCTTCTAAAGGCGTTTGCCCCATAAATCTTTGAAAATATAGTTCAGAACAATGGCTCTATAGGCAAGAGTGAAAACACACAGAGAGCCTTGGAGAATTGTCTCGCAGCTGCCCAGAACGAAACTTCTTGATCCTGTCGGCACCAGCTTCTCCTCAGCAGCCTGCAGTGTGTTACTCCATGGGCCAGGAATTCCACGATGGCTCTGAAGGGGGTTGATTGTCGCCCCACCCATGGGCAGGGAGAAAGTGTCAATAATACAGGGATTAGATAAATATGGCCCTTGGTAGCAAAGGAAAGAAAATAGAGAGAAAAACATTTATAACTATGAAATATGAACTCTGTAATTTTTTTTTCAGTAAAAATTATAGCATCCTATATTGGATGTAATTATTTCTAAACAATGAAATGAATATCAGGCAATAAATCTTATAAGCTGAGGCTGATTAGAAGATTTATTTATATAGATATATAGGGGTGGGCAAAAATAGGTTAATAATAATAAATAATACACTAATAAATAAATATTAATGCAAGAATAAATTGCATTTATTTTTCACATACTCACAACTGTAAACCTACTTTGCCCACCCTGTATATCAAATAGACACTTAAGCAAAATTTGGGGTTGGGTGTGGATAAAGAAAAATATACCCTAAGAAATCGTTAATGAATTCTTTAGAATTTTAGACACTGAAATGCTTATAAACAGTATAATCTTTTTAAAATATCAGTATGGAAATTTAAGTTTTTAAAGGGACATAGAGCACTATGATAAATTTACTGTTCACTGCTGGTTAATCAGGTTTCTACAAGAGTAGAGCTAAGAGGCACGTTTTTCTGCTCCACTACTAATAAATGAAGAGGCAAAAATTTTACCTTCTGCATAGACCAGGACAAGTGTAACATTAGAGTTCAGGTTATAAGAAGGTAGGTGAGACTGCTGAAGTAGGAATAAACTTGACCCAAATAAAGCATTAGAATTATAGATTCAAAACTTTGGCAGTTGAATGATATTTTAAAGAACATCGCATTGTATGTGTGTCAAATTGTATTCTCTATGCATAAGAAATTGGAATTAAATTCACTGACTCTATTTATGAACATAGTATTGCTCATTTTTAAGAGCACCTTATGCTCATCTGAAGATAAACCTTGCATGTTACACAATATAATACAAAACATTAAAAGCAGTTTTAAGTTTTACGTCTTCTGTAATTTCCTACCATATTATCGAACAACCACGGATTTAATGTTTTATGACAGAGAAAAAATGCCATCTATCTTCTTATAATAACCATATTATCTCGTGTGTGATGAAAGATTTTTAAAAAGTATACTGTGGTTTAACAATAAAATAGCATTTTTTTCTGTAATTTTGCAAGCGATTGACAACTTAATATATACATGTAGGTGTATAGGCATGAACATGGTCTTATGTATATGTTTCTATACATACATGCACATATGTGTTATTTATTAAATCATACTCAGTTTTATTTTAATGCTGCAACAAAATATCAAATGCGTACACCATATTAAAATAGGCATTAGTAATAAGTTTATACATTGTATCATTATTCTATTACATTTAAACATTATTATTCAGATTATGCCATATCAGAAACAAAGGAAGCCTAAAGATAGCACTAACTCTTGCTTTAAAGCAAAATAATTACTAGAACACTGATATCTAACAAAAGTCTTTTATTCCCAGGTAATATACAAATTGCATTTAAGATCTATAATGACAAGTGAAAACAGTAATGCATGATACGTGATACATTTTACTAATGCAAAAGCAGCAGAAATATAGTGCCATCAGAAAGCTAAGCATAATTGTTCTATTGGCAGGAAAATTGAATTTTTCAAGTAGAAGAGCATTTTCTTTGAAATCAGTCCACCAAAATCACTGTCTTCAAGCTCTAAAAAGGATGTGACTATCCTTGATACCTTTCTCCTGTCGGTTTTTATTAGACATTGTAAATTTATGACATTATTTAAAATTGGAGGGTTGCTTAATTTTTATTGTAATGTTAATTTGTGCACAGTCCCAAAGGAAAATAATTTATATTTATAAAAAGATCTGTACATGGCCCTGGCTAGTGTGGCTTAGTAGATTGAGCTCTGGCCTGTGAACCAAAGAGTCACCCGGTTCGATTCCCACTAAGAGCACAAGCCTGGGCTGAGGGCCAGGTCAGGTCCCCAGTAGGGGGCATGTGAGAGGCATCCACACATTGATATTTATCTCTCTCTCTCTTTTTCCCTCCCTTCCCCTCTCTCTAAAAATAAATAAATAAAATCTTAAAAATATATTTGTATATGGATAATGTTTTGGTTGGTAAATATAAGGACAGTAAGCAATATCTATTTTAAACTTGAACTCCTACATCTTGTTTTTTGTTAATAAATCACTAAAAAGGGGACCACTCAATGTCTGCTATGTTAACTTTTTTTTTAACCTGGAGATTAGAAAATAGAAATAAAATTGTCTGCCACATGTACTTATTATTCCTTTTATGTTGTAGTTAGAGTGTGTTCTCTTTGCCTCTTACTCTTTTTTATGCCTGTTTTGTTCACCTTGTATCTCTTCTTGGTCTTGTTTCTCCAACACACACACACACAAACCCACTCACACAGTAATTGTATACTCAGGCATTTTCCATTAAAATGGCTCTTTTCCTGGGAAATAAATATATCATTTCATTAATATACATGTTCAAATTAATCTAGGAGATTATTTACCAAGATGGCCAATTTTCTGAGTTATTTTTCTGGTGAGAGTCCAGATGAGTAAGTCGGAGAATGTCATCGGTGGGGCAGAGCAAACAAAGCCCTGTGGATAGACATCTAGTTTATTACTTTCTCCTTCAATTACTAAACTCTGAGCCTCATGATTTCCTCATACACTGCTGATTAAAGTGTCTTTATATTCCTTCCTGATTTACTCTGTGAACATTTGTAGATTATTGATTGAGTGCATTCTATATGTCAGGCATCCGACTAGGTTTTTGGAATAAAATGTTAATCACAGTGGACATGGTCTCCCCTCCCCAGTGAACTTACTGTCTGATAGGGAAAGAAGGCAATTAAACACATATCTACATCTCTATATAAATACAACCTTATCAGAATAATGACTGCCTAAGGAGCATTTGGCTCAATAAAAACATTAAATTGGGTGATTGCCCAGAAATGGGAAGATTTATCTGACCAAATAATGGTTAAATTGACCTCTGAAAGATGAGTAAAAGTTCAAAAAGGGAGAGTAGGATTTTGGGACAGAGGGTGTAGTATATGCAAAGGCCGCGGCTGAAGGGAACGCAGGTGAAGAAATCAGAAGGCAGTAGTAACTGGAGAGGAAAGAGTGCTTTGAAATAAGCCTGTAGAGACAAGTAGGGCCAGACTGCGCAGGGATTTATACGCAATGCTAAGAGAGTTTGGTTTCATTCTTAGGGCAATAGAAAGTTGCTGTTGTTTTGTTATTTTTAGAAGCTGGGGGTACATGTAATCGGACTTGAGGTTTGAAAATATAGCATGCTGTCTGGCTGTTGTATAGGGAATGGAATCGAAGGTTGTCCCAGCAAGAAATTTTAAATTGGATTGTTCTAGTGGTGATGGAAATGGAGAAAAGTAAATTAATTTTAGAGATTATGTAGGTGGAAAACACCACAGGATTTGCCGGATTAAATAAAGTGGGGCTGGTCACATGTAGGGTTATAAGCAGCAGAGTGGGGGGTGGGGGGAAAGGTACAGAGAATAAGCAGCATAAATGGTAGGTAGAAAATAGACAGGGGGAGGTTAAGAATAG
Source organism: Desmodus rotundus (assembly GCF_022682495.2). Lineage (NCBI taxonomy): Eukaryota > Metazoa > Chordata > Mammalia > Chiroptera > Phyllostomidae > Desmodus > Desmodus rotundus. The sequence goes on from NC_071394.1 coordinate 18,561,821, forward strand.
TGTAGGAAATGTAGAAGCCAAAGAATGTATATGTATGACCCATGCACATGAACTAAAGTGGGGGAATGCAGGTGGGAGGGGGTGTGCAGGGCACAGGGGAATAAAGGTGGGGAATGGGACAATTGTAATAGCATAATCAGTAAAATATATATTTAAATAAATAAATAAATAAAGTGGGACTGGGTGAGAAAAATCAGATTCATAAATGACTTCTGAATATCTGGCTTTTACCATTTTCTAGTTATGTCTGCTTAGGTAACAGGTCATTCCAACGCTTGGTAGTTTAAATACCAATAATAGTTATCTTTCTCAGGTATCTGCACATAAGGCAGGACCTAGCAGGGACAGCTCCTCTTCGTATATTTGGAAGCTGCCGGGCAGTTCCAAGGCTAGGACGGCAACTGTTTCTCTTATTCTCATGTCTGCAGTTTGATGCTGACTGACGCTAACATGTGTTAGAGCTCTAGCCAGAACTTCTGCTTGTGGACTGTCTGTGTAGGTGCCTGACTTCTCCAGCCAAATTTCTTAGTGTGGAAAAGCGACTGCTTTTCAAGGGCAAACACTGAGGGAGAGTGACAAGCAGAAGCTCTGGTGCCTTTTATGACTTTGCCTGGAAATCAGCCAGCCTCAACTCTACCATGTTATATTCCTTAGCAACAAGTCAGTAAGGTCAACCTCTTTTCAAGATGGGTGGGGTCAAAGAATCCATGGCCATGTTTAAAAGCAGTATAGGTAACTCGACTGCAGACAGACCCTCTACTGAGAGAAAAGCACTAGCAAAAGATGACACTTGGAAAAAATTACTTTTTTCTTCTGTTGATCTTTAAGCAACTATTCTGCAACTTTTGCTTTTTCAGGAATTTGTCTCTTACCTCTAAACCTATCTTCCAAAACCTATATAACCTTGACTTCTCCTCTAAGTCATAGTATCTGTAGCTTTTTGTTGTCCTTAGGGTGTCTCAACATCATCTCCAACTTAAATTATTTAAAATCAAACACCTTATTTTCCCTCAAAATATCTCTCAATTTTTTTTCCAGTTAATGGCAAAATCATTCTGGTACAAACTCTAGGACTTATTTTTTACTCATTTCCCTCAGTACCAACTGCAGTCAATTGCCAGATATGGCCACGTCCACCTTAATCACAATAGTCTGTCTGGACAAGTGACCTTTTTGCAAATCATAGAATAAATCAGCTCATTTTCTCCTTAGTATTTTGCCCTTGGGGTTTGCTTCCTCTGGAATAATTTTCCCAGAAACATGACTGGTTTCTTTTACTCATTTATTTCTCTGTTTAGGCTCCTATGACCGGTATTGGTAATGTGCTTCTCCATACTAATCATTCTCTTTTACCCTTTTAAAATTCTTGTTAATAAGATGAGTAAGTTCTGGGGATCCACTGTACGGTGTGGTGACTGTAGTTAATAATACTGTGTAATTAACTGTAGTTAAGATCGAGCCCCAGAGACGTTAGAGTGCATGCCCACATAGCTCAAAAGTGGAAGGACTGAATTTCAAACCCCAGTCTTCCTCACTTCGCGGCCTGTGTTACTCACCGCTTGTGCAATGGGAAGTTATACCAATGCGCGGGGCTGTCTACCAATCTGGCTGAAAGCGCTGCTGGCACAGGCAAATCTCTCCCTGATGAGGCTCTCATCCTGGAAAGCACTGTCATACTTGGAGATATTATGATCCCTCAGAACCTAACTTCATAGATAAAAACTTCTGAAGTCATCTGTTCTCAAAACTAACCCAAGTTTTGTATCAGGGACACCGTATCTAAATTTTAGTTTCTTTTTTTAAGTTGTCAGACTCTGCTTAATAGTATAAGGTATTCAGCACTGGATGTCTCCCTAATTTGGCTTTATCATGTCGCAGTGCAATGCTTTTGTAGCACATTTCTGCTCTTATTAACATTGTTACGGTGTTCAAAGGAGTGGTGTAAGGGCCTGGTCTTCCCTCTCTGTCGACGGGATACAAAGCTCCTCTTTCTGTATGTTATTCAGAAAGGTGACCTATCCAGGGTGGAGAGGAGGAACAATAGGTGCTCTCTGTTTTCTTTCTTTCTTTCTTTCTTTCTTTCTTTCTTTCTTTCTTTCTTTCTTTCTTTCTTTCTTCCTTCCTTCCTTCCTTCCTTCCTTCCTTCCTTCCTTCCTCCCTTCCTCCCTTCCTCCCTTCCTCCCTTCCTTCCCTTCCTTCCCTTCCTTCCCTTCCTTCCCTTCCTTCCCTTCCTTCCCTTCCTTCCCTTCCTTCCCTTCCTTCCCTTCCTCTTTTTCTTTCTCTTTCTTTCTTTCTTTCTTTCTTTCTTTCTTTCTTTCTTTCTTTCTTTCTTTCTTTCTTTCTTTCTTTCTTCTTTCTTTCTCTCTTTCTTTCTTTCAATGAGGGAACTAAACTGAATGTAAGAACAGCACAGATTTAAAAATAGTGCTATTAGATATAAAGTCATATTGTCTCAAAGTTCCAGTTAGCAATATTGGAGTTGGCAAGGTACTGAAATCATACACTCTACTATAGTAGATGTGCAGAACAGCACATCTATAGTAGAGCAAGCATTGTGTAAAAGAGAAATGGGATCAAATCTCTAATCCACCACTTTCGAATCATGTGACCAGGGGGAAGGTTGTTACTGGCTTAATTAAGCAGTGGTAAAGTTCTCAAGGATATAATTTAGAATCACACTTTAAAACAAATACTGATACTCTGCTCCTACCCATAGACATTTTAATTTAATTGCTTTAGTGTGGGCATTGCATTGAAAATGAAACTGTTAAGGTTGGGGCCTCAGCACCAATATTCGTAAAATGTTACAAGATAATTCTGAGGTACCAACAAGGTTGAGAATCGATGACTTCGTCTAGTGTAGCCTAAAGTTTAATTTCCTCATCTGGAGTACTTGCCCCCACAGTGGCTGTGAGAGCGTGAGTTTGCTGCTATGGGCGTGTACTTCCTGGCACCTAATAAGAACATTAGCTGAGAGAGGTGGTGCCATCATTGTAAATCCTCCTCCTGTGGCTACCTGTAGCCTTAGTTCATTCATTCATTTATTCAGCAAGCATTTGCTGTGAATTCTCTGTTTGCCAGTCACTGTTCCGGGCTCTGGAGATAAAATGGTTAACAAAGAAGTCACGTTCTTCTTGGAGAACTAATGTTGGGCAGGAGACACAAGCAAATACAGGAATAGAGAGTATTCGCAGGATAAATATTGTGGAGAAAAACTAAGAGAATGACAAGCTGCTATTTTGGATGCTATGGTCAGAGAAGTCTTCTGTGAGGTGCCGTTTACGTGGTGTGCTGGGATGTGGGGAGCAAATGCTCATCACCTGAGGAAGCACCAGCCCACGCAGTGACAACAGCAGGTAAAAATGTGCTGACGCTAGGTTATCAATGTTTGTATGATGCACTTTCATAATATATGTAAATTAAATGTTCCATCTGTCTCTGGTTTTTAAAAACCTACTATTTATCTTTTTTTGAATGACAGTAAAATTTTATGCATTACTTCACTTGGTTTTTTGATATCATGATAAAATCATTATCAACAAGGCATTATTACTCCTATTTGATAGAAAGGGACAATGAGACTTATTAATATGTAGTGACTTGTTAGGGTCCTGTAATGCGGGGAAGAGTTGGAATGAAAAATTAGGCTTAAAGTTTTCCTCTTCTCTAGAGTCATGGAAATGTGTGGTCTTTGAACTCTTTTCTTATATATGTTCATAATGGTAATTATATTTTCACCTGTCAACAAATATTTGAAAACATATCTGATCTGTGATTATATTCACTCAACTACACCAAGATTAAATTATATACGCAGAGGAATGACAGTTTAGGAGGGATATATAAGGGGGAACCCCCCAAACTGTATTTATCTTCTGGAGGGTGGGTCCTTGTAGTACAGGCATTCCCCACGAGGTGAGTGTTTTAGGAACCCATCTGTATCAGTGCACCAGCTGGTGGTGTTGTGAGAGGCTGTTTTTGTCTTCAGTGATTTTTTTAAACTTTTTAAATGCAGTTCCCATTTCATCCTGGGTGATTTACAAGATAACCTGCTCACACCTCATTGAGTGTTCAGCAGTTTTTGACCAAAAATGCCATGACCCCCTATGCCCCACCCTAACTACTCACCTGATCTCACCCTGGGCAAAAATTTTTTTTTGCTTCCACGGATGAAAAGTGTCCTCAAAGGGAAATGTTTTGCAGATATGGAAGAGGTGAAACAAAAAAATGACAGAAGCACTAAATGGCATCAAAATCGATGAGTTCAAAAACTGTTCTGAGCAGTGGGAAAAAGCATGTTGATTGGTAGGGGTATTGCAGCAAATGGGGAGTACTTTGAACGCGACTGAAGTTTAAACATGTAAGAATAAATACAGTATAAATTTTTATAAATAAATTCCATTTTTTGGTTCCCCCTCATACTTAGTAGGTATAAAATTAATGAGAAAATATAAATACAGAGAAATGAATTTCATATATTAACAATTGATAGAGGAAATGGAAATCAGTAGATGTAATATCAATTGATATTTAATACACATTGATAATTCTAGATGGATAAGTATCATAAGACTTTTGGAGTGTGCATAACTTTATCTGCCCATATTTCCTGGCCCCAAGATGACCACACATACACAAACACACCCCACTTTAGGGAGTTAGTGTAGCCTTTGCTTAAGAGAACAGACTTTGAGGTGAGATAGGTACAGGTTTCATTTCCTGCTTAACCCAGTAAGAATGTGTATGACCCTAGAGAAATTATGTATAAGCCTCAGTCTCCTGAGCTATAGCACAGAAACAAGGAAACCCATTTCACACAATTATTGCACATACATCAACATTTTGGCTTAATGCCCAAACTGTAGAAGTCCTAACCCCCTATTTGCTTGGTTTGACAGGATGACCTTAGTCCTTCTTTTCTATTTCACGAGGAGAGAGAGTGGAAAATTGCTGAACAGGGTGCACTAGATTGAACCTGATAACCTAGCAAAGCAGAATCATCCCTACAAGACTCAGAGCATTTAAATAAATGGCCACACTGCCAGAGAGGTCACAAAGAAACATCACTGTGAAAGTATTCCTCACTCGGATGATAAAACTAGAGGCACTAGAGAGAAGATGTGGGTGAGAAATGTTTCCCATCGATAATCTTAATTCATTGACGGGCAGCTCTATATGAAGGGGCTCTGTGGCAGAAAGAAGTACTTCTCAAGCTTGAATGTGCAGATTGGAGAACTTAATAAAAGCAGGTTTTGACTCAGTGGGGGTGGCCTGGAGCCTGGAGGCCACCTTCCAAAAAGGCTTTCCTGGGATGTAGACACTGCTGCTTTGCAAATCACAAAAGTTTAAAAGAACATAGACTTCAAAAAGCAAATGTATACAGTTTCCAGGTATTTCAGGAAATTGAGTAACATCCTGAATCCAGGCTCCTCGTGCCATAGCATGAGCTGATCCTGAGTATCATCTGCTTATTTGATCTTTGCCCTACAATGCAAAGTCATTGAATGGAAAAGAATTTTACTTGGCATCATTTCTGTCATCATGAAAGTATATCAGTTATAGAATGGGGAAGAATGTAATGTTACCTATTGTTTTTCAAATAGCTGTCCTTTCCTCCACATTTCTTTTCCTCTCTACACCAGAGACGTACAGCGGAGACATCACCCCCCAAAGGGCTGGCAATCATCGAAAGAATTTTGATCTATCTTAGATAAGGGCAGTTTAACCCCATGGTAAAATTCTATGGTCACTTGTTGCATTTTGATGGGAATAATATCATTGATGTTTTATTTCTCCCATGAATTTTAATGGGGAATAAACCATTAATGACAAAACTGACTTCAATGACCTTGTGAAAATTATGCATTTAAAAATTGACAAGTGCTTTCTTGTCTTTTTTTTTAAACTATGCTTATTTCACATATATTACTCTTATGAATTCATTTTGAAGGCAACTGTCAGCAGCGATGGTCTGTCAGGTTGTAAGAGCATGTTAAAAGATAGAAGTCTCCCACCGGGCACAGTTGGGCTCAGTTCTGAAGGATGTCTGCTCTGAGGACTCCTCTTCAGATATACCTTCTTGCAAGACTGTCAGGAGGTGGGAAGGGAGGGCGGAATCAGTAAGATCTCAGCTTACTTGGAGTATTATAGTGTCAAATTACTCTGTTAAAAGGGAATTAATAAAGACTTTGCATCTGTAATTAATGCTTTCTATATACACCTTTTTTCTTCTTTTGAGGAATTCCAAGTTACCTGTTTCACAACACCAATGTAACCAAAACATACATTCTGCTCACCTGCTCATAAGTCCGTTTGAAGATTCCCCAGGCAAACACCAAACCATCGCATCCAGTTTGCAAGGTTCACATTAAATGCACGAAGACCAAAGGCTCTCATTTCCATAGGTGCTGCCTGGGAATGCCTGGGCAGATTGAGACCTAGAAATAGACTGACACTAGGCAGGTCTGTGTGAGTCAGTTCATTTGAGAAAGCCCAAACTTCCTCTTTTCAAGTCCCTGGGTGTTTCTCCAGCGTAGCAGCCAAATCACTCTGTCTTTAATGATTTGGAAGTATGCCAGCTCGTCTCTCCTCCAGACTTGGCCGCTGAAGAGAGTACAGAGGCTTCATGCCATCTGAGTGCGAGGAAATCAATGGCACAGCTGAATAGCATCAGGGTAATGATGGTATCTCATTGCTCTCTCAATCTATTATTTGGGACAGAAATAGAGCAGAGGATTTTCCTGGCATTTCAATTATAAGAATTAGAAGGAAAACATGAAAAATATAGGGGAAGAGAGGAGAAAGTTTTGGAGAAAAATCCAGAGTGCATTTAACTTTCTCTTTTCCCATGAGATAATACAATGTTGCAACTAGAGACTTCTTTTTGTTTTAAAACATTTCCTAAATGTTTTAAATTTTTAAACATATTAAGTGGAATTATTTTTTTGTTAATTGGTTGCCTTAGTATTAGAATTTTAATACGAGAGGCAATGTGTCCAAAACATCTGAACAGTATATAAATCCTGCCCCTTATTCCAATAACTGTGATGACAGGTACATTTTTTGCAGGTGGACTTGATCATGTCTCTCTTTTTGCATCTTAGTTTCTAACCTGTGGCCTCTCTGACACCTGGATCAAGAAGTTGATAAACTGACTTGGCCTTTACACAGGTACTACCAGAAATGGTAGAGGAGCTAATGCTTTAGGAGTCAATTCTTGAGCTTCAAGGAGATAGGAGCAGATGAAATATATCCTCCTATCTTCTTTACTTTCCTCTACTAGTCTAAGAGGCATTTTGCAAGTTTCATCAGAAGTTTTTATAGGGTCTGCTACCAGTTACATGTGCTGGTAGCCAACTGGATAGCACATCCTTGTATTGACTTTTCTGCATTTCAGACCTGTTTCACTCCCAGCTTTTCCTCATTTCTGCCCCCAGAGACCATATCACCAACTAAACCTCTCACATATAAGCCCTTGCCCCAGGCATCAGTCTGGGTAACATAGGTGAAGGTGTCACTTTATGGGCACCCATTTGGCTCTCAGCCTACATCACATAGTCTCAATCAATCCCTTCTTGACTTTTGGCTTGAGGTTATATAATTAGATTATCCATGCATGGGGAATAATCAGAAATATATATCCCCAGAGAATGATCCCATAAGAAACTCAAATGTAGCAAACATCTCTGTTTCATGCCCCCTTGGCTCAGTGGGTGGCCAAGGGGGCAAATCTCAAAAGGAATTTAGATATGTTCCTAACCCATAGGGACATTGTTCATGCTAATTTCCAGGGGATGGTGCAATCACTGATGTGTTTCTAGGGAATAGATACTGAGGTAAATTTCTTCACAAGATTGATAGTTGTGTTGTGGATAGGTTTGGTTTCAGTGTTATGTTACTGTTGGTTTTTTGGTTTCTTTTTTTTCTGTTCTGTGGCTATATACTTATATATGTACAGAGGGGAAATAGCAGTCGCTGAAATCATTTACTATTGCTGACTACAGAGTGGCAAATGTCACACAGCTTCCCACCCAGAAGATACTTTGTACACATTTTGCAGTGACTTAGAGGATTTCATTACCAGGTAGAACACCAACTGTTTGAATTGACTTATGGACTAAATAAATGTGATTTTATTGCTGTCTTCTATTGGTGATGGTTTATATGTTGTGGGAAATTCTTGGCAATCCTGAATTCTTGGATCGTGCACGATGTTTTTTATATGGACTTTTATCAAACACTTCATTAGGTAGTCAACTGTTCATCCTTTGTAGGCCTATGATCTTTAAAAAATTTAAATGTACTATCCATACAGTAAAAATAATATGCAGCCCCGGCTGGTGTGGCTCAGTGGATTGAGTCTAGGCCTACAAACCAAAGGGTCACTGGTTCGATTCCCAGTCAGGGCACGTGCCTGAGTTGTGGGCCAGGTCCCCATTAGGGGGTACATGAGAGGCAACCACACAGTAATGTTTCTCACTTTCTTTCTCCCTCCCTTCCCCTCTCTCTAAAAATAAATAAAATAAAAATCTTTAAGAAAAGGGTGATCTTTAAAAAATTTTAAAAATAAAAAATATGCAGAAATTGTGGAAAGAATTATGATTTACATATTTGCAAGGCTTTATTTTTCTAGGAGCAGGAATTAAAAATGTGTCTAAATATTGGTGTAAACAGTGAATATATATTAATAAGAAATAATTTCATGTATTCAAACATGAAAAACTTTACATATTATAAATGCACATAAGTAACAGTTAATATTTATATGAGAATTAATTCAGATATGCAAATAAAAAGCTACATTGGTTAATTAGAATATTTTTGCAGTAATATTCTATCATAATTCTACCTAAAAATAAATCAAAATTAACAAAAATTTAACAAATATTTATAGCACACTGGTTAAGAACTTATACTTTGACATGTAGCTGCTATGAATTCAAATAAACTTGGAGTGACTTAAATTTCTAATCTCAGTTACATTCTTTGTAACATTCAAATAATAATACTAAATAACTATTATAACAACTAACATTCATACGGAGTTCACTATTTGCTAATGAGATTCAAGTGTATCATTTGATCCTCTCAGCGAGCCTGTGAGACACTATTCTATTCTTCCCTCAGACAAAGTAAAGAACTGAGATGCAGAGTCATTCAGGGATCCATCGTATGCACATTGATAGTACACAGTAGAGCCAGAATTTGAACCCAAGTATTAGGCTCCCCTGCCTGAGCCATAGTTCTCAAGAGAAATATTGACCTCATGGGGGCACGTGTGCACATGTGTGTTTAATGATTGAAAGCTGTAAAATAGATAGAGCCCCCGTACAGTGCCTGGTGTACAAGAAACCCTCCCATGGAGGTTATTGTTCCTGGTGTTTCGAAGAACGATATGATGATGCCATGCTATTGGCCAATCTCCCAGGAATAGGAATGAGTAGTATAAACACAGATGATCTCGGCAAGGGAAATTCTGTAGAATCTTCTATTTTGTTCCTTAAAATAATCGTATTTCTTTAAATATTATTTTTTGCATAGGGAATTGGACTTGCCTATGTATCATTGTTTCCTATATCCTAGGATATCCTGACCCAGTTTCCAGAAGCACTTACTCTCTTAGTCTTTTTTTCCTCTACTCTTCATTTCCTTATTCTTTTGTTAATGACCTTGGATGTTACTTTAGAGGAATATTCTATTTTTTTGTTAGCAAGAAAAAGCTTTTAATGAAATACCATTATTTTGGGAAATGGTTGGATGTTATGTGGCCTTCATATCACCAAGGATTTGTCAAATCTATTGGTAAAAATAAAAAAGATTAGAGGGTAGAAGATGCTAAGCCTACCTAAAGCAAACTGCTTTCATATACTTTTAAAAATTACTTAGCAACATCACTAAGAGCTAAAATATAGCACATACATTTCTAACAATGCATGAAACATATGTGTAAGATTTAAAGAAAATATTAACATTTGGTTTTGTTGTTGGATACATTTGAAAGAAATAATTTTCTAATTTCTTTTTAACAGTACTGTATAATTCAGATTTTTATAAACATGCTCTGTGCCTCTTGCTAGGGAACCCTGTACTTTTCCTTTGTAGCATTTTTAAAAATATATATTTTATTGAATATGTTATTACAGTTGTTCCAGTGTTTCCTCCTTTTCTCCCCTCTACTTGGTACCCCCATTCTCTCCAGCAATCCTCCCCTTAATTCATGTCCATGAAGCATACATATAAGTTCTTTGGCTACTCCATTTCCTATATAGTTCCCTGGCTATTTTGTACCTACCAGTTTGTACTTCTTAATACCTGAACCTTTCCCCTCATTCACCCCTTTCTCCCTCCCAGCTGATAACCTTCCAAATGATCTCCATATCTATGATTTTGTCATATTTTGCTTGTTTGCTTAGTTTGTTCTTTAGATTCAATTGTTGATAGTCATGAATTTGTTGCCATTTTAATGTTCATAGTTTTTATCTTCTTTTTCTTATATATTTTCCTTTAACATTTCATATAACAATGGTTTGGTGATGATGAACTTCTTTAGTTTTACCTTATCTAGGCATTCACTATGTGTTATACTCACAGCCAACTTCTGGTCACTGGATGAAAGACAGTTGCTGACAGAAGGGACCTCTGTAGTTAAACAAACAATTAATGTAAAGTATCAACATTCCAATACAAGTAAGGATGAGGAAGAATGAATTTTAGACAGCAGGGTGGGAACTAAAACCCAATACGCAGATGAAGGAAAGTGCACGTGCAAAGCCATAGATGTAACTTAGAGCAGGTGCGTTTTGAAATTACAAATTGTCAGATGACATTTCCAGCTTTTATAGTTGCAGACGAGATAGTCTAATACCCTGTTTTAAATTCTGGGACAGTGCCCAGCTTTCTAAGGTTTTCAGCAGATCCCTCGGACCAGTAGGTGGAAACGTAACATCTAATGGTTAACACTGACTCCAAATTCCTGCTTTACTATTTTCTGTATTACATACATTTTACAGAAATTCAAGTAGCCATTGTCCCCGATTTCATCTAAAGAACACAACAAGAACAGTTTTTAAGTATACAGGAGGTAACTTGCTCTACTGGGAAAGGATGAAGGTAGTCTTCATCAAAGGAAGGGAAGCAGCTTGCAACTGAGTGTTACTCTTAATCTGTTAAATTCTTTGCTCAACTAGTTGCTTAAGTTTTTTTTCCTCCTGACTTCACTATACACCATTGATGCAGATCCTGGTCTGCAGAATCCGTGTGCTGTGGCAGCAATGGACAGATTCACAGGGACTACCAAGTCCTGCGGAGGAAAAGGGACGGCACAGCCACTCTCTCAAGGGGAGAGCGCCCTGACCCTTGCCTTGACAGCCTGTTATTGCTTTTCTGGGCACATTACATTGAGGATGGTCCTCTTTACTATGCACAGGTTTGCTTTAGGTGGTTACCTTTTCCAGAATACAAAGGAGAGGATGTTGCTAATTACATCGAAAAGGAAGGATATTTGCAAATGTAAAGGGAAAAGTGGTTGAACTGGTTACACTCATCCTTGGAAGGTTTAGCATAGATTTTAGGAAGTTACTTTAAAGATAGGCAGTAAACATCTGCTGCCTCAATTCAGGGTGAGGGAGTTTTAGCAAAAGCAAGTCTCAAAGCGGCCTAGGTACAATGCAGGCCTGATTCCCCACGGAGAACCTGTCCATGGGCATGGGTCCTGTGTGTTGGACCTCACTCCCCAATGGCTTTTCCCAGCGGGAGCTTGGTCCATGCCACGCAGAACGGTCTCCTATACACCATCGTCCCACTCACACCATCTTTATATTCCTTTCTTCCTCCTTCCCATCTCTCTTCCACTCACCCTCCCTCTTGAAAGGCCTCAAGAGCACTATAGGACACATACACACGCAGATATATGTGCATGCTAATTCATCTCACTCTATCTTACCACCTTATCTGTCTCACTTTCTCACTGACAAACCTAGATTACATTGGATATTCTTGTACTTTTATCAAAAAGTGCAATGAACCATTAATTCATAGAAATCACGTCTATTTCCGATGTAATGCTCTATCTTCTTTCATCCTAGTATGCAGGTGAGATGATTCGGTGACACAAACAGCAAGCAGAGGGAGAACTTTATGTAGACATAACCTTCATGACTAGGTTAAATTATGAAGAGCCAAGAAGTGGGGGTGGGGAGATTTGCTTACTTTTATTTTTGTATCAACAAATGTGCACATGTTACCTCTTTTTAATAGAAATTGCATTTGTTTGGTTTTAATCAAATTTATCTGATCCTGTGTAGTCTGCCTCTTGCTGATTTTAATTTTGTCCCTTTCGTAGCAACCCCTCTGTGTTCCAATTCCTTGCTTTGGAGTTATATCATTATTCTTCCACATTTATATGCTTCCTATCAGTGAAGACGTGGATTCGACGACTTCCATTCTCATGCAGATGGCACTTTGATGTATTTGGAGATTAGCCCTAATTGCTACTCCACTTCCGACATTTTATCAGCTTCGCATGAAGATGTAGAGACTGGGGTGTTTAATTAAATATTATTAAACTGAACTACTTGTTGATAGTTCTAGACAATGATTTAAATGAGTTTCATCATTTACCTTCAGGTGTGTGTGTAGGTGTATGTTTCGTGATCAACAGTCAGCAACCTGGATTTTAGTTGTATCAGAGGGTAGTTTCTGTTCCTGTTTACCTGCAGTTTTAGTAAGAGTTCTTTGATATTTAGGTAAATAATTCAGCATCGTTCAGGTACCTTATATACAACATTAAACAATGAAAGTAAAATAAGAATAACATGAAATTCTAACATATTAAAAGTGTTACAGCCATATTTTAAGACATTATTTAAATCTACATTTTTGCATGTGGATTGTTATAAACACTAAGGTGGGATTTCAATTTATAATATGAATAACTTTGTGTATGACTTTCAAAACTATTAGTTTATTTCCCAGAAAGAAAGTGCAAGAGAAAGATAAAGGGTGGTTGAACATAGTCTTTCAAAATAAATGCCAAATGTCATATAGAAAGATTAAAATTGTGACATTTAACCCATAATCTGTATCTTTAATGAAATTCTATTTTTGGTGTGAAAACCCACAGTTCCTGTTCCTGTCCATTGAGAGAGAGGATGCTCATTTTGAGTGGTGTTCCTCTCTCTTGTCCTATTTCCCTTTATCTACTTTGATAATACATTTCTGCCATATTTTATCCATTTTTACAGCAAATATTTTCTGATCCGAGTTGAAAATTCCACAAACCTTTTCATTTTCTGTGCATTTTCCTTTCTAAGTTACTAATTCCTTCATTACAAACATTTCACTTTAATTTATGAAGTATTTTTTATAAATTTGGAAATATTTATTTTCTGTTTGAGCTAATAATAGAAATGCCGTACCTTCTATAACTTCTATCTTAGAAATTATTAATTTTCTGAGCCATTCTATTTTCTTGAAGCCATTTTTTCACAGTGCACTGTTTTATATTCAAAGCACATACATCTGCAAACATGGAATTATTTTTTTTCTTAAAATGTCCCTAAAGCATTTCAATTTAGGCATCTCTAATAGTAATGAGAACATACTAATTTCAAAAGATAATGTCTCATGAAATGTTGCCATCAAAATGGAAACAGGGTTATTGTGTACAAGTTCACACCAATTTGATTAGAATGAGTTTGTTCCTTATAAGGTTTCTAAAAAAACCATATGAGAAGGACTCCCAAATTACTCTGGAGGGGTTTGAATGAGGGGCAAAACAGAAATAAATGATTATTTTTCTACCACACTTCCTGTGAATAGCCTTTCCTGATCTGTTAACTAATTCCATAGGCTTTCTTGATCTGTTACTTTCAAAGCCCTCATCAGCCCAGCTTTATCTACTAGTTTAGTGTTTCCCTTTTCTTCATGACTGCAAGGGCCGTGAGGGCAGGAGTTGTGACTGACTGTCTTTCTACCTTGCCACCTCCGATGTCCAGCACAGTACTTCAGACAGAATATGCACTCATCGAATGTTCTGTGGAATACGTAGACTTGCAGAGTAAAAGCTTATAGCATTCAACTTTTACAAGTGAATTAAAGTATCTTATCTAATACTGAGTAAGCAGAATTTATCAGGATAAAAGCACACTGAAATATAAACACTCATTTTTTCCACTGAACAATTTGATTTAACATTTAACTGAACAAAAGTTCTTAACCATTAGGTCACATTTATTTCTAGACATGGAACATATTTGATTAATAAATAATAAAATATTATTTTTTCTTTTGCACTTGATATTAATTCTATGTTGCTATAATATTAGTTTATATTTGCTTATATCATAATTTATGCTATAAAATAAATGATAAAATTTTAATATCAATTTGCATCATAGACATAGTTTTAAATGCTAGACTCTTATTAAAGTTCCAAAATTATAATACATCTTATTTCCTTAACCAACATTGAATATTTATAACAGATAATATGCTTATTTCAGTAGCCTGGAATACAAAGTAAATTCAGTTTTCCAAATTATTCTAACTCAGTTGTTGGACACATGGTCACCACTCTCTTATTTTCCCCTCCTGGCCTTACTCAGTCCCAGGGACATTCTTTTACCTCCTGGAGAGAAAATAAATTATTAAAAGAAATCCACCAAAACCCCCACTTAGTGCTTCAATCGAATGTCATGATAAAAATACAAGCTTGTTGCAAAGTATAGATGGTATGGATTCAGTTCAAATACCAATGGTGATAATCGGAGAAAGAAGGATGAGAGTGAAATTGTGGGTGGCACTTGCCCTGGTTTATCTCTATGAAACCAGCAATATTTCCCTCTCACGTCTAGAAAGTAGCCACACCGTGTCTCTATGTTCAGTTTCCAGTGGCTAATAGAAGTGGTCTGTCATCAGGTACCAACATTCATCCATGTGCAGGCATTTCATATTTGCCCCTACCAATATTTTTTTGTCTTCTTGTTAGGACATTTTCCATGGTGTGAGCCTCTCTGACTTGGTGCACTTCACAAAGTTTGAGCTGTTCATACCTATTTATTATTACACTGTCACACCTTATTAGAATATCTACTTTTTCAAGGGGAAATAGAGATTCTAGGGGAAATATAAACTCTACTAAGGTAAAATTAATCTCACCTGCTCTTGTCCACCACCTCTTGAATAACAGAAGAAATATAGTTTACTCCATGGCCAATGGTCAGTTACTCTTAGACAGAATTTAACACTATTAGTTTTTATCCCTGTCTCTGTCTAACAAGCAAAGAAGTAACTGGATATTGAAAGGTAGAAATGGAAATACTTTTGCTAAGGGTAAGACCATAATGTTTCCCAACTCACAGATGATAAAAAAGGAATATTATAGATACAACTGAATTCAAATTGACTTTTTGGTGGATCCATCATTTTCCATGTTTCATATGTCATCAAATCACTTTAATAACAATAAGGCTATTTCTCCGAGACAGTAAAAGCATCATTGGACAAAAACATAACTTCTAGGCTCTACTATCCTCGTTGCACCTATTGGAAGAAGCCATTAAAAGCATGTAAATAACTGCACAATATAATCATATAATCATTTTATGCCTATCAGAGAGTGCTATAGCCCACTTGTCTAAGTTTGTACGTGAAATAACTGAGATCCAGATGGTTGGGATTTGCTCAAGTGAAAACACCAAGTAAGTTGAAGATGTAGGGACAGTTGAAGATACAAAAACTAAAAAGTAAAACTTCATCTACTTTGAAAAACATAGATATAACCAAACACAATGTTTCTTACTAAAAATCATCCAACATTTGTAAAATGGCTTCAGAGAGGCAGATGATAGGACTCCATTACTCAGACAACTGTTTGTGAATCCACAGTGGATGAGAATATTCACCCAGGGTGGTAGCTTGATTCGGAGGATGGGAACCTCTGAATCGTAACTTTAATACTGCACCAAAATATAAAAGTTGAGCTTGTCTTACTTGTGTTGTAAAAACATTATATCCAGCATAGATCTAAATGTCCGAGGGTTCCAGCTGAGCTAAAACATATTTCATTGTACTTAACGTTATTCTTTTCTTTTAATTAAACTTTTTTATTTTGAAATAATTTTGGGCTTATAGAAGAGTTGCAGATACAGAGCACTGTGCACACACACCATTTCACCAACTTCCCTTAATGTTAACAGGCCAACAGCAATGGAGCCTTACCCTTAGGCATTTTTAACCAAGCCTGGTTAAGTCTATGCATCTAAGGAAGTAATAGGAATGTATTGATACAGCATACAATATATTGTAAAATAACAGCTTCTTCAAAGGCACTACAGTTAACAGTGAAAATAATCATAGATACATAGAATCTGGAAAAAAATAGCTAGGAGTTAATGAACAAAGATGATAAATGAGGCCTCGTCTACAGAAGATTATAAGAGTGTATGCTTTTTAGAAAACAAGGCATGCCAGTGAAACACCAAGTAGTAAGTGCCACCCAGAGAAGCGGTGTGTCCCATCAGAGAGCTCTGTCCTGCTAACTTCAAACTTGATTACTGTAACATTTTTGTTGCTTTAGGTTTTTAAAATATTTATAACTACACTTTCTATCAGATCACTAGCATCTAAACATATGTGTCCATGTGCTACTCAAATAATGTGCTGTGAGTACT
This sequence comes from Desmodus rotundus, assembly GCF_022682495.2. NCBI lineage: Eukaryota > Metazoa > Chordata > Mammalia > Chiroptera > Phyllostomidae > Desmodus > Desmodus rotundus. The sequence continues at coordinate 18,578,491 of NC_071394.1, forward strand.
ATTACCCATTACTGAACCCTGGGTGGAAAAAATGGGAACATTTTCTATATAAAGAAGTGGTGCGTCGGTACATTTTTATTTAAAAGAATGACATTTCTGCAGGTAAATGCAAGAAGGCATCACATTTTGGACTTTAAGAACATCATAGCAAAAGTGGGAAATTATAGAGGGTATGCTACATTTAAGGGAGAGCACGAATTCTTTTCTGGCAGAAGTTGAGTATATGGCTGTAAAAAATGGCAGGAAATTGCATTGGAAAGGCAATGTAGGGCCTCACAGGAATCATTTTATATTCTATATGAACCAGTTTTAATTTATCCTATAGGAAACAGGTGATCAAGATTTTATGTCATTAATTAAAATGGTCAAATCTCTATTTTAGGAAGAAAAATATAGTAACACTAATGAAGGTAAAAACAGAGAGAGAGAAATTGGAGTATAAGAAGGAGTTAAGTAGGTATTTCTAGTCTAGGAAAGAGATGATGATGAAGCAATGGGTATCAGGGAGAGAAGAAAAGAAGGAAAACAAGATGCTTCAGAAGGGGAATATGTAGGTCTTCAGGAGTGCTTATATATGGGAGAGAGACAGAGAGATTAGATCAGAAGGCTTAATTAAAAGCATCTTTAAAATATTTCATGGAATGTCCAGCAAACAGAAGATTACTCTAGAAATCAAGAGAGTTGGCAGAGTTGTTAATGTACATTTGAGAGCTATCAACACAGAAGTTACCATTGTACAAGTGAATTAAACATCCAGAGAGGTCATTAAAAAAAGAGAAAAGAGACCATTAAATCAATTTATAATTATGATACTTAAGGGTCAGCTGGAAAACAGTAGAACCAGGGCACAAGTTTGGAGCATAATTATTTTAAATTATGCCCCAAATCAAGACAATTTCAGGGCTGTGAAAGGGAAAGCAGAGAATTTCAAAGTTTAGCAATACTTTTCCATTACTGCTGGAGATCCAGAATGTGGAGAAAATGGAGAGATGTTAGATTTAGCAATTGGATGATCGTCATTGGTGCTGAGAATACAATATTCACACTGAAATTGGAGAATAAAAAATGAAATAGTTTCAAAAGCAAATTGGGGAGGAAAATGGAGTAGTGAGTATGGATGGCTTATAAGAAGTGTGTAATGATCTCACTTATATGTGAAATCTAAAAAACACTCTTACCATTTGGGACAGCAGGGATGGATCTGGAGGGCATTACGCTAAGTGAAATAAGCCAGTCAGAGAAAGGCATGTACCATATGACTTCACACATTTTGGAATGTAATGACCGAAATGAAATAACAAGCAAAACAGAGACAGATTCATAGATAGAGAGTAGGCTGACAGCTGTTGTGGTGGGGGTGTAGGGAATTAAGTAATTAAAATCATTTAATTACACATTTTAAAGGCTGAATTTTATGGTATATGAATTATATCTCAAAAATTGCATAAAAGAAAAATGGAAAAGAAAAAGGAAAACTCATAGAAACAGAGAATGTGAATTGCCAGAGGTGGCAATGGGAGTGTTAGAAGAAATGGAGAGAAGTTTTTCGAATGGAATGCATTTCCATTTATAAGATGCAAAACTTCTGGTGATTTAATGTACAGTATCATGACTATAGTTAATAATACTGTATTCATATATTGCTAAGAGAATATAAGAGATCCTCAATATTTTCACCACACAAACTAATACACAAAAAGTAATTATGTGATGTGATGAGGATATTAACTACCTTTATTATTTTGCCTTATACACACACACACACACACACAAATCATCTTGTACACCTTAAACTTACACGGTATTATGTGGTGATTGTAATCAATAGTTCTGGGGAAAGAAGAGCCAATTGTGAACTATTCAGACATTTGTGAGGCTTTGATAAGCCTTTGGTAGCTTAAAATCAGCCGGAGTCTGGGACCATTTATACCACGGTAACTGGAGAACAAACAGCACCAGAATGAATGGAAGAGAAGGAAATGAAGTAGTAAGCATACAAGACATACAATAAGTTAGTAAATAAAAAAGGAAAGATTGATAATTAATGTTAAAGGAAGAAAATACTTTGATTATTTTCCCTTGTTACAAAATAAGTTTTATTGTTTAAAATTTGGAAATCAAGGGGATAATGGGAGGGGGAAAAGAAGAAGGGTCATCGAGGAACATGTATAAAGGACACATGGACAAAGACAAACAGGGGTAGAAATGAAGGTGGAAGGTGGAGATAGGTGGGTGGGGGGAGTGGACGGGGAAAATGGAGACAACTGTACTTGAACAACAATAAAAAAATGTGGAAATCAGACACATACAAGAGAAAATCAAAAGTAACCATTTCAGTTACAAGCTCAAGTGAAACTCAAGTGAAAGGAAAAAAGGAAGTTAAGACAGATGCAGTGTGGTCACACACTGGTTTGTTAAGTAGAAGAAAGAAGCATTGGAGGAAACTTTGAGCACTCAAATTTTGTGGGACTTTAAATTATTCCTGTGTAGCCTTTTGTGTAGCCTCTGTATGCTAATTCACAGTTATAAGAACACAAAGAGTACTTTTAATATTGATGCCTCAATTATGCTATTATGTGCCTGAGGGTAGTTAAATGAAAATACTACCCTTTAGATTGCTTAGTCAATCCAAGGCTTTTTGTGTTTTGTCTTTGTAGATTTGTGTTAACATAATATTGAATAAATATACCTTTCTGTAATTAAACTAACCTATTTACAGTCAAAGGGCATTTTATTCATCATTAGTTTTCAATTGTTGAAAATATTGAGCTTGTGAATTTTAGTGTGTATAAAAACACTCTCATTTTGATATGTGAACATTATAGCCACAATATATATTTCAATGTGGTTATAATTGTGCAATTTTGCATTTAAAGGCTATCTGCAAGTTATTTCATTGCTATGGTTTTGCATATGGTATACGCTCATCATTTAAAATCCAATTTCTCTTTTAGTGAAGACGTGTGGCTCTAATCTTCAAGGACCAAGCGGAACCTTTACGTCTCCCAACTTCCCGTTCCAGTACGACAGCAACGCACAGTGTGTCTGGGTCATCACAGCAGTGAATACAAATAAGGTGAGAGGGGGGTCTGCGGTAGAAAGGCAGAGTCAGGGAGCCAACGGCAAAGGAGAGCATGAGGAAACCACTGTAAAAAACACTTCCGAAGAAAGTGTGATTTCTGCAGTCTTTTCTCCTTACCCATTATACAGAACATAAACTTATATGAAAAATTTGGAAAAAGTAAATTTAGAACAATACAATTTTACTCCCAGATGCTAACATACAATTGACAGTTCATGGAAATTATAAATGAATGCTTTCTGAGACATTTATTTGATGATTGTATGTATATTTTTCTTTTTAAAGAGGCCATGAATAATGGCTTTCACTTCTTATCTTTTTTACTTGACATATTATTCAGGAGTATCATGTTTATAAACATAGCTGGCTTCCAATGTTTCTTTTTTGCCGTATGTCTCACACATCTTCTTTATTATAAATAATGTATTTTAATGTGCTCAGCACTAATAGAAGACTCATAATATAACATGTAAAAGGTTGGGCTGTCTTTCACTACAAGTGAGTAATACACCTAAATATCCGTGTGTGACAATACTTCAAACATAATGATAATTCTGAATGAATGTAAGACAACTGAAAAATTAGCTCGGTTTCCTCTCCTGCTCTCCCCTGCCTTTTCTTGTAAGCATATATAGAGGAAATCATTTTAACCAGCCAACCCATGTCATCAGTTCACTTCAATTCAACCAATGTTTATTTATTGACTACAATCTCTGTGCAAATTATGGGTTATTGAGAAAATAAAAAATCATGAATCACTTGAAAAATAAATTCAGATTTATTGAACACTTAGCAACATGCCAGGTAAAATTTGCAGCACTCTTTATGAATTATTTAATCTTCATAAGACTCCCCCAGAAGGAAGGTAGTTTTATTCCTGCTTTTAACAAAGAGGCTAAATAACTTGTCTAAGATTACATAAATAGCAAAGGTCAGAGCTGTGTGCTTTACGAGGCATGTGCTATTTACGCGGTTATATCTCACACTAAGATAAGCATGAAGTGAGTTCATTGTAAAGCACGGAACAAACACACTGTATTAATCTTGCGTGGAGATAGAAATCTTTTTTGTGCCATGGTAATTACCTGTAATTGTCATCAAAATGTGGTAATTATTTTCTGTTCTGTAAGATATCTGCTCTGTTCAGTTTAATTTATTCTCATCACTGAGTTACCTGAAGATTCACAGAGGTCGTCTCATTTCTCCTTGTTTATCTGACCTAATCTGCCAAACTTTTATCTCCCCGTTTTCTTCTTAAAAAAATCCAATTTATTTTCTAAGGAGGACATAATTACTTTTACTTCTTTGCTACTTTTATCAAATAGCTGACTGAGGACATTAATTTTTAATCTGTTGGCTCACCTCTATTGTAAGATAATCTACAGAAATTGGTTTTCAAGCATTTTTAACCATTCTGCACAGTTAGAGCTACATTTGACATTGTGTTATCGAGTCTGGGATCATTCACACAGACACAGGAACACACCTACTCACACACACAGTACCACAAAATATTTCCTCTTACAACCAAAGTGGACTTCACTATATTTATCCTAATGTGTTGTAATCTATTTATCTTTAAAATATTCATCATGCCTCCCTAAATCATTTTTACGATACACTAACAAGTTATAGCACATAGTTTGAAAACTACTGTTTAAAGTTTTGCTTGCTTAGATTGCCACATTAGGAACTCATTTTTGGAAGGCAATTGCTGGCATGAAAAACAGGCACACAGCTCTCCTAGTTGGTATAAACCCCAGTAAACCAACATTCTGAATCCCTCAATATCTATAATTTTCCTCAAAAATGATTGCTCATATTTTTCTGTATGTTCGCTGACTTGTAAAGTAATCATGATGTTCTAAATATCCACTACAATTCGATGATAGGTAAAAAAGAGAGAGAGAAAAAAAGAAAAAAGAAAACCTCTGAGATTTGGCAGTGAGTGAAACCGGATTGAACTGGTTTCAAATCTGGGCTGTACTCTTGACACCATACAGTTTTTGGCAGGCATGATCCTCGAGTCCTCTGAGCCACAGTTTTTTTTTGTTTGTTTGTTTGTTTTATTTTATCTTTTAGAAATAATAATACCATATCATAAAGCTGTTTTATTGATAAGAAAATGTGAAATTTCTGATTCAAAATAGGATCACTCTAAGTGATGGCAATTATTATTGCCAAATTTTGCCATTTTGTCAAGAAATACGCTTCTTCTCTTCAGTTATTTGTTAGATTTAGCTTGTGTATTACTGCGGAAAACATTACTATAAACTATTTTCTTCCATATTTGATTATGGGGCTGAATAATTTACAGGTAACTGTGTCTCATACTAAAATACGAAACTATAAATTATAGTCACTTTTAGTGATCAGTATATTAACATTGCCATGAAGCTTACTAAAAATAAAATATGATGGCTGAGCATTACAATCTTATAGTAAAATGTAATTTTAGGGTTCCTTTGTATCCCCTCCACAAGCCTCTGTGAGGGAATGTTTCCTTTCAGTGTAGCATTTCAGTAAGGAATGCAATTGAGGGTTTCTTCATAACAGGAAGTTAAAATGTTAGAGTTGATATTTTAAATAATCTGATCATAGAATTAATTGTTCTTCTTACATTAATATATGCACTTAACATTAGATCCATATGTGAAATAAATAATATTCTATCTTAAACATTTTCTTAATTTTTATGAAGATAATCTTCCTCAGTATAGGTGATCTTGTGCATTTGTCTCTAATCTGAGGTGTGTGTACCCTGGGGGTCCAAAAGCAATTCCCTAGGTGTACCTGAGGGTCCCGGACACCACTTTAAGGTGCTCTGGTTTCTAACACTGTCCTGCCTGCTGATCTTCTTCTATATATTTGTTCTCTTTCATAACTCTCCCTTAAGGACTGTCTTTCATGATGTCAAAATAAAGGCATGTATTACTCTTCCCCCTGAAATATTAATATTTTACTCTACCAGAGTGTAAATAAAACTCTGGAGATTACGAGTAAGTAATTCCAGGTGCATAGCTCCTGAGTAGAGTCTTTGAGAACAAAGCAAAAAATAGATTCACTGAGATATAGCTGAAGGAGACAACCTTATTTTACCCAATCAACAAACTTACTGAATGGCCCATCTCTTTATCTATGCATCTATATATGTATGTATGTATCTGTCTGTCTGTGTATCATTCACCCAAGTATACACCTATTTTTAATCCATCTATCTATTTGTATATCTGTCAATATTGGAACTAAAATTCACAACACAGAGAAGTAGATTATATACTAATTAGAATTGAAACACAAAGTTTGGCTTTTGAACACAAAAAATTTCTAATTTGTTCAATTGATTTAACAGGTTTTTCAGTTTTAATGTAATGGTGGAAAATATTAGAAATTAAATGAACTAATGACTTAAGATTTTTTAAAAAACTGTATTTTGGTATTTACAAATTTAAAGTATAATGGAAATTGCAATATTTGCATCCATTCACACTTAAAATTGTTTTTTTTTAATAGATGCCCATTTAAAATTGTATAAGAAGGTAGTTTTCCAAACCCTTTGATCTATGTGTATGGAATTGTTTGAAGGTTCTCTAGACCAGCCTTGTCCAACAGAAACATCATGTGAGACACATAATTTTTAATTTCCTAGTAGTTACATTTTGAAAGTATGAAACTAATTTTAGGATTGTATTTTATTTAACCCAAATTTTATCATTTCAACATGTAATTAGCATAAATTATTCATGCAGTAATTTACCATCATTTTATTTTCATTCCAAATCCTTGAAATACTAAGCATGTTTAACACCTAAGTGGCATCAATTCGGACAGGCCACACTTCAAGTGCTCGACAGCCACATGTTGCTACCACATTGTACAGAATGCTGAACACTGCCATCCCATGGAGAGCTTGACTGCTCTGCTTCAGAAAATGAGAGGTGGTGGTGGCGGCTCTGGCGGGGAGGAAATGCCCCATTGCAAGGGAATTGCCTCAAGGGAAGCCTTTATTGGGGCTCCAAGGAAAGAGAAGAGGGAGTGCTCCTATTGGCAGTGGTGACTCTGAAAGACATGGGCTTTTAAGATTCTCAGCTTTATTATGAAGCATCCACGTGCGTCTATTTCAAATTATAAGATCACATTCCTTCTCAATTAATCTTCTAATTTTCACACAAGAAATTGAGAGTCTATAAATTCATCACATTATAATTATACAACTTGCATGATTAAATTATGGATATAATTTTCAGCCATACCTGCCCAGTGCCACAGGGTCACCACAGAAGGTCTCTTGTCTGCTGTAATTTAATTTTTTTCTCACTCCAGTAAAGTCATTCATGGTCCTCTGTCTCCATAGTCCTTATAGTTTTGGGTATGATAGTCATCATTGCAACAGCCACTTGCCACACCCCCCTCAAACCTTTCCTTCAAAAAGTGTTTCATTCAAAGCTCAAGTAATAAATAATATTTATGCCATTTTCTTCAGACCAAGAGCCCTGCTATGTCAAGGGCCAAAAATAAGCAAAGCTCTCTCCAAAACTCCTTGTTTGAGAGCCTATTTCTTGGGCTCTTCTTGACACCAGGGGATATATCAGTCAAGGTCTAGTCAGGAGAAGTATAATCTACATTAGTTATTTAAAACACATTGAATGGATTTGGAGGGTTTCTATGCAGTAATTTTGAAATAACAAAAAGTAATGCATAAGCAATAACCATATGGGCAGACATCATCTTTAGATAGAGCTGGAGGAAGGAAGTAGAAACTATGGCATTAAAGAGTCTAAGAGTTTGTAGTAGGGGCTCTGTAAAACAGGAACCCACATTTGCAAGCTGTTAGCATATAGATGTTATTTGAAGCCACAAGATGGAATAAGATCACAAAGTAATTCTTAGGAGGAGAATCAAATTATAGGAAATAGTGTATGAACAGCTTGCAAAGGTGAATGAGCAGGGTACCTAACTGAAAATTTATTTTTATATTTTGTGTATATTTTTAATGTTACATTTATACATTTGAATGCCATGCATTTCCACCCAAAAATCCAAATATCCATGGAAGAATTGCAGAACGAATACCTCAAGTGTATTTGCATTTAGTTTCAAATATAAATATATATCATTGGTATTGAAAATTACAAAATGCATTTGTATAAGTGGTTCTTCAAATATAAACATATAAATTAATGGTAAATTAAACAGTTTTTAATGAAATAATTCTATGGTGAAATATGCTGAACTAAGATGAAAAAGTTGTGGAACTGAATTCTTACAAATCTCTGACCAGCCCTTGTTCCCACTTTTAGTAGAATGCTCTCGTATCCACATTGAATGATTGTTAGAAGTGTGATGTTGATGTCTCAGGATGTCAGCAAATCCCACAACTGAGAAAATAATATCCACTGGGAGGTTAGTAGTGAAAGATTAAATTAATTGAGCATGGAAGAATATAATTTCAGAAGAATAAAGACAGGCACATGAGGTCACCTTCAGTTCAGATTAAAACTCTCACTGGTTTAGCAGAAGTCTGAAGTGTCAGAAGAAATAAAATTGGTCATCAAAAGAGTAAGAATTGACTTTTTTAAACCGCGGGGCAACACTAGCCAAAAGCATGATGCTGTTTGTACTCTAAGACTATAAATATTCCAAATTTGGCTCACATTTCACCTTAGGAGTCAGAGAATGTCGTTTGCCATGACCTAGGCACATTGGTCGGAGGATCAAGGGGCTGTCGTGATTTTTAAGTTTATATATTTAAGAATCCACTGTGGGCCTTTCTGACCTACTTATAAATAACTTTCTTACTATTCTATATGGAGTAATGCATCGACGGAGTTTTGACCCAAGGCTCTAGTGCCCTGGATTGCTGTGCGGATCGTTTCTCCTCTCTGAATCCGAGTTCCCTCACGTTTGAGGCAGGAACCATGTCCCCTGCCTGTCATGTCACTCACACAAGTTAATAAACTACACAACACTTTATACGCTGGAAATTATCCTGCAAATTTAAAGTATTATGTTTGCCTATTATTCATACCACCCCTAGATCCAAAGATTATTTCAGGCGGAAGACACATCAAATAGAGTAAAGTATGTAGGTTGAAATATGTTGAGTAATTAAGAATGTTCATGCATTAACATAGTACCTAGCCACAGGGGGTGGTCAGCTAACACTTGGTGTATAAATAAAAGAGCTAATAGATAAGAATAAATAATATATATGGATTATGTGAGAAATGAATAGACATTTTGATCCAGCATAGTCTAAAATTAGTGCACAATGGATAGAAGATATTCTGTTGCCATTTATACTGCTTTATAAATAAACATTAACTATATTTACATCATATTAAATGATATTATACCTGTATACTATTTTCTCTAGAGAAATCATAAAACAGAGTTACTGGTTTTTCCATATAGTCTGGTGAAATTTCACTGTAACATTCCGCGTTATCCTGACAGAGATTTGGTTTCTGCTGAAGTGGCATGACAGGTGGGAGTTTCTCCCCCGACCTTTTCGGGGACACCTACTCAAATGTAACTGCAGGTAAATAAGGACAACCTTTTCTAGGTTGGTACCCCTTCTAGGAGGTGCTTTTATTCTTTTATTTTTTTAAAGAAGTATTAAAGGTCAATTTTATAACATGATAATTTTTAATATTTCATTCATATATTTAATATGACATTTAAGCCCATGGTTTGTGTTTAGATCCATAACCCCCGCCCCCCAGTGTCCCTCCCCATAAACTCTGCAGGCATCAGAATACACCCTTGACTTCCATCATAATACTATTATTAGAAGCCTTTCCATATTGTCACTGTTCCATCACTGCAGCTAGCCTTTTGCCACTTAATTTAGCCTGACCACTTTAGGCACTAGTTCTCCGTGCCAAGTCGTTGGAGTTTGGGGATGTGTGCCAAGCTTCCATGCCAGGTCTGAGACCTCAGCCAGGCATGGAGACTGTTACTTCTGCAGACTGCAGCTGTCTTTTCTGCAGAAAGCACACCTAAGACAGGGATTTGTATGCAAGTGATTTATTAAGAAAGTGTGTCCAGAAAACTACTGAGAAACTGGGAGAAGCAAGACAGGAAATAAGTAGTTAAGCAAGAGAGCAAGTTCAGGCAAAATGCAAGGTTCAGCCTGATTCTATGCCATGTAAATTACATCTGAGAATTTACCCCAAATTCTGAAGGTGTCTTCAGAGCAAGGGAGCTGGGATCTCTTACTTCTGCATGCCGTAATCACGGGCTACAGGTTAGGCAGGTCTTTTGGGGCTCATATATGGACAAACTGTTCCCATAACTCACACAGTCCCCAGAAGACTTAGAGGCAAATGAATATGGAAGATAGCAAACAGCTAGCAGAAAAGACAAGAGGCATCCAAGGGGAGCTGTCTGGATGGAGTACTGATAGTGTCCACTACAGTTTAGCTGGGCCAAGACGGAGCAAACTTGAGGTAGCAATTCAGAGATAAACTGAAATCAAAGCCATTTGGACTTACCAAGTCTTACCAAGTCTTACCTAGTAATGATTCAGAAAGAGCTTAGTCATAAAATGCAGATCTTGGTATAAATCAGTAAGACAGAAAACAGGGAAACAAACTAGAAGTTCCTCAAGCCACAAAGTGGCTGTGTCACCATTTACAGGACAACCAATTCTTGGGAGTAGGTGACTATCAGAAGTGCTGACCTTTACTTCCCCTCCTCTTCACTGACTCACACCTGGCCCTACAGCACCTCTTGATTCTTCCTAGCACCTGACATTGTGACCTGTCCTCTGGTCAGACTGGTTTATTTATTTGAAATAATTTATTTAAAATTGATAACTTTAGGTGGGCACATTGAATAGCCATCTAAAAATAAATATCAACAAAAAATAAAATAAATATCAACAAAGAAAAAATTAAAAAAAAACAATAATGTTAAAAGGATTATCCCTGGTTGGAGGGATAAAGTTATTTTTTTCCACTTCACTTTTATACTAACAAAAATTGTGTCTTAAATTTCAGTAACACATGTTATGATGTATAATAAAATATAGTTTACAAAATAAAAATTAATAAAAGGAAAATGGTAGATATAGGTAGACAGTTACTGGCATTGTTGATCATTTTCTGCTTTTTGAAACTTTCTCTTCTTGCTTGTTTATTTTCCAATTTCCTAAATTTTCTCCTACCTTCTCAGTCTTTTTCCCATCTTTGTTTGCCATGTCATTAAAATTTATGTTCCTCAATATTCTGAAGTCAAGCATATTCATTGTATATTCTTCCTTGACACATCTAAATACAAAGTCTGATGAATTCAGTAGAGATCATTAATATGCCTCAAAGTTGCTTAACTCCCTCACCCAGGTTTGCATTATTTCTCCTTTGGATTACCAACCAACTTTTCAACTGGTCAACCTTCATCTCATTTCATGGCTTACCCTAAGACTATTAACAAATCCAGTGTGGTATTTTATTCTAAAATGAAATATCTTCCTCCTTGATGAAATATTTACATAGACCCGCATAGCTGCACAGGATGACTCCATCGGCAACCTGAACCACTCCCCCCTTTCCAGGCTCACGCCCCAGCACGCCACTCCATGCCTGCACATGACAGAGCCCTCTAGTTCGGAGGACGTGCTGCTCCCTCTTTAAGGAATATACTTCCCCTCTCTGTTCGCACCTCCCTAAATTGTAATGCTGGTTATTCTTGGCCATGTTCTAGGATTCAATTCATGTTTCAGGTTTTTGTGGAACACTTCCTTCTCTTTCTTCTTAGACTGGCTTAGGATCCTTCTCTGCGTGCTAGCTCACCAATTATCATATTATATTGTAATTATCTGTTTACTCCTTTGTTTTCCTAGTTTAACTTTTAAGGACAAAAACCATGCTTGAATCTTTGCTTCCTTGACATTTAGTATAGTAGCTGTCATGTGGGAGTTTTTCAAATGAATATTGAAAGAAGTGATTAAATGTTCCCATGTAAAAATCTCACTGGTTTATTTGCATGTTTATTAGTTTTTCCTGGGAACGTCTTGGATTCTTACAAAAAAAAAAAGACAAAGTATGTAAAAACAAAGTATTTTTAGTTTTCTTTTCACTACCCCTCCCACTACTAACTGTTGGTGTCCCTATCACTTTAATTTCAACATTGTAATTGTTTTAAAATGATAGATATATAACCAAAACTGTGCTAAGTGACTATTAGGTATAAATATTAAATAATTCACACAAATGGAAGCAATCAGTATACTTTATACAGCCAAAGAAAATTTGGAGGAGCTGGCTTAGGGGAAGAAAATGAGACGCTGGACAAAGAAATCTTTAGTTAAAGGTACCAGAGTCCACAGATTTATCAGTTAGGATTAGGCTTGGCTGTCAGTGACTGAAAACCCTGAAAACCCCAGTACAAGAGACATTTAAACAAGATGTGGTCCAAGACTCGCGGGGGCACTGCTGTAGGAATTCCTCAGTGAAGTAGGCTAATTCACTATCCCCCACTTCCAGGGAGGAGCCCTTGCTTTCTGGGTCCCAGCATGGTGTCTCACACGTTCCAGCCAGCAGACTGGGGGAAGAGGTAAAGAAGGAGGGCAAAGGACAAATGCAAGCTATCTCTTAAGAAGGGTTTCTGCATTCTCCTGCAAAACACGTTATTTATGTGTTTATTTATTGACTTATACCATAAGTTAGCAACATGGTCATACTCACCTGCAAGAGAGATGGAAAATACAATCTTTATTTAGGGTAACTTGGTACCAGATAGAAATCCTACTACCATGGAAGAAGGGGCAATAGGATGTTTGGGAAAGGTTTTACAAACCCTATTACACAGAATTAGTCCAAAATTGCTGGGTAAATGAGGAATATTCCTGTTTAACATTGTCTAGTAAGAGGACTGATATTAGGAAAATAACAGTATTAATTTATGAATATTACATTATTGAATATGAATATGAATGCATTAAAATGGACATGATTGGGTACATATGTCAGGAGCTATTCTAAGTTCTCTTTACACATCATCTCACTGAATCCTCTCATTAACTGTAAGACATAGTTGCTATCACTGTGTTCATTTTATACATGCAGAAACAAGTTCAGAGAACTTAAGTGACTTGTCTCAATCTGACAGGTAAGTGGCCACATTACAAAATGTGAAAGTTATGAGGGCTGGATGGCATTATGATGGTGAGGGCGCTATTGCTGCTGTAATACATTATCATAAACTTTGCTTGAAACAACACATTTATTATCTTCCAGTTCTGTGGGTCACAAGTTCAGTGCAGGTCTCACTGTAATAACATCAAGGTCTTGGGAGGCTGTGTGCCTTTCTGGAGCTCTAGGGAAGAATATTTCCTATAATTAATGCTGTCAGCAGACTGTAATTTTTTGTGGCTGTAGGACCAAGGTCCTGTGTTTTCTGTTATTGTTTTTTTGCTGGCTCTCAACTGAAAGTCATTCCAGCCACCTTCCTCCATCTTCAAATCCAGGCCTAGTTCTTTTACTGTCACATTTCTTTGGCCCAGTCATCTGCCTTTCTCTTCTACTTTTGAGGACTGTGTGATTAGTTTGGGCCCACCAGGGCAATAGAGGACAAATTGTTCATCTCAAAGTCTTTAATCTCATCTGCAAGGCCCTTTTAACATGCAAGGTACCTATATCCAGGTTCCCTGGGTTAAGGCACGGTCATCTTTGGGAAGCTGCTATTCTGTTTACCACAGGTGGGAAAGAGAAGGGCAAGGGGATTCAAGAGTAGAGGTCTTTTAAGGGATGGTGTCTTCAAATGGGAAACTGTCAAGCAAAGGAGACTGGGAACAAATTACTAGCTTAGATATAAAAGGGAAAGTTTCAAATCTTGACTTTGTCCCACTCTGTCTCTTTTTCTTCCCAGATGCATGTCTTTGTCAGTAGACAGATTTAAATATTGTTTAATTATTCCAAAATTCCATACCCTTTTCATTTCATGCCTTCACTCTCTAACTCTGGCATGGAAAAAGTATGTTTCTACTTAGGGAAGGAGGGAGTATTATGGAAAGCATTTATGTCCAAAGTAGGTCCTCAACATTTCCTGGTTACCACTTGGGCTGATCAGCAAACACCCCTCAGTGGTTTAAGAAATGGGAAGTTCTAAGAACACTAAATGAATTTCCATTAATACAGGCAAAGGTAATAGAACCATTGATATGTTCCTTCATTGTTAGTGTAGGGAAGTGCAGTGGTTATCCTGTTAAACCTATTGGAGACTTTGTATTTTATTCAGGCAGATCACACCTTTCCAGCTTTGCAAACTGTGCATCTACTCATCACAAAGTCTTTAATGGTGAAAAACACAGGCAAAAAGAGAGAAGACAGTAAAACAACTTAAAGAAGAATCATTTGTATAAAGGAGATATTAAAATATCTCCAAACTAAACCATATACTTAACTTATCACATCTATTAATTAAAAAGACCAGCCCTGTTAATCATCAAAATTTCAAGTAAGATTTATAGAAGGGGAAAATTTTTTCCATAGGAATGAGAAAGGAAGAGATGGTTATGACTTAGTGTTTAGAAAAGTGTCTATCACATGATAAATATTTAAGAAATATTGGGTGTTGATTATTTGGTGTTGATAGCTTGTAAAATACCTTCTGTATAAGCCAATGCTATATGCAATTTCATATTATTGAAATCACCTAAATGCAATAATATAATGAATTATAAAACATTTATATTCTTACTTTAGTGAAACAGTTATCAAATATTTATAACTTGTGTGCAAGACACTGCACTGTCTGTAAAAGTACACTGAATTTATTCATGACTTATGTATGATTATTTTATAACTTATTAAACAGCTCTAGTATTGTATAGTTTTCAGATATCTTTTTATTTCTATAATTATAACTTCTTATAATTTATTTTTCTTTCTGCTTATGATTATCATTTTCTAAATGCTGACACAGAGAAGTATAAAAAACAACAGAATCTCTCTTTTTGCAAAGAATATATGTTTATTTTAGAGGTGTTAATGTTTCTCTTAAAATAACATTTTAACACTCATCATATGCATAATAGTTAATTCCAAAATTAAATGATCAGTATCCTTGATTGCAATTTCAATAAACTTAGATGTAGCTTTGTTTTATATCTTAAAAACTGAAGCAATATAGTTTTTTTATAACCTGAGAATTTAATACTGTCCATAATAACCATTGACTTTCAACAGTTTACTTTCTCCTGAAGATGAATCACCACCTATCTGTTACACAGTTTGGAATAAAAAAATGTGTGTGTATATACACACACACACACACACACACATATTCTACTCCCTTTCTATATTCTCTATCCTTAGTTAACAGTTTCTCATATTATAATATAAAATATAAAAGTTACCTATGTGTATGAAGATATACATATTACACAATGGTATGATGAGTCACAGATCACCAAAATTTAATTTACCTGGGCTTTTGTTTTCTCAATAATAAAATAAAGATAATAATGCCTTTTCCAGAGTGGTTTAGAAAGGATTATATGAGTTTATACACAATACACTTAGAGCAGAATCTGGAATATATATAGTACATGTTCAAAAATGTTACTACTACTACTACTGCTGCTGCTACTACTACTAAATAATGCTACTCCTACTGCAACTAGTACCACCACCGCCATGTTCCCAGAGCAGGCCGAGGCACCAGTGTTTGAGCTTTGCTTTCTCCTGTGTGGATAATAAGTGCTCTCACACATTTGAGAACTTGGAATATACTTGTGGAGACTCTCTGCTGAAATTAATCATCAGAGCCATCAGCAGATGCTTCTAAGAAGCCAGGACAGCTTCCATTAAGAGCCTGAAAAAGGAACTGGAGAGTGCTGCGAGCTTTTGCTTCCCATCCCTGAGACTCTTTACCACAGAGTAGAAGGTTATCTTCATGGCAACCTTGGAATTAGTGAGAACCGCAGTCAGCACAGTTAGAGGGACCTTGCTTTTTGGCTCCAGCTGCCCAGCACCTCAACAAGAGCTGCAGCTAGGTATGAGGAAAGATAAATGCAACATTGTACCTGTGTATCCAGCATTTGCCTGTCAGCTCTTTGGTCTCTGGAATCGCTCACCAATGTGGAAGAGAGTCATATAGATGATTTTAATATCTTCATACAACCAGAGTCACATAGGATATCTATTATCAAAGTATACAATCTGTCTAATCCCTTTGCTCAGAATTCCTTATCTTCCTTGAGTTTCAGACTCCTCCTGAGCGAGCAGCATAACCACTCACATTGTACCATACCAGGGGAAAGGAAAGAAGGGAGGGAGCAAAAGTATATGCAGTAATTGTACCCCTTCTCTATTAGGACCACCTCTGCATAAACTCTCAGTCTGTCTGAAGCCTAGAATGACAGAGCAACTACATAAGACTTCATATACCTTGGACTGGCCAGAGGAACACTGATGTGATAAATCCTAAATTTTTCCTAGGAAATGTTGCATTTTTACTGAATAGGAAGCTGAGTCTATGATAGATTAAAAAATTAGAAAGAAAAATTTCCTATCTTCAGGAAGTTTCCAATGAGTGATTTAAAAAGAAAAGAAATGGGTAAACACAGAAAATAAGTGACAATGAAGAAAACACTCTGGGTAGAAAAAAAGGGAGTCTGCTTAGAATTGTTACTTTTAAAATATTTTTTATTTTCAATTATAGCTGAGATATAATTACATTAGTTTCATGTGCACAACATAGTGATTAGTCATTTACAGCACTTGCAAAGTGATCCCCTGATAAGTGTAGTGCCCTTCTGACACCATACATTGTTATTGCAATATTACTGACTCTATTCTGTATGCTGTACTTTACATGTACCTTATATTTTTCTTAATTCTCTTTTCTTTTTGCTGTTCTGATTGGGTGTTTTCTACTATCTTGTTTTACAAATCACTGATCTCATCCTCTGGTTCATCAAAACTGCTATAGTTTCCCTCTAATGTATTCTTCATGTCAGTTATTGTATTCATTTTTTTTTGCTAATTTTCCTGAAATTTTTAAATGTTATTCTATTATAGTTGTCCCAATTTCCCCCACTTTGTCTTCTTCCACTCAGCCCACCCCCTGCTCCCACAGTCAATCCCAACGCCATTGTCCACGTCCATGGATCATTCATATATATTACTTGACTAGTCAGGCCCTTCTCCTTCCTTCCACCATTATCCCCTTCCCCACCCCCTATGGCCACTGTCAGTCTGTTCCATGTTTCCATGCCTGTGGTTCTATTTTGCTCATTAGTTTATTTCATACATTAGATTCCACATTCAATTGAGTGAATATCGTATTTGTCTTTCATTGACTGGCCAATTTCACTTAGCAAAATATTCTCCACTTCCATCCATGCTGTTGCAAAAGGTAGAAGTTCCTTATTTCTACTGTATAGTATTCCATTGTGTAAATGTACCACAATTCCTTGATTCAGTCATCCACTGATGATCACTTAGACTGTGTCCAGCACTTGGATCTTATAAATAGCACTGCTTTGAACATAGGACTGCATAAGTTGTTTTGATGTTTTGGGATTGGTGTTTTGGGATTCTTAGGGTTTATTCCCAGCAATGGAATTGCAGGGTCAAAATGCAATTCCATTTTTTTTGATGGGATCCATACTGTTTAATTTTTTGAGGAAATTCTGTGGTGGCTGCACCTGTCTGCATCCTCCCCCACAATTCCTAGGCATCCTTTTTCTCCACAACCTCACCAGCATTTATTGTTTGTTGATTTATTGATGATAGCTATTCTGGCAGGTGTGAGGTGATATATCATTGTGGTTTTAATTTGCATTTCTCTGATGGCTAGTGATATTGAGCATTTTTTCATATGTCTATGGGCCATCTGTATGTCCTCCTTGGAGAAGTATCTATTCATGTCCTTTGCCCATTTTTAATTGGATTGTTTGTCTTCCTGGTGTTGAGTCATGTGAGTTCTTTATATATTTTGGAGAATAAACCCTTGTCTGATTTAGAATTGGCAAATATGTTCTCCCATATACTCACTTTCCTTTTCATTTTAATGATGGTTTCTTTAGCTATGCAGAAGCTTTTTAATTTGATGTAATCCCATTTGTTTGTTGGTTCCTTTCTTTCCTTGCCCTAAGATAGATATCAGCAAAAATATTGCTGTGTGGGATATCAGAAATTTTACTGTCTATGTTTTCTGCTAGGACTTTCATGGTATTAGAACTTATATTGAAGTATTTCATCCATTTTGAGTTTATTCTGGTGTGTGGTGTAAGTAGGTGGTGTATTTTCATTTTTTTTTGCATGTACAAATCCAGTTTTCCCAACACCACATATTGAAGAGACTATTTTTACTATATTGTATGCTCATGTCCCCATAGTCAAGTATTAATTGACCATAGAGATGTGCATTTATTTCTGGGCTCTCTATTCTTTTCCACTGATCTATGTGTCTGTTCTTATGCCAGTACCAGGTTGTTTTAATTACAGTGGCCTTGTAGTATAGTTTGATATCAGGTATTGGGATCCTTCCAACTTTATTCTTCTTTTTCAAGATTTCTGGGGCTATTTGGGGTCTTTTATGGTTCCATATAACTTTTTGGAGCATTTGTTCTACATTAGTGAAATATGACATTGGTATTTTAATAGGAATTGTTTGAATCTATAGATTGATTTGGGTAGTATGGCCATTTTAGTGATGTTAATTCTTTCAATCCATGAACATGGTATATGCTTCCATTTATTTGTATCTTCCTCAATTTCTTTCTTCATTGTTTTATATATTTCTGAGAGCAGGTGTTTTATCTCCTTGGTTAATTTTATTGCTAGGTACTTTATTTTTCTGGTTGCTAGAGTAAATGGGATTTTCCCCCCTAGTTTCTCTTTCTGATATCTGAGTGTTGATGCAACTTCCAGCTGGAGTACTGGAGGGCCAGTACTGGAGGGGAGTACTGGAGGGCCAGTGGTGCCTGCCAGTACTTCTGTCTGGGAGAAAGTTGCCCTTCCGGTCCTCACCATGAAGCCAGACAATTCATTTCCTCACTGTGGTTGTCTGGGGCTTATCAAGCTGCTGCACAATATTGGAGCTCAGAGCCAGTGAGTCTGTAGTATTGTAGAATTATGCTTCATAAGGAGTAGGTTCTAAATACATATTTATAGAATGAGTTAAATAAATTGAGAGGTTTTACTTAGAGGACTTACATTATCTGAATTGTGTTTCATCATAACATCCAAAACTGAAGATAGAAGCTATTAATTGAAGTGCAGTTTATAAAACAGGAAACCATAGTGTAACTACCTCTCCCCACTTTTAACCCAACCACTCACTCAAAAGAATATTTATTCACGGTCTAGGAATCTTTCTACCTGGATAGGTATGGCAAGCAGTAGATTCAGAGGCAAATAAATCTTCTTGTATCCTAACTGGACTCCTACTACCCTTGGACTCCTACTTAAATGCTTATTCAGGAAGATATTTTTGGGGGTAAACAAAATCTTCCATAGATATTAAGTTATAAAGATCCATTAAGTAATGCCTATACTTGAGGAAATTACATAAACAAAAATAAACAGCAAAAACTGAATTAAGAAGCTAATATCTTTCATCCTTCTGCTTTGTAGTTATAAGGAAAATACTAAATATAAACTGATGACAGAAATTAGAACCCACTGAATGATTCATTTTATGTAAAAGTGTGTAGTATCTGATCATCACTATTATAGCTGTGTGCTCAGTCATTCTGAGCTAATCTCATTTTTAAGAAAGCTTCAAGTTAAAGATTCTCCATATAAAAATAGATATAGATGCATAAATGGAACAATAAATAGATACCATAGATTAAGTTGACCAATTATTAATGAGAGACAAAACCAGCACAAGGCTCTTTTTAACAAACTTATTTTCATGAGCCTCATTTTTATTTGTTTTCAAAATATCTTGGATATTACAACTTAACATATATAAACATGTAATGAAAATCCTCCTAACACCAACAACATTATCCTCAAGCATTTTCTTCAAAAATTTTTAAGTCAAGTTGATTAATTATAAGTATTATGAAATTTAAATTATATCCTCCAGTAGCTAAGCTTCAATTAATGACAGAAAAGAACCTACACATTGGTACTATTGTGTTATAGATTTAATATTTGATGCATTTTTTAAAAAAATTTGTAGCTTCTTCCCTTTGGTGAAGCATTTGTAATGCCATATTTAATCTGTCATTGTTACATACCAGCAGTTCCCTTGAGGGGAAGACCTGTGTGCAGACATAAAAGGCATAGAAAAATAAAGCAAAGCTGAAAGCTTTTATTATTCCATCGATATCTTTCTGTGTCTCAGACTCCCCTCCTCCCCTGTCTCTAAAATATGATCCCTTGTAAGAACTGAGACTATTAACCTGATGCTGGAAGCAAAGTGGATGAACCTAGAGAATTGCCTAGGTTGGCACTTCTCATGTTTGAATGGTCTGGTTCAGAGTCTTGGAATAGATCTTCTGTAATAAAATATCCTTGTGTACTATCGTTACAGAACAGACCGGGGTGGGGTGAACAATATACCAAAAGGACCCCCCTTTTCCTCCGGGGGTTCTTCCCACCTACTAGGCTCTCTTTGCCTGCCTCCAGAAGAAAGATGTCTCTCAATGCCAGAGATTGGTGAAAAGGAAAGGAATTATTTATTTAAAAGTTATACAGACTTAGAGTAATGACTTAATGTCTTCATTAAAATACTAAAGTCCTTTAGAATACTCACAGATGCACACAGTCTTTCCTTCTCCCCTTTGCCCAGTCCGGGGTACTGTATCTCAGGAAAAGAAGTAGAAGTCCGTGGTTCAGGCAGCCCCTCGGTTCCGTCACCATCTGCTATGTCACCACCACGATCTCCAGTTAATCCAGAGCCATGTGGCACCTTCTCATGGCCCACCACCAAGAGTCTTTTCTCCCCTTCTCTTCCCAGCAAAGTCTCTCCTGCTTCCTAAGCTGCGTGGCAAAAGGGAGCAACCCAAAGCCACGTGGTCCACTCTCTCACCAAAGCCATGGGGTCCCCACTCCGCCAAAGCTGCGTGTTCCTCTGCTTGCATGGCTGCCATGCCTGGGTTTAAATCCTATCACCAGTCTTCCTCTGCAGCCCCATTTCTGACTCCTCCTACAATCAGTTACACCAGCCAGCATTCCCATATTCTTTCATCTTTACTGGGCTGCCATAGTAAGTCTGGGCAGGTGTGGCCCCCTGGCGTGGAACCAATCATCTCCAAGCTCTCACTCAGGCACTGTAACCAGGGGGAGTTGCTTCCCAGTCATATCTTGGGTGGAAGTCACTTCCATCTTCCTGGCTCAAAGCAGGGCCACAGCTATTTAACGTATCCATGAAACCAGTTAAAGGTTATAGACATGTTAAATGACCATGCAAGAGGTTAGCTGCACAGCTGTTGCTACCCAAAACAGCTCTGAATGGCCCTGCTCCATGTGTCCCATCCCCCAGCTCAGACCTGTGGGGGTGAGGACATCCTATATGTGTATTTTTCTAATATTTCCTGGACACCTTGAGTTCTGGACCCCATTACAAATCCCTGTTTGGGGCTGCACCCCAAATCCCCTCTTGTCTGCACCCTGTTACACTATTATATAGTATAATTCTTCTAGAATCTGAGATTTATTCTTTCTCTAAAGGGAGATTATTTTCAAATGAGTGAACATTGGATTGGCATGTGTCATATTTAAGTTTTGATGTCTTACAATATTTATCTATTTCAAATATTTCATGTAAATTTAATTTTCCTCAAGGAATTGACATACTTTTATTAGCTAGTAGATTTCAGATATTATCCTCCCTTGGCAACACTATGTAACACAAATGGCATATGCCCAACCTTAAAGGACCTAGTGATTATATGTATATCAGATGCTTGGCAGACAAAAAGGATTTCCTAAATTGCAGATCTTTGCCATACATACGCAGAATGGTGTGATGTTTAAGCACAAGGACTGTGGCATCAGATAAATTTGAAATAGATGTTAGCCTCATCAGTGTTAAGCGAATAAACATGGGTAAATTATTTGGACAAGGTACTTCTTT
This sequence comes from Desmodus rotundus, assembly GCF_022682495.2. Classification (NCBI taxonomy): domain Eukaryota; kingdom Metazoa; phylum Chordata; class Mammalia; order Chiroptera; family Phyllostomidae; genus Desmodus; species Desmodus rotundus. The sequence continues at coordinate 18,600,617 of NC_071394.1, forward strand.
AAAATGAGAATTAATTGTACCTATTTATCCACTAGAATGTTTTCAAGTATGGGAAGCCATAAGTCAAGTTGTTTAAATCATACAGAAATGCATTATTTATTACAGCACACTGTTCAGAGGTGCGCATGTTAAGGTGTACAGTAAAAACGTCTAACTCTTGACTCTGGGCATCTCCACGCATTGGCTTTGTCCTCAACCCACATATTAAAAAATGGCTGCAATAGCTCTAATCAATATATTTGGACACAGTCACTCCCAAAACAGACAGATTCTTTGTCTTTTTTCTTTATTTTTAAAATTACATTTATTGGGGCAACAATGGGTAATATCATTATATAATTTTCAAGTGGGCAGCTTTATAAGATGACATCTATGTAATTTTATCGTGTGTGCACCACCCAAAGCCCAGCCTCTTTCATCACCGCTTTATCTCCTTCATCACTGACCCACTTTATCTCCTTCATTCTACACATCCCCCCACATTCAGTCTGCTTCCTTCTGGGAATCACAATTTCGTTGTCTGTGTCTATGAATTTGGATTCTTTTGTTTGTTTTGCTTGTTTAGTTGTTGTTTTATATGTTATATCCAGCATATGAGTAAACTCATACAGTTCTTATCCTTTTGCGTCTGACTTTTTTCACTCGGCATTTCATTTGAGCACCAAGAAATCCTTCCTCCTCAAAGTCTCCCAGTGGATTGCTTCTCACTTTCCACTGACCAGAATTAGGTCACACAGTGATATCTAATCTTACGTCTGACAAATTGAAGCGATACTGCTAAAATTAGCATAGGCTGATGAGGACCCATTCCATAGCACTCCGTGTGGGGTCAGCAATCCATAAAGCACGAGATGAACAAGTAAGGTACATAGCTGAGCAAATTAACGTTGTGTTAGGAGGAGAAAGGTCTGGGGCGAACCCAGAAGAGGCCTGTTGGGAAGGCAATCAATTGCTTCTGCCGTAATTCTCCCCTTTGATCATCAGATTTCTATGCAGCTACATCTTTTTTTGCCTGCGTTAACTTTGTAAAAGACCTACATACAACATACTTTCTATTTGCATTAGTGGAAAAACCCAAAATCTCAGCCAGTTACTACCTACAAGTCGGGAATCTCCAAGCATGACACTGGCTTATCCATTATTTCCAAAGTAGTTCTTCATTGTCCAGAGACTATGGCCAAAAGACAGGTCGTCATCACATCCCATATAATATAACAATAGAAAACAATTGTGATAATCATCATACAAATGCCCATTCAGAAGAACGGAGTATTGCAGTTTCACTGGTGTATAGAATACTGTAGCCTGATGGACAAGACTGGTGAAGAAAGACTACCTTCTCTAAAATGGAATGAATTCCTTGATTAGCCTGGAATGTAGCAGAACTAATTTCATCTTTCTAGGATCTTACTTTGTTACAGTGTGATATGGCTTCTGGTTCTGATTCATGAGCAGATCTATTTTTCCTATTGAACAATGCTTCTCTAGGACTTTAGTATTGTAACAACTATTGCACCAAAAACTGGATGTCTTTCTGCTTTTGCCACCATCTGCCAGAATCCATAATTGCTGAAGCTTAGGTCACAATGTCTATACTCTGGATGCAATCAATGATCGGGTATTTTACATTTGCTTGTATTTGGAAGTATGCTCCTATTTTCTAAAATACAAGGTGGATATTCAGGCGCTAAGTGGCTAAACTAATGTACACATATGCACTACATGTACTTTTATGGTTAAAATAAAGCAATTCATGTAATAATGAGCCCAATAACTTATATATCATAAACATTTGCCAATTTTAAAATTTCAAGGGTAACAGACGTAAAGTTTATAAATTTTATAATCAAGTGTGAATTACACATGACTTCATACAAATATGATGATGTAGAAATCATGGCTTTAAATCCTCTGTGAATGTCCTGACCAGTGTGGCTTAGTTGGTTGGACATTGGCCCACAAAGCAAAAGGTTGCTGGTTCGATTCCTGATCAGCGCACATGCCAGGGTTGTGGTTTGTCCCCATTCGGGGCACATATGAGAGGCAACTAATAGATGTTTCTCTCGCACATGGATGCTTCTCTCCTCTCTTTCTCCCTCCCTTCCCCTTTCTCTAAAAATAAATAACTAAAATATTCATAAAAAATCCTCTGTGGATAATGCAGAGATTAGAATTATGAGACCTAAATTTTATACCACTTCTATTGAAATACCTTAAAAAATCCATCTATTGAGCCTAGTGGAATAGTAATCTATGAAGCATTTAATGTTTAATGCTGTTTACAGATTTCACACTTCTGTAAAGCCAATGTTAAGATGCATGAGGTTATTCTTAATGGACTACCTTAGCATCTTCAAAGTTTTAAATAACCCTCAATAAACAGCACCGTACAAGCACGTAGAATTACCCCTCTGCAAATGGAAGCCAAAAGAGCGGCTTAATTTCTTACAAAGAAATCAAGACAATTATAAGCTATTTTTATATTTTAGGAGCATATTTTATTATCACCACTTTTATTTAAGCAGTTCTATGAGCTCAATGCAGTTTTCTTTTTCAACAAGTGATTAGGAACAAATAAAAGAGACAAAATATGTGACATTTTTCTCTACTAATAAACATTATATTCTTCCTCTTTCCCTACTAAATATTTCAGCCCTACTACCAAATTAACATGTACAGAAAGCATTCATATTACATTGATGATGATTTGTTCATTTTTTAAACTTTTAATTTTATTTTCACATTGTACAAAGGTCAAAAGATGGAAAATGACTATTCGTCAACTCCATACAACAAGAATATCCATCCATAAAAAGAAAACTTCACATCACATTCCTGATTTTACCTATTATATTCTTGCACAAAGTTTTCTTTGTAATTTTTCCAAGTTACCTTTCTATAGTCTACTAAATATTTTTTCTCGATTGGGAGTGACTCGATGTGCTATTTTTTGAGTTTTATTATAATTCTTATCCATTTGAGGCAAAAATAATTTTTAAATGCTTTCAATGCATAGATTTTACTTTTAAAGTACTATTTGAGTACTGATGTTTAAATTAAGCCTCAGTGAATCAAGTTAAAATGAATGTGTTCTACAAATTCAGACTATTCTAGCTTCTCTGTGATTGGGTGTCATTGAAACTGTTCAAGAATTATAAGTGTCTAAAATTTTTGTGACAGCTCAGTGGTTAAGTGCTTATCTGAAAGTATATGGATAAGTTAGTAATTAATCCATCACTTAATTTAAAATGAATAGAGTTCTCATTGTGGCATATATACTTGCATGAATCTCACTTACAATTCACGCAAAATAAAATCTACCATTAAATGGGTGTCCAAATTCTTTAGCACTTGATTATACAATAATGACTATGAAGGGATTTGCATAGAATTAGCAATCAATCAGCCATTTATTAGACACATATTTTGTATCTAGTAGTCTATTAGGCTTGTTAAGACATATAAAAGGAGACGTTCCTTAATTTTAAATGCAATGCACTCGTGTATCTATTGTGAAATGGTTTGAGGTAAAGTAGATCATGAAATTTCTTCACTCGATAGGATGACAGATGAAGTACTCAGAATACACTGAAATTTTTAAAAAATTTTTTCAGAGCATTGCTGGTTCACAGAAAAGCAAAGGAAATCTACAAGACTGTGCATACATGCCAGCAGACATACAGATAGTGGTTACAGCTGTGCAACATTGTAAATGTTATTAATGCCACTGAATTGTGCACTAAACATGGTTAAAATTGTAAGTGTTCTTTTACATATGTTTACCACAACAAAAGTAGTACACGAATATAGAGGACACACATTTATGTAATCTTAGAACTAGAAACAGGATAAAAGTACAGACCCGATATAGACTAAAGAGGGAATAACTATATGACAATGAGTTTGGAAACTTCTTCAGGATTGAAATTATTCTAGGAAAATTTGACTTAAATGAAGAGGTGTAAGTACTGTCGATGCAGTTAAGCTAAAATAACATCTACCCAACTGCCTTCTAGCTAGGTAGTGTCACCTAGGGAAGCACTTGTTCAAGATATATATACCTGCCAGAATAAAAGTGCCACATCTTTAGACATTTCACATAGACATTTAAGAACTATAGATGCTTTTATTATAGGGCAAAAGTAACCATGAGCTGGTGCAGAGCTTTTTGAAGTCAGATGACACCATACAAAAGATAGCAGGAGCTTGTGGGAAGTCTTATCTGTTAAAAATTAGTGTAAAGTATCCATTAGTTTGCCTTTTGTTTTCATGTTAGATGTTAGCATAAAGTTGATATTCTAGGAAGATATTCCATATTTATCCACTGCCTTCGAGTACTCTGAAGCTTTAAAGATGCCAGGAATTAAGGACTTAAGTTAGATGCACCACAGTTTCAATGATTTTATTTTTCTGAGAGTTTTTTTGTGAGTGGTGCAAGGGCATAGACACATAACCAGGGAATTCGCTACAACAGAGAAGCAGATCGTACTCCTCAGTAACCTTCTGTATGGTTTCCATGGTTAACAATTAATCGGTTCTGTCTTGCCTGAGGTTGACCCCTGTGATACTTTACTGCAGAATTAGGAGTCTTAAAATGAGTTATTTTGCTAATATAAGTATTGCAAAATTCTTATTGTTCCTTTTAGCCAAGTTCTTAAGCTGTCCGATTGTCCTTAAATGATTACCTTCTTACCAAAAAAACAAGGTAGGAACGGATCTCTTAAATATAAGAGAATTAAGATAAAAGGGCAGAACTGACTGCATTTCAGTTAGCATTGAGTAAACATGTGTTTAGGGACTTGCACATTTGAAGCCCAGTGTATGCCATCCTCCGTTCAATTCAGAGCCAGGTGTTAACAGTCTGAGATGTGAAAACTTTCTTCCCCGAACCAGGAGGAAGCATCCAGATAAGTTATCGTGAGGGATGTGTTTGTATGTAGAACACGAGTGTGGCAGGTTCTCTGAATCTTAAATGTAATCGCTAAATTTTGGAAGCTGCTTGTTTAATATGGGGTGGGAGAGAATTTACAAGTCATTGGAAGAAAATACTGCTATAAAATACATTGTTTCTACTTTGCTTGAAAAATAAAAAGAAAACTTAAATTGACTCAAGAAAAAATAAATAAAACAAAAGGACTATACCTATGAAATAAACAAGCAGTAAAATGTCAACTACTGCTCCCCAAAAGGAGGCTACGATGTTTTTACAGAATAGCTTTATTCAACTTCCAAAAAAATAGATTATTCTCAAACTTATGGGAGCTTTTCCTGATAGAAAAGAAAATGTACACTTGTCAACTTATTTTATGCTATCATTAAATTTTAATAGTAAATCAGCAAGGAAAACCAGAGAAGAGAACCTCCTCATTTTTATAAACTAGTATCTGTCTTAACCATATTCTTAGTGATGGAACTGTAGAAGCATTCCCTTTTAAATGAGATTCACTTTAATGAGGTTAACTAGCACCTATTCCTGTACAATTTATAGGAGAGGTTCAAAGAAGTTTAGATGAAAGGAATGCAGAATAAAGCTTAAAAGCTAGAATTTAATGTTATTTACAAAAGGCATGCTTATTATATAGGAAAATACAGATAACTTATAAAGATTTCTAAATAATAGAGAAGCCTTATCAACTTGACTAATTATGAGATCAAGAAGCAAAACTAAATTTTATTTCTAAATGCCAACAGTTGACAATATGAAGTATATACTATTTATTATGACAATGAAAAATTTCAGCATATGTATAAAAATAATAGTTAAGCCAATTAGTGTTGGTTCAGGGACAGATAAACTGATCCAGAGAACTGAGTCTAGAGCCCCCAAACCTACACCTGATATGCAGCATCTTGATATATGTCAGAGTTTGCCATGCAGATCACTGGGGGAAGGGGAACTGTTTATTCAGTTAAAGTACTGAGACAATGTCTTGTTCATACTGGAGTTAGTGAAAGTGACACTGTGCCAGTTTTCTGTTGTTGTATCATAAATTACCCAAAATCAGCAGCATGAAACAAAATAAATGGACCTCACAGTTTCCATGGGAAAAGGGTTTAGGCACAAGTTAGCTGAATCCTCTTGTTAAATTCTCACTGAACTAAAATCAAGGTATTGGCCAGGGCTGTGATCTCATTAGAGGCAGTGAGACCCAGCTCCCTGATTCGTGAAAGAGTTCAGTTACTGGGGTTGTGCGACTGAGGTTCTCAGTTTCTAATGGCCACCCACTGTTCCTTGCTAGCTGGGCCTCTTCACAGTGCCAAGGTGTGTTCTTCAAGGGCAAACCGATTTATTTTGTCTCTCAGTTCCAGACTTTCTTTAAAGAACTTCCCTGAATTGGGTCAGGCCAATCTCCCTTCTGATGAACTTAAATCAACTAAATAAAAACCTTAAATACATCTGAAAATCTATAATATCCCTTATATTATCTGTATAATAGAACTCATTATGGGATTGATACCCCATCGTATTAATAGGTTTTGCCTACATTCCAGGGGAAGTCATTATATAAGCCTTCTTCATAGTCATGAGTGATTTTGGGGGTCATCTAAGAATTCTGCTCACCACGCATACCTACTTTATACAAAAAGTCAATTTTAAAGAGTAAAGTTTAAAGAAAAGGTCTTTATGACCTTGGATCCTAAGCCAGTGCAGAAGTGCTACTTATAGTAGATTAACAAGTCCAACTTTAGTAAAATTAATAACTTCTTCTTATCAAAAGACAACACAGAAAGTAAAAAAGCAGATAACAAACTTGAAGAAGATATTGCAACACGCGTAACGTGATGGATTTGTATCCACAATATATAAAGCCGATCTTCTCAAGGGGTGAGCCAGGCCCAGTTGTGTTTTATGAACACTGCGTTATGAATGAGGTATAGGTAGGACTGGAATGTTGATCTTAGCTCTCTGTGAGGCAGGGCAGAGCAGGGCGGGGCCTGTGGGGGGCAACTCTCATTGCTCACCTCCTCGCTGTGTCTGTTCCTTCCTGTGTGTGCGGAAACGGGAAATGGTGGGGAATCACTGATACAAAGAATCGTTGTGATAAATAGCAAGCAACCAAGCTTGTCTGAGAAATTTAGCCAAACTACGAATAGTCATGTTGCAGAAAAGGAAATGTAAATGGCAAATGCATGAAAAGACATGCAACTTAATTAATGAAGAGAATGCAAAGAAGATCACTTATTTGCATACTGTAGGTTGATAGAAATAATGAAATCTAATGTACACATGTTGTAAAACTTTAAATTAGTAAAATGGTTTTGGAAAAGCATATGGCACAATGTTACGAATTTGAATTTTTGCTTTATTATACCGAAATTGTACTCCTAAGTACATAACCTGAAGATGTGCTTGTGTGTTTGAACCAGAAAATGTTTAATATTGCTCATAACCATGTTGATTATAATAGTAAAAAAAGAAAAGCCACCTAAATCTCTGTCAACAGATAGTTATTAAGTGAAAGTGTTTATATTTAACTCAGAGTAAAACTGGAAAACAAATTTTTTAATTGCAGTCATGAAAATTGTATATTTTAATATTTTAATAATTATATATTTACACTGGACTGAACAATTGTTTTAGTCAATGCTAATATAAAATCACTTTTAAAAAGAGTCATAATCACAAATTTTTGTTATATAGCTCTTAAAAGCCATGTTATGAATTTTTTTTTTTTTAGCATTTATTCCTATGTAACTGTGGGAGCAGTGAGGAGAGAGGCGGGCAGGGGAGAGCAATGGGGCAACTGTAACTGAACAGAAATTGAATAAATAAGTAATTAATTAATTAAAATTATTTTATGTACCAAAGGTAAAAATAGTTATGATAATTATTAAAGAAATGCCTTTTATTGACTTTCTACTAATATCACTAACCTAAAGCATTCATTTTCTTTATCTCATGATGAACGATACTTTATTATAAATGTATTTTTGCTTAAGAATTGATTGTATATTGGATAGCATCTATGTAATTTCTTACTGTATTGATCGATTCTTAATCACATTATTCTTAATATTATGTTTCTAATTTAAGAATTGTAATTTAATGAAATATGGGTATTTACATAAGAGCATAAACAATATGAATGCATGAATATGTTTTAGTAAATAATAATATGTAATTATGTATCATGGTTTAATGTGTTTTCCCAAGTATTGTGCTTCTTTCTGAGCCAGGTGTTGTGGGGGTCGTCTCTCTGGTGCAGCTCGTAGGGGTTGGGGTCCCAGATGTGGGACACCAAGCCTTTGCTCCTCTGGGAGAGGCACCTGTCTGGTGGGGTCCCTCCCTACCATGTGCTGCCATGACAGGGGTGAGCTTTTTAGTGAGAGAGCGTCTCTTCCTTCCCTCCCATCCACTGCGGTCATTTATCCTTTGTTGTGGAGAACAGCAATTCATCTAGATTTTGGACAACTTCCGGAGGGAGATGATCCATATGTAGTTGTAAACGTGGTGTGTCTGTGGGAGGAGGTGAGTTCAGGTCTTCATCTGTTCCCATCTTGGACTCTGGCCACAATACCTTTGAAACTGGTGATCCAGATTCAAATTTAGCTGTAACATTTTTAACGCTCTACTATTTCATGGAAATAGCATACTCTGTGTTTTTCATGTTAGCTTTATAAAAATATATGCGAATTATGGAAAACCACTCTCCACCTACATGTACTTTTTATAAAGCTTTCTCAAAGTAGATTTGCATTAATCATGCTTCAAATACTTTATATGTATATTCTCTAAACAGAAGCTATGCCATTTCATTGAAAAACTATTACAGAAGATACAATGGAGCAAATGAAATTTGTCTGATAATTATAATAATTGAACTTGAGCCATAGTCTGACATGATCTGCTGCCATAATATGAAATGTCTGACGTACAATTTAAATGTTTTGCTGCCATTGCTTTCTTTTTGTGTTTATTACATAATGCTACATATTTAAGATGTTTGTTTTTGTTCATTGCTAGGTTATCCAGATAAATTTTGAAGAATTTGACTTGGAGATTGGCTATGATACTTTGACAATTGGTGATGGGGGGGAAGTTGGAGACCCCAGGACAGTGCTCCAAGTGTAAGTTCTCAATATTTTATTCTTGACTTTGCCTATCATGTCTTTACAAACTTGTATCCTTATTATGTGTTTATTGATGTCTCACTGCCAGCAACAGAATATGCTTAGTAACCTTAGTTATTCTCATTAACCAGCCTATTGTACATTAATTAATCCTTGTTCAATGGGACGGAATGTGCTTCATCCAAACACAACTTCTTAGGGTGCACTGAGAGACAGGGGTCTGTTGGAAATGGAGGCCTAGGGTGACATTGTAAAGTGGTTGATTGGGCCTTATTTTAGAAAATAGCCTTTCACTCACAGAATTTTTTTAAAAAGCATGAAATTGATCCCAGAGACTCATACTGGTTGTAAGGACTGGTCATTGCTGCTCACTCATTGGTGGCTAGCTCACCCCTGGCTGAAGATATGAAGTTGAGAGTTTATCAGTGGTTTGAAACTTGAAGTATTTAGCAATGAAACTTGAAATAGTGAGCCAGCAATGAACAGCAGTTATCTCAGGATTGGGGCAGTTAGAACAGACCCAATATAGTTCTTAATGTGAGCTGAAAGGATGAACATAGGTTTAAGAAAAGGGAAATATTAGGAACTTATTAACTGCTGGATCCTTGAGTTATCTTCCAATTACCTACCTTGGCTGTTGGCATGAAGAAATGTTATGGGAAAGTATATTGTTTACTTTCTATGAACTTCAAAAGCTTAGGGTATGCTTTCTCTCAGAATTTCTTCCATAAATCTTGATTTCCAGTTGAGGCTTTATCAAGCCAATATTTCTCAAAGTGGGCTTTTTTTTTTGCAAAAAAAAAAAATTACCTAGGAAACTATTTAAAATGTAGATTTCAGGACCCCCATACCTGATTTATTGAATCAGTATGTCTGGGACTTGGACCCCCAAATCTACATTTTGATAGACTCACCCGGTAATCCTTATGCACACCAGAGGTTTGAGAACTACTTATATAAATAAAGAGTCATTTTCAGCATCTACAACTTCTGGATGTAATGTGCTTGTCATGCATGCATTTCTTACTGTGCAAATCGATTGAAGGTAAGCTTATTTTAGTTTATTCTTTTATTTTCTCTTATCTTTTTTCATTTTATTTTTCTATGAATTGTACAAGTTCAGTCCCATAATAAAGCCAAGGATTTGCCTTATGTGTACGTTATAGGCCCCAGTATTATTCACTCTTAGTTTTTATCTTTCTAGGAAAAAAAAAAACCCTAAAACTAAACAAAAGAAAAACTCTACTCTTCTTAGCTGTCCTTACGCATGCTTGACCTCAAGTTTAACCTCTTTCTCTCCCCGCAGCAGAGACATCATTGATCAGCCAGGACTTTGTTGTCGATCTCTGAGCCTCCTATAATCCCATTTTGGGCTTTCTGAGATAGGATGGACGAAAGGGTCAGAATTTTACATGGTCTATGTGTTTGGCTGCAGTGCTAAAATTGTTTGTTATACTCCTCCCACCCCCTTAAAAGGCCTCAGCATTCTTATCAGAATGATGATCCTGGTAGGCATTGCACTACATTGGACAAACACCTTCTAGAAATAATCTATGGTTCCCCCTAGATTCTCTTGTGATTTTATATGTGATAGCTTAGATTTGTTACGCTGTCAATACTGAATTAGAAATTGGCAGCCATAGAGCCAATCTAATCAGTAGATGGATTTCTTCGTTGTTTGGGAAGTACAGGGTTTTAAAGGACTGAAAATTACATACGAAAAAAGGTCCTTCATTCACCTTTTCTTGATCCATTCACCTGTTGAAGGACACTTAGGTTGTTTTGTACCTTGGCTGTTGTAAATAATGCTGCAGTGACCATTGAGGTATGGGTATCTCTTTGAGATAATAGGTTTTTAAACATATACCCAGAAATGGGACTTCTGGATCATATGATAGTTATATTTTTAGTACCTGAGGGCACCGCCATGCTGTTTTATAATGGCTATACCAGCTTACGTGCCCACAACAGTGCACAGGGTTCCTTCTTCTTGCCACCCCCTCACCCGCATATGTTATTTCTCCTCTTCTTTGTAGCAGCCATCCTACCATGTGAAAGTGGTACCGCTTACTTATGTCACCCTACTAGGGGTATTTCAGGGATTGTTTTAAATGTAATTTTTTCAATAATCACCATGTTTGGTAGATTTCATGTATCCAAAATGAACATATAAATCGCCCTTGAAAGCACTGCATTAGAAGGAAGAATACTAAATGAGATTCCACAAGGCAAAAAGGCAAAAATTACATATTGGGGTGATACAAAAACTATGTTGTAATGTAGGACTACAGTTGTTATTTCTAATGGATACACCCATGTGTCTGGAGTGATTAAAAAGAAAATCAGGCACTGAACCTAATAGAAATACAATATTTCACATTGTATTTGAGTGCTTGATGGATATTTCTGAGTTCACTTCTTTAGGGCTTTTACGCTTGTATTCTAGTGTTAAGGGACTAACTAGGAAGATTAGGATGCATTTTGAACACTGAGGTTACTCTGCCTGTTAATAAACATATTAAAAAAGTTTTTTTAGTTTATAGATAACAGATTTGAAAAGATGTATTAAAACATATTAAAACTATTTGAAGAGGTTTTTTTGAAGACTCCAATAAATTTCTTAGGAGAAATTTATATCAATAACATATGAAACATTACATTTACAAGATAACCTAGGCCCTTCAGTAATTATTGCATTTTTCCAAGTAGTTTTTCCCAGATAGGAAACACAAAGATACCCAGAACCATTACCTAGTATTATTATGAGACACCTATTTAAAGGTACGAATGGAACTTCCAGTGTTTAATTTACATGGCTCTAATTGTTGTAAGTCTTGAGGAAAAACCCAGCCTTGGGCCAGTTTTTATGGGGGTAAATCAATTGTTATAACAGTCAATTAAATCTCTATGAATAATGGATACCCACTTTTATTTATTTATCTATACTTGGACTGTAGAGAACTTGTATCTCAAAGTCAACCAAATAACATGAGACCTGCCTTCTGCAGTCTTAGTCTGTAAATGGTAGATTTCTGTTTGTCTCCTAATTAGATGCATTTCATCCTGTACCATCCTTCCAATCAAACCAACTATCAAAACTACTTTATTTTGTCATATTTGGGGATTCAATATCTGGATGCATATTAGTTACTTTATTTTGGTATTAAAAAATAGTGAGAAGATGTTTTTGCTTTTACTCTGCCAATGTTTGGATTCCTGGATTTACAGGCACAGACCACATCAATAATGTGTAGGCGGAAAATCGTGGCAGGCCAGTAAAACTGTCGAGGAAGATTATATTTAAGACAGGTGCAATAGGAGTCAGGACTATCGCAATGGGGCCCAACTATTGAAAAAAGAGTCTAGACCTTTGCAGTGGGAAAGAGAAGTGGAACTCAGCTCTGCTGAAACAAGGGTTGGGGTGGTTTTTAAATGCTGGGGTGAGCTAGGGGAAAAGTACCAGAGAATGGTAGGTAGAAGAATAATCAGTGTGAACAGGCCATTTGTGCTTTCTAATAGTTGCCTGTAAAGGCTGGGTTCCTCCCCTCCCACAGAGAGAATCAGGAGTGCTGTCTCCTTTGATTACTACACTTCAAAGGGATAACTCCCAGGTCCTTGAGAAAGACATTCCTGGGTTGTAGCAATGGCGCAGTTCAAAGCACTGAGACAAGATTTATAATCGCAAGGCTTCTAAGGTGATGCTTCTAAAGTAATGTTCTAAGAAAAGGTAAGAGAGGAGTCTACCGTCTAGAAGAAACCCCTCACAATTTAAGCTCTTCTCAAGCTGAGGGGAATGTCTTAGGTGCTCTTGGCTGTTAGAAGTACAATTTAGAACTGTTTAGAAACGGATTGTGGGAAATATTACAGAGAGTACAGAAAGAAAAATGCAGTGTTATAAGTAAATGTTAGTTTCCTAGTAAAATTTGATTAAGTAAGTAAAAAAAAAAACTACTGTGAATAGGACAGCAAGGCAGTCAATGAGAATTATAAGTTTGTTAGAATATCTTTTTGAGTTGAGTGCAGTGCCATTATCAGTTGTTCTAGAAAATTTAGGTTTTGAGTCCTTTGTGGGGAGCCCCTGCAGCCAGATTGGTTAGCCTGCCAAATAGAAGTTCAAAGGGAAAAATATAATGCTTGCTACCCGGAGATGTTCTCATTTTTATTAAGGTTAGCTGTATAAAGTTATGGGCTATTTTAATCTAGTATATTGCTAAATTGTAGCAAATGATTTTGATTCAACTTATGGAAATTGCCAAACATTTGCATAATTACTAGATGACAGTGGAAATAAGACAACTTCCTCTCTCTGATTCATTATGCTCTAGTATCCCCAAAATAGAAAATATGTGAATTAAGAGAGGTGTTACCTTGCCACAATCTAGCATTGGCCTCTGAAGGGAAAGACTTCAGACCACCCACAACTCCTATACACCATAACTAGACAAAAATCTCTTCCGATCCACAGGCACTAATTCGATAAAATCCAAAAGCCCCCAGTTTCCAGTGAAGTTGGCTGGGGAAGACTGCCTGCTGATACCTAGGGAGTGTCCTGTCATGGATTCTGTTGACCCATTGCTCATGTCTTTGATATGTTTTGAAGAGCTTCCTCTTTAGATACACGTAGCTGGAGCCTAGTGCCTTTAAAATCTCTCTTTTACTTACATGATTATGTTGATGATACAACATTATTAACCAAGAAATAAGGACCGCAGCATAGCAATGATTTTGTTGGATTATCCCGGTAATTTTGTAAAGTTTATTTTAGCCTCACTTTCAGTTTTCTTCTGCTAAGTGCATTTTTGGAAAATAACAGAAACTGCTTGTCGTGTTAAATGGGAGGCTTCTGAGTTTGAAGCCTGCCACACTGAGCAGCGGCTTTTACAGCTCCATCAGCAAAATCATTGCCTTTGGATGTTTTCCTGTGAGCTCCACGGTGGAGTGCCGGTCTGAGCAGGCAGATGTACAGCCTCTCCCAAATCAGCTGTCAATTTTCTGGGAGATATTTTCTTTCCCCTCAAAGTAAAGAATCCTGTATTTTCCCAGGTTTCCCCTGTTTCATGACAGACATCAAATATATCCCACATCCATGTTGTGATTCTCTTCTTACTGGTATGGACTAGGCTGCTTTCTGATCTTTGCAAGAATTGCAACTCTCATTACTGCTATTGACTAGACTGTTGGGCCAGTTTAGTTCTAGGAATAATACAAGCTTCCAAAATTTTAAAAGAAGTCACTCTAGCACACAAAGCTTTAATTTGGCCACTTTTATCCTGAGTCCATGATCCATCGGCAAACATTATTAAATGGGCATCATGAACGAGAATACCAGGTGAATCAGGCCAGGGCCTACCGTCTAATTCTCCTCCTGTCGTGCAGCATGTTTGATGAGGATCTGGTAAAAGACTAACAAGGCGTAGGAGACTGAATCTCCCAAGCACGCTGTTGGGATTGAACACTAATGCTTGTGCATAGCTAGTCTGATGGCATACTTGCATGGTCTGGGTCTTATGCACATGCAAGAGAGCTGTTGCAATACGCTGGGTGTGCAAATGAGTCCAGTGACTGAAGCCGAGGGTTTTGGTCTTTTTACAGGCCGTCTGCTGCTGTCACAGCATCCACAGCGCCATGGCCTCCAGGGGAACCTGTAATTTCACGATAATGTGAAATACATTATCGATGTGTGGTCTAAACCCAACTTTTGAACTTAAAATTCCAAAAGTAGCACCTTTATTTTCATGACCAAATGAGTAGAAATGCTTTACAAAATTTGGAATCCCCCAAAACAAGACCACAACAATGTTTGGTCACAAGCCTCTTCAGAATGCACAGACTTGATTCAAAGATCAGAGAAGTTATCAGTTATCATGCGATTGCTCCATCAGTTTTTCCGACACTGCAAATGCTGGAATCCAGCGTCTATGATATCTTGCTAGTCACCATAATTATCTATGCTTTTTTTTGTAATAAGGCATTTCATCTGCAAATTGGGTCAACTCTTTGGGAGCCTCAATAACAACAAATGCTCTAAATATTTTACCTCAGTTTAGTAATAACGCTGCTTATCTAGTGAGGTGGTATGCTCTGTGAAGGGTGGATTAGAACAAGGACAAGGCATCAAGTTTGCTTTGCTCCCCAGTTTCTGACTCTACCAGCAAACCATCTATATATTGAATAGTTACAGACCCTTCTGGTGGGATGATAGCTTTCTCTAAACTCTATTTTTGTAAATGACTAGAGAAATATAGAGAGTACTGAAACTCTTGAGAAATTCCTTGCCATAAATATGGGACTCTTTATAAGTAAAAGCAAATGAAAATTTAGACTTGTCCATTAGAGGAACAGCACCCCCCCCCCAAAAAAAAAGCAGAGCATAGGTAAATTGCAGAAAAGCTTTGCAGAGGATGGTATCAAATTTATACTGATCCAGTGTTAGGAGCTACAGGTGTAAATGGGACAATGAATTTATTTTCTTCTTCAAGATCTTGTATAAAGGTCAGCCTTCACATCAAATTTACCTTCTTTACTGAATGTTTAGCAGTATCGGTATTACTGGATGACTGTGCTTTAAAAATTACTCCTCCTTTTTCTAATTCTTCTTACAACTGCTTTTATTTCTTCTAATTGAGTTCTCAACAAAGGGTATTGTTTGACAGGTGGCCATGGCTTATGCTTTTGAAAAGCCATTTCTATTGGTTCTACGTCTCAGATTAAACCAACATTATATATTTTAAGGCCCAAAAGTGATGCATTAAGTTGTTTCTGCTCAAGGCTGCTATTCCAGCAGCATGTGAGGCTGCCCCTCTCTGCTGTATCCTTTTCCTTTCAGTAAGCAAATCAGATGCTTTCCCTCCAGGGAACCCCCCAGACCCTTCATATAGAGTATACAATACGGTAGTCGTGATTGCACAGGAGGTCTTTCCACAATAGGCTTATGTGAGAAGCAAGAGAAAATACCAAACATGTTTCTCATTCACAGGCTTCACCTGGGAACCACAGGAAAAACAAAACAAAATAAAACCCAAGTATAAAGCTTATTCAGAATACCAACATCCAATCAGATGGAAAGTGAGGAATTTCCAGGCAAATTTCAGAATAAGTTGCACCAGTATCTACCAGAAAGGGCAAGGAAATGTTAACTGGAAAGTTATGGAAACACCTGTTTCACCAGTCCCTTCCTCTGAGGTTCTCTTAGTCAGTTGTAAACCACTGGTTAATTACACCCTTTCCCGATTCCCTGTTTCTGCAATTTCTGCATCTTCTGGAATCTCTTCTCTCCAATCCCTATAACAATGTCCCAGCTTCTTGTAATAGTGAAGCTTCTTCCCCTGCTTCTTTTCTAGATTAGCCAGAATGAAGGTTATTTCCTTTAGCAAATAATTTTTAACCGAACAGTAAACACAGCTGTTTTTAACTTCTTTTTCTTCATATTTTTTTAGGTTGTCTCAAAACTGAGTAAATGCTGCTAAGAGTTGAGTAACAGTCTGTCCTTGCCATTCTGCCATCTTTTTTTTTTTTTTCCAAAATTTAAGCTTGGCCAGTCAGCAAGAGAGCCAAGTAAAGGTGGGTAGGACCAGAGGACAATTTTGACCTGTCCCTGGATCCATGCAAGTGAATTTTGAGAATGTCTCAGCAAATTTGCTGATGGAAAATAACGGGTCAGTCACCTCCCTCAGAGTATAACACTGCAGTTTCTCCCAGCTCACCTTTAGAGGAAAGGCTCTGGGCAATCTCTTCCAGTGGCTTCCCAAGCTCTGAGTTCTACAGTTGTGGTGAATAGTTGGCTACTCCTCGATGTGGTGGGTCATCTGGTCCCCAATAGGCTTGTGACATCAAGTGAGCACAGCCTGCTGGTTGCAGAGTTTCACACAACAGTCTGTGCCCATGCACAAGCCTAGGGGTCTGAATTAAGAGTGTTGTGAAGGGCGTCTGCAAACTTCGAGGAACCAGGGAACGCTTTCATGTGACAGGTATCAGCTGGCAGCCATGCTGGGCAGATTCTCAAAGACATTGGTGTCACTGGTGATGAAATAAGAAAGCTGGTTTTCCTCACATGTTAACAAGAAAAACGTGCACTTGTATAGCTTGTTGGCTTTTTGCTCATGTTGGTATATTCATCAACATAAAACTTTTTTAAAGTTTTGCCTTTTTCCAAGTACTTAGGGAAGCTGATTTGCATCATGGTGCCTTCACATTGGGATCGCTCTTTTCCACAAGTTTCTCAACTATTCCCTAAACTTATCCGTTTATAATCTCTGCCTTCGCAGCTACATGATGTATGGAGACAGCAGCCACACTGTGATAGAGAGTGCGCTCAGGGCTAGGATATGAGGTGCACAAGGCAGGTAATTCATTACCAGCTAAAGGACTTGTGTCCTCATCCTTCTTTGAAGAGAAATCCACTAACAAATGGGGCCATATATCTAACAAATCACCACTTTTCTCTTCCCAGGATGTATTTGAGTCTAGAAAGGATAAAGAGGTGTAGGAGGAACAGAAGGAGTATAAATAGCAAAGAAAAGAAGAAAAAGATTGCTGTGAAAGAGAAAGTTCTTTTACTTCTCACATTCCCTCTTCCATTCTTCTCTTTCCTACTGGCTATCCAAATCATGTTTAACTTTCTTCTTAGGACGATGCCCATGCAATAAATACCAGTAATTATTTCCTTAGAATGGGGCCCTCCTAAAACCCTTGAATGTCCTAAAAGGCTGGGTTCTCACGTGTATTCCAAATGTGATGGGAGAGTCGAGCTGTTTAAGAGAGAGAACTGCGAGCAACATTCCTGGCTTCCTGCAGTTTCCCCCCATCAAAAGTAGTTACGATCCTGGTGGTATTTTAGAGCCCGATTTACCCGTGATTACTCAACAGTAATATCTCGACTTTGGAGAGAGGAATTCATCCGGCTAGTATTCCAAAAGAGCAGAGCACTAGAAGAGAGACTTTGTTTAACCCAGGGCCGCTTCCACGACTTTTTGTGGCCACACGACCTTCAGCTGGTCCACATCATTCGAAATGCCATTTGCATCTCATCTGCATCATCACATTGTTGGGGAAACACAATTCAAACTTAAATTGCCTGCCATCCCAGTGAACTTTCTCCACCAAATGCAGAAAATAATGAAACGGTTTAATTATTAAATAAGCATTAAACCTGACTGTGATATGCATCGCAGGCAATCTGTTCAGGAGATTGCTAAGAGAAGTAAACCTCAAGTGTTTATATAGGCAGGCAGATACCGTCCCTCCATTACATACATGCCCATTGTTCTTATCGAAAGAAGAAACACAAGTTCCATTTTTATGACAAACAAGATGTTACATCGCGGAATTCTGTGGCTAAACTTAAATTCCCACAGAAACAGGGAGACAGGGTGACATCCTCCTGCATGGTCACATTTCAAAGAGAGAGTCCCAAGGCTTCCAAGAAAAATATTCATGGCATGCAAAATTGGTAAGACGATCATTTCACTTAAAAGATTCCATCCATTCAAAAGTAACAGATACCATTTATAATTTCAAGTTTTCTAAAGGGAATGCTAAACAAAAGGGGACATATGTCTTTCTAGCATCAGGAAAATTATTATTTTTTAGGTTTATATTTTCTTTTACACCACAAATGAGTAGTGAACTAGGTAGAAACGTGACCGACAGATTGAAAATGAATTAGCAAAGGAACAGTTTAGACTGTATGCATTAGTTATTTATGAACTGACAAAATTACCATGCTAGAGGCTTTGTCTGGTAACATTTCTGACTGAATGGATACAAGAGGAAATAATAAAGAGAAATAACCGAATCTTCACCTGTAAACCTCTTTAATATCTTCTGTGAGGTGGACTGTTGGCATATTTGATATAATGTCTCTAATGCACATGCTACAGTTTCAAGCTCTCATGCCCATTTCATAATGGACTTATTTTATTTTCTGTCATCTCTGACTAGAGTTCTCACTCTTGCCCATAAGTTTGTTTTTCTACTGTAGCTCAAAAGACCAGTATGTATTAACTAACCAATTTGGAAATTAAAAGTTCACATGCCGTAACCTTTAGTTGCAAGGTGCTTTCAAATAAATGGTAGTGTGTGTAGATGTATACATAGAGATACACACATATATTACAAAGGAGAATTATGTGTGTATCTTTTATATTATAGTGATTTGAAATTTTCTTTGTAAGAAATAACTAAATTCTGAAATTTTATAGTATCTCATAGGGTCTTTATATCATAACAATCCCAATTTTCCTCAATCATGCATAATCCCATAATTAAATCATAATATTTAACTGGGTTTCTTTGTCATAGATTCACATAAATTCTGTAACGTTGGGCACTGGCGCTGTAGTTATATTGCTCATGCAGTCCATTGATGATATGTTACAGTTTCAGGGGCTAGCATTTTGCTGCCCTGGTCACTTCAAGGATGTGTTCCTCCATGCTGCCCTCTACTGGTCTAATTATAGTATAGCCTCCATCCAAGAGATGCTCTCAGAGAACCCTTTTTATTATGGAGGGAAACTTTATGTAAAATTCTTTTCATTTTGGTCCCAGTGTTTGTTTTTATTGTCAAATCAGACATTAAAACTGTTTATATACATTGCTGTTGTAAATGAAAATATTACATTCTGATTTACATTATTGGCTTCTTGTGACATGGTTATGATCCATTTCTCCCAAGCTGGATATACTCTGGTAAGCCAATAAAAAACACGGTTCAGAACTGGTTTAAAAAACAAGCTCAGAACAAGATGCTTGTTGGTGATTGGATATGTCATTCAAGATACCCTCATCAAAAGAAGTGAAAGGAAGTCAGAGATAACTGACATGATAATGAACAACAACAACCGAAGAACACTGAATGGTTAACAGTGGTGGAAGGGACATGGGCAAGTTACAAGGTCTGAGAAATCTTACAAAGTTCTTAAATGAAAAGCCTATGAAAAAGAAGTTTCTAATACTTTGCCCACATAATAATCAAACATTATTTCTGATATCAGCTGAGAGTGGGTCATTCCTGAACCTCCTTATCTCCTTATACAACCAAGTTAGTTCTCTAACTCATGCCTCCTCCTTTTTTAAAAACTGTGACTCTTTCAAACAGGAAATGTATTTGTGTTCCCTCATCTTAAGTGGATCATAGTATTTCTAAGAGTAGTGACCAGAAAAGGACTTATTTGAGCATGAAAACTGGGAAACTATTTAATACATGTTCTCTTAACCTTCTATGTTAAGTCCCTATTCATACTAATGATAGCTACCATTTTGAAGGATCCTCAAAGTTTTGAGAACTACATCAAGGACTTGCTGTTACTATGTATTTCAAAATGATCAAATAGCCATCTTCCAGCTAAAGTCAAAAACTCAGGGATGATAACTAACCTATCCAAAGTTCCACAGGAGGTAGGGTAGTGGACAGGCCACTCAAATCTAGTTGGTCCACCTTGAAAGCAAGCCTGCATGCTACCTTCCATCACTTGGCACTGCCTTTTCCCAAAAGGTGAGTGATGGCAACGGACAGTGGACTCCAAAGGAAGCATACACCGGCTACTATGTACTATTTTTGGCTCCAAGGGTTTCTCAGAGCAGCAAGTTTTCCTGGACTTTAGCTATCTGTTAACTGAAAAAATTATGTCTGGATGATTTTTTGACAGCCCATCAGTAATTCTGGCATCTTTATACCAGCAGAACATCCTTGTAATCAAACTATTACTAAGAATAAAAGGCATTTAAAAATGAGTAAAAAGGGTGGGAGGCAGGGATGGGTGGGGGTGCTGAGTGGAGGGGAGATAATGGAGACAACTGTACTAGAACAACAATAAAAAAATGAGTCAAAAGATATAAATACATTCATCTGGAATTTAACCAAAATTAAGTTTGCTCTAACTTCTCTAGCAAAAATATTCAAAGGATTAGACACATCAAACTTCACACACACACACACACACAAATCACCAAACACAACATTCAAAAGAATTCACTAACAACTAAGTAATAAATCGCCCTACAAACACAACTACCAATCAATTTGATGTTTAACAAACATTTTAATTCATAAGGCCCCCACCCTTTGTTTTTCTTGTACTGTTTTTGACTGTTGGGTCTGTAACACAGAGGGCTAGTTGTAGTGCTAATCAGTTGATTTCCTGGGGTCAGTGCTGAGACACCAAGGAGGGTCCCACCTCTGGCCTCTCTCTAGTGGTGACTAGTGCTTTGGTTTGCTGCTGTGCTCTAACTTAGTGTCTACTCACTGGGCCCGAGTTGTGACTTTCTGAGCCTGGGGTAGTTGGCTATGGGGCAATGCTAAAACAATTGGTGAACTAGACTTGCCCAAAGTTGTTAAAACTAACTTTCTGTCCATCTGGTTTGAGAGTCTGATTGCCAAGTTCAAGATCAGATGTCTATCAAACTTTGTTTAAAATAGTCTGATGGGCAGATATAGTCACAGGAGTCTTAGCCCCAAGTTTTTGAAGGTCACTTGGAAATGCAGGTTTCACTGTGGTATTAGAATCTGCTTTAGTAACTGTGGAATTCACTGCAAGGTGGTTAGGGTGGTTACTCTACACTGCGATAGGTTCCAGGGAAATGGGCGTGGCTGTAGAGTCACCAGTAGAATTTATGTTTACAATTTCTTCCAGTTCTGTCTCCATGAGAACTAGGGGTGAAACAGTAACGACCTCAATACTATCATCATCTACTAAAGTTAAACCAGTGGATGCAAACTCTTCACCTCAGCTGGCATCACCTCCAGGATCCTTCTGCTAGAAAGTTGGTCAGGCCCTTGCTTGAATGACAATTCCGTAGAATCAGGCTTAAAGGAGCGTTATTTACCTCCCCCCCCCCCCCACCCGCAGACAAATCGCCATCTCTGTATACAGCTTGATATATGAACTTTAAGCTTTATTTCCCCACCGCCAGCCACGGCCACTCGCACTCCGCTTGGTGCTACCGTTGCATGGCTCAGTCCTGCCTACTTCCCGTTACCTCCAGGCCATCCGGCCGCTTGGCTGGTGGGCTTCGTGAAGAAAACGGACACGCAGGAAGTTACCATACAAATGGGGCGTAGGAAGAACGAACTAGGTGGCTGGCAGCAGGGGAAGGAGGAGCCGGTACAAAATGACAGAGCAGCAGAAACAATTCCTAGAAACCCAAGGTCTACAGACCCTGCGGCTCAGACCACGCATTTTTGTGCTGTCAGCAGCCGAGGGAGCCCTTCCTCCAGACCGCCAGGAGGGGGCGCTGCCTGGTGACAGCCACCTGCCCCTGTGCGGATGGGGAAGGGCTGTCAAGTTGTAGTGTAGTTTTTCAGCTCTCCTCGTGGTTACAATAATAAAGTAGGTAAACACTTAGGGTAATCTCTTATTTTTTAAATCTGTATTTTTAAAATATAATTTAGAATTCTCTAGCTATATGAATATTTCACTCATCAGGGAATCCATTTTTTTTCTCTCTTTCTAATCTTGATAGCCCTTTCCCCCCAAGATCTTATTTACTTATTTGCTGACACCCTTTATGTGACCATTGGCTTTGTTTCAAGTATGTGACTACAGCATTTTTAATGACAGAGGAAACATGAAGTAATTTTCCTTGTTAGGGTCATAACATTGAACATTACTGAATAAGATTATTAATGCATAGATTTAGTGATGCTATATGAAATTAACAGCATGGCTTTTTAAATAAAAATATTTGCAGTAAAACATACGTGACATAGCTAGCCTAACATCAGTATTGCAAAGGATTATATTGCATTACTTGACATTTTATTGTTTTTCACAGTGCTTAAATATTTTTTTACAATATTTCTTTAGAACAGGGTTCTATGAAACTTGAGAGGTTAAAATGTAGTGCGTCCCTAGTGTTGTTGTTTTAAGCTTAAAGATTTTTATAGATCCTTCTTTTCTTTTCAGCTCAAAAAATATGCAATTCTCTGATGATCTAAAATTTAATATGTTGCCTCAGAAATATGAAAGATCTAAGCTAGTTAAACATGTTAAGTGGTACTTATTTATAATAAACATGATCATTAAATTGTGTTGTTTGTTCTGTTATATCAGTGCATAGTCTCGTAAATTTATCTGACAGTTGCTTTTTTCTCACCAGGAATGTATTGAGAAGCATGTCTTTCTCATAATTTGCCTACAGAGAGTGTTTCAATAATCTATTTCACTCTTCTTTGACCATCTCTCTCTAGGCTGACTGGAAGCTTTGTGCCAGACTTGATAGTGAGCATGAGTAGCCAAATGTGGCTGCACCTTCAAACAGATGAAAGTGTCGGATCTGTTGGCTTCAAGGTTAACTACAAAGGTAATGATGAATTGCTGCTATGGGAAATATGTTATCTTAACACTACCAGAGAATACTTCTAAATTCTAGTTTAATTGCATCTACAAAACAAGTTTTCCAGAATACAAGCAAGGGCACATTTAAAAAATGCTTTCCTTTTTAAGTTACCTACAAATGTGTATTTCACTTTTCTTTACACCAAATAGTTTTATTTGAATGTGTCTATTTTGCATATGTCACATCTCCCCAGCCCACAATACTAGCCCCCCACTCTAGTCACTCCAGACTCCTCGCCTTTCCCAGAATAGGCAATGCAGTTTCTCACACCTCATATGGTTTCCCTGGCCAAAATATATATATTTATATATGAATATATATATATATTCATATATAAATATATATATATTTATATATAAATATATATATATATTCATATATAAATATATATATTTATATATATATATATTTATGTTTATACTACTTATTAAAGTCTTAAATAGAAAGTAAAGGGCTTAATTTCTCAAAGAATTTTGGGTACTTTTTTGTAATCTTTTACTGAGTCTCTCAGATCAAATACATTGACTTAGTGTTTAGATTGTTAACTCCTATGTAACTCATAGACCACAAATGTGTGGGATTGTACGGCCCATCCCAGTGCTGGTAGTGACAGAATGATGATTAATTACATGTGTATAACCGAATCTTCTGTTCCAGTTCCATGTATAAGAGATAGATGCAAGCATTGCGAAATCATGAATACCTTTGACACATGGTGAACCTTGGTTAAAGTTAGAAACAATGGATAAATATATATACAACATGCATATTAGAAATGTTAATCTGGAATTATGACTGAAGAAATATGTAAATGTTGATAAATTCCATTAAAATCCAAAAGGACTTAAAGGAATGAAAATGTAAAAGAGCTCATCAGAACATTATGTTGCTTGAATTTATTATTTCTATTGTAAAAATTATTATTCTCTAGCTTATCAATTAAACAATGGCTATACGAAATTCTCTCACTTGCATAATAATAATTTTTACTCAGAGTTTCCTTATTCAAGCATTGGCTTGTCGCGCCTTTGTCTCCGGACACATGGAAATGAATGCTTGATGTCGAGGAGACCAGACATATGCAATCTGTGTGTTTAACTTGGGACTAAATTCAGCACTATATTCATTTGAATAGTTCATAAAGTCTATATAAATGTCAGTTTTTAAAAAAATAAAAAGGTTAGCCTGATTATAATTTAAAATATATTTCTCTTTCCTTTAAAATCCACATCTATCCTCGGTACATGAAATAATGTTACAGAATTTAAAGAGTGGTCAGTTTAAGTGGAAAGTATCTACATGTTGATTTTTCTTTTTTTTTTTTTTTTCTTATTTGTTTCCCCTCTAAATGGTTAATTGAACCTGGCATCCTTATATTCCTCTTGATCTTATTATTTCCTTTGCCCTGTGAAGGTTACCTGTCAGAAAACCTAGAGTCATTTAAACCATAGAAACTGTATTAATCACGAATGGCGGTGCTTCAACAGAGAGCACAGTTATTAAAGCTCGTGAGCAGGTTGCAGCAGCGGGAGAGTGTTCTCTTGATATTTACAAAGCTCTTCACTCCTCTGGAGTTGAAGAGCCAAAAGTACTGTTGTAAAATAGCACAAAAATTAGCATTATTTTGTTTTCTTTCTGTCAGTGTTCAACAAGGCTAACTCAGAAAAATATTTCCTAAGGATCTGTGTATGCGCCAACTACAGAATGAGTTATTGAATATAGAAGAAACAGCCAGATATTGTCTCTCTCAGAAAGATCATAATATCGTGACTGAGAAAACTGTACCCAACTATTCATACACAAATGTCCACAAAGATGAGATAGTTGAAACTAATCCGGGGGATTCTTAGTGCACAATGCCCTGCTTCTCCCTGCCTTCATTGTGCTCATTCCCATCTAACCTCCACACTGCTGATGGCAATCTCCCAGCAGCAAAGAGGTAATATTACAATTTTACTCCATTTCCGTAAGTTTCCATTGTCTATAGAGTGAGAGTCAGAAACCTCCCTGCATCTTGTCTTTCACTTTCTTCACACTGCTTTTGTCTTCCTCCGTACAATTGATTTTTTTTATCAAATTATTCATAATTTTCTGAGCCCGGCAAGTTGTTTCACACTTCTCCTCTGGACACTCAGTAAATTCTGCCTGAATCCCTATTCTAATTTTAATTCAACAGCACATTGCTCATCCTTCAAAGTAAAGCTCAAATAGGTTTTCTTGTCTGAAGTTTTCCATAATCCCACTTATTACAAAAGAGCACTTCTGTTTTATAAAACCTTCCCTTATAGATGAGGGGGGACCCCAAATTTGAATTTATTAAAAATTAGTGTATTTATTCCTATATGTTTAAACTTCAGTCACCTTCAAAGCACTCTCCATTTGATGCAATACACTTACTCTGAGACCTTCTTCCCACTGCTCAAAACAGTTTTTGAACTCGTTGATTTTAACGCATTCTAGTGCTTCTGCCATTTTGTCGTCATTGTTGTTTCACCTCTTCCACACCCACAAAACGTTTCTCTCTGAGGACTTTTTTCATCCAGGGAAACAAAAAGAAAGTCCCTCAGGCTAAGATCCGGCAAACAAGGAGGGTAGAGCATGGGGGTCATGTGGTTTTTGGTCAGACACTGCTGGACACTCAGTGTGGTGTGGGCAGGTGTACTTGTAAAGCACCTCTCGTGAAATGGGCAAACTTGTCGAGTGGTCAAGAAAAAACTCACTGAAGCCAAACATAGCCTCTCACAACAATGCCAGCTGGTCCACTGCTACAGATGGGTCCCTAGAACACTCACCCACACTCCAGAAGAAAATTTCATTTTATTGGGTCCCCCCTCATACATTACATAACCCATAACTAGATGGCAATATGTCATGTTCATCTTTATTGTTCCAATAGCAACCCCTTTTTTGTCATTGTTGGTGATTCAATGGCTGTTCAATAAAGCTGAATAAATGATTTAACCTAAATCATATAATGTAAGATAGGGTAAGATATGTCCTCAAAAGTTTGTTTATAATAATTTTTTTTCTGCAATGAAAATCTCATTTTTACACTCTCCATAATTTAAAAGCTGAGCTCAAAGTTAAAGCAGCATTCATTTTGAGAAGTTTCAAATTTTGATGTGCAGATAGCTTCAGCAACTTTGCCTGCTAAAAATAAATTTCATAATTATCATGCTCTCTGTTAAGTAGTGTGTTGGTTCTAAATGGAACACCTGCTAAAATAACTTTCCAGTTCTGATCCAAAGATAACTTCATTTTTTTTTGTCACCTGTAGATTTTGTTGACATAGCTTTGAATGTAGCTTTCCTGTAAATTGAACATGTTTTATTATATAGATTCTTTTTTAAATTAAAAATGTAAAGGTAGTGACTAAATTATATAACTTAGATTTTGTTTTTTATAATATATTAGGATTTTATTTATTCTTATTGAGGGAGAAGGGAGACAGAGGGGAGAGAAACATCTATGTGAAACAGAAACACCTATCGGTTGCCTCTTGCATATGCCCCAACCGGGGACCGAACCCTCAACCCATGCATGTGCCCTGACCAGGAGTTGAACCCACGGCCTTTTGCGTTGCAGGATGATGCCCAACCAACTTAGCCACACCAGTCAGGGCGTTATTTTTTTTACAATGCATTTTAATTCTTAAATAGGGTTTTTGCAAATTGCCTAAGACAGTGTCTGTTTGTTTTTTTCAATTAAATTTATTGGGGCAGCATTGGTTAATAAAGTCATACAGGCTTCGAGCATACAATTCTATGCTGCAGCATCTGTACATTGCATTGTGTGCCCGCCACCAGAGTCACATCTGTCACCATATATTTGACTCTCCTTTTGCTTTACTAACTCCCTACACCCCTTCCCTCTGGTACCCCCCCGGTGCCATGCATAGTTATGACAATATCATTAACCATATTCCCTGTGCTGTACTTTACACCCCTGTGACTACTGTGTAGTTGCCAGTTTGCACTTCTTTACCCTTCACCTTTTTCGACTGAGCCCTAGAATTTCTCTTTATGCTAGTTTCATAAAAGTTGGGTTTTAGGGTTATTGCAGTTTCAAACAATGGCTGAGGAAGTAATTCAATGCTCTGGAATAGTTTGAATAGTATAAACGTTACATGTCTTTGAGAGTAAGAGAGACCTTACCTATAAAACCATTTACATCATTAAATGTAAATACTTAGCAAATTTTATTTTTTCCCCAATGGCTATCATTCTCTTCAAAACTCTTCTTGGATTAATGTTGGTCATTCAATTTTGTTACAGAATGTCCTAGGCTATAGTAATAATTTCCAAATATATTGACACATATATTTATTTTTATAAAAATCACGTTCTCAAAAAATTAATAAAGATATCTTTCCAAATGTTATAGTACATATTCATTTCAAGGACTAATTTTTTTTTATCTCTTCATCTGCACCTGCTTTTTTGCCTACTCAGAAATCATTCGACTCTCTTTGAGTAACTGTTCTCAGCTTTGGTGAGCCTGATCTCTTCTAATTCAGTACAGCTTGTAGGTTTGGGTTAGACAAATCAAAACTCCCTTGATACACTTGTCATTTCAGGAGGGGCAATTGATATAGATTCTGGGTGGAAGCAAATCTTTTTTCCGAGCTTGTAAACTCTTAAATGCCATTTAACTTGGTGCCAAAAAAAAGGCCAACTTTTGTTATCTTGTGTCAGAAAGTTGCCAGCAGAGACAAGGCAGAACCAAAGGATGGAAGAATGAAAGACAGTATTGTGGACATAATTGAAAGTCCTAAATGCCTACAGGGAACCTAAATACCTTGGTTTTCCAGTTGTGTGAGGTTATAAACTTATCCTTGTGTAAGCCATGGGGGATTCTACTTCTGTCACTTATAACTAAACAAATCCTGATGAACACACTTGTCATCTGTTTGTTGCTGAATTCTTTCAACATGTAAAAAAGTGGACATCTATATTTCAGTTTAATTCATTCGAAAACATTTATTTCTTTATTTTTAGTACGCGTTGGTCCTGGCTGGGTAGATCAGTTGGTTAGAGCATTGCCCCTATAATGCGAGGTTGGGAGTTTGATCCTCAGTCAGGGCACGTGCAGGAATCAAACAGGAACAAATAGATCAATAGCACAGAACAGAGAGACGAGAAACAAACCCACAAGAATGTAATCTACTAAACTGTGCAGAGTTACACAGGCGATACAGTGGAGCGAAGATAGACTTTTTAACAAGTGTTGCTGGAACAACTGACATCCACATCCATAAAATAATTCAAGACAGGCTGTACACCCCTCACAAAAATTAACTCAAGATGGGCCATAGGCCTAAATCTATAATGCAGAACTACACAGCTATAATCATTGGCCAAATGTATAATGTAGAACTATGCAACTCCTGCTAGAAGGTAATATGGGAAAAATCCTGGATGACTTTGAGTATTTTAATGAATGTTTAGATATAACACCAAGGGCACAATCCATGAAAGAAGAAACTGATAAGCTGAACTTCATTAAAATGAAAATCTGCTTTG
Organism: Desmodus rotundus; assembly: GCF_022682495.2. Classification (NCBI taxonomy): domain Eukaryota; kingdom Metazoa; phylum Chordata; class Mammalia; order Chiroptera; family Phyllostomidae; genus Desmodus; species Desmodus rotundus. The sequence continues at coordinate 18,629,545 of NC_071394.1, forward strand.
CAAAAGATAATGTAAAGAGAATGAGCGGATAAGCTACAGAATGGTAGAAAATATTTACAAAACATATACCTGATAATGGACTGTTATTCAAAATGTACAAAGACTTCTTAAAGTTCAGTAAGTAAATGACCAAATCAAATTTAAAAAATGGGGAAAAGACATGAACAGACAGCTCACCAGAAGAGATATATATGGCAAGTAAACGTATGAAAAGGTGTTTAACATCATGCGCCATTAACGAACTACAAATTAAAACAATGAGACACTATTACACACCTATGACAGAGGCCAGAATCCCAAACATGCACAACACCAAGTGTTGATGAGGGTGTGAAACAGCAGAAATCCATTCACTTAACACTGGTGGGAAGAGTCACTTTGGAAGACAACTGGCAGTTTTTTACAAAACTACATAGATTCTAACTGTATGATCCAGCAATTACACTTCTTAGTTCTCTCCCAAATAATTGAAAATGTATAGCCACACAAATCCTGCACATATATATATACAGTAGCTTTATTCGTAATTATCAAAACTTGTAGCAACCAAGATGTCCTCCAGTAGTTGAACAGATAAATCAACTGTGGTCCAGCCCTGGCTGGTGTAGCTCAGTGGATTGAGTGTGGGCTTGTGAACCAAAGGGTTGTCGGTTTGATTCCCAGTCAGGGCACCTGCCTGGGTTGCAGGCCAGGTCCCCAGTAGGGGGCGCATGAGAGGTAACCACACATTGATGTTTCTCTCCCTCTCTTTCTCCTTCTCTTCACCTCTCTCTAAAAATAAATAAATAAATTCTTAAAACAATAAACTCTGGTCCATCCAGATAATGGAATATTATTTAGTGCTAAAAAGAAACAAGCTATCAAACCATGAAAACACCTGGAAGAAATTTAAATGTGTATTACTAAGTGAATGAAGATAATGTGATAAAGCTGCATACAGTATTCCAAGTATGTGACATTCTGGGAAAGAAGGAGCTATGAAGACAGTAAAAAGATCACTCGTTGCCAGGAATTAAGGAGTGAGGGAGGGATTATTAGGTAAAGCAAGAGGATTTTTAGGGCAGTAAATCTATTCTGTATACTACAGTGGTGAGTACATGCCATCATGCAATTGTCAGAACCCACAGAACATACAACATGAAGAGTGAGCCCTAATGTAAACTGAAGACTCTGGGGGCCGATGTGTCGATGTAGATACATCGATTGTAACAACCGTGCCACTCTGGTGCAGGATGTCAAGATGGAGGGAGGCTGTGTATGCCTGTGAAAGGAGCATCTGGGGACTCTGTATTTTCTACTCAATTTTGCTATCTAAAATTTCTCTTAAAAACAAGTTTATTGATTAAAAATAAAATTTACAAAACAAAACTTAATACTGTTCCTGAAGATGTTACGAATATTTGTAAAATGATAGTATTTTATATTAATAGAAGTATACCATTTGAAAGCTTCAGGTTATTGCTCACATTGATCTGTTAACATAGTTTTCTGGCTGAGTCTACTACTCAGTTCCCATGGCGTATTTCCAGGCTAGGAAAAAAGAAAAAGAAAAACAACTTGGTGAGGGCATCAGTCGGCAGCCTATTCTGGCCAGTACCCTAAACTGTCATTCATGTTGATTGCAGCTTTCACTGCATTTCAGACTACATTAAGTTTATTTCAGAGAAGTAACTTTGACTCAAATTGTCTTGCAAAACACCACTCAAAATAATAATAATGCTATTTTCTGCTTGATATATCCCTGGTGGTAATAAGGATATAGAAACATTCTATTTATCTTAATTCAATTGTGAAACTCAGTATGGTAGTCACCAAGTCGGGGCACATTCAAAGCAATTGCTAACGTAGAAGAAAATCTATTTTTTTCTGTTACTTTAAATAATACTACCCACTTAGGTTCAAAGATCTTTTTATAAATACCTTGGTTAATTCTTTTTGAAATAATCATATTGTCAGTATATGCCGGCAATTGTTATGGTCCATAAACATCATTAGCAGGCAACATTTATTAAGCACCCTCTGTATATAAAGCTGTTAGATATATTAGATGGACATTCTGAAGTGGATGAAGTGACTCATACAAATAATAAAAATATAACAACACATACAGGGTAACATACAATATAAAACAGAGAATTGCATTGACAGCCAATATCTGTTTATATTAAGAGCGATTATTTTCTGTTCATGGTTTGTGTGCTGTGAAATTATGCAGGAAGGGAAATCTCATCTTGCTTCTACCTAAGCAAAGAATCTGACAAAGCCTGGGAAAGTTTTGTGAATTTTTACACATATTTAAGAAGGTGTTACATGATCATGATATTTGCATGTCTTTTATTTTGTGACACTGCATCTTCAAGTTGTGGTCAGAAAGGATGTATAACCGTTGGGAAATCTGATACTTTAAGCTTAAAAGAAGGAAATGAAAATGGCAAAATTAAATACCAATACATGTGCAAAGGCCATTTACATGCTAAATCATCAGATCTGGAGCCATAGTTGTGTCTAGGGTCCTTTCCCAAAATAAGTTGTAAGAGCAAAAAAAAAGGAAGATGAGCTTAATCAATGTACATTCCTATCATCAGTTTTTACACCAGTGAAACAACTAAAAATCCTTACCCAAGGGGGTATTTCTCAAACAACCAAGATTCAGAAGTGGAAAACAAAGGCTTCTGAAGGAAGTGTAATGAAACAATATAATCTTCATGGCTGTAAGACTGAAGCATAATTTTTGAAAACTTATTTAAATGTTCATTAACATTCAGGGATATACAATAGGGTTTTTGGTCAGACTCACACTACTTCAAATCCATTGTTCACAATGTGTTTTAAGGCAATTCTCCCATCACCTACAGAAGACAGGGCAAGAAGGTCCAACAAAATGGAAAGTTTCAAGACACTGTGAAAACAAACCTTTCACAGTGAGATATGGAAAGCTAGGTATACTATTTGGATACCAACACACCAAAAGAAAAAAAAAGAAATTATGTCTTTCTGAACAATTCGAATTCCTATCACCTAAATCTTAGCTAATTATAAAGTTTATATTTATAAGTTGATGGTTTATTTATTTGGGGGTGGGGAAAAGTATGGAGACAATAAAAAACTAGAAAAATATGAATCAATAAAGGAGAAAAATGTAACGATCATAAAAGAATAGTCCCATTGGGTTAGGACCCTACTTTATTATGTCTAATGTTCTCACTTTGACGGTGTAAATTAGCAGGACATCATCATCGAGGAAACTCAATTGGTGCTGCTGTTATGTCTCTCATATTTTAAATCATTTTCAATTACAGTGGGTGGACAATATTATATTAGTTTCAGGTGTACACCCAGTGACTAGACATTCATATAACTTACGAAGTATTCACCCTGATACATCTAGTTTAAGTGAGGAGCCAATTCAAAACTGGAAATCAGGCTCTATGACTCTCAAAGGTAAGCTGACCTCTGAAATCTGCTCTCTCCATGTGTGGCTTACTTAGAACTGTCTGTAAGAGATGGTACCTAACATTGTTTAGACACCTATTATACACCAAACATCGTGCTAGAAGTTGTAAATATCTGATCTCATTTAATCTTCACGTGTGCATGCAATTTCAGTCTGCCAGTGCCACATTTATGTAACCACGTAACTTGAAGACCCACTCAATTTTGAATACTCATACATGTATTCTGCTTGCTTCCAACTAGTCTATAATGGGTAAAAAAATCTATGTAAGTATTTAAATATATTTATTCAAAATATTTAAATAAGATTTAAATATAAAAGAACAATTGGTTTCCATTTATCTTAGAAAAACCTAATTTATAAATCATTCTTAATATACAAGTAAAAAGTAAGGGATTCAAAAAGATGAATGCTTAATACAGTGATACTTCAAATTATAACTCATATCATTCATTCATGCATCACACAAATAACATGTATGCACCTACACTGTGAGGTTTTGTGGACATGAGCTCTTCTTTTAAGGCAATCCCTGCCTTTTCAGGCAAGAGGTGGCCGTAGACATAAATAAAAGTACCTTGTTGTGCATGCAATAATAGAAGCTTGGACTAGTTGCAATGGTAGCATAGAGAGAGTAATTAATTTGACAGGGGACAAAGCATCAGGGCAGGCTCCAGACAGGAGATATCACGTCAGCAATGGCGGAGATGGAAGGGGTGGATCCAGGACAGTTTGTAAAGCACAAATCTGTGGTCAGATGGGCAAAGATATAGAATGATGAAAGGCCTGGTCCAAAGGAGTCAACTAGAAGTAGCTAATATTTCTGAAGCTTAATGGTGAGAAGGAAGGAACAGCAACAGAGGAGCCTGGAATGTGGCTTTAGGACTTGGAAGTCTACGAAGGGATTTAAGCAGTGTATAGTAACCTGTGACTCTATTTGGATAGTATTGTTTGGAATTTTTTATAAAAGTGGAATTAAAGGGGAAAAAAGTGAACTAAGAATCTATTTTAATCATCCACAAAGGAGATGTGCCCAAACCCAAGATATAATGGCAGTGGAGGTTATAAGAAGACAATAGAATCTGGAGACAAAATTGGCAGGTGTGAGAATGCAAACAGATGTGTAAGAGTTGTGTGGAGTAAAGTACAGGGATAACCAAAGACTGTGCCCAGCTTTTCTGCTTGAGTGACTAGGTGAACCCATTACGTTAAGGAAATATGATATTGGGAAGAAAAATCAAATGTGAAAGTAGAAGAATAAAATAGATTTAGGCTTGTTGTATATAATTTCACTGTGAGACTTCAAATTGGCTGTCAATATGCAACTGAATTCAAGAAATAGATCGGGGTTCTTTACTTGGGACCTGGTTACATAGCATGGGAAGATTTGAGGAACAAGTAGTTACTACCAGCTACAATGTAGTGTTTATAATGCATGTTAGTATGTTACAGAATGAACTCCACAATCCAGGGATGTGTTACACATCTGAAATAGAAATGTTGATAGATATGGTGGTAGTTAGGTGACTGGAAACTCAGCAGTGCACCAAAGTGTCTCTGGGAAAATTGTTAGACATAGTATCGTGGACATAGACAGAGAGTAGTCATGAGTAGGAATAGACATGATGTCAGATGTCACTCATAAATGTGTAATGATGGGTTTGAATGCCAATAAATTTATAGGTTTGGGGAGGAGGGACAAATCAAAGTGTGGGTTTTCATACTTGATGGTTTAAATTTTCTCTCAATTAGAAAACAAGGATGCTCAGAAAATTTACAGTAAGAGGACAAGGGGTTGTGAAGGGTATCAAGATGGATGTATTTCCTTTGGCCTCACAACACTTTAGGTTCAAAGGTAACAAGAAAGACTGTCTTGCTTTCTTGAAAGCTCTAACAAACTATCCGTCCCCTGCATTTTAAACATTTTTTGTTGTTGTTTCATTCTCTCTACTTTGGCAGAAAATACAATGATATATTATTATTTTATCTATGACCTCACTCTTATTTTAATCTGAGTTCTAAAATTAAAATAGAATTTCTCAAGGATCAGTTTTGGGCCAAAATATCCCTAATTATGTCTTGGTTAGACAAAGCTCTTCCCCTGGTAAATTCCTTAGAAGAACAGGCATACAATATTCCATTAGTTCTTCATGTTCAAGAGTATTTTTCTATAGCTTTAGTTTTTTGTTTTTCCTTGAAAGACAGTTTAGTTGAGCATCCTGTCCCTTTCTTGAAAACACTCCTTCTCTGTTGCTTTACTTTGCATGTTGTTTTGAAAAATGATACTTCTAATTCTTATGTCTTTGTGAGTCATTTCAACTTACTACCTGGAGTCTTTGAAGGATTTTTTTCTGTTTATTTAAAAAATTAGTTAGAATTCGCCTCACCTTTCTGTGGCACCCAGTAGGTCCTCTCAAGTGTAGACTTGCCACTTCTTTTATCTTTGGAAATTTTCTTTGGCTATATAAATGTAAATATTAATTTGATTCTACTGTTTTGATTTTTGGCTTAAGGGACACTAAATTAACTTCTGCTAATTACCTCTGTTCCATTTCACCTACTTTATTTCTGATCCATTTCAGTTTTTTATCTCATTCTCATGGACCTGAGTTTTACATTTTCCTGCTTTTATTTAATGTCCTTTATAAAATAGTCACTTTAATCTTTCTCCCTGGGTGCCTTCTGATTTATGTTCACTTCTAGTATAATTTTATTATTTTCTTCTATTTCTTTCCTGAGTTAAATTAACTTTTATTTCATTATAACCTGTTTTATGTCCATTTATAGTTCTACTATTTATGTTTCCAATTCAAGGAGATTTTTAATCTCCCTAGTTGATTGTCTGACTATATTTCCTTTAGTGTGTGGAGTTGCATTATCATTTTGTTCATCTCCATGGTTGTTTCCAGGTGAAAAATTTTTTCATCTGGAATGTGTTAATTCCTGTTTTGGATTTATCACAATAGTTTTGTGTAGATATGGTTGACTTTTTCCTATTTTCATTCATTTTATGGGCAGTGGTCCTAGTTTGCTTTCATAGATTCTTTGAATTGGCAGTTCAGGATTCTTAGGGTATAATCCCAGAAGTGGAATTGCCGGGTCAAAAGTCAGTTCGATTTTTAGTTTTTTGAGGAGACTCCATATTGTTTTCCACAGTGGCTGCACCAGTGTGTATTCCCCCCAACAGTGCACTAGGGTTCCCTTTTCTCCACACCCTCTCTAACACTTGTTTGCTGATTTGGTTATGATGGCCATTCTGACCAGTGTGCAGTGGGATCTCATTGTGGTTTTAATTTGCTTTTTTCTGATGATTATTGACATTGAACATCTTTCATATGTCTATTGACGATCTGTATGTCCTCTTTGGAGAAGTGTCTGTTCAGGTTCTTTGCCCATTTCTTAATTGGGTTGTTTGTTTCTTTTATTTATTTATTTATTTATTTGGTGTTCAGTTTTTAAGTTCTTTATAAATTTTGGATATTAAACCCTTATCAGATGTGTTGTCTCATATGTTCTCCAATTCTGTGTGTTGTCTTTATTTTGTTGATGTTTTCCTTTGCTGTACAAAAACATTTTAGTTTGATGTAGTTCCATTTGTTTATTTTTTCTTTTGTTTCCCTTGCCAGGGAGTTATATCTGATAAAATATTACTACAAGCTATGCCTGAGATTTTGCTATGCCTATGTTTTCTTCTGAGATTTTTATGGTTTAGGTTGGTAAATTTGGACAGATACATGCAGAAAAATGAAACTAGAGCACCTTCTTACACCACACACAAGAATGAATTCAACATGGATTACAGTCTTTGGGATTCTTTATTTCTTTTTCTGCTTTTTTCATGATTTCCCTTCACTGTTTCATTTCCAGTGAGTACTATCATTTCAATATATATGTGTATCTGTCTTGTAATCAATGCTCTCTGAGACTGCTGCTCCTGGTTCCACATACTTTAAGTTCCCTCCATTTATCTGGTGCTGTGAACGACTGAGTTCCAGTACTATAGTATTTTGAGAATTGATATTTATCTTTCTCTTTATGGGGGTGATTCTACCTGTGCTTTGTTTATGTCCTTGTTGTCCTTTTACTCTATATTTCACAGACCTTTTTTCTCCCCCACAAACCTTCTTAAGCTCACCATCCTGTACTCTATATTCATAGTCACGAAGGCAGCTCTTTCCTTTCACTGGTTATGGACAAATCGCGGCGTAGTGTTCTGAAGCCATAGGTCCTACCTGGTGTTACTTTCATTCTTGTTTATTTACATAGTTTTTAGGGGCGGTGTAGGGGAGGTTCAGTATCAGGCAGTCACAATTTTTCTCAAGACATAATCACTTAGTCTTGACATTTAGAGATGGCACTGATCTTACAGTTAGTTCATCAGGTTTGTATCTCTCAGATCAGCTGTGACCTTGCAGGGTTAAGAGCTAAAGTCAAGGGATATTTATGAATAGAAAAAGGGAATTTCTATAGGTGAAGATAAGCTAACATAGTGATACTAATTCTAAACAATATTTTTAATATTCAGTCTAATAGTCATAATGTCTGCGTCCTGTTAGCTTTGCAAGCAGTTGTTTGGAATGTAATGGGCTTCAGACCCAGCCCGAAGCCTATCTTGCCCACTGTTATCATCCCAAAGTTCTGAGGACTGAGACTCACAAAGCAGTTCCTCTGGGGTGGAACCCCGTCCCCATTTTGAAGTTGCTCTGTTGATATTATTTTTCACAGAAGCCTGAATCTAGTGCTTACTTCTTTGGACTTGACTTTAAGCTCTGTACAGTGCAAAAGGGGTAGGTATTGTTATTAACCAGTCTCTACGTGATGGGTTAACCGAGGCCCAGACACCCTAAGTAACCTGCACATGGCCACAGGACTGATAAGTATTCCCAGTCAGGATTTGGACCCAGGCCGTCTGGTTTTAGTATCCACGCCCCTAATCACCAGTCTGTTCCTTTCTAAGAAATTGCTGGTCATTTTTTGAACTGACTACATTGATATACCATCCCATATCTCAGTTCTGTTTTGTTTGATCTGTTGTCCTATTTTACGCTGTTCACACCACCGTTACGCATGTCTGCAGCTGAAGTTAACCACTCTCCCTCTGCAACCAGCCCAAGTCAAATTATTAGAGTAACATTTCTAAGATGTCCTTTTTTGTTGTAAATTCTTATAAACCTAAATTGCTTGTGGACGATCCTCTTTCATCTTTTGTGCATGTACAGATTCAGCTTTTCTATGACATTTTTCTTGCACTTTTCTATCTCACTTATTTTTACTTCAGGAATCCCAGACTTTTCCATAGTAAGTGAGTTATCAAAGATGACTCTATCATTTATCGTACATTCCTATGAGGTAAGCCCTCATTAATTGTCTGTTACTCCTGAACTTTCTTCCTCTTTACACAACACTTGAAAGCAAAGTCATTATTTACATTTTACAATTGTTTTAAAGGTTCACTATCTTGCCTAAGGTCACAAATCTAGTAAGTGGTTGAGCTGGGATTTAAAGCCCCCAGTTCTAATTCCAGAATTCTTCACTACTGCAATTTGCTGTGCCATTAGAAAGACTGATCTCCAAAGTTAGAACACAAGTTCAGTCTCTCTGGAACTGCTCATCCTCTTGTATGAAAGTGTCCCTTGACCATAGCAAAGTGGCCAATTATCAAAGGTAATCAGCCTTTCTACTTCTGCAGCCAAGAGAACAGAAAAGTGCTTTCTCAAGGTTTTGCTTTTACTGTTTATTATCTGCTGTATGACAGTTGCATCGCTGCTAAAAATGCTGATTTTTAAAAATGGCACCATAGCCCTCATTAGATTTTCACACATATGAGTTGCTGAGACATCTTTATTTATAGCAGCAACTTGTTGCTATTTTATAAAAATATATATTTTTTTCATTATCAAAATGTACCATATAGCTTACTGAATTCAAGTTCCCGGAAGGAAGACACAACAAGAAAAAAAAATACATACAAAACATAAAAGAGAAATTGATTTCTGATTCTGGATGTAGAGAGATGCCCTCTGTTCTAATCTCGTGTTGCATTTCATGTCTTTACAAATTCCAACCAAAAATAAAATATTGCAAGAACACTGTCTTCTGAATACTTTAATTGTCATTAATCTTCCCAGTGTGGAGTAACGTGGATTAGATCAAATTCAGGTCAGTTAAAGTTTTCTTGGTTACATCGTTTAATGTGTGTGAACTTTGTTCTCCTCCTTTCCTGGCAGAGGATACACGGAGAGGAGAACCCTTCACCAAAACACTCACTGATCCTCCAGAAACCTTCTCCATCATAGGGAGCTCAGTAAAGGAGGGACTAAGGCAATGAGGGTAATGCAGTGTGGAATAACTCACAGGCATGGAAGAAACAAAATACTTTAGGGAAGAGTTAGCAGTCCAAATCACAGTCGTATAGGCAATAGAGCACTCTAAATGCTCCACTGGTTTCCACCCAGAAATTGGCAGCTAATGGAGGTAGGTGAAGCTTGCTACAGTTCCTGATGTTCACAATGAGCATCTGAAAATGCATCCAGGAGGTCTGTCTGATTTGAAATAAACGACAGTAAAGTTAAGGTCCAGACACAAAGCAGTCAGGTGGCATACACTGATAATGAGAAATGGAAATGGAAAATGGGAACAGGGGACGTGGGGGGAAAGCAAGCAAATAAGTGCTTAGCTACAGTAAGCTCTATGAAAACACTTATTGAATAAAAGAGTCATAATGGGCACATGCACAAGAAATCTCAGGTGGAGAGCCAAGGACTCTGATCACCTGCCCACGGGATCGCAGTGGCTCATTTTTTTTATTGTCCAAGAAAAAAAGTGTGTCCTGACTCAGGGACTTTACTGGATTAAAAAAATTCTGTCTCACACATTCAACCACCTAACCATCATATTCACCTTGGTATCATCCTAAACCCCTCCCTTTTTTTTCTGTCCCCACATCTGCCTGCTCACTGGTTCTCTCTGACAGTTATTCTTGTATCTCAAATCCATTTCATTATTAATATTCTTTTATCCAGAAGCACAATACCTCATCATTTCTTGCACGAACATTTAAAACATCTTCCCATCTAATTTTAGTTTTCCTCCAAATAACCCTCTGCGTTGGTCAGGGTAAATATCTGAAATATAAATCTTGCCATGTTACTTCTTAACTTTAGAGCTACCACTTACCTCTTTAGAAAAATCAAATATCTTTGTAAAAGTATTAAAGGCTTTCCACAATTAGACTGTATGACCATATCCACCTCTTGTCCTCATTTTTCCCATTACCTATATCCATTGTATGCACCAACAATATTTGGTTTCTTGAGCAAGCCATGCTCTTCTCTCTCTCTCTTTCTTGCTCACTTTATATACCAGACCTGTAATGTCCTTCCCTTGTGTGTTATTCAGTCCTCCTCTCCTGTCCTTCTGGTCCAACCATATCACTGTTTCCCCAGAGTCTGAACCATTCTTCTGCCCAAATTTGTTTGCTGATCTCTTTTCTGAAGGTTCCTTAATTTTCAAACTTACTAATGCAAACAGTAAAGAATTTTAAATTGGTTATTTTGAACATATACACCATTAACAAGTATAATTGTACTTATCTCCCCCCCAATTACTAAAAATAATTAATTTGGCTTTATTCCACAAATTGTTTTTCACCAGTCTTATGCTTTTATTTACCATTGTTACATCCTTTAACAATGCATGTTTTCAAGAAAATCTTGCCATTGTGCCAAAGTATGCAGCAAAGAATCATATTAGATTCATTTTAATACCTCAGAAAATTACCATTTACATATATTAAATGTATAGAGTACTGTAGTATAGATTCAGGAGTAAAAACAGAAGGAGCCAGTATTAATGCACTTATCACATTTTATATGTCCAAAGAACAAATTTACATAAAGGCTATATTGTATTAAATCATATTAACAATAAAATGTTCATAAATCTCTTAATTATAACTACTTAGCCATTAGTACTTTGTAGGAGAAATAACAGATGAAAAGAGACTATACACACTTAGTCTCCAAATTTACAATTGAACATAAATATGGTGAACTGGAATTTTAAAGAAATATTTGAAATATACTTATTTTATTTAAGAATAAGGTAAAATTAGTCTTAATTGCTTTAATCAAAGTATAAGCTTATTAACTTGGGGGGAAGTAACTTTTTTTGATCTAAAACTTACTCTTTGGAGTACTTTTTTTCTTCTTTATTCTAATTTTGATGTTTTTATTAAATCTCTATATATTTAGATATATTTTTAAGATACATTTTAAATATATTTAATTTTAAATATATTTAAGATATATTTATATCTTAAAGAACATTATATTGATTTTATATTAAAAACTTGAACAGGAAGTTTTTAAATGTTTGCTTATAAATGAGAATGTTTTCTCTACATTCATTCAATAATCCTTTAAATCTTGTCTAGTAAGCAAATATAACAGAAGCTATGGATGTATTTCTAAAAGACATTTTTCTCATTAAAATTGCCATTTCTTAGTTCATCTCAAGAGCATGGTATTTGCTGAAAAGTCTCTTGCATTATTTCTCTTGGAAATGGTTCTTTTTTAAAACCAGGTAGAAAAGTAAGATATTATGTTGAACCACTTAATAAATTCATTCTGATAATAGAAAGCATTTAAAACTTTAGGGAAATTCAGTATTTTCAGCTGCCTATAAGTTAAAAGGAAAAGACTTAATTGAAGTTTTCAAAAGTACGAGGCTGCTAGCTAGCGGGGGAAGAGAAACATACTAAAGAATTCGTGTTACGGGGAAAATCGGAGAAGCCTCTATGCCTCGTAATCCCGTCCAGAGCCAAATGCGCATGCGTGTAACCCCCTGAACGCCATACAGCCCCACAGGAAACAGGAGTCTTCACAGGAAACAGGAGTCTTCTCTGTACTCAAAATCATGTTTCTGTTAATTTGATAGCAAAGCTCAATACATAATATAAAAATTAAATACAATAGCAAATATTTTCCTTTTCATCACAGAATAACATGTAACACAATTTATGATACTGAAATATGAGTTAATATTATTTTTATTCAGGGTGCATTACTTTAGCATCTGGATCTGAAGATTCTGGATAATGGCACTTTTTTGGATAAAGTGGTCATACTACTAAATTTCAAATAATCTCTGCTATTAATGAAATACATTGGGCAACTAAAAAGAGAAAAGTTTACTGTTAATTTTGCTGAACATATTTGATAGAATTTTCCCTATAATTTATACCCCTCATGTTCTTATTCCACTCCATATCAAATTAATATTTTTACCAGGTTGTACCACAGATCTTTAAGCTCAACATGTCAAAATAATTTTTTTACATTTCACCAAAACATTATTTTCATATCTCTCCCCTCTAATAATGACTCCTAACCGTTCTCTCTGTCTCTAGTATAAGCCTGCTTCATTCCAATGCATCTTTATGAGGGACAAATTGGGTCATGGAATTTCCTGCTCCATTAATTCAAACCAGTAAGAAGCCAACTGACCAATTAACAACAAACCCATAGTGTCGTAATTTTGTGTGGATAATAACACATGGAATCACTATAGGAGATTAATTTTATATAGTACATAACAAAGTATAAACTTGTGGGTATGGCATATTAAATCATTTGTAAGTTGCCCGGTACTCATTTCCAGTGTGTTTACAAAGAAAAGAGACACGGTGAATCTAACAATTTAATTAAATGAGAGTCACACAAATAGCTCTACTGAATATTTATTAACTAACTGCAAGTACTTAAAGGTATTGACAGTTCACCCCTATAGCTCCTAGACATTAGCACAGTACCATGGATTGGACAGCTGTTTGATAATCTGTGTTTGAATTGAACTGTCTAGTCCAATATCCTTTATTTACGAGAATAGAAGAACTTGTCCAAAGCACGGAAAAGAACCTGACCTAGAATCAAGTTTCCTTCAGCACAGTAATATATCTGCTACCTATTTTTCTTAAATAAAAAGATGAATGCAGATCATTTTTTGTTAACAATAATTTAATAAAGTAGTTCTTAGTTTTGAAATAAGTGTACCTGATCAAACACGTGAGAATACCATGTGGTAGTAATTTATGCAAAGCAGCTGTATTAAATGACCTCTACTGTTAAAAGAAGGTACACCAGAAGTTTGGGGTTGATAGCTTTTCAGGCATACGATCATATTAAAGGTGAAGAGTTCTAGGTGTTCACATAGTTCACCTTGTGAATGAACATTTATCTTTAACATATTTGGCTGCACTCAAAGTTTCACTGGTAGTACAACAGATTGATTACTAGTTACTACATGTACATACACAAATGTATGGAACATAATGTATTAATACAGTAACACCTGTATACAAGTGACAAATAAGTATGGGGCAAGCTCAAAACAGCTTAACCAATAGTAGTGTATCATCAAAAGTATTTACATTTCATGGTTATAAACATGTGAACTAAATGAAGCAAATAAAAAAGGCCTTTTTTAGTAAGTATGTTTAAACTTCCTAAAACCCTTTATATATAGAATTTCAAGAGCCAGACTTTTGACAATTATTAATGTTTTAATTTATACTTGGCTATGAGCATTAAGGAGGTAAGATTAATCATAAAACATTTTCCATAAATCTGTTACTATTTTATCTATGGTATAGGTTTCAGTAGTTTACTTGGAAGCCAAAATGTTGATTCCTAAATCAGACAGTAAAAGAGAAAAAAACAAAATGACTAAATTAGCTAAATAATATGAAAATATTTTTGCATATATTTATAAACATTTGTTTATATGTTTTACATTTATAATATTGAAATTAATAATTTTTCCATGTATTTCAAGCCAAACTTAGAATCAATTTATTTAAGAATTCCATTGGTAATCTTCTTTCTGGTGGGTGAAAAGGCATTTGGATTCAGCAGCACGTTCAATGAGAGAGAAATGAAACCATGGCACAGTCCCACCAGTAACTAAATCTAAAGTTGGCTCCATGGTAGTAAATAAATTAGAGAAATCACCAAGGTGATTTGAAGGTGTCCCACGGTAAATTGAAACAGAGATTACAACTGCTTCTTTAAAAAGGGGTATGGGAGACCTCTTGATCAGTCTTCCACTTTTTTTCTTAGGAACATTTCTGTGCTAGCAAAGCCTATTTGCAGAGGGCACGACTCTGAGTTTATTTGAATAATCAGATCTTCACAAAGGAGAATATTACCCTGTCCTGAGGTTTTCAAAATAGATTTTCCCAGTAACAGGTACTAGTAGTGGTGCCTCGCAAGACTTTTCGGTCAAACCACAGCACAAGGTCATTAGAACTATTGAGGATGCCACTGAGCATCCTCCTAAAAGTGCAGAGCTAGTCTGGCTATCCCTGCTTAAGTCAGAGATTAATACTGGATGTTTTAGAGGATATAAGACTACACAAATATAAAAGTACCTTAAATTACACGTTGCTTTTATTACACATGAAGAACTCTAAAAAATCATTTTATTTGTACAAAGAAATCTTATTTGGCCCCAAAGCTGTATGCACTGTTTAATGGCTTAAATTTTCATTAGCAAATCTTTAGATTATTTTTGTTAATGCATGACCTACATTAATATATTAGGTTTTAATAGAAATTATATAATTAAGTTGTCTAGTTATTAATTAACATTTACATATAGAGCTATGGATTTTAAAAAAAGTAAAACTGACATATTTCGTGTTTTCCCAACAAATTACTGAAAGCAGGTGTCTGCCTAAGATCATCAGTCTATCCTTACCAAGGAGCGTGACCAATCCCACTCACTTTGTCAGCTGTTCTTACAAACTAGAGACAGGTTTATGCACTTAATTACCTCTGATAGATAAAAAGTTTTACTCCTGGAAATGTTGACCTAGAATATGCTTGTTCAACTGGTTATTTGTAGTCATGTCATAGCTTTGACATGTTTAACATCATTGGTATTACAGTAGTGTCTCACCTGGGAAGCCGGGGGTATTTGTGGGAAATCAGCGAGCACAGTGATTGAGAGTTTAGTACTGGAGTCAGATGGCCTGGTTTGGATTCCAGCACTTATTTGCAGGGGGACATTCATAAGTTACTTATTTTGTCTCAGTTATCTTATCTGTAATAATACTAGTACTTCATAGTGCTATTGAAAGGAGCACATATAAAGTCATTTAAAGTATTTACAAGAATGCCTGACACTGTACAACATAAAATAAGTGGTAGCTATTATTCTGAGAATGATAATTATAAGGCCCAATTTTGCTCCAAAATGGGATTTCTTTCAGTCAAATTTTATTCTAAGGAAATTATAATGAATAGTGGAAACATCATTAAGAAGCTGAGCAAATAGCACATTTTATTGTACAGTAATGGTCTGAAGATACGATGAATTTATAGTTTGCAAATTAAATAGCATAAGGCATTTTATATATTAATCAAATGCAGACTAGATACGTTATCGCAACATTATGCTCTCTCACCGTATGCAGTTGTGATTCAACAGTTAGTCTTTGAACATTACTAACAAAGATCTAATCATGTGGTAGGAACCAAAACTAAGTTTGGAGATTCAATACAAAAGAACTTTTATAAATTCACTGTTCGCTTTATGAGTCTAAAACCTGATTTCTGATCCTAGTAGAGAATCTTTGTAAGACATATTATAACTAATTGCTGTGAGGATATACCTGAGTCTTCTGTAGCACAGAGACTTCTTCCAGGATGGGTCATGGAAGGCATCTGACACCTGTGCCACTTACCACAGCAGGAGGCAAAGGCTGCCCTTATTCCACAGCTGATTACTTCATTGATTCTGCCCTTCTTCCGAAAATCAGCCCAGTAGTGACTTTGAGAAAGCCCTTCATTTGTATATTAAAGACTTTATCAGCAATTCCCCTCAGTTAAACACATGCATCCACTAGATAGATAAATATTGGGTTGGCCAAAATGTTTGTTTGTTTTTGCAAGATGGCTCTAGTAGCACTTAGTTGTCTTTAACTTCATTCAAAACAACTTTGTTAGAGTGTGTTGTGACAGTTGTCATATCAGCATGCAATATAAAAAACTTATCAAAATTGGTAATTTTTGTGTAGTCATTTTAATACTGAAAATGGAAGAAAATAAGCAACATTTTCTGCACATTATGCTTTATTATTTCAAGAAAGGTAAAAACACAACTGAAACACACACACACACACAAAAGAAACAAAACAACTTCCCAGGGGAGAAATTGCTGTGATTGCTCTAACATGTACAAAGTGGTTGGCAAAGTTTCATGTTGGAAAATTTTCACTGGACAGTGCTCCATAGTCAAGGAGAACAGTTGAAGTTGATAGTGATCAGGTGGAGACATTAATTGAGAACAATCAATGTTATATTACATGGGAGATAGCTGACATACTCAAAATATCCAAATCATTAAAGTTATTGGTGAAAATGAAAATTATGTCTTATATTACAGAAAAAAATACATATAAACTCTTTGGTCAGCACAGTAGATGATAGATATTTGTAAAAATCATATGTACTTGAAGTAACAGATCATTCTCCTGCTTTAATAATCTTTTTAAGTAAAAAAAAAAATTCTTAAACTTGAATGGCTCAATTAAGGTAAAGATTGACCTTTGTCAAGGAGGATACTTGCCTAGGCTAGGACAAGACTACCACCCATGACTCGCCTTTAGTTAGGAAGTTTTAATTTCAGACCGTCCTATGTGGTTACTTTCAGTCTCTGAGTTTGTGGGGCCCACCATGCTGGCCTCCCCTGAGCTTGTCAGGTTTAGTGTGTGGCCCCTTTCTCCTCCCTGACCCTCTTCCAAGGGCAAATTATGAAGGGCGCCTGAGGGCATCCAGTTGTGTAAAGTTTAGATTGGGTTTTTTCTCCCTCCACCTTTTTTATTTGTGACAAATTCTCGCCAAATCCACCTCAAAGAGGATATGTATAATGTACCCTTTCTTCATAACCATCATTAGATTTATATTCTTCTTTAATTTAGATGGTATGGTAATGTAACTAATTCATCTCACAATGACTGATAGTGGAAGTAGATACCCCTTCCCTTCCCTTCATAACTTCTACCATATATTTAATTCTGTTCTGGTTGCCATTTATTTAAGCATGTTTGTGTTATTTTCACTTGCAAATTAAAGAAGGAAAAGTAATTTTGTTTAAAAATAATTAATAAAAAACTCATTTTAGAACTTTTTCTGAAAACTCTATGATAAATAAAAATTGTCATTCAGCAGAAGCCCATCAGAATGTATATTGGCTTCAATAGCAAGCCCAGTAAGTTTCAACAATAAAATATTTTACATTACTCAGTTAATTTACTACTTTCTTAAAGAATGAGTTTAAAATTATGTTTTTTTCAGAGCAAACTCCCAGGTATTTCAAAGACATTTTTTTTCATTTCTTTTTAATAAAGAGAATGTAAAATTGTAGTCTGCCTCAATTCTGCCCTTAATTCATTTGTTATCCATTGGAAATTATGTTCAGCAAAGGCTGAGAATTTGTCTTATTAACATGTAACAATGTCTGACCTATAAAAGGTAGTCAATAAATAAATACTGAACAAATAATTTTCTGGGAAAACACAATATTCTGGATATTAATTTCCTTTTCTTTAAAATGTAGGATTTGAACTGGAATAGCCAGGATTAGATTTCAAAGTTTTTTCTCATAGAATCATAAAAATATTTTGAGAATTTGTTCTTAAACTTAACAATAAGATATACTTTAAAACACTCTGCTTCTTTATATAATACAGTAAATATAATTAAATTTGTTTAATATCAATGAAAATGAACTTAATCTGTGCATTTCATTTCTATTACTCTTTTCCATTGGAAAATGTATATATACTTACAAAATAAGTATATATATGTTTAATTGATTTTAAACTAAAATATTATGATTACAAATGATAAAGCCTTTTTAGCTTTGCATTTTACTTTTGTGTAGTGTTCTGAAATATAGATCTATGCCCTGGCTGGTGTCGCTCAGTGAACTCAGTGCTGGCCTGAAAAACCAAAGGGTCGCTAGTTGGATTCCCAGTCAGGGCACATGCCTGAGTTGCAGGCCAGGTCCTCAGTAGGGGATGTAAGAGAGGCAATCACACATTGATGTTTCTCTCCCCTTCTCCCACCTTTCCGCTCTGTAAAAATAAATAAATAAAATATTTTCAAAATATAAAATGTAGATGTATCCAGGAGAATAGAATTTAGATATCTGAAAATTCTGTTGCTCTTCATTCTCTATCATTATAGCCAAATGATGTTATATTTGGTCAAAGTATTTTTTGCTGATATATATTTGTTTGCCCTGGATTATAAAAAGGACATTGAAATTCCTTAGGTTTGAGATTTTTTTCTTTGAACTCTTCACAGTGTTGCTGGCCACTCTTAGAACATAGTACAAGGGGATATTCTGTCTTTCACTTAATAGCACCTAGCCTGTTGAATATTTAGTTGTTTTTCTTAAAATGGTAAGCAAGAAAGATTTCCCTTCTAAAAGGACATTTGTTCTTTAATATCTTATGAGTATAATATGTTTTATTTTAATTGCACTTCCTATTAGCCAAGAAGATTGAACATACTTTGTTGCATACTTCCTATTTATAAAATGTTACTGCAGAAGAACAGGAAATTGAGAGGCAATATGTAACACATTCATTAAAAGGGGCAGTGAGGCTAAGGGCATTAGCAGTGTGTGAGAGCATGCATTACATAGTCACGCAACTCACGTTCTATTCTTTGATTCACCTCTGCCTGCTGTGTGGTCTTGGGAAAGACCAATGTAAAACCTCAGTTCTTTTAGCTTTAAAACAACAGTATGGCAATTGTTGTGGGGAACAGGGTGGGTGGAGGTGGAAGAGGGTATAGGGGGATAAATGGTAATGGGAAAATACAGTAAAATAATGTGAAAATAATAAATAAAATAAATAAAACTGGGTATATAGGATCTATGCCATAGGGTTGTTATAAAAATAAAATGAGCTTATACACAAGAAATGCATAGCAAAATCTTGGAAAAATTGAGTATATCAGTATTATTATTTCTCTTGATACACACACAGACATATACATATGTTCAATAATGTATGTATGTTCATAAATATGTATGTTCTTTATATATATACATATATATGCATGTTCAATAATGTAGCTATTCTCAGACAGCACTGTTTTTTGTGGAGTTATTGAAAAGCATGTTTAAAAATCTGTGCAGATCTTTCTGTGGGTTAAGGCATTTATCACAGACTTTACAGGTACATTGGGAATGGGGGCTAAATTGCTAAAACAAGAACTTTTGAAGATACAAGGACAAATGATTAAGTTTTGGGGAAACTGATTAAGAAAATAAAATTTTAAAAAGTCTAAACACATACAAACTATGGAGCCTTTAAAAGAAAATATTTTGATGATGAGTTATTTATTCTAGTCATCATATTGATAATATGATTATTCTCTAGGTCCTAATGAAGATTAAACTATTACTTTATTTCACATTGTAAATCAATTATTGGTATAAGTAAGGGATTGAAATTTTGTATTAAAGAATTTACTCCTCCAAATAGATTAGAGATTAGGTTCTGAAATTAGACCCCTATGATTTTGTGTAGAAATTTAGAACCGAATAATGATTCCTTTGAGAGGTACATGACTAATGATATAATGTCAATCTACTCCCATTTTGATATTTATTTTGTTTACTCTTCCATTCAATTAAAGATTACCCTTTTAGAAATCTTAGGACCATTCCTTTCTTCCTCGTTAATCAGTGATTATTGTTCCTCTCTTATAGTGTTTCATATTTTTCCTTTTTTTTTACATTTCCATGGCAACTACTCAAGTGTTTTTCTCAAATGGAGCTTTACTTTCGGTGCTAAATAAAAATATATGTGTGTCTTTGACATGCTAATATAATGGTATTCATTCAAACAGATATTTTTAAATGTCTTTTTCAATATGTATTTTAAGTGTGCAATGAAACTGACTTTTATTGTACCCAATACAAATTTTACAGCACAAACTGAGTGCAGGAAATCTTGTTACTTTTGAAAAAAATTCAGTTACATCTGCCTTAGCAGCATCATCTGCTGAATCCCCCCAAAATTCTGTTTGTTATTATTAGGGATCTCTCCTCTCCATTGTCCCAGCCTTCACGGGGTTGTGTAAAAGTACTGAAAAGTTTCCTTAGTATAAAATATTTGTGGAGGGCAATCTGTACCTGGTTACCATTCATAGATTTGTTATATAAGTCAACGTAATCATTTGTGCCAGAGTTATGGTATCAGTGCTGTTCTTTGATCAGTGGCAGCTTTGCTGAGGCAGAACCCTTTAAGCTCAGGTTAAGCTGACGTATTCCACATTCCCATTCCCGCTGAGATCTAGCTATCACCACGCAGTCCTGAAGACACTGTTCATTTTTACTCTTTCTTCAAAGATCAGTGACTGAGACGTTGTTTTCTTATTGAAAACTGAGTCCACAGCTTCATTCAGATACGCGAATGATTCTTCAAGACTGGTGTTTTCTTTTTCTATTGATTAAAACTAGTCATTAAGAAGTCCTCATATTCAGTTCTCCTTTGAAAGTCACTTTGCTGTATTTTATATAAAAATGTATGTTTTAATGACTTTGCCATATCCCTTAAAGTGTGAAGAAATTATTTTAAACTAGTTTCTACCATATGTTTAATTGTTCTTGTTTTTTAAAATTTGGTTGGCCATTGTTTTCAATATTATTTTTATCCACATGCACACAAATGAGTAAGTGCCAAGTATGCCTTTATGTCCACCGGCAAAAGCTGGAGAAATAGCAAGACGCAGTGCAAAATGAAAACGGTGGATAACGTGCTCAAAATAATTAAGAATTTCAAGATGGCAACAGAAGAGCATTAAACCAAGAGGGAGTCTTTCCCGAGAGGGGCGCCCAGTGTGATTGTACGGATAGCACATTTGTTAGGCAGGCCGGGCTGCTCGCAGTCTCTGCAGGGAAACTTCGCAGTCTTAATAAGCAGTTAGCTTTCTTTTCGATTTCCTTGCTGTTGAATCAGTTCAGGAGGGAAAATGGTAGTACAATACCAGGTACTGCTATTAATGTTACTTTATGATCATTTATAGTGATAGAATATTTTTTTATCCTCAAGACTAGAACATAGGTCATATTTTTATCCCATGAATTTGGGCAGAGTAAAGTCAAAACCTGTCTTTGTATAAAATTCTTAAGTAAGTTGTCTCACCTATAAAATCTCTGAAGTATAACACAACCAAGTGACAGGCAAGAAAGAATATTTTTAAGTACAGTGTCCACACTGTGCATCCAACACGGTGGACGGCTGCACTCTCCCAGGAAGACGTGAGCCTTACAGGGTTCTACCTGTAAGGAGCCGACTCCAATCTCCTGACCTAGCACCGACTTCCTAAACACACCTCGTGTGTACTTCCTATGTGCATCCAGAATAGCCCGTCAAAGATTTTTGGACCCTGCTGACAGTGGAAAGGGGGACATTAATGTGAAATTTCGTAATTATAATCTATGCAGAAGTAGTGTCAGTGTAAAAGTGTTAATGTAGTGTCTTAAATTTTTAAAAGAATTTTACTAGAAATCTGAATCCCATTAAGTTGGTTCTATATCTGTGTGTGTGCATGTGTGTGTGGTGGGGGTATTGTGTGGGGGGTGAAAATCTAAATGGTAGCAGTCTGCCTTACACCTGGACCTCTCAGCAACAGGGACGTGTGTCATCTGAAATGCGTTTTTCTCTATATCCGAGGAAATCATCCCTGTTTTTTTCAAGCCTGTTGATTCCATTGCTCTTCATTTCCTCTGGGACCACACTTCATCAATTTCATCTTATTTCACATATATGTTTAAAATGATTTACTGTCTTTTTCAATAGGTCACTTCCATAGTTATTAATTATATTTTATGTATCATCCTCAGTTGGCTTCTGTAGGACATTCTGTTTCCCTCATCTTTGAATCTTTAATATCTCAGCTATATAAAAAAAAAAAGATTGAGGAAGATCTACATGAACAGATAAGGGAGGTTTCCAAAGCAGAGATCAAAACCATATGTTAGATTTTAGAAATGCTTTTTCATCATCATTAGCTCTTCATCAAAAAAGGTGAAAAGTTAGCAAAGAAAATTTATTAGAAATAAGAATAAGATGAGTGCAGATAGGCTTGAGTGTGTATTGAAAAGAATTGAGACATATAAAAATGTGTCTTTTAATTTTTGTATCATAATTACATATAATGAGCAAATATTACCAATGGTTCTGAAACTAAAAGTTTTGTAAAAAATCAAATATTTGTTTACAGATATTTTGGAAATGTTCAATCTTACCACACTTTCTGTTACCAATGAAAATTTCTTCCCAGGAATTCTCCATAACCATTGATAACCATTCATTAGCAAGGATGTTGAATGAGATTCAGATTGCTTTTTGTCTAATTTAGCTGTTGTGCTGTTACATTTTCTACAACACATCATCATGTGAGAGTTTGGTGACAATATGTATGATATTCAAATTACAGATTATAAATTGGGGTAGAAAGTACAAATACACATTTAGAAATTAAATTGTTAACATTTAACATTCAGACATCTAAACAAATAATATGTATTAATCTTTTTTAAAAACTATGCATATGATTTTAACTGCATTTAGATGTTTTTTCCATTTTTATATTTGACGATTATAAACGTGGTATAATTTTATCATTGTTCTTAGAATGTTAGAGCTAGAAAACAGTGACTGCTCTTCACCTTTCTACCTTACATGTGAGAAATTGATATTCAGAGTGGTTAAGAGGCTTTTTCTGAGGACACATAGATTTTAGTGAAGTGAGTTTTAAAATACAAAATTGAATTTTTCTCATTGTATTAAAAAACTTCTCCCTGAACAATCTATGTTCTTTCACTATGTAAAAAATTAAAGAAATACTAATAAATATGAGTTATGGATGTAACAACAAAGCAGAGAATACAGCGTTCTCGAGATTTATGGTCTTAATGAGAGGGTGGCTGACAGTCATCATTGACTATGATTGAATATAGGAAAAAGCAGATTTAAAGTTGATGCAATTTTCATGAAAGACACTGCAGAGTACGAAGCAATATAGAATGTGAATTGTACAGAAAGTTATACATGAAAGAATTACAACTGTTTATCTATACATTTATATAAATATAGAATTTCTGGAAGAGTAGGCTTTCCATTTCAAGTTCCTTCCTTCTTTAACTAGCATGCATAGTTTAAAACAAAAAACAACTTTCTTAATTAACATTTCATTCATATCCTGAATACTCTTAGCATACACTATCTTTATTTGACTTGGATTTGTTTAGGTGAATATTCAAAAAATATTTTTGAACTATTTCCAGCTTTTGATTCAGATCTATTTCTAGATAGATATTCAATTAGCATCTAATCAATAAGTGAATTATGAAATTATAGGAAGTCTTTATATTTGGAAGATAATTTTCATTCAGAAAATCCATTTAGGATGAATCCTCTTAATATTGTCCAAATTTCTGAAACATATGATTGAAACAAATTACAGGAAACATTTTCTTGAAACTAAATAAATATATTGAAATGAATTCATTGCATTCAATTTTAGACAAAAATTTCAACTTTAATTGCAATGGTATAATAGGTCTTAAAATACATCCAAAAAATGAGTCAAGAGCTCCCTTGTTCTTCTGGGCATTTTAAAAATAATATTAAGTGCAAAACAGTTTTCTTCATTTCATATGTGACTCATTTAGCATGATCATAATGAGAGCCATTTTTGAGAAGAATGTTTAGTGATTTCCCCACTTTTCCCAAGAGTCTCTCAAAACTTTGAGGTACAGCTATTTCCCATATGAAGTAAGTTCCATGTTATCATTCTTTGTAAGAATTGCAAAATTTATTTTCTGGAAAAATTGCAGGAAGGGAGCTATTTACTAATGTGAAATGTAGCAGGCTTTTTGAATGATTGTAATTATATAAGTGGTTAGTTGACTAGTGAATAAAGTCATAACTTTGTAATGTTTTGTTATGTAATCATCGGTACTGACTACTTGTGTAAGGACTTGGCTGGAATACCTGGTTGCAATGATGAAATGGCTGCATCTTTTGATATCCCACCACTTAGAGAGGATTATTTAATCAACCTTGGAGGTGCAAACTTCACATTCATAAAATGGGTGCTTAATCATTTAAAATATTGGCTGACTTTCTACTTGAAAAATGCCAGAGTGACATGTAAGCACACTTACAGATCCCTGGCTAATCCCTCTTCCCTCCCTTTTCATCCACAACAATGACACACCACCATCTGTAAACCAAGGTCAGGTTGTATCACTGTAAGCTTCCATGTTTATTGCTTATCAAGACTATTTTTCATCTAGCTATCAATCA
This sequence comes from Desmodus rotundus, assembly GCF_022682495.2. NCBI lineage: Eukaryota > Metazoa > Chordata > Mammalia > Chiroptera > Phyllostomidae > Desmodus > Desmodus rotundus. Next base: position 18,654,396 of record NC_071394.1, read on the forward strand.
AACTATCATCAGAATGCAATCATAGCTCTAAGAATAGGAGATGAGTTTAGACAATGATTTACATTAATAAATAATCTCCCTGAGACACGGCGTGTTTTAATTTACAATAGAGATGTTCATGGTTGGAAATGTAAGCTACAGTAATGGATTCATAAGCTCATTACTCAGGTCAAAAAGGTTTTTCTTTATTGTTACCACATTCCTCAACTGCATAAATGAGGTATGCAAGTAAAGCTTCCTTTAGAATTGTAGGTGTTAGTGCTAAGGGATCGGGGTCAGCTGTTAGGGTGTCTGTACTTGTTTTGAGCACATCCAGATGCTTTATTACATATCTCATCAGCCCATTTATTTCTCATTGTTAAGGTGAAAACATAATTTATTGTTCAAACCAGGACACTTCTCAGAATGGTGTGGGATGCTATTAATAATGACAGTGATATAATAGGCATAAACTGGAACTGTTGAGGGCAAACGAGGACTTAGGGTAGCCTGTCTTAGGACTTCGTTTTTTTTAACTTCTGTGCCAAAATCTGCCTTTAGCTACTGATCACTTTAAGTGTCAAATGCCAGCAAATAATCAAAACATTAGCTCTGTGAAAAGTTTTAGCATTTGTAATAAAAGACATGAAAGACAGGTGTCCAGAGAGGGAATGTCCTGTAAATGATGCTAATTATAGGCTTACCTCTCCACCTATTACTAACTTCATATCCTGTCAAGGTCTCAGAAATTTCCAGAAATGATACACTCTTTTATATACAGTCTTTTTGTGTGTGTGTGTGCATTTACCTACTCCTCCATTCAAGCAAACTGTGCCGGCTACAGAAAGCCACCCAATGGCTTATCCAAGTAGTTAATTCTACCTTACCTCAATTGTTAGCTCTTCCCTAGATTTTGGTTCCACTGACAATCACCTTAACTTTTCTAAAAGTGAGCATAAAATGTAAATGTTACTTTGTAAAGAATTTAAAGAGAAAACAATTGAAATGTGAAAATAGTAAAATTTTGCAAAAGTTGTTTCAATGAGCCTAGTAGATGAAAAAGTTCTAATTTCTGTCAGGAAACTAAATGCTGGCATGGATTCAGGGATTTCCTCACACTCTTCATTGACAAAAATATATTCATTCATTCATTCATTTGCTTATGTAGTCAACAGAGTGTCTTTCAATCAAGTGCTACACTGGAAATACAAAATGGAAGTTGACATAGTTTTTCTCTCACAGTCCAGCAGGGGAGAGACACATACACTAACACGGACTTAGGGTATTACAGAAGAGCAGAACTCTATAGAACAGCAAAGAGAAGAACATGGAAGACTGCCACAGAGGACTTTCTCATCTGGGAAAGCTTCACAGAGGCCATAGACCAGTGGACTCCTGAAGCACGAGAGAGCATTTACCAAGCAGAGAAGTGGGAGAATATCCTGCAGGCTGAGGATCTCCTGCAGGGGAGTTCGCACAAAGCACGTAGTCACAGAGGGAACGTGGTATTCAGGAAGCTGCGAGCTAGGGCTGTGACTGGAACGCAGGGAACCCTTGACGTGGCGCCTGTTAAGGCAGGTAGGTCAGAGGGTGAGTGGAGCTAGGTAACAGAGGAAGGGGTTTTTAACTAAGAGTTAGCAGGATCTCACAAAGGTATTTACAAAGGAAACTAATTTTGTTAACAGTGTAGAAAAGAAGTTGTAGAAGCATGGAGGGAAATGCTGAGGGCCTGAGAGAAGTCAATCAGTGACAAGGAGGTTGACATTTACCTCATGCAGAAGCGATGAAACCGCATACTCATGCACTTACACTTAAATACTGTGCTAGATGGTGAGCATCCAGACATGAACCAGGGTGGTAAAGTGTTATGTAAACGGAAGAGGACTTGAACATAGTCTCATTTTTATAAAAAATGAAAATTGCACTATGATTGGTTTCCTGCCGACCCTCGCCCTTGAGATATATGATTATAACTTTTTGATTTTGATGATGCATGGATGAGGATCTGTGTTAAACTCACACAATGAGCCCACAACTGATTCCTGTCCAAAGAGTTAAAGACAGATGATGAATCAATAAAAACAGTGCAAAGCATTATGTTGTTCTTGGCACATTTCTCCATAAGGTGAGCGAGAGTGTGGCAGCGATCGATACTAGACTGGCTGTGCCTGAAGCATATATTTTCCTAAAACGGCATTGACCCAATAAACCCAGACCTCTTATTCAAGGAGAGAGCGGACCTCAAGTTGTGGGCACCTGCCAGCAACCTGCAGGTTTCATCAGGTGTTGGTTTACATATTCTTTCTTTTTTCGGAACCATAAGCTGCTTCTCAGTAAGAATTAGGTCTTTGCACTCAGTCTAGAGCAAACGCTGGGAGATAAAACTTTAGATAATTGTCAGACGAAATTAAGATAGATGGGTATCTGGGATTGGAATGCAGGATCGTTCAGTTAACACTCACAAGGGGACCTCTGATCTAAACTATTTCTCATCACTAGCAGGATCAGGGGCTTTCATCAGGATTTAATATATTCAAGTTGTTTGTTTGCTGTGTTTTGGGGGGACAAGAAAGGGCAAATATATACCGAATTTTCTGCTCCATTCACATTGTACTTTGCTAGCTTTTCTAACATCTCTGTATGTTTTTTTTTAATTTATTCTCAGCAGTTTTTAAATAACCATAATCTATTTACAAAACTTCAAGTCGTGCTTAACCGTGTATAGGGCAAGCCAGATTGGAAGAGTAAATGGGAGGTTTTGATAGAGGTTATATTTATTTTTTTATGCAAGCATTTATTTCTCCTAGAGTTGGATACTTTTGTCCCAAAGAAAAATTATTTTGTTTGCTTGTTTTAATTGTTTTTTTTAAATTCATGTATTTTCTCTGACACCACTAGAGGAACTTTCAAAACAAGGAGCAAAACTGGCCAATCAACTGTCCCTTCTATTCCTTCCATTTTTATTAATTCAGGGACCTTTTACTGTGTGTAGCCTATTGCTTGGAAAGTTATACAAAATACAAAGGAATAAGTATAATATTACAAGGAAGTACTTTATTAAAATATTTTCTCCCAGAATTAAATATCGTGTTACTTGGCATTTATCTTACATAACATTTATTTTAATTTATTCACATATTTATGGATTTTAAATCACTCCACTAAACAGTAAACTGCTTTAGACCAACTTCTAGTGTTGTTGTCTCCCAGTGTATTATCTCACGAACAGCTGGTGCAAAGCACTGTTCAGCAAATATCCAGCGAATGAATTCTTTTCCACTAATCACATTTTAAAACAGTGAACATATGTCCTCAGGAACAGACAACATTTATATGTAACATTGATTCTGTGGGAAAAATGTGTTCCAAGTTTGAAAATGATTCAGAAAACTTCAGTATCACTCAAATCATGACTTGGCTTTGCTCTTACAATACCAGGCATTCACAGTTAATAATTTAAACATAAAATATTTAATATAAAAGAGATAAAATGACATAGCAAGAAATTAGTGCAACTTTACCTTGTGCATTCATTATAGTTTGAAGAATGCTAATTCCTGAAAAAATAATTCAGCACTTTCTATCTGCTAAACTTCTGAGTGGTTTACATGGAAATATTTCCAATAAATCCTCAGAAACATTTTGTGAACTTATTCATGCCTGGAAGAACTTACGTTTTATCATTGCTCTGAGTCAGACAGCTCGTGAAATCATCTGAGTTCTGAATATCAAGCTTAATTCTGCTGCACATCTTTTTATTATTTTGAAGAGATTTAACAGCTATCCAAGCACTTTAGAATATTACAATCCTCTGAATTAATCTTTTTTCAATTTGTTAGTGTTTGACAATGACCTTAACCCATACCCTTCATCCTGCTGCTCTCCCCCTACATCTTATGCCCCTTTACTTCTTTTTCTTTCTTTCATGTAAGATATGTATGTATCAGATCTCTTTTATTTTTCACCTTTTGTTTCTCTCTCCATATCTATGCCTTTTCCTCTCTCCTTCTCTTTCAGGACCTTAAGTTTACATCATATATTCTTTTTACTTTTTGTTAAACTGTACATTATAAGGCTAATTTATTTAACCCCCTCTGCTATCCCCAAGAGGGGAACTTTTTCACCTGCTCTAGGTTTCCTTCAAAAGCCTAGCTTTTAATTCATTCATTTTGTTGTTCAACGTGGGTATTTATTTCTTGTCGGTGCTCAGTCCCTTGGTGGGCTTTCCCCTGGCCCCCTCAGACAGCACCAGGGAAAACTCCTGAAGGACTAACAGTGCGACACGCCCAGGTGGCTTAGGCTTTTCTCATGTCCGTAGAACTCTGCAGAAACTAATTAAGACTCACAGAACCTCTTTGAGATTCTGTTACTACCTTCATTTTAAGTGTACAGATAACACAGGCACTAACATTTTGCCCAAAGTCAAGTAAAGTGTCTCACTGGCTCTCTCTCTCTCTCTCTTAACAGAATTAACATAATCTCATTTCCATATGACTAAAAGCTCTTTTCATAACATGTTTACAAAAGTAGTAAATACATGTATTCTTAGTTGTTTTTATTAAATCAATAGTAATTATCATAAAATTTACAAATTACTTACTTTTCATTTATTTATCGGTTTTCCTTAAAGTTGTTCAATCCACTTGTGCATATTGAGCGTTATCATTATTAATAATTGCACAGGTACATTTGTAAATGGTGTTCTCTGCTTACTCTTATTGATCTTTTGCAGAAGATCTTCCTTTAATAAGACTCTTTAATAAGACTTTACTTCTAGTGCATTTTAAAAACAATTAACAAGCACTATGTGAAGCACTATTATTTTTTCCAAATTCTAATTTATTTAGCCAAAACAAAAGTGTGAAAACATGTTTAAATTGTAAAATAAAGTGTACATCAAACTAATGACTGAATCTATCTGGAAGGACACAGTCATATCTATATTTTATTTTTCAATTTGATTGAAGAAGGGGAAGGGTGGCCATGTGTTGTTAGAGAAAGAACTATTATTATTTCACTGGGCCATACTGGTATTTACTATGGCGACCTTCCAAACATAATCCATAATAGGAAGGTAGATTCATATTCCTCAAGGGATAGAGAGTTGATGAAATGTAGAAGGTCAAACACAATCTTAAATGAGAGGTTAATGTAAAAATCATTGGATATTTTAAAAATGCATGATGAAAGAAATCCTACCCTTTACTTGAGTTTGAGCTGAAATAAATTACATTTTTTCCTCATACGCATTTAGCCCACTGCCACCCCCCAAATGTGGGCCGCTGATGGGGCTAAGCCAAGGGTTTTCTGTTACCCTTGTCATTTCCTTGATTCAGTAATAGCCATAGGACAAAAGTCAAGCAAATAAACTCAATTTGGGGATGGTCTTTGAACTGTCAGGGACACGGGTATACTGTTTCCTATTGGAATTAAATCCAGGAGACTGCCGCATTCCAGGAGACAGTACCTAAGGATGGAGGTGACATCAAAAAAGTTGAAGCAAGGAATGGAGGTTGATGAACCATCCCTCTTCAGAAACTCAGACCCCAAATCCAGGTTTATCAGCCCTTAATCATTAAGCTGCTCAGAGAGTCTAAACAAAGGAATCTCTTTGGAGCAAAGTGTGCATCATGCTGCTTTGGCACACAAAAAAATTATTTATTAGCATTAATAATTCTATACCCTGTGCCATTTCTACTACAAACTTCCCAGTGATCTGATCTCTTGCTTTCTGACTTTGTAATTTTAGCACTTCACAAGAAGTATCTTCCAACTTATTGAGGAATAGACCTTTACTTATTTTACTGTTCATTATTTCCTTGCTGTTTTGTTTCTACTTTAGATATCAGTTTGTCCTTCATTATAACTAATCTTTTGCAAAAACCATAAAATTGCCTTCTTCACTGCTTGTTATTTCTGTAATACCATGCTCATCTAGAAACATTCCAATCGTGATTGAAAGAAAGTATCCTTTCTCCATACAGCCTGACAAAGTAATGGTACATCAGATTCATAACTGGGAACCTCAAATGTTACTTTAATATGTAGGATAATACATATGCCATTATGTATTAGTTTTTTTGGTGACACTAGTTTCCTACTGTAACAAATTATTATAAACTTGGTGGCTTAACACAATAGAATTCTATTCTCTCAGTTCTGGTGGCAAGAAGTGCAAGATTGGTAGAGCTATGCTCCCTGCTGGGGCTGTAAAAAGTGGAGAAGCTGTTTCTTGTCTCTTCCAGCTTCCGGTGTCTGCCCCACCATTTCTAAACTTACAATGATATCATTTCACTCTGTCTTCATCCTTATGCTGCCTTCTCTGTGTGACTATATTATCTCCCTTTGCCTCTCCCTTATAAAAACCACTGATGATAGGCAGAAACATTTCAGATATTACATGCAGCAATATTCTCACCAATATGTCCCCTAGAGCAAGAGACATAAGGAAAAGAATAAACAAATGGGACTTCATCAAATTAAAAAGCTTCTGCACAGCTAAAGAAAAATATCAGCAAAATGAAAAGGGAACCAACCATGTGGGAAAATATATTTGCCAATGATACCTCAACAAGGGTTTAATCTCCAAAATATATAAAGAACTCACATGACTCCAGGAAGACAAACAACCCAATTAAAAAATAGGCAGAAGACCTGAACAGACACTTCTGCAGGGAGGACATATAGAGGGCTCAGAGATTTGTGAAAGAATGCTCAGCATCACTAGCCATCAGAGAGATGCAAATTAAAACCACAGTGAGATACCACCTCACACCATTGAGAGTGGCCATCATAAACAAATCAACAAACAAATGTTGGAGAGGATGCAGAGAAAGGGGAACCCTAGTGCACTGTTGGTGGGAATACAGAGTGTTGCAGCCACTGTGGAATTCCTCAGCATGGATTTCCTCAAAAAACTGAAAATGGAACTGACTTTTGACCTTTCCATTCCACTGCTAGGATTATTCCCTAAGAACCTTGAAACACCAATCCAAAAGAACCTATACACCCCAATGTTCATAGCAGCACAATTCACAATAGCCAAGTGCTGGAAGCAACCTATGTGCCCATCAGTAAATGAATGGATCCAAAAACTGTGGTACATTTACACAATGGAAAACTACTCAGCAGAGAGAAAGAAGGAGCTCCTACCCTTTGCAACCTTATGGATGGAACTGGAGAGCATTATGCTAAATGAAATAAATCAGGCAGTGAAAGACAAATACTATATGATCATACCTATAAGTGTAATCTAATCAACAAAGCAATATTCCAAGCCTCTGATATAATAAATTTAGTTATTCTGTTAGGTTGTCATAATCAGTTAGTCTTGAGAGCACTTTAGCTAATCTCAGTAGAGGGGAATTGGGGCCACAATTTACTAAGCTTAATCTTCCAAATGCTCTGCATTTTCTATCACATAACTACCACCAATTAACCAGAGTTAATGCCTTTTATTTTTCATGATAAACAAGCAAATGCTTTTAGGAAAGAAACTCAGCACTATAAAATATAATTCCAAATTGATACCAACTCAGCCCAAGAGTTTACAGTCTTGAAAATATGATAAGTCAAATGTCAATACTAAGATTTAATTATCTGATGTTCTCAAAATCACTGTTTGGTTAATGAAATAACTCCACATGTAGTGAATACACAATTTCACTGTTGCATTTCATTTTGAATATGATTTGGGTGAATTGTGCTTATTTCAGATAAGTAATATGAAATAGACTAATGCTATAGAATGAATACTGGATCTCCAAAGTCATATGTTATAAAATAACAGATTTATAATGGCAGTTGTGTAAAAGTGGAGACAATTAAGTTTTGATTCTATCCTTTTTAATTATATATTGGCTGGTGGTAAGCATTTTTTAAAAAGCCAATTTTCAAAATGTGAAGGAACATTATGCCATTTCTACTGAGGTCATTAAAAATCTTCAAGTATTATGTAACACTCTCCAAGAATAGTCCTTGGAGTCTAAATGCTCAATCATCCCCTTAGTTAGCTTAATTCAACAGAAAATATCATGTTCACACGCTAAACAGGGTTGGAAAGAAGCCAAAGAAGATTATGATTAGTCAATAAAAGAGATCCGAAATGTTTATGTTGTTTTACTCAAAATCTCATGTCTGCAGCAGTACAACCAATTAATTATATTCAGTTGGTGGAAAGTCAGATTCAGACCACAATTTAGCTCTTTGACAAATCATTGCTGCTGATTTCATATATGGCCTTCACAGAGTATAAAGTTTTCTGTGAATACAAGGATTATTCAAGGTAATTATACATTTTTTGAGTGAAAGAAATATTTTATTTTATTTTTGATGCTTTTTAAATTATTTTTCAAGTACAGTTGTCTCCATTTTCCCACCACCACTTTCCCTCACCCCACTCCCCCCAACCCCCCACCCTTAATCCTACCCCTCTTTGGCTTTGCCCATGGGTCCTTTACACATGTTCCTTGACTTGACCCTTCCCCTACTTTCCCCTGTTAACATTTTTATAGTTTTGGCTTGGATTCAATATACATTTTAAATTAAGAAAATAGCATATGAAACATTAATACTATCTATATTTTTGAGGTTTAGAAATACATGAAGAATGATGCTAAAGAAATTAAGTAGTACTGTTATTGTTTCTTCAAGTCTTTATTTTTTTATTTGGCCATAACCTAAATTGAGGAAAACATGAGCTTTAATCAGCCATTATCTCCTGAATTTTATCCTCATTGGTTCTTTGTTTATTTGAGGCAACATCATTTTGTTGCCCAGTGTTATTAATTAAGCATTAAATTTAATACTATACATCAATTATCCAATCACTCCTTTCTCAGCCTCTTTTGCTTTAATTTAAAGAGGGATCTGTAATATATGGATTACTCAATTCCATTATTGTCTTAACTATGTCTATAATGGTATGGGGTAAAGAATAATTTCAAAGTAGTAAAGGCCGAAACCCTATTGGTTGGATGAGTAGTGTTCCTTCTTCCAAAGTACAGTCTGAATCTAATTAACATCTAGCCAACAAGCACTGGTGTGAGTATAGTATGCACCAGGCACTATGCTCAGTATGAAGCTTACAAGGGTATGTGGCCTTCTCGCTAATATCTGCACCTTCTCCAACGACCTCCCTGTCTTAGTCCATTCGGTCTGTCAGAACAAGAATTCCATAGAAGGGGGAGAGTCTATACATGGCAAGTATTTATTTCTCACCATTATGAAGGCTGGGAAATCCAAGGTGGAGTCATTGGTAGATTTGATAACTGGTGAGAGCCCTCCCTCTTCCAGGTTACAAACTGCCAATTTCTCTCTAATCACCTCCCAAAGTCCCCCACTCCTAATGCCATCACTTTGGGGATTACAATATCAACATATAAATTTTGGGGAGAGGGCACACACACTCGGACACTAATAAAATTATCTAAATTATTGACCCAAATCATAGTTATTGACTAAATACTAAGAATGTATTTTAACCATAGGAAGAAGCAGAGGTGATATGCTAGTTAACATCAAGGGCCTCACTCACCTAAACAATAATTATGTAATTAGTGTTGATGTCTCTTAACAGGAAGTAGCAACCTGCATGTCTAGAGCAATTACATATTTCTTTTCTTTCATGTCGAAGTCTCATTTCACTAGTTAAAACTTAATAAGAAATAAATGTTTAGTGAATTGAAATCCAAATTAACTGGAACTTTATCACTTAAATAACTATTTGAAAGAAATGCTTTGGATCTTTTTATCCTTGCTCTAAATGAGGTTAGAAATTTTGAAGTACTACATCTTGATGTTACAAAAGCATATAAAACCAGTTGCTGGTTAATTATCCTTTTAATCAACACAAAAGAAAAAAACCTGTATTTTGGTTGTTAGAAACTAATTTGTATAAATGTGTTGTGTAAAAATGGTTTAGATTCCATGTGTCTGGATTTAATCAGCTTCCCTTTGAACCACTGTGGGATGAGTTAAAGAACCAAATGTTCACGTGCACATTCCTATTGCAGTTAAACAGGTTTTAGTTGACATTAATTACATGCCATGTCTATTATTAGATCTACACAGATATCCAGACTTTTATCTATTTAGGGTGTCTTCCTCACTGTTATTATAAATGGAATATCAATGCTTTTACCTAAACCCTTCCACTAGGACACTAAATCCCACTGCTGACAGCTTGCTCCAGAACATCGCTCCAGCCAAGTCTCCTCTCTTTCTCTTGCAAAATCAAATGTTCTATCCTTATAGAATTATCCCCTTGATCATGCCAACATAGATTTATTTTCCCTTCATTTAAAAGGGGAAAACAGTTATCATAACCTTGATTCCCCTGCTAGCTACTACTCCATAGCTTTGCATCTCTTAGCTACAAAATTTCTCAACAGACTTGATTACTCTTGCCTATCTTTGATTTGCCTTTTCCTATAGTCTTTTAAATACATTGTTTCAAACAGGAGTTATTGTGGTATTAAAACATCTCTTGTCAAGATAAAAAAAAAACATAACCTCCACATTGCTAAGTCTAACAATCGATCCTCTGTACATATCTTACTTGACAAATCAGCAGTAATTAACTCTGCATTAAATGCTCAGGCTTCCTCTTTCCTTTTATTAACTTGTGTTCCAGAACATTAGACTTTTTTTTTTTAATTATTAAGTCCTACCATACTTTCTTCTCCTATGCCCAGTTGCTTAATGTGTGTGGTCCTTAGTCAAGAATTCTTCTCTTCTGGAACTCACTACCTCTGTGATTCCATATGGTGGTATGTTTTAATTATCATCCATATGTTAACTCACTTTTACAGTCATCTTCTGCTAGAGCTCCAGACATTTAATGCCTTTCTTGATATTTCCACTAGCATAACTGTCAGAGCTCCCAAACTTAACTCAACTGATTTTCTACCAACCTGCTTTCCCTATAGTCTTTTCCATCCCAACTAATGGAAATTTCATCTTTCTGGTTACTAAGACCAATATTATTACAGACATCATTGATTAACCTTTTTCTATCATCTTCCCTCCTCATTTCATCTATCAGCAAATCCTATTCACTCTACTAGGCGAGATTTGGAAACAGCCTAAACACCTAGTAGATGAATGGATAAAAAATCTGTGATCCATTTACACAATACTACACAGCAGTAAAAAAAAAAAAAAAAAAAGAAGAAGAAGGAGGAGGAGGAGGAGGAGGAATTCTTACCTTCTGTGACAGCATGGATGGAACTTAGACTATTAGGCTAAGTAAAATGAGCCAGGCAATGAAATACAAATATCCCATGATCTCACTTATAACTGGAATCTAAGGAGCAAAATAAATTAATGAGCAAAATAGAATCAGAAGCACAGACACAAGGAACAGACTGACAGCTGTAAGAGGGGAGGGGAAAGTTGGGAGGGGGTAAAAAAAGGTAGAGGGATTCGACAAAGAACATAGTACGCATCACCCATGGACGTGAACAAAGGTGCTGGGATTGACTCTGCCAAAGGGAGGATGGGGGCAAAGGGGAAATATTGGGACAACAGTAATACATAAACAATTAAAAAGAGAAGAAAAAAATAATTGAAATAACGTGAATTCAGTTTCTTTGTTTTTAAAGTTACTGCCTACGATGGTTTATTCCAAAGCTACTTTTTTAAATAAGAGAACATGTAGACCAAAGGAGCTGGAGACACAAACTTCTCCCAAAGTGAGTTCAAACATTCCTGATCATTCAGGATGTATTTTCTCAGGAGACTCTTTGTGGCTGAATCTGGGGGGGGGGGGGGGCGGCACAGTGTGGGGCTTACATGGTTGGGGGGAGGATGAAAGGATGGCAAGAGGCAGCTGGTGCATAACTGTTAGTTCCCCAAATTAACCTCCATATAAAGTACAATGCTCGTTAAAGGATAAGAACAAAATTTTTTTAAAAAAGAAAACATTCCCAAGATGACCACCTTCACTGCTAATAGCCTGATCAAGCCACCATCGCAATCCCCTAGATCACTGCAATGATTTTCTAGTTGATTTCTCTGCTTCCACCCTTTCTACCCAAGTGCCTAGTGCAGTACATGGCACAGAGTGTGCTTCCACTACATTATTATTGAATAACAGAATTCGTGTGCTTAGTATATGCATTGTTAATTACGTGATTTAAGCATACTAATAAATTTATGAGGTAGTTATTGCTGTGTTCCTTCTGGTAGGGATAATGCAACTGAATCTTTGTGATTTTAAGTAATATATCCAAAGTTACAGAGGCAACAGCAGCAAAGGTTAGCTTTTAACCCGGATACCTTGAGTCCAAAGCCTGTGTTCTGTTTCGTTCCATGTTCATATCAGCTCATTATTGCATCTAAAATCTGTGTAGCAAAGTGGGTTGAACTCTGAAAACAAGTGGTGATGCTCATGGAGAATAATAGCCTTGTTTCTTGACAAGACTGAAAAGTGATCGTTGCTGACATTTGATGTTTAGAATGTATCTTACACTTTAATGAAATACATCAACTAATCCATTTGATGCCTTCAAGGGTGTGAGATGTGACATGTCCAATCTGATGTACTCACCAGAACAGGCAAATACAGACTGAAATGCGTGTGAGAAATGCACTGCGCTGTTCTGACCCCCTGCTGGCACAGTGGCAGGATGGCTCCTGTATTAGGAAATAGGGACAGCGCATGTTCTGTCATTACTGACAAGAAAATTCTTGAGAAAATGTGTGCTCATCATTTATAATTTAAGAAATCTGTAATAGCAGTTTTCCCTATTCTTTCTTTCTCTGTTAATCATTTCTTTCAAACTGAGCAAGTGGTTCTACCTCAATATGTGCTTAAGTTAATGATTATTATATTTCTAGTTTTTCAGATTTTTACACTGGTAATTTAGCTCTACATTGCATAGATGCATTGACAGATAAGTTATTTTTTGTTTCCCATCAGCAAATAATGTGACCTGCTTGTTACTCACAAAAATATGTCATCTGAATGTTACCAATCCCTAACGTGGGTCTCTGCTTTAGCGTATTATATTTTATATGTTCAGGGAAATACAAAAGAAAACTCAGTATGTGTTGATTATTTATGTTTAGTTAACCCCAACTTCACTCTCTGTCTACGATCAGAATCTTTCCCATGGACCAGCAAGGATCCAAAAAGCAACATTTCTTAATCATTGGAGTCCCTCCTCTCTCTCCCCTCTGGCCTCTGCACATAACTTTTTTCCCCTTCATCTCCTTCTGTATCAGGTCCACAGAGATTCACACATCACCAGGCACATAATGGCCAGATAGGACGTCCTAAAGCATGTTGTTCTAGAATGCCTTGCTTTATGATTAGTAAATAATTATTTTTAAATGATGATGATGACATATAAATCATACAGTTGTTTAGAATGGCTCTCTGTAAATCGAATATAGCAACTATTTATAAACCCAGATTACTGTGTTTGGGGTAAGTCCAGTTACAACTAATTAGTGTAAACTGGGGTGTCTGTTGAGGTCCAGCTCTAGCTTCCAATTTGCCTATGTCTGGTTTCCCTTATGATTCATGAAAATATACAAGAGAAAATAACATATTGGATGCTTCCCATTTTCTGGGTCCAGGGTATATGAAGATAACCTAGAAATGTTTACTGTTTAAGGAGTCCACATTTAATTAAACTAGTTCAACACTTTCTACTTTTTTTCTCTGATATTATTTTCTTCTGTTTTTTCAGTTACAGAAATAAAATTATTATAAAAATTACCTTTAATATTTCTCGTCTCTTCCATTTGCTGCCTTCTCCAGAATTTTTGAAAAATAGTGGAAATCACAGGTGTGATTTTGTGTAAATCTTTTGAGATGTACTATATTCTCAGTTTTGGAGTGGTCTCCACTTAGGGTCTTCTGGCCTATTTTAGAACATTGTGAGGAAAATCTCCTCATTAGGGCTGAAATTTACCTGGGGAAAATATTGTCTTTCCTTTTTTTTAAACTTTTAAGTTTAAAAAAGTGTAAATTATGGTTGACATACAATATCATATTACTTTCAGATGTACACTATAGTGATTAGACATTTACGCAGCTTATGAAATACACACCCCGAGTCTAGTACACATCTGACACCATACGTGATTATTATAATATTATTGGATGTATTTCTATGCTTTACCTTACATCCCTGTGACTATTTTTGTAATTGGCAATTTGTTATTGAGTTTTTTAACTTGTAAGGAGTTACATGATCATTCAAATTCAAAGTTGCAAGGAGATAGCTTGTAAGAAGTTATAGAATGACTCAAATTTGATTGGCATAGGGTCTTCTTCTGAGAACAGATTTTCAAATGGACACAGAGTCCCTGGAACCTGAAATACAGAAAAGACAATGGAGAAGTGGTTATCACAGTAGCCCCAGAGACCTAAATGATATGAAGAAACCAGATCCCAAAACCTTATCTGTCACCAGTGCCTCAAAATGCCTGATTAAATGCTGTGTTTATCTTCTTGAGCAAACACCTAGACCGGTTCATCTAGGGTACTTCCCCGAACACCCCCCTCCCCAGTGACTAACTCAGCATATATTTGAGCTTAATACATGTTTTTTAGATAGAAAAAAAGGGACATGAATAGAGCCAGGGCTTAATTTCATAAAGGCCTATTTTTGTAGCAATGTTATTATTTTTTAAAACAGAAGATGTATTCTGCTCATTTTCTCCATGTAGTCTTTTTTTTTTAATAATAAGAGTAGTTGATTTTTCTTACTTGCTTTACAGATATACCTTCAAATAATTATAAGTCCTTTTACCATCTGGTATATGCAGTAAGAGCAATAAAGAAGTTTTTGATGGCTGCTGTCAGGCTCCTAACAGTTACGGTTCTTTCAAAAGAAAAATCCATTTACTTTGGTTACTATTATAGTTAAAAAAATATCGATCTATCCCTGCTTGCAGACTCTTTTAAACAGACAGGTACAGAGATTTAGACAAAAATCTATATTTCACTTTGTTCTTTCATCCGAGGTACTTCAAAGGAAAATGTTTAAAGAATAGAAAGGTTAAGTGAGGTTGCAATTGAACAATGCTACACAGTCTTATGAAAAGGTGTGCTTCCTGATATTTATTTATTTTTACTGCTCCATTATTAGACTGTACGTTCGAAAGAACATGGTCATGTCTCCCGATTGACTCTTCATGTTTAGTTCCTTTTGCACAAGATTAGTGTGGCTGTTGTGTGTGGAGTGTTTGTTAGGTGTGTGTCATGAGAATGCTTATCCCTGCTTAGAGTGCAGTCAGATGTCCTTAATACAGCTCACAGGAGTGCCCCACATCTCTCTCTAACCTCACCTCACCGTCCTTACAGCCAGCCTCCAGCAGCACTGAGCTATTTGAATTTCTCCGACTGTGTTTTACACTATCATCCCTTTGGCGAAATTGCTCCCTGTACCTGAAATGTCTGAAACTACCACACACCCTCCTTCCTCCCCCAACCACACATATTCCTAAAATCTACCCAAACTTAGTTTTTGTTACAGTTTATAGAATCTTTTTTGCCTCTCCATTCCTAAGTAAAATTGTTCATGTTCCTCTCAGGTCTCCCATATATTTTATTCTAAAACTATATTATTTTTAAGACTTTCCTTCTCCTGGTAATAGATTACCAGGTAATAGATTAAGTCTTACTCATATCCAAGTTCCCAACATTTAGGACACAGTACAATTTCAATACATTTTTCTTAAATGACGATACTAATAGGTGATTGATTGAAAATAGAAATGGGTAAGGTCACTGTGCCTGAAAAAAATGATAATGAAGCTGTCTATGGTTAGCTGGCTATGGTTGATGCCATCTAATGACTTGAGATTTTTATGGTGAAAATGCCCATGAACATGTATTCCCGCCCATCCAAGTCGCAATCGGCCCTCCACCTTGCCCTGCTGTCACAGACACTGTGTGGGCACCTAGTCACAAAGTGGGGGCAAGTGCCAAGGAGGCTGTTTGAAGGGCCTTGCATATATAAACAGTGGGCTGAGTTTTAAGGATACTGCCTCAGAGCAAGTCAGGGGGGAGTCACTTGTCACTTGACATTGCATATTGAAGATATTCTTTAAATCAGAACACACAGGTAATGCACTTAGCTTCGCAAGTCATCTTGGGTTTGAGATTTGTTTTAAAACAGTTACATTTTGTGACATAGGTGTTATTCAGAGCATACCATGTGTGTGCCAAGGAAATAAAAATATGTCCTTAATCCATCTATTTGGCAGCTCTTAAGGGATGGCATTTTAAGGGCTGGGATTATGACATACACCTGTGGTCACTCTTTCTTTCACAGTTCTTGGGACACAGTGGGTCCTTAGTCAATGACGAACTAAAGTGATTTAAGTGCTTTGAAGTTGGTAAGAATAGCCTTTAGATTCCCTGAACTGAGATACTTTATTATTATCAGGAAGTGGCTTTGTTTTTGTTGTTGTTGTTTGCCTATGTTTTCTAATTGACTCCCACCTGGTCCAATTAAGTTGTTTTGGACAATGGAATAAGTTTATACACTGGGGAACTATAGCGTCGTCATTAGTTCTCAATTTTGAAGTTGTTACATTGTGGTTTACTTTGACCTGTTGTGAAATTTCAAGAAATATGTCATTAGTAATAATTGAGATACCTACTTCTGTGCATTATTTATTTATTTATTTTAATTAAACTAGAAGGTACTTAGTATTTTCCCTAAAAATAACCTTAGTCTCACGTTCTTGTATTCCAGCATGTTCTCTTGAGAGAGAAATAGTGTAGAGCTAAATTTGTTGAGTATTATCTTGCATAAAACCCCAGGATACCCATGACCAGAAGTCTGATAATCACTGGGTTGGAGGATTATACTCCATAATAAAAATTCATAGATTTTCAACCTATTGCCTTAGTCCATTTAGGCTGCTATACCAGAATACCACAGACTGGGTAGTTTATAAACAATAGAAACTGATTTCTCACAATGTGGAGGCTGGATCAAGGTGCCAGCATGTGACTTTCTGGTGGGAGTTCTCTTTCTGGTTCATAGCTGGCACCTTCTCCCTGTGTCCTCACATGGTTCCCTCTGGAACCCCTTTAAAAAGAGTGCAAATCCTGTTTAAGAGGGCTCTGGCCTGCTGACCTAATCATCTCCCAAAGGAGCCAACTCCTGACACCAGAATCTTTGAATCTGGAGGGAGCGTGTTCAGACCAGGAGACCTGTGAAGGCCAGGGAACTCCTTGTTTGCATCCACAGACATTAACCGTAGGTCCCTCAGCTATCTTCCCAATTTAGACTTGGGCACTGAGATAGCAATGTATAAATGGTTTGCCGTAAATACATAAACACAATTCAAAGAAAAAGTGCCAATAATATGTCAGCTAACATTATATTAGGCCCAAAGAAAAGCAAATATTTTTTATCACAGATGAGGAGTTCCCCATTCTATTAAATGTATTAAGGTATTTAGTAACTTTTAAGGTGAAATATGACTACGAACTGATAAGTTTTGGTTTCTTTGTTTTTAAGTGCCTGTATTTGCTACATCTCAGAAGTACGTATAATTTAAGTACTGATTGCAGGTGGTCTTTTATGCCAGCTCTGTGAAATGGTCAACTCTGGGAGTCTTATCTCAAGGTATATTTACCAGCAGTATAAATTTTCCATATTTTTAATTAAATGGTTGTACATAATCTGAAGCTTTTAAATGTCAGTGTTTTCATCAGGATTTAAAACACTTTTCACTTACTATTGCAAACATGTCCTTCCTTACTTTGCCTGGGAGGTTATAGACTTCCTTCTCAGCATATCCCTAAATGTTGACTGTAGTCTCATTTGTCTGAAATGCTTGAAGGTGAGATAGAGTTTAACTCACAAGGTCCTTTCTAGATGCATGATTCTATATTTCACAACCTTTGAAAGCCCGTTGCCAAGGTAATGAGATTCCCAAGAGGCTTCTTAACATTAAGAATCAGCAAAACTGCAAGTTTTACAGATCACTTTCTTTTAACCTACACAGTTTCTGTGTGAAGTATTTGAATTACAGTGTCAACTGTTGTCAAGCCAGAGACTGATCAATGGCAATTTCTGTGTCACTTTAAGGCCAGATGTTAGTCTTTGCCTGGAAATCTGATTGAATTTAAAATTAGAGTTTATTACTTTAGGCATCAAGGATCAAAGTTACTTGATCACTAGAGGAAAAAAAAAAAGGATGTTGAAAGAGTCCTGTTGTCCAAATTTCAGCCATTGTCATTTAAACCTACATTTCTACTTTTGTTCTCAACTTACTGCAGGAGAGCCTTCTGGAGTGTTGTGCTTATATTTGCTCTAATCTCCCATCCTCACGTACTTTAGCGCCTCTTCCCCAGCTTCGGGTTTCTTTGCCTCCACAGCAGGGAAGAAAAAGAGCAGAACCAGGTGCTATCCCGTGGGCGCCCAACCTCTGACTCTGCGAATGGATACTCACTTCGTTCCTCCCAAATTTAGTTCTGAATGGTACATAATATTTAGCTGATTCCCGGAAGGGGTAACATTTGTTAAAGGAATCCCAACCTTATTTTATGTTCTAAAAAACAAAATATGGTAAGAAAATGAAATCAAGTATTAGTAGGATGCTAGAGATTTCGCTGGCAAATTATACTGTAGTCAAGAAGGACACTGCCACTATTAAACACTGGGTGTGTGTGGACAGAGCCTGAGGAAATTAACAAGGGCTGTACAGTTTCCCCGACTGGTGACACTGGGGAGCCCTCCTCACCTTCAGGAACGGGAACATTCCTCTCGGAGGACAGCTGTATGGAAAGAGCAGCCTGAAATGAGCTTGGCTTTTGGTAAAGGGCCGGGTCCAACCTATGGTGACCAGGTAGAGAAGAAACTGGAGAAAAATACCCCTACAGTACTTTTCTCCTGACCTCCTGCCAGGGCCACCTGTTTCCTGACCACCTGATGCCTGCACAGGAAGTGTGGTAGCAGAGGAGCACGGCCTGGGCCCGTGTGGGTCAGCCTCTACTCCCATGCTTGGGGTGGGAGTAGAGCAGGGCAGAAAAATGTGGAGAATCCTTCTTGTGGGGTTAATAGAAAATATCTGCCACTCAAATCCTACAATAATAATACAGCTCTAACATTTAAATTATTTGTGAGACGTAACTGTGTCATTTTATGTTTTTTAATCAATGTAGTTCTGTATAACTGCATGAATTTTTTATGGTTGATATTGTTTATTAATAGAACCACATGGTTTTATATGCTAATTATTTATTGCTTTCCTTCCTTTTTTTATATTCCACAACTATTACTGAATATTAGGCTCTGAAAGAGCATGTAGTGCTTAAGAACTCATATTCTGGAACCATATCATCTGGGTGCAAATCCAGTTTTGCCGCTTAAAATTTATGAGACTTTAGACAAGTTATCTCCTTGGGTCCTCATAGGGCCATGTCAGGATTTAATGTAATAAGCGCTTAGAACTTTCCCTGACATACAAATGATACATAAATATTTGTTATCACCATGTGCGTAGACATTTGAAATGCAAAGATCAATAAAAGCTAACGGGGAGTAATTAATAATTATAATAAAATATGTGGACCAATGTAAGTATGCTCTAAGGTTTATAGAATCCCAGAGAAAAAAAGGAAGTAACTGCTTGCAAGCTTAAGGCAAGCATAAAGCTTTTATGGAAGAGGTATAGGTTGACCTTGGGAGATGCATAGAATTTCCTCGGATTTTTAATCATGGGAGAACACCTTCTTTCCAGGCAAAGAACATGTCACGCCTAAGGGCATGTAGGTGTAAAAGGGAACAGCGAGTGTTTCAACATGCCTGACACTTAGGTAGCTTGTAGCAAAGATGATGGGAGACAGGACCTGAGAGACAAGGAAACAATTTGAAGAGAACTGAATAGCTTTTAAATCACTCTGTAGCTGAGCCATACAGAGGTGGAATTAGTGTGTTGAAGTATTCAAGATGAAACTCACTTAAAAATTAACATTGCTATCTTTTCTCTTCCAATACTGGAATCTTCTTTCTTAATTATCCCAGTACCTGGCTCACAGTATTCTCGCTATCATCTCTATTGAGCAGCATGGAATAGTGGAGCAGAGTGTGGTCACTGGAGTCAGGTCGATGTTGAGTAGAATCTCATTTGAGGTATTTCCACATATATGACCTTGGTCAGACTTGCCCAAGCTAATTTTTTCCATCTGTTAAACTAGAAAAACAGTGCCTTGCTCTCAGTGTCCCAATAAGAAATACATGGGGTACCTTCATGAGTTAAAATAGTAATAATAATTAGCAAATCTCCTTCAAATAGTCACTCAGTAATGACAGCTAATATTCTTATGTTCCTGGAAATTGCATCAATGCTTATAATCTTTAGATAGCCCATTCCATTACCTTGCTTACTAGTTTTGTGCCCCTGACATTACTTATCTTATCTTTGATTCCCTAGAAAGCACACACTGAGGCAAAGCTTATGGACTAATATTTTACAGCAGGAAGGAAGAAATGCAATTCCAAGATAGTAAAATGAGTTGAGAGAGAGAGAGAGAGAGGGAGAGAAATAACAAGGAAATAGGAGAATCAAATATAGGGTGCCATGTTACTGAGTGGCCACAGCCTCACGAGAAACACAGCTGTGTAGTGGGTGATGTGGGCCACAGGGACCAGCTGTGCTTCGGGAGCCATGTGTTTTGGGGGAGGAGGTCTTAACAATTTATCTACTGGTTTCCTTCCCATCTCCTGCTACTTGGTGGTCAAAGTTCACCCCTCAGGCATTTAACTCTCTCAACTGCATAGCGGCTCCTTAGGAAAGCTGTTGAGGAAAATCATGCTTCTGGCGATTCTGTGGGGTCAGATATGGTTACTGGAGCTGCTACAGTTTTTGCCACAATGGACAAGATAAAAGTGCCTATACCAATGGTCACTCCATGGCCAAAACTTGCAGGGGCTGGAGACAACTTGTAGTGTTAGGAGAGAAGCCAAAAGAAGTAGTCATGGTTGTCACTTGTACCACATTTCATTCATTAGATGCCAGTTACTAATGCTGACCAATAATCAAAGAGAGGAGAATTTAACTCCACCCCTGAATAGGAGGAACAGTAAAGAATTTGTAGACATGTTTTAAAACCACCACAGAACCAGCTGGGAGCAAGATACAAATATATTGCTTCATTACTCCCAAATACTTTTTGAATTTCACCAAAATAAAGACTCTCACATAACAACCATCTAAATTAAAAAATCAATATTGATATAACACTACCAAATAATTCACAGATCCCATTCAAATTTCTCTATCCAAATATGTCTCTTTTTCCTTCCTTGTCAGGATGCAACCCACGTAACTTCATTTCATTTACTTGTCATGTCGCCTTTATTTCCTTCAATTTGGATGTGTTTCTCAGTTCTCCTTGCCCGTCACCGTCCTGACAGCTTTACAAGTACAAGCCTTTCCTCCGCAGCCTTCCAGCTAACCCAAATCAAGCCATGGAGCGAGGAAGGACAGAGAAGGAAGAATGCTTCATATCTTTTCTCACACTGCTTTTCTTCTTCCTCCTTGGATACCTTTTCTTCCTTACTTTTCCCCAGTTCGCTCAGATAGATAACTCAGAGATATCTCAAAGTCACCAGTTCTGTGAAACCTTGACTTATTTGCTACCTTCCACATCTAAGAGGTCTTTGCTGTGGCTTCTTTGTGCTCTCACTTAAGGATGGAGGCTACATCTTATTTGTTTTTATATTCTTAGTGCTTAGTATTGTTTTTGATACATTGTAGAAACTAAATAAATGTTTTATAAATGGATAATTAATGAATGAAAATTCCTCCACAGGAGCTTGGTGCAGAAGACTTTGGAACCAGACAGACCTAGACTGTGTTATTCACAAATTGTGTGAAATTGGACAAGTTAGTGTCTTAGTCTCTTTGGGCTGTTGTCACAAAAATACCGTAGACCACGTGGCTTATAACCAGCGAACATTGCAGTTTAGAGACTAGAAAGTCCAATATCAAGGCACAGAATGATTCCGGGTCTGGAGAGAGTTCATTTCCTGGTTCAGAGATGGCTATCTTCTCCCTGTGTCCTCACACTGTGGAAGAGACAAGGGGACTTAAGTCCTGTTTTGCAAGGGCATTAATCCCATTCACGAGGGCTCTGCCCTCATTACCTAATAACTTCCCGAAGCGTCACCTCCAAATACCATCACATTCACATTGGGGGTTAAGCCTCATGAAATGAATTGGGGAAGCATATGAATTGAGGGATAGACACAAATATTCCGTCTCTAAAATTACTTCTCTATCAGTTTTCTCCTCTGTAAATGTAGATGACAATAGTTCCTTCATAGGCTAAATGACAATTAAATTACATAGTAAACATTTTAAAATGTTTTTATAGTATCAGGGCAGTGTCAATGCTCAATAAGTGATAGTTGTCATTATCTATAATTGTTCTTTGTACACATCTCTAGTATAGCGCTCATCTGTTGCACATGAGTTATTTGTTCAGATATTAGGCTTGCCTCCTGGATAGGAAAATAAGTGTGAAAGGCAGTTATATACAATAGGTATATGTTTATTTTACTTACTGCATATTGTTGCTTTTCTGTCTGAGAGGGTATTGCAGCTTCAAAATTATACCTTTATTTGCAAACATTTCCTTCATTTTAAGGTATGTTGAATTGAAAGAGCAACATTAAAAATATGGTTTTTAAGTGATAAACACTCTCGATCCTAATCCAACAATGATGGGAAACATTTAAAAATAATATACAGATCTTTAAGAATAAGAAGAGAAAATCCCAGCTGTTATAAGGCTGTAGGGCATCCCTAAAATAAATACGTATAAATGAACATATAAAGTTATAAATAGGATCTAGAGGTAAGCTGAGAATTTCATAAATCAATGCCTCCAAAATAAAGACATTTTCAGGTGAAGAAATATCCACTCTTTCATTCTTTCAAGAGGAGAAGCAATTTCAATAAGTAATAAAATTGTGGAGTCTAGTAACAATATCATTCCACCATCACCTAGCACTTTAATCCCAGTATTCCCTGCTCAACACCCTCCCCACAGCACCTGTAACCTTCTAGAACAAGATGTTTTTTGTTGTTGTTTGTTATTTGTAGACGTATGGAATTCACACTACCAGAGAGCAGAAACCGTTGTTCATTCATTGATTTATCCCACATACCTAGAACATAATCTGGCAATCATAGGTGTTCAAATAAAGAGTTACTGAATAAATTAAATGGCTGAATGATGCTGTAAACTAAATGAAATTGATTCAACTACAAAGAGATGTGTTAAAATTCCTACCTCAATAGGAAAATAATTTTAGAGGAGATAGAAATGGTAGTCAGATATGTACCTCAAAATTATACCACATTGAGCCAGCTTTTTTTGGGGGGGGCAAGTTCTAACACCCAAGGATCCAAATTTTCTTGTTATAAAACCTAGCTTGAAGACTAGTGAAAGTTAGAAAATCACTCATCTTGTCCCTTGATATTAAATCTGAATAAGACCAGTGCAAACACAGAATGTATAGACCAATGTTACTGCAACATAAACAAAAATGAAATACCGGTAGCTTTGGTGCCCTCAGTTTTCCAAAATGAGAGAAATACCCTTATTGTTCCCTACAGATCAGTTCATCAGATCAGGTTCAAAAAAGTAGCAAAGGGAAAAAAGTAACATTGGATAACATTTTTATATTTTGCTCTGAAATATCTCAACTGTAGAGAGTATTCATGTAGTAACTAAACTGGATGTGTGGATCCCAAATGCCTGAAAACCTTGGGAACTGACTTTAACCTATTTTTACAGAAATTGAAAAAGAAAGCTGTGGCGATCCTGGTACACCTCTATATGGAATTCGAGAAGGCGATGGATTTTCTAATCGTGATGTTTTAAGGTTCGAATGCCAGTTTGGGTTTGAATTAATTGGAGAAAAATCCATTGTTTGTCAAGAGAATAACCAATGGTCTGCAAACATACCCATCTGTATCTGTGAGTACCAAATGCTTTGCTTCCAGAGAGCATATGTTACCCTGTCCTTGCATATAATTGCTTTTGTAATTAATTGCAAAGAGCTGGAACCGTGTAATTATTTTTGAATGAGTAGCACTTTGTGATACTATCTTTAACAAGTGTGCTTATGCCAAATTATAAATTTTATTACAGATTTAAATAAAGTTAACATAGTTCACTTGTTAATTGCAAACTATATATTACATGTGTTCTCGTAACACTTTATTGGTGGCATTTTATACTTTATAGATAGCATACTTTTATGGAAATTATACATCTGAGCTAATTCTAATAGACTCATTTATTTCAATAAGATAGTATATGCTTATGTGCAATCAAAAACACTTAAAATATTTAAAACATATTCTATGCATGATGCTTTAACTTAGTTTTGCTTGCAGTTGCTCACTCTAATGCATACTTAAATGCCATTTATTTATATTGCACAGAGTAAAATTCATCAGTGTTTATGAAATACACTGTACTTGTATTAAAAATGTATTTCTTCAAATACATTTTATTTTAACTGCAACAAAATATAATTTATGTTATATACTGAGGCACATTTAGTTTTAATTAAATACAACTTTCACTACCAATAAATACAACTTGCCAGGTATGATTGCAATATTGAAAAATTTGAATTTTTGTTTTGAATATTCACAAGTGAAAACGTATAAGTCAAAAATCATGAGTGTAAAACTAATTTTCTGGTTTTTAAATATAAGAATTTCCATCTATATCCAACTTGCAATCATAATGCTTTTCATTTGTGAAATCATATATTTCCTGCAAAGACAGTAGCACAAACCTCACTTCGATATTTTCCTGGTTTTAAAAAATACTGACATTTTTCAAGACCTACATTTTATCTGAATTACACTACATGCTGCAAAATACATTTTCCACTATTGAAAATGTATTTTGCTGGTGGCAGGTGGAGATGCTGACCGGCTAGTTTCCTTGTTTTCCCACTGTCAGCCATCCATGGTGGCTGTTACGCAAGCTAAGTCATCTCCTCGTCCGGGTTATGGGCCATCGGAGCATCCATGACCATGGCGGGAATGAAACTCGTCAACCCACTGCTCTTATTCCCACTTCTGTGAATGGTCACACAGTGTATTTCGTCTTCAATTATTTCATGAGCGTTATTACTTTCTATGAAATCTCTAAATATTTCTCTACCAGTATTTTTAAGCACAGGAACAAAAACTTTGTGCCTGTAATGAAAACCTAAGTGTCTAAATAAATTGCTGCTATTGCTCCAGTTATACTTTTGTGCACATTTAGACATATAGTCATCCAAAATATTACTTGTTTTTTCTAATACAGAAAAATGGTAATTTTTATTTTCTGTCTTATATGATAATTTAAATTGTTATTATTTTTTCAAACTGTAATTGATTATCTAACTGTAGAATATGGCAAGATAAGGTGAAGTATGACTTTTGAACATTTATTGTATTTTATAATCTTATTTTTAACAGTTCCTTGCCTCTCTAACTTTACTGCACCGATGGGAACCGTCCTTTCTCCTGACTATCCAGAAGGGTACGGAAATAACTTAAACTGCATCTGGACAATAATCTCCGATCCCGGGAGTCGCATACACCTTTCGTTTAATGACTTTGACCTGGAATCTCAGTTTGACTTCCTCGCTGTTAAAGATGGGGACTCTCCAGACTCCCCGATTCTTGGAACCTTCACTGGGGCTGAAGTGCCTTCCCATCTGACTAGTAATAGTCATATACTGCGGTTGGAATTTCAAGCTGACCACTCAATGTCAGGACGTGGCTTTAACATAACTTATAACAGTAAGTGTATTTTTTCCACTTAACATGTTTCTACAAAGTAGAACTAGAAAGGAATTCTGGAAAGTAGCTCTCTTGTTCCATAGAGAAGGAAACTGGAACAAGTAATACACATAATTGTGCCAGGGATTGTCACTTGGTCCTTGATTGCCAACCATATTTTACTCCCTATTGCATCATTTCTCTTTGTTTGTGAGAGGCCTGATATTAAGGATGTATATTTAAGATAGCATTATTATATCAGCCAATATATTAGCTTATTTTATTAAATCTTGTAAGCATAACCTGGAACCTACTATATAGTACATGCTTTGCTCTGCCTTTATGCAAAGATAAAAGGGAGATAGAACTTTCCTTCAAGATATTCATAAACCAAGAGGAGACTGTAACAAATAATAACAGCACAGAGTTATAATTCCAAAGACAAATCCATAAGGCTAAGGAAGTATCACAAAGAAGGAATTTATTAATTTAAGGACAGTAGGCCACTGAGCTGATTTAGCGAAGCTACCAAGAGGGGAGAATCCCTTAGCAATTAAGAAGATCAGCTCCAAAGCCAAACTATGCAGCTTCAGGTTTGGCTTTGCTACATTTTTTAGGTTAAATGACATAGCCTCAGTGTCCTCATCAGTAAAACCATACTGGGTTTCTGTACTGAGTAAAATAGGTGATGCATATAAATAATTTAGCATAGAGTATATGGTACCTAATAAATGCTCAGAAGACATCAGCTATTATTGTTTAGTTGGCTTTTGGACTATTACCTTGACGTTTGATAGTATATTATTGTGCTTGTTATATTGCTCTAGATTTGAGATGTCTTTGATGTTACTTAGCTATTGTCTATCACTCATATACTGGTATTTCAAAAGAATGAATATGATTTTTTCTGAAAAAATGGCATCAATATTACCAAAATATAATTTACATAAAGAAAAAATAATCTTAGTAAGTTAATATGCTTAGATACTAATGCTTCTGTTTGTAAAGGTTTTACCTGCAGCCATAGATTAGTAGTGATTTTTATTGTTTTTCCTTGAAACTTCCACAATGTTGGATATTGACCAACTTGACAAGTTAATATTTGCGTCATATAACAATAGGATTTAGTTTTCTACTCTTTAAAAGAGAATTGCACCCCTCCCACATCTCTGTCTGTTCAATGCTGAGCTTTAGCAATTAGTAATAAAACACAGTTATTGTCTTTTCAAAGTATCACTAGTGGTGAATACTGTCACTAATGTGTCAACATGTAATTGCTCATCATTAAAGCTAAATTGTCTGTGACATGTCATAGAGACCTGCTGTTTAAAATGGTTGCTTTATCTGAAAGTTCTTTTTGAAACACTTTATATATATAAAGATATATGCATATATGCACATATCTATTTCCAATATTTATTTTGTATTAAATGCATAATTTTGACTTTAATGTTTTGCTACCTTTGGGTATTATGGAAATATGCCTCCTTGTTCCTTGTTTCATTGATCTAGTAGTTACTTAAGCTTAGTTCATCATATGTAAATTCCTATATTTAATGCTTACTAGTGAAATTCTTATTTTTATTATTTTTTTGCTGAAAAAATCTATCAGGAATTTTGTATAGGAGCAACTAGGCTTAATCACAGTTGGATTTAAGAACAGAAAACAATGGTTAGCTATGTGTACTTACAAATTCATTTTATATATTTTAGAATTCATTTTAATATATTTTATACTGTTTAACTTAAAAATATTTAGACCTTGACTGTAAATCAACATCAAATCCTTATAAAAAAAAAAGTTGAGAAAAGAAAAAAAAGAGAATCAATAATGTAATTATATAATTTATGGACACTATCAAAGTGAGGATTAGTGAGAATATTTAAAATACTTGCATGTACTTATTCAGTATGAATATAATAATGTTCAATTGTAAATCCCTAATAAAATGGTTTACAAATTTAGACTTTGCTGTTTTAAATATTCTTCCATTTATACTATACTAATTTAAAAATTTAAAATACATATTAAGTCATTTTGATGAATAAGGAAAAAATTATAGGGCTCATGGAGTCTATAGTCTCTGAAAAATTCAGAAAAACGCAACACCACTCCTCTTCTGCTCTTGCGGGGACTGTGCTAAGATACACACCGTGGGAGACAAAAGGCTCTGCACTCAAGAACTCACATTCCCATGGGAAACATGAGACAAATAGCCCAAGATACAATACGTTGTTAAGAAAAAATGAAAAGCCAGACCAGGAGATACATTTCAATCCATCTCTATGCTCTGAGGGAAGCTATTTAACTTTTTTCTGTATCTCACAAAGTGATGATACTTTGCTCATCAGGCTGTTCTAAATGTTAAACCAGATAATAGCATTTCTAAAGCTTCTATCACAGTGCCTACAACCTAGTAATTGCAAAAGAGTTATCTCTCTTCCCTTTCCTAGCTGGCAGAAAGTAGGTGACATATGGAAAATTATAAAGAAATAGTAAGACCTTCATGCTAGATGGAAACACTTTACTTTAATTCCCAAAATGAGACCAGTTCTTTATTCCAAACAGTGCATCATAAGACAAGTTTGCAATGGTGTATGTTAACCTGCTCTGTATTCACATTAATTGGAATTCTGACTAACTTTTACTGAAAATTTTTGCATAGACTAAGCCTAATACTGTCCAGAAATAAGCAGAAAAAGTTCTATTTAGATATTTTGTAAAATTCACATTCTAAAACAATCACACCAATTACACATCGTGGCAAATAGGTATGGGCAGAAGAGAGCCTCCATTTTTTTTTTAAATAAAGACTTTTCTAGAAATAAACATAACTCTTTTAAAAAATCTTGTTTTCTCAAATACACAAGTGCTTCTCTCACACTGTTTGCACGTTTTTCTTTTCCCTCCTCAAGCATTTGGACACAATGAGTGTCCTGACCCGGGCACACCAATCAATGCACGGCGGTTCGGGGACAACTTCCAATTAGGAAGCTCGATTTCAGTTATTTGTGAAGAAGGATTTATTAAAACCCAGGGAACAGAAACAATTACATGTATTCTTATGGACGGAAAAGTGATGTGGAGTGGACCAATTCCAAAATGTGGAGGTAAGCAGGAAGGCCAGTGAAAAAACCTAACCCCGTCATCTTTATGCCCCAGAAACCACAGCAGGAAATGCACTGTTCTACCAGAACCATTGTGATCTTTTTCTTGAAATACTAGTTTTATACATTAGACGTATGCTGTTTAAAAAATTACACTTTTAATTTTCCATGTTAAAATAATTTTAGTAACCATTTAGAAGTTTTCTTTAAAAAGAGCTCTTATGAAAAGACATACATTAAAAAATGGCAAATATTGATTGCATGTTCGCATTCTCTTTAGTAAACCTTATAGGTAGAGTTCATTGTGCTTTATAGTTTCTGTTCACATTTTTCTGGCATTTTAACCATTGGTGGTATGAACATTTAATTATCAAAAGTGTGTTCACTATTATTAATTACCATAAATAAATTGTGCTGAAGCAGCCATTATTTAAAATGTATACTTTTTATAGTCACAGTTTGCTATTTAAAAAAAAATTTGATTGCCCTAATAAATGTGGTCAAGAAAATTCAGGACAATATATGTTATGCATAAATGTGTAGTATTCATATATATTCTTTGGAAGTATATAACTTTGAATATATGCATACATATAAATCATAAGTTGTATTGGTAAGAAGGAAGGATGATCATAGTTAAAAATAAAATACAACAGATATATAGTGTATCGGTTTAGAATCTATAGGTCTGCGGGTGGCCACTTTGTTTAGAAAGATCCTGGTGGGAATTAACATTGTGAAATTCTACTGTTTTCCTTCCAATCTTGTACCTAAAGTTACAAATCTATTTTCTTAAGATATTGAAGAGCTTTTACTAAGAAATTGATGAACTACAACTAAGAAACACCCTTTAATAAATCACCGTGTAATGATTAGGTGATCATTTTTTAATGGTTTCTTCTTTTTCTTGCTTTCCACATTTTTATTCTCACCTGTGCCCACACTAAAAATGGAATATTTGTTTTCTCAATTTCTAGCTGATAAATTGAGAACATTTAATATATAATATTCATAAGTACAGAAGACTTAATTGAGCAATACAGACATTGCCTGTAAATGCTGAATTTCATTGAACGAATGTATTCACAATGTTTCATGATGAAGTAACCCAGACCATGCAATTGTTGTTTTCCTATCAGCCCCTTCAGTTACCTCTCTCCATTTCTAATGCCTTTCCCGTTTGTAATATCAGGGGTGCCAAACAAGATGACTTCGCTGTTCGTTTCCAAACCTCCAATGTCCCAGGCGTTACCCCTGATCATGGTTATGACTATGCTATTATGTTTTAAATATATAATGGATTTGCACAGTAAAAAGGGAAAAATGGAAAGTGATGTTTCATTCTTTCCAATATACTTTGCCTCTGAGCTCATTCATTTTTTCCTCACAGTTCCTGCCCCAGAGTTGAGGAATAAGTCAGGAAAGTGTACATTAGTATTTGAAGCAAAAGTAGGAGATGGGAGAAGTGTTTCAGATGGAAGGGATAGCATGGGTTTTGTGTGACTAGAGTGGAGGACAGCAGTTTGACGAATAACCAGTGGGGTCTGGAGCATGACATTCTTTAACAGTGCTAAGCAAATTCACAATTATCCTGTAGCCAGCGGGAAGTGACGTGATCTGAGTCACTCTGTCCTCTGCACTGGGAGTTGTGTGCAGTCCAGATGGATAGACACAGAGGCCACCTCCCGGGAACTATGGAAACTTGTTGGATCCTCACTTGCCTAATTTGAGTGTTGGTTGGGAAGCTACTCGGTGTCTAGCTGCATGGAGAGGTAAAAATAATGAGGTCGATGTCGACAAATCATTTTATGAATTGCTGCTTAATGTGAAAGAGCAATTTCAGTGATATTTTTCACTGTGAAAAATTAATGGCATAGAACTTTAAAAAACGAGAAAAGCAAAATATTCAGAACTCTCATTTGGCACAGGCCAACAGGCCTCCCCACACCAGAGAGAACTTTATGAAAGTTTCCAAAGGAGAAAAATATTTTTGTACTGCACACCTGAGTGAAGTTGTGTGCAGATGGCTCACCCACCAAGTTCTAGATCCAACAACAGGGTGGGGACATCACTCGGGATAAGGTTGGAGCCAGAAAAGGCAGAGTCATAGTGGGCTGGATGCACTCCTACATGGTGCTCGCCTGGTTACCTGCCATGTCCCAGGCCATGTTTTGAGCCAATTTCCACCCAATAAAGGAGACTACTATCAACTCCTATATAACTAAGGGGATTTCACTTCAATTCTAACATAGGTTAATAAGATTTCCTTTAGTTTTGCCTCAATTCTACTTAGGTACAAAACACAAAAGCTTGAGAATAGCTGAGGAAAACTCCTTTTTCCCTGTTTTCTTTTTTTTAATTATTACCCCCACCCACCCTTCACCATTCCTCAAGTGGCCACACAGCCATCCTCACTTCCATAAAGAACTTTCTGGGAGCCCTCTCTGCATGTCTTCTTGGTTCTTCAGGACCCATATTTTGACAGAAAAGTTTTGCTTATTATTTATTATAGTCTATTTTAGAGCATTATCACTGCCTCTCATAATATGCTTACTCTTTTAGCTAAAACTTTTTTATTATCATATTGAATATCTTATAGAGATATAAGATACATACATTGAAATACATACATGTTTATATGTTTTGATTAATGCAAATACATTTCTATTTGCACTTTATTATTTTTAGACAAAATACTCCAAAATCAAATGCATCATTAATAGTTGCTTATGTGTATGGGTTGCTGTGTGTTAAAATTAGAAAGTTATTTGTTTTAATCAGAATTTATAGGTCAAGGGAAGTCAGTATAAAATGTTTTGATAAGAAAATCCACTCAACCCACTCAAAGATTGCCCTTTCCCTCCAGTTCCCCTCTACCTCAATTGTCTAGAAGTTTAGACATTGCCAAATTAGCGACTCACCCTCGTCAACCAATCTTCAACTCTAAAGCTATGGTAAATCTTTGAAAAAAGTGAAAGGAAACTTTATTTGCCCCAGTCCTTGGATAAGAATTGTTCATCAAAAGGGAGAAGTGAGATCATATTTGTTGCAGTTTTAGGGTCCCACAGAGACTCACTTCCGATAGCTTAAATACAATTGAGAAGAACTGACTTATATAATTTATTCACTGACCTGAAGTTCAGCATTGATGTGTAACTAAGGAAAGATTCAGGCTGTCTTTGTGAAAACTTTAATCTATTTCTTTAGAATGGGTCGATCAAATGTCCTCATGAGGAAGAAAGATTCGATGCTTCTAAAGTCTTATTATATTTCGGTGCTGCTAATGGAAAACAAAATACATGAATCACTATATTCAGCATCGACATCATTCACTTTGAATTCCATGGTCACCCTAACTCCACTGAGTGACAATCAGTGACTCCTCTCGTGCTCGGACTGTAGCCTAAATAAAACTGGCTTTCCCTCCAGCCGGTCTCTGCATGGTGTCTCCTTCAAAGACACATCCTAAAGCAGTGAAGAATGGCATAGATGGTTATCACAGATACACCTGCTGTAGGGATTCTCATGAGGTACCCCCCAGAACGTTTCCTAAAAATCTTCTCCACCACAGTGTCTCACTCATAGCAGCTGCATAAATACTCTCCCTTTCTTGCCCGGTGGTCCCTTCATGAACCTCCTCCATTGCATTCATTTAGTTTTTTCTGTTCCACACAGCCCTTGTGCCCTGCCATGCACCTGTGAGCCTCCTCACTAAATTCAGCCCTTTGAAGAGTGAGGTTTTCTCATGAGAATCTTCTGCCTTGGACTTCCTTCTTTCCATACCCTTTTTCTTTCTCAAAATATGGACAGAATTACTTTGCAGCCCCTGAGGGCACTGCCAGCCTCACCCAGCTTGTGTTTTTGTAAGTCCCTTCCACCAGCCTAGGTTCTAGGAAATTTGGAAATGTGGAAAAGGAGCATGGTTTAACTGCATTTAAATTTACTTCTCTTTTTACCTGTATATGTGTGTGTGCCTATATCTCCTGAAATGTGAGTAAAATGGTGCTTTCACTTTGCTCTTTTTGTCAAGGGAGTACTGGGCAACTAGATTTCCTTTACTGCACTTAGCAATGCAAACTGAGCCACACCTGACCCTCAAATCCTGGAATCTTTTTCTCACTGAGAAAAATCCCAGATGCCTTCTAGTCACGGGAAGTTTCCTTGTGACCAGCACTGCTATATAGAAGGCAAATTTTTAGGTGAAACATGTGACCCAGTCCTGAGTGGTTTCCTTACTGGGCTTTGGGAAACACAATTTTCTGTCACCTGTATTTTGCCTGGCCGAGGGCCAATCCTAAAGGCTGAAACACGCCTGCCTTATCATCCAACCGCAAATGATCATTGCTAGGCCTTGTTTTGTCATTGTCTCTTTTTACCATTTGTAGATTAAAATCTATGTTGTTTGAGGCCTTCTTTCTTAACTATAGCCACAGCTGAATCACTGTCCTCCACTCTGAATTGCTTCACCAGATTGATGGTGTGGGGCTGGAGTCTGGTTATTTTGGTGAATTTGCTGGAAGTCCACTCTGCCATGAACTTCTTACAGGTGTTTCTGATCCTTGCATCAGTTCATACACCTACCCAGAACATTCTGTTCCAACACTAGGTCTCCACCCAAATTTATTGAATATTTATTTTTTCCAACGTGGTAAAGCTGAGTTTCATTAGATAGAGGTTTGGATGGCTCTGAGTCCAAAAGTAACACCAGATACCCAGGGCTGTAGAGTAGCAGTCATGACCACACAGGCCTACATTAGCAGGTCAGTAGCAGAAATGAATTAGATGGGCTGAGCAAAACAGACCACCCTCCTAAGTGTGAGGTGTGATGTCTCACTTTGCATAGACACATGGTTACAGATAGACATTTCTCTATTTAACAGTAACAATAATTAATAATATAAAAATAATGCCATTGACAAGAGACAATAGTGTTCCTGTTAGCACATATAGTCCCTCCATGCACAGGAGGAAAGGGCATCTCATAAGAGGGAAATGGTTCGAATTACTGATTGTGAAGGTCACTTTCATGGGAAATCCAGCAGCAGTGACCAATCCCTTGGGAAGTGTGATACCCAAAGGAGTAGATAAGAGGCCATCCACTCTTTCCCTTTAGAGAAGACATCTCAATATTCCAAAAACTTGGTTGTCCTTTGCACTTACATAAAAAAACATTTTCCAGATAGTTATTTCATGAAAAAGTGTGAAGTCTCTCCTCTTTGTGAATTTGTGTAATGCTGCTCAAGTCTGACCCTCCAGCTCCTAGAGTCTGGCTAGCCCACTTCATCCTTAACTCTGCATTCTCCCCCGATATCATTTCAGTCTCCAAGTAAGTTTCTGCAGTGTCCTTTTGGGTTTGCATTTATATTCTGCTCCTGTCTGCTCCTTTCTTTCCACCACTTGGCAATACATTTTTTTCCCAATAATATAGCTGCTAATGTGGCTCAATTGACTAGCATGATTTGATTCAGGCAGACTCAGAAATTAGTTATTCAAGAAGCATTCATAAATAATGGAGATTTTTACTTTGTTTTTCCTTAGAGTTCAGATGGAAAAAGTTTTGTATAGTGCATTAAACAGAAAGTTTCCCAGATATCTTCCTAAGCCATCTCTTCCCCCTTCTTCTGACCAAGATAGCTGTTAGTGTAAAAATTATCTTCCTCCTCCTCATCATCTTTCTCTCTTATGCTTGCACACATAATTCTATTATTGCGAAGCTAGTCTTCTCTCTCTTCTTCTTTTCCCTTTCTCTGCTCCATGTTCTTATTCACGTTTATTCAGACCCTCTCCTCCATCCTGAATCTACCGAATCCACTGACCTCTGCTCCCAGGAAAGATTAGTTCATCTCATTTTAATAGTTTGCAATTAAGTTTCTGTCTTCTTGGAAGCTTGGTGAATACAATCTTCTACCTCATTATATGGAATTATACACTCCTTAAAAAAAAGGAGAGATCAAGTTTTTGACATATCTTTTCAAGCTACCCTCTAAGCTGCATTTCTACATTATAAATAGCTGCTTCTGTATTTGCCAGTAAAAAATCAACCACTGAATCCCAAAAGAACTTTAAAGAGATACTACGCCATGAGGCTCAGATTAAAACATGAAAGGTTTCTTCTTCCTAGGTGTGATTTAAAAAGCAAGACTGTTGGACACACATTAAATCTTCTATCTCTGTTTCAGTCACAAAAGGAACTATTCCTATGTATGAGGATTTATTATTTATTGGTGAATGCCATTTTTTAAAGTGCTACTACTAAACTGCACTCATATAGACTGGAAGATGAAAAGGATTTATTTGCAGAACACAAATGAGAGTTGGGTTAAAATGCATCTATCATTTTGTTGTAAAATCTGAAATGCCTGCCATTTACCTTTTTTAAATGAAATGTCTCTTGATAGCTTTAAGTTATAACGTTATTCAACTGTTCACAGAAAAATTTTAAACAGGTCCAGAAAATTAAACTTTCTTTCATTTCACTTTATTAAGTATACTACCCAGGCTCATTTATCCTCTCTTCCTGGTTTCTTCTCATCTCTGCGACCTCTGTTGTTCTGAATTCCAGAGCCAGATCCTAGATGTTTTTTCTTCTCTATTTCCACTTTCTTCATTGGTAATTTTCATCCAGGCTTCAACTTTAATTACCAGCCATGTGCCGATGTCTCTCAAATGTGTATCTCCAGCCTAGTTCTCTGCCCTGAAGTCTAGACTCATATACTCAGCTGCCTACTCAATATGCCACTTACATGTTTAATAAGCCCCTCAGACTTAACTTGTCAGAAACCAATCTGATCTCCACTAGTCGCTCCAAACAGGCCACTGTCACAGGCTTTCTCCATCATCATTAATAGCACTCCATTTTCCAGTCATTCAGCCCAACACTCCCGAAGTAATTCCTGACTCCTTTCTTTTTTATCACATCCATACACGATCTATTAGAAAAATCCATTAGCTCTATCTCTGGAATAGATTGAAAGCCCATCTGCTTTTATACTTCCTCCATTGCTGACGTCCTGGTGCCAGCAGTCTCTAGTCTAGATTTCTGCAGTGGCTTTCTGACTGGTCTCCCTGCTTCTGCCCTTGCTGCTCTTCAGTTCTATAGAAATGGCTTGTTGTTCAGTTTACCTGGGCCCACAGATTAGTTTCTTCTTAGCCACCTCTTCTCTGGGACTCAGAGACTCTGATGCATATTTACTATTCATGTCTCTCCTTTTTACTTGGTTCTTTGTCTTTCATCCTTTCTGAACTATATCCAGTGCTGTCCTCTTTGATCTAAAGCAATCCCCTCAACAAAACTGGAAATGGAATATTGGCCTTCTGAATTACATGGCCATGTACTTGAATATAATTAGGACATAATACATTCACTGGTCTGCTTTATAGATATAGAGGATTACATTTAATGAAATACATCGGAAGAGTTGGGTGAATGCTATTGGCTCAAAGCTGTTGATTTAATTAAGATGCTGAGTTAACACTAATTAAAGGAAAGTTGTCCCTTCCTTGTAGAGACATAATGTTTGTATATTGTTATACTGTAATGTCCCTGACAAGAAACATAATGGGAGCAAAGTGCATAACAAGGTGTTGAGGCAAACTTTCCAGTTGCTTTTGAATTGACAACTTAGACCTCCTCCAAAAATTTGAGGTCCAGATACCCCTTGCGTGTCTATTAAGTGGGTCCTAACTGACTCAACTCTCTAAATCATAACCTCAGACATCTGATTCCTAATTTATATAAGCAGCAAGAGTAACTGAGATTCAGATCTATATTATTATGTATGTGCACATTTACTATGCATGTACGCATGTATGTATGTATCCATCTGTAATTGTTGAAGTCAAAAGCTCTTCAGGTTGTGATTTACCTCCCAACAGGAAGGAGGATGCTATTCTCCTTCTCTTCATGCCAAGTTGAGGAGAAAGGCTCTAAAAGAGCCCCTCATGGAGAATGGAGTTGCCTGGGAGAAAATGAAACTAGAATCCATACATGGGTATCTGATTATACAGTGTACTTGCTGACCTGCTTCTATGCCCATTGAGCAAGTGAAAGAAAATTGATGAAAGCTGGCAGATTGAAGAGAGGGAAAGCTGTCTAGCTTAAACAATTTGGCCAGTCAGTGATGTGAGTTTCCTATGCATGAAAAGATTACCAAAGACGGTGGCCTGGGCTTGGCCCCCAACCCGACAGCCACAGACCTGCAGTGTCCTGCCAAGGGTGGAGCAGAGAGGTGACTAGAAATGGTTGAACTTCTCCTATATGAGAACAACCCTTTTCTACATCTGACAAATGGAAGACATCAGAGACCAGTCATGGTTAGTAAGGGAAACAACAACTAGGGAATATTTACAGCACAGTCTTCCACATCCCAGCCCTAATACACCGCAGGGAAAATGACCTAAAAATCAGGAGAAGGGATAAGATGAGAATAAGGAGGCTATGTGTTTTCTACTCCAAGTGCTGAAATGAGTGGATGAGTGAATCAGCTAGTGCTGGTCCTCCAACAACATCCATCTGTCCATCCTCCAAGTCTCTCTGGCTATTACTCACAGATGCATTTGTGTGGGTGGGTGGAGGGAATAAGGTAAGAATTTTCAGTTGGACTGGACCAAAATTTTTAATACACAAAGTAATGAGAAAATTAGAGGGTCTACCCAACATTTTTTTAAAAAGAGATTTGTCAGGGAATGTTCAAAGACAGTAATCAGGGGGAAAGAAAAGAAACTAATATCTGTTTTTGTTCCACCAATTTCAGAATATTCCATAAAATGCTCACTTGAGCAAGAACTTCCCTGCCCTTGGCAGAGAACTCTCTGCATAACTATGGTTTATGCTCCTTTCTGCTCCCTAATGTGATATCTGCTAGAATTCCTTGAGCGAATAGGAAGGGACTGAAGTCCCTGCAGGACTGTTTGAGGGATGTCTGGACTTGCATTCCTGATGAACTTTCCCTTTGAGTATAAGGGGTTTTCTCTTGAATCTCAATTAGCCTCAAAGGAAAGAAAATGTTTCTCATTCACAGATATTGCATTCTCTTCAGAGAGCATTCCTTTGAGGGAGCAGTTAGAGTAACAATCTGACGTTACTTAGTAACAATAAATTCTGATCAGAATGTATTTATAGTTCTCATAGAGAGAATATGTGTTCACACGTTTACATATTTATATTATTTATACCTATTTATATATAGGTATACATACTTATACCTAACAATAATGCCCTCTTTTAGTTACATATCTAGGTAGTATTAAATCCCAGGTCTTCTAGAGGACGAATGTAGGGGAAACTCATTTAGTAGCAATCTGCAGGGTTTTGCTGCTGATCTCCTTGGAGCTGGGGATGGGCGAAGGCAGGAAGAGTTTGTGGAAATGGAAAGAGGTGCAGAGCTGTGATTGCTTCTCTGCCATCCTGGACCTTTAATGACTGTGTTTCTGGTTTCCTCTTTTTATTCTAAATACAGACCCAATTTGTTTCCCACACTTTCTTTCTTTTTTTTAAGAAGTTCTTTTATTGTTGTTAAGTACAGTTGTCTCCATTTCCCCCCACCACTCCCCCCTGCCCCACCAATCCCCACCTCACACCCACAATCCTCCCCCAACCATTTGTCCTTTATACATATGCCTTGACCCTTGACCACTCTTCCTCTTTTTTCCCCTGTTATCCAACTCCCTCTCCCCTCTGGTTACTGTCAGTTTGTTCTCTATTTAAATGTCTCTGGTTATATTTTGCTTGCTTTTTTTTTGTTTTCTTGATTAGGTTCTACTTATAGGTGAGATCATATGGTATTTGTCTTTCAACACCTGGCTTATTTCACTTAGCATAATGCTCTCCAGTTCTATCCATACTGTCACTAAGGGTAGGAGCTCCTTTTTCTTCCTGCTGTGAGTATTCCACTGTGTAAATGTACTGTAGTTTTTGATCCATTCATTTACTGAAGGGCACTTAGGCTGTGTCCGACACTTGGTTATTGTAAATTGTGCTGCTATGAACATTGAGGTGCATAGGTTCTTTTGAATTGATGTTTCAGCTTTCTTAGGATATAATCCCAGCAGTGGAATTGCCAGGTCAAAAGTCAGTTCCATTTTTAGTTTTTTAAGGAAATTCCATACTGTTTTCCACAGCAGCTGCACCAGTCTGCATTCCCACCGATAGTGTGCTAGGGTTCCCTTTTCTCCACATTCTGTCCAGCACTTGTCTGTTGATTTGTTTATGATGGCCATTCTGACCAGGGTGAAGTGGTATCTCATTATGGTTTTAATTTTCATCTCTCTGATGGCTAGTGATGCTGAGCATCCTTTCATATGTCTCTGGGCCCTCTGTATGCCCTCCTTGGAGAAGTGTCTGTTCAGTTCCTTTGCCCATTTTTAAATTGGAATGTTTGTCTTCCTGGTGTGGAGTCATTTGTCTACTTTATATATGCTGGAGATCAAATCCTTGTCCGAGATATCATTGGCAAATATATTTTCCCATACGGTTGGTTCCTTTTTCATTTTGTTGATGTTTTCTTTAGCTGTGCAGATGCTTTTTAATTTGATGAGGGCCCATTTGTTTATTCTCTCCTTTATGTCCCTTATTCTAAGGGACATATCAGTGAAAATATTGCTGCAGGGAACATCTGAAATTTTCCTGCCTATGTTCTCCTCTAGGACTTTTATGGTGTTACAATTTATACTTAAGTCTTTTATTCTTCTTTCTTTCTTTGAAACATCATCCAGTGTGTTGAGATTAGAGACAGTTGGTGATTAATTACCATACCTATAACCATAAAACAAGTTTTAAAAAAGTAAGGAAATGGAACCATCATTGTTGATAATCCATAATGTGGCATCTAGATTTCATGATGCACAGCTCCACAGAAAGGCTATCTGAGATCAAATGTTAGAATGCTCACTTCTAAAATTCATGTATAGCAAAACCCCTGGCATCAAAACCCAGCTCTTGCAGTGCCCAGCTCCCTCCCGAGCAACTAAATGCCACTTCTCAGATGCCAGAGCTCTTATGCTGTGGAACACTAGAATTCCTTAGCGTTTTTATTCAAGAGAATTTTATCTGAATATAGTCTGTAGCACTTCTGACTCTTTCATACAGGTCTTACAACACCTGGGTATTTTGAGTTTGTCCATTCTACTTAAAGTGGAACAAAAATGAATCAGCACTCCAATACGAATTATTTATAACTGACTTTCTTCAGGCCTTAGACAAACGACTAGATGAATAAACTATGTCTACTTTATATCTATCATTCATGCTCTGTTTTCATTGCTAATAAATAAAGGGGGGATTAGAGGTAAAAATCTTCATTTCACTAATAGATCCAAGTCACCTCTTTACCCCAGAAACCTAATAGAATATTTAAGAGCATCTGGGAGCTACAAGACAGCCAAATCCTCTTAGATTTTGTCAGTGTGGACTGTGGGACAACAGCAATAAAATGACCTAAGTTATTTGGGTAGGGTGAGGATCTTGTTAACAATTTAGATTTCTGGGCCCCACCTTATACAAGGAGGGTACCCCCCCCACAAGGAATTATCTTCTGGAGGGTGGGTCCCTTGTAGTACAAGCTTCCCCTGCTAGGTGAGTGTTCTAGGAACCCATCTGTATCAGTGTGCTAGCTGGTGATGCTGTGAGAGACTGTCTTTAGCTTCAGTGAAGTTTTTGAAGACTCTCTCAATGAGTGTGCCCATTTCATGATGGGTGATTTATGAGCACACCTGCCCACACCGTTGCACTGCATGTTGAGTGGTTTTTGACCAAAACAGCATGGTCCTCATGCCCCACCCTTCCTATTCACCGAGCCTTACCCCAAGGGACTTTTTTTGTTTACTTGGATGAGAAAAGTCCTCAAAGATAAAAGCTTTGCTGGTGTTGAAGAGGTAAAACAAAAAATAGCAGAAGCACTAAAAGGCATCAAAATCTATGAGTTCAAAAACTGTCTTGAGCAGTGGAAAAAATAATCTAGGTAACTGTATTGCATCAAATGGAGAGTACTTTGAAGGTGACTGAAGTTTAAACTTGTAAGAGTAAATACACAATTTTTTGTAATTAAATTCCATTTTTTGGGTCTCTCCTCATTTATACTAGAAATACCTTATGGAAATCAGCCTTTTAACAAGTCCCCTAGATACCCACCAAGGTCTGAAGGTCTTCAAAAGCAATAACCACTGCATAAAACCAAAATGTTCTCTCCTCAGTCCTCCACTATCAGCATCAGAAACAAAAAGTATGTGACTCCCTCTCATATACATTAGTACTTCTTACTCCCTATTATTGCTCTTTCTGTCTCCCACACCCAATCTTCTTGTTTCTGATCAAGCATGCTAGTTACATTGCACGTTAGCTGTGCCTGTCTTTCTTGTAGATTTGTGTCTCTTGAGGACAGATAAAATGTCATACAGATTTTTTTCAATTTTAGCCCTTAGCATAGTATCTTATACATATACAGAAACTAACTGGATGCTTTTTGAATTAATGAATACATGATATTGACTGTCAACTCTAATTGAAATAAATAAATACATTAATAATTAATAATGGGTAAGCACTTAAAACGGGGTGATTGGAATCACAGATTTATATTAAAATCTTTGGGGAGAATACTCTTTCTCCCTTACCATCCTTCTCTGTCTTCACTAAACCTAAAGAGGATGAGATATGCTTAGATGGATGTCGGTCTTGGAAAATTAATCCAGTACGCCTATCATAAAGGTAGTTCTTAACCTAGAACTTAAAGATTTGAATTCGAATCTCACCTCTGCCACTGCCTAGATCTGTGTTTCTCACCAATCATATGGTCATATGTTTCATGATTTTCTTCCTCATCTGCAAAACTGTCATGGGAAAGAAACCAGCATTTTTGTGCTACAAGATTATTAAAAGAATCAAGTTGAGTAATGCATATAAAAGCATATGCTAAACTGGAAAGTATTATGACTATCTTTATTAGTATAACAGAAACGGCTAGCTGTTCACCTTTAAGCTGTCCTACCCTATGTATAGAATTGTAGAAGGGGAATAGCTAACCAGCTGAGGGACTTCATTTCATAACCTCTTTTGCAGTCAGGTAAGTTATGTGAGTAAGCAGAAGTAATAACAATACCTTCCAGGCCCTGGTCCGTAAGAGGCGTACACAGTGTGGTCCTCCATGCTCTGCTTCCTTTCCTTCCAGCTGAAATGGAAATGACGGTCGAGGTAATCTAGGAAGTTAGGTGTTGGGAATGGCCAAGGCTTTGCCATCCTGCGTCTTGAGAGAGAAGGAGGAAGAAGGTTGGTCTGCCAGTAGGTCTACCTCACTGTACTGTTACAAGAATGTGTCAAAGATAAATTTCACCAAAGCTAAACAGGCAAAGGACACTTAATCCAAGACGATTGCAATAGGGAAGA
This sequence comes from Desmodus rotundus, assembly GCF_022682495.2. Taxonomy (NCBI): domain Eukaryota; kingdom Metazoa; phylum Chordata; class Mammalia; order Chiroptera; family Phyllostomidae; genus Desmodus; species Desmodus rotundus. Next base: position 18,696,643 of record NC_071394.1, read on the forward strand.
GAGACTGAACTGAACTGCATTGAGGGAAGCTTTTTAACTGCTGTGATCTTGTGGGACAATACTCATTTCCTCTAGTGGAGGAAATTAGGTGAGGGTTTTAGAGTCTTGAAGAAACCTGTTTAAAGTTTAGTCAAGCTAAAGGCCATTTTGGTCAAATGAGAATTAAACATAATGTTAAGCTATGAAAATCTAGGCATTTATTTTATCAGCTAATATTATAATAATTCACACAGTTAGGAGAAAAGAAGGCCCAATAGAAATAACCCATATGCACCTTCACCCTAGTTTACTGATAATATTGGTCAATATCTATTTATTTTATTACATTGAAATATTTTTCAAAGGGTTGCATCTTAAACCATCTTTTATTTTTTCTTCTAAGTATTCATATTCATGTTCTACCTACATTGAAACTTTAAGATCAATCTCTGTTGAAAATGACTCAATATAGCCAAGAGATCCAGATTCTATTTTTTGTTGTTTCTTGTGATATTTTACAGATTTTTCAGCCCCAGCACTGAATCTCATTTCCTTTCTACATAAAACTTCCTCTTTTGTGTTCCTTGTTTTAGTGAACGGAATCACTGCCGGTCTTGTTATGCATGCCAGGGGCCCAGTGACCACTTACTTAGACTACATCTTGCTAACTCATCGAATGTAATCCATTAGTACTTTTGAGTCTACTCAATCAACTTCCTAAATATCTCTCATATTTGACCCTTCCTTATAGTCACCATATTTCAGAATCTGATTATGCCTTTCCTAGATAACCTAACTGATCTCATCAACTTCAGGTGCACTGCCCCTAATCCATATTGCAGGTAACTTCCATTTAAATTGAAATGTTATTCTTTGTCTCTCTTCACATATAGATATATTTTTAGATAGATAGATAGATAGATATAGGATATAGATATATATAGGATATATATATCTCCTTTATAATTTTCAAATGACTAGGGTTTACTTTTCATAATTTTTAAGTATAGTTGGTATGTAATATTATATTAGCTATACTAGTTTCATGTGTACAATATAGTGATTTAACATTTTTATACCTCACCATGTTATAACCCCACTAATTCTAGTAATCACCAGTCACAATGCAAACTTATCACAATATTATTAGCTATATTCCTGTTCACCTTTTCTCTTTTTTATTTAAATTGTATTTTATTGTTTATGCTGTTAAAGTTGTCCCACAGTATATTGGATGCTTTGGTACTCTTCTTCCTTCATCTCCCATTACTTCTCAGCCTCCTAAAAAAGTTACTGGTGTTGCTCAAAAATACTGTGCTAACTCATCGGTCTACTCTTTTGCACATGCTGTTTACAGCATGTTCTCTCTCTTTTCCTTCTGGTGAACTCTGACATCTTGAAGACACAAACACCATCTCCTTCATGAAGCCTTAATTAATGTCCTCCTCCAGGTCCTTTATCCCATTGACTTCCATATTTTATACTACTTATGGCATTATTACTTTCTGCTTCCAATTTGTCTTTTGCACATGTGTAATGGGGAGGAAAGAAGAAGAGTATCTGTATAACATTTCAAGGAATTTTCTAAAGTCAAATTGCCTCTGTTCAAATCCTTGCTAGCTGATGTGAAAATTATTTAAATTACACATCAATGTTCTTGTCTATAATAATCGTACATGAGTCTGGATTATGTTGAGCTTCATATAAAATAATTGAAGGGGTTTCTAACACAGTGGCTGACACATAAAAATATTCAATAAATGTTAATTAGTAGATGTCATACAAACACCACACAGGCACGTACCTGACACACAATTGCTTGTTGAATGACTGAAATATGAATGAATAAATCGTGAATGATATTGTTATGGTTGACCTTTCTGCTTTCTATATGTTCCAAGTTGCCCTTGTTTGGTCAGGGATAGTAACTGTCTTTTACAGAAGTCTTTCTTAAACCGTACTATCTTTATCACTGGACACACACACACATACTTTAGGTGTTAAATATATAAGCACTTCTTAAATTTCAATAGCTACATATTTATTTTCAGGCATTTTGGGAAAATATAACTAGCACACAAAAGCTATGATTTCATAGATATTTTTGCTTAGGGCAAGTCTAAAGAGGTCATATAAGTTAAAATAAAAATGTATCTATTTAAATAAAACCTAATTATATGTAATATAAGTAGTACATACATATGACAAAATTGCAAGTTTTGGGCAACTAAGTTATTGACTTTCTGTTTGTATTGTTAGGTTTCTTTGTACAAATTCAAATCTTTGTTATTAATATTATTATTATTAGTTCCAAAGCTTTTTTTTCTTTCTGTATTATATTTTATGCTGCTTTTTCCTGTGAGCAGATTCCTATATCTTTTTTTTTTTCCTCTTTAGTGTTTTCCTCTACCATTGGTTTCTCCTTATTTTGGTCCTTCGTTTTGTCCACTCCGTACTCTGCTGCTGTTGCGACCATGGCCTCTCCACGTGCACGTTTTCCTGCCCTGTGCCGGCTGGTCGGCACGGTCCCGAGGCTTTTCCTGAGTGACCCGCTCTGAGCATCTTTCTCTTAGGTCTCATACCCTCTTGGGGGGCCAAAGACATATCAAGAAGTTTTGTCAGAAACTCTCCATATTTCCAAGACCTTCTCTCACTAAAATACTTTACTCTGTCTTTTAAAAATACAGTACTTTAAATAATGATATGCACATAATTTTATTTTTGAAATGTATAATAACCCTACAGGAGACCTACTTATGAGTCATTATGACAAAGAGAAGTAAATAATCTTCATAAAAATTGTCTCTTTTAAAAGATTTTAGGAAACAATTAAATTCCACTAAGGAAGGATATTTAGTTTAATGTGAAAGATGTTTTTCTCATACAAATAACAGGTTTTGCCAGTTTTACATAGAAAATATTTTTTCCCCAAATGGACATCATTCAATAATGCTTGATTCCTAGGCCAATTTATAAATATTTCCTATTTCATTTGGGTTATATCAAATTATCTGAACAATTAAAAAGTAAAAAATAGTGCCTGGAACAATAGTTTTTTATAAAATCTGTAAGGCAAACAGAAAGACACAAATAATCAACAACAAATAAAACACAAGGGATAGAGTTTAAATGGAAAGATTGCAAGAAAATAAAAATATAAGTGGGGAAGTCATTGGAATGGTCTTCAATACACTTGATTTTTTTCTTTCTGAATAATTTCCATTAATTCAAATACTCCTTATTCCATGTTTTCCTATGTGTACTTCCTGCAGGTATTTAGAGCAGGCTAATGTAGCTGGGCTTGCTGATCAAAGGGGAAGAGCTCAGAGGCTTGGCTAGAGAGTAAGAGACAGCTAGGTCATGCACGGCCTTACTGATCAACACAGAAAGAAGCCGTTGAAGGGCAGCATCAGAGATGTTGTTTTAAAAAACCACTTTGGCTCTAATATGGAGGATAGCTAACGCGAATGTAGAAACCAGTTAGGACAGTCAGTGAGGAGGTTTTGCTCCATAGATGAGATTATGGTAATTTAAACTATCGTGGCAGCTGTAGACTACAGAGAGAAAGTGAGTTTTAGAATGGTTGGATAAGGGAGTAAATGGAAGGATAATGGCAATGTGAAGGATGACTACCTCTCGCTCTCTGGCTTATGCAACTCCATCAGCGGTAGTTTCATTTACCGATACAGGAAATAATGGGAGAGGAGAGGTTTTGAGGTTCCATTTTGTAAAAACTGACTTGAAAGTATTTTTGAGACTTTTCAAGCTTTGCGAACTTTTGCAAGTTGCTCTACTCAAAGCTTGGTTTATTTATCTCCAAAATGAAGTGTTTATACTAAAAGACCTAATCATGTAGCTACTGGAATTGCAATGCTATTATTGTGATTTAAATTGCGTGTGAGTGTAGGGAAAAGCAGAAGCTTGAATACTTGATAAGTATTTAAATAACCTGGATTGAAAAGGAAAGAGATGAAAAGACGTGTAGGAAAAGAAAAGGTATGATGAAACTATAATTTGAAGAACAGTAATATGACAGCTGGACTGAAGCAAGAGAGAAATTAGCAGACGGAAAATCAGAGGAGACCAACAGGTCGATGAAGGCCTAAATAGTCGTAGGGACTTTGGAAAAAGGAAAATTAAAGTCTTAGATAGTATGTAGTGGGAATTAGTTGTGTTTGGAAACATAAATAAGAAAATTTAAAAAGAGAAAAACAACTCTGTTTTTCAGGCTTTGAAGATGAAGATGGAGACACAAGAACACCTTTAGGGGATATATTGGGTGACTTGAGATGATCAATTTTTCTGACATGCTGACTGTGTCATATTTTAAAAAGTAATTTGCTTTCTTTTTAAGGACAGTAAGCATTCAATAATAGAAGGAGTAGATGCACTTTAAAAGTATTATGAACTCATATTTAATAAGTATATGCAGAGATTCATTTTAAAAATTAGAGAAAATACTAAAAATAATTTCTGTAACTTGTTCTGAAAGTTTTGTATTCACTCTCTGATTTCATTTTCAGCTCCGTGCGGTGGCCACTTTTCAGCTCCCAGTGGACTGATTCTTTCACCAGGGTGGCCCGGGTACTACAAAGACTCTTTGAACTGTGAGTGGGTGATTGAAGCTGAGCCTGGACACTCTATCAAAATTACATTTGAAAGGTCTCTGGAAAAATTCATTTTTATCTTAAAAATATTATCTAAAGGAAGAGTTGATTTTTCCATTTTATTTACCAAATAAGTGTATAATTTTCTGCAATAAATATTTTTTATGCCTTGTTTGCCCCTTTTAACATTTCAGTCTGTTTTCAAGTTATTTTTCTGTTTGTTTCATGCTATATCAATACTATTGAGATATATAAGGTGGACCTTTTAGCTTTAAATATATATGCATTATACTGAGAAATGAATATGTGACCTTTAAATTAATGACCTAATTGTCCTATATTTTGAAGGTCTTGTGAATTCTGCTGTGCCAGGTTTCAACAAAGGCGCTGTAAATACATTCAAATCAGTATCTGCTATAGCCTAAGACAGTTATTCACACTACCCATATCCCTACACTTACAAGGCTTTCAGAAAAATGACTATCAAATTAATGTGTATTAATTACTGGTTAATTGTGTCTTTCCTAGGAAATTAGTATTACTAATTTTGAATTAGTATTATAAATTATCTGTAAGGTAAATGATTGTGATATAAATGACTACAAGAATGAAGCCTCTGATCTGTGATTGGATTGCTTTTCAGAAATCCAAATAAGAGTATCCGTATAATTTCCCAATTATATTGTTGACTCCATTTCATTACACCTTTCTTTAAAAAAAAAGAGAAAGAAACCTCCTTAAGCATTGCATTCACATAGAAAGCATATAAATATATAAATACAGTAGAATTATACTCTGACGATTGATTTTGACAAACATACACACACAATAAGCCCATAAGATTCTTGAGTTGCAGCTATTTGATGGGAAAATTATTGAAATGTCTTTCATTTCTTCTTTCCTAAGACCCTTAAAATATATGAAATTTTGCTTTAAGGCCGCCTACACTCCATGTGCTTTGTTAGATAATTGGTTCCTTAACATAATCCACATCTTAAACAGCTGTCACCTGGTTTGTAGGATCTCGGTAGCAAAGCACAGAGCCAGGGACTGCATTAAGTTAGCAAGTAAATGAGAGTTTAATCCATTAGGGTAGTGGCATGAAATAGTCACATTGATATCAGATAGATGAAATCATCTATCATTTCCTTGTTTAGTGATCCTTAGTATCTTGGTGCTTTGTTTTCCCCTTAAAATTGTTTAAGAAACAAGTTATCTCTGAAGAATATAGTAAGAATTATGTTCCTGAAAAACCTTATTTCCTTTTGAGTTCCAGCCAAGCTCCTGTAAAGAGACTGCCAACTCTTTAATAGCCCCTCTCATTCTGAGAATATTTTTAATAGAATTTGGTTCCAAATAATGAATTGTACTCTTTACATAGTTACGTCACTTGCTTTCTAGTACTGTAAACAAGCAAAACAGAGGTTCGACTGCCTGATGCCACGAAAGCCAGACTCGTGAGGCAGGTGCTGGTACAATAGGAAAGAGGTTTTATTCAGGTGCTGTACAACCGGGGATAATGGTGGACTCCTGCCTCAGAAACCATCTCAATCTTCCTGCCCTAGCCCGAGGCCCATATAGGGTTAGGGAGGAAGGACTTTTTTCCATCCAATTAGTTTTATAGCTTTTGGCATGCTCAGTGTAAGAACCTCCCCCTGCCTCTATCTTGGCCAATGAGGGTGACTCCCTAGGGCTCCACCTGACTGTGTAGAGTACCAGTACTCATGAATAACTAAAATTAATTATGTTAAAAATGGAATTTTAAAGTATCAGAGAGTATAATTGAGATGGTGTTATAGCTATCTTTATTTAATATAATGAAGATGGTGGCATAGCTTTTTTAAAAAAATTTTTTCCTATATTGTCTGGTGTAGATGGGTTAGAATTAATCTATTGGGAAAAAACAAAACAAAACTAAGAAACATTACAAACATAGCAGCCATTGAAACAAACAATGAAGCTTCTTCAGATTGTCTCAAGTAGTTTAAGTCAATGAAATCTTCAGAAATATAATTGTGTGTCAAGTACAGAGTAACAATAATGCCAGTGAACATATGTGGTGTTTTTTTTTAGCATTTATCTCTTTATAACATAATCAAACACTGTTAACAAGTCTTATCCTTAAATCCACAGAGAAATTTTTGCTTTCTGTCTTCCCAGTTCCTAAATTTTCTCAATATTTGGCAGCTCCTAACTGAACGTGTTTTATTGTACTATTAATTATGCCAAGCCTGTTTCTTTCTCATTCTCTTCTATTTTTTCCCGCCTCAACTACAATACTTGACCACAAGCAGTCAGTGTCAGCCTTCCAGAGAGCATTCTTTTTCTTTTTTTTTTAATTTATGAGGGCTAACACACTATGGTCAGAACAGGTTTGAATTAATACCAAGAATGTTTTTAAAAGATAACAAATAACTGGTAAAATTAGATCCAGCTTCATTGTTAAATATCATCATGTGGTTTTATAACAATAAATTTGATAACATCATGAACAAATGAACATTAGATGGAGACCATTCATGAGAAATTTAAACAGCAACTTTAAAACCTGAGATGAAATTCAAATTATTGTGTAACCCTATTCCATTTCCTTTGTTAGCGTAATATGTTTTTATAGTTCTTTAGGGAAAATTTGTGATGATTTTCTATATAATGCTTCACTCCTATTGAACAATGTTCTCTATATCACCAGCTAATGGTTCTATTCTATTAAGAATTAAGTCACTTTATGTTTCAGTTCAAAGTAATCCCTGACTCTTCTGTGCATTTTTATTGGGTTATTATCAGCTGACTAGCTATCAAAGTGAAACTCCAATTTAAATACTACAATAGGTGGACTACTAAACAACTGAATACAGGATTCATAATGCACAATTGTCTGATTTTGCGCTCTTGTACAAATGATTGTGTTCCTATACTTTTCCTATCCTATGTTATATTATTGAAAAAATTATTTTGAACAAATACAATATATTCCAGGTTTCAAAATAAAAAGTAAGATAAACTTATGAAATCCATTCATTTTACTAAGTGTTGCTTAACAGAATGTAACAGTGGTACATATTGAAAGGTATTTCAATTGTACTTTTTTCCCCCTTTTTTTGTTGTTCAGTTACAGTTGTCCCCATTTTTCCCCATTGCTCTCCCCTGCCCTACCCACTCCCCTCCACCACATTCAATCCTAGTCTTTGTCCATGGGTCCTTCTTACATGCTCCTTGACCCTTTCCCTTCTTTTCCTCATTATCCCCCTGGTCACTATCAGTTTGTTTTTTATTTTCATGTCTGTGGTTCTATTTTGCTCACTTGATTGTTTTGTTGATTAGGTTCCACTTATAGGTGAGATCATATGGTATTTGTCTTTCACCACCTGGCTTATTTCACTTAACATAATATTTTCCAGTTCTATCCATGCTGTCATGAAGGGCAGGAGCTCTTCTTTCCTTCTGCAGTATTCCATCATGTAAATGTACCCCAGTTTTTTGATCCATTTGTTTACTGATGGGCACTTAGGCTGTTTCCAGCAATTGGCTATTGTAAATTGTGCTGCTTTGAACATTTGGTGCATAGGTTCTTTTCAATTGGTGTTTCATGATTCTTAGAGTATAATCCCAGCAGTGGAATGGAAAGGTCAAAAGGCAGTTCCATTTTTAGTTTTTTGAGGAAATTCCATACTGTTTTCCACAGTGGCTGCACCAGTCTGCATTCTCACCAACAGTGCACTAGGGTTCCCTTTTCTCCACATCCTCACCTGCACTTGTTGTTTGTTGATTTGTTTATGATGGACATTCTGACTGGTGTGAAGTGGTATCTCATCATGGTTTTGATTTGCATCTCTCTGATGGTTAGTGATGCTGAGCATTCTTTCATATATTCTGGGTCCCCTGTATGTCCTCCTTGGAGAAATGCCTGTTCAAGTCCTTTGCACCTTGTTTAATTGGATTATTTGTCTTCTTGGTGTTGAGTTGTGTGAGTTCTTTATATCTTTTAGAGATCAAACCCTTGTCCTATGTATCATTGGCAAATATATTTTCCCATACAACAAATAGTATTGGAAGAACTAGATAGCTACATATAAAAAAATGAAACTCGACCACCAACTTACACCATATACAAAAATAAACTCAAGATGAATAAAAGACTTAAATATAAGTCATGCCATCAATTGTACTTCTTACATAGCTTTAAATTACACACTTAATTTTGACCACTTACATGCCATGTTCAAAATCACATCAGAGATCTTACAATGAAATGAAGTTTCTAATTTTTAAAGTTCCCATTTGGTTTGTTTTCACTAAGTACTGAATTTTATTTGTCTGATTCTGATTTTTTGAAAAATAATGTAGTTTAATCTTATAATCCTGAAAAGATTGGTAGATTTGGTAGTAAGAGTGATTATCTGAAAATAAGTAAACATTTCAACTGAAAATTATTTTCTGAAGTTTACTAGAGATACCTAGTTACCAAAAATGTTTTTGGAAAATACAATTTAAAGGGATAAAAATGCATGATTAAAATTTCATTTTCCAAGTTAGTGAGTGCTTTTTCATCAAGTTGCTAACAGCCCTAGAGAAATGAAAGATAATTTGGTCATTAAAATACATTGATTCATCCATTTATATTTATCCAATAAGTATTCATTGCAGGTCAGCAACATGCAAAACATTGACAAAACAAACACTATCTGACCTCATGAACTTTATAGATTCTTAAATGAGACAGTTATTAAACAAGCAAACATAATTGTGATTAATGTCACAAAAGGCACGGTACATTGTGGCAATATAGTAAGGTAACTAACCCATATTGCGAGGTTAGGGAAAGTCTTCCTAGGGCATAGTTAAGCTGAATGCTATAAGACCTGTAGGAAAACCTTGGCGAAGGTAGGAAGAGAATTTCTTGGGCTGCATCATCATCGTGGGCAAGGGAGTAAGATGCAGTTTTCCATGATTCCACATGAAGTTTTTCACAGCTAAGATTTCTGATCCAGATTTAGAATACGGTATAATCTTGAAGTACAAGGAAGGAATGCAAAATGCTCTTTTATCAGTGTGTTAGGAATGTTAAAAGTAGCTCTGTGTTGGTTGCAATGTATAAAATAATTGTATCTTAAATAAATTTTAAAATGATAGGAGCAACAACAAGCACAAATTCAACAATAAAAGCATCCATCATAGAATAGTGGTCAGGAACTGAGATGCTTGGGTTTGAGACTCAGCTCTGTCATTTAAGAAAATGCAATTCCAGTGAAGTCCTGCAGGCAGGGGTCTCCTACCCTCAAAGTGCACATAATAATAGGAGCTCATTTATGGGATTAGTGGGAGGATTAGATAAGCTAATGTAAATACAGTATTTAGCAGAGCTTCATTTACTTAGTAAACATCAACCACATCATCATTATTATTACCTACCTGTAATTAGAACCACTGTTTTTAAATAAAAACTATATAAAAATTCAGTGCCTTTTAATGTTCAAAACATGTCATATTCAAAACCACTATATAAAGCAAAGTTCAGATTATACATATATATACACATATGTGTGTGTGTACACACAGTTAATGAACGTCTGATACTCTGATTGAAGATAAATATAAATCATGTAGTTTTTCATAGAAACAAAGACAAAAGAAAAGTAAATCCAAAAAATATGCCTCATTAGTGAAAAGGCCATTTATTTACTGAGGACAGTTCATAATATTTGAAAGGAATATTACTTATAAACCACACATATAAACACATACCTTTTTAATGATAATTCTTAGGAATAAGAGTTTGTAACTTTGGTATTTGCAAATGATGAGATCTTAAGTAATATATATTAGACAAGGTAAAGCAAATTACTCAACTGGTGAACATTTTAAATAGCAATTTAAATAGCAATCTAAGGAAAATAACCTAATTATTTTCCTATATAGTGTTATGCTAATAAATATGTTTCGCATGTGTCTCTGCATCTCAGGTTTCAGACTGAGCTCAATTATGATGTCCTGGAAGTTCATGATGGGCCAAATCTTCTGTCACCCTTGCTTGGGTCTTACAATGGCACACAAGTGCCCCAGTTTCTATTCAGCAGCAGTAACTTCATATACCTGCTGTTTACCACAGACAACAGCCGTTCTAATAATGGTTTCAAGATTCATTATGAAAGTAAGTGTTGCCAAAAATGTCTTTTGATTTTTCTATTCTCTTTTCCCTACGTTTGATTATACCATTGTATTGTTAAGAGAACTAAATTTATTCTTTTAAAAAATCAAAGGTCTTGTTGATGTATGAGAATGCTAATAGTTTACAAGTTGTGCATTTTAATAAATTCTGCAAAAGATTTTCTAACAATCTCTCTCTAATGTCCTTAGAAAGAAATACTAAGGAAATGCCAGAGGTAGCAAACAACAAAATGTTTAAAATAAGCTCACATGCTAGTTATCCGTGGACAGTCTGAGAAGCTAATAGGCAGTGAATGTCAGTGGAAGATGTGTATGAAGGTTGAGGAGTTCTTTTAGCAATTATTTCATAAGTTCAATGGTTCTTTTATATTTTACTCAATAATTGCACACATTTTCCATTTCAAATATTCAATTTTATTTTTTTGTTTAGAAGACTTTTAAATTTTTGGAATGAACAAAATTGTAAATTTAACAGTTATTTGTCAATAAGTTATATTATCAGTTTATCATGATCTTTTTGATTTTCCCAGTTTTGTAACATTATCATTTCCTTTTTTGGTTGTCAGTCAATCATCAAATATTTCTTCAGATTCATTCTGTAACTGGTGGGTGGGTACAGTACACTGGGGAATATACAAGAAACATATCGTCTTATTCATGTATCAGTTGGAAAGATAAGGAGGACAAATCAGAGGATTAACCTTATGATATTCCCTGACCTCTACTCTGAGTAATCTGAAAGAATTAAAATCACTTTTGATTAATTAAAAATGCTTGATCTTCCTTTTCCCATAATTTACATTTTGTGTGACCCCTTTAAACCCCCATTTACCTGATTTCGTAGATATCATTACAACATAAGAGTTTGAAATAAAGGAAAGTTATATGTCAGCTGGAGCATTAGAAGATAAAGATTTGAAAGAAAGTGGATCTGAGCTTGTCTGTTAAACATGAGACAGTTGTGTAAATTAAGGGGGGAAATTGAGGTTATTTGTGGCAGAGAAATAAAGCATAAAACTAATGAGGAGACTTATCTGCCTGGAAATGAAGAATGACTGTGGGGATGTAATGAACTTGGCACCATTAGCAGGAGGGTACAAGAGCAATGAAATAACAGGTTTTAGGGATGTACATACCCCAAATTGTATATAAAATAGATTAGAGATGGAAGACACTGGAATAAAGGCCACACATTATGGTTTGTGTTACATACTGGTACTGATGAATGCTTTGGGTAGGGTAAGAGAGTGAATGACATTATGCTTTTCAATGGATTTCAGACATATTTTTGGAAAGAATATTCTGAGAGGGACTCAAAATGAAAGGGGATTTCAAAACCTTGGTTGCCTAGAAGAATAATGATCATATTTAGACAAGGAGTATAACAGGTGAAAGTAATTGTGTTGAACATAAAGTTTCCTGATAAATTTTAGTTTCATATTAAAAACAACAGCATTGAAATGAAATAAATATGGTTGATATACTTAAAAGGTACACTCTACTTCTTTAAAATTGAACTTAATTTTTAGTATTTTGCTTAGCTTCATTTTAAAATTGGGTCACTAATACAAATAAATATTTTCTCATGTGAATGAGATTGGATATGATATATAAATTTTTAAATGCTAATTATTCTTTTTTGTAATATTTAATCAGTAGTTATTTATTGCCAAGTCTCCGTTCTAGGAACAGTAAGATAATTATTTATTCTACCCTATGCCCAGTTCTCAGCTGGGGGCACATTTGCACTCCAGAGGCCATTTGCGACACCTGGAGACATCCCTGATTGTCACGGCTGCAGGAATGCTATTGGCAATTAGCAGGTCAAGGCCAGGGATGCTGCTAAACATCCTGCAAGAAGAATACAGTTCCACAGCAAGGAATTATTCAGCCCCAAAAGTCAGCAGTGCCAACTTGGGAAACCATTTCTTATTAAAGGGAAAAGCATAGTCATGATACTGTCTCAGCTAAAGATTTTACATCTGAAGGGAGAGATACCCAAGCGCACTACAGGGGATTGAAAGTCCCGCCAAGTACTGTTTTATTTAGAAAGACACCGGTGTTCATGATTTCATACACAGCAACATGCCTCTACTCTTCTCTGTATATGCATTTTCTACCAAAATGGTAAACTTCCAATTTAAAAGTTGATTAAAACTTTAAAATCATTGTAAATCTTAAGTATAATATCAGTTGTGAGCAAGGGCTCCAGAGTTAGAGTCACCTAACTATCAAATGAAATTTTCATGATAAAACTAATTTCATAGGTGTCTTTTTATGACTAAATGAAGCAATTTTTAGTGTAGTCCCTGGAATATAATAAGCTCAAGAAACATTAATTAATGCTATGATTTATGTATATATATGTGTATATATATAAAATTTACAACAACACAGAGCTTGATAATTATATGTTTTCATAGAGATTTTACATAACTAAATGACCTGAATTTGGTCTTTGTGGGGATGCCAAAGGAAACAACAAAACACATTTGTTAAATAAATTGTTTTTTTTTAATAAAGCTCAGAGCACATTGATTTATTAGTGAAAATCATCATCCACAATTGTTCAAAGATAAAAATTTCAGCAAACCTGATTCCCATCAAGCTTACTTTTTGTCACATCCCCTCCGTTTCCCAGGCGTTACAGTGAACACTTACTCTTGCCTGGACCCTGGCATACCTGTACACGGCCGTCGCTATGGTCAGGATTTCTCCATCGGCTCTACTGTTTCATTTAGCTGTGATCCAGGATATAGGCTGAGCCATGAAGAGCCCCTTCTATGTGAAAAAAACCACTGGTGGAGTCATCCGCTCCCAACCTGTGATGGTAAGAATTCATTCAACATGCAAAATAAACTGAGTTATAAACCAAAAAAGAAATCAATGTAATCTTTATAAAGGGTGATATTTAACATAACTAAAAATAGTTGATATTCTTAAATGAAATCTTGACTTTTGGCAATTTTATATGATCAAACCATCAGTAAAGAAAAGCAAGAATGCATATCGATAACCAGCCAAACACACCCCACGCCCAAGGATGCTGTGTCTATTTTTTTAACGTGCCGAGGTAATCATTTTAGGTGCATATTGTGTGCTTGGACCTTTTGATGAAATAGCATTGAAAATGTCAAGTTGGTACTGGATGAATGCACTGAAGAGACAGAACATTTCCCTCCTGCTGTGGAAGGCAACGTGTACCAACTCAAATGCTACCTAGCTGCGCAACACACCGGCAGTACAGCCAGGCTGCCCTGTGGCGGCAAGTGGCTGGTTATGATGAATAGTATACCAGTGTCCTTTTTAGGTCTTTGTTTCCCTGGAGAATAAGTGAGAAGTGATTCATTTTTCAGGAAAGACACAGGGAAACACAGTGGAAGAGACTGCTTTCCCTAAGACTGGGAGGTGCTTTCATACCTGCTTTATCAAAAAAGCACCCACAATGTAAATCTGTGCACTGTTTAGCTCTGGGCCTTAATTTGTATTTATAACACTAGTTTCTGCTTCTATACTTATTTTTTTCTAAATGAAAGATCACATTCTTCATTTTATAATTACATTTCAAGTACTGTCAGTGCTATCATTATTTAGTAACAGCGTTGGTCCAATTTGTTTTTATAACAGGGTTTGAAAAAGTCATCAGCACATCCCCCAGTATTTGGTACAGTACCGTTCGTAGTAGCCGACATTCTTGTGATAAGTGACAGAAACTCAATTCTTACTGGTTTTAAAACATAAAAGCAGAATTTGTTGTACAACTACTCAAATCTTAGAAAAGGTCTCGGCGGTGTACTTATCATAAGTAATTATGATCATGAGTTCAAAACTTTTTTAAGATCTCTCTATTTTCCTAGGTGTTTCTCTGTATATTCACAAAATCATTTTTTTTTTTGTGCTTTTCGTTGAATTTTTTTGGTGATATTAGTTAAGGAGATTATACAGATTTCAGGTGCACACTTCTTTACAATGTCTTTTCTACACTCTGTATGTATTCACCACCCCAAGTCAAGTCTCCTTCATCACCACAATTCCTTGCAATTGCAGCCAGGCTTTCTAGGCACAGGAGACAGGCGGGGAAGATTGCACTCTCAGGGAGTTGGAAATGTGTATGTAGCCTCGTATTATCAGAGAAGAATGAGAGTTTTTCTTTGTTCTTCCAAGTAGAAAAATCCCAGGAAAGGTCTCTGACCAGTCTGTTCCCAGACCAGCTACTATAGTAAAAGAGAAGCGTCCACTTCGGTTGGACTTGTCCAGGCCATGTGTCCATCTGTTCCTAAGGTTGAGACAAATGATAGCAGTATAAAGATACTATGTTTGCCAGGCTCTGGTAAAGCCATATGGTTGGCAAGAGTAAATTCACCAAGGTGGAAAAGTATGAAGGTAATGTCATCAGGAGAATCAGGGATAAAAATAATACCTAAGTATACCAACGTGCTTAAACTTGATTAAAAATAAAAGTGAATTCCCAATTCACAACACAGACCCTCATCTCCTGTTGTCATCACGACCACCATCAACCTTAAACTTGGCCTCCAACTTTTTCGGTCAACCTCCATCCTTCACACTGAAGTTGTTTCATGTTATACCCCATGTCAAAATACTTAATGGGTATTTGTTGCCTAAGGCTGGAAGTTCAAATTATTAATAATGGAATTCTGGTCTTTAACCACGTGGACTCCATCCTTTCCAGTTCTTTCTCCTTTCTGCTTGGTTTGATTCTTGGTCAGGGCACACACCTGGATTGGGGGCCAGGTCTTTGGTTGGGGCTGTACAAGAGGCAACCCATCCAGGTTTCTCTCTCTCTCTTTCTCCCTTCTCCTCTCTCTAAAAATAAATGTATCCTCCCTTCCATTCTAAATGATAGCTTTGCTGGATACAGTAATCTTGGACGTAGGTCCTTGCGTTTAATCTTGGGTAATGTAATTATGATGTGTCTTGTTGTGTTCCTCCTTGGGTCCAGCTTCTTTGGGACTCTCTGAGCTTCCTGGACTTCCCGGAAGTCTATTTCCTTTGCCAGATCGGGGAAGTTCTCCATTAAATGGAAGGGAGGATAAAGTGCTTCTCAGATAAGGTCAAGTTGAAGAGGCTCATCATCACCAAGCCCTTATTATACGAAATGTTAAAGGGAGTTACCTAAGAAAAAGATCAAAAATAGGAACAGTAAAAATGACAGCAAACTCACAGTTATTAACGACCACACATAAAACAAAAACGAGAGCAAACTAGGCAAACAACTAGAACATGAGGGTTGTCAATAAGGGAGTGGGAGGGGGAGAGGGGGGTAAAGGTACAGAGAATAAGTAGCATAGATGATAGGTGGAAAATAGACAGGGGGAGGGTAAAAATAGTGTAGGAAATGTAGAAGCCAAAGAACTTATAAGTATGACCCATGGACATGAACTATGGGGGGGGAATGTGGGAGGGAGGGGGGTGGGCAGGATGGAGTGGAGTGGGGGGGGAAATGGGACAACTGTAATAGCATAATCAATAAATATATTTAAAAAAAAATAAAATAAATAAATAAATGTAAAAATCTTAAAAAAAAAAAAAGAAGTAGCCTTCAAAATTTTAGTTTACTTCACTGTTTTAAAAATAATTCTATGAAGAATGACAAATATCCCATTAGGAATTTAAAAGAATTTTATATAATTAACAATTTGTTTTCTTAAATCTTAATAAAAGAGGGACCTGCTAAACAACTAATTATTCATGTACAATTTATGCAAATGTGGCTTATAATTAGAAATGTACAAGTATGTACTTCAAATTCAAATGTGGCAAGTTTAGCTATGCTCTTTTGGGGCCAGTATTAATTCTCAGAGGCTATTACATACCTTTCCCTTCTCTGGTGCCGCTGCAATGGGTGAAATGCTTCCTAGTATCGGAGGAGGTCTTTACACACTTCTGTTACTGCCGGGAAGTAGCTTAAGCTAAGAGAGTCAGACTCTTTCCATTTCAAGGGAGGAGACATGAAGTGTGTTGAGGCTCTGCCTTTCTCACTGTGATTTACAATATAATTGTATTTCTTTTTATTTTCAGCATTATGTGGAGGAGATGTTAGAGGGCCTAGTGGAACAATCTTATCACCTGGTTACCCGGAATTTTATCCAAATTCTCTGAATTGTACATGGACTGTTGATGTAACCCATGGAAAAGGTAATTTTCCTCATCCAATGATAATTGGGCTATCTTCTGACTTTTGATTGCATCTATTTTTACTTCATTGTCCTTTACAGTGTCATTTTGCATGAGCAAAAACAGATCAGTAGTAAAATATACTAAAACAATATTCAATTTGAGTAGCTGCAACGGAGGATTACGTTTCCTTTTCTATAGTATTATAATATGCACATGTTTTTACCAGAATGGTGATAAGAAAGCCTTAGTTTCTTTTGATGTGTCAAACTAATGTTATTTGGAATTTGCAAATCAAAGAAATCTCAGACAGGATGGCTTTTGTCTCTGGCATGGTTTTAAAAGAGGGTTAAAAGGTTGATTTCAAAAGTTCAAAAGTTTATATCAAAATGTATGAGGATGGTTGGAAGCGCTGAACCAACTGCAAAGCAAAAAGTACCTATGTAGATACACTAGATTGTTAAAATATTTATGATTGTATGCCATGATGAATATAATTATATTGTCACACCAATTTTTAACCATTCTAGGAGTGTGCGTGTATTCAGTTTTCCACCAGAACTGCAGGTGCAGCTCGCATCACAGATCAGGGGTGTAAACCTGCACTCCGCGTACAGTAGACGCTAACAAATGCTCTTCAAGCAGAGAAATGAAAGGCCCCATGGCAGTACACAGGGCTCATTCGCACAACACAACCAAGACAGCAAATAAGCAATATAAGTGATTAAAGCAATAACAACAATGGGAAGATCGCCATCATAATATATCCACACAAAAATGGGTTAAAATTACCAGAAAATCTGCATGTGCTAATGTGTAAAAAAAGAGTGGATTTGTTCATTTAAAACCTACTTTGGAGAAGTAGTTTTTCTTTTAACTCTGTTGCTATACTGTTCTTATTATTTGTACTATTATATTGTACTTATTAATTTTACTATAGAAAAGTTTTTTTTAAATCCTAATGATGAAAAGATGGTGTTACAATTTTGAAAATTAAAGCTTGTGTTCAATACCTTTGAATTCATTGTGTTTTCACAAATGGAGTTTTCCTTTATTAAAATTATATATTATTTTATCGAGGGTAAGAATTATATAAGGGTTGTTATAATAAAATTAATTATTGAGAAAAATGTAAAACTTAGTAATCTAGTATTGAAGAACAGGAACAAGGTAGGAGACTTTATAAACTGTTTTTTGTTTTTCTTCCTAACACAAGACACTTGGCTGGAAGTTGAGCGAAGTGTCCTATTATTCCCGTGCACAGTGGATTAAAGGAGTTTAAAATAAGCTTCTCTGTATTATATAAGAAAATGGACGGCTACATACTGCTTGCTATGTAAACAGAGGCTTAATTAGCACTTAAGGTTTTACATCTTCACAGGTTGCAAGTGTTAATTAAATCTGTATTTACATGGCAAGAAATGTAGATTTGGATTTCATTCTTTTAAGAGCCAAGCAAAGTGTGTTGGAAGTACAGCTATTCCAAAGTGAAGCCAAAGTTATGTGGCGTTGTCAGCATCTGGGGGCCTTGGGAACTCACAAGGAGGAAATCAAGACAGTTTCCCTCAAAGACAGTGCTTGGGAGAGACTTATTATTAGCTCAAAGGAGGGAGACAACACCAAAAAGAAGAAAGAAATTTCTGCTCTCGAAAAGGAAGTCTGGGGAGCTGTTTTACAGAGTTTTACGTGGGAAATACGAAGTCTGAGAAGGACATCTAAGCATGTAGAGGCAGGAATTCTGGCGCTTGCACAGTATAAGTACATGTTTATTCATGTGTCATGCGTCTCATTAGCATGTCGAATCTCCACCCAGGGCTGTGTTTTATACCTATGAGGGTTAAGATCATTCAGGAGTGACTCTGTGGCTTGTCAGGACCTGAAAGTCCCTTTGTCCCGTCCAGTAAAGCAGGTCACTGTGGCTACTGGCACAAATTTTGTATAGCTGCTGATTGGGTGCAGTTTACTGTAAAACTGAAGAAAATGCCAATCCTATCAGGAGAAGATCAGCCTGTGTCAAAGGATAATCTCTTAAAGTCGAGAGAAGTTGTCAAGGTAGTATAGTCTAACCTTTCTCCCAGCATACCAGTTTCTACAGCGTTCCAGAAACACGATGAACTGACCTGATATTGATACTTCTACTGATGGGGAAACTTGCTCAACTTCTTGGGAAAACTTGCTCAATGTGTGAATAGTTTTAATTGTTTGTCAGTTATTCTGTGCCTGTTATCCCTGTTCAGCTCCTTGAAGTTAGAAAATCAATCAGTTGATCAACACTAATCCCTGATCCAACCCGAAGTTCCTCAAATGCACCTAAGTCATCACTCTGTGGCTACCAAGTTTTTCATGTCCACTACCCCCAAACTGTTATCTGAGCCTTTTTTTTTTCAGACTGAAAACTCCCAGGTCCTTTCAATCTTTATAGTAAAATATTTTCATTATCACCACTATTTTAATTACTTTTCTCTGAATGTGTTCTAGCTTAGTGATATCCAGGGACACCAATATTCTAAAAGTGTGTTTTTCCAGAATGAAATGCAGTACGGCCATCATCTGACTGTATAAATTATTCCATTAATGAAGCCTCAGTTTGCTCTCATTAACTTTTTGGCTGCCATTTCATACTACTAATTTATAATGAGCTTGTAGTCAACAGATTCATCTTTTTAGATTATTGGAACTTTTTTAAAAAGATTTTATTTATCTATTTTTAGAGATGGGAAGGGAGGGAGACAGAGAGGGAGAGAAACATCAGTATGTGCTTGCCTCTCGCACGCTCCGTACCAGGGACCTGGTCCACAACCCCAGGCTTGTACCCTGACTGGGAATCGAACCAGTGACCCTTTGGTTCACAGGCCAGCACTCAATCCACTGAGCCATACCAGCCAGGGCTATTGGAACTTTAAAATATAGTGAATCCCTATTCCTAAAGCAGTTACACAATTGATTTTTTTTTTCTATCACTAACGCAGACTTTTCTATTTACGCCTATTATATTTGTCATATTATTTTGATCCAGAGTTCCTGTGAGATCATTTTGAAATAATTTTATTTTATTTATATTTATGTTATATAGTCAGAATTTTCTTGAATAATCACAACCATCAAGTCTTTAAGAAACATCAAGCATACCATCAGTGATCTGTGTACCACGTGACACTAAGTGAAGGTGTTTAAACATGCACAGCTGTTTGACTGTTTTACATTCATGTAAACACGGCGCCATTTAGCTACATTGTTCTGTATACATGATACCAGAAGATCTTTCCCTTAAACTCATTACAGAAATCGGGATGCTAATTATATGTAGCCTTCCGGAGATACTGAGGGAAAAAATCTACATAAAAACACTTAGACTCTTAGAGGTGGGATTATCCTTACTTAAATGAAGTGTAGTCCAATCCTTTGTTTAAGGTGGAATAAAGACATACACAGGAGTCAGTATGGCACCCTCAAAGTCATGGTTGGTGATGTGACAACTAACACCTAGATATTCATGATACTTTTACTTTATGCCCAAGTGTTTCATATATGTCTGCAACATAAATCTCCCTAATAGGGCTTCATGATTAATTGCTCTTAGGAGAAGATATCCTCATGTTGAAACCACTGACTTTTTCTTACTATTCCTCAAATAGCCATTGCTGTGTCTTCACCTGTCTGCTCTTGTTCCTGGACACTCTGCCCTAGGGCTGCTCCTCCACAAACTTTTCACTTTCCAAGGTCATGGCCTTCACTGCCTAATGTTGCCTTGTCACTGCTTGTGTTTTTAATTTATTTGTTTTGGTCTCATTTTCTATCTATTTTTTTAAACAAAGTGGACTCCAAAAATATTTAGCATTAAGAACTAAAATGTAAATGAATAATATTAAAGAATGTCACTTATCATACTCTGGTTTTGGAGATTTTGAATAAAGATTATTGTGAATTTTTTAGGTCAGTTAAGGAAAATAAAGCACTCGGGGAAAGATGAATGATACAATTGTCATATATTTCATTTGGGACCTTACCCATAGTATGGTATCTGTGTGTATTTAATCGTTAGTCTTTTCATGTGTTCTAGACAATGTCATTAAAAACTGACACGAGACCACAATGCAATGCCATGTCAAAATCACCAGAAAAAAAAAAAAACAGTCAAAACTTTCAAGTACTGGTGAGGATGCAGAGCAACCAATTTGGTGATAGAAATGTACATTGCACAGCCACTTTGTCAGACAGTCTGTAATATAGATTTATCTGACGGTCCAGTAACTTACCCAACAGATGTAAGCACATATGTTCTTCAAAAGACATACAGGAATACTGTGGTAGTACTGTCTACATTTGTGCTGAAATACAAACGTTGACCATCAAATATTGAAAAGATACATGAGGATGGTACATTCACATAATGAAATGCTCTAGCATACAACATTAAAATAAACAACTCACAGCTGAACACAAAAGCAGAGATGAATTTTCCATACCTAACGTTGAGTAAAGAACTCAGACCCAAAAGAGTGTGTGCTACATGAATCTATTATATGAACTACAGAAATATTTATGTAGTGCAGTTAAATTTGCCTGTGCCATTAGAAGTTGAGTAAGTGGTAGCTTTCGGCTCTCTGAAGTGACGGAAAAGTTGAATGAGGGGAGCTGTGGGTGTCGGTAGTGTGTCTGTTGACTATGGTGCATTGACAAAGGTGTGTTCAGTTCGTGACATTCAATGAGCACTTTTCAGTATATGATGTGCACAGGTTGAAGGGAGTGAAAAATAAATAGTCATTATATTCATATAACAAATACTTTTCCCTCTGCCTGCTTTATATCTCTCTTCTAAAGCAGAGTTAAGCATTTTTGGAAGTTGGGTGCTACGTTGTTTGAGGGGTTTCAGAAGGAATCGAAGGAAGCATGTAAAGTGTTCCACAGAAAGCTGTACTCCTATTATAAATAAAGAATATAAATGTTCCTTGAACTTTTCATAAAACATGGGTTATTTTTAAGGATTGATTTTTACATTTTCTTTCCAAGCAGTTTTCAAGACATGTCTCACTATATCTCTTATAAGGACGCTGATTTTAAAAAATAAAAAAGATACTATGGGAATACTTTATAGCAGTGCCCTCATTTTCAGAGAAATCAGTTACGAGGAGGGCCTGATTGATTTAGTTTGGCAACTCTCGTTCCTTGTTTTGTTAACTCTGTAAATCTAATCGTCCTCTTTTTCTGAACAGGTGTGCAGTTCAACTTTCACACCTTTCACCTGGAAGACCATCACGATTACTTACTGATCACAGAGAACGGGAGCTTCACCCGGCCGCTGGCTCGCCTGACCGGTTCCGAGCTTCCTCCGACCATCAACGCTGGTCTCTATGGAAATTTCAGGGCTCAGTTGCGCTTCATTTCAGATTTCTCAATATCCTACGAAGGATTCAATATTACATTCTCTGGTAAGAAAAGAGACACATAGTTTGAAATACCTCGAAGAAATAAAGTAATTTGCTAAGAAATCCACTAGAAGTACATTGTTACATATCTTTTTAAGTTATTCTCCTGTGGAATTCTAAAAGAGAGCAAAACTAGCTAAAATACCTAGTGAACTTAAAATGGAAATTCAACTATATATTTCAAAGTTGCAATTAGGATTAAAAATAAAATGTGAATTAAGCCAGTGGTATAGTTTTCAGTATCTTGAAAAAGAGATAGTTTACAGGCCAAGAATTAGATATACTTAATATATTCACTTGGAACGAGATGATCAAGAAATAAATTAATGTGGTACATGAATCTATGTACCATGTTATTTTAGAATGGCC
This sequence comes from Desmodus rotundus, assembly GCF_022682495.2. NCBI lineage: Eukaryota > Metazoa > Chordata > Mammalia > Chiroptera > Phyllostomidae > Desmodus > Desmodus rotundus. The sequence continues at coordinate 18,719,330 of NC_071394.1, forward strand.
TCATCTGTAGGCAACATTATGACTTGGATTATAGAAAACAAAACTTGTAAGATCGAAGTGAATAAAAAGTGTTTCCCATCAGTTAGGTTTCTACCGTCTACTTAAATGACATTGTGAGAAAAGTACTTATTGTTTACTTAAGTATTAAGTATTGTATTATGTGTGAAACAATAAGTAAATCTCATACCAACTTGCTAATATTAAAAATTGTATTATTATAAATATATGAAATCATACAAATGCTAACCTTTTCTTTAACTGTTATTTTAGTATTTTCATAGAAATACTTGTCTTATTATATAATCCAGGTACTCCATAATGAGTAGTAAATGAGCATAAATCATTTTAAGCTAAAATGTCGACAGTAGGTACAAATGAATTTTTAAACAATATAATAATAGTTCATCAACATGAAACAATTCTTCTTGTTCTTCATTGCAATTATATAGTGAGTGTTCTGGGAATATTTTTTAGATAAGTGATTTCTTTTTAGGATGACATAAAATATTGTTCAATCAGCTCTACTTTCTCATACTTTGAAGAGTGTTTAGCTGTTCGTTTTCATGAGGTTCATTCATTGCTTCTGTAGTATAACAGTCTTCCATGTGTGGGCTCTTCACTCTTATGTATAAACCCTTGCAGCTGAAGTCAGGTGTTTTCAGAATATGGATTAATTGAATTCCTTGTACCCCAGAAGCATAAGATTAAAACCACTAGGTAAAATGCATTTCAAAAGTACAAATGAATTCATTTCAAATGTGTGTGTGTGTGTTTGAAAACATGCATCTATTATGCCAGTATTATAAGTCCAAAATCTATAAAATGAATTTTCTAATGCAAAAGAAAGACTGAGATAAATAGCCACATTTTCAGTTTATCACTCAGAAGGTCACATTTTATCATCTATATTGAATTTCCCAAATAGAAGTATTTATTATTATTAGATCTTATAACTTATTGTTTGTTATGTTATCTACTGTTACTGTTATTAGAACAAAAGAAGAAAAATTGCATGTCATTGGCATGTTCCCATAATTATACATGTAGTCAGTTTTTAAATGTATGACTAGGCTCTGAGAGTATCCAGTTTGCAAAGTTTAGGAATATACCTTAAAAGTGACTTCTATCATTTGCTCTGTCCTCCTCTCACCTCATTTACAGAATATAACCTTGAACCTTGTGAAGATCCTGGAACTCCTCAGTATGGTAACCGAATTGGTTTCAACTTTGGCGTTGGCGACACTCTGACCTTCTCATGCTCATCAGGGTATCGACTGGAAGGGACATCAGAGATCATCTGTCTTGGTGGCGGCCGACGGGTGTGGAGTGCACCTCTGCCAAGGTGTGTGGGTACGTGGTCAGCTGCTTTCATTTGCTTGTATGTGTAGTCACTGTTCATGGAACTGCATGGTTACACACCCTTCGTTTTTAACAATCTGTTGAATTTCCTCATTTACTTCATATTAGTTATCTCAATTTTTTTTCCACTTGGCAATCTGGTGTACCTCAATTAACTTTTCAAATTCTCCATACAAGCAACCATACTTCTAAATTTGTTTTCAAATGGTGGGTGTAAGGAATGAATAGACAGACAACAGATGGATGGATGGATGGATGGATGGATGGGTAGATAGATAGATAGAAAAAATCATATTTAGAAACCTTATAGAAAATTACATTCTGGTATTTTATCAATGGGTGATTTTCCATGGCTTCTGATTGAAGTTTTAACAATGTTCTATAATTTAGAATTCACATTAATGAAAGATGATTACAAGGAAAAATGTGTCAAATAAATAATAGATAATTTAATGGTGATCAGGGTGTGTATTGACTCTATTTATACATCTATATAATTAATCTTTTAGATTAATTAAGATGGCAACTTATTTCTTATTGTAAGATAAAGAATAGCAATAATTAAAGTATTGAAAGTTGGGAGCCACCGCCTCAATCTTTGGAAATTAATGTTTTGATTGACAAAAAATTCTATAGAGAAAATGAAGGATTTTTTGTATTAGGATGTAAATCATTAGGAAACAGAGAGGCAAGAATTTCTTCAGTTCATTAGTCATTCAGCCATTATCAGTACGTATTTTTATAATAGAATAAGATGCAAATGGTCATTTTATAAATTATTTCATAAAGCTATTAAAACTCCCCGAAGCATATAATTTACACATAGTAAATTTAATTGTGGGTCATGGATCTGTGTAAATTATAATATGATACAAAATTAGGCAAATCGCTCTATGCTTCAGGACCTTGTCCTTTTCAGCAGAGGGCTCCGATGAAAATAAGTCAGGAAGACAATGCCGTACGTGCCTCGCTCCACGTGTTGTCCACTTCCTGTGACTCTCCATATCAAGTGCAAGGAATGATCATGCAGGTTAATGTGCTTCTGAAGGCTTTAATAGTGATGAGATTGTTTTCACAGACCCTATGGGTTATATAACAGACAAAGTGACTTAAAACAAATGAAATTTCATTCAAAATCACAGGCTTTTATAGAAATGACACAAGCAACCATAGAGGCTTGAAGCTGGGAGGTGATGATCAGTCACACTCAAAACATATTTTCCAAGAAGATAGTAGGGAGCAGTTCTTCTGGGTTTTTTGTTGTTGTGTTTTTTTGTTTGTTTGTTTTTTGTTTTCCCTTGCTGTTGCCAGATATAGAATTCTTTCATTTACCTGAATTGCCCCCATTTCCACTATTGTTTGTGTGAATATTTTCAAAGGCCAGTTAATGAGAATGTTGGGAATAGTCCCACTGAGGGTTGCAGAGAGTCTGGGTATATGTCCTGGTCATTTGGTATTGAGTTCCTTCACTTTTCTAAACTTCATTTTCCTTATCTGCTAAATGTTTGCAGCAGTAGCACCTAGTTCATGGTTACGAGTTAGTCGGGAGGATTAAAAGAGGTTAGCCATGAGAACCAGACACCTAGTACAATCCCTGGCATATGGAAAGGATTAAGAATTTAAATATCATTATAAATTATTATTTTAGTATAGCCTGCTGTCTGTGCAGCCCATCAATCTAGTTTATAAAGTCGAAGGTGGTACGGAATGCAGTTCATTTCATAAAACACTAATCTTTATGAGGTTCTACTGGGCTCTTCCATATGCATTCATTGCCTGGACTCCTTACTACAGTCCTGATTATTGCCCTCATTTTTCATTGAAAGAACCTGAGCCTTAGAGTTAAATAACTTGACCAAGAGCATCAAGCTTGTGAGTGGCAGACTTTGATTGGTATGTAGTTTTTCTCATTCTAAAATCCAACTTTTTTTTCCCACCAGATGATTTTTATCTCAAAAAAATCTAAGGAAAGGTAGGTCTCAAAGGACTATCAGCCATACAGAGTCATAAAAACTAACACTTTTCTCTCCGTGTACCAGACTGCTACATGGTCTGAAAAGAAATTGTTGCATATATATTTTTAAAGGTTCGTCCATGTTTACAATAACTTTTAGTAAGTGATTTATGGAAATCTGACTGCAAAAAAATAGCTACAAGTTAGTTTTGTTTTATTAAAGTATTTTTTTGAGAGTAGGTTTATTTGTGCCAAAATCTTTAATGGGAAGGATAAAATAAAATCACCCTGGGGGCAAATTTAGAAAGTGAAGTTATTGCCATGGAAATTTCCCCCCATTTCAAGTTAACATGCTTGCTTTTAAGCTTAGGAAATTTATAATTGAGTGTATTGACCTTAATAAATGCCACTATAAGTACACATTTAAATTACAAGATGGGGGAAAATATTTCTCCAAATAAAATGGCATTTTAAAAATTTTACTTCTCTAATTTTCTTTAAAGTTTTCTTCACTATTTTAACTATGATTTAAAACAAATGAATTTCTTTTCCTATTTCTGGTTCCTTATAGTTCTTATTTTGTTATCTTTTCAAAGTTCACAGTCTTTAGTCACATAAAATGCACGTGATTTGTAACGTGTTTAAAAACTATTATTTAGTCCTCAGCATTGCTAAACTCTTACTTATATTATAGGACAAATTATGAGTTGGTCATATTCCAAGCATTTGCTTTTCTCTCATTTTTTTTGGAAACTAGATGGCCTTTCCCTGGCATAAGGTAGCAAACAATGGGTACATTCTCAAAACAAACCGTAGATGAGGTTTTAAATTTTATATCAAGTGTAAAACTAATACCACCATTTACTAAAAAAACTTATCTATACATAGTTCTATAAGAAGGCGTCTGACAGTAAGGCAACTACGTTATAAAGCTAATTCTGGGAACTTTGTGCTCATTTTTGGTTTATGTATCTTTAATGTTGATTCTATACTTAGTTTATAAATTGGTCAGTGCCTTTCAGTTTCTGTTGGTAGAATTTGGTGAAAATTATCGTAACGCTGAATGATAGGTGAATAGTAAGTAACATTTTCATTTAAGCAATTTTCTGTGTAATCTTTGCATTTACATTCTCAGCTGATATTTTAACAAATATTAAAGTATAATAATTCCATCTTATAGTCTTACACTCTATAAAGAATTTTATCATGCAGTGTCTCATCCCAAAATCTACCAACGCTTTGAATGTAGATTTGGCATGATCATCAGAGAAAACACAGTGTCTATAAAAAACTCGCGGTGCACAAGACCTAGGGGCACAGCCATGCCTGTCGCAATGTTCTGAGCTCCAGGCCTGTGCTGGGTTCACTGCCACACACTACTGTCTTTGACTGGAGGCTTCAAAAAGTTAGGAGAAAAGCTGGCCTGAATTCTAGTTGACACGTGGCTTCAGAGAGCTCCTTAAGCTGCCCTCTATTTTAATTGGAGGAAACTTCTTCAACCATGACCCATTCATTATGGGGGATTATTTAAGTACAGGGAAATGTGTAGAGGCAGGGAAAGAATCTTGGTAGAAATCCAGAGCATACCACCCACGCAGAAGCAGGGACCCTTCTTTCCAAGCATTGGCCTCCAGTGCAGTCACAAAGTTCCTATTTACACTCCACCCTTTCCTAAGCTGTGTGACCTTCGGGAAGTTGTTAGATCTCTTTTCTGCCAAGTTCCCTCAAATGCTGCAAGAGAGCTTCTTGCTCTGAACAATGAAAGCCCTGTAGGTTACCCAGTGAACTCCTCAACCTATAGCACTTGCTCAGCAAACCTTATTCCCTTTTCCTAACGCCTGTAACTCTCTCCACCGCGTGTTGCCAATTCTCCTGTGAGCCACAAGGTCTCACAGCTGTGAGAAGTGATTTTCCCAGGCCAGCAGGAGAGAAAAGAGAGGTGGAGATGACAAAGTTTTAGTGTGCTATCTGCAGCTAAGTACTTCACACATACCTTCTCACTGACTATTTAGTGACCAAGATAGAAAGTTTACCTTTATTATTATTTTCACATTTTGAAAAAGGGAAAATCAACAGGTAAAATGATATTTTAGTAAAGATATTTTATGTTAAAGTGACCATCCTGGAGAGGCATGTTTCTAAGGAAGTGGATAAATGGATATCTGGTCACCTTTATAAGTAGCAACCAAATGTCCAAAGCAAAAAAAAAAAATAGAAATCAAAGTTTATGAAACCTGATTACTTTGAAAATAAGAAACACTGTCCTGTTTTGAGTCAAGAAATAAGTCCCTAATTTCCTTTTGTGAAGTTCACATTACAACAAAACGCTGGCCTTTCCACTGTTGTGTTTCTTTCTTTCTTTTAAAATTGTTGTTCAATTACAGTTGTCCCCATTTTTACCCCATTACTCTCCCCTGCCCTGTCTACCCCTCTTCTCCCACATTTAATCCTCCAACTCCCCTTGTCTTTGACCATGGGCCCTTTCTACATGCTCCTTGAATTGACCCTTGCCCTTCTTTCCTCCTTTATTCCCCTCTACCCTCCCCTCTGGTCACTATCAGTTTGTTCTTTGTTTCCAAGTCTCTGATTATATTTTCTCATTTGTTTGAGATTAGGTTCCACTTATGGGTGAGATCATATGATACTTTTCTTTCACTGCCTGACTTACTTCACTTAGCATAGTGCTCTCCACTTCCATCCATGCTGTCATGAAGGATAGCAGTTCCTTTTTCCTTTCTGCTGCATAGCATTCCATTGTGTAAATGTGCCACAGTTTTGTGATCCACTCATCTACTGATGGGCACTTAGGCTCTTTTCAGCATGTGGCTACTGTAAATAAGGATGCTATGAACATTGGGCTGCATAGGCTATTTTGAACTGGTGTTTCAGGATTCTCAGGGTGTAATCCCAGCAGTGGATTTGCTGGGTCAAAAAGCAGTTCCGTTTTTAGAATTTTGAGGAAATCCCATACTGTTTTCCACAGTGGCTGTACCAGTCTTCACTCCCACCAACAGTGCACTAGGGTTCCCTTCTCTCCACATCCTCACCAGCCCTTGTTTGTTAATTTGGTTATGATGTCCATTCTGAATGGTGTGAAATGGTATCTCATTGTGGTTTTAATTTTCATCTCTCTGATGGCTAGTGATTCTGAGCATCCTTTCATATGTCCCTGGGTCCTCTGTATGTCCTCCTCTGTATGCCTGTTCAGATCCTTTGCCCATTTTTTAATTGGATTATTTGTCCTCTTGGAGTGGAGTTGTGTGAAATTTTTGTATATTTGGGAGATCAATCCCTTGTCTGAGGTATCATTGGCAAATATATTTTCCCATATGTTTGGTTCCCTTTTCATTTTATTGATGTTTTCTTTAGCCATACAGAAACTCAAGACAAAAACCTTTATGTCTTTACTAAGCATTCCAAATAATCAGAAATCAAGCCCGGTCATATTGCATATAAACAAGAAGCTAATGAAAGAACATATTTTGGAAAGTAGATTAGTAAGTTAAATACTAGTAACGATTTGTTTGTAGGGAGCAGTCCCCACATTTTTTGGTCATTTTAAAGACACTTAGTCATCCTCAAAATCCTCCATTTAACATCTATTTCTATATATAATTTTTTGTGCCATTAATTTTTATCTGACCTTGGACAAATAACAATCTTATTTTAATCAAAAAATGACAATTCTACAGTGCACACCTACATTTTATGACCTTTTCATGACATATACCGATCATTATGTATTATTAAGCATAAAAATGAATGATAGTAGGTAAAACAAGGTGCCACATATATGGGAACTCTACTATCATTGTAACTTCTCTGTACATCTAAAACTAATCTAAAATAAAAAGTTTATTAAAAATTCAAGTAAACAAAGGGAGAAAAAAATGTGCCTGTTAGAAACTGAATATCAAATGTGAATAACCAATATATAGTTCCAATGTAATGGAACTGCATTGAAGACTGTGAGCTTAAAATCTTTTCATTAATTTGGGGTTTATAAACAAATGGAGTCATGGAGAGCCTTTTATAATCTAACTGGCCCATCAGCAGATAAGCTTCTAAACTTTATTATACTATAGCTGACAAGTGTATACATGCTGTTTGGGGAGGTGGAAGCTGTACCTTAGTCATCTGTGTGCCTGCTGTGCCCACCGTAAGCTTTGGTGAACCATAGGTGCTCATTTGGAGCATAAGACAGTATGAACTTAATTCACCATATGATCACCATGCACCAAGTTAATCTGAGTACAGCTATCCAGACTGATTCACTCCTAAGGATACTTTCATTAAAGCGATTCTCTACCTTGTTAGAATCTAAATATCCTTGAATGATGTTTTAAATGTTAAGATGATAAATGAGCAGACTCCTAAAAACACTTTATACCTCATATATGTCCTTTCAGTATAAATCTTGTGGCAAGCCAAAATTTGCATCCTAATTGAAACGGAGTTAGTTTTAGGATTACAGAGGGGGCACAGAGTGCTTTAGAGAGTTGAGTCACAGAACAGAGGCAAAACATGAAATATTTATTGTGGCTATGCTTTAGGGTCATGTCCTTGAACAATTGTAATAATGAGGGCTTCACACCAGAAAGAATCACAAAAGTATACAGAAGTACCAAAGAAGGTTGCTTTCTCTGTTACAGAGGAAAGAGAGATCCGAGTCAGGAGGCCCTCCACCCTCGCCTAGGTTCTAGTCTGGCTCACAAGACACAAATGGAAGTGGGAGAGAAATATGTATAGTGGAAATGAAAGAGCAAGTCTATTTATGAAATACATACAAGCACAAAGCTGTAAGCAGGCACCCAGCAAGTCTAAATGCCCCATGAATAGAGGAGGGAATAAAGTTGTTAGTAAGTTTATTCTGCACACCTGAGCCAAGCCAACAAGTGTGTACTTAGCTAATCTAATTACACCGACTATTGGAGTTCAGGGGTTATGTACCTTACTTAGCTTTTAGGTTCCCCCTTTCTCCCCCTTGTAAACTTGGGGATAATGTACCTCTACAAAGGCTTTCTTTTTCAGTTAGCAAAGGCTCTTTGTCTTAGCGCAATTGTTACAGAGGCCGCCTTTCCCAGCATAGAATCTCAAGGACCACTCCCTCCTTCTGTGCTGTTCCTGCTTGCGATGTTCAGGACACCTGGCGATCTTAGTGGGATGGTTACAGAAGCTTACAGACGCCCCCTTTTCTCAGCACAGTCTCAAACACTCCCCATCTCCTGCACTATTTTGCTTGTGATGCTCGGGACACCTGGCAACCTTATCAAACCGAGCTCCGGACTCCTGAGTTAATGAGTGAGACACGTCTTCCTTTTGCTTCTAGCCTTCTCTATTAAGTTCTTCATTAGATTGTTATAGTCAGGGCCCTGCCTTTATTTCCCTCTGGCCGCTCATTCCTAGCTGCTACCTAATCTCTGTATTATCTCTGGGTAACCTCTTCCTGGTCTTGTGGAGAATATTCCCAAGTGCAGAAATACCTATAGCATACTCTTCTTCCATCTGTGTCTAATAAAATTAACCTAGGCACATTGGGAAACATGCTGGAAAGAAAGGGAAATGATTAGAGCTATAAGAAGTGGTCAAAAGAAAACTCAATTTAATAACCTAAGAGCATGCAATTGATCAATTTTTTCATTAGAAAAATTAATTTTTGCTTTTAGCCTAATATATTTTCATTTAATTCAAAAATGACTGGTCCCTCGTAGTATTAGGGCTAGAAAAGAAATAGTTTACCTGAGCTAATAATAAAAGCTAACATTAGCTGTGTGTTTACCAAATGCCTGGCATGTTCTTATGAGGTTTGACTAAGGACACTGAGGCACAGGAAGGTTAAGTAATTTTCCCTAGGAGAATATATTAACAGAAATTGTATTTGAAGTAGTTTAGATGGGAGCAAATGTTTGCTACATGCAAATATGAGCCATAAGGAGTAAAAGCGCTGTATACATCAGTGTGGTTCTGATATTCAGTCCGTATCCCCAACCTGGTTCTTGTTTACAACAGTGACATCTGCGGCTCTCAGGAAATACTATCTCTGGCGGTGTAGTTAACTGGAGGAGATAATTAAATGTTATTACTACTTGTAACTGAATTAGTCTCCGGAGAGGGCAGGATTTAATGGAAGTTGCAATAGAGCGACAGTTCCTAAAAGCCTTTTGAAACTGAAAGGAAAGGTCATTGTTACATTAGGCAAAAAGGTTTTAAAACTACTTCTTCTAATTCTATGTTTTTATAAAGTTCACATGTCCATTGTTTTTGTATGACATATATGTATAGTTTTTTTCAATTTTAGTTTCATAAGATTGAAAATAATAGCAAAAATGTATGTCATCAGTACAGAAGTAGATTTCTAATAAATGGTATTACTATTTGTCATCTGGTAATGCACTTAGCTAAGATATATTTAAATGTAGCTAAGGATTTGAAAACAGACAAAAGAACAATGGAATAGACTAGAACTACCAAATAGTAACAGTGCATTTTACTAAGGAGCCAGCCAACCTTAAGTTCAGTAGCATTAATGGGGGTAGGTTTATGTGGAGTCCAGGAGAGTAGGAAGGACTGCGATTTTTCCGCCTAGTAAATACATTCAGCACTTAATCAAGGGTATGCAATAAAGTGAATTTTATTTTTGTCATAACTAATCCTATTGTTAGCTGTTTGATGTTCAGTTCAAGCTTACCAATCTCAAACTGAGTTCCTTCTCTGCAGGATAAAGCAGCAAAAGTCATTCTCCTTTGTTTATTATACCAAGACAGTTGCCATGGGAATAATATAATGTTGTAAAATAAGCATCACAAATTAAACCCAGAATCAAGAAGGGACATATGGGTCAGGTATGAGACAGAGTGTTTATTTGAATAAACAAGAGCTTGGTAATCATAAAAAATGTCAAGGTAAATGACTGAGAAAACAGAGAAAAATGAACATAGAGCTTTAGAAAGTTAATTGCAGAATTTAAATATTGCCCTTCAAGCAGGTGTTTAAAAAAGGGGGGGATTATTAAACCTCCCACAGACTGAATGTCTGGCTATAGGGCAGGTTTCTATATCTCTGCATTTTACCCAAATCTTCTCTTTGTAGCTCTTTTTGAATCCCAATTCCATTATTGGTATGCTCAATGTGTAGGTCACATTTTACTTTTCATGTGTTTTAATCCATCTACAAAGACTGTGTTTCAAAAGGTGATGGATAGTTTTTCCTTCATGCATTTTCCTATACCTTTTGAACTCACACTAGTTGATGTTTTATCATCCTTGGCTGCAGAATTCTGCACGCATAAAATATTAACCTTATCTTATCATGTAAATTGCCATCTCAACTGAATCTGATCGCTCTTTTCTAAAAGAAATCCTAGATTTTGTTCTGGAAACTTTTGATTTTTTTTCCAGATTAAAAAATAAAAAGTTTCCAGAACAAACAAAATCTAGGATGTTCTGTTTTTCTGATATGTAAGAGAATTTCCCATTGTTCAACCGTGGTGTTTGAAAATACTTGGTGTCATTTACTTGTAAAACACTATACCAGAGCTTCACCACCTTATCCTTGCGCCCTGTCTGTCAAAGGAAAACTGGCTGATACCTTTTACTACGTGGAAAAATTGCAGAAAAACTCCTCTGATGGTGTATGATTGAGGCTTCCTATGCCTCCTTATGCCAAATTCCTTTATTTATCGAATATAAGCTCATTCAATGTTTCCTCCACGGTAGCTTGTTTAAGAGGCTTTCTGCTTTCTTCCTTCTGAATGAGGACAAATAAAAACTATCTAGTGAATTTTATAAAGCTACAAAGCTCACACTTTCCTGTTGTGTTTTCCTTTTTTAACAATTTTTTGATCCCCTTCCCTGAAACATCCTTATTTGATTATATTATATTTATTGATCTCACAATGTCTTTCTCATAAAAGTAAAAACAAATCAGTTTATGAAGAAATGCCTAAAAAATAATCAAGGACGATTATAGATAACATGCCAATTGCTGTGGGCTTATGAGCAGCAAGGGATCCGTGAGTTGTTGGTTAGGCAAAACCAAATACCCTAGATACGGAAATCATATCTTTAAAGAGTGTTCAGACATTCAGTTGTCTGACCAAAGATCTATAATGGAGAGACAGATGAGTAGTAACATTGTCTATTGCTTATCATGTACGTGGCAGTGTGTGTGATACTGTAAAGTTGTTCTCTCATTTACCCCTTTCAATAGTTTCATTAAATAGGGTTTAATATTTTTACTTTTCATACGGAGAGAGCAGTGTACAGAGAGGTGAATGTCACAGCTAGTAAGCAAAGTATAGATTTTTATATCTTCCAAATCTTGGACTCCATATTCTTCATTGTTTGATTTTTCCAGCATTGTATTAATGACAGATAATTAAGCAGCAAGACATTTTGAGAAGTATGTCATTCTGTGAACATTTTTTAAAATGTTTTCATTGTTGTTCAATTACAGTGGCCCCCATTTTCCTCCCATTGCTCTCCCCTGCCCTGCCCAGCCCCCTCTCCCACTTTGTCCCCTTCCCCCATTGTCCTTGTCCATGGGTCCTTTATACATGTTCCTTGACTAGACCCTTTTTAAAAAATTTTTTTTCAGGGGGAAATAATAATAGTTTGGGGACTAAAAATAAAATTACAAAATTTGCCAAAGAATTTTTCCTTGAATTGATTCACTTAATTTTCAGGATAAGTAGCTCTATGATATTTAATTCATTCCAAAGTTTTTCTTCACATTACATGTCCTCTCCATAGAAATTGCAGTAAAAACAACAGGAATCAAATATCAATAAATATTGTGATATGATCTAGTTAGGGTTAGAATTATTTTTTTTCTTTGTGAGTGATGACATAGCACTGAACACTTTCAAAAACTTTGACATTTAGTCCTTATGATTATTTTCTTAAGAATATATCCCCTTTACTCTCCAAAATAAGTCATTTATTTAAGGGATCAGAGTTCTCTCAAGTTAAGCTCCCTTACATTCTATCTTCGGGAAACTCTAAACTCAGCCCTTTGAAATATAGTATTCATTCATTCACTCACTCATTCATCTGTTCAATAACTCACCGAACTTAGTTCGACTGACGACAATGCTCATCATGATGTGCTAGGTAATGGTGGAGATGAATTAGACATTAGCAATTACTTATTAGGACACACCGATAAGTTTGATATACTTATCTATTCCTCTACCCAATGATAATTAGATTAATCCAATTCAACAAATTTTTAGTGAACACTGAGTTGGATGGCAAAGATTAAATATAAACGTTCTCTCTCATTGAGGATCTCCTATTCTATCACAAGGGGAAGTACCTAAGACTAATTATGGCATCATGAGATGAGAATGATAAATCCTTACCTTAATGTAGCTGAGAAGGAAAACAGATGTTTTCTGAAGGGATAAGGAGCAGCATCTCAAAAATGGCATTTTTGTAAAAATGAGCTAGATTTTGCAAATGCAAAAGGTAGGAAAGGCATCATAGGCAAAGGATATATAACATAAGTCAAATAGGTAAAATCAATATATTTACAAATCTGTTTTGGGTCTGCTCCCTTTGAATCCCAGTGAAACGTGTAGTCAGTGTGTAGCTGACTGTTTCTCCTTTCTGCTTTTTAATCAATTCATGAAGGCCACATTTCTTAAAGTGATAAGTAGTTCTTATTTCACAACTTTCTCTGTGTTGTTTGGAAGCCTTTGTATGTGGTTTAGGAGAATCGGTATACTAATAAGTAGTAACTACAATATTTCATATTTTTGGATTTGGGAAAACAACACCCTAGGTTTAAATTATGGTTTCATAACTTAGTCATTGTGGCAAGTTCAACAAGACATTTAACTCCTCTGAACCCCATCTGTAAAATGGAGATATAGTTTTAAAAATCTTGAAGGTTATCGAGTTTCTACTATGGTGGGGAACTGTGCTAAGTTTTTTGTATGTATTAACTTACTCATTCTTCTCAGCAAGTATGATGTCGAAAGTATTATTATCATCTCCATTTTTCAGATGAGACCAATGAGATACAGCAACGTTGCTTTACTTAAGTAGCCGTGTGCTCAAGATAACACAATGCTCATTGCCTGCCTTTTACATTGTCATGAAGGGGCCCCACTGATTCAGCGTGAATGAGCTTACATATATTCTCTTACAAACAGACAAGATTAGAAGGCTTACTCTTCAAGAAACATGAAGCCAAAGCGTGACATTCATCATAGCTTTGTGTAAGAGGATGAGGGCTGGAAAATATAAGAGGCAGATGGAGTTTGAATGATGGAGAATCTTGTATACTATGTTAAGGAAACCCATTAAGATGTTTAAGCAAAGGAATGATATGATCGAAGTTGTGTTTTACAAGATATCTACACGTATGGGTAATGGATTTGTGTTTCCCTAACTTGCATTTGCTTTACTGAAGTTAGAGAAATCCATTAAGAAGGAGTTATAGTATCCTGTCTAGATTCTCAAACGACAGAGCACTAAAATTGGAGATATGGGGGCATTTTAAAAACTGAAGAATATTTGTGCTAGAGATCTTCAGAATGTTTAATTACAAGCTCCATAATTTGTTCAAGTTACATGCAACAGCAGTTTTTGCCTAGTAAAGTCCTAATTCCTGGAATCAATTTAGAAAAACATCTCCCATTCGGAGGCAGATTCTTGGCGTCCCAATCAGAATTCACAGAGCTACTTTTATTTATGCTCTTTCACTGCTTTTATATCATAGCCAGACCTCAGACTATTCCAAGAACCCACTTCCCCTTGAGTATACCACATGGAGAGAACAGGGAGAAGTACTCACTACTTCTGTGGCATGGTCTCTAGGCTACAGACACAGGAGGATTCCAACCGAATGCACAATCTGGAAATCATGGGAGAGCTCCAGGCTGAGAAAAAATTTACAGATTGCCAGCATATAGATGTTCTTGAAAGCCATGAAGTTGGATGAGATGAGCACAGAAGTAAGCATGTACTGAGAAGAAGCCAGGCCCTGGGCCTTGCCAATGTTTAGAAATCTGGAAGATAGAAAAAAAGCCAGCAAAGGAGACAGGGAAGGAGGAGTCTGGAACACAGGAGAGAAAAACAACTAGAGACTGATGCCTTCGAGGCTAAGTGAAGAAAGGGATAGGAGGAGAAAAAAAGTGATCCCTGCCCCAAAGGCTGCTGACAGGTTAAGTAAAATGAGGGGTGTGAGTATGTGCAGTGATGCAGAAGTCACCAGTGAACTTGACAAATGCAATTTCAGTGAATGACAGGGTGAAAGTTTCAGAAAAAGGGAGGAGAATTGCAGAGTGAATGCAGACAGCTCTTCTGAGGAGTTTTGCTGAAAATATCTGTGTAATCAAGTGCTAGCTGGAGGGAAACATTGGATCGAGAGTCCCCCCCCCCAACCTTTTATGATAATTAAAAAAAAATGCTCCAAAGACAAATGAATAGGATGCCCATATAAGTCCCACTGAGGTTTAACAGTTTTTTAAATTTTTCATATTTGTTTTCATGTTATTTTCCTGAAATATTTGGAAGTACATTACATACATCAAATATTATACCCCAGAATATTTTACCATTTATTTCTAAATATAATGTCATTCCCTTATATAATTGTAATACCATTACTATACCTGGTATATACTCAGATTTCCCTAAATTTTCCTCCAAAAGTCTATTGTAGCTGTTTTTTTTCAAATTAGGATCTGAATCAAGTTTCAGGCTGACATTTGGTTATGATTTGTTAGTCTTTTTCCCTGTAACATTACTTTTTGAAGATACTGGGACAGTTGTCATGTAAAATATTCCATATTATGGATCGTTCTAATTGTTTTCTTAACGGGTTATTTAACTTGTTCAGTTACACCAGTCTCCCACTCCTAACCCTCTTCTAGTTTGTCATGTAAACAGAAAGTTAGGTCTAAAGACTTGATTCGTTTCTGATTAAACATTTTTTAGCACTAATCCTTCATGGGTGATGCTTATACCTCATTAAGTATTTATCAAAATCTGGATGTGTCACTGTTATGGATGATGCACGATCACATGATTGAAGGTAATTGAATAAAATAAGATAGCAGAAAAATACAACATGTTTGCATGCTAATGAAAATAATCCAATGAGAACTGATTGATGAGGAGGAAAAATTGATGGAAAATTAATAAAGCAATGCCATTGCATAAGCAAGACTAATATACAAATCTGAAGTACAGGCATGATCACCACAAGCGATGGATCACAGGGGAGAGGCGGAGACACAGTAAGCGGGAGAAGGTGGCACTGTGCAGGGAGAAACCTGTGAGGTGTTCTCTTGCTCTGTGGAGTAGGAGGCAAGATCATTAGCTAAGAGGAGGGTTGACGAGGAGACCTTCACCTTTGTGGAGAGAAGTGAAGGTATGGAATAATTACAAAAGAATGGGGGGAGGGCTGAATGGATTAGGAAATTTTAAAAGCACCCCAAAATCTGACAGTAGTCATGCTTGAAAGTAACAGCGGGCCGGGAGTGTGAATTCAGTGAAGAAGTGCGGGGCGGGAGGAGGTGCGGAGGGTTGTAATGACTGCAACAGGAGAAGTACAGTCTGATGAAATGTGGAAGCCTAGAAGGAGGGGAGTCAGCAATGGCGAGTAATAAGCAATCCTGCCTCCGCCCACAGCAGGCCAAGTGGGAAATGGAGCATAGAAGGGAAGAGAGCCACTACTGGAGAAGACTGCAGAGAATCCACTGAAATGAATAATATCAGTGCTGAGCACGCACCTAGCACTGATCTCAGATTTTACATAAATGTCATCTTCACAGCCACCCTATGTAGGCACTGTTGTTATAATCTTCACTTTATAGATTCAGAAGCTGAGGCACAGGGAGATAAAATAGAATGTCACGCTGTCAATAAGTAAAGGATCAGAAAGCAGAGCTCCCAGTCTGATTTCTGGGCCTGTGAATCACTTTGATTCAGCTGCCTCTTATATAAAGATTACTCAAACCAAAACAGAGATCCAAACCATCGATTCGAAAGGAACTGAAGCCCAGAAAAACTGGTTGTAAGCTTGACTTAATCATGAGTGTATCCTGTAAAATATTCAGGCATACTTAGATAATGCTTCAGTATTAACACTCCTCTCTAGGATATTGATAAAAAACCTTTAGTAAGTAGAAACTTTAGTTAGTGCCGTTGTTCTGGCTTGAGTCCCCAAATGTTTTTATGGTCCGTGTTCTCTGTTGCCAATCCCAGTCATCTGCGTGCATACTCTGTGATGGTCCAGACTGGGCTAGTAGCTTCTGAAGATGGATTTAGATTTCATAGTACTTAAAGCCCTAAGGATTTGGGAGCCCTTTCTGAGAAGAATTATAGAAAGTTATGGATGTAAAATTAGGCACAGAGCCTTAGAAGGAACCCCTGCACACGAGGGTCCCAGAAACTTAAGCCCCATTGATAAATCTGATTTGGGTTGATTCCTGCTAATATTCTGATTGCAAAAAAGTTACACTTTCTCCTTTTTCAAAGACACAATACCAATCCATAAAAGATAAGCCTTCTCTCTTGACTAGGACTTAATAATCTTATTTCTATTCCTCATGCTATTTCTGTTTTCCTTCCTAATTGCTATTTCTCAATTTCTGTTAACTTGAGAGTTATAAGAAAAGGAAGTCTCCTGGGCAATTCCTTTACAATGAGAAAGCCCTCTGCTTTCAACCACCTTTCCCTCCTGTTCTGAATCTTACTGTGTGCCGTGATATGAGGCAGGGAAAGTGTCTATCCACGCTTTGGTTTTGAGACTTAGAGAACTCTTTCATCTTCATCCAGAGCACTTCCCTCAGTGGTTTTGCCTCTCTCATTAGGAGGTCTGTCTTTCTTTTCCTGTCATCCCTAATGAGTGCAGTGACTCCTTTCCTGAGCTGCTGCTGTTTTATCACTTCATGCTTCTGCTTATAAATAATTGGCACGATAGAATGACTCTGGAATTTCAAGTCAGAGTGTCTGGATTTAAGTCCTAATTTACTACTTATCAGCTATGTTGTCTTTAGCCAGTCACTAGCACTCTGGCCTTCATAACTTGTGATTGAAATGGGTATAAAGAAAATTTTATGAGAGAAAATTGTATGGGAGAGAACATGTAAAAGAAGGGAACATGTTTTATGTTTGTGTTTACTAGTTATTTTTATATAGGCGACTATGAAAAAGTTCCTGTAAATAAAGTTCCCACAGAGCCGCAGGTCCATTAAAATGCTGGGGGAGAAGGAGGGGGTGGGGCAGGGCAGATCAAAGCCAACATCTTTAAAAACAAAGCTGAACCATTTCTTTTTGCTAAACCTGCTCTGTGGAGAGGGGAGATAATGCTTCCCTTTGTGTAAGACCTCTGCCAAAAGCATTTTGCAGACAATGTGGCTGAACCTGAAGTGTTAGAGCGCTTTGGTAATAGGGCACTCCAGGTGCTCAAGTAACTACTGTATTCAAGATGGGCCCCGGGCCCCAAGGCAACTGGCCACCCGGGTTCCAGCAGGTGCAGCATGAGGTAGTGAGTGCCGCAGTCAGCACTCCCGGGCTGCCCTAGTCTGCCTGGCCCTGTCTCCTGAGCGTGTGTTGAGTTCCTGCTCACATTCCCTTCCACCCTGGAGCTTTGGCCTCCACCAGGACCCCTCCAGTTTATCAGGCACAGTTTTAGGTATCGGCCTCAAAGGCAGAGCTAAAATAATCGGGTTTCATTACCTCCATTCTCAGAAATTATGCCTACTCCTATACATACATGCGTGGATGCAGAGAAATACACAAATGAGTGGTCCTGGTGAACCCCGGTGGCAGCCGCAAACATGTATGCTGTAGGAAAGAAGGGTCTCTCCATACCTACCCTGAGCCGAAGGCCCAGAAACAGCCTGTTAATAAACACATGTGCATACTGTACATCAGTGTAATGGTCCTAGGATTTGACTCATAAAAAGCCAGAGAAAGGCCAGGTTATTTGCAAGTTTCCTAGCCCTGGCATTTCTTTAACATAACCTGAAACTTTTGAGTTTTTGACCTTCAAGGAAGGATCTATGTGAAATGCATTCTTTTAAGTAATAGAAGAGAGACTCTTTATTCACTGAGATAATTACAGATTTGAAACTCCTGCATGCTTTACTAATGAGCTCGAATATTTTTAGCTATTGCAAGTTGTTTTCTCTTAGGCATATTTACACATAATCTACCCCATATTGCAAAAGACTTTACTTGTGTTTTAAACCCTAATTCATGTTCTTTCTTACTCTGGTTGAGTAGTAATCTGGGCAGAAGAATGCATGTTTAGAGAAGTAGTAATTGTTTTAATAGGAAATAGTAATACAATCATCTGGCTCCTTTTATAGCATAGGTGTTAATATTTTGCCTAAATAAGAAAAAGAATCTAACTCAATATTCTTTTCTCCTTGTGCTGGACCATGGAAGGTCAAGTTTATATACATTAGTGTTAATCTACTCCTCCTTAACTACAGATAATCTATATTAGTGTGTTGAGAAGATTTTACACTGTGTTACTCTCCAATGTTTCAAGGAAAACACACCTGTGAGGAAACAGCTTCACTGCATAGTGAGTGTCCTGATGACATTGCATATTTCCACGTAGGCCATGGGTCTGAGGCTTGTCTGCAGTCTGACCTGACTCCTGGGGTTCCTTCTGGAATACGCGATTGATAAGCAGCCTGATGAAGAGTAACTGTGGGGCTCTTTCTCACCCATCTCCCTAGTTTTGGTCAATATACAAGATTTTCTGTTGTTCCTTCTTCAGGAACATTTGGAAGCTTCTGTATAAGCCTTGGGAACTTGTTGGCTATAATTTAGAGTTAGCTTCTCAATGGCTTAGTGACCTAAAACCCATGCCATCTGTCACCTGGCCTCTTTTCATTTGGTATCATCCTGTGGGGAAGGGACTACAGGAAGATGCCATCATGCTGATCTTGTGTCCCCTGCCTCTGTGAGTAATAAACTGAATCCATTCGGGCTTGCTGTCGCCTTACCAACAAAACCTTCGGAAGAGAGCAAGCCAACCTAGCAGCTGCAGCAGTGGCTTCTTGGCTTTATTAGCCATTGCACTGTTACTGAGGGACTGCTTGACCACTTGACAATAACGTAAGTCACTGGGAAAATGTTCTGAAGTGAAACATTCAAGAAACGCCTACAGTTCATTTATGTCGTACAGCAGCAGTTCTTTGTAGTGGAAGAGAACAATATGCGTGATGGACTTTTTCAAGCCTTGTATGTTGATGTCATATATTTCTACGTCTCTAAAATAGGAACAGCACTGAAAGATTATATGTGAGGGTAAAAGAACACAAATGGACACTAGTTATTGAATAGAGGCCAGATACATGGCTCTGTTCCAAATCCATTTCATACGCTAACTTCTTTAATCCTCACGGGACACAGAATTTGGTACATATCCAGATTTAAGAGATAAGATGCATGATGTCGGGGCTCAGGTGAGAATGCAGAAATCCCAACTCTAACTCACTTTTAATTACTGCGTTATAGTGTGCCTCTAGTTAGTTAGTATGATGTCCCCAACATTACAATTTCAGTGGCAGTTCAAACAAGGCCCATGGCCACTTTTATGGAAACACATGCCTCTAAAATTAAAGAAGGAGGGAATGAATTTTCTGTCCTTAATTCCAGAGACAAGAAGTTGCTGGTGTCTCCCAGTAAAAACAAGACTGATACTTATTTCATATAGATATTTTCACATAGAGAGTTATCTAACAGAATTTAATAACAGAATGTGTCCACTGCCCCTTTGTTATATTTTGTTTGTAGTAGTTCCAGTATTCCTAGGGACAACAGGTGTATGCCTGCAACCTGTTCCAGAATACTAGAAGTGTTTCTCATTTAACTCACAGGATATAGGTTTTAACTTTGTCTTTCTTTAAGAATCACATTATAGATTTTGCAAGTAGTAGTTACACTATTGGTTAAATTGTATGATATAGACATATTCTATATCTTGTCAAAAGCGACTGTAAAGATTTTTTATTTGAACCTTTTTGTTCCATGGTAAGGTACTTTCCTGCATGTTTCTAGGTACTGATTACTGTGCTATCTTAAATATGTGGAAAGGTCAACAAACTCTCAATTAAAATTTGAAGGTTCTGTCATTTTATGACTACTTCTATGAGCATTTGAAAGGCATTTTAGGAGATGTGTTTAAGTTTTATTGGTAGGTTAACTCTTGGGAACATATTTGTTCAGTTCTTGTCCAATGCTGTATAATGTCATGGTTCAGAGCTCTGAAATTAGTCTCATCTACTATGGGTTTAGACAGTTCAAGTTCAGGTTTTGCTATAGCATTTGGTGTGCTACATTTTGCATGATAAAAAAGGTTTTACCACTTTTAAGTTTCAGCTCAAAATTTGTTCAGGAATTACAACTTTTTTTTGAAATTTCATTTGTTGTAGGTCATTGCAAAAAACAGAAATATTATTTTGTGATAAGTCAAAATACATAATTCAAGAGAACTGTAAAGTGATAAAAATATAACCATCCAAATAATCAGTAAATAACATATTTGTAGTGTGTTTTATAGAATAGCACACTTTGAAGTTTTACCTGGATGCATTGCTCCAGAAAAAGCTTAAACAGTCCTCTTCAAATTATAAACTGTAAAATCTCAAATGACAACATAAAAATATCACAGATATCTGTGTAATATTATCTTAGTTTAAAGTCACTTTTTAAAATTATGATTTTTTAGTAAAAGATATTTGAATTTTAATATAATTGCATGATATTACATATTGATCCTGATACATAAAAGAAAACAAATATAAAATTCAATATGTCATCACTGACATTTTTAGGATATTAAGTAATCTCCATAAGTTATAATGTCCTTAACTGTCAAAAATATATATTTAAACTAAGTTGTTGTGTTCTATGCTTAACAATTTAATTGAAATTATATATGAGGCCTGTGTGGAAAAAATCCAGCCATTGTTATATAATGAGAACGATTTGTGAGATATCGATGCAACCCAGCCACCAAGGAGAGTGGACTGGAATGCACATGCGTGAATAATGACAACTTCACTGTACTAGTCAGTGGGGGTGGTAGACATTGTTTAGTGAGCATGTGTACTGTGTGGCAGTTACATTTAAAATCACTGAGTAAATAAGTAGAGCAACAAATCTGCATCATATTTTGCATTAAACTTGAACATTTCTCCATGGAAACTATTTGGATGATTCAGAAGCCCACAGCTATGGGCAACCGGTGATTGGCAGCTTCATCATGAAAACGTGCCCACTCATGCATCATGTCTCATGCAGAGTTTTTTGGTGAAACATCGAATCATTCAGGTGACTCAGCTCTCCCACAGCCCAGATTTGGTGCCCTGTGACTTCTGGATTTTCTCAAAACTAAAATTATCTTTGCAAGGGTAGAGATTTCAGACTGTTGATGAGATTCAGAAAAATATGATGGAGCAGCTGATGGTGATTGGGAGAACTGTGTGAGGTCCCAGGGTGCCCACTTTGAAGGGGACTGAGATATCATTGTCCTATACACAATGTTTCCTGTATCTTATATCTTCTTCAATAAATGTCTCTATTTTTATGGTTGGATACCTTCTGGGCAGACCTTGTATATGGTGCAAATGACCATTAGCAGATTAATCCAATATAATATTTTGCTCCAAAGGGCTATTTTTAGTTGGTTTCAGTATTTAAATTTCAATGAAATATGTTAATGCAGCCTAATTTGCATTGCATGCTGGTCCTGTCAGTGAGTGCTATGGCCTTAACTTCTATAATTCTGATTACAAAATACACTGTAACTAATATTTAGACAAATCTGAGATTGCAATTAGAGAAAGGCAGTATTACTACTAAATTACTACTATGATGGCTACTACTACTTATCATGTATTATTTCCTATATGCTGAACCTGATTCTAGGCATTTAAGTTTATAATTTCTAATTCTCACGACTGTAAGAGAGAGTTTACTCAGTTCACTGATAAAAAAAATGAAACATGAGGTTAAATAACTTGCCAGAAGTCACTTATTTGGCTTGTAATGGGAAAGCTGGATTTTTGACGTCAGGTCAGCCTGAGTCCAAAACCTACCCTCTTCATGGACAAAGTCGTTAGGGGAAGGTGCAGCGAGGGTGGTCACTGTATGCAGCCTCAAAGGGTGTCTTTTCCCGGGTGAAGCCCCCGATCCAAAACCAGATTGCAGGACAGGAACTCAGTTTGGTGAACCACTTTCAGTGGATTGGCACATGCCAGACAAAATTGATTGTATGAACGTATTAATTTATTGGAAGAGGAATATATTTTCTTCTACTGATCACAATCTTTATAGTCATTTTCAGGGGTTTTTCCTAACATTATGTTTCCAGGGATAGCAAATCAGGCCTCAGAAGGGTGCTTGATAGCTTGCGGATCAGAACAAGGTATCCCGGAGGGATATTTCTCCTAGGCCATGATTGGAGCTTCCTACGTCACCTCGCCCAGCTGCCTTATCCCAACACTCATCCAAACACACATTGACACACAGCTCTATGACAAACCGAATACTTCTGTTACAGAGTTCCTGTGTTTCTATCTGTTCCGTGGACAGCTACATTCTCGTCTTTGGAATTTCATTCTCAGTCTTAGAGTTAACCATTCCCTCCTAAAATAAAGTATTCTATTTCAAACCAAGAGCTATACAAAGTTAGAAATTAAAATTATTTTTAGTTTAAACCTCATTTCCTGTATGCCTGTTAAGGCATTTATCACCAGGATTGGACTTGGAGTGTTTAAAAAACCTCTTAAGAACCAATTTAGTACACAAATAGTACCTTTTATACGTGGCTGGTAATTCATTTTCAGATGCTTAAGTTTAAAATGTTTAAATTTTAAAGTACTCTACTGCTATTCTCATGGTTCAGCATAAAAATTAGAGTCGTTGAGTTAATTCATTTCCTAAACTTATTAGAGATTAGCATAATTAGAAACATAAAGAGGGAAACATCTCTACTCACATTTACTGAGGTTAGAAAATAACAAATGGTTTATTAAACATATTTTTTAAATTTTGACCTAGTTTATTAATAATATGGAACCTAATTTAAGATTAGCACTCTAAGGGACTATTTTAATTAATACAGATTTACTGAGTATGCATTTAATAATAACCACTCTGGGCTGGGCACTATGCTGGGTAATTGAGATACAGTACTGTGATAAGTTCCTTGACTTCAGAAAGCTAAAAGTCTGAGATGTATACACAGTAAACAGGCCTTTCTAATAAAGCGTGATAAATGCTATCAACAGGAGAGTCTTCCCAGAGGAAATGATCTCCAGTTGAGACTAAGGGATGAGTAGGCGTTAGATACATTGATGTTGGGTGGGAGAATGTATGTGAAAGGAAGAGAAAATATTCATTTGAGGGGTAACGTCTCCTGCAAAAGTCCTGTGTCAGGAAAATAACACATTTGTGGTAGTATAGGTATTGACAAGCCATTTGGCTGCCGTTCACTGAAATAGGGTGCAAAGAGGGCACAGAAGACTGCGAATTGGGAAGATCAAGTAAATACTTTCAGTTTGGACATTTGAACTGCTTATAGTGTGTATATGTGGAGATAGGTGGTAGACAGCAGGGTATACAAATCTGGAGCTGGAAAAAGAGAATTAGATTGGTATAGCAAATGGGAGTTTTTCATAACTTCTGTTTCTGATATTTCAGTGTTGGTATACAAAAATGCCTTCTATTTATAAATAGTGACTCTGTATCCTGCTGTTTTGCTAAATTCACCTACTAGGTCGAGTAGTTTGTTGGTGGAGTCTATAGGGTTTTCTATGTACACTATTATGTCATCTGCACCCAGTGACAGTTTTACTTCCTTCTTTCCTATTTGGATGCCTTTTATTTCTTTTTCTGGTCTGATTGCTGTGGCTAGGACTTCCAATACTATGTTGAATAGAAATGGGGGAAAGCAGACATCCTTTTCTTGTTTGTGATCTTAGTGGGAAAGCTTCTAGTTTTTGCTCTTGAGTATGATGTTCCCTGTAGGTCTCTCATACATGGCCTTAGTTACGTTGAGGAATGCTCCCTCTACTCCCACTTTGCTGAGTGTTTTTATCATAAATGGGTGCTGTACCTTATGAAAAGCATTTTCCATATCTATTGATATGATCATGTGATTTTTATCTTTGCTTTTGTTTATGTGATGTATTACATTTATTAATTTGCAAATATTCTACCATCACTGCACCCCTGGGATGAATCCCATTTGGTCATGGTGTATGGTCTTTTTAGTGTATTGCTGGATGTGGTTTGCCAATGTTTTGTTGAGAAATTTAGCATCTCTGTTCATCAGTGATATTGGCCTGTAGTTTTCTTTCTTTATTGTGTCTATTTATTTGGGGGGTTAGGATGATGTCGGCCTCACAAAAAGAGTTTGGGAGTCTTCCCTCTTCTTGGATCTTTCGGAATAATTTGAGAAGGATAGGGGCTAGCTCTTCCTTAAATGTTTTTTAGAATTCTCATGTGAAACTGTCCAGTCCAGGTGTCCAGGGTTTTTGTGTGCTGGGAGTTTTTTGATTATTGCATTAATTTCACTAGCTGTTACTGGTCTGTTCAGGTTTTCTGCTGCTTCTTGATTCAGAATGGAGGAAGGAGGCTGATCACAGGGGAAAGAAGGGTATGGGTCAAGTCAAGGAACATGTATAAAGGACCCATGTACAAAGACAACAGGGATGGAGGATTAAATGTGGGAAGTGGGGGTGGTTAGGTCAGGGGGGAGTAATAGGGGAAAAATGGGGACAACTGTAACTGAACAACAATTTTAAAAAGGAATTAAAGGCCTACTAAACTTAACAAGGAAAAAAAAAAGAACTAGATTGGAAATATAGATTTGGGAATCATAGATGTTTTAAATTTTATTTTTCAATTACAGTTGACATACAATATTATATTAGTTTCATATGTACAACATAGTGATGTGGCATTTATATTTTTTGTGACATGATTATCTTGGTAAGTCTAGTATCCACCTGGCATCACATATAGTTACTTATGAAAATAATATTAACTATATTCTTTATGCCATACTGGGACTATTTACATCCCAGGGACTATTTTGTGACTACCAATTTGTACTTCATAATTCCTTCACCTTCTCACCCAGCCCCACCCCCCAAACTCCTCCTATCTGGCAATCATCAGTTCGTTCTTTGTGTCTATGAGTCTGTTTCTATTTTGTTTGATCATTTATTTTGTTCTTTGGATTCCACATGTAAGTGAAATCATATGGTATTTGTCTTTCTGACTTATTTTACTTAGCACAATACCCTTTAGGTTCATTCATGTTGTTGCAAAAGATAAGAATTTATTTTTCCCGACCAAATAATATTTCATTGTACATATGCACCACATCTTCTTTATCCAATTGTCCATTTATGGGTACTTAGGTTGCTTCCATATCTTGGCTATTATAATAATGCTGGTCCCATGTGCTCATGGAAAGAATGTATATCCTGCTGCTTTGGAGTGAAGTGCTCTAAAAATATCAATTAACTACATCTGACCTAAGGTGTCACTTAAGGCCCTTGTTTCCTTGCTGATTTTTTTTCTCTGGAAGATCTATCCATTGATAACAATAGGGTGTTAAAGTCCCCCACTATGACTGTATTACTGTTGATCTCTCCCTTTCTGTCTGTCAATATTTGTTTTATATATTTAGGTGCTTCTACGTTAGATGCATAAATGTACACAAGGGTTGTAACCTCTTGTTGGATTGATCCCTTTATCATTACGGGGATCAAAGGAGAAATGTCCTTCTTTGTCTCTTATTACAGCCTTTGTTTTAAAGTGTATTTTGTCTGATACAAGTTCTTCTACCCCAGACTGTCTTTTGATTTATCTCTCTATCTTCTACTTTCCATCCCTTTCTGAGAAGCCAAGCATTTTTCAGGAACCTAATTAAGAAAAATCTTTTTTGATAAAAACTTTCTAAAAACAAAACAAAACAATGTGTTATTAATGCTGCCAAGTAATAATAGCATATTAGAAGTTCTCATCAATATATTCAATCTTAACACAATTTATCATTTTTCACAATTTTCAGATGTTCTTTTCAAAACACTTTAACATCTCTGAAATTGGTATGTATTCCATAACCAATGGCTATTATATATTACTGTCAACAATTTTGCTTTCTTAGAGGCATGTAAATGAATGATACCTCTTGCATTCTATGGTGTCTTAATTTGAAGAAATAAAGTAGAAATTGGATTTGGAACATAATGGGCTCAATTAGCTGAAAAATAAACTAAAAATAAAACTAGAAATCTAGGCACATTCACATATATGACAAGAAGAAATGGCTAATTTGGATTTGACAGCTTGAACCCACACCCCTCCTATATGAACACAATCATGTATTACCATTATTTTTCCACTGGTTAGAAACATATGGATAATACATTTCTTCTTAATGCTACACCTTACTTGACTTAGCATACCATATGTCTAGGTTTGAAAGATGAATTTTTTTTTAATAATCAAGTCATTTATTTTAACTGTTTTTATAAAACAATTTAAAAAATAACCTGTGGTGCTATCAAAATAACATAAAAGAAGGAATTCAATTGCAATGCAAATCCTTAAAAGTATCTACCAACTTCACTCATTATAGACATTTTTTGAAGTTTCCAGCCAAATTATAGAAAAGCGTTTTACCAGTTTATCTGGAAATACATGACTGTGTAAACAATAGATACCAGATTTGCTCACTGCAGCAACGGAGATTAATGATGCGTGGGCCGCTCTGGTTTTCAGCACATGACAAAAAAAATGGAATTCAATGGATGCGCCAGCTCTCAGTGTTTCTCACTGTAGCAGTGATTCTTATCACCAGGTGCCAGCACACACGTCTCCCCTATTCCAGTCCAGCTAAGGCCACGTCTGTCAACATACTAAGTTCAACTCTGCGAAGAGTTTTATATTGGTAAATCAAATGCATTTCTATACACTTCTTAATTTGTTAGTTTAAATATATTTTACATGAACAGGATTTGTTTTTCACAAAATAAAGGCATCATAACAAGTAGGAAGTATTTATAGTCTATTAATGAATACTGAAGGCATTTTTTCTAAAAATATTTCCCTAATACTCTGCTAAATTACGTAGTGTTTTAATATTATTAATTTCTATGATTTAAAGATGACCCCCAGTTCAAATCAGAGAAAAGAGACATTATCAGCTATTAATACTTCAACATTGATTATTTTGTAGGGAATCCGTATTAATAGTCTCAGGCTTTAAAAGTTAGTGATGTTATCAAGAGCATGCAATTCATTGTAGATCAGAACATGAGGGAAACAGTTGCTGAGCTTACATTAAGGTAGGGAAAATGTGCTTATCTCACTTTCAGGAGACATTGCAGCCCCTGAAGCCCACTGCACTTGTCTGAAAACGCTGGCACGCCCTGACATGGCCAGTCACAGATGCAGGCTTGTTCAGTTACAGCTGTGTACTCTTCAGAAATGTCACTGTGGCTGGTAAATGATGACTGTTTTCAATTCACCTTTGCCACTTGAATTTCTAGGACTTCTTTTACTCAAACTCCTTTTTTCCCATATAGTTGGCTGTTCTATGTAACCATAACTTCCTAGGATCCACTAACCGCCCTTCTCTCTCGGGCTAGCTGTTCTGCGGGTTGGTCTTTTCCCAAGTTTACTTTAACATATCTTGAGAATATTCAATCACAGTTGGCCAGTACTCATATCTTCTCATTTAAGTATGCTTTGTGAAAACTTGCTGTTATATTCATGTCCTATACAATGGAAATATGTAGTCATGGTACTTTGCCTGGACATTCATAACATTGCAGCCATGACTATTTGTGAGAATTATCCCTGATAATTCAATATGACATTATTTCATTTATTTCACACACCATCGCTGCAGCCCGATGCTTGAAAGAGTCATAATAGTATAATTCCATATCACATCTTTTTTTTCTTTATTTGAGCCCTGGAATCACATCCCTTGAGACTTGAGGTGATGCTTACATGCAGAGAAAAGTACATGTACAAAGGCCAAGAGTATGAGACCATGGCAAAGGACCAGTAGTTTAGAAAAACTGAATTGCAAGGTCCAGGGGAAAGAGTGATAGTTAATAGCTAGAAAGCTAGACTGTGTTCACGTTATAAGTGGCCAGGTATGATATTCCATGGACTCTGACTTGCCGATGATGAGTAAATTTTAGGCAGAAAGTACAAGATCAGATTCGCATTTGGAAAATATCATTGTGTCGGCTTATTATGCAACAGACATGGAAGCATGCTCATTGCTAGACTTAGGCATATGGTCACACTGTGCAAAATTTGTTGTTAATTTCAACATTAAATCTTGTTCAGTTTCAATTGGCAAACAAGACAGCTGCAGCTGAAGTGCAGAAATAGAGCTTATACAAGATAAATGTTAGTGCTACATTGCGTGCTGGGAAGCCAGTGTTTGGTACATTTTAAATTCAAAGATAAAATCAAAGATTGGATTCTATGTAAAAATAAATTCTTTATTAATCACCTAGCTGCTGGAGTTCTGTTCTGTGGTTAAATGAGTTCCTCCTTAACCTACTATTAGAAAATAATTTATTTTATTAAAATCCTTATTGAAAAAATTATGTGTTCATTTTCATGTATGTATAAGAAGTACATTCTGAAAAAAGGTTTTTAAAAAAGATTTTATAAATTTATTTATTTTTAGAGAGGGGGAAGGAAGGGTGGGAGAAAAACATCAATGTGTGGTTGCCTTTCATGCACCCCCCACTGAGGACCTGGCCTGCAACCCAGGAATGTGCCCTGAGTGGGAATTGAGTGAGCAACCTTTTGATTTACAGGCTTGCACTCAGTCCACTGAGCCACACCAACCAGGGCTGATTTTTCTTTTTTTTATGTGTCAATACCTTCCTTTCAAATGAGATAATCATTCTGAACATTACTAATTATGTATAATGGATTATAGGCGTATACATTATATGAGTATGTATACACATATACAACTATTTCTCTAGTCCCATAGGATAACTATTAATAGTGCCTCCTGTCACACTAAAAAGTATTTAGATTAACACCACGTACAATGACAGATGTGAATCCCAGCTCTGATACACTCTGGTTTTAGCAAGAAGGCTCACTTTGGTGTCTTCATCTATAAAACTGTCGAAAAGAGTTTTTTCCCTGTAAGTTGTTGTGAGGAATATGTGCAGAATTGGCTTCACTGGTTCAAACACAGGTAGTCGAACACGGCTCCAAGCTGAGAAGGTCCCTATGCTTGGTTTAGTGCTGTATTGGTTTCCTGAAATTGTTAATACATGTCAACAAGGGTCAGCGCCTTTTCATTCTGCACCGGGCCCCACGATTTATAGTCATCCTTGATTAAGTGAAAAAGGTGCCAATTTAATTGACATTTTCTTTCTTAATTTTCTTCATTCTGGTTTAAGTCCTCATTTTATTTTACCAAATAAGTCCTTCATATCCATTTTAAACCAACTGAAATAGTAATGTATAACAAAAGCAGGTTATTTTTCATATAATAGCAAACCTCCTTTAAATTATACAGTATAAATCTAATAATGTTTATGGCAGAAAGTTCTGACAGCCTATTCAAATGTTGGGAACTGAACAATAAATTATTAGTATATTGTAAAGGGTAGCTGAAACAACTCTTTACTGAGAAAAATCTTAGGTTATATTAAAATGATTTTAATATCATAAGTGATTCTCCAAAATTAGGAAGAATCCTCTGGCTTTTCATATATAAATATCTGTATACACCTGGATAGTCACAATAGGAACAATATAAATATCCAAATTCTTTTTGTGTATGTGTGTATTACATGGTGCCAGCATTACTATTCATACTTAAAATACTCATAAGGATAGCTTTAACTTATCAAGCCGTTGTTGTATGCCAGCCCTTTGCTAATGTTCTATGGGTATCATCAGTGTACATGTATTTTCAACTCATACACAGACAAACCAAACATCCTCTGAGGAGGGTGTTATTATTCCCATTGTAATAATAACACTTTTGAGGTTTAAGATAGAGAGTAAATAACTTGCCAAAAATATACAGATAGAGGATAGAGCTTAGTTTTGAAAACTAAATCTCCAAATTTTCAAGCATGAGCTCTTAATCAATAGGTCAATGTGTTGTAAGTTGGCATAAAAATACACTGTCAGAATCCCATGATTTTATAACACATTTGTTCACAGTCTCTAACAATGAAGCTGATAGAAATATGTTTGCATTCTGGATCATCTGTATGGTTCAATGCATTTATCTTCAGGTCCTCACAAGTGCACCTAAATTCTAACAAGACAGTGAGAAGGAAATGAGGCAGATTTAAAATTTAAATGATTCTTTTCCACTAAGTGAAGGACTCATGGTATCGTGTTACGCTATACCCATGAAAGTTTCTCAGCAGCTCAGAAACGTATAAGATGCAGAAGAATTGAATCAGTACACAGCACAGCATAGTGAAAGACACAGCAAACTCCAAAAGCCAGTACTCTGGCAGCTGGCTCTTTATTCCGATTGCCAGGGCCAATTTAATTTCAGGAAGACAACATCTATGCCACATTAGATACTTGTTGCTCTTTTTAGTTTCATTATTTTTGTAGTGTTGTTCCTGTATTTGTGAACTTGGTTTGGTATTTTAATTGTACATAGCTAACAACATAAGACCTATCTATTCATATGTTTAAACATACTTAAGTAATATTAAAATAATTTAAATCAGTATTGGGAGTCTGTAAGATTTATTTGTTTTGTTTTCCTTTTACTTGAAATAAATTTGGAGGAGCTATATTGGGCTACATTTCTTCATGTGACTACTTGATTATTTATAGCATCACACCATTAGTTTTTATTATTTTACACTATGTTGATATTATAATGATTGCCCAATCTTGATTATTTTCATATTCTCATTAGGCTTTTTTTCTTTTGCCTTAATTTTGTTAATGTTCAGTCATTTAAAAGGTAAAGCAGTTCATTGTCACTCACCTTCTTGTACACTTCCTATGCTGTTCCCATGAATTATTATTCAAAAAGTCTTATTTCTGGAATATAATGACTTTATATATATTCTGATTAGTTAATCCTTTAAAAATATAACTCTCCCTATGGTAATGGTAATATGAAGCAAGTTATTAGATGAGACACAAAACACAGTTTATTGAGTTTCTGAGAGACAAGGAAAATGTTTGAGGACTATAAGGCCTTGTTTGACATTGCAATATTGCTACGATCTTTTTAAGAAATAATTTGAAATTAAATTTTAAAAATAAGAAATTTCTAATTCTCTCTAAGTGGTTAAACATGTCTACAAATTTTCCATAATTAGTCCTGGAGAATTAGCAGTACCATACACTGATTAAGAGAATGCTTTAATCTATTCTATCTTTTAAACTGAAAGGTGGTATCATTTCTAAAGATGCCCAATTTGTTATAATTATTGTTTAGTGGGGTCTACTTATTATACAGTTTTACAAGGCAATGTAGTGTGCATTTACTTTTTTGTTACTGAATTTCTTGGATCAGGAGAATGCTGACTATTGGGAGGAAAAAGGGTCAAATTCAAAAGTAAAAATAAAAAGATCCTATTAGAATCATTATACAACAAAATTTCTCAACTTTTTTACTTTAAATAATTAAACTGTAAGTTTAAAAGTAATAAATTAATCAAAGATCCAGAAACTTACAATATATTCTGAAAATCGTTTGCTCCCATTCTTTCCCATGCCATACGTTCACGGGGAGGGGGGTGAGGTACTGAAATTATTGTGTATTTCCCTGTATGTACAAGTGTCCTGACCACAGGCAGTTCTTCCCGTAGAATATCTGAGGAAGCGAGTCATCTACAGCACGTAGCCATTCCGTACATTATTTTCCTGTGAGGCTCTAGTTACAAGGAAATACATTTACACACTCATACATTACATTACCTGAAAATGCCCATGCTTTCTATTCAACGGTGCTTCAATATTCTGTTTTACCTGCAGCCGAGTGTGGTGCATCTGCGACAAATAACGAAGGAATTTTGCTCTCTCCAAATTATCCACTCAACTATGAAAACAACCATGAATGCATTTATAGCATTCAGGTTCAAGCAGGAAAGGGGATCAACATTTCAGCCAGAACGTTTCATTTAGCACAAGGAGATGTTCTTAAGGTAAGTGACATCAGACATACTTGTATTTTGATTGTTTTTAGTCATTAAGTATATGCTAATACATATATATGCGTACATAATCAACCATAAATTGATGCTACCATTCATAGATTTAAATTATATGTTATTTCCCATGTTTATAATATTATTTTCATTGAGATAAAGTGTTTTGTTTCCAATGTTTATAAGTAACTTTTATTTTATGATACCGAAAGTTTAATGTTTTATTAACATCAACACAAAAACACGTTCATGCCAGATATCTTGTATTCAATAAATATTTATATATAAATCATAATTAACAGAATAGTCATTTATTCAATAAATATAGTCATGTCCTGGCTGGTGTGGCTCAGTGGATTGAGTGCTGGCCTGCGAACCTAAGGGTCACCGGTTCGATTCCCAGTCACGGCACATGCCTGGGTTGCGGGCCAGGTCCCCAGTTGAGGGTGCATGAGAGGCAACCACACATTGATGTTTCTCTCCCTCTCTTTTTCCCTCCCATCCCCTCTCTCTCAAAATAGATAAATAAAATCTTAGGATAATAAAAAATAAATATAGTTATAAGTGTTTTATTTTTCTGTTTATTAAAATTATTTCTATTGATAGATGGATAATTCTTTGCAAATATGACTTTAAAATTCATAGTTATGAATATATTAAACTAAAACTCTATTTACAAATTATTTTTAAAATTAACTGTTAATAATAAGCATTTAGAATAAAATTAATTACTTGCATTAAAATTTAGAAATAATCAGATGTCCTTCTCTAAAAGATTTAATATTAGGCAAATAAATATTTCCGTATTTGCTGATTCATATTTTTTGAAGTAAGGTTTTGATAAATATAATTTATACATACAATTAGAATAAAAGTAAACATGTCAATAAACAACATAATTCTGTTTTCACAATCTTGAAAATAATTAAGATATCTCAGGTTGACTTATCTCTTCTATAAGCAGTGATTTTAGTGTGTTGGTTATTTTCTTCTTTTAAAAAAGAATATTGTTTTGATTATAATTCATGGTTCTCTGACACAAACAGTACTGTATGCATGCGAGGCTTTTGGACGTGGGAAAGATCTCCTGCAGTACAACTAAATACGTTAAATTTTAGTATTTTAGGTCCATTTCTGTTCGTTGCACTTTTGTTCATCGCACTAAATGTGTGTGGGGGGGGGGAGTGTATCAAGATACAGAGAAGAGGCCCAGCCCCTACTCTGTAGCATACTAGAAACATAATAAACGTGTATTTCTGTCTTAAAGTCAGGAAACGCTCCCCCACTTTTCCTAGAATATTTGTTTTCTCTGGATGCTGAAATGTATGCATTCCTTTTTCATGAATGAATGCATGAATAATGCTTATTATTGGAAAATTAATTTGGAATAACGGCTTCTGTCTTTTAAAAATAAAATAGCTCTTACGTATTCCTCAGCGTGCTGTCTGACTGAAGCCTTACTTGTTTGGAGTCAGGTTTCATGCACTTGTGACTTGTGTTACCTTGAGGAAGAGTAGGACCTCGGTAGTAAGTGACAAAAGTGAGGGGATGTGATGGTGAGAGATAAAGGCAGGCCAAAAAAATCAATTTAATGCACTACTGGATTTCATTAAATAATGAATTCCCATCATTAATGAGGGGATAGAAATATATACTCCTAGCAATTTTTAAGATGTGTTTTGTAATTTTCTTAGAGTAATTCCCAAAATTGAAAATACTATATGCTACATATTAAAAGAGAAACATGCAAATTCAGTAATCGCCTTACTGGTAATCTGCCTGGGATTTATTCTAAATTGTTACTTTAAAATAACTTCTACAAACCACTCTATAGAGACAGTTTGGGATCAAGGGCTTTTACACTCCAAGTCTGTCTCCATGGTCTCTCCCTCAGTGTAAGATGTAAATTGCTAATATGTTACCTTTTTCCTCCCATTAATCCCATGGACAACTAATAGTTCACAGACACCTAATGGCACAGGTAGAGTTAGGCAAGCACAGGCAGTGAGACGCGCCCTCCAAGGAAAAAGGAAAACTTCTCAGATTGTGGAGCCCGAGTCCTCTAAGAATGAAAAGGTCATTTGTCTTAACTGCAAACTAGCCCATAAGAACCGGTCCCAATCTCCAGCACTTTCTAATATCAAACCTAGTAGAATCAGTTCTCTCCCTACATTCAGCCTAGGGAATAAGAAGAAATGAATAAAACAATAGTCTGTTATAGAGTCCTTTGCCCCCTGACCGAGAGAATTTAAAAGTATTATTTTCTTTATGTGGTAGCACTGGCCACATTCTCTTATAATCTTTATACAAACATTGGGTTTGGAAGGTGGGTTTTTTTTTCTGGTAGTATTTACACTAGAACATCACTGTATTGGGTTCTAATAAAAACAGAAATGGCAACAGAAAATATGTGTATGTATTTATCTATTTCTAAACACACACGCACACACACACACACACTTTTCCTCTCAGAGAGCTCACAATCCAGGCTGCTGCTCACTTACTCGTGCTCTCTCTCCCTCCCCCTTCTTTCCATAAACTACTGTAGCTATTTATAACTACGCTAGTAAACTTCATAGCGAGTGGTAAGGATCCTATGACCCTTCCAGGTAGGCTATCCCTGGTGCCACTGCCAGATTTTCTGACACATTCAACCTGGGAAAATGGTTTCCATTGGTCTGTACCTGGGGTTATATATTTTTATAAAACTCTCCAGATCACCTGAGGATCCCCGGTGTGGGAATTACATGGGTGTCCTTCTTTGGTTCCACTCTTTTCAGCTGGCCAAGAGTACTGAACTTCTCAGACCCTCACTCAAAATATGTGATATAATGAATTCTTTCAACTAACATTTATAGGAGGTGTTTGATTGATGTAGACTCTAAACAATTAACAATGAAGAGTTCCCATTGTCAGCCTGATAGGACAAAAGCCGAACACCAATCGATACTGTTTCCACTTTTGTTGCTGCTTAGCAGAGACAAAATTCAAGGGAATCTTTTTACCAGAGCGGGCATGGTGCAGTTTAAGACTTACTTCTTATGTAGAATGTAGACTAAACGGGCGACAATGGAAAAGAGCCAACAAAATAACTCAAAATTGATTTTGAGACTCCAAAAAAGGGTTAGGACAATTGCTGTCATATTTATAAAAAATTTGACACTTGATATTTGATATGAAAATTTGATATTTGAGGATCACTTGATGAATAATGTCTTTTAGGAGAATGATAAGAAGGTTATTAATGTATTATTGTTGTTGTTTTCTAAGACGTATTATTTTCAAGCTTTTTTCCTAACCTACGTGTGATCGTTTGGATGTACCACTTCTAAGAGCCGATTGTTAGATTTTCAGCTTGGTGTTATACATAGTTACTATTAAAAATTGAATTTGATTACTATTAAATTTACTTACATTTAAATTATAGTAAAAACAAAAGTAATGAATATACTTTAATATCCTAATTATTTTACTACTTTGACTATTATCTGTGTTTTTCATGTTAGTCATGCATATTGTATCTCTGTGGTGGAAACACTGTATCCAAGTGTGCATCTCATCCCAACTTTACATTCAGTGATGTTCCATTAATAGGGTGATCATGCTCCCAGCTGGAGCATGTATGCTGCAGAAATTGGCAAGCACCACAAATCCTGACCTGATTTCTTGTTTTTCTCATTCCCTATACATTGTGAATAGTACCACAAATTGAGAAAATACCTTTTCTAGTATTTGAAAACTATTCCACTTAGAAAAGTTGTTCATATCATTTACACACCAGTGAAGTTCTGATATAACTTTTTGTTGATATTTCACTTTTATCTAACAAAAATACCAAGTTATATTCATTTAGGAGCTACTACTGTTTGTCCGTTGGCACTGATAAGATGCAGATAAAATAGTTTGGCAAAGAACATTGAAAGCATTTTGTAACAATCAACCAACTCTGTGGGATTTATCATAATGAATATGGTATATTTTATTACTATTTGTAAATTGTGTGCTAGACATCCTTTAATCAGGGATTCCCAAATGACAGTCTAAGGGAAAAAATGGCCTGAGATCTGTTTCTGTAAATAAAATGTTGTTGGGAGAAGGTCACTTTATACATTGTTTGTAGCTGCTTTTGTATGGCAATGGGAGGACTGAGTAGTTGCAACAGGGATGTTCGGACCCCAACAGCCTAAAATATTTACTATCTTATCCTTTTCAGAAAAAGTTTGTCAACTTCTCCTTATGCCAATAAAAGTTATTTTTTAAAAAATGTATGAACATATACACTTCCAGTTTTGTTGGTTTGAGAGCTGGTTGTTAAACATTTTACAGCACATCAGTGAGCTCATATGACCACCATGCATATATACCAACTCTGCTTATTGCTGTTCACTGCTAATCCTTTATCACTCCTTTCAGAAGCACTCTGTAAATATCCGTTAGTATAAGGTGTCACATTAGGCCTCACGAAACCCTTCAATCTCTCTCCCACTGAGGATCACAGAGGTGAAATGATTAAATGATTAATGACAGCCCACAAAACTTGAACTATAAAGTTGGGATGGCAACTTTGTTACATAATCACGCAGCTAATGCCCCTGAAAAGCTGGCCATTCATTGTGCCCCCAAGTCCCTCACTAAGATACACCAGCTCTTGTAACTGAGGAAACATGATATAGCTATTCCAAGACACAAATATTGGAATGCAAACAAAAGTTCTCTGCTCTGTTTCACATTACTTTTGGAAGAACATATAAGGTTTAGAATATGGTCCTTTTTGATTAACCATTATAAAATGTGTTCTTTCATTCACAATTTGGTGTCTTACCTTGTTAGAAAAAAATGTATTTACATTTCCAAATCAATCTGTAAAACAAATGACCAAAAATGAAAACCCTAATAATGTTCATGAGAAGGAATAATTTGAAGGTTTGTGCACATAAGTACATGTGTAATTTCTCTCTTTTGATTTTACTTTTTATGTACTTTCTGCTCTTAGGTTTAAATAACATCTTTCTGGATAATTCATTGAAGAAATGACTGAGTATATACCTTCTAATCATACATGTATGACAAAATTAGCAACAGTTTTTGGGGTTGATAATCAGTTCATCAAAATAGGGTTTGACCTTCCAGACTTAGGAGGCTCTGTACACCATAATTAATTTCAAGCCCTGATCCATTACAAAGGTTTGGTAATTGAAAAATGGCAATGTTAAGTTCTAGTCTGTCCCACTGTTAGACTAACCAAATTAATTGCAACCTTTTAACAAATTAGAGTCTTATCAAATAATTTTATTAACATTATAAAAGCACTCAATGTCTTTCATGATATTAATTCTTAAATTGACTTGAAATTCCATATTTGGCATAAAAGTAAGTCTTCAGTATATGAATTAGGTGCTCAGTAACTAAGAATGTTTCTGTGGGAAACACTAAGAGTCTGTTCCCTTCCAACTAAAATGTGTTACACAGTTATCTAATTTTTTTAGCTTTCTAATGTCTGATAAAAATAGATATTAAGATATGTGCTGAAAATAATGATAATAATAATTTATAGTACATCTTAAAAAGGAAAAACAGGCCCATTTAAATAAAAATATTCTTAAAGATCCTGATTTTAATAAGAATAGAATTGTGAGAAGTAACAATCTCACATAGAAGTTTCTTGTGCTTCTGATCAGACCCAATAATCACTGTTATGGTAAATTTACTTTTAAGTGAAAGACACATTTTTTTTATGATCTCTTATTTGTATGCTTTGTACTCGTCTCCTTCAAAAGTAATTTGTTTTTGGCTATACTACATTGTCCTTCCTTGTTGCCTTTATGTTTCCATAGTTATTTTAATACATTTGAAGGATTTTATTTACCAGTTAAACAGCATCAACTTATTACTATAAAATTATTTTTTTGAAAGCCTTCCTAACACTTGCTTTTCATTGGATTTAATAATTTTGTACAGGCTTTTAACATTCATGGTTGGATAATCACGCTTCATTTTACTTTCTTTATTATCGTAGTGCTTCCTTAGCATTTGTTTTCTACCTTTTGACTATACGTTGTGAAATAAACTAGTTCCTGCATTTTGGTATTGAATTAGGTCCTCCCAGATGGGCATCAGTTAATTCTTTTCCTGTTTTTTAATATTTGTCTTTTCATGTCCTTTCTTTCAATAATTATTCTTAACATTATTTCTCTAAGAAAGTCTCTTTTGAAAAGAAAAAAGTATGCTTATAGCTTAAAAATATACAAAGGTCCAAAATAAATGTTTCTCCTATAATAGAAAATATTAGATTAATTTTTAAATATTTCTTTGCATTAAGAAGAATGTCTTAATATTCTTTTTAAATTTTTATTCCCAGAATGAAACGCATGCATGGAAATGTTTTTGAAGTACTTTGTTACTTTTTACATTGTTATATATAGCAATGATTTATAAATATGGAGTGAAGTAATGGTACTTGTCATCATTAAACATTTTTTATTGCCATCAAAAATTTGAGAGAAAAAATTATTAGGAGAGACTTAAAAAATTTTAAAAAACCAATTTTTGGTTACTCAGTTATAGTGAGAACTTATTTAGTTTATATTTTCCCCTTATTTGACTGCTTTTGACAGACTGGAATTTCTTTCAATGTGTCCACAACATGAAATCAGAACTAGTTGAAATCCAAAAGACAATTATTTATATTTAACGTGGAAATCAAATTATATATTGATGGGAAGTAAGGGAAATAAAATGAAACTATTCTTTGGGGTTACCGTGACAATATTAACCACAAATAAGATGCGCCAGATTTACAGTGTCTATAAGCTATATCATATCATGAAACAATGGTATTCAGAAGTGGACTTCTGAGAATATTGACCATTTGAAACTCACAGACACAGAAGTTGTGTTTTCTGATCCTTACTTCCGAATTATCCCTGAGTAATAATATTCTTAAGTGAAAAGTTGAATCTTATAAAACCAAACAAAAAACATTTCTGCACTAACGAACCTCAACATTTGGTTTGGCATTATTGAAGACAAATAAATTCTCTCTATTATTATCTAAAACAGAAACTTGTTTGTATGATAAAGAAGATTCTACCAGGTATTTAAGTTATTTCAATATAATTTTAGGAAAATTGTCCATATGACCTTCTCTCTGTTACTCCAGTGCTTTTTAAATAGCAACACACTTTTTTTTAAATTGTCAGAAAGACATTTAAAAAGAGAGAGTGGCGAGTAAGATGTTTGCTATTAGGAATTAAATAAAGATGTAGGCTTGAACTATTCCCACCTACCACCCTCTCTGTGGTAATGCAGCAGGTACATAAACTGGTGGAGCTTAGAGGGTGTATGAGGCGGTAGATTCCCTCAACTCAAGCGGGGAGAGCAGGAAGGGCTTGTCACTGTAGACTTAAAACTTCCTGTGCAGAAAAGGGAATGGGTCATGTGGTTAGAAGTGTATTGTGAGGGTCCTGAATAGAAATTATATTTGTGTGGTATGTTAAAGTTTTTGTTATCTCTATAACATTTAAATTTGTATCCATAATAAGTAAACAGAAAACTATAAAGAGCTAAATATAAATAAGCACATACTTAAGGGAATTAAGTAATCAGAGGGAAGAAAGACAAAGTTAAATACATAACAACAGCAGCTATGCATTAATTTGAACTCTGGAAGCATTAAAAGAGAAATTTGTAATAATTTTAAAAGTTATGAGAAATCTTAATAATACAATTAGAGTATGAGAGAGAAAGAGATTCTAGAGTTTGACTAATGATTTTAAAATTTAGAATTTTCTTAGAAGACCTAAAAAGAAATTAGTCTCTGCTGAAACTCTAGTTGTTAGTGCAAAAGATCCAGTGAAAGATTGTTTCCAGAGGAAAAAATAGATAAATTTCAGAGGAGAGAATATAAAAGAATCGCAATGTAGTTTTGGAGACTTGAATATGTAAATAATAGGAACTCTAGGTGGAAAGTAAAAGGATTAAAAGGACAGAATAATTAAATGAATAAAAACTCAGGAACATTTCTTCGGGCTAAAGAAGGTCTTGAATCTGCAGATAGACAAGGCTCATTACTTTATTTGAGTAATCCAGCTTAGAAATACGGGTAAAAATTTCCAATTCATTTCATTAAGTTCAACGTCTCACTAAAACCTGATCAATATAATTTGAAAACAAAGGAAAGAGAAAATTATACATGAGTTTTTATGTATAAATTATAGGAAACATTGTAAATAGACTTTCAAATTAAACCAAATAATCTAGCACAATTAAAATATTTCATTCAGGTTAATAGAATAATGATTTCCATTTTGCATGACCTAGAAATCCTCCTGTAGGTGGTATCAATGTAATGAATACCACACTGGAGAAGCATGGGTGCTATAGCAAGATCACTAGATTGGGAGGTTAGTGACCCAGTTTTGACTCTAATGTCAGGTCAGAGAAAGACAATTTCAAGCCAGAGACATAACTTTGAGCAGTTTTTCTCAGTTTATTCTACTCATTAGCATGCAACTAAGAGACTCCCAGCCCCAGCTCCATGACATTAAGTACTACGGAATAAGATTTGTAAGGTAGAATTGATCTTTGTAGGATAGCATCATAATATCTAATACTATAACCCTCAAGAACCAGTTTCACCTCATTGGAGGTAATAACTACCACATTGAAATGCATGCCTGAAAGGCAAAACAGTGGTAACATGCAGTGCTGGTATACCTTTAGTTTAAGTATTGTACAATTTTTGGAACATAATCTGGCAATACATGAATATTTTAGCCCAGAAATCCCATATTTTGAAAACCATCTTAATGAAATACAAGCACCAAAAAATGTGTTTATATGTAAAATCTGCTTATTTCAACATTACTTTTAGTGGCAAAAAGCTTGAGTTTATTAATATGGAAATGATACAGCAAGTTGTATTAATGTCACTGTATGAAATATTGCATAGTGCTCCAAAGGAACACTCTGTATCCACTGACTTGAAGAGGTGTCCAGAATGTATGGGTGAAAGAAAAGCTGTATTTACCTGGCAGGGGAGACACTGTGATCACAAAGGTGGTCTTCCCATCACAAGGCTTATCCATCGCACTCCAGACGTGCTGACCCCTGCCCTTTCCCCAAACACGGGGAACTAGACTGTATAATTTGTGCTAGTGAGGGACTGTGTTCATGCTCTCCCTGAAAGAGAGAGAGAGAGAGAGAGAGAGAGAGAGAGAGAGAGAGAGAGAGAGAGAGAGAAAGAGAGAAAGAAAGAAAGAAAGAAAGAAAGAAAGAAAGAAAGAAAGAAAGAAAGAAAGAAAGAAAGGGAGAGAGAGAGAGAGAGAGAGAGAGAGGGAGGGAGGGAGGGAGGGAGGGAGGGAGGGAGGGAGGAAACAAGGCAAGTGAGAGTGCAATGAGGCGAATGATGGAGTAATGCTTGGGAGCTTATCAGTTTTGTTGTATACTTTTGACTTGTCAAATTAGTTTCTAGAAGCAATTAGTACTCTTGTACTAATTGTAGCTTGATATTTTAAAAATGTAAAAAGTGAGGTAAGTTAAAGGACATAGAACTTGCAAAATAAGCAAGTGCATTTTATATTATTTATGTTACTAGAAAAGCAGGTGTTTGGTCCCCTTGAGGGAGTTGCATTCAAAAAACAACCAACCACCTAGGAAACTAATTTCTCTGTAGATCTTCTCAATTTTAAGTTGCCTGCCATAAAAAGTCATTGCTATTATAATAAGAGCAAAATTACATAACATGAGTTTGAATATTACTTAGATTCTACTGAGCTTGGAGTTATAAAATTATACCCATGTGAATTTTAACTCTTAACCTGGTATTTGTAGGAATTTACATACATGTATAATTTTCCTTTGGAAACATGCAGTAAACTGATTTAAGAAGAGTATAACAATGTTCTCTTTAACACATATATTTAAATATATCATTTGAGTTGGTTATTATTGGCACATTTACATTGTAATTATACATATATTTTGCAGATTTATGATGGAAAAGATAAAACGACTCATCTATTAGGTGCTTTTACTGGTGCATCTATGAGAGGACTGACACTTAGTAGTACTTCAAATCAGCTCTGGCTAGAATTTAATTCTGATTCTGAAGGGACAGATGAAGGCTTTCAACTTGTCTATACCAGTAAGTATTTTGGAAGAATAAAGTTATCAAACACTAATTCTGAGTATTTGTTAAATAATGAAAGTACATGAGGTGAAGTGAAATCTGACATTGGATAATCGATTTGCAGTATGGAACTCCCTTATAAATATATAATTTTATTTGACCCTAACAATTCCATAAATTACAGGTATCCTCACTGTTGCTATTTTACATTTGAAACAAGTAAAGTTCAGAAGCTAAGTAATCTGTGACTTTGAGCTTATTTATTTATTTTCTAAATGGCACTATTCTCCTCATCGAATATTTAAGAAATATACAATTAAACTTTTTGGTAGATAGACATTCAATATTTCAGCTACCAGCCTAATTGCAAAACATGCACATTACACGTGTAATAGTCGTAGTTGGACAGGCATTGATGACAAACGATGGTTTTAGGTGATTTTACAGTAAAGAATAGCTAAGTTTCGATTTTGTTTTGTTTTGTTGTTGAACTGCTTTATTAAAAATAACTTCATACAATCCTCTTCTATGATATTGAAGTCAACTATTCTAACAGTTAACAGGTAGCATTTCAAAGACTGAGAACCAGGTGGCTTACTTCAATTGTTCTGTGCATTTATTTTAGCAACATCAAAATTCAAGAAACAGACTAATAATATCCATGCCCAATAAAATATATTAAAATAATATATTTATTGAGTTTCTACACTAAGACACTACTTAAAAGTAAAGCACGTGTAAAATTGAAGTGCTTACATGTGTTTAATAAATTTGCCATCTACCAGATCAAGTCAGCTTTTAAAAGTTTATATTATTTATGTAACATAGCAAAATAAATTAAGTAGTGATATCCAGGAATCTTTAGTATTAGAATATTTGGGAAAAAATCTAATGACCCTTATAAATTTTCTAAAGAAGTCAGATGAATGGAAACTATCACAGAAACTGTGAAATTGAAAAGGTTACAGCATTTAAGGTATTCACATGGGATCCTAAAGGGAATCTGAATCAAATGATCATTTCTGAAAATAGTCTTTCTTAATGTTGTGAGGAGTAGTAGATAAGAGAGTATAATGATTTATTGTATAAAAATATCCTTGTGCGTAACACTGAAAGATTACTCTTGCTCCCTGATTATCTGAAGGCTTTTTCTACTTGTTCTTTAATTGTTACATCATTAACATTAAGAAAACATAAATTAATAAAATGAATGTTGAATGCCTGTTTTTAATTCTTGAGAACTGTTGTATAATGTGATTTCTTATGAAGCCCTTCCAAAGACAAATGAAATCCAAGCAATTTGTGTTATGAATATTACTGGGTGATAGACTAAACTAATGGAATCGAGGATTATTGTTCAAATATAATTAATGTGATCTCTTTAGAAAGGAAAATATTTTAAAACCTACTTTCCTCTTCTTTCTCTGTTTTCAAACAGGGCTGCTGACATTTTTCAAGTCAAGGCTCGGTGTTTACATAATAGTCTTTCTTTGTTCTGCATCATTTTGCATTTATCCATGTCTAAAATGTTAATGGGTTTCATAGAGGAAATCTAGACTTTCTTTTCTATTTAAACTCTGTAACTTGAGATTATTCATGCAAAGATACTGAGCATTGTAGGACATACATGGATTGTTCTTTAATTGAATTTATTGGGGTGACATACTTGGATTTTCTTTAATTAAATTTATTGGGGTACATACATGGATTTTTTAATTGTATGGGGTGCTTGGGGTGCTCTGGAATGAGGAAAATCATTGACTTTCTTGACCTTGGCATGAGCCATTGGGTGTCAAAAAAGACAAAGGAACCTTAAAAAGCAAATATTTG
The DNA here is from genome assembly GCF_022682495.2 of Desmodus rotundus. Taxonomy (NCBI): domain Eukaryota; kingdom Metazoa; phylum Chordata; class Mammalia; order Chiroptera; family Phyllostomidae; genus Desmodus; species Desmodus rotundus. Next base: position 18,763,787 of record NC_071394.1, read on the forward strand.
AAGTCACCCTTCTTTCTGAATGACTCCAGCTGGTCATTATAGAATGCATGTCTTTATGAAGATGGGAAGCTAAAGGTTTTCAGAAGAGAGTATAAAGCAATTATTTTTTAAAAGCACAGATGTACCTCTATAAATGTGTGTTTATATCTACAACTAATATAATAGTTATCACCCTGTGTGGTGGCTATATTTTTTCAAACATATTATGCATAGTTTTTTGGTTTTTTCCCTTCATAATGTTTTTAGTTAGTGTTAGTTCAATTGCATCTTTTTACATATTCTTAATAAGTTAACATGTGATCTTAATACTGAGTTTGTAAAATACCTTTGTGATACAGAAGATTCTACTAGGCCACATATGTCCAAGTATTCATAAAATTCTTAGAAGCAATAATGAAATTCCTCACATGAGAGAATTTGCTAAGGTGTTCCCTTATAGGAAAAAATGAAAAAGACCATGTATTTGTGTTTGGATTCCTGTGTCCAGTCATTCCTAAGTCCAACTCCACCCCTGCCATTAAGAGAATTTGAGACAGGAGAGAGAACATTAGGGTAAAGCAGGTCAGGTATGGATCCATGAATTAGGTAGTACTAAAGGTAGGGTTGGTAGGTCACAGAAAGAAATGGGAAGTACTCAGGCAAAGAAAATAGAATGAAGAAAGGCACAGAGATTACATTCCAGGCATGTAATACAAATCAGGTTAATCCCGTTTCCATAGATTCTCATAGTTTAGTCTTAGCATGAAGAAGCATTTCCTGACCACCCTTGTCTGAGGACACTTTCTATCTTAATACCATCTGTTTTGTTGACTTAATAACACTTGCTGCTTGTGGTTACTTTCAGTTTCAGGTAGACAGAATCTCACTTGACTGAGATAAAAATGAAGAAATGTTTTAGAACAGGCCATTAAGCTTTATCTTAATTCAATTGGTCCATTGGTCTCATTGGTCCATTTGTTAATTATGAATAGCAAAGCAGACTGGTGGAAATGCTGGCTGAGAGGCTGCTTTTGGCTTCAAGTAATGAAAAACCTAACCATGGCTTAAACAACAATGGTTTAGCTATATTTTTAATATGAGACAAAGGACAACAAAGAAGGTACATAGGTTTGGATTCAACTGTTCAGTCTAGTCAGTAAGGGTCCTGCCCCTGTCTTGCTGCTGTGGCATCCCTAGTGTTCCCTGTCTGCCCTCATGCTTGTTGTGACAAGGTCACAGGCGGATACATTCCGGGCAGGAAGAAAGAGGGAACAGGCTGTGCCAACCACAAGTGTCCGTTTTATTAGGGATGACAATCATCTGTCAGACATTCTCTAATCTCTCTTTGTCTGCAACTGGGAGTGTAGCTCTGCCTAAATTTGCCAGCATGGCACACCAGAAAATTGAATCTTTGGCCAACTAAATGGTTTACTACTAGACCATCATGATACACTGCCTGGTACGATTCTATTGTACCTGGGGACAAAACCAGGGTTTTGCTATGGAGAAAGAAGGGAAGAAGAGATCTTGAAAAGACAACTTAGAGTGTCTACTATTGGGTACAGCTATAACAGACATTCCAAAAAAGTATGTTCAAAGACATTGTATTAACATTTGCTTCCATGGTCAGTGGTGTCATGGAAGCCCAGAAAATCTTGGGTGTTTAGAAAAGAAAAGCATTTGGTTTACCCATTATTAATATTAGCTTTACTATAGAATAAGAAGACAGTAAACTTCTCTCACTTTCCTCCAACAATAAATAAATTATATACATACCCAGTATAAAAAACACTGCAGGGGAGAAAATGTCCTATTCCTTTATGTTGTAAAGCAAGTTAAATTTCTGCCGTCTTTATCCCTAGAATTGTCAGGAATAATCTTACTTAGTCTTTTGTGGAGATATTCTCTTTCCCTCTAATAGGTTTCTCAGTCAATCCTAGTTTGATTATATAGTTGAAGTACAGACAGACACGCTGCTTGAATGTAAAGTCTCTGCTGCACTTGGTCAGACCTTGACTGCACCAGGCAGTGGATCCCACCGCTCGCCTTCCCTCCGGCCTCTCGGAAGTAATTACTTCCTCGAGTCAGATCACTCTTCCATTCTCCTCAAAATAATGGCAGCAATTACTCTTGCCCTTGAGAAATCTGAAACTCACCCCAAATAAAGATCTAGATGAAGCATATTTTCAGGTGCTTTGTATAACACAAATTAGTGGTTAATTTCCCTCTGAGCGATGAAGATGTAGCAATCTTTCCTAGAGGGTGTAAAGGAGTAAAGTAAGAAAAATTACTGTTCCTTTTTCTAAAGCTGGAAGAACAGATCAGACATTAAGGTCTGAATAGAGTATCTTGCTAAAACATCACTGTGCTCTGGATAACTCTCTACGTAATTGAACTTGGGAAATCCTGTTAAGATACTCTGACCAGACTCCCTTAGCCTCTCAATGCACATTTCAAGAAGGCATTCTAAGCCTAGTTTCCTTGACTGTAGTTCTCTCTTTAAAGGCTACGTGGTAAAAATGTCATTTTTATTTGGTGACTTCTCTTATCTTCCCTTTCCCTCCTCAACTAGAACTAACTTATTTATTGTTGAAATTATTTATTAATTTGGTCACAGTTTAAATTTTGTCTTCCCCCACTGAAATGTATTATGGTCCAGGGATAAAGAAAACAGTGAACAAGACAAAGCGTGTGCCCATGTGGAGCCAACTTTTTATGGGGAGGAGACAAAAAATAAAGATGTGAAGAAAGATAAGAGAACTGCATTTAGAATTAGTTTATATCTGGACAACGGGACGGATACAGTGAAGGCGATGGGGCTACTGTAACTAGTTAGCTCAGGGACTCCATCTCAGATGAAATCACCTGGATTCATGCTCGGGTTATAAAAAGGGGCAACACATTCAGATCTGAGGGTAGAGGGCTCTAGGCAGATACTAGCTGCAGAGGCCTGAGCGAGGTCTGAGACTGAGTTGTTTCCCTGGAGCTGGATGAGAAAGAAGAATGGGAAAAAGTGGAAGCTAGGCAGGAGAGGTGGGCTAAAGTGGGGGGCTTGGGTTTTATTTAAAAGGCACACAGAGATTTTTAACATTACCATATTAAATATAATCGTTTAAAATAATAGCTCGCATTTATCTGCCACCTACTAGATACAAGATGTAGACCTGTGAGTGAGGTCCTGTTACGCCCCAGGAGAAGAACAAAGCCCAAGGTCACATAGCTAATAAATGCAGATACGGAAACCGAAAGGAGGGGTTGTACTTCCAGAATCCACGCTCTTAATTACTACACTCTGTTACTCCCAGCCTGTTGGAGATATTTTAATTTTAAAATTCCATGATTGGATACTTTTTACTATCCAAAGATAATAAATGTTAGTGCATTTCTTCCCAAAGAAACTTTTGTCATTTTATGCCTGAGAGCCTGAATGCTTTCCTTTTGGTAAGTGGTCTGTAGGGTAATGACTTACTCCTAGTCTCTTTCATGGTGTTTGTCAAGTTTTTAAACTCTGTTTCTTCACTGTAGATTCTCTTAGTGCTTTATTTGTAGTTATTTCACTTTCTTTCAGTAGAAAGGAACTGGGTATTTTAAGCTAACTATTGCAGAGTTAAATCGTTTCCTTTTGATGGATCATAGTCTTCTCTAAAGCTGAACTGGTAAATGTCCAGAATGGCCATTAGGCAGGACCTCTGGGTTCAGATGTCCCCTTGTTATTACTTCTGTACATTTAATTCACTCACTAAAAAGCCTAACTGAGACACGTGTTACTGCAAAGTGAAAAGTTCAGATATATTTGGACTCTCTTAGACTTCCAGGTTTTGTTTGTTTGTTTGTTTGTTAGCTTGAAACAATTAATTAAGCCACACAGAACAGGGCAATTTTAAATTTTATATTCAAAGTAAAGATGGGCATTAGCTAATGTGTGATGCCTTTTCTCATGTGCTACCCTTATAAATAGGTAAGAAGGTAATTGCTGAGGGAAGGGGGGTAAAGGGGACTAAAAGATAATGTAAAAGAATACAATAAAGATTAAATTTAAAAATAAACCCTTTATTTTAACTACCAGTATCTTATTAGCAATGTTAACCATGAAAATTAATCAAATGACCAATTAACTCTAACTTTAGTCTTAATATATAATGTATTTAATGCAAAGGCAAGTAAAAAAATAATTAAATTACAAGGGAGCAACAGAATTACACTATGTATTCCTAAATATCCTATAAACAAATATAGCCACTTAAAACAAATATTTTTGGCATTCCCTTTATTCTTTAAATCTTGAATTAACCAAATAATAAAGGAAATATCAATTAATGATACATTATGTAGCAAAAGGTATTCTAACTATAATATTAAAGAAATATTTCTTGATTATCTGTTTACATGGACACTACTGGATATAATTTCTTCTTACTTGAATCACAAGAGTCAATACCATTTTCACAGCCTGCACATCCCAAAAGCTTTTGTAAATTTTGAACTTAAATTCCACATTCCTACACATTTACTGTTTACATAAAATTTAATTTCTGGCAGCTGAAGACATATAGGAGTATCAAAACTTTCAAATGTTCAGGAAAAAAAAATGTCACCTGAAATAGCTATGTTGGAGAAAGATTTCTAAAACAAAATATACCAGCAGAAATCCGTCCACAGCCAGGAGCCTTCCTGCCCTTCTCAGAGAAGCACGTCCTTCAGGGCAGAGGTCAAAACCTGACAGCTGTGTTTCCCGTATTCTTGCCAGTGAGGATCTCTGCTTAGAATCTGCCCCGTAAAGGCAGCCCTGTGAGACTGAAAGGTGGGAGGGTGGCGAGGCCCTCGTTTTCCTCCAGCACCTTCCGGCAGCAGCGTGTAGCTGGCAGGTGGGCCTGCGTGGCAGCAGCTTCCCGGAACTGCATTTCCTGGAAGCCAGCAGTGGTCTTCTGCCCTTCTCTCCCTCCACATGTCATATTTGCCCTCTAATTTTTTATATTGAATCTCAGCCACTCAGAATATTTAGGAGCCCCCGTGTTCCTAAGCAAGCCCCAGTCATTAAATATATTTTATAATTTCTCTATAACAAACATACCACAAAAAAGTAAGAAGATAAGGCATTTTAGGAGGTATTTTATATATGTGTGTGTGTTTATGTTTTAATATATATGATGTTTATATCTATATATCCATATCTATATATCTCATATCTCTATATATATGTTATTTCATATATGTGAAAAACATACACTATGTAGAAAAAAATCCTACAAGTGAATAAGAAAAAAATTTCTGAGAGAAAACAGGGGTAAAAGAAAATTTCACAGTGGAAGATACTCCCGTGTCCAATATACAAAATAAATAAATGCTTAATAGAAATTAAGAAATTAAGAGTAAACCCCAATAATATGCTATTGCACATTCACAAAATTGGTAAACATTAAAGCTATACAATACCAAGTGTTGACGACAATCAGAATAGCTTGAAACTCTTTTACCTTTGGTACGTGTACATTGCTAGAGCCACTTTGGCATGTACACATGATAGAGTCACTTTGGTATATATACATTGGTAGAGTCACTTAGAAGAGTACTTTGGCAACACCAGTAAAATATTATTAATATATGTATCTAGACTGCACCACTTATCATTTGGCCAAATACCAAATAGCTGATGGTTAAAAAGAAAATTTCAGAAAAAGCTGAATATCAGCATTCCTGAGTGATGTACATACACAAAGCAGCACATTTTTCTCAGAACTTTATACATAGGATTTAGAGTGTCAGCAGATTAAAAAACAATTCTTTACCTTACATCTTCTTCCTCCAGCCTAGAATGCATATCAGCAATTTCCACAGTCTTTTGTTTGTTTGTTTATATTCTTCTACAAACTGAAAATTGGAGGATTGTCTTCTGAAAGCCTTCTTTTAAAGTTTTGTAGTTTCAAAATTTGATATGCTTGATATAGTTTGATTAGTGAAAATAGTATGTATTGGTATTTTATTCACTTGATTAGTGAGAAAAAGGAATGTGTAGTTATTCTTCAACAGTTTCTATTTATACTCCCATTACATTCTTCATTAGGTCTGAATCAAAAAGAATCATCATAGCTATTGCATGTGTCATGGATTATTTCCTGCTTGTGAATTTTAAAATAGCAAAGTTGACATCCTGCTTTATATACATCCTAATATAAACATAAAAAATTCTAAAATAAGTCTTTTTTTTCTTTTAAGATTAATTAATGGCCTAAATGAAATTTAATACCTAAATATTAAATATAATTCTTAAAGATTACTCTGTTACATATTATTAATTAAATCCACCAAAGGGTTCTATAGAGATTATTTATGACAGAATAATCTAATTCTCATTTTTCTCCTTAGAATAGGTAAAGGTCATCAAAGGGTACCAACTTCCAGTTGTAAAATAAGTTCTAGGAATGTAATGTACAGCATGGAAATTACAGTTCATTGTGTTGTACTGTAAATTTGAAAGTTGCTAAGAGAGTAGATAATAAAAGTTCTCATCACCAGAAAAGTAATTGTAACTATATTTGGTGATGGATATTAACTGGACTTATTGTAGACATCATTTCACAATACTGTATACACAAATGTTGAATCAATATGTTGTATAGCTGAAACTAGTATGTTATATGCTAATTTGAAAAAAAAACAACTTGTAGCCCTGAATGGTGTGGCTCAGTGGATAGAGTGCCTGCAAGCCAAAAGGTCGCCGGTTCTATTCCTAATCAGGACACATGCCTCAGATGCAGGCCAGGTCCCTAGTAGGGGTGCACGAGAGGCAACCACACATTGATGTTTCTTTCCTGAAAGTTTGGGTCAAAAATGTGGGTGCTCATTACACATGGCAAACAAAATGTGGTAATTCAGAACATTCTTTAGCTCTTAGTAGGGAAAGACCAGAAAGGGACTGAGGAGGGCCACAAATGGAACTTAACTTGCTTTGCAATATTTGTTCTTTTATTAATAATATTGATGTGGATATTAATCAATTACTGTATTAATCTGAAAATGAATCTGAATTAAAATTAATATTAACCTGAAGCTACTATGACTCTAGAATGTCATAGAGTGAGATGGTAGTTACATTATCCTTTCTACCCCTTTGTAGGTTTCAAATTAAAACTTAAAACCAAATTAGAAACCCTTAAAAAATACAGTACACGTAGCAGGAAAGGCATTAGATCTCAGTTTAAGTTATTCAGCAAGTTAAAAAGATTCAGGTCATGGGGACTTTTCAGTTACTTTTGTGCTCTGGAAATTTTCATTTCATCAGACTATCAAATTTCACAAGAAACGGGGGATATTTATAGCATATGTGATTTTTCATACAAGTCTTTATTTAATTGTAAGTTTTAAGTATTTGAGCTTTTCAATGAAAAGACTGGCAGCTGAATGTTTCCATAAGATAAGACAGTTCTGAATATTTATGAATAAGCAACAATAATTCCACCAAATTGGACTAAGTTATGTTGTGCTTTGTACTTTATGGACTATTGTCCATGTGCATTTTTATCTACAATGCAAAGTATTATAAATTCTCTTAATTTACAAAGAATGTCTCCATTTTACTTCATCACCAGCAATTGCAGACCACATTCTCTGAACATTCACAGGATATTCAAATGAAGGAAGGATGCATTTGGTAATAACCCTTGAAAAGAAAACTTGATTTCCATTTTTGTTTTGATTGATGATATGTGGTGAAACTCAAAAGTGGCTGCATCTTGAATGAACGGAATATTGTGTCTGGTAGAAGGAATGCGATCTTGCAATTTTTCAGCAGGGACCCTTTAAGACTAGTATCAGATATGCAGATCCATGCAAAGTAATGTGTCCTAAAATTTTAAAGTTACAACTTCTGCTCTTTCTACTTCTGTGTTTGAAAGCCTGACTTTCTTGATCATGTATCCTTCATGTGGTTTTTTTTCACTGTTTCATAAATTTCAGTTCCTCATCAGCATTATTTTAGTTTCTTTTCTAGTTGACTCCTAGGGATAATTGCCTGTAAGAATCCAAACGTACTCATTAACATTCTTGAACATCTATGTGCCAGGATTTGTGCTGGGTGGGCATTGTGGGAAAGAAAAAAAAATCATCTAGTTTTAGGGAAACAAACAGAAGAAGCAAATGATTGTAAATGAATTAAAATGTACAGAGTGATTCTATGGATTAACAGAGGAGGGAATGATTAAGACCCTCTAAAAGAGATTAGGAAGAGATCCTTTTTTTTTTTTCCCTCCAAGAGCTAATGTATCCCTCACCACACAGAAGACTTAGTACAAACTCATTACTTTCAGCTTACAAATTTTGGTGATTTTACTTATGTTTTGATAGTCTAAAAATGATGTAAATTAGTTACTTGACATCAGTGAACTAATTCACAGTTTTTTTCCTTTCTAGTTCAAGTTTAGACTAATTTGGTCAAGGATCTGTGCCTATAAAAGTGATGCAAATCTCTTCTTGATTATCTTATGATTTAAGACACAAAGCTTTTCCTTGTCTCCAGCATTATGTGTCTTAAAATCACAGATTTCCCTCATGAATGATGCCATATAGAATATTCTTTTTTTATTGGTGTTGGAATGCAGTTGTTTTCATTTTTCTGCCACCACTTTCCCCCACTTCACCCACTCCCACCCTCCACATTTCCCCCCTTTGGCTTTGTCCATGGTTCCTTTATACATGTTCCTTGACAACCTTTTCCCTTCTTTCCCCCATTATCTCCCTCCCTCCTCCCCTCTGGTTACTGTCAGTTTGTTCTTTATTTCAATGTCTCTGGTTATGTTTTGCCTGCGTGTTTGTTTTGTTATTAGGTTCCACTTATAGGTGAGATCATATGGTGTTTGTCTTTCACCACCTGCCTTATTTCACTTAGCACAATACTCTCCAGTTCCATCCAATCTGTTGTGAAGGTAGTAATTCCTTCTTTCTTTCTGCTGTGTGGTATTCCATCATGTAAATGTACCACAGTTTTTTGATCCACTCATTTACTGATGGGTACCTAGGTTGCTTCCAACATTTGACTATTGTAAATTATGCTGCTATAAACATTGGGCTGCATAGGTTCTTTTGATTTGGTGTTTCAGGGTTCTTAGGGCATCATCCCAGCAGTGGAATTGAAGAACAGAGTAGGAGGAATCACCATACCTGACATCAAACTATATCACAAGGCCACGGTAATCAAAACAGTCTGGTACTGGCATAAGAACAGACACATAGATCAATGGAACAGAAAGAGAGCCCTGAAACAAACCCAAGTCTCTATGATCAATTAATATTTGACAAAGGGGACAGAAGTTTAAAATGGAGTAAAAACAGCCTCTTTAAAAAATGGTATTGGGAGATCTGGACAGCTACATTCACAAACATGAAATTCGACCACCAATTTACACCATACACAAAAGTAAATGCAAGATAGATAAAAGACTTAAATGTAGATCATGATAACATAAAAGTCCTAGAGGAGAACATAGGCAGGAAAATCTCATATATTCCAAACAGCAATATTTTCACAGATATGTCCTCTAGAGCAAGGGACATAAAGGAAAGAATAAACAGATAGGACTTCATCAAAATAAAAGTTTCTGCACAGCTTAAGAAAACATCAGCAAAGTGAAAAGGGAACCAACTGCATGGGATAATACATTTGCCAATGATATCTCAGACAAGGGTTTTATCTCCCAAATATACAAAGAACTCACATGACTCCACTCCAGGAAGACAAACAATCAATTAAAAAATAGGCAAAGGACCTGAACAGACACTTCTCCAAGGAGGACATACAGAGGACCCAGAGACATATGAAAGGATGCTCAGCATCACTAGCCATCAGAGAGAGGCAAATTAAAACCACAGTGAGATACCACTTCACACCTGTCAGAATGGCCATCATAAACAAATCAACAAACAACAAGTGCTGGCAAAGTTGGGGAGAAAAGGGAAACTGTACACTGTTGGTGGGAATGTAGACTGGTGCAGCCACTGTGGAAAACAGTATGGAATTTCCTCAAGAAACTAAAAATGGAGCTGCCTATAGAATATTCTTTGTCATCCTTTAGTCTCGGAAGTCATAAGTGGTATAATTTTCCACCTAACTATTAATATTTTTTGTAAAACATTAAATCTACAACTCCATAGCTGGAGAGCCTAGGTTTTGATGACTAGTGTCATATTTGGTTTAAGTTAATCCTTTTCTAGTTCTCAGAATCTTAACTGTTCATTATGCTCTGATTGTTAGGTTTCCAATATCCATCTTCATTAATTTTATTCTGAATGTACACACAAGGTCTTCTGGATCTAGAGAAATCAAACTATTATTATTAAGGTGATGTAACAATAGTAATAATAAGCCTGCCAGCCCCCTTTGACCCAGCCCTTAACCCTGTATAACAAGAGGAAAATCAGAGAGAAAACCCCACACAGGTGGAGAGGGACAAGGAGTGAAGAAAACAGGCTTCCTCTGCTTCAAGTGTAGCTGTTGCCCTGTCCTTTCTGGAAAGGGGAGGGAAAATCATTGTTCTTTTGGGATGAGACAGGAAGGACCCTAGGTTTTTATTCTAACCTTTGGAATTTAAATACATCTCTCCAAAGGGCAGATTAGCCTCCTGTGTCTCCAGTCTTTGGAATCTGGAAATGCCTATAAGGTCCTGGGGCCTCATTTTCCCTTGAAATGTAACCAAACTCCTCCAAGTTTGGTAAATCTCTATGGAATTCTCTTAACGCTGTTCCAGTTGCAAAATAACTTGTCATAGGTTGCTCTGGCCCCAGGTCCCCAAGTTTCCAGTAAAATTAATGCAAAAAGCCCCCACTCTGCAGAAACACAACATTATTACACCCCATAATGACAACATTTAGGAAGAAAAATATGTGGGTTTTTTTTCCTGTGAGAATTTCTCAGAGCTGTACATTTCTGGAGAAGTCAGAATATAACAATTCAGATTTATTCAAGTTAGTTACTGTGTTACATTGCCTCCTGATAAAGTATATATTAAATATGGAACTATTTCACATTCTTCTAAGACTATAGAAGTAAAGCAGTGTGACTTTATATCTGTAATGGACATATTTGTTGCTTGGAAAGTTATGATTTCACATATTTTGTCTGAATTTTGAATTTTTGATGATAGGATCCTGGTAGTTATAATCTATTATTAGCTGTTAAGCACTTGACGTAGGCAAGAAGCTTTGTACTATAACAAGCTATGATAGAGTCATAGAGACCATAGGATCTCATTTGAAAAATACAGAAAATTCTAATAAAGAAAGTTCTCTAGGGCTGTTGTGTCCTATCAAATTTAAACATGGCAAGAATACTACAATTAGAAAAAAGTGATGCAACTATTAAAATAATAGGAAGACATGACTTGTAGAATTTTAATTTTTTCTGTTAAATTTCACCTTTAATACATTTATACTCTTCTCACAGGCTTTGAACTTTCCCATTGTGAAGATCCTGGCATCCCCCAATTTGGATACAAGATCAGTGACCAAGGCCACTTTGCGGGTAGCACCATCATTTACGGATGCAACCCAGGCTACACTCTCCATGGAAGTAGCCTCCTCAAGTGCATGACCGGGGAGAGACGGGCATGGGACTACCCTCTGCCTTCCTGCATTGGTAGGATGCTCTTTTAGATTTTAAAGAAATATTTCTTTAGAAGTGTTAAGCAAAACACACTACCTTTTAAAGTGATTCCATCTGTCTACACACAGCTCGTACCTGAAATCAAGAAGTTAACGTGTCCTCACCACCTGAAGTCTATTCCTTATGTCACCACGTATTTGATCCCCTTTACCCGGCTTATCCTCCCCTCTTTTCTCCTGTGATAACCAGCGTTCTCCTGTTTGTCTCCATGAGACTTTTTAGTTGTTTCTCTGTATGTTTGTTTTGCTTGCTTATTTGGTGCTTTCTGTTTTTTTTATCACACATAGAAGTGAAATCATAAGTTCTTCTTTTTTTGTCTGACTTATTTCATGACATCCATCCATGGTGTAATAGAGCATACAGATGCTATAAAGTTGTAAAGCTGAAATTTATAAAAGGTTATTAGCCAATGTGACCCCAATAGAATTAATAAAAATTTTAAAATATATATGGCTAAGAAATACACTATTTCAAAACCTTAAAAAGTAAGTTAATGGCTCTGGCTGGTGTGGCTCAGTGGATTGAGCTCCAGACTGTGAACCAAAGGGTTGCCGGTTTGATTCCCAGTCAGGGCACATGTCTGGGTTACAGGCCAGGTCCCCAGTGGGGGGACGCTTGAGAGGCAACCACACGCTGATGTTTCTCTCGATCTTTTTCTCCCTACCTTCCCCTCTCTATAAATAAATAAATGAATAAAGTCTTTAAAAGATTTTTAAAATGCAGTACAGTTGTCTGCATTTTAAAAGGACATTAATGGAAAGTGAATGTATCCTTTTAATAGTTTTACTGATGAATACTTATTTTGTACAATATAAAGTCATTTTACTTCTCCCATCTTGATATAAAATTTACCTCATTACAAAAATATATTAAGACTCGTCATATACATTTATTAAATCACATTGAAATTTAATATTTAACATAAATATTAATTTTATTTAATATAAAAAATATGTCCTGTCTTCCTATCAAGGTAGATTAAAATCTGTAAACTATTTTCAATAATTTAAAAAGTCTTTCATTATACTTACCTTTTCAAAAGTCTGAGGAAGTGTATATGTTTTTTCATGTGTATGTAGCAAAACATAATTAACCACTTTCCATAAGATTCATATGAAAGTGACATCAGATATACAGCTTCTGGGAAGCTAGAGAATGATCATTTTCTACCTTCTGACAGATCAACTAATGAACACTGGGTATGTGTGGTGGCCCGTAGATAGAAAAGTGTTGTAAATACCTCACTTTTTCTCCTTCCCTCCCCCCACATTAAATAGGTGCTGGGTGAGAATACTAGGGCAACACAAAGAACCCAACGTTTTAACAAAATACTGGCTCCTTGGTAGAGAACAAACCTGCGGTGATTCTTCAGTCATTTACTCCACCATGGCATTTATGGAGACACAAAGTATTCTGTATCAGACCCACATGGTTTAAATTGCCCCAAATATTTTTAATAGTTTTATTAAGCTATACTTGATACCCCAGAAAACTGTACATATTTATTGTATACACTTTAAGGAGTTTGGAAACGTGTACATTGTGAGACAAAGTTTCATCTTTGTTGGTATGGACAACCTAGAAATCTCCACAAAACTTGCTAGAATACCAATTTTTTTAAATGGAATTTTAGTTATTAAAAGCCTAGAGATTAATTGCACAGTGTTATTGGTGCCATAAAACCTCTATTGGATTATTAAAACATCAATTCATGCAGAAAGAAAACATGTTTTTATCAAACCAAAATGCAACTTAGTCCTTTATCTGCAGGCAGCATCTGAATTTTGAATAGATTTTGAGGATTATATCTAAAATAGTAATCAATCTAAATTGATAAAGCTTGGAAATTAGAATATGAACAATAATCAGCCCACTGGCATTGGTTATGAAAAAAATGTAACAGTGATTAATTCTCTCTGAGGTTGTATTTTTTATGTGTGTAGGAAACAAATTTAGAAAATCATTAACAGTTATAACAACATGAAACTATAAACTTGTAAGCACTGATTTGCATGCTATCCCTAAAATTAAAATCACAAAACAAGTTTAAAACCATGTATTTTCTATATACTTTGAACCAAGATGAAGACACTATTTATTTTTTGGAAACATTTTATGCAAATGGAAGGACATTTGGTCTATGATCAGGAGATTTTAGTTATGTTTGCAATGAATCAGTGAACTTTATATTTACAAATATCCTAAGACAAACTTAGTAACTTGATACTGCTCAAGATTTCATGAGAAGTGTAAAGTTTTGTTGTTGTTGTTGCTGTTGTTGTTTGTTGTCGTGGTTTTCAATGATGGATGATCAAGAAGGACAGTTCAAAAATAGCTGGACACATGGTGTGTCGTGCTGATGATTTCCATGACGACAGAAGGTGAAATTCTATTTTAGGTGGTGCTCTCTGCTGACAACAATTAATAGCTTTACCTCTTAGCCTAAAATTATAATTTTCTGTGTTTATTAACCTTAAATATTTATATGGCTATATTTTGGCCTCTGTCAAATAAGAAACTTTTCTCTAATATATGAATTATTTCTAGATAATTAATTATCTGAGGCTTACATATTGATTTAAAAAATTAATTTTTAAACACCATAGCTGGAGGGATTTAACCAGCATACCTTCTTTAAACACCGTCATTTTTATCCTGCAAATATAAGTCTTCTCGCAGCAGTGAACACTAGTGCTATGGCATACGACCCTGGCTCCTTTGAAGTCAAGATACCAAGCAATATTTGTAGCAAAGAAATATGGAGAAAAAGAAAACCTATGTTAAATTCAAGATACAACATAGTGCACATAACTCCAGATCGACCTGCAGTTGATTAAAAAATAATGTAGAGAAATGAAGTATCAGATGTGTTTGCATAATAAATATATGCCAATAACAGTGATAAATTGTAAGAAATGACAAAACATGAAATTATGTAGTTATGTAGTTCTAGTTGTTCAACAAAACTTTTGTTAAAAAATGAGAAAAACCTCAAGTGCTGGTGACGTTTGAATATAGATATCTTCTTATTTACTTAAAAAAGAAATTGTCATGAATGGAATTGATGTTGCGTTACAAAATAAAGTTGCTTAGTGCTCTGTGTGCGTGTGTGCCAGGGATGTCCAGAGAAACAGAATCCGTACTAGATCCAGATCTGTCTGTCTGTCTGTCTACCTACTTACTATCTATCATCTGTAATTGATCTTTCTAAAAAGATGTATTTATGTTAGGGAGTTGTGGTGGCTGAAATGTCCAAAACCTTTAGGAAAGACTAAAAGGCTAGAAGCTCATGCAAGAGTTTATACTGCAGTCTTGAGAGGGAATTTCTTCTTCTCTAGAAAATTCAGTTTTTGCTCTAAGGCCTTTCAGTTGACTGGTTCAGGGCCAAGCACATGGTCAAAGGTAATCTCTTTAAATCAACTGATTATATGTGTTGTCCACATCGATAAAAACTTCACAGCAACACCTAAGCCAGTGTTTGATTAAATAACTGGGTCCTATGGCCTAGCCAAGTTGCCACATATAACTAGCCACCACAGTGCATTGAAATATAGTATCTAAAATCTTTGAAACAAATTTACCTGTATAAATAAAGCCTGCAAATTTGAACTATTAGACCGTTATTAGGTCTCTCCCAAAGCTATAGCTTTGTCTTTGAGCTTTGCCCTGATAATAAAAACAAAACAAAACAAAAGCCAAGTAGATAAGTTCAGTCATTGAATTTGAGTAAAATACAAACAGTATAGAGAACAAGAAAAACATCAGAATATCTTCAAATATTTAAGCAAACAGTAAACAATGTTTAGGTTACTTCTTCATAAAAAATAAGCTGGACATTTTTAAAATGTGTAATATATGAGATAGTGTTTCCTTATTTCTAGGGTTTAGCAGTGTTGTACAATGTACTAACTAAAATATTTGCTTTCTCTCTTCTTGAATACAGAGTTCTTTCTAGATTATCTGCTCACTGAAGTAAGACCACACCAGACATCACTCTATATTAAGTAGTGTTAAAATGGAGAGGGAATCCCCAAAAGATAACAATTATATTATATTTTGTGACAATACCTACATGTTAATTCAATGAATTTGATAAAAATGAGACCACATTAAATCAAAACCAAACTATATTTAACTGAAGTAAGAAATCTAATAAAAATGACACTTTGTCTTTTGGAAGGCTAAAAGGGAAAATATTTAGAGTGATTTAAAGGGGAATAAAAGGACAACGAAATTGAGAAGGCCTGAGGGACGGAAGTAAAGATTAGCGTTTTCTAGGAGGTGGTGTAGCAAGATGATGAATTATTCAGCCTGCAACCAACTAGCAGTGAGCAGCTGGCCATCTGTTTCCGCTTTTTAAATTGTCATTATTTAACAACACATCTTAAGGTGTTTGGGAGCCTAAACTCAGAGTTTTTGAATGTGTCTTCTTTTTTTAAAACCCTAATTGTGTTCATTTTATTATCTTTTATGGGATCTAACTTGACACTCTTGCTTTATTGTGCAATATGTTCTTGCATCAATTAATACCTTAGTCTGAGAAAGCATACAGAAATATATACTTTCAAGAAGAGGGGAAATCAATTGTGTTCCTTAAAGTAATATATGCATGTGTGTGTGCACCTGTGAAATTTGTATATTGTTTTGAAAAGATTGGCATTAAATTGTGAGTTAAAATTTTCATCACTTTTTTGTTAGCTGAATGTGGAGGTCGTTTTAAAGGAGAATCATCAGGAAGAATTCTATCCCCTGGTTATCCCTTCCCATATGACAATAATCTGCGTTGCATGTGGATGATTGAAGTAGACCCAGGAAACATTGTCAGGTAAACGGATTTCATTTTGTCAAAATTACTCTGGATTTCCTGAGGAGCCCCTAAGTACAGAATCAATCAACATCAAGATTTTTCAATATCTTTACACTCTGGTAAAGAAAAACTTGGTTTTCATCTGTTAAACATATGAAAAATTATTAATGAGCATGATTTATTGATTTATGGGCCACAGCGGTTGCTCATATAACACCTTAAAAAGAAGCTTTTCATATTTGTTAGAAGCTACAGAGGGAGAGAAGTTCTTCTGCTTCTTTGGCACTCTACTCATATAATTCTTGACGACTTAAAATATCAAGTCTACCCCTTTGATGGGTGTACACAGTTGTCCACGTCCCCATTATATATTTAGCCTCGTGCCCTGGCAGGTGTGGCTCAGCTGGTTGGAGCATCACCCTGTACCCCAAGGGCTGCAGGTTTGATTCCTGGTCAGGGCACATGCCTAGATTGAATGTTCAACCCCAGATCAGGGTGTGTGAGATCCCCAGTCAGAGCACGTACGGGAGGCAACCAATCCACGCTTTTCTCTTGCATCAATGTTTCTCTCTCTCTCCCTTTCTCTCTTTCTAAAAGCAATGGAAAAAAGGTCCTCAAGTGAAGATTAAGAAAAAAAAAAATTTAATCTCACAAACATTTAGAAAAAATAAGAGGAGAAGTGGGACTAGATTACTCCATGCCTTTCATGGCTGTAGACATATCTCTGGAGCACCTGCTCTCTGCCCCTTTACTGAGATTTGATTTTCATTCCCTGCTTAGTTAGGTGGCTAACGATTCTTCACATCACTGCCCTTTAGATGAGAGCAGAACCATTGCCTCCTCTTAAATCAACTACAGCCAGGTTTCCAAGCTTGTCACATGCTCTCAGCCTTAGGTTAAATATCGGGGTGATGGCTCGGAATGGATTAATAAATGAACAAATTGTCTTTGTCCTATGAGCTAGTTATCATTGCTCACAAACAATGACTTTAAACTTAGGAATTGATTCTTTCTGTAAATGGAATTTCAGACAGGCTTGTGGGGGGTGCAAGTGGTTTTAGAAAACAAGTATCATCATTCAAAAAACACGCCGAAAGTTATACTGAATGCATTGTTGGATGTGAACTGGTATGTTATTGGACAAAAACTGGTGTGTTGTTTTTGGAAGGGAGTTTGAAGAACTCAAAATAGACTACTCTAGATTGATCCTCAGCCTATTTTTATGTAGCATAGATAATGCATTGTTTTATTTAAGTATTAGAATTAGAAAACTTGAAAATATTAATTTCAGTGGGTTTCTGGAATTTTTTTAAAAATTAAAGAGCAATAGTTGATATTAAATTACAACTCAAATGTAAAGTTATGACAATTCACATATCAAACCTGAATATGAAATATATGTAGAAAGAGTTGGCCTGTTGATATAATTGGATTTCTAATGTTTGGCATGAGCCATGAAAAGTATCAATATTAATTGTGTCTAGATTAAATATAAAGTAGAATAGAGTTAATATAAAACAATTTGTGGGGCTTCATTTTTTGAAAGGTAGGTCAACATGATTTTTCATGTTTAGGAAGTTTCCTTTTACTCATAGATTGCTGTATGTAATTATAACATTGACTTTTTAAAAACTCTCATATTTTTTCTGTATATATTGAGATTTTCATGTGATTTTTTCCCTTTTATCTGTCATTGTGATGATATTGATTTCTGAGTGTGAACTATGTTTGCAATTGTGAATAAACTTCATTTGATACTAATAAAGCAAGCATGAACCATTGGTAAAAATAGATACTATGCAAGTCAGAAAACTTCAGTTCACGACTCTGCCACCCTTCGGACCATTTTATTTTAATTTATCCATTTAGCACATTTGTACAACTGAGATAAAAACTGTTCCTTTTTCATAGGGTGATTATAATAATTAAACAAACAAACAAATAAAAATAATGCATTTTACACAGTGCCTGGAATGTACCGAATTCTCCAAAAGTGTTACCTGCTGTTGCCGTTGCTGAAATTCGTGAACACTGAAAAGAATGTGTACCTGACATTTTGGTAATTTGCAAAGATGATATAATAATGCCTTTAATCATATTCTAAAAGAAATAAATTATAGAAAAAGTTCAGAAGTTAAGATTACATATGCTGTTTATATTTTTATCTGATAGAATAAAAGGAATGACTAATAGAAGCAAAGATGCACATTTGTTGTATTCTTTATTTAAAAGTGAATTTGTGCTTAAAATAATCAAACATATGTTTTCCCCACAGCCTACAGTTTCTTGCTTTCGATACGGAAGCATCACATGATATACTCCGAGTTTGGGATGGTCCGCCAGAAAACGAGATGCTTTTAAAGGAAATTAGTGGCTCTCTTATCCCTGAAGGAATCCATAGCACCCTCAACATCGTGACCATCCAGTTCGACACGGATTTTTATATCAGCAAATCTGGATTTGCAATTCAGTTTTCAAGTGAGTTACTATTTTATTTCTTAAATGCAAAATAGAAATGGTATTCAAATAGTTCTGTTAACTTTACCACTCAAAACTTTAATGATTTTAAATATTCTTATCTAATCTTCACATTAATCTATGGTTAAATACATTTGGAAAAAAGAAATGCGGTTAACTTTTAATTAAAAAATTAATTGTTGAGACCCTCTCTCCAATTGTCAAACTGATTTTCCTTAAAATATAGGTGGTGATTCTGAATAACCACCTATATTTTTGGAATCATTATAATGATTCCACAAATGAAATGATTGCATTACAAAAGCTTGCAATCTGGATTTACGATCAAACAGTATATTTCCAAAATGTGCAATATTTATAGGTAAGTAAGGAAATGAGTACTTGCCATTACAAAATGAGCAACTCCACATTTTTACAAATTTTGTTTTCTTCTGTTAAAAATCTTTATTATATAGTCACTGATATCTTTGACAAAATATTTTAGACCCACTTTCAAATTTAAGATTGCCTAGACAATGAAGCACCATGGCTTATAAGTAATTACCAGTGTTCACTGCTTATTTTTTTCCTAGACATTGTTACATGAATAAATACATTGTTCTGTTAAAAAGAATTTTGGTTTAGTGACTGGAGAAAAATACAACTTCAAGTTTTTAATTGCTACATTTTACTTTTATTTCCAAGACTCATTGTCTCTTTAATAAAATTATCTAATGGATTTTCTAATTGTAGGGTGTTTAAAAATTTTTATTGACAGAAACATATCCAAATTTCCAAGGTGAAAACCAGTATTCTTCAAATGGCCCTTAATGCCAAGCCGTAGCTCCTTACTAATTGCTGACTTTGGGCACCTGACCTCATTACCTGAGTCTGTGTTCTACTCACATGGGAATAATAATGCATGCACAATACTTGGTAGTGAGTAGATGGCGCCCAGTGAACTGTTACCATTATATGAATAAATACAAAATTAAACTTGAAAAAAATGGGGAAAGCATGAAGGACTTCTAAAATTTGACTCTCCACAAATATACTGCTTTAGGTAAACAACTAGTTAATGCAATATTAATGGATTTTTTGCTTGTGGAATAGAGTTTCATTTAATTAACTAATAGAAATGAATTGTTTGGCAGTGTATATAAATCAAGCTTGTGTAAGAGGTGTCAGTGTAGAAGAATCAAAATCTGTAAATTTGTAATTTAAATACATATATCTTTTTAAAAAGGTATGAAAAATAAGAAAATTATTGTGTAATTGGTGAACATAAATGGCTTCTAATTCTGAAACACCAATCAAATATTTTTATATCTTCTGTTTTCTACTGTTTACCTCTCTCTCTCACTTTCTTTTAAGTTACAAACAATTTGTCAGAGAACTGCTTTTGACTGTTGTCTGGTATCAGTTCTTTCTAATTATAGTTTGGCAGCTAACAGTTCTCATTTCCTTTACCTTAAGTTAGTAACACATGATGCATATTATATCTTACAATAAATGGTTTTTGTGGTTAAACATCTGCAAACGCTCGTGTTAAATAGTACCTCAGGCTAGTGCTTGCGAATGCCAAGTGTATGTGCTTCAGACAAACAGGGAGTTTCTGGGAAGTTTTAATGCAGATTTTTCTGTAAAATTAGCAATGCGTTTTTATGTTTATTATATTTGCCACATATATGAAAGTTATCAAAACAATATGTATAATACATATAATACCAGATCTTTACTAAGTCTGCCTTCATAATATGCTTTTAAGAGGCATAGGAATTTGTACTACTGATCTGAGACTAAACACCTATGTATCAAAATAAAATTGCTTTGAGGGTTACAATGTTGTGAATAGCATCAGTCAATGAACACTGATTGGACATCTTGGTTGGATATTTCCTGTAATTCATGCTTCCACTGCTTGCCAAGTGCCCAGATTTCAAATGTGAAAGTATCCTTTTAATGAATGAGCTCTTATTTGTATATCAAGAATGGTGTTAAATGTTTCAATTACATGATGTCTTTCATTTAACCCTCGAAAAAAGCCCTATGAGATATTTATTTCACCTCCATTTCCCAAATAAACACTCTAAGGTTTAGAAAGTGAGTTAATTTGTTCAAGGTCATACCGCTAGCAGTGTATGGAGCTGTGACTCAAGTGCAGGTGTTTGAAAGGAGCTTGACACTGTGTCTGGAGCACAGTAAAATGCTTAGCTGCTATTATTAATATTACGCTTTTGTTATTATTTGGGTGCATGCATTAATATGCTGGAGGAAATAGGAAGCTTTTAGTTCTATTAGTTATGATGAAGTTCTACAATTTCATCAGCTATGATCCTGAGGATGCTCCCAAGAACCACTTCTTAGCTCACACTCTGAAAAGCAGGTGATTCGTACAAGTGAAGCAGTGAGGACTGGAGGAACGCTGGATTGTGCACATTCTCACTTAAAAAGGACACTTGTCCTCCCTGGCTTTAGTCATTTTGTCCTGCAGGAAGCCAGGCTAATTTTAAAGCATAACTTGAAATAAGTATTTTTATGTGTAAAGTCATCTAATTTTCAGTGAAACAATAAAAATTAAAGGGAGGGTTAACAGACTGTATAAGCCAATAAGCCACTACATTTTAGGTCAAATTTGTCTTGCAGGTCAGTTTGCCCCTTTAGTGCCCTTCCTAAAGTCCCCTCCCCTAGATGCATTTATCTCACGTTACCCATCTATTCATTTATTCATCCATTCATTTGAGGAGCGTCTATTAAGGGCCAGATGTTAAACGTATTTATCACCAAGTACTTCTCAATTGCACCCCCCCCCTCACTGAGGTATATCTTGGTTTCATAAACATGCCCACCGCTGTGCCGCCTTCTGCCTCTAAACCTCATTCTTTGTTCCTTTCTGCCGCAGCCCTGCTCCTTCTTATAGACTCAGCACCCAGACCTCTCTTTAGAAGCAATTTCTGACCCCTGAACTAAACATTCTTTAATGTTTATAAAACATCTCTTTATAAGACATTTTCTAACCTTCTTTATTAAACATATTCCAGCCCATACCCCAGGCACCAGCTGTGATTTTTTCCAAATGAAGATGAGACTAAATGGTTTATCAACACATTGTCTTGAAGATGTTTGAATTATGTGATCTTTGCTCCCCAAATATATATATGGAGGGATAGTTTAATTTACTAATCTAAGATAGGTTTTGAGAGTAAAAGCAGAAATTATTAAAAATGAAACTGGACAACAGGCATAAAGCAACAGTTGTGGCTGAATCAGGATGTGTCATCTTATTTATTTTTATTTTTTACTTATTTTTATTTTTTATTGTTGTTCAAGTACAGTTGTTCCATTTGCCCCCTACTCATTGTCAGACTTTTATTGTATCTCTACTCTCCCCACACACAGAATGTGCATCTCTGTTTTGAGCAAGTAGCTGTGATTTATTGAGTGTCAAATAGTAAGAAAGAAAAGAGTCAAGGCATCATCGCAGGTCAGTGTCCAACAACAGAACGCAGCCAATGAAATGGATTTCACTGAAGTTGGTGCAAAGTGAATGGGACTGAAACGTAGGTCAGGGAACCACTTCGTAATCATCATCAAGGCACTGTGCACAGCCTCTTGCCTCCTAGCTGATGACCTTTTCCTTCTGGGCGGAGTCTGTCACTCTGCTGCTTGGTGCTGCGGTCTGCAAGGCACTGCTGCTTAACCAGAGCTGCTGGAGTCTGACATTGCATCTCAGGTCGTCCTGTGTGCTGTCCTTGGTTCTCAGCAGCCAGCCACTCTGTCCCTTGTTTAAACTGTAATCTGCTTGTCTCAGTTCAGTTCCACAGGGAGGGCATCTTTCAGTATCATGCTGTCACTTGCCCACAGAATAGTTGATTTTGACAGAGCATTTTCTATGCTCTTCAGTCTTTAACCTCTCTGTTAAGAATCTGCCCTTGCTGGGTAACATAAAATACCAAGGCCCATCGCTTATGCTGTTTAAACTTCTCAAGGAAACGATCCTTTTAGCCATGAGAGGTCAGTGTCTCCCAGCCTCAAAGGCCTGCATAGCACGTACGCCCCGTTTCCTCATCCTCAGTATTACTGCCCGCATCGCTGTGGCTGTGGCAGTCGACTAGCCTCTTACCTCATTATCTCTCCGGCCAGACTTCCCCACAGTTCCACCTGGCTGATGTTTTAAAAAATACAATTCAGACATCACTCCTCTGTGGAACATTCTCTAATGGCCACACAGTCATAAGTTCAAAACTTTGGAGTTACACTTAAAGCCTTCACACTTTGCACCCCAACTACCTGCCAGTTTCATCCTTCACACTTCATGGCACACAGCCCGTGGTTAACACGACAGTCACATTCCTGCCTCTCTCGCAAACTCTCCTCCGTGCTCCTGAAACACGTATGTCCACGTCAAATTCTATGAACTCTTAGTCATTTTCTGAGGCCTGGGTCAAATACCTCTAGTACTGGTGACCGCCTAATCGGACACTTTCATATCCTCACTGCTGTGACACTGTGTGTGTGTGTTCTCTCGGAATGGCCGCATGTGCCGGTTTGTTCTGGACGGTCCCGGCTTATGCCCGTTGTCCTGGCACCCTGACTGGTCTGCCATTTGCCCTGTACTTGACATTTTTTTTAAAAAAGCATAGTATCATTAACAATAGTTCTGTTAAATTAGCCGAAGCATATTTTTCAGTTCTCTACTTTCTATTTCATCTTACCCAGTAGGGTATGAGATTTGTTTGCAGTGCTCAGAGTAATTATCATAGATGGTAAAATTTGAAAGATAAAAACTGATTACTCATCTCTGTTTCCCCATCTTTTCCAGATACTGGGTTATGCACACTTCCCTTTCAAGGACAGCACACAGGGCGCTCGTGGATAAAATGAAATAGTCTCTGACAGGAACACCTAACCCATTCTGATCTCGGGTGGTAGTGGGAGAAGCATTGGATGCTGTTGCCCTTCCAGCTAGTCAGTGTAACAGCAAGTGGTCCCATAGTCTGTGCTGTTGTTTGAAAGCTACATAAAGCTGTCAGGCCATGAATTGGCAGAATTAGTGGGAATTATGTGCGGAAATAGAGGCTTGGCAGATGTGCTACGGAGCTCTAGAACAGTGATTCTCAACCTTCTTTTCATCTCATAACCTCATCGCACACATAAATTAATTAGTAAAATTCTGCACACACCAAAAAATATATGATTTTACCGGTCTGACAAAAAACAGGTATAATTTTGATTCATTCACATTGGATGGGAATTGTTTTGACTGTTGTCATTTTTTTTATTTGACAAACTAAGGAAAGAGAGGCCAGTGCCCCTGACTAAATAGTCAGGCACTGCATGTTTTAAAAATTCCTACAGCACACCAGCTGAAAATTGCTGCTTTGGAATATAATCCAAATGCTCTTGCTGTAAGTGTATTTGTTATTTATCTTATGGAATAAAACCACACCTATTTATTTATCATAGAAATACTTTAAATATTATTTTATAATAAATATTTATGGCAGCAGAGGAATTTTTAAAAGTACAGGCTTAATGAAAAAGTATTTACTAAACAAGGGAGTGAGGGGTGGGCAGGACAGGGGAGAGGAAGGGGGGAAATTGGGACAACTGAAATAGAATAACAATAAAAAATAAAAAAATAAAAGCACTTTTGTGTACAAAAAGAAAAAGAAGCTGATTCCCCCGAGATGTCTAAAGAGAAGGTCAGTCCATTGAAGGGTCTCTTGAGAAGATTCCAAGCCGAGGTCAACAAGGATGTCAGACAAACTGATCCTTGCAAAAGTCGAAACTAAGGCCACAAATACAGCAGAAAACAACCTAGAATGATTTTTTAAAATCACTGTTTGTAAATCGAAGTATTTTAGTACCTCCAGCTACACATTTTTTAAAAAGCAGGGAGTGCCACATGATTCCATTTCAATAAAACATAGGTAAGTGGTAAAAAAAAGTTTAGAGGGGAAATCACGTGGATTGGGTACTTGACACCGACATAATGAGATCGTTATTTGGTACGTCACGTTAGCAGTTGGGAGACTATGGAGGGCATGGTTCTATATTCCAAAACATGGAGCATGATTAAATGGTCATTTGGAGCCATGATAAAGTATTAACTTTAGCTTTGTCATTTTTAAATACTTGATATATTAACTGCCTTAATTATATTAATGTAGCTGTCTTCTGTAGCCATATTCTTTTCAGTAGAATCGCTTCCTAAATAAAAGTACTCTCTGGTATTGCATTTATCCCTAGCATCACAAAATTCATAGTAATAGGCCAGATTTTTGCTGATAATTTGTTAAACTTATATGAAAGATGAAATATTTTGATTGAGAATGTTGTGTGCATGATATTAAAATGTGAGATGTTGGCACTTTAAATGTAATAGTGTATTAAATTTTAAGATGTTGATACTTGGTATTCTTGTGTTATGAACAAATTGCCTACAAATTTTAAGACAATATTTAGAATAGCTCTTTAGATTAACTAGTAGATAGCACATGACTGAGTCTTAATTTTCTCTACAGTCTGAAAATCTCTCCCTTTTATAGTCTTTTGAATAATTAGATCATTTACATTGAATGCAATTATTTATGTGGTTGAGTGTGTCTAACTTATTATTATATATTTTATGGGATCCACCTGTTTTTTGTTCCTATTTTTACCATCATTTTGTTCTCCTCTATTAAGTTGTTAGCTATACATTTTTTGGTACTACCTGTATTATTTATAACATGCATTTTTCACTTATCAAAACATATAATCAAATGATATTATACCATCTATCATATAATGTAAGAACCTTACATTATTTCCGATTTCCCCTTCTGTGTTTAGGGTATTGTTTTCATTTATTTCACTTCTATGTATGGTAATACCATAGTATATATATTTTCTAACTTTAAGTGGACAATTATGTACTAACTTTTTAAAATGAGGCAAGGGGCATATGACATATTTTTGTCAAAACAGGTTGTTCATTTTCACCACTTTTCTTCAATGGGGTACTGGAAATCTTATCCATAGTAGTCAAACAAGTAAAATAACTAAAATACATCCATATTGGAAAGAAAGAAGTAACACTGTCATTATATGTAGATGACCTAATACTGTACATAGAGAACTCTAAACACTCCACCAAAAAAAGCTACTAGAATTGACAAATGAATTCAGTAGCAGGATATAAAATTAACATTTAGAAATCTGTTGCATATTTATACACCAATAATGAACTGTCAGCAAAAGAAATATAAAAAATCCCATTTACAGTTGTGTCAAAAAATATAAAATATCTAGGAATAAATTTAACCAAGGAGGTAAAAGACTTATACTTGGAAAATGATAAGACATTGAAGAAAGACTTTGAAGAAGATAAAAATAAATGGAAGCACGTACCGTGCTTATGCAAAGGAAGAATTAACATCATTAAAATGTCTATAGTACCCAAAGCAACCTGTACATTCAATGCAATCCATATTAATATACCAATGGCATTTTTCATGGAACCACCTAAAATAATCCTAAAATTTATATGGAACCACCAAAAACCATGAATAACCTTAGGGAATCTTGAGAAAGAAGAACAAATTTGGAGGTATTATGTTACCTGATACCAGATTATAATATAAGGCTATAGTAATAAGAAAACTATGGTACTGGCATAAAAACAGGTACGTAGATCAATGGAACAGAATAGAGAGCCCCAAAATAAACTCATACCTATATGCTCAATTAATATTTGACAAAGGAGGCAAGAACCTACAATGAGGTAAATATGATCTATTAAATAAATGGTTCTGAGAAAATTGAACTGATACATGCAAAAGAAATGAAACTAGACCACCTTCTTATACTATATACAAGAATAAACTCAAAATGGATTAAAGACTTAACTGTAAGACTTGAACCCATAAAATTCCATGAAGAAAATATAGGCAGTAAAATTCTGACATGTCTCTTAGTAATATTTTTTCTGTTATATCTTTTTGGACAAGGGGAAAAATAAACACATGAGGCTACATCACACTAAAAAGTGTTTGTACAAAAAAAGGAAACCATCAACAAAACAAAAGACAACCTACCAAATGGAAAAGATATTTCCAAATGATATACCCCATAAGGGGTTAATTCTCAAAATTTATAAAAATTTCATACAACTGAAAAACAAAAAAAAGAAAATGACCTGATGTCATTAATCATCATAAAAGTGCAAATTAAAAACACAATGTGATATCACGTTGCACCTGTGAGAATGGCTGTCATCAATAAATCGACAAACAAGTGTTGGCGAGAATATGGAGAAAAGGGAACCCTCATACTCTGCTGGTGGGATTGCAAATTGCTGCAACCACTGTGGAAAACGTTATGGAGGTTCCTCAAAATATAAAAAATAGAACCACCTTGATATCCAGCAATTTTCTTTACACATATAAAGAAATCCATAACAATAATTCAAAAAGATATATGAGATCTATCTGGAAAAAGTCCAGCCATTGTTAATGCAATGAGAATGGTTTACATAACATCAGTGTAACCTGGCAGCCAAGGAAACTGGACTGGAATGCGCATGAGTGAACAATGATGACTTCACTGTACTAGTCAGTGGGGGTGGTAGACCTCACTGAGTGAGCATGTGTACTGTGTGGCCATCACATTCAAAATGACTGAGTGAGAAGAGCAATGAACCTCCATCAAATTGTGCGTTAACCTTGAACATTCCTCCCTTGAAACTATTCGGATGATTCAGAAGGCCACAGCTATGTGACCCGAGTTCTCATCAATAGACAATTGGATAAAAAAGTGCGGTACATATATACAATGGAATGTTACTTGGCTGTTAAAAGAATGAAATCTTGCCATTTGTGACAAAAGTAATGGACCTAGAGGATAGTATGCTAAGTGAAATAAGTCAGCAACAAATACCATATGAGTTCATGTGCATAAACCAAACAGAAACAAACTGATAGATACAGAAGATACACTGAGGTTGCCAGAGGGGAGGTGAGTTGGGGGCTGGGTGAAGGAAGTGAAAGGACTAAGAAGTACAAATTGGTAGTTACAAAATTGCTCTTGTGTTGAAGGCTGCCATGTAAATATGAAATATTGACTAGAACTATTGTCACCGTTAATCTTAAAGACATTACCATGAAATAAAAATTTGTCAAAGAAAGGTATTCTGAAAAATAAACATTCAGCTTCGATGAAAACATTTAAGCTGAAGTGTATATACAATGTTGTTGAGCCAATCTAGTTAAAATTTTCCATCATTAAAAAAAAATTAGCCAAAAATTTAGCAGGTACCTCAGCACCTATGGAGAAAAAACATTCTTAATTCAAAATAATATTGCCTATGGAGACATCTGTTGAACATGCCAACAATTTAAAAACACTTATAGCAATACTAATGAAAATAAGAATATGGAAAAAAATTGTTCAGAAAAAGAGTAAAAATGCATTAAATATGACTAAGAAACATATTAAAAATACAGATGTGCTATAAATGATTGTTTTGCTTCTATTATTCTTAATGTTTAGATAATTTATATAAAGAATGTGTTTCTTTTGCATAGGTATATGGCATTTTTTAAGAAATTTTATTTTTAAAATAGCTTTTGTATAGATAACTATTTTGAAATGTTCATCAATAACATAACAGTCTGTTAGCAGTTACATATTTTAATGACATAATTTAAATTATTTTAGCTTCCTGTTTCATTCCCAGAATTTTTCAGTTTGAATGGCAAAAAGCGACCTGATTTTAATACCCATTTTATTATATTAAAGCCATGTACACATCTGTAGTTGCTCTTAGGTTGTGTTCCTTTGAAGGTCAAGGATGTTATAATGTGGATATTTTTTCCACAGAACTTGGCCCTGCGCCTGGTACTTAATACTTAGTAAATGTAAAATAAATCTGATTGGATAGAAAAAAAATAATAACGTAAAATTAAAAGCACACTAATTCTATATGTTTATATTGCTGGTCAGAAATAATGTAAAATAAATTTATGTGGTTTTTCTTTTATTTTTTTCATTAATTCTGGCGATCTCCAAATATAAGAATTTTATCTCAAATTACACCTTTATACATATTATCTTTTATAAACTTTAGATATGAAATCAGTGTCCTGTATAGGTAATTTTGACAGACTTCAACCTAACATGCCTTTTGATTTCACAAACGTTGTACCCATAATTTTAGCCCCACTTGTCTCCACGTTTAGAGCATAATAATTGAATACAGGGAGGCATTTTCTCTGACTAAAATGCATCTCCAGTATTAAGCATAATACCTGGCTCACTGTGAGTACACAACAATTTCCTGGTGAATTAAATTAATAAATATACTTTTGAAAGAGATTTCCGTATGCTTGTAAGTGTATTACAACTCTGACTTTGAAGTTTCTTTTGCATCCCATTCATGAAGCCACTTTGTTTTCCCTGTGAGTCGATGGCAATGACTCTGTCACACTGCCATCTACTTTAACCTGAATTGCCACATCATTAGGTACATCCTTAGAAACATAATGAAAGTCTAAAGATAGCCACGTTGCTGAGTAGCTGGCAGAGTAGAGACCTAATAATGATGTTGAACATTCTTTATAAAATTGATGGATCTTGTACAAAGCAAGGGCTCAATCAAGGTCAAAATTCTCCTGGGTGAAATCCACCTCTAGGTTACCATCTGCATTTCAAATGTGTTCTGATTGATTTGACTCTGGATGGGATTTCCTTCCAGGTTAAACATTCCTGTTGCCCAACTTTATTTCCTTACAGATAGTGAAGTGAAGAATATTGTGTCATTTCTTAGTCAATACAACAATATAAGACAATAAAACTGGAAGAAAGTAAGACCTTATGAATATCAAATTTAAACTACAACTTTTCTAAACTCTCCTGGTATCATAAAAATACATAAAACAGCTTTATCTTTAGATAAACTACACAGTGAATAGTACAATAAAATCTACTCATCTTTAAAAATTCATTTCAGAATTGATATTTCCTTAAAATTATGCAATATTGTTGTTACAGTGAAACTTTGAGATTTTATCTGGTACTAAAACAGGCAGGTAAAATATTACTCTGCCAATTTTATAGATGAGAGAGCTAAAATTCAGAGAATGTCTACAACCTACTTAATCTCCCTTTCTTACTGCACTACACACTAAAATCTAGTGTCTCCTGCTTTTGATAACACTAGTTATTTAACAGTATGAAATTCAAGATTTATCTTTTATGAAAGGTCTTGAGATAAAAAAGTTTATACCAGAGTCAACTTTCTGAACAGGAAAGACCCACGAGAACATATTGAGTGATTTTTAATGCATTTATTCTCTGCTATACAAAGTGATGCAGTAAGAAAACTGGAATGTTAATTTGCCTAGGGTCACCAAGATAGTATCACTGAAAAACAGTTCGACCTATCATCTACAATTTTGTTGAAACCTATACATGCACTCATTAGGATTGTAAAATCTGTATTAGGTAAAGTGCATATTTCCAATTAAATTACACTGTCTTAGATGAAAACAAATATAAAATGAAAATTTAGAAGTAGATTTATAATATCAGTGAATTGTAACAATGATGAGAACTCAGTCATATCTTGTAATTCTTGGTACTCTTTTGTTCTGGAAACATCCTCAGGTTATCCAGATAGATTAACACAAATTAAAGTGTAATGTTAATGTCCTTACCACATACTTGGAATAAATATTTCCCAGTATCAGAAAATCATTGAAACAAAAATAAGCTTTTGGCATACACTGAAATGATAAATTATAATTTTATTCATTTATCCATTCACTTATTTCACAAATATTTATTTAATGAGCTATTTTTAATTATTGTGGGACATTTTCTCATTTTCTTACATCTTAGGGCAATTTAAAGGACAAAGCTTATTTTGATAGGATCACATTATTTAATGAATGCAATTAACTCAGTGAACTTAGATCATTGGTGAAGACTGAAGGCAATGTAAAAAAAACATTTGTGTAACATTTATATAAACTTTCTCAACTAAAGTTTAAATTGTTTTCTAATGCATGCTGAGAGAGATGCTTATATACAGGGTCTGGCACAAATAACACCCCTTTTCTTTTTTTTTTTTCTTTTTTTCTTTTAAAGATTTTATTGACTTATTTTTAGAGAGAGGGAGGGAAACATCATTGTGTGGTTGCCTCTCATGTGCCCCCTTCTGGGGACCTGGCTCACAACCCTGGCATGTGCCCAGACTGGGAATTGAACTGGCAATTCTTTTGTTAGCAGTTTGGCACTCAATCCACGGAGCCACACCAGCCAGGGCAATACTCCTTTTCTTTTACAAAATGTTCTATTACAAAATCATAAGCAAGTAATCATGTAACAACAATATCACACTCAAGCACACTATATGACATGTTGGGTGAAATGTTCAAATTGTTGTCCATCTCATAAGAGGCATTCATGTACCCTACCAACCACACTCAAGCAGGTGTTACTTCCGCCGGGTCCTGTACATTGAGTTGGCCAAAAAGTCCATTTAGTTTTTTCCATAAAATAAAAGACACATTTTTCATTTTCACCAATAACTTTATTGATTTGGGTATTTTGAGTATGCCAGCTATCTCCTGCATGGTATAATATTGATTGTTCTCAGTTAATGTTTTGATTTGATTGCTATCAACTTCAACTGGTCTGCCCGACTGTGGAGCATTGTCCAGGGAAAAACCCCAGCCTGTAACTTTTGACATGTTTGATCAGTCACAGTGCCTTCTCCACACACTGCACAAATCTTTTTTTTATTTTTGCATTTTGGTTTTTACCTTTCTTGAAATAATAAAACATAATGTGTCAAAGATATTGCATATTTTCCTTCATCTTCAATATTAAAATGGCTACACAAAAATATAACAATTTTGAGGGTTTTTTTTCTAATGCACACTGATATGACTCTGTCACAATGCAGTCTAACAAAATTGTTTTGAATGAAGTTAAAGACAACTAAGCTCTACTAGAGCCATCTTATGGAAAAAAACAAATGAACATTTTGGCCAACCTGATAATTAACACAAGAACAACATACATATCTTATAAAATTGTTCCTGGTGCATACAATAGTAGTTATGAAACTATTACTTCTGCTTGTCTGTATTTTTTTGTCACATTCTGGGTCTTGAGAATTATTAAGAAAAACTGGTATGAATAGAAGTTGTTTTTGGTAGAATAAATAGTTCCATTTGGAAAGCAAAAATTTGTCATTACAAATTTATTTTAAACTGATCCTGGTAACCAGATACAAAACTCATTTTGTTAGAAATAATACTTCATAAAGATTTTGTATTTTAGCTTAATAGTATCAATAGCCTCTAAAGAAATATTTTACATACTATATGCTCTCAACAGAGAAAGTCATCATTATTATAATTATTTTATTGGTATCTATTCTAAATTAACTTTCCTTCATGTTGAACAAGTACTTTGTATCTCTTTCTTAGATACACAGATTTTTTTCAGTTTGACACAATATATACTAATGCAGTCCTGTGGATAAGACTATAAAGTTGATATCTATGTAATTCTTTTAGTAAAAAGAGTGACTAATTACACTCAAAGTTAAATATTGTGCAGGTTATTAGATTACTCCAATAGAATGATAGGCAGGTAGAGAGTTGGGCTTTTGATTTTAAAATGACATTTAAAGATTAATAACATTTTAGAAATTTTAACTTTACTAATCATATTATTTGAGTTTTATATTATTGAGTTTCAGTATTCATATCATTTGAGTTTATATAGGCCACACTTTAGGCACATTTTATTAGGAAGTGTCTATCACTTTTACTTAAGAAATATCTCTTTGATAAAGTCTCATGTCTGCATTCCCACTTTAACTGCCTAAGTAAGTATGTGATGTTGGGTAAGTTTCTTATACCCTTTAAGCCTCAATTTTCTTACTGAAAAAATATGAATAATAGTAACTCCACTTCTTGTGAATCGACTGAGATACAGCTCACAGTGTATTGTTTTTTTTAAGATAGTGCTCAATAAATATTATGTATTTATAATATTAACTACTCACATACTCTTCTATTTATATATCTTTCCCTGTGACTATTATCATTTCTGTTGAGTAATCAGCTAGTGTAAGGAATACTATCGAAGGTTGAGTAAAGACTAGCCACTTGATAATTCCTAATCTGAGAGGAAGGAAAGAAGGACGGAATGTTATCCTTTATTATCAATGACATAAGGTTTTGTAAGTTAAATTCAAACTATATTTGGATGCTGTAGCCCATAAGCCTATTAGATGCATTTTCCAGAATGTTCTGTCCATGGTTTTATTACAGGTGAGACAACAAGGTTGTTAAGACCCTTTAACTTTGTTGGAATTTCTGCTTGTTTTACATATTTATGCCAGGTAAATGCAGAAATGAATGGCATATTTAAACCTACTAGAACAAATATAGATATCCATTTTATAAATTAAATTAGAAGCAATTTGAACAGAAGGAATTAAAAAATAAATATAATTTTCTGTCAGTGATAAATATATTTTTGACATATACTTTTTATTATGTTTAAAATAGTTGCTAAAATGCTTACTTACCAAAAAAGTCTTCATTTTATAAAAAACACCCTATATCTTATTTTAGAACAGGAGAGAATAGAGATGATCAAACATCTACTTGAAAACATGTATAACAACAAAAATTGCAAATAAGAATTATATTTTAAGAATTGTGTGCTCCTCAAAAGTGAAAAATAAGTATTGAATAAAATCATTAATCTATTTTAACATATGTGACTAATACTTTATTATGTTCCAACATCATATTATTTTTTTTTTTAATTATCCACATATGTATGTGAGATTATTTCACTCCAAATTCCCAAGGAAAGATAGCATGGCTCTTTAAATGGTTATCTATTTTTTTCAAAGGTTACAGTTTCTATTTGATACAAAAAAACAAGAATGATTGACACTAAAATTAGTATAATTTTGTCTACCCACAAACACAGAATATAATCATTATGGTATTTAAATTTTCAATAAGAAATTAAGACAATAGTGTTTACACCAAGTAATTGTTCCTGTGTGTATTTAACTAATTGGTTTTAGAACTCAAGTAATTGCAAGAGGAAAAAACTTCTTTGGTCTTTCATTAAACCCCATCATTTTCTATTGTGCCTTCAAATCTTCCTACTAATTTGTTAATTAAGAGAGAAAGAAACTAAGAAGTGGTTAATATATATTAACCAGACCCAAAAGCAAAGGCGTATTTTCACATATTTTAGCTGCCATTCCACGTATTATACATTATCTGATTATAGCTACTTGGTTCCACTTTGAATCTTTAAGCACAGTAAATCTGACAATAGAGCAACAACGTTTTTCCCCTCAAATTCAGCCGGGACATGATTATAGCAACTGCTTTAATTTTGATACATGTTTGTAACATTATTATATGTACATTTTTAATTTTGAGAATGTCATTTTTAAGATTAAAACTTCTTGAAGACACAGAATCCAGCACATGGGAAGCCTCAAAAAAAATGAAGTTTTCTCATAATTTTTTGTTATTCCTACTTTCCAGCTTAAAAGCTGTAGCACATTTCACATTTATGTCACCTCTTTCCAGTAAAAGCATTTTAAATATAAATCTTGTGTGTAGAATGTCAATTTCCACTTATATATTGCAAAACCAGCCTGTAGATAAGTTTTAGTTTTGGTGGAAACTACCCTAGAGCACTTCAGGAAAAACGTTAATGAATGAGCTTATCACAAAAACAGTTTACAAAAACGATGAGTATTGAAAGGTTATAATTGCCCAGACTCTGCGTGCATAGATAGTTATACAGAACAAATTAACGTGGGAATTGGAATCAAGACCCTATCCCTCTACTTTTGGTACTCTCCAGTGTGTGTTCAATTTTTATTTTAGGAACAATTAAAAACAAATCTCTCAAAAATATAGTACTTATATAAAGGTAGATTTAAATATTTTTTAAAAGGATTCAGATATATGCTACCTGTAGCTTTTTTACTTATGGATATAATCTCCACCTTTTTTCATAATTTGTTTATGCAGTTTATCATTTTACTTTAACGGAGGGGAGAAATGGCATCTCTGGGACAATCACAACCAGAAGAGGACAGGGTGGTGTAGTATAACATTTAAGGATTTGGTTTCTGAAGTCAGGAAGACAATTTCAGATTGTGGTTCTGAACTCTTTAGTTGCAATATTGGACAGGTTAGGCCTCCTAAACCTTAGTTTTCTCACTTCTAAAATGAGGATAATAGTGACACTTGACTCATAGGTTTGGTAAAATAAGTTAAAAAATTATACATGTAAAGTCCCCATTTTAGTCCATTGCTCAGAATCACTAGTTCATCAATAAAATGAAGCAAAATTATAAGACTTCTGATTTAGTAGATTTTGGTTTATTTAAGTGATTGGTAAAATGACATTTAAGTCTACATTTGTAATCCTTTTAAAAAATACAACCCTTTGAAAAAATAAACATTTTTATTCTTCCAAAGTTGTAAACAAAGTGTGTTTGTATATATGTATGTACACAATGTATATATGTTTGTACACAATGTATATACAACTACTTTTTGCCGCCATTGCTGCTTTTACATACACCATCAATATCTACTCTTTTCTAAGTCTTAAATTTATAAAGTCCTTTTATTTTTCACACAACTTTGAGAATCAGGATATTATAATGCTGTGTACAGACTCTCTGGTTTCTTTTTTGTTATGCGTATTAGAGAGACAAGTTAGAACAAATTTTATGGATGGATTAACAAATTGATTAATCTATCTGTCTATCTATCTACACGCCTACCTACCTTCCTACTCACCTACTAGAAATGTAAACAATAGAATCTGTTAGTACCACCACTAAAGAAGACAATTTAATCTCTGTTCAGTTCTATTTGCATTTGCACATTTCTTATTTGCATGTCTAGCACCTAGCACAATACCTGGAATATATTGTTAGTAAGTGAATGAATGAGTGAATATCAGTTATGTGTCCGTAAACCAGCAGTTTGTCTCATTACTTTAATCTGCAACTCATAAAATAATTTGTACAAGTGCTGAATCCACATTTGTGAATATAATTTAATAATGGCTTAAGTGGATATTTTAATAGCTTCTTTGTCTTGATGCTTAATTGGCATATGCTTTAGGGTAAATGTACTTTGTGATAATTCAAAATAATATTTTCCATTAACCTACATAATTGGAGTTAACTCTATTATTAAATGTGCCATATACTGTGCATAGAAAGATGTTACTTTCCCATGGTTTCATACTATTCTCCTCTACTGATGTGTTTAAAGTTTTTATTTTTAGATCATTTTAGATTTACCTGCAGTTGTAAGAAATAATAAAGACAGATCCTGCATACTTTTACCCAGTTTACCCCAATAACCATTCTTATACAATTATAGCACAATATCACAACCAGAAAATTTACATACAACCCACTGATCTTATGTAGATTTTACTAGTTTCAAATATACTTGTGGGTGTTTATGTAGCTCTCTGTAGAGTTGTATGACCGCCGCCAGTACATCAAGACACAGTGCAGGTCATCCCAATAGTCCCTCATGTTACTTTTATAAACACAGTCCCCTCCTTCCATCTTCAACCCCCAAACTCCTGGTAACTACTAACCTGTGTTCCATCTTCATGATTTTGTCACTTCGAGAATGTTACATGGATTTAGTCAAACAGTGCACAACCTTTCGGTGTATGTTTTCACTCAGCATAATTCCCTTCAAAACCATTCACGTTGTCATGTGTATATCATTCTTTTTTATTGCTAAGTAATTATCTGTAATATGTATTGCCACCGTTTAACTAGTCACCCTTTGAAAGGTTTTTGGGTCATTCTTAGTTTTCAACTAGTGCCAATAAAGGTGCTATGAAGATCTGTGTTCATGTTTTTATGTGAACGTAGTTTTTATTTCTCTGGGGTAAATGGGCAAGCGTGGAATTACTGGGGGGTATGGTAAACACAAGTTTAGTTGTGCAAGAAACTGCCATACTCCTTTTTAGAGTGGCTGTATCATTTTACATTCCCACCAGCAATGGATAAGTAGTTCAGTTTTCTCCAGAATCTTGCCAGCATTTGGTGTTATCTATTTTTTTATTTTAACCATTCTGATAGGTATTTAGTGATATTTCATTGTGGTCATAATTTGCATTTCCCTGATGGCTAATGATATTGAATGCCTTTTCATGTGCCATCTGGAATCCTCTTCATTGAAATGGGGTAGGTTTTTTTGCTTATTTTGTAATAAGATTTTGTATTCTGCATCTCTTTTTTCCTTTTTTATAGATGGGTCTCAAGAGTTCTTTATATACACTTAGATGAAAATCCTTTGTGGAATATATTCCATGCAGACATGTTCTCCCAGCATGCCTCTTTCTTTTCATACTTTTCACAGTGTCTTTCACAGAGCATCTAATAATTCTGAATAAATCTGTTATTTAGCTACTGAAATGCCATCCCCCTTCTTGAAATAATGTAGCACACAAATTACTTAACAAATATATTTTTTAAATATTTATTGTACAGGCATTAAAAATCGGTTGAGGCATTTTTAACTTTCTAGAAGCACATAGGTATGTGGAAGGTTCCAAACTCTAGTGTCTGGAACTGTGAGGTTGATTTGGTACCTTCAAAACTGAAGTTGGGTTTCTATCTTTTAATAGGTTCTGTCGCCACTGCGTGTCGTGATCCAGGTGTTCCCATGAATGGAACTCGAAACGGGGATGGCCGAGAGCCTGGGGACACTGTTGTCTTTCAGTGTGACCCAGGATATGAACTTCAAGGAGAAGAAAGAATAACCTGCATTCAGGTAGAAAATCGATACTTCTGGCAGCCCAGCCCACCAGTCTGTATAGGTATGAACTAAAGAACAATTAAAATTTTATATAAGTATAAAATGGTTATAAATGGGCATTGGTACCATTAATTAAGAACAGTATTCTAGAACAGGTCCTAATATGAAAGTCTAAGATTTCAGAGGTCCATGGACCTTCAAAAAATGTACAATGACCCTTATTTAAATGATCATTATTTTCCTCGGAAGGACAGATCCACAATTTTATTAGATTCTCAGTGGTTCTAAGATCCTTAAAAAATGTAAGAAGCAAAACCCTTGAAAAATCCTAATCTTTCTTTATCTGCTATATAAATGCAGTTATACCCTGCTTTTAATATTTAAACAGTGATTCAGACTCTACATTTTAAATGGGCCATGTTGATTTTGCCTCTACAATGGTTATTCCTTCTAAGAAAAAAATTTTATTGGAACTTAAGCTTGTGCTTCAAAGCTTTGACTTTTTCATTCAATTCATGTATTCTAAAAGAATATTAGTTCTGAATTTGATGATCTAAGGGGTTTTAGCTGCTTTGTTCATACTTCTATCTGCCTTTAGTCCCCATGCTCTGTGCCTGAATCCCCAAGTTAGACTCCAGAAAATTAAAGTACACTTCACTGCTCTACTGGGCCCGAGAAAGAGTTAGAGGGATATACCACTTCGGGGGTAAAAATGGTGAAAAACTTGCTATGTAGTCTTTGTTTCAAAATCTCATTGTTAACTTTTTATGTGAAACTAATTTAATCTCCAATGTTTTAGCTTAAGTATTTTAGAATTGGTGTCATTTAAATTTATAATACATTTTGACCAATGTATATACTCTCTACTCAAAACTTTATTTCTGCACATACTTTGTTTCTAACTACATTGTAAACAACTTGAGAGAAGATTCCACAGCTTGTTCATCCTTTTATTTCTTATACTATTTAGCACAAATTTAACACATTGAAGAGAGAAAGCCTTATATTTTTACTAAATCACACTCATAAATGCATTTTAATTAATCATTTTATAGTATTTTTTAAAACATGGTAATAGTATAAATAGTGAGTCAGGGAACAAATTCAATGACTCAATTATTTAGATTTATTTTACCCCATTTTGTAATTTTTTATATGGGGTTGCAAACTCAATATTTATTAGTCACTCAGTATATTGTAGGCACTGACATAACAGTTGAGGATTTATTAGTAAAACATAACAGAGAAGTTTCTTGTTCTTGTGAAGCTACTTTCTAATGAAGTGAAACTAAAAAATCAGAATTGTCACATCACATTTTCTGTATTTCATATGTTGGTATTTTTAAAAAACACTTGATTCACAAAACAAAACATATTCAATAGCTCAAACCAGGCAGGGAGAAGGCAGACGGTTCTAGACATCTGTGGAAATGAGGCACATGTCAGAGGAAAATCATATTATAGAGACTTTTTTTAAAAGCACAAAATAAGGGCATAGTTTGAACCATTTCTGATTTAGCCATATCTCCCTCTGCACTTTATTATTTCCATTTATACCTCTTCATGTTCCACTGCAAGATTCTAAGTCATCAAAATTAATTTATATTTATTATAACAAACTCATAGAAGCAAGAAATGTTTGTGAAGAAAAAATCTGTAACTATGAAGTTGTTATCTGTTTACTACTCAGTTAACCTACAAAAGTGCCATTAAATTAAAATGTCACATTCCAATTAAATGGAATTTAACTGAGTGTCTCATACAGAGAATCTGTGTGTGAAGAGCAAATGACAGAACACCACAGACTTCCTATAGAACATCTTGCTCATTGTGATTCTTAGGCTTGGTTAATAGGGCATTGCTTGGTAGAATAACTAGAAGGACTCTATTATATATTTTTACGTTTAGAATTCTAAAATACTGAACAGCTTTTTACTGAAATCTAGTAATCACTAAAATAAAAAACAAAGGAAGAATTTTGAGATAAGCTGTTATAAAATTCCATTTGTAGACAAGATTTTAGCAAGACCTAATTCTAGGAAAAAAAACAGTTGAACACTAAATTTTACTTAAATTGAGCTGATTGTGGAAAGTTTTTGTGTGGATTATGGTGCTGCATATTATTTTTGGTAGGAAAAGATAGCTTGAGGAGAAGATATGCATTAGTGCTTCTCTGAGGAAGAAAATAACCTAAAAATAAAATGTCTGAGAAATTGCTAAGGCTGCAGAAAGCTTGACCTCTGAAACTGATAAGAAAGAACTCCATGATTGGAAACACTATGCCAAAGATTAAACCCTGAACTTTTTTAGAAACTCCATAAGTCTATGTCTCAGACCCTGGAGCATAAAGCATTTCGCTTGCATGTAAAAGTAGTCAGCCTTAGGCAAGTACCAAGCAGAAGGACGTCATCTTTAAGAGAGTTAATGGAATTCATTCCAACAAAATTGACAGTGTGAAGATTACTTTGACGTTGCCAGAGGGAAAGTAGCAGCACTCGATATGAAGGTAAATAACAAAGACATCAGTGTGGGTGGGCTGCTGAGATAGACAGTAAACACAAATAAAATTATAGTGTGGTGAATAATTAAGAAGATTGTAAAACAGGTATCAATAGTGGCCTGTATAACTGTTTCACAAGAAACTACACTCAGAAAAAATTATCAGTGTCAGAATTTCATGGAACCTAACTGAACATTTAACTCATAAATCTGTTTGACTTAAAGAGAATTTTATTCTTTATGGTGTATCATTAGATGCATTTAAAATATGCATTTTTCAAATGGTATTAAAGTTGAGTATCTTTAAGGCAAAGAAAATTTTCTTTACTCACAAGTGTTTGAAATATATAAATGTCAAATAATGTTTTTGATTATTTCAATGGCTTTTGTAGATTTTCAGAATCAATTATATCAATAAATCAGGAAAACCTTGATAAATAATTTAAATAATAGAATTTAAATAATTTTATAGGATCTTATACCCAAATAATAATACAATCATGAAATATATCCAATAAAATACTTAAAAATGTAATATATTTTCTATATATTTTATGAGAAAGGATAAACCTACATAAGTATATTTATGAGCGTGTGCATGTGTATAAAATTTATAACAATAAAAACACCAGCGTTCCCTGTGAAAAATAAGAAAAAGTGAAGCAAACAGTGCTCTATCATATTACACATAATCCCACAATTTAAACACATACAAATAAACACAAGAAACATTTTGCTATTATTTCTGTCTTTTATGCATATATATACATACATTTGCTGTTATGACACATATTTTTCTATTTTTTTCAAATTCACATTGATTTTTAT
Source organism: Desmodus rotundus (assembly GCF_022682495.2). Classification (NCBI taxonomy): domain Eukaryota; kingdom Metazoa; phylum Chordata; class Mammalia; order Chiroptera; family Phyllostomidae; genus Desmodus; species Desmodus rotundus. Next base: position 18,804,858 of record NC_071394.1, read on the forward strand.
AAGTATCAAAGGCAAAATATGCTACTGTTTTAATCACAACACATAGGTACAAATAAGATTTGCACATTCATCTATAGGCATCTTAACTGTCTTCATAATAAATACAAAGGGCCACCACCAGTTCCTCAGACACGTATGGAATACACAGTATGTGCTGAATCCTGGGGATAAAGTAACATATAAGTCACAATCTTAATCTCATAGAGCAGTGATGAATTCCAACACCTGAAAGGAACATTTAAATAAAGTATCATAAGGGAAATAATGGAGATAGGCAGAGGTTGCTATGGATACCAAAGTGCATTGGAGACAGTTTAAGTAGAGCCCAGACTGGAAATTCCCAGGAAAACTTCCTAGAGGCAGAATGAAACTTGAAATGTAAATAAGAGCTATATAAATACTGAAAGGCAAAAGGCGTTTCAGGAAGAACAAAGTGTATGGGCAAACGCATGGGGGCAACAGGAACTCCAAGCAGTTTGGTGGGATTTGAGTGTAAATTATGTCTACAGTGGTCGTTGAGTTGAGTGGAAAGGTCGCAGGGATTAGATTATGAAAACTACTAGAGCTGAGGCATTATCTTTTAGGCAATGCGGAACAACTGCAGAATTTTGTACATGAGCACCGTATAATTAGATGTTTCTACTAGGGGAAAGATGAATTGCCAGCAACTAGAAGCATGGGAAACAAGAAGCCATTGCAGTAATTCTGGAGGCAGATAAGAAGGTCAGATCTAGAAATATGCTATTAGGCAAGGAGAAAAGAGACGGCCTGAAAAATATCCATGAGGATCAACAAGGTGGAGTCTTGGTAGTGCTTCCTGCTGGACTGGATACAAGCATGCAGTGAAGAACAGAGAAGAAGAATTTTACATCTCTAGCTAGGGAGCACAGGTGGATGATAGTGCTAGTCAAACAATGAAGGAGTGCAGAAGAAGAACCAAATTTGAGCTGAGGTTTGGACATACTGGATATTCTGTGTTTAATGTACCTATAGGCTATCAGGTAGAGATAACCAGTGTGCATCTGGGCATATGGTCTAGAATTAAGCAGAGAAATCTGATAGAGAAGATGGAGAAAAAAGTCACCCGCGTATAATCAAAGATAAAGTAAAAAAAATGGATATGGTTAACTAGGAAGACTGTAATAGGGTAAAAATTAGAGATGACTAGGTAAGAAATGTAGGGGAATAATAAAATAGTAAGATGAAGTGAAAGAAAAATTCCTTGGCAATGAAACAGGTCTATACAAAGAAAATTAGGAGTTCTGAAAACAAAGACAGTGAAATTAATGTAGTCAACAGTTAAGGATGACTACAGATATGAAGAGAAAGATAAAGGCGGGGAAGTCTCCATTGTACAAGTCAAAGGGAAAGTCATTTCAGGGAGAGCTGAGATGCCTTTGTATTGTTGGCAAGGGAACTAGCCATGACTGGTGAGAGAATGAGAGGTGAAAAGTACCAAATACAGCCATGTAGATCCCTAAGCAACAAGAAAGTTATTGTGTCTCTCCAAATAGAACTTATTATGAAAATAAGGTTTCTCGAAATGAACACTTGGGTGCTTTTCTTTCAAATATAACACAAGAAACCGTATTTCCCAGTAGCGACTTGCTTTACTAATCATGTTAGTCAGCCAGTGGGTAAATACAGCACGTAGATAAGAAAGAAACAAGGTAATTAGATCTGCTTTGCAAAAGATTCCTTGTAAAATAAAAAGTAAATTTGAAGTAAGTAAAGAGATACTTTTAGTAAAAAAGAATGATGTCAGGTTAGGGTAGTGGGGGCAGAGACTGCTGTGACAGGGACACCCATGTGGCCCCGAGATGTACCAGCATCCCGAGTTAGGCAAGAGGCATTTTGCTCTTAGAGAGAGGAGTGCACAAGGCCAGAAGAACCAGGTGTGGGGACATGGGATGCAGGGGTGGCCAGGTGGGATAGCAGATCAGAGAATGTTGTACTGAGTCCAGCTGGTTCTCAGGAGGGGTTGTGTGCTGGCTCAAGGTTAAGGGGTGGACCAAAGTCCAGGGACAAAGAGGAATAAGAGAAATTTAACCCTACTTTGGTTACAGGCATTTAATGCTGATTGATGGGGGTGGATAAGCAGTTCAGTTTACCATTTGAGTAGAATGGTGGGAATTTGCAGGGTTTGTGTCTGGGCTCCTCATAGGAAAATGAAGGGGATGGGTTATTGCAGGGGTTTCCATTCCCCACTGTGGGCCACTACCGGTTTGTGGCCTACTAGGAACCAAGCTGCAAGCCAAGCTCAACCAGGGCTTCCCTCTGCCTCCTATCCCCCCACCCCCCAATCCACACAGGGTGAGCATCAAAGCTCACCTGAGCTCTGAGCTTCACCTCCTACATCCCGTCCAGTCCAGTCCCCTGCTGTCCTCCCTGCTCCCACCATCTTCCAGGAAACCCATCTCTGGTGCCAAAACAGTAAATTCATTGACTCATTTAACCCCACACTAAATGGTGAGGGGATTCCTTAAGCAACCGTCAGGTGAAAAACTAAACACGTTTTAGGGACTTTATTTTATTTTTAAGATGAAAGAGACTTGAGTATGCTGTGGACAAGGGGAGAAGCTGGAGGGTACAGGAGATAAATGAACAAAGTTCTGGAGGAGAAAGAGGGATCATGTAACCAGGTGGAGGGTGTTATCCTGCTTAGTTGACCAGGTTGATTGTACCATCCTCCAGTGACTGAGGTACTGAGGCCAGGGTAGTGAGGGACCTGGAGAAATGTAACAGCAGACATCCGTAATTCATAATTTAGATGGCAAAAGTTCCCACATTTTATTCATGACTTTGCATATCTAGATCCAGACAAAGAACAGAGATCTACAGTGTTACCAGAACCAGGTTTTCCTCCTTCCCTAACCAGTTTTATGCTGTCAGCAAAATGGAGACTGCCTTATAACAGAATGGTAAAGTTGACCTGAGAAAATTATAATTTGAAAAGAAGAGTTATGACGTGCTGATTACGTACAGGAGACATCATGAAATCATGAGTATCTCAATCTCTGCCTCATTTATTTATAGTCACACTCCACCACCAGGAGCCTTAATATGTTTATTTTTTTATTTTTCTGAAGCTACTGATTCTATATAGAGAGAGACCTAACTTTATTAATAAGTTAGGCAACTAGAATTTAGGAATGTCCTGACATACAATATATCATGTTGGCCAAAGTCTGTTACATTTTTCCGTACAATGGCTCTGTAGTGCTTAGTTGTCTTTAACTTCATTTGAAGCAATTTTGTTAGATTGCATTGTGACAGCTGTCATATCAGCATGCATTTAAAAAATCAAAATTGCTGAAGTTTTGTGCCATTTTAATATTAAAGATGGAAGGGGAAACAATATTTTCAGTATATCATGCTTTATTATTTCAAGAAAGGTAGAAGTGCAACTGAAACACACACAAAAAGACTTGTGCAGTCTCTGAAGAAGGTGCTGTGACTGAGCGAATGTGTCAAAAGTAGTTTGTGAAGTTTCTTGGCACTATTGACATTTTGGCCAAATAATTCTTTGCTGTGGGACATACTCAAAATATCCAACTCAATAAAGTCATTGGTGAAAATTAAGAATGTGCCTTTTATTTTACAGAAAATACCTAAACAGACGTTTATGGCCAACCCAATAAGACTATTTCAGTCCTGACTAGTGTAGCTCAGTCGGTTGGGTGTCATCCCACAAAACTAAAGGTCACAAGTGCCTGGGTTGCCTGTTCGGTCCCTAGGTGAGACATACATGAGAAGCAACCAGTTGAAGTATCTCTCTCACATCAATGTTTCTCTCCCTCTCTTTACTCCTCCTTTTCCCTTCTCTAAAAATAAATAAACAAAATCTTTTTTTATGGAAAGATTATTTTAATGTATAGTGCTGTAGGTTCTCAGAAAATTATCCATTCTCACTCATAAACTATATCAAAGGCTCTTCCTCCATCAATATATAAAAAGGCACCAGGAGGATGTGAAAATAAGCAAAAAATCTTATATACCATTATTAGAGGTTTTGGTTTGCTTTCTTTTTTTTTTTTCAGCTTTCCTAGTATCCTTCAGATATTTTTAGTAACCATGGGCAAACCATCTTTATCCCTCTTCTCCATGGTTTTCTTCTCCATTAAACAAAAATAGAAAGGGACCTAAGTATACATGTAATTTTTCTTGTCTTTTGAAGCCAGTAAAAAGAGCTAAATTCAATATAGCTATGCATATATGTATTTAATATTTTAGTGTTTTTTCTTGAAAGACAGTGCCATATGCAAGCATTGAGAACTATAAAAATTCAGGTCTATATAAAATCTCCTAAACCTTTTTTAAAAACTGTCTTTACAAATATTGATAGCTAATAAACTTTATTAATTACTTAAGGGGTTTTCTTTGCTTACTCCAAGCACCCTGTGGAGGCAACTTAACGGGATCTTCAGGCTTTATTCTTTCGCCGAACTTCCCTCACCCGTATCCGCACAGCAGGGACTGTGACTGGACAATCACCGTCAACACAGACTACGTCATCTCTTTGGCATTTATCAGGTGAGTGCCTATGCATTCCCACATTAAAAAAAAAAAACAAAAAACCTTTTTGTCATCGGCTGTAATGTTTGCTTAGGCAAATTTCTATTTCTATACATGACATTTTTATTATTGCTTATTAATTCCAACACCAACACCCCGCAGTCTACAGTTTACAAAGCCCTGTCTAATAGCAGAGATGCCAGTGCCGTTCGGAAGGCTGGTGGGTGAGCGTCTTCACCGGATTTCAGTGGACGGGAAACATGTTAAAAGTCAAGTGGCTTATTGACTCTCATGAAATGTGATCTCTTTATAACCTTTTCTACCTCCTTGTACGTGCCATCACAGCTTCAAAAAATTCAGTTTTTCCTAAACTTCAAGATGAAAAGGTCAGTACTTCAAGGATTTTTTTTCTTCCTCCATATGTGGGTCACCCAAAATCCTTTGAAGCATCTAAATATCCATTTGTACAGCACCACCATTGGACTTGGGAAGATATAGGATCTATTTATCACCTTTGCTGGTGGTCTCATTAAATCAAGATGACAAGAATTTTATGGATCCTCCATATATTTCTCCACAGAACTGATAGAACTTGACACGGGAGTGTTTTCAAATTTGCATTTGTTGTTTATGCCTGTACTTGATTTCAGGGTTAGCTCAGTACTGAAGCGACAGAGAATGCAGCGTCTTGTGTGAGAAAGGAGACAGCTGAGTTTGGGCCCTCGCTCTGCTGCTGTCATCCCTGTCACCTTGGGTACATTCTTTGAAGGAGTCTCTGTTTTCTCACAGGGAGCTAATAGGCTGCGATCACAAAACCTGACCTACCTCTTGCCCTTAACGTTTCATTGGGAGTAATTGGTATCAACAAATCAAAAATGTCCAAGTAGGAATGTTACTGATCTTCAGTGTCCAAGACCGATGTACATGGGCTCTAGTACCACAGCCCCTCCTTCTGCTAGTGTGTTAAACTGCGTGGTAGTTCCGTAAAAGTTCATCGTCTTCTCTGCCAAAATGTGAGCTAGGTGATAGAGAGACAAATGATTGCTTTGTTCTGCCTTATAAATATGTGGGTTCCATAATCATTATGGGACAATTATCATACTTTGGCAGGGTTCTTAGGCAAATTTAATTTGCAAATTTTGCAATATTAAAATATTAATTTAGAAAATTTACATGCTAAAATGTCTTTATCTGCACATTATTTAATTTTGACAAATAGTGTATTAGTTTGATTTCTCCTACATTAAGTTCTAAAAGAAGAAAATATATTTATTTCCAAAAAAGGTATACCTAAAACTATGTGGTGCTTCATTTGCATAATTTAAATGCAAATTTGTATCTCAAACTTTTGTTTGAATCTGATATGCATTTGATTTTTAAAACAGCAAAACTGCTTATAAATTTTGAAATCAAGGCAAGTAGTGTAACTGATAAAGGAAAAGAGGTTTCATTTTCTGATGCAAAATATCTGAATGAAAAAATTAAAAATAGATATCGTCCTCCACATTTTACTGATATAAAGTAGCTTACGTAAGAATATATAACTTACCAAAGACAGGATCAAGGTTTGAACCTACATTTATGACTCCAGAACATTCACCCTTTCATCAGCTAAACTGTTTGCCTTGCGGTCATTTGTATTCCCTGTAGATACAATGCCAGCTTAGACATATTTGAAGATACCAATATGTATTCTGTGTTTCACTGCTGACTTGATATTCATATTCAGTGTGTTGTTGCCAGGCAAATGTTCACATTAACTTATTTTTGAAGGGACTGTTGTTATTTTTAAAGATATTGGCTGTACTAGTATATGATTATATGGCTTAAGGTTAATTTCTTAGTAATAACCATTCCACTTCCTTCTCTCTCTCTCTCGTTTAGTTTTAGCATAGAACCAAACTACGACTTCCTCTATATATATGACGGGCCAGACAGTAATAGTCTACTAATTGGAAGTTTTCAAGACAGCAAGTTACCAGAGAGGATAGAAAGTAGCTCCAATACCATGCATTTGGCTTTTCGGAGTGATGGATCTGTTAGCTACACTGGATTTCATTTAGAATATAAAGGTAAATATGAACATTTGATTTTAGCATCATGATTTGAATTATGAGTATTTTATACAGGAGGATAATGTTGTATTGGCTGTTGTCAGTGGTTACTATCTGTGTATTTCTTAGTGTAGGCTACCTACATACAATTCATCTCATAAAGAGCTCTGACTTTTCCTATCAGTGAAAAGGAAATTAGCATTTCCCTAATTACTACCAAAGGAAATGTATCAGCAAACAAATTAGCAATTAGTATACTCTGAGAGTTGGCTGAAACCACAAAATAATTTAAAAAAACTCATTTTGGGGGGAGCTGAAGATTCATTTAAATATTTTTTATTCCAAGACTACTCTCAGTGATAAAGAGAACAAAGTATAGTGATACTTATATTTCAGAAAATGTCTAAAGTAATTTAAATATGTCAATATTCAGAATAAGCATAATAAAATATAGTAATAATTATAATATTTTAGAAATTTTGCATGCATTTAAGTGAATCAATATTACAATGCCTATGGATGCTTATAAATGTATTTTTCTTAAGTTTTACTCTCAGTGATTATAAATGAATTAGATCTTAGTTGTTCAAAGTTAAAATTTATTTTTTCAATAATTGAGTGCACAAAGGGCATACTGATAATTTAACTCAAGTTGTCAACTGAGTTTTTAAAATACATATTTTGGATTTGTAACATACCACTTGGCTTTTTAAAATTATGAAGTGTTTTCAGTAACTGAAAGTAATATCTAATAATAAAATAAACTATAAAGTATCTACCATTTAACTTGACAAACCTTAGCATTGTGCCATATTTGCTTCAGATCTATTAATTCTTGTTTTAAGAAATACAATATTGCATATACAATTAAATGTCTTTTACAATTGCCACAGGCACTGGGTTTGTCTCTTCAGGGCTATCAAAAGAAGTCAGGATAAATTCCACAACTTCATATAGTATGGGTTAAGGAAGGCTTTTTTAGGGAAAGGAGAAACTCACAAGTCAGCAAGATACAATTGCTTGGAGTCCCCCAATATCTTCATCACTTTTTGGAATGCATGCCAGGGACAAGGTGTCTGCTGGGCATGGGCATGGCATGGATTTTATTCCAGTGGGAAGACTGAGCCCTCTCTGGGTCTCTCGTTTTACAGAGCAAAGTAGGAAAATGGCTGTGTCATCAGCATCATATACAGGCTGCTTGGTACCAGACAGTGAGGATTTGGGGTGCCAGCTATTCACTGGGGCTGTCTGCAGATGCTAACTGCTCCAAATCACGGGACCCTGGGGAAGTTTAGACCTTGTGATTGTGGTCTAGGAAGCATCGTGTGGAGAGTTGAACTTGAGAGTTGCACTCTATCAGTGTTTTCTATTAGAAAAAGCTCCCAACACCATGGGGCAGGACCCAGCTAGCTGATGACCCAGGCAAACCATGATGAGCTCGCAAGGCTATTTTAAGGCAGCCATACTTTTTCATGACAGTACCTTCCCGATTCTGTGTTTGGTGCTTATCTTTTCCATCTATGAATATTACACATGTAATTATATTTTCTGTCATGTGCCTGTCCTTTATCCTACATGCACAATTTTAAATTTCCATCATGTTTATATCTTTGTGGAAAAAATTTCCCTTCAATTTTGTTGAGATTTATCAATGATAGAGACTTGTGGGGAAGCTTTAAAGCAGAAAGGGCAAACTTTTCAAAAGATGAATATTAGGCTGTTAGACTTGTCAGAAAGTAATCCTTTTAAACAGTGATTTCAATCATTCCATTTCCCTCAAGGGATTTAGCTCAATCTCATGAAGGCCAGCTTTAAATGCTAGGTTGTTGTTCTGCCTAAAAAGTACATTGTATTTTCCTGCTTGTATAAGGAGACTCGGTGTGAGGTTTTATTCTTAAAAGTAAACAAGCAGCCCCTGCAACAGTAAAGCCTGGTTCTTAGTGACCAAACTTAGTATTTGCTCTGCTGATTCTTACCTGAAAATAGTGTTATGTGGATATTTTATCTGGGAAGAGATATAGTTCCTTGGATTGGAAAACAATTTTTATAGTGAAGTCTGAATATAATAAGTGGGTGCAAATTGTGTTAGTGTGTGTGTGTGCAAATGTGCATGCTGACATGGGTGCACGCATGTGGGAGATCAAGTTTTTAGTTTTGTATTTAACTCAAAAATCACGTGTATTCGACTTGCATGCTCCAATGCACTTTCTCCCCTTCATGCCCCTCATCTGTCTCTGACCCAGTCAGCTCATTATCTCTTAATGTTTTCCCGTCAATTCAGTTTATCTGTCAATTCTTCAGGTAGGTTTCTTTTGCAATACTCACAATTACAAGTGCCTATTTAATATAAGTATTAATAGACTGACAATGTCATGAGGGCTAGAATATTCTCTAATTGCCCACTGCTGTATTTCCAGAGTTGCCTGGGTAGTGGGCTCTTCAGTATTTGTTGACAGGAAAGAAGGAAGGAAAGAAAGTGGCCGTCTTCATTGTTCTGATATTGGGTTGAAATCATTTGAGTGTTCATTCTACCATTCCTCTTTTAGTTGTATTGGGAAAATCTTATATACTGTTCTTCCTAAAACACTGATTTCTCATTATTTCCTACAAATGTTAAAGTACTTTGAAGTCTGAAAACATTCTAAGAAAGGAAAAAAATATATTTTTACTGTTGGAGTTTATCATATTTGGATATGTTAATATGATTTCTGTAATAGCCAAACACAAACATATGTTTTACTTAAGTTCTGAAGATGCCGTGAGTCATATCCAGAGATACACCCACCTCTTGACTTCCCATTAACATACTCTAATGTAGAAAATCACCTTTGTTATTCTGAATTTGTAATGGTGCTAACATTGTACATTTCTCTATTATTTCTTAAGTAAATAATAATAATAATATATTGAAAATATTAAGGTATTACTAGATCATTTAACAACAAAGTGTTCTAGTACCTGTTCTCACAATGCATAAACTAGTCTATTTCTCTATGTATTTTGCAAATGTTCTCTCTGTCTCTGTAGTTCACTACCTGGGTGCACAGAAAGCAGTTCCTTTGTTGTGAATGGACTACACTTTTACAACTGTCTCATTCTATTAGCTTTGAAAGTGCTTGGTTTGACAGACTCTCTGTCTTAAAAGACATTGGTTTGTGTTTTGTACAGATATTGTCACCATCTTACAATGGACAGGCCTCTTATAGAAATGGGGGGAGTGACTAGAGCAAGTAGGTTAAGAAAAACGTTTTCAGGACAGAAAAAAGTGTCTTTCATTTTCCTCTTAGTGGTGAGATGAACTGAGCTCCACGTAGGCAGGGATGTCATGGAAAGGGTGCACATTAACAAAGAAATATTAGATAAGGCTGCAAGTCCTGCTTCTTTTTATAATAGACTCTAAAATCCTATGTTTAACTATATATATTAGATACTGATTTTAATGAGAAAACCAATGAAGCATTTTATTCTCTTACTAATCAATATGAATTAGCAAAATGGTCAGATATGGGTTAGGGCTGCTTTAAAAGCCCAGCACTCAGAGGCTGAAAGGGTGCTGATACTTTCCTTTAGTGGTGATAATGCGGAAGTCTTAGAGGCTGTGTAGAAAACAATATTTTAAAACAATTAACTTTATATCAACATTGTTTTACAGCAAAACTCCGAGAGTCCTGCTTTGATCCAGGCAATATAATGAATGGCACCAGACTTGGAATGGATTATAAACTAGGGTCAACAGTCACCTATTACTGTGATGCTGGCTATGTTCTTCAAGGTTATTCAACGCTCACCTGTATCATGGGAGATGATGGCAGACCTGGATGGAACAGAGCCTTACCAAGTTGTCATGGTAAGAAGCATTTTCTTCTGCTGAGTTTTTTTATTTTGTTCTTGTTTGTTTTTTTTAATCCTCCTCCAAGGACATGTTCATTGATTTTTAGAGAGAGGGGAAGGGAGGGAGAGGGGGAGGGTGAGAAACATCCATGTGAGAGAGAAGCATTCATTGATTGCCTGATTGCCTCTCGCTCATGACCTGACTGGGGACCAAACCCACAACCCCGGCAGGCACTCTGACTGGAAATCAGATCCATGACCCTTCTGTGTATGGATGACACTCGAAAACACCAAGCCACACTGGCCAGGGCTGCTAGGTTTTATATTATTAGAAGGAATCAATACATTTTTAACATCATTTCTGTACTTTAAAAAAAAATCAACCATTTAACACATAGCCTACAAATTGGATATAGCAATGCAGAGATTGTATCAAGGATTTTTAGATTGATTTCAGTAAAGACATGGTTTTGGAAAGTGTTTATTCCCAGGTGTCTCTAAAGCAATATGCGCATGATAGTAGGAAAGCTAGTAGCTAAGAGCAGCAAGAGCACCTCTTCATTGGTGCTCAGGTCTTAGGGGATTGACTGAAATCTTAGGTGCTCAGAAAATACTGGCTGAGTAAATGAGGAACAAACACATGGCAACTGATGTTTCGACAGAAGTAGGTACATGCAATAACTTAAATATTACCAAGAATTGGTGGTAAATCTTGCTGTGAAATAGGGATAAAGGGAAATATCTATTTCTCCTAAGAAACTGGTTGTGTAAAAGTGACAACCAAATCAGAGCTGCTCAGATAGCTCCAATAGCACAGGGAAGACCTAAAAACACAGCAGGGTGGAGAAGGACCTAAAACTAGTTTCGGTGACGTAGTATCAGGTATGAAAGTAACCAGAACTGCCTCAGCTAGAGCTAGTAAAAGACCAGTCATCAGAATGAATTTGACAAAAGATCAGACAATGATCATAGCTAGGAGAAGACCTGTGATGCTAGAAAAAGTCTTAGGAAAAATACATTCAAACGGGAGAGACTTAATATTTTTGAGATGAAGGAAGTTACCAATTGGAGAGGCACCTTCTCTTGGGGAGTGGAATTTGCTAAGCAGTTAGCTGCATAAATGAACAGTTTAGGAATGGTTTTGAAGGAACAAGAGTGGACACAGAGCAGAAACCATGCAAGTCACCAATGAAGCAGGTTTGATGCTGGTGGTTCAGAATTTTATGAATGTGTATTTCTGGATAAATTCCCAGTGGATTTTCCAAATCAGGGACCAGTTCACATCTTTGTGGAACTGATGACTTGTGGCCTTTCACACACACAAAAAACATATCTGAATGTTAAACAGAAAGTCAAACACAGAGTGTTTTTAGAAATTATTTTAATGAAAAACAGACATTTTATTTTATTTTTAATCATTTTTTGTATTGTTTGAATATAGTTGTCTCTGGAAAGAGGGGGAAATGGTGGTGGGAAAAATATACATTTTAAAAGAAAGTGACAGAGAGTTCAGTTGTAGACCATGGCAATTTTTTATTTTGAGCTGTGGAATTGGGTATTATAACTGAATAAAATCATTTTATTAGAACAAAATAATATTGCATGTTCAAAAATCATATGCTCATCTACAACTACATTTATGAGGATAGAAATGCAGTGAAAACAGCAGCCAGTAAGGAGAGAGAAGCACTGACACCACAGGGGCAAGTTATCACAGACTCTCTGGGCAGGTGAATGATCCTACTGCACTGTACATGGTGGACATGGAGTGACATCATCTAGGGCAGATTTTCCAACCTCTGGGTCACCACCAGTGAGTCATAAAATCAATCCACTGGGTCATGACTGGCATTTTTATAATGGACATAAAATTTAATAACATAAATAAAAACAAATTAGAAGAGAAAAACATTATAATTCAAAGAACCCAGTAAAGATAAATGTGATTTGTGGAACTTTTTTGGTTATATACAGAGATAAATAAAATGCAATAGATATACATGTGTGTGTGTTTGCATGCAGGTTTTATGTTTTCATTAGTTTGAACTGTGAATTTACTGTGAATTTACTGTGAATTTGCTGCTTACTGTGAATTTCATTGGGAAAAAATACCCTAACAGCCCTGATCAGATAGTGAAAAGTATGGATTTTTGGTGTCTGATGCACATGGTAATTTTTTCTGCTTGTATGATATATCGATAGATTAGAAATATGTGTGAATGATTTCTGACTAAAACACAAGTCATTTAACTTCTCTAGGCTTATTGACTCATCTCTAAAATGGGGAAAATTGAAATTCTTTACTTCAAAATGTTGTTATAAAGAAATAAAGTAAAGGTAGGTATCTAGTAAAGGGTCATTTTGTTAACATTAGAACAGCTGGTTAGTTCTTGACTTGAATCGATCATTTCATTTATCGAAAGATGAGGGAAATAAAAATAGAATGAATTAGTTTGGATTTAATTATCCCAAAGAAAAAAAGAGAAAAAAAAACAATGGGTGCATGGAAGTTAATAGGACATTTAAGAAAAGAGTTATTACATTGTCTTAGAATTAAGAGCTGTACAAAAGAGAAATTTATTTATAGCCAGATAAGCATACTAAAACACTTTTCAAACTTTACTCTCAGTAATCATCAAGAAACTATGGAAAATTTCAGAATCCAGGTAAAAAATAACCAAGTATTCTGATGGAGAAAACTCAAAGTATACCAATAATTTTAGATGAAAAGAATAGGTCTACACACTGGGATAAATGATAAGTAGATGACTTCCGCTGATTTCTGTGGGGAAGACAAGAGTACCAGTGTATAGTATGTGCTCACGAAGAATGTGCTTGCCTAAAATAATCCCATTCCTTTTCAGCAGTTTCTTCTTTATTGAAAGGTCATAGCAATGCCAATATCAGCAAGGAATATGTCATATTATATACGAGTGAATTCTTATGGGATCAGTTATAGCCCAATTAAGTATATTGTTCCATGTTGGTTGAATAGTAATATATACAAACAGTGTGGAGGGAAGAAGAGACCTGGATTCAAGTCTTCTCATGTGCCTATGGCCTGAGGCAAGCTGAGCCTCAATTTCTAATAGTTAAAGAAACTGGATAATAGTTTTATTGCAGTAAGTTATTGCAAAAACTCAATTAATTAACACAACACATACAGAGGACCCAGTAAAGTTTTCAACAAGAAGCACAGCCCTGGGAAACATGCATTGCCTGTTATATTTTAGTTGAAATACTATATTTTTGTCATTTTAATATTAAACCTAATTTATTAATGTCATCATATGGCTACAGATTTACTCCCTTCCAAAAGATAGCATAGGAGTTCAGCATTTTTAAATTCCTTCAGAGATAAAAACTTTACCATAAATATAATTGGATTTCACATGACTTTTAACCATAATGTCAAGGTATTATGGAAAACAAATAAAAGTTATTCAATGCATATTTCAAGCTATTAGAAAACAGTTAAAATACTTTGATGTTAAAAATATGACCACAACTGTTAATTTCTAGTATACTGGAAGGGAAAAAGGTCCCCATGTTTTAGAGTTAGGTCTATTTAACTATAAACAATGATTTAAAAACAAGAAAAAAGCCTGGTTCAGCTCTGTAACCTTGTTCAAATTATTTATTTTGTACACCGAAGCGTGAGATAATGTTGTGTAATGTGTAAAGTTCTTGCAAGAATTGTATTAAATAACTTATTTAAAGCATTTGGTTCTGTGACTGTCACTGTCACACAGTAAGGAGAGATGACTACATGTTTTTCTTCTTTACCAGGTTAACACATGTTTATTGTTTTCCTCTGTAGTGATTGTATCAAATCCCAAACACACAGGATTGGCTGGCTTTCACATTTCTTAATTTAATACTTTAAAAGTCAAAATTAGTGTGTAAAGCATGTGCATTAGTGATGGAAAGGTACAAACAACAATGTTCATAAGGATAAATTACTTTTAATTAAGATATAATTGATGTTTTTACTAAAGTGAAATATGCATGCAGTAACTAAAAATACAATAGAGAATAGCTTACCGTTTAAAGCAATGGTCAGCCTCCCCACCCCTCTCTGTTCTCCTAAGTCTCAGCTGAGTCTTGTAATAATTTCTGTTCCTATTTGCTCTAACAGCCCTCTCTGTGACCCTGCATAACCTAGGAAGCTCTGTTTCTTGTCTCACCAACTCTAGACAGTATATACTGATTCCCTGGTAGAAGAGATAAGGAGTTACATCACATCCACAACGCCCCTCTTCAGTGTTCCAGAGAGATATAAATTTTGCTTATTCTAGCAATTGCCTTTGTCATTGTTAATTTGCTTATACCTCTATTAGGTGGTGAGTCTCAGCTGCTTTTCACGCTAAGTCTTTTGGAACTTTTGACTGACTGGTAGCCTTTGCTTTAGAGTGTATAAGTAGGAAGTTAGCTATTGGATTGTGATTCCTAAGTGCCCAAATAAGGAAATAAGGCTTTCATTTTTTATATGAAAATAAATGTGACCTTACTCTGCAAACCTTTAAAATGCAACCATACATATTTTACTTTTTCTTGTAATAGTGTCTTAGTCTCACCTAAAAGACCATAAACTCATGAAGTCCTATGCTACATATTACTTTTTAGCCCGCAGTACATGAGTTTATACAAGAAGGCTCCAAGTAAATATTTTTAACCTGCATTGAACCGTAAGAATGCACAAAGTTTGTCTACTTTAGATTATAGATTTTTATCATTGTTTAGGATTAAGTGCACATTTTAAACTTGAAGAAAATATTTATAAGAGTTTATGTTGGACAATGAGAGATTATCTTTGTCAGAAGTATACCCCAAATGATAGCATCCTATGGTAAGTTCTGCTCAGTGATAAGAAACCCTGCATATTATCTCATGAGAAAGTCACATGCATTAACTGATAGCAGAACGGGATATCTGTACCTGCAAATCACTTTGCGATAAAAAAATGTTTTTAGAAGATAATTTCTTTCTTTGTTATTTTTCATATTTTAAAAAGTATCTGTTGAAACATCATCATTATCCATGGTCTGACTCAATATTAAGTAAAGGTAATAAAACACAAATAGTGACTGATTCCATATTTTCCCCTTAATATTCATTATTTGACTTACTTCACCTGATGGCATTGCATTTGTTTGTATAAACACATCTAGGGCACCAGCCATCTCTTACCTCTCATCCTCTCTCCTAACTAGTTTCTCCCCTTCCCTGTGTCTTCGGTCTCAACACACAAAGTAGTCTTGAAAGCATAGGTCAGATCACATCACATGTATACTCAAAAGCCACCTGTGGTTTCCTAAATCGGAATAAATACTGAGAGTTTTATAATGCTCTACTTAATCTGCCTGTATGAACACCGACCTCTCTACTGGTCCCCCTCTCTACCACATGAGTGAGCTAGCTCTCCAACTTCCTTCAGGCATATACGGTCTCTTTTCTTCTTTAAGAAGAAAAACCACTCCCGTTTAACCCTCCCCCTGCTCCCTAAAGCTCCCAGCATGGAATCGTATATATCTAAAATTGAAACAATATACCCTGTGTAAATATATCCCTGATGTTTGCAAATGCCTTAGTTATTTTAGGGCCTTAGAACTTTAAAAGGTAAATCATTAAATTTGTGAGTGTTGACCATAATTCCAATCAATATTTTTAATGAGGTAAAATTGACATAACATCATATTATTTTCTTCAGGAATATGACATATTGATTTGATATTTGTATATGCTGAGAAATGATCACAACAATAAGTCTGGTTAACATCCATCTCCACACATAGTTACCAAAAAAGTGTTTTGTTTTATTTTTTGTAATGAATACTTTTAAGATCTATTCCCTATCAACTTCCAACTATGAATAGAGTATTATTACCTATAGCCATGTGCTATACATTACAGCCCTATGACTTCTTTATTTTTTTAACTGGTCCAATGCAATATTCTTGACCTTTTTCATTGTAATAGCACACAATGTGAACAATTGAGTGAGTACGCAATTAATAGTTACAATAAAAAGACTGTAGGAATAAAAGTATTTGGACTGTTAAATAATTACTAGCTTGCCAATTGTTCTAAAGAATAGTATCATTCATTCCTTTTTAAAGGCATTCAACAGTACCAGTTATCAGCTTGGTTCTATACTTACTATTAGGGATCAAATGTGAATTCAGTAAGCTCCTTTCCTGTAAAGAGTTACACTCTGATGAGATACAGACAAATAAGGTCCATTGCTAGAGATGGAAACAAACTACTATGAGCACAGCATGAAGGTGCATCTGAGCTAGTTACAAAGAGAGATCAGGGAAGTCTTCCTTATAAAAGTGATACATGGACTAAATCTTCAAATTATAAATAAGAAGGAACCAGGTGACTTTCAGGGCATGAGGGGATGGTGTCTCTCCCCTAGGGTCCATCGTATGTGAACATGCAGGAACATGAGTAAACAGGGAACTGTGGATAGAAATTAAAGCAGCTCAACAGGGCAAGAGCATAGTGAGGAAGAACGATGAGGAGTAATAGCTTACCTACCTGTGCTGAGCACAATGTGTAACTGTGTGCCCCTATTATTTTATACCTCAGCACAACTCCTTCGCTTAGGGGGTACTAGCACTCTCATTTTACAGATGAGGAGACCGAGACACACAGAGAGGTTCAGTCACTTGCTCGAAGTCACACTTGTCCAACAGCCTTGTTTTGGAGTCCGTACTCTTAATCACTATCCTATAAGTAGGCTGGTTAATTCTTCAAATGACCTTGTATTGATCTTTTTATATCTCTAGAGCCTAAGAGTCCCTGGCATACTTTAGTTGGTTAGATGTTTCCTGAATGGACTTGTGGCACCAAAAGTAAGTGGTGAGTTTTAGGGTTCTCCACTTATTTCTGAAATCTCCCTCCAGGCTAAGTGTGAGAATTAGGAAGGTAAATTCCTACCAATAACTGATAAAAGCATCTATCTGATGTGCATTTTTCCATTCCATTTTATATCAACTTTGCGCGGAGTACAAATGACAATAGATGCAGTCAGTGTCAACTCAGTTTTTGAAAATCTGCAACTTATTTTAATACCTTTGTTTCACTCATGCTAACACCAGTTCTGGACTCTGGGGGAGATGGGGTGTGAAAACGAAAGAATTAAGTACCTCAATCACTGATAACCTTTAAGTCTGTCCAAAGTGCATTAACATGAATATGTTACTATTAGACATCCAGTAGTCAGCTGACATCATTCTTTCTCACCTGCCAATTAAATATATAAAGAATAATAAAAGCTGTTTTTTTTAAAAAAAGAGCCCTCTTACGCTAACAACTGAAGAAAAAAATTGAAACAACTAAAGACATGAAAAATAAAATGGCCATTTTATAATTACAGCTTTCTAACCTTAAAGTTGTCTCCCATTAACAGCCACATATGGCCTACTTTTAATTAAATCATATTGTTAGACTATATGAAGAAATAAATAACTGAACTTTTATTCCAGATCTTCTGCTTAAATGGCGTTTACCTTGGGCTAATTTCTTATTTTAACTGTCCTTGAAGTGTCCTGACTTTGGAGACGTGAAACAAGTCTGTAGTCCCGTTTCGTTACAAGTGTATGTTCAGGTCATCTAGTCTAACATGCTGAACCATTAGAATTGTATTTCATCTAAAAACATGACATAATTAAAACATGGAGATGAAAGACTCATAAAACAAATACCTAGTTGTACAGTATTTCTCAGTACTCTCAAATAACCTGCCTTTCCTCGGCTACACATAGGAATTTTATTCAGAGACCATATACAGATCATGGCCAGAACAATGTTCTATAAAGAAGTGTAATGTATTTTTGTATTGAGACAAGTTAAGATAGTATTGGGATAAGACTGAAGCATGGTTCATTTTCATGCAGTGGGAGGAAAGTAGTATTTAAAAAGAAGTGGAGAAAAAAGCTGATGTTATTAAGTACCTGCTATTTTCTAGGCCCTTTTACGTAATTTTCACTCCCGTTGGCCTCCTGCCTGCTACTCTAGAGAATCATTAGCATTGTTATCAATAAATCCTCTGCTGTTGTGGGTTCTGGAGCACACTATGTAGAATCACCCACGTAAAAAGAAATTTGATTGCAAATCAATGGCTATCATTCATGGAATATTTTCTTGTGACCACTGACTTAGAGCTCATATTTAAAGCATTTTTTTATGTCCCCTGCCTTTGACATCTTAATCGGACTCCTTATCTCTGGAAGGGTAGTCACATGGCCCCTCAATGTACTAAGATGTCCCCGTGCTCTGCTACGATGCAGTCTATTTTTAAGTCAGCCTTCAAACATACCTTCCTAATGTGTTGCCAGGTATTGCAGAAAAAAGAAAAGAATGTGTTTATACAGAAAACTGAATCAACCCAGTGATTCTTTTCTTATAGATGAAGAAAATAATGTATATAACAGTAATTATTAAAAGTTATGGTGTGATTCATAATGTATCACAGAATGGCTTTCAGGTAATAAGAAAAGACATCTAAGGATGGACCAATCTCTAGTTTCACTAGGGAAACAGAAATCCTACTAACAAAGTTAATTCTATAAGACCTTGAAGAGAAAGTAAGCAGTTTTATTATTGAATAAGCATATCTAGAATACAGTGCACGTTGCAGGGAGTTTATTAAATACACCACAAAGACCAGACAGAATCTCATGCAAATTTCTACAGTAAAAGAAGATCAAATAACACTGTGTACCTTGATGTACCTTGTTTCACGTATACCTTGTTGTGGATCCTGAGTTCATCTCTGAAGTGTATGTTTATATTGCCAAAGGTCAGTAGGTCAGCACTGTTACACTGTAAAATGTAAAGGTTGGTCCATTTATTTTTCAAGGAGACAAAGTAAAGGAAGACAGGGGGAGACTGCCGCTTCCCTCCTCTTTATTAAACATAGGAAAAATTCATTTTACACTTAAACTTCAACCAGTGAGCCATTCACTGCAAGATTCCTAGTGGATATACATGCACAAAAGAAGACAATATAGAGTTCTCTGTGCAACTGGGAATTTGGTTCCGAGTCCCAAAACAGAAACCCAGTGAGTTACGTTGAAACACATGGATGGGTTAGTGAGTAAATCTAAACCATAGTTAGCCTATGGTTCTAAATAGCCTCAAGCTTAATCCAGGCCTATAGCTGCATATTTCTCCCCAAGTTCAAACCTTTCTGATTCAAGGAAAAATCAATCTGTCCTGTTAGGAAAAGAGGCAAGAGAGCAGGAAAGAAAGAATCCTCCCACAAAACTAATATTTTTCAGATCTCCGGAGGCCAAAGCACAATCTCTGAGCCATTTCCCTTAAGGAAAAGAGTAGATGAATCTAATAGAACGGGGGTTCCTTTCCTGTGTGTGTGTGCCCTCTGATGAACCTGATGGACCTTAGAACCATCTTTTTAAGTGAATAAAATAAAGCACTTAAGCTTGAAAAATAAACCAATTACAAAGTACTTAAAAATCTATAATTGAAACACTTTTGATGTAATAATATGTAACTTCTTAATTAATGCCTTAATTAAAAGGTATAGCAGCAGGTCTAATAACTACTGTGATTTTTAGTACTGATGAGCATAAACAATGTGTTGAGGCATCGGCATCAGTTATAATGTAACAGTAAAACATCTGATTTCCGATGGTGACAAAGTCCCACTTTCTTTTAATACTACTGTGCTTTGTTGCCTACATTTAAATTTAAAGGAAATGCTAAAATCCAGTTAGAAAACAAAATTCAGTTTGGGTCTAGTGAAAATATAGACATTTTTCCCCATCTGAAATTCATGAAACAGTGACAAGAACCCCTGAATTATATGGGAAAAGAGAAGATGGGGCAGTGTCTCCTCCTTTTCACTAATAGTGTTAGCTTCTATTTCCCCCTGGACTTGTGAAGAAAGGAGTCTGAAAAAATGCAGAGGACCACACCCAGACTGACCAGTAACAGCTGGCCCAGTGACCGCACCCCTTGAGAAGACAGCTGAATGGCAGTCGTAGGTTCCTCTTGTTTTGGGATGGAGTACGGTGCTTTTCACAGTTGGGAAAAACGAGGAGAGGAAAAGAAAAACCTTAGCTCCTTATAAACAATGCCCTGGGTGGGTGGGGGTGGGGCGGGGTCATTAAAGGCATCCCTAACTCTCTCAAGAGAAGAGTTTGGCAGAAACACCAGGGAAGTTCCCCCTGCCCTCTCACTTCCCTTTGTACTCCTTCCTGAGATTTATGATGTTTGTTCACCATCCTAAGACCTTTATGAAAGCTTCATTATATCACCTCCAGATGATTCTGGAGTAAGTCAGGAGAAATCTTGATTCATTTTACTAAAGCGCACCTCATATGTCCGATCTAACAGACACTTCCGGTTCTGATTTGATTTTCCTCTCTTGCAAGGCTACTCAGTCAATAAATAGTGAAGCTGGAAATTAAACCAAGTCCTTTCTGATTCCAAATCTTTGGGCTTAGATGGCATTCTATTATGCTACCCTAAACAAAGGGTCTGAATAACCCATGAATTTTGTATTTCATGCATTTAGTCAATAGAAAGATATTAATAAAATTTATATTTTATTTTCCATATATATGTGAATATACACACACACAGTATATATATGTCTTATTATGTAAACAGACATTATGCTAGGTTCCAGGGGTATAAATGGTATGTTAAAAAGACATGGAAACTAATTTAATAGATCTTGGTGTCTAGGGACAGAGACAGGCTTTAATCAAAGACTCACACAAGTAAATAGATAAGTACAAGTTGTAATCAATGTCCCAAAAGTAACTGCTGAAGTGCTGTATTATGAGGGCTTCTGAATAGTCTGGCACACAGAAGACTTTCCTGAGAATACAACATTTGGGGGGAGACCAAGTAGGAGTTAAAAAACTGTTTCAGAGGGCTCTTCCCATCTAAACATATTTAATACTAATATATTAACTGTTTTAAGTATTTTTATCAAAACTAAAAGATTGTCATCACTAAAAATCTATGATGTGGAGAGAAATAAGGATAAACCAAGTGATGAAAAGGGATTTGAGTGTTTAAAAAGTGCTAATAATTCAATCAAAATCATTTTAAGAATCTGTCTTCCCTTACACAGTTTCCATAAAATCATAAGTTAGAGACAGCTATGGACTTGGGGTGCAGTGAATGGAGTGTGTATGCTAATGAGCACAAGAATTCTTTTGGGGGTGACAAATTCTGAAATGAAATAGTGGCATTGGTTACACAACTTTTTGAATCTGCTTTTCAAAAATGACGTTCAATTGTATACTTTAAAAGGATGGATTTTGTGGTAAATTTCATGAATTTCAAAGGATTATAACCCAGTCTTGAAAGTGAGGCTAAAATGAGTGATATGACTACCAGACGCGAACTACCAACATCCACATCTACTGTTGTTAGTAGAGTTTGTATATGGTAACATGAAAGACCTATCTGAGGAATACGGCTATGCCAAAGCCTCTGTGGTAGACTGACGCTTTTTGTTCTAAAAACACACCTCTGAGAGAGAACATGGCTCATCGACTGGAGGAGGAAGGGAATGCCTTCCTACCAGTAAAAGCTAATGAATGAGTCCCAGCAATCAGTGAGGTGACAGATCTAGAAGCTCATATCCTACTAAGCTGACTCAGGGAGTCATTAAAATTGTTTACAAACCACTGATTACAACACTGAGATGGATTTTTTTGTGTGTGAAACAAGAGTATGGAATTATAACACAAAATTAATTCATAAGTAATAAAGGCTGATTTTTGCGTTTTTCATTTAGGTGAACAGATGAAGCAATAGAAAATTCATATCACGTAAATAAATGCAAATGTATCAAAGTAATGCAGAGGAAAATGAGGAACAAGATAAATAAGTTACTTAGAGTAATAGTTTATAATTAAAGTAGTATTTATCACCATTTTCATAATATAGCCATATTGGAAGTTTAAGATCTAAGGCAGATAAACAAAATGAAGCATGCATGCTTACATAGGAGACATGAAGAGTGGAATGAAATAAATAGGTGAATTTTTAGTTATTTCTACTAAGATCAAGGTTTTGAACAGAGGGGAAAAAAAAGTGGTAGTCCTTTTAATCTTGAAGTCAATACTGGGAATAGTGGCTGTCTAGCTGTCCGTATTACAAATTCACATCACGGAGTGTAAGGTTATGGAAGTCCTTCTTTAGAAAAAAAGAAAAGACTCTGTGGCTGATAAAGCTTTCAGCGCATTCTACATCAGGATGTATGATTTGTGACCTTCGATCAGGCTATAGCAGGGCATGAGTATTTTACTAGACCTGGACCAGCACTTCCGTAAAGTACAGCAGTTCTTTCAAACTGCAGGAGTCACAGGTCACACCTAGTAAATTATTGATTTAATATAGCTATGGCTCTTTTGTGACCTGTAAGAATTCATCACTTTGAAAAGTACCGATCTTGCTTTCTGAGAAAAAATATGCATTATATAAAAATTTTCATTATAAAATGTATTTGGTAATAAATTATAAATAACATAAGTGAAAAGACACATCTGAAATTGCAAGTAGCTTAAGGCAATGTTGCATATATTAAAAGTCTCTATGATATATGGACATTTAAGTAGTACTTCTTCCCTATAAATGGTTTGGGATTCTTCTGTTTCACTCAGCAGTAAGCCTTCCCCTCCCCCTCCTTCTCCTTCCCCTTCTCCTCTGCATCTTCATTATCATCATCCTCATCTTCCTCCTCCATCCCACACATATGATCAAGCCATAGGTGGGAAGTATTTACATTAGGGGACTAGAGGCCTTTAAAACCCCGTTGCAGTTTCATCCTCTGATTTCCCTGGAGATACCACATCTGTCTATTCCATCACTGTTTCCTAGTTCAGGAGCAAAGCAAGCATATACAATATAGTTAGAGCACAGGCACTTTTCACTTACACAAATCAAACCATAAAATTCAGCCAAAAGAAGGTCTTAAAACACAGACAGAAAAGGAGAGAAGAGAAAGCATAATACATCATTAAACTGTGGGGCTGATTTTGCTTACTCAATGAGGGACTACTCCAGAGTGAATAAACGTTAGCATGCATTTGCTACTGTGGAGTGGTAGGCATGAGTTTGCTGGTTGGTATTTCTTCAGTGGAGCTCAATATCCATGTGGCTCTCATGCTGTAAAAATCTTATCATTGAATATATTTCTAATGTTTAAAGATACATAATCTTTCATGTAATATCACTTCTAAATGTAAAGCAACAGTGATTCCTGGAAATTAAAGAAGCATTGATTATTTTAATCAGAGAAAGAAAAATAGGTTTATATGGATTTATTAAGAGATGGTTTGCTCAATTATTTCTTGGATTTAAGTGCATTTCTAGGGTAATGTCAACCAAATGAAGCGCTGTGTTATGTGCTGACTGTGGAACACTATTTTATAGTAGCCTGGTCTTGTGAGAGCAGTTCATTTAATCATCCGACAGACGCTGACAAGTGTATCAAAACTGTTCTGGGAAGACAGGAGTTGATAAGACTCGTGTGCTGTAAACGTAACTAGCAGCGGTAAGAGCTTGTGCAGGTGCGGGGAGCTGGCTGTGTATTGGGAGAGTTCTTGCAGAAACCGCTGGGACCCTGGGTCATGGCAGTGACAGTGGCAGGCAGGAGGGGCTGGTAAGCTACAGCTGGGTGCAGACAACGAATGAGGTGCTGGACCCCCAAGTCAGGGAGACAGCAACAAGAGTACTGGCATTTTACAACAGGTGAATTTTGACATTTTAAATCTTTAAAATACTCTGGCTGTGTGTGTAAACATAAAACACAGTTCTGTCGTGCTGCAAAATCATAATTAATTGCAGTCAATAAAAAATGTTGGAGTAATTGCCAGTGTGATAGCCCATTTTAGAATCATTAGTCTGGCATTTTCCAAGTGTGCTCTGGGGGAATGTTGGTCCCGTGAGATGTTATAGTGAAACAGACTCCATGATCAAATAAGTTTATGAGAAATCACATGATGTCCCAAACCTTGTAAACAAGTCAATGAACTCCGGTAGTGAAGAATCTCATTTTTTAATCTATGTATCAGTATTTCCCACACTCAGCCATAGAACCATTTCTTCTCATGATCCATGTGTTCTATGAAACTGCTACTAAAATGCAGGTTTAAGGTAGTCATCGTGTCACATAAGTTATAATCAGGACTAGGTGAGTTCTTACATTTAATGAATTCCAATAACAAAGGCTATTTAGACAAAAGGTCTGAATGTGTGAGCCAGGTGGGAGAAAATAAGCGTGGAATTAAAATCCTGGTTTGCTGTATCTTCTACTGATTGTTAACAGAGCCAGAAAGAGAAAGGATGTCCTTTTTTCTGCTAGCCAATGAGGTGAAATTAAAACAGGGAGAGAGAATATTAGAAAAATTAATGAAGTTAGCCTGGCTTAGTCATTAGTCCATTTAGATTTGTGTAAATATAAAACTGATTAAAATAAAACTAAATCTCACACCAGTTAATTTCCCCTATTTATATTTACATAACTGCATAGAATGTTTCAGTCACTACAGTAGTCAGCATAATTGAGTGTAAGTTAAGCCATGCTGTAATTTCTGACCATATGAAATATAAAATCATTGCTACCTGTACAAATAACAGACTCTAACATAATAGTAGTCACCATAAGGAATGTGAGTATAGGCAACCTCATATATATTCATCAGTGGTTTAAATAAAAACTTTTTTGTATTTATAAATATATTTACAACAAAAGCTGCCCTGAATGTCCATTATGCAAAATAAAGTATACAAACCAAATTGAGCTGTCAGCTGTACATTAATGGGGAATGGCAGAATATTCGTAAGGCAAACAGCGTAACTTCACTTAGAAGCCCTCATTTCTATTCATACTTGCAAAATTTAAAAAATAAAAGTTTGTCACATACATTTGAAATATTGTAATTTGGGAGCACCTTAAAATCAGAAAGTTAACATAAAATATACTACTTATTCTTGCATGATACTCTCATCGGTAGTAGTATCATTTGAATCAAGTTGTCAGTGCTGAAACAAGAATACACCTGACTAGTGTCAAACAATAATGAGTGACGAGAGTCATGCATCTATGGTTATTATCATGATCGTCAACTTGTTTTTCTGGGAATTCCCATTTTAGTATCTGAACGTCGATTTATTACCATATTATAGAACATTGAAAGAGAAAAATGGCAGAGCATTTATTAGCCACCATCTCAGTGCAACATGCTGTTATGTTTGTGTGTGTGTGTGTGCACGTGTGCGTGAGTGTTTACCATATTTTCCGGACTATATGACACACCGGACCATAAGATGCACCAAGGTTTTAGAGGAGGAAAATAGGAAAAAAATTTTTGAAGCAAAATATGTGGTCCTGCTCCTGCCTCTTGTGACCCTGCTCCACTATTGCCCCCCCAACAGTGAACCAGGTAAGCTACATTCAGATCATAAGATGCACTCCCAACCCCCCCCCCAACTTTTTGTGTCTTATAGTCTGAAAAATATGGTACATATACTAATATATTGCTATATTTTAAACTTTGCCCAGGAATCAATCAAAAGTTTTCACTTTTTGAAACTTTCATGACACCTCTGAAGCCACATAACACACTCCATTCAGTTCTCTTAAAAGGAAATCAGGCATTAACTCCAACACGTTTTCAACATATACCCAAATATGTCTCTTTCAGCCCTCTTCTCAGGTACAGAGGAGTGTCACTAATGCTTTCTATGGCTAGTCACTCCACTTTTGTTGTTAGTCTTATTTTTCTAGGCCTCCAGGCCAGGGCTCCTGACATTCCCTTTGTAAGAACCGCGCCACCCTCCCTATTACACAACACAACACAACACAACACAACACAACACACCAAAAACTCATTCAGCTGTGCATCTCCCTCTCACTATTTCTACATTCTCCTCCTGTTTATGGTCAAGATTCTGATTACTTTTGTATTTCTTTACCCACCACTTACTCTTCATCCAACTACAGTTCAGCTGTCACTTCTCTATTTCAAGGGTTAAACTTTTTCTGTAAAGGGCCAAATAGCATTTTGGGCTTTGCTGGCCACATATCTCTGTCACATACTCTTAGCTTTTGTTTTGTTTGTAACTCTTTAAAAATGTAAAAAGTTTTCTTGGCATGGGCTGGTTGTGATTGGCTGGCTGTAACTGGTAGAAAGCTTCTCTGATAGAAACGACTGTATTAATAACACCCAAAACTTCCTTTTTGTGTGCTTGAAGGGAATCCTGCACAAGTTCAAAGCTAGTTAAGAGATAGATGGAAGGAATTCAACCACCAGTTTTAATATTAATGGAAGCTGAGAAGCAGTTACATTGGGCTTCCTACACACTTACAGGTGTCCTGCAACAACCACGGCCACCCCCTCAACAGACTCACCCCGAAATACCCACCCTGTAGAGGAGGAAACCAGCCATTGTGCTCTACAGGCAGGGTTGCTCCTGGCTGTCAGTCAAGTTCCTGCCCTGAGCCCACAAATCAGGAAGCTCATTAGACCTCCACAGGGGGAGGGGTGGGGCCAGCAGGCAGGTGTGCTAGGCAAGATCCCTTCCCAGGGAAGCCATGGGCATAGAGAAAAAGCTCCTTGATCCCTGATACTCCAGATGGACAAATCCACTCAGACTCATTTTTCATGTATTACCATTTTGCAAATCTTAACTGTTTTGAACTCTTTCTTTTAACTGAAACTGTCTTCTTCTTGGGCTCCCAAGAAACTAATTTCTCTGTATTCACCCTCTATCTGATCTGAGCATCCCTCAGACCTCCTTTTTGGCCATCTTTCCTATTCTATTACTATGTACTTTTCTGAGTGATATTATTCACTTAAAGAATATCGACTATCTTCTTTATTGTTCTTTGGATACCTATTTTCATATTAAGAAAATATTCATAATATGATTTTTAATTTTTTCTAAAAATAATGTTTCATCACTTTATTTTATTTTCTAGCTCCATGTGGAAGTCGTTCAACAGGTTCAGAAGGCACTGTGCTATCACCAAATTACCCCAAAAATTATAGTGTGGGGCACAATTGTGTTTATTCCATAGCAGTTCCCAAGGAATTTGGTAAGTAAGATTCATCTTATCACGTAGTGTTTCATTACAGATGTCTTTACTTCTCACTACCTGCTATTCAAAAATGTTAGTTTTTTATGAACATATTCATAAAGTACTTTACTCTGCAATCCTTTTAGATAGCTTTATAACAATAATAAAAAAATTAGGTCATTTTATTCCATCTAAATTTACAGTCAAATACACAGGTGAACAACAATATAAAAATGAAAACAGGATTGTTTTTAATTTTTAAAAATAAGTACATCCAGTAACCTTGCAAGTGCCTTCATATTTGAATTACATAAAATGGGAAATCATTGGAGCATAAAGCAGTTTGCTCTGGAAAATATGCATAAAGTCAAATGCAGAAGTATTATGATAATGACAAAAGTATGTAAAAAAAAATCATGTGAGTCTTATATTTATGAACACATTTCCAGAGAGAAGAAATTTTGTTTTTAAGACCTAGTTCCTGGGGCAGCCATGAGTATTAAAAGACAGCACAGGCCATTTCGGCTCATCTTGTCAACCTGACAGTCTCGTCTGCACTGACACTGAGAAGATAATGTGTCCTTTGCTGCCTTTACATCTCCCTGATTACAAGTCTCAGAAATCACCGACCTGCTTCTAAAGGTTTTGGATCTGAGATCCAGCTAGATCTAACCCGTTAAGCTCTGCTTATAGATTGATAGGCAAAGGCAATTTATTGAGCAGTAAAGTATGGGAGAGAGGCTGAAAGTTCAGATTTCTAGAATTTAGATTTACAGCATTGTATTCCGTGGTATAGGATTTGCTATAGCTTTAGTGGATGTGTGGGTCTGGGTGACTAAGCATTATAGCAGAAGAACAAGGATTTTATCATATCAAGGTTTTTGGATCACGTCTTGACTTAAGGTTTCTGCTGATATATAAAATAAGCTGATGCTTCCAGTCCAATTTTTTATAACCAGATACTACCTATATATCCTCCTTTTCTCTCTTCCGAAATAAGTCCAAGATTCTCAACTGATGTGAGAGAATATTGTCATCAGAAATGATGGACTGAACTTTTCATTTTAACCTTGAAATAGAGTGCCGATGCCAGGATTAGCAAGGTGTCTGTTTCTGTACTCTACAAAATATTTGTTCTTCCTAGCTTTGTGATTGTTCGAATTAGAGTTGACCTCTTTGTGAAGAGAAGAATAGTTTAGAAAGAAAAACATCTTCTACTCAACTGTGTTTTTGTTGCTGTTGCTACATTTTGAGCCCAAGAGAGTTCTTTCTTTGCTGGAAAGGTCATATAGTCTTCAGCTGCCAAAAATGTTACATGGCTGCTGACAGAATCCCAACAACAATGGTCCAGAAGACTCATGGCCATCCGAGTCCTCTTGAGAAGCCATTGATTTGTTTTATTGCACACTGTTCTTGGGATGCCATGTGGCCACAAGAATGAGAAAGTGGAAAAATAGCTCTTTCTCTAGCGGGTAGACATGCTGATCACCTGGAGATATTTTACAGTATGTTCAAAAAGAGAAGGAAAAATAGTGATTAAAATAAAAGTCTATTAACAGATTCAGAAAGAATGGAATCTTTATTTTAACAGGGTAATATAAGGTAAATTTAATTTTTCTAATGTAAAAATAATACAACCAATAACCAGGAGTTTTTAACACTATTTTTTTGAAAAATAAATCTAGGATTATTTGTCAATAAAATCAAGTATACTTTGATCTATTAATAAGGAAATTTATTTTTATAGATGTTACATCATTGTTAATTTCAAAATACATATAAAGTCAAAGAGACTTGGATTCTCATTTCAGCCTATCACCTCTTAGCAAACTACATTTAGACAATTCTATAATCTCTTTGAGACTTAGTTTATTTGCAAAATGAGGATCATTTTGTCTACAGAGCAGCATTGTTGTGAGGAATAAGTGCGATTGTGTGTATAAAGTATGTTGCACAAGTTCATGTTCAAAACCATTAGGTTTAAGAGTGTAGCTTTCGAGTCAGATTTCTGGGTTCAGAGCCCAACCCAATTTGCTCTTTTTCATTGGACAAATCACATCATCTGCCTGAGCCTTATTTTTTTCATCTATGAACGAGAAATGATAAATGTCTACTTCATAGGGTTATTTTATAATTAAATAATATATATGTAAGTGACAAATAACATGTAGTAAGTCATATAAACACATCTGGGCACATACACACATACCTTCCTTCATGTTCACATTCATAGTCCCTCCCTGCAAAAAAAAACCCCAGATAAAATAAAAGACCCGGATTACTAGATTGGACAAGGCCCTTAAGAGTAACATGACTAAAAATAAAACATTTATATAATGTCATTAAAGTACAAAACAATTATTTTGTATTTTACATCTCCAGTAGATATCCAATTACCTTGTGATTCCTTAAACTTTGGAAGAATAGCAGAATTAAATAAATATGGATTAATCATTGACTTTGTCCTATCTTTACCTCTACCTACTTGCTGGGAGTTGATCAAACAATGATCACTAGGTGTCTACAGATAAAATTCCTATTTTGCTTCGGCTACCTCTCATACTCTGCTTAATTTCCTGCTGTTGCCATATTGGGCTTTACTTTATTATTATTTTTTAGTATCATTTGATAACATAACACTTACTATTATTTTCTCTTTTTCTCTCATTTGTCCCACATCATAATCATGCTTTCTTTATGTTTTATATACTGACTATCTATACACTCCTAGAATTTTACTTTGTAAGTCATTTAGCATAATATCTGTCAAATACACTCACTTCAGTCATTGGGATTTCATTTTTTACATCAATGAAGGTTCAAAAGTGATATAAGGAGAAAAATCACATATAGCCATTACCCGTGAAATATCTTAAATCTCCCATAGAAAATTGTCTACATGATTTTGCACAGGCTCTATATTGTCTTTGAGTAATTCTAACAGGACATTTTTTCCCTCCAATACCAAACCAGGTAACAGTTTCTTAATATAGCATCAGACAAGCTAGTTTGGTTTCTTATACAGGTCACATGGAACCAAATTATTTCCATTTATTTTTGCCTGATGTAGAATTGAATTCATGTAAGTTAAATGTGCACATATTTGATTCTATTTTACTGGTTGATTGAGTACTATTTGCTCTGTCATTCAATTTCTATGCTTTGATTTTTCTCAATAAGAGAATTGTCAATTATAATACTTTTGAGCATCATTGGGTTCCATTTGAAGTTATTCAGATTCCTCAGAGAATTTCAATATATAAATCACCTTGAGGTTAGCCAAGATGATAATCTATGGTAACTTAATTTTGTGTTTAATCTCCCAGATAATTTTAAATCCTGAAAGATCCACCCCGAATGCATATTTGTTAAGCCACAAAGCTTACTCTTTCCCAAGATTAGCTGCCAGGTGGAATCTTGGAAGTGTGCATGAAAACTTTTACACAGATTGCTCAGTTAACCTGTATATACATATATATGTATATGTTGTGTTATTGGTGTGGGCTCTTGGTTGTATAGATTTTGAATTTAGGAAAACCTCAATACTGAAAAGTTATTGTCACTCTAGTCTACTCTGTGTAATGGATTACTCTGTACAATGGGCACATAGAGCTTTTAAAACCTTTCGTGTATTGCTGTGGGAAAGGCTTTTTAAAAAATAGCTGTCTTCCTATTGGACTTCTCTTCTACTTCTACATATTTTATATTGGTTTCTTAGTCATAGCCATTATCTTTTCTACTTCTCATTGCTGTTTTTTTCCTCCAGCCAGTCTAGAAACTTTCCCTATGGCATTAATAAAGAGTTTTAGTTTGCTTTTTTTATTTCAGGCATTACCATAATATTATATTAAACTACTGGTAGTGATTAGATAATTATCTAAATTATATTCATTAAATTTAATATTTTCTTTTTATCTTATAGACTTAAGTGACTACATGGTGATTGTTAAATGCAATTTATTTTTGCAATATCATATCTTTCACATTACTACATAAACTGTTCTCTGTGAAAAGTAGTCTGTAAAAATTTAGGTTTCCTTATCAAGAACACACAGTGGACAAAAGAAAGTCTCTTTAATAAATGATGTTGGGAAAACTGGACATCCACATGTAGAAGAACTAAATTAGACCACCATCTTACACTTTATACAACAATTAACTCAAAATGGATGAATGACGTGAATTTAAGATCCGAAATCATGAAATACATAGAGGAATGCATAGATGCTGTGCTCCTGTGTGTCAGTCTTAGGGGTGGTTTTGCAGATTTGACTCCAACAGCAAAGGTAGCAAACACAAAACTAACACACGGAACTATGTCAAATGAAAAAGCTTCTTTACAACAAAGGAAACCATCCACAAAATGAAAAGGCAACCTACTGAATAGGAAAGATACTTGTGAATCATGTATCTGATATGGTATAAATATCCAAAATATATTTAAAAACTCATACAACTCAACAACAAAACAAAATTTGATTAAAAATGGGTAGATGACTTGAATAGAGTTTTTTTCCAAAGAAAACATACGGATGGATAACAAGCACATGAAAAGATGTTTACCATCACTGATTAGAGAAACACAAATCAAAACTTCAATGAGATATCATCTCGTACCTGTTAGAAAGGCTATTACTAAAAAGACAAGAAATAACAAGTATGGAAAAGGATGTGGAGAAAAGAGAATCCTGGTACGCCATCGTTGGGTTTGTAAATTCATTCAGCCATTATAGAATACAGTATAAAGGTTCCTCAAAAAATTAAGATAAAACTAGCATATAATCAAGCTATTTTTCTTCTAGTCATTTATCCAAAGAATACAAAAACACTTATTTGGACAGATATAAGCACCCCCATGTTCATAGCTGCATTATTTATAATAGCTAATGTATGGAAACAACCTAAGTGTCCACCAACAAATAATGAATGCAGAAAGAAAATTAAAGAAAGTGATTAAAGAAAGAAAGGATAAAATCTTGCCATTTGTGACATGGAATGGACCTTGAGGGTGTTATGCTAAGTGATGTAAGTCAGACAGAGAAAGACAAATGCCATATAATTTTACTGATATATAGAACATAAAAACAAAGAAACAAAAAACAAATCATAGATGCAGGTAACAAGTTGGTGGATACCACAGGGAAAGGACATGGTGGGAGGATGAAGTAGGTAAAGGGGGTCAATAGTAGGGGTCTGTATAGTGATGGATGGAAACCTGACTTTAGGCCTTTTGTGGTGAGCCTGAAGTAGTGTATACAAGTTGTTAAATTATAATGTTATACACCTGAAATTTATATCATGTTATAAACCAATATAACTTCAATTTTAAAATTAATTCATCAAAGAAAAAATGTAGGTCTCCTGAGAAATTAGAAGGAAAAAGAAAATTAATAAATTAAAACTGAGATACATGCGGTGTATATAAATATACGTATATATGTTTTTCCTTTGGGTAATCTGAGCTTTTTAATATGTAAATACATGCTAATGTA
Source organism: Desmodus rotundus (assembly GCF_022682495.2). Taxonomy (NCBI): domain Eukaryota; kingdom Metazoa; phylum Chordata; class Mammalia; order Chiroptera; family Phyllostomidae; genus Desmodus; species Desmodus rotundus. The sequence goes on from NC_071394.1 coordinate 18,837,827, forward strand.
GTTTTGGCCTGCATATGTAAAGTTAACTAACTCTTTATCTCTTATATGTTAAAACTGATAGCTGTTCTTTTATACTACGTATGGTCTCCTATAAAACTTACATATAGTAGACCATTTGCTCTTATGTCTAGGTGTTTGTGAATGATCTATTTTATTCGGCATCATTTACATAACATATTATTGTGGCCTGTTTTTATACTTAATTCAGTAATTTACTGTCACTCATTTTTCTGCAATACTTCTTGTATGCTCATTAGGTCAGTAAATCATTTCATTGGCATTCTGTTTTTCCTGATGTGACATTTTCAGTATTGAAAGAACCCTTATGGTCAATAAAGAATTCTTATATTTTATATTTAAACTGTATGACACTTCACTTTTTAACAGTAGAATTGCATCAAAATCAATTTTCAGTATCTTCTGAATATTGAATTTACTTAACTAAAAATGACAATTAATGGTCACAAAGGTGTGCTTATTCAAAATTTATGTTTACTATTTATCACTATTTATTAGATATAGAACAATTAAAAAGAAAAGGGAACTTTAACTTGTTTTATTAGTGGCTGTTTTTATGAAAAACAATTCAGGGATGAGTACAAGAGTTACCTAATCTGTGGTTTTACTTTCTGTGCTTAACAGCAGTCTGATAACATTAAGTGAAAATTTGCAGAAATAATTAATAAAATTCATAAGACAAAAACATCCCTAAGTTTTAAATTGTGTGCCCTTCTGAAAGCATGACAAATCCTGTGTGGCCCACTCAGTCCCACGCTGGCCATGAGCCCTCCCTTCCTCCGGCATCCCCATGCTAAGACACTCATTAGGGACTCAGTAGCCATCTTTGTCACCGGACCCACTGACACAGTATGGTAGTGTCTGTGTCCCAGCAACTCTTCTGTTACCTAACAGTAGCCCCAAAGTGCAAGAGTAGTGATGCTGGCGATTCAGCTAAGCCAAAGAGAAGCCATAAGATGCTTCCTTTAAGTCAAAACGTGAGAGTTCTCCATTGAATATAAGTAAAGAAAAATGTTACACTGAGGTTACTAAGATCTATAGTAAGCATGAATTTTCTATCAGTGAAATTGTGAAGAAGGAAAAGCAAATTTGTGTTAGTTTTGCTGCCACGCTTCAAACTGCAAAAATTATGGCCATAGTGAGCAATAAGTGCTTAGTTAAGAAGGAAAAGGCATTGAGTTTGTGCTGGAAGATGTGAATGGAAAACAGGTTCCAACTGATGGCAACTTATTGCTCCAGAAAGCATTTATGAAGACTTTAGATCCGGGATCTCCAGAAATGAGAGACACCAAGCCATGTACTGCAGGTAAAGGATGGTTACACAGATACTGGAATAGGTTTAGCCTGTTAGCATCTCACATCATCACAGCAAGAAGGGTGAGTAAGATATTTTGAAAGAAAGATAGATGTCACATTCATATAACTTTTATTACATATATTATTATAATTTTCTATTTTATTATTAGTTATGGTCATTAATCTCCTACTGAGCATAATTTGTAAGTTAAACTTTATGACAGTGTGTACGTATAGGACAAAAACAGTATACTTAGGGTTCGGTACCATTTCTGGTTTGAGGCATCCACTGAGGGTCTTGGAGTGTATTTCCAATGGTACGGAGGGGACTACCATATGTTAATTTTGTGCCTATAAGAAAGAAAACCATTTGTATTTTGTTGGACTGACATTTTGGAGTAAGGAAAATGAGATTATCATGTGTATTAATAATTGCATTATTTAATCCTTTGGGTATACTTATGTAATTATATCTGAAGGTGTGTTTGGTTACCAGGTGGAATCAGAGCCTCCCCCCATTTGCAATTTGATGTGGATGTCAGGACAGCATATGTGCACTAAGAGGGTGTGAAAAGCTTTGTTGCACATGAAATGAGGCTTTCTGAGAAGAACAGAGCAGATTTCAAAATGATCCAAAATTGCTGAAGGGAGTAAGACAGGCCAAGTGGCTTGGGGATTTATTGTGGTGCCAGGGTGGCACCGGTGTGGAAGTTCCCTAACACAGGCCAGGGCTGTGTGAAGTTTGAGCTTTCTGCTGGTCCTTGTGGAGCTTGCGCCCAGGCGCTTTACAACTTGCCCAGATATGGAGCAGAAGCGGGGAGGCAGGAATAAGAGGGGTGAGACTGAAAAGCTGTCAGCAGTCAAACATCAAAAATTGATGGAACTTTATCCCAATTCATTCTTGGTGTTTGACTGGTGAGTGAACCATGCCATGCCTAATTTAATAGAACTTGGCCTTATTTAATTAAACCACAATGGTATTTTATCAGGCCTGTATGCAGAGATTGGTTAGGGATGCAAAAATTGTACTGACGGCCTAGTTCAGCATTGTCGTGTGTTGTGAGAAGCGAAACGAGTGCCTCGAACACTGTCGACTACAAACTAGAACGCTGAAGAAGACACGGAGTACCGTGGTGAGGCCTCGTGTTGTGGCCGCAGGATGCATGGGGATGTGTGTAGCACTGACTTATATTTTAGGTGTCTCTGACACAATATTCCCAGACATTTCAACCCCTAAAGGGCAGCCTTGGCTTAGGAATTGTGGTTGCTTCACTGGCCAGAGCACATGGCCAGACAATTGGCAGTGACCCGAGGGTTTTTGAAAATGTTCAGCCGGAGCTGATTGCTGACCCGATTGCTGACCAGGACATCCAGTGCAAAGGTGACTGTCCAAAGCTTGGGCAATCGTCCCAATAATTGAGTCCTTTTTCAGGGATGTCTTAGTTAAGGCATTAAAAGCAGCAGCTCTCCAGGAAGTTCAGTTATGTGCAATGATGGTGGCCATACTGTCTGTAAGGTGTATGGACTCCCTTTGCTGTTCACTCAGCTAATCCCAAGGGGCTCCTCAAATAGCTGACAGGTCCAAAGGAGGTGTGACCATCTTTGGCATCTACCAAGGAACTGAGGACAGGGAAATGCATACCCTCATTCAAGTGGGATATGCCAAAGGGCCTAGGTTTGGCCTTGGTATAGGGGTATCGTTTTTATTTTAGCAAGGAGGCCTTAGTGGTCACACCATATTTGCAGGGTGCTACTTCCATGACCCAAGGAGTGATGGGCAGCTGGATACAGAGAGTCATGGCCTCAAACCCTGTGAGGGCCCCTGTTCCCAGGAGATACAGAATGCAGAATTGCCACTGTAATGGCTTATGGCATGGGGCTTAGGAAGGGAGCTTCTTACATTAGAAGTCCATGGACAACATATAGCTGTCTTGGGTGGTCCAGAGACTCCAAGAGGCATGAGAAGAGGTTAAAGCCTCTGCAATAAAGGACTCTCCAGGGGGCAGTGCCTATTTAATTATTATTTGGAAAGATTCTAGAGACTTTTTGTAGGAGGCTCTATTCAAGGTGACCAGCTTAATAGGAACAGCAGAAGTGTAGTTAAGTAAAATTATAAATGAGTAATATATTGCACTCAAAATCCAAGCATTCCTAAAGTATTTTGGTCTGGGTTTAACATTGTGGTGCCATGAAGGTCAATAGTACTTTCTTAATGGTGTCAGAGATACAGTGGCTTCTGGCTGATTAAATAATTCCTAGAGATTTAACTAGGGCCTCCTATTATGTGTGAGGAAACAGAACCTCCCCCTTTGTGTGAGCTCTTTTGTATTTGCATGTCTTGAATGATCATGGCGAATGGACGTCCTAGAAGGAAGATGTCATCAGTGTGATGTCATTATTTGTCTTGCCTGAGAAAGTTGGATGCCATCTATGATCCAGCCCACGACGACAGGGTGCTGCGGCTGGGCTGTTGAAAACCACATGGTCAGGAACATGTATGCTTTTGAAGCTGAAAGCAGAAAGCCTTGTATCTCATTAAAGGTGAAGGGACACTATTGGTAAGAGGCTATTGAAATCAGCATAAACAGAACATATGAGTCAAATCAATAATAGCTAAATGTTTACCCACTGGTGATTGGATGGAATCCGTAATTTCAATAATAGTGATTATGGGCCTTCAGTGGTTGGGAGCAAGAATTAAGGTTGCAGTAATCCACTATGAGGTATCTTTCATTCTTTCCAGGTTTAAGAACAGGCAAATGGGCTGTTAAATGAAGAAATAGTGGAATAAATGTCACTTCTCTAAATAATTACTTTATTTAATCTTTTAAGGCTCTCTTTTAATACATATTCAACATATTAACTATTTTAGTTGTGGGGAAAGACCCATGGAGTATCAATTTGTCAAGCCTATTTATGGTAAGTACAAAAGAAATGATTTAATTTATTACATTTTTTGGTCAAACTTTCCATGACAACTATGGGATATTTAGTCAGGGCAATAATTCTGATGATTAAGGTGAAGAATTCTTCTTTGTTTATTCTTTTACATTTCATACCTCATTTAGATTTGGTGAGACTATAATTCCATCCTTTGTACCAATTAAGACCATGAAGGTCTGCCAGTTGGTGCACTTCAGTTGTTATTAAAATTAATTCAAAACCTTTGTTGTAGAGTTTCAAGATTCACTAGAGGTATTTTATATTTTTGCTATGTACATTCTTATAGTAAATTTTGGTTTTCTAATTGGCTCAAATTGTGGAACTCTTTTTTTAGTTCTGTCTTTTCTCACCTTTTATCTAGTTTGTTTATCAGTTACTGGACATACTTTGGAGGAAGGATGATCTCTTAACCCTACTCCTATTTCTACATTTTCTCCACCAGAGAGTATCAAATCTGTAACATCAGAGTTACATGTTTTTCCCAAACAACTGCTGCTTTATAAGGTTTACGGATATGCAGTTTGAGTTTGAATTACCTCCTTATTTGTGTGCTGTGGGTGCCATGTTTTTCATCTATAAGCCCAAGAATCAAGATCTATATTGCAGCGGAGCCTGAGCAGAAGAGCATTTTTATAGGATCTTAGTGAGGCATCTGCTCTTAGGAGTGTAGACCTCAGTGTGCTGTGTATTAACTGATCTTCCACACAACTGGCCACCAAAGGGGCCCATGTATTGCACAGGGTATCAGTTTTTTGTGTTTGTTTTTCATAAGAACTCTATACAAGGAAAGCCAGTGCCCGGTTGAGACTCACAAACAACAGTCACAAAGTAAGAGTTGTATCTCTGAACCTAGGGTAATAGGTTCAGATTTGGTAGAATCAGCAAATGCAGCCCAAAGCAGCACAGCCCAAAGTACAAGATTGCCAGCAGGTAGCAGAGCCATATACTTAGACAAAGTAAGACAAAGGAGACCCTCAGCCACAGCGGTGGTCACCTACGCACCCTCCTCACTGCGTCAACTGTTGCGGTTACCCCACAGTTGGTTTAGATATGGAGACTGATGACACCACACAACCACCAAGGGAGTGTGTGAGGAGTTTTCATTCCTCACATAAACTAGGCTTTCTGGGGAAAGCATAGCAGGCTCTTAAACAGGTTCAAAATGGCATGAGAGAGCAGAGAAAGAAAACTGGCTCCATAACCACTTACTGTTGGAGTGGCAGTGGGTGAGGGTTTTGTGTTCAGCTCAGTGCTTGTATGATTTGAACTTCCCACTATTGCCAAAGGAGGTGGGACTTATGCTTCCTAATCAGCTGGCCCAGATAAGGGGGAGGAAAGTGCTGGGACTTGAATGCCAGCCACAGTCAAGCATCAAAGGATGGTTTAGAGTGTTAATACATAAGATGTTTCGACTCTTTAATACAAGCTATACTTTATAAAGCTGCAATTTATAACATAAAAATTGTATACTATAACATATATAGATACACATCAATATATGTCTCAAAATTTCTCTTGCTATAATATTCTTTCCAATTTAAACAAAATGATTTCCTTTCAGCCTCCAAGTAAATAACTATAATATGCTCTATTACAGGGGTCTCCAACCCGCAGCCCACAGGCCCATGTGGCCCAGGGTGGCTATGAATGCAGCCCAATGCAAAATCGTAAATTTACTTAAAACTGTTTTTTTTTCATCAGTTTTCATAAGCATTTATGTATTTAATGTGTGGCCCAAGGCACCTCTTTTTCTTCCAATGTGGCCCAGAGACGCCAAAAGGTTGGACACCCCTGACTAGAGTGTGATTAGTTGACTTTTCAAAGTAATTGTCAAATGACCCGCTAGGTCATTATGGTAAAAGTGTCTCTGCACTCATTGTGTAGTGAATGTCAAGGTTGATGTTTCATATTTCTCTTGTTGTTATAGCACCTATAAAAATAAATTATGCAATAATTCTAAAAAATTATTGTAAAACATAATACAAGTACATCAGGCTAGACATTTTACAATTTCGTTTAAATAGTGGTTATTTCACCATAGCAGTATTTTTCCATTCATGTTTGCTTTTATATTTTGCTTCATTTTACCAAGATGGTAAGTTCAGTCATTGTCTCATCAGGTTGTTTAATACCAATTGGCTGGCGTCAGATTGCTAAAGATTGTGTTCGAATGAGATTCAAAGTAATAAAGTCGGTGAAGGTAGCAATAGTAAACTGATTGAAGAGAATACTGGACAGTTATTGTGGAAAAGTAGAAAATAAGCTGAGCTAGGAGTCCAAAGTTCTGAATTGCAGTCTTTTATCTCTCCTTAATTGATAGCGTGACCTTGAGCAAATTATTTAAGCTTTCTGACCCTCATTTTCTATATTTATAGGAATAAAGCCAATAAAACTTTGATTCAGTGGTCTGTAATGATCTGACCATTTCAAAAAATATGTGAAATCTACTTTTATTTTTCCTTTTCTTTTTTATTGTTGTTCAATTACAGTTGTCCCCATTTCCCTCCCATTACTCTCCTGTGCCCTCCCCACAATGGCCCCCCCCATTGTCTTTGTCCGTAAAGAGTATGGTACTGGTAGCTAGATAAGTGTCATAGAGGAAAGTCCTACCAATTTTTCTGAAATTCAGGAGTCTCCTTATAGAATTATATGGATTTGTGTAATTTCAGTTAATTCTAAAGGTGACTATAAATTTAACAAATTCTGAGTCTTCTATGTTCCTACAGAAGTAAGATAAGTTATGTAGTAATGATATGCTACATTATTTTTATTCTCTTCCTCTCCTTTTCTTCTTTTCTATTTTATTTGTTTTCATTTGGTTTTATTCATCAGAATATCCTTGATGGTTATCTTTACCTTTGTTACCTCTATTCCTCATCAGTGTTCCATAAATACTTTTGAGAACATTTTTTAAATTTTTTATTCACTACTAATGTTAGAAGATTAATTTCCTACTCTATTCCCCTGCTGGTAGCTGGGTTACCAAATAATTCCATAAATGAACACTAATTCATATCCAGGGAGAAAATGTTACCTGCAATTTCACTATAAAATTGGTGATTTTCCCTTAAGAACTTGATATGGAAGAATATCTGAAATAATGAAAAGGAAAAGAAATGCATATGTATGCATAACATTTTCTGAAAGTTTTTATGGAGAAGTCATTAAATACAGGCTTTTTTAGTGTTTCATTATTCTGTCATGCAGAGTCACATTTGTAATATTTCATTCTGTGACAGATTAAAGCTCTAAGATAAATGATTCACAACAGCACACAGCATGCCACAGGCAGACTCTTCTGTAAACACGGAGTGCTTATCATTTTTGACACTCTCCCACTGATATTTAAGAATGGTGTAATGATCTCTGATTGTTCAGCACTGCAATCCAGTGCTGATTACAATTAAATACAGATGTTTATTTTTTTTCTGTTTTGGTGACTCATGTGATTTAATTTGTCTGCTGTAGACCTAACAAAACAGAATTTTGAAATAGTTCATTTGTTTGAAAACTCAATGAATTGTATTTCAATTTAGTTACAGGATTGAGTGTTCGTTGTCCGGTTGGTATACAAACACACGGTGCCTATCACACACTATAGAAGTGTCGTTCCAGTCCCTGGGTAAAGAGAGATTTAAGGACGTTCTCTTATAGTTTATAAAAACTCTTAGCTGCTTTTGCTGAAAATGGAAAATCTAAAACAAATATGTGACTATAATATTTTCCAAATTTACTAAAGCTATCTTATCTGCAAAAATTCCAAACTAAATGTCAGAGTTCCATCTGTCCTATTGCTTCTGTTAGCAACATTTTATATACAAATTTTGAAAATATGGCATAATACATATTTTACTGTAATGGGGGTTGTCAATTCAAATTAAAATTAAAAGCACTGACTTAATGGCAGATGACATAAATGACAGCGGGATGTGGGCCTAGTCGGGATGAAATGGTGGTATCTGGTGGGCTAGCATCCATGCCTTCTTGAACACAGGTGAATTCCGGAATGTTTAAAACATAATATGATCCAAACAAAACTCAGGAGTGGATTGAATCTGACATCAACTTAATATGTTTGTGGTGTTTAGTTTAGAGGTATGGAAACTGAAGGACTTCACTTTCCTTTTCTTTATCCCATTGCTCTATTTTACCATCTCTAAATCTGTAGAAATGTCATTGTATGAATTCTAACCTCGTGGTGGGTAGAAATCTATATCATATTGCTTGTGAGTGGCAGTTTTTCACTAACTGGATCAATTATTCAAACCAAATGCATACTCAGCATTGAACTAGAATCTGAGTATGTAAGTTATGTAAACAATGGTTCCTGCTCTTTAAGAGATTATAGAAAAGGAATTAGATAATTGAAGAGTTTATTTTAAAAGAATGTGGAAAATGCTATATAGATGTTTATGAGGCTACTAAGGAAAAATGGAGAGGGAAGATCTAAGGCAGACTGATGGCAGGATTGGGAAATTGGGGTCATAGTGTCAGAAATACTTAGCTGAAGAGATGACGTATGACCTGAGTCTTTGAGGATGAACAATTGTTAGCTGCTTGAACAACACTGTAGCCAGAGAGAACAAGATAGGCAAAGGCATAGACATATGGTACATGGTGTCTAAAAGGACACAGTACACATTTTTCTCTCTGGTTGAAGAACAAAGTACTATTCAGAAACTAATATACTTGAAACTGGAGAAGCAGATTATGGAAGGCATTGTATGCCACATTTAAATCAATTCAGAAGTGCTTACTGAGTTCCTACTATGTTTCAGAGAGACATTTTCTAGGCTGGGGATGTCTGGTGCCCAATGAAACAGAATGTTTCACTGGGTTCAGTAGTAAACACTGTATCTTAAATAGTCAGGCAATCTAGGAATAATATTCACCTGGAATGCAATGGCACAGCCACTTGGTAGAATTTTGAAATATTTCCATGCTGTTGGTAGTCTTGAATGATGTCTCATTTTTCTGGCCATCTAGCCCTTCCCCTCAGCAATTAAAGGTGTAATACCTAGATAACTACCTAGCCTGGAATCAGTTCTGACTGGTCAGGGCCCATGTCATATTGATTATATATTTTGAGAGTCACCTAGTAGCTATAATTGAATACACTCAAACACGCACACCCAAAATTATGACTATAAATTCTGCTTTGGGGAGTGAAGAGTAAGGACAAGAAAATAAGGTTCTATAAGAGGAATTAACAAAAAGATCAAAATTGGTTTCAGGGAAGTTAGTGAAGATTGAAATACTCTGTAAACTGAAGGATAAAAGGTGGTTGAAATGTATCGTGTATGCTGTAGAAACTTATGAAACTATTTAAGCATGAGAATAACACATCCTGATGGGGACTTCAGATATGGCATTGGTGGCAGGAAGACAGTGGTTGCTGAGTCACAGGTAAGAGTCAATGAGGAAATGAACAGACATTAGGAGAAGGGAGGAAAAACTCGTTGTGCGTAGGGAATATTAGAAATGAACAAAACATACATAGTTAGTATTCTAGAGTAATTCATGGATCCCAAAAGAGAAAATGATAGAAGCAGGCACATGAGTGAAAAGGACCAAGTGATATCACAGAGGCAATAAGACCTGAGCCAAAGCCTGGTGTCTGCACGTGGGCCAGGTGCAGAATGCAGTCATAAGCTTTTCAGATTTGTCAATCTGATGTTGTCACACTTTAGGAGACTGGTTTACACAGATTACCACTAACCAAACCCAGAAGATACTGATGTATAAATCACACTGCCAATTAGCTAGTTTATGGTGAGAGAATATCCAGCAAGCTTATTCATCCTGGCTATTTGCTTAAAACCCTCTGTATTGATGAATAAGTCCACTCCATGACAAAAAATATATATTATTTATCAAATTATAGATGAGAAGTTTATTGACTGTTAAGGACATCAGAAGGAGATTGATTTACTTATGGAAAATTTATCTCAGTAACTATAGCTGGAAGAAGCATTCTAACCTACCTAGAGGAAGGAACTTGTTTCATTAGAATTCACTACACCAAACTTTCCGAAAGTATCAGGAGGGAACATTAGCACATGAGTTAGAGGGGCAGGGGCAGAAACCCTAAAAAAATGTCTGTAAACACTGAGTTAAAAAAGTATGAAAGGCTTTTTGGTTTATTACCTCTTAGTCTTCTCAGAACATTTAATATGCCGATGTACATATTTATCTCTGCGTGTGTTTCAAATATATATACATTTCTATATATTTGGTTGGCACTCTTTTTTAGAATTTATAGCCCAATAACAATATCTCACTAATGTGTAAGTTCTTTGTGGTCAGAAATTCTATTTTATGATAAAATCCTAAGAGCATGATAATCCTTCAGACAGTTTATAACAGTCCGATTTATATTTTAAGAATGTGACTGATTGGATTAATAAATGAATTGAGTAACCTTTTCTCCTGGGTTGGAATGGCACATTCTTATGTTTTTTTTCTAGGCTCTAATCTATCATATTTAGTAAACAAAAGATTAGTATATTCATGTATCCATCAACCATATGCTTGCTTCATTGCTAACTCCTTTTTAGTATTCATAAAATCAGGCTACACATAATTTCTTAAGGAAATGCTTATAATTGATTTTGTTTTTAGAAGACCATTCACATCATGTTTTGATGCTGCTTCTAACTTATTTTTCCGCCCTACCTTGGCTACCAATTAAAAATTTAAAGGTGTTATAAGTAAGCATGGTACACAAAATCTCTAATTTTTTAATTATAGAAATAACATTTGTTAAGTTGAAAGTGAATCTTTATGCTGACAAAACTCTTGTTTTTATTGGCAGTATCATTATCTGTCTTTGGATTGTTTGGAAACAGTGACCCTGCATATTTTTATTGGGAATTTCTATTCTAAATGAAATTCTAAAAAATGGTGTGATGCTAATTAGAATTCTGCAGCATGTTCTGTGACCCATATTTCCTGCTGAAATATTTTAATTAATCTATGGAGAAATATTCTGTGATGCTCCTAAAATATATGAAATGATACAATTCTCATGTCACAAATTAAAGTGTTCAAGAAATGTAAATTCCAATCTTATCCAGTTTGATCTACATTCTGCAAGTTTAGAAAATGCCAGGCCAGAGTAAATATGGGGGTTTGTGAGCAGGGCACGGGTAAGGAGGAACTCTGGGAGGTCTCCATGTAGCATTTAGTCCTTCAGTGCTCGCTGAGGCATCTTCATTTCTGTGGGATTTAAGTGCCAGTACAGCATTTGCTGCTCCACCCTCCTCACTGCGACTGCAAGGTGCCTCCTTCACCTGATTTCTCCCAGATACAGCTGAATGTCTGCAGGTGTAGGACTAAGCCAAAGACTGATGCTCACCTGAATTTCTTCCAAAAACCTAGGCTCCAGTAGCTACTTATCCTACTCAAAGGTGCCTCCCAGAGTTTGGCCTGGAGAGGACCCTGTGCAAACACACACTTAAGAGACTGCCACCAGCGACCAGTTTGCATGCTCGTTTGCAGACTCCCCTCACTCCCTTCCGTGTGGGGAAGCTTCTACTGAGGACGACGGTGGTAGAGTGAGGCAGAGGAATTATTCCATCTGACTAGCCAGATATATTTCCAATTTTTTTTTAATTTTGATGTCCAGACTTTATCAGAAGCTCAAAAATGTGAAGTTGACCTTTATTTCTATTCTGTCCTGTCAATCTTCCCCTAAGGTGTGGTAGGAGTAGAATTAGAGTTCTATGTAGAGAGAAGGGTGTAAGGTGCAAGGTTCTGTGGATGCAGGGAGGGAACATTAATAAGATCAAAAATCATAATATATTTTCTTGCATTAACATAAAGCAATTTTATAAAAGAGATTCATGTATGATGCTTAGTTTTATAATTTTCAGGAACATACCTGTTGTATTTATAATTGACTAATAGATTAATATTTATATTATTTAATATGCTTTTTCACATCATGAGCTTACTTTCATATATAATGAGGGTTTGTGTCTAGCCATATCTACTTAAATCAGGGGTCCCCCACCCCCCGGGCCGCAGACAGGTGCCATCCATGGCCTGTTAGGAATGGGGCTGCACAGCTGGAGGTGACCAGCGGGTGAGATAGCGGAGTTTCACTCCCATTCTCACCTGAGGTCCACCTCCTGTCCTCCCTTCCACTACCCCCTCCACCTGTCGAAAAATTGTCTTCCACAAAACTGGACCCAGGTGCCAAAAAGGTTGGGGACCATTGATTTAACCTAAGCCATAGTCTCTTCTGTGAGAGGACAAACATATAGGTCTGTCCAAAGTACCCAGCCATGCGATATGAAAACATAGAGACAGTTATTGAAGAAGACATAAGAAACAAGGTGCACAGGACAATGATGCCTCAGTCCCATTCAAAGTAGGCACCTTGGGGCCTCACACAGTTCTCCCAGAGTCTTCCATTGTTCAAAACACTGCAAAATCCTTTCTAGTAATCACCAACAGCTGCCCTATAGTATTTTTCTGGACTCTCATTGACAGTTTGAAATCTCTTCCCTTTCAAAGGTGATTGTAGTTTTGAGAAAAACAGGAAGTCTTAGGATGCCAAATCTAGGCTGTAGGGGGCGCTGAGTCACTTGGGTGATTTGATGTTTCACCAGAAAACTTCATGAGACATGATACACGAGTGTTGTGATGAAGCTGCCAATCGCCAATTACCTATAGCTGTGGCCGTTTTTGTCATATTGCATCTCTCAACCAACAAAGAACATTGAGGCAGTACTCCTTATTAATTGCTTGGCCTGGAGGGGCGTACTCATGATGAACAACATGTTCCCAATAAAAAAATACAGTTAACATGGTCTTGATCTTGCTGCAGCTTTGCTGTGCCTTCTTCAGGCCTGGAGATCCAATCGACTTCTGTTGGGATGGCTGGGCCTTCATTTCCAGATCATAGCCATTGACCACCATTCATCTCTGGTTATGACCTTCTAGAGGAAATATGGTCCATTAGTAGTGGTGTGAATCAAGTCTTTAGCAACTGCAGCACGATGTTCCTTCTGCTCTGGTAGCAGAAGCTGTGAAATGAATTTTGCCACAATTTGTTTCATGCCAAGATCCTGCATCAAAATCTCAGACACAGTAGCTTTGGAATCCCCAGATCAGCTTCTAATTCTCACCCTGTCAGTCACTGATTTTTGTTGGTTGCAGCCCGTACATGTTCAACATTCTCAGGTGTTCTGCTCATAGCAGGCCTTTCAGAACATGGATCATTTTCAACAGATTCTCAACCATCTTTGAAGTGTTCCTGCCACATTTTTATTTTTGCTGCACTCATTGCATCTTCCCCCAAAGCCTTCTAAATCATCTGAATAGTTATTGTGGAGGAATGTTCAAGCTTCACGAAAAATCTGATGCAGATCTGTTGCTATACTCACTCAGTCATTTGAATGCAACAGCCACACAGTACTCACTCAATGGCGCCTATCACTGCCACTGACTAGTACAATGAAGTTGTCATTGTTCATGCATGCACATTCCGGGCTACTCTCCTTAGCTGCGAGGTTACACTGATGTTTCACAAACCATTCTCACTATATTAACAATGGCTGAGCTTTTTCTGGGTAGACCTCATTTAGCTAATATGAGTTGGGTTCCAGTCTTGTTTGCTCTCTCTCTTTTTTTCATCATTGATTTGAGAGAGATTGAGAGAGAGAGAGAGAGAGATCAGTTTGTTTTTCCACTTAGGCATTCTTGACTGATTCTTATATGTATGTGCCCTGACTGGAGATTAAATCTGCAACCTTGGCATATCGGCATGATGCTTTAATGAACTGAGCTACCTGGCCAGGGCCACACTCTGTCTTACCACTCTTGTGACCTCAGGCATATCATTTATCTTTTTTGACATGATCTCATATAAAATAGGGATAATTTTTCCTGCCCCACCCTAATCCGTATGATTTTTTCTGAGTGTGAAACAGTAAATATGTGTGTGTGTGCATGTAAATTTTAGGGCTTAGGTAAAAGTTAATTATAATCTTTTCAATGTAGTGTTTTCTCATTCATTTAGACACATAATTTTTAGAACCATATCTTAAATATTTTTTGAGTACTGAACAAGTGTTTGGTTCTATTTCCTTCAGATAATAGACTCTTCTCTACCCCAGGAAGTACATGCATCTTTCATTAACAGTTTTTCATGGAACCATTTATCTCTACACATTGCTTACTGCACTTGAGAATAAATTTTGACCATACTAGAATCCTTTATTTAATGAAATCTGAGCTCTTCAAGCTGCTGATCACAAAGTTTCATCTATCTGGTTATTGCCCTCCAAAACAATTTGCTCAATTTGTCTAAAATCTATCAAGTTATTCCCCTTTATTTTGCTCATTTCTGTTGTAATTATTTTATGGATGTCCTGCTTGAAAAATTAGCCCACACTTATAGTTCTTACCTAATTATAAAACATATCATCAGTCATTTTATTCTAGCTCTCTTATCACTTGTTTTTCTTCATAACATTTAAAACAGAATCATCCTCTACTTTTTTTCTGCTTTAAAATTTTGTGTTTATATTTACTTAGGAAAAATACAATATCTGGGATTTTCTTCCACATAGTCCCAGGGGCTGGAGTGATTTATATAGGTGAAAGTAGGTTGTTTTCAAGTGTATAATTAATTTTTTTCTACATGAAAATATTTTAAAAATCAACTAATCTTTCACTGTATTCTTTTTACAAATGGGATAAAAATAAAAATCTATACCTCTAAATATTTTAATCTTCAACTTACATCACCAAGGGTTGATTGAGGAGTTGCTTGGGATAGTTATCCTAATGAAGCAGCATACTGTGTGATGTTTTATAAATTATTCATTTTCTTATGCCTTAGACCTCCATACATTTAAATAGTTATATCTTCTTAAAGACTGAAAGACCAGCAACTAGCCCGTGGTCCATTTCTTCACAAGCTATGCGAAGCTGGATAAATCGTTCAGTATTCCTTTGTCTCAGTTTCCTCATCTATAAGGACATTATACAATATTTCTAGATATATATTCACTGTAAATTTCTTTACATTTTGATTTTGTCTTGGCCTGTTTATTATGCTCTCTTCCTCTCACTTCTCTAGCAGTGAATAGAGATTCATTTCCATCCCAGTTCTGCCGTGTACTTGTTGGCCATTTTCATCAAGTTGCTATATTCACTTTCTTAATCTGAGGAAATAACTGTTCCAGCCTAATGGCTTTCTAGTGAGAATCAAGAATCTAATGAGAAGTCATTTATTTAGAGCATTTATCATACATGTCATGTAGGAAATCAGTTGATATTAACCGTTTGCAATATCCCCTCTCTGAGGCCATTATTTTTTTGTAAACTGGATTTAATATTTTTTCAATTCACTATATTTCATAGTTCATGATTCAGAAGATGGGATGTAGAATTCTACAAAATATGTCAGAAAGTAATTTTGTACAATTTATGTTGTAGTGATAAAAGCAAATTTGTCAATGAAAATATACTTAAAATGTACAAAATAATTTATTTTTAGATCTGTGTTGCACATACCTGAACAGTGTAAGTTATCTGTTTACACAGATGTCATGGTAAGTACAGGTATACATCTTGTTTTAAGTGGGTGCTTATCCCTGTTCACTCATGGGAACTGAATTGTTAATTTGTGTGGTGATATTCCCACAGCAGCCATGCCCTGGCATACACAGAATTATGTTAGATATGCATAGGTTTAGTTGTTTGAGCTCTCAAGCTGGTAATTAAAGAAAAAAAAACACATGATTGAAACAAGCAACATGTGTGCAATATAATTACCAAATAATGTATTGCTCTATGGAAAATGCTAAACATAGCCTCTTTAAAGGTGTCACTGAAAATGTCTTAAAACCTTAATAAAAACTTACCTTTCTACCAAGTATTTACATCTCTGACCAAAGAAAGTTATAAGTATTAAATTGTGTACTGATTTTTAAGTTCAAGAACTTTCAAAGAAAATTTATTTTTAAAATATTTTTTATATTTTCAATTCCAGTTGATATACAATATTTCATTAGTTTCAAGCATGCAACCCAGGATTGATACATTTATATAACTGTCAAAGTAATTACGCTGATTAATCTAGTGCCCATCTAACACATACATACATTGTTATTACAGTATTATTGACATGTCCTTATGCTGTACTTTATATCTCCTAACTATTCTATAACTACCAATTTGTGCTTCTTAATCCCTTCAACTTTTTCAGCCATGTTCCCAATGCCCCTTCCCTCTGGCAACCATCAAAATGTTCTCTGTATCTATGAGTCTGCTTCTGTTCTGCTTGGTTGGTTGTTTTTCAGTTTCCACATATGAATGAAGTCATATGACATTTGTCTTTCTCTGTCTAACTTTTTCCACTTAGCATAATACCCTCTAAGTCCATCCGTGTTATTGCAGATGGCAAGATCCCCTTCCTTTTTATGGCTGAGTCATGTTCCATTGTATATATACACCACTTCTTCTTTAGGCATTTATCCATTGATAGACACTTAGGTTGCTTCCATACCTTGGCAATTGCAAATAATGTTGCAATGAACTTGTGGAAGCGCATGTATTTTTTGATTTAGTGTTTTGGGTTCTTCCAGTAATTACCCTAAAGTAGAATTGCTATTCATTTGGTTTTTTTAAGTCTTGTTATAACTTTTGTTTTAGTCTATTTTGTTTGGTATAAGTATTACCACTGACTTTTTTTTTAATATGTTTCCATTTTCATGAAATATCTTCTACATTCTTTTTTTAAAAATTTTATTTATTTATTTTTAGAGGGAGGGGAAAGGAGGGAGAAAGAGAGGGAGAAAAACAATAATATGTGGTTGCCTGTCACATGGCCCCCACTGGGGTCCTGGCCCTCAACCCAGGCATGTGCTTTAACCAGGAATCAAATCAGCAACCCTTTGATTTGCAGCCCATGCTCAATCCACTGAGCCACACCAGCCAGGGCTCTTTTTCATTCTTTTACTTGAAGGCTGTGCATGTCTTTTGATCTGAAGTGGGTCTCTTGTAGACAGCACATATAAGGGTTGTGTTTTCTTACCCATTTAGCCACTTTATGTTTTATAGTTGAAGCATTTAATCCACTTGTATTTAAAGTAATTGTTTCTAAAAATGTATAGGGTGGGGCAAAATAGGTTTATAGTTGTTTGTATGGAAAATAATACAAAAATTAATAAATAATAATACAGGAATAAACTCTGTGCTTAATGGAGGGACAACTGTAAACCTACTTTTGCCCCATTCTCTACTTACTGACAGTTTATTATTCATATTTTTGATCTTTTTGTTTTCTCCTTCTTCTTAAAGAAGGCACTTTAACATTTCTTGTAGTACTGGTTTTGTGGTGATGAACTCTTTTAGCTTTTTCTTATCTGGGAAGTTTTTTATTCTTCAATTCTAAATGGTAGCTTTGCTGGGTGGAGTAATGTTAGTTGTAAATTCTTGCCTTTTCTCACTTTGAATATTTCATGGCAATCTTTTTTGACCTGCAAAGTTTTTGTTGACAAATCAGCTGACAGTCTTATGGGAGCTCCCTGGTAGATCACAAACTGCTTTTCTCAGTGCTTTTAAGATTCTCTCTTTGCCTTTAACCTCTGGTGTATTAATTATGGCGTGTCTTGGTGCGGGACACTCTGTGCTTCCTGGATTTGTACATCAATTTCCTTCAGCAGGTTAGGGAAGTTTTTCATCAATATTTTTTCAGCTAGGTTTTTAATTCCTCTCGCTTCCTTTTCCTTTCCAGCACCTCCTTGATGCTAATGTCATTATGATTGATCTTGTGCACAAGGTCATTTAAACTGTCCTCATTTTTTTCTTTTTGCTGTTCTGATTCAGTTTTCTGATATCTTATCTTACAAATCACTTATTTGATCCTGTACTTCATCTAATCTACTATTCATTTCCTCTAACATTTTTTTTATTTCTGTTTTTGTATTCTTCCTATCTGACTGATTCTTTATATGTTTTCTATCATATTTTTTGTTTTCTATCTCTTTGTTTAAGTTCTCACTGAGTCCTAAGTTCATTGAGCATCTTATAAACAGTGTTTTGAACTTTGCCTATGGTAGATGGCTTGATTTCATTTTGTTCATATTTTTTTCCTGGAATTTCATCCTCTTCTTTCATTTGGCACATATTTATTAGACTTATTCTGGCTGCCTCCCTGTGTTTGTTTCTATATATTAGGTAGAGCTGCTACATCTCCCAGTCTTACAGTGGCCTTGCAGTGGCCTTACAGTGATGGGTATCCTGTGGAGCCCATTGGCACTGCCTCCCTGGTTACCCAAGCCTGAGAAAGCCTGTGTGTGTAAAGAGGAATACCTTCGACTGCAGCAGCCCTCTGTCCCACTTAGCCATTATTCCTGCTGATTTTCATAAATAATGAAGATTTATCTTCCCAGTCCTGGACCCCTGGACTGGTATACCTAGTGTGAGGTCAGAAACCCTTGTTCCTCAGGGACAACCTTTGCAGTTGAGATCCCTCCCTATTTTTAACAACCACACATGGATGTGGGAGCAGCCATTCTCCCTCACCACCCCTCCTATCAGTCTCAATGTGGCTTCTTCTATGTACCTTAGTTATAGGACTTCTGTTCAGTTAGATTCCAGGTAGTTCTGAATATGACAGTTTTTCTGTAGGTTAGTTATAATTCTTATATGGTCATGGGAAGATGTGATTATTACATTCACCTACTTCATCCCTTGACCAGAGCCCCTTACAGAAAATGTAATCACGAAAATTTTACTGGCTTAGAAAACATGGTTTAATTTTTTCTACTTTTGATTTTTAAAACCATATGAATACCTTTTTAGAAACAATATAGTGTTTCTAAAAAGGTATTTAGAAACAATAAACTTAAAAATATCTTTAATGTCAGCTTTTTTAATCTTCAATTAAAGATCCTCAGGTTTTTGGGAGACTAACAATGTGTTGATAAGGCGTACATATTTTAAATTTCCCTCCCCACAACGTATTAAAAACTGGAATCCAGCACTGAAGAATAAAGTATGTTTTAGAACCCCCAGATATGGATTCATTTTATAGCTATTTAGATTCTTTTTTATCCAAAGTTAATTTTGTAGTTTGCTAAGATTTAAATAGTAAAACATGGGGGAGTCTGGAATAGGCTATATAACCTCACTTTCCTCTTAGCTGAGAATCTTACAGACTTTATGGCAGTGTGGTCTGGCAGATTGTATATAAACAGATCATAAATCACAGCTGGGGAGGATTTCAGTCACTGGTTCAGTAGTGAAAATCCAAGCCAAATGAGCAGATGCTGTGGGGAAAATTAGTATGTAACCAAGATAATAAATTATCCCAAAATTTGTTAAAAAATAATTCTAAATAATGAATATTTTTTACATACAATAAAATGGAAACATCATTAAAGTCTAAAGTTAAAATTCTAGCCTTTAAAAGATTATTTGTACTTACATATAGTTGTTAATTTGGTTCACCAAGAATATTAAAAGGCCATATAATTAATCAAACAAAGTCAAAAATGAAGGCACAATTAAGAAAAGAGTAATTTCATTTTTAAATCATATTGATTGGTTTCTTGAAAACCTTCAAGAATAATGCCTATACAATTTTTTAAAGATGCATCTTTGGGCTTATTTTAAATATTTTATACTAATTGTAAAAAAAAAAAAAATAGGAGACCCAAAGAGTGTTTTAAACCATCCATGATGCCACTATCCAGATATAATTTATTGTAAACATTGAAGCTTTTTTCCAAGTATTTTATGTTTAGTTTTAATGAAAGAGTACATATAGAATATATGTCATTTTCTATCCATTTTTAGCCAGCTGTATTTTAAACATTTTATCATACTACATCATCATTTTAATGGTTGCATAATATTTATTTCATCATATATTAGTACCTAAGTGTGTTTAACCACTTCCACAAGGCTGGACATCTGGATTGTCCCTCCTCCATACCTTTTTTCCTTTATAAATATCACTGTGACAACAAGCTTTAGTATAAGTCTTTGGCTGCATCTGATGAATACCTAGACTAGATTCCCAAAAAGAAATTCCTAAATCAGATGGCATGAACTTCTTTGAAATGCCTGATGATACATATTTTTAAATTGTTTTCCAGAAAGGTTTAGCGAGTTTAGAGTCCCACCAAAAAGTATGAGAATTGCCTACATTATTGTACTCAATTGCTTTTTGAATTTAGTTAGAAGCTATAGATCAATCAGCAGCAAATTCAAAAACACTTCTTACTATTAAAATGTCCAGAAAAAGAGACATTCAGTAGGAGCCTCATGAGATGCTCATACCCAGATATACTCAACAAACTCAGTCCTCAGCTTTGCCAAACGAAGTCTTGAACAGGTCTTCAGGGACTCCAGCTCCTCAGCCACACTTACAAATACTCATTTGTAAATGAGATGACATTTTGTTAGTTTGCACGGAGCAATATCTATGCCACATAGCCCTGAATATTACTTTTAGCAAATCAATACATTTTCTCTTTGACTGTAAAGTCCTCTAAACTGAAATCTGAAGATTATGTTTTAGAGTACAGAATCATTTTATAAAATAATTCAGTGATAATAATGTTTAGTTTTCCAACTATTGGTGAGCTAAAACATGATCTTTGCTATAGATTATACCCTCACAGGGCATGACTTTTATTCTCTTCTCTGCAAACTGGGCATCACCTTTCACTTACGATATCTTAGTTCAGGCATCAAGCATCTGTCCATTTGTAAGACTACAGTCTACCAATTTTTACTAGGCTGGTATTTTGAAATGGTTGTGCTTTCATGAGCAACATTTCAAAAACAGCTTTTCACTAGGTGTTTACAGTCATTTCAGTTTCTGCAGGTTGGTTTTTATTTTCTTACCTTTCCACTCCAGAAGTGAAATTTTTAAAGCTTCCTTGTTTTGTTGGTTCAAACTATTTGTGATATACACCATTCTGTATACTAATTACAGTGTAATAAAATGCGATTTGTCGTACATTTACATTTTTAGAGATCATATTAACCTTTGATAGTGTGGTTCTTAAATCCACAAAGTCTAATTTTTAAATCTGGTTTCCAATCTTAATAAAATTATTACATTGGACACGTTTCTTTACCTCTCTAGGCCTCAGATGCCTCATTTGTAAAATGAAGAAAATAATTTCATAGTACTATTAGTAGGATTTCCCATATAAAGTAATTATGTACAAGTGCCCAGAATATAGAAACTGCTCAGTAAACATTAACAAGTACTACTTTCTTATCTCATAATAGAAATAACCAAGTCTATCTTTTCCCACATGTTTGACTAAAACGTCTTCAACAATTTAAAAGGATTTCATGTGCTTTTATGAACAAATGATATGTAACAGAAGCATTATAAAACATGTCATTTCAGTCTCTCTGCAGTATGGGATTTCTCATGCACATACCTAACTAACTCTTATTTTGTCTTGAAGATTTTTGTTTTTATTTAATTTAGAAATAATTTAGAATTTAAAGATATATATGTGTATATCTTTAATACATCTATATAATAAATTGAGAAAATGTATACATATATTTTTTTTTATTCTTAGCCAGGTATAAGTATATTACTAACTGATAAATCTGTAGAGCATCCTAGTTACAACTTTAGAGTGAAACAAAAGTGTCTTTCAAGCTTATTATTTAATCTCCTTTTAGGAATGTGATAAAATATGAAACAGAAGTGTGGATATTGAACAGAAAATAGCAAAATGTCATTACTTGAAAATGATACCACTGCACATTAGAAAACTCAAAGAAATTGAATGAAACTATTAAAAGATAATAAAACTGACTGAGGAAATGGTAAATATGCATTGACTTTCCTCTCTAACAGTAATAACCAGGAAGAAATATAGTTAAAACAGATCAGATCAGTACTCACATGATTTCAAAAGAAGGTTTTCAGTAAAAGATACCCAAAATCTCTGAGCCATTAACACTTTCTTTAAAACTAAATTTTCAGACTCAGGAGCTTATGAATTAATTACAGCATGTAAAATGATTGCTTCTTTGTTTTTCATTTTAACAAATGCTGAAATCTTGAGGCATTAAATATAGATAAGTATAGATAAATATAAGTATAGATAAAAAGATAAATATATCATAAATATAACTGATAGAAAGTGGTAAGCACCCTATGAAAGGTACCATATCATATGCACGGTAGCAGGAAACGTGAGTGATGTTGGCCTGGGATTTGAATAATACATAACATCATGTTCAGTTGAGCCTTTGAGGATAATGCACAGGTTTTTTTGTTTTTTGGTTTTTTTAACTTGTTTTAAATACAAGATTTTTTCCCATTTGATAAGGATGGTGAGATATCTGGAAGCCATATTATATGTAAGGCATAATTAAAGGACAAGGATCATTCCAAGGAAGGCTCACTGGCAAGGAAACTTCATAGGAAATAATGTGAATGAATGGGAAGCAAATGCATGGAAGCAGATTCTAGCACATGATAAAAAAGGATGGTCTAGAAAGTAGGTTTTTCTAACAAGAAACAGTTTCCCTGCCACACCGTGAGTTCTCTCTGTCACTGAAAATGTTTAAATAGAGATTGCAGATGAGTACCTCTGAGAGTCGTGAGTCAGGATGTTGACCTGATGCCTCCTGTGGTCCACTGGAGTGCCATTGTTCTTTCTCAAAACTGTGAAGTCGAAGAGGATACTGTGAAGGGGTTTAGATAAGTGTTTTGTTTTTTGTGTGTGCTCCAAAGCACTATCATTTTA
Source organism: Desmodus rotundus (assembly GCF_022682495.2). Taxonomy (NCBI): domain Eukaryota; kingdom Metazoa; phylum Chordata; class Mammalia; order Chiroptera; family Phyllostomidae; genus Desmodus; species Desmodus rotundus. The sequence continues at coordinate 18,860,839 of NC_071394.1, forward strand.
ACTATTTGCTAGATTATCTATTTGTATAGAACACTTTCAAAGAATGACTTTTTATCATCTTTATTTTAGCATATATATATATATATATATATATATATATGCTAAATATATGTATACTTTGAGCTATTTGCAGGATAAGATTGTTATGAGTTAGTGTCCAAAAATACAAGTCTTATATTTGGCTTGTATTATGTTAAAATATCTTATCTCAGTAAATGTTAAAACTATTCCTGGTATGAAATAACTGAAATGAAAGGAGACAGTATCAATTCACATTCAAGTATTCTTAGTCATGTTTTGCTTAAAGTACTTGGAATCTCCTATCTGCCTCTATTAATATATAATTCTAAAATATCAGCCTGTATGCATATTATCAACTTTTATCCTGTATATTACTTTATATTGTGCTTTTCTGATTTTTTTTGTTTTTAAGAAAAACGATTATTTTTAGATTATAGACACAAATTAAACTGTTAAGCCTCCTCAGTTGTGGTGTTTTTAAAATAGAAATATTAGCCATTCTTATTTCCTTTCAAAAGTCACTAAAGTCCCAAGACAAACAGGTCAATCTTTCAAAACAAATTTCTGATGGTTGAGCCTAAGTAATATAATATATAAATGATCACTGATTTAATAAACAATATACATGATCGGAATTCCCAGAGGACACTGATTTCAGACATCACCTGGTCCAGCCAATGAAGCCATGGTGCCCGGTTCCTGACTCTTCTCTTTCTGCACGCAGCTTCTCAGTGGCAACTTCATCAGCACTCTCCCTTCTGAGCTTCCTGTCGCTGGCCCCAGCCTCACTCCCCACACCACAGCCCAGCACTCTGGCGATTCTAAACCTCGTGATTTTATACCACATGGTTGGAAGAGTAAGAGTCTCTTTGATTTTTTTTAAACAAAAAAAAAAGGAAAGGGAAATTAGTCTTTTTCTTGCAAGAATCACTTCAAAATAATTCCTGGTATTTCAAAGGCTCTGATTGGGTTACTTTTCAATCCCTCAACTGTCCAATGAGGCGTTGAATGGGAAATATTGATTCATGAATACCAGTTAAGAGTATTCCTGGATGGGGTGTAGAATCAGCCCCAACCAAATTACACAGGTTGAGCATGAGGTTTGTAATGCAAGGGGGAAAAACTCAAGGTACACTTTAAGAAAAATAAATGTGACTTGATTTTTCCACAGGGCAAATCCACCCCACATGCAGATCCACGATCCCAAAGATCCCACCCAGTTCCTAACAAAGAACACCTGGAATATCTTAACTACCCCAAGTTTCTAATTTTAAAATGCTTCAAACACTTCGAAATTAGCACCATATGAAGTCAATTAAAGTTTGATAATTATAACTTTCATAATTACTTCCTGACTGATGGAATTACATTTTTCAAGTTACATGAATTATTTCTACCTTTTCTAAGTTCTCAAAAGTAAATTGGTTGAATTTTCAAGAATGGAAGTTAAAAATACTGTAAATAATAAATAGTTTTTTAAATACAAGGGGGAAAATTTTTACATATATAACAAACATTAACACTATTTCTGTTGAAAAAGAATTTTAAAAAAATATTTGCTAACTAACCACAGAAACAAACTATAGAAATCAACAAATCTGCAAGGGCTTTTCATTCAGAAGCGTTGATGCCCTAAGTAGAAAACAGATGTGACTGACTCCATTGCAGGGTGTCATAAATAGGGCACGAGAGTCACCTGTGTTCTTACATACACATTTTAAAATGCGCTCTGCACTTAAGTAAAACAATTTGTTACTGAGCGTGAGCACCAACAGGAGAAAAAGTGTAGCCGGGGCACACAGGACAGCCTAATGAGGTAAGAGCATACGTTGTGGCTTTAGACTCCTAGTTGATTGTTAAATGCTGGGCACAAGACTTCTTAGCTACATGCACTCGGGAAAGTTCAATGATGTCTCCGAGTCTCAGCTGGCTCAAGAGTAAAATATAGAAAAACATTAAATTTTATGTTTTATAAAATCTCTTTGGAAGGAAAAGTGTTTACCTTTTCCTAGAACTATTTAAGAAATAAGTTTTGCTGTGGTAGTGGTACTAAGAACATGTAATGTGAAATCTACATTCTTTACCAAATCTTCAGTGCTCAATACAGTATTCTTAGATATAGGCCCAGTGTCATTCATCAGATCTCTGGAAATTATTCACCTTGCATAACTGAAACTTTATACCCACTTAACCACAGTTCCTCATTTTCCCTCCCCCTAGCCCCAGGCAACCGCCATTCTACTCTTTGCTTCTATGATTCTATTTTATACCTCATGTAAGTAGAATCATGCAGTGTTTATCCCTAATAGCTTTTACTATATACCTTCTGTTACAAAAAAAAAAAATCTAGCCAATGCTGAAATCAAACTAGTTACTTTTGATGATCAAAAGCTTTGATTCTTTAAGTGCAGTTTGTGGACTCCATTACATGAAGGAAGGGATGGCAATAAGTACTATCTTATAAAATTTACACTTAGCTTTGAAACATGGTTTCATAAAAAATAGTATCATCATAAGGCCAGCTGGGCTGTACCACATATATCTCATCACTGACAAATTACTGTGCGTATTCCTCCAGAATGTTTTCCCCCTTCTTTTTTTAGCAATATTAGTGTTGGACGATTTTCTTTCTTAGAGCTAGTCTTAATATTATATGCTTCTGCTTTATTTCAATCATACTTCGTTAGGTATAACTTACATGTAATAAAATACAGTGATCTTAAGTATACACCTCAATGAGTTTTGACAGGTCTATACACTTTTATAACCATCAGTCAGATCAGTATAAAGAACATTTTCATTACCTGAGAAAGTTCCCTTGTGCCTCTTGCTGTCAATTACCTTAACTCTTTCCTCCCTCCCAGAGGAAGCGCTGATTTGTATCACTATAGATTAGTTTGGTCTTTTCTTCAGTGACAAATTCTGAAGTAATCTTTCAGCTCTACTACATTGTAATGCACTATGACTGTGAGAAATGCTGTCTCTGTCCTCCTTTTCTACAAAATGGGCATGAGTATTGCATCTACTTCATAGATCTCTTAGAAAGATTAAATGAATTAACATATGTAAAGAACTTAAGACGGAGTCTGGCACATAGTAAGTATTCAATGGCAGTATTAATACTATTTATTACTAATAACAAATTTAAGTAACAAATATTATTGCAACTAGTGTTATTAAGGGCCACACATTTTGCTAACCTTTGAGACAAGATTGGTTATCAAAACAGATATTATCTGTCCTTAGTAAGCATATTTTCATTGAAGTTAAAATAGCTGACTCTAATATCAAGATAGACATAACAAGAGCATTCCCCCTTCTCATCTTAGCTTTTTTCTTATTCTGAAAAAAGCTTAGCTTTCTTATTTTGGGTCATCTGAAAACAAATGAGCCAAAAAACAAAACAAAAAGGAAGAAACCTATGTGCTTATCTTATTTGATTAAGAAATAATACAAGCAGCTCTGCATGTAGATATCAATATTTTACTATTTTCCCATGGAAATTTTCACTATTGTTAAGATGTATTTGCCTGATTATATCTTAGAAATTTGATTTTGTTGAACTGTGCTCTTTTATTCACAAAAAAAATTATATTTCTAGGATTTTTACTGGTATTGTTCATTCCTTCTCTTCATATTTTCACTTTACCAAATTGCATTGAATAAACATGAAGTAAGTTATTTCAAAATAATCACTCTCCCCTGCCTGTCTAGTTATTGTCATGAGTAAGGGGCAGACCTGTTCACTTTCTGTTTCCCGCGTGTCAGGTCAGCTCCTGGCATGTACCGAGAGAAGAAAAGCATTTACACAGCATCACTGTCCTGAACACTTTAATACGTTTTTAAATTAAATTCATACCTATATGTCTGGCACCAGTTAAGCACTCAATAAATAAGATTAGAAGGTAGGCAAAAAATATAGGAAAAAGAGGGTTATATTATTAGGATAGAGACCAAGACAATGCATCAGAAAGAACCCCAAATACAGTAGTTTGAACAAAATAGAAATATGTTTATCTTGTCTGACAGGCACATGGTAGGCAGGGCCCGCAGGGCTGTCCTGGTCTAACCTCACTTAGGCCAGGCTTTGGACTTGTCTACACGCTTGAATCTGACTCATCTGCCTCACAGTTACGTTCCTATTTGTGGGAAAAGTGAAATGGATGAAATGGAGGCGAGTCATTTCCTTTTAAGGATGAGACACAGGAGTTGTAGCCACTACTTCTGCTCCTAGTCTGTGGGTGAGCGTTTAGTCAGGAAACTGCAATAGGCCTCAGGGAACCCGGGGAATGGACTCTCTAGCTGGATGGCTGTAAGCCCTACTATAAACTGGAAGGACAAGGAGATTGGATACTGAGGAACACTGAGTTGTCTCAGCTATGGGGAGAAGGGGAAAGACATAAAAATGAAGGGCAAAAAAATCATCTTTCTGAGATATATCAAATCATGTGATTTTTAGATGGAGATACTGAGCCTCAGAGAGTTAAGTGTTTCCCTGTGGCCCTACACTTACTGCCAGAGATGAGGTGCAAATTCAGGTGCCGCAATGCTGAAAATAATATCTATGATATCCCCAAGCTCTGTGCTCTTCCTACTACATCTTGTGCCTCCAAAACTGTTGCATGAATGTATAGATAAATACTGTTTATCTAAAATGCTTCTACAGATTATATGCATTCATGCTATTATTAATGAGATCATTGTTCCAGTCTCCAAAATGGGACAATTATTTTAATATTGTATTTTTGCATCATATTTTACAAAATGTTTATAGATACAAAATCTCTTATTTTATCATTACATTACCTGTGAAGCATGCAAAGTATGATTATTATAATTTCATATATGAGAAAACGTAGCAATGTTTAATGTCTTATCATTTCAGCCAGAGTACAAGACAATGAATAACAGCCAGGACTAGAATCTATTCCTTTATAGCCCCCCTCATAAGCTAGTGCCTACTTTGGAGAAGGTTCAGAAAATTCATTTAAAAACTCATTGGAAATATGGTATAAGGGCATAACATCCTGAGTTAAGGAGTTGCTATTGGGTTGTAACTTTTTACAAATGTATCTAACCAAATCCTATCTTTTTATTAGTCTGTGCTGGGGGGCACTAGCTGTATCAAGATGAATAAGATGTAATCCATGACTCCTTGGTCACTTCAACACTGCCTAGAGAAAATTAGGGATTCCCTTTAATTTAGCAGTTTATTTATAAAAGAAAAATATTTAAAAGGTAGTGAATTTTTTCCTTTACTTTTTTTTTAAATTAACAATTACTCTGCTATACTCTGTTGCTTCAGATTTCAAATAGAAAATGCAAGAGCAGAAGTAGGGAAAAGTATTTCAAAGCAGTGCTGAAATTAATACTGATGACATAATTCTGAACATTCGGGACAGTATGTAATACCAATGATGTTAATTTAGTTACTTAAGTAGAAAAGTTGAAAGTGAATTCAACAAAATAGTACCTTCATGACTCCAGCAGAAATCTGAATGGTCAACATTCTGCCACATATTAGATTTTGTAATCAAAAATTAAAATCTATCTCCAGGAACTTCTACCTCCTCATCTTTTCACTGAGTCATCTCTTAAAATGGCAACAGCTGCTGTCTTAATTTCTATCAGTCTGTTTTCACTTACATTCCTATTTTTTGCCCCTGTGACTTCTATGGAAGCTTTTGGCGTGAGTGGAAGGAAAATGACAGAGTCAAGAAGCATATGAGAGATGATGATTCTGCTTCCAGTGAATGTGTGGGCATGGTTGGAGAGGTTAGGTGAGACGGAGAAATCCAAGTTGACTCTATGACTCAGTGATTGAGAACATGGTATTGCAGTTGTTTTTGAGAAAAATTGGAGCCTCTGCCCTTCAAGAGTTATTGTGCGTGGAGGTGATGAGACACACCAAATACAGAACTAAATGAATATATATCATCAACTGCTAAGTGTTAGAATGGACCTTGAATAATGTAGGAGGGAAAAGATGAGAATCACTGAGGTCTGAGAAATTGAAGGTATCTTTATGGAAGTTATGAAGCCCTCTTGGATTTTTATGTAGTTATGTGAACGTGGAAAAAAATCACTTTTTTTGCTCTGAATAATGCTACTGTCTTGGCCATGCTTGCACCAGTTTCATAAGAATGAACATTGATAAAAGTCCTGGAAAGCCACCAACTGTACAGTTGTAAAAAGCACTAAAATCTAACAAGAACAACAACAAAGAGTGTGTTCTGTTACACAGGAAAAGCTTCACAAATCCAAATGATTTCAGTCACATAATTCAGATTTGTATAGGTACGTAGCCAAAAAAAAAAAAAAAAAAAAGCTACAGAAAGGGCTCTCTTCCTCCAAGCGAGAGGAAAATCATGTTTTATGGATGCCTCCATTTTATTGACATATACATTCCTGGTGCCAAGGATGCCTTTATTCATCTGTTCGGTGACCATGCACCAGTTCCCGTCATGTCAAAGGCAATGTGCAAAGCCGACTCCTAATCTGAGACATTTGCAATCTGTTCTTCTGCAAAAGCATATTCAAAGTAGAGATAAACTCTTTCTTTAAATAAGTATACACCACACTGTGGTTTTATTTTCCATTTATGGGATATTTAAATTGATTGAAATATGGCAGTATTTGCTTGCTTGTTGGAAATGATAACTGACAGAAATACATGGAACATGTTAGAAATAATTAAATCGACTGATGCTTCAACTGATTTCTACTGTTGATTTTACTCCAAAAGCAATTCCTTTTCAACATTCTAATGTTGACATAACTCTTCATATCTCTTTTGGTTCAGGTGCTAAAGCTTATATAAATTCAGTGACTTTCATTATGGTGTAGACAGAACCTAACTTAATCAGTATCTAGCTGTGCTCAAATAAGAGGCTGTCATTCAGCCAAGTCTAAAGTCCACATTGGATGAAGACTAGACACAGAACCATGAGGATTTCCCACTGAGCATCCACAGTTGACTACTCACAATGGCATTCGCATCCATTCAAATGCCATATGTCTCTGCTTTGTGTGGGGTTTGTAACACATTTTATTTTATGGATATTTTGATTTAATTTCCAATAATATATTTAAAATGCCAGAGTTTCAGTAGACTGCTGTTATACTAGCATAAAATATCCTGCTAGAACCGAGGAAGAAACATTTATTACTGAATAACAATGCCGATGGGGTGAAATGTGCCTATGTCTACACAATATAATAAAACTTTTCTTCAGAAAATTTTTAGAATAGAAAAACTACATCTGTTGCCAGGAATAGTTTATTCTAGTCATCAGAACAGAGTGTAGTGTATAATACTATAAATAAGTGCATGTATGGATAAAAGAAGGGGCCTTTGTCTAGATACTCTTGCTTTGTCTCAATTATTTTCTTTGTAAATACAGAATGACTGTAATAGTGATTTTTAATCCAAAAAAGATACATAAAAGAATTAATCTTTCCTTACTTTATAACTTTATTATACATATTTTAATATGTTTTATATTGCAATTGGTTGTACGCATGTCTGTCTTTTTTATTAGATCAATTTCTCAAGGTCAGGAACAAGAGTGTAATAATCAGTGGAGTACTTTTTAAAAAATGCAGATTCCTTAGTTAGGCTCTATGTCAATGTTATAGCTAGGGTGCTTGGGGAACAGCTCCTCCATTAATTTCAAAAGCATCCAAGATGGTTCCTGTGTGCACTCCACTGGACAACCATCACTCCAGGATTGAAACCACTCCAGGGAATGCGTTGTGCCTTACTCATCTGTATTTGCTTGTCCTCAGAGCATTGCCACAATGATTTTGAAATGTAATTGGATTAAAATGGTCTCTCTCTCTCTCTCTCTGTCTCTCTGTCTCTCTGTCTCTCTGTCTCTCTGTCTCTCTCTCTCTCTATATATATATATATACACACATACACACACATACACACATATATACATGTATATACACATGTTCCTATATACATATATGTGTGTACACATATGAAATGCATTAGGCCTGTAAATGCATTATTAAATGCATTAATTTAAATGCAAAATTAAAAATAAGTAAATGAAGTCCTTCAGAGTGTTAGAGACATGGCCCTGAGAGTATGTCCGCCAATCAGCAATGACAACACAATGAAAAAATAGAGAGCGAAAATGCACATTGTGTTCAGTGCATAGTATCAGGCACGGTTCTGAAATATAAGTCATAAATCATCTTAAGCTATCTTGAAAAGTACCCAAGTTAAAAAAATGTGCCCCATCTATTGTTTTGTCTTAGTAAGCACTCTACTAACTGCTGTGAAAAAGGATTACTTAACAAAGAATATTTTAAATTGTTACATCATGTAACCAAGGTTTGTTCATTTCCAGAGCCTGGACCTGCCTTCACTGATATGCACCTAAGAAATCTGACCTTAGGGATGAGCTCTTGATGAATAAACATGCTTTTCAATTACTTTCCTTCTTCTAAAAGCCAAGTTTTCTTGTTTGGCATATACTGTAGGTGTAATAAGTACAATGGTTAAAAGTCAAACAGACTAGGTTCTCGTACTGGCTTGTGTCTACTGGCTGTATAATCATGTGAAATTATTTATGCTAAGTGTCAAATACCTCACATATTAAACAGGAATGTTAGTACTTGCCTCACAGAATTGCTTTGAGTTTGAAAATAATATTTATAAAGCACCTAGCACTCTTCTTATTTTATATTATTGTATTGCTGTTGTTATTATTTATTATTATTATTGGCATGTTTAATGATTCAATGTTATCTCTCTCACATCCAAAAAGTATTCTCTATCGTGCAGAAAAATAACAACTTGTTATCATCTTTCTATGCATTATTTTTCCTGAATCAAACCTATCTATGTTTTTAAATACTGTCCCAGAGCTGACAGCTCCCAAGTTCTCCAAGCTCTCTCGTTTCATTCACTCCTCCAAAATCCAAGTGCTGTTTTGATTGACAGCTCCAAGAGGAGCTGCTCTACAGTCTGAAGAGCAGTTGAAAGAATGTGCATCTCCCCATTCCCTGAAAGTACGCAGTCAGTCAAGATGTACTGCGAACCTGAAGACCTACTCTGCTGAACTAGTCATTGAATGGGTTTCAACACATTTGGAGTGTCAAAACTTTCAAGTTGGAGGCAACTTTACAAATAAATGAACCTTTGAGTTTTTGCCCAGAGGTAGGAATGCATACAGGTTTTGTGTGTCCTAAAGCCGATCCATTTACAGGAGCCCCTTGTAAGAAAAAGAATATGTACTTTTGAAAATTTTGCCAAAATGTATATCCTGTAAATGCATTGATGGTCCTCTTCCAAGGTGCTGGCAGAAGCCTGCGCAAGGCAGGAACTTGGTTAATTTCACAGTGTATGTATACAATTATATGGCGTCCTAGACAGTATGATGTGGCACAGATTGTAAGTACTAAGGAGTCCTAAAGAGAGAGAGAAGCACGTTGTAGCTATTCGGAGAAGGAGAATGAAAGACATGTGCTGATAAATGTGCATACAAGAGTGACGGTGATGATACATTAGTAGACTGGTCTGGAAGTTTTATTAATAAGTTAAACAACCAACCTGATACTAAACCCAGTTCTGCCACATCAATTGTATAACAATAAATGCAGCCATGATGATGATATGCCCGGCATTAAGCTAGGGGTTTGCATTTTTGTCTCACTTAAACTTCGTAACCGTGGAATGAGGTAGGTTTGTTCCATTAACTTGCCCTAAGTCCTTTCCTTAGGGAGTTTCGGTGTGGGATTTGCAGCTCGAGTCTAAAGACTTTACGCACACACGTGGACTTCACAAGTCTGTTCACACTGTCATTTCACACTGCCTTCACAAGTTCCCTGGGACGTCTGAGCATGGGTGAGGATCTCTAAATTTATTCTCTCAGCAAGTGAAAGGAGTCTGGAGTTAGTACATATGAAAATCCATCCAGTTCCCTGGCAGCTTTATCCCCTCTATCCCTTTTAAGAAACGAAATAGCTCATAGACCATATGCAAAACACTAGGGAGACGTTGCCAGTAACTTCAGTACAATTACCATAATAGGTTTATACAATAAATACAGGAAATAATTGATCCTAACACCAAAAGAGTTGACTTACTGCTGTCTTTTTAACTCACTAAACCCAAAAATTAATTATTAGCTTGAGCACTTCTGCAGTCATTTGTAAAGCGGAAAATGTACAGGTAGATACATAAATGTGTTCTTAAACTTTCCTGCCCACAAGAACTTAGATCTGTTCCACACAGCTGGTAAAATACATAAAAAGAACATTCCTCATTCCTTCCCTGTCGTAGATCATTTCTGCCCTTGGGAGGTAGCTGTCTACAGTGCTGAATTATTTTGTCTTCTTGGAATGTGAGCTTACTCTCTTAATTTATTTCTAAATAAACAATGATAGCACTGCTTTCACACAGACTTTTTGAGCTGATCAGCCAGTACTTTTGGAATAAGAGTTTAATTGGGGCCACAATTACTTCCCTGTTCCCTTAATTCATGCCAAAATGTGGTTGGATCGAGGTTAATAGTTCTAAAAAAAATTTACAGTAAATGTATTTCATGATGAAGTTTTTGTCTTTATGTAGAAACTAATAGTTTAGCACCTAATATCAGTACAGGCCCTCCAACTTTTTGACGAAGACCCTCGGGAAGAAATACGTTGCCTCTCACTCAATTCATACTCAGTCTTTCTGACATGTCTCTGGTCTGTTCGGTTCTCCTCTACTCCATACTGCTCTCATTCATTAAAATATAGAGCTTGTTCTGATCTAGTGAATTGATTTTATAAACTATTTAGAGTCTTGGCATTCAGTGTGAAAACGCTTTTGAAAACTGAGCACATACAAGATGCAGTGGGCATGTTTCTCCCTGGTATGACAGGAATATATTTGTTCACACATGACTGGTTCTCAGCCTTACTCCTCCCCTTGCTTTAGGTGATTGCTTTGCTCACTCTCCCCCCGCTCTCTGCCCCATGCAGGATGAATCTGCTGGTTTTCAGATTATCCAGTAGAGCTGTGTAATGTACAGTCAAGAAAAGGGAGAGAGGGAATCAGACATAGGAAAGTGAAAGGATAGGAAAAACTGACGTCTGAAGGTTAGGGCTGGGCCTAAGCGAGAATTCTCTAAGACGAGAGAAATGTCTTGCATGCTGGGTGTAGGAGAGGAGAAATCTCTCGGAAAGAAAAATGGGTGTTACTAAGCTTTACCTCCTCTCTACTCCATTGTTGGTATGTTCACATGTACATCCTCGTGAAGGCTGTTACTCAGTAAGTGGCACATCATGGATGCTTACCACAGACCCAGTCAATCTCTGAAAAGTAACATATATCTATGAAGTATAGCAAGTTTCACATTCAGGGTGACAAGCACTGGTCAGCTCAACTTTTTCTTTTTCTTTCTTTTTTTTCAAGAGAGTAGATTTCACAGCTCAAGGTGGCCTTCATATATTTATTGAGTAGTGCAGTCCACAGAAATCATCCATCATCTCTCTGTTCAGGCTCTGCCTCTCCAAAGAAATTAAACGGTAGACACATGCCATACCTCATCCCCAATCATTTTTCTTACTGTCCTTTGCTCTAAGTCATTGCTAACAATCTGCAGCTTCAAGTGTACTACTGCATATTTTATGTGTAAAAACTATACAGTGAAAAACTGTTCTTTCATGAAATTAATCTTAAAGAAGTCAGCACCTCTGCTTTACGTGGTCAGTCAGCTTTAAACAAAAATACATTTTTAAAGTGTTAATTTTTAATGATAAAGTTAAAAATGATTTTTTCTATTTAGTAATAAAACATGCCTTTTTAACATCAAAACTAAAAGGAAATATCAAGTGTATGATATCTAGGTGTAGTGCAACCTTCTTTCAGTTTTACTTCTCTTTCCATTATTATTAATTTATATTATTAGAAATAGACTATTTCTATTATTCTCTTGGGAAGTTTATTAGCCTTTATATCTGTGAATAGAGAATGGCTTTAATTATCCAGAAAGCTTGATTTGGGGGCTGTGAGATCTTAGGCATCAACCCACAGAAGTAAAAATTAATCTCATCCCTATCTAGAATCCCTATCTAATTACCTCAAGTGGAAACTCTCTCTCTCTCTGTCTCTCTCTCTCTCTCTCTGTCTCTCTCTCTCTCTCTCTCACACACACACACATACACACACACTTCCCTAACAGCTAAATTAAATCCCGTTTTCCCTCTGTTGACCTATCTCTCTTGAGTACATTTGGGACGGGCTAATAATGTAGGAGCCACATCACATTTTATAAGCTGTGCCGTCAGTCTCTGGGTTAGTGAAGTCAGTATTATCCAAAATCAAAAGCTGCCATTAATTGTGTTTCTGAAACTTACAAATGCTGGGCATAAGGTTGTTTACCAGGTGATTTATGTGAAGCGTTTGCTGTGTCTCCTAAGAGTTGTATTGTCTGGTTCATCGATACTCTTTTATAAATTCATATTCACATATAATAAATCCCAGATTTTGAACATAAAATATATACAATTTTTATTACTTAAAAACCAATTTGTTGTTAATTTCAGAAAGTATTTAAAGAAGACTGCATTGGTTAGAAGGAGCAACAAATCCTCAGCAAGCGGGGGATGCCCTCATGCTTTAAGCGAACCCTGCGTACCAGCCATAGGTAGTGCTTACTATAATGGATGGCATAAATAAGTGAATTTAATCATGCGACGGTTTCCCATAGCACAATGTATTTATCTTAGGAAGAGTTATAGAGGGCAGTGTTGGGGCTTGGTGATAACTGCTTTCTCTTTTCCCACTTAATCTGGCCTCTGTCACTCTTCCCTGAACATACTCATTGTGTGACTAATTCTTGGATTTGTCTGGGGAAGTGAGTAATGAGTAAACTAGAGAATTGGGGTTGGGGAGCTGATTTTAAATGCTTCCTGACATGGTGCACATAGTACAAGTACTTCCACTTGACAAACGTATTTGCTCTTTTCCTGGCCCCAGAAATATGGGGCAAAACTTAAAGACATCCTAATAAGGAATTTTTAAGAAGATTTTACACACACAAAAAAAATATTAGGAATACATAAAGACACTGGCCTCCATTGCAAAAAAAGATTGATATTTCATTTGATTGATAGAAATTTCAAATGATTGAGAGAAACATAGCCTTATTTAGAACTAAGTTGTTAATTTATATTGTTTTAAGCTACTCAGGGTGCCACACATTTTTTTTTTAATTCCACCTGTTGCTAAAATACAGAAAACATGACACCTGATTTGTTATATCTCTGTAAAGGCCACAGGACAGTGACTATTCAGTGAATATTGTTTGGTGACAAATTACTGATCATTTCCAAACTTTCAGTTTTTATAAAAAAAGAGATAAAGTCTTTGGTGGCCTATTCCAGCAGAACTTACATAGTTTTATGTTTATAAGTGAATTTGTTGCTTTGGATATTTTGTTCATAAATGTTTTTAATTTTTAATTTTCTGTACAAGTATATCAATAAACTTCAGTGGGATTTTAAGTTAGGTTCCCATGGTTTTTGATATTAACACAATTCCTTTTGAAACTCTCTGCCTAAGAAGAAGTCCATGCTGGAGACTGCGTACAAAGCCATTCTTTTTATCTTCATACTAGTAATACAAACATACTTTTGTACCTTTATGCTATCTTATTACACCCCGGGTCATAGTACTCATGTTATGTACTTGTTTTTTTAATCCATTTTATGTATTTACTTTTCAATCAGTTTAAATCGCTGAGAGGTGCAGCATTACACGAACGCTGTGGGCAGTGGCCGAGCAGGGAGGTTGCAGGAGCCATCCACTGTTTCCATGAGCTCGAGCTCCCTTTCCCAGGTGGCTCTGGTTTTGTTCCTTTCGCCCCGAGGAGTTACTGGGTTGTTCTTTGCCTTGCACACATAGGCGCCAGTCTTGCCCAGATAGAGTTCAGTTCTTCTAGAGCATGAGCACTTCCAAACTGAGAAAGAGCTGTGCGCTCCCTCTGGTTCCAGAGCCCCCACGTGGTTGGCACAAGTGGCCTTGCACCTCAGCCTTCCAGATGTATTTATCGTTATAGAAGTCCTGTTCTCAGCCTCCTCCACAGGCTCCGAGATGGTGGGGACAGCTCCTCTTACATACTTCTAATGCAGCATGTAGTGACATCTTCTGTGTGAGACTGTCAGTTCCCGAGACCTGGAACTGCACCTGTCTTTTTCACACTTGTGCTCCAACTCCAAGTGCAGTGTGAGCACCTGTCATCAATGATTCCTTTTAAATAAGAGCTCATGGCAACGTGTGTGCAGAATGGGTGGTGCGGATATTAATATTAAGGAGGTCAAGTGAGTTAAAAATTTGTGGGGTTGAATGATGGAAATTCAGAGAGGGTTCACAGAAGAAATGAGCCTTGTTTTCTGATGGCCAAGTGGTACATGTCATACAGGCAGAAGGGGAGTGAGAAGGCATTCCAGGCAAGGAGTAGCATGAACAGAACACTAAAGAAAGAATCGTACAGGGTGGTGAGTAAATGTTTGCGTATTGTCTCCTCCACTAGCCTGTAAGATCCTTGAGGGCAGGAACTGTATATTTTCAGCTCCCAGAATATTTACTTATACATTACTAATGTTCAGTAAATACATTTGTTGAATAATTGGATATTCGACTTCTAATTTGTTCATGAGCTTGAGGCTGAGTTTTCAGGTTACCCTCCCACCTTTGTTTTCCTTAAAGTTAAATCTCTACCTGGTTGCTTGATATTTTAAGTGTTTACTTTCTGTGATGAATTATGTTATGTCTCTGCTTTGAAGACAGTTTTTGTGTGTGCTTAAGTTCTTAATATTCTGATTTTAGCTTGGGTCTTAGTACCTCCTGATCCCTTTGCAAAGATATAGTTACATATCAAGATGTTAAAAATTGCAAAAACAGTTGCAATTGTTTAATTAATGAGCATTATCAAAACACTAATATGGCTTCATGATCTAGAGTTTATATCAGAAAGTGAAAAAGTGTCCGTGAGTGTTTTTTCTTAACAGTAGATACGGTGGTAGGCAGGGATCTAGACAAGCTTTAGAAATTAAATGCCAGGGAAACAGTTGGGGGGGAAGAACATGAAAATATCAAACTATTCATGTAGCCCATCTGCTCAATTCCACAGCACCACTGTCTTAGATAGGGAAGTGATATGATTAGATTTGCATTTTAAATTAATTACTTCCATAAAGGTATGGAGAATGAAGTGGGGTTGCTCTGGATTGCTACACAGGGACATCACAGAGAAGGTTAAAGACACATGGGCCTGAACTGATGTAATAATAGGAATGGAGGGGAGAGAAGGTACCTAAATTAGAATCAAGACACATTTAGAAGATAGGAAGTAATGACTTGTGTGATTCCATATATGAGGCTACCAGAAGGAAGTGTTCAAGGAAGCAGCTCGGGGGGCAGACCCTGTGCTTTGGTACCCAGCATAGACACAAAGTAGGCCTTCATACATATTGTAAAGTGGATCTGGTGACCAGGCACACATCTTTTCTCAAGTTAGGAGAGATTTGGTAGAGGAAGAGGTGAATTGTTTTTATTTGACTGGTAGCTTTCTGCCTTGCCTCCTTAAAAAAAAAAAAAAAAAATTCAAGGCCATATATCTCAAATGAACTGAACTGAATACCCTTATTTTTGTTATCCTTTTTTAAACAACTCAGGACAACTCAGTTTATATGTAAGGAAGATCCATCAGACATGACTGATAATTGCTTAAATAATATTGTTTGTAAGACAAAACAAGGAAACCCAAAAGGAGAGTCCTGTCATGCCAACACAGTCTTTTTTAACACCCAGTATTTGAAATGAATACAAGATATTGTGATTACCTGAACAGAGTAAAAAACATTTTCTCAGTGTTTTTGATTTTAGTTTTTTGAACTTAATTGACGTTTCTATATTCATTGCACAAATTTGTGAGCCAGGGAGTGGGTACTGGGATACACAAATAAGTGATATCAAATAGTGGAGGAAAAAAGACATTTAAACCGAAGTTTCCAAATACTGTGCTAATTTACAGGACCAGAATAAGCAGGGGATAAGTAAGCAGCCCTTAACCCACTCGATGCTGAGGTGATGGTAGTGAGTACTCAGTGACAACTTCTCTGACCGGAGTTTGCAGAGATGACTAGACATTAGCTAAGAAAATGACGCAGAGAGTCTAGATACGCAAAGGCAGAGAGAATATATGAGAAAGAAGTTGGGGAGAATGTACAGAAAAAAAGGGGTCACAGACTAAGAACCAGGAATCACTCATTGATTAGATAATTCACTTTTATTTGCTTTTTACCTATACAATACATTTAAAAATTCACCCAGACACATGATTCTATTTTGTTCCTTTGATTCAAAGACTTGTTTCTAAAAATATTATAAGTTCACAATCAATACAATACATCGAAGGCAGTGTGTAACTAATTTTTAAAATGTTTTTACCCACACACTAGCTCAAGAGCTGTTTTATTTTACTTCATTTTGTTGCCCTTTATCCAATAGAACTAAGCAAATGCAATCCTTTCTTAAAGGTTTGAATGACTTGGTTCATGTCTGCAGCCCCGTTGTACTACATATTCCTTCATTTAAATAGTATCCACTTGACAGAACAGCGATTGTGAAGCAAAGAAACTGACTTTGACTTATTTCAGTGAAGCCATCCCCTGCGGACACTTGGGCCTTTTATTTTTGTTTAAAATTGAAAAGACTCAAATGGTGCCCAGACTTCAGTAAAAATGTGTTTTCCCCTGTTTTTCAAAATCACGGGTATATAATTAAAATGTTACTCCATTACATCTTACCTTTTGTATTATAATATTTATTTTCTTTCTTTGAAAATTTTACTACTATAGCATATATTATTATACATAAGCATATAATTATATAATTATGCAAATTATATTGTACACATTATAACCATTATATATGAGGGGGAAACCAAAATACCTGGAATTTATTTATAAAAAATTTTGTAGTTATTCTTACATGTTCAAACTTTAGTCATTTCAAAGTACTCTTTAGTTGATACAAACACCTATCGAGACTTTTTCCCACTGCTCAAAACAGTTTTTAAACTTAATTGATTTTGATGCCTTTTAATGCTTATGCCATTTTTTTTTCTGTTGCCTCTTCCACATCAGCAAACATTTCTCTTTAAGAATATTTTTTCATCCAGGGAAGCAAACAAATAAAAAATCGCTCAGGGGCAAGATAGGGTGAATAGGGTGGGACACCAGGGGTCTGGCATTTTTTGGTCAAAAACTGCTGAACACTCAGTGTGGTGTGGGCAAGTGCATTCATAAATCACCCATCATGTAATGGGCAAATGCATTAAGTCTTCAAAAAAAATTCACTGAATCCAAAGGCAGCCTCTCACAACACCACCAGCTGGTACACTGGTACAGATGGGTTCCTAGAATACCCACCCAGTGGGGGAAGCCTGTACTACAAGGGTCCCACCCTCCAGAAGATAATTCCGGTTTGTTTGGGCCCCCTCTCGTACATACCACAGTTCAGTTCAATAAATGAAACTCTTTCACCATCTGTGTATCTTTTCTGGCCATTATTATTTGCTTATTTTCTGATTGTCAATGAAAATAATTTTACCATATGAGGGAGGGAATGTCAAAAATGATTCACACTGCATGTCCAATTTGTTTGATAGGCCATTGTTTTCTACAGTGGTTAAAAGTGAGTGTTAGTTCAAGAGGCCCTAGGTGTGAATCTCAGCTGCACAAGTCTCCTTTGAGGCGGCCTTTGGGCCTCAGTTTCCTCTTCCTCAAAATAGGGACAGTAACACTCTGCTCAGACCGTCACTAGTCAATCCCGAGGAAATACAAATGCACATAAACCCCTGGCAGCATAAGTAAGGGCAGCAAATGTGGCCGCCACACTGCTAATAGGCTTCCTTTGGATGTTTTTCTCGTGGCCTCTCCTCACCCTCTACTGAACTTAAGTGCCTTATCGAAGCTATAAATTAAATCCAAATTAACCTTGGAGAATGTTTGGAGTTCACAAATTGAAGTCAGAATATTATTTAACACCCTGTACCTATCATGTCTAAACATGAGAAATGCATGAAACAGGATTTACTGTAAGATTTCTTACAGTTCTCATTTTCAAAAATTGACTTGTAAGCTACCTGTGGCCTGTTTAAAGTATACTCTCCAAAGGTTTTCCGAGTCTGTTATTTATTTTGGAACATGATATCTAATAAATTATATGAATCCATCTTTACAGTACTTTCCTTGCTTAATGATTATTGCTAATGAGGACCCAGCATTGTTTAACTGTAATGAATATTTAACAACTAACAATTAAGAAGTAAAATGTAGTTACTTAGAATAACTGTTTTACAAGAAATATTTAAACAGTAGTATTCCAATTAAGTAAGTAAAAGAGAAAAGTAGAAGAATGGAAATGTGAAAAGCAAAAATTCTGTTGTGGTAATTTGGATCAAGGTCAGACATACTTGGGGAAAGTTGAGTAAGTTTGTTGAATTACATATTATATCCTTGGTCTCCAGGGGGAGTTCTAACAAAAGCTCCACTGACAATAGGGTTTCATTCCTTGTGGAAAAATAAGTGTCCATTTGTGTTTTGAAGCTGGTGATCATGGCTTAGTAAACCATTTAACAACACGTGATATAGTGGGTCACATACACACATCTTTGTGTGTTCCTTATATATCAGTTCTTAATAATCATAATGTGATTTTAAATTAAGTTTTAGTTAAACATGAATTACTATTAGCTTTGTTATGGTATCTAGAACCAAATTATTAAACAGATGAGTTGTTGCTTTGTGAAATCTCACTTTTAAATTATATGGATTTTTATTTTTATTTACTTTCGGTCAGGGCTTTGAACAGTTAACCATTCTACAAGTAAATTGGGAGGAGCGAAAGTGATGCTATTTTAGATCTTTTTTCATTCGGAACCAGAATGATTAATTTGCAGCCATTTTTCTATTGAAGAAAATCCAAAACATATTTTTCACACAGCTTCTGTTAACAGCTAAATGTTTTATACAGTTCTATGAATAAATTTTGCAAATACAAGTAAAATGCTCCTTTACAATATCAAATGAGCTATTTCCATTGGAGTTATCAATTATTAAGTAATTTAGATTATTTAGAATGATTCCACACTTCACAGCTTCTGACATATCTAGACTATACAAGTATCTTAAATACTTTATCACACAACACTGCCAAGGGCTTTCACCCTCTGATATCTGGAGTAGGGAGGTGGGCAGACACCATCTGAAGAGAATAAGGCACAAAAAATAGGCACAGAAGCTCAAAAGTAAATTATTAATTTAAATTAAGAACAAAGGTCCAGTCATTCTTAGACTTACACACATGTGCTTATTCCAATGTAGTTCAACATAAAGACCTCACTTTTTTCCATTTCTCCACCTTAATAATCAACTTAGACATCTTCGAGTATAACAACGTAGGCATCATACGACTAAGCAATGTTTTCCAGTCACGTCTAAGGGCTTTAAACTCCCTTTTCCCAAGGAAATCCCAAATCCTGCTGGGATACATTTCTTGCTATTCTAGTTGGAACTCAGAATGCATTTTCCCACAGGATTCGGATTGCAAATCAATCATTCAGCCTCTTTTGAGCTTCAGTTTCCTCATTTGTAGAACAAAGAATTGAACCAGAAGGTTGCAAAATCTCTTGCGAAGTTAAAATATTCTGTTATCTTCATGAACTACACTGGTTTCAGGTCAAATTGATTGTGTGAATGAATCTGGGCACCTATTATTTTTATACTGTTTCCATGAAGATGTGCACGTAATACCTTTCGAACTTAACCTGTTTACAGACTGTAGACGGGTCTGGTATGGGACCACTTGTTGTTAACCTCCAAGGGCCCTTGATCACTAATTTCCCACAAGATGTGGTTCTTTGTTAATAAAAGGCCACCACTCAAAAATGGGATTTTACTAGTTCAGTGGAAGGTTAGTTTGTTTTACCATAGCTATCAGTTACATGCACCCCAATTACTGAAGGGAAAAACAATCATCTCCAATTTATTTCAGCCTATCTGCATACCTAAATAAGTGTCTAGTCAAAATATATTTATACAAAAAGCTGAAACACATTCATATTTACAGCATCTAGAATTTCCATTTACCTATAAATTTCTCAGCAGTTTAGTATTTGTTTTTAAAATTATGGACAATAATAGTCTGAAATTGATTCTGAAAAAACTAGAAGAAAACTCTTTTGGGAAACTGCAATAATAAGACCATTTCTCCACTAATACACATCAGTGTGGTCCTTGAATGTATAATCTGCAGAATTATTTCAACAATTCCTTCACACTCTGTTACGTGTGTGTCCGTTACGCGTGTTTGCACTCTCTTGGGAAGGTTAGGGACTACAAAGATATTTACAGATCTGATGATTTGGGCAAAATGACTGTTAGTATCAAAATTAACAGTCTATTATTATTGTTTTCATTGGTAAGATTGCTATTGAACCATCACGTTTGACAAAATTAAAAAATAAATGGGTACCTTATTTCTTTTATAAAATTATATTTTCATTTTAAACCTTTTAATAGAAGAGATTAGAAAGGTCACAAGGAATGGGGTATGTTTTTCTGTGTGTGTGTATATGTGAATGGCATTGTTGTGTATGTTAAGCACCTGCTGAGTAAGATGCTTTACAGGTTGATCTTTCAAAAAATCATATGGAGTGGGTATATTTTTGCAGATTAGGAAAAATATCCAGAAAGATTTAGTAGTTCAGTCAAGGTCACACAACAGCAAGGAGCAAAGCTGGTCAAATCCAGGGTTACAAGACTGCAAATCCCAGGCTCTTTACGATTAACATTTTACTTTGTAATAATGAGAACCATAGAAGTTGTAGATCCAGCTACTACT
Organism: Desmodus rotundus; assembly: GCF_022682495.2. Taxonomy (NCBI): domain Eukaryota; kingdom Metazoa; phylum Chordata; class Mammalia; order Chiroptera; family Phyllostomidae; genus Desmodus; species Desmodus rotundus. The sequence continues at coordinate 18,881,774 of NC_071394.1, forward strand.
CTGAATTCTACAACATATTGCTAATAGTCTACAGAAGATATGAGACCTTATTTATTAAGAATACATTTTCATATAAGTAACATGAGTGTATTTTCAAGATAACAGAAATTTACTCCCGTATTTTTAATGATCATAAATAACATTCTGGCTCTTTAGGACAAATGCATTTATAAATCTACTATAAAAATGTCTTCCCCACCTTTCTGAACAAAATATTGTTTTTTTTTCTTTTAGTTCAGAATCTTTATCATGTATCTTATCTGCAGGGCTTTGCTGCCTTAAGTTTTCCTCAATGACTTTCAAAACCTCATGTTCACCAGTAGACCCCAGGCTACTATAAATGCTCTGTGGGGTCATAGTTGAAAGGCCAGGCTTGTGACTGGTCATATTTCACAAATTCAAATCTTAGGTCTTCCTTCCCCTTGATGGCTTTGTTGTTTTTGATAGTTGTCTTAGCTTATTTGTCTCGGTATTTTTCATATTTAAAATGGAGATAATAGTGCTTACCTCAGTGTTTGGAGGGTCAATCTAGCTGATGTGAGAAAAGAACTTAGCTTATATCCTTATACACAGTAGAGGTTCAATGAATGATAACTGGTTAATATTATAATTTTAGGATTTTTAAAATATATATGTATTTAGTAAATAGTTGAATACACTAGATATCTCATTTTCTAAATTTCTAGCACCAGCGAATTCTCTCACGTTTCTAACACTGGTTCAGGGAAATCAGTCTCAGAACATGGGAGGGTTATGTCTGTAATAAGAATACGGAGGCTTGGAGTTTCTCCTGCTGTGATTATGTACGAGCATGACTCTCGACATGATGAGACTAGAGCCCCAATTAAAGAGGTGACTGGTGATGATGTTATGGAAAACCTGAGAAACTTTAAAAAAATGGTGCCCTACGATATACCCTGTCATCTGCCATCCTAAAATAGTTGTAAATTCTACCAATTAATGAGCTCTTAGGCAGAACTTTGGGAGTTGAGGGTTTGTGGGGCTGTGCCCACTGAGAAGATGTGATGTGTAGGAGGTGATATCCTGAGTATAGTTTAAGAATTCAGTGAAAGCAAGAATTTGAGTTCAGGCTAAATTCTGAATTGTCTGTGAAATTCCCATATGCAAAACAGGGGGGAATAACACGGCCCTGGGTGGAATGGGACCTGGGAGGATTGGGAACTATGCCCGTAGAGCAGCCCTCTCGGCTCAGAAGTGTCCTGCAAACAGAGAACATTACTTGCTTAATAGCACCTTCATAAAATTAAATCTCAACAAAAACTAGATGACAGAAATAATGTGGATTAGTTGAGTTTTATCTTAGTTTAGTCTCCTAACTTCAAAAGACCCAGATTCTTCCATAAGTAGTACACGATATTAAAAATAATATAGGAGTCAGAGATTTTATACCAGAAAACTTTAGGGACATATCAACCCCATGAAATATATGGATTTTGTTTGGATCCTGATTTAATCAAAGCAACTGTGAAACTACCTTTTGGAGAGAGAAACATCTGGAAATGGAATCACAAAGTGATTATTAAATGATAGAAAGACATTGTTAGTTCTCTAAGATACGGTCATCACACTGTGCTTCTTGTGTAAGTCCTCATCTGTTACACATAAATACTGAAGCATTCGTGGGGAAAGGAGAGGACTTGGGAGTTACAGCAGTGGCAGGTGGAGGATACAGAGCGGATGCGAAAACAGAGCTGGCACAGGGCTGGCAGAAGTCAGTAAGGTCTGAAACTGGACGATGGGTTCCTGGGTGTTTATTTTACTATTCTTTCAATTTTGTGCATATTTGGAAATTTCCATAATTAAAAAAATATCTCACAAATTACTTTTATTATCCATGTGAGAAACTTTTCCTCACCTAAACCTGTCTGGTCTAGTTGGTATTTGGAAGACATATTCTACCAAATATGCAGAAAAACGTCTTAGAGATGATTAAAGAAAAACACTCATCTAAATTGAAATTGAGTTTTAAAAAGTGTTAATAATAATATTCCAACACTTTAAACTTTTTACTTTGCTTTCCTTGTTTAATTCTCTAGATGTGCTATTGTGTTTTTCTTGATTTCATTGCTTTTTAAACCAAATTAATGTTGAGCTGTTGGGCAATGTTACAACTGCCAAATTGCAGGTAAAAAAATTTGAAGAAAATTGAAATATATTTGCTATATGAGATACTTTTTTCTTTTTTTAACAATGTTTATATGTTTAAAATATGTCAAATGGGCAATTTTGAAATCTGGCTAGTCAGGAAATGGTCACAATATAGACAGAAAGTCAGCTTAAGGGGAACCTGAAGTAAATATTATGGGTTTACTCAGTAAGCCTGGTTTATGGATTGACAGAAATATCATGCCAGAAATTGCTAACAGGCAAATAAATTAGAATCCTATTTACTGTTATGACTTCAGACGGGACTAGAGTTCTGGAGCTACGAAGTTACTAGATACCTGGGTGTCATGGTGAGATATATATAATAACATTTTTGAAGCCCTGACCTGGTAGCTCAGTTGGTTAGAGCATCATCCCTATATACGCCAAGATTGCAAGTTCAATCCCAAGTCAGGGCACATACTGGAACCAACCACTGAATGCATAAATAAGTGGAATGAAAAATCAATGTTTCTCTTTCTCTTCCCCCTTCCCCTCGCTTTCTCTAAAAATCAGTAGGTTTTTAACATAACATTTTATTTCCTGGTTATTATAAAATAGCAATAATAAGGTGTGGCATATTTATTTGCAGAGCTAGAATGATCGCACTGTGCTCCGTGAGCTGCTACCCTAGCCCTTCTAGATTGTGGCTCTAGGGCAGGATTGGCCCCAGCATCTAGGTTGGAGCCAATCTTCTGCGTGGAAGTTTTAGTAGTCCCCTAGATAATTCAAATATGATTCACATGATTTACCTTAACTAAAATTCTATATTAGTATAAAGCATCTCATGGTGAGTTAATAGTTACAACTATTATACTATAATAATAATCTTTGGCATTTGAAACCTGGTATGTAGAAATTATAAGCTTCCAAATTACTAATGAAACTCTTGCTTATTATTTTATCAATTAATGCAACTTTTCCCCAAACTTTCCTACTAAATGACTTTTTAAAAATAAGTAGAGAACTGATTTGATCTGAGAAGATTTTTAAAATGCCGCCTTTTGGTGCTTTTCACAGTAAATTTTCATAGTATTTACCTTTTATTTGTTTATTTTTCATACAATAGAAGTGCCAGTTGGATACCTCATAATTATTTTTAAGTGAGAGAGCCTTTACAATCATGACATACCCGAGCGGTGTGATTCCACAGTGCACCCTTGGAGCAGTTTGTACATGAGTAGTCTCACATTCACAGCTCACAGAGAACAAAGAGTTGCATCGATGTCACTAATTTGAAGAGGAAGCCTTTGGCACAGGTGGACATTTCTACAAAATGTCTTCAAATATTTGCATGAAATGAAAGTGTGAGGCAAAATGCATATAAAACCAGCCACGCTCGTTGATTGTTTATCTCACTAAAAGTCATTTTTTCTGCTTTCATACGTAGTCAGCTACAGTTCCAAACATACTTTGCCTTGAATGTCCTTTACTTCTGTTCTGTTAGCAATGGGGATACATGTGTGTGTTTTCTTCTGCACTGTGTTGAATAAAAAGGAAACTCAGCAAAACAGTTATGACTTAAAATTTTTTTAGAATAGTTGCCAACTAGCTGAGCACCTAATGTAATCAAAATGAACCCTTAAAATACAAAAGAATGTATAGATTTTTCAAGAGCAGTTACAGGCACATTGAGAATCAAGCTGAGATCTACTAGGAATTTATATTTTCCAGTTCTTTTCCTGTCCAAACTCCCTTTGTGTGGAATATGTCTTTGTAATGGAGTTTCCCTTTGCAACAGAAGGGCATGGAATTACGATGAAGGGAGAAACAAAGACGGAAGCAGAATGACCTCTCGTCTTCCTCTTCTTCTCTTTGTCCATTTAGAAAGCTACTAATTACATTTTCACAGTCCACCCAAAGGGAGAGGATATAAAATCAAGTGGTTAGAGAAGTGCATACCCTTTCTGAAATTGCAACGAACCTTGACTGTAGTAGCTGGGATACTCTTCCAACCCAAACAGATCTGTCATTTGTTCAAAAAGCACATGTATGGAAAGCCGAGGACGAGAAAGATATGCTGTTTAATAACAAAGGCCAATTCAGTTTAGTCTATCAGTAAATTTCAGAAAAAATTATCAGCAAATATTAACAGCTAAGTAAATAGAAATAGTAACTAATATTACTATGTTTCAGGCATCATTCAAAGGGTTTTATAATGATCAGTGTTAGTAATATATGCCTCAGTCCTACTAGGCTGGGTACATTTATAATCCCTAGTTTACAGATGAGGAAATTAAGGCACAGAAAGGGAAAGTAACTTTCCTGTATATTATGTGCTGGATTCAGTCCTAAAGAATCTGATTCCAGAAAATGAATCCTTAAGTGTTCATTAGGTAGTTTTCTGAAAAGCCCTAATGTCAGATCCACAGAGTGGTAATTTGAAAGCATTAGTCTTTTTAAGTCTTCTCAGCTAGACATGCTGACAATCTTTAAAGTGCTCTTTCCGTTCTGTTGTGGAGCAAAGAAACGTTGTCATTTCAGTATCACGGTACGATAACGAATAAGGCCCCCCCCCTTCTGACTGGCAGAACTACCACCTCCCAGAGACACCTACTGCCCTTCCCCATCAAACGTGAACCCTTTTATGTCAAAGCAAGTTCCATAGACCTGAATTCACCATGAGATCTTGGACATTTTAATCTTATCTTAATTACCACCTTCCCAGAAGTTGCTAGATTATTTCCCTTGGTCATGGCTCAGTCTGATTCTGAGTTTCTTCCTTTCTCGCATTAGTCTGCCATTAGGATACACAGAATTACTTCCTTCTGCGAGTAAAACAAAATGTACAAAAATAACATTGAAACCCCTCTTTATTTGAATATGCTTGATTTTCATTTTTATTCAATAACTCCAGTCCTGATTACTAAATAAAAATAATCATGCCCATGCTTATCTTATTATCTCATTTAAAGTTAATTAATAAATCAATAAGCCGCTGTACAGTCTACTAGCTAGTTATTTTGATGGAAAAAGAATTAAGTGTAACTCCCCAAAATTCCTGACTTACTTAGGCAGTGGTTGTAGAACTGAAACACAGTTCGGTCACAACAAAAGCCAAACTCATGAGACGGGTGCTGGTGCAAAAGGAAAGAGGAAAAGAAAGGAAGGGACAGGTGCAGGTTGCTCCAGAGAGAGAGAGAGAGAGAGAGCCTGCTGAGTCTTCTGTTCTGAGGGTTTCTATCCCCTCTCTGAAGGTGGGGATTATAGGGGGGTTCCCAAGGAAGGATCTCAATAGAATACACATCACTTGCCAGGCGTGTTCTTTCCGCATCATGATCTCTCCTGACTGGCTGGCACTAGGGGAGGGGCTCATCAGTCATTGCATCTGGTCCTGATGTCAGCCACTGTGTTGCCTGCCCTGGTTTTGTTGCTTTTCTGGGCCTGGAGCTGAAACACAACTGAGGCCTAGATGTTACCTCTAGTTTGACTAAAACTCTATCTCTGTGGTCAACAGCCCTTATGCTTTGTTCCTAAGATTGTTTGATGTGGTTCAGAACCTCCTTGTCTTTAGGGCTTAACACTTAATAGAGTGGTCGTGCAAGGGCTGTATGAGGCTATTTTCCAGCCTCCTTGTTCCTCCTGGGAGGGGGTCTACCACATGCCTGGCAATGTGCTAGGAGAGGAAAGGTGGGAGAGTCTCAACCACATGACCGAGGATATGCTAGAGAAGGAAAGGTCACCCTGGGGGCGAGGTTGCACCCTATGGTTTTCTGTTGCTAGGTGCCCAGTGCTTGCCGCCACCCCCTGACATCCCATACCTGCTCAAGCCTGTCTAGTTGCCTGAGGCAGACAGACACACTACCTGGTCTCATCTGAGTTTAGTTGGTCACGGGGCAATCAAATGAACCAGGGCGAAATTTTAAAGTTGGGGTAAACATCCTACCAATATCTAAATTAAAGGTTTCCTCTATTTAAGTGATCTGATAAGAATTTAAAGTGATTTTTTAAAGTCTAAATTGTAGATTTCCAAAAAGTGCAACTGGACCTCCTCCAAATGTTGCTCATTAGCGGTTGGTAGAGGGCTTGCTTAGGAGAGTGACTTAAATGATCAGCACAGCAGTGATCTGCATGGAGAGACGGGCCCTGAGTGTTCTCTTATTGGTTTATAATTAATTAGCTGGTTTAATATCTTTTTATAAGGACAAAAGAAGGTACACTTCCATCTGAATATCTGCAAATATAATTAATGGAGTCTGAGAGCAGGGACCCTCAATGTATTGGTTACCTTTTTAACCCCAGCCATTAGCTCAGTTCCTGGTACATCATAGAAGAGAATCAACAAATAGTGGTTGAATTAATGTACTGTACTCTAGAAGAAAACATTTGGTAAATAAGAGGCTCAGGAGTAGTTAGAGGCATAATAATAGATTCTATGCATAGCCTTATTTACAGGGATATTTTACATGTTTCTTTCTTTCTTAGTAGACTTCCTTCTTCTTACCTTTTTCATCTTGCCGTAATACATGTAACATCATAAAATTGTTTTTTAACAAAAGAGTTAAAACTTTTTAAATATCTGTTACACTTAAAGAAGAAAAAATTCCTTTAAAATGGTGTTTCCCTTAAGAAACAGTTTAGTGTTGATTGCCTACTCTAATAGCCTAAGAGCAAAGTGCTTTCCATATCTACATGCAGAGCTCCAGAGGAAAGGAAAGAAACTGGCAGCTGAGATGAACAGAATTCAGTATTTCTGTTGGAAACTAAGAAAAAGAAGGTAGCCTGTTGCTGATCATTCCAGAAGGTATATTCAGCCCAGGCTGTGGGAGTTAATTATAGTCCTTGACATAGAAGGGTGGTCTAGCCATTAAGTTGAAGTATCAGCATCTAGATCAGTGTTAAAAAATGTTTGCTTTTCTGTTTTTATTTTTGTTTTAAAAAGGAAATAATCATGGCTCCCATACAAATAAAAAATAAACATTGATAAAGTTCTTCATTTAAGTCATGAATTAATGAGGGAACCAATAAGATGTTACAATGGTTTAAAAGAGTATTTGAACAATCAGATATGACAGGTGTATGGATGGATGGATGAAATGAATTTACAAATAGATGCAACACAGATCTGTCCATTAGATGATAATCCATCGCCTGTCGCACAGCCACCATAAACACAGGTAACTCAGAAGCATGTGCTAGATGACATTTTTTGCTTACTAAAAAAACCATCCAGTTATCTTTCGGTTCATCTTAAAGTCTATCACAGTTTTTTTCCTACATCAGTCTAAAACATGCAAAGGGTACAGTTGGCCATTCAAAATATTTTATAAACAGAAGGCCTGCTGCTATCTGAACATAAGAAAACTAAGTACATTAAGACATTTACAGGTAGAATGGTGAAGCAAATTCAAGGGTACCATTTAATTCTTGAGATTTCTGGATGAGAAGGGGGTATTTGATTTAGAATTGTAATGTATCGGTTAAGTGAGAAAATAGTTAACCTGATGTTTAAAAAAATCAGATCTAGTATGCAAGTGTTCTTGGTTTTTCATACTACAAAAAACGTTCAAAATGTATTTAATTTTACCTTTCATATAATGATTCGGTATCCTCTCAGAAAATGTTTTTTTGTCTAATGAAAGCTGTTTTTAATTGAAAGTGTCCATTGAACATGGGGAGATGGTTGAGGAGATGGGTTAGAAATGAAGGGGAATATAACCAATAATATCGTGATAAGTTTGCACGGTGACACGTGGTTGCCAGACTTAGCGGGGCGATCACATTGCAAGGTATAAAAATATAAAATCACTATATTATACACCTGAAACTAATATAACTAATATAATATTGTGTAATAATCACCTTTTAAAAAAAGAGCAGTTATATTAAAACAAAAAAATAAAAATAATGAAATACAATTTCCTTTGGCCATGTGAATGCAAAATTAGGTCACAGTGAAAGAAAAGTAGCTTCCTGCTTTGCTCAGTAAGGCGGGTTTCAACAATCCCCTCTTTAACCCCTACGTTTCTTAATTCTCCCCAACCTCACTTCAGAATTACTACAATAAATTATAGGCACAAGTTATTCTAAAGGGCATGCCCTACAGTTTTCTTTACTTAACATAATGTGAATAAGTCATACTAATGGCTATATTGTTCAAAGTTAGAGTCTACATACCCAGTTTACAGGTGATACAAAATTCTGCTCTATCAGGTACAGAAATAACAATTGACAATAAGAGGCCTACAGACAAAACAAAACAAGCAAACAAAAAAACAAAAACAAAAACAAAAGAGGGAAGTTTTGTTGTTTTCTTTTTTATCCTTAGAATAATGTCTTGGATCACTGATAATATACTTTGGTTGTTTTAGATGTTGTTTATAAATGTAGCAGTTTGCTCGGAAATTTGAGGTACTTAAGCATAAAGAGTAAAAGATGTTGAACTTTAATGTTTGGGGTTTTTTTTCCAAATGATTCATCACAAAAAGATATAGAGAAAGAATGTTACTGTCAGGAGCCTGGTTGCAGAGTGTACTTGATTTAGCAAAGTCCCTGTGGTTAGTCCCTGCATATGGAAAGTCAATGGCAAAGTCTGCATCATACTAGAGCCTCTTAAAGACACATTTGAAAACAGATCATCTAAACGCCAATTGAAACAAGTGGAAAAACAGAAAACAAAAACTTTCTTACTGTCTTTTGGAGTATTTTTGAAATAGATTGGCATTTGGTAGATCAAAATATGGATCTTTTAAAAAGGTCTAAACTGAAAATGTTTTATATAACTTGCAAACCATTAAAATAATTGACTACATTTATATGACTTGGTAGAAATATAAATTTGCTTTCCTGACTTATAGGGAATGATTTAAGGATGATTTTTTTTTAATGAGATTTACCACTTTAATGTTCAGAAATTGTTCGGAGCAGCAACCCAGTTCATCTTTACTCCACAAAGATCTGGACTGAGGTTACCAGCTTATTTTAGCAGGCCAAAAAATAAGTATAAATACACAGTATTCGTGTATGTGTTCATATGCAAAATCCGGCATTTTTTGAATGAACTGGCCGGTCTTCATAGAACAACCAAGGGACAACCATAACCTTGATTTAAGGTGTAAAATGTGAAGAAATCTCTATATATTATAGGTTATAATAAACTGTATAGTTTAATTACAATAATGTGATTTTGAAGTATTAAAAGTTACCTTTATTTTACAATATTAAACTTTTTTTAAAAAAGTCATGCCCTTTTAAACCCCACAATTTTTCTACCTAAGAAATATTTTCAGGATAATTTTTATTATCCATTTCTTTTTTTAAAACACAGAACAAGTTGATTTCTCTTTTGGAACGTGTTCTTTTAAGTTATAGTTTGGGTAGTTTCTGCACATAAAGTAAGTACATAATTTAAGGAAAAGTACAAAATGAAGTAAAAAAGAGACATTTTTAAAGCTCTTTAGGTAAGTACTTCAGATCTGTACTTACCATGAAAAAGCAATCACATTGTGAAATTTTATAATATCTCAATTGCTAAGGAATCGTACATAGTATTTCCTCACTTTGGCAGAAGATTAACAATAAATGTTTAGAAATCACTTTTAACTTAAAGTGTGAATTAAACACTATCCCTGAAAAATATCTTGCTGATATTTTTCCAGTGAAACTATTATTCATAACAGGATAGTATTTTAAAAGCAAGCTAAAAGAAAGTTCCTCCAAGTTAAAACTCCATCTATCTCACATAAAAGAGGAGAAAAAATTAGAAAAAGAGAAGAGAGTCACAAAGTGATAAGAATTAAACTCCCAATGGGAAAATCAAAAAATAGTTATTATAAAGCATTAATCACCAACCTTATGATTTCCAATCTAAATTAAATGTTATACCATTTCATTTATTTTTTATAACTAGTACTCTTACAATTTTATTGCTTTTAGGTCGTGGTCATTACTTTCATGACCTGAAATACATGTGTCAGGCATATCAACCAATTGGCACCTATCCTTTTTTAAATATAGAAAAAAAGATGACTATTATATTGTAATACTTTGTTCTCTCTCTCCTCCTCTTTCTATTTTTTTTTTTTGTTTTTTGTTTTTGTTTTTGGATGGTTGGTGATTTGTTTGCTTCTCCTGGTTCCTGTTGCTCAGTGGTGTTTGGCCAGTTTGTATTTTTCCAGACATCACTCCACGATGTTGTTGAGGTGTATGATGGGCCAACTCAGCAATCTTCTCTGTTATCTTCCCTCTCAGGATCCCATTCAGGTATCCTTTCATAGAACTGCCGTGCATCAGTTATTGGTTAAAGACTGACTTTGATTGATGTTGTAGTGAAAGTTGAGATTTATGTCATCCATATTAGAGATAAAGTAAACTGAAAATAGAATTACGCATTATTTTTTTTAAAAAAGAATAGAGACAGAATTAATAGTGAATCAAACTTTTGAGAAAAATATAACCAACTATTTGCTGGGGTTGTGATAAAGTAAATATAATATTTAGTCACTTAGTCTTTGGTATTTAATGTAATACAAAATATTTAAGGATTCTTTAAAGAATGAGGCAATATGTATTAAAATGTACTTAAAGCCTGCCAGTAAAAAGGTTGCAATTAAAGCTGCACCCAAAGAAAATATATTGTCAGCAATAGGATATACTAAAGTAATTTGATAGAACATAGATTCATATTTTCAAATGACAGTATAAATTAATATAATTTGTTAGGTTTACTGAATGAAATTATTTATGATATCTTAGTGTTTGTTTTGTTGAGTAGGAGAATCACTTCCACTGAGTTCAGGTAATCAGATCACAATTCGATTTACTTCAGTTGGACCAATAACAGCTAAGGGATTTCACTTTGTTTACCAAGGTAAGTGACCCAGTAGCCTAGTAACACACTAAGGAATGATATCAATTTCCATGCTGTGTTCAGAGTTATTGAATGATCCAATTCTCATAATCATATAAGGGGGATACAAGTTGTGTCTTTGAACAGTTTTGCCCTGTGCCTTCCCCATCTCTACAGCACTATTACCTTGACCGAAGTCAAAAAACACCAATTGCTTCATCATCATTCTCAATTGTATGATTTCCTTTTCTTCTAACATTTTGTTTTCAAAAGTTTTTTTTGCTGACAATTCTTCACATTCTACATATTCTATTTTCCTCATAGTTTTGAACTCTAAACTGGATTGTACAAAATTGTGTGCTGATGTGCTTAGATACGCTAAGGAAACATTACTCCATTCTAAAATTTTAGTTTCTCTTTGTCTCAGGAGAATTCAAATGTTTTTCATGGCTATTAAATATTTTTGTGCAATTAAACGTAGGTTCACACCATTTTTCTCACCTTTCACAGATAATCGTCCACATTATCATTAAATTAATCTATCATTTGAAATATTTTGTTTTAGTTATATATGATCATGTACTATTCTCAAATGTATCTTGACATTTCTAACACATTTATAATTATTTGTGATTTGATATTTTAAGCCCTCTAATTCTATTTATAATATTGGTTATAATATAGTTTCATTTTTAATAGTATTCCCTCTGTTAAACAATGTGGGGTATTATGAATTTTAAAAGGCACTATTAAAATTGAATTACTTTTACTCAAGTCGGATAATAGGAATCAATCTATTTGGAATTCATCGTATCATTTTGGGAGGCATTGTCAAACACTTTGATCCCATCTTTAGGTATTTTAAAAAGAAAAAACATCCTGTTATCATTCTCTTTTACTAAACCAAAAAAAAAGAGTCACAATTAAAGGATATAATAATAATTCTAAAAGCAATCTCAAATTTGATATCATATAATTCGTATTAAAAGATAAATTTCTATTGTTGTTAATCTGTCTGACTTTTGCTTAGCCTGAATGCAGTTCTGTCTTCATCAATAGCAAACATGTCTTGAAAACTAAATTGGTAAACATGCTATGAGATTAATAAAGTGTTGTGTTTGCTTTTTCAAATCTATGTTTTTAGGGAACAACTGCTGACAAAATTGTGACATTACCTCATAGAATCTGACACATATTATCTGAACTCAGTATCCCAGTTTAAAAAGAAAAACATATATTCAGTTATCATCCCATAAATTGACTTATATAATTCAAACTACGTTTTTATATTAATAAGAATTTTGTAAAACAAAAAAATAGAAAAAGTGTTGTTTAAAGGATCAAAGCAAAATGTTTTTAACTAAAAACAATCTTGATGACAATATTCATTTTAATTGTATTTATTCTGTATTAATTTTAAAACTTTTAGAAATGTATTTAAATTTTTCATTGAAGCTTTGATAAAAAGTGAAGATTTCTTTGAAATCTTTTAAAATAGTTACATTTGGAAACCTGTATCTGTCTATCAAATGTGGAGTTAAAATGGAGACTTGTTTGTATACAGCTGTTCCCAGAACAAGTTCCACACAGTGCAGTTCTGTGCCTGAACCAAGATTCGGAAGAAGGATTGGCAATGAATTTGCAGTTGGTTCATTGGTTCTTTTTGAATGCAGTCCAGGATATATTCTCCATGGATCCATTGTGATTAGGTGTGATACAGTGCCCAATTCTTTGGCCCAGTGGAACGACTCCTTACCTACCTGTATTGGTGAGTATATAAATTTGTATGCTTTGCGATTGTACAGACTTTATATCAAATTAGTCATCTTGCTTCTTTTGGTATTTCTATTTCAGATTTAATAGTTATATATTAAGTTTAATTACTCTTTTAGTTATAATATACTTAAATATACAAATTAGAGTGAATATTGATGCAGTGAGGTGTGGCGCAGTCAATGAAAAATATTTTGTGTTAAATTAGCTGGAAAGTTTCCTCACTTATTTACTTATATAGATAAAAATGTACAACATATTTCCAATAACAGAATTTGATTGTTCCTAATAAGGGATTGAAATAAACATCATTTTTCATTTTAAAAAATCTTACGTGAAGATTTCTATGCCAATAGGTAAAGAACTTGCATGTCTTTTAAGGGTCACAGAAGCTGATATTTTTTGACATATTTTACTTGGACACCAGAAGAATTAGAAAATATGCATTAGTGAATAAATATATTTCTCCATTAGTTATAAATATGTATAAAATATAAAATAGATTTTAACAGTCTTTTACAAATATAAATGGTAACTTTTTAATATATAGAATGCACAGGCTTAGCCAGAAATCTCCTAGTTTTAAACTTTATTTTTTCAATACTATGTCCAATTTAAATTGGTAAATAGAATATGCACTAAGTGGTGGGCCCTCTGCGTGCTGTTACATAAAACAGACAGATAATTTCTAAACAATAAAAAGTAGTTTAGAATTGTATAGTATTCCAGGATTATTACAGTGGTTCTTGGTGCCATAAATGTGGACAATGTAGAAGGTTGGAAGTCACTTTCCTCTCTGTCTCAAGGGCATAACTGGAAGTTATTTATTTTTTAATTACATGCTATTAAATTAAAAGACAATTGGTAAAACTTCAAGTTAAGAAATGCTTCTTCTACATTGAATTCTTTCTCATTAAAGTTTTATTGGTACGTGATTTGGAAAATAAAAGGAAAATTTTTGAATAACAAAAGATAAGCAAAATTTTGTTTTTATTAATAACCTCAGTTCTCCATTTTTTTATAGAGAAAGCATGAGTGTGCCTATGTACACACATAACATACATATGGTAATTCATAAAATTTATTTTAATGACATTTTTGCCACACCTAAAAAGCACTTACATGTGTCAGTAGTTTTTGTTCTTAAGTCTTAAGACACATTTTACCAATATTCTACACAGATTTAACATAATATTAGCCCATAGTTCTTTAAAATAAAATATATTTTTAAATTGTGAAATAATGTGGAAGGTATATTCATTTCTGCTGAGGAAAGGGTAAAATGTTGATATGCACTCATAGGACATGTAATTTGTATAAGACATATCTGGCCTAAATAGGTAGAATACACATATGTTTTTATCATTCAAATCAGAATGTTATGAATAGTTTTGCTGGGAAAATGGTATGAACCAAGGATGGTCACTGGATCTTTCTAGGAACTTGATACCACCCCCCACAGCTGATTTATCCAGCATATTTCACAGGGCGTTATTTTTACAACAGATATTTTAGTTCTGCCCACTACAATGAATGGAATGTGAATTATTCTCTTATTATTTGTTCCTTTGTTGTAAACCCCCTACAAAAATAATTTAAAGCCCTGAAGGCTGTAACGGACTGTTCAACTGTCTCATCTGTCAGCTAAATAACCCCAGTTTCTGATATGGTTATTAATGCTTTCTATTTCCCAGGTTCCATAGTGAATAATTTAAATACAAACTGAATCCCCACAGTACACCTGTGAAGTTAACTCTCAGAACTTAACACAAATAGGCTGAATGTTAGAGAGGTAAGACAGGTCTCTTTAGAGTGACATGACATAAAGCAGCCAGCGAAGACGAGGCAGGATTTGAAACTGCTTTTCTGACTTCAGTGACAAGAGACTGCTTCTCTTTACGATTTGATTTAGAAGTAGCTTTTTTTTTTCTAATTAGAATTCTACACATTTTTATAATGTGGAATATCTTAGCCTATTAAAATACACTTTTTGACAATCAGTAAGTGAGGAGAATAAATCATTTGGACCTGATGGCCCTCCTATTTTGTACCTGGCGTGGAGCTACCATTAATGGAACAAACAGACCTTCCTCTTTGCATGCTTTTATACTCTCATGGAAAGACAAGAGATTATGTTCCCCTTTCTGAGCCTCAGTGTATGTTGACTGCATACTCTTATAAAGTAATAATAAGTACGTTATCCTAAAGTAAGAAACCATGAGCTGAGAGAAATGTTCCTATTTCTGTGACAAAATTAGTCATGTAATATGCATTAATAGATATTACGGTGCTTTAAATCTATTTAATAATTGAGGACAGACACATAATAATAAATCTCTTCAGCTCACAATGGATTTTAAAAATATTTCTCTGTACACATCAGGAATTAATCATTATTTCTGTCTCACTTTTCCCTGTAGTTATTTACATAATTTCTATGTCACTTTAAATTTATTTATTTAGGTATTGATAGAAAATATCGAAACAATGTAATAGAAGGTAACTAGAGAAGTAGTGATTTCTACTTAGTTTCATACATCTAAAGAAAATACCTTCAAGGTAACCAACTATTTTAAAAATAGAGCGATATGATGAGATCATGGAAACTCACAAACTACTAAATTAATCTTTAAATATTATTGAAAAAAATCCATCTATTCCTCCAGTTGGAGTGTTTTAAGTACCTGCATATACAGAGTACTAAACTGTAATTCTATGAATTACTCCTTAAAAGTTCTTTCTGTATACTTACGTTAATGTCCTAATTACTGGGGAAAATTTGTAAAGAATCTTGTAAAACTGCATAAAATCTTGATAGCTGGGAACTGTAGTAGGGTTTCAACATAGGGGTTAATTAAGTCTTGGGTAATAGTCTGGCTTTTGATGATAACTCTGAAGGGCACTGAGTTACTATGTGTTTCTGGAAAATTTACATAATATCTGATTCTCCATCCTCATATTGATAAAACAGGAAAATAATAGAACTTTCTCTTAGATTTATTGTGGCTATTTGATGATTTAAAGTCTTAGCATAATTCTTGGAACTGAGTATGTATCCTGAAATTAAGTTGTTCTTGTTCTTGCCAAATCTTCCAACATAGAATCAGAAGATTCTAAAGGTATTGGATCTAGAATATAAAATTTATATGCAATGCTGATAAAGGATTTGATATTATTGATTTTCATCTACCGATAGGTTGATTTAATAATACTTTAAAGTTATATGTAAAATTTATCTTCCACAGATGATTTTGAATCTCAGAAAGGACTAAAGCATAATCTCCCTTCAGTCTTTCAATTCTAATAACTTAGGGTTTCTTGAATTTGCTATTTTCCTTTGCACTTAAAATTTTTAAGAAAGGCTTTGGAGAAATATCAAGACAATTTTTTTAGAATTATAGTAATTATTTATTAGACTATGCTATTACAATGAAATTTCTTTCCATCAATTGATGTATTTAAGGACAAATAAAGAAAGATTTAAAACTATAAGCATGTAATCAAGATATGGTTTGTTTTCATTGTTTACAAGGGTATAAAATAAAAATAATGTTAAAATAACAATCACTACAATTATAATTGGCCTTGAAAATATATATATACATGTATATATATTTTAAGATTTTATTTATTTATTTTTAGACAGAGGGGAAGGGAAGGAGAAAGACAGGGAGACATCAGTGTGTGGTTGACTCTCTCGCTGCAGCCCACTGGGGACCTGGCCTGTAACCCAGTCATGTGCCCTGACCAGGAATCGAACCTGTGACCCTTTGGTTCACCGGCCAGCACTCAATCCACTGAGCCGCAGCAGCCAGGGCTGAAAATATATATATATATATTTAACAAAGGTTTGCACTCCATGTTTTTCTAACTCTGAAAAAAGCCAAACATCATATTATCCAAAGAAATTTATTTTATCCACAAGGTATGCTGATTAGATGGGATAGAAAGAGGAAGGAGATAAAGGGGAGAAATGAGCTGACATTAAAGAAAAGAGGAAAAAAGAATTATTTTAGAAAGAGGAAAGGGAAATGCAAGTAAAAGAATATTTTGGGAGATGAAGTTTAGAGAATAAGAATTGTAAGCTATAAACATAAACCATTTTTTTAAAGTAGAAGAAAACTCCTATATGATTATTATAAAGTTTTTTGTCTGTCAAATGTGTCAGCTTGCTAATCCCAGTATGTGTGCCATCAGAAGTAAAATTCCATGCAAGTAAAAGGAAGGTCATGGCATCAATACTGAGTTCATCTCTGCAAGGACAGGTGCTCCTGCCAGTCAGGAAAGACTGTGCAAGTTCATGGCTGATATTCATATTCAGGAGTCAGTGCTAAGGTACCACCCTCCCCTGCAGGGATCCAGCCACAGTTTCTACTTTAAAGGCACAACACAACATTCTCAGGAGCCATTACAATCTCTCTGTCAAAAACCCTTCTCTTTGAAGGTCCCTGGGCTTTTCCAGAAACGTGTCACTGCATCTAAGGAGAGTTTTCACACACAGAACAGACTGTCTTTTGTTTTTGCATCGGTTTGAAAGTACGTATCTAGAGATAGAAATTGTATCAGTGACTTCTGTTTCCTGCCAAGATCACGTGAAAAGAACATATTACCTTACACCACTTAACAATATTGTTCACTCTATAAAAATAGGTGTAAACCCAGAATATCGAATACATAGCAGAAGGACATATGGGATCTGTGTGCGACAAGAAATAGAAAGGTGACGGATTCTAAATGACATCTGGATAATGGCTCAGCTTAGGTTTTACCATTTGGTCCAACTGCTCATCTTTACAGAAATGAAAACATATTTTGCATTCCATTTTTTAACTATAAATATTTTTAGCTTCAAATGTTTTGAATAAAAAATCATTGTCTTAAAATATTCAAAAAAGAACAGGCTGTCTTAAAGATTCAAATATGAGTCGAGAGCAGAATTATCTTAGATTAATATGAAAGCATTATATTCCATTATTGTTCATTTTTACTATCTGTTAATGGATGGCACATTGACTTTCTCAAGGCATTTGAACTTTGTATTTCTCTTCTTTGGCACGTGCATCCTTGAGATTTCTTTTGGGTTTATTGCCTCGCTTCATTCAAGTCTCCACCTGTTTATTCTCCTTGGACATTGTATCTAAAATAAATTTCTGCCATCCACCTGCCACTTTGTCTCTGTATTCTTACCCTGCTTTTTAAAAAAAATTCTTACAGCAACTATACACTACATTATATACTTTTAAAAAATGTCTTAATCTCTCCTGACCGCCTCTACTCTGACACTATATTGTTTTTCTGCTCAAAGGAAAGAGGACTTGGCACGTAGTAAGTGTTCAGTAAACACTCATTTAATGATTGGATTTTAGCAGAGAACTGTCATTTCCTGAATTTTTGTAGAGGTTGAACAACTGGCCAGCTTCTTGAACCCAGGGCCTATGCATTTTAATTTCAGGCTTTCCTCACATGGTGATGTTCTTGCCCACTTTGCTTGCTCAGACCTTTACAAACCATCTGAAATCAAGTTTGAAACTACCCTGAGAATCCCTAGGAGCGATACATAGGTGGAACACAAACAACAGATTTATATATTATATGGGTATTTTTATGCTGAGAGAGAACAAATTCTCTAATTATACTTTGTAGTTTAGACATAATCTTTGACTATTTATTGTCAGAATTTTGTACATAATGGTTGTATTTTCCCTGCTTTTACTGTTAAATGAATGCTCAGTTAACAGCTTAAGCCAAGTGAAGATCCAATTTAAATGAAAAGAAAACAGCTTTGCACATTCCTAATGATTTCCATCTCAATTGCATTGTTTCAGTTTCACAGTTCTTATTATACTGCTACCAACACTTCCATTTCTTTTTCTGCCATAGTAAAACACAATGAAATGCTCAGTAATTCTACATAAACTGGCACACTGGAATTAAATTGTTGACTTGATAGCAGCCCCATTAGACATGACAGGCAAGCTGCGCTTCGAGTAAAAATGGTCAGATACCAAGTTAAGGGATGTACATATTTAAATACCAGTATGTAAACAAAATTTAATGATTTTATACAAAGCTGTTCTATCAAGCCATTCTTAGGTAAATTACAATAAAGTACAGTGATTTTTAAAAGAACATTGGACTTGGAACAAATATAAAATTGAAAAATATGTTGAAGACTGAGTTTTCATCTTCTAAATTTGACCTTGTTATATTTCAGATTTCTTAAAATTTTTAGCCTCTTAAAACCTCCAGCGTTGCTCCCTGTGAGACACATACCAACAGCCCCTGCAGCCACTAACAGCACTCCCCATGTACGGCCTGAGGCCTAAGTGCTTGTGGTGCCTGGAGGTCTCTTTTGAAAAGTCCCTGAACCTGCCACTTACTAGCCTTAGGCAAAGAGCCTTTAATCAGCTGCTTATTCCGTTGCCCTATCTGGGTTTGCTTTTTCAAAGTTCTTTAGAGACTCAGAAAGAACTATTTTATTTAAATTGGCTCCATGGCAACACCTGTCTGTATCATCTTTCCTTGTAGTGGGAAAGAAATAGATGAAGAAATATATACAGGACCTGAATCATCATTCATTGATTGATTGATTCATTCATTCATTCATCCATCCACTCATCCATGAAAAAGTTGTTAAATACAATAATGACTAGCAATTATTAGCATCTGTATGAAGCATGATACAATAATGCATAGTAATTATTAACATTTGTATAAAGCACACTATTAAGCATTATCTCAATTAGTATTGACACCAATATCAAAAGTAGATACGATTATTGTTTCTTTTGTATACATAGTAAAGGCAGAATTAGGCTTTAGTTATTCTAAAGTTACTAAAGAAAAAAGCAGCATTAGGGTTTAAACCCAGGCGGCTTGATTCTAAAGCCTGTTCTCTTAATGCATATGTTATACAGTATAATACTGATCAAGAGAGAAATTGGTAACATAGCCTTTTTAAAATAGAAAACAAATGTTAGGTTAAGTAATATACATGTGAAGTCAAACTTTGTCAAACATCATGTATATGGTCAGGTTTGGGAACACTTTTTATAGTGCGTTTTGTTGGTAAACTATAAAATGATTAAAGTGGAATTAAACAGTTGACAGCTTGTTAGGAAAAGGCTGGGGTAAAGGAATGATGTGGGATTGGTAAAGAGTTCACTTATAACCCCAGGATGTACAGGGATGCACAACCAGTCATTCGGTATCGTACCCACAAACTCTTACTGAGCGCTTACTAAGGGCCAGGCACTGGCAGCAAAGCTCTGAACAAGGAGACCCCTGACTTAGGCAGTTGATAATTTCAGTGGAAACAGAACACATTACCAAATATATTCTCGTCTTCCAGACAGTAGTGAGGACTATGGAGGAAAGTAAGCCAGGGCTGGAAGTTAGGAGAAGACATCCAGAGCATGCTGCTATTTTATAGTTAAATGAAACAAAATGGAGGGTTATATAAAAGTCTGGGAGTGAGCGAGTTGTATACTGTGAGTTGTAGACTGCGGAGGCTGAATTTTCTCTAGCTAGTGTGGGGATTTATTGAGCTGGGTGGTGATGTGATTTTAGTTTCTAAAAAAATAATAATAATAACAATGGCTAGTATAAGGAGGGGTTGAATAGAAGCATTAAGATTGATTAGAAGCCTGTTGCAGTAGTGAAGAGGAAAGGTAATGGTGATTAGATAGGAAGGTCAAGGTCAGTGATGAGAATTTGTAAACTTTGAGATGTATTTTGAAGATAGAGTTGAAAGGTTTACTGATAGATTGAATATAGATGTAAATGTAAACTTGAGTGTAAGAAAGAATTGAGTTCTATATTTTTGGCCTAAGAACTGGATGAAATGCGGCCATATTTACTGAAGTGAGGAATAGTATAGATGGGAGAGGATTTTAAAAATATTGTTTTAGACATATTAATGTTGAGATATTTATTAGACATGTTATTGCAGAGTGCCGGGCAGAAGTCATGGCTAGAGATAAACATTTAGTACTTGTAATATATAGATGACATGGAAATGGATGCCGTCCTTGATAGCTGGTGGTTAGAAAAAGCAGAGAAGGCAGCCTAGGATCAACCCACAGAGTATTAAAGGATCAGAAAGGACACAATGAACTAAACAAACAAAAGAAAGTGACTGTAACCAGCAGCATAGGAGACAGCAGGAGAGTGTCCTGTTTGTTGACTAAGCAAAGAAAGACTAATGTGGATGGAGAGTTGGGCAGCAGGAGGTACTGTATTTTGCTGTGTACAATGTGCTCCTGTGTATACTGCATGCCCACGTTTTTGGCCCAAACTTTCAGGGAAACAATCTCTCATGTTAATTTTTTAATTCAATTTTTATTTATTTATATTTAGAAACAAAACTTATTATCATATTCTAGGGTATTATTTTGCACATGGATACCATTATTGCTTTGTAGAGTTACACTTTTAATGTATAAGGATAATAAAAGAATTTAAAACATTTATATAGATACAGAATTAGTACTACCCATGTATAACACATATCCTTATTTTACCTTCCAAAATTTGGGCAAAAAAGTGTACATTATACATGGCAAAATACGGTAGGTAATTACTCATTGATTGAGTAAAATGCAAAATAAGATTTGACCACCACATCACAACAAGACTATTCTGGTGACTTTGACATTGTCGTCTCAATAGAGTGGAAAAGACACAGGCCTGTGAAATGAGTAGAGGAGAAGAATGGAAAGTGAGGAAGAGGGGATGGCTTGTCACTGGGGCAGCGGGAAGGGAACCCTAGAATGTGGAGGGTAGAACAGTTACTCTCTTGGTACCACAGCCAACAGAGTTCGAGACAAAGAAAATGGATCACTTCATCTTCCCAGGTTTCATCTACTGGAAGAGACTAACATAAGGAATGTGAAACCATAGTACAACCTAAACTATGATAGAGGAAAGCACTTGGTGAACTATGGGACACTACAGGGCACTTAACACACAACGGAGGCAGGGAAGGGTTAGAGAGGTAAGGGTGACTTTGAACTTCCCACGGAGGGCAGGCCAGGTGGGAGAGGACCATCCAGTCAAAGCATTAAGAGGTTATATTAGTTTAGTAGGCTGAATGGAGATGGGGAATTTAGATAGTGAACTATTGGGAAATTATGGGTACACATAAGCCTGGAGCTATAGTTAAAGGCTACTTAATTAACTATATTTATCTGTAGAATTCAGGCAGTGGGGAGATGTCTTATGGAATTTCAGCAGTGAAGCAACATGATCAAATTTTCTTTTTCGAATGGTCATTTTAGCACTAACATGGGTACTATATTACATGGAAAATACACTGGTCACAAGGAAGACCATTGATGTGATTAATACAGTGACCTAGCAAAAAATGAGCGAAGGAGGGTAGTGACAGCGAATGTGGAGAGCAAGAGCATTCGTGAAGGACTTCCTTCGACTCAGGATCAGCACGTCATCAATCACTTCTTTTTCTCCTATATTTGGGGTGAATCTTTTTTATAGTACTTCCTCCACTCTTGGCATGTATTCTTAAATTATACAAAACTGTTGGTTTTCTTTTTAAAGGAGCTAAATTCTCTCCAGCCAATTTAACCTAAATGTGTATTTAACTCAATAATATATTGTATAAGAAAATACAACAAAATTACTTTCTCTAAAAAATATATTACCACACAATTAAAAACATTTGAGCACTCCAGATTTTTGCATTTGGCTTTGGAAGTGGCACAAAACTGTATCATTAACTTTTTAAAAAAATATTATGAAAGATCTATTTAGATATTTCAGCATTATAGCCAGACTAGTACAAATGCCCAAGGATAACAGTGCCATTGGTACCTAAATAATAAGAGTTGCAAAAGGAAATATGAGTTATTGATTTTTTTTCTGTTTTTGAAGTAATGAGCTAGCTCCTTCATGTACATTATCATGTCATATTTCCCACGGAAGCCCTTTGGAAACAATTGCATTACCATTTCACAGACAAGGTATCTGAGTTTCAGAGAGTTTAAGGAATATGTCTGACATCTCACAGTATTTAAAATTGTAAATTAGATCACGTGTGAACCAAGGTGATGCTATGAGAATTTTAATTCAAGATTAGGACTTTTGAGAGACAACTTTTTGACTTTACGGCAGGCCCAGGTACTTCTCTCATATAATACTTGTTCTGGCAGTAAGCAGGCTGACGCCCCACTGGGTATGTTCCTTCCGCCGAAGAACAGGGAATTTTGAATCCAACTACCAGGATTCAAATCCTAGCGCCTCCTCTTACTAGCTACATGATGTTGCATAGGTTATTTAATTTCTTTATGACTCCCTTTCCTCAGCTGTAAAATAGGGAATATGCTTGTTCATATCTCATTGCATTGTTCGAACTGTAATGAGTTAAACTATGTGAAGTGCTTGTCAGAGTGCCTGGCAAAGAATAAACTCTAGATAAATGTTATGATTATAACATGATTTTTATCATCATCATCATTACTCCTCAAAGGATGCTATTCCTCCTCACAGAATGCATGAAAGGAGAGGTAACAAATAAAAAATACTTTTTCAAAACAATTGTATTTAGAAATTTCTCATGTGAGTGTGTCCATGAACTTTTTAGTATTACACAATGAATGGCATGCTATCATTAAATTAATTATAGTATGATTTTAGATATGGAATTGTGAGGTTATCCATTAATGTGTCTAATTTTGAACATTTCTGTGGTATAGGAAGACTTAATGTTCTATTTTTCTTATGAATTTAAAAATTGTGATTTTTTAAATAGCGTGATTTGGTCGTATTTGCAAGTCTAGTATCTGTCCAACACATTAGCTCTCACCTTTTTTGTCTTATTTTGGGGTTTTTGCTTTAGAATTAACTTCCTCTCTCGGACTGCTTTACTTTTAGTGCCCTGTGGCGGGATTTTAACTAAGCGCAAAGGGACGATTTTGTCTCCCGGGTACCCTGAGCCTTATGACAACAATCTGAATTGTGTGTGGAAGATCACCGTGCCCGAGGGAGCAGGCATTCAAGTAAGGATATTTAAGTTTTACTTCTTTTCATGGTATGTGTGAAAGTGATCTTTTCAGAGGGAACAGAGTGTACCTTATTGCCGAAGGTATAGCCTTTTGCCTGGCATGGTTGAACTTAATAGAAAGCTACTTATTATTAAGTGTTTCACCTGCAAGTAACAGAATGACAATTCTAAATGGCATAAAAAGTAAGAAAAATGCGTTGCTCCACTTACAACATCGAGTCTTGGGGTAAGATGATTCAGGGGTTGGTTATTTCAAAGTTTCAGCTGGATCGTTCTGGACCAGGTTTTCCCCATCTCTCTGCTCTGCCGTCCCTAGCGTGTTGGCTTGGTTCTCTGGCCCCTGTTCTGGTGGTGGAGGGCTGCAACAGCCCCGAGCCTAACGGCCTTTACATAAAATATCCAACACCCCAAACTGAATGTCTCCATCTTATGTACCTTTAAAATGGGTAGAAGATCTTGTCAAGAAGACTTCCAGCAGACTTCCTCCCCTGTACTATTGATCAAAATTGTAAGCATATCCATTCCTAAGCCATGCACTAAGCAATAGCAAAGGGTTACTATGATTTGACTCACCCAAATCAATGCCATGTACCTGGACCAGGCAAGGGGCTCAGCCTTCTATGATGTGCACAGCTTTCCTTTAATTGAATAAAACCCATTCTCTGGTCACGAGGAAGAGGGATGCTATTCTATGAGACAACGGTGTCTGCCACATTGTTTCATTTGTGACCAATTTTTTTTGGTGGGGGTGTGATTTGACTGGTTATTCCATTTTACAAAGAGATTGTTTCCAGATAAATTGATGGCATTTTACTGTTGAGTAAATATACTCGTATACTCCAGGGAAGGTAATAATGCTTTATAAAATGTTACATAGTCTGTATTCCATAAAAATAACTTGATTACTTCTCCAATTGAGTCAGAAGGTTTTCCTTTAAGAACTTGAGATGTATTAGTTATGGAAAAAGTAGCCAAGGTATCATTAATTAGGTGAAGTATAATTTACAATAAAAAATCTAATTTTTAACTTACCTTTATAATATTTCTGGAAATTAAAAAAATTACTTGACAGGTTTCAGGAATCAAATAGGTCAGTAAGCCAAAAAGAAAACATGAAACATACATTTTTAGTGTTTTAAGGACATTAAAAATCAAGACTGTCGGTCTGTGCATACATTCTGAGTAACTCCTACCACTTTCTGACCAATTTGTAAACTCGGGAGATAACCAGTCATTCCTATCTTATAATCACTAAAATTAACAAGGATATTAGGAACAAAGAATTTAGGAACGGGGAAACTGAAACCTTTAGAATCTTTATAGAACATGTATTATGCCATCTGATTGTGAAGGTTACTTTAGCGCATGCTTTATGTTAGCATCAGCCTGTCCATTTCTATCTCACCTTAAATACTAAAACAGTGGAGTTTCCTTCTACTTCTCATTCTGTGTTTTTGATGCCTGCAATGTGGCTGCAGCATACAACGCTCTAACTGAGCCCCTCACGCAGTGAGCGCTCAGGACCTGGTCATCAAATCCATTGAGCTGCTCATCCCCTTGGGTCTGACAGTAACGTTCTGTCCTGGGGATTCTCCCCTCACTTTTCCAACACTTTTTCTCTTCTTGGTTTCCATGGCACCACTACTCTCTTGGACTTTGTTTTCTGTATCTATCGCTCCTGCTTGTACATCTAGGTGCATGGTTTCCTCTTCCTCTTCAAGTCCTCCAATGCATTTTTGAGATCGCTGGGCTTTTCCATCTCCTCACACCAGTCTCTCTGCCACCTGTCTGCTTGTACTGCTTCTGCTGCCAGAGCGTCCTGATGCCTGGGGCCTGAGTCATAATAAACCATCAGAAAACTTTTTTTTTTAATGAAGAACAGAACAAATGATCATTTCAAAGCTTAAATATATAACTCAGACCTGTTACCTAAGCTGTATGACCTACAGGATGTTGCAAAAGTAGGTTTACAGTTGTTCACATTGAAAATAATACAAAAATCAATAAATAATAATACAAGAATAATCTCTGTGTGTTTTGCACTTACAATTGTAAACCTACTTTTGCCCCACCTTGCATATCCAATGGCCCAACTGGGCATTTTCTGCTAAACTTCTTGTGGCATCTCAAATTCAACCCGTTCAAAACTGACTTCATGATTTTTTCTCAAAATGGAGACCCCCCCAACCCACCGTATGTTCTGCCCCAGAAGGAGCCCTTCATTCTTTCAGTTGCCCAAGCCAGAAATCTTGAAGAGTTTTCTTTGTCTGCTACTCTTCTGAATAAACTATGTCAGGTCTGTCTTTCACAAATCTAAGTATTTCTCTCCATCCAGACTTCTACCATTTAAGATTGGGTGACCATCATCCCTGCCCCAGGTTCTTACTGTCCTAGGGCAAATAGAGTAACCTTCTAAAGATAAAAATCTAATACTAGCGTTTTCCTGCTTATAATGCCTCAGTTGTCTGTGCCCTCCATCCTCTGTGCCTAGACACAGTTGATTATGCCCTTGTGCTCTGTCTCCATTTCTTGCCTCTTCTATTCACACTGTTTTCATTCTTTATAAAAACCTGGCCTTCTTGAGCCTCTGGGCCTCTGTGCATGTTTTTCCCTCTGCCTGCAACACACGCTACAATCTCCTTTGACTTGGCTTACTCTAATCATCATTTCTGTCTCAACTTAGGGTCAGTTTCTGTGGAAGACCTTCCATGAACTTGAGACAAGATTAAATTCCCATTTTATATGTTCCCAGATTCTTGTATTTTCATTGTCATCACATCTACTGTGTTTTACTGTTATGCCTTCCTTAGTTATAAGTTCATGAGAGTGGTAATCTAACTGTTTCAGCAGATAACACAGTGCCTGGCAACACACGCCCCACAAATATTTTGAGAAGGAGCTAAGGACTGCCGCCACAATCACTGAAGCTTTGGACTATTTTAAGGAGTTAACACAACATAATGAACTAATAAAAAGTCTGTGGAAAAAAGTATGTTATATATCACTTGCCCTAGTCAAATATTGTTCAAAACTGGACACACATAAATGACACTATAAAATTTTTCACTGAGAAAGCATTTTCTTTAATGAATCCGCTTTAGAAAACAATTTTGAGTTTAGCAGAGCATTTATCAAACTTATAAAATGTGAAGCATATTGAACTTATAATTTTAAATATTCTGAAGGACAACCAAACACTTATTTCTAATTAACCTCTTATAAGTATGCTAATTTTAGACACATCATTAAATCATAAAGAATTATATAATATCTGCATACACACATACATATGGATATATAACATATTTGAAATTTCACTGACTTCACCTAAAAGCTACCTGGCGGGTACGCCAGATTCAAAGCGATGCTTCTTTTTACTGTACTCTGTTGGGCTGAATATGTGTACGCATAAGGAATTGCATGAATGCCCAATAAATCCTATATGAGATGAAATGTGATAACCATTTGCGAAAAGAGAAGAAACATTTGAAATGCTGATGTACTTACAAATAATATAGGATGATTTAGCATCCTTTAGAAATAACCTCAACACACAGATCAATTTTTTTCTGTTAATATTATGTGAGAAGTTTGTGGGGAGAAAGATTTTCATTTGTTTGCCTATTCATTTTAGCAAAATATATTGGAGGAAGAATTCCAACGGGGCTACATTCAACAGTAACATATTTATGAAGCAAAGATAAATCTTTATGTGATAAACCATAGGGAAAAATAGTGGGTTACTTAATTGTCTTAATTTATAGAGTGGCCATCACTAACACATTTTACACAAAGCGAAATGAGAGTTGAATGTCTACGTGAGGGATATATACCTGTGATGGACAGCTCCTCCTAACGCGAAGTATTTCTGAACACTGAACCAGTTGCTTCTCTTTATCTTTTACTTGACTCTTGTTTGGCTTTTGTCCTAGTTTGTCTTCAGTCATTTTACTTGAGTTTTCTACATTTTATGTGTTTATTATGCCAAACTGCATTTATAATTTGACCAGAATCCTAGTAGTAAATCGTAGTAGTCTTCTGTGGCTGCTGTAACAAATTACCATGAATTTGATAGCTTGAAATGATATAAATTTATTCTCTCAGCCCTGGCTGGTGTGTCTCGGTGGATTGAGTGCCAACCCAGGAACCAAAGGGTCGCCGGTTCAATTCCCAGTCAGAGCACATGCCTGGGTTGCAGGCCAGGTGTCCAGTAGAGGGCACTTGAGAGGCAACCACACATTGATGTTTCTCTACCTCTCTCCCTCCCTTCCCCTCTGTCTAAAAATAAATAAATAAAATCTTAATTTTTTAAAAAAATTATTTTCTCATGGTACTGGAGGCTAGAAGTTCCATTCCAGTTCAGATGCACTGAAAACATGGTGCTGACAGGGCCGCATGCACAGCCCCCACCCTCCCCAGGCTGGACTGTGGACTGGGCGGGACAGTCCTTCCCTGCCTCTTCCGCCTTCTGGTGGCTGACTGCATTCCTCCAAATCTGGTCACATCACTCCAAGCTCTGCCTCTGTGGTCACCTTGCCTTCTCCTCCTCTGTCTGGGGCAAATCTCCGTGGCATCTTTCACATAAAACTAATCATTGTTATGTGAAATGCATTCAGAGCCCACCCAAATAATCCAGGATAATCTCCCTATCTCAAGATCGGTAGTTTAATCAATTGTGAAAGAACACTTTTCCATGTAGGCAATATTCACAAGCCCCAAGGGGTTAGAACTTGGTATCTTTGGGAGCCATTATTCAGTCTGCTGTACATTTGTACTCACAACCAGAAGTAGACACATTTTCTTCCTTCTACCAAGGTAATAGGTTTTTCTGGAGATGTCTACATTTCTGTTCTTACCACCAGTCTGATCTCAATGAGTCAGGAACAAAAAGATAAATTATTCTTTAATCTGATTTCTCACTTCCTTCCCTTGTTCAAGTCATGGGAAATCCAGTAACATTCCCTACAGCAACACATGTGACATCTTTCTCTGATTTCTCCTCTTCCTGTCTCCAGCCTACTTTAGTCTGTCATCGCTTCTCACACTGGCTGCGGCAGTCGACATTAGACTTGTCGCTTCACTCGCATTTCCTCTACCCAGTGCAGCACTGAACTTAGAGCGCAGTCCTAACTGTGCTCCTTTCACCTGCTCCTCAAACCTTCAGTGGAACCTTCTTCAGGTGCATAACTAATACGGTGTTCAGCCTTTACAGTCTCTTTTTGTCTCTCTCAACCTCTCTCTTAGCTAAGCTAAATTTAATTCTTAACACACACTGGGTGCTGTCCTAAGCTAAAATTAATTAATTTTATAGAAAATGTATGAACTAGATCACTTTACTAAAACGATTTATGTAAGTCATCCGAGGCAGCCATTTTCAACCTTTTTCGCTTCATGGCACACAAAAACTAATTACTAAAATTAACACTGAAAAAATTTGGTTTTTGCTAATCTGATAAAAAAAGAGGCATAATTTTGGTTTATTCACACTGGACAGTTACTGTTGTGTTGGCTGTTGTCATTTTTTATTTGACAGTCTAAGGGAAAAGAGGTCAGTGACCCTGATTAAATAGTCAGGTATTGCATGTTTCAAAATCTCTTGGGGCAGGACAGTTGAAAATCAGTGATCCAAGGCATAGAGTGATCAGCCACTCCTCCAGGTTTACATGCCAATAAAGCTCTGGAGATTCTTGCAAAACTCAAGAGCAGATGGAGCCAGGAAGTTGCAAACCCAGGCACTCTGACTCTACTATCTCTTTTATTTTTCCCCTAAACTCTCCTCTTTTTAAATTTCTTCTCCTTTTTCAAAGTTTGCATGCATATTTCCTCTTATGTAAATACCCTCCACTGTGGCTAAATTGGATTATTAATGGTTCACTAAATCCACCTCTTGGCTTGACTTCCCTACATTTTTACTAACTCAGTAATTCCTTTTGGTGGAAAACCTCTCAATACTTTTAGCTTATCTCAAATGTCCTTTCCTGCATAAATCCTTGATTTAATTGTTTTTAACTGAATGTGATCTTTTTTTTTTTTCTGAATTGAAGGGAAAGGAAAAAAATCAAAGAATAGGTCATTGTTTAAGGAGGTGATAATTATAGTGTAATCATACAGCTTTCATTCTGGTCTTCTTCCTGTCCTGGAACATTGCCATCGGGCAGAACGCCTGTCGCACAGGCAGGGTATCTGTTGCCATGTGGCACTCACCCCCCGGGAAGGAGGCACGAGCATCATTCACGTGAACGGAAGAATGGTGATGGACTCTTTGTGGATAAGACATATTTAATGAATGCAATCGCTGTAATTATTTAGCAAGTATGTTGTGCTTTCTTTAGCTAAGTACTTTAGAACGCTTCAGCCAAATAAAATCATGGACTTTATAATAAAGTTATTCCTTTTCCCATCTCCAAAGCTGTAACCTCTGTGATAAAACAAAGAGAAAAACAGGTAGCACCCACAGCTGTGAGGATCCTGCGGGTCCCGGCGAAGCTCAAGCTGTGCCAAGTGAAGTGCAACAAAGTAACACATGCCTCTTTCCTTAAATAAAATTTAAGACATGAGAGACTTATACTTCAGCATTTTTTTTTATTAACCTTACAGACTTTCTCAGTGATTATGATTCGTTCATAAAAATAATCTCCAAAAGATGTACATAAATTAGTTAAAAAGTATCATTTTGGCCATCTATACTGAGACCTATTAAATAGGTGCATAGGGAATAATAATGTTAAAACTTTTATGTCTAATAAAATAATTTTGTTTTATGTATTGAAAGTTTATTTAAAACTTGCAATGTTTTCTAGTAGAGTACCAAACAAAATGAATCATCTTTCAGCTATTTAATTAATCTAATAAACAATTTGATGGGGAAAAAATTTTAAATAGAAGATAAGAAATTGAACAAAGGTTATGCAAATAAATGAAAATATATTGTATCCAGGATAATTCTAGGAACATTTATAGCATAAGGTCCTGTATACTTGTAGACCACAAATCTGGTTATTTCCTAAGAGCTAACGCCAATGAGAAAACTCAATCAGTGGCAAGAGTCTAACACTCCAAAACATAAAAGTTAACCGGTTGTGTGGAGCAGGCATTGGGACTCTAGCACCGAGATCCTGGAATAACACAAAGCTGTGAATGAACAGAACACTCTGAGACAGGGAGGAACTCAGTGTAGCATCCACAGGGACACCGCTCGACGTCCCGTATGCTTTTCTCATGGCAGTCGCTCGTGTCGGTCAGAGCCATAATGCCAAAGATCAGTCCTGCGACATTCTTTGAGGAAGGGCCACAGTGACACACTCCAGGCTTTAATGCTCTCTTCTAGGGCGTGTAGATAAACGATAGCATATTTATTTTGTTAGAAACGTGTGTTCTTACCGGCAGTTGTTATTTCACAGGTACAAGTTGTCAGCTTTGCTACGGAGCATAATTGGGATTCTCTGGACTTTTACGATGGCGGAGACAGCAATGCTCCAAGGCTTGGAAGTTATTCAGGTAAACACGAGAGCTGAGCTTATTTAAAATACAGTTATACTCAGTAATTTTAATATCTCTCTCTCTCTAAAAAATGCTCCCTAGAACTCTGACTTGGTGGTTTTAATTTGCTTTTTAAGAACTATAGGCAATGAACTAAATCACAAAGGTAGAAGTTTGAAAGGCTTTAAAGGTAATGAAATAGAAATCGCTGTTTAAAACCTTACTATATTTTTTACTATATTTGCATAATTATTTATTGATGCTTGTATGTTAAGGGTAGCATTTTCCCCTGTTTCATCAGTGATATGTGTGTCGTGCCCTTTACCCTTAAGAAAAAAAAGAGTGAGCAATAGTAGGTAAACATTAGATGGTACCCGGTAATTATGGTATGTCCACTTAATAGAATGTTATGTAGCCATCAAAATAATTAAAGAGACTGTGTAAAAACGTGGTACAAGCTATAATGTACTATTGAGTGCCAATAGAGTATATAATTATTTCTATGAAATGAATAAAATTATATAAAATTAATGTATACACGTGTACCAAGATTAGACGCTTTTAAAATTTAAGATTTTTAAAGGTAATTTATGTAATAATCCAACAGGTTCTTATAGCATGTAAGAGGTTAAATGAAGGTTTACTTTAATTTTAACTATGCATTTTACATTAACTTTAATTATACTTTTAAACTCTAGAAATATGAACATAGTTAAACTGTTAACTTACATGTTTTAGATACACTGCAGTAAGTTTGAATGGATTTTCAAAAATTGTTTTTTTAAATAGAGCATTATAACCAGTTTTTTAGCATCATCATTGAGAAAAGAAAAGAAGACATATTTAGAGTAGGAGTGATTTGATTAAGACTTAAAATATATTTTAGATATTGAGACAAAACTTTCCTGAAAAAATATTTACAAAATTTTGAGTATACATTTGTTTATAATAGATTAGGTATAATATGTTCCTAACAATGGATGCTAAAGTAAAGATGATAATAGTGATAAATAACACACTCATGATAACTGAGTGTTAGCCATGTGGGAGGGAGGCTCATCATAAACTTCTCATTTGATCTATCCAGCGGTCCTCATAGGTGACTGAAGCTTAGAGAGATGAAATTGCCCAGGGTTGTATTGTACAGTTAAAGTTAGAATTCGGCTAGGACCCAGCTGGTATGACTCCAGAGCCAGAGGACTGAGATTTAGGTTTTCTAAGGGTTGAATGGCCGGTTAAGTGATCTTTGAGATTTTATTTCCCCCTGTCTTCAGTGATTCACTCTGGAAACTACAGACAAAGTTCAGGAAAAAAGAAAAAAGGCTATTGTGTGTTCTGTGATGAGTTTGTTGCGAGATTTCTTTTGTAGAAGAAACAGTGGTTAAGGTCCACAGAATTGTGCAAAGTAAGTGTAAAGTAACTGGTCACGTACCAAAAACTCTTTGCACACTATCAGCTGATATGTTCATTGGACTTTATCTTAAAACACAGAACTGACATTTATTTTTATGCTTGTTATTTGAAACTGCTTGAGTTGTAATCTTAAGAGTCTTAAACTATTACTCAATGTCACATAGTCAAGAAGTATTTGGTTTAAACACGTATTTTATATTTTCACTCAGTAATTGAATAAAGTTGATTGCCTTTAGAAATTTAGAAAACATCGTTATGATGCATTTGCCGAAAGACAAGGCTAACGCTAGCTCATAAATGGGATTTTTTTAATGCTACCTATCAGCTTTGCTATCAGAGTATAAGAAGCATCAACGTACTTGATCTGATATAAAATAACATATATTTTAATAAAGGACAATAAATGAATATATCCTCTGAAGCCTTATGTTAATATACCATAAAAATCACATGCAAACTTTAAAATTGTCTGTATGAAATATTGAAGTCCACCTGAAATTCAGAACATTTAATTTAGGTGACCATAACATTTACTACTTTAACTTTTACCGGCTCTCTTTGCTCCTGTTTTTAGGGAGCAATCTAAAGTGATCTCAAAGGTCTGTCCCCTTGGAGATAATTAGAAACAATAAAATGGGAGAAATACTTTTAAAAACTCTTGAAAAAACTTAACAAATACATAATTTTAGTGACAACCTGTTGGCTGATTAACAGTTAACTTACTTAGTTTTATTATGGTTTTTGTTGTATGAACATTGACCTGCCTTTTCAACGACCGTTTCAGGAACAACGATACCTCATCTTTTGAACAGTACGTCTAACAATCTGTATCTAAATTTTCAATCGGACATCAGTGTTTCAGCTGCAGGATTTCACCTGGAATACACAGGTAAATGTAACATGTTGTGCTGTTGAGGAAAGTTAAGAACAATTATATTAAATTTTAAATATTATGTTTGTGAATATAGAAATTAACTGGAATTTGTCAAAAGAGAACATTTGACTTATTTTTTAAGATTTTGATGACGTGTTCCTTGAATTCAGTTACAAATCAATGTGTGTGAAGTTCTGATTTTCCTCAGAATTTACAAGTTCTTTTTCAATTTTGAAAACACTGAACATGAAATCCATGCTCTTAAGGAAATTTTTAAGTGCACAGTACGGTAGAATTCACTCTGGCCACAAATACAGCAGCTCTCTAGAACTTTCTCATCTTGCATAACTTCAACTTTATTCTTGGTGCATGGCAGCTTCCCACTTCTTATTCCGCTCAGCCCCTGGAACCAGCATTGTACTCACTGCTTCTGAGAGTTCACCTTTTTGGCATCCCACGTGTCAGTGAGAGTGTGCAATATCTGTTTCCTCTGTCAGATTTACTTACTTAGCGTAACGTTCTCAAGGTCCTTCCATGTTGTTGCAAAAGTCAGGATATCCTTTTTTCCCATCGTTTAAATAACATTCATATATATATATGACATATATATATATATATATATATATATATATATATAGTGTCTGTCATTTATATATGAATATTATACATATGTATAGAAATCACACGTCTTCATTTCTCCATGTATGGACAGACACCACTTCGATTATTTCCATATCTTAGCTGTTGTTAATAATGCTGCAATAAATATACAGTACCAATGTATTTTGGGGATCCTGATTTTATTTCCTTTGGCTATAAAACCAGAAGAAGTACTACTGGATTATATGATACTTCTATTTTTAATTTTTGGAGGGGCCTTTATTGTGATTGTGCCAATTTACAAGCTCATCAGCAGAGCACAAGGGTTCACTTTTTGTCACATCCTCACCAATACTTGTTGTTTCTTACTGTTTTGTAATGTATCATTGTAATGTTAATAGATTACAAATCAAAATATATTTATTCATTTATTCTTCATTCAACCAATAAATCTTTGAAACACCTACTAAATATCACATACTATGCTCAGCATGGGGAATGCAAAGATAAATATGTCACAGAATCTTTTTTGATGAGCTCTCAGTGTAGAAGAGACAAAGAAATAAAGCAAAACACAGTGTTCTGAATACGGAATAGAGATATTTATGGTAGAGTGCATAAAAGCAACAGGTAATCAGCTTCACTTATGAAATTCAGGAAATATTTCAAGTAGGAGGTGACACTTTGGCTGTTCTTAATAAACAAGTACAAGTTTTACAATTCGACAAGAGTGGATATTTTCAGCATGAGAACTTTGGGTTCTGACAGTGCTATGACAGATGAGGCCAGACCCCCCAGAAACCAGAGTTTATTTAGAAACAATTATATATTTATTCTTACATGTTTAAACTGTAGTCACCATCAGCATACTTTCCATTTGATGCAATACACCTAGCAAGGTTTTTCTTTTCCACAACCCCAGTTTTTGAACTGTCGATTTCGATGCCTTTGAGTGCTTCTGTCATTTTTTTTTTCACCTCTTCCACATCAGCAAAGAGTTTCTCTTTGAGGATCTTTTTTTTTTTTTCATCTAGGGAAACAATTAAAAAAAAAGTATCTCTGGGTGTGATCAGGTGAACAGGGAGAGTGGGGCATGGGGATCATGCCATTTTTGGTCAAAAACTTCTGAACACTCGGCACACTGTAGGCAAGTCCACTCGTAAATCACCCCTCATGAAATGGGCAAACATGTTGAAAGAGTCTTCAAAAAACATTCACTGAAGCCGAATGCAGCCTCTCACAACAACGCCAGCAGTACACTGATACAGATGGGTTCCAGAACATGCACCTGGCAGGGAAGCCTGTATAAGGGTCCCACCCTCCAGAAGATAAGTCCAGATTTGGTGGGCACCCCCCTCTGTATGGCTTGTTAGGAGAATTGCAACAGTTCAGTAGGACTAAGCTAAAGTGTAAGGCAGCACAAGGAACTACTGTTTATATAGGTAGGACGACTCCTGAAAGTTACAGGATGTCATGATCAGAAATTTAACTTTTTTGTAAGTGATGCAGTTAAAAGCAGCATATGTTTTGATGTTTATTCATAATCACAAATAAATTACAACAACTTTTTTAAAGCCCCTTTATATGACTTTTGCATTTCTAAAATGTTTTCTTAAATGCCAAGAAGGTCCTTTATTGGTATATGATAGATAATATAAGAATATTACAATTTAATGGGATAACTTATCCAATGATCTATAATATTTTTCAAACTGCTCTTTTGGTTAGAAACTCTTAATTATGTTCAATAAATGAAGGAAGTTGAGCCATATCCTACTTATCAAATATTAGGCATTAGTATACATAGTAGCTTATCTTTTAGATGAAGAACTGAGAGTTTAACTACTGTTAAGGAAAATAAATGACTACTGGATTTAAATGTTGCAATTTTTGGTCTTAAAAACTACAATCTTTTGGCAGAAAAGGCATACACTAAATATAATTTAAGCATCTTTAATCATGATCTTTAATTTAAGAAGTCAAGCACCTAACTGTGTCAAGGGACGTCTGATTAGAATTGTAGGGGGATTGGTTATGAATGAGATACGCCTCTGTCCTAATCAAGGTTAACCTTATGTCAAATATGGATCTTTGTCTATATTTGTGATTATTTATCCACTATAAAAAAACAGTTATTTCTATAAAATGAGCAGTCAAGAAGGAATGCTGATACTTTCTAAAGTACTTATCTGATTTGAATTCAAGAAATGTGGGAAGAACTCACCATTGCTAATGAATAAGTGTAAGAACAAATGGTGTATCGATGTATTTGTGTGCAGTTGCTTTAAATAAGACCAACAATACTCCTAATGGTCTAGAGGCTTCTCACAGGGAATGGCATTTAACTTGTTAGCTTTCAGTTCACATAATCTCAAGTACATGTCTACAAAGTCAGGCTTTGTGTTCCAACTGATCCCCAGATACTTCCTAAGAATCGTTGTATAGATGGATTTTCCACCCAAGAGAAAGACAAACAGAAAACTAAGCACCATATTTAGATGGCATGACAATATGAATTGTATTTTGCAGAAACCAGAAAGTGGAATATTATCAGAAGATGATAAGATGATCACCAATTTTTCTAAACTTTTGAGGGGCCTAAACTAAGACATTGGAATATTTGCTGACTGTTTCCTTTTAATTGGAACGAAATTCTAAAAACCTTCCTGGATTAAATATAATTTAAAATATCAGGATTACACAAATTCTATAGAATTATATTAAAACATGATTTTTTATCAAATCAAAACAAAGAAGTGAAAATATTCTCCAGGTGTTTTTAAAAAGACCTCTTTGGAGGGAAAAATTAAATAGTTACAGCTGAGTAATATTGTCACATAAAAATACTCCAGTTGCATGTGCTGTTTTTAACAAAGTGAGTGAATTTAAATTTAAATAGGAACTATAAATAAAAACTGAAGAAGTATAAAGAAATAGCAGAATTACAAAGCCTAGAAAAAGAGGGGCAAGAAAGACAAGAGGGACAGAGAAAGAGAGTAGAAGAAAGAAAAAAATGATAGATTTAGTGAAACCAGTGCCAGAGGATGCCTAATATTCTTTAAATTAATTAGAAGGGTTTTGGACTATTCTTCATGTTTTCAAATCCATTGTCTAATTAACATTGACATTAACATAGTAATTGCAAAATATTAAGTGAAAGGGAATGGGGGGAGGTTAAACAAGGAAATTGGAAATACAGCTTTACAAATTAAAATAACTAATAACTGATGCTCTCGTCCCTAAGGTCAAATTTATGAAACAAGCAGTGGCAGCACTTTTGGCTGCTCTGCTAATGGCAGAGTGAAAAGCAGGTACATGCCATGCCCTTGGTGGGACAAATACTGTGTAGAGCAGCTGTGGTTTGGGTAGAGGGTCCAGCAGGTCGAACGCAAAGGCTGTCTGATCACTCAGTGCCCTGGAGAAGGGCACAGTTTCAAGGAACTCCAGGGACTACACCTAAACATAGTGGCTTTTTTTTTTTTTGGCAAATAATCCATCTTATTTTTTGGAAAGGGAATCATAATTTCTGTCGAGTTTCAAAATAGTAATTTCCCTTAGTGGACAAACATCAATTTTGTTCTAATGTAAGAATCTGTTCTCTGGTGGAGGCAGGTTAGATTAACTAGACATAAAAATTTTAAAGAACTTTATATATTGAGAAGCCCCTGAAGTCACTGGGATATGAGAACACAATATGAAATATGAGATACGAGAACACAATAGCCTCTACAAGAGAAAACTGTATATTTTAATGAATATAAAAAGGACTAAAAGGAAACAAAAGTTAAACCCTTGCTTTCATGCTAAGTAAAAGTGTAATGCTTAAGCAGTCGTGTTCTGGACAAAATACTTGTGTGTGTTTTAAATACAATGGTTATAGTTACTTTTCTCCATGGAGCATGCCTATTTCACTGCACATCTTTGGTATTTCATTTGTGACAGTCTCTAAGATAAAAGTTCTGCCCACAGGGTAACATAAGGAAGGAATCACAACAGGCAAATAACAGTCTCATAATCACACTCTGAATACCGGCAACAGATGCAGAAGACATCAAGGTTTGCTATAGAAAGGATAGTTTTCATGTGTTCTTTTAAAACCAAGAAAGTAAACTCTATATTCCTAAAGGAGTATTTTAAACAGTAAAGGTTTCAGGAAACATGGCAGTGTCCTGTCGTGGGAAAGGAAATTTGGCTGAGATTCCTTCTAGTGAGTAAGGTTTTCAGGAAAAAAAATACAAAAATGTAGATTATTTGATGGCAGTTACTAGATAGATATGCCTTGCTTTTTATTTACTTAAAAAAGTAAGTGCTAACAAATAGACTGATTTTTATCTATAGTGCTCTTTTGCACTTTGAATTTGAGGTCATAACATTTAACTTGGGAATACCTGATTATTATTATTAACAATATGAAACCAATCTGATGTTTCTTCTGCCCAGTCTGTTCTTCACATGCCTTGGGAGGCATGAGGAAAACAAGGCAAATCTCCCATAGTTCCAGAGTTGAGAGGATGCATCTCTCTGCTCAATAAAAAGAAGCTGGAACATTAGTTAATAGTCTGCTTAGTATTTTGCTTTTTTCTAACTTCAGTTATCAAAAGTTGCCATGAAGCTACATCATTCTTTTTGTTGAGAAACTGTGCTGATTTGGTAGTTATGTGAATAGATGCAGCTGCTCTGAGTTAACATATTATTTCCAATATTTTTTAATGTAAAGTATAAAATTTGTCTGTCCCCTAATTCTACAAGATGGTGGGAATCCATTTTTAAAATGACAATTCGTGGGGTTTTTTGTCTTCAAATACATGTGATGCTGATTGTAATTATATGTGTTGCATAAACCTATTCATTGTAGGGAAAATGTCCCTTGTACGTGGAATGCTGTTAAATATATCAATTGTTAGCCGGCTTTCATGAAGTGAATTTGTAATTTCTAGTCTCTCAGCCCCTTTGATTCTGGTAAAGGCTCATCATTGATCATTTGGAAATAACTATTTGATTGTTATATGTATATGTAAGTTCCTTCACATTTCCTTAAATTTGTTGAGAAACCCATTTGAGTCTCAATAATGGAAATTCCTAGAAGTAAAGTAGAATATCTATAAATCAATGAATAGTTTTTGGGTTTGAACTTATAAAATATATATGTTTTAAAATGGGAAAATACAAGCAGTAACGTTGTTTGCAAATGTAGGGGTGGTCAAGTATCTCAGGATATCTCTGAGGAAGCCAAAGGCAAGAGTTACTGTGACCAGACTAAAGGGGTGCATTTGCCTGTGTGCAGCAAAGCCCAATCAGATGCAAACAGGAGTTTGCTGCCAAGAAAGTAAACATTTCTTTTGAAGGAAGTGGTACCACGCCCGGTCACAGGTGAGCTTGTGCTCAAAAACCTGGCTCCCAATGGCTTCCTGGGGATGAGCTGGGTGGTGGGCTCTCCTGGTTGGCTGGGGCCAGGATCCTTGTGTCAGGTCCTGACGCCAGCTATGGCATTGTTCTGTTCTGTCTGGTTTCATGAGGGAGTGGTTCCTAGGGTCAGTCCACTTTCTTCTGCCTGGGGTTGAAATACAACTGAAGTCACGATGTTATCTTTAGATT
This sequence comes from Desmodus rotundus, assembly GCF_022682495.2. Lineage (NCBI taxonomy): Eukaryota > Metazoa > Chordata > Mammalia > Chiroptera > Phyllostomidae > Desmodus > Desmodus rotundus. The sequence continues at coordinate 18,921,482 of NC_071394.1, forward strand.
GACAGATATTCTTTTTCTGTGATCAACAGACCTGAGGCTTTGTTCTTGAAACTACTTGAAGCTGATCAGAACCTCTTGTCCTGAGGGCTTATTAGTTGAGGAAGGGAATGGAATGCGAGGGCAGAAAGGAGAAAGAGCCATGTTAAAGAAAAGTGTTTCTGTGCCGTTACATTACCATAATGAAGACGTTCTTAATTTGGCTGTAAATCCTGAATTTTCCCCTCATTACCTACAGAAGGAAAATGCAACTCTCTATATTGGCTAAGATTATAAGGCTGTTTACAATCTATACCCTACCTTCCTTTTCAGCTTCATTTCTTGCTGCGTTTCCCCAAATTCTACATTTGTTTTCGGGAATAATACTTCTCTTTCCATAAGGAGGGAAAACCACTCAGAACTCCATGCCATTTTGTTTGAAAGTATATCATACTTACCTTCTCCCTTATTGTCATAAATCAATAAAACATACATTTTTAATGCTTACTTATTTCCTATTAAATAATTAGTTAAAGAAGGAACAAACAACCTTCATTTAGAGTGATTATTCTACTACACCGTAATCCTCGTTAAACTAACTCTCCTGGACCGAAACGGGTTCCTTTAGATCAGAACATGGTTATGTCGCTAATTGATCTTAGCATGTCCAGCATCTAACGTGATACAGAATATACAGTAGGTGCTCAGTAATTGCTTATTTAATTGCTTATTTGCCAGAATGAATGGTACCTGCATGTCAGATTCCATTAAACATGTTATCGTTTAATTTACCATTATTCTGTAGGCTAAAACGTCCTAAGTGGTATCCATTATTGAATATCCAATTAGTTATCCACAGTAGCGCTATATTAAATGTTAAAGAAGGCAAAGATAAGTAAAGTAAGAAAATGTTAAGTATCAAGATAAATATGAAGGAAGCCTGCACCACCTGTTCCTAAACCACTGCTGCCCACAGGAGATTAATAAATGTCAGAATTGTTCCTTCTAAAAAGACTTATCCACAAACAGCCAAGTTACATGTTACAAAATAGGTAATTGTTTAGTTGAATAATAAATTCCAAGGTACATTTTACCAGAAAAAAGTCTGCATGCTTACTATTGTAGTTTTCTTCATTTTCACACTAGACCAGGGATGTCAAACTAATTTTCACTGGGGGCCACATCAGCCTCCTGGTTGCCTTCAAAGGGCCGAATGTAATGTCAACTACTCTTTAACAGTTAAGGAGTAGTTACATTTACACAGTCCTAAAATTAGTGTGCAATGCCAAATGGTAATTCTAGTACCTTAAAATACCCTCAAAGGTACCATAAACACAGAAATAACAGTTCTTTCTTTTGTACCTATTGTTTAGAGAGAAATTTTAAACCCAAGACAGGCAATATATTTAAAATAACAAGATCTTCACTCAATGAATACAACCTCTTGCTCAAAGACATGATTCAATTTCTGTTTCTTTCTCACATGAACGCAAAGCCCGTGCTTTTTGTCTTCATTTTCAATAAGTTTATACATGGGTTGTCATGTAAAATTAATGAAGGAGTGTTTCCTTTTATAGGACAATGTTACTGAGAGTCTTAGTAGTAATACGCTTTATTCTTCCTGTTTCCCTCTCTCAATGCGTTAAAGCCTCCTTAAATCATTATTAAATACTAGGAAGTGATATACATGTAATTATATAATCAGAATTATCTGACATAAATCATACGATTAGCAACATTTTCTACTCCAGATTGATTCCCTTCTAAACAGAATTGGAGAGAATTATATGTAATTACAAATAAATGTTAGAATGATGAACTGAGGTTTTGATGTTTCAGGCAGTGTAATTGCCTACAGTAATTCGACACCAGACTTAACTCTGTAGCTTCTGATAAGGATTTGTCCCTGGATTTGTTTCTGTTTGTTTTTAGCTACAGCAGCAAATTAATTGATCCAATTCCCATTAAAGAAAAATTCACTCAAAGAGCATCTTTGATTGCAAAGGGCCTAATTTTATAAAATTTACACTTGTGAAGCTGAAAATGATAATATTTTGATTGCCATGGTTAAGCATGAGTGAATCCTTTGCAACATTTTTACAAAACTTCTTTTTCTTTGTTCATTCCTATAAATAATAACTTACTGGTTTGTTCACTTCAAAAGAAGTAAAAAACTAATTCTTAAATGAGACATTTTAAAATTATTTTTAATTCTCAGAGGTTTATTTGTGTGAGTAAAATCTGTCTATAAAATATGAACTGCACTGTTTTCAAGTATTTCTATTTTATTTCCTCTAGTACACATTTAAAAAGATGCAAAAAATTAGAGGCCATTATATGACTTGTCTTGCGTATCTGATCAATTCTTCATCTTAATTTCTTCCCTGAAACAATCATATTCAATGGGTTAGCTGGTCCAACTCAATTATTTTTAGGGAGTATGTTCTTGTACCCCCAAATTCTCTGCTAGTACTAATTTATCCAATAGACAAGGGATTTTATTACTTACAAAAATAATTTATGTTCATTGTAGAAATTTTAGAAATGCAGAAAAATACAAGGAAGGACATACAAGCCACGAAAATCTCATAATCAAGAATATTCACTGCTAACATTTGCCATATATCCTTTTGGTCATTTTTCTCTGCTTATATACATCTAAGAATTTTTAAGTTGCAACATTGTTGTTACATAGTTTATAAGAGTTCGTATTACTTTTTAAAGTTAAAACTCTTCCATAATGATTTTATTATGTATTATCCAACAACCTTGCATAAAGTGAGGCTCTCAATGTCTATGGCGTCACTGGCTCAGTTTTATTTATCCCCCTCCCAGAGGAGGAAATCGACACATCTGGTCATCGGTAGCTTTCCGTGTATATGATGATGGATAGAGAACTTGATAGAAAGGAAAAGAAATGAACATGTACAAAATTTGGCCTTCTTTTCTTAGGCCAAATTTTTCTAAAAATACATGTAACTTTCCTATTTCATAACAATGACTGTGAGAATGACCTTAGTGGGGAAGAGTAATAAATTGCCCTGTTCAGGAGCCCTAGGAAGCCAAAGAAATGTAAAATCATATTGACAAGACACATGTCTGTATCATAACTTACTTGTTTCTTATATTTAGTAATTCCTGGAAAGGGCTCTATGAAATCAGCTACATGTAATGTGTAAGGCCCAATAATATGTATTAAATAAGATTAAAATAATTCTAAGTTTTTGTGTCTTCTTGGATCACACAATATAGTTGGGGAAGTGAGACTTTGTCCCTTAAAATTTCAAAAGTAGGTCACAATTTAATGGTAACATCTTTTCTAGGTCCATAAATTCAAGATTACCAAAAAAAAAAAACCCCAAGAAAAATAGAACATTTTATATGTTTAGAGACCTAGCTAATTGAGGCACTGGGCACTGGGATTCCATTCCGCAGACTTTCAGGACTGCCTCAAATGCATTTCCAAATGAACAATTAGCTCCTCCTCTTTCTGCCTTACTTCCTGATCTAATCATAACTCTATCAAGTTACTGCCATTATACTATTTCCTATCCTTAAATGCCACCTAATTAGGCATGACTTTCAGCTACTCTGACCATTCATTGTATTATTAGGTAGAGAAAGTATCTTCCATTTGCAGAGATAGAAATTTGTATTTATTAAGAAAAAGTTACAGTAAGAATTACTTTCTTTCATATACTATTTATTCATCCTTACACCCAGTGTTTATTGAATGCTTCCTCAAGATGCTGTGCTTTCAGCTGCTCTTATGGAGCTTGTGTCCTGAGAGAGGAGATCAATCTTGAAAATGAATCACAAAATTATTTACTCATTATTATTTTATGTTCAGTGCCACAGAGGAAATGGAGAAGTTGGTGATGTGAGAGGATCTATCAGTGGGAAATCATGTCGTCAAGAAGTGAACTAATATATGAAATATCGTCATACTTTAGGATTTTGTTTAAATGCATTTTTATGAAATGAATATATATATAATTTTGGAGTGATGATTGCTTAAAATGTGAATTAAAAAGACTATAATAAAGATTGGCTTTATTGATGATAAAAAGATTTTAATAATGTGAAATACATACAATGTTTTAAAAATATTTAGGCCAAAGAAATTAAACAGTTTTAAGTCTTAAATGAATTATTTAAGAAAATCTTTTACATTTTAGATGTTTTTATTCTTTTATGTTAAAAGTAAATTTTCACTATAAAATAATGATAGTGGTTTTGAATGACATCACTGTCTTCTCAGAAATAACTGATCTCACATATTATACAACACTTTTCAGGTCTCCATGAGAGACCTGTTTCTCTCCTTTCTGACTGTAGTATGTTGGGAAAACAAATCTTACTTATTATTATATTTTTAAAAATTTACATGTAATAAATATACTAAAGTACATCTCATTAAAACCCCATTCTTTATGAAGGAGGAAGAAACCAGGTGATATGGATGAAGTAGCAAATAGTTTTTAATCATTTTAATAAGGACATTTTATGAATACTTTTATTTTATTCTCACAATACATTATTATTTTTATTTATGGATTTTATTTTCAGGAATTTTTGTTTTTGTCTTACAGTAGAAGACATTTAGGCTGGGAGTTAAAAGAGAATTTAGTTATAATCACAGAGCTATTTGATAGTTAGTACCAGGAAAATTCAAAAAATTACGGGGGTGTTCCAAAGCACATCGCTCTTAACATCTACAGTTAAATCTTGTTCACAGAATATTCTTAATGTCTCCCTGTAATATTTGGTTTTATGACCCAGATATTCAGTTTTGCTAATTTAATAGGCATGATTTAAGCATTCATTATTTGAGAGTTGCTTATGTTTTCATTACCTATTCCTAGCAATCGGCTTGGACTCCTGTCCTGAACCACAGACTCCCAGCAGTGGAATTAAAATTGGAGACAGATATATGGTTGGTGATGTAGTATCTTTTCAGTGTGATCAAGGCTATTCTCTTCAGGTAAGTTTATTTTAAAATCACAGTTTTGATCTTCATTGCCCTTTCAGAATATTTGAACAAACCAATGATAGTAATCCTCAAGTTTTAAAACAGTGTTGATATCGGTCCTCATATTTTAGCCTGAAGTCAAATGGCATTTAGTTTTTCATTAAAATATGTGTATGAGAGAAATTGCTGGAATGAACTAAATGTGTTTTGATTGCAAGTAATTTAAAATGATTTTTGAAGCAAAATTAATTCTTCACTTTTCTCTATTCACACAGGATGAACTGAACTCCTGGCTTTTTAGTATTTGAAAATAAAAATGAAGTACTACTTAAAGCATTAAATTAAATTTCCATGATAATAAGTTCCCCAAATTAGTGAAAATTAACCATAAATATATTTTGCTAAGAAAGTGGATTTGCAATGTGTATTCATATTTTTTATATTTATATTGATCATCTGTTGTAGGTTTTTTAAGGGTCTCAAAATTATGGTCTTATACAAAATCTCTCTAAAGTTTAGACATATTACAAAATTAAGAAAAAAATTGACACACAAACTATTTTACATGTTAAGTAAATAAGTTCCTGAGGAAGCTAAATTAAAGATTAATAATTTATAGTCTTTATAGTTATATTTCAAATGATTAGTCCCAGAAGGACAATCAGATATTTCTGGACTTTATATTTCAATTTAAAATTTAATATACTTTAACTGACTTGTTTTAATATTTTATGACAGGATTTTATAATTATTTAACCAATCTTACCTTGAATATTATAGCAATTTATTATAAACCACTACACTGGCCCTTTACTTCTGTAATCATTGTAGTATCTTACTAGAATATTTCAATTAAAAATGTTGAAATATACTTTCTAAAAAAATATTTATTGATTGATTTTTTTTTTTTGTATCATTGTTTTTTTTTTTTTTTTTATTGTTATGCAATTACAGTTGTATGCCTTTTCTCCCCATCCCTCTACCCCACCCCAGGTGAACCCACCTCCCTCCCCCCTCTCCACCCTCCCCCTTGGTTTTGTCCATGTGTCCTTTATAGTAGTTCCTGTAATACCCTCTTCCCACTATCCCCGCCCCCACCCCCCACCCCCGCCCTGGCTATTGTTAGATTGTTCTTAACTTCAATGTCTCTGGTTATATTTTGTTTGCTTTTTTCTTCTATTGCTTATGTTCCAGTTAAAGGTGAGATCATATGGTACTTGTCCCTCACTTCCTGGCTTATTTCACTTAGCATAATGCTCTCCAGTTTCATCCATGCTGTTGCAAAGGGTATAAGCTCCTTCTTTCTCTCTGCTGCGTAGAATTCCATTGTGTAAATATACCATAGTTTTTGGATCCATTCATTTACCGTTGGGCACTTCGGTTGCTTCCAGTACTTGGCTATTGTAAATTGTGCTGCTATGAACATTGGGGTGCACAGATTCTTTTGGATTGGTGTTTCAGTGTTCTTAGGGTATAATCCCAGCAGCGGAATTACTGGGTCAAAGGGCAGTTCCATTTTTAGTTTTCTGAGGAAATTCCATATTGTTTTCCACAGTGGCCTCACCAGTCTGCATTCCCACCAACAGTGCACAAGGGTTCCCTTTTCTCCACATCCTCTCCAACATTTGTTTGTGGATTTGTTTATGTTGGCCATTCTGACTGGTGTGAGATAATACCTCATTGTGGTTTTAATTTGCATCTCTCTGATGGCTAGTGATGCTGAGCATCTTTTCATATGTCTCTGGGCCCTCTGTATGTCTTCCTTGGAGAAGTGTCTGTTCAAGTCCTTTGCCCATTTTTTAATTGGGTTGTTTGTCTTCCTGGAGTGGAGTCGAGTGAGTACTTTAGATATTTTGGAGATCAGGCCCTTGTCTGAGGTATCGTTGGCAAATATGTTTTCCCATACTGTTGGTACTCTTTGTAATTTGGTGCTGTTTTCTTTAGCCATGCAGAAGCTTTTTATTTTGATGAGGTCCCATTTGTTTATTCTTTCCTTTATGTCCCTTGCTTTAGGGGATGTGTCTGTGAGGATGTTGCTGCGTGGAATGTCTGAGATTTTCCTGCCAATGTTTTCCTCAAGGACTTTTATGGTGTTACGGCTTATATTTAAGTCTTTTATCCATCTTGAGTTTATTTTCGTGTATGGCGTAAGTTGGTGATCGAGTTTCATTTTTTTGCACGTAGCTGTCCAGATCTCCCAACACCATCTGTTGAAGAGGCTGTTTTTGCTCCATTTTATGCTCCTGCCTCCTTTGTCAAATATTAATTGATCGTATAGATTTGAGTTTATTTCTGGGCTCTCTATTCTGTTCCATTGGTCTATGTGCCTGTTTTTATGCCAGTACCAGGCTGTTTTGATTACAGTGGCCTTGTAATAAAGTTTGATATCAGGTATTGTGATCCCTCCTGCTTTGTTTTTCTTTCTCAAAATTGCTGCAGCTATTCGAGGTCGTTTATGGTTCCATATGAATTTCTGCAATGTTTGTTCTATATCTGTGAAATATGTCATGGGTACTCTAATAGGGATTGCATTGAATCTATAAATTGCTTTGGGTAGTATGGCCATTTTGATAATGTTGATTCTTCCAATCCATGAACATGGTACATGCTTCCATTTGTTTGTATCTTCCTTAATTTCTTTCTTCAGTGTTGTGTAGTTTTCTGAGTACAGGTCTTTTACCTCCTTGGTTAGGTTTATTCCTAGGTACTTTATTTTTCTTGTTGCTATATCGAATGGGATTTTTTTCCCTGATTTCTGTTTCTGCAGTTTCGTTGCTGGTGTACAGGAATGCCTTTGATTTCTGGGTATTGACTCTGTATCCAGCTGTTTTGCCAAATTCATTTATTAGGTCGAGTAGTTTTTGAGTGGAGTCTATAGGGTTTTCCATGTACACTATCATGTCGTCTGCAAACAGTGACAGTTTCATTTCCTCCTTTCCAATTTGGATGCCTTTTATTGCTTTTTCTTGTCTGATTGCTGTGGCTAGGACTTCCAATACTATGTTGAATAGGAGTGGTGAGAGAGGGCATCCTTGTCTAGTTCCTGATCTTAGTGGGAAAGCTCTAAGTTTTTGTCCATTGAGTGTGATGTTGGCTGTAGGTCTCTCATATATGGCCTTAATTATGTTGAGGACTGCTCCCTTTATTCCCACTTTGCTGAGTGTTTTTATCAGAAATGGGTGCTGTATCTTATCAAATGCTTTTTCCGCATCTATTGATATGATCATGTGATTTTTGTCTTTGCTGTTGTTGATGTGATGTATTATGTTTATTGATTTGCGAATATTGTACCATCCTTGCATCCCTGGGATGAATCCCACTTGGTCATGGTGGATGATCTTTTTAATATATTGCTGGATGCGGTTTGCTAATATTTTGTTGAGAATTTTAGCGTCTATGTTCATCAGCGATATTGGCCTGAAGTTTTCTTTCTTCGTTGTGTCTTTATCTGGTTTTGGGATTAGGATGATGTTGGCTTCATAAAAAGAGTTTGGGAGTCTTCCATCAGTTTGGATTTTTTCGAATAGTCTGTGAAGGATAGGGGTTAGTTCTTCCTTAAATGCTTTGTAGAAATCTCCTGTGAAACCATCTGGTCCAGGGCTTTTGTGTGATGGGAGTTTCTTGATGACTGCTTCAATTTCCTTTGCTGATATTGGTCTGTTCAGGTTTTCTGCTTCTTCTTCAGTCAGTTTTGGAAGATTATATTTTTCTAGAAATGTGTCCATTTCATCTAGGTTTTCAAATTTCTTAGCATACAGGTCTTCATAGTAATTTCTTACGATCCTTTGTATTTCTGTGGTATCAGTTGTAATCTCTCCACTTTCATTTCTAATTCTGTTTATTTGGATCCTCTCTCTTTTCTTTTTGATGAGCCTACTTAAAGGCTTGTCGATTTTGTTTATCTTTTCAAAGAACCAGCTCCTGGATTCATTGATCCTTACAATTGTGCTTTTAGTCTCTATGTCATTTAGTTCTGCTCTGATCTTGGTTATTTCCTTCCTTCTGCTTGCTCTGGGCTGTCTTTGTTGTTGTTCCTCCAGTTCTTGTAGGCATAGGGTTAGGTTGTTTGTTTGAACTGTTTCTAACTTCTTAAGGTAGGCCTGTATTGCTATGAACTTCCCTCTCAGGACTGCCTTTGCTGTGTCCCATAGGTTTTGGGTTGTTGTGAGTTCGTTTTCATTTGTTTCCAGGAAGTTTTTGATTTCTTCCCTAATCTCGTTCTTGACCCATTCATTGTTTAATAGCATGCTATTCAGTCTCCATTCTTTTGAGTGTTTTGGGTTTTTACCCTTGGCGTTGGTTTCTAGTTTCAGACCCTTGTGGTCAGAGAAGATGCTTGATATGATTTCAATTTTCTTGAATTTGTTGAGGCTTGCTTTGTGTCCTATCATGTGGTCTATCTTTGAAAAAGTTCCATGGACACTTGAAAAGAACGTGTATTTTGCTTCTTTGGGATGAAAAGCTCTGTATATATCAGTTAAGTCCATTTCCTCTAAGGTATTGTTAAGTGACACAATATCTTTGTTGATCTTTTGTTTGGAAGACCTGTCCATTTTTGATAGTGGGGTGTTAAAATCCCCTACTATAATTGTGTTGCTGTCAATATCTTTCTTGAAATCCTCCAAGATTTTCTTTATGTATTTGGGTGCTCCTATGTTGGGTGCATATATATTTACAATGTTTATGTCTTCTTGGTGGATTCTTCCTTTGAGTATTATGAAGTGACCTTCTGGGTCTCTCTTTATGGCCCTTCTTTGGAAGTCTATTTTGTCAGATATGAGTATTGCTACCCCTGCTTTTTTTTCCTGTCCGTTTGCTTGGAAGATTTGTTTCCAGCCCTTCACTTTCAGTCTGTGTAAGTCTTTTGTCCTGAGATGGGTCTCTTGTAGGCAGCATATGTGTGGGTCATGTTTTCTTATCCATTCAGCTGTTCTATGTCTTTTGATTGGAGCATTTAATCCATTTACGTTTAAGGTTATTATCGATAGGTAGTTATTCATTGCCGTTATTTCCTACCTGTGTTCCTCTGTCTTTCTCTTTTCCTTCCTTTCCTTAAAGCAGTCCCTTTAGCATCTCTTGCAGAGCTGGTTTGATGGAGCTGTATTCTTTTAGACTTTTTTTGTCTGGGAAACTCTTTATTTGGTCTTCTATCTTGATTGAGAGCCTTGCTGGGTAAAGTAGTCTTGGTTGCAGGCCTCTGGTTCTCAGTACTTGGAATATTTTTTGCCATTCTCTTCTGGCTTGGAGCGTTTCCATTGAGAAGTCAGTTGCTAACCTTATCGGGGCTCCCTTGTATGTTACTTCCTTTTTCTCCCTTGCTGCCTTTAAGATCCTCTCTTTGTCTTGGAAATTTGCCATTTTAATTATGATGTGTCTTGCAGTGGGTCTCTTTGGGTTCCTCTTGCTTGGGACTCTCTGTGTTTCCTGGATTTGGGTGACTTTTTCTCTCCTCAGATTAGGGAAATTTTCCATCATTACTTTTTCAAACAGGTTTTCTATCCCTTGCTCTTCTTCTTCTCCTTCTGGTATTCCTATTATACGGATATTGTTACGTTTCATGTTGTCCTGCATTTCCCTTATTGACTCTTCATTCTTTCTGAGCCTCTTTTCCTTTTCTTGCTCCTTCTGGGTGTTTTTTTCTACTTTATCCTCCAGCTCGCTGATCCGATCCTCTGCTTCATCAAGTCTGCTTTTAATTCCTTCTACTGTGTTCTTCAATTCAGAAATTGTATTCTTCATTTCCGCTTGGCTCTTGTTGATATTTTCTATTTCCTTTTTCATGTTGATATAGTTTGCAGTGAGTTCATTGTAGTTTCCTTGTAGTTTCTGGTAGTTCTCTTTGAGCTCAGAGAGCTCAGTGAGTTTCCTGATGACCATTGCTTTGAACTCAGTATCTGATAGTTGACTTGCCTCTTTTTCGGTTAGTATTCTTTCTGAGACTTCCTCCTTTCCTTTCATTTGGGAATTGTTTCTTTGTCTTCCCATCGTTTGTGAGGCTCTTCTTGTTGGCCTCTGCGTCTTAAATTGCTTTGTTCTGACTCCCTGGATTTATGATATGAACTTCTATGGTAGAATGCCAATGGGATTCGGTGGTGCTGTCTCCTTACTCTCCTGTGCTCACTGGTCTTGAGCTGACGTTTATGTGTTTAACACGGTCTAACTCTAGTCTTTTCAGCACTCCAGGTTTTGTTGTCTCACCTGTGGGAAAAAGAGAAAGGGGGGGCGAAAGAAAAGAAAAAAAAACACACACACACACACAAAACAAACCAAAACAAAGATGGGAAGGAGGGAAAAAGGAAATAGGAAAGGAGGAAAGGAAGGAAGGAGGGAAGAAGGAATAAAGAAAGATCGTAGGCAAGATAAGAAGGAATTTTAGCAAAAATTAAAACATAGAAATAGATAAAAGAAGGCAGGAAGAAGACATAAAAATGGTAAAGGATGGGAGGAAGAAGGAATGAAAAAAAAGAAAAAAAGAGAGAGGAAGAAGGAATTCAGGGGGAAAGGAAAAAAAAGAAAAAGGATAAAAAAAAAAAATCTTCTGTTGGCTTTAAACCGGTCAGGTTATTTCTGCTGGTGTCCTGTCTGTGCAACGGGAGGGGGTGGTTGGAAGGATTGGTTTCACTTTTCTCTCTTCCTGGGTCACACTCTTCGCTGTTTTGTAGGTGTGGTCCCTGGCAGTCAATCAGTCCGTTGATCAGCCAATCCAGCCGCTTTGGCTTGTGAAGCGTGCGCGCGCAGCAGGGGAATCCAGCCGCTTTGGGTCTGTGACGTTATTTTGTGCCCTGAGCGCGCAGCCGGCGGACCAATCGAGCCGCCAGGGCTTGGAACGCTGTCGCACAGGTGGCGGATTCAGCCGCCTTGGGGTTAGGACACTCGCCAGCAGCTTTGTATTTGGAAAACAGGCACCCAGCCGGCCCTGTGCTTGGTGAGCGCGCGCAGCCCGCTGAGCCACAGGCTCTGTGCTTGGGGGCCCGATCCAGCCGCCCTGGGCTTGAGTCTCTCGGGCGGGCGGGGCCGCCCTGGGACTGAATCACGCGGCACTCGGTTCCGAGGTTTTGGGCCTGTGGGTGGAGCAGCTAGTCTCTGCTCCAAATTATCTCGGAGGTTTCAGGTGTGGGCGCCCCTCCGGGGTTTCAAGTGTGGGTCCTGTTCGCTAATCTGCTCGCGCGCGCGACCGGACCTCAGGTGAGCGTAGCAGTCCAGGGGTGGAGGGGGAGGGGCGCCAGGGGCCTCGGCTACTACCGAGAGTTCTCTAATTAGCCCCTGAGTGTCTCTATTTTCTTTTTCTTTTTGAGAAATTCCTCCTTTTCAAGCCCCCCTGGTCTAATCAAGCACCTGGCTGCTCACAGCGCAGCCTGGCCCTCTCCCAAGACTCCTGCCGCAGCCCCTGCGCCAGGGCTGGCGCTTCTGCCGCCCTTGTACCACGCGGTCCTGGGTCCCGTGGACCTTATTGTCCTTCAGCACTCTTCTTACCGTCAGATCTTTCAGTGTCCTCTATCTTTGGTCTCTGATCTTCGTATATGCTGGAATACTGTTGGCTGTTCGCTCTGCTCCTCAGATCAGCTAGGTATTTCCCTGGCGTTGAGGGGAAGTGGACTCCGCTCCCACCTATGTTGCCGCCATCTTCCCCTCCTCCTTTTTTTTTTTTTTTTAGAGAAAGACAGGAAGGAGGGGTGGGGGGAGAGAGAAACATCATTTTGTTGTTCCAGTTATTTATGTATTCATTCGTTGCTTCTTAAATGTGCCCTGACTGGGGATCGGACCTGCAACCTTAGCATATAGCAAAGACACTCTAACCAACTGAGCTACCTGGCCAGGACCTAAAATACAATTCTAATGTGATAAGGAGTCTTAATTTTTCTATCTGAACTTTATTTTTTTTACATTTTGTCACAAGTATATATAATTACCTTTCTTATTCTAACTAATACTAAGATTTATAGTAAAAATTAAAAAAAATAAAGATGACAATATACATTTAAGCTTGTTTTCATAATAATCATTCACTATGCTTTGTTCAACTTTTAAAAGGTGTACTAAACTGCATTGTTTTGTCTATATAGGGTCATTCTCACATAACATGTATGCCTGGACCTGTAAGAAGATGGAATTACCCAATCCCAATTTGTTTGGGTAAGTTAAAGACCTATAAATCATTTACAAGCTTTATCAAATTTTAACACTGCACTTTGTATATGGTGTTGTTTAAATATATAGGTTGCCTTCTGTCAGATTTTATGGAAATGATACTTTGAGATAAATGTTTTATAGCTTTTTGTTTTTTTTATCTTAAAGTTTTACATTTTTAACCCCAATTCAATATCAATGGATGACTTAAAACTGCAGAAAATTGTGGAAAAGTATTAGGTTTTTTGATTCACCAAAGAGTTTTTTTTTAAGTATGATATGATAGAAGTACCCATGGATCAGGAAAATAGTAAGTATCCTATTGCTTACTATTGAGCAGATAGACAAGGAATCTGGAGTCTACCAAAGGCAGCATGGCACTCCGTGGGATATCTTCAGTGGTGACAGGCAGTCAAGAAAGTCTTCAGACATGTAATGTGAAAAATAGAGAATTTATTGAAGAAGATACACGATAACAAGAAATATTGTACATAGAACAGTGATGCCTCAGTCCCCCTGAAAGTAGGAACCTTGGGACCTCACACAGTTCTCCCAGTGTCTCTTCCACTGTTCAAAACTCCCTGCAAATTCCTTTGTTGGAATAGCCATCACCTGCCCTGTTGTATTTTCCTAATTTCTGACCATCTGAAGTCTCCCTCCTCCCAAAGGTGATTTTAGTTATGGGGAAAGCCAGAAGATTTGGGATGCCAAATCTGGGCTGTAGTGGGGCTGAGTTACCTTGGGTGATTTGATGTTTCACCAAAAATCTTTGCACCTAGACATGATGATGCATGAGTGGGCAAGTTGCCATGACAAATCTGCCAATCACAGTTGCCCATAGTTGAAGCAGTTTTCACCTCACTGCATCTCTTAACTGATGAAAAACATTGAGGTAATACCCCTTATCAATTGTTTGGCCTGGATGGAAGTACTTGTGAGGACAACACCTTCCCAATCAAAAAACACAGTTAATATGGTCTTGATCTTGCTGTGACTTTGCCACACCTTTTTCTGGCATGGAGAACTAGGCAACTTCCATTGCATCATCCCCCAAAACCTTCTGAATCATTTGAATAATGTCCGAGAAGGAATGGGCAAGCTTAATGCAAAATTTGATGCATATTTGTTGCTCTACTGGCTCAATCATTTTGAATGTACCACACATTCTTACACATGCTTACTCATACACATGCTTACTCATACACATGCTTACTCAGTGGTGTCTACTGCCCCCACTGACTAGTACAGTGAAGTTGTCACTGTTCATGCATGTGCATTCCTGTCCATTCTCCTTGTCTGCCAGGTTACATGGATGTCACAAAAACTGTTTTTGTTATATTAACAATGGTGGGACTTCTTCCGGAAAGACCTCATATACCAAACGGGCACTTGGGGCTTTGAAAGTTGGGGCCCAAACTTTTGCCCTAACTTAACACTGCTCCCCATTAGTTCTCCCCACCAATTAACTTTTTCCCCTCTTCCTCCTTTTTGTTATCTGTATGCAACCATTAATATACTGGGCTCTACAGAGTATGAAAATATATGTCAGAGAGGATCCCTGTCATTAAAATATCCATTTACCATTTAGAGTGGAAGGAATAAGAGAAATGCAATAAGAGTAATTTAGTGTTAAATTAACCATTGATCACATGATGGAACTTCAGAAATATGAGCTGTTGTTAACTGAAGTCATTAGGAAATGTAGTCAGCTCATATAATTTACACAGACTTTTGGGTGGTATGTGTAATTATGATAAATGGATGAAGAAGAAAGCCTTTTCTGGGGACGAAGAAGGGCAGAGGCAGAAGAATTGCTGTGACTTGTATGACCTACCTCTATACAACGACCAACCTGTGTTACATTAGTTTGCTTGGGCTGCCATAACTGAATACCCCAGACTGGCTGGCTGAGACAACAGAGATTAATTTTCTCACTCCTCTAGGAGCAAATAGTTCAAGGCCAAAGTGATGGCAGGAATGTTTACTTCTGAGGGCTTCTTTCCTGGGCTTTTAGATTGCTATCTTCTCTCTACATCTTCTCACGGTCCTTTGTCCATGAGCGAGCGCTCCCTGTGTCTCTTCCTCTTCCTGGAAGGACGCCAGTACTGTCGTATTAGGGCTCCGCTCTTAGGACTTCATTCAACCGTAATTACCTCCTAAAAGGCCCTGTCTTCAAATAGAGTCACACTGGGAGTTAAGGCTTTCATGTAGGAATATTGGGTGGCCACAATTAACTGTGTAACTGTTATATACCACGTACTCAATTCTTGTTGGAGAATACTGGAAAATAACACTTAAGAGCAAGGATGTGTTTAATTGGCAAATGATATTGACAGCATTTAGACTTTATATCAGATGATAGTTTTTAAAGGAATTATATCTTTTAATATCAGAAGAAACTTACAAATGCATATAATACTAGTTATAAAAATATAAATAAATACAGTGCCTATTTTAAAATGTATCTATACAGATCATGCCAATTATGTATGTGTTATGTGTGTGGGGTATGTATGTATTTGTATCCAATTGTGTATAAAAATTGGGAACATAGAAGAGCATAAAAAACAAATAATGTGTATATTCTGCTGATATGAGAGCAGAGAATGTAGGTCTCTTTTTTCATTACTATATTTCCAATGCCTAGGAAAGCTCTCATTTTAAATACACATCCAATAAATATTGTTTAGTGAGCAAATTAAAGTTTTGGGATTCTACAGTGTGTATATTTTATATAATGTTTCCCTTCTTGATATTAACTTAGAGGAATTACACATATCATAACATTTTTATTTATTTTATTTTTTAAAAGATTTTTTATTTAATCATTTTTAGACAGAGGGGAAGAGAGGGAGAGAAACATCAATGTGTGATGCCTCTCATGCACCTCCTACTGGGGACCTGGCCTGCAAACCAGGCACATGCCCTAGACTGGGAATCGAACTAGCAACCCTTTGGTTCCCAGGCCAGCACTTAATCCACTGAGCCACACCAGCCAGGGCCATAAGATGTTTTTAAAATCCCAACTTTTAAAATGGCTTCGTGGCTCATAGCATAAGTCTGGTTTGTGTAGTTACTCTCTTTTTGTTAGAGTTGTGTTTTGTCTTTGAAATACACATTTATAAGGCCTTTTCACATGCCTTCATGCATACCTCTAATTGTTTACTTTGGGTTTTACCAGTTGATTAATGATGCCATTGCATATAATTGTTTAAAGGTTTTCATAAACATTGCTAAATTGCTTTCATAAAATTATTATGTTAAATACCACACAGTATTGTATGACGATTTCCATCTTTCTATATTATTAGCACCAATTATTACTCTTAAATTGCTAATTTTTTTAGGTAAAGTACTGCATTTTGACTAACTATGCATTCATTCCCCATTGTACCTTATTCACAAGGGAAGTATTAGAAGGAAATGATATTTTAGTATAATTTAGCTAGAAGTTTAAGTTTTATTACATAGGATATGTTGATATGAAACTGTATGGAATCCTTAACTCACTTGGATGTCTAATATGTCTATATTCAAATTTCAGCTAGGGTACAATAGGTGTGTCTGGCAGGGTATTATTCTTTGCACTGCTGTTGGCTCACCTGTTAAATGTGATAATAATATCTTCCTCACAGGCCTCTTGTAAAAATTAAAGGAGGGAATGTGTTTAAAGTGTTTATTACCGAACCCGGAACACACAGAGTAGTAGTTATTATAGTGAAAAATAGGCAATAAAAGTATATTTTATTCTCATTATGTACATAAGCATATAAACATGTATTTTTCAGAAGAGAAAAAGAGAATATAAACAGGCTATCGGTGAGAAGTGGAATTATAGGGCATTTTTATTTCTTTTCTACCCATCTTATTTTGTGTTTTGTAGGTTTTGGACAAGTCTGTACTATATTGATAACAGTGTTTGAATCGGCATCATGGCTGTGTTCTAAGGAGACACTGATAGCATGAGGCTGAGTCAGAGAATGTTAAAAGTCTAGTCATCAAGTTACAAGGTTACAGCCTAGTGAATTGGAAAATAAATAATCTGCCAGACACTTTGATGGAAGAAAGGAAAAGTCACTTGAGATTTTTAGGTAATACAGACAAATTAGAAGGAAGAATCAAAGAGTAGTTTACCTTGGAGTGCTATGGTATGGTTGTGTCCCTAACAAAAAGTGTAATGGGGCACAAAATCTACTCTGGAGCCATGGAAGGATGGCAAAGGATACACTTGTATCTTTAGATCTCAGTGGTAATCACATGTGGAAAAAAAGCTTTATGTGCAGATGGACTGCAAGGTTATATATATGCCCCTATGCTTGATACATAATTTATTCAGGTCACATAAAGATAGCAGTCAAACGTGTTATTCCTATCCTCCAGAACATTAATAGCATTTCTACTGAATTTTCCTTACTAATACGTAACCTGAAGTCTGGGTATCTGTCTGTTACTATTCTTAACAAGAAATAAACGAATGAAATTACAAGTCAGTGTTAAATACAGGTAACTTTCAAACTTGATGTGCATTCATGAAATGTAATTCTTCAACCTACAATTAACAGATGTGGTTTTTTTAGTACTTTTATGATGGAATGATAAAAATGTTCATTTAGAACAATTAGCTTCCAAAATTCTATTACTCTTTTATATTAAGTAGTTCTATTTAATCATCCAAAAATTAAAACTTGGGGTTATCATCTGTTCTTATAATTTTTACTTAGCTTATCAATAGTAAATCAGTGTTACAGGGATTCTAAAACAAGCACACTGATAAATTATACCTAAATTCTCAAATTTGGGTATATTTTTTTACATATTTTGTACTTCCCTATTCTTTGTTTAGATTCTTTTAGGATAAAGACCATGTGTGATATGTGAACTCCTTGCACATTCCTGATAGAAACCAATATATGTATTTTTTAATTCTTTATTTATCCTTCTTACAAAAAGAGGAAAAGGAGGGAAGTTTGTAAAACTGGTTCCCTCTTGAACACGATACTGAGAATGGATATTGTAGGCTTGATTTTGTTCTACATGATATCATCTTTAGAATGAATCAAAACATTACTAGAAGTACCTAAGGATGAGGAATAAGCTGCCCACCGTAGAAAAGGACAAGTGCTTCTTGTTCGGTTGTGTTCATGGCACATGAGCTACTCCTTGTTGTGCTGTAAGCGGGTTTTACTTGTATATATTGCTGAGAAAGGAGACATAATGTCTTTGGAGCTATTTTAGAAAATTCATTGTCAGTTGATTATATTTGATTTCTAGTGTGTGGTGAATGAGAGTTGACAATATTCAAATTTACATCAGTTTTAATTCAGAGACTTGACTAAGACTTGAAATTATTTTGATTGGTTCTTACTGTAGTAGGGTATCCCACTGCCCTGGCTCACGTGGGACCTCTGTTACCTTGCAGCTCAGTGTGGCGGCTCTATGTCCGATTTCAGTGGTGTGATTCTCAGCCCTGGGTACCCTGGAAACTACCCCAGCAGTTTAGATTGCACATGGACCATAAAGCTGCCCGTAGGTTTTGGTATGTATATTAAAAACACGTGAAAAAGTCTTCAATATCATTAAATGCATCCTTGAATGTAACTATCAATGTCTAATATAAAATGTTCACAAAACTATAGTTTAATTTGGATTATGTACATTTATGTAAATTGTGGAATGAAATTTGGATAATTGTTGCTTAAGCCAAATAATTTTGACAGGGGTATATTTTTGATAATTCTTTACTGAGTACATATTATACTCCAGGTACTATGCTAAGTGCTGGGGATAAAATGCATAGTGAAATGAACTTTGTACCTTTCCCCAAATAAGTTAAAATCACAATGAGGAGACAGATAGTCATTATGCTATTAAAGTATAATCAAGAGTATAGGGCTGGAGTTAGTGCAGACAACCAGCCTAGTCCAAAAAACGCAGAAAAGTCTTGCCTGAGGGGCTGATGCCTGAACTGTGCCTTTGAAGACCTGTAAGAGTTAGCCCGACAAAGAGGGTCCTTGTATGGGAAACTGGAAAGAAATTCTAGACAAGCTAGAGAAATTCGACAAGGCTGAACACTGTGTTATTGGACTGAGGTGTTGAGAGAACAGGAAACAATCGGAAAAAAGGCTGCTTAGAGTCTTTCTAATGAGGATTACCCTGGCTACAACATGTAAACTATTAGTTTGAAGTAGTCAAGTTCTTGTTCATTGATTGAAAGAGAATACTGATGAATATGAATAATAGATTTGCACCAAAATGGCTATTCTTACATCGTTTACTAACCCCATGTTGCTTATGGAGTTAAATGAATTATTTTAAAATATATTATTATTAAACATTTTCAATAGTATCATTATTTCAGTTTATCTGTTGCTAATGCTTCCTTGATTTTAAAAACTGTCTATTAAAAATTAGACACATCTAATTTTTATTAGACACATCTAACTAAAAAAAGACATTTCTATTTTGGAAATGAAAACATAAGAGACTGTTTCTGGTTTGATTTCATTTAAATAATCTCACTGTTTTCTTTGACTTTTGCTTAAATTAAATAATAGTCCTAATGTATTTGAATCAAGTACTTTATAATTTTTAACAGAAAATTTAGTACAAACCAACAATTGTAGAATTATTTTCTTATTCTCATGAAACAATAATTGACAAGATAATTTGTGGAAAGGGGACTCAGGGAAAAATTCTCGGAAAAAAATTAGAGAAAATATGCATATCTTGGGGCCTCACATATTAAGGTATCATGTCCAAATTCTAAGTTTGTCTGATGGTAGAGGAACATATTTCATATTTTAAAGAATATTTTCAATATTTCCCATTTTATTTGTCTATGGAACTCTTTTCCATGTAACTCTTTTTTGAGTAACAAAATATAACTTGACTTGACAACCCTTGTGTAGTTAATTATTAAAAGCAGGGGCTCCAGGGCTAGTGTGTCTGACTTCAAATTTCAGCTTTTGTAAGTTGTATAAACCTAGCTTATTTGTCTAGTATTTCAGTGCCTCAGTTTTTTCATCCTCAGGAGTAACTGTGAGCATTAAACAAACAGTTAAAACAGTGCCTAGCCAAAAGAAAATATTCAATGTCAGATTTTATTATTAACAATCGCAAAATGGTAGTTGTAGAAAAAAACACCAAGTTGACTAAAATTGAATATAAATTGAATTATGCAAACATGCCTTTATGAGGCTTTTATTTTATGTTGTTTTGCATCCCAGGGACATTTTACTATCTCATATTTTAGTTTGGTTTATAAGGAAACTGAGACTATTTTGCAATTTCTTGGCATATAACACAGATCACTAGATTTTATTGAGACTATTTCATAACATTTAGTATTAGTTTCTGACAAAAGTACTAAAGGAGACACTGATACCTTGTACACCTCTGAATGATATTTTAGAGAAATTAATTTTTTCCCTATGATGAATAATTTCTAATTTGATCATGGAATCTGATTACATTATTATATAGAAACTTCGCAGTTAAATTTTGGCCTCAAATAGGTATTTTACAAAATACAATTTATTGAGTTGCTTTTTACCTTTAAAAGTTGGTTGATATAATGTTAAAGAATATTAAAGAGCAAGAAAGCCATTTTCTTGATTAGTTTTACTATGGTGGCATCTTGGTAAAAGGGAAGACATTTCCTCTTGTGACAACTAGTGGGCGTTTGCGAGCAGTAGTGTTTCTCTGAACTCTAGCAAAGTTAATTGCCCTGGGCAGACATCGACCCCAGGAACCGGATCCAGAGAATACACCTCGCAGCCTACATGGAAATATGTCAAGTGTATTCATGTGGACGTGTGCGTTTATGTGTGTGTGCATTTGCTTTATTAAAAAATAAAGTAGTCTTTTGTGTGCTTTTCTTCTTTAGGTGTACATCTCCAGTTTGTTAATTTTTCTACAGAAACTATACATGATTATTTGGAAGTAAGAAGTGGAACCTCAGAAACTAGTACTGTTATCGGCCGACTTAGTGGTCCGCAAATCCCATCTTCCTTATTTAGCACTACTCATGAAACCAGCCTGTATTTTCACAGTGACTATTCACAAAACAAGCAAGGGTTTCACATTGTATACCAAGGTGAGATGAATAACACAAAGTGAAAGTTGATTTAGCTCCAAATCAGCTACTAACAATCTAAATAACTCTAAGAATTTTCTATTTTCTGTTTCAGAAGGGCAATAACCTAAACTAAGGCAAGCTTCAGTTAGCAAGATTTTTTAAATTATGCAATCTTCAGGCAAACGTATATTGGGAATGATGTCATTCTGAGGTCTTAGAAAAACCCTATAATGAACAAAGGGATTGAATTAATGCATAATAAAATTAAGCCTATCAAGGCAAGGCAGTTAAGCAAGGCAAGCTGGACATCAAATATCTACCTTAGTTTTTATATTAAAATGAATGAGTTGGAAATATATTTTTAGTACTCATCTAATATATGTAAAATTGTTTTTTTTAACCTTTAATGATAGAATGATATGATATTCCTTGATTCCATTTCATAGCCATGAGAAAGGAAATAAACACTTTTTTTTATAAAGATTTTATTTATTTTTTATAGAGAGGAGAAGGGAGGGAGAAAGAAAGGTAGAGAAATACCAATGTGTGGTTGCCTCTCATGTGGCCCCCATGAGAAACCTGGCCCACAACCCAGGCATGTGCCCTGACTGGGAATTGAACTGGTGACCCTTTGATTCACAGCCCGCGCTCAATCCATTGAGCTACACCAGCCAGGGCAGAAATAAACACTTTGACAGTCGTATTCTATTAGGCCTAGTTCTGATGTAAAAGTGCTGCATGACTCTGAGCAAGATTTTTATCCCTTATGAATAGCTTCAACGTGGGTAGATGTAGAATCAAAGGTTGATGCCCCTGTTCAACCTAAAGTGGCCTAGGACTCAACTCCATGTTTTCTTTTTTTATTTTCATGTTAGTAATAGTTGTTTTGAACTTTATATTATAAAGTGAATGTAAAATATATACCATGGTATATACCATTAGTAGGTATTTAGTGCATTTTAGCCATTATTATTATTTATATTATTTTGTATCTTTAAAGTCTAAGATTTAAAATGAAATATTTAAAGTTATGATATTTTACACAAATGATGTAATTCCAGTGACTTCAGTGTTTAATAAAATAACTTAAAATTTGATTATACATCTGCCACAATTATTAAGGACCTCATGAGTATGTGATACTTTAGGATGTGATTTCCACAAAAGTGCATGTAACTGAAAGGACACATAAATACAGTTAAAGGAGATACTGTAACATCCAACTACATGGGACTAAAATAATTAAAATTTGAATCATATTTGCAGATATAAGAGCACTATATCACATGTTATCCTTTACATAAAATAGGAGTCATTTCTACCACCTTGCAGTACAGAATTAACTATGCTCCCAAAGAATTTAATTATTTCGGGAACAATTGGGCAACAATTTATTTTCTTCTTTGTTGCTAGAAGACTCAACGCTGTCTTTGTTGTCCTTCTCGGGAAAGTGTATGGAGCCTGACGCCAGCACTTTGCTATTTAACCCAAACCTGGCTTCAGGTTCTTTTCCCTGCCCTCATTTTTTCTCAGTTGCTCAAAATAATGGTCATATTTGAATGATATAAAACTGGAATTTGGACTTTATTAACTGCATTTTAATCAATATGACCTTGAAGAAAAGATTAATTTTTTGTACGATAAAAGCATAAAGTTAAAGAATCTGTTACTGTTATTGATCTAATATTAATATTATTGACATGAGCCATAAGGCGTTACAATCATCACTACATATTATTTGTGAATTATATAGACTTTTAAAACTATCTCTTCTTCTACTGCATTGATATTATTGAGGTAATGGCATTTTTGAGAAATACATTAATTTACGCAGGGTCAGAAACCAATGTTAGTTTTAAATGATCTTGTGATGAGACTTTAAGAACTTCCTGAATTTTGGAAAAATGCATTGTATACACTATTTAGAGGCTCAAAATTTACTCAGCAGAGTGCATTAAGCGCTTACTATGTGAAGGGCAGTTGACAAGGCTTAGGATACAGTGACACACAGAACAGACAGGAGCTTCGATCTCACGCAGAATGAGAATGAGAGGAGTAGGAACAAGTGCGCAGGTGCGTATGCTGCAGTGGCTAAAGTACCATGATAACTGGAGTACAAAATTTACATTAGGAGGAAATTTGCTTCCTAGTACTTTATATGATTAAATAACTGCTTTTGAGAAACTTAATGGTGGCTAGTTTCTTTTAGAGAAAAAATAGTAAAAATAAAATTCAAAAAGGCTCAGAATTAGTCTTACATGTGTGTTTATTTTATTCTATGTATATGCAATGTAACTAGGAAGCAATTACACTCTGTATAAAGACATCAGAATGTGTTTGATTAAAATTGTGGCTGTAAGAGTAGTTTACACTTTCATTAACACTTATAATTCAGATTGCATAAGTGGGTGAAGACACTGAATGCATTTTTTATGAATTGTACTAACATTTAAATGTGAAAATTGGAGACTTGAGAAAAAATTCATAACATACTCTCATTAACATCATTTATTATAAACCTGAATTGCTACTTATAACCCAACTACAAGCAGCACTGCATCTATTTTGCAAGTTGCAAATAGTACCCCATCTGTGGTCTTCCAAAATGCAGAATTTTTTTTCCCTTTTGCAGCCTACCAGTTGCAAAGCTGCCCTGATCCACGCCCGTTTCGAAATGGCTTTGTCATTGGCAACGACTTTACTGTGGGTCAAACCATTTCATTTGAATGTTTCCCTGGGTACACACTCATTGGAAATTCAGCTCTCACCTGTCTTCATGGAGTGAGTCGTAATTGGAATCATCCACTTCCCAGGTGTGAAGGTATGCTTCATCTATGTTCAGTAGTTTTTTTAGCACATTTTTTGTCTTCCGCTTCAAGTAGCATGCTAAACATAGAGTCTCCCTTTCACTTGAGTAACTAGGGTTAGCACATAGGTCCAACCCTTAAGGCTCCATAATGAATAACTGATTTTACTATTACTGGAAGAAGTCCAAACCTTCCCCATTGAACATAAGAAAGTTAACACTCTACAGCTTCTCCTGTTTGTGTATTTGTGTGGGTGTAGGTGTGTGTGTTTAATAATCATTCCCTCAAAACCAGTAACCCAGACACTGCTACTGAATTTGGGTTCCTTCTTTTTAAAAAAAAACTTTTAAATAATAATGCCTTGAACCTCTTGTGAGACCTTATATATGCAGACATGGTAAAAGACAAGAGCTAACATCATATATATTCATAAAGTATTTGGAAAAAGAGAAGATGAAGATGGCATGCTTTACTAATCTAGCGATAGTTAATAACTATGTAGCATGCATCACACTGAAAAATAAATAAAAGCTGACTCTATTTTGTTCATGTTTGCGACTTCATTTTATACACCTCACTGAGGCAAAAACTAATACAGATGTATTTTATACGGCTTAAGAGGTGTGAAATGTTTGTCTTTTTCTCGAATCAGCTCATTGCTGTTTTGTTTTATTTTCCCTTTTGTGTCACACCTTTCCTGCAGCGCTTTGTGGAGGGAATATCACTGCCATGAATGGCACCATCTACTCTCCCGGGTACCCTGATGAATATCCCAACTTTCAAGACTGTTTGTGGCTTGTACGAGTGCCCCCTGGGAACGGCATCTACATCAATTTCACTGTTCTTCAAACAGAACCAGTCTATGATTTCATTACCGTGTGGTAAGCCAGGGCCATTGTTATTGATTGATTGGTAGCTATGCATACCAGCGACACAAGGTCGGGATGAAAATGCACGTCACGGTCCTCTGTAAACAGAAATTGCCATCCGATCTTCGAATCGTGTGACTGAAGGTGACAGTTTGTGTTTTGTAGAATGAGACAAAAGAGAAATAAGAATTTGGCTTATTTGCTCGTAAAGCAGCTAAACACTTCGAACGCAAACTTTATATGTGGACAAACATTTAAATGCATGATTAAATTAATATGCAAAAACAGAGAATTCATATCAGGGTAAGTTTAAGGTAAGAAAGTTCTCTATTTACAAAGCCAGTGAAAATTGAAAGCCTATATTCAAATCACAATTATTTAATATAACTTTTGAATTTATCACAATAATTTGTTATAAAATATATTTGTATCATTATCCTGTTAAACATCATCTAAAATATAAAGAAAATATCTGAATTAATTATTGAAAATGGTTAATAGAACCACTGTGTGAGTTCTAAGATCCCTTCTAAATTTGACAGTCTGTGATACTCAAGATTATTTTGAAGAAAATAAAAGGATGGCAAACTTCAAGCATTTGGGAAGCTCTGGGTTGTGGTCGGAAACCAAAGACTATAATTGATAACTGTATTTTATTCAGGTAGAACTGTGATCTATTTTTATACTTCACATTTTAAATGTTATCACCTATATAAACATAAAGGATACTGATATGACTTGCCACTCATTGGTTCTCTCACCTACTTTGTATCATCTCATATGTAATACTTTTACTACACTTGGCAGAAAACTCCCCAAAATTAATGTTACTCTTTCTCCCTCTCTGCTGTGTCTCTTTCTAATAGGGATGGGCCAGATCAAAACTCCCCTCAGATTGGGCAGTTCAGTGGCAATACTGCTTTGGAATCAGTCTACAGCACTTCAAATCAGATTCTAATCAAATTCCACAGTGATTTCACAACAAGTGGCTTTTTTGTGCTCAGTTATCATGGTTTGTATTATCTAAGAGTTTATATTTCATTTGGTAATGTTTAAAATTGTTCTGGATAATTGAATGTAAAATGTATTGAACCAATGATTGAAAAGGTATTACAATTTGACACTTTTTTTTATTATTTCAAATACATTTACTTGCAAAGAATAACCTCTTCTAAACACTTAGGGAAGTTAAAATGTAAGCAAATCGAAATAAGAAAAAAATCACTCGATTATTACCCAGTAGAAAATGATCATTTTTTTCACATGGAAACCAATAAAAGAGAACCAGCTGTTCGTATTTTATTGCATGTCAACTTTGAGACATTAATAGATTTTTCAATACAAAATGTTTAATCTATTCAACCTGCTGTGAGTCTTTCTAAAACGATTACCCAATATCTTTATGCTTTGAATCATATTAATCATTTATACTCTTGTCTCAAAACCACATCTATTCTAGACTCTTACAGTTTCAAGTGACTATTTCAGATCATTAAGTTCATAGCTTTACTCCTGTAGAATAATTTATGAAGGGTTTCAATTTGAATTCTTTGTATAGGATTATTCTGGGTTGTCACGTTATAAGGGTAACTTTTTAAAAGAGCATTCAGGTGGTTTCACAGTTTTAAAAAATTTCTTGCATCTCAAATTGATTTTATTTAATTATATATAAAATATCATTTTATTTCTAATTATTATATACCATTTTCTGCTGTGACCATACTTCCATGAAAACATTCTGTTTTATATGATTATGTAAGATGAATTCCATGAACATTTCACAGGATCAATAAGCTATTGAGTTACATTTGCAAGTTATATGAAAATTTGCAACATGAACATGTGTTTTGTCTATTACACAATTTAATGCTTTCATCTTTTTTAACACAAAGCAAAGCTTTGATACCCAAATCTTATATTCTATGAAAAATATGCTAAGTCAAATATTGTTATGCTCACATTTAAAGTGCATCAGGTTTGGATGTAGTGAGAGCATAGACCAGAAAATACTTGATTTGCCTAATCTCAGCACCTACCAGCCGGTAAATGGTACACAGTTGAACTTCCACAGGCCGCACAGCTGCTGGAGCTGTGTGTACATTCCAGCATAGCCAGCAAGACAGGGACAGGCAGCTAGACAACTTTTATTCAGGCTGCTACAAAAATAACTCATTTGCCTTTTTTACCGACTTGGACATTGATGCTAGCAGTATGTAGTATAGTCTAAGCTATAACAACAGCTTTATTATTTTAATAAATAATCACAACTCAGAAACCAATAAATTAAATAATAAAATTGAAGGATGAATTAGTTGCTGACTACATTTTGTACAGAACATTTTCTCTTTTTATGGATGCCTGCATATATTTTTATTATTTTGTGTCCTGCCTGAATAAATAACAATAAATGGACAATAAATATCCATAAGATAACCTTATAAAGAATGTAAAATTATTATAAAAGTTAGGACATGTTTCAAAGGGAAAATAAGGTCAGAGAAAAAGATGTCTGTGTATTTGCACTCATGTAGAAAACAGGATAGAATGTATATCTGCACACAACATATGAATGTAGATTTATACAAACAGTTATATGAATATTTAAGGATATTCTCACACTAAAATATGTTTCACCTGTTTGTAAGTAGTTTTTGAGCTATATATATAGGTCAAAATATACATATATATACACACAAATATATATTCACAAATACACATTTGATCTTCTTATTCCTAAACTATAAGAATTGTAGCTTATATAAACTATATAAGCTATATATAATGATATAAACTATAATCTATATGAAATTATATATATATATAAAAAATAGAATTAGCTTAGGAATAAGAACATTAAGCATTTTGGGGTGCTTTGTTTTCCAGTGACTTGTTGACTGGGGACAAGTTACCCTTCGGACCATTACCTTTTTTGCTGTAAAACACCGTGGCAGGATTGCTGAGACGATGAGTGAGACATTGTATATGTAGCCATCACTCTAATTACTGGCATAAACTGGACTGAACCGTAAAAAATTTTGGTAAAAATATGCTGAGTATTGGCCATTTTGCACAGCTCAACCCAAATGACCGCCGCCATGGCTATTGTTGCCAGCACTTGAATTGCTGAGATGAGAGGAGAATTGGAGGCAGTGGGGACACACAGTTATCAGGGCGCCTGGTGGAGGAGATGTTCCGTGCGTTTTCCTCTTCTTACCGCAAGTTATCTCACGTTTTAGATTTTCTGATAGGACATTTATCTTTATGCTTTAAATAATTTCATAATAAGACACAATTGCCAGAGCCTAGAGAATCCCACCATTTAGATCAACATCCCTGGAAATATTACCCAAACCTTAAAATAACCTTGAAATTTGGGGATGCAGCCGGGGCTCGTATTAAAATTGACACATGCCTGACACTCCCACAGCTGTTTTGGGATAATTTTCCTAAGCACTGCTTTCATCCTGACCCGTCTTTTCAAGAACGCGTGAGGCCTGCATTAAATCAATGTAAAGCTTCCCTGCAGTCTGGTCTACTGAATCTTACTCCCCAGTGTTTATCAAATCTGACTCCAGGCAGATTCCTTCTCTCACCGCCTCCTGAACTTCCATTCCTAAATAGTTGCTCAGTTATCTTAAGTCTCCCCACCGTAAGTCCCATTTCCTCCATTTCTTGATAATTCGAGCACATAGGTATTGCTACGTCTTCTCTATGGTTGCACTTGCTCTTTTTACCAAACTTTTGAGAACTTAAGTACAGTTTGGCATCTTGTTTTACAAGCCTGTGAGTTTAATAATAATGAATGAATTTTTGAAGACATAGCATATTTCTGCTTTGTAACTCTTGTATATTTTTATTATTGACTGATTGACTGACTAATAGTATGTTAGTCTCACAGTGGGAATGTGTGTTCAGATCCTTTCAAAGAGTTTGACTGAATTTTTTAGCTGTACTAGTGACAACTTCTGAAAAGATTATTTTATAATATATAGATGCATGCCAATTCCCTCTCAAAGAAACAAAAAAAAAGATACCAGTGTTCAAATTAGTATTATAAAACTAATGTAATTTAATACATCTAAAATATAATATTTATATCTTGGGCCCATATTCAGTACCTGTAGCTTAGTGCCAAAGTGAATTCCTGCAATGATAAAAAAAAGTCATTCAAGAAATTTGGTATTTTTTAAATAAGTAAACCAGTAGATAATTTACTATTTAACATTTATTTTAAGCTGATTAAGTATAGCTAAGTTTAGAATGGTTTACTCCTCCATTTAGTTTTCTTTAAAGTCCACTATTGATTCAATAGTTGCTTCTGTTGTGCCCAACCCTGTAAGTCAGAAGTGGTTTTCTTAGGGCTAGTGTATTTATTTTTGAAATCTGACAGATCAATATTTTCAGATATTTTCTTAAGGTCATATTGATCATTTAGGTTTTATTTATTAGTGTATTTTTAATATATTTGTAAAGAAGAAAAACACTATTCTTTTTCTCTTTAACCTGAACTTCCTTTATGAGATCTAGCCAGCCATCTGTCTTTTATAAAATATCACTTCCATAAAACCTTTCATGATCAAAAATAATGTTCATAAAAAGCTTTGAAAAATACAATTTCTGTGCAATGAAAAAATAGGACAGGCATAAATGTTTAGCTGCTTTATCCCAGCTATCATATTTTTTCTTCACCTGAGAAAATGTTTTTGTCTCTCTCTGTATTGCTGAATTTTCCTGATATCTGCCATAGAGTCAAGATGTAGTTGGCTTATGATAAATAATAACACTATTCAGTCCTAAGCAATGACTCTTTGGAGGTAAACTGCACAAAACCTACTTAACCACATGTTTTTGCAGACACTGACTCTGTATAATAGTCACTATAGTAGCAATAGTTACCATTTACAGAAAACTTAATATGCCTGGCACTACACTGGGTACTTCTCATGCATTATTGCTAATTTTTATTACAACCCTGCAAGGTAAGCATTATTATTCCCATTTTAATAATGAAAGAGCTGAATAAAAAATTGTAACCGACCTAAAGCCAGAGAACTAATAAATACAAGGGCTGCCTGGAATTCAAAATAGGTCTGTCTGACTCCAAAGAATGGCCTCTTTTTAAATAGTGACAACAGCAGCAGCAATAACTAAGTGCTAGGCAATGTCCTAAACTGGTACTGTCCCATGCCCAGCTCGTATTTAATGGCGTATAAACCTAATTAAAAATGAGCAGAAAGGATTTTCATTTTTAGCAAGATGGTAGGTCATCTTATTTTCTAGAAAATACCCCTTCTAATGACAACTTGGAGCTTCAGACTTCTTAGTGCTTCTCCTTCAGGACCTACAAGCTAACTACAACACGTTCATAGGTTTATCGCAACTTAGTATACTTAGTATGTTTTTCTTTATAGGTCCCAGAATGTGCTATGGTGACTGTGAGGAGAGGAAAAAAGTTTTAGTGAGGATCTGACTTATGCCAATCAAAATAGCCAGAGGCTGTAGTATAGCCAGAATCCATATTTATTAATTTAAAGCAGAAGGTATCATTTTAATGTTTATCCATTATCCATTATCCAAGTCACCTCTTCTTTTAATATCGGAGTATTAGGGTACCTTAATTTATACTCAGAAGATTTTTCTTAATAATCATAATATGATTTAATAACAGATTATTTATTGTTTTCTATTGTTGGCACATCTTCTATAAAAAGATGAGTTGATTATATGCTGACTTCCAGATTACTTCAAAAATTGTATTTAAAAGAACTGCACTGTCTTTTAGGTCATCCTTTAAAATTATGTGGGATTTACAATAAATGCTGTATTTTGGGACAAGTATGTTTAACTCCAGAAAGTCCCATCCTAAAAGAGACTGCTGCAGCTATAAAGACCCATTTCACATAAAACATAAATCAGCACTGCTTTGGACTGTGTGACCCTTCGCCTCACACAACCAGAAGGCCTGACCTCCTTTCATATTTCAGTAGATAATGCATTGAACTCATAAAGTGTTTCGTTGTTTGATGTCTAGAGAACATAGGATTATAGATGTCATAGAATTATATATAAATACATATATTGAAGCTGAATACCAAACTGATGAAGCTATTATGAGTTAGTGTCATTTATTATTACTTAATGACTACTTAGTGATTAGTTAAGTAACTAAAAGACATGTCAAAATTGCTCACTATATTTTGACATCTTGCTGTATGTGCACACCTATTGATAAGCTATTTATTTTCTACAGTATCTTACTGTCAGCCCCTTCCAGCCAAAGTCCATCAGGAACACAACCTCAGTTAAATAAAGTTGGGTGTATTGGCTCATTGTAACGAGCGAGACAACGCACCTTGAGGAACCCTGTGGCATATCAGTAAGAAGGTGTTAGGAGGGGCTAGTAATAGGATTCAGGCAGTGCTCAGTGGCTCTGGAAAGTTTCAAGGACACATGCTTTCCTCTGGATTGGGTGCAATCAGAAAGTGGGAGCAGTCCTACAATGGGGTATCTTAGTATGTTTTTTCTAGAAGGTGAGAGGATTGGAACATACCTAACCTGTAATCACTAACTAGGAAGCAGCATTCACTCGTATTAGCTGAGATGGAAGAATCTTGGTCAGTTTGGTTGTTTGGACTGTGTTCTTGTTTCTTTGTTTTTTTGTGGGGTATTTTTTGGTTTGTTTGTTTCTTTCTTTGTGTACTCAGACATGATTATGGAAAGGTCTTGTGTTTGTGTTTTTCCAAAAAGGTCAAATAATTATCATTAGTTGTTGGTGAAACTTCTTATGGTTGACAGTAGAAAATCATGGTGTAGCAGCCGGGCCAGCTCCCAGCTGACAGCATACAAGAGCTGGGTTTTCTTTTCTTTTCTTTAATATGCAGAATCGTTTAAAGTAATAACGATAGCTATAGTATGTTCCTTCACAGACCACAGCACTTCAACTATGGTATTGAACGGGGAGAAGAAATTAGAGACTGAAAAAGAAACATTGTCACTGTTGATATGCTCTTATCTCCTGATAAGCCAGGTGACTCTTGGCACATTTCCTTTAGGTTCTAATGGGCTGAGCACAAAGACAGGATACTTTCAATTAGCTACGTGATTATGGAGAAGTCAATTCATGCAACAGATGATGGAATTTTCTTATGGGTAATTCAGATTTCCCGATAGCTTTGCTTACTGTACTTCTGTCATCCCATCTCTAGGGAAATACCAGGAATAAGGTAGATCTTGCAGATTCATTTCTCATGTCAGAGACTTTTCTGTATCATCTCTAAATTTGGGGCTGAGCATTTCTCTTAATTTCTAAGGTTCTTTTTGTAGGCAGGGAAAGAAACCAATTACAAAATATTAGTAGCACAAAGATGATACTGGTAGTGTAATTTAACCACTGCTGACACTTACCTATGTGGTTCATAACAACTCACTAGCAGATTTTTTCCAAAATGGAATAATAGTATTTACTATTTTTCCTCTTCATTAGAACCAGCAGAGAGAGGATTTATATAAACACTCCTAAGTCCGCTTTCATGTGGAGCTGCTTAAACTTATTTTATATAACTTTTTAAATAACATTTCCAGAATTATATAACTGACTATGTAATTATCAATGCTTTTCTCTTGCAATTTTTCTCCAAATCGTCAAATTATTTTACTTGAACTAATCTGGGTTGCCACTGAAGTATGCCAGTGGTTATAGAGATCTTAGAGTTTATAATGGAACAGAGAATATTACATTTTTCTTCCTCTGTAAGAAATACTGTCTTCTTACTTGTCAGGAAGGCTGTGCACTTGTGCCCTTTTGGTTCAGAGGAAGAATGGCAATTTGTCCAGTGTTCTGCTTTGTCTTTTTTGAAGAGCCTTTAATAGCTCCATTGAAATAAAGTAGATAAATGCAGCTTCTTTTCTGGAATTAGGTTGGATGTTTCATTACAAACAAAATAGGAAATTAAAGGTAACCAAAAAATATCTCCAGAATCAAAGCCTAAAGTATTTCTTTTTTTAATATATTTATTGATTATGCTATTACAGTTGTCCCATTCCCCCCCCTCACTCCACTCCATCCTGCCTACCCCCTCCCTCCCACATTCCCCCCCTATAGTTCATGTCCATGGGTCATACTTATAAGTTCTTTAACTTCTACATTTCCTACACTATTCTTACCCTCCCCCTGTCTATTTTCCACCTATCATTTATGCTACTTATTCTCTGTACCTTTCCCCCCACTCTCCCCCTCCTGTTTTAGGCTAAAGTATTTCCAAGAAGCATATGTGTTTGGCCAGGAACCAGGCAGCTACACACACTTGAACCAAAACAAGGCATGATTCAAATAACAGCCATCCTCAAAAGATACCAACATGTAGAATATGTCCTCACATAGTTATTAAATTGTAAATGGTGTTCTCAAGCTGAATGACACGTCAAATAAATGGTTCTTCTAAAGATAACACAGATTTAGGTCAAATGTCTATTCTAAGTGTGTAAATATCTGTGTTATGCAGCTTTTTCATTAATGGTCATAATTCTGAAGCTGTTTCTAAATAGAATAATCCATGAAAAGCATGAACCAAAATATATGCTAATACTATGTAAAATTTAGATGACACTATTTATTTATTTTAGATTTTGGAAACATTTGAATTACACTTATGTAATAGGCAATACATGCATTCCTTAGTTCAAGTGTGTTTCTCTATTTGAAAGAATATATTGCTGAATGCAGGGTACAAAATGCTGGTAGCTTTTTGAAAATATTATAGTATAATGCCATTTCTTGGTTTAACATTGTGACAAATGTAGTTTGCAAGTGGCTCTTTCAAAAACTGTTCATTACAAACACGCACTCTTTGAAGAACCTTGTTGAAGTCGGTGCTCAAGTTGCTACTTGAGAAACTTAATGCCAAACCTAGTTTGACTTCATACCAAACACTAATTTCATTTAAACATTTCACTTCTGCCCGTACCTGGGTGTGTGGCCTAGCCTGGCTCACTCCACTTCGTTAGGTCTCCTCCTCCCTCTACCGCAGCAACATAAAGCAATTAGGATAGGTGACTTACTGGGTGACTTCCAGATCGAAACCTATGATTCTAACTTATACAGTGTTGGGTGTATTCATCCTAAACCCATTTATTTTCTTCCAAAGTAACAAAACTATATACATTATATAGGATGAGATAATGTTTTGATTCAATTAGTTATCAGTTAGTATGTGTCGAAAACGATTTCCTGGGCATTGTGCTAGCAGTTTTGAAACCACAGACACATACAGCATATGTTATACAGGACTCTAAAATGCATTGTTGAACTCGAGGATTTTAAATCACAGTGTCATGTATTGTGCATCAACATAAAATAAATAAACAGTTTCAGCATTTCCAAAGTATAGGCGATTTAAAGCAGAGTAGAAACAAAATGACTTGTTTGATATGTTCTGGGAAGTCGCATGCACACTAGCCCTTGGAATGGCTTCGGGGTTGTGTGTGGGGTCACGTCAGATTGAGAGTCTCTGCATTGGGGACACAGCTGCCATCACAGAGGCCGGGCTCAGGTTAACCTTCGACACACAGGGCTTGTGCTTCCCTTTGAAGTGTGCGGCAGGCACTGTTCTAAGCCCTTTACAATCTATTAACTCCATCTTAGTTTTGTGTTTATCTTGCAGATGAGAAAATTGAATCATAGAGTCTTAGCAATTTGCCTGAGGTCAGAGAGCTATGGAGTGGGGAATAGTGGGGAATAGTGCTAATTCCCCACTATTGCCTTCAGTGAGACACATGTGAGGCATCATGCCTCAGACCGCTGCTTGATTCCAGCCTGGTCCTGCCAATGACGATAATGTGCCCAACCTTGGCTTGTAATTATTTCAGTAACTGCCAGATGAGAATGTCTTTCATGAGTAAAAAGTGAAACTTGGGAAAAACAGAAAGTATTAATATTTTACCAAATGTTTTTATTTATCTCTCAACACCAATTATCCGGAAGAAACAAAATGCCACAATCTCATGCAATAAGGGCTTCCTCATACACAGTGCCTCTATGTGCCAGGCACCACTCCATGTGCTTTGCATATATAAACATTTTGATCTTTATAGCCATCCTTTGAGGTGGCATAAAATTATTACTGTTATCATTACTCTTTTACAGATGAGGGAAAAAATAAGGCGGAAGACAGGCAGCTTGCCCCAAATTTCCCCATTTGTCAGCCTTAGAAATGACTTTTAAACCCAGAGAGTCTAGACTAAGTTTATGCTCAATATCATAAGAAAGTACGTACATGTAATTTACTCATTTACCATGTAGTTTTTCATCTTTCTAGAATTCAGCACTCGGCAGATATTTACTGAGTATTGCTATGTTAGCTACTGCATTATGCCCCTAGGGGTTGGAAGATAACAACATAAACAAAAGCCTCTGCTCTCACACAGCTCACATTCTAGTGCAAGCAAATGGACAGGAAACAGATCCTTCTTATGGACTGTGAAAATCGGTGGCATGGAAATCAAGACAAGGGAAACATAGTAACTGTAAGAAGGTAACTCTAGGTAGCATGATTAGTGAAAATGTCTCTATTTTAGTCATCTGAGAATAAAGTTTAAAATGAGAAAGGAAGATAGGTTTCAAAGAAAGCAAAATAGGGGGAAAGGGAGACAACTGTATTTGAACAACAATATTTTTTTTTAAAAAGCAAAATAAATTTAAAAAGTTATATAGAACCTAAAGTTTTAGCCACATTATTAAGTGTTACACTAGCAACCATTGGAGAGCTACGCTGATTAGAGAACAGAAGAGACCACGGTAAGGGTAGGTTGCAGACAGGTTTGATTTTTCAAAGGTTTTTTAAATGAAAAAGTGAAGCGATGCGGTTTAACATCTTTGTGTGAGGAGAGAATGGTGTTGTAATTGGGTGACATAGCAAGTCAGGGTACTTCAGTTCTAAGCAGAGAGGAACTACCTGTTTACTTGCAGCTGAAGATATAAAACAGTTAATAGGTGGGGGTGAAGTTTATGAAACAAAGCTAGAGACCCTTGGGGGCCATAATCAAGACTTTGAATTTAATGTCAAGTCATTCGGGGACACACATGAGTTTTTTTAGACTCGATCAACAAGTGTTTGTTGAACACCTGCTGCAGTGTACAGTCTGGGTGAACACATTTGCCTGTCCCCTTCCAACTGTGTGTATTTTTTCCTACGGCAGCCAGAGTTAATTTTTAAAAGGAGAAATCTGATTATGTTACTCCCAGACTTCAGACTCTTCACAGGTTTCCCACTGGCCTCAAACTGAAATAAACCAATCCTGAGCCCAGCCCATAGACTCTCCTGGGGTTCTCTCTCACCCCAGCCCCTAGCCCCACTGACCTTTCTCTTTGCTGGTTTTACGTTTGCTGGCTCCTTTGCAGACAGTGGATTTCATGTAAATACTGTCTTAATTCCCTTGCACCACTTCACTCATCTGTAGGAATGATTGTACCAGAAAGACACAGAAGCCAGAAAATATCCTGTAGACCGATTTCATCATATAGGAGTATTAGTTTCCCAGGGCTGCTGTAACAAAGTACCACAGCTGGGTAGCTTAAGAAAACAGTAAGTTTTTCTCTCCCAGTTCTGGCGGCTAGAAGTGTGAAGACACAGAAGTACACATATGAAGAAGTCTCGAGAGGATCGTGCTCTCTCTGAAGGCTGTAAGCATCTTCTGGGGCAGCTGGGCAACACTGGCATTCCTTAGCTCGCAGAAAAATCTCTCCACTCTCCGTCCCCATCATCACATGTCTCCCCTGTGTGTCCCTCCCTATCTCCTCTCTTTTTATAACGGTCGCATTCCTTGTGGTTTAAGGGCTCACCTTAATTCAGTCTGACCTCCGCTTAGCTTATTACATCTGAAACAAGCCTATTGCCAAGTAAGATTCTGAGGTTTCCAGAAAGATAGACATTTTAGGGGATAGTGCTCAACCCAGTAAAACAGGTATGAAATGACAGAGGTTCACACCAGGATGCTGGCAACAAAAAGAAAAAGAACATTGGAAAAATTTTAGACCTATTTTAACAAACTAGTAGAAATTGACAAAGATTAAAAAACAGAATTTCTGGAAGCTGTTTATGATTTCACTTTTTGTAGTGCTTTACCTTCAAAAGTCTAAAGAAAAGATGCAAAGGGTTTTTTTCCCCATTATCTTCTTCACTTAATTGTGAACAAGTCACTTCCCTCATGTTACTTAAAGTCTAGATAGAGACACAAACAATGAACAAGCAAGCCAACGGATGAACAATAATAGATTTTGAAACAAGGCATTATTACATGCGCCGTCAGAGTTCTATGATTAGAAAATAACAGTAGGGGACAAGGGGGAGGGGGGTAGGCAGTCAGGAGCCCAGAAGAAATGCTTATTCTGGTAATGTAAATTTGGGATTTGAAGCGTGAAGTCAGACTTGAAGTGAAGAAATCAATGAAATCACTTAGATGAAGACTGTTGAAGATCGGTTCAAAGGCAAGTTTATTCAGAATCCACAGCTATAAAACTGATGTGAGTAGAACTGCTCGGACTGTCATAGAGGTGGGGGGGAAGGACACTGTGACCCCTCCATGATGCTACGGCAGTCCCTCAGCTCTGGGGACAGTTTATGAAAGTGTCGGTGATGGGACATGGCAGAGAGTAAGACACAATTTAGCTCATAGCACCCGTGCTGTCTTGGGAAAATGACATATCCCTGCACATCATGCTCCTCATTAATAATAATTTACAAACTCTAGTCCCATGAACTCTGCAGCTGAGTCACCTGAGTCATTCTAAGCACGTTCTGAAACTGCAATAGTCACGGATTTGTCAATGATAAAAAGGTGCTTGTTTTTAAATAAGACAGTAACATGATTAGCATGAAGATTAAAACTAACTTTATAGTCAAACAAAAGTAAAATAATATACATACGGGCATCTCTACACTTCTCTTAACTTCTGAGTTTACCTCCACTCTATGTTACGATCGGATATAATGTTCTTCTCAAAAGCATAGATTGGTAAGAATTTCTCCATGTTAAGTCTCTCCGTATCTCTTCCCCTTTCTCTTAACCCTTTGGTGTTTCTTACACTTACCTTTCACCCTGGTAATCGTATCCCTTTTAAGGTCTAAGGTCTAAGTTCAGAAACATGATTTTCAAAATTCCTAATGTTATACCCAACTGTGAAAATGGAGACAACTGTACTTGAACAACAATTAAAAAAAAAAAAAATCTAGGTTATGTTTCTCTTAACTGAGCTTGTTTCCCAGCAATTCTCTTTTCTAGTGGTAACTCCTCTGTCTGTGTAGAGTGGTGTTTTACTTGCAAATGAACAGCCCTGCACAGCGAGGGTTTTCATAAACAGGTTAAATTAGTACTGAAAGCAAGATGTTTGAAGAGACAGACAACAATTTACAGCAGGATATTGAAACAAATCTCCCTTGATTTATCCCTCTTCATCTGCATTTTCAAATTGTTTTCCCTTTCTTTGTCCTTAGTAACCTGGAAGTTTATTAGACAGTTAACCTCTTATAAATTGTTTTTGTTGTTATTTGATGATGAATCGGTACTCAGATTTTTGCTTGTTTTCTCCTACTTCTGAAATTCTCTTTGTCCATGATACCCTTCAGAACTGGAAAAATACTATTCATTTTTTAAAAGATTGTATTTATTTATTTTTAGAGAGAGGGGAAGGGAGGGAGAAAGAGAGAGAGAAATGTGGATGCATCCCTGTGTGAGAGAAACAGCGGTCAGTTGCCTCTTGCACACCCCCCAGAGGGACCTGGCCTGCCACCCAGGGATGTGCCCTGACTGGGAATTGAACCGGTGACTTTTTGGTTTGCAGGACGATGCCCAGTCCACTGAGTCACACCAGTCAGGGCTCTTACTCATCTTTGAAGATTCATCTCATTCATCTCCTTTGACAGGAGTCTTCATTAACTGGTCTAATTGATGTACCTCAATACTCTAATAATAATGTAATGATAGGGAAAACACTGAAGGGATGGGCTTTGAAGCTCAGGGATGTTCGAGGGAGTCCTGGCTAGCTCTGTGCTACCTGTGTGATCACACATGAGTCACTGTGTCTTTTAAGTCTTACTCTATCACATCTGAGCACCAAGGTGTATAAATAACTTCTATGTTTAATTGATGAAATTAAGCATATAAAACACATTTTTATTCAAATTTTATAGTAGTTTAATATGTTTCTTGAATGAACAAGATTATATTTTTTAAAGACTTCTAACTGTGGTGATTTTGGCAGGAGGGGGTTTATAGGGACTAAATGGTAATGGAAATAAATATAATAAAGATAACATATTTTAAAAAATAAATTAAAAAAGGAGCTCCAGTAAAAAAAAAAAAAAGCCTTAATCAAGGAAATGATTGATTAAATTCCAATTCTATCATATTATAGCTATGTGATTTAGGCCAAATGTTAGACTTTAATAGTTTTTTCTTTTGTAAAATGGGAACAATTATAGAAATAGTTACATAAACTGAGTAATAAAATAAATACACCTTTATAAGGACTACTATAATTAATATTAGTAAAGTGTGGAAACTATCTCCCAGAATAGAGTAAGCGCAGAGTACCTGTTTGCAGTTATGACTGGGTGCCAGGCACACTCCTGGGCGCAGAGGGTTCTGCGATGAGCCTTGGGGCCGATAGGCGCTGAGTACATCAATTGGTACATATAATTTCAGATGGTGACTGCACCAAGAAAATTAATCACTGGTTTTATGAAGTGCAGAACACGAAGGAAGAAAACAAGGCTAAAAATTAATGAGTTAAATGCAAACATTCTTACCATCGGGAAATTTGGGGCATTTAAGGAATGATTTATTTTTCCTCAGTGTTATAGATTAAAAAAAATAATTAAAACTTGATAAATTTTATCATTTCTTATTCTTATATATAATTCCTGCATAATTTTTTCTCACATATGTGAGTAAATATAGCTACTCAGAGGAAGAGTAAACACATTGTCTGTTTTTCTAGCCTATCAGCTAAGAGTGTGCCAACCTCCGCCCCCCGTACCGAATGCTGAAATTTTGACAGAAGATGATGAATTTGAAATAGGTAACGTCTGTTAAATTACTTTCAAAGAAACCACACTGTTAACAAAGCTATTTGTTTAAAAATAAACAAAAATAAAGAATAGTTACAGCCTGCCTTAGACCATCTTCCGTCTTTGATGGGGAAAGTTTGGAATTCTTAAGAATGGACAGCAGTGGAAAGAGGAAAGGGGACTAACTAGCAGGCAAGGAAAGGGATTCTGTATTTCTGGGATGTACAATTAGACAACAGTGCAGGATTTTGAGCCATATAACTGTATAATGTTGCCATAATAAACTTTTATCATCATCCTATTGATTTTGGTTGATAAATGTAAGGAAATATCAATGGCCAATGTAAACCTAATCTTAATGTAAAAGCAATAACTAAGAATAATTTTAATTGTTTCATACATTTTAATGAATATCCTACCTGGACCAACCAGATTATTTCTTCACTATTGTTTCTTTCCAACTGGCATGCATGGTACAGTTTTATTGGTCATTCACTCTTAGCTTCAGTGCTGATAGATCAGTGCCTGTGAAGTACTAGTAGTTCAATATTTTGAATATCACCCCTACTTAGAATTGATAGATTTTTAATAATGATTCAAAATTAACAGGTGTTTCTGTCGCTTTAGAAACACCTGTTAATTTTCACCCTGTTGCTTATCGGAAATCCCCTCTGCCTTTCCTTTTTTTCATAGGTGATATTATCAGGTACCAGTGCCTTCCAGGGTTTACTTTGGTGGGTAACGCAATTCTGACATGCAGATTGGGAGAACGACTCCAAATGGATGGAGCCCCTCCAGTCTGTCAAGGTACCAATTATTATGATTATTTATTTCTAAATACTTGTTTTATGTTTAACTTAATACCAGGAATAATTTTAAATATTTAATATTTAACTAGCAGTAATGTTACAAGTTGTACTGGTATTTTTTTATTCCATTATTTCTCAGATTTGACTTTAACCATTATTTTTTTATTTTTCCAAGTTTTATTTTTTCTAATTTATCCAAAGCCAGTTCAACTTACTTAAATTATTTTTGCTGAAAGGTAGAAAATAAGATATATCACTTTAAATAAAGACTCCAATGTTGATTGCCTTAATTTGAAAGTAGTTTCTGATCTAAACACTGATTCATTAAACTTTGCTGTACACCTGTCAAGTATGAGCAGCTGAGGAAAAAACAAAAAACAAGTTATAAATAGCCCTGGCTGTGAAGTCAGCACAGCAAAAGGGCCATGGCAGAGGGCTGCAGAATCACATGAGGTGTACCTGTCGATCGGGAGAGGAGAGCTTGTGGAGGCATTGCTCCCCGAGGCCTGCGTTCCAAATTACAAGTGAGACTTCCTCTGTTAGAATAGAGATGGGGAAGTGTGGTTCAAGGGACAGATGAGGCTGTAAAGACACAGAAGTGGAGCACAGTAGTGTGTGGTGGACTACACTGAATCCACTATGCTGAAGGGCAAGGCCAGCATGGATTTGAATGACGTGCAGCAGCTTGGAAGTGCAGGAATCACGTGGTGTTAATGTGTGTAGCTTCTAGGATCCAGAATGGCATCACACATAGCAACTATTTATAGATATTGGTTAATTCAAATACAATTAGATTTTCTTGGATTATTTTTTTCTTTGAGGTTCTTTCTGAGGAAGGCAAACCTGTTTCCTGTGCACTATCTTTACTGTTATTACAAGTCTAAAACAAAAGCTCTGTTTATTACATCAAACATGCTAAAAGTTGGGGTTAAGATTTGATTTCCTGTGTCATTGGATTTCTTAAGAAAAGATGGAAGGATTTTCGTAAGGGGCTTTTACAGCAACAAAAAGAACAACACTTTGGATGTATAAACCAGTATCAATATGAGAATTTACCTTGCTCTTAGTCATGATTTTAGAACATCTCAAAGCTGGTTGGATATTTTGAAATCTATCATATATATTCCTGATATTTAGATGCCATTTATTTAACTTCCTTCTTTACATACAACTATCTTGTTATATTTACAATAAATTATTTAGGATCAATTTAGAATTTAGACATGTGAATGGAGGAGGCAGAGCCTCAGCTTTGGGGCGATTCTGCATGGGAGATGATGTGGGCAGGCACAGGAACGTATGAATGAGCAATTACATACTAGAATTTCTTTCTCGACCACAGCATGCAGACTACATTGTGAGCGCTCTCTCTTGGAGGGCAACACTTTTTTATTTTATATTTGAATCTCAATTTAATAATTTAAAAAATTAAAATTAACTATTTGGATAACCTAATTATTTCACAATCACTAACCTTTTAGAGTTCCAATATCTAATTTTTAAAATCAGAATTTCCTATAGATTAGTAATTGCACCTCTTTTTATTCTATCTGCTGTGGGGAATACAAGAAAAGACAATAAATTGTTGTCTCAGAATAACAGGAGATGCTAGCTAAAAGTTAATAAATCATCCCTCAGAATGAGTCCGTGCTGAGTTGCTATATTGAATAATTGACCAGATACTTAAGCTAAAAAGCTTACTTTACATTTTTGTTTGAGTAATTTCTCAAGCTTGCTAAAACAGTCATTAGATTGGATTATTTTAAAAGAAATCTGCATTGTTTTTAGTCTATTTTAAATTACTTGATTATTATTACTATGATTTTTTACTTTTTCTAAATGATGCTGCATCATTTTTGTTATTCTTTTCCTAGATCCTCTTTAATTTCCTATCTCACAGTTAAAATATGGAAAGCAATTCTAAATGTGGTGCATTCCAAAAACTGATATAATTGAAATATAATGAGTGATTACATTCGGTGATTAAATATATGGATTTCATCCAGATGAATCTGCGAGATTGTGCACTTTAAATGCCTCATATTTTAATTATTTATCTATTTACTGTCTAGAAAAGTTAAAATGTGGAAATCCATACCTTAAATTTTTAGGTCATTCCTCCATTTTTTGAAATGCAAGCTTAATACAAGTTGTCTCTTCTAACACATCACTCAAGGTATCCTTTTATATTTTTCTAGTATTGAATGTGAAAGCGGAGTATCCAGTATTTAAAAGGCAGTTTTCATATAAGCCTAAAACACTAATCTTATGTAATGATACTTTTCCTTGACAGTGCTCTGCCCTGCTAATGAATTACGGCTCGATTCCACGGGAGTCATACTGAGCCCTGGATATCCTGACAGTTACCCAAATCTTCAGATGTGTGCCTGGAGCATTTCAGTAGAAAAGGGA
This sequence comes from Desmodus rotundus, assembly GCF_022682495.2. Classification (NCBI taxonomy): domain Eukaryota; kingdom Metazoa; phylum Chordata; class Mammalia; order Chiroptera; family Phyllostomidae; genus Desmodus; species Desmodus rotundus. The sequence goes on from NC_071394.1 coordinate 18,964,593, forward strand.
TATAACATCAGCATGTTTGTAGAATTCTTCCAGACAGAAAAGGAATTTGATGTTCTTCAGGTGTATGATGGTAACCATGGGTTATGTTTATTGGATATTCATAAATTCAGCCCCAACTATTTATCATACATGCAGACCTTCAGTTTAAACAACAGCTTACATTATTTTATGTTATATTTTTAGAGTATCATCGTCAACTTTGCTTATATACCATATGTATGAAAATTGTAGTTAACTTGGTTATTATTTCACAAATTGTAGATTCTTTAGCAATGAAATTAATATGTATAAAACAAATATTTTATATTATTTTTAGGTTGTTGTTGATGAGGTAAATTGCTTGTGGAGCAATTTAACCATATATAATACTGTTCTAAAGATATTAAATGCTAAAGATAAATTGGAAGATAATTATTCAGTTGTATCTAAACTGTGTTATTTTCTTTTCAAAGGACCAAATATTCAAAGTCCAGTGCTTATTTCCCTCAGTGGAGACTATTCATCTGCTTTTAACATAACAAGCAACGGTCATGAAGTATTTCTTCAGTGGTCAGCAGATCATGGCAATAACAAGAAAGGCTTCCGGATAAGATATATAGGTATGTGACACTTACAACTCCTGTACAGATCCCATCTCTGTCCTCCGTATGGCTGTGATGAGAGGGCGCGGACACCAACACTGTTGAATTACACGTGAATTTAAATCTCACTTCCTCCATTGATGATTCTTGAGCAATTTATGTATCCTCTCTGTCTCAGTTTCCTCATTATAGTGATAATAATTCTACAACTTGGTCATATGTCTTTGGAAAAGATTAAAAACACTTAGGATATTTGTATCTAAATTAATTATAAATTAAGCTCTGATATTTTAATGCTTTTTTCCCCAATAGATTTGTTTCCCTTGAACTCTCACAAAAAGTTAGTAGTGTTTCTCACTTGTGTATATCTGATCTATTTAAGACCTTTAAATGACAAGTTTAAACAAAAGATAAACATACAATCTGTTTAATTTGTTTTCATATTATTCATCACTTTGTGATACTTGCTAAATATATTAAATGTTGAGAGAAAATGAATATATCATTAAAAATGTTTTTAAAAAATAAATCTTTGTTTCACTGTTTTTCATTCAATAATATTTAGAAAGAAGTGGGTTGAAAATAATCTCAACACAAAATAACTCTTTATAAATGCCTTTTGTTTATAAGGTGTACCTAGACTAAGTTAGTAATTTCTTATTGAGTAAGTGTACATAAATAGTTCTCCGTTATGAAAAGGTGGTATTCCTTCCTTTCTTTCTTCCCATTTTTTTTTTTTGGCCTTCCTAATTCATATCACGTGCCAGGGGTATGTGCTCAGTAATGTAAGACTTCAGAACCTATTGGTCATTTCTTTCCATTTGGTGTTCAGATTATGTCTTCCCAAGCCATGGGCCATTGCTAATCGGGTCAGCTGAAAATTACTTTAATAAGTATTTCATAAACGATTGTAACACAACAATTCTAGGCAGATACTTAAATAAGTTTTGAATTTCAGTTCTAGAAATATGCTCTCAAATTTCACTCATTTAGACTAATTTGCATAACTATGTAAATAAAATAATTTTTGTCTATTTACTTTGATTTTAAAACCATACAATGATAGTTTGATTTAACTTCCTACCAATTTTCTTTTGCATATGAGAAGCATCTTATCATTAACATCGTATTACTAATGCAAGTTTTATCACAAAATAGATTTGTATAAAGTTAAAAAAATGATTTTGGGCTTGCAAAGAAGAAATGTTTTAAAAAATTGAAATATATTATCTAGTTATGATATATGCATTGTTCCCTAAGATATTTTATATCTGGATATATGTTTCTATCATATGAACAATGTAAATGTCTTTTTATTAAAGTTGTGCCCAAGATGTCATTTAAAAGTCAGCACATTAAATTGTATTTTTAAAGACCAGAAAAACTTAAAGGGAAACCATTCAAATCAAACCATTATAAGCAATAGATTGACCATGTTCTAGAATGAATCCTTATATATTTGATATTTATGACACATTTGGATATAAATACAGTGAGAACACCACTTTTAACCCCCACACAGCTGGACATATTGAATAAATATATATTTTTCCTTTAGAAGTGACAGGTTATGACACATATATTCTAAGTCTAATCTATTTCCCACCATTTACCCCTAAAGTTTCATTTTTCTCAGATGAATATATTGGCGTTTCAAAGGGTAAATGGATCCTGCCAGGCTGAATAGCTTCAAAGTATACATACATGAAAAAGCCACTTGACATTATCTTGTGGCATTTCAGACTTCAAGAGATGAAAAAAGTTTTATTTTATTGACATTTTTGTCACCATTTGTAAGCACTCTTGATAGCATGGAAACTTTAATAAACTGGGAGAAAAGATTACGGGATGTACAGAATCATTTTTCAGTGTAAACCAAAATTAACTGCATGGTGTAACGTGACATTGGTGTCTGGAGATAAGGTCACAGTGAAGCGTAACTGCATGCTCTCAAATCTGCTCGCCGAGGCTGTGGCCTTCAGGCCCTTCGGGTGACAGAAAACACAGCTTCCCAAAGTCACTGACATATTTGTAGGGTTTGTGTACCTCTCTGGTGTTAGGAAAATACAATGTATTTCAACTTAGAAGGCATCTTTGGTGACAATAAGAAATAAAAGAGGAAAGTTCAGAGATAGCTGTGAGTCATAAAAGCTATGTCAATAGATTGTCAAGAGAATAGAAATAAAAACAATGTTCATATAAAATAAAATTCATATAGCTGGCCTATTTTTTTTCAGTACTGGTATTCACTTAGAGGTTTTTATAACTCTGGGTTGTAAGGAATTGCAGATTCGTTAATTATACAGTGATACTTTTTTTCTTTTGAAAAGCTTTTTACTGTAGTACACCAGAATCCCCGCCTCATGGGTACATTATCAGCCAGACGGGCGGACAGCTTAATAGCGTGGTCCGCTGGGCCTGCGATCGAGGGTTCCGACTTGTTGGAAAAAGCACGGCCGTGTGCAGAAAGTCTTCCTATGGGTATCATGCCTGGGATGCACCTGTCCCTGCGTGTCAAGGTAAAGTATTTTATTTAAGAAAGGAGAAACACATTAATAAAAGGTTACTTCTTTTTACTTTTTAGAAAATATTTGGGTCACTATAATTTCCAAAGATACAGGAATTCAGAAGCCTATTATAGATGCTTCTCAGGAAAATAAGGCTTAAAAACATAGAAGGATGAATTTAAGGAGAATTTGACATATATCTTTTAAAATTCTTCATTTGTTGTGTGATTTAGGCCTTGTCTGTATCCACTGTTGTACACACTCCGCTCACACATCTACCACTTCCATTACTCTGTTGTCAGAAAGTGATGGACCCCGAGCTGGAGGCGGTGGTACTATGCAGTCTGCAGGAAGAACAGAGCGGATGAGAGGGGGCAAGTTCCCTGAGGGCTTTCACTCTGAGTACGAGTACCCAGAAATGTACTCACAGAGCAACACATTTGAGAGAGGACAATGGAGCTAATTGCCACATTATTTCTTCTTCACTGTTTAGCTAACTCAACAGATACATGTCTTTTATTTTCATTTGTATTTTGTTAAAAATGGAGGCACCATCTGAGCATTGCATCCTGCTACTGAAAACAGAATGACAAGCTACTTAATTAACAAGTAACACATTATTAGAGCTTTGGACCAGGTCTTGTTTGTAAAAGCATCTTAGTCTCTTAGGTAGGTATAATCACAAAGACAAATCATATCAAGAAAATCTGACTGGAATTTTAAAATATTTAACATATTATATTGTCAATATGAAATTTAATTTTAAATTTGATGTATCCTTCCCACAATGTGGAGGTGTATATGACAACTATGAATCCTCATATTAAAAAATGCACATGCTCTTACTTAATAAATGATGGTTCTTACGTGTAGTCTGATTAATGGAGGCGATTTTGATGAAATAAATAAAATGTAATAAATTGATTATAATAAAATCAATTACAATTTAAAATAAAACAACAGCAAGTTAAAATGAGAAGAGAATAGATATTACCTGACACCTGAAATGGCTGCTCTTACATATTAAACTGCAATTTTTAATTCATGAAAGGATAATATCTCTAATAGACATGTATAAATAAATGAGAAATGAAAGAACTATCGTTTCCTTGTTCTAGTGATACAGGAAACATTAACCACTTACTAGAATTCTGGGAAGTGTCTTAACCTTACTGGGTTGCAAACACTGAGGGTGCTCACTTCATGTAGAATATATATATATTTTAATAAATATGGAAGCCTCTGCTTTCCTTTGAGCAATGAGTAGCAGGAGTACTTACCTATTCTTAGTACTAAATAATTTCTAGGAACTCGAAATTCTTTGGGAAAAAAATCTTTGATCTCATAATTTTAGAATTGTGGGTATCTAAAATATACATATAATTACCTCTAAGTCATATATTTTAAATATTAAAATGCTCTGAACTTTTAACTATTATATCTTATTATATAAGAATTATTTAATATGTACATTATATGCAATAAATATATTTTAATATATAAAAACCATTAGGAAGTCTTTAGGGAAATAATTAACTTGGCTAAAATAAAATACATCCTGCAATTTCTGAAATTTTGAAATTGTTTGGTAGAGTCAGGTCTAAAATTTCATTGATTATTTTTGTATATAATACAACATTTACATATGGAATCATGTTTTTTAATTGCTTGGTTTAAAATCATTTTACAATTAGAATAGGTAAAGTGAAGTGCAATTAAACATTTCTAATTCAAGCAGGCATTCCAAAATGGAACTTTTATTGTCATTGGACAATATTACTTATTTTTTTATTTTCATTGTTTTCGATTATGGCTGAATTCAGTATTTTATTAGTTTCAGGTGCACAGCATAGTGGTTAGACATTTATACAATTACGAAGTGATCCTCCTTGACAAGTCTGACGCCATACATAGTTATTACTGGACAATATTATTGACTGTAATCCTTGTGCTGTACTTGACATCCCCATAACTATTCTGTAACTACCAATTTGCTCTTCTTAACCCCTTCACCTGTCTCACCCAGCCCCCCAAGCCCCTCCCACTGGCAACCACCATTTTGTTCTCTGTATGTATGAGTCTCTGTTGGGTTTGCTTACTTTTTTTAGAGTGCACATATAAGTAAAATCATATGCTATTTGTCTTTCTCTCTCTGACTTACTTCACTTAGCATAGTACCTTCTAGGTCTGTCCATGATGTTGCAAATGGAAGAGCTCATTCTTTTACGGCCCAGTCACATTGCCTTATGTGTATGAACCAGCTTCTCTTTATCTAGCCATCCATCCACCGATGGACACTTCCAGTGCTTCCACGCCTTGACTATCAGATGTAACGCTGCAGTGAACACAGGGATGCATATATCTTTCTGAATTGATGTTTTGATTTATTTCAGTAAATATGCATAAATGAAATTGCTGGGTCATGAGACAGTTCCATTTTTAATTTTTTGAGAAAATTCTATACTGTTTCCCACAGTGACTGTACCAGTCTGCATTCCCACTAACATTGCACTAGGGCTCCCTTTTCTCCACATCTTTACTTACACTTGTTTGTTGATTTATTGATGACAGCCATTCTGACAGGTGTGAGGTGATATCTTATTGTGGTTTCAATTTCTGTTTCTCTGATGACTAATGACGTTAAGCAGCTTTTCTTATATGTGTTGGCCATCTATATGTCCCCTTCGGAGAAATATCTATTCAGGTCCTCAGCCCATTCTTTAATTGGATTATTTTGGTGTAAATATATATGTTTTTTTATTTCATATATTAACCTCTTATCAGATATGTCATTGGCAAATATATTCTCCAATTTGGTAGGCTGTCTTTTTATTTTGTTAATGGTGTCCTTTGCTGTGCAAAAACTTCATAGTTTGATGTAGGCCCACTTATTTTTCTTTTGTTTCCCTTGTCCTATAAGATACATCCAAAAAAATTACTTAAGAGTGTTGGCAAATTATTTACTGTGTGTGATTTCTTCTAGAAGTTTTATGGTTTCAGGTCTTATATTTAAGTCTTTACTCCATTTTGAGTTTATTCTTGCATATAGTATAAGAAAGCGGTCTAGTTTCATTTTTTGCATGTATCTGTCCACTTTTCCCAACAATATTTAGTGGAAGAGACTGTCTTTACCCCTATCATTGAACAATTTTAATAGATTAATTGCTTTCTAAAAATGTTTGTTATATGTAACCTATCTGTGTTTAGACATAGTTATTTAAAATAAAATGCTGAAATGTCATTGGAAAGAGCTATTCACATAATGCAAACTTTTTGTTTTGTTCCAAATATTTTTTACACTCTCTATTTTTATTCTGTCTCTTCAGTCTCCTTGTACAATTATTTACTTGAGCAACAATCTGAGCATATTTGAAGATAGAAAATTTAGTTTACCATCTCTATTTGGATTTGGTTTGGTGTTTCACTTCTTTGTGGACACATCAAATAGCCATTCATTGACTGCCCTCGTGCATTTCAGGAACGGAACCATTTCCATCCAACTATACAATCGAGTATTACACAGTGTTATGTAGAAACTGTCACTTTGTATTCCCTGCCTAACTTTTAATTTCTGCTTTGTTTTGAGAGTTCTGCAGAGAAACCCTTTTGTCAACCACTCAGTGATGATGTTTTTTCAGCTCTAAAATATAGCCATTTTGCCTTAACCACATATGTGGAACCTATACTATTTAATCTATATTCCCTTTTTACTTTGATATAAGTTCAAGCTATACTACTCCAACAATGTAGAGTTCATTGTTAACAGATCAATTAATATACCATCTTTGGTTTTTGAAATTACCAGAAGTCATAAATGGAAATACAAACATTTCTTTAAAAGATATCAGGAAATTATTTATATTTATAACACTGTTATTTTAGAGGTTCTGTAATTGGATATTAAGGATAATAATGTAATTACATGACATTGCATATACAAGTTATTTAGCCAGTGTTACTGTTTTTCTGTTCATAATGTATAGGTTATCAAATTACAAAAGGTTACATTATCCACTGATAAGGAGTGCCCCATTCAGTTTTGATAATATCATATAGATTTCACTAAAATTATTTACTTTATATTTAATTCATATTGATTAATTAAAATTAAACAACTTACTGAGAGGTTTTAGAAGTAGAAATAATTTTAGGTTATAATTGGAGACAGATAAATGGAACACAGCATTTGTAAACATTGAAAATAAGCTTATGTCTTTCTGTTCTTTATTTCTTTTGATATGAGAAAATTATACATAGTTGAAAATCTAGAATTTTTTCTGAAACCTATAATACTAGATATTTCAAAATTCAGACATTTTCTGATTTCGTATAGGTAATATACAGTACATACACCAAATGTTACATAATAACTTCAGTGGTCCTGTCGCTGCACTTATATTCTAATTTTTTGCTGCAGAGATATGTATAAATGCTTACACATATTTGAACATGATATGAAAGATACAGCTAATCTCACTTTATTTAGAGTGTAGCTGCCAAATGTATTCTTTGAATACTTAAGCTCTTGTTCTTTTTGAGATGCAAATTGTGTACTTGTAGAGCAGAGAAGGATAACAGTTGATCTTAGGAGATGTCTTTATAGGCATTTGAATTAATAAGATGTAAAAATATTGTATATACATAATCTATTTTAATATAAAATTTTAACTGTAATTGTCACATTATGAAAAAATTAATTTTCACCTAAATCAGATTTGTTGCATTTAAAAATCAAGACGTTTATGACATATTAATGAAATGCAGGAAGATCCAAACTAGTTTTTAAGACAGTAAGTCCTGGTCTTATATTTATTAAACATGTCCATACACATGACATCTCATGGATGCATCCAAGCACAGAGAGTTTGGCTGCTCCTAAGACAAAGCAATGTCCAGCTTCCAGGTAAAATAAATCTATTTGTTTTGTTCCTGGCCAGCATCCTATTTACTACTGCTTACCACCCCCTTTATAATATTTAGTAGTCACCTGTGTCATCGAATGGACCAAACTTGCTGTGGGGTGATGTAGTCAAGGGTAAGCCCTATATACACTCTGTATTCACCTCACTTGCATCCTCATACAATCTATATGAGTGCTGATAACCATGCACATGGAGACTAGAAAATAAGTAAGAATCTAGAAACAAAGGTTAACCATGTATGGATTCACCAAATAAAAAAACACATTCACAGGGGGTTTGAAATACATTATTCAAAAAGTTTTTGGTTCAGAAAAGCATTTGTAGGAGGTATTCTGATATTGTTTCAGGATTAAAAAAAATCCCAAATAGTTTAACATCCCAAACAGTTTAAAAGACTTGGAAAATAAATTATATTTCTCTTTCTATACTTTTGTGTCTATGTATGTATTCTAGCAATTTCCTGTGGGATTCCTAAAGCTCCAACAAATGGAGGAATACTCACAACAGACTACTTAGTAGGCACCCGAGTCACCTATTTTTGTCATGATGGATACAGATTGTCCTCTAAGGAACTTACCACCGCCGTCTGTCAATCAGATGGAACGTGGAGCAACCATAACAAGACCCCTCGCTGTGTTGGTATGTGTGTGAAGGAAATTCTGTCACTCGCATTTCTCTTGGCATCTTACATGATTTGGAATTTTACATATTGTTTAAATGAAGTGTGATGTTGAAGAGGAAAAGTTAACTTAGCTGTCTTACATGATAACATTTCATTTATTTTGTCCTCCATTGATCAACCTGCGTTTTAATGTATGGGCCCTTGAAAATTTTCATTAATAAATTATGTTTTTGTACATTGGTCCTGATTTGTATAAGGAAGAATGATGCTGCTGAGATGATCCATAAAGTCTGACTTTGTCAGTGTTCTTTGGGTTACTTACATTTAGAATATTTCCCATCGCTGTCATTGCTGCATTAAAAGGTAAATGAATAGTATATAATGTTAAGAGGTATCATTCTGATAAAATATTTGGTAGCAATAAAGATCAGAGAATATTGGTTTAAATGAGGTCTTCATTATTTCTCTATATTTCAATGATTTTTTAAAATTTAGTACTAATGTTTTAACTTAGCTGTGATTTCATTTAAAGTGATCCTTGTTAAATTATTTGCAGTCTTAACATAGGTGACTAACAATGCTTCTCTGCTTATGTTGAGCAAGTTTTGAATTAGTCACAGCTTATATCACAGATCTTACATAAAAAGACCATTCTCATAAAACACACTTCCTTAAAATATAGTCCTTCCAAAATGTATGAAGGAGGAAGAGAATAGGCTTTTCCTATTGTTGCAACTAATGTTGCAATGATCATGGAGTGCAGATACCTCTTAGAGACGTTAATTTCATTTCCTTTGTATATATACCTGGGGGGAGTAGCTGAATCACACAGTAGCATGTTTTTAATTTTCTGAGGAACCTCTATACTGGCTGTATGTATGCATTCCATGTTGGCTCTACCAGTTTAAATTCTCACCAACTTGTCCAAGGGTTCCCTTTTCCCACATTCTGTCAATTATACCTCAGTAAACCTGCACAAAGACTTTTAAGTGTGAAATAACACGGTGAGTTCAACTCCCAGCAATATCATAGAGCTGGGGAGTGGAAAAGATTACATGGGGAAGAAATAAAAACAAAAGTTAAAGGACCTTGGATGGCACACTAGGGAATGAATTAAGGCAACCGTGATGTAAAGGGGGGAATAGACCTGAGATACAGTTAGGAGGTTGAATAGACTGACTGACTTATTCGCATTTATGTTCTTGGCTTCTGTATAGTTGTTACATGTCCAAGCATCAATTCCTTTACCTTGGACCATGGAAGATGGCGAATAGTGAATGGCTCCCATTATGAATACAAAACCAAGGTAGTGTTCAGCTGTGACCCTGGTTATCATGGACTAGGTCCTGCTTCTATTGAATGCCTTCCTAACGGCACCTGGAGTTGGAGAAATGAAAGACCATATTGCCAAAGTAAGTACCCACTTTGCTAACTTACTTCATAAGCTACCTTTGGTGACTGATGCTTGATCACTTCCTTTCCAAGCACACTGAACAATAATGACATAATATCATTTAAAAGATAATGTATTCTCAATAAATTTTAAATTTTTCTAAATTATTTTGTATTAGTCAATGCTTTTGCAAAAAACATGGGCTTTGGCTTCAGAAATCTGTGTTGGAATTCTCGGCATGTCATTTACTACAACAACTAGAAAATGCTGTTGCCTACTTCCACTTTGCCGGCACCACTTTTAGCCCTTTTCAAGTACTATTTTCTTTGTTCCTTAGTTCCCAAACTACAGATTAGTTGATATTATTATCTTCATCTTATCAAAAAGAAAACTGTGCCCCAGATTGCATTATTTTACACAAGTCACAGAGACTATAAATGGTGGAAAAATGGAACTCAACCCAGGTAGACTGATTACACCCTTGTCTGCTAAACACTATGTTATATGGTGTTTATTCTTTTTAAGTCAAAAATTTTAACTATAAAATTATGATAATGCCTATCTCATAGTTATTATAAAAATTTAATGGTATGATGCATTGAAAAATATCTGCTAGAACTTGACTCACAATTGGAGTTCAATAAGTATTTATTGAATCAAATTGAATATATTGCCTTCCTATTTCCATACATTCTTATAATATAAATGGCCAGTGTCTAATGTAGATAAACTAACGGAACACAGGATAGTCAGATTAAATTTCTCAAACTCACTTCGAACCTCCTTCGCTACATTTAGTGATTGTTTACTTAGTGCCAGGAAATAGGCTGAAAATTCCTCCTTTTATTTTGTGTCCAACACTACTCTAACCCATCTAGGGTATAGACACTTATAGTTTATAAATAAACTAAAAAAGGAATCAGACGTCTAACGATAAATAAGAAGTTTAATACAGCAGACAACTATCTGTGTAGTGAGTACACAATGACCAAGTTTTGTTCTACTCATTAATTTCTGTTTTGTAATTTACTTTCTTAGTCTCTGTGTAAGCATAGAATTTGGGGGTTGACCTTTTTATAAGATAATCATGTTGATGAGTTAAAATCTCAAATATAGACATTTAAATTATAGTTGATATTCTAAAAATATACTTCTGTATTCATAAATTTTTGCCCTGTTCCTTAGGGTTTTCTCCCAGGATCTTTCTCTGCCTCCACCTTTATTATTTTTCTAATATAATTTCATTAAAAAGGCACATAACATAGGGATATTTCAAAGAGCTAATAAAAATTATCTCCAACAGAAACATTAATGAGACATTCAACAAATGTTTGTCTGGCTTCTTTGTGCTCTGTCCTCTACTGCGAAGAAGGGTTTACTTGGTCTATAAGGTCAGGTCCCTGCCAAGAGCTAAGAACAGGAAATAACAAGGAATCTAACAATTGCAATTCATTGAGAAATACAAAAATAGTAATTTTTCTGGTCCTCCATTTGCTCATCATTTAAATTCAAATAATATATATTAGTGCTGTTAATGTTAACACATAGTATAGCTACCTCAAAGGATTACTTGGGGATTAGTTCAAAACAATCAGTTCATTTTCAGTTTTATATGTAGCAATTTAAAGTTTGCACATTTTCTATTTGTCTGTCTGATGGCCATCTAAAGGCTCGACCTGAAAGCAGAGCTGGAGCCAGAATAATGCATTATGGGTTGATGGTTAGCTATTGGATTTGAAGTTAGACTGCTGGGTTTAAATTCTGATTATCTATTTACAGGCTGTGTAATCTTATTACTTAATCTTGATGTGCCCATATGCTAGTGCATATAATCTGGATAATGGTTTCATCTTCCTCAGGGTTCTTTAGAGAAGTACGTACGTGAAAACACTAGTAATAGTGTCTGGTACAAAATAAAGACTCAATAAACATGATCCATTATTTTCTTTTTCCCAGAAAGAGAATTCATTTGCTGTCTTTAAAAATGGAGGACTCCTAAGCCCTGGGTTCTGAAAGACCCACCAAGTCAGTTAGTCTGCCCTTTTCAATTTTAAAACCTACAAACAAAATGTGAACTATAACTTTATCTAACGGTACTTGTGAGAACCAAATATTCCCCATGTAAAGCATTCTTATTACATAGTAGGGTCTTCAACAAAAAGTTATTATAATTACTGTCTTAGCATTGTCTAGATGATGAAAAAACTTTCTCTCAGGTTTGTCAAGGGATTGCCCAGTGTCACTTGGTAAGTCAGAGAAAGATTTTGGACTAATGAATTAGCTTCCCTTAAATCCTGTGATTATTCTTCTCCCTCTATAACCTGCTGAGTTACCAGGTTGGCTCTGCAAAAGACACAAATACAACAGCTTCATCACATGACACTCTAACTTAGATTTTATTGGAACTGAAAGGGGATAAATTTTAAATGATGTCATAATTTTCTCTACATGCCCACACTCTTTCAAACATGGTTTACAGATGTCCATTCCAATGTACATATGTCAAATCAAAGGGAATTCAGAATGTTAAAAGCATGGTTTTGTTACCAGTGTATATTGACTATGTATTTAACAGTTTTAACTTTTTCACTGCTTTGAAGTTATTTCCTGCGGAGAACTACCTACACCTCCAAATGGAAATAAGATCGGAACCCAGACTTCGTACGGCTCCACAGCCATCTTTACCTGCGACGCGGGCTTCATTCTTGTGGGCTCCGCAGTGCGGGAATGCCTTTCTTCGGGTCTTTGGAGTGGGTCTGAAACCAGATGTCTAGGTAAGGATCTTTAAATCATTTTAACCAAGCTTTTTTTTTCCTCCCCTCTGGAAAAGATGCAATCCTTTTTTCATAATATGAGGTAACAACTTTTATTTACTCAGTAAGGGTTCTCACTAAAAAATATTTAACTTTACAAATGTCTCATGGTAGAAAGTTATTTAACAAATAACTCTAAAACTTAACAACTATGGCAAATGAAACTCATGTCATTAAGGAGTGACACATTGTCTTCCAGGCATGGTGAAAATAAAAAGGGGAAAACTAATGGCTGAAAAATATATATCTGCATACTCAGCTGGATTAATTACTGTAGCAATTAATTCATTCTAAACCACAGTCAGTTCTGCCTTCACCTGTTTGTTTAAGGTAATAACCGAAGAAGAAAAATAATTTCCACATTTAAAAATTCTCCTCCCTTTTTGTTTCACAGTTTCAACATGTATAATATTACTTTCTATTAAAACTTTAAATATATATGTTTGCAAACCTGATTTTAGGGCAAATTTTTTTTTCTTTAGGGTTCTTTGAATTTAATATTAAAAAACAACTGCAGTAAAAGAAACAATTAGCTATGTCTTTTTACACCTCTTCTTTTATTATTAAAATAATATTATGATTTATCTCTTTTTTCAAAGATTTCAGTATCTTTTTAATATTAAGAAAATGGTATGATGTATGCCTTATTTTTCTCTAAAATGATATCAAGATGTGACAGCCAGTATTGAATTAGATATAATAAAAATTGTTCTAATTATTCACTCACTTGTCTTTTGGGAACAGGCATAATCATTTTGTTTACCAACTCGAAATTGCTGATTATTATGAACAGTGTATTGATAAATGTGTACAACAGTTTCTCTGTAAAGTTTTACTGTTTACAATATGACACACTGCAGAAAATTCTATATTTTAGCAATTTAAATGCATATTGTTTTGTTAATTAGCTTGAAAATATTCATGGTAATACAATGGTAGTTTGAAACCTAAAAGGTTTTGTTAGAAGTTTTGGTAAAATTATTATTTTTACCCCTTCAGGCATATCTGTTAATAGGTATACTTGGAAATAGCAATAATCATTTCTTTATAAGAACACATACACTTGAATGTGCTATTAGACTGCTGTATAAAAAGAAAATAGTAAATAAATTAAATCTTTATATGTTAATGTAGGGTTAAATAATAAAATAAAAAAGTCTTCTAGTAATTCCTAAACTGAATTTAGTAATACTGATTTCAATTACAGATTACTTAGTTTACTTAAAATTTTGAAAATGTATATGCAAACTAAAATTAAAATATGATATTTTATGGTTCTTCACCCTTATAGACTGTTATTGTATATTGTTTATTGAATATTACATATAGAGAGGGTGATTTTCTTCAGCTATTTAGAATCCCAATTCTGTTCTCTGAAGAGACAGGACATAAAATATTTATGAGAAAACATTGCCTCTCAGTCTGTGAAGACAGCATCATCCTCCGTTGCAGAGGACATAGCTGGCATCACCCATAAATTTAAAAGGGTGTTGGTAGGAGGAAAGTACAGTTGCAAAACAAGCAAATCCTAGCATCTTAAGCTTAGAATGACCTTGTGGATTCATGCGGCCCAGTCATTCTTCTCACGTTGGAAAACAACTTGTCCTAATAGCCCCAGACACCTTGGCTTGGAATGGTATCTCTTTGTTTAAGGCTACTTTCATTCCCTTTCCTCTATGTCAATGTGTGCGTCAGCATTTTTTTTTAATCACTGAGTAGAATGCCATTGTATGAATATGCCACACTTAGCCTTCACCCTGTTGATGGACACCTGGAATCTGTCCAGTTTGGGGCTGTTTTAAATAAAACTGCTATGAATATTCATGTAAAACTCTTGTTGTGTGCATATGCATTTATTTCTCTTTAATAATCAGGAGTAAATTTCCTGGTAGAGTTCTGGTGGTCTCACAACTTCTCCAGCGTATGGTATAGTCAGTTTATTTTAAATTTTATTCATTCTGTTGGGTGTATAAAATTATAACATTTTAATTTGCATTATTTTGATAACTATTTATGTACTACAGTTTCTTGGGCTTATTGGCCATTTGTAAATGTTCTTTGTAAAAGTATCTTTTACATTGAATTGCTTTCTATTATGAATGGAGGAGTTCTCTGTATATTCTGGTTGCAAGGTCTTCATCATTATGTGCTTTCTGAATATTTTGCGCAGGCATTCCATAATGGCATCTTTGACGTGCAGAACTTTTAAATTTTGATAAAGTTTACCTTATCTTTTTTTTTCTGTGTGGTTATTGCTTTCTGTAGCTGATTTAGAAAACCTTTGCTCAGCCGTATGTCACAAAGAATACGTGAAAGACAGTCTCTAGAAAGTGTGTAGTTTTGGTCTTACTTTTGTATCTGTGATTTATTTTTAAGTTGTGGTTACAAGTATTGCAGAATAAGGGTAAGTTGTTTTGTTTTATTTTATTTGTTCCAAGAGGGATATTTGACACTATTTATAAAATGTATTTTATGTCTTGAAATTTTGTATGTTAATTCTCCAAATTTGTTCTTATTTTTTTCAAGACAACTTTGGATACTCTTAAGTCCTCTGTAGTCTCATAACACTTTTAGAATTAGATTATTAATTTTTATTTTTAAAAAGGCCTTTTAAGTAATGATAAGGATTGCATTGAATCTATAGATTACTGTGGAAAATTGGCATCTAACAATGTTGAACCTTCCGGTTTACGAACATAGTATGTTTAGTATTTTTATTTCTTTATTTTAGTCTGCCTTAATTTTTTTTTTGCATTAGCAATATTTTGTATTTTTAGCATAGAGATCATATATGTCTGTTGCTAAATTTGTTCCTCAAAATGTTCAGTGTATTTATACTGTAAGTGAAGTTGTTCATCTTTAATTATATTTCCCAATTGCTTCCTGCTATTCAATAGTACATAAAAACACAATTATTTAAAATACTTATCTAGTATCCTGCAACTTTGCTAAATTTACTCATTAGTTTTAGGATTTTCTTAAAATAGGATTTTCTATATATGTTTCATCTGAGCATAGAACTGTTTTACTTTGATTTCTCAGGTTTATGCTTCCCTTTCCTCCTTTGTACTAATGCATTATACTAGACAGAGCCAACCAAACAACCTTAAGTAGAACTGCCAGAAGGAGACAACCTCATCTTTTTTGCTGTATCATGAGTAAAGAATTCAACATTTCATCCAAAAATACGATGTTAGCTGCAGGTCTCTCTTAGATGTCTTTGGGTGTTCTACACACGATTCCAATAACAAGCAATTCTCTAGACACCAGCTGGGTGTCCTACAGTTCAACTTTGACACTAACTTCCTGGGGATTCTATCAGATTCTACAAGTTAAGGGTTCTCTCTGACAGGATTGTCCCCAACCGCCACTGTAGATGCCAGTCACAAACCGTGGTAGTTAGTTTCCTGTGATTCTGAAAAACCAGCTAAGTTTGGGGGTTCCAACGACTTTGTTACTGGGTTTGATTACTTTGCTAAAGAGGCTCACAGAACTAAGAGAAACATTTTACTTATTAGCTCACCAGTTTGTTTTAAAAGTGAAACTGGGAAAATGACCCACAGGTCCAGCTGCCCACCATCATGAAAGCCAAATTTGTGAGGCAGGCTATGGTTGAGAAGGCAAGGGGTTTATTCAGGAGTTGACAGCCTGACAACATGGCAGGCTCATGCCTCCAAAACCATGGCAGCAACTCAGGCGTCCCGGCTGTGTTAACAGAGGAACCATGGGAAGAGGGGGGCTAAGGGATTTCCCAGCTCTGCTCTAGGGTGGTCTCAATGCTATCCCCTGTGTGTGTAACCACCTAGTCCCAATGCGGTACCTGCCCTTGCACTGCCAGTGTTCAGGAGCAGGGCCCGCAGACAGTGTTTCTGCGAGTTCTGACAGGAATTCCTGGCATTTATCCAGTGCTTGTGGGCAGGGTCCTGCATTCCTGGCTAAGCCAGGGACTGAAACTGCTGATATCTGCAAATTACTCATAAGGAAGCTTTTAATACATGATTTTTCTATGAGTCTGTTAGTACCACCTATTCTATAATTACTACTTGATTAGTATAGTATGTGTTTTGTTTTGTTTTTTTCAAATACTGTTACAAAAAGATAGAGTGTATTTTGGGTGTATAATGCACTGCTGTGTATAATGTGTACCCACGTTTTCGTACTAATTCCCGTGTACAATGCACATCCTTATTTTCCCTCAAACATTTGGGCAAGAAAAGTGTGTATTATACGTGGTGAAATACGGTAACTTGGGAACAGCCAGATGGAAGAGATCCACAGGGCAAGATATGTGGAAAGGGCTCCGAGCTTCCTTGCTCTCTGAGCTTACCACTCTGCCAGAATCCCCACTGTTCAGAACCTGGGAAGGAAGCTCTAAGAACCTTGTCTTTTTAGGTTTTTATGGAGACCTCCTTACAAAGGCATGATGGATTAAATTACTGGCCATTGGTGATTAATTCAGCCTCCAGCTCCTCTCCCCTCCCTGGAGGCTAAGGGGGTGGGGCGGAAATTTTAAATCCTCTAATCACTTAGTTGACTCCACTGGCAGCCAGCTCATACCCTCAGGTGAGGTCTGAAAGTCACCTAATTAACATAACTAAAGACACCTTAGTTGTTCTCAACATTCAGGTAATTCCAAGGGGTTTAGGAGCTCTGTTAAAGAAAGAAAAGGAAACCAATACTAAATGGATATTTCTTATTATAAGTCACAATATCACAGACATCTTTATCAGGTTGAAAATTTTTCTTAAGTACCTAATGTGTTGTTAGTTTCAATGACGTATGGGCTTTTACCAAATGCTTTTTATTCATTTATTGAAATAATCATGTATGTATTATTTTCTTCTTTACTTTATCAACATGGTAAGTTACGGTAGTTGATTTTCCATCTAAAGCAACTGTTAATTTCTGGATAAACCCCAGATTGATGTATTATTATTTACATATGTTCCTAGACTGATTTTCTAAGATTTTCTTAAGGACTTTAGCATTTATGTTCGGAAAGGACACTGCTTCTTTCCTGTGTCTTTTTCAGGATTTCTATTGTGGCTATGATTACCGCATAAAACGAGTTAGGAAGTGATTCTTTCTTAAAGAGTGTGTGTAAGATTTTTTTTTTTTTTTTTAATTCAGTGTTTCATTGAATGTGACCAGTGACAGCCTCTGAGCTGGACATTTTTTGTGTGTATGTGGAAAAGGTTTTAATACAGATACTTTAAATACATAAAGAACTATTCAAATTTTCTACTTTATTTTTGTGTTTATTTTGGTATAATGTCATTTTCAAAGAATTTGTCTTCTGAACTCTTAAATGTATTGGCATAAAGCTGTTCTTTATATTTCTTATGATTTTATTTTCTGTAAGCTTGTATAGATATGACTTCATTCATTCCTGTTATTGGTAATTTTGTTCTTTCTTACTTTGTGCTGATAGGATTAGCTAGGGGGTTCACAATTTAGTTGCTGTTCTTAAAGAAAGAATTTTTTGTTTAGATGCTATTTTTTATTAATCTTTCTGTTTTTTCTCGACTTCTTTAACTGACTATAATATAGTCTTTCATCCACTTACTTTGGCTTTAGTTTCTTCTCTTTTTTATTTTGCTCCATTTTTTCCTCTTCTTGAAGTGCAGTCTTAGGTCTTTAATTATGCATCTTCCTTTCTAATAAAGCATTTAATGCTGTAAATTTCCCCACTAACTACTGCTGTATCTATATTTCTCAAAGTTTGATATTACATTTTAACTTTTATACAGACTGAAATTCTAATTTCTACTAGATGCAAATGTTACTTAGAAGTGTCTCTTCTTTAAATTCCCTGTATTTGGCATTTTTACTCAGTCTCTTATGCCATGTAATCATATTTGCATCATTTGTGGCATGCTTCTAAGTCAGTTTTAAAGGTTTAATAATATTACATATGTATATAGATACAGAAATAAAATGTAGATCACAGTATTAAAAATACTGCTTTCTGACCCATTTCAGCGGGTCACTGTGGAATTCCAGAACTCATTGTGAATGGTCAAGTCATTGGAGAAAATTATGGATACAGAGACACAGTTGTTTATCAGTGTAATCCTGGTTTTCGATTGATCGGTTCTTCAGTGAGAATATGTCAACAGGATCACAATTGGTCCGGTCAGCTCCCGTCCTGTGTGCGTAAGTAAGCATGGCAGAAGTAATTAGAAACCTCTGTTCTCATGCCATTACCAGTAACTTTATTCTTAGGTGAGATATATAAGCATACACACATGCATATGTATATGTAAATATATATTCACATATATATTTAAGGACAAAGACATAAACCAAATTCTCAAAAATCATTTTTCATATTGCTATGTCCTAATCTTTAAAATAGGGTATGTTCAGAGGTATATAAAGTCATCTACTATGAACATGGAAGAAAATGTCTATTATTTATGTTTTATTATAAAGACAAAAGATGAAATTGAACTATTCTAGTATTTAATAGGACTATATAAATATTTAAAAAACATATTTTTATCAAGGTGCATTCTCGACAAATTTTAGTTACAAGGATTTCAATTTCTTGGGACCACTGTGTCGTAGTAGCATCAGTATTGCTGTGATGTAACACTGTGTAGCTTTTTATAGCAGAAAATACTTTGGATACATTTTTTACTAATAATTATGATACTATAGCTGTCATATAAAAATCAGATATTCGTGCAGTATAATTAGTGTGGGGGCAGTCATCTGACATGACATGGAGAACCATTGTTCTTATTTCAGTTTCACTGCTAATTAGATGAGCTAATGAAAGTCTTTTAATCTCTCTAGGCCCTAATTACCTTATATATAAAGCAAATGGTTAAAAGTATTTATCATTATGGACCCTTTGTGGTTCAAAATCTATGGCATTCTTAAATACATCAAGATTATATATACGTAGATAATGCAATTATATAATAGATTATAAAATATTAAATTTTATGTAAAAATATGTCTCAAGCATTCTTCCTGCTATTTGTAAATTCACAAAAAAATTGTATAACCATATGTAATTTTGAAATAGTTTTAATATAATAACTTACCAGTTCAACAAATATATCTATCTGATCTTTTAAGTTAATTTAGTTATGATGACACTTGAAGAATAAAATCGATTTTAAAATAGTACATTTTTATTATTAATCTTTAAGTATACCTGCTGTGCTTTGTGTTTGCTATATGTATTATATAGATTTGCCCATTGTGCATATATTGTGACTATTATACTACTAAAAGCAGAATATAGTTGAATATTGATAATTCTGTTACTTTTCTTACCCCATTGAATCCCCAGCAATATACCATGTTTCACATCATAATCTATCCTTTTTTGGACTTGAAGTCAATTATCAATGTATTTCTTTTTTTTTTCCTCCTAGTTATTTATACTCCAAATTACTGACATTTACATTAAAACTGATGTTAGAAAATTAGAATAAACACTGCAAATATGTTGTAATTGTAACATTTTAGGATTATGCAATAGAGATTTTGGAAGCTTCAGATAATAACACATTGGTCTCTTAGTGTGGATTCACAAAAAATATTTAATTTATTCTGTAACTAATTATATATTTGTAAAATACATCATTGTCAATTTTTATTCAACCAACAGAAATTTATTGAAACTCTAGTTTCATGGAAAACACATTTGTGTGTTGAGGTTTAATAGGACAGTGCAGCACATAGGTAACAATTAAACTTGCTTGACTAAGGGGATGTGTGCACGCACAGGCCCGTGAGCACACTCTCACGCCTGTGAGCACACTCATGCCCGTGAGCACACTCACAGAATGTCTGATGACTTAGAGACAGCAGTAGTGTGCCTAGGGCTTTCCTGGAGTTTCCCCCCTTCCGTTTATATTCAAGCATAGCCCAGTCACACCACTTGGCTATTTTTTTGTTGAATAATTGAGACTATAAATGAAAATTGGCCCTTGGGGTAAAACCGGTTTCCTTATTGATCATTTTAACAAGAATACTATGCAATTACATTTCCAAATGAGTAGGTTGACATTAACAATACAGCTGAAGAATAATTGCTCTCGGGTCATTTCAAAAGTACTGGAAGTGACTCTGGTTTTTCATTGTGCCCAATTACGAAGAACTATTACAAGACTTGCTCTGATTAATAGAGTGAGATTATGCGGTGAAACAGGTGCCATGGAAACAGTATTTGGGAAAAGCCAGAGCCACATAAAATCTGGAATAGAACTGTAACACTAAAAGGATTTAAGTATGCATCTAATTGATATCATTATTTACAAAGAAAATTGTGCTAAATTATCAAATATCAATTGTGAATAAAATAAACCAGTAAGAATTCTAGTACAGCATTATTTTTTACGGTCCACATTTTATAGTCAAAAATTATTCCTCAAATACAGGTTTGCTTATCAATCATTATTTTTAAAAATTATATAAGTAAAAATTGTATAAATATTAAAATCAATAATTTCAAAGTTGAATATAAGAAACTGTTTTCAAGTATCTTCCAGTGCTCAAATGGAAAATTAGTTCAATTTCTTTCTGTTAGTGACTACTATGAACTTCAGGCATTCCCAGAATTTAAAAATTCTGTATTCTTCTCTAAAAAGAAATAGAGAAAAAACAGACACCATGAAACTGTAAACATCTGTGTACCACTTGCATAAAATTATCACAACTGTAAATAATTGTCTACTTATTAATATAGTATTTCTACTACATTAGATTTTTGTGGCTTTCTAAATCATTCCTCTGCATTAGTAAAAGTACTTTAGACATATTTTCACGTAAAAGTGCCCTTCTTTCTACATTGTTTGAAATGGTTAGGAGTAATTCACATGTGATGACTGACAACCAAATATTGTTTTGTGCTTTCCCCGCCCCCACTTACTGCTATTAGCTGTCAGCTGTGGTCACCCTGGTAGTCCAATTTATGGAAGGACAAGTGGGAATGGATTCAACTTTAATGATGTGGTAACATTCTCCTGCAATATTGGGTATCTTATGCAAGGGCCAACAAAGGCCCAGTGCCAGGCCAACAGGCAGTGGAGCCATCCCCCACCCATGTGCAAAGGTAGGAGCCTCACACTCTTCCAGCTCAGGCATAGCCGCCATGTGTCTGTGGAAACATAAATGACCGTGTTTGAAACAGCTTGGGCAGAACAGTGGGAAGTCTTCAGCTGATAAAACAAAAATATTTAATGTTGATGTCATCTCATTAGCAATGCTTTACATTTTTCTCATTTTTAGCTTATTTTTTTAAGTTAAAACCAGCAGGCTTTGTATTAACTGCTTACATTTACCATCTTGTTCCTATTTTATGCCTGCTTATAAAACGTCATTAAGACCATATCCTGGCTCAGTTGGTTGGAGTGTCAACTTGTAACCCACAGGTTGTGGGTTCAATTCCCAGTCAGGTCACATACCTAGGCTGTGGGTTCAATCGCTGGTCCAGGTGCATGTGGGAGACAACCAATCAGCACTTCTTTCTTGCATCAATGTTTCTCTCTCTCCTTCCCTTTCTCCTGTCCTCTTTCTCTCTCTCTAAAAAGCAATGAAGAAAAGTCCTCATGGGAGGGTTGAAAAAATGTCATTAAGATTGTTTGCTCCATAATTAATGAAACTCAACTTCGGCATTTATTTTCTCTATAAATGGAAGAAAGAAGGGGAAGGGTCACATCTAGGAACATGTGTAAAGGACCCACAGACCAGAACGGGGAGGGGGGAGGATTGAATGTGGGGGGTGGGGGCTGGGAAGGGCAGGGGAGAGTATGGGGAAAATGGGGGCAACTGTAAATGAACAACAATAAAAAATGTAAAAGTATGTTTTTTTGGAAAAATATGTTTGAGGCCTCAATTACCATGACACCTACTGGGAGTTTGTTGTTTTCTGCATAGAAACAGATTAAAGATTTTGTTTTGGTGTTTTTCCATTTTGCAAAGAAGTATGATATACTTCATATTATCTGATAAACTTCAACTAAATCATTATAGACTTTACATTTGTTAAGGTTTAACTGTAGTTTAAATGAATCAGTTTCAAAATCCGTACTAAGCATATGCTTGTGGGGTTGCTATTGTTCACAAAGTTTTTGCAAAAAATGTTTTCTTTTTTTCTATATTTCAGCCACACATACTTTATTTCATTATCTTAGATAGTTAATGCATTCATTTTATTTGTTATTTTTAATTTGCTTGATTCAATTTACCTTTGAAACTAAATTTCTTGTAGACATCTACATGCATATATGTATGTTATTTCAAACACACGCTTTTTAAAATTTGTCATTTGTTCAGTGGTAAACTGTTCTGATCCCGGAATTCCAGCCAATTCCAAAAGAGAAAGTAAAATAGAACATGGGAACTTCACCTATGGTACTGTTGTGTTCTATGACTGCAATCCTGGGTATTTTTTATTTGGATCTTCAGTTTTGATATGTCAGCCAAATGGACAGTGGGACAAACCGCTACCAGAATGTATCAGTAAGTAGATAATATGAATTCTTCCTTGAGAAAATGCCATGTAAGTAACATGGATGTTTATTGTCTTATACAATGTCTAGAACTATATATCAGAAATATTTTGTTTGTAATTATTATTTTAATTGGACTTTTTATTTTACTGCTTCATTGTTTTGAAACTACACTTTCCTATATTCTTATAATTCAATGCTCAGGCATCATTTGTATTAAATATTAATGTGCTTTATAACTCTATCATTCTTGGACTTTGAAATCTGATAGAGCAGATAAATTATGAAAGGCAGACATCTTTCATATTCTATATTATCATCCCCCGAGGGCAACTATTTTGATCATATTTTGTACTGCTATTTCAAATTTCATTTGAGGCAATGCTAGTCTTAATGTAAACAGCCACTAGGACTTCAGAATACTTGAGGATTTAGACAAAGGTATTGCTTAAAACGAATTGATCATAAATATTTGTCATATTCAGATATATACACATATGAAGGTAGTTGTGTTAATATATACCATCTTTCAAGTCAGCGACCATTTGGTGAGTGTATTTAGTTAAATGTTATGTTGGACTTGTAGAATATAAACTAGGTAAATCCTAGCAGATAAATATGTAACTGGTATGTGTGCTGAGAAAATAGAAATAAATGAAATTTATGTGAGGAATAGGGAAGTGAACATGAATTCTAGGAATTCAGCAAGTTGATAGGTCTCAAATAGGGCTACTAAGATTCTCAAAGAGTTGGAGAATCTTGGACATGATAGGAGATATAACTTCATAAATTGAAGGAGTAGAATATCAAAAAATCATTGTGTAATTTTTGCTTATGCTTAATTTTAAACTATAAAATTATTTTATGATCATGTTTCATTTAGAGGCACTCTCTTCACATTCATGTGGTAGGATTTTTGGAAAATTTTGTAATATCATTCATGCTCTGAATTAACAAATTTATGCAACATGTGTTAAATTTCAGATTCTATGCAAAAATTAAGTCAATTGTTGATCCCTTGCTGAAAATGTATTTCACTTTCTTATTGTACACTGACTGGACTAATAGTTTGACTAATTTAGTTACTTGTCCTTATGTGGCAACAACATTAAAATGAAAATATATTCTAGGATGTGTAAACATGAACTTCAGATTTTTGTGGCTCTCATATACTTTTTTGCCTTTATTTCATATAGTACTCCTGGTTTTGTGCTAAGATCTCCAGGGACTTATTAACTTTATGTCCTCTTGTGTGTTATTTTATACTCCAGACTCTTGCTGTGCTCAATATTTTTTCAAGTTACATTTAAAAGGGGGCACACAGTAAGTTCCTAAGCTACCTCTAGGTCATCAAGAAAATTCTACAATATATTGGCATCTGCGTCTGCTGTGCCCAGCAGTGTCTTGGTTAACAAGCCACTGATTATTTTCTTTGTACAGCATAATTTATTTATTAATGACTAGGAATATAATTATTCTAAACTACATATTAGACAATGTGGCACAGACCCATCCTTACCCCTTTTATTTCACCCTCCAAGTCCTTCCCTTTTAATTTCTGTATGTGCTCATTTTGAATTCCATTGGCATCCTATGCCCTTATTTAGCCAATCCATATTTACTCTTCTCCCTAACTTGCACATCCTTGTCTGGGCACATATGTACTTCAGACCCATGCACGTATGCGTATGAACACACACTCACCACCTCCATACATGCAGACTTATACGCACTCAATCATTTATGCTTATTTACACTGTTCCTGTTAAACTCA
This sequence comes from Desmodus rotundus, assembly GCF_022682495.2. Classification (NCBI taxonomy): domain Eukaryota; kingdom Metazoa; phylum Chordata; class Mammalia; order Chiroptera; family Phyllostomidae; genus Desmodus; species Desmodus rotundus. Next base: position 18,989,677 of record NC_071394.1, read on the forward strand.
TGTTCGGGGTAAGTGGGATAACAGAATTGCTCCTATAGCTGCAACTTCCCCTTTATTTTTTAAAAAGTCAGGTTTCTCCTAGATGTTTGATTTCTAGAGGTTGTATATATCTGAGCAGATAATTTACTTTTGATTTATTTTGTAGAAAGTTGGCTCAGGTTGTTCGATAGGAGATATAAAAAAATTTTATATTCAATAATTATGTATTGTAGTGATTGACTGTGGACACCCTGGCGTTCCGCCTAATGCAGTCCTGTCTGGTGAGAAGTACACCTTTGGGTCCACTGTTCACTATTCCTGCACAGGAAAGCGTGTCCTTCTAGGCCATTCATCAAGGACTTGCCAATTAAATGGCCACTGGAGTGGATCACAACCTCATTGTTCAGGTACCACTTGGAAAATTGGACAGTGTTTGTTGGAAATTACATTATTAGTATTACTATTAGAAATATATGCACAAAAGAAATAATATATTTCTGTAAGAATTTGAGAGAGGCTGTAACATTATTTATACACTTATTGGAATGCTTCTTAAAGTAATATAAATTCAGAGCATAAAGTAGCGCTGATGTTGTAGATGGTAAATTACAGATGGCATGTTTTCTACTGTATTGTGGCTAATGTTAAGAATTAAGTGGTTTTAGAGTGCTACTCTGTAAAGGGCTTATGTTCATTAAAAGGGTGTTACCAGATACAATTTTTCCCAGAAGGCAATGTTGTTTCGGTGATTTTCTGTTAGAATTCATGTCTATTACACTTTCTAAACAATTGGTTGCTTAATAGCATACATTAAAATAAAGGTTTAAATGTTTTAAATTAAACTAAGCCAAGTTTTATGAAAGATATTTATGTTTTCTATCTTTCTTTGTTATTAATAGGCAACACACAATTTCTGAGTCTCTCTAACCCCACACTGCTCGGTTATTAATATTTTAGAATAAGTTAATATTAAGGCTATTTTTAATCAATAATTTTTGGAGGAGTGAGTGTGTGATAAATCTTTTTGGATTTGTTTAATGCTTTTCTTTAAAATGTCATTTAAGCCCTGGCTGGTATGGCTCAATGGATTGAGTGCCAGCCTGCGAATCAAAAGGTCGCTGGTTCGAGTCCCAGTCAGGGCATATGCCCCGGTTGTTAGCCAGGTCCCTAGTTGGGGCGTTTAATAGGCAACCAATCTATCGATGTATCTCTTGCACATCAATGTTTCTCTCCTTCTTTCTCCCTCCCTTCCCCTCTCTAAAAGAAATAAAATCTTTAAAATAAATAAATAAAATGTCATTAAGTTTTAGATCTGTGACCTCTCCCTATTTCATACTACCTATTCTATTTGTTTTACCCACTAACCAGATACTGGTGCTAGTTTTTCTGCCTGTGTCTTTATTTATATATTGTCCATTATCTTTATGTTATTTTATATCTATAGAGAGCATGGTAAACACTTATGAGGAGTTGTTTTACATTGTTCTCCCTTTAGGAGTAAAAGTTGTTAAATGGTTACTTATTTCAGAATCTCCTTGTAACTAGTGGTTAATCTCTGTGAAGTAACTTTATGGGACTTCAGATTTAATCTGTAGATTTAAAAACTGTCAGATAACTGTTTATACATAAAATCACATTTACATACTACAGTCTGTTGTATTTGGAAACTGGTACTGAATTGCAAAAATAGAAATTGTACATAGATATTTACAAGTGATACATTTATCTTAAAATTTGTATGGTTATTAATATTAAATCTCATGAAAATGAGGAAGTGTAAGGAAGAATTCCAAATACACAGGGCATGTCAAAAAGGTGTATAAACAGAAAGAAAGCATTTTTAGTACTTATATATTGCCCTGTCTTTTCTTCTTTCTCTTTCTTAATATATACTAACACTATGGCAGCTTTTATTTAAAATATTCAAGAAATGAGCCCTGGCTGGTGTGGCTCGGTGGAATAAAATATTTAAGAAATGATAAAAGGACTAAGTAAATTCCTAAAAGTAAAAAAGGTGAATACCTAGCCATGAACAAAATCCTGGTTAGTAACTTAAGTCAGAGGTTTTAATCTTTGATTATTTACAATTTAGTTTTGTATTTCATGTATAAGGAGTACACAGTTCATTTACCGGGGACAGTGATCACTGGTAGAGAAAATTAGGGGTGAAATTTTAGTGTACAGGGAAGATTGTATTGCAACATTTACATTTTCCAGCACACTACTGATCTAATTTAACAACAAAAACAACAAAATTCATTAATTAGAAAATTCAGAGGAGGAAACATGCAAATTACCAAATCCAGTTTTTAACTTTAGCTTTGTAAACCCATTGTCATACAAGCCCATAGTACTGTCATTTATAAATTTTCTAATAACTTCATTATTAACCAAGTCCTGGCAATACTAACAAAATGACCTTAACTTACTTAATAGGTCCAAATATCACTGCTAAGAAAAATAACACCACACTCTGCAACTATTTTCTTTCTCATTTAGGCTTTTTCTTAAGGCTGGACTCAGATGGGAAATATGAATTATGATTTTACCCGATCAACTTCACGCTAAAAACAACATGCCTAAAACCAATGCCTGTCAGAATGGCAAACTAAATTACGAACGTAGTAAATGTTTATTAAAATGAGTTAACTTGCACTGTACTGAATTGCAGGTGACATTACTGGTACCTGTGGGGATCCAGGTAGCCCCGGTCATGGTTCCAGACAGGAAAGCAATTTCAGAACCCAGACTTCTGTACGTTTTGCTTGTGATACTGGTTACATCCTTCATGGCTCAGAAGAGAGAACATGCTTAGCTAATGGCAGTTGGACTGGAAGGCAGCCAGAATGCAAAGGTAAACTCAAGCAGAGATTAATGTATTGAAATTGCTGGAATTTAATGTGTATCCAAATTCAAGTTGTTAGTACTAATGAAATTATTCACCAGTTCTTTGTTGCACCCGACCATGGAATAAAAGCAACAGTATTTCAGCTTTACTGACAGCGTTCTACATATGATAAATATTAATTAGAAAAATATCTCTCATGGGTCATTTATATACAAACATTGTTCACATCTTAGCAAACATCTGGATTGGAAAAGTTTAAAATATTTGTTAAGAAGGTTTATTTTTTCCTTTATCACAGTGCTCTATGGTAGACACTATTGGGGGAAAAATAGTTTCTTACATCAACATTACATCAAGATGTGTTTTAGTTTGTAGGTTTGTAGAAATAGGAACATATACAAAGATGTCTGAATATAAATGATATTTTTATTTATAGATTATATTGCTTGTAACTAGAATTTTTTAAATTTTGGATGTTTGAGTAAAATTGTTAATTGTTCTGAGTTAACATATTTAAATATTAATAAGATTGGCTAGAAAATAAAATGTTGCTGGAAAACTATCTTTATAACTTCAATTGTTCTTTTTGAGATGATTTTAGTGCAAAAACTAAACTTGCAAAGGTATTTTTGAAAATTACTCCATATTGTATCAGATGTAATAGTTTTATAAATAGGAAATAATTCCCCAAAGATTTTTTGACAGCTTTTTGATTGATTATATTTCAGAAACTTTTATTGTGTTTAAAATTAGGATCTATATTCTAGGAAAGTTCGTAATCTCAAAGTAGCAAATTCAGCGACCTTAATTCAGAGAGCATTACAACTCAGTAGCTGTCACAGGGAAGGGAGTGGGCGGACAGTGTTGTTGAGGAGACAGTAAGACCTAACTGTTGGCTTTACCACTCAGACTTTGCAAAGGCGAAGTCTCTATAACGTCAGTCATTACTGGGTGATACCTTAGTCAGTCCGCCTTTGTTCAGCTGAACTGCAGAAGAGTTTTAGATGAAGTATCATCTGGTGCTGACTGTTTTATTAGTATGCACTTTATGAAGAAAGAAGAGCAAGGAGTTGTAGAAGATATAACAGAATTAATGTTTTTCTCATGTCATAAATAGAGCTTATATAAATCATTTAGAAAAACAGATTCTAGTAGATGAATGGACAAAGGAAAGGAACACAAAATACAGAAAAGCATTTCAGAGGCAAAGTATTTGCTGCTTCTCTTCACCGTGTCCACAGAGCTTTGAGCCCTCCCTCTTGAGAGGGGGTGCACATACCTCTTTTATTAAGTGAATTTACTTGTATTTAATTCAAATACTACTATGGACAAAAAACATGGGTATTAATATGAAGGAATTAGATACGAGGACAGAAGCGTAAGCATGATTTGTCTGTATCTGTAAAGTTCTTCATTTTTATTGTTGAAAAGAACTGAACCCGGGTCTCTATTTCAAAATGCAAATCACTTGACATTTTGTTAATTTTTTAACTTTATTTTTATTGTTGACACTATTACATATGTCCCCACTTCCCCCTCTTTTGCCCTCTCCCTCCCGGCCCCTCCCCCCTTCCTTGTGGCCCTCACCACACCGTTATCTGTGTCTGTCGGTTATACTTACATGTTCTTCAGCTCATCCAGACAAGGATGACACTTTCCACATCCGTCTCGGATTGTGTCAAGACTGTGGATCGTGACACATAAACACCTATGACCAGATTGTTATTTTAGGCAGGTACTAATGAATACAGAGGAGGGTAATTACTCCAGTCAACAGAAGTAAAAAGTTTTAGCATATCATAGGTTCTAACTGTATAAACTGTGTAAGTCTCCTGTCTCTAACACATGTGCACAGAAACATACAGCACCACTGTAAAGGATCGGCAAAATCAAACATATACGATGCAGTAAGTGATAGAGATGGAATTGTACTTTCGGAAAGTGTTTGTGACTCCTGTTTATGATATGTTGAAAATTTAATGAAAGCCGCTTTAGAATGTATATAGTAATATAAATAAAAATATATGTGGCTACTTAAAATATTTAACTTGCTTATTTTACATCTGTCCTCCTAGAAATTTAATTATAATGAACCTCTGTTGCATCTCATTATCACATATCTTTCCATTTTACATGAGTTGCTTTTTAGGCAGAGACTCCTATAATAGTTCCTTGAAAGATTTCGCAGCACCCGAAGGCAATACTCTTGAGTAATTACTTCACTTTATAAAGTGTTTACCATAGCTACTAACAGAAAACTTGAAAAAAATAGCTGTTGTACAATTTGTACTCCAGTAATTAAAGTAATAAAATCAACATAAATTAATCTTGAATTCCGTCCACTTGTAAAAGATAATTTAATGCTTATTTTAGAGGATTTTATAGCTCCTTTGGATAATTTGAAACAAAACTTCAGTCATTAACTTTTTGTGAGAGGATTTTTAATTATGTTATTTTTATACATACTCTTAACTATTTTTTTTTTTTCATAGCTGTACAGTGTGGTAACCCAGGAACAACAGCCAATGGAAGAGTTTTTCGGATTGATGGCACAACATTTTCTAGCTCGATAATTTACTCCTGCATGGAGGGCTATAGCCTGTCGGGGCCCTCAGTCAGGCAGTGCACCGCCAACGGAACGTGGTCCGGAACTTTGCCGAACTGTACAAGTACGTCTCTTCTCCATGTTTGTCAGCACCACTAGTTATGTGAAAAGTGTTTGAGTATATTCATGTACATGTGCAGTTTACAGCTAATCAAACTGTGCGAGGTTTTGAATATGTGTAGTGTCTTTCAGGTTAAAAAATGATGGTGTTATGGGTAGAGTTTATACTAGTGACTTAAAGACTCACTTAGCAAAGAGGGATCACAGAAAATCAGTGCTGTTAATTGAAATTTAACAATATTTTAAGAATAGAGATAAATGATCAGTTATAATCAAGGTTAATACAAAGAATGCAATTTTTATTTTGCCAGTCTAACACATACCAATAACTGAGTTGGGTTTTTAAAAATCATACTGATTATTAATGGATTCTTGCATCTCCATCATAGGGAGTCCTGGTAGCTGATTTGCCCTTTAGATAGGCTCAAAAAAAAAATGGTATTTTAGAGAGTCTGTATTATAATAAAATTACTCACTTGAAGAAATTTTTTAAATGTATTTGAAATTCCTATATATAAATTAATGCTTATGTATGGAATAAAATAGAATTTATTTAAGCAACAATAATATGTCTATTGGAAAATCATGGTTGCTTATTTATTTAAAAGAACTTCGGTGGCATCGTGGAAATCGTGGGATGTTTAGAAAGGAGGACTGTTTAGAATGTGTTCAGAGACTCCAGGGGTCCTGAGAGGTTGTTAAGCCTCCACAGCGGAAGAGACTCTGGGGAGAGTAAAGGGTGCCTTTTGTGTTGCACTTTGGACAGCTTACATATGTTTTTGCGGTAGGGCCTTCAGTAAAAGTTGGTCGGCTTGTGAATAACAATATAAATGGACTTAATTAAAATTTGTAAAGGAAGAACATGTTGTTTCCAGGACCTAAAAAGGTGTTGGGCTTTTTAACAGGCAGTGCTAAGAAGCTACTAGTTGCTTTGGACGGTGGGGGAGCAGCTATTGGCTGACCTAGTAACACCTAGAAATTTAAGTGAGAATCCAGGGGTTGTACCATCTGCCTCCTTTTCTTTGAGAATATTTGTATATCCTGAATGAGTGGTTCAAATAAATCTACTCAGAGGAGGATGCCATCGGAGTAATGTCACGTCGTAGCTGGGATGCTGGAGAAAATTGGCTGTAGTTAGTGTCTCGCCTGCACAATTGTGTGTGTTGACAGGGCTATTGAGATACTCCGTGTGTACATTGTCTCTTCAAAGGTGAAGGCAGACTATAGCTAAGAGGCTGTTGAAATAAGCACTGAATAGAACATAATAGACAAGTCAGTAATATAATAGCAAAACATTTTCTAGCTGTTGATCAGTCAGTGACAAGTAATATTTCTGGCCCTGTGTCAGCACCAAATGCTGCTGTCACATCCAATCTTCTCGTAGTTCTTTACCTCACCTTATGCAACATCCTCACAGGCTGAGCTGTAGTCTGCAGGACACCCAAGGAGTTCTTTCCCTACATCTCCATAGATCTCTTTTTGTGTCCTCTTGGGTACCGTCTCAATAACTCTGCCCACTTCATTCTCTCCTGACTCTCACATACATCTCTTCCATTCAGGGAGTTTGCCGGGCTCTGCATGGGGTCCTCCTCCCTGGGCTACAGCCTAGAAACTCTTAATGCAGTAGGACAGGGCCGTTTTTGGACTCATTGGTTACCTGTCACTCAAGGACCACTGCGCTTTGATGCCTTTTGAAACTTGTTTTTTTTTCTTCTAATTTTGTTGTTGTTTTTTGTTTGTTTTGTTTTAATATTGTGTCCTTTTTTGGGGGAGTTGTTTCAAATGGAGCGTGAAGCCTTATCTATTTCTCCATCTTGAAGATAGAAGTCCTCCTACTTACTTTGAAAATGTCTCAATTCTGCAAGACTGAACAATTTAATAATTAACAAATAGGCTTTACTATTTCATACTATACCAACCCATGTGAGCCTTAAAATTCTTACTAGTGCCATTTAAGTATCAGCTCAAATGATGCACATTTGCAAAAGCCTTTTCAGCACAGTACTTTCTCATATTCCTTCTAACGAAAAGTGATTTCTCCATACCATGTAACTCTTCTCACTATTACCTGTAGGCTAACCTGTGAACCTTACAGGCCATTGGTAACCAGGTCTGCACGTCTCATTGCCCTTCTAGGGTGGAGCATGTCATGTGACACATGAGTGACTCAACACATAATTGTTGACTGACTCAAATATCGCATGTGAATTTTATTTTACCTATTAGTGTACACAACCTATTGTTTCACTCCATTTTAAAGCAGTTGCAGAAAGAGCTTATAAGTTTCTAGTATATTGTGTGTTTTAAAATTAGAGTTAACGGAAAGACTGAAACAATGAGTGTATTCTGAGTAAAAGAAATCTGAATAGCACATCCTTTTTTTTTCACAATAAGAATAGCAATTTTCTTTCATCATGGATAAATACCTAAGTATTATATTTAAGATATTTTCCAATGTTAGTAATGATAAACAAGGAAGCATATCCCAAGTCCTGGATTGAAAATTACATTAATACATTAATTTTTAAAATTAAATGGTCTTCATTTTTCCTTAGAAGTTGTAAGTCAAGTTAAAAATCACTCAACTCAAGACAGATTAAGTACAAATAACATATCAAAAATATAAAGAAAGTCCCTTTTTTATGTCAGTTCTTCAAGGAGAAATTCTTCAAAGAAGGTATTTCAAGCAGCATTTCAAGCATCATCTTTTTTTTTAATTAATTAATTTATTTTTATTCAGTTACAATTGTCTTCATTTTCTCCCCTTCTCTCCACCCCACCCCAGCCAGTCCCACCTCCCTCCCCCACCTCTACCCTCCCCCTTGATTTTGTCCTTGTGTCCTTTATAGTAGCTCCTATAGACCCCTCTTCCCACTATCCCCTCCCCACTCCCCTGTGGCTATTGTTACAATGTTCTTAATTTCAATATCTCTGGTTATATTTTGTTTGTCAAGCATCAGCTTTTAAATGATGATGTTGTTATTAAACTAAAAACTGAAAACGTGTTAGCAATTGACTTTATAGGTAAAAAAAAAAAAGTTGCTAATTCCCTAGGAGGAGCTACCCAAACCAGAAGAAAACACAAAAGTATACCCAGATAGAGAACAAAGAGTAAAGTTTCAGTAGCAATTAAAATAAACTAAACTGCCCTGGCCACCGTGGCTCAGTTGCTTGGACCGTAGTCCCACAAGCCAAAAAGGTCACTGATGTGGTTCTGGGCCAGGGCTCATGCCTAGATCTGGTTGGGCCACATACAAGAAGCAACCATTGGATGTTTCTTCATCAATGATTCTTCCCTCCCTCCCTGCCTTTCCCTCTCTCTGAAACCAACAGCTATGTCCTCAAGTGAGAATAAAAATAAATAAATAAAATAAAATAGATTGAAGTTCTGTAGTTAAAGCATCTAATATACTGAAAATGCTTATATATGGTGATCAAATTGAATTAGAACTGATGTTTCAGATTCCTTCTCATTAATTTGCAGTGGAAGTTAATGTAAATATTTGATTGATATAATTCCTGTAATTTGGGAGCTGGAAGAGATTGTGTTACCGACTCACATGTGTGGATAAGGAAACCGAGGCACCAAATCATTTAATTGACTCTGACACTGCTAAACGTAATGGATTGAATTTGCCATTCAATTTCAGTATTTTCTATACATGCCAGAAAGGTTAAGCTCAAATAAAAAAAATTTAAATAACTTTTGATTTAATTTGATTACATTCGGTATGCACTGTTTTTTTCTGGTATCCATGTGCAAGGGCCTAAATATAATTTGAAATAAATTATGAAAAAAATTAAAGTACCTGAACGAAATTTTCAAACAAAAGCCCTGATAGCAATTTTTGGAAAATCTACTGAAACAAAAATTCACTTCTTTTATTGAAATTGTAACCAATTTTACTCATAAAGAATAATATCTGTCATAATAGTGTTTACCATTTGTTAGGATTTGTGCTAAGTGCTGTACATATATTCCTTCACTTATTTCTAATAATAAAGCTATGGAGTGTATATTATTATCTCTTCTATTTCACACTTGAAGAAATGGTATCTTATAAAGAAAACAGAACTTTCCCATGGAAACACAGCTAGTTTATGTAGATTCTAAGGTTTTAAATCCAAGTCTATTTGATTCCAGACACAATGTGCTCAAGTTCACTTCATTTTCTCCTTTTGTATTTTTCTCCAATTATTTTCTTGTTTTTATCTGCTATCTTTAGTACATTAGCCAAGTGCATCTGACATGATAGAAAATAGGACATTGTTTATTATGCATATGGAAGTGTTTTGTTAATTTATAATCTATTCCTCAAAATTTTTCAGTTTCTCTGCATTTACCAATTTAAGTACCACAGTGCTATATCATTTCTTATTGAGCTGACCACTGGTAAAATTTGTTTTTGCTTAACAATCCTTTCTCCTTAAAATTACAATATACTCTCTCTGTCTTTAGTAATTTTATTGCTTGTCTCAAGATGAAATGTGCCACATACAGTGCAAATATATCTCCATAATAAATCTGAAAACCTTACAAGAGATGAAGTATTTTCATGTAATGAGTCAAAGGAAATGAACCAAGTACTGTTGAATCACATATATAATTATTAACAAGGGGGATCTGCTAGAATTAGGACAATATCAGTGGAAAGACAGGAAATCAGCAAGACTGATGGTATAATAGAGCATCCAATAAAGGGTTATTTGAATATTAAAGAATTAATAGAGACCCTTGCAGAAATTAATAAGTCCTTGAAGATAGCTAAATAAATTATAATTTACAATGGTGTGATAAAGTAAAATATAAATAAATTTAATTTGGAGTTTTCCACTTAAAAAAATAAAATTTTGGTCACATGAAGTATTTCTTCCTGGGCTAGTTGTCCTTAGGCACTTTGTCCTTAGTTCTTCCTCCATAAGGAATATCAGAGAAGTGATCCAATGATTTTATTATATTTTTTAATCTATAAATGCAGTTAAAATGAAATAGAGACCTGTGGGGATATAATGTAATTTGACTACGCATAGCTTCAGTTAATAAAAAAAATCATTTACACAAAACTTACTATGTTTGGGCACTATGCCAAGAAATGAGAATGAAGAGTTCAGTAAGTAAGGCCTCTGGTCTCTAATATTTTATAGGCCTGTGTAGTAGCTTTGGGATTCCAAGCATTTTGGCCCCTTGAGAATTCCTCAGTGGGGTGATTTGAAAATGTATCTTTATTTGCTCGAATGCCCAGCAACAATGTGCACACACACCACAACCACCTCACAAATGCACACACATGCTCTTCTCCGGTCTTTAAAAACCCTAGTCCCATCACATGTTTAAATGTGTCATCTGAGCCCTGGCTTGTGTGGCTCAGTGGACTGAGCCTGAGCTGCGAACCAAAGGGTAACTTGTTCAATTCCTAGTCAGGGCACCTGCCTGGGTTGTGGGCCAGGTCCCCAGTGAGGGCCTTGTGAGAGGCAACCACACATTGGTGTCTCTCTCCCTCTCTTTCTTCCTCCCTTCCCCTCTCTCTAAAAGTAAATAACTAAAATCTTAAAAAAAATAAATGTGTCATCTGTGATTGCTTTCCCCATTTTAATAATTTTTGGAAACATGTTTGGAAGAAACATTATTTAACAACAATGGCAATTCCCCTCTGCTTCCCCCCTCATATCTCGCCATAGTGGAGATGTTGGTAAAAGTGTAAAATTTTACTCACATAAATTCTATCTGCTAATATTTAACCACCTTCAGATTGTAAAGGAGTTGGTAAATTTCCCATTTAATTGATCCTTCTCTAAAATTATGCCTCACAAACAAGAATACTTCCCTTCTCTTTACACCCATCCTTCTGCAACTCCAAACAGGTCCTTCTCAAGCTCATCACCTGTGCTGGATTGTGAGTCTTCCTCCAGATACCCTCATGGGCGGGTAAAAGCATGTATCTTGAGGTTAAGGTCACACATTCAAACATTGTGCACGTGTTGGCAGAGGGATTATAAATGGTAAGAAACATTCACGGAACTAAACCAAATGGGAAAGGAAAGTAGTTGCCACGCTATCAGTAACTCATAACAGTAATTTAATTATAAAATTTATTTAAGTTCTCTGTGATGTTCATACTGAAAGAAAAGATTTGAAAACTAAGCACAAGTAAATACTCATTCAAAAATACTGTTTTGTAGTTACTGCTTTTTGTTTTCTTTCCTTTTTTTTTTTTTTTCTTTTGTCAGCACGAGAACCACTCAGGGTAGGTATGGCATAGGACCTTTTGCTGTCTAACAGGCCTGGTACCTGGAGTACACAGTGCTCACAGTGTGTGGGGAAAAAGATACAATCCATGCCAGGGCGGGGCTTGTCAGGTGGAGTAAGGACTGGCTTTCAGGTCTAAAAGAAATATGTCCACTTATTTCGTGGATTTTTTTTAATCTACTAGAACTTCTTCCAACACGACCAATGCCCTGCCCCCAGCAGATCTCGTCATTTGGGTCAGGGACAGCATCCTTAATCAGACCCAGTCCTAAATGAATCTAAGGCGCTTTGTTCCTAAGGACCAGGACAGAAATGGTCCTCGCTGGACTTTGTTACCAACCCGAGAACTCTCCAAGTTTTTTGTTTGTGAGTTGTTTTGTTTTTGTAGACCATAGGACAGGGAGATGGAGCTAATCTCACACAAGAGAAAGCTGGGGGCTATCCCAGCATGAAACGGGGTGAAGTGAGGCTGAAAAGTCATCTAAATCTCCTCAAGGAGAGAGCGCTGTGGCTGAATGCAGTGGTTCTTAAACAGGCAATTTTGCTTCCCAGGGGACATTTGATAATGTCTGGGGTTATTTTTGGCTGTCACACTGTAGGTGAGTGGATTGTGCTAACAGTGTCTAGCAGGAAGAGGTCAATACTGAACACCTTCCGCGCAAAGAGCAGCCTCACACAATCAAGAATTAATTAGTCCCAACTGTCAATAGTGCCAAGGTTAAAATAAAGAAAATTTACCTCACTGAGACCTAAAAACAAAATCAACAGTTGGATTGAGAGATCATGTAAAACCGAAAGTGCTGTCAGAGAAACGGTTGATCACCTTTCTGGAACTTCATTTTGCTCTAGTAGAATTTTATTCCAGGCTTGAAACCTGGCAAAGCGAAAGCATAAGGATGCCTGAGCAAGCATGTGTATTGCTACATTGTCTCTAGTAGGAAACAATGAGGTAACTGAAACCTGGGCCCACAGGAGTTTGGTTTCATGAATTACATCGCATGTTTATCCATATAAGAGAGTACTATGTGATTAAAATGTTACATGGACCTATGCGTACTCACATGTAAAACTATCCATTAGATACTGAGTAAAAATAGATTGTGTTTAAAAGTGTGGATAGTATGACCCTATTTCATTTACATGTGCATATTTATAATGATCGTCTAAGATGTTTTGAAGTGCCATAGACTAAAATTACCACAGTGATGTTTTATTTTTAGCCTAGAGGTTATCTGCTTCAATTTATCATAAATGATGCCAAATGAGCATCAATTAAATGATAGAAGCTAATGAGTAAACCTCCCATAAAAACAAATTCAAACCTTTACAAGAACATATGTGTTTTTGCAAATCCGAGCTATTTCATCATTCCTTATATACTCATTCACTAATTTATTCTAGAAACAAGTATTTACTTTATATTTGTGATGTACTAGACTAGGCTGAGAATGCAGCAGTGTGGAAAAGAGATAATCTGTCTCCGTGGAGTTTACTGGTGTGTGTTTCTGTAAGTGCGCTTCTGTGTGTACGTAAATGCTGTGTCCTTAGCGATTTTGGTGACTTTTGAAAAGATTTTCTTACAGTAAACCAAGGCACTCCATTGTCAGTACTGATGTTTGCAAATTTTAAGGTAAATCTCTAAGGAGCTATGATTCTAAAGTTTTGCTTGCAGAGACCAAAAGCCTCTTTCTGTTGTTGAAAACACGCTGGTGGTGAATGAATTGACTTGTGGAGCAGGTGCTGTTTAAAAAGACCGTTGCTATTGGAAACTGCCTCTTTCACTGGCCTTTGCTTCATTAGAAAGTCACCAAACACATCGTTCTGAAGCTGCTGTTGTCCAGTGCCCCATTCATGAGCTGCCACGCTATGCAGAACTCTTTCTCAGTGTCTCTGCAAAATAAACCCTCTGTCCTCTGATAGATGCATCTCAGCTCCTGTGCCTTTCCACCCAGTTAGATGGCCTTTCTCTCCAGGGTTCTAATTGAGTCTGTAAAGCATTGCCCCTAAAATAGCAATGGTGGGTGTGCCCTTTCATTTTCCTCTTCATAATTGGAATCTAGTTTAAAAATATAAAATAACACAAGGTAACATAAAACAAAATAAATTGAAGGCTGATACTCACTTTCATAAATTTTGAAACTGGAAAAAAAAAAAGGCATATGGGGAAAGACAAGGTTTGATTTCCTATCCAACTTGGTTGTATAATTTAAAAATCTTTTCCTCACCAATAATCAAAAGGACAAAAATAATTTTGTGTGCAAAAAGTCTTATTAGGAGTCCGGTAGAAATACTCAAAGAGGGTGATTTCAGCAAACTTGTCTCCAGAGCTTTGAGGATTAGCAGGTAGAGTGCCGTGAACATCGTTCTTTATTTATTCACCATTGTGCATGGCCCTCAAACTTCTGACTCAATGGATTAGAATAATATGAAAGGAATGTTGAGATCATAATTCTTAATGTTAAGTTAATAAGTACAAGGGCTTCCAAAACTTAATATCTAATGTCTATTTTTAGTCTTTAACCCTGGTACCTTCAAATTTCTAGGAAGAATTACTTAAAAATAAAAATCAGGGAATATAACCCAGATTCACCTGATGTAGTTATTAACCCTTTTATGAACAAAAAGATTTGAGAGGCAAAAAAAGATAATAAAAGGCAAGCATGCCACTGTTTGTGTTTTTTTTATATCCAGAAAAGAAAAAGTATAACCTGTCTTTTCTTTTTTTCTCTTAGCAGCAAGAAAATGTTCAGCCAATTCATTGCCCAAATCATGTTTAAGTCATGTGCTTGAAACAGCAAGTGCTTTGGTGGCTTATGTATAATCTCTGTTACGTTTTATTCTTAACTGTCATATTAGGATTTTTAAAAAATCTTCTATGCTGTCTTACGTCTTTTTGAAAGCTTTGGTGGCATCATAAGTGATGATATATGTAATCAGAGCCTGTGTTATGGACAAGTGATGCTGGTAGAACCTCAAAGGGCCCTGTGCTTAGGATTTAATGCTTTGTGATTACTATCTCGAAAGATTCGATAGCTTTACCTTTGAATGTGTGTTTTGTAACTGAAGTCCCCTGGGAAAGTGGAGCATGTAATGAGGGTTTGGAGCCTCTGCTCAAAAATGAGGGGTGCAGCTGGCTTCTCTGCCTCCCTGTCTTCCTAGGATGGGTTGTAGGCCTTTTGCTCCCCACTACCTGGCACCCCTGCGCCTTTCTGGCCTCTCTGTTCACACCCCTGCTTAGGGGCCACTGATGCTCACTGCTCAGATGCTCCATCCTGTCCGCAGCAGAGGAAGGCTCATGTTACACCTTCGTTCTCCGTCCTGTTTGAAGGGCCCTGGTGCAAGCAAAGGGCAGCCAGAGTTTGGTGTATTTGTGCAATCTTGGTGCAGAATATCTGTGCCCTGGGCTCGCCGTGCCAGGGCATGTTTAGCAAGCACTTGACAGAATCCTTGATGGAAGCCCTTCACTCGCACCCAATCCAGGGAGCAAGCTCACTCCAAAGTAGAGGTGGTTCTTTTTTTCCGGGTTGTTCTTTCACTTGGGTTGGCAATGAGTTCTTGGAAATGGGAAATTGATCTCTCTGTCCCTAGCTGTAGCAGTTTTATTTTTTACCGAGCCTCACAAATTATGTATCCCACCCTATACATGATAAAAATTACAGTTTAGAGTTTATTCATTCTTTTATCCATTCAATAAAAAATATTTTTGCACCTAGCATAGTTTTAATTAAACTATTATAATATCCAGTTGAGTAATACTGTGCAGAAAATATTCTCTCAGTCCAAGAAGCCTGACACATTGGAAACTTCAGTAGCCATATATAAAAATACAGATTTTAAATTTTATGCTAGAAAGCTTGATTCTGTGGATGGCTTGCTCATGATCACCTAATGCGTGTTAAAACAGGTTACCACGTCAGAGTTTCCTAGCATAAAATGACATAATAACCTAACCTTTGCGAGGTGTAAGTGACAATTTCTGAACTATATGTATAGAACCCATAATAAGCATACCTGGTCACCATCAGAAATTGCTAGTATGTGGTTTAAATATGCTTGTCTTTTATGATTAGAGAGGAACATGATAACTAATTTTCCCTACTTATATGTTAAGTATGCCATATGCTTGGTTTCCTCTCTATTACATATGTACCACATTAACCATCTGCTTCTATAATTCAATATTGATAGTAATCAGTTGTGGAGACCCAGGTATCCCTGCCAATGGATTGAGATATGGAGATGATCATGTAGTCGGACAAAACGTCTCGTACCTGTGCCAGCCAGGCTATACCATGGAACTGAACGGCTCCAGGATCAGGACTTGTACAACCAACGGCACATGGAGTGGAGTGATGCCAACCTGTAGAGGTAGAATGAGTTCTTCGTTACTTATAAGTGACAATGACCGTGTATGTCCATTTTTAATATGAAGATTGAAGGTAAACTTAAATAGTGTGTTGTGTATTGTTTCACTTTTTTGAAACTGAAAAAATGATTGCTTCTGTTCTTATTTTTAAACCATATAGAAGATAATAATATATAGGATTCAAAAACATTTCAATAAAAACATTTTATCTTATTGTGAGTAGTGCCAGTGAACTTTAATGTAACAGAAACAACAAAAATATCATGTACTCTGACATGTAAATAGTACTGTCGTTTAGACTGACTGATGAAGAGTTAATGGTGAATAGAACCTTGATGATTTACAACAGCAACCCAACCTTTTCATCTCTTGACACACATAAGCTAGTTACTAAACTTCTGTGACAAACCAGAAATTTATAGTTTTTGCCAATCTGACAAAGAACGGTATAATTTTGACTTGCAAAAAATATAGGAGTAAATAACTACGTTTTTGCTCTAAAGTGACTTTTTAAAAAGTAAGGTGCCTATACTTGTATATAAGGATTTCTGGTACCAAGAATTAATCAATCAGATGCAAACTTATTATGCAACATGACCAATGAGATGTAACTCTATTATATGACCTATGTATTTATGTTTCAAGACAGGGCATTCAAACTGGTCGGCTATTGTTGTGTTGCATGTTGTCATTTTTTTTTTTTATTTGACAATCTGATGGAAAAGAGGTCAGTGCCCTGACTAGTCAGGTATTTCATGTTTTAAAATTTTTTTGCAGCACGCCAGTTGAAAATCACTGTTACAACTTTAATTTGGTGATTTGTTTGGATTAAATAGTACATGGACGGGGCAAAAAATGTAGTAGTTTGAAAACAGTTAACCTGAAATATAAAACTTTAATTTTCCTTAAAGAAAAGGACAAAGTAAAGAATGCAATCTAGAATTAATCTTTTACTCAATATAGACATAGAGTTGCTACCTTACGCTATTTATTTTTCAGTTGGAAATATTTTCATACTTGTGGCCAGTTTTTCAGATTGATTACTTGTGGAATAGTGTAATTGCAATGTCACGTAACTTACATCGCATAATAATACTATTGATTTTTAAAGATAATTTAGATTTCCCATTGAGGTGTCTCTCTACATAAATTGATAGGTTTGTATCTCCCTGGCATCTAACAAAGACTCTAACACAAAAAATTCTGATGTGTGTTTTTCTTATTGATATCACAGTTTGGGAATCAGATCGCTGTAACTAGTCCATGAAGATATGTGAATGGACACTTTATATTGTAAAAGTGATTTCACACACAATTAATTGATCCTGATAATGACAATGTTATACAAATGCAAAAATTATTCAGATATGTTGCTAGTCGTGGAATCATTCCTCATATTTTAGCTGGTACCTTTCTTCTTCCCCTCGTCTCTGTCACCTTAGCCGACCTATCTCTGCTTGAGGACGACTTAAAATAACTTCTAAAATGACTGTTTAAAAATCTCATAATACATTTAAATATTCTACATTAACTTTTAACATATGAATCTAAGTGGATAATAGAAACAATTTAGATATTTTAATGAGATACATGATTTGTGTTTTCAAAAATATCATATAATTACTACCAAATTCCTTACTACAATGCTGACATCCTATACGTATAGCCAAACAACCCAGCTCTTTATTCTGTCTAAACGTCATTGGAAAAGAATATAAAACCAATAATTTATCAGTTACAGTACTGGAGGAAGATTAGCCTCTATTTGCCTTCTCTGAGACGTCAGGCAGTTTGTTGTTTTGTAAGAGAATCTCTGACCTTCAGTAGCCATTATGTTGCCAAGAAGTCGTTGTGTTCTAGAGGGAGTAATTCCAGGGATCTGTCAGGAATACCGCCAGGAGGATAAAACATGTTGCACACCATATCCTCCTCCAAAAGGTTAAAGGAGCACAAATGCTTCTCCTACTGATGTTTGTTTATTTTTTACACCCAGCATGTTTCAAAATCTGTGCCTAATCGCTTTTGATGTAATTGCAGCTGTTACCTGCCCAGCCCCTCCCCAGATCTCTAACGGAAGGTTGGAAGGAACAAATTTCGACTGGGGCTTCAGTATTAGCTACATCTGTTCTGCAGGCTATGAGCTGTCCTTTCCTGCTGTTTTGACCTGTGTCGGGAATGGTACCTGGAGTGGGGAAGTACCACAGTGCTTACGTAAGTACAATCTCCATGCTTAAAATTATATTTTCCCATTTTCACTCTCTTAGAGCGATTTTACTTACATTACAACTGTTACTTAAAATTTTTTAACTTTGTCAGAATAAATATGAGATTGTTATACTCCTTCCAATGTGTAAAGTTTCATTGAAAAAAATCAGTGTTTATCAATGTAGCTACTTTTCATGTAATCCAACCATTATATTTCTTCTGCTCTAAATCTAACGTTTAGACTAAATTGCTTTGTTTGCAAACTTTTCTTAATTTTCAAACTTATTCCTCAAAATAGAGAGCCTCTGAGATTAATCTGACAGAATTATTCTTATTTAAGTCCAGTGTATCACAGCTGAATGCTTTAATTTAACCCCAAATCTCTTTCTGCAATAAATTGATGTTACTTCTACATGTTCATTGAAATCAAGTTCTTATGCTGGCATTTGCTATGATAATGATTGTGATTAGACACCTAAAATTGCTAAGGTAAGTGTAGAGATAAGAGATTATTATTTGTTATAGAGGTTGCTGTATACTATATATCCCAGCAAATATCATTTGAAGATTGATCTGCAAGATTACAAAACCCAAAAAGCCAGATTTTTGTTTTATATGTTATTGCAGTACGTGATGTGGGCGGTACTCATTCAGAGACATTAATTGCTATCCTGTTCCTAGGCTTTTCCTTCCCAGCATGAGATAGGAGAGCATTCTCCCTGTCCCCATGGCCTTGAAGTGAGGCAGAGCTAACTAAGGGGCACAGCATCCTCCAGTCTCAGCTCATTCATAGGAGAAGCCAAAGTGCCTGCTGACAGCCTCACACAGCCTTTTGCTTATTTTCCCCTGACTCCCGGTGGCTTGCTATTCTCCCCCTCATCCACGCTAACCCGCTTCCTTACCTTTCTCTGGGCATTCAGCCTTGCTTTGGCATCAGTCCTTTGAGTATTCACTCTTTACTCCGCCTGGAAATTTCCTTTTATTGTTTGGGCTGTTTTATTCAGCATATCTATTCTCTGTGTTGTCTTCTCTCATCATCATAATTAAAATTTTATATGTCGACCTATAACACTGCCCTTTTAGACTTTATTGTTTTCTCCTTCATCGTCTCCTCCCATCCCTTCTTTTTTCTCTGTATAACACACTCTACATGTTACTTACCGTGTTTATGTGAACGATGCCCTGCACTCAGGTTGTGTTATTGGTGTGTAGCACAGCGCGTGGCAGATATCAAAACTTAGAATGCTATAGTACTTAAGGCAGTTTGGTATTGGTGCAGGGGTAGAAGGTGAAGCAATGTTAGAGTGCAGAATCATTTACGATGCTTGGTACATTATAGAGCTAAGCATTCAGGGAAAGAATGGACTTTGCAGTTAATGACACAAGGCACTCAGTTTACAGACACACACAGACACATGGTCTCTCTCTCACACCAAATAAGAAATCAATGTGTATGCATAGATGGGGACAAGGAGGTATTATAGACATGTGTTTATGGCAAAGTTTGTTTGACATAAATGCAAAAATCTCCACCAAGAGTTTTCTTAGGTGAGAAAATATGAATGCAGGTTGTGATATTGTCTTCTGACATCTCTGCAGAACAGTCTGGGGCTCCATCTTGGATTGAAAGCATTCCATCTTGGGGACTACTCAGTAATGAATGGCTTGAGTCCGACAGTGGGGGGTAAACCCTGATGCCCACATTGACTGCTTCTGAATCAGGAATAACCTCATCTCCCCTGTGCTTCATTTTTCCATCATAAAACGTTTTTCCCTAACAGCCACAGGCAGACCTCACACTGACGCATCTTCACAGTCTGGGGTGCAGCACATGCCTCCATTCGGCTCCTTTTGCATTTCCCAGAATGCAGCATTGTGCTTTAAGTCCAATCTGATGGTCCCTGGGAAATTCCAGGACGTTCAAAGGATGACAGTAATATTTATTTTGTTTACCTTCTCTTGTGTTCCTTTTCATTGAAGAAATATTTGTTGATTCCTTCCTATGTACCCATGACTGGCTTACAAGAAGCACTCAATAAATATCAGCTACCACTTTATGTACAACGATATCTCGAGAGGACTGTGGCATTCCCACTCGCAACAGCCTTTTGGATGTGTGCTATGTGGATTGCCTTGTGTTGGCATTCCCTCATCTATGGATTCTTTCCTGCACGTGTTCTGAAATAGACACTATTCTGCTCAACAAAACACCCATCTTAAGATTATTTCTAAACACCTCTTGATAATGATATTTTATTTTTGACCTATTAAAATGCAGATAATAAAATTATTATTATTGACATTTAAATAATAACTATACAAATATAATAGGGCTGACTTTGTTCCAGTTGTTTTACATATATCATTTTACTACATATAACAAGACCTCTGGGTAAATGTGTTCAGTCGTGACACTTTAATAGGCAATGGCAGTTGGGCTCAGAAATCAAATAGTGAGGACACTGACATTATTTAGGGAACCGGCTACATTGTTACGTGGCCGATGGTCACACTTCTAGGAAATGACAGAGTACGCATTCTAGTTCAGAGAAGGTAGACTTAACAGAGAGTTCTCTTACCCATTGAATAGGCAAGTTCATTCATTTTAGAGATTTTTATAAAGAGGAAAGTCGTTTTCAATCTGTTCAAAGCATGTCATTTTGTGTTAAAATTTTCGTCATTGTGATCTGAAGCCTTTGAAAATAAACCGTCTTAAGCCTCTAACCCTGACACCCATAGGCGGTTTGGTGTAGGACATGAAAACCTGCAGATAGAGGTAGACGGAAGGATGAGCGTGGGGACAGCACTTGGGGGTGTCAGTGGGTGTGTTTCTCTCCTTTCTCTCTGGGTGAAGATGTGATTTTGAGGTCAGTGATATTCAGCAGATATATATATGTAAGAGAAACTCTTCAAAAATGAGTTATGAAATAATTTGGCAATAGAAACAACTGCTAAAGCTAAAGTGTGCATTAATAGTGATCCCTGAGGAAATCACCATTCAATGCAAAATGTACTAGAGATATAATAGTAAGACAAGGAGCCTGGCCTGGGAGCCTAAGGTCTCGTGTTATATTGCTAGAAGTGCTTGTGTATATTAGAAATGGTGAAAATTGAAACAATACAAAGTAAAAATGTTTATTTTACCTGTGTTACTTTACTCTCAATTTTCCCATTAATTTATTTGATTTTATTATTTATGATCACTTTCAAGTGTTTAAAAAGGAAAAAAAAGTTTGTAAAGAAAGAGTTTTGAAAATTTAAGTTTATTGTAGCATCTTCAATTTCAGCGAAAGTCTTTCTTTGAACATTGAGCTTAAAACTGAGGTATTTTATAATCAGGGCATTCATTCATTCCAGTTTGCCTGGAGCATTCCTAATTATTCTTCTGGTCCCCATACTTGTCTGATCCAGTTAGAAGCTCCCTTTCACTCCCAGAAGTGTCTTGGTTTGGATAATGCGTTTTATGGTCATTCAACCTATGGCCATCCTAATGCAGAATTAATAATGTTTTATTGTTGCTATTTGTTTGTGTTATAGGCAAATAACTTTTTAGCTGCTGGATCTACAAATTGAAGAACTGAGTACACTTAAAAATAGTTAAAGTGGTAACTTATTGTTTGTCATGTTACTACAATAAAATAAATTGGAAGCCTAGTGTATAGATACCTTGGTTATCTATTAGATTTGAACCCATCTGATTTTACTCCCTATTACACTCCTGCAGGCTCACTCTGTTCCAGCCTCACGGGCCTTATTCTTCCTCCAACGTGCTGGCAATGCTATTTCCTTCATCTGGAATGCTCTCCCTTGGGATACCAGCATGGCTAAATTCTTTGTTCCTTCAAACCTTTTCTCAGTGAGAGACACCCTTGTCACCCTATTTAAAATCCACACCTAGCCTTCGCCGTTTATCTCATCCACACACCCACAGTCCTGATCTCCTTCTCCTGCACAACTTTTCCTCTTAAGACCTAATTGCCTTCTCATATGTTAGCTTTACTTATTAATTATGTTTATTGTTTGCTTTCTTCACAAATACAGTAATCCACAAGGGCAGGAATCTTAGTTTGTTTACTCATAAGTCCAAGTGTCTACAACTATCTAGAATACTGTCTTTCAGTAGTTAAAAAATGCTATTAATATGAGAGATCGAATGAAATTATCTAATCAATTGGGTGAGAAATCCTGACAAGGAGATCCTTTTAGAGGTTGTTGTAGGCCATTGAGTTTCCTTAGTTTTGTATAGTTTTGGACTCGGATGGTCTTCTCTTAAAAATAAACACTCAAAATTCCCCACAGTATTTTGAAGAGGAAGGCACCAAACCAGGGAGGTGTGTGCTCCGTCAGCCGCGCACTACAAAACAAGTGACCGTGTGTTTTCCTCACAGAGCACTCGGGCGAGTGCGACCTAGGTGTCATGGGTTGATTCTCTCTGGCAGAGCTATCTGAGAAGCACACGCCTTTTCAGGGTTCCACTTCACCTTTACAGCCTGTACATACAAATACTATGTGGCTTGATTCTGATCCATGTTAAAAAAACAAAACAAAACCCTACAATTATTAAGGGGCCATTGGGTGGAAAACATCTGAATCAGACTAGGTTTTAAAACAGTATACTGAATTGAACACTCAGTATTCATGTAGACAAAAGCTAAAACGTGCCCTGGGATAGATTGACGTGGACAGCATGTCACTTTAGTGCACTATTTCAGTTAGTCGTCACTATTTTTCTAAATTGTTTAGTGCATCCTAAATCTTTATTGTAATTGTCTTTTTTTTCACTTCCAGCAAAGTTTTGTGGTGACCCCGGTATACCTGCCCAGGGAAAACGAGAAGGCAAAAGCTTTATCTACCAGTCAGAGGTTTCATTCAGTTGCAATTCACCTTTCATATTAGTGGGATCGAGCACCAGAATATGTCAAGCAGATGGCACTTGGAGCGGCTCATCACCTCACTGCATAGGTAATATCAATGACAGGTTGATCACGCTTCATAATTTTGGATAAATAGATAGTAGTGACATTTAATGGGTTTCTTTAACCTATAAGCTACAGTTGACTAAATATGAAAAACAAATGTAAAATATAGAAGAAATTAGAAAACATTGAAAATGAATATTGATAAATATATTACTTTTAACATGGAAAACTTCCAGAAGGAACACTTGAAATACTTTTTTTTGTTTATCAATAAAATGAAAAAGACAAAATCTTTCCTAGTACTAACATCATTAAGTACTAACATCAGTATAGATCTTTAGCATTAATAAAAATTATTCAACTGAAATTAAGCTTGCTCCAAAAAATATACCAAAGATGCATTGATTTTAAAATGGCTCTAAGTTCATTTCTTTTTTAAAAAAGTGAATTAATTTTAAAAATATTGTTTGTTTATTTTTAGGGAGAGGGGGAGGGAGAAAGAAAGAGAGGGAACGAAACATCAATTTGTGGTTGTCCCTCCCAAGCCCCCTATTCGGGACCTGGCCCACAACTCAGGCATGTGCCCTGACTAGGAATCAAACAGGCAGCCCTTTGCTTCGAAGTCTGGCACTCAATCCACTAAGTCACACCAGCCAGCACAAATAAATTTACTTTTGATTACATTTGACATACAATATTATATTAGTTTCAGGTGTACAATGTGGCAATTAGACTATTGTATACCTTATGAACATGTGATCATTCCAATAAGTCTAGTAGCCATCTTGCCCCATACGTAGCCATCGCATTATCATTGACTGTATCCCCAATGCTTACTTTACAACTATGTGGCTATTTTTATAACTGGCAGTTGGTCAAAGTACATTTCTATAATCCTCAAACTAACTGCCACCTTTGGTAAACTAACCAGATAACGTGTCATACAGACTAGCCAACTCAGAGACAAGTAGCCCTACTCTTCTTATGTCTGAATCTCCTACAGATATCAGTAAAATAATCCAAATAACTAAGTCCTGTGACTGGAAAAAACTCTTGCTTCTTGAGGGGAAATATTATTATACCTGAGATTGTAATTTAGCAAAGTCCTTAGACAAATATTTTATACATGTGTTCTTCCTTTATTTTTCTTTAAATTTTTATCCACAGAGTTAGTTGCATGTCAAGTGCTTTTATATTACAAGGTTTCAGAGTTCAAGAGTTGCATAATTTATATAAAATGTCATTTACCTGAATTTCTTGCTGCAGGATTACTAAGCTACTATCCAGGGTGAGATGCTATTGGATTTACACTCTCGTATTACCCAGGGCCATTTCATTAACACTGATGTCACCTAAAATAGTTTTGTATGAGAGAAATATACATTTAAATGTAACTGTACATTTTGAATAAATCTTATGTTTTTAATCTTCATTTTAGAGCCCACTCGTACCTCATGTGAAAACCCAGGGGTGCCACGGCATGGATCTCAGAACAATACATTTGGATTTCAGGTGAGTGCTTTAAATAAATATTTCCATTTAACATCAAACTGTATCATAAGGGCGTTATTGGTTCATGCGCATGTAGTCCTGTTGACGCAAACAGAAGAAAATTTACGCTTATGTCTGCATTTACGAACGTATTTATGAAAGGTAGTAGGCAACAAAAAGAGTTGAAGTAAAAGGAAAACAGAAGAAAAATGGGCTTCAAGAATAATAGCCTAACTGATCATAAGGATAAAGGAACATTGGAGAGAGCTATGAGCGTAGGAGGATCCGTAAGCAGGAGGAGAGGGGAAGTAAGAGTGAGTGAGGCAGTGAACGAGCACACTCCACAGGAAGAGGCGGGGACAGTGAGGAACAGTACAGGTGAAAGAGGGGAAAGGAGAGGCCCCTGAGACAGAATTACCCAGTACATAAAACGTGCTTATTCAGTAAGGCGATAAGACTAAAATAGTTTTGTTTTATAATGTGTATATAATACCAAAATATTTTTTACACATTGTCATTGATGTGAGAAACATCTGAGAAAATAATTTAACCATAACCTATTGTTACATAATATGTAGTCGGATGGTTAAATTACAATTCTTTAGCATGCCCAGTCATGTGTGGCCGACTTTCTTGTTCTCTCTTTTCCAATTTAGATTTTATGTAGAGATACAGCAAGGTTTTCATTACAGGACCTCAGGGGAGCCAAAGTGCATACTGATTCCAAGAGGAAATTGTCCATTTCCACAATACCCAGCCACTTTGTGTTGCAAGGTGTTCTAAATTGTGCTATTTTGTGTGAAATTCAGTGTGAACCTGAAGAACATCTTTTTCTAAAGAGAGTATTCATCAAAGGTGCCATATTTTCATTGCTAAAAATACTTTTCATTTATCTACAGATCAGGCTCAGTAAAGACATTGATTTGAGAGCATTTCCAATTCTTCCAGTTTGCCTCAGGCCTCTCTAGATAATAAAAGAGTAAAAGAAGTGTCTCAGTCTCTATTGTATGGATGCTCTAGAAAACTTTAAATTCCTGTGTACATAAAAGTTTTATCAGTTGATCTAAATCCTGAACCATGGACAGCAGCATCAGTCTTCATCACATGGGCAAAGGAATTAAAATAGAGTGTGACTTGGCTGTGGCCAGAGAAGCAGCCACCGGCAGTGTCCTCCCAGAGTACAGTACTGCGATGTTTCTGTCTGTGCACAGGATTCGGTGATTTTTCTGAAAAAAACATGAGTTCTTCCTAGTGAATTGGCTCTGAAACAATGGAAATAGAAATGAGCAAAATTGAGTCTGGAATAGTCATCTAATTAAATGGTGAGTGGAGGTAGAAGAGGGCATAGAGTGGATAAATGGTAATGGAAAAAATAAAATAAAAAGAATGAATAGAGTCCTTAAGTTTGCATTTTAAGAATTCTATTATAATCACTAAAAATGTATTTAAAAATGAACCTGACCCTGAATCCATATTACTTGGCTAATAAACATATATTAGAACATTATATTCTATCTAGGTAAATTTGAATAAACTAGATTTCAAATATGATAAAGTCTATATATAATTATATTAGTCTCTATTATCATTGCAAGTGACATATTGAGTGTGTTTAATTAGAAATCAACTTTTGTACGTGTATATGGCAGGTATGGGTCCATGTGTGTGTATGCATACTAGTTATATTTACTACATGTACAGGGTGGGGCAAGAGTAGGTTTACAGTTGTGAGTATGGAAAACAGTATATTCTTATTTATTATTTATTGTACTATTTTCCATGCAAGCAACTGTAAACCTACTTTGCCCCTCTAGTATTCGCTAATTATATTTCCTAAATCTGTAGAGAGCCAACAGAATTTTTAAAAATTCTAATTCTAACTACTATCAATTTATTATATTCCAAATGCATATGGTCTTATATAACCAGAAAAGACATCTTCATTGGTTGAGAAAAACTCTCGCAAGTAACAGAAACGGTTTTGAGCTAGCTTAACCCTAAAGGCATTACATGCCATGTGGCCGGTATGTCTGAGGCCACAAGAGAAGGATTCAAGTGAGACTCACCAAGCCCAGAATTTAGTAGCTGGACCACAGTACTCAGTCTTTTCCACTCGTCTGTGTTTACTTCATTTTCTCTCCCTGCATATTGGCCACAAGGCCAGGGGTGTATCATTTCTCTTTACACTTCAGTCACACACAGAACATGATTAATTACCTCAATCTCAGTTTCAAATTTCCAAAGAGATAATCAGAATGTTCTAGTGTTTGTAGCCACTGCTGGTTTTATCAGGTGGCAATAGAGAGTTAAGTCGAAAGAGCTGTAGGAACCCCACTTCTGGGAGGGACAAGAAAAAGGAAAAAATTATGATTGCAATAGCACTTCAATAATTTTCTTCATTTTCCCTGTAATGTGTTCATTTATTCACTCTCCTTTCCTATATGGATTTATAATACTAATAGATTTTTATGGGCATAGAAATAACTATTAACATATAAGAATACATCACCTCTTGGTAAAGATTATGAAAATTCTAGCATTGAAAACAATACTCAACATATTGTAATTTATCTTTTTATCTAAACTCTTGAAAATTGGAACAATTTTTTCTAGAAATGGGCTGGCAGTGAAGGGAGTAGATGTCAAAATGATTGATACAACATGTAGATTAATTATGGGAGAAATGCCAAATACATATTTCATTAACTACTGTATCACTCTTTAAATTGAGATCTGAGCTTTGGAAGACACATTATTTAGATTTAGGACTTGTTACATAAAGCTATTTTATCTATCTATCTATATATCTATATCTATATCTATATCTACATATATATACATGAAATGTTTTAAATATGACTCTTAGATGGTTAACCCCAAGACATTTAACACTATTTAACACTAAAATAGTTAACCCGAACAAAATGGGCATGCTGATTGTGCAATTTCTAGTTTATAATCCAAATTAGTATATAAGTACATTAAATAAGGCAACTATGTTACTAGTGTCTTATTATCTTTAAATGATGAATATAACAACAGGAAATTTTTAAAAAACATAAATTTTATTTGTTAAATTAAAAATTATTATTTTTAATACAAATTTACAAGATACCTTAAAATTCAATTTTTTAAAGACCAGGAAACTCAGGGTTAAAAATTGATGCTCAGTGAAAACCCCCATTTGCACTGCATCTTAAACACATTATTCCTTTATTGTTATGATCCTGCTTTTCTCCTTCAGTTCTATTAACTTTAACTTATGTATGCCTTTTATTAGTGGTTATCTCAATTTTGGAGGGTATAATGTGTAATATAAGCATAATAAAAATACAAGCAGAAAACTTGTTTAAAATAGATTACAGACTGCATATAAATTTTTGAAACCTTAACTATAAATATATTTTGAAAGTTGTTGGGACCTATACTGTATAATCAAATTACACAAGTGTGTGATATTAAAGATAAGGTACAAACGAATACAGTGATGAAAATTCTAGCAGACTCATTTACTATGAAATATCATGAAAGGGGAAGGTAGATCTTATTTAGAAAGTTCTAAGTTTGTGCAAAAATTTCAGTTAATCCTGTATTCAGTTCTCTAAACTTCATGATTTAGGATCTGAGATATATAGCATTTAAAGAAGAAATAATGAACTAAAGAAGATGTCATGTGTACTAATTAGACATGACATAAAATTTTATAATGCATTTGCATGCATAGTGATGCTTTGGGTTGATTTAAAGTAATTTTTATTAAAACACTGGTGAAAGTAAAATGATATGTATGATTGTTAACTCCTGATATAAAAATAATTTTCAGTATTAATTTTCACATTGTATATAACTGCTTATACAAACAGTACTTCTTAAAAATCCTCACCCAAGTATATGTTTATTGATTTTAGAGAGAGAGTGTGGGGGAGCTCCGTCCTCAGGAGCCTCCTGGCTGCCAAGGATGAGAATATGTCTACCAAGACATGATCTGCTTGGGGAGGAAAGGTGGCCTGTCTCTCAAAGGAAAAGTAGCAGGAGCCTTTTCCTCAATGGGTTTTTATTGGGTTTAATTTGCATAGGAATACAGGGAGTTTATATATACACTGTAAAGCTCATTCATTGTCAGGCAATAATGATCAAACAATAGATAACATTCAAAGAATTATGAGGGCTTATTTAGAGTGAGGGTCAGTTAGCTAAAGGGCCATAAAACTTTGGAGAACAAACTCATTTGGGGCTTGGACCCTTATCATTTAAATTGAGGGTACTAGCAAAGCAGGTTTCACAGGATTTTATGCATTCTTTCTTAGGCCTGATCACCTGGGGAATCCGCCCTTTCCAGCACAGGGCTGCACTGCCCTCTGTCATTGTTTCAGGCTTAAGTCAGGCAGGGGAAGTAAGGCAGCCAAGAGATTAGGAGACTTCTTACAGACAGAATGAGGACTCAGGCTACGCTGAGAGATGAGAGTTCATCACCCCCTTTTTCTATAGCCCCCCAAGTCCTTCCCTGCGGGCCTCTTTGTGACCATGCCTGTCTTAGGTGGTCCCTCCCTTGAGGAATCTTACCCATCATTGGCTAACCAATCATGCATTGGGGGCCAGGCACGGTGAAGTAAAGTGGGCAGAAGTGGTGCTCCTGCCAGGGAGATAAGCTTTGTCTCCTTAGTGGCTGAGGGTCCCAAGGTATCAGCCTTAGCCATGGGGGTTTACAACTTCTGAAAAAAAGCAGGGTGGTTTCCAACATCTCCCCCTTTTTTGCTTATGAAATCAATTGTAGTTGTTAAGCCTGTGAAATGCACTATTTGCTGTTTCCAAGTGTGATCTCGAGAAAATAACCTCCGTATATATTGTAAAGCACAAATAAGTATTAAGACCAGGAGGCACCCAAGGGCTGCCAGGACCCAAACTCGTAAATTCAGTCCATCAAACTAGTTCTTAGGGTTCAGCCATTGTAGATTATCATGGAGTGTCTGGAACACTTTCTGTTCAGTTAGGCGTTTGATGTCACTGAGCTGCTGGTGGAGCTCAAGCTGGAGCTGATCAATTTGTCCTTTGAGATTGGTAGAGAACGCACCCTGCGGGCGATGACAAATATCTGCCCAGGAATGCTGACTGGAATTCCACTTTAATGGAGTAACACAGAGTTTAGAAAAACCAGGATCACAAGTAAGTTGTTGCCTTAGGGCAAGAGCATCCTATCACTCTCCAAGCCAGACAATAGCAGAATCTGTGGCGGAGAGTCGAGTAAGAATTTCCCGATCAATTTGGCTTTGTTGGATCATTTGCTGAGTAGTATTAGTGAGAAGAACATCAACTGCATGAGTGGTTTGAATGGATTCAGTGAGGGCTACAGATGCAGTAGTCACAGCTCCAATTATTATAATAGCAGAAACTATGGAAGCAACAAGCATGCCTATAAATAGGCAGGCTCTGACATGGGCAAGGGCCTTACTGAGAACACTTAATCCTGCAGGATCAGCCCACTCTCAGTAAGGTTAACAGGAACCCAGGCCTGAGCCTGTCTGCGAAGGACAAATATGGTGGTAAGATTTAATTGAGTGACATTCACATGGGTTAAGCAAGTGGTATATGTAGTGCCGGGTATAGTGCCGGGTATACACAGCAGAAGTCTCATTATACGTAAGTTGAGGTGTACCAGGGACAGTTACAACCAATAAGAATGAGAAGCATATACAGTAACCCAGGTACGTTTAATATTCCAAATGTTAAAGTAACCCCTCTCCTTTGGATGAGTTGAAATTGTCCCGTCTGACAGTCAACAAAAGGGAGCCCCATCTTCCAAGTGGAAGTATGCCATGGGCTGGTATAATTAAGGTTTTTTATTCTGAGAATAGAGGCTCCTGCTCCTCCGCTATGCCAACTAAGTTTATTGTACATTTGGAGGGGCGCTGGGTTCACTATTGCTGAGCCTGCTATGGCATATACCTTCCATTTTGCACCCCACTTTTCTGCTACTAGAGGGGTGCTAGTGATATTAATCAATGACAGTGTTTGATCACGACATATTTCCAAATGACTGGTTCAGTTGATCCACCATCTATTTGACATAAAGGAAATTTGGGTGGTTTGGTACTATCCCCTGGCCTTTCTCCTTTAAGTCCTATTGCTCCAACTAAGGAAAGATTTACTGCAGGCAGAGACTGTTGAACGGTATAATTAGTTACTGCATAAGCATACCACTTAGCCATAATAGGTAAACAGACGGTATTGGTTAACACAGAAAAGCAAGCAGGCAAATGGTTAGAGACAGAGACATATACAGTGCCTTCCGGAGCAGACAGCCAAGGATGTTTTTCCTCTAAATGTCCATCTGGAGGGAGCCAGGTGCCTCGGGTCCACTCAGTATCCTTACTAGACAAAGGAGGCTCAGGATTCCACCAAGTATGGAGCTTAAACATAGGTGGGTCTATAACAAGGCTCCAATATATGATCAGTTTCAGAGGCTAAGCCCAGCCCTCCAAGGCAGGCCATCGGGCCCAAGGTTAGGGCCACCTTGGTGAAGTTTGAAGAAACAACTGACAAATAAGCTAGGAACCCGTTCTTTGGAGTATCCCTGACTCTTAATTGCTGGATAATCTGCTCTGCCCTTGTGTTAAGGGTTTTTAGGTCACCCCAAATTACTCCTTGAGGTTGATCTGGGGGGTTGCTCCTGTGATTCTGTGTCTTCTGGTGGCAGCATTCTTCTGCCTTGGTCCTCAGGGACATCTGTTCCGTCTGTCCCAGCTGTTGAATCCTGACTAACGGCCACATCTGTTGTTGGGGCGTGTCTGTTATGGTATGGTTTCACTCTTTTTGCTGGGAGCCACAGTGGGCCTGTGGGAATCGAAACACAGGCATACCCTCTTCCCCATGTTGATAGCTCAACTGGGCCCTCCCACTTTCCTTGCCCTAATGGGTCTTTGTACAAGACCAAAGGGTGTGGGCCAGCAGGCCTGTTTTGGGTGACTTCAGGTTATCATCACAATTCAAAAAATTGTACATATATATTGCTAGCATGGTTAAATTCTTGGGCCATATTTCCTGGCTCCCCTTTTTTTGTTTAATAATGTTTTAAAGGTCTGGTGAGCTCTTTCAACAATTGCTTGGCCTGTAGGGTTATAGGGGATACCTGTTTTATGCTGAATTCCCCATTTCTATAAGGAAGCCTGAGTGGCTTGTGCAATGTATCCTGGGCCATTATCAGTCTTGATTTCTTGTGGACGGCCTAAGTGGCTGAAGACCTCGAGCCAGTGAGCTCTAATATGCTTTGCTGATTCCCCGGTGAGGGGAGTGGTGAGTAGAGCACCTGAGTAAGTGTCTACAGAGATATGTAAATATTTCAATCTTCCGAAAGGGGGGTAGTGAGTAACATCTGTCTGCCAAATCATTCAAGCTTGCAACCCTCTAGGGTTAATTCCAAGAGTAGGGGGCACTTTTGAGAGCGTTTGACAATCTGGACATTCTCTGATAATCTGTTTTGCTTGGGCCTGTGGAATATTAAATTCTTTACATAGGGCCTCACTATTTTGGTGAAGAAATTGATGAGACATCACCGCAGATTGAAAAGTATCTGCTAGGATGACAAGGGCATCAGCCCGAGAGTTACCCTCTGCCATATGTCCAGGCAAGCCCGAATGAGATCGGATATGGGTAACAAATAAGGAGTGCTTTCTTTTATCTAAAAGACTTTGCAGGGTTAGAAATAGACTTAGTAACTGAGGCTCAATGGACCCTTTTAATAGAGCCTGATCTATATGAAGGAGAGTATATACAGTATAACCACAGTCACAAACTAAGTTAAGAGGCTCTCTGGGCCAATGGTAGAGGGCAAGAATAGCCCCTGAAATTTCCGCCTGTTGGGTGGAAGAGTGCCCTCCAGAAACAAAATGTTTCCACTCGTTCCCATCTTTCCAGGTGATAGCAACTTTCCCTGTTTCAACATTGTCAAGACACTTGCCTAAGCTGTTTGTTCACAGGATTAAGTAATACACAGTCTCTGAACTAGAGAAGCTAATGTTGGTATTTGGGTCAGATAAAATAGGTGATTTCATAGGATAGGTAAAACATTAATAACTTGAAATGTGTTAAGGAAGCACATAGTTTTCCTAGTCAGTTGCTGCAGGGAAGTCTTTCTAGAAATGTTGTCTGGACTAAATCTTTTAGAGTAAGACTAGGAAAAGAAAGTTGGGAAAGGCATTCCATACAGGGAGAATAGCATGCAATTTCACGGGTCAAGATTGGAGAAATGGAGACAAGTTAGATGATTATGGTGATTGTCTGTGGCAGTCCTTCTCAAAGTGTAGTCCCTGACCAAGCAGCGGCAGTCTTACCTGGAAACTTGTCAGAAATGCCTGTTCTACTCAGTCGGAACCTTTAGAAGGGTGCTCAGCTATGTGTGTTTTGGTAAGTCCTCCCGGCGATCATGACATCTGCTAACTTGGGAGAAACAGAGCTCGCAGGAAAGATTTTGAGGACTAAAACAGGTTATGTAAGTGGCGAGGGGAGAGGCAGAAGGTTTGATGAAAATTTAGGAGGTAAAACTGAGAGTATTTGGTAGTAGATGAAATGATGATAGATTTAGGTGAGAGGTGGCCCCATTAACTGAGATCTAGCATAAAGTAGGATTGTTGGATTGATAGAGGTGATGGCTTTTGAAGAACTGTTTAAAGAACAGAATTGCAAAATCCGCATGATGAGTCACATAATCTAAGGCATAGGAGAAAGTCAAAATCTGTAACACCGTATTACACAACCTCGGGGAGTCTGTGAATGGCTCTGGAACACAATTTGAGGGACTCTGTTTCTATGAAATACAGCGTGGCAAGTGCTGCCTGGAGTTGAGCAACGTAGTAATCTTGGACGAAATGGGGTATTGGGGAGACAAGATATCTCCTCAAAGTTAAAGTGAAGGCATTATGGAAGACATAATACAAGGTAACTGGAAGGATAACATTTGTTATAAAAGCATGACTATTGGAATCAAATGTTTCTTGTGGGGCATAGTTCTGGCAGATAATGAGACTGTGAGAAATGGTGAATTTAGCTAGTCTCAGAGTCCAAATAGAATCTTGTATTAAGTCACATTAGGCTTAGCCTCATGTTGCTTTGGCAGGTGGCAATAGAAACTAAGGGAAAGGCAGGGGCAGGTTCTCTGTGTTAATTCCAAAGAGAGCAATTGACCATCTCAGGCTCTGTTTGGGGGAGGTTGAAGCAGCAGACCCTAACTGCCCCTTATCTTATCCTCCACTTCTAAGCATTTAATAAATCCTGGTGGCTCTTCCTTGAAATACATTTTGGGTAAACAACTTCCTTCCCCCATCTCCTTCCACAAGTTAGTCCAGCTTTCACCCACTCAAATCTATAAAATGGTGGCATCAGCCTCATAATCAGAATTACCATTCGTCATTCATTTTGTTTAATAATTTCTTCATGTGATGGCTAGTTAATTTTCTAAAGATATTATATTCTATACCAATTTTACTTGCTCTGAAAGCTTTAGCAAATTTGTTTCAATTAAAAAAAAAGATTTTAAATGTCATAGCCTGCCCTTTTGCCATTTGAGACCCTTAATTCTTACTGATGTCTGACTTAATAATTATAGCTAGAATTTATTTAAAACTTATGTGCCATCCCTGTGTGGAGTGGATTATGTATCTTATTTTATTTCATCCTTAATACAAATCTCACGACAAATAATATTATCATCTTTATTTGTAGATGGGAAGTTAAGTCTCAAAGGTGAGATATACATTATACAAGTAAGAGAAGATCCAGAGTTAAAGTCAAGTATATATCCCTCTGGAGTCTGTTTTGTTTTGAAACTGTGTTTCATTGCCTCCCATTGTACCCCCAGCTTCTCCGCTCACTGTGTGAACTACCCATGTCAAACAATGAGATGTAGTCTCATTTTCGCCAAACTACGTGAGGTGTATTTTATCCTCCATACATTTTCTCATCATTTTCTTGTGTTTTCCATTGCTATTTCAGTCGCTCTCAAACTTTCGTGTTCATTAAAATCACTTGGGGCGTCTGTTAAAACACAGATTGATAACCCCTACCCTAAGAGGTTCTGAGTCAGTGGGTCTGGGGTAAGGTCCCAGCATTTGCATTTCTTACAAGTTCCTAGGTGATGGAGAGGTGACTGGTCCTGGGCCCCCACTTTGAGGGCCATTGTTACATATGTTTATCTCTATTCCACATCCTTAAAAACTCGGAGCAAACTGCATATCCTCCACTGTGTGTTTCTATCACCTTTACGACCTTCAGTAAACACTTTTGCATCTAATATAATATTGCTTTTACTGTCTCTTTTATATTGTTAGTTATCTTCTGTATCTATCGTTATCTATCTTTATTTATCTATCTTGAACTCTCTGTCAGTCTTTCTGTTATTCTACTTGGTACTTACATGTAGTTTATTGACCTCTTGGTACCCATATATCTTCTTTATATTATGGCAAAGTTTAGCATGTATGTAAACTTTGGATACTCAAATATTTCATGGTGATATGCACACACAGAGATCTAAGTATTTTTCTTCAGCCTTGACTTCCCCCCACCCAATTTTATTTTAAATCAGATTTCAATGTATTTGCCCTCCAACTGCCACCATACACAATTGCTTTTGAAATATTTTCTCAAAGTTTTTTCTGTTTGTTGCCATATTTGAAGTTGTATTGTGACATCTGTTTTTTTTTTTTTTTCTCTGTAATTCGCTACAGGTAGGAAGTGTTGTACAGTTTCATTGCAAAAAAGGACACCTTCTCCAGGGGTCTACAACACGTACTTGCCTTCCTGACCTCACGTGGAGTGGAATTCAGCCTGAGTGCATACGTGAGTATTGTGGCTAAGAAATTATACTTGTCACAGGTAGGAATTCATATGCATTTTTCTTCTAATTATGAAAATAAATCTCTATCCACACAATAGATGCATCACATCGATGTTTTATATTACCATGCACCATAGTTCGTGTATATAATTTTCTTTCTATATCTTACCCTGTGTCCATTGGGAAGCGTTGTTACTAAAGAAGTGAGAAGGCATGAGGCACAATTTTGTGCTGTTTGAAAAGCCCTCGTCATCGTGTTCAGTTCAGTCACCTGGTAATTTTAGATGATAATTATTTGTAGGTGTATAGATCTACATTATGAATCTGAAACACTCAGATACAGGAGACTCCAACATAGGAACTCTTAATATTGTCACTTGTGAAACTGTCTGAGAAGCTGAGGAATGCTAGAAATACCCATGAAAGAAAATATGCGCCTTGACAGAAAATTGGAATACTAATTCAGGATCTCCTGGAGCCTGTGCAGGTGCACTGACCCTAAACTGATGACACTTGCTGTACGAAGTCAGTCAGAACAGACTCCAAGGTCACTGCTAAATAGTCTTTTCTTCCTTACAGTTAGAAATCAATTTTAGCTGCTAAGTTACTTATCTCTTCTTTCCTTCATATCTCCTCTTTTTATCTCCACCTCCATCTTTTTAAATTCTGACCCCCTTGGGAGAAAAAATAAAGAGTAAGCAAGGGGAGAATGGTATGTAACTTTTAGGAATTGCTGAAGTTCAAGTGGGACCTGAGACTTTACTCTAGCCCTGTCAGCACCACCCGGCTGGTCATGGGAGCCCCCATGGACCTGCAGGTCACCGAAAAGCAGCAGGGCACCCCACTCAGTTGTATCACATACCAGCTTCGTTTATATTTAAATGTGGCAAAATCCCTTAAAAGAATTCCTCAGTGTGCACTTTAGAACAGCTGTGTGGAACGTGACTAAGTATTTCATAGTAAATCAAAATGCTTTGATGACCTACATTTGGGATACGATGATTTAAATGAGGTTAAACAGCTTCTGTTACTGCAAAGCATCTCAGAATTTTAATATGTGCATATGAGGGGGCTAAGAATGTAGCAGAGACGACTATGTGTGCTTATCCTTAGCAATATTCCCTTCATGAGGATCATTTTTCATTAAAAGAATTATATCAAATGTAAACCATGTAATACAATGTGTATCACATAGGGTTAAAAATGTTATTTATACTGTTGTAAATCTCCATTGGGAGACAAATGAAAACTTGTTTTCCAAACAAATATATCCACAGAACAGTTTTTTCAGATACCCTTTAAAGATTTTTATCCATGGACAAATGATTGGAAATGTTGTCTTAGGGGGGAAAATAGATTGTACCATCTATTTCTGATTGAAAAGGAATGGTCTTTAAAACACAGGGACAGGTGAACTGGGGGTCAGGGCCAAGGAGTGCCAAAGGTATAGGTAGAGAGGAATCGAGGTAGAAAATTAGGAATGAAAAGAAATGAAGAAATTGGACAAAAAGTTAAATGGAAGAAAAAATAATGCTAGCATATAAACCCAAAATATGTCCAGAAAATTTTATATGTAAAATATTATTAAATTGTACTTTCTACATTAGGGAGTATTAATTAATATCAGAATGACATAATGGTGGGAGGGAAAATGCAGACAACTGTAATTGAACAACAATAAAGTAATTAAAAAAAAAGAATAACATAATGAGCTGTGGTTGGATTTAACTTTAGAAAACATGTTTTTAATTTAAAGTAAATATAACACAGTATAATAAACTAATATTCCCTAAACTGGCATAGAAAATTAGAGTTTGACACACTATAAAACATTTCTTATTGTGAGATCTTTTAGGCCCTTTAAAATGGTAATATGTATTTGACTCTCTAAAATGGTGGTGTAGTATATATGTATGGGCTTAAGTATACACACACAATCTTTTTTCCTCAGTCTACCTACTAACATAACATTCACCCGATGACTAGGAAATGCTAATCTATGAAATCAGCATGTATATTTATATTTGTATACTTCCTTTGACTCATTAGAATAGTTATTTTAAAGTATATTTATATAAAGATGTTAACATACCTCTAAACATATATCATGTCTCTAGTCTCAAAATTTTCTTAACATGCCTATAAAAATGAACATTTTTCTCTTTTTTTAAAAAATATAGCCCACAGCTGTAAACAGCCAGAAACTCCTGCTCATGCAAACGTCGTAGGAATGGACCTTCCCTCCCACGGCTATACACTGATTTATACCTGCCAGCCTGGCTTCTTCTTAGCTGGTGGAACAGAACACAGGGTGTGTAGGTCTGATAACACTTGGACTGGAAAAGTTCCTGTTTGCGAAGGTAAGTTTTTTGTATAAAACCTTTTCACAAAAGATACTATACTATTTTGACCTCTCTTAGATACAAGAGACAAACAAAAAAAAAAGTCAAATTAGCTTAAAACAAGGGAAATATGTTGGCCAGTTAAAGGAAAGGAGTAATGTAGATATTTCGGGGCTCAGAGGCACAAAAATATCCTTCAGGTCTTGGTAGCTTCTGTTCTATGCTCTGTTTTTTATTCTTGCCTTTATTACTTCTTGTACAAGGTTTTCTATTCACAGTAGGTGTACTGGTTGTATAGGGCTGACTGTAACAAAACAGCACCAGTTGGGTGGCTTAAAAGAAAAGATATTTATTCTCTCACAGTTCTGGAGGCCAGACATCCGACATCAAGTGGTCAGCAGGTCCACATGTCCTCCAAAGGCTCCCTCATTCCATGCTTTTCCCTGACTGCTCATGGCTTCTGGCTGTTCTTGGCATTCCTTAGCTCATAGCCGCCTCGTTCCATTCTCTACTGTCATCTTCACATGCCTATCCTGTGTATCTCCGTATGTCCTCTCTGCTCTTTATAAAGACACCAGTCATTAGACTTAGGGATTATTTCAGGATTATTTCACCATGAAAGCCCCCACTAATTATATCTTCAAAGACCCTATCTCCAAATAAGATCATATGCTGAGGTTCCTGGCGAACATAAATTTTGGGGGTATAGTCTTCAACGCCATAGAGGAGAGAGATTCATTGCCAGCATTCTAGGCTCATACACTTCTGGCAGAGCAACCCTGGTCAAAAGAGCCTTTCCCCAAGCTTGGTCATGGAAGCACTCTTCCCAAGTTCAAGTGTCACAGGTGGAACAGAGTCCATACCCAAATACCCAAATCCATCGCTCAACCTGGGTGACAGCTTTCACTGACCTTGTCTAGACGAAGTGACTACTCATCTTGCTGCTTAATTAGGACAATTCCCCATCTGGACAAGATGTAAGGAATTTGCCAGAGAAAATAGGGTTATATTTCCAGAAGGAACAGCAAAGGAAATTGTTCTGAATTCTTGATAAGGTCATCAATAAACTACCTTTTTCTTTTTTTTAAATTTTTTTCAGACCTTATAATTCTCGATCTCTTGCAGCATTGACAAATGTTAATGAATTTATCCTTCTTGAGATGTTTTTACTCTCTTAGCTGGAACATTACCATTATTTTTTTTAATTTAAGAAAGTTTTATGATAGAAATCCGTGCCCTTGAGATCTTATTCTTTTATTTCTTTGCTTGTCATTGTCTTTTTCCTCTCTGTCCTTTCATCTGCTCCTCCCCAACTGGAATATAATCTCAATAAATAGAAAAACCTTTGTTCAAAGTGTTTAAAACTTAATTTTAACATTGAGATCAGTTCCTTGCATGTGAAAAGTGTTCAATAAATATTTGAATAAATAAATATGTTATTCCTTCATAATTCTACCTATCTATTCTCCCTTATAAGTTTATTATTTTCTACTCATGATTTTCTAAAGGCTTCATTCTTAGCCATCTCTTTGTTTTACTTTATATTCTCTCCCTAGATAAGCTCATTTAAGCCAATGCCTTCAACAGTGTCTTTTATGGAAACTATTCATAGATCAATGTTTCTAGCTTATTTATCTTTTCTTAGCTCCAGACTTATATGTTCAGTTGCTTACTCGACGTCTCTTCTTGAATTCCTCGGAGAATTTCAGTGCTCAATATATGCTAATCTGAACTCATGCATTTCTTCTTACCGTAGTCTTCTTTTGGTAATCCTGGCTCAGTGGTCTATCACCATATTGCACATAGAAACCTGGTAGTCCACTTTGACATCTTCCTATCCCTTTAAATCCACCAGGATTTCCACAGCTTTTTATCTATCCCCTTTTCTGTTTTATCATTACCACTGCAGTAGTCTCACTGCGGATTATCACTTATCCGGGGATCACGGCGGCAGCCTTCTAACTTCCCTGCCCATGTCAGTACCCACTCCTTTTCACTTTTTCCTCGTCTTCCAGCCAGAATGGAGTTCACCCAAATCACTTCCCCTACAAACCTTTCAAAGGCGTCACATGGTCCTTCGGATAAAGATAAAAGTCTTTCTGTGGTCTGCAAGCACTGGCTGTCGGGACTCCTGCAACTTTCCAGGCACTTCTAACACCCCAGGGATGTCCTTGCTTTGGGGGCTACCTTTGGTTCGACTTAAAACTTTAGTTTAACTTTTCATCATTGGGCCTACTCAATTTCTTATGAGCTTTCTCAACAAATTTGTATTTGAAACACAAACAAATGATTTTTGCCTTTTTGCAACAGGGACATGTGCTCAGCCCTCAACTTTTATGTTGGAACCCACTTTTTCCGTGTTAGATATGCCTCACCAATAAGATACAGTAACCCATCATATGGCGGCAGTAGTCCCCTCTTGTGTCACTGGCACATGACAGGGGAATTACTGAACATGCAGGCTGATAACAGGAGAGTTGGCTAGGGGCAGAGGTGCCATGATAAACAGGATGCTTTGGAGTAAACTATATAAGTCAGAAAATAAAACTGACAGGACACTGTATTTGTGTGTGTGTTATTAATTATATTAACTTTTTAAACATTTTTTATTTCTCTTCGTAGCTGGTTCCAAAATATTGGTGAAAGATCCTAGACCGGTGCTAGGAACACCCAGCCCAAAGCTAAGTGGTCAGTAACATCATTTTTTTTCTAGAAGTCATGATATCTAAAAGCTATTAACAATTTTTAAATGAGCATTTATTTATAAACCTATATTTCAGTATGTGAAAACAATGTATTTGACTCTTTGGAATTCAGAATTTGGTAATTTGTGTCATAACATGTTGAATTTCAAGCAGTGTAATGATGTGACTTATTAATATTCCAAAAATATTATTTATAGTTTTCTCTACAAAATTTCCTTTCAAGAGTACCTGAAAATAACAATAGCAATTATTATATTTGAAATATTAAATTAAAAATTAGATGTTATACATAATTTTTAAATATAGATTTTTTAACAAAAAAAAACCAAATGCACTTTTAATGTGAGTAAAATGTTCAG
This sequence comes from Desmodus rotundus, assembly GCF_022682495.2. Classification (NCBI taxonomy): domain Eukaryota; kingdom Metazoa; phylum Chordata; class Mammalia; order Chiroptera; family Phyllostomidae; genus Desmodus; species Desmodus rotundus. The sequence goes on from NC_071394.1 coordinate 19,030,631, forward strand.
GAATTTCTGGAACTTATGCAGTTTACTTTCAATTATGAGATTTAAAAAGCAAGTTATAAAACCTAGCATAGTCATTAAAAACATGGGCTTGAAGTCCTACAACAATGATGTAATTTTCATGTTATATCTTTCCTACCCTTTGACTTTGGAGAAGTTATTTTATGTATCTGAACAAAACATATAATGATTAAATTATTATAAATGAATTGTATGAAAAGGAAGTGCAAAGTGCTTAACACACAGTAAGCGTTCATATACAAGAGCAGCTGTTTTCATATTAGTATTTTATTTACATGATATAAATGAAAAGCTACTAAAAAAATTACAGGCTTAGAGTCTAATCTTTACCTTGGAGATAGAACTGGCCCAGTTGTTTTGAGCTAAGAACAGTGATAAGATTCATTTTAGTTGGGTTCAGAAATTTCCAATGTACATGTTACCAAACTGGAGTGCCCACTGCACGCTGAGACACTGATTATGCAACACTCAGCAGTGGCAGACTGAGTGTCACTGAGGCAGGCAGGGGATAGTGACTTTCAGCCATCATAAGACAAGAAGGTTAGCAATGGAGTCAGAAAGCCATGACGGCCAATCAGTACACAGAATTTCCCTACGGGAGCTGCTTTATCTGGGAACAGGTGGGCGCTCCGAACACTACCTCCAGAACATCATGTGCCAGCCTGGACTGTCCTGGGCAAAACACGGCCAGTGCTCACCAATAAGTAAATCAAGCAGACCTAAAAAATTAAAAACAATATGGAAAAACTGAGCAACACAATAAGTTTGGCTAATATACAAATGTAAAGATATCTCCATGAAACAACTGTAGAATATATATTCTCTTCAAAGGAATAGGACAGCTGTCACAATTGATCATATATTAAGTAATAAATAATCAACACAAATTTCAAAATTCAATCTCTGCTGATCATGATGTAGTTAAAAGTTAATAAGGAAATGCATACATTTTAAAACTTCTGAATGTTTGTAAATTAAGAAAATAATTAATGCAGATGAATAAATCATGAGTTAAAGATGAAATTAAAATGAAAACTGTAACGCTAGTACTGATGTTGAAATCTAAATATCAAAATGTGGGAACTGAAGCAAAAGAAAAGTTACAAGGAGAGTTAAACACTCCAATCTTTACATTAGAAAACAAGGCCTCAGAATTAGTGAATTAAGTGTTCCTGTTGAGAAGATATAAAAAGTATAACAGAATAACCAAAAGAAATCATAAATCAATGTAATAAATATGAACAAACAAGTAAACACTAAAAATACAAGAAAAACCTAAACAGACCCAAAGGTAGTTCACCGAAAAACTGAAGTGAAAAATTTCTGGTATGTTTGATCAAGAAAACAACAAAAAATAAAAAAAATAAAATTAAATGTGAATGTAGTTACATAGAGAGTAGATGAAAGAAATGAGAAATATATTAACACAAAACTATCAAAACTGTCAATTTAAAACTATTAAACTAAATGAACAAATTATTAGAAAAGTATATGTTACTGGATCTAATAAAACTTGAATAATCCCATAACCAAGTGGTGGTTGAAACCATTTCCATGAAGAGAAACCAGGCGTGTATGGCTTTACTGAGGAGTTACACCAAATTAGGGATGGAAAAGGTCATCCCAGCTTTACAGAAACTCATCCTGTCAATAAAACTCATTCTATATGTGCCATACAACTCCAATAGCTCAGCTAGATCCATAGAAAGGGGAAATTACTGGTCCATTTGACTCAAGATTTTAGACGAAAAATTATCTCTATATAAAATCTTAGCAAATCAGATACATTATAATAAAGAGGTCACATCCAATTGGGTTCATGATATACATAAAATCTTAGCAAATCAAATGCATTATAGTAAAGATACATCTAGTTTTGTTCATGATATACATATTTTTTGTTAAATAATTGTTAAAAGTAATCCATCACATTAAGAGATTAACATGTAAAATAAGATTATTATAATACTTGCACCAAAAATATTTTATGAGATTCAACTCCTGTTCATGATTTTCAGAAATCCTGTTAATAAATTAGAAAGAAAAGGAATTTCTTAAACCGGAGTAAAGGTATCTATAACACTCCAGAGCAGTGTCATCTTAAATAGCAACATATTAGAAGCATTTTATTGAAAATCATGAATGAGACAAAGTGGTTAGATTGCTCAAAAGAAACAAGAATGAAATTTGGCAGTGGTTCAAAGTCAGGAGCACATCGTTCTCTTTGGCAAAACTGTGAAGCCCATGAAGCAAAGTTTATGTTCAAACTTTATGTTCAAATAGGCCTTGGAAGAAAGTACCATGTCCATCATTGTTTTCCTCCTGTTCATTGATATCCACATCAATGATAGTTGGGTGACACTTCAGAATTTATAAAAAACTGCCAAATACATAATCCCATTTACTTCTCAAAATAGGCTGAACAATCCAGGGATGTATTATGTATTCCCCCTTAGGGAAATAGATGAACAAATTGTGTCTGGCTCTCCTGCCCAATAATGAGTTACATTTCTGAGTTCTGTATAGGGAAGAAGGGTAGGGTGGTGCTGGCATGCTGGAGCTAGCAAGTACAGGTTTACCATAGCCAATTCTGTGCATTCTTCCAAACTACTTTCACCGATGTCATACTGGTAGTTTGAAATCTGCCATTATGGGAATATTTACACCATAGAAATCAGCAACTGCTACAAATCTTTTTTATTTTCTTTTTCTGGAGAGTCAGTTGTTAAGCATTCACTACCAAATCAATGATGAATCCTGATACAGTGTACATTGCTGCAGCTGCTGTCTACTTTTCTCCATGCTATTTTCTCCAGCCACTAGGTGTTCCTTCACTTCCTTCAATCAACACTTCCTAATTTCCCTAGGCGCGATGGACATGATCATTAGGAGTAACATATTTTTATTAAAGGTTCAAGGGTAGCAAAGAGTAATCACAGTACAAGCCAGGGGAAATGAACAGAGACACAACACCACTTATTTACTGAGTGCCGACTCTTTGTCAGAACATTCTTCTCCCTTGCTCTCCTCCTACCTCTACAACTAACAGTCTAACACTTTGAAACTCCCAATTCTTGCAACGCAGGGCAGTTCAGCTTTTTACTTCCTGCAAACTTGTTCTAGCTATGCTTTTTAAAAGCTAAAAACTCTCTAAGATGCTTACCAAATCAAGGGCTTTTACCCATGCACGCTATCAAAATTTCAGGTAAGGTTCCCCTCTACAATGAGAGCATCACTGTGAAATTTGAGGTTTGAGGAGGGCTGCCACTAGAAGGATGACTGAGCAAAGGTCACAGGGTCAGGACTATGGATTTTTCATGATGCTAATTGCATGTCTGCTAAGTACATGTTTTATTAGTAACTATGCAGTGAGTATACGGCCTGAGGTTTCCCTGTTTTATCTGCATGATGATACTAAATGTGAGTAACTTAAGGAAAAAAGTACCCTTTTTCCTAAGTTCATGCATTCACTCACTCACCCCAGCAGGCATGGATCCACTGAGTAGTTGATTGCTGGGTGTGTTCCTTACAATGATGTGTGAGATTAAGGGAAACTTCTCTCAGCCTTTTCCCAGGATCTGAGTGGACTTGGACATGCCTAAATTACCTAACCATAAATCACATAACTAATTTATACAAATGTACTAAGTCTTATTTTACTGCATCTAACACAAGAGTGTTTCTTCTTTAGATGGATGCTTTATAGCATTTAGAATATTCTTTGGTTCTGCCACAATTTGTCTCTCTCCCATGACAGACAATTGTAGTGACGATTCTTTTATTTCTAAAAATACCTTTATCTTCAAAGGTGTGAATGTGGTGCAGCCCAGCTCTTCCTCAGGAGCATCTATTGTTGGAATAACTGAGCTAGAATTCTGTGTGGGGGACAAGGGAGTGTGCCTCCTGCCAGTCTTCAAGGGCTATTTTGCAGGGGAGCTAAACTCTGTGTTCTTCCTCCTGTGAATCTATATCCCCACTGCCAGGAGAGAAGGAGGCCTCTGGAGGGCTCATATACAGACTGACTTAGCCCAATAAAAAGCGTTCTATTTTCCTCCTGAAATAAAGATATTATTATGGGGGAACAAATATAAGTAAACTTGATATTTAGCTGGACTCCATAAGTTTCATATCTTTAATTGGTGGTGTTTATTTATCTTTTATTGATGACTCATGTTCAAATCTAGGTTATCACAATTTTGGTTTATTCTAAAGTAATGGAAACATTTATGTGAAAAAATTTATTTTATAATACACATGCCATATTATTGTGTAGTTAGCATATTTCATTATCCAATACATTAATATTCATTCATCTACTATTTAAAGCTTGCATTTACAGGACACCATAAAGTTAATGTATGTGTTTATTCAATCTATTCACAGTTCCTGATGATGTGTTTGCCCAAAATTATATATGGAAAGGCTCTTACAATTTCAAAGGGAGGAAACAACCCATGACCTTGACAGTTACTAGTTTCAATGCTTCCACCGGGAGAGTCAACGCAACACTCAGCAATAGCAACATGGAGCTGCTACTTTCAGGTATCACATTAAAGAACAACGAATAACGCCTTCATGCTTTCATTTCCATCATTCCATCATTTTTGTTCATGATTCTAATACTGTGAAATATTCGGTATTTTTTTATGACAATTATAATTTATCCAGAAACAAAGCTTTCTGGTTTTGGGATTGACACATGAATATTTCTACACAAATACAAAACTCTGTGATACTGAAATAAGCTCCCTCAAGAATATTTTTCTGTAGTCAGAATGAGACATCGTGAAGTAGGACAGAACTTTTAATTTGAATACAATGAAATTTCCCTCTAGTCTCATAATACCAAGGAGACTGGATCAGTGATTTGCAATCTAGTTTATGGTCACAAAATTATTCGTATGAAAATATTTAGGTGGGCACCATTAGTTAAGACAGGAAAGGTAAGAGATACACTACTTTAAACGGGCATAATGGACCTAGACCAGTATCCATCTGCTAGCATTTTCAAGTTTCTCTTCTCTCTCTGTAGTGCACGCTTCTTTCGTTAAGAAAACATAATGAAACATTCACATGTGAATGTTTTCTTAAATGTCATCTTGTCAACAGTATGCCTGATTACCCTTCTAATGTAGCCTCCATAGTACAAACACAGTCAGACTATATCTCAGAGGTTAGAACAGCATCTGAAAAAAACAGGCCTCAAAGAATATTGTCAAAATAATGAATATTAATTATTGCTCTCATTAAAATTATCTTATATCTTCATATTGCAAATATGAAATACATATATATATATATTTTTAAACATCCTGGCTATTTATATGTTCTAAATACAGTTCCCCCTTATCTGTGGTTTCACTTTCCATGGTTTCAGTTACCCAAGACAATTATGGTCCTAAAATATTAAATGAAAAATTCCAAAAATGAGCACTTCATAGTTTTAAATTGCAAGTCATCTGCATAGCATGATGAAGTTATCACTCTATCTTGCTCCATCCCTCCCAGCCGGGAAGTGATTTATCCCTTTGGGGTATCCACGCTGTATGCTACCCACCCTTAGTCACTTAGTGTCCATATCCACAGAAGATCAGCAGCAGCCCCACACTAAGTCACAGTGCCCGTGGCATCCGCTGTGCTCCACCTCCTCACGTAGGCACTGTATCATGTCACATCATCATGTAAAAGGGTGAGTACCGTGCAATAAGATGTTTCGAGAGAGACAGCACACAAATGTAACTTTTATTATAGTATATTGTTATAATTGTCCTATTTCATAGTTACTGTTGTTAATATCTTACCGTATCTAGTTAGTAATTTAAACTTTATCATCGGTATTTATGTTTAGGAAAAAACAATATACGACTGTATACAGGGTTCTGCACTATCTGCAATTTCCTATATCCACTGGGATCTTGGAAGTACACCCGTGGATAGAAATACTCTCAAGTGTCGTTTTAAATTATTGAATGATCCTGCACTACACCCTGAGTACAAGTATTAAAAGTTAATATGTATTACATTTTTGAAATTATAGATAGTTGTGTGATATACTTTGAAAGAAGCTTTATGTGAATAAGAGCAAGGCATTTAAATTATGACTACTGATTTATGTAACTTTGAAACAAACCATTTTTTGAAATTTTCTGTAAAAGAGTTAGGACAAAATTAGTGCTTATGTTGACCTCGAACAGCATGGATTTAAACTGCTTGGGTCCACTTCACGTGTGGACTTTTTCCAGTTGACGTATACAGTCCCAACTCAAGTTGGTCAAGGGCACACAAGCAGTGGGAATCTGCCAGAGCAGAGGACAGGCTTAAGTTATACACAGATTTTCAACTGCGTGAGGGCGGTCAGTGCGTCTGACACCATGTTCTTCTAGTCAAGGGTACTCACTCTGAGAAAATGTTCAGATTTTCTTTTACAAATATAGAAAAGCAAACATAAATAATTAGATTAATTTAATTTGCTATGACTGTCTCCATATACAGGAATTATAACCTTTCCCATTAATAGTATTTTTGATTACTGCTGTGTCTTTTTTCTATTAATTGTAATTTATATTATGTCAGGATCTAATTATCATTATCTTTGTGTTCCCAGTATATTCTAATGATACTTTATTACATAGGTAAAAGATAAAATGAAAGAATGAATAGTCAAATTTCAGCCATCAATTAACCACAAAATTTTTACTTATGATTATATTTATTATTCTTCCCGTGAACAAACTTACAATCCAGCTTATTTCTACTTTTTAAAAAGTCAGTGTAAGGGAAAAAAATCATTGTATATATTTTTGCCTAGGTCTTTTATGCCATTGCCTATATTGACCTTATTGAGCTAAAAATCCCTCTTGATTTTTCAAGACCCAGTTCAAATCCTGTTTTTAAATAAGCATTTCCTGATCACTCCAGGTGAAATGATCCTCTCTTCTTGTCTTTTATTTATTGTATTCTCTCATCTATTTTAGTTAGTTGTGTACCTGACTTAAATCTCTACTTAATGGAGAATACCTGTGAGCATCCTATCTTTATATAGGAACAAAACATATTCATCTTTGTGACTGAAGTTGCATCTAGAATACTCTCTTTCACACGATTGCCACCCAACTTAAGAAAAACATAAGCAGTTTTAGAATGTGATTAATATCTTTAAAGATTTTAAATATGTTTGGGGGAAGAAATACCATATTTTACCACTTATAATGCACTCCTGTGTATAATATGCACCCACATTTTTGGCCCAAACTTTCAGGAAACAAATCTTTTTAATTAAATATTTTATTTACTTATATTTAGAAACAAAACTGTCATATTCTAGGGTATTTTTTTGCATATAGATAATGTTACTGCTTTCTAGAGTTACATTTGTAATGTATGAGCATGAATAAAATAATTAAAAACATTTATATAGATGCAGAGTTAGTACTACCCATGTAGAATGTACATTCTTATTTTTCCCTTAAAAGTTTGGGCCAAAAAGTATGCATTATATACCTCAAAATATGATACTTTTGTTTGCACTATTATGGAATGGTATTATTAAGAACAGAACTACTTAATTGTAATAGCATAGGTCATTTAAACCCACAATGAGGATGTAAATTGAGAATTTCAGCTGAAAGAGAGATCAACTGTATATTGCAGGCTTTGTAAACAGCATTACCAATAAAACTAGCTTTGACTTGGCCTTGTTTATTTCTTTTCCAATCATGTGTATTACATGATACATTTAAGGAGTTATAGATAATAAAATAAAGCATAACTGTTTTTACAGGAGTATATAAAAGCCAGGAAGCTCGCCTAATGTTACACATCTATCTTATTAAAGTACCAGCTCATGCTTCTGTGAAGAAAATGAAGGAGGAAAATTGGGCCATGGATGGCTTTGTAAGTATAATTCTTTACAAGCCTGCTGCTGACACAAATTTGTGCTTAGGTTTGTCACTAAAATTCCTGGAAAAGGTGAGTTCCTAAATTTAGCTAGTTATGAATATATATACATATAAAATGGTAAAATTACTCTTATGGGTAAGTTTTTTAGAAAAAAATGGCCAAGTATATTTAGTAATCTAGAGTATTAAACCTAGGATTACTAGGATTCGGTGAGCTTTGCTTATTTCTGTAGTATTCATGTGTGCAGAAGTATATAGTTTTGTATCGGTTTCATTAAATTTATTTTGTTTGCAGTCAATGTTATGATAAATATAAATCTGGATAAAATATAATTCAGTCTTTGGAACCACTATTTAAGGGATATGCACCATAATAAAAGGCTTCAGAAAAATGAAGCATGCCCACTAACTTTAAGTACAGATTTAGAATATTTTCTAAAATTGTCTATGAACAGGAAGGTATGGAAATTGCTTCACGTGAGGAGATAGTTGTCATAGCTTCACCATGGAGTCACCCTGTCCTATTCAGCCACTTGTGTGAATGGAGTTTCTAAATTGGGAGCTGGAAGCAAGTCTTGTATTCACATAATGCCGAGGACCCTTTGTTTAAAAATGAGTATGAGAGAAAGAGCTCTGGCCATATTCTCTCAAATAATAAGCCTTCTTTTACAAGGAACACCTAGCAGGAAAGAAGATATTTATTTAGTAAGTTACAACCTTCAGTTAGTTTGTTCCCCATGGAAAACATGTCCATACTGTTTCCCTATTGGTGCCATTATTCATGGAGTTGGGGATCAACTCTGTTTTCATAGCACTCAGGTTGTATAATTGCATTATTTCATCTAGGAAACAAAATAAATATGCATTTAAATAATAGAGTTTGAGCTATTCTCTTTAGAAGCATTTAATTTTTTAAAATGGCCATGACCAGAGTATGATGTCTGATAATAAAGAATCAATCTTACCACTTGTGGAGATGTATCAGACTTGCACGGATGGTTTTGTATAATATTTTGCTTTTAAGGGGCAAGATTCAAGGTTTTTTGTTTGTTTTGTTTGTTTTTATAATTCTTACAATAGCATACATAGCTTAGGTAGCTAATTGCAGCTACTGGTAACTAGAACAAACTTCAGCTAACCAGGAACACTGAAAAGTTTCAATTCCTATTTTATCTATGAGATCAAATGGTACTTTGCATGTAAAGTCTTATCTGAATATGTGATACACTACAGCATTAGACATTGCTACAAAATTTTCAGCCACTCACCAGTGTATAGTTCTTTTTTTTTTCTCAAATATTTATTTATTTATTTTTAGAGAGAGAATGGAAGGGGGTGAGAAGGAGAGGGAAAGAAACATCAATATGTGGTTGCCTCTCCTGTGGCCCCTACAGGGAGCCTGGCCTGCATGCAACCCAAGCACCTGCCCTGACTGGGAATCGAACCAAAGGTCCTTTGGTTCGCAGGCCAGCACTCAATCCACTGAGTCATACCAGCCAGGGCCAGTATATCGTTCTAGTATGTCTGAAGTTGGTTGTGGATAGACTGATTGTTAATTTCACTCACATTCCATTGGCTGTACTTGAAGCCATGGTAGCAAGTCCAGAGCTGCTCCAGGTATCTGATTCTGGGGCCCGAGCTGGAGGGGCAGCAGCTACCTGGAGCACATTCTTTTTTGTCAGAGGTCAGAAGCACTGAGGGACATAGTAGAAAACATGCATGCCCTCTTTTTTTAACAGCCCTATTAAAATGTAATTCATATACCCTAGAATTCACCCATTTAAAATGTTGAATTCAGTGGCACTTCATTATTTGGAAATGAGTAACCATCACCACCGCTGATTTTATCATATTTTTATCACCTCAAGGAGAAATTCCATATCCTTTAGCTATCAGCCCACCCAACCACCCCTCATCACCACCCCAGCCCTAAGCAGTCACAAATCTACTTTCTGTCTGTACAGATTTCCCTGTTCTGGACTTTCAGATTAATGGAATCATATAATACGTGGGCTTTGTGACTGACTTATTTAACTTAACATAATGGGAAAGGTGCCTCTTAAGACCTAGGCTAGGAACTGGCATTGTCAATTCCACCACATTCCATTGGCCAAAGCAAGTCACAGGACCAAACCCAACTCAAAGAGATGGGAAGTGTACTCTCCCCATGAAGGTTGGTGAGAGTGGGGAGAAGCTGAACAATAACGTAATCTAAAAAACACGGCGTTTTCATACTTTAACTTTTAATTGAGCATTGATCCCCTCCTGTTTCACCGTGTCTTTGTCTTTTTCCTTGGCCTAAAAGAAATCTATATATCTACATAACAGTATTAATGAGCAACCTCTTTTATATCATAATTATTTAAAAGTGAAAATTTTGATTTTGCTTATAATGATGGCAAATTTGTATAATGTTCTGTATTTTACATAGAGGAAGATCTATAGGAAAGAACATTGCACAATATTCATTTAGGATAAAATTAAATATTAAGTCTGGGGAAATACAGCTGCGGCCAAATTCACATTTAATCAAATTATAAATATTTTTAGGTTTCTGCTGAGCCTGATGGAGCTACTTTTGTGTTTCAAGGATTTATTCAGGGCAAAGACTATGGGCAATTTGGACTACAAAGACTGGGTAATGTATTTATTCATTTTCATTTTCATGTAGTATTTATTACTCTAGGTATCATAAGTAAATCCAGAGAATTCTGTATATTAGGCACACACACTATAGCTTCAATTTTGTATTGTCAGGACTGTATACATTGATCCATTTCGATAGCCTTTAACAGAATCACGGTCTTCCAAATGCTGGTTCTCCACGTACCACCTCTGCACAATGTGGTTTTCATCATTTTTCTAATACACAGGACAAATTGTCTTGCCCTTAAGCAAATAAAAAGGAGAAAAAGTGATATAGATATAAAGGAAAATATTAAACTGTAAATTGTAATATCTTATGAGAACTGTAATACTTCTCTTCAGTTTGAATATTGTTGCAATTTTCTCACTCCTTCCAACATGCAGTGGCACTTCGAGAAACTCATAGGGTCCGGAAAGGGAAGATAACTTTGAGGAACGGCTCTCTCTTCAGGACTTCGTGCTCTGCAGTTATGTAAATTTGCTGTGGCAGGCGGCACAGGGCTTTCTCATTCTTATTTCCAATCCCGCTAAAATGGGTGTAAACATTGAGTGGTCTTGTTTGAAGTGTATTTATTAACATAGTTTTGGTTATACTCTCTCCCATTTTCTTATTGTGGTGTTAATACAAATAATAAATTCAGGCTCCAAAACTACCACTTTATGTTTATCTTAACAAATTTATTTCCTTTGAACTTGACATAAATATTAGGAGTCCCTGGAAAAATAGGTATAGAATGAGGTACTAACTTTTTAAACCTGGCCTAAGGTATTATTGATATTTACCTCAATGTAACCATTTATCAAAAAGTGAAATTAGCTTTTTCTAAATGAACAATAATAAGATCCCATTTTCGATAATGTCTTATGTAAAATCATGTTATTTTTAAAAACAAGGTAAGACATTAGCATAGTACAGTAACCCAGTCATGTAATTAAATGCAAGACGTTGTCATGTTTCTGAAAGCATCTCAAACATGGCATGCCTGAGATAGGACCTATAAAAAAGGAACTGAAAAATGACTGTTAGTTATTTTCTCTTGCCACATGTTTCACCATGTTGGCAAACCTGATCCTTCTCATTTTCTAACTGTGCCAATGTCTTCGCCATTTACTCAGCCTAAGTAAAACACTCTGCCTGGGGTGCCCCACTCGCAGCCCAGGATGGCTGTGAGTGCCTCCAACACAAAATCATAAATTTACTTAAAATATTATGAGATTTTTTTTGTGATTACATGTCACAGTGTATTTAATGTGTGGCCCAAGATGACTCTTCTTCTTCCAGTGTGGCCCAGAGACGCGACGAGTTTGGACACCCTGCATTGCTCTCTTCTTTCATGCACACAAATGAGTTCTCTTGATTTTAACTGCATAATGTTTCCCTAAATCTATCTTTTCATGCTCTAGATTTCAAATTTTTTGGTTTACATTTTAGTTTTGTTTTATCTGGACTGTTACTTCAGCCTTCAAACTGCTCTGGCTGCCCGTCTGGACTCCCTCACACCCGTCCCAACCCAGCCACCATTCTCAATCATGTGTCTTATCATTGCGCCTTTCATTTCTAAACACCTTCAGTTATCCCTCACTGTAAATGAGCAGTAGGTTTGAACCCTATAGAATATTTATGCTCTTTCAGAGTCTAGCCATAGTTAACCATTTTAGCCTCCTATTCCTACTGGAGACTATTCCATACTACTATGCCTAACGCTCATCACATTGCCTAAATATGCCACTGAACTTCCCATTTCTAGGTTTATGATGGTCCTGCATCCTCCTACATTTGTTGCTCTACTGATTCTTCAAGGCCAAGCTCATATTGCATATCCTGCAGAAAACATTCTTGCATACCACCAGATGGAATTACCTTTTCCCTTCCTGAAGTACATTCATTAATCATTAATTCATGCCAATGAATCCACTCATTTCTGTCTTAGTGTTCTTCCTACACTTGTATAAACTCTTCATTTCAGAGACTTTGCTTATTTTTTATTCTGTACCCTTTCCTGAAAAAAATATCTTATGTATAATAGACATCTTGCAAAATTGTGTGGAAATGAGTTGAAAAGTTTCATGAATTATTTTTATATTATGTAGATTCCCAGGAAAGGAATATCTTAATTGGTTCAGAAAATAAAAAATGTATTGCGATAAAATTGAGTTGATTATATATTTCTAATTTATTGTTTATTTTATAGGATTGAATGTGTCAGAAGGTTTAAATTCTTCAAATCAACCTCATGGTACAAATAGTAGTTCTGTGGCCATTGCTATTCTTGTGCCTTTTTTTGCACTTATATTTGCAGGATTTGGATTTTATCTTTATAAACAAAGGTAAGTTTGTTTATTTTAACTGCAAATATTTTCCAAATCTGTATTCATGTTCTTTTTACTACCCTACTTCAAATTGTAATTTCTATTTTATTCTGGATTGTTGCAATATCTGTGTGCCAAATGTTGCCATATTTTGTGTAAGCCTTATTTTCCCTGCCTGCCTCTTTACCAAAATATATACACGAAGAAGATATATGTTTACCAAACGTACTGCTTTTGCTCGTAGAAGATTATGAAATTAGTATGTTGTATTTGTGATGTATCTAACATAGGACTTACACTAAGAAGATATATGTTTACCAAACATACCTGCTTTTGCTCGTAGAAGATTATGAAATTAGTATGTTATATTTTGATGTATCTAACATAGGACTTATACATGTTATAAGTCTGTCCTTGTTCATTATGTCCATTGCAACTTCCTGGCGAGGGGCTTTATACTAAGCAATTCTCCACTATTTAGGACTATCCTTTATCAAGAAAAGGAAATATGTAGGTAAGCAGATATTTAATGCCTCTGAAAGAAACTTAAGTTAGCTTTTTGCTTTAAAAAAGAAAAAGATTGTCTTTCAAATTACCTAACAGTTTTCAGTATAAAAAAAGTTCAGAAAATGCATTAGAGATAGTGAAATGATATAACAAATGTAAATTATGATAAAATATAATTAAAGTTAGTGGTGCTTGGCGTAAAAAAAAGGAGTTGAGAAACATTTATATTAATATATATCTTTTCTAGGATTTAGGTCCCAGAAACAGGTAGGGGCAAGTCTGCCTCCGTTCCATTACAAATGTCAGTAAATTATTGATGCGGGAAAGAGAAACTGGAAATAAGCATTAGCGGAAGGTGAGAGAAATGAAGTAATGAAGAGGGAGTGCACAACAGCGGCTTATACGAGCCAGCCTAGACTCCAGACTTTCTGTTAACTAAAAGGGAAACAGTTTTCATGACTTGAGTATCAGCACAGTCATTTCTTCTTTGAGATTTTGAATTCAGATGCTCTAAAAACACAGCATTTTTAAATGGACAGCGTATTTCTGTCTTGAAGATACTCTGAATCTCTTCTCAAATCGGCCCCAGCATTACTTACCCACTACCCCTGGAAGCAGCTCTTGTCCCTCAAGTCTCAGATTAAATTTTGCCTCCTCGGGCATGCTTTATGTGTTATTCAAAGTGCCTTCCAGTTACTTCCTATCATAGTAGCCATTTTCCTTTTCATCAAAACGAGTCTGATTAGGTATCATTTTTTGTTTTATTTATTTTTAATTTATTCTTTTTTTTTCTGTCACTATAATATGAGCTCCATGAGACTACTTGTTATGCTTTAAAACTATACATATGTTTTCAATGTCTAGGATCATACCTGGCACATGATGCTCAGTAAATATTTGATAAATGAATGAATAAATAGTAATAAGATTTAAATTCATCATCATCATCACAACTTCTACATGCTAATTCATAATGGTAACTTATTATTTCATAAGAAAATGTAAGATAGTAGCCATAATATATCATTCATTTATACTTATATTGCTCATATTGGTGCTGTATATAAATATGTATTGTATGTAAATAAAGTTACCCAGGATTTAAAAGTGAAAGTAAATTGTTCAAATCATATGTATTGTGTTTATGATTCATCATTAAATACTTTCCAGTTCCATTATCCTTTAATGATAATAACTGAAGAATATTATATTTGAGCCTACGCTGCTATTGCTGGAAGAAAGTTAACAGGGAGCTAATCAATGTTCTCATCGACAGGACTGCACCCAAAACACAGTACACGGGATGTTCAGTCCATGAAAACAACAATGGCCAAGCAGCGTTCGAAAACCCCATGTACGACACCAATGCAAAGTCAGTGGAAGGGAAGGCAGTGCGATTCGACCCCAACCTGAACACGGTCTGCACAATGGTATAGCGTGGCCACCTCTGCCTTCTCCAGAAGCTCGGAAGTCAACACATAAAACAGTGCACATTCGTTCACTGCTAAAAAAAAAAAAATAAAGCACACTTTTCAGGACTTGCTGGGTCACCTTTTCCTGAGGAATGATAGAGAAGAGTGTTTTTTCATAAACTGGACCTATATAATTCTTCTTCGTGTTTACCATGGAGAGTTTTACAGAGGTTTGGCTGCACTCTGAGAGTGCTTACTCACAGTTTATTTGCTTTTTTAAAAAAGGAGATTATTCTAAAACATAAACTTATTTGCATATATTGGAGGAGCATCCATATCAATATTTCTGTGCTTTATAAACTATATTAGAGGGACTGGGTTTTAAAAAATGCTATAAGGTAGACAATAAGAGCTATACTTAACACGAGTCGGTAGATCACTGGCTTCTCTTTTACTGTCCTGTGCTACATCACACCCACCAGTCTGTATCTCATCGGCTATTTGGTCTTGTTAATTAAGTCATTGTTTTCCTTATTTCCATGGTTATTTGAGTTTGAGTCAAGCCCTGAAATGTGTAGGAGCTGATTTAGGCCACAGAAGAGATAAGATTACCCACTCTGAATTGACTCTTTTTTTCCACAATCACATTGCTCTTCTTTATTTAGACTGGTTGTCATAGTTTCCGCAAATGGCAAGATCCTCATGCTGTTCTCTGATTTCCCCCTTTGTGTTTGGACCGATAGTATTCAGTGAGCCCTGATGCAGTGTTTAACTCCTCGAGTTGGTTGGTTTTGTCACCCAGAAACCACTTTAGCTGGCAAATATTTTCTATTAATAATGATGATTTTGCAGTTATCTGAGACACCAAACTTATCATCCTTTACCAAACTTTTCTGTGTTTTTGAAAGACCAAATAAAACTTACTAATCTATTGTAATTCAATTACAGTACTTAACTTGCCCTTCTGGCTGAGCCTTCAAATGTATTTAACATTGTTTTGAAATGTTATCTAACAAATTTAGTCATATGTTTTGGATGAGTCCCCAAACATAATGTCAAAAAAATTTGAATCTTCCCAATCCTAAAGTTGTGGATTTAACAACTTTTCATATATTTAAAAATTGTATGCTGTTCTTTAGTAGGCTCAGCTATGACAGGTTTCTTTCATTGTCAAATTAATTCATGCATTTCAAGTTATCGGTGGCTCATTTACATCTGTGTCACACAGTAAGGCCCACGTTTTGATTTCATAGGCCATTGTCTTCCTTTCATAGCATGTTTCACTTCATTGAATAAATTATGCACCCAGTGTGAACTCTTTGTCATTGTCCCTTTCAAATACGGATCACTCTGTAAACAGTCTTGACCTTTTGTATCATGAGACAGAGTGCCTAAGAGAAATCATCGCACCCCGGAGCTCTGCTTGTTGGATCTGTATCTACAACACTTGGTGAATTTCTTGTAAACCACTTGGAGATACTTTGTTTTGGAAATTCATACGATTTTCTCAACATGGTACTCTACTGACAGGATGCTGTTTTAAATTTTATGCCATCAGTTATTTATTCTTGTTTATTCAAATGACTGCAATAACAATGACTCATTCATTAATGTTAAGGTTAATACATTTATGATCTTGTTTAAACGATGTTTCTCCTGCAACTGGCTACTCCTCTTATATTAATGCATACACTTTTGTAAAGAAGTATATTTTTATGAAAAAAAAACTTTGTAAAAGTATGATGTAAATTTTCAGTGCAATGTAAACAAAATAAAAATGGATAATTGCTTTTGTAAAATGTGTATTCTTTACAAAAAATTATCTGACAGTGGATTGGTCAGTAAAAGGAATGAACAACCCATATATATTTGATGTTTTAAGTTGCCAAGACTGCATATTATATACATTTAGCAATGTAACAATGGAAAATAGGTGGTTTTCTTCTTTATCTTCTATTGTTCCCCAACTGTGGCACTCTATTAGAAATGAATAGATTCCCAGTTAAAATAATAGTATCATAAGCACCTCATCTTTGAATTTTTCTCAAATATAAACATTTTAATAATACCATCTGAATTTATGTAGGGATACCTGATGATTTCTAATATTTCCTTAGTATATTTTCTTAGACATGCTTATGTTTAGTGCGCTTCATAAGGATGAACACAGTAACCTTTTGAACAGCTACATTAAACTAATACTCAAAAACATATCTTGCCATGTTGGAACATATACATTTTTACATGTTAGAAAGTAATCAAGTTTTTATAAAGTGCAAATCACAAGTTATTTAAGTTCAATTTTCTCATGGAACTCTTTTTCATAAAATATAGTGTTGTCTTTATATTTGAAAACCTCAAACTCCAGCCTTTAAAGTCTATCTCTGGTTATTACACTTTCATTTTACAAATAAATGCTTCTTGATATAATTTTAGTTTCTTGTTTTATGTTGTGAACTATATGACTTCTACCTTTCACTCATTTCATATCGTCTGTATTTTCCTTTGCTATTCTTTGCCCTTAAATTATTTCTCTCTGCTCTTTATTTCTTCCTTTTTCATTTTCTATTTTTTGTTCTCTTTCTTCTGATGCTTTTCTTAATATTATTTCTTGGTTTTACACATTTTATTCTTATTAACCCTTTATTATTTCTCTTTTTTTTTCCCTCTGTGCTCTTTATACTTAACCTTCTCGAAGGTTAGCAATAAGGTAATTTTATTTTTATATATTCCAAGCTTTGGTGAAGTATAATTAACAATATTATAAGATCTTTCAAGCATAATATGTGATGATTCACTAAATGTACACTTTCTTCTTCTTTTTTTTTTTTTTTGGTGAGAACATTTAAGCTCTACTTTCTTAGCAAATTGCAATTAAGGAAGCAATTTGAAAGAGTCTTCCTGTACTTCCCTTGTATGTAAGCACATAAAAGCCATAGGTTCCAGCAGGATCTTTTGCTACTGTAGCCTCATGAAAATGATTGTGGAAATAGACCAAGAGTCAGAGTTATTTTACTTGTCATTTTCACTTACAAGTGAGGGGAAAAAAGAGAGCACACATTGGCTAAGAGAGTCAATAAAAATAACTAGGTGATTCTGTGTGAAAGAGGATAAGATAACACACTGCCTATCAAAGTATTAATGTGCAAATATCTATAAATTTAAAATAGGAAAAGTTAAAGTCAGGTAAAAAAACTTATAGAATTTTAGAAGTTTATGTGTCTAAGAAATAATTTAGAACAGGTAGTTTGAAATGTAGCTGAAAGTAATATTGATTTGCTGCTGCTTCTTTTTTTATTTTTTAGGCTGACTTTGGAGGAGATGGGATATTGATCTGAGGAGATATGCATGTCATAAACATCTGAGAAATATTTTTCTGTCATCACTTTCATGAGCTGGGTATTCCAAAGTAATTTGAGAGCCTATTTTAAAGCTACCAGGGAATAGAAATGGCCACAGGACATCAGATTTCATTCTTTAGTATGCAAAGAAATGGGCACGGCAAACACCTGCCAGATACTTTTCCAACTTTTAATAAGTTCTCATGTGTAATAATTTTATTATTCTTGAAAAAGAAGTATATTCTATACATTCAAATTCTTAGCTATAAACTGTATTGCAAGACACAATATAAGGAATCTGTGTTTAAACTCTCATAAAAATCCAAACCTCGCTCGTCACTATTAGCACATCTATGAAAATGTGTATTTGGCAGAACCAGTAAAATACACAGATGTAGAGAAAAATATAAAACTGTCTACATGGTATAACTTAAAATGAACCAAAAGGCCTTCTTTCTCAACAAGTATCTTTTTACACCATCGAGTTAAGAGTTTGCATCTCCTGAAGGAACTTGTTAGAATGAAATATGTTACCTGGAGGATGTTATATGATAGCATTGTAATCCCAATAAGCAACTGAACAGTTAATGACAGAGCAAGTCAGTAGAGCATGCATTCCTAATCTTTTTATTTTTAATACAGTTTTCCCTCACTATAGCACTATTCTAGTTATGATGTTTTTAAATGCGTAACATGAAATACAAAATAATCAGAACAAAATAGTTATAAAAATATTTTAAAATATTTTAGCATATACAAGGTCTGCCCAGAAGGTATCCAGCCATGTACTATGAAAAATAGAGACATTTACTGAAGAAGATACAAGATACAAGAAACATTGTACATAGGACAATGATGCCTCAGTCCACTTCAAAGTAGGCACCTTGGGACCTCACATAGCTCTCCCAATTGCCATCAGCTGCCCTGTTGTATTTTCCTGAAGCTCATTGATGGTCTGAAATCTCTTCTCTTTCAAAGGTGATTTTAGTTTTGAGGAAAGTCAGAAGTCACAGGCTGCAAATCTGGGCTGTTGGGGGGCTTGGTCACCTGGGTGATTTGATGTTTTGTTTGCCAAAATACTCTGCAAGAGATTCGATGCATGAGCAGGTGCATTGTTGTGATGAAGCTGCCAATCACCAGTTGCCCACAGCTGCGGCCTTCTGAATTATGCAAATAGTTTCTGTGGAGGAATGTTCAAGCTTAATGCAAAGTTTGATGCAGATTTGTTGCTCTACTCACTCTACTCACTCATTTTGAATGTGATGGCCACACAGTACACATGCTCACTCAACGGTGTCTACTGCTCCCACTGACTAGTACTGTGAAGTCATCATTATTCACACATGTGCATTCCAGTCCACTCTCCTTGGCTGCCAGGTTACACTGATGTCACGTGCACCATTCTTGTTATATTGACAGTGGCTGGACTTTTTCTGGACAGACCTGGTATACTAATATACATATACATGAATATATAAAGATACATAAAGAGATACTAATACATACATCTGTACTCTTCTGATACATTAAATAAGCAGAGGAGCTAATAATTTCTATAACTTTAGTAGTATCATAAGCAATATTTTGAGATATCCATATTTAATATGACATGCAAATATCTGGATTTTTATTGGTGACCAAAGCAGAGACTATTTTTGCCCAACTTTTACTAAAGGAAATATTACATTTTTATTAGAAGATCAGGAAAGTAAAAGTATAATTTTTCCCATCCAAGTTCACAAACTCTTTGAATTCTATCTGCGTACCAGATTAAGAACCTCGGATTCGTGACGTTACAGCAAGTACGCTGTCATGGGGCGGAAAGGGACGTTGCTGGTCTCTTGTGCTATTGTTGGCAATGAAAATAGTGCTTAGTGTGGACTTCGATTACCAAATAACAGCATAAAGTCTAAGGAAAAATCCCCAGTGTGAAAGAATGAGTATAAATAGCAATATATCACTAATCAATTAATCTGTTAATGCAACAAATATTTCTTAACATTAAACCTGTGTGTACTACTATATATTGGGTATAATGAATATTAGATGAATAACATTTTAAGAAACATATGGATCTTATCCTAAAGTAAACTAGTCTTTTCACATTATTAAAAATTCTTCAAGTATATCTAGAAATGCCACATAATAATTCTGTTATCTATTGTGTGTCTTTGTATGCTTTATCTCATTATTTTCTATTAATTAGAATTGACTTTTATGAAATTATAAGCAAGATATTTTCTCAAATTTTAATCTGTTGAATAAGATGCCACCTTTTTTTAATCTAATGATTAAGAGCTATGGAAATGATTTTGGTTATATGGCATTGATACATATTCTTCAGAATATTCAAAATGTGATGGATTTCATTTTAAAATTGTATATTAGGTCAATTTAATTACATGGGAAATTTGGACATTTGCTGTCATTATGATCATAGGCTCTTCAAACTTTTCATGGGCAATCTATGTTCTACCCTTTCTTTTTATTTCATTTGTACAAACATATACAAATGAAAGAAAAAGAAAGAATAAATGAAATAATAAAGATCCTTAGGGATCTTTATTAGTTGAAAATTTATCTATAAAATATTATTTGCAGTTAAATTTAAGGGAAAAAGCACTGACAGTTTTAATAGGAATCAATTATACAAGACAAGCTAGATGTCAAAGTGTATTTAAAGATACACTATCTTCTGGGTGAGCAAAATCATTGTTGTTTTTTGCCTAGTAAATCTACCTAATAGGTTATCCGAAAGAAACAGAGAGAGGGATTTGGCATGGCTATTCAAACCATGCATTATTTATATATGGTGAAAAATACATTGCTAGTTACCAATGTGTCAGCAATATAAATATTTACTGGTCTGGAACTCTATTAGAAATGACCATAAATTTATAACTAATTATTAAAAATTATGTTCACATTTTAATGGT
Source organism: Desmodus rotundus (assembly GCF_022682495.2). Classification (NCBI taxonomy): domain Eukaryota; kingdom Metazoa; phylum Chordata; class Mammalia; order Chiroptera; family Phyllostomidae; genus Desmodus; species Desmodus rotundus. The sequence continues at coordinate 19,051,699 of NC_071394.1, forward strand.
GTGGAGACTTCAGCATTCAAAATAAAAATGACTGCTTCTTTTTCTCTCTCCCTTTTTCTCTCCTTTGCTTTCAAATACACACATGTACAATCACAGATATTTTGAAGCAAAGAAATATAATGTGAATAGTAGATCTGATTATCAAGAATGTGTGTAAATAACTACAATTTTCTTGTTTTACTTTTTTCCCAGAGTGCATACTTACTAATTTCAATACAAAGGTAATAGCTGTAAGTGAAAAATCAGTTGAAATTTAAAAACTAGATTTTACTTTGATGATACGAGTAACTTTGCTTAGACAAATATTTAGACCTAGAAGCAAATATTTAGACCTAGAAGAGCTTGAGTTTAGGACATCAACTCACATCAACTGTGTCGATATGAATGAAACCCATTAGAACTAAAAGGGATAGTGTACATATGCAGAAAATTGTTTAAATCAGTTAAATAAATAAATAATCTATTGAACAATAGATTAATGCCTATATATTTTCACTTTCCTTGATAGCTGTTTGCAGTGCATCAAAATTGCCCAGGATATTATTGGACAAACAGGTAATTTTTTTTCTCATGAAAACTAAACTCCTAAAAATGGAACTATGGTACTGAAAAGAAGCTGAAACATTTTTAGTTTGTTCTATCTAGTTTAGAAAATAAATACTTCTCCAAATAACTATGACAGTAGATGATTTGCCTGTATAACATTTTTAAATGTTAAAAATTTTGTTTTGTGATTATTCCTTTGAGCCTGTCGAGTTAATGAATGTTTTTTACTTAAAGCAATTACACTACCCATCCTTTTTTTTTTTTTTTTTTTTTACATAACATTTCCTGTGCTCTGGTTTCTCTTTCAGATTGTGAAAATCGTTTGCCTTTTACATGGCATTTTCTGTTACTAAGATGTATTTAAAGTACTTTTACCTTGAACAATGCTATGTAACTAAGTGCATCGTTATTAAGTGACAGTTTAAAATATTCCTAAGTACTGAAAGAAGCAGAAACCATATTATTTACCCAGTAACTTAATAAGTGGTTCCTTTATTTAAAGGAAATTTTAGGTCTTCATAAGTCCCTCCACCCCTACCCACCACATGATGCATTAAATGGCAGATTTCAGCAGCAATTGATTTGGGAGAACAAGCCTTAATTTTTCACATATAAAGAATCCAAGGCACTATTTTAGTGATGACTTACTGTTTAAAATTACAATTTCACTTCCAGTTCTCAGGATATGATTGACATTATGCTAATGACAAAGATGTATAAAAGTATATAGAAAAAATATAGAGGAAAGAAAGTAAAGTTATGGGTAATTAGTATAACATGTGGAAAAATTAACATTAACTCAGTTGCTTTAAGAATCAATAAACGTTCACAAAATAAGTTTAGTGTGTAAAAAAGTCTTTAAATGGCAAAAATCATAGTTTTTTATCATTTGTTGTGAAAATGTGAATCTGTTCCAACATGATGGATATTGAAGAAGCAATTTGAGTGCAAACAAATTATGCCTTTGATGATACCTGACTCCCCCAACCACAGGAAATTGCAAACACAGACAGCTGCACCCCACTGAACAAAGCTGCGTGGGAGTACACGGGCAAATACCACCTGCACCTGGTGCTACCACTGTCCGCAGGTTTCAGCTGACTCTCCTCCCTGCACCACACAGTAACTCACCAGCTACCATCCTTGTGACATGCACTCCCCAAAACACACTTCTGATTTTTTTTCAAGGTAAAGTGCTATATTTATTGTAACGCATGCATGATTTGGGTCCACTCAACATTTCCATAACTGTACTACCATTTTTATTAGATTTGTATGAGTTTTGTTTTTTCTTCATGTGCTACTGACAATATTCTTGAGTGTCATGCCCCTAACCATAAATTTTCCTCAAAACCTTGTGGCTTTTTATTGGATGATTTTGCCTAACATGGTGAATTTTAGTAACACTGTATCACATTAGAGCAGAACTAATTATAATTATTTGTTTTTCCATTTTTAATGCATTAATATGTTTCAATCATTGGAAAGAATAAAATTCCATAAAGCAAAAGTCCCCCTCTTTTCCCTGTCCCCATACTCCCAGGTCCCATGAACCTCAGTCTTACTAATTTGTTCTTTACTCTTGCAGAAATCATCTTATGCTTACAGGAAGCAATAATTCCTCTTATTTTAAATTAATCTCAGACAACTGTACATACTTTTCTGTGCCTCATTTTTAAATTTAATATTTCTTGAAGATCTTATCAAGACACAGAAAGCTTCCTCATTTTACTCTATGCATATTTATCACAATTTGTATAAATAGGTCCTATCAATGGGCATTTCCATTGATGTTTTAGTCAAAGTTATTACAAAAATACTACAGTGAATAACTAACTTCATACTTTTGTCATTTTGTACATGTCCCAATAGGCCTATGGGTTAACTTTCTAGAACCAAAATTGCTGGGTCAAACGATGTGATACATTTGAAATTTTGATAGGACTATGAAATAATTTGTGACATTTTATCCTCTCATCAGTCATAAATGACATTATTTTTGTATAGCCATGAATGTGACTACTTTCTAATATTCTCTCAACAAAAATCATTACATAAATTCTATTTACTCTATATTCTGTAGGTCTCATTCAGGGTATTGTTCCGCATCTATGACCAAATTTCTTACATTATGTTCCACAGATACCGGTGTTCCTCAAAATGCTCAATAGATGTTTTTGAAAATAAAAACCTCATGGCCAAAAATAGTTTAGGAAACTTTGAATAGAACAGGTTTTCTCTAGAAATTCTCAGAACAGTTAACATGCTAATGTGCATTAAATATTGTAAATGAGAATATAAATAAAACGTTTCTAGAAATATTCAACCATGGAATACCTATTAGCATCGCATAGACCACCGGAATTTCTGGTAACATAATTTGGAAAAAGTAAAGATCTACATGACCTTTTCAATTTGGGAACATACCTCTAAGCACAGAAATATTTAGGATGATGTTTGTCTAGAGGTTAGCTTCTCTCTAGTTAATCAGATGAGCATAGAATATTTTCTTAAAATACCAAAAATATTCCAATGAAGTAATTTATCTTGATTGATATCTTAATACCTGAAACTGTAGACAGGGAACAATGCATTGTAACTCAAAGAAGGATTATTTATGAATTCTGGTATTTTGCCAGTGTGAGTTTTAGTCCCGCTGATTTTTGTATTTCATGAAAGTGACTGAGTAAGAAAAAATAATTAGTATTATCAAAATATTACTAGGAAATATACTAAAGTACCAACAAATAAGAACCAGGAAACCTTTCAAGAAACAATCAAAATATATTTTTACTCAAGTAAATTTTTTTGGCAAAGAAACCTACATAAGAAAATCTGAACAGAAATATACATTTTTTATATTTCTTTCCCTTTATTATATCTTCTTAATCACCTATATCTACTAGCTTTCAAAATCTTCCAAGCAAAGCAAGGTTGTTCCTTTATGCTCATATAATCCTTCTTGTCTACATTAATAATAGCTGATATATTAATGTATTTGTGCGATGAAATGTCTGACCTGTATAAGTTACATGAACCCTTTCAAGGTCAAATCTTATCTTAGTAGCTCACTCTACTGAGTGAAGCTGCAACTGAGGTGGGAAGAAAAAATTAATATTTACTGACATCCATTATTTACCTGGGAAGATACTAGGTGTACATATATTAAGCATTGTCTATAAAACCTATTGCATTTAATACTTTTGTTGTAGTTATATAATAAAGGTATTTAAATCTTTCTGTATAGTAACTAGCATAAAAATAATGCTAAGTTAATCCTATTTAGATAAATAAAGTCAACACTATATTCTTCTGACTGAAGAGCTGAAGCTATGAAATTATTCTGCTTTGTGTTAAGGCACTCTAAATTTTAAGATGTGTAGCAATCTTTCTTGAAAGTATTTTATGTTAAAAATATCATGGAGGAAGAAATTTTATTAAATGTATTAGAATATATTGCACAAGAATTCCAATATTTGTAATATTTTACAGCTGGCTTATTTAAAAATAGTTTTTACTAAGGTTTGATCTGTTAAGAGAATAATTATTTAATTAAAATCCTATACAAAGGGCCTGAAGTAAGAAGAGTACAGAATCTGGAAACATCCTAACAAAGAGGCCAGGGCTCTGCCTTCTGGACCGACCTCATCAGCGCTCTCCAGGTGCCTTCCTTTATTTCACCAACTTCTTTATTCTGGAAAGTGTGACAGTAACAAACCAACATCGACTCTGTCATGAACTAAAATTATTTAATAATCATTTTCTTCCTTGTAGTTAAACATGCTTTAGTCTAGATTGTTTTTCTCATCTTATGTAACACAACTCTTTTGCATTTACTTGATTTTGAATGTGTTAGTATCAATTTCCTTCAGGAGAAGGCTGCCAGGAACACACATACGCTTGAGAAAATTTGCCTTCTCACTTGTCTCAGTGATGGGGAATGGGCACCATGGGGAATCATCGTGCACCTCAGTAAGAAGTGTGAGAACGAACAGATTGTAGAATTCAGGCTTGTATTACATGGTTTTGGTGTTTACATAAGTGGGTTTCTTCGCTGGATTGGAAGCAGGGTCAATTCTATGATTGAGCATTTTAATAAATCATCAGGAAGAGGACACATTAAACTGGAGTTTAGCCATAATTGGTAAAGAAGTTAACGGTCACACATGTTGGTCAGAAGAGGTGATTTTTATGCTTGGATAGTGTTCATGTTTTGTCTTTGTTCACATATGACTACAGAGTGGTCTTATGTTTTTATGAATCCATCATAGTCATATAATATTGAAATTGTCCGTCTTTAACAGGAAAATATCCGTTCTATCAGTGCCAGGGTAACTGGTTGCCACACAAAGTCCTATGTGATTCCACCAGGCCAGCTCCTGGACGTCAGGGGCTGTTTGTCTCTTTCCTGGGTGTAGTCTACTTTGGGTTCCATGGGCTCATGTGAGTTACACCAAAATTTAGGCTAAAAATTTTTTCTTCCTGTAGCTTTAATTGGGGAACTGTGCTAATTCAGCTGCAGGATATTTCATTATTGCTAACAATCGAAATGTTTTATTAAAACATTACTGTCCTAGGAGATTGTTTGTTATCTCTATGTGCAGATTTTTGATTACTACATTAATTATAATTTATGATATTTTAATAAACTATGAATTAGTTTTATAAACCTTAAACAAATAACCTATGTTATGCCTACATAACATAGGTAGGCATTAGTTTCGTAACATGAGAACTAGATGCCCATTAGCAAAGTGGTCTTAAGCAAATATGTGCATGGTGCCAGAAGATTCTAGGTAATAAGTGTGTGACTGTATATACCAGATATAAGTAGATTTTTGTTCATGGTATTCGCATTCCTGAGGGAGCAATTTTGTTCCTACCTCAAAAAGTTGTTTTAAAATTTTCAATTATTTGCTCTCATTAAAACTCAGCATATCAAAACTAGACCAATTTTGAGGCATCTGACTCAATGATTTGCACCCCAGCTATTACGTTATTCACACCACCAGTGGAGGTAGCCCCCCTAACATTTCTCTCACCTTCATTTCCCATAGGCCAGTGTATGACAACGTCATGTCAATTTTACCTGCTAAATGTTTCTTGGATGTATTCATTTTGTCCATTCCATCGCAAATATGTTAGTTGAAAGTAACATTATCTTTCTCTTGAACTACACAGTAGCCTGCTAAGTGCTCTCTTCACGTCGTCCTCTTTTTCCTAATCTGTTCTCTGTAAAGCAGCCACAGCGAGGGTGTAAATCACAAATGTAGCCTTGTAATAAGTGATATAAAGTCTGCTCCCAGTGCTAATAAAACAAGGAGTAAAAAGGGATTAACCTTGTTGGATGAGGCCAACAGACTTGTAGATGGAGAACAGATGACAGCTAGTGGGGGATGGAAGTTACAGGGTGGAGGGAGTGAGCACAAAGGAAAAAGGACTCATGGACATGGACAACCGTGTGGTGACTGTTGGGGGCGGAGTAAAAAGGGAATAAATGGTAACAGAAAAATATAATAAAGATTACATAAAAATAAAATAAAATAGTTTTAGTTGATTCTTGAAGGACGAATAAGAATCCAAAAGGTAGATAACTGGTGATAGCAATGAGTAGGAAAGGGAAGATTCAGGCAAAATAGCAGCAAATAGACATGATATAGAGAGATACAAGTATGCTAGGATTGACATTGTTTAGAAACCCCGAAGCCTACAGTGCATTTGAAGGAAAGAAAAATGATGAAACTAGATACTTTAGAAGTACATGATCGAGAAAATCCCCTGCACAATGATATAGAAATTCAACTCTTGTCTGCATTAAATTGGGATTCAATGAAGATTTTAGACTTAGAAACAGTGTGAAATGTTTGTTTAGGGAAAAAGACATCACTCTGGAAGCAGAGGAAAGCAGAGTTAGAGGAGACAAGTTTAGAGTAAGAAGTCTGGTAAGACCTGGGAAAGACCATGAGGTCTGTCAGGAACATGATGTAAACCAGTTCTATTGTCTGGGAGGGAGGGGAGGTATTGGGGTGATAGAGTGGAGATGGACTTGGAAGAATGTGGCCCAGGCTGAATGTGCTGGGAGACAGAGAATGACAGTGCATTAATGGGATAGTCTAAATGGACTCCAATTTTCTGCTTTGGAGAGTGTGGATGGAGAATGGTAACAATGGACAAAATTAAGTGCAAGAGAAAACACACATGCTGATCAATATAAGAGAGGTTGTCTTAAACCCAATTTTAAATATATTTAGTTTCTGGGGTTCAGTAATGTCTCCAATAAGTAGTTATATTCTAGAGCAGATGAAGTGGGGGAGCATTTTTATTTGGAATTGTGGGGTGTTCCATGAGAATGTGGGAAGAAGGTGGTTAAGACAGGTAGCGTACTACAGACAACTTCTCTTTATGGGTAACTACTAGTCTGGAATGATTTCACACTGGTTTGCATTTGCACTTTTTATCCTTTTTTAAAATTTTGCATTAGTATTTTTTAACATTTGATCTTTATCTTTTGAGGTATTGTTTTTATTACTTTAACACCAACCTATTTCAACTACCCTGAAGGTACAAAAGAAAGAACAGTTTTTACAAAAGAACATTAGAGCCATATGAACCTAAAGCACCAGGACTGGAAAACTGGAATCAAAGATGAAAAATTATAAGTAGAAAATTTATATTCAGTGGAAAAGTTAAGGACATTTTATCAGGGTTGTTTTTTTTTTTTTTTTTTTGGTCTGGGAGATTCTCTTACCAGGGTGAAATACATTCAAAAGGACACAGATTGACCTTAAAATATTGTTCTACTTTTATCACATAAGTTCTTAAAGATGGTTGACAATGTTTATCCTAAAAATATGGGTAGCTACAATATGATGAACCAGTTACAAACAAGCTTACAAAATCTTTTTCAGTTACCTTCTTTGCACATACAGATTTAGAAAGCCCTCCAAGGACAGAGGTTAATGTGTGTGTGTGTGTGTGTGTGTGTGTGTGTGTGTGTGTGTGTGTGTATATATATATATATATATATATATATATATATATATATATATATATATATATTGCACATTCCCTGGGGACCTAAGTATAATGGAAAGCATGAAGTAGCTAGCCCATAAATATCACACAATTGCTTGTTTGATTGCCAATTAATTCTGCCCATCAACATCACATGTGAGGACAGAGAACTTGAATTATTTTTCATGAACCTCTAAGAATTAGACTCTAATTAGAGTTCTAAGAATTAGAACCTCGAAGACTTAAAAGTTTAGTTAGGAAATGGCAGATAAAACCATACTCACTTAAAAAAATTAGGAGGAGAAAAGTGGAAATTTGTCAAGTGAAAGAAAAATAATAATCAATGTGGAATAAAAATGAAACAAATCAAATACAAAATAGTAAATTAAAATAAATTACTTAGTTTTAAATGGAGTTCAGTGAATTTTCACTCATTACTAGTCTACTCAGTTGTGAACAAAAGCAAATTAATAAGATAATTTCTTCAAAATTCTCCTTTTGAAAATATGTGTGAGAACAGTTTGAAGTATGGTAACTTTGACTTGATGGGAATGTGTATTTTAAGAATGTTGACCATTATAGAAGGGGATGTACCTAGCTGTTTGGACCACTATATGGTTTAAATAAGTTAATACCAGTAATTCAGTTAGGCTAATAAATAGAATATTCTAACTATTCTATTCCTCTCTCTTCTATTCCACTATTTAAGCATCAAGGGGCAAGATGGGGGCCGTGGCCATCAGACTTGAGAATGCCACATGCAAGGGCTGGGCTTTGGCTTTTGGCAGAGGGATCCAGCAGCAATGATCATCCATTAAGAAGGGAACCAGGTAAAGTTGGTCCCTGACCCCACTCCATATTTCTGATGTCCTCATATGATTTCCATTTGTAAAATCAACTATCGTCTTTTATTAATTCCTAACTGCCAAGTAGCAAAATAAACTTTTCAGAAGAAGTTAAGATCCCGTAGGAAAAGTGTCTGACGAGAAGTTTTTCAACTGAGATGTTTTACACCCAAGGAATTAGAATTATTTCTGTAGGAACACACACATGCAGGCACATACACACATGCATTTCTGTAGGGTCATATACATCATAAGTGTGTATATATATACATATATGTAATTTTATTACATATATAATAATTATATATATATTCTCCAATATAATTTTGGCCTACTTAACAAAAGTGTTTATAAAAAGTATAAATAAAATATAGATTATCTCTGTAATATATTTGTAGAACTAAATTTAAACCCCTTCACCTATTTCTTCTACTCCGACCTCAACTTATCTGTCAACCACCAATCTGCTCTCTGAATCTATGAGCTTGATTTGTGTAACTTTAAGCAACTTATATAGTTCCTTCAAGCCTTATCTTCTCTACATATAATGTGAAAATATATTTAATATCTATACCAGGGAAGAGATATAAAGATTAAAGTATATATATAAACCTAACATAGTGCCTGGAATAATAACTCAATCAATATTTTTGTGACTATTCTCAACCACTACACCTATAATTACTATTACTAGTAGCAGTACAATTATTATTACCATTTCCTTTACTACTAATTCTACTATAATTACTACTCCTATTTTTAATACTTGTTAGCACCAGTCAGCTTAATTGCTTTTAATCCAGTAGTGTGATATCAACAGTTAGTTCATTGATTCTATTCTAGACAAAATGATTTTGCAGTTGAGGGAAGTAGATGTGACTCAGTTTCGTATTTAATGTTCCTCACAATTTTAAAATCTGTTGGGTTAGTAGGTCCTTTAATATACCTATGGTATTAGCACAACATTACATATTGATTATGTCTAACTATGTTAAATTTCAAAATGTATGTTCAAAATATTTTCTCATAGGCATGCATAGTCAGGAAAAGATTGAAAACCACTAGTCTACTAAGAATATAAGCAACACGCTATAAATTTTATAATCAATCCTATTGCAGAGATATGGGTATAAAAGCCCCACTTAAGGGAAATATATACCCCACAACTTCATGTTATATTTGACCTATATAACTTCATGTTATATCAGGGCCCATGGCTGGTGAGCACCATGAAGTCTGTCCAGCTGGATATAATGGTGACTAATTGGGCCAATCAGTGTATCTCTCTTAGGAATTTGAATTAGAAATATAGAAGCAGAATGAGACCATTTATACAGGGAGCAGAAGCTGTAAAGACAAAGGGAACTCACTAGAAGCAGGAGCCTATACCTAATAACTGAAGATATAAGTAAAAATGATAACAACACAGATGATGTAAGGTGAATAATGGAGGGAGAGAAAAATGCAAGGTGATTATTATCTGTAGGAATAATAGAAACAGATATAGAGATGTTGAGTCACCACCCAAAAGCGTAATGCATTCTCACTATTGAGGGCACGTGGAGATTGCCTGATCCTTGGAGTTCTGAAGTATTTTCCAGTTTCTAAATTATATTTTATTCTTTGTGAAGCCCTGATATATTTCAGGTCCTAAAATTCTGAGCTTTTGTTATCTTTATTTCCATGTGTACTTTCTTCAATGTACCTCCGATTATTTGAGAGAGCTTGATTTATTCTTAAGGCTTTGCCTAGCAGGTTCAAATCTCAGGTTGCAAAAACAAGTGCACAAGAAATATAACTTTCATTATTGTTATATAACTCACCTTGATTACTTTTTTTTGAGCTACAGTTCCACTACGTAGCAGAAAATAAGTGGACAGATCATGAGAATGTTATACTAGGTGAAGTAAGTCATATGGAAAAGGATAAGAACCATATGCTTTCACTCATATATGGGATAAAAACAAATGGCAACAAATGAACAAACAAAAATAAACAAACAAAAACTCATAGATACAGAAAACAGACTTTCAAACTGTCAGGCCATTTTCCACTTAGCAATTGACATTTATTTTAAGTGAATATCAGGAAATTAGATTCTGAGTTATTTGGTTCCTATTAGTCTAACATTCTGACCCAGGTTTTGGGGTTTTTTTAAAAAAGATTTTATGTATTTATTTATTATTAGAGAGGGGAATGGAGGGAGAAAAGAGGGAGAGAAACATCTCCGAGTGGTTGCCTCTTGTGTGCCCCCTACTGGGGACCCAGCCCACAACCCAGGCATGTGCCCTCCCTGGGTACTGAACTGCCGACCCTTTGGTTCACAGGCCAGCACTCAATCCACTGATCCATGCCAGCCAGGGCTTGACCCAGATTCTTAACAAAGTAAATTTGGTAAGCTTTTAATGTTAAGTGTAAAATCATACTGATAAATTTGCAAAAGACTTATCTATGTGTTGGCAAGTGTTTTAAGGTCTTTCAGCATCATTTTCTGATAGTAGGCCTTGATTTGGCAAAGGCACTTTTAAGAAAATCAATATGATAAGGTTCTTTCTTTTTTTTTAATTTCTTTTCTTTTTTTTGGTTTAACTGATAAAGTTTTATTCTTTTTTAAAGTATATTTTAATGATTATGCTATTATAGTTGTCACAATTTTGCCCCCTTTGCTCACCTCTGCTGGATTACCCCCTTCCTTCCTGCACTCCCCCTCATTACGTCACATCCATGGGTTGTACATGTAAGTTCCTTGGCTTCTCCATTGCCTATACTGTTCTTAACATCCTCCTGTCTATTCTGGCAAGGTTATTTCTCAAAGGTGAATTCCTAACAACAATTTGATAATGCCAGTTGTATCTTTATGACACCACAGTGTTATAAGAAATGTACATCTAGGTATTTGTGAGATGTCTGTAAAGCAACATCAACCTTTCTTAGTTATTAACATTAGTTATTGATTATTTCCTTTTCAGAAGCAGGCATTTATTTGATGGAAATGACCATATGACCTCTATAGTTATTACAATTTTAGTGATTCACATTCACCATGTTCTTAAAAACTAGACCAGCAAAATTGTAAATATGAGAATAGATATTTTAATGTGTTCTTTATTCTTTCTTCAGAAAAACATGTTTCTTCAACTATATATACCAATTTTTAACAGAATGATACTAATTTTGATTGCCCTTTACCAGAGAAACAGAGGATTTGTTTTCTGTGATTTTGAAGATTGCTGGAAAGTGTAGAGAATAAAATATCTTTAATCAGGCATTGCCGAACAGGGAATATCTGAGAATCAAACAAAGATTTGTGATCTATCCATCAAGTCTAAATGTAGCGGTATCTCTCCAAGTGGCATTGCTAATGGACCCTGCAGTTTTCCTTAAAGACCGCATTAAAATCATCATAATGGCGTTTACCTCTTGGGCTAGCTCATTTTTTATGGTGGAATTTACAATTTATTTATAACTTGCCCACCTCCTAGCCCAGTGCCTGATTATGGTGCAAAGCCATTAATCCCCTCGACCTCACCAAGTAAGTGCGGAGATACTTCTTTCATTTTCTGTAAAACTTTATTTAAAAGTAACTTAAAATGATCATGGCAACAACTTTAACAACACATATATAATACCTTGTGGGCTGAACTATTTGACAGTAATTTAAATATTCTGATAATCCTTTTCATGTAGTATGTCCCTGGAATTCTGCTAAAATCAGAACTGGAAGTGTAATCTTGTGGCTGATTTGGTTCTGTCCTAAGCAGTTTTCAAGTAGGCCTGGATCACAGAATACTTCCTTTCCAATTTATATCTAAATGATGTGATTTGACTATTTGATTTATTTGCTCCATGTCCACATTCACTAACTTGATTGAGTTAGCAGCCACCTACTGAACAGCTGATTGACACAATAATCACAGAACTAACTTCCAGGTCCATAGAGCAAAATAAATTCACTCTGAACATGCCTACAAGCTGGTACGAATAAAAAAGAAAAAAAAAACATGGATACAAACAGAAGAAAAATGTTATTGACATTAATATATAAATGTGTGGCCAAGTAAACTAAGTGTGGTTAGTTTTAAGGGAGGAACAAATAATGTTTGATACATGAAGTTAGAATGAGAGGCAGAGTTAGATCACAGATGATGTCTTTTAGGAACATACAGAAGTAAAACCCCACATCGTTCTTGCTGTTCTTATTAGCAGTGCACATTTATGTTGTTTTCCCACAGCATATGTACTAATGTCTTCCCTTTTTCTATTCTTTTTGCATGGTTTTAATTACTCTGGTGTTAAGAAGCAATTGGGATTATTATTTAGTCATTGTCACAAAGAGAGAGGATGTCATAGCAGTTTCATAAGACTAAAGTACCCTTTCAGTCTGTCAGCGTTCTCCAATGTTAAAGCAGCTAATGTAGTAGGCAGAATAATGGCTCTCTCAAGATACCTCTGTATTAAATAAACCCTGGAAACTGCGATTGTGGTAGGTTACATGGCAGAGGACAATGAAGGTTACAGGTGAAATCAGTGTTGCTAATGAGCAGGCTTCAGCGAGAGTAACCTGGATTATCCAGGTGGGTCTAATGTAAACACACGGGTGTTTAAAAAGTGGAAGAAGGAACCAGAAGAAGAGACAGACGGATGGCAGCATAAGCAAGACTCGACCCGATGTCACTGAGCATTGAAGATGGAGGAAGAAACCATGAGCCCAGGTAAGTTGGGAGCCCCTGGTACCTGGAAGTGAATTCTTCCCTATTGCTGCCAGAAGGTAACGAGGGCCTGCCTACATCTTGGCTTTGGGACATGGAGACCCACCTCAGCTTTCTCATCTACAAGATTGCGTGGTTTTAAGCTCCAAGTTTGAGATAATTTGTTACAGCAGCTATAGAAAATGAATGGAGCTATCTTCAATAGCCTATCATTTAGTAACTTGAAGTACATTTTTGTTGACTTATACTCACTCCCAATCCCTAAAATACAGTAAACATTACAAGCCTACCTCCTTCAAATCTAGCTTTGATTTAATCAATTTATCTGTCTGGGGCACTTGCTATAAACTACCAGTCCCTTCTCTCATGAAGCTCAAAGCCTGACAAGGGAGCAGGGTAAAAACAAAGCAAACAATGACAGTTTGATATTAAGCACAACCCAACAAAAGCTTCATGAGCAATAAGTATGAAAAGCAGTTGGAAAGGAGTAGTTGAAAAAGTAGTTGGAAAGGAGTTACAGAATATTCCAAGGAAAACTGGTTTTTAAGTAGAGACCTCAATGGTGAATATAAATCATCTCCAAGTGGAGGCTGGTTTGCAGAGTTCTGGAAATGAGGAACTGCGTATAATTCCCTCAAAGGGCAAGCAGGTCACAAATTCCAGTTCAGGGAGATGAAAGAAACCATACTCTCTCCCCTAATACAACTCCTTGATGAGCCTTCCCTAACGTCTTCACTGGCCAGTGTTCTCTGCCAGTCTGCTTAGGACAATGCCTGTTTACTCCTCCTAGGCACACATCCATGGTTTTGTCTACTTTTGGGGGTCTGTGTAAGAAACCGTCTCCTCTCATTCACAGCTGGAAAGGATCTTTTTGCCTACTTCCTTAGCGCTTTATCTGCCCCTTTCCTATGGCATTTATTACTCTCCGCTTGGCAGTATAGTTATTTTTGAGCCTTTCTTCCTTCCCAGACGAGACCATGGATTTTAGCTTTTCAAGCGTTCTTGGAAAGTGTGAAAGCGCGGAAGGCAGCATATGGTACGACAGCACTGGCCGTGATACAGAGATGAAGTCTGAAAAAATGTTGGGAAGCTGAAAACATGAACAAGCTGGAGGGGAATAGGAGCTGAATGGAGGCACTGGTAGCATTTTAGCCTTTTCAACTTCTCACAAGCCCTGTAGCCACATATGGATAATGGCTTCTCAGTTAAACAATTGTTATGACTGCTATTTCCAGTCCTCTGCCAATGACTTCAATCTGGAGATAAACTACAGTGATCTATTTAAGTAAAATGCATCTAAAGGATTTGCAACTCTGCCACTAAGTGAGCTGGCACATTGCAGACACAAGCATATACCTAAAGTGAGAACATATGGAAGAAAAGTAAAAAATAGGAAGAGTTAACTGAGTTTTTGCTGCTTAGCACAGAATATCTGAATATTTGAAAACACTCCCATATTGCATGTAGATATTTTAGTGATGGGCAAATTCTGAAGTCATAATTATAAAACTCTTCTGTAAGATATTGTACAATATCTTACTATATATGTCAGGATATTTTATGTTGCAATAAAACTTTTAAAAAATCAAAATTTTAAAGCAATAAACACTTTTCTCACTCTTACTACATGTAAATCAAAAGGAGCATGGGGTTTACCATAGCCCCTCATCTGGGGACCAGGAGATGAAGCGCCACCAGCTAGAGGGATAATATTTGCTATGGTTGTGGAGAGAGAAAGCATGGTGAATGCCGTATACAATACATCTCAGGTGTATACTAGTAACCTATTCTAACCTCCTCACTTGATTAGCTTATCCTGAACCTCCAGGGAGCCAGGAATGCAGTCCTCTCAAAGACACAGAAGAGGAAGGACAGAAGAAATATTGGTGAGGGTGAGTAGCAATGCCTTCTGTATTAATTGATATATCCTAATGTGACTATTACACAAGTGACTTCTAGTGAAAAGTGGTGATTAAAGAAAGGTAAGAACTAAGCACATCTTCTAACTCTGGAATGAGAACCATATTGGATATCAAAAAGGCTACAGGTGATGAAGGAGGGCCCTTGTAGAAGAATGCCAACTAATAATTATAGAACAAATATCACTAGCAATTGGTAGTTTGCAATACTAATGAAATGACTGACACCAGGAAGGCAGGCAGTGAGTGCTAATACCAGTAGACGACAGGTTGAGTGGACCTGAGTATTGCCATGGAAACAGGTTTTCACCACACACATAACTTGCGGTGCACACCGTGGAAAATGTGGCTTCACACTGGAGAGAGCTAGCTGTTCCCATCTTCACCCAGGGAACAATCTCACTACCAACAGTCAGAGAAAACAGATGTCTTCGTTATTCAAAATCACCTGTGCCTTTTTCTTGCCAAATGTGTTTAACCTGTGTCTATTACCTTTTTATCTAGCTTTCTTGGTATGTTGCTCAAAAAATAGAAATAGGAGTTAAATGACAAAACCCCCGATAAATAATGTATTTGTTTAGATAACCTCAGAAGAGATGTTTTACGGGATTAACTAGTCCAGCCTCAACTAACACATTTCGTACGAAAAGAAAAGTTAGAGGGTAGGGGATTGTCTAGATGAAAAGATATTTGAGATGTAACAGCCAAATGCAAACGACTGTATTTCACCATGCATAATGTGCACCCACATTTTGTGTGCATATACACATACTCGCTATTATACCCATGGTATGTAATCATTATACCCACGTATAATGCGCATCCTTACTTCTCTCTCAGAAAGTTGGGCAAAAAGATGTGCATTATACTGCAAAATATGGCATGCGGTCTTTGATTGGATCCTGATTTAAACAAACTGACATAAGTTGAGGAAATTCAAGTATACTATGCTATTGCCAATTTTTATGTATTATAACAATTTAGTGGTTATGTGACAGAAGTAGAGTGACATTGTTTTATCTTTAGGAATAAATAGCAATGATGTATTTAATCTATCTTAAAATATTTCAGCAAAAATTAAGCAAATATGGGAAAATGTTAACAATTGTCCACTCCAAGAGGAGGATTTATGGGGCATTTGACTAGAAAGGTTGAGAAAATTGGCCAAGCCTGAGTCTTGTTTTGTCCATGCCTGAGGCTGAGATTAGTAATTAGTCTAACTCAAGACATAAATCAAGAGTAAAAGGGACTTTTTCCCTAAAAGGAAAATCAGGGTGTGATTATTAAAGAAATATAAACAGATTCTGGGAAGGGAAAATAGCATTATAAACTGGTGTAGGTCAGACCCATGATTAAAGTTTAGCTCTGTTTGGGGGAAAAAAATAGATCTGACTCTGAATACCACATTTCTTCCAACCACACCACACTATGGAATTTATCACTCCCTCCTTTGACCATAATAAATAGAACCTACTTGACATTATCTTTGCTGTACATGTTTCCTCTGTGAGATTATATGTGAGTAGAAACTGAGTCATTTATCTTTGTATATTCAGCACCCAGTGTGTGAGTAGCATACAGATGCATGTTATAGCGAATTAGTTGGTATTGGTGTTGAATGAATCCTTGTTAGAATAAGAAAGACTGATATAATTCAAATGAATTATACTTCAAAAATGCTTATGGTGAGTGTGTTTGTAATAATAAATTCACATACTGTTATAAAAACATTTCAGAGTTCTTTGCTAGATTCAGCAACTTTGTTTTTACCACAATGATAAACAGAATTTAATACTCTGGTGAAAGCTTTGCGATTTTCTCTCATGCAGTAGATTTTTTCATTTGTTGATGGTTTCATGCACTGTGAAAACACTTTTAGTTTGCAGTCCCATTTGTTTATTTTTTCTTGTTTCCCTTGCTGAAGCAATATATCAGAAAAAAAATTAGTACAAGAAATATAAGATTTTAATGCTCATGTTTCTTCTAGGATTGTTATGGCTTCTAGTCTAACATTTAAGTCTTTAATCCATTTTGAGTTTGAAATGGTGTATGTAATCTATTTTAATATCCAGCAAAAATTAAGCAAATATGGGAAAATGTTAGCAACAACTGTCCACTCCTTGAGGGGCTTTATTGGTCTTTGGACTAGGAAAATGGAGAAAATTGTATGGTGTGAGGAGGTGGTCTAGTTTTATTTATTTTTTGCACATCTGTCCAGTTCTCCCAACACCACTTACTGAATAGACTGTATTTACCCCATTGTATGTTTTTGCTGCTTTCATCGAATATTAATTGATCATAAAGCCATGGGTTTACTTCTGCACTCTATGTTGTTCCAGTCATCTGTGTGTCCATTTTTACACCAGTACCATGCTGTCTTGATTACTATGGACTTGTAGTGTAGTTGAATATCAGGTCCCACCATTTCTCCAACTTTGTTCTTTCTCAGCTGTGGCTATTAAGGATCTTTTGTGTTTCCATATAAAGTTTTGGAATAATTGTTCTATGACATATGCCATTGGTAGTATCTTGATAGGAATTGTGTTGAATCTATAGATTGCTTTGGGTAGTATGGATATTTTAATATTTTAATTCTTCCTATCCACAAACATATCTGTTTCCACTTACTTATTCGTATCTTCTTCAGTTTCTTTCTTTAGTGTCTTAGTTTTCAAGTACAAGTCTTTTACATCTTTGGTCAAATGAAACTGTCTAAAGAAATATAGTTTCTTTAGTTTCATGTTTGGAGGAGTAAGCAAACCACTCTAATAATTATTCCCATGAATAAATGTTAACTGTCCTTATCTACATGTCTATCCTAATATTCTATTCTGAGATGTTTATTTAGCACATTAATTTATTACTTAACCTCACATTTTGTTTATTCTGCCATACCAAAACAACTTTCATTTTGAGTATATTCTGAGGCGTGCTTTTGCATTTGCATCACTCTAATATGATCTGAAGTTTTAAGTGAAGGTGTGCATCCATGACCATATCAGATCTTTCCTGACAGCGTCAGATTAGCTGGCCTAAACTGAATAAAATATGTATTACTGTAAATAAATCACATCTCTTAGCTAGCTTCCTATTTAATTCTTTTCTGCCTCAGCAAGTGTACTAAGTAAAATATTACTAATAAATACATTTATTGAGTGTTTACTCAGTCATCTGAAATCCACAAAACCCTGAAGGGGAAACACTTATTACCCCATTTCACTGATATAGAAACTTAAATAACTGCAGTCAGGGTCTCTCAGCACCTACGTTTCAGGTGGCTGGATGCCTTCATGCTAAGTCTGTAAAAGCTGGGGCTTTCCTAAAAGGCAAGCAGGCAGGCAGTCATTCCTTCTGCAACAGGACCTTGGTTTTGTGGTGGAGGTGCCAAAGTCGACAGGAGCCTTGTAGGATCCGGCCCCATAGTGAGGGCCGTTCAGCAGATGTGCGGGTTTCCATCAATGCAACAGGAGATGCAGTAGCCCAGCAGGAGAAGTCCAGTGCAGAAGAAAACCCAGCATCTATTTTGCTTTTAAGAACAGGTAGAACATTCTGTAGACTCAGAGTCTTCTAATAGACTTGGTGGACACTTCACAGGCGAATGTGGCTCTGGGGAGCAGATAGAGTAAAAGCATGAAAATATCACCATACTGTTACTCTTTTTTTAACCTAAAAGTCTACTAGTTAATACTGATGTATTTCTACCAGAATACGCTGTTAGTCAATAAGTGTATCTTAATTTCTGTCTTAGAAAAATTAATTCATCTTTAGAATTCTTCTAAAATATAAATCATATATATATATATGTTTATAGAAGGGGAAAAGCTATTATGGAGAAATTAATGGGAGTAGTTAAGAAAGTAGTGGAAACCATATACAAGAAAAATTTTAAATAGAACTTTCAGTAAACAACATAATTTTGAAATTACAAATAGTCCCTGACTTACAACAATGGTTCCACTTGCAATTTTTGCAATTTACAATGGTATGAAAGTGACATGCAATCAGTGTAATCCATAGTTCAAATTTGGAATGTTAAAAAATAAAATTTGGGAATGTTGATTCCCCCCCCCCCCCTCCTGCTCTAGCAGTAGGCAATCCGCTACTCTTCTGTGATGCTGGGCAGTGGCAGCCAGCCACAGCTCCCAGTCAATCACTCCAATCAGGATGCTGAGCAACTGATACCTCCAGTGAAGTACTAAATGCATTTTCAACTTGATATGGTTTTTTCAACTTGCAATATGTTTATTGGGACGTAACCCCATCACAAACTGAAGAGCCTGAGTAGCTCCCTTACCATGCTGAGATGAATTAGCCTTGTCCAAACATCCTAAATATCATATGTGATTATGTTAAATCTAGAAATTGCTCTTCATTTTAATTTACTTATACCTACTTGTCAAATTATTCTCTTCCCTTCATTAAAAACAACAAAAAACTATGTGTATGTTTTTAGATAGCAAGTGATCTAGAGTTAGGAAGTTTCTCATTACTTAGCTACAATAAACATCTGTTTCTCTAATTCAGGGGTGTCAAACTCATTTTCACTGGGGGCTCCCAGCTGCCTACAAAGGGCTGAATGTAATTTTAGGGCTGTATAAATGTAACTACTCCTTAACAGTTAAGCGAGAGCTTGGCGCTGCCACCGTGTAGAAACAAGGTGGAGGGCCGGATTCAGCCCGCCCTGTGTTTGCTGCCTGTGCTCTAACTGGAGATCCTGGTCTCATTTTCAACTGTCCTAAGCCTGTATCTGGGTCTCCAGCTAAATTTTAGCCCTGCTAACATAAAATATTTTTTGATAACTCAGTCTTCCAGGTTCATATACAATGCTGCATCTTATTTTTTAGTATTACAAATCCTGTTCAATTTATGCAAAATTACCGAGCAAAGAAAAAATATTAAAATCTTTGTGCTATAAATAATAAAAAAATTAATAATAATCTTAATATGAATAATATAATTTTAATATGACTATACAGTACTCAGTATAAAAGACAATCATATTGGATTATAAATACTTATGTAACTGGAAGTTTAATGTATAAAATGACAAAGATTATGTCAAGATTAATTCTTGAAAATGTATAGAACAGAGGAAAATAAAATCATGAAAATCCTCTGGGATGTACTTTGTATCAGTAATAAACAACTTTTGGTCTAGAGGCAAACAACATAAGAGTGTACTACGTTCAAAGTTATATAATTTATGTAACATTGGAGGAGAGACTGGATATACTTTATTCAATGAAAATCTTAAAGGCCTCATTAAATGGAGCTCAATTGTTATGTTTTACAAATGTTCAAAATTCTTTACAATGAAAGTCTTTAATGATTGTATCCCATGTAAAGCTGTTTCAGAAGAATATGAGATAAGGTACAATAATGTTTCTCAAATACTTTAAAGATTTCTGAAATGTCTGAAATTGTCTGGCTCTCACTACATGAAGGTCAAACCACTTAGCAAACCAAGATGTCATCTGGGATCATTTTGAGTACTTTGATAAGTTATGATAAAGATAGGATGCAGTCTGTTGTAAATATCTATTGTTATAAACAAAGAAAAAGCATTTTGATTACATTTTGGATGTAAATCAAGACTTAACTGGAATTTTAGAAATTAACACAATTTCTAAGTGTGAAGTTGAGCAATTTTATCAATTCCATGAATAAATATCCATGCCTTAAATATCATTAGTACATTGTGTGATAAATGGTCCTTAACTTAGCAAATTATAATGAATAACTTAAAGAACCATAATAGCTGATCATAAAAATATAACAAAATCCTCTTTAACTCAGCCTGGTTCAGTATAGATTTTTTAAAAATGTTTTGATTGCATATTTGTTTTATATTATCACAAAATAATTATATTTGAGTGGCTTAACATAAAATGTATATAATTTAAGAAAATAAACTGGTTTAAAAAATTGTACAAGTTCCCCACTCAGCAATGCAAATAAAGTTATAGATGAACTTCAAAGTAATAAACATTTCTTTAAAAAAAAAAAAAGGAAAGAAACTTCCCAAATCAGACAGTTCTCTTGATTCATTCTGGTTTCTCTTCCCAGAAATTTCCCAGAAATTAGAATAGACTAAAGAACAATCACTGTATTTATATGTTCATAATATATTTTATTAAAAAAAACTATTGAAATCTTTGGTCATTTATAGTGAATATTGTAGAGTTATAGGACAAAGGAATGGTGAAAACATAATTTTTGAAGTTATCTACCTGTCTCTGAATCTTTCAGTGAAAAAGGGTTTCCCATAATCTCTCATTTATTTGTTCCAGCAATATATCTTAAACATCTGCTACCTGCCAGGCATGATTTAGATGTTCGATAATAAACCGGATACAAAACCAAGTCCTTGCCCTAGTGCAACTTACAATATAGTGGTAAAGACTGAAAAGAAACTATATAATATGTCAAATGATCTGCCGTAAAATAAAGCAAGTAAAGAGATACAGTGATACACTCGTGTTTACTTAAAATTGAGTGGCTATCCAGCTACATTGGTCTCCTCTTTCCCTCCAACCTAAAAATATTGAAATTTAATCTGACTCCACACTTTATTACAAATACCATCCCTCCTCCTCTTCTCACCAAAACCCAATCCAGATAGCGAAGTCCAGACCGAGTCTCGCCTTCCTAGGAAGACTTCCCACCTCACCGTTCTTCCCAGAAGTTTGTCCATGTTGAACTCTCATTTCCCTACGTGTCTGCAACACTGATTTTGCACTTTGATACAATGAATTGTGCTATTGTGTGTATTTTATCTCATGAATCATAATGAGATTAGTTGTTTCTAAGCTCTCTTAAGGCAGAAAGTGCAGCTCCTATCCTCTTTCATTCATTCTGAGATGCACTTTTCACATTTTGACTTCCCTGAAATCAGAATGCAATTCACAATCAATGGCAGTTCAAATCATCGTAAGCTCGAACTGCAGTGAGTTCTTGCAGAGGACAGTTGAGTTTGCTTCTGTCAGAAATCACCATCCTGAAACCACTTTCCATTAAACTTGTACTGTATGTTTCGACCACAAAGATGAGTGAGTACCCGCTTTAAATGTTCAGGTGAAATTTGTTTCATCTCTCTTGCCAGTGGTGAGATTGAGACAAGCAATCTTCCTTGTCCCTTTTACCTTGTCAGGTTCATATCTTGTTTACTCTTATACTAAGTGTACAGCCCTCGTCTCAACTTAATGTAGGGTCTCCTATTACACCTATGTCATCTTGGACACTCTTTTCCATAATTGAAAATAAAATTATCCATATTACAAAAAAAAATTGAGTGGCTAGAGAATACTTTTTAAGAAGTGATATTAAGGAGAAACCCAAATCAAGTGAGGGAATGTACCATAGAAAGACTTTGGAAACTTGCATTTCTAGTAATGGAAACAGCAAGTGTGGGAAATCTGAGTCAGTGAAGAGTCTGGCCAACTAGAACAGCACAAAGATGGAAATCGCTAGCGTGCAATTAATGAGGAAGAGAGAGAGGGTAGGGTTATCCTGTAATATTGTGTTGGCCAAAAAGTCCATTTAGTTTTTTTTCCATAAAACAAAGGACACATTTCTCATTATCATCAATAACTTTATTGATTTGGATATTCTGAGTATTTCAGCTATATCCTGCTATTGGCTTCTAGTGGGTAGAGGCCAGGGAAGCTGCTAAACATCTTCCAGTGCATAAGACAGCCCCACAGCAAAGAATTATTTGTCCATAATGTCAATAGTACCAAGAAACTTCACAAACCACTTTTGACACATTCAATCAGTCTTGCACCTTCTCCATACACTGCACAGAAATTTTGTTTTTATCTTTCTTGAAATAATAAAGCATAATATGCTGAGAATGTTGCATATTTTCTTCCATCTTTAATATTAAAATGACTTCACAAAAATTCACCAATTTGGGCAGTTTTTAAAAAATCCATGCTGATATGACAGCTGTCACAATACAATCTAATAAAATTCTTTCAGATGAAGTTAAAAGACAACTAAGTACTACTAGAACCATCATACAAAAAAAAACAAATGAACTTTTTGGCCAACCCAATAGTTTGGAGGTCTGAGTAAAATCTGGATTGCATTCTGAGTGTGCTGGTATTTCAATGTGGAGTGTTGAAGAGGAAAGTGCTTTGATATGCCTTACAGTTCTGAAGGCTATGCATTTGAATGCTTACCGTGGATGAGAGAAAATATTCTGCAAATCATCTGCTTAACAAAGGGCTAATGTCCGAAATACATGAGAACCTCATTTAACTCAATAGCAAAAAATCAAATAAGCCAATTAAAAATGGACAAAAGATTTACATAGACAGTTCTCAAAAGACAGCATACAAGTGGCCAACAGGTACTTGAGAAGGTGCTCAACCTCACATTGCATCAGAAAAATGCAAATCAAAGCCACATGAGTTAGCACTTCCACTTGTTAGGACTGATTGCTGTTGTCGAAGAGTTGAGAGAGAAGCGTCAGCAAGGGCCTGGAGAGGAGGAAACTCTTGTACACTTTTGGCAGGAACATGGATCGGCACTGCCGTATGGAAAACAGTATGGAGGTTCCCCAGAAATTACAAACAGAACTATCCATGTTCAGCAAGCGCACTCTGAACATGTATCAAAGAAATAAAATCTGGATCCTAAAGAGCTGTGGGCACTCCATGTTCATTGCAGCATTACTCACAATAGCCAAGATATGAAAACAACCTGAGTGTTGATGGATGAATGGATACAGAAAACAGTACCCACCCACCCACACACAAAGAAACATTATCGAACCATTAAAATAAAAAAAAAAGAAATCATGCTATTTGTGACAAGATACAATCCTGGAGAACATTATGTCAAATTATCATGTTGTACATTTTAATTACGTTTTTAAGCATAGTTTTATGTCAGTAAAGCTTGGAGGGCGGGATTTAGAGTAGGGAAGCATGAGGAGAAGCAGAGAGCCAGGGAGTCCACGAGTGCTTTGAATCTAGAAGAGTGATGGGGTGGTTCGACTTAGCAGAGTAATAGTGGAATATTGAAGCGTGCTTAGACGTAGGTATAGGAAATATTCACAAACCAAATGAAAGGTCTGGTGGACATAGGGTGGAAAAAGAAAATGAGGACAAAGCTAATTGAAGATTTTTGAGTTCAGTAAACTTAAACATGTCATTTACTGAGTTTGGGGGAAGCCAAGGGGAGATAACTTGTGATGGGGAAAAAGGGTTTTTTTTGTTTTTTTTGTTTTTTGTTTTTTGTTTTTTTTTTGAAAGGCTAAACCCAAAATAGCAGTCTAAGTCACGGTGTTAAATAGGCTGAGGGATATGTGTGTCTGGTATCCAGGTACTGGGCAGAGCTAAAGATACACATTTCAGTAATCAGCATTTATGTGCTTTTCTGTATAATTCTTTTAGAAGACTGATTTACATTTCCTTCACATTGTTTCTTCGAATTTCAGCATTTGCTTTATATCTTCATGGTTTATAGGATCAGGTAATATCCTTCCCACCAATTCAAATCCTGCATAACTCCCAATGACAGGAAAATTCTAAGCCCTCTGCTTCATAAATCATCTTTTCTATCCTTTCCTGTGGAGAACAGGATTTAAATACAGTTGAAGGAAAAGGAGCATAATTTGAAATATATTGTGGTTGAGAAATAAATGACTAGTTCATTGCTTAATTAAGGAAAAACATCTCCAAACATGAAATGTTAATGTTCTTTTTTTCAAAAAGTGCACTACTCTAAAAATATAGTCAATTCTGTTATTTAAGTTAGTATGAACATATAAATTCACAACGTTTGGAAGCTACACTAAGTCATTTATATTTAAGATCATTCTTTGTAAGATTAATGGGAACTAATTATCTTAATGGCACACATTCTTTCCCAAACCACTCTGTGACCATTGGCACATATTGATAAATTGATGCCTATGACTAGGGATGTGAATTTCAGTTACTAATAGAATAAAGTATTTACTTATTAAAGGTTTAGTTTTGAACCCTTTATTTCAGTTATGCCTATTATAAACAAATGTAACAGCTTAATAGGTATTATATATAATCTATTATCAAATTCTCATCAACATCTCTAGGAGTGGACAAAAGATTATATTGCTCCTAGCACTCACTATGCGAATGTCAGTGCTCATTCAGTAACCCAATAATGTTTCCTGACCCTCAACTCTGGGTTGAATACTGGTGTTGAAATACATTAGGATGAAATCAGATCCCAAATCAAGTCACTTTTTTATTTAGTGACACACTTAATCCTTCCGGCAATCCTATAGTAGCCATTTTTATGAAAATGCTAAGTAACAAAAAACCACAGATTAAATACAACTTCACTACTTAATAGTAATATGTGACATAACTTACTTTTATTGACTTATTCTTTGTTAACAGCAATACTTACTCTTTTAACCTTTGTTTGAGGATATATTCATTGTTTTGAGAAAGAGACAGAGATAGAGAGAAAGAGAAAGAAACATCGATGAGTTGTATCCTGTATGTATCCCAACCGGGAATCGAGCCTATAACCTAGGCCTGTTCCCTGACTGGGAATCAAACCCGCAACAATTTTTGGTACACAGGATGATGCTCCGACCGACTCAGCCACCTGGCCAGGGCAAGTTGCTTTCACTACTTGCTCGCTGTTACAGCATTAAAAAAATGGAACTTTTATTCCCTATGTCTCAATCTTGTTTGGGTCCTAAGTAAAGCTCTTCCCCACATTGAATATGGACTGGCCTGTGGTTTGGAGGAAGCTGGGTTATATGATTCCTTCCAACCTTCCAAGCTATTAAGAGTTTTTTCTACCTCATTTCTCCAATTTTGGGGATGAGCATCATTGTATACAATATGAGAACATGAAGGGAATTCATTGCTATTCACAGTTGCTAATTACTTCAGTTATTCCATTCAGTTATTCAGTTGCTAATTACACACCAGTTATTCCATCAGTGATACTGGCAGATTCTGTGACCACTGAACAGGCAGGACCCCAAGCATCTACTAAAATAGAAATGAAGGGTCAGGATACATGGACTTGTTTCTCAGAGAACAGATGTGCGGCTGGATTTCTGGTTATTGACCTGGATGGGAGCAGCCCACAGGTGCATCCTGTGGACCTGAATAAGAGCCAAAAACCACACCAAAACATCAACTTAAAGTAGAATTGAGTTTTGTGAACACTAACAAGAAAGCAACAATTAGTATCAGACTATGGAATCCAATCAGGGTAGAGAAGCCGATCACAGTTGGTTGAACTTGAGGAATGACTAAGAGATACAAAGGCTGAAGTGCTGCAGGGGCTTTTAATAATTTCCCTGTGGCACGTTTTCTGAGTCGATCCTCCACTAAGGATCAGTTCTATGTTTCACAGTGTTATAGAAGGGAAATTTGAATAATCTGTGTACCAATTTTGTTCCTTGAAATATTTTAGCATTAAGATTATATACCAGAGTATTTCCATATTTAAGGGCTATTTCTGATTTCTGCCCTGGCTGGCGTGAGTGAGTAGACTGAGTGCTGGCCTGTGAACCAAAGGGTCGCGGGTTCGATTCCCGATCAGGGCACATGCCTGGGTTGCAGGCTGGGTCCCCAGGAGGGGATGTGTGAGAGGCAACCACACACTGATGTTTCTCTCCCTCTCTTTCTCCTTTCCTTCCACTCTCTCTAAAAATAAATAAAATCTTTAAATATAATTTCTGCTCTTTGCCTTTATCATGACCCAACCTATTTTATCTGTCATGCTTTGAGGTTAGATGAATTAATTAAGAAAGGAAATTCACGACCTCAATATTTTTTTTTTTTTACTGGGAAATATCTGTCTCAGGATGTATATCTTTCAACAACTCAACTCATGGTGGTGAATGAGAGTATAAGTAAGCTGTACACATGAAGGATCTTTAAATAATCATTAAGTAACAGAGCCAGAATTTATCAAATTGCTTCATAAATACTGTTTAATACTAAAGGATTATTTAGACACAGGAAATTTCAAGGTATTTTTCATTAAAATAGTAATTACCCTTTCTTCCTTTATGTAAGTAAAAAATTGTCCATGAATGCCATTGACTGGTAGTCTGAGACATGTGTCGTTATGACAGAAGATAAAGGCAGAGAGTTTTTCCATAGTTTATGGCCCAAAGAATATGTTTTAATCATCTCGTCCCTCCCTGCCATGGAATAAATGCCTAGCAGAGACAGTGTTTTTCAGAATGGATTTCTAGAAATTTCTCCATCTCACTTTTCTTGTGTGATGTGCATTTTGTCCTTCTAAAGACATTTCTCCTATGATAGAGTAGTATTTTAATGTCTTCACACTTAGAATAAATCAAATTATGGGAGTAAAAGAGAAAGAACCTATATTTAATTAATTATAGAGACGGAGTTTTATGAAGGTCTGCAGTTGCTATTAACTATCTTTAATTATCATGATCATGTGCCACCAAGACAGTCCAAAATTATATGTCTGTTAGTTCGGAGGTAGGTAGTGTGAGTATATTCTTATAAATTCTATGTTTCACAATGTTATATAAGGAAACTTTGAGTATTCCATGTGCCAATTTTGTTCCTTGAAATATTTTATCATTAAGATTATATATTGGAGTATTTCCATATTTAAGAGCTATAAACCTAAGGAGACAGATGGCTAAATGTTAGGCAGATAAGTAAAAATGATGAATAATTCAAGAAAGGTTACTAACAGTACATTTGTCCACCACGCTAGTTCGATCTGCTTCTGTCTAGACTACAACTTGAATGTTGAATAAGTTTTTAATGAGGAAAATAATTTTTATAACTCATTTCCCTGATGAAATGTTCCCTTATTTGTTAGTAAAAACCGTATATCTTTTTACATTATATTTTAGTCACAGATGGAGTTTTGCATATATTTTGTGTTCTATCACTATTAGGTAGAGCATATATTAATATGTTTTAGGCAACATCTGCTTTTGAAAATTATAGCTTGTTTTTACAAAAATTCTTAGATTTTTGTCCAGTTTGTGGTATTTTAATGTCTTAAGTGTGAAGAATTTAATAAAAGTATCTGTATGAGTGAATGCTAAATATATTGAATTAAATTGATCTTAAGAGATTTTAGAGTTTGAGATGATCACATATGCAATAAACTGAAGGATTATTTTGATTTTTTTCTGCCTTTTATCTTAAACAAGAAGCCTAGGGACTGACAGAAAATAATGGATGAAAATAACCCCCTAAAAATTCCTAGCATAAAATAAAAAGTGTAAATGTTGCTTCAAAAATAAATATTTGAACACCTGGAGTTAATTTAATAACCTAAACACATGAGATTATAACCAGTACTTCCTAAAATCCCACTGAATTATAATGAATATATGAAAAAATTATAAACCTCTAGGTACACATATGAGAAAGGAAGTTACACCAAAGTATAGATGTCAAAAAAATTGCAAAAAATAAGTGGATATATTCAAATAAATTAGGAAGATGCAGAAAGCTGAAAAGTTACAGACTGCAGAGGAAAGGATGACAAGAAACAAGTTAAGGGAATCACTGGAGGCACCAGTTAACTGTGAACATAGGTAGGGGGTAGTCTGATTGAAAAGCAGTTAGATGCTCACAGTATCAATCCCAATCTACCAAACTGGGTGAGTACCACTCCTATTCTGGTAGAAGAAAGGAGGCATATTATTGGACAAGTTAAACCAGTGAGGCTCTGATCTCATGTCCACAGGCACTACCAGATGAAGGGGTTTGCTCTTCTACTGAAAACTGGGAGAATAAGTGAGAGTCTCCCTAGGAGCGCTAGGAGTCCCCACCTTCCTTCCCTTCCTTGGCTAGAAGAACCCTGGCAGACAAGTTTGTTGTCACTGCCCTTCCCCCATCCCCACCCCCACACACATATGCACACACGCACCCTTGTGAGCTCCATCACACCAGCAGAATATTGGTGAAACCAAGTCAGAAGACCTATATAATGGGTTGGTTTCCACCTGACTATCCTACTCTAAAGCCCACGATAATAATTCATGCACTCATAAAGGACTCTGCTATAGTTTGCTCAGACTGCAGGAACAAATTACCACAAATTGTGTGGTTTAAGACAATAATTTATCCTATCACCTATTCCCTGGATCTAACCTCTAAGTTGTAACTGCACTCTGCTGTAAGTGGTCTTGCAGTTAACTCCTCTCTCCTTCATCTGGCTTCATTCCTAGTCAGATTCCTCTCCTTCACTCAGAAGGACCCTCCTTGGGTGTCCCCCACAAAGGACAAATCTTGGTTTTCTTGAGGTCACTCATCTTCCTAGTCTCCCTCTTACCCCATCCCCCCAAATCCCTGGTATAAAGATATTAGCTTCTCTGCTTGTTTAAGCTTTATCTTTTTTTCTTTTAATAGAGGAGTGAGATCCCATGATTGACAAATAAAAGCAGGTCTATAAGAAGAAAGACATGAAAGGAACTCCGGGCAGAAAAAAACAAAACAACCCATCAAACAATGATAGGAAAACAGAGGCTTGCTAGAATAATTTTGGTTTCTTTAAACTTTGACATCTAAAGCATATTTTACTCAGCCAATAATAAAGGATTATATGCATTACAAATACTTGTGACAACTGTGGCTTTTGCATACTGAGATTTAGACTTACCAAAATTTTGTACCATTTCATCTTCTCCCTGGGAAATACAATGTAATGGATATGCTGATTTAAAACCAGATTAAAATGTACTTAAAACACATGGCTTCAGCCACTTACAAAAATGCCTTCCCTCAGCTGTAATATAAAGATATGTTTTTTATTTCTGTATATAGAAGACAGATTCAAGAATTGACCATTCCACAAGTTTTGTTCTGAGATCACATTAGGAAATAGAGCCAAACTATCATTTAGTGTGTTTTTGCAAAAAATCTTATGTTATTTTTTTTGTATTTTCCTATGAAAATATCAAGTTAAAAAAAAGCAAATACAAAAGCCATGCTTGTGAGATTTATTTCTGAAAATATTGAAAACAAATATGAAGATTTATTTTCGCTTTCCATATCTTCCAGAAATCGAAACTCAAAAGCACAACTCAAATTTCTGACAACATCTATTTTATTCTGGTTCTTTCCAATATGATTTGTGTTTTATATTTCAAGGTAGTGTTATGATAGAATGGATTTATGATGGTACCATGGTTACGAAAATAGAGCTTTCGTATAACTTGGGCTCCTAAAACTTGTGTAATCTAACAAGTTACTTAAGCATGAGCTTCAGTGTCTTCATGTGGAAAGAGGAGTGATGAGGTCTGCCTCGCCAGAATATTGTGAGAGCCTAGTGAGATAATGTAGTTACAGCATCTAACACCATGACAGAAACGGCCATTCATATTTGTTCACGCTAATTCTTTAAAACTTACCAAACACGTATTACATACCAGGTAGTATGTTGTCATTTGCAGTCACAGAGTTGAATGGAACAGACCTAAAAGATTACCTCATATGAGGTCATTCAATGCCTAATAAGTGGGGATTACAGATACTAAAACTGTAACAAGCTCCAAAGACACTTGCTACTTTAAAGAGACCCCTATTGTATAACTTGATTTATAAAATCATGAAGCTAACTTTTATTTGCCTCAGATTAATTGGGCTATTTTTAACTCACTTATATAGGTCATATCTCCATTACTTGACCTGCTGCATATTTTCTACATGGATTCATCTTTGACATCTTGACACCGGCTATAAAATTAGCTGTATCAAGATGAGGGACAAAACAGGACAGATGAAAAGCCTTCGTGCTGTGACTTCAGTGTGGCATAACTAGATCGAGACACCCTTCGGTCACACCCTCACACTGCTGCAGCCCAGTTGTGAGTCAATAGGGACAAGATTCACGTCTGTCTTTGCATCCAAGGAAGGGAGTGGTGAGCACAGTGTTCCATATTCCAAACAAGTATTTTTGGAGTTGAAACGAATTCAATGGATTTTGTGTTTAGTCATCATTATCATTTTAATTGAGCAAGTTCCTTCATTTTTTTCTTTGCTTGCAAAATGGAAACATTAAGCAAGATGATCACTCGCTTCCCTGTCCTGTCCACAACCGTACCTTGAATTTACCTTTACTCCTGTTCTCATTATATGCAGTTAGGATATTTCTATTACAGAGTAAAACACCTGATATATCACTTCATTTATAGTGCCTTCGGGATTCATTCAGACACTCAGTAAATATTCGTTGACTAAAGAAATGACCTGTACACTGAAAGGATGCATCCTTTTCACGTGTACAGTACACATTATAGTAATTTAATGCACTAATTACAGCATGCCTTATTTTAATTATTGAATTGTACTTATTTTCTCCTAAAGCATTTGGGAATGCATAATGCATGCTTAGGGATAAATGTAATATTTTTATGAGGATTTTTTGATAAATTATTGAGTAAGGATTTTCAGCACACCTGCACAAACTCATCTGAAAGCAGAAGACAGAGTGTTTGCCTAGCGGAAAAGTGCCACAGCGATAAAACAGAGGATATCTGCATTCTATTTTATTTCCAGATGGTACAATGTTACAAAAGTTGAGTCCAACTGAATTATGGTGGCAATGTGTTTTCTTTAAAAATAGATCTGCATAAATTACTTCTGAAATTCAAGGGACCATGTTTGCACTATTCATACTATAGAAATTGTACAACTAACAGTGAAGTTCAAATTAAATATCAGTGACTTCTTTTTTTTTTCCCCTTTGGCCATGAAGAAAATTAGGAAATCTTCATTAGAAAAGAGCAACCTGTCCAGTGCATCATGTTTTAATTTTCATATCAAAGTAATTGAACTGTTTTTTTTAATTTATTGTCATTCAGTTACAGTTGTCCTGTCTTTCTCCCATCATTCCTCACCCCTACCCTGTCCCTCCCGACTCCCACAGTCAATCCCCACAAATTGTCCATGCCCATGAGTCCTCTATTCGTGGCCTTTTGCTTGCCCCTTCCCCTTCCTTCCCCTGTTACTCCCCGCCCCCCCCTCTGGCAACTGTCAGTCCTTTATTTCCAAGTCTCTGGCTCTATTTTGCTCATTTGTTAGTTTTGTTGATTAGGTTCTACTTATAGTGAAATCATATGGTATTAGTCTTTCACCACCTGTCTTATTTCATTTAGCATAATGCTCTCCAGTTCTATCCATGTTTTAGGGAAGGGTAGCAGCTCCTTCTTTCTTTCTGCTTCATAGTATTCTATTGTGTAAATGTACCACAGTTTTTTGATCCATTCATTTATTGAGGGGCAATTAGGCTGTTTCCAGCACTTGGCTATTGTAAATAATGCTGCTATGAACATTGGGGTGCATAGGTTCTTTTGGATTGATGATTCAGGGTTCTTAGGGTATCATCCCAGCAGCATGATGGCTGGATCAAAAGGCAGTTCCATTTTTAGTTTTTTGAGGACATTTCATACTGTTTTGCACAGTGGCCTCACCAGTCTGCATTCCCACCAACAGGGCACTAGGTTTCCTTTCCCCCACAACCTCTCCAGCATTTCTTGTTTGTTGATTTATGAATGATGGCCATTCCGACAGGTGTGAGTAGTATCTCACTGTGGTTTTAACAAAAGGACATGTGTTTGAAAATTAAGAAAGGATTGTACTTAAAGCAATATCCATCACTTTAAAGAATTAATGAAAACACATTTATATGAAAATTTGATAAAGTTAGGAAGGCAAAAGCTATTTTTTAAAGGAAAGAAGTGTAGCTTTTCTTTTGTTACATTACTCTTTTACCACCATTGGGTCTCATATGAGGATTCTCACTACTGACAAAAATGAGCCCTAAGATTTCAGAGACTTTAGCCACCAGAAACTTATTTTATGTTCATAGAACAGTCCAATATGAGAAAGCTCCTAGTTCATAAGTAGCTTTCTGCTTTGTGGCTGGTTAGGGATTCCGGCTCCTTCTATTCTGTATTGCTGCCAGGCCCTAGGGTTTCAGAGTATTCTGTCTGCATTTAGTTGGCTGATGGGGGAATAGAGGGTGCGTAAGTGGTCCCATATAGGTTCAGGACACCTGGATATGTAGTCCCTGGAAAGAGAACTACTTCTTAATAATATCACTGCACTGTGGAAAGGGGTAAAATTATTGTAGAAAATTAATCATTGCTGTTTCATGCATGCAGGGTCATCTTCACATAGGACATTAAATCATAGTCTTGCTTGGCTCAAAGTATCACTTCCTTATTCTGGCTTGAAACTCCATTAAGTTTATTTTGTTGTCCTGTTTAATCTTAGGATGGAGAGCTGGTAAGAATGATCAGCCAATATTCACAAAAATATTTAATAAGCAAATAATCCATTGGTAAAATATTTGCATAAATTTATTGATTGGAAACTTCTGATCCATACCCTTTTTTATAACACCTACATCTCTATATGGACAAAGACATCTTGTTAATAGCTGTAGTCTCAATAGTAGTATTCAATTAATATTTTCAGGTTTTTAATAAAATGTACTGATTTTAATTTCATTGATTCCTCCCTGTGACCATCTTTAGGAAATATAGGTAAGAGATTGCAGCCTTTAATTAAAAACATTTTTAAAGATTTTATTTATTTATTTTTAGAGAGATTGGAAGGGAGGAGGAAAGAGAGGGAGAGAAACACCAATGTTTGGTTGCCTCTTACGCGCCCCCCACCAGGGAGGGACCTGGCCTGCAACCCAGGCATGTGCCCTGACTGGGAATTGAACCAATGACTCTTTGGTTCACAGGCCCACACTTAGTCTGCTGAGCTACACCAGCCAGAGCTAAATAAAAACGTTTTAAATTACATACATATGTAAGTATATATAAATACACACAATAAATAAATATAAGTATATATAATTAATTAAATCAAATTGAAATTTAAGTCATTGTGGTGTTCTTTCCTGAAATAATAGTCAAGGAAAGATTTCTTGGGACTCTGAATTAAAATAGCAATTAACATAAAGTTGTCTAATGGGGTTGCTAGGAGAAAGCCATGGCCTTGGGTGATGATGCGGCTACTGTAATTAAAGGAGCCAGGCCCTGGCAAGACCATGTGAGCTGCAGAAAACAGATGCTGGAGAAGTTTCTGCAGCTCCAGAGGCTGCCAGGTGACCACACCTAAAGTGGGAAACCAACCCATTTCCTCCTGCAGTGTCTCTCCATCACCCTTGACTGATAAAACTTAACAGCAGGGCAGCTGGCAAAGGAAAAAAAAAATTAAAGAACCAAGATTCATTTGTATAGTGTGGCAAACAGGGTAAATCTGGAGCTGAGAGGCAATAAAAGACTAAGTTAGTAAAGCCCTTTCCTGGTTCCTCTTCCATTGTCTGTGATACACAGGACAAAGAGCTCTGCCTTTACCCTTTCATATTTCGGCTATAATTTCTTATCACTATATGTAAGAAAATTGAATGTTTTGTCCCATTGCATGCTCCTTAACTTGCAAAGCATCTAAAATATTGAAAGAACTCAATGACTATTTTCAACTTAGTGAGCGAATGCTGAATAAGGTAATACCCAGAGATAAATCTCAGCATGATGGTTTCCCTAAGCTGCCGGACCCACACACCTGAATGTCCTATATGTACTGAGGGCTGATCGCATTGCTGTGCAGAGCTGCTCCTCTTTCCATAGTCTCTATATTAGTAAATGGCATCATTTCTGGCTCACTGGTCCTACAAAGAAATCTGGAAGTCCCCCTTTTTTTTCTCCCCATTCTACATATTTAATCAGTTTATCAGATTTTAGCCACACTATTTCTCATCTGTAGACAATGTTACTACTGATATTTTTTTTGAGTCAGGCCCTTGTCCTAGCTCTTCTGGATTATTGTGGGATTGTCCCCGCTGGCCTTTCTGCCCTCAGTTTTGCAAGGCTCGGATTTATCCCTTGTAGTATAGCCCCAGTTATCTAATGAGATGCAAATCTCATCTTGTAACTTCTCAGTTTAATCCTTTAGAGGTTTCCTGTTGCTTTCAGCAAGGTTTATCAA
Source organism: Desmodus rotundus (assembly GCF_022682495.2). NCBI lineage: Eukaryota > Metazoa > Chordata > Mammalia > Chiroptera > Phyllostomidae > Desmodus > Desmodus rotundus. The sequence continues at coordinate 19,086,705 of NC_071394.1, forward strand.
CTTGCGCTCTTAGGACACAGTAGGTGTGTAAAGTGATCTTCAGGTACTGTGAAGAAGAAAAGAAACAGAGAGAGGGCAAGATTCTGGGACCCGCATTCTTGCTTCTTACTGAGCAGCTTAACTTTCTCTCTTGTACATATTTTTTTGTAAGATTGTGTTTGACTGATGTGTTTCACTGCAAGCAGCTATAAAAAACAAAACACAATGAAACAATTTTGAAAACAATTGAACTAAAAGATAAATTACAAATCTCTTACATGGCATACATGATCATCTACAACCTGGCTTTTGATTAATTTTCAGCTTGATCTCTAACTCTTCATACACTGACAAGAAAGCAAACATCAATCAGAGCCATGTTCAGTTATTCAAAGTTCTCTAATATGCCACATTTTTAACATATTCACTTTTTCAAAAAATGTCTTGAGTTTCTACTACGTGTCAGCTACTATACCGAGTGCTAGGGACATAATTGTGATTTAAAAAATCCAATACATTAATTATTAAAATATAGAATATAAGTATGTGAGAAGCACTCTGGAATTTGAAAAGTAGGAAATTGGTATAAGGAGTTTGAGGGAATATAGGTTTAATTATAAACAGGATGGCCAGACAAATTCTGACAGGTTGTAGCATATGAGGAAAGCCCCAGAGCTGGTGAGTAAAGCAAGAAGTCTCGTCATCTTGGGGAATAGCTTTTCAAGCAGAGAACAGAAAATGTCAGTTCCCTCGGGGAAGAGTATGTCTAGCATACTGGAGGGAACTGGGAAAGCAATCTGGCTGGATAAGGGGGAACTAGGCAACAAATGTAGTGGGAGATGATCTTATGGGTAAGATGGTAACAGAAGTGTGAAGACCAAGTGTAAAAACCTTCTCTGTGTCCTTTCCCCTTCTCTTTTCCTATAAGAACAGTTGCTAGAATTAGGGACCGTCCCAAACCAGAATGATCTCATCCTGGAATGCTTAGTTCCATCTCCAATGACCTCTTTGTAAATAAATATGCTCTGCAGGACATAATAGTGAGGCCTTGGGCTCCAGAACTGATGAATAAATTTCTGCTGTTTATACCACTCAGGCTATAATGTTTTGTTAGGACAGTAGGCCAATGTGATTCCACTGACTACCTAAAAATTAGAAAGTAAAAATATAGTTCAAACATTTATAACTACTTGGAAAGATTTCATTCAATGAGAATAATTTTATTTATGCGACTGCAGAAGTTGTGTTTAATCTCTTTCTGAAGTATGACTTATTTAGACAGTTTTTTCATTTGGATGGAATTTCTCTTCTAAAATAATTTTGTTTATTTTAGATTTTGAGTTTTCTTATACAAATATGAAAAGTGATATAATAGCTCTATTAATAGGAGTACTTTACAGATATATGATGCCAGTTTTATATCACAAGTTGTTAAATGCTTAAAATAGAAAAACAAGTCCAATAATGGCTTAATTTTTTATAATTCCAGTTCATGAAATGTAGAAATTTTGAACATGGATAGTGATCAGGTGAAATATGTGACAAACTTGTGGTTATTTATTACAAATTCAACTAAATGATTTGACATTTAAAATTAAATGATATAAGAAGAACAAATTTTGTTGCAGAAAAATGATTAGGTAAAAATCAAAAAGTTAGTAAGTTGAAAAACTGGAATAAGATGTGTATATGTAACGGTGTATTTTACATAGTAAGAATGACTGCTTTAATTGCTTGGGCATCAAAGCTGGTGTCAAATGGAAAAATATCTTCAAATAGAGCAATGCGTTCTCTCTTAGCTGCCCTTGCAGACATATTTGAGCCTTTGAAGAATTATGTAGTAATTGAACATAATTACTTAGTAAATGAATATTTAATAGTATTAAATGATTTTGTAAAGTAGTCCTCAAGATTTTCTGTGTATTTTATTCTCTTATTCTTAGCACCACCTTTATATTCAAAAGTCCACATTTTGATAACTTCATAGGCACTAGCTTTAGACATCTACTAGCACATTTGGTGAAAGCAGTAGGACGGGTGTGTGGGATTACAGGACAGAGGTCTAGGCCAGATACACAGTTTCAAAGTCAACGGTATACAGATGGAGATTTAACCATAAAACAGAAATTTTTCCTTCATTCTGAAAGATAAATAAATCAGAAATCTTCACATGTAATCACCATAATTCTCATTTAAGTGTGTATAAAAACTACACTTCAATCTGAATCCCCTAATGTGTATGGCTTTTGGGACTGTTGTATATTATAGAGTATTGTTTTTCTATAGTAGAGTATTGCTTAACCTAGCCTCATTAACATGCTGTGAAATCAGACATAAATATCTGGCATAATAAAAGTATGTGACTCATTCATTTCATATTTTTCAAAACTCAGTAGGAATTAGCATTAGGAGTAGCAAGTGACTACATTTTTTTGTGTGTATGACTGCATTCTTCATACGGTTTAGAATGGCTACTAATACTATTAATCAAAATTCTAAATTTCATTGCAAGAAAAAATACTGCACATAAAAGAAGTTTATACCTACATTTCCAACCACTTAGTTTAAAAAAAAAAACAAAAACAAACACCTCTATCTTGTAGTTCTTCCAGAAACTCAAAATCAAATGTACAAAAGACAAAAGGCGAAGCAGTTTTTTATATGCCTTTATTTTTCCCTAAATATTTCTCCTTCTTCTATTTCCTGCTTCTGCTTTAGAATCACTTGTTTTTAATTTACCTAGCCTTAAAATATTAGGATTACTTCAGATGTTCTTTATTTATTTACTTTATTTATTTATTTTGGTCTGATGATTATAGATATCCCGCCTTACTGACCGAACCTCTGCAGTAGCTCTTACATCCGATTCTGCTCTCCATTCTTCCTGTTTGTGGCATATTTTGACATCCATTTGACTTACCGAATTATTGAAATATGTCCCTTACCGCCTCTAAACCATCTTACATAATGCTCTGTTTAATCTTTCTAAAGATCCTTAAGCATGTCACTCCTTGGTCTAATAACATTTGATATCTTTCTTATAGTTATTGGAGAAATTTATACTCTTTAAACTTGCAATTGAATTTCACCTTACTTTTCTAATCCTGTCTTTCCCTTTTCTCTTTTTTTAGACTGTGGTCTAAATAAATTGACCTATTCCTTCCAACATAAAATATACATTTTTTCCTCCACTATTCCCTTCCTGAAGAAATTGCTTCCTCTGCAAAATTCTCTGTTCTCTCACTTCTGCATATTGAAACGTCTGTAATTCAAATGTCACCTGGCTTCATCAGCTCATATATAAAATTGAGCTGCTGTGCTATTTTGTACTTAGTTTTAATGTTTATTATAAAATTGATATATACATGGTTATAAAAATCAAATCAATATTCTATTCTCCTGAGAGAGCCATTTTTCTTTTATTTATTTATTTTGGTAGGTTCTTCCATAACTCTAAAGAACAGGTTTTGATTTCATATCAGTTTTTTATAATCTATATTAAAATGGAAAATTGAAAGAAAGCTTTAATGGTTTATCTTACATACTCTATACATTAGATAAACCTTTCCTGGTTGTCACTTGTTTTTTTTCCTGTGGACAATGGCTTCCCAGTCTACTGTCGAACCCTTAGTTTTAGGTCAGCATCAATTCTGCCCACCCGCCCACCTCACCAAAGGCCCCTGCTTCTTTTCCTGCCAGTCCTTTATTCCAGATTCGAAGAAAGAACTTTCTCTAGACTCCTTGCAGTAATAGTTAATACTTTTAATGAGACCCAAAGTTACAAAGTGCATTTCCAACCCAGAGGGTGAGATTTCGCTGGTTCTACTTATGGTGCCCCTCAGATTGAGTCCTGCATTTCGAAATGTCCAGTTAATGCCCCCTCGGCCCAGCTCTTGGTCTGCATCATATGGCTAAAGGCAGCTTATCTTTCCCCAGTGGGAATACACTTAGACATGTCCATAGTGCTCAGATTGTGCTTACAAAAGCCTTGTAGGACAGAAAGAGCCACAGTGTGTCCCTCCCTAAAGCAAGGTGCACCTCCTGAAGCCTTGTTTCCTGTCTTCAAATCTATTCTCTTAAGACAAATGAAAAATCAGAATACCTGTTTTCTTTGAGAGAGATATGTAGAGTGATCTTGTTTTATAGCCTTTAAAGTTGTAACCTCCTAAATGTATATGATGCCTATATTCTCCAAGTTAGACTGTTCAGCCAAGTGATAGTTTATATAGAATAATAGTGTTATAGTCTAAACATAGAGCTTTTGCAATTATCAGACTCTTTAGTTTGTTAACCCCTGTGAGGGTTGAGTACTTTTAACTCTTTGTGCAGTTGTCCAGGTCTCCCCTCTCTTTTCACACTATGAGGTCATAATAAACAAGGGTAGCAGAGACTAAATGCACAATTTAAAAGGAAATTTTTTCTAGCAGAAATATAATCTGTACAAATGCAACTTTCCTTATAACCATGGTGATCTCTTAAGTGATCATATAGAAAATCCAGGTCTCTTGACTTCATAGCACTTCAAATAATCCCACACTATTTCAGGTTGTTGCTATGTTCTGCATATCTTACCAAAAAGAAAGCTATTTAACTACATAAATCATAATGCTTTTCAATTTCTATTTTGCAACTTTCTTGTTATGGTTGTAAGGTCTTTAGGTCTAAAACTTAGAAGTTCCAGCTCCAAAGACCAAGTTCTTTCTCAACTGTTTAAAAACTGCTAGAAAGATTTCCTAGTCTTGTGCCTGAGAAAGCTCCATTGCGAGTATCATTCGGAGTTTGTTTGTTTTTCTCACGTGTGTAGAGGTTGATGCCAGATGAGAAAAGACGGTAGAATTCCTTGTTATTCTCCTTTTCTGTAACAAGATGTTGAAATCTTATGGCAAGACATGGCATACCAAAGAAATGTGACCCTTTAAAATGACCACTGTACTAAGGAAACACATGAAAAACATATCCCACAGTCTTCGACCTCTCAGTCAGTTCAAGTGCATTAAAAAAAAAGTCAAATGTATTTTGAAGAAAGGATTTAATTAGTAAAAGTACGTTAAGAGAAAATGTAGTATGGGGCATTTTCAAAGTTGGCTGTGATAGCTCCTTTCCCAAATGCCCTTTTAGAACATTGACGTTCCCCATCTAGGGGTAAAATTTAATTCTCTCCTTAAATCTAAGTAGCAGTATGACAGGCCCATAACCAATGGAAGGTGACAGGAGTGACACTGTGTTTTCTGAAGCTATGCCATGAACGATAAAGCTTTCACCTTTCTAGCTAGGATACTAATCTTGGAGCCTAAACCACAAAGTGTAAAATCCAACTACCCCGAGGCCACATTAAGAAAAGGCCAAATTAAATATCTGTAGAAGCTTCAGTGGAGGTCCCCGTTGATAGTATTGACTCTCAGGTATATGACAGAAAACACTTCCAGATAACTCCATACCTCAAATAATAAAGTCACCTCCCACCTTGAGGGGTTCCTAGCACAGGCCCCAGGTGTCATGGAGCAAGAAAAAGACATCCCCACTGTGCTATGTCTGAATTCCTAACCCACAGAATCTGTGATCATAATACAATTAATTTTTATACCATTCAATTTTAAAATAACTTATGACACAGCAATAGCAACCAGAAGTGGTCACGACACTGGAGTACAAATGGGAGAGAAGAGGAGCCCCTGAAGAGTCACCAGAAGTATTCCTGAAGCCCCGTGTGCGTTCTCTGGGGGGCCTCAGGACTGACTCAGTGCAGTCAAAGGGGTTGCCGCAGAGCAGAGGAAGAAGCCAGAGGGCTGCAGTAGGCAATCATCACTCCCACTGATGACAAGAAGCACATCACCATTTCCTGTGGACCACAGGGAGGCAAAGTAGAAGAGACATCTTGCCTACAGCCTTTTATGTCCTATCAAAGAGGACTACGTGGGAGAGTGAGGGAACTCCGCAGCTTATGTCTGAGTGTGGAGCTGAGATGAAAGTCTCCACCTGCAGAGGCGGTCTCAGGCATATCAAGGGATCTTTGGGAAGAAGAGCCCAGCAGGGAACTTCTGAAGAACCTTGAAAGTAGTCCACGATAGAAGTTTTCAATATCTGCAAGGTCTGGAGATAGTACTATACTGTACTATACTATAACAATATATAATTTAATAGTATCATACTAGCATAATATTATAAGAAATGTCTTGGGTTTTTTTCCCTTCCTTTTCCTCTCCTCCAAATTGCAATTATAGTTACAGATGAAATTAAAAGAAAACAAAAAGGAAAAAAAAGGAAATGATTAAAAAAAAAACCAAAACAGAACTTTCATAGAAAAGGAGAACATGATGTGGGCCTGCCCATTTCACCCACAGTAACCAGTGGGAAGGTACAGCCTGTAGTCCCAGACGCGGAGGAGATATGGGTATTAGGGTTAGGGGAGGACCCCTATTGTTTCCTTAGTAGGATTGTTGTCAAGAGGGAGTTATGGTGGAGGGAAGTCTACATGTTTGAAGAGAAAGGAGAAGCTATAAAATAGTCATCAGGACAAAAGATTGAACTAGTGTAATTGATTAGTGACTGAATGGTTCATTTGAGGTTGGTGATCAAGAATTAAAAGTGATTAAGAATAAATGGTTATCTATTACTCTCCAGCCATGTTTGTCTGTTGGATGGACACATACAGGGTGGGGCAAAAGTAGGTTTACAGTTGTGAGAATACAGTTAATTCATGTATTATTATTTATTAATTTTCTTTTTTTACTTTTGCTCCACCCTGTAGATTAAGTAAACAATTGGATTCGACAAGCTTTGAGGTTTTTACCAAATGAAGGTACTTAGTAGTATTGCAAAAGCAGGTGATTTTAATTAGGACCTTAAAATTTAAGTTGGCAAGATGGAAAGTGAGGAAATGAGGTGGGGTGGAGCAAAGTAAAAGGCCAGCAGAGTCAAAGCTGGAATAGCTCTGGAATGGGGGTAGGAGAGGAAGTGAGTTAGAAAGATAGTAGGTGCTTGTTATTTTAATTTAATGAAAGAATGACATGCTTGAAGCTTTAAATATAATGACCCATTATTAGGATAAATTTGTATTCTATAGGATATTTTATAATATATGTCACAGATTATATATATTATGTATTATATATAATTAGGATAGGCAAAATATAAGAAGTTATCAAGGATATTTCATGGAATCTTTATATTTGATATGTCACATATCTAAATTATGCTCATTCTGGAGTCATTTAGAGGGAAATTCTTCCAACAATTAAAATATTTTATAAATATTCATTACACTCAAAGATATGTCTACATTTTCGGTGTTTGTTTTTAGTAAAGAAGTTTGTAATGCTCAACCTACCTATATTAAAATAAATTTGAAACAAGCAAATACAATGTCTATTTTTGGATTTCAAACTGTTAAGATAGTCATTGTGAGGGCTAATAATTATAAATCACTTTGAATTTTTGAAAAATCAGTTTAGTTACTTCATTGAAGTGAATGCACAAATTTTCTCCAACACGTACATATTCTGACACATGCATCAGTGTTTAAGAAAGATGAAACGCAATCAGGTGAGAATGAATGCCCAGAATCATATCCCCCCCTCAGCTGAATTACAATCCAATTATTAAATAACATACATGGATATTTAGTATTCTGTATTATTTTTCAGTTTTCCATTTTAGATGACTTCATTTAGTCACCAAAGCATGCAATTTTCAGATTATTTATAGATACAGGCCATTAAGCCTTGCCACATAAATGTTGAATAATGACACCATAAAATAACCCTTTAATATTACTTTATGAATATGTATGGCATTATTGTAAGTAATATTCATTTCTCAGAACTTCCTTATAAACAGAGATAAGTATGGAATAAAATAAGCAGGAGGTACTCCAATTATATTGGTTCTGTACACAATTTCTGTATAAAAAATTTATATAAAAATCTTTCAAAATTTTTTAAATTATCTGTTATTCTCTAGATTAGTACTTTTAATGTTTTAGAAAGTTCTCTTTGATACTAAGTAGCAGAAAAGGATAAAAATCATATTGTAATGTAGATGAATGATATCAATTGGAAATTCAATTTTTTTGTAATTTTTAGGAATACAGTTTCAAAATGAAACAATAGCAAGCTCATATTGACCACTTGCTGGATTTTATATTTCAAATTTAATGTAATTAAGTAAACATTTTATTTTCAGCATTATCTTCATTTTTATCTTTAATTTCCAATTATATTTAAAGATTTAAAGTGTTTCATTGTCAAAGGTATTACAGCTTTTAAAAACTGGCTGTCTCATGAAAGCTGAATAGTTAAAATTTCTCTTCTGAAATTTTTGCTCAAAAGCAGTTTATGACTATAATTATTTTATACCTGTTAAATATCTATTTTAAATGTCATAAACATCAACAATGACAATGTGATTTTTAAATTTTCCCCAAAGCACAGTTCATAGAATTAAATTGCCCAAATCCAGCAGATAGGAACTCTTCAATAGGAGACAATTCCTACTCACTGCTGTGTACTTTTTATGGTTTTTCATTGATTCTTTGAAGTACATTACTTTGGAAGAAATATATGGTTAAATTTTAATAGCAATTTATAGGATAGACTCCTTGTAAGAGTTTTGTACTCCAGTTAGCTCATATAAATAGCTGTTACAACAAAGACAATGGTAGGGTAGATTTTAAAATTACTACTTTATAGAAAGGAAACCTCTTTATGAAGCAACCATTGTCCCTTTTTCTTCGGAAATAAAGGAATAGTAGATATTTTAAAAGAACATGTGGTGTACTTACCCAGTGGAATACTATGCAGCAGTAAAAAAGAAGGAACTCTTACCTTTTGCAACAGCATAGACAGACCTGGACACTACTATGCTAAGTGAAATAAGCCAGTCAGTGAAAAACAAATACCATATGATCTTAACCTATAAGTGGAATCTAATGAACAAAATAGAAACAGAGGCATGGATACCTGGAACAGACTGATAGCTGTCAGAGTAGAAGGGGTAGGGGTTACTGGATAAAAGAAGGTGAAGGGAATAGCCAAAGAACATATAAGCATGGCCCATGGACACAGATAACAGTGTGGGGATTGCCTGAAGGATGGGGTGGTACTGGGTGGAGGTGGGTAACTGTAATAACATAAACAATAAAAAAAGAACATGTATTTAAACATTTTTTTTTATCAGGACAAAATTACCTGCCTTAATATCTTTTTCAAGGGAGTAAATTTCATGTTTGAGATTTAGGCATAATGGAAAGAAAATAACAAAACCAAACCAAAACAAAACAGAAAACAGAGCTGTAAAAAGACACATTTGAGTAGGCTGTAAATGTGATGGGAGAAATGTACTAAGTCAGGAAAATCTAATTTTAATTTTGGGCTTCAGCAATTACTTGCTTTGTAAATTTGAAACGTTGGTTACCCTTATGGGACTTCAATTTCTCATTTGTAAGTGGAGAACATAATAGCAAATTTAAGGCTGTTTTGGAGATTAGAAGAAAACTACAAAGAAGGTTTGACAGAGTCCGAGCATATAGAAGACCCTCAGTGGATGCTAGCAATTTTCATTTGCAGCGTTTCTGAAGTCATCCCGGAAGACTAGCTGCCTGTTTACCTCCTTTGTCCTTTGACTTTGCAGCAAAGAGTAGGGTGGATTGTGCTTTAAAGCTGAGAGGTGACCAGAAGATGTCCTTAACTAAAAAAAAGTGGTGACAATCTGGCTACATGTGAGCTCTTCTGGGAATCATAATATCTTGGTTAATAAAAAATTAATATTATCCTAGGATGGTTAAAGAAGTGGCCTTAATCGTGCCAATTTTGGAAATAATAGGGAAATTAGTATGGCAGACGTGATAAGAGCCTTCATATAACAGTAGAGACAGTTGCATTTCTTCCTATACATCGTTAATTGATCTGTACTATGGCTTATTACTGTGACATATTATATACCCTTCCCTTTCCTCCCAAAATGGTTACATTGTTATCCTTATTTATAGTTGAGGAAAACAAGGCTTAGAAAGATTGTCACCTGCCAAGGTCATCCAAGTAGTAATTGGTGGACAGGATTTTATCCCAAACCAACTGACTCCGAGGTTTCTGTTCTTCATCACTAAGCTGCATGGGTCTTTAGCTGTTAAGTGCACTTGTATGCCCTAAACAAAGGCTTTCTGTACAGAAATGCATAAAGAAGGCCTACTAATGAGATTTGCCATTGGCAAAGCAGAAAAACAGGAAAGATTGCTTTCTTTGTTTTCTATCCCACCTTCCTTTCAGTGCATTTACTTTCATATTTGGAAGTGAATTTTCATAATGAAGTATCTATAAACTACAAACACTAAAAATGATATTTTATGAAATGTTTTTGTGGCTATTTCTCTGAATTATTATATAAGAATGTATAACGTCTTCATGCAGTTATGTTTCTAAAATATATAAACAATCTGTTTATAGAATTGCAGGTTATACCCCATTGTTGTTTTTTCTTAATTTGGGCAGCTTTTTTGAGATAATTCACATGTTGTACAATTTGCTCATTTAAAGTATAAAATTAAATTTAAAACATATTCGCAGGGTTCTGCAACTATCATGACAATCTAATTTTTGAACATTTTTATTCCCTCCAAGAAACCAAGTACCAATTAACAGTCCCTTCCAAACCCTCCTCCCTTCAGCTCCTGGAAACTATTAATCCACCTTCTGTCTGTATGAAAAATGGTCTATTCTGGATATTATATATAAATGGAATCATATAATGTGGCCTTTGTGATCAGTTCCTTCCTTTAGGTCATGGTGTCAAAGCATATCCAGGTTGTAGTATTTATTATTACTTTATTCCTTTTTAATGATGAATGATATCCAAATGCATGGAATCCACATTATATTTATAGTATCTGCTCATCAATTTATGGACATTTGGGTTGTTTCCACTTGTTTGCGATGATGAGTGGTGTTACTCTGAACACTTGCATACAAGTTTGTGTGTGTGTATCTGTATAGTATTTCTTACTCTTGGGTTTTGCCCAGAAGTAGGAATTACTGGGGCAACCAAAAACTGTGTTTACGCTTTTCCAGAATTGGAGAAAATTACACTTTCCTCCACGGCAGCTGCATCGTTTTATATCACCAGCAGCAGTATAGGAGGGATTCCTCTCTCTCCCTCACTAACGTTTGTTTTTGCCCATCTCTTTGAGTGTAGCTCTTTATCCTAGTGCATGTACAGTGGTACCACATTGTGCTTTGGTTTTCATTATCCTGATGACAAATAATGTTGAGCAATGTTTATGTGCATATTGCTCAGTTGTACATTGTATGTAGGGAAATACCTATTCTGATTTTTCCTTATTTTAATTATTTTTAATTTGTTCAATTCTTTATATAGTAGTCGTACTAGATCCTTATCACATGATGTGAAAATATTTTCTCCTGTTTGTGGGTTGTCTTGTCACTTTCTTGATAGTGTCCTTTGATGTACAAAACTATGTAATTTTGATGATGACCAATTTATCTGACTTTTATTGCTTGTGCTTTTGGTATCACATCTAAGCAAGCTTTGTCAGCTCGGGTGTTTGGTGTCAAGTAGGTGTCATTCTTTTGCATGTGAATATCTAATTATCACAGCACCATTTATTGAAGAGACTATTCTCTTCCTATTGCACAATCTTGGCACCTGGTTGAAAGTCAATTGACCATAGATGTTTGGGCTCATTTACCAGACTCTCAATCTCTCCCGTTGATCTGTATCTATCCCTGTGCCAGTACACTTGCATCTGGATTACTGTAGCTTTGTGCTAGGTTGGAAACAGGGCCATGGGAGTCTTCCAACTTTGTTTCTCTTTGAAAAATAGTCTTGGCTTTTCTGACTCCCTTGAATCCCCAGACGAGTTTCAGTATTGGTTATTCTAAATCTGTAAAAAGTCACTGAGATTTTGATAAGGATTGGCTTAAATTTGTAGATCAGTTTTAAGATGTTGTCATGTGAACCATATTAAGTCTTGAACACAGAATTATTTTCCATTTATTTAGGTCTTTAACTTCTTTCAATGATATTTTATAGTTTCCACTATATGGATTTGGAATTCTTTGTGTTGTATTCATTCCTAAATATTTTAATTACTTTTGGTGCCATTGTACATAAACTTATGTTCATTATCAGATGATTTATTGACAGTAAATTGAAATATGATTGCTTTTTTGTATTGATCTGTTTATTGTTGGCTTCACTGAAATATCTAATGGGCATCTCATGCCATGGCAGAAATAGAGATTAATTCCCACCTCTACCCAAACATGACCTCTCCTCATTTTCTCCATGTTTGTAAATGACACTGTTTAATCCCAAATCATGAAGCCACCCTGAATTTCTTTCTTTCCATCTTTCCAAATCCCTCTTTCCTTTATTAGCAAGTCATCTCAGCTCTACCTTCAAAATTTACCATATTTTTCATACTATAAGACGCACCCCCCAAATTTGGGGAAAATGGAGGTGTGTCTTATAGCCTGAATGTAGCTTACCTGGCTCTCTGGCGGGGGTGGGGGTGGCATGGCAGTGGAGTGGGGTCACAGGAGGCAGGAGCAGGGTCGCTGCAGCAGGAGTAGGGTGATGCTTCCAGCCCTGGGCTGGGAGGAGGGGGAGTCCCGGTTGTGCGAAGCAAGGGAGGCAGGAGCGGAGTCCTCTTTGTGGCATAGTACAGTGCTAGGGAGGAATGTGCAGGCAGTGCCGGGACTTTAGGAGAAGAAAGCCTCCATCCCGTGACTGATGGGTCCCCCCCATTAACATTAACGTAGGCAAATTCCACTGCAGGGTCACCTGTCAACATGGCCCTGCAGCTGTTGCAAAACTACAACTCCCATCATGCTTGGACAGGTTGGGATGATGAAAGCTGTAATTTGGCAGCAGCTGCAGAGACACACAGGTTGTGCAAAACTGCTGTCCCCGTACAAGAGTGTTGTACAACCTGTGGCCCTCCAGCAGCAGATCCCCCCATAACAGTGTCAGCAGAAGATTCCCCCCACAACAGTGTCAGCAGATCCCCCCATAACAGTGCGTCATCCACTGATGTTCTCAGCTACAGAGCCCCCATAACTATGAAGGACACGGTGCTGATAGTTCTGTCATTACTGTATTTTGCTGTAGAAAGATACAATAGCGTACCGTAGTCTCCTGCTGAATCTGCTGTAATTGTGGAAAGATGTCAAAGCAGAAAAGGATTTCTGCTTTAAAGGATGTTATCAAATATTTTTCCACATTTTTTGCTTCAACTTTTTTTTTTCCTATTTTCCTCTCTAAATCCTAGGTACGTCTTATGGTCTGAAAAGTACGGTATCTCAAATACGTGTGTATATATATTCAAATATATATGTATATATACAGATATATTTCTCAAATAAGTGTGTGTGTGTATAAATTATTACTACAATTAACATTACTCCAAGACTCCAACATTTCTGCCTAGACTACTATAAAACCTACATCAGCCTCCTAACTGGTCACTCTCAGGCCACTTTTGTCTGCTGTAATATATTCATCTCTCATATTCTGAACAGTCTTTAAAGTATAAGTTATGTGACGCTGTCACTGGACCACTCCCACACCAGGGGCTGTCCTGCCCCAGCATTGTCCAAGACCTTTCCTGTGTCAGGTGATCTCCAAGTTCTTGACTCACCCCGGAAAAATTTCAAGAATGAGTTGGAGTGAGAACAAAGCAAACTTTATTTGGGTAGAAAAAAAGAAAGAACCCAGAGAGTAGTTGCCTCTGTGAAAGCAGGCTCCGAGTGGATGTGGGCCACCTGGCGAGTGCGCGCCCATGTGGTGAGTTAGTTCTTGCGACTTTTATGTGTTTCCAGTTTTTGAACTTTGTGGTGCCAAATTCTGTCTCTGCCTCCTGGTTGGGAGAGGGTCTCTTTTCCCATTTGGTCCATTCTGGAAGTGTCATGGCAGTTGTCCCCCTAGATCTCCCCTCTACTCGAGTGTCAGTTTTCAATATAATGGTGATATAATGAGTTTTGGTGGTGTTCTCTGGTCATTTTTTTCCTCCATGGTAGAATGATCTGGTTTTAGCTAGTCCTTCTTGTTTCTGACTTCTGCAGTCACCACAGGCCGTTTCCTGCCATAAACTGGGGCTTTGGTGAGAGGAACTAGTGGCTTATGGCCTGTGGTGTGGACTCCTATTTCCTCATCCACTTGTAGGGATTTCTCCCTACCTTCTTTTTATCTTGACTCTAAGCCACATCCCTACTTAAAAACACCCAAAGTCTTTCCACTGCACTTAGAATGAAATTATTATTCCTTATATCCATATACCTATTTGACTTCACGTCTTCATGATTTTCTGTGTTCCAGTCACACAAGCCTTCTTATTCTTCCTTGCACGTTACCCCTCATCCCGGATCGTTTTCTCCTCCTGTCTAGCATGACGGGCTCCTTCCTGTCACTGAGGTCTCAGGTCGGTTTTAACTCCCTCAGAGAGTTTTTCCCTGGTTAACCTATCCGATGAGCCTGTTCTTGTCACTTGCCATCACATCAATTAGTTCTATGTTATTTATAGCATTTATCAATAGCTAAAATAAGTTTGGATTGTTAATGTACTTATATCTATCTTCCCCTTTTGCTGTGTTTGGATCAGGGCCCTTGCCTTTCCTATCATGGCTCGAGCACCCGCACTTAAAACCGATGTTGCGTAAACCAAGTCTTAGTATTGCCAAGAAAGATATGGCGTGTAGCAGTCATCATAAATACCTGTCAGTATACGATTTTCCTACAAGTTGGTGATAATTAATATAAAATTCAGTAAAGGTGCCTGTCATTTTCAAACTGACTTAGAGATAACCTTTTCTATTTTCTTTAATCAGAGTTGTCTAAATCAAGATATTTTATACTCTTTGTCAATAAGAGAAGGGAAGATAATTTTATGTTGATGATTGGAATGTCCAAGTATTGCTTTAGAAAGTAGAGGATTAAAACTGAAAGTTACTTAAATATTTGACAACATACTTGCCTACTTTTACAAATTACTTAAATAGCCTTTATTTTAAACTCCCCCCTGAATCCATTGAATTGATTTCCATTAAATCAGTTAACTGTGCTGGAAAGGTTTTCTAACAGCATGAAAATATTAAAATGAAATCTGTACTTCTCTCCATTCACAAAATAAATTCCAGGATTGAAGACTTAAATATGAAAACTTAACTTTAACATTTCAAAGATATATAGGAATAGATCTTACAAAGTATATACATATACGTGCAACCCCATAAGCCATGAGAAAGATAAATCTGTCTACATAAAAATTTTAAAAAATTATGTGTGAGAAAAGACCCAGTTAAAGAAAACATAGGCAACGGATTGATAGAAGACATTTTAAACATAAACTAAATAAAAGTATTATTCATAAAAATAGCTGCTAAAAATGGTAATATACATACATCCCCACCCCCAACACACTCACAAAGGACCAAAGGATATTTATTGGATAATTCAAAAATCCCAAGCATGGAAAATCGGATCTTCAAAGATCCACTATCATTTATAATCAGGGAAATGCAAATATTTTGGAAACTGAGGTACCATTTCACACTTAACAGATGTGGGTAAAATTTATACCAATTGCTGTCTAGATTGTGAGAAACAGAAGCAATCATGTACTCATAGTGAATTATTTAATGGTATAATCGTTCTGTATGGCAATTCCTCAGTAGCCAGTAGAGCTGACTATGCACTTTGCCAACAGCACAGCAAAGCCACTTCTAGGAGTATTTGCTGGAGTTCTCAAATAATGCTCCCGAAAACCTGCTCAGACATGTTAACTGCATTGTTTGCAAGTAAAACAAATTAAAATCCACATACATACCTATCAAAGGAAAACAGATGAATAGCTGTTTGGTCATATGATAAAAAATTGTCTTACATTTAAAATGAGTTAACTAGAACTATAGGCATGTAGATGGAAAGTCTTGAATTCGTAATGTTTAGTGACTAAACATACAGCAGAAAAACGTAACTGAAATGATATTATTTATATAAAAGTTAACATGTACTTAAAATTTAACACAACACAATACTCTATATTGCTTAGAAATGCATAAATGTGTAGTAAAATATGGGAATTTGCATGGGAAAAACTCAAACCTATTTCAAGTTGTGGCTATCTTTGGGGAGGTTGGATGGTGTTGGAGGGACTACTACCATTTCTTACTTCATGTGTTTAAAAAAAATTCTGAAGCGTATAAGACAAACAATATTTTTTACATTTGAGTAGGATTAGTATTAAATTATTTTTATTTTTCTGTTTGAAATATGATACTTATTGGTTTCCTATGGCTGTTGTAACAAAGTAACACAAATTGGTGGTTTAAAACCATAGGTGTTTCTTATCTCACCTGCCGAAGTCTAGAAGTCTAAAGTCAGTTTCATAGGCCAAAATTCCAGTTTCGACAGGGGCACAGTTCCGCTGAGGGTTCTAGGTGGGAATCCACTCCTCACTCCAGCGTGCGTTGGTGGCTGGCACTCCGTGGCTCATAGCCCCATCACCCCATTCCCTGTCTGTTTTCACATCATCTTCTCCTCTGGATGCCTAATGTCCCTCTACCTCTCTCACCAGGACACCTGTATGGCATTAGGACCCACAAGAATAATCCAAAAAGTGTAAAAAATTTACCACATAAGGTAACATGCACAGGTTTCAGAGATGAGAGCCACCGCCCTTTATAACAAATAAAAGGAAAAAATCAGACTGAAGAACAGTGTTTATTTCCTCCCTTCCTTTGTTTCCCTTCTTTTCAACAAATATTTACAGAGGACGTATTATACACTAGGTGCTCCTTAAGCTTTGAGGATACAATGGTAAATAAAGTAAAGTAGGCACCTGAGTGAAGAAACCTTGCATTGCAGTGTGACAGAGGCACAGTGGGCCATTATTTATAATTATGTATATAGTTATAAATAATGTCATTATTTATATTCAGAGGAATTCTCTGAAGAAAATACATAATGTGTGATCAAAAATATCCAGGGGTACAAGAGAAATATCAAGGGGTGCTTTGTGTTATTTTTCCAGGAAAGGCCTTTCTGATTGGGCACCATTTGAGTGATTCCTAAGAGGCTGGGCGAGCTGGTGGCACAGAGAACCACGGGAAGGGCTGAGGGAGGGAAGCGGTGCCTGTGAGGTCTGCAAAGTCACCTTCACACAGCTTTCTGTGTCCGAACTCCTTTAACGGTTTCGGCCAACTGCTTTGCTGTCTTTAAAAAGGATTACAATCAGAAACGTGACTCAAACCAAATATTTTGCAAAATGGATTTTTTTATTCACATGTAACAGAAAAAAAATGCCCCCCCTTATGTTAAATCCAATTAATTAATATAAGGCATTTAACTGCAATATGATAGCATTTGGCCAAAATGTATAAATACAGTAAGAAGAGATGCATTTTTTTAATATGCAAAAGGGTTAACAGTATTTACTGCTAATGGAAAGAACAATTCCTACGTGGAAATCCTTAACAATTTATAGGAATAAAGATAACTTGAGAGTCCTATCCGTGTGTGTGTGTGTGTGTGTGTGTGTATAAACCCATGGAGATGAAATATTCATGCCTGCAAGACATAATAGCAAGGTCACTTGAACAAAATAATCTTGGGGTTAGGAAAGGTGGTTTTAGCTGGAGGGTACGGAGGGAGCGAGAAAACAAATCAGGAAACACAATCAATGGTTGAAGGGCAGGAGGTCCTTAACCACCAGCAATAGTGATGTTTTTGTGTGAATTAAAAATGAAGACTACACACAGATTCTGTCTTGAAATGTATGCCTTCTAATTCTAATGCTACAAAAGTTAAAATGCTGCAAAGATACTATTCAGAAACAATGAATTTCCAATTGGCAACTGAGTTCCTTCTCCTAGCACTACTTCAAGAAATTACCCTGAGGGTCAGGATGTAAGAGCTGTGATGGTCTTGTTTGGGCGCCCAGGAACTGGCAGCAGCAGTAAGAGAACTGTGTTCAAATAAAGGACTAAAGAAGCAATTCCAGCGACCTGCACTCCCAGGGTTTCATTTGCCCTTGATCTCCAAACCCTGTACCAATTGACTCAAGGAAGAAAACGTTTGTGTTAATTAGTCCTACGTTTACCATAGTGCACAAAGAACAGATTTCAGTACTTTAGCATGGAGATTCTCTCTATTGTTCTACCAAACAAGGTATATTGTATCAAGTTTCAACAAGTAAAAGAACCTTGGTTGGTGCAAAGCCATTGAGTACACCTGAAACCCAAAAGAGATGCATGTTAGGTCTCAGTTAGAAAAACACTAAGACTTTTCAGAGACTTTTTAAGTTCACAGCAAAATTGAGAAGGAACAGAGCTTTCCCATATGCCCTCTAATCCCACACAGGTATAGTTGTCCCCATGTTTAATAACCCCCACGAGAGTGGTACTTTTCTTACAATCCATGAACCTATATTGACACATCTGTCCTCCAAAGTTATAGTTCACAACAGTGTTCACTTAGGGTGTCGTATAGTACATGGGTTTGGACAAATGGATGGTGACATGTATCCACCATATGATACAGAGAAGTTCCACACCCTAAAAATTTTCATAAGTCTAGTTAAAGGTTTGTCAGTCTTGTTTATCTTTTCCAAGAACCAGCCGTTGGTTGTACTGATCTTTTATATATTTTTTAAGACTCTATTTTGTTTTCTTCTGCTCTGATCTTTATTATTTCCTTTCTTCTACTCACTTTAGGCTTTGCTTGTTATTCTTTTTCTAGTTCTTTTAAGTGTAAAGTTAGATTGTTTATTTGAGATTTTCCTTATTTCTTGAGGTAGGCCTGTAATGCCATCAATTTCCCTCTTAGGACTGCTTTCCCTGTGGCCCACAGATTTGGGGTTGTGTGTTCACTTTCATTTGTTTCAAGGCGTCTTTTGATTTCTTTTTCATCTCATTGTTAACTCACTCATTGTCTAGTAACATGTTATTCAGCCTTCATGTCTTTGTGTGTTTTTCAGTTTTTATTTTGTTGTTCTAGTTTCAGACCATTATAGTCAGAGAACATGCTTGAATCTAATGAACAAAATAAACCAACAAACAAAATACAAACTGACTCATAGATACAGAGAAGAAACTGACAGTTGTTACGGGGTGGGGGGTGTTAGAAGGTTTGGTAAAAAAAAAAAAAAAAAAAGTGAAAGGATTAAGCAAAACATAAAAACTGGCCCAGACAACAGTTCGGTGATTTCTAGAGGTAAAAGAGGTGGGGGCAGGTAGCAGAGGGTAAAGGAGTAGTAAAGGGTGATGGAAGGAGACTTGACTTTGGGTGGTTATCACACAATACAATAAATATACAGAGAATGTATTATGGAATTATACACCCGAAACCAATACAATTGTATTAACCATTGTCACTGCAATGAGTTCAACAAAAAAAATTTAAAAAAGAAAAGAAAATGCCATTCCCCAAAGGTTAACTTTGTATAATGCCACTTATATAACATTCTTAAAAATAATAAAGCTATGGAAACGAAGAACAGATCAGTGGGTGCCAGGGGTTACGGAGGGGGTGGAGGGAGGTGGGAATGGCTGTAAAGGGCAACAGGAACCCCCGTGGTGACGGAGCTGTGGAAATGTTCTCTACCTCAACTGCATCAGTGTCGGCATCCTGGTCATGCTATTGTACTGTGTTGTCCATGGTGTAAAACGCAGCCATGGGGGGAACCGAAGGGCACACAGGCAAATACACACGCACCCATACACACATGGATAAGCAATGTCACAGTTTCCCAGAACCTGTTGATGACTCACTGAGTTTGCCAAAAGATGGAAGGAGGGCTGAGCCTTCTTTCTTGCAACAGACGTGGAGTTCCTGAGTAAAGAAGTGGGACACGGTGGCTAGATGTGAGGCTGGAGAAAAAAACTTAGTGGCCAAAGTGATGAAAAATATATTATGCTTCTAAGTGCATTTGATTTTATACTTTAAATATAATAAAACTTAAGAACAATTTTAAAAGTAGGGACTTTCAATTACCACTAAAATGAACTTCCAAAAGAATAGTGAATAAATGGAATACTAGTTTCTCCTGCTGGCACAGCTGTGGGACTGAGGCCAGTGGACAGGAGCAGAGCTTGGCTCTACAGTCGTCCTCTGCAGACACAGAGCTGGGCCACAACCCAGGCCAGGAGCTGCTCAGGGTACCATTGTACCTAAAATTCAGCTTGTCTACTCAAAACAGAATTATCGCTCAGTGACAGCTCATAACAAGGCACATCATTTGCAACAGCCTACAGGAGCCTTCCAGAGCCAGGACATTTGATAGGGTCCCTTCCCCCATGCTGTCTCTCTTTGGCACACTCATGGAAATTGAAATTTATTTCAAGGAAAATAAGAGCAGCAACCTTTTATTAGGAATCTTTAGGTCCTCCAAGGTTCTGGTTATCTTCAATCTTCTGTATCCTTTTCTGTCCAATAAGCCACATTGGACAGAGAACTTCTGAATTTTGTTAATGTCTTATGGTGCAAAAAGTCACAGTGACAAGAGTCTTTTATTTGTGCGTCAAAAGTTATCTCAGGGAATAGGACGAGGTGTCTCATATGAGAAGCAAGTTAGAAGAAAGTTTAGTGATTGTGTCCATTTCTCTCTACTGTTATGCCCTCTGCAGTTCTTGGCCTTCCTCTGTTGCCACCAAAGGCATAAAACAGCAGCTGCCACCCAGAGAGGGCCCAAGTAGCCCTGAAAGATGGTTCAGGTGGGAAGATGTCAACAGGTGCAAGTAAACTTCCCAGCCTTTGAGAATTCCATCATTCCTTAGCTCTCCCATATACCAAAGGGAGCTGACATGCTGAAGGAGAGAGCTATAATCTTGAAAACACAAAAATACCAAGAGAGATGGACAGGTGATAAAACCAGAGGCTTCTCATCCTAAAGCACGCTGTACAAAATTTATTCAAAAGGGCATAAAAGTATCCATTGAATGTTGCCTCCCTCCTTCCCCACAGGAACTCATCACTTTTCAAAGCCAAGGCAATATATTGTCTTAAAAAATTGGAAAAAGATTAAAAATTAAGAGATGAAAACAAACATATCAAGGAAATATAAATCTTAAAATTTGGTGTATAAATTTTTATATTTAAAGGCAATTTTAAGAAAAAAAAAACACCTGGTTAAAAAGGAACACTATGCAGTAAAAAGGAAAAAAATACTAAGAAAATATGAAAATGAGAAATATATATACACCTTAAATAATAATTTTAAAACATACAAAGAACAAGTTAAAAAACTTCAATAAATGAAAAAAAAGAGAAAGTTATATTTGGAGATTGTGATACACTCCTCTCAGAAGTGGATATCAAAAATATAAATAATATATATGTTTAATGCAATTAACAAAGTCAAAACAACATAAATTATAAAAACTTTGACCCCCCAAAATATAAAAATTTTTCATTCTGTTTATGCAAATATTGAATATACACTAAAAATATATTTTTAAAGATTTTATTTATTCATTTTTAGAGAGAGGGGAAGAGAGGGAGAAAGAGAGGGAGAGAAACATCAATGCGTGGTTGCCTCTCGAGTGAGTCATACTAGGGACATGGCCTGCAACCCAGGCATGTGCCCTGACTGGGAATTGAACTGGCGACCCTTTGGTTCACAGCCTGCACTCAATCCATTGAGCCACACCAGCCAGGGTGAACATACACTAAAATTAAGAATTGTTTAGTCTCAAAGTAAACATTAATAATTTTGAAGAATTAACATCAAACACTGTGTATGATATTATATAAATCAGACCTAAATTGCAAAATGATAGCTAAAATTTTCCAAATCTGGAGGGAAAAGCAAACAATTGAATATGCTCTGATTAGAGGGAAAATTATGAGAGACATTAAAAATTGATAATAAATTCAGAAGTGAATGATATTGAACACAAAAATTTGGAGACAGAACTAAAGTAGCACCTAAAAGCCTATTTAGATTTTTAAACATGTTAGAAAATGAGAAATGATTTGAGTAAATTCATCACTGATTTCAGTAAGTTAGAGAGCAACAGAAGAAAAAGGAGAAAGTAAGGAAGAGCAGAAACCAATGAAAAGAAAACATTTTAAACACATAAAAAATTGCCATTAAAAATGCTAGTAATATTGACAAATACCTGACCAGGTTGATCAAAAAATGGAACAGAAAAGATGCATATAAAA
The DNA here is from genome assembly GCF_022682495.2 of Desmodus rotundus. Classification (NCBI taxonomy): domain Eukaryota; kingdom Metazoa; phylum Chordata; class Mammalia; order Chiroptera; family Phyllostomidae; genus Desmodus; species Desmodus rotundus. The sequence continues at coordinate 19,108,857 of NC_071394.1, forward strand.
ATTGTAGATGGAATAAGGTTAAATAATTGTCCATAAAACAGATGTGAAAAGACCGGCGTAATGATTTAAATTTGTATATGCAAAAGCATTTGAAAAGATAAAATGTCAAAGTTGGTGCCAGAAAGAAGAGGAAAATTAAACAGAACATTAGGCATTAAAGAAATTGGAATGCTTAGCAATATTTCCTCAACCAAATAAAAGCTCTGTGGTCTGATGGCATTACAGATATGTTCTAATAGATCTCAGAGGAACCTGCTATCTTCAGTAACAGTGTCCCAACAAATGTAAAGGGAGGAAACCTTTGCATCTCGTTTCCTTCTATTCTGAAACTGAATAAGTGTACCGTGAGTAATTCCAAGCCTGATTAACCCACGAACATAGATGCAAACATGACAAATAAAATGTTAGTACACGCGTTCTAATGACGTATTAAATATTAACATAACATGATCAGGAGAGGCATACCCCAGGAATCTAGCAACGGCTTACCTTAAGGAAACCCAACCAATAGAATGTGCTTTATTAATTGATAAAATGTTTATTATCATCACAATAAATACAAAAGAGCTTTCGATAGTTTAATTCCTATTTATATGTGTACTGCTTAAGGAACTAGCAATATTGAGGAACTTACATTTAGAAAGAATACTATGTATCATAAAACTACAGCTAATGTTGCCCCTAAAGGAGAAACGTTACAAAAACTCCAATTTAAGAGTGGGAACCCAGGAATGCCCATGTCACTGCTACTGCTCCACCAGACTTGAGATCCTTCAAGACCCTGAGACAGAACTGAAGGGAGATTGGGGAGTCCCGGAGGGAAATGAATCTGTTATATTCGCTCTCATGTCTCTTGTGTAGCTTTTCTAAAGCCTTGTTTTAAATGGAAAAAAAAAATCATACATTGACTTGTAGGAAAAAAAAACCTGAGCCATTTCACTTATATAAAAGGCCCTACATTTTGTTTACAGCTATTAATTCTTTACAAGCTGCGTAACTTGTTTCTCTGTCCTGATATTGTCTAGAGTAAGTGTAGATCTAATGTATGATTACTTACAGATATCCTTCCTTCTCCCTTTTCTGTTGGAAAACTATTTCATATGGGATGCTGTGGCCCTTACATTAAACCAAAGCAGAAATCACATGGTGTCTAGTAGTCTTGTAATGGGTAGGTGTGCCCAGATTGCTGGAGGCCAGTCCAGTCCAGTCCAGTGTGTGTGTGAGGGGCCCAATCCGCCAGAGCTCCAATCCACCAGAGCCAGCACCTCTCCTGCCCCGAGGGTGCTGAGGTGGCAGATTAAAGCAGCCTTCTGTGAAGGGAGGGGCTACCTGAAAAGGGGGAAGTGCCAGGCAAGAGGCTAGTAGAAACACAATGCAGTTTGCAGAAGGAGAGGCAGAGCACTCCTAGGGTTGAAACCAGAGCTGGGGCTTAATAGCCCACAGCCTTGGGGCTAGTAGCTCAAGACACAGGCTACACAGCTGGGGGCTCAATGCCCCATCCAAGGTGACTAGAGGCTTCTGCTGATGCCCTGATATAGGGGCAAAGACAAATATGGCCAACGGTTAAAAAGCCAGGCACTCCCACTGAATTCTTGCACGCGTGGGATTTTAGGAGGGCCTTTTTTAAAAGCAAAGGCTTGGAGAAGCAACTCTCTGGGTTCAGGTCCTCTCTTGGCACCACACTGTCTGAATTTTGCCCTGCACTGGCGGGGAGCGCTTACCTGGCTGGTTCATCTCACATTTCTAGTTGGGGAGCACTTGCGGTGACCGACAGAGGCTGGCCCCTTTGGAACGTCAGCCTCCAACGGTCAGAAGCCAGCTCCTGGAGGCAGCACCCTACACGGTGTCATTGTCTTGCCAGCTGAGACGCAGAGACCCAGTGCAGCATAGCACGCAGGTCCTGGACAGCTTCTACTCTCTTGCCCCAAGAGCAGCACAAGGAAGCACTGGCTCTGGGCGCACAGCAGCCTGGGGCTCCAGGACCCCACGGCTGGAGCTTGCCTTCAATGACTGGAGTGACCTGGCAGTGTACCCCAGAGACTGGCTGGAGAGAGAGCTGCGGGAGACAATGGAGACGCCTACCCCCTGAGCACGCATCTGAGAGAGAGAGCCTGGAGCTAGAGGATGTGGTGTGCAGCCATCTTCAGCTCTCAAGGGTCAGATAAGCTCTAATGGGGAACCCTGGATTTGGTCTTGGGCTCTAATCTTCCTGGCTTACTGTAGGTTAGGGATGAGGTTGGCTTGGAGCAGAAACATTTCAGCTCCTTCAAATCGGGTTTCCTGTTAATAAAAACCTATGTCCTTCCTCACAAATCTTCATGATGTATTGGTACATGGTGACAAGCGGCCATACCCCATGCTGCCCGGTAACAGTCTCACTTTCAGTGATGCTTATATTAATCATTGGGTTCAAGAATTAATCATCTGAGTTATTTTAAAGTATTAAATATACACAGAAATCATAAGTACGCAGCTCACACAGGAACCCATTTGGGTTATTAGCACCCAAATCAAGAACTGAAATATTACTAGTAGCCTAAAAGCCGTCTTTCTGTTCTTTCCAGTGATGCAAGGCCCTACCTAAAGTCACCCCTTCCTATACCATGGATAAGTTCTGTCCATTTTGAAATAAATATATGGGACTGAAACCAAACAAAATGTAATGTTTTGTGCCTGGCTTCATTAAGAAACTTTGTGTTAGTGAAATCCACCCATGTTGTTGATTGTAAGGATAGTTCTTCTCATTGCCAAATGTCATTTCACTGAGTAAACATTCATCACTGTATCTGTTCTACTGTCCCCAGACCTTTTGTTTGCATCTGTCTTGAGACTATTACACACAGTGTTGCTCTGAATGTTCTTGTACATGTAGTTTTGTGACAATTTTTATACATTTCCGTCAGTATATACCTAGGAATAGATTGCTGAGTCATTGGGCAGGCTCTGTGGTATATGTCAGATAATTTTTCATAGCAGTCAAATCTATCATTTTTTTCACTTGTATTTTCCATGACAGAAGATTATCATTCGATTATATATTAGATTAAGTGAATGTTAGTTGTTAAGAAATTATTGTTAATTTTGTTAAATGTAAGAGTGGCTATATAAGGTAACACCAATATTGGAGTTGTATTTTGAAGTATTTGAGTACAGAATTGTATCATGTCTTACAACACCATATAAAACAGAATGGCATGAGGATTGACAAAAATAAGTCTGTGAAAATGTAGCTAATTTTTGATAAGTACACAGACATTGAGTTTACTCTCTACTTTCCTGCATGTTTGAACATTTTTATAGCAAATTTCATAGAATAAGGCTAAGTTCTGTAATTCACTTCCAATCAAATGTTCTTTCTGTATTCTTTTGAAACTTTTAAGTATGTTTACAATTACAACTTTAATCTTCAGGGATCTCTTATTAACAAACAACTTACATGTAAAAAAAACCAAGTACTTGTAAGTGCATATTATGATTCATTTCTTTCTAATAACAGAGTCCTTATTTAAAAAGTAAATGAAATGCATATAAGATGTTACTATTGAGCTGTCTTTTATTTTGCAATCAAGCCATTTTTATAGTAGAATATAAAAAGCTTTAATTAACATAAGCAAGTATAAAGATGAAAAAAAGCAGTATTGGCTTCTAGGCCTTATTAATATAGGATTAACTTTCAAAGAATAGGAAAGATTAGGATTAATTTAGCAAACATCAATTCATTTTAACTCAGGACCCAATTACCCTGTAAAATAATGGTGCATCAAATAATAAATGCATACCAAAAATTGTCATTTTTTCATTCAATACACATGAAATATGCAAAAATTAAAAAAGAAAAGGAATAATTTAAATGTAATCAAAGAGGAGTTTGAATGATTTAGATAGAAAAAGTACTTTCCGTCTGTTCTTCCATTTATCTTCATGTACTTAGAAAAATATAATTTTCCCCATTTGTTTGCATAAATCTTTATATTTCCAATTTCAGAAATCAAAAGCTTAAATGCCAAAAAAACACTGGCTCCCCTTGTCCTTAGATAGCCTAATGTCCCCGGGGCGTTCCTTTCCCTCAATGCTCAGTGTGAATTTAACTGGAAGTTCACTCAGCCCAGGGCTTTCCTGTGATTTCTGCTCTTCATGTCTTCCTTAAGCTGTTCCCGTTTCTCTGTATCTATATTTGCAACTCACTTTATCAAACCCAGGTGGCCTCTTCATATTTCCCAACATGTTGCTCAGTGTCACACAATATCCCTTACTGCATCCAGCAGTGTCCTGAATGTGGGCGAAGGGCGGATGGAAAACCACGTCATGCGGCTAAAGAGTGCTGCTGTCTACAGGAATCATTTTTACCACTTTGGGCTGCCACTTCCATCCTATGAATTTATGTAGGGGAGGAGTAATAATTCTCCCTTTATCCTTCTGAGGTCTTAGCTGGTCCCTCTAGCGGAAGACAAGTAGACACGAGAAAGACAAAAAGCAGAAGATTAGCATGTACTCTTCGTGAACATGTGGGACATACCTAGGGACAAATGAGTGACTTCGAAGGTGGCTGAGAATCAGGATTAAATACCATCTTAACAGGGGAAGGGGAGGAGGAATATAGGGCTCCTGAGGGGAGAGTACATAGTTTTTAGGGAAGGGGAATGGATCCCCAGGAGAATATGTGATAGATATGACAGGTTGTGGAAAAGTTACCCTGTTGTTGACTTCTGGCTGCCCCTCTCGTGGTAAGAGTCCATCTTCCCTGACTGATGACACGCCAGGAGAAAGCATTTATGACATTTGGGTCTCATTTTGAGGATTTCTGTTTAGGCAGATGAGGAGTGTTCAGAGAAAGCCTCTCCCCGCATTTGTTGTTTTCCACGTGCCTAGCTCAAAAAAATCAACATACCCAAGTGACATATTTTGTGGCATGTCCTGCACTCATACAGTCACATTTGGGGTTGTCACGCTCTGCTTCTCTTCACTGACAAAGTCTGTGATCTCCACACGGGCCTCCCTCGGCTGTGTGTAACTTCGTGAACGTGTATCTCTGTCTTTTGCCGAACCAGACTGTGATGTTCTGCAGTCGTCATGGATATAGGTGCGTATTTAGCTGTGCGTGCGTTGTGCTTCGGGCTGCAAATGCAGGCGAGAGACTGCATTTTACTCTTTAGACCTGAGCACACTCTGATCATCGGTCTGTGCCACACCCTCCTCTGTGGGACTGCCGCTGTGCTGTGGCACACTGTGCTCACTTCGTTTTGTTGGTCTAGCAAGTTCTGTTCTTTTCCCTTTGCTTCCAATGTTCTCTTTTTGTCTCTCCCCTGAAATGAGCCTACACTAATATTTTAGGTTATGCCTGTGATATGAGCTATCTTTGAAAAAGCAATGGCATAGTGAATGTATGTGTCTTAACCCCTAATGTTATGAATATTCTATTTCCCATTTTAAAATAGGAACCAGAGCTTTTTTTCTTTTTGGCTCATCCGTGTTGTCTGTTTATCACAGTTGATCTAGTTGCTTCACTCTATGTCAAAGGATGTCTTGCCACATTCTACTTAATCGTTTCTCTCTAATGACAACTTACTGCATTCCCTCAAAGCCCAAATAATGCTAGAACCTACATATTCTCTAAGAAATTATTCTGTGGTGAATATCAGGAGTCAAAGTATGTGTTCCTAGAGTTTATGCTTACGTATTTTTATGTACTGTCAGATTACCCCCAAATAGTAGCAACTGGTTGCAGTCCCACAAAAAGCATGAGAGTGTCTATTAACACATTCTAGGGAGCATAGCATCTTTTCCTTTCATTGTGGTCAATTTGAGGGTGAATGATGGTGTCACATTATTGTTGAAGTTTACATTTTTCTGATCACTAAAAAGATTGAGCTTATTTTCATAAACTTATTCTGTTGAATTGCTTATGTAATACTTTTATATATTTTTTCCTTACATTACTTTTCTTCTTAACTTAGGAGTTAATTACATATTAAAAATTTTATCTTTGTCAGGTTTAGCTGCTGAAATGTCTCCTCCCAGTGTTGTTACATCTATCTGTTAAATGTGTCTGTGGTTTCCATTGTTGTGAAAAAATACTGTTCTATTTTTGATAGTTATTTAAATGTGTGAAAGAGAGTAAGTATATGGCTGAATAATTTCTTCATCAGGAAAGATATAACTTTTTTGGGGCGAGAGGGAAAAAAACCTCAAATGAGTTAGAGGAAAGAAAAATCATCCTTGCATTAAGCATGCATCCTATACCATCCAGATTTGTAATTACTGACCGTCTACTGGATATTATTGGCAAATCATATTTTCAATAAACTCTTTCAGCAACAATAAACTAAAAGTAGATTCATGAGAAATTCGATACTGCATTTAGATTTCTCAAAAAGTTGATGGTAACTGTGTGACTTAGCCCCCAAATTTGCTGGCACTTACTGTCCACCGTGGGGGGCGGTGGCCATGTCACTGGCCACATGTAAACCAGAAGACAACACAGTTCCCGAAAAAGCATCAGGCACACTTCATAAATTAATAGTCATTAAAACACTGTTGTCTGAAAATGAGAGTTTAATAGGGGCAGTTTCAGAAGGTTCATTACATAATACTGTGTCAAGCATGACTTTTAATTATATCAGATGATATTTCTGCTAAATTACTTTGGCTCATTATTGATATCAAGTATGTGTGTGTATTTGCACTTACAAGAAATGTGATGATAGCTATTGATATGTTAGATCCATTAGCAGAGTTGCTTCGCAAATAGTTATACCATGCCAATAAACAAGTGTCATCTGATGCCTCAATCAGAAAGTTAATTGCAATAAGAAATCATTGGCTCATTTAAATTATGGAATCAAATCATTTCAGTTCTGTCAGAAACATCTGACATTTTTGTGAATATTTTAAATTCAATTAAGAGGCTCAATGTTAAAGATAGAACTGTTTTTGATATGATAGTAAAACTACAAACTTGGGGTAGGCAAAGTGTGACAGTGTAGGCCCTGTTCTTACGAACTTAAGAAGCTTTCGAGTGTAAAAATGTTCTTGGAATTTTGGGAAACTCTATAATGTTTTGAATTATTGGAATTTATAATAACATCTGAAGAAGTAGAGATGTTCTACCCATCAAAATAGAAGTGGCAGTAGTAAAAGGTAATAACTACTTTTACATATACAGAAGGTATTTTTAAGAAATCACATAAGGCTAAATAGATTCATAAAAGATAAGGAGAGGTAGAAGTAGGCAGAAAAAATTAATTAAAGGTATAATGGCTGAAAACATATGAAATTCTTGGAAAACATTAATTTACCATATTTTACTGTGTATCGTGTGTCTCCGTGTATAATGTGCATCCATATTTTTGGCTCAAACTTTCAAGAAAAAATCTTTAAAATTTTTTTTAATTAATTAATTTATATTTAGATACTTGGTTTTTGTGTTATAAAACAATTTTAGCATTTATTTTTGAATATACTATGCTACAATAATTTTATGTAACAAATAATTACAAAACATAAGAACAGATACAAGGTATTTCAGGTACTACCCATGTCTAATGCACATCCTTATTTTTCCCTCAAAAATCTGGGCAAAAGTGAGCATTATACACAGCAAAATATACTAGAGATCCAAGAAGCTCAGAAAACTCCAAGCATGATAAAAACACAAAGAATTTATACTTCAAGACACACTATAGTCAAATTGCTGAAAAGCAAAGAGAAAAAGAAAAATCTTGAAAGCAAGCAAAGAAAAATGGCTTAATATAAAGAGGACCAACAATAAAATTATTGTGTGACTTTGCATCAGAAACCACAAAATCTGGAATGACTCATTCAAAAGGAATAGCAAAAAAAAAAAAAAAAGGTAACTAAGTATTCAAAATCCAGGCTATCCTTCATAAATAAAAGCAAATAAAAACCTGTTTAGATGAATGAAATAATTTTTTTGCTACTAAACTGTCACCATAAGAAACGTTACAGAAAGTCCTTCAATCTGAAAAGAAACATCACTAGATGGCAACTCAGTTCCACAAACGGACAGAAGGGGATTTTCAGGGAGGAAATATTTTTGGGCTAATGGATGTATTTTATTTTGAGTTTGTGGTAATTAAGTAAATTTGTCTAAATCCATTACATTGCCTCCTTACAGTATTATTATATGTAAATTATTCCGAATGAAATAAGTGCTCCAATGAGAAAGGCCCTCAGGTGGGTACAATAGTTCATGCTTTGGTTCTTCCTGTGAAGAAAATAATTTCACGTCACCAGCTACACCGGTACCCTTCCAGTAACTCCTGCAGAATCCGAAAGAAAACTTAACTAGAGCCTAGATAATGTTCTAATATGCCAATTAAAAATGTCCAACAAAATTATAGACATGATTGTTATGAGTACTTGGATAATTGATATTTCTTTAGGAAAAACACTTCCAATTTAAAATGCTTTCAACTCGATAATTTGACTTAGATAAAATAGTTAATCTTCTAAAGGCACTAGAAGCACAATTTGTCAGTTTGTTTTAAAACTGGCCAGATTAAAAACAGAGCATAATAGAGTTCTCATTTTAGCTTTAAAACTTATTTAGAAAATTATTAAGAATCTCAGGAGGAAGAATTAAACAAATCAGAACTCAAGCTGATATGTGGGATAGTATGATTAGAGAAGTGAGAATTTCTCTAATCTTTAATGAACACAGTTTTCTCAAAAAGTGAAAAAAAATATTATAAGGGAAAATGTAGAGAAAATAAAGAAGAAATTTTAAAGCTGATATTAATATTTTTGCAACCTGCTATAATTGTTTTGTTAGTTGGCTATATTTAAAAGTGGTTGAAGAATTCAAGGGATCTTATATATTAGGCATTAAAAAGTATAAAATATGAATTGTGTAATATGTACTTGGAAAAATCTAGTTTGTTAGAATTTTACTTATTTATGTACCTATTTAGAAAAACTAATTTTAAGTATAAATAAATTCAGGCAGTGGATAAAAAACTACTAGTAATAGTGATCATGAAAAAACAATAATTGCCGTCTATGAACCAAAGTATTTTGGGGGAAAATATCAAAGTATAAAATAAAGACAGAAGGAAATATCTTTTCCTGCAATACAGTCATAAATATAACACAGTTTGGCAAATTTTCTGCTTTAGTTCTCCTGGACTATTCCAGATTTTTTGTTTCATCATATTTCAGGAAATAAGAGGGACCCACAAACAGAAAATGCTAGCCTAGACATGAGATGATATTAGCGCAGCCTCAATTGGGCTTCTTATGAAGCTTTCTCTGAGCTCCATGACCCTATTCCAATTCCCTGTGATGGGCTCTGTTTCTATGATACATTTGACATCCTTCTCTGGAAAAGTAGAAGGTAAACTGTGTTATAAAAAATGTTTAAAATACGCCCCTGGCTTTTATGAAATAATAAAGGCAAAATTTATATTGTCTAGAATATGTACTCCTTTCGCAAAAATCATCAAGCTGATAACGAGCAGGGAGAGGAAACAATGTTCAGACAAAAATGTGCAAGTGTCAAACATGATTATAATGTAGAGCTTCTGACGCGGAGTAGAACTTCTGACATGGACATGTAAAAAATATGTGCACTCAAGACAAAAATATTTATGATAGAAGTGAACATGTAGACTCCCATAACACTGTTTTTTGGTTTGGTTTGTTTTGGTTTTTCTTTTGTATCAGACACTGTTAGAGATCATCTGCATATAATAATATTAACTCCTTCACCCTTTGGGTCTGCCCTGTGACTGTTTTTGAAAATGTAGAACTGACATATACAGAGGGTAGGAAACACACTCCAGTGACATAACCATTTCTTCTTTCTTTTCTTTTTTTTCTTTCTTTTTTAAAAGGCTTTATTTATTTATTTATTTATTTATTTACTTCTTAGAAGGGAAGGGAGGGAGAGAGGGAGAGAACATCAATGTGTGAGAGATACATCGATTCATTGCCTCTCACATGCCCCCAACTGGGGACCTGGCCCACAACCCAGGCATGTGACCCAACGGGGAATCGAACCAGAGACAGTTTAGTTTGCAGGCCTGGGCTCAGTCCACTGAGTCACACCAGCCAGAATTTTTCATTAGACTAAACTACATGAGAGTAAAAGTTGAGATAAATGACCTAAGACTTATAGGTTATTAATTTAAGAAAAGGCAATTATATACTACTAATAGATTTGTCCTGTGCACCAACAATGTTGATTTAAAAATCAATAAAATAATTCAGATTCTTTCTACATTAAAATGTTGAATTAATGCATAGTTTTAATATGAAGATGCTAAAAGAAAGGTAGTTTGAGAAAAAATTTAATGGCCACATTAATTCCTTTTACTCACATTTACTGTGGAATTCTGTTTAGAGTGTGTTCTAAGTCTTTCTCTTTTATTGAGTTCTGACCATGAATATCTGTGTTAAAAAAAATAATTGGGTTCAAAGGGGAAAAATGTTTAGAGATAGAAACTGAGAATGTTTACTTGGGCTGGATGCCCTCCAAGATGAAAATCCGAAGTATTTAATTAAGATTTGAAACTTCTGTTGATAAGGTGTCAAAAAACATTTTTCTTGTTTCAAATAAAAATATATTTTGTGAGATTTTTGTCTTAGCAAAAAAATAAGCCCAGGTGAATATTTTAGTTAAATGTTTATGATAATTCATTGACTCTAGGTTAAAATATATGGGAATATATAATTCAAATATTTAATCATGAATTTTTCTCTCTCATGCCTGATTGGGTTTCTGCACAGACCTTTCTAGGCTTCCATATGAGAAAAAGCGAGTACGCTCTTGGGCCTTGCCAAGGGGACATGTCATGAAACAGGAAAAAAAAAAAAGAGAAGGGACATTGGGAAAGTTGGTGTGTTGATTGAACTCCTCTGTATGCCCCCTTTAAAAAAAAAAAAAAAAGAAAAAGAAAAGGTGCATTTATCTGTGGATAAGAGATGGGAAGAGTCAAGAAGAGACAAATAGACTATCTTAACCAGTGGAAAATTAGCCTAATCAGTTAGCAGTGTAGCAAAATCTCCTGAATCAGAAGCCTGGAAAAGAAACAGGTGTCTAGTAGATGCACAGGTTAGAGTCCAGTGGGCAGAACCAGTAACTGCCAAGCATCCACCAGGCTGATGTCCTGTAATGTCTTTGTGCCAAGCATGGGCTTATTCAAGCAAAAAGAGACAATTAAGTGATAGGTTTAAAGTCAGTCAGTTCTGGGGAAGTCAAAGGTGAGCCTCCCTGCTTTGTGTTGAGTAGGGGAAACAAGAGGAAAGACAGGCTCTGATGAGAAACTGCTCAGCATGAAGAGCATCAGAGGGAAGCGGCTGGCTCTTCCCAGAGGCACCGTGGAGGTGGAGGCAAGGCGTCTTAGTCTCTTCCCCAGAGGAAACCTGTGTCCTTTCCAGAAAGTGGCCACAGACCCAAGGGTGGGACTGCAAGGGGTATACAGGTGAAGGATCTCCTTTCTCTGGTTCGGTACAAGTACTAACTTGAACAAGAACCATTCAATCATCTTTTATTATGAGCAACAATTTAAAGTAGTTACATCCGGGGGATTTTACCACTACAAAATCCAGTGTGTTCAACATAGATTGCTGGACCCATGGAAATGCCAAAACCGAAGCTAAATGCTTAGATAGCTAATAAATCAGTGATAACTGTGTTAACTTAAATACCTTTTAAATTTTTGGTGTTCAACACTTGTCACATAAAATTAAAGAGTTAATTAAGAGTTCTAAGCAAAATTACACAGACATTATTCCTTGCATCACCATTTTCTGTTAACTGTATGAGGTTCTGGTTTTTATATTAGGTCTTTCACATTTTTATTTTCTCTGATATATCTAGGGGGAGACATTAAACTGTCTTCTCTATTTTAAAATACTATACCTGGTGATATACCATTAGGAGGCCACATGTACATTTGCACCCTATAAACCTAACTTGAGATCATTGGACAGTATCTTCAAAGCAAATTACTAATAAACTCTTTAGAAAATATCTTGGATACTTCTTATCCTACAGCCAGTGTATTAATCTCTTTTTATCCTCTCCGGTGGCTTATATTTTTAATGAAAACTAAATATACTATTTCTAAAGCCCTCTGTATGGGCTATAAAACATTTTAAGTTACATTCCAAAATGTAAATTAAAATGACAATAAAGAAAGACATTTAATTTCACATGCAGAATGTTTGTGTCAGGCTCTGGCTGGTTATGGGGTGATCCCTCAGGTTATTATTCTCTGTCGTGTTTACAGGCTCTATTCTATGTCTCGTGAGAAAATAGAGAACATTTCAAATTCAATATTTTGCCCTGAATTAAGGAAAAATTTATATAAATGCCATCTACCAATTGGAGTCTTATATTCACATTAATTAAGTCTATGAGAAAAACAGATTCAATTACACCATAACAAAAGCTCTAAATCCACTCTGTACTGTGAATTGCCTGTTTTAATAGCCAACAACTGACAGACCCATTTCGCAGAAGAAGGACTTAAACTGACTAATAAAATTCAATACACAGCAAGTCCTGCACTTCTAACTTACTTTTTGGAGCAGTTGGAAATGTAAGCAGATTTTACATATTAAATTGGCTAAACTGACAACATATTTTGTTGGCCAAAAAGTTTTGTTTATTTTTTTCTGTACGATGGCTCTAGAAGTGTTTTGTTGTCTTTAACTTCATTTGAAACAATTTTGTTAAGTTATATTGTGACAGCTGTCATATCAGTGTGCATTTAAAAAGAAATCAAAATTGTGAATTTTTGTGCTGCCATTTTAATACTGAAAATTGAAGAATACAGGCAACATTTTCTGTTTTATGCTTTATTATTTCAAGAAAGGTAAACATGAAACTGAAACACAATAAAGATTTGGGTAGTTATGGAGAACATTCTGTGACTGATCGAACGTGTCAAAAGTGGTTTGTGAAGTTTCTTGGTACTATTGATACTTTGGCCAAATAATTCTTTGCTGTGGGGCTGTCTGGTGCATGGGAAGATGTTTAGCAGCGCCCCTGGCCAATAGTAGATCACTGACAGACTCAAAATATCCAGATCAATACAGTTATAGGTGAGAATGAACAATCTGTCTTTTATTTTACAGAAAAAACTAAATGGACTTTTTGGCCAACACAATACATCAGCCACACAAAAAGCACTGCGTGACCATGGGCAGTCGGAAACTTTGTCATTGTGCTGATGTCCTTTAGTTCATCGTAGCCACAGGAGAGGACTGTGAATTTCAAAACTGTTGTTACCATATGCATCTTGCATCACTCAAGCACTAGTGTCTAGGCAATTTGTTTTGGATAAAGGGTCCTTTTGAAATTCTCAGTTCTAATTTTCTTTCATTGTTACTTTAACTAATATCTAATAGCACTTATTGGAACAGACACTGTTGACTACTTCTTCATCATCTTGAAGATCGTGTGTGGTGGAAGGGAGACAGACAGTGTGGGAGTTGGTGAAGAGTGCAACAAAGAAAACAGGTGAAAAGGAGCAGAGTGATGGGGATACTGTTTCACACAGGGAAATCAGAGAGAGGTGAAAAGACAGCATTTACATTGTGGTTAGAAGATTTACAAAGAATCTAACAATAGGAATTTCTAAGAGTTACTAATGAAGCCAACCTGTCAGTAGCCTTTTAGTAATAGTACAAACAGTTCTTTGTATAACGATTTTAGATGTCTCTCTCTTTACTATGAAATGTTCCTATTCTGTGTTCAGATTGAAACTCACCATAATATGTATTTTTAAGCTGAGTGATTAATATTGCTGGAACACTTAAGGTACATGTATATAAAATAATATTTTTCATTGTAAATGGAACAAAAGAAGAAAAAACATGGTGGTATTTCAAGTGAACTCTGATCACTTATAGACATGGCATATTTTATTGCAAAATTTGGACTGGGTTTGTGTCCCTATGACCTAAATCCAGGCTGCCTTGTCAGTGTACAAAATTCCCAATCATGACACCTGGCAGTGACACCTGTGCATGCTTGGGTCAACTTTTGACCTTTACGGGTGCCTCTGCTTGCAGACCACATCCCTTCTGTGTGTTTTTTGCTTACTAAATGGTGTAGTTTTTAGACTCTGCTCAAAATGTAGAACATGTTTTGGCCATTTGAAGTAAACCCAAAACAACACTTACTAATCTGAGTGCACTTTACCTATGACAGGTGACACACCTTAAAACTAGAGACTGCTGTTTGGATGTCTTCTATCTTGTGCAGATTTCAACTGGTAGCAGTTTCAATATTGCCTGAACCTAGCATTGGGAGAGTGTGCAAAGTGTTTTAACTAGTTATTTTAGAGAGAAATATCTGCCCAACTGGCCATGGTATATAGAAATTCTCTTACTGCATATCACATGCACTAGATTTTGCCATGGATATTTATTTCTGTAGCTCCCTTGGGTATGGCTTTGAAATATCAGGAGTTACATAGGTTGTTTGCTAATCTTACATCTTTCCAACTCTTAATTTTTTAGCATTCTTTATCTCACATAATCATTTAACATACAGTGATTGGGATATTAATTTATATTTTTATCATGGACAACCAGCTAACATGGGCTGTTGCTGAATGCCTTCTTTGAATAGAATACTGGAGACATTACAGAAATGTGAGTGAGTTTGAAAGACTTGGAACCTAACCTAAGAACTGAATGGAGGTAGAGTTGTGGAGGCCAATGACAGTTGATTCCAGTTGAGATGGAAATGAAAAGAAATGATGCCTAAGAAACACAAGAGGCTGGGGAAGAACACTTTGTTTTTGCTCTTCCACTCATTCCCACAGTGCAAGCCCAATGGATGCCCTAGTTTGGTAGGCAAGTATCAGCAAGTTAGTATGTGGCAGAGGTGTCAGGGCTGAGTTTTTCCTTCTCTCTGTTTCACTCCAGAGTTTACATGATTGAAATCCAGAAGGGCCACTGTTGAGAGAGAGAGAGAGAGAGAGAGAGAGATTTGAGAGAGAGATTTGAGAGAGAGATTTGAGAGAGAGATTTGAGAGAGAGATTGAGAGAGAGATTGAGAGAGAGAGAGAGAGAGAGAGAGAGAGAGAGAGAGAGAGATTGAGAGAGAGGGAGGAGACTTTGAGGGCAGTTCCCTGCAGTAGAAGGGGATGAAAATGAAGGAAAGCTTGCTGATAGTTAACACCAGACACTCTGCCCTGAGGCTACCTTTTCCTCTCTAATTTTATATAAGGTGAAGCAAAATGAATGAATCTAAGAAAATAACAATTTTAAATAAGCATGATAAATGTCCTTAAGGACATCAAAAAGGATGGTGGAAACATAAAGCAAGAGTAAGAGGTCATCAAATAAATGAACTTCAGACATTGAATACAAAATTTTGAAATAAGCCAACAGGTGGATTGACTATTGGTGTAGATGAACAAAAAAGTGAATTAGTGAGTCAAAAATCAAATTGAGAGACTTTGGAGAGGACATTAACAGGAGATAATCAAATATAAAATGTAAAATAAAATTAAAAAATTAGAAGTTTAAAGCACAAGTCTCAATAAATGAAACAGGTATAAAAATTAGACACAAAAAGAAAATACTGTCAGTTAGTTACAAGTTCTTCAAATTAATAAAATACATAAAATGTGATAGAATTTTAGACAAAACTCACACTAAACAAATAAAAATATTCACATCTAAATGCAATCATTTATAAACTTCAAAGCTAAATGATTATAATAAAGATCCCAAGAATGAAGAAATCTGTATTCACCTCATGTTACTCAGACTTCCCCAAAATGACATCTAATGCAAGAAAACAGGGTAAGGTTTTCAAAGATTTGAAAGAAAAAATTCCCAACTTGCAATTTTATATATATTCTCAGAATATCATTTAAATGCAAGACTGAACCTAGTCCTGAAAATGGCAGAGGAGAGAGATGGAAAGAACTTTTTCATTAAGCTGCTGATCATCCTGTGCCTGAAGGCTCCTGTACCTTTGCATTTCACTTTGAGTGTGGTTCTCTGTTATGCCTTCTTAAATCATCCTCCTTGACACACTGCCCCAGGGGAGGGTTAGGAATGCAGTGGAATTTGGCCTAGTCATCAAGGTGTCAGAGGGAATTCCAGCCTTGGAGCAGCTGGACCTCTCCAGGAAATATCCTCCCTCAAGAGCTGTAAACTCTGGTTAAGGAGGTACAGCCAACTTTAAGTTAAAATTCAGGCTTATTTACAAGCGTCTGGAAATACATTTTGTTTTTTTATGTATTTGTTTTTTTTAATTATTTTATTTTTACTCAGTTACAGTTGTCTGCATTTCCCCCCCACCCCAGCCATCCCCATTCCCCTCCCCTAATTGCAACCCCCTTTGGTTTTGTCCATGTGTCCTTTATAGTTGTTCCTGAAAACCCTCTCCCCCTTTCTCCCCATTGTCCCCTCCCACCTCCCCTCTGGTTACTGTCAGATTGTTCTTAATTTCAATGTCTCTGGTTACATTTTGCTTGCTTGTTTGTTTTGTTGGTTAGGTTCCACTTAAAGGTGAGATCATATGGTATTTGTCTTTCACTGCCTTGCTTATTCACTTAGCATAATGCTCTCCAGCTCCATCCATGCTGTTGCAAAGGGTAGGAGGTCCTTCTTTTTTTCTGCCGCACAGTATTCCATCATGTAAATGTACCATAGTTTTTTGATCCATTCATTTACTGATGGGCACTTAGATTGCTTCCAGCACTTGACAAAGGGAACAGAAGCATAAAATGGAGCAAAAATAGCGTTCAACAAATGGTGTTGGGAGATTTGGACAGCTACATGCAAAAAAAATGAAACTCTATTACCAACATACACCATACACAAAAATAAATTCAAGGTGGATAAAAGACTTAAATATAAGTCATGACACCATAAAAGTCCTAGAGGAGAACATAGGCAGGAAAATCTCCGATATTCCACACAGCAATATTTTCACCAATATGTCACCTAGAGCAAGGGACATAAAGGAAAGAATAAACAAATGGGATCTTATCAAAATAAAAAGCTTCTGCATGGCTAAAGAAAACAGCATTAAAATAAAAAGAGAACCAACAGTATGGGAAAACATATTTGCCAATGATACCTCAGACAAGGGCCTGATCTCCAAAATATATAAAGAACTCACATGACTCCACTCCAGGAAGACAAACAACACAATTAAAAAATGGGCAGAGGACTTGAACAGACACTTTTCCAAGGAAGACATACAGAGGGTCCAGAGACATATGAAAACATGCTCAGCATCACTAGCCATCAGAGAGATGCAAATTAAAACCACAATGAGGTACCATCTCACACCAGTCAGAGTGGCCAACATAAACAAATCAACAAACAAATGTTGGAGAGGATGCAGAGAAAAGGGAACCCTAGTGCACTGTTGGTGGGAATGCAGACTGGTGCGGCCACTGTGGAAAACAGTGTGGAATTTCCTCAGAAAACTAAAAATGGAGCTGCCTTTTGACCCAGCAATTCCTCTGCTGGGATTATATCCTAAGAACCCTGAAACACCAATCCATAAGAACCTATGCACCCCAATGTTCATAGCAGCACAGTTTACAATGGAAATACATTTTGTAAGCCAACAGACTTATGTTGACTTTTCCCTGGCACACATCCTGTCCATTCCCTTCTTTTTGGCACCCATTTCTCTTTGTTGGAGGTCTATTATGACAGAGACAATTACACGTCCATTGAAAATTGGACTCCCTCTTACAGAGTGTGGAATCTGCCTACCAGTAGCATTTCCTATCCCTCCTTACACGTAATTGAAGCCATTGGGCTGGTCCTTGCCCATAATGGGAGCAGTAGTGATGTGTGGCATATCTAGAACAAGAATCTTAAGAAATGGGTGTACTTTCATTGTCTCTGTCACAATATAGAAGGACCCTGCAAAAGGTTGACCGCCAACCAGGATATCTGTGTTAGACAGTTGTATGCCTAAGGAATACACTTCTATTGTATTAAGCAGTTCAATGGTGGGCTTTGTTTGTTACAGTTGTTAGTGTTGCCCTAATGAATACAACCCCATTGTGAGTAGTCTCAGTAAGGGTTGGGGGCAATAACCATCTCAGCTTCTTGCTGAAGTTCCCATCATGGACGGCCTGGTTACCTTCTACCTGCTCCCTGATACAGCCACAGTTTAAATAGTCAGTGAGATACCTGCTCCTGTGATACTGAATCTTAAATAAGGGAAACCTTTGAACAGGATACGCAGCAGTGGTAGCAGACCTTTGAGAAAAATACTGTGCCTTTGGCAAAAAGAAAAAACTGAACTAAACACCCTTATTTATAAAAGTGGATGTTTTATCTCACACACACAAAACACTTTGAAACAATCATGAAAAGGACACTCAAAACAAAGAGCAATAAATACAGGAAGATGTAACTAGTGATCACAAGAGGAAGCAAGTTAACCTGGCAAACTTCACTCTTTAACTCTCCTTCTGTGCCTACTATCCAAACCAAGTCAATGATTTAAAAAATCCAAAATGAAGACTCTGGAATGACAGCAATGCACGCACGCGTGTGTGTGTGTGTGTGTGTGTGTGTTGGGGGTGGGGTGAAAGGGAGTGCAAAAGCACAGGGAATTGGTTTTCTGTTCTGATTCTTGTAGTCTGGTACACAAATCAGATTTAAAAAGTATAAAACGTTGACAAGGAAAATAATAATCATGGCTCATAAATAGTTACATGTAATCACTAGAGAAGCAAACATTAGTTTGTTCAAATTCCAGTTAAACATGGTGGATTGATTAAATGTTTGTCTTCCAATCCCTTCTAAAAGTGTACTAAAATAACCCTTACTAAATAACAAGGGTATAAATGCACAGCGACAAAGAGAATGAGGAGAAACAACAGGGCATGAATGGTATCAACATAATTTTGAAGGATTGACATTAATGAGAAATGGTCACTGACTGAAAGCTGAAAAAACTTAAACCCAAGTTTGACAAGGGGGGAAGCCAACAACAACAACAAAAAAGGTTTTTTTTCCATCTATGCTGATCAAGATCTAGGACCTGGGTATTCCAGGGAGTGGGAACAGGTAAGAGATGTGGCTAAAAAAAAAAAAAAAACCCAAAAAACAATTTGTGGAAAATTTTAGATTGCCTCCTTTATCATGAATAGCCAAGTGACTGCCGTTCTCCCACCATGAAATGGCAATTAAGGTTTAAACTCTGAAGAGATTGAAAAGGAGATTCTCCCTCAAAAACTCTAGGCATAGTCAAGGGCAATGATGAGCCTCCTCATTGAAAAAAAAAGTAGAGAAATTAAATCAATGTCTACATTCATGGTAAATAAGGTTGTGACCCTCCTCCTCCTACTCATAAACAAGAAGCTGTCCACCATACTTGAGACTTTAGGCAAGAGAGTGGAAGATTCCTCTGTGGAGAAACTAAAAGAGTCCAAAGATTCAGGTTGTGAATTAGTTGTTTCCTGTATTGAAGCTCCCCCATTAACACTAACACCTCCAACTTAGACAAACCACAACTTCCATTGAAGATTTTTACTCTTAAATATAAATGAATAGCCATGGATCTGTAGATATTTCAGAATGTTTCTCATATCAATTAAAAATAACAAAACAAGCTAAGAATAATTGACAAACTATGAACTCCAAAAATTATAATATCTTCAGAGATGTAGGGGAATATATTGTACTTGTAAAGTAAAATAGAGTGATATAGAAAGGAACATTCAAAAACTACAGAGTGCTTGGAATGAAACATATGATAGCAGGAAAAAAGAAAGAGGATAGAAAAAAGATAAATACAAACAGTAAGCTTAAAAAAAAAGAGGTGAAAAGACAAGAATTTAGGCATTGTGGATCTGGCAAACAACCCAGAAAAGACCCTAAACACAAGAGAGAAAATGGATAGAAAAAAAATAAACAAAGATACACTAAAGTCTCCCATTTCCAAATATATGTAGGATTAAATTTCCATTGTGTTTCTGTTAGATGATAGGTGAATTGTACCTCAGTAAAGCTGTGAAAATGTTTAATGTTAGTTGAAATGTTTGAAAACATCTTTTAAAAATACACAGCTGAAATGAAAAGTAAACAAGCTCCTCAGAGGACAAGAAGGAGCTAGGAACACAAGTCCAGTTTAGTAAGCATGGTGAGCCCGTACCTGCCGCAAGGGCACCGGACTCAAACTGTTGAGTTTTGCTAGTTGCAATGAGAAAAAGAACTAAGACCTACCAAGGTAGAGAATCAGAATAATAACACCACACAAAGACCTCGGAAGGTCTGCAATTTCAGTGTCAGAGGAACTAAAAATAATCCATTGTGTAAAAGGGAGATGTTCAGCAAGTTTGCCGCAGCTTTCACAGTTGTTGGTAGAAGGAAAGTCACTCCTGAGACTTTGTAACTATAACCTGCCCTGTGCAAGATGGGAGTTTAAATTCCCACTACACAGGTGGTATCAAAAACATCCAAACTGGGAAATTAATTTGAAGAGATCTCAAGCTAGGAACACATCGATTAATCACAAATCCTCTCTGGAGTGTTTCACCTTTCCACCCAGGCTCATAGAATTCTCTTAAATAAACCACACACACACACACACACACACACACACACCACAAAAATCACCAAGTAAAATCATGCTCCACCTTTCTTATGCTCAGAGATGATCACCTTCACACCTTTAGGTTTTTTTCTGTTGCTGCTGTTTTCATTTACTTCCATCTTTGTAAAGAGCTTAAGTAATACATTCTGAAGTTTATTTTTTTTGTAGCCCCATTTTTGTTTCATTGCGAGGCAAAAAGTCTTTCAGTTTATTACCCACTTCCTTCTCTATGAGCATTTGTTCATACACACACGAATGAGTACATTTTCTAGTTATAGCCTCATAGTATGGTACAAATATTTTAAAGTCAATTTTAACTAGAGTGTAGATTATTGTGAATTTATGCTGCTTATATTTGAGCTACGTGAATTTTATTTGTAATCAGAGTATGACATTTTCCCCCACAGAATTATGTATATATGTTTATTTGTATATTTGTTTATTTTACATCAAGGTATAATTGAGATATTAATTTCAGGTATATACTGTAATGATTCAATATTTGTATATTTTGTGAAATTATCACTGTGATAAGTCTAGTTAACATCTGTCACTGTACACAGTTACATAATTTTTCTTGAGATAAGGATTTTAAAGATTTACTCCCCTAGCACCTTTCAAGTATACAATACAGTGTCATTATTAACGATAGCTGGCCTGCTATACATTATACCTCCATGACTTTATTATTTTATAGCTTAAAGAGTACTTTTTGCCTCTATTCACACATTTGCCACCCCTCACCCCCCACCTCTAGCAACAACCAACCTGTTCTCTGTATGAGATTTTTTTATTTTTTAAGATTCCATGTATGAGTAATATCATATATATGTCTTTCTCTAATCATTCCATTTAGCACAATGCTCTCTAGGACTATCCATGTTGTTGCAAACAACAAGATTCCATTCTCCTTCATGGCTGAGTAATGTTCCGTAGTATGTGTGTGTGTGTGTGTGTGTGTGAGTGTGTGGAGGGTGTCTATCATATGTTTCAATCTATTCATCTATCTAAGAACATGTAGGTCATTTCCATAATTTGGCTATTGTAAATAATGCTGCAATGAACATGGGAGTACATAGAGCTTTTCAAGTTAGTGTTTTCATTTTCTTCAGGTAAAGATCCAAAGGTGTAATGACTGCATCATATGGTAGCTCTGTTTTTGATTTTTTGAGGAAACTCCATAATGTCTGAGCTAATTTACATTCCCACCAACAATGCAGAAGGGTTGCCTTTTCTCTATGTCTTTGCCAGCACGTATTTCTTGTCTTTGTGTTAGTAGTTATTCTGACAGGTGTGAGGCGCTATCACATTGTGGTTTTAATTTCAATTCCCTGATGATTAGCGATGAGGAAAATCCTTTCATGGGCCTATTGGCCATCTGATGCCTTCTTCAGAAAAATGTCTATGTGGAATTCTGCCCATTTTTAAATTGGATTTTTGAATTTTTATTTTTTCGCTATTAAGTTGTGTGAGTTTTTAAATACAGGATCTGGCACAAGTAGTGCCCATTTTTATTACAAAATCATAAGCATGTAATTCTGTAACATAACAATGGCATATTCAAGCACACCATATGACATTTTAGGTGAAACGTTCAAATCTCTGTCCATCTCATGAGAGATATTCACATATTCTACCAACCACACTCAGGCAGGCCTTACTTCTGCTGGACCCTGTATGTTTTGGATATTAACCTTTTATCAGATATGATTCACAAATATTTTTCCAATTAAGTTGGTTGCTTTTTCATTTTGTTGATGATTTCCTTTACTGTGCAGAAGCTGTTTAGTTTAATGTAGTCCCACTTTTTTATTTTTACTTTTGTTGTCTTTGTTGTCAAATCCAAAAAATTATCTCTGAGACCTACATCAAGGAGCTTGCTACCTATGTTTTTTCCTTGAATTTTATGGTCGTAGGTCTTTCATTAAAGTCTTGAATCCATTTTGAGTTAATTTTTGCTTATGGTGTAAGACAGTGGTCCAATTTCATTCTTTTGCCTGCGAGGTACAGTTATCCCACCACCAATTATTGAAGATACTGTTCTTTTCCCATTGCATGTTTTTGGCTGCTTTGTTGTCAGTTAATTTACCTTATACCTCCTTTCTTTGGAGCACTGTCAAGTACAGAGTGTGATGTATGTGTGGGTTTATGTGTTGGCTTTCTATTTTATTCTATTGATCTCTGGTCTGCTCTTTTGCAAATGGATTACTACAGCTTTGTAATAGGAGTTATATTTTGAAATCAGGGAAAGCGAGGCTTCAAGCTTTGTGATTTTTTCTTAAGATTTCTTCATTATTTGGGTCTTTTGTGGTTCCATACCAATTTTAAATTTTTTCTATATCTATTATTGTTTTGATAGGAATTGCATTGAATTTTTAGATTGGTTTGGGTAGTGTGGACATTTTATGAAAATTAATACTTCCAATTCATGAGCATAGAATTCTTGCATTTTTATTTGTCATTTTTGATTTTGAAATAAATTTGTATGTCATTTTTCCATTAGCTTTTTTGTTTCCTAATGAGTTTATCATTAATTTACTCCTCAAGGTGCAAAGCTCTCCTGAAGGCTGAAGTATGGCAGGGCATTGACCCGCCTGTTTCCAAGGAAACTCTCTCCTCTTAGCACTTTCAGTTGCCCCCCTCTGACCCAATGCAGACCCAATTGCTTTCTAGTTCTGCTGTCCAGTTCCAGGCCTGTTCCTTATGTTAGCAACATGCTAGGCGCTTCCCTCACTACCCTCCTGAGTAAGATCCCATGATTTTTAGATCGTCTTCTTTCTTTCTTTTTTTTTTTTTAAGATTTTATTTATTTCTAGAGAGAGGGGAAGGGAGGGAGATAGGGAGGGAGAGAAACATCACTGTGTGGTTGCTTCTCACATGCCCCCCATGGGGGACCTGGCCCACAACCCAGGCATGTGCTCTGACTGGGAATCAAACTGGCGTTCCTTTGGTTCACAGGCTGGCACTCAACCTACTGAGCCACACCAGCCAGGACTCACCTCTGTTTCTTATTATGTATTTATTTATAAATTATTACCATTTATTATTACTATTATTATTTACTTATTTATTTATTTTTGGTTAGCCCTTCAGGGGAATACTAAGAGAATGCATATTGGATTCAAATTCATAATGCTTGCAGGTCTAAAAATGCCTTTATTCTAGTCAATTATTCAAGGGGAACACTAGAATGACTACTATGAATCAGAAAATGTTTTTTGCTTTATCAGCAGTTGAGAGAACCATGTTGCAGGGACAAATGTGAGAAATACTGTGTCCTGGACACAGGGACATTTCAGGGCATATTCAGAAATGTGCATCATGATATGTCTAGGTTCGTCAGTACTCACATGTAATGTGTGTTGGTGTTATTTACAAGTGACTGAACTTTTTAAATACTTTCTTTGGAGCACTGTCAAGTACAGAGTGTGATGCTACCCATAAAGTTGTGATTTTCCATGTGTTAGCTGAAAAGTGACACTTTCCTTCTCCTTAGGGGGTACTTAGACTCACGGATAAGAAGCTTAGACTCCTCATATTAATAAAAGGCAATGTAACTATGTTTATAAAGAAGAATTCTCATTAGGGAACAATACAAAGAAATACCTCAAGTTGGACTGGACCCATTATTATAAATATGGGCCAGGGTGGTATGTCATTTAAACAACATGTTTGAAGTGTTTAATGTATTAAAAAACATTCAACTACAAAAAATTCATATATTTTATGTGTGAAAATGCAAACGAAAATACTCCCACCTTCAAGAATTTTTAAAAAGTTTAAGGAGGAAAAGACTTATTTACAAATAGCTATAATAGAAGGTAAAATGTGACGAGAACCATAATAAAAACACATAGTGGTAGTTGATTAATGGCTAGCTGAAAGGTTTCATGCTTAGGATTTTAATATTCAGATACTAACACGCCCAGTTTAAATTATGAATATCTGAAGTGTAGTTAAGTGCTTACAAAAATTCACAGTGTTTCAAAACCACATGTTTTGACAGCTTGAAACAGCTGAAAAATAAGAGGCAGGGCAAATTTATACCACTGGCTTATTCTTATGGTTCCTGATATTGACTATCTTTGCTGACTATCTTTGGAATAAATAACAATTTATAAGATTCATCTCTCCATATATATTTGTCATGTTCAGAATAGGTGAACTGCCATAATTGAATATAATCATAAGCAAATTTTATGTTAATTGTACTTGTGTAGGATTATGAAATAATAAACTGCAAAACCCAACTTTAACCATACATCTTAAATTTTATTTAGAAGATAAAATTATTTTCTTAGTTATTTTATGTGAAAGTATAAATTTATATGTAAATATATTTAACTTAGGGCATATTTACAAAAAATCAGAATGGTTTAATTTTCATCCCTACTAGTGTTTTATTTTAATTAGGTCAAATGTTAATACCAAAATGCAAAGGATTATGCCAGTCAATTATGGGTGACTTTGAAATTATTTTGTAAGGGTAAAAGTATGTTGCTCTTTACGGTCTTTCTCTTTCTTCTGGATCTTGAGGAGTTTGCCAATCAAGCACTAATGGTAATTCTGCAGATGAAACTTGCCTTTCGGAGGCCGCAGTCCTGTGGGTGAGAAGTTTGTGAAGATGCCACTTGAGTATCTGAGCTGATTGCATCGCAACTGAGAGGAGGAGGAGAATGATAGGGCACTTCTTGGTGCTTGTGCTAACTCGCTACTTCCGTTTTCAAATGATACTTTACAGGTCATTAAGCTCTCCTTTAGAATAATATTATGGTTTTGTGAATTTTACTGTTCTGATTATGGGGAAAAACATGCTTACAGCATCCATGCAAAGACGGTCTCTGGTCCCACAACCAATTTTCAGGGATGCGATCTATTTGCTATGCCTTGAGTATTTTTTAAAAATCATCTGTTCTTTTTTCTCAATATCACTTGTAACTGGATTTCATTATGGGATTGTATTTTATTCTTTTTGAATTGATTTGGATCAGTCCAGGAATCACAAAAATGAACAGAGGCCCTGAACTGAGTGAGATGTGGGTTCAAATCCAGGTCTGCTATTTATCAGCTGTATCTCTTTAAGCAATTTGTTGTACTTCATTTTTCTGAAAAACTTGAGACAAGATATCCTGGAGTTAATTAACAATTAGATGAAATGCTTCAAAGTGTCTGGTATAGTGCCAGTGAACTCTAACTCCTCTTTGAAGAAAGAAAACATTCTAACATTTCAGCACATATGCTGAGTACCTCGTACTAAAATGCATCAGCACTTTCGGTTACTCACCAGGCCCTTGTTAATTAGTCACTTCTCAAGTCCATTTTTGTTTGTGTGTGTGGTTATATCTGATTGAATTTCGGTAATAATAAAATTTCTTTATTTTGGAGGGTTTAAATGTAAAACTCTAACCTTTCCCATCATTGTCATTTTCTACCTTTATTTGATACTTACAGAGTGATTAATTTAGCTCATCGCTGATTTTACCTAGATTGAACCATGAAGGTTCTTAATTACATAGTCTAATTCTTATGTTAAAGTGAGCATGAACTACTAGGTTGAACCATAAAAAATGTCTATTATTAGTATGTACTTGATCCACAAAAATGACAACTTCGTATAGTTCAAACTAAGTAAAACTCAAGAAATAATAATAACATTTGAAAAATATAAGTACTAATTTTCTATTATAATGAACTTTACATTAGTTGTTCATTCCTATGCAACGTTCACATATATATGAGAGAAATTGAGAAGTGATAGATACTCCAAGGTTCCTTTGGAGAAAATGCATGTTGCAGAAAGGGATTATATAGATAAAATCATAAGGTAGAGGGACATATATTCTGTTAGAATTAAGAGATAAATTATGACCTGTAACTAGTTCCTCTAATTTAAATAATTATCTTGAGATGCTTCTCTTTGAATACCTATCCAATAGTATGGGTTTTAAGGCAAGTTGTATGAAATAAAAATAAACTTTAATAGTACGCTTGCCTTTTCTCCTTAAGAGGCATGGTATTAACACAGAACTTGGAGTTCAGATATACTTCTGACAAACCTGAACGCTTGCAGGTCCATAAATAGACTTTGAGGAAGTTCATCAGTGCGTGGTGCATTTTTACTTCAGCTGAGAAAATCATTATTCCAGATAAAAATAATTCTCTGCTTAAAACATCTCCACACATTTTCAACAGTCACTCAGCAAATTATCATTTCAGTTCTTTACATAAGATGCTAATGCCACTGGCTAAGATAATGACAGTCAATTTCCTACTTAAATTTTTTTAATTGTACTCATTTTTCACATAATATCTAATTCTACTCTGTGAAAACATACAAGAAAATTTCTGGATTAATGTCTTAATTACAGTGTTGGTTGATGTTGCTAGGTGGGTGATTCTTTAGTTTGGAACCTTTGAAAAAGTAGGAACTTTTTCCTCACTCTCTGAGAGGATAGGCAACCTTTTAATGGATGATCTAGCTTTCTGGCAGATGAGCTACTTAGGTGACAGGGGTGGAGATGTGAAGTATGAATTCAACAATGTGGACTCGTTCTCATCAATGTTACTACAATATTGAGCTATATTGACTTGCTTTCCTACCTATAGTAAAGGCACCATGAACAGGCACCATGAGACAGGCATGCTTCTTCTCTCCTGAAGGAGAGAGAGAACAAAAGAAAAACAAAAATAACAATAACAAAAACAGCAAAACACTTCTGTTCCTTTGAGACAGATGGAGGGGATCCCGGATTATCCCATCCTGGGTCTTACTCTAACTTTTTGGATTGCCAATAAGTCTTTTCAAGGTCCACATAAATCCCAGGTGACTGTCTTTTATGACCTAGTGGCTTTTCCAATGTCTTGGCTTCAAATCTAGAGTGATAGCACCCCAGTATTTCTGGCACTTTGGAAGCTTAACCTAAGAACCTTGTCTTGGCTGTAACTATTTGACTCTCTTAGGCAAATAAGAGTCTTATTACCCTACTGGATTAGGGAAATTAACTAGAGAGGTGACTACATATATAATTCTCAAAGTCTGAGAATGGTCATAGAAAGCTAGGGCTCTATACAGAAGCACTAAAAACTTAAAGTTTAAACTTCCCACTGAAAGTTTAAACAATTTAATTTTTAACAATGACTGTGCTTAAAAATCAATTCACAAAATTCCTGAAAATGGAACAGTTGTCCCTCAGGAGCCAGGATGGACGGTCAAGGGCACCACTGTACTGCTTACACACATGTTTTACATGTAATATTTCCACCATACAGAGAGCTTGCTATAAGGCAAGAGATATGTAGCTCGGCTCTTGCCGGGGGTGTTCCCTCACCTCCCCACAGCAGTGTTCATGATGAGTCGCTTCCAGGAGATTCAGTCAGAGCTCCAGCTGGTGTTGTGTTACTATTTGAATAGGACACAATTAATTCTTTAAAACAGTGGTTGATATATAATGTTGCTACCTCCACGGACAAAATCTGAGTTCAGAAACTAAAGGGTCCAAGTAGAAAAGATCTCTCGTGTATTACACTTAAAAATCCAAACTGGGGTTTTTCTTCCCTTGCCCATAGCTTTGGACTCAACGGATTTGGAGGTCCTATACACAGACGATATTAAACTAGAAGCTAAGACTGTACTTTGACCCACTGTTTTTGATTCCTCATACTGATAAGTCAGTGGTCAAAAAAGAAGTTTGTTTTACTGTCCGGGATGTTTCATTCAAATTACCAAGAGGAAAAACAGATTGCTGCTATACCATGAACAAAATGAGGAGCCGTGGTAGCTTGAATAATGGTCTCCCAAAGACGTTCCTAATCCCTGGGGTTATGAACCATGTCATGTTCCATGGCTGTAGGAACTTTGCAGATGTGATTACGTGAAGCACGCTGAGATGGGGAGAGAGTCTTGAATGATGTAGTTAGGCCTGATGATATAATCCCAAGGATCATTACAAAGACAGAAGGCAGAAATGGAGGGATAGAGGAACAAGGCAAAAACATTTGAGTTACTAAGTGCTAGCTTTGATAGCGAGGTAAGGGGTAATGAGCCAAAGGATGTAGGCAGCTTTGGAAGCTGGAAAGGACAAGACAAGAGACTCTCCCCAGAGCCTATGAAATGAATACAACCCTGTGAATTCACTTTAGACTACTCACTTCCAGAACTACAGTAAATGTGCTTTGCTTTAAGTCACTAATTTTGTGATGATTGGTTGAGGCAGTAATAGGAAACTAATACAAAGGCCGTGTCTAGAAATCTGAGGATTCATAGGAGCAGCTACTGGTGCAGACACTGCTAGCCATGAGCAGTATCAGAGGTCCATGAGGAACTGGAGGAACCAATAAATACAGGATAACTCAGCACTTGTGCATTTGGGGTAATCCCAGCAGTTACGAACTGTCAACTGACTGAGTCCAGCAGTGCTTAATGGGAAGTGGAACATGGAATAAGGGACGGGAGCAAGAAACTCCACTTAGACCTTATGATCAGCAATACAGTTGGTGGTTATGGCAGGAATGTTACATAGTATATTGATCATATGCTGTATCACGAGGCCAGTTTGTCACGATACCGGCAAGTTCTCAGTTTTTTCAACAATGAATGGCATCCAGAAGGAAAAATAGAAGGAATGTAAATGTTCTGGTGCATGGGATAGATAGAAGCTGATTGGTTTAATCATTTCAATCCAAATCAGACAAATATGTGTTTATTGTGTCAGGGAACATCCATTTCCATTTCTTAGTTATGAAATTCTGTTTCAGTTCCAAACCTTTTACATACTAGGTACAGAAATAAAAAACAAACAAACAAAAAACAAAACCATACTCATTTCCTCTGCCAAACTATGACCTTTTAAAGTAGAATATCCCATGAGGATGCCTATTTTCATAATGTTCATTTTGGCTTCTTTACAAAAGAGCCATAAAATAGAAATGCTTAAATCTTCCCCTGAATCTTTACATACATACATATGCCAACCGAGTAGCGTGGGTCTTTAAAGTTCCTTCTAGTAGGACAAGTAAATAGACTTCTCTCATTTGTCAAATTAAAACATTTTATTAGTACCTAAAAAATGTTAGGGGAACAGAAGGCGTTTTCATCTTAGAGAGGAGGAGGTATCATTGTGGGTGATTGCAGAATAAGTCATCATCTCAGTGACTATAATCAAGCCAATAATACACTCAATTATGTTTCCTTGGGGCTCTTCAGCAAAGAAATAGTCCTTGTGACAAACTCTTGCTGTAATCGTGAAGCGTTGAGTCTACACCATTTAACTATGCCAGGACCCACGTAGCAGCTCATACATTGAAACGGTGCCCCTGAAGATGTACTCTGCAACCCTGCCCATTGGCTGCTGGCTTTCATTCAGTTGAATTTAATTTTCCATGTCTCTAGACTCTTACTGGCGTTAACCATAACTCTTGTGCACTCAATGCTTCATAAACTGGGAAGCTCATTTTAATCCATTCCAAAAATGAGTAAAATTAAATAGTAGAAATCTCTAGGGTTTTAAAATACAAGCTAATTTGGGAGAGGGCGACTCTTTGTAGTTAGCATGGTGATGTAAATTTCTATTATCTTTTTTACCACTCCAAGGGTAAAATATATTTTCTGCAAAAAGCAGTTCTGGGGACAGAAAACAGAAATAGTATACATGACGGTAGATACGGTTTTCCAAATCAGTCCTGTAAAGTGGGTTATAAGCAGTCTCCTTGTCATTTATGAAAAATGAAAGGAACAGTGTCAAGTTGGGACTCCTATTGTTTCTAGAAAGGGGAGCCACCCCCATTTCAATGACTGCCAGCTGAAGTAGTAAAGGGAATTAGTACCTGTGGGCTGCCTCCTTCTACCCTCAGTGTCGCCCTGTGGCCTGCTAGAAGTCTGTCCTGCCTCCCCAGCTCCGCTGATCTCCCCTTCATGGCCTGAACCCTGGCCACCTCCGTGGAGCCCAAAGCTTGCTGGAGTGCCTCCTGCCTGGACAGGTCCTCCCTCCACAGGCCGTCCTGTGGCCCTACTCCAAGACCCAGACCCTGCTGAGCAAGGCCAAGATGACTGACAAGCCTCTTCAGGGCACCAAGTCCAGCCGGGTCCCCTGGCCCCCACGGCCTCAGCCACCAGCTGGCAGTTCATTGAGAAGATAAATAGAAGCTATCATATAGAAATCTTCTTATCTTGTTGTGGTAAAAATGAATCATCCTTCTTGTGTCTCTGCCCTAATCCTCCCCTTTTCCTTTGTTCCTCTAACTACAGAAATGTCTCTGCTCCTGTCAAGGCCACACCCTCACATTTTATGCTGTATTTTATGATCTGTCAATTCTCACGACTGTTGCTCTTTTAATCTCACCCCCACCCTCATCGCTGAGTCATCCATCTCCATTGAGTCATTCTCATCAGTGCTCAAACATGCTTTTGATGTTCAATCAGGTTTTTGCTTTATTAAAAACGCATTTGTTAGTGGTTCTTGAGTGTGGATCCTCTTTGGCTTCTAGGCTTTTTGTTTCCCATTCACTCCTTGATAGAATGATTCTGGTATGTGGATTTGCCCATCTCCCATTCTCTCCTCAACTCTCCAAACCTTGGGTTATTTTTCAATCGATTAACTGAGAATAAATTGCCAAGGTCAGCAAATACTTACTTTTTAACAAATAAAATGATAACTGCTCTGTTTTTTTTTTTTTTCCAGCTCTCAGCAGCATCTGACACTGTTGTGTCACTCACCCCCCACCCTGTAGCTTTGAGATAAAGCACATTATGTTCTTCCTTGTACTTCTTTGCCCAGTGTGCTCACCCAGTTTCCTGTTTGTACCTTTCCTCTCCTTAAACTTCAAATGTTATGGCATCCTATTTTTTTTCTAACTTGGCACTCTTTCTCTTTTATTTACAGTTACTTTTCCCAGAGGAGTTGTTTTAAATTCAGGATTTTAAAAACTATCTGTGTGCTGAAGACTCCAAAATCTACATATCCATCCCTGCCTTCCCTCCACAAATTGCGACTCCTAGTGACAATTCCAAATGTTACCTCTCCAAATGAATAACTCCTTGGCACCGCAGATTCAATATTGCCAAAACACAACCATAAATTGCTCTCCCTAACTGTATGTCCCCTGCTCTTTTCCAATCTTCTACATCTCATACGTGTTAGTGCTGAGTCGTTGGAGCCTAAAATATAGCATGTACTCTTCATTTCTTTCCACACCTCACTCCCATGTCATCTGGTCCTATTGTATTTACCTTTAGAACATCTTTCAGAACTGTCCCTTCCAATTAACCTCCAGTAATAGCCAATTTAGCCAAATCACCACTATCGTTTGTTTGAACTGTTGTCCTAGCTTCATAATTGTCCCCTCGCTTTCTCTCTTTCTCTCCTGAAATCTTCCCACAGAGCCAGTAAACTGATATGTTCAGTCTGTTAATTAGAGAATGTCATTCCCCGACTAAAACCCTTCAAAAATGTCCTGTCATCACATACACGACTCACTACTTATTAAATGAGCTGGGCTGAGAATGAATAAAAAAATGAAATGTCTCTGTACTGTTTCACTACTGCCATTCAAAATCATTCTGTTGGACCTTTCCTCTCCATTTCTGGATGTTTTATTGAGCTAATTTCATAGATTTTTTTTTCTTAATATATTCATGTATTGATTAGCAGTCTTGTTTTCTGGTATTAGAAATACCAGACCAGTGAAACATCAGAATACTTCAATCTGTCATAGAGTGTAAATCATGTCCCTCCACAGCTCAGGCCTGATCCAGATTTTTAAGAATATAAAATAGCAGAAAAGAGAAACATGCTTTGTTTTTTTCTTTTTCTTTTGCTGTCAACTCCCTGACTCACAGTTTTGACTCCTGGGTCCTCCAGAACCTGGTATTAAAAAAAGAAGGATTTAGGAGAAATGGCAATCCTTCCATGGAACAAAAGCCTAAAGGCCTCTTTGTGTGTTTGGTTTTTGTTTGTTTGTTTTGAGATCCATCATTTTACTGAGACCTGCTGCTGTGTCTTTTTCTGGTATGGGTCATAACCCAACATTCGGCCACTTGTCACTCATCTCCAGTGCCTCCCTCGGATAGTGCATCCCACGCGGATTCTTTCTGATTGCATCACATCGCCCCGACACCCTGATAGGCAGACCTCTTTGGTGACATTCTGTCTCCCACCTCTCCTACCAAGCTGAAGCCCAAAGACATGGTAGAGGAAGTAGATGAATGAACGTGAGGAAGCAGACCCTGATGAACTGTTAGTCTTTCATTAGTCTCTTGAATTCTTCTACTGCTTTGAGATAATCTAGAGGTTGGTGATGAGGTAAGTTACAAAAAAAAAAGGTATTTATCCACACCCTTAGCAACTTGATTGCTGGTAAATCACATCATTTAAAATCTCACGATACTTGCCAACTTTTCTTCCCTGTTTTTAGGTAAGAGATGGACCCCCCAAAAATAAAAATAAAAACCCACAGAATTATCTCTGTAATGGGTAACCACATGCATTATAAATCTTGTCTTTTTGCCTTGTTTACAGAACCTGAAAGGATTTGGCTCTTACCTAATTTTCCTACCACAACTTATATACCCTCCCTCCCTCTCACCTGTGCCCAAACAGCACCAGCTTTATTTCAGAGCCTTAAGCAGAAGCTTGTTTTGCCATAAGATAGTTTGTTTGCTATTTCTTCTTCCTGGAATAATTTTTCTCCTGATATTTGCATGGCTGGCTCCTTTTTTTTAGTGCTTTGGTTAAAGTGCCCCCTTCTCAGAGAAACTTACCCCTGACTTTTCTATTTGTGATAGCAACAAAGTCACTGTTACAATAAACTTAACAAGTTTCTGTAAAAAATTCCCTCCCCACTTTCTCAGACAACTATTTTACTCCTCTCCACAAATACCCAACACTCTTTTTTCATTTTCTCATATTTTATGACCTTGCTTCTTATTTCTCCAAGAAACCAGAAGCAACAGTAAGAAAATGACCTCATCTGGCTCTCACAAAATTTTCCATCTAAGTTGTTTCTGCACTTGCCTTCTTGCCTTATTTCCACTGTGGATAGACCCTCTCTCCTTATGCCCAAGACTAACCCTGCCATTGTGAGATGCACCCCACCCTTCCTTACTTATTGAGAACACTGTTTAATTACCTCTCATGCTCTGCACTCACAGTTGCTCCGCCCCAATCTGGAAAGTAACATGCTATAGTATCTCCTATCATAAACAAAACCCTCGCCTCGTCCCTCATTTTTCTGTAGATCCTATGCCGCTTCTCTTTCATTTGTGGTAAGAATCCTTGAAAAATTTATTTCTTCTATCTGTTTCCATTTTCTTACCTATACTCTCTATGGTTTCTCTCAATTCCATCCATTTTTATTTCTGTCTTCCAACCAAAACCATTCTTGTAAATGTTAGCAAAGATTTTAACTATGACAAAAGCAACAACCAATAATTCTTCCTCCTTGTTGTGTTTAGTGTTTATCAGACCCATTTATAAGCTGAGGACTGCAAAGCTGAGATTTCAATCCATGACTATCCCAGAACTCCAGACTTCTACAAATTCCCCAGATGATATCTCTGAGTCCATGTCTAATAGTCTTTCTAACTTTTTATGGACTATTGCAGATGGTCCCAAATTTGGAAATGACAAAAAAGAACACTATGTTCATATCACCATTTTGCTTATGTTTCAAGGATACAAGGTGAAAAATATATTAACAGAACCAAATAGCTGTCTCATGGTCAGGAGTAGCTTCCAGTCCCCTCTATCCTTTGGTGCCTGGCAGCAAGGGTTGGGAAATGGGAGGAGCTACTTGCTCCATCCTATACCTATGTTTTATATTGTGTTTCACCTATGAGAACATACCAATTTTCATCTCAGGACTCTGCAACTCCTCACTCAGGAGTTTCATACACTAGTACACACACTCATACACATACATCCATAAATACAATCATCTACTCTTCTCCACACCTGCATTGGCTGATTTTGTTAGTGAGTTGGATCTTACCTGAAATGCCTCCTAAATCCAACCTTTTCTTTTTTCTGATTTCAACCCTGAAATCTATAGCACTTACCACTTATCTTTACCTGACAACCCTTTCATTCCTTCATTCCTTTTTCCTTTTCTCATCACCAACCGATGTGGAAGCCTTTTGGGAGAAAAGACGTACCCTAATTTGTTCACTGCTAAATACCCAATTCCTGTAACATTGTCTACCATGCAATAGGTACTTAATAACTACATATTGAATAAATAATTGATCATCCCCTTGCTCAGACTGCAGGAAATACAATGGATATTACTATTGATGAATTCCATTGTCAAGTATCATTAAAACTCATTAATACTTTGAGAAATACTTGGTTCTTCATGTGGGTTTTAGTAAATTTTCTTATTATTCTTCTTAATGTTTATTCTCAAGATAGCTTTCTTGCATAAGACTTTGTCAACCTATAATTTTGTTAAGTGCACAATCTTTATAATGTCTTTGTTCTTCTTATACTATTCATCTGATAAAGAGCCCTGGGCTTTTATTATATTTGTCTTGCTCAAACCTTTAAACATATTGCATTGACAAAAGTCATTCCATGAGTGAAAATACATCAAATAATATTTTACTAATACTATTCAGTTCACTCTTATTTTTCAGGAAAGGTATTAATTATGGCTAATAAAAAGACATCAAAAAAGAACAAAAATAATATATCTGGGAAAGTATTTTATGACTAATTTATACCATGAGTCATCTTGCCTATTTAAACTAATATTTTAATATTTTATATGCTCCCAGCCACTTGAGTTCCCATATCCAAGGTTTTATGATTAACCCTAAGTATTCCTAAAAGCAATTACAAAAACAAGTGAGTATATTAAGTTTAGTTATCCATTGAGAATCTGAATTCTTTGGCAAGAAATTGTGATCACATTTACTCTTTTTAAGTCCCCTTTGAAGGAAGATGAGTGAATGGTCCATGACAACTCCAAACTGGACATCTACCCATATGACCAGAGAACAGGAAACTGAAAACTCCTAACAGTTAAAAGTGAATTGAAACAGTATGCCAGGTGATTAATTCAAGGCTATAGAGGTCTTAATGAGACTATTGTAAAAGGAATAGAGACAATGAGTGAATTATTTCTTTATATCTCCCCCATAACTGAAGTCTTCTATCTAAAGAGGTAATTCCCCTTGTTGACTCTGCACTTCTGTATTCAAATATAAAATTGGATCCATATTTCCCACAGCGGTGCTCTATCTAACAAGGGCTTCCTTTGTTAATGGTTCTCTATAATGCTGATTTTTATTTCATTTGATCAGAGATTCTGCTTATTTCAAATCATGCTCCCTCAAGGTGAAAGCTGTGTGTTACTGTACCGAGTCTTTCTTCTTAGCTCCAAATTCACCCTGCACTGTATACTGCCTGATAAGAAACAGAAGCCCTTCAAGCATTTCTGCTTTAATGTCAGTGTGATGTTACATTTTCTCCGTAGCGATCACTGGAGGGACATGAAGGAGGGAGGGCCTTCTCTGGCTACTGTGCCTTGGTCAGCAGGATGGGGATGAGGACATCTTACATAGCCGTGCATCACTCATGCTCATAGAACGCCCCCTAGTGACACTGCAGCCTCAGTTGTGCACCACCCACCTGCAGGACAGTTCCCAGACGCTCTGCATGCTGCTACCTGCTGTTGCTGATCTTTTTCCCCATCTGTATTCTAGCAGGTTGTTGCCTCCTGGCCCAGTAACTAGAGCCCAACTCTGGCTTGGGAAAATTAGCAAACTTCTCTGCTACCTGGTGGGTTATACTAAACCTTCTTCAAGGAGGTCTGAGCTCCAGCCTTGGGATGGGGCCTCCCTCCCTTATCAATTTGTCCTTTCTTAGATACTGTCTCCATGATGTCTAGGATAGCACATAGAGTTCCTTTACATTTTATAGTTCTTCTCTTACTATAATTGAATAATTATTTACATTAAACTATGTAGTTTCTATTTCCTGATTGGTGCCTAGCACTTAGCAAACTCAATGACACATAATGTGCTAAGTTTATTCATTAAGGAAATAATTAATGCCGTGTCTGATATTCCAACTTGGTTTTCTTCTCATCATTCACTACTAGGTTACTCTTATGAATTCATTTCCAGTGAGTAGAAACAGTTACTTCCTGAGTTTCTATGGCATTTTTACCTGTTTCCCAATTAATCAAATACATTTTTACTAAGCCTCCTTAACAACCCAGTTTTCTCTCATATTTTAATTAATAAAATGGAGTAAAATCCTGCCTTTTATTTGATTTCTTGATGCTAAATAGCTATTTGATCCTAGTATTTCTTGGCCACACATGAGTATTAAGAAATAAATCCCTTCTCTGATTCCTATTAAACCTAACAGACATTAATTTATCCAGTAAGTGGATTTTACCCTTGGCATTAAACTTATTCGGTAAGGAACTTTAAAGTTCATTAAATAAAATTCAGGTCTGTTGACATCCAATGACTTTTCACATATGGCAAAATGTGTGAAAGTGCTTGGCAAAAAACAATATTTAACACCTGTCATTGTTTAATCAAATTGTAATCCAGTTTTATATCTTGGATGTGACTGCAGAGTATAAATATTTTGAGAATCACTTTATGGGGAAGCAGCATTTTACTAGAAACTAGGAATGGCTTTTACCCTTCATGTTTCAAGAAACATCATTAAGATATTTGAAGTTTAAGATACTTTGATTAAAGGAGAATAGCAAAAGTGTGCTGCTTGAAATTTTTGAATAAAGTGATCTACACTATCTGAAATGAGAATTTTAGAATAAAATCATGATTTCCAAAGCTAGTAACACATTTATATTCATGAATTTTAGAAAGCACTTCTCTACTTAAAGCACTATCCTTGGTGTTCTGGCATTAAACTGAATAAGATAAAATTTTGTATTCTAAAAAAGTTAATATCTAGTGGGAGAAGAAAAAGTAAAACAAAAACATTACAAATTAGATCATGAGAATCTGGAAAATGTTGAGTATTAGCCAAGTATAAAAATCAAACAAACAAAACTCATGGAACTAATAAGCAATTATACCAAGCTTGTAGGACACAATGTTAATATTTGAAAGTCAATTACCTTTCAATATTCCAGCTATGAATAAATGGAATTCGAGATGAAAAACCTACTACCATTACAATAACACCCCCCATAGTGAAATATGTATAAATCTAACAATATATCAACATTTGTACAAGAAAACCTACTAACCTCTAATGAAAGATTTAAACAGAAAGTAAGTGGAAAAGTATTTCATGTTCATTAATAGGAATACTCAATATCTTCAAGATGCCAGTTCTTTGCTACCTAATCTGTAGATTTCATGTGGTCTCAATAACAATTCCAGCAACTTATTTTGTGGGTATCTACAAAATTATTCTAAAGTTTATAGAGAGGACTGACAGTACACAACTTCAAATCTTACTTTAAAATCGCCATGATGAAGACAAGGTGGTATGGGTGAAAGAATAGATCAGCAGGTCAATGGAAGGAAATAAGCAGGTCAGAAATGGACCCACATAAATAGAGTCACCTGATGTTTGACAAAGGAGCAAAGACAATACAATGGAGAAAACAGTCTTTTCAACAAATGGTGCTAGAATAACTGAACACCCACATGCAAAACAGTGAACCTAGACACAGACCCTGCAGCCTTCATGAAAACTAACTAAAAGACGGGTCATAGACCTGAGTATAAGTGCACGACTGTAAAAATCCTAGAAGATAACAAAGGAGAAAACCTACATGGCCTAGGGTTTGCTGATGACTTTTAGATATAACAACAAGGCACCATGTATGAAAGAACGAACAAGTAAACAGGACTTAATTAAAATGAAAAAATTATGTGTTCTGTGAAGAATATTGTCAAGATATGAAAAGGCCACCGGCTGGAATATTTGCAAAATACATATCTAATATGGAACTATCATCCAAAATATACAACTATTAAACCTTAACAACGTGAAAACAATCTTATTTAAAAAATGGGCCAAAAATCTGAACGGTCAGTGGGGGAGAATGCTGAACATTTTACCGAAGAAGATATACAGATGCGAAAAATCATGATGAGATGCTCCACCGCACACGTCATCAGGGGGATAGAAATGAAAACAATGCGACACCACGACACAACTATTAGAATCGCTAAGATCCAGAACACTGACAGCACCAAATTCTGGTGAGGATGCAGAACAGCAGAAACTGTCATTCATTGCTCGTGAGAATGCAAAATGGCTCAGCTACATTAGAAGACAGTCTGGTAATTTCTTATAAAACTCAACATACTCTTTAATACAGCAATTGGACTCCTCGGTATTTACCCAAAGCAGGTGAAACTTATGTCAGTATAAAACCTTGCACAAGGATGTGTATAGCAGCCTTCTTCATAATTGCTAAAATGTGGAAGTAACCAAGCATTCATTCCTTCAGTAGACGAATGGGTAAGTACACTGTGGTATGCCCAGACAATGGGATATTATTCAGCACTAAAAAAGAAATAAGTTATCAAGCCATAAAAGTACATGAAGGAAAATTAAATGCATATTACTAAGTGAAAGAAGCCAATCTGAAAAGGCTACATACTGATTCAACTATACAACATTCTGGCAAAGGCAAAACTATGGAGACGGTTAAAAAAAATCAGTGGTTGCCTAAGAGTAGGGGAAGAGAGGGATGAAAGGCAGAGCGCAGAGATTTTTCTAGGATGTGAAACTTCTCTGTATCATACCGTGTGGTAGATACATGTCATTATCCACTTGTCCAAACCCATAGACTGTACAATACCAAGAGTGAACCCTAATGTTCACTCTTCCACAAGAAATGTTTATTGAATTATAAATGAACCCATATAGGTGTATGTGTGCATGTACATAGAAAAAAATACAATCAGTCTATATATTGTTTGAAATCTTATTTCATATCAATATTGTTAAACCGTCTTTATTGATTTAAATAGCTCCTGGTATCTAATTGTGCCATAATTATTGAGCCAGTCTCCAAAAGATGGAGTTTGCCTATAGTTGTTGACTAATATGCACAACTGAATATGCTTGTACATGCATCTTTGCATGGTTTCAGAACTGGTAGGTCAGTGTGTACGTGAGTTTTGCATTTTGGTGAGTATGGACAAGTTCTTCTCCAAATGAATGGAGCAATTCATGTCTCTGAAAATAGTGTGACTCATTAAGGGTTGCATTCAACTTCAATTTATAAAGTGGGGTCTTTGTCAGAGAGTGAGACAATCTCTAAAACTCAGCATCTGAATTATTTATTACTTAGGGTACTTTATTGTCTTTAATGAGTAAACAGTTCCCTGTTTACTAATTCTGAATGGCCTCCAATTGGGGGCCACAGCATTTGCTTGCAGTGAGTGAAAATGACAGAAACTAATACCCCTTATCTAAAAAGCCAAGTACAGATGCATTCAACATCAGTGTCCTTTCTGTTTACCCACTTCCTCATTAATTCAGTTCCTTGATAAGATAACAGTTTTCCAGTTCCTCTTAGTTGCTGATCACTTATTTAAGGCTAGATGATCAGACAGTTTCTGAACTTAGAGAGTTAATGGTCTTGTGGGAAGGTAGTATAAATAGCATTTGTGATAGGTGACAAAGGCTGTATTTTGATAATGTAAATGAAGGTACACTGAGAACACAGATTGGCCACATAATTACACCTTGAATGGCATGGTAGCAGTCTATCATGACCTTGAAGAGAAAGTGATGGGCAAGCTGATATCTGAAAAAAACAAATGAGACTTGGACAGGTAGAAATTAGGCAGTATAGTTACCCAAGAAAAAGATGAACAGTGTCTGCATTTCTTGAAGAATTCGCTAAAGTACCTAAAAAACAAACAAAAGAATACTTGAGCGTATTTAACAAAATAATGTTATTTTAACAAAATAATGGTATTTTCCTAATTTTTTTTTCTTCTGAAGCACATTGCAAGTTGAAGCCAATTTTAAAAAAATATTTTATTTATTTTTAGAGAGAGGGGAAGGGAGGGAGAAGAACATCAATGTGTGGTTGCCTCCCATGCGCCCCCTCCTGGGGACCTGGCCCACAATCAAGGCATGTGCCCTGTCTGGGAATCAAACCAGCAACACTCCGGTTCACAGGCTGGCACT
Source organism: Desmodus rotundus (assembly GCF_022682495.2). Classification (NCBI taxonomy): domain Eukaryota; kingdom Metazoa; phylum Chordata; class Mammalia; order Chiroptera; family Phyllostomidae; genus Desmodus; species Desmodus rotundus. Next base: position 19,149,561 of record NC_071394.1, read on the forward strand.
CAACCCATTAAGCCACACCAGCCAGGGCTACGCTAATTTTTTAAAAAATAAGATATTCTCTTGCTATGTTCTTAGTATATTCCAGTTTCCACTGAAAATTACAATATTTATAGTTTTTTCTTCCCGTGTAGGTTTTTATGGAAAATATTCCCTGAATGCTCCTTAAATTTCAAAGGAATTTTTTATGCACAAGTTCTTCAGCAACTGTAGCTTAAAAACTAAGAAGTAAATGAATACTTGTTTATAATTTATAAGTTATAAACACATAACCTTGCCTTTTAGTAAGATCCACAAGGTTCATGAAATAGCCAATAAAAATGTAGGAAACACATGTTTGTTCTCTGAATTTATAGAGTGTTGAACTCATAGGCCTTGCAAAAACAGCATTAGGTCCTATAAATCATACTTGAAGTAAAATGTCATTGTGCATTTGGAAACTCCTTATTTAATAAATCATTTTTTGCCAGAAATGAATTCACACTATAAGGATATCTAGTACTAATGTGATAGAATTTGAATGTTCTCTCTTATTCCAAGTACATTCTTCCTGTGAGACATATGAGTTAGCCAATAAAGAATACGTAAAAACCAATACACTCCCAGTCATTTACTTCATTTTTAAATAAGGCAGGGACCAAATGAACAAACAGGCAAACACATTCACCATTCATCGTAGAGCGTTTTTGTGATACCTCCTCCAGGAATACTGATACAAAAGTCAGCATCGAGTATTTCAGGAATGCCCTGGCTTTTTTCCATTTCTTCCCAGTACGGCTCTTTATTTTACTTTGAACACTTTTTTGCATGGAAGGTATAAGCAGGTAGCTGAAGAACATACTAGAAACAATTACATAATTAATTTTCTAAAAACTCACAAATATAAACAAGGCAAATAATCAGTTCTTTTCACACAAAAAATCTTATTTTCTATATATTTTATTATACAAGGCAAACACAAGTTTTAGCAGTCTATGGAAGAATAACATGTACAAAATATTGCTCTGGCTTGCTATTTACATACTTGGGAAATATGGTAAAGAGATAGGAAAATTTAAATTAAGGCAAGGCCTTTATGAAGATAAATCTGTTTCCCACAGCTATGCTCCCTCTGACCATGAAGCCTATTGTGAGATTCCTAGAGATTAGCTCGTTTTGAAGGTTACTCTTACCTGATATTTTTCTTCATGATTTTATAGGTATATAGATGGTAATGCATTAAGATATATTTCTAAACAAATGGAATACATAAAGAAATTTACATTTTTCCCCTTAGTGTTGAATAAACTTAATCAGATGCTCTGAAATTTTCAGCAGGACTCTAATCTTCTAACACATAATCCTGGCAGATTTCTGTAACTCGCATTTTAGGTAGGCTTCCAAGAATGATTTGTATTTGTCTCATGTACAAGGTTTTGTTCCTGAGTGATCTCCCCATAGAACACATAGGATTTCTAGTTTGAAAACCCTTTATAATTGAACTTTTAGGCTTTAGTGAATATACTAGGCCCTGACCACACCAATTATACCAGCTGAAAATGTCATTTTATTTTGTGTAATAGGATAGGTAGTCATGGACTCTCATTATTCCTCAAGAGGTACGCACACACCAAAAATAGAAGAAGAAACAAAAACAAAAGCCATAGCACTTTTCACTGCTTTTCTGTAGTCTGAATGTGATGAAATGACCAGAAGAAGAAGTTTTATACACATGTGGGGAAAAAAGGGCCACATACTAAGCCTGACAAGCTCAGGGGAGGCCTGTGTGATGGACTTTATAGACTTAGAGGCCAAAAGTAGCCACATATGATGGTTTGCACATAAAAATTCCCAACCAAATAGGAATCATGGCGGGTAATCACATCCTAGGCCTGTAGCTTCCTTGAGCATGGTCAATCTCTTCCTTAAGTGAAGTAAGGTAATATACCTTGGGAATGTCAGAGTAATCCCCTTTCTCTGGACCTCTGTGGGTACACCTACCAGACCAGAGCAGGAGACCACAACCCCTCATTGTTACCTAGTTTCCTGCATACCATCTCTACGTGCTGGAAATGTTATCTACCCTGTACCCACCAATGTATAATAAGTACACTTGTCTGTTTTCACCTGTATGCAATTTCAGAGATTTCCTCGCCATGTTTTCTCCTGCTGCTTTAATCTACCACCAATAAATTCCACGGAACCTCCTTAACGTCTCCTCCTTTGATTCTAATGTATAAAATAAGTGACAAAACTTCCATTCTCTGGAACTTTTTTTCAAGTCGTTAAAATTTTGCCTTCTGGTATTTGTTGTCAGTTTAGCTCAAATAAACTCACAAAAATTCTCTATAAGTTTGGATGTTTCTCACGTCTGACAACAGTAATTTGTACTTATGTGGAATTTCAGGTGTGTCGTTTTCATGTGCTGTCTGGCTGCATCCTATAATTTTTCTTCAGTTTTGCTTTTATAAAACTTAGGATAAAGCCCTGTAATTTATTTTCTGAAATCCTGTCTATGCAGGAATTTACCAGCTGTACTATCTCGTGTCTAAAAGATATTTCATTTCAATTTGGTTTTTACGGAGTTTGTTTTTAATTTCCTGTTAATCATCATTCAGTGAATGTCAGTCACAGTGCAACAAGACATTTCCGGTCCAAATCATTTAAAGGAGATTGTTTTCTGAGGGTCAACCTTTCTGAAGTGGTTATTTTGTCCAAAATCACTCATGACCACGAAAAGCAAAAATACAAAATTCATGGCACATTTTGATACAATAGGAAAACATTTGAATTCACCAAAATGAAAACTTTTGGAAACACTTCAGAAGTAGAAAGAACTAAGAAGGTCACACTTAAGCCACAAATCTCACCCTAATCCTTACTCTTTCAACAGATAAAACTTCTTTTCTCCATGAGCAGAAGTTTATCACGGTGAGGATTTATAGGCTCATGTCCTTACCGTTCATGTGTAATTTAGGTAAATATATTCCACTTCGGATTCATAAAGTTACTTTTCTTGTGATTTTTATTTTGTGTCCACACAAGCTCTCCTTCATTTTAAAGGGCACACCAGGGGGGGTGTAAATATGCACATGTCATTCCTACTGCTCCTGTCAATCAGAATCGAACCGAAGGCTGGGAACAGTTCAGTCCCTTGTCGTTGTCAGTGTAAGCCAATTTCTATATGAATGGTGTGTGCACATTTATAATCTTTCTGCTATAAATTTATGCTCTTTAAAGGTAGAAGAGAGTTTATGTGAATACAAAATAATCACAGTAAAAAGTAATCTTCTAAATCCTAACTGGGATATATTTACCTAAATTATACATAAACAATAAAATCATTACAATGAAGGTAATTCTGGAAACAAGATCAAATTCATTATTGAATTTGCAAGGTACTTGAGGTAATTTAATACATGGAATGGAAACGGAGTACTCATTACCTCTCTGTATGGGCAACTCCTAGAGTTTCCCAACTGAGAACACCCATAAAATGACTGACACAGACCGCTGTCTTCCCTTAGAAACAGATGTAAATGTAGTGGAGTACATGACCTTGTAAAAGAACTCAGAGTCTGTTTCTTTATTGTGAATGTATAATTTGATTAATATCCTGGGGCTTCTCTAGCTAATTACTATAGACTTGGTGGCTTAAAACAACAGAAATTCATTCTCCCACCATTCTGGAGGCCATAAATCCAAAATCAGTATCTCTTTGCTGTAATCAAGATGTCAGTAGGGCTGTACTTTCTCTGGAGGCTCTAGGGGAGAATCCCTTCCTTGTCTCCTCCAGCTCTGCTGGCTGCTGGCATTCTCTGGCTTGAGGCCACATCCTCCGATCCCTGCTTCTGCAATTGCATTGTCTTCTGTCTGTGTCAAATCTCTTTCTGCCTACCTCTTATAAAGACAGTTTTATTATCAGGCCCTACTCTGATAATCCAGAATAATATTCCGGTTTCAAGATCTTTAATTTAATCATAGCTGTGATTATCCCCTTCCCCCTTTTTTAAGGTAACATTTACAGGTTTTCATGTTTAGAATCTGATATCTTAGGGTGGCCATTATTTAGCTAACTGCAGTCATGAACAATGAAAAGACTCTTGTGATACAAGAGTCTTTAATTACAGCAGAAAAATATGATAAAAGTAGTTAATTTGGTGAAAATTCTTAAATGAATTTGTCAAATTATTTTGTCACTGTCCCTTACATATTACTTCCAACTGTTTAAAAAGAAAGAAAAAAAACCCCAAAGACCTTATCATTATGTTTATTATTTGAAAAAGTCTCAGATTTTAAATATGCAAAAGCTTTATCGAAGAGTGATGAAATAATAGGAAATCATTAATAAATAAGACTTTTTATCTTGGAGCAGGTTTAAAAATTTATAGCAATGCTTCACTGAAATATTTGTGAATATCTAAAAGCAAACTGAATTTTCCTTTTTTTTTACAATTCCTACATTCCAAGAAAAAAATATACAAAAAACAATTAATTTATTTGTTTAAAGTGAATGAGAAAGTATGGTTTAGTGTTTGAAGCATTGTGTATCCTTTCAGGAAACCAAAATGTTTACATAAGGAAACTTTTACTCATTTATGGCAGTTAGGATTGTAATCCAGACTCAAAATACTTTTATTTGCATTAAGAATCATCCCACATGAACTAAGATGCCAATTTTATCACCTACTTTTAAATGGTCTGAGGACATGCTGTAATGTACATTTTTCATCTCACAATTATACTTTCCAAGATGTTATTGTGAAGGGTTGTTGAATTTTCAAAATAACTAAAAAATCTCCACTCTGGGTACATGTTAACTAGTTCCCATGGTGTCATAGAATTTAGATGCAGGCAGTTTAGGTTTATATCTTGAATACATGCTGAGTAACTGGAGAATTTCATTTAGTTCCTTATGTCCTTTGATTCATTGCTTCCTCATTTCTTCATTAAGGTGAGCAAATTGTTATACTCTTTCATTCAGTGGAAAACAGAACAAAGTAATTGAAGTAATATCAAATATATAATCTCACATTTGACCAAACAAAACTAAATGAAGAAACAAACAAACAAACCACCCAGCCTGGTTATGATGGCGTCAAGGTTAATATTCAGTGGTTCACAGAGCAAAGCAGAAAGGTACAAAGAAGGTGATAATTGGCTATCTCTAAGGTTTTGATTTTGTTTATAAAACAATTGTTGCTTCAAGTTGACTACAGCTATTTTAGATCAGATGAATACAAAATAAGCGAAGATAAAAGAGACTGTGACTTTCAATCTTTGTCTGTGTGTCTGTCTACCTATTGTATCTGTCAGTTCTCCCTCATCCCATTTCAAAAAGCATCCTAGCTGACCCTAATTTAAGCCCCATTATCTGGAATTTGGTAGCCTAACTTTTTGCTAAACTGATCTTTAGTAAAGTGAATAAAATTACCACATTTGGTATAAATGATTCATCTAAGGTACTCTAGATATTAACAATGAACAAAGTTTTTCCAAGGGAGTTGCCATTGCATTGATAAATAGTTCTTGCAAAATATCTAAGGAAACAAAGTACATAATGAATATTGGCTATTGTTAAAATTTCAGTTGTACATAAGAACTGAAAGAAAATTTGAATGATTCATTACCTATTTTTATAGCAAATATAAAATGAATATGCTGTCTGTTGAAGAATTGGCTTATTACTATTTTACCTCACATGTCTGCCCAAAATGGAGCTCTTGTCAGCAACAGTCTTTCAGAGTAGGAAGGCAAATAGCAACTTATTTGACATATTTTATTCATAGTGTTTTTGTGACCTAGCAACTAGAAAACCAGTGTAACTGGCTGCATAATTTCACAGAGATTTTGGTTTGGAACATTTTATCACAAATTGCTCATAACATCCTATTGCATTATACCAAGCCACAGCCAGCTTTCCACCTGTGGTTACCAGGATAAAATAGTTAAGAAATATTTACCAGACATTAAGAATAAAGTATTTTTGGTTTATATTCTTCATAATACCTCAATGATTTGCATGTTTAAAAAAATGTATAGAGTTTGTTTTACATGAAAAAATAGCGATGTCTATAATTCCATTAGAAGATTATAACATGGGTAAGAAAGTGTCAGTCCCACTTACCAGTAGGGCTAAAAACTAAAGACATTTCTTATGAGTTACTTCCTAAATGATTTTTGGATTAATGTCTCTGGACATCCTATAATTTGGCAACATCCCCCATAGCCAATGTCAATTTCACATTTATTTAACAAAAGGTATTTTGGGATATTTATATTAATATAGCATTTTTTTCTGCTGTACTCTGCTAAAAAAAATCCTGAGTAAATGAAAATGAGTTGGTGACTAAAAGCAAGGTCTAAAAATATTATAGCTATCTGGTATTATTTTATATAGCAAACTCTTTTATTTTGATAAAATGATTTCTTAAAATAATGGAGATGGAAAGAGGGGTAAATCTTAAACAGAAGTATGCGAAAATAAAAGCTAACTCTTTAGCATTGCTGTTACCTCCACAAATTATTGCATGCTCATTCTGCATTTATATAAATAAGTGCATAAAATATCTAAAATTACTCAAGGGGTGAAATTAGATACTTTTAGTGTACCGTAACAACTCTCATATTGGCTCATGTTTTATTTGACCAGTATAGCAGTGGAAAAGACCAGTGCATAGAACTATATATATGAAATTACATTACAAATAAAAGATGTAAAACTTCAAAAGCTGTTGCCTCAGAGAAATCCTTTCTTTCTATGTGATGTAAACTAAACTAATCTCTGAGTGTATATTTCTCAGGCAGGTCCAGAAGTAAGATCCTAAAATTATATACTTTGTAAATAATATTGATTGGCATATTTTCATATTAATTTGCTTCAAAGGAGCAAAAGGTAGACTGACAGCAGGCTATTCAATATTGACAATGGAAGCCAGACAACAATGGAATGCCATTTTTACTGTGCTGAAACAAACAAATGAAAAAATAACTAATAGTCAAGAATTCTATCCCTTTCAAAAGAACTTTTCAAAAATTAGGGTTAGAAATATTGTCAGAATGAAATTATTTGCCACATGAAGAATCTCACCAAAGAAATTCTAAAGCACTTACCTGTAATATAAAGATATATCCACTGAGGTTGTGAGACACAAGAAAAAAATAAACAGCAAAAGCTGGTGTACACATGTTATACATATAAATAAATACTGACTTAATAAATAATTGTAATAATAATATACAATAGAGCTAAAATAAATGAGAACATTAAAATCATGAAACATAAGCCTGACAATTCATAAATATATACAATGTCAAAATATTGACAATCATGTGTATTATCTAGGAGGGAGAAAAAGCTATTTCATGATTTTAAATTTATATAAATTTAACACAAAAATTTTATTTTCTTGGATAATCATAAAATAACTTTTAAAAAAGTACTGTGAATGACTTCTGTTATAATATGACCTCAAATCTCTTTCTTGTCAATATCTTCTTCTGCTTGGTATTTTCTGTAGGCTCCATTTCTGTTTCATAGGTTGTCTTATCAGCCAACTTTCTGCTGATTTAGCCAATGGAAGGTATTTATGGGAACTTAAGAATGGGAGGAAGAGAAAAGCCTATGTCTTTCTCTCCCACCCCACCTCTCTCTCTCTCTCTCTCTCTGTGTCTCTCTGTCTCTGTGTCTCTGTTCCAGGCAATCTATTTGGAAACAGCCAAGTCTCCTTTATGGTTTAAATCTTGCCAGAGTGGCCCAACATAATCTCTGCTTCTGCTGGGTAAGGCCAGCACTGGGTTCCTATAACTCTACCTCTAATGTTATCATCCCTAGCCTGAATAGGGTAAATTCTGGTTTGCCATAATTCCTACTCTTTGGCCTCAAATATTCCGTCATGTAGATAACCAACTTCCTAAATTAATTTTACCTTTAAAATTTTTACCCTTGTTTTCTATATTCAAGTTGAATTCAAAATTATAGACAAGATGAATAGAATAATAAAACACAAATAATTGGCATGTTAGGCTAATTGAGAAATAGTTCTATCCAATAATACTTATAAAAGTTATACATTCTAGGTAAAATATTTAACAGGAAAAATGTATAATGGTATGGCAGAGTGTCCAACAAAGGCAGAAACTGAAGGGCATTTTGCCCTTGAGAGAAAGGTAGCTCACTGGGTTTCATTGACTTCTACATGGCTTTTTTTCCCCAAGGAAACCCCTGAGTCTGAACAACTTGTGTGAAATAGGGCGTGTGAGTGCTTTGGTTGGAAGTGTCAGAATCTGGACCTGTCAAATCAGTTCAAATTAAGGGAAGAGATCCTGGAAAGAATCTCTCACAGGAGATACCCCCGTATCTTTGTTTAAACTCCCTTCAAATTCCTGGTGGAACACCGAGTTGCACATTTGTCAGAGAGACACCGGTGCATCGAGAAGGGACAGATGAAAGGCTGAAAGGCCAGAGCAGGGACTTCAGCTATGGAATGTGAAGGTGAAATGGAGCTTGACATTTGAGTCCAAATAAGTTAAAGGGGCGTGGTAAACAGCCCAACATTACACAACACACTCTAACAAAGCGTAAAATCAAACCTCCGCAGAATCTAAGTCATAAGTTAATCATCTAACTGCTGTACCAAGAATCAACACTAATAAAGAAATGATACGAGACTCAATCTCTGTAATGTGTAGTCCCCACTCTTCAGTGTAAGATAAAAACTTACTAGATCTGCAGGCAACAGCTATAGATTATATTCAATGGGACTTTTGTTGTATCTCCTGGTGAAAATGTTCTTCCTTTGGAGGAGAGGGCATCAGACTCTGCAGAACACAGATATGTGGGTCTGATTTCACTTCTACCCCTTGGTTCCCAGACCCATGTATTTTGCCTACTAGAATACAGTGCCATAGAAAGTTCTTTGGCTCTGTGTGTATATTGCTTCCTGGGGGTTGGGGGTGATATTCCATCTGAACTAGTAATTCAACTTCATCTTCAACTTCACCTTCAAAGGAGGCTGTTTCAATGCATTTAGGCCCCCAGGTTCTGGGTGAAATGAGTAAATTATTCTATGTTCATTGGCTCTTGTCACACCTCCTTTGCTCTATCTTGTGTCCCCTGGTTGGATGTGATGTTTGTGATATTCTGTGAGATCCATGCCACTGGATAAACATATCTCAAGCTTGCGAAGAGTGGCACAGGCTGGGGGCATTATAGACAGGAAAAGTAAACATACTATTTCTGTAAGAACAAATTTCTGGTCTTTGCTTATGCATGATCTCATGCCTTTATGCCAAATATTTCCCCTTTGATATCTGGTCTTTTCTTTCTAGGCCATTGACCTCTTGTCCAGTCATTCACTACTATACATAATTCCATACATAATCTCAGTAGACAGGCGTTGGAAGGGTATGTTTGTCCATTTGCTTAGTCAATGTTTAAAGTCACATGATTAATGTACTGATAGGTTTATCTGTTTTTCACTTTTATCCTAAGTGTTATGATTTCACAGATACCTTAGTAATTGATTTAACAGAAAGAAAAAAATGCCAACAAATGGGATAGTTTTTCTTTTCCTAGGGTTAGGAATGATGCATTTCCTCCTCAAGGAAAGATTTTATCTGATTATTATCACTACATGTAAATCATACAAATTTATATTTCTTTTTAGTTTGGGAACTGGTGGTAGGAAAACACCTTTTTCCATGTTGAGATTTAAATAAGCACTCTTACCATACAATGGATTACAATAGAAAGTAATTGTAGATTTCATTTTGTCCATGGATGGTTCTTCATGTGTACAAGAACCAAATGATAATTTCCTAATAATAAATTAGTAAAATGAGCAAAATCTGTGCAAACATATTAGTCAAGGGGACGAGTGAAACTGAAGGACACAAGAGTCCAGAGCAGCCATCAGCAGCATAATGATGTGTGAGACCTACAGACATTATTAAAGGGGCACTGCAGCCACTTAATGAGGCTGCCAAGGAACCAGCTGCTGCTGTGGGGAACTGTGGTTCACAGCTTGGCATCTGGGTCAGCATTTGGCATATGAAGAGAAAAACGACGGAGGATTTTAATGTGGTAGGGCAAATGGCACCTTTCCATCACTGTGCAGTCACCTTTAACAGATGAGTTTTAAAAGACTGCTTTCTATTCCTTTGAGAAGAGATATTAATACAATGATGCCAGTATGCCAGAACATTCCTATAGATGAAAAATCAGAATGAATTAAAATATTTTTTATTATTGAACAATATTTTTAAAACCCCCAATACTTGTTTTAACCAATTTTATGGTATGTACATATGGAGATGAGAAGTTAAAATTCTTTCATAAGTCAAGCAAATTTCTAAATACTTTAAAGTTTAGCTACCATATTGGTCATTATCAAATATAAGCTAATTGTAATGTCTGTGATGCTCTGTGAAAGAGCCAGGCATACCTCCTACTTCTTGCACAAGGAAATCCAAAACAGAATAGAAATCCAAAATTCTAGGCCTTGTTCTGATTCAACATTTCATATAAATCATTCAACTTTAAGTCTTAATTTCTTATTTCCTAGAAATAGGGGGAAAAGTTATTTCTACTTACCAAATATTCACTAGGCATTTAGAACATTTCTTGTAAAATATTTACCAATACAAAGAAGATTCTTATTTAATCCTCCCTTAGGATGTACACAGATCAATGTGTTCACCAATTTACAGGGCTCAGTTTGTTTATTTATTCTTAAAGGTTGGTTATTTATTTATTTATTACTTTTAGAGAGAGGGGAAGGGAGGGAGAAAGAGATGGAGAGAAATGTCAATGTGTGGTTGCCTTCTGTGCACCCCCTACTGGGGACCTGGCCTGCAACCCAGGTATGTGCACTGACTGGGAATCAAAGCAGCAACCCTTGGTTTGCAGGCCAGCACTCAATCCACTGAGCCACACCTGCCAAAGAGGCCTCAGTTTAGAAAGCTTATTTGTCTTGCTTAACATTATACAGTTCTTACAATGTTGTAGATAGACTGGAATGGAGGATTCATCCCTCATCCAGTATAATTCACACTGCTCTGTGGTGTGTCTACTACCTTAGAAATTACTAGACAGTAGACGATATTACGAATCTGCTAATTATCCGAACTATCGATGTTGAGTCTATGAAACATTTTTTAAAGTAAATTCTACTAGGGTTGATGATGTCAGGGTCAGTCAGTGTAGGGTGATGGGACAGACAAGGTTCTCAATTAGATAACTAACCAGATAGAAGGACATCTGATTCTGACAACGAGGCATGTTGTTAACTTTAGAGAGGTCGCCTAAAACAAGGGAAACAAGCATGCAAGAGAAAGATGAGTTGTGTTGGGGACATGTCCATGGGTCCAGCATATGGACTCAGGATCCCAGAGTGGGAGATTCATATGAAATTCATCAGCGTTCCTCCAAGGACGGCTGGACAAAAGGAGTGTTAAGCTGAGCATATATGAGTACTTGAAATGCAGATCCCCCTTCAAAGCTAGAACAATTTCAGCAAGACCTCAGTCAATAAAAGGTGTTCGACTTTCCTATTTTTGTGAAAACCAACAAGGAATGACCATGCCTTCATGAAACACTTTTGTGGAATCTGTATGAAAACCTCATGATTTTTACTTTTGACAAGTCACCTGCGTATATCTGTAGTTATATATAGAAGTGGTGGCATAATGCATGAGTCACTCATTTGAGTGCTAAACAAATCGTATTCAATATGTGTTTCTTGGAAACAAAAATCTAAACTGTTTGCACTTGAAATGTGTTTTAAAATAATCTGAAATACCACAATGCAGAAGTTGTATATTCTAGGTAGTGGAAATAGTTTAAGGGACTTTGTGAGAGCTTATATTCCCAATCAGAAAGTGAATTTAATGTGTCCATTTCTAAATAAGTAGAAAAATATTAAATAAGAAGCACATGTTAGAATGGAAATGCATATTGAATTAAGCTGTCTTCCATATTCAGCAGTGCCGCAGTTCCACTTCTGGGAATTAGGGTATAAAAATTTGTGTGTGCAAAGGTATATATTCACAGTTTATTACCACAACATTTTAAATAATAGGAAAAAATAGAAAGCAATGCAATGTTTAGAACAGGGGTGTCCAACCTGTGGCCCATGGGCCACAGGAAGCCCAGGATGGCTGTGAATGTGGCCCAACACAAAATCATAAATTTGTTTAAAACATTATGCGATTTTTTTTTTGTGATTTTGTGTCTTAATGTATTTAAAGTGTGGCCCAAGACAATTCTTCTTCTTCCAGTGTAATGAAGAGATGCCAGAAGGTTGGACACCTCTGGTTTAAAATAAATTCTGTATGTTTGTGTACACACTTACACACATACAGGAGGTCTGTCCAGAAAAAGTCCAGCCATTGTTAATATAACGAGAATGCTTTGGGTGACATCAACATAACCTGGCAGCCAAGGAGAGTGGACTGGAATGTGCATGCATGAACAATGATGACTTCACTGTGCTAGTCAGTGGGGACCATAGACGCCTTTAAGTGAGCATGTGTACTGTGTGGCTGTCGCATTCAAAATGACTGAGCAAGTGGAACAATGAATCTGCATCAAATTTTGTGTTAACTTTGAATATTCCTCCATGGAAAATATTCGGATGATTCAGAAGGCTTTCAAGGACGATGCAATGAGTGCAGCACAAATAAAAATGTGTCACAAGTGCTTCAAAGATGGTCAAGAATCTGTTGAAAGTGACCCACGTTCTGGAAGGCCTGCAACAAGTAGAACACCTGAGAATATTGAATGTGTATGGGCTTCAGTCAACAAATATGGGTGACTGACAGTGTGAGAACTAGAAGCTGATCGGGGATTCCCAAAACTACTGTGTCTGAGATGTTGATGCAGGATGTTGACATGAAATGTGTTGTGGCAAAATTTGTTTTGTGGCTTCTGCTACCAGAGCAGAAGGAACATCATGCTGCAGTTGCTAATGACTTGATCCAAACCACTCCCAATGAACCAGATTTCCTCAAGAAGGTCCCAACTTTGAAGGGGACTGAGGTGTCATTGTCCTATGTACAGTGTTTCTTGTGTCTTGTATCTCCTTCAATAAATGTTTCTATTTACATAGCTGGTTAGTTGCTAGACCGCCGTCATACATATCTAAACTACATGTATGCTTGCATGCTGTACTGCTGTGCGCCATATGAAATACGGTACTGTATGTCACTATCATTTGATAAAGTCACTCAGAAACACTGCTATTATATGGAAAGCAAGCACATGTGATACGGAGACTGGGTGAGGCTATATTTTTGACTTAGTCACATGTTGAACTCAAAAGCGTGCAGATCCTCAACTATTTAGAACCCAAAGTGAGCTCAGGGACCCAGTTTTCTTCCTCACATAGACTGTGTCACTCAGTGACTTCCGTCATAACCTGCATTACAATAAATGCAGAGCTGTAGTACAAGAACTGTAGGGAAGGGTCCATGAGTCTCAACCCAGTCCTCTCCCAGGTGTCTACTTCACTCCAAATATTATAATTTAAAATTGATATGAATTTTCTTTACCATTTCATAGCAGAAGGTGTCTGGATGTGCCAGCCACAGGAGGGCCAAAAATTGCCTTGTATAGAAACATAAAATGATATATTATTGGCAAGTATATCGATAGATATTCTGTAGTGTTTTATATCACTGATCCCGAGATCTATTAGGGACATTTTTTTTCTTCTTATGGAGCTTGAAAAATACAATCCATCAGAAATATGAGATTCTAAACAAGTATTTCACAGAATCCTAGGAGACAAAAAAAAATGAGCTACTTTTTAATAGCAACTTTCAGATAAGCATTCTGAAGCTCATGTTTTATGGAAAATATAATTTATATTATAAAACCTATGACCAAGTAAGTCAGTATTATTCATTTATCCTTCTAAATGATGTTGATAGTGATGCTTTATAATGATGATAGGCAACAGGAACCTAATAAAAAGGCTGATTTTTACCCAGCAATTCCACTGCTGGGATTATACCCTAAGAACCCTGAAACACCAATCCAAAAGAACCTATGTACCCCGATGTTCATAGAAGCACAATTTACAATAGCCAAGTGCTGTAAGCAACCTAAGTGCCCATCAGCAAATGAGTGGATCAAAAAACTATGGTACATTTACACAATGGAATTCTACACAGCAGAGAGAATGAAGGAGCTCCTATCCTTCTTGACAGCATGGATGGACCTGGAGAGCATTATACTGAGTGAAATAAGCCAGGTAGTGAGGGGCAAATACCATATGATCTCACCTTTAACTGGAACCTAATCAACAAAAGAAAAAAAGCAAACAAAATATAACCAGAGACATTGAAATTAAGAACAATCTAACAATAGCCAGAGGGGAGGGGAGAGAGGGCAGTGGGGAGAAGGGTTTTCAGGAACTACTATAAAGGACACATGGACAAAACCAAGGGGGAAGGTGGAAGCAAGGGAGGGAGGTGGGTTTTGCTGGGGTAGAGGGGAGTGGTGGGGAGAAAATGCAGATAACTGTAATTGAACAGCAATAAAGTAATTTTAAAAAAAGTCTGAACTATATTTCACAGATATAAAGGAAGTTATTGTTTTAATGTCAGCTTAACTATAGTTCATGGTTTAATTGATCTAAAATTTTATATTCACTGTGCGTTTTACATTTGTTATTGAGCCATCTAAAGTGTTAAAAGACTCTGGACTAGAAGACATATAAACCTGAACCAATTATCCCATGTATTGCTAAACATATTATTTTCAAATCACTTAAAATTGAAAACAAGTATCCATTTTCATTGGGTCACAATTTAAATACTAGATCTTTGTATGAGTGATAAGAAAAAATAAATTGTCATCAAACTTTAAATAGCAGGACCTTGCCATAAATTAAATGTGGAAAAACAAAGATTTATTTTTAACAGTTATTGTCTATTAGTGAGACACAGAATTTTCAGGAAAAAAATCTATCCAGTGAGGTAGTCTTTTTTATTAGAATTTGATATAGAGGTGTCTTTTTAGGAAAGTGTTTCTTATCAGGAGACATGTTTACATTTACAACAGATGAAAAGTAAATCTCATTAATTAAAATTAATAATGATAAATATCCTCATTTGATCATTGGAAGTGCATAATTAGATTGATTAATGCTATAAATTAATTAGTCTACAAAATTAGGAGTTTGTGGTGATGTCAAATAGATGCAAGTAAATAAATGAATGGATGGATAGAACTAATCAATTTCAATGCAGGATGTTGCCTGGGAGACAGAACAATTTCAGCTCTACGGAGGATACCTGGAAGGGGTTGAAATGATATATTTTGTCTTTGATCATATTATATGTAAAGCATGATCATGCAAAAGGGTAACTTTTTGGAATAGGTTGTCCAGGTAAATTAGCTAAAAATTGTTAACTTTCCCCACAAAATTACAGATTTGATACAGGGAGAACATAAAAAATAAAACAGGAAACAATAAAGCTAAAAATATAATTTCCACATTTTCAAGTGCATAGTTAAGCTAATCAGAGATTAAGACAAATCCTTAAAAACTAGAAACAATGAGAAAGCATGAATCCAGATAGGCAGGGTACCTCTGAATGTGCAGAGGGCACCTGCCAATCCCTGGAATTTGTCATTTTTAATGCACCTTGCAAGAGGCTATTGGTAAAGCCAGAATTCGTTGGGAAAAATCTAGACGGAAACACACACACACACACACAGAGTAACATTATTTACATCCTTGCCTGCTATAACCTTGAAGCTGAAGGGTGTGAAGATGTGAGGGAATGTGAAAACTCCCTTGATAATTCTTACCATAATGCTGCCTTCCATTAATGAGAGTCTGAATCACCATCTATGTGGTTCAAAAGATTCAATTAAAAAATTGAAGCTGAAGTGTTCCAGGAGTTTTAGCAAGCCCCCCGCCCCGACCCACTGCCTCCACCAGCACCTGGCAAAAGGACAGAGAAAGGCTTTTGGATGAATTATTTTGAAACATGACGTGATATGAACTCACTTGTAAAACAGAGAGACAGTAATTAGCATGAGTAAGATTTTTTTTTTAAATCCACAGCAAAGAATGCTTACTTTGCATGCATTGCATAGAGAATAAAAAACATGTATGTTCACTACATTTATACAAATAAAAGGAGGAATTGAAACTTTGGGTAACAGGGAAAACACTATAAAATGTAATCAGACATAGTTTAGTGTTTATGAAAAATACTAAAAATATGTAGAAATTTAATAGATGGCCTAGCCAATTAGAAAAATGACAAAGATACAGACTGGAGCAGAAATTATAAAGAATAAGATACTATATAAGATGCTAAAAGATATGGTAAAATTTTTAAAAATCAAGATGCATCTAATTGATTACTAGGAAAAGATTATTGAGAGGGGAAAAAAAAAAAAGAGTAAAGACCAGGCTAAAGGAGATAATGACTAAGAATATTGCTGAATTGATATAGACATCAAACCTTATATTCATGAGACCAATTAGCCTTAGTTTGATAAATGACACTCTGAAAAAAACATTTTGACACATCATAGTAAAACCATAATCAACCATTCCTCCCCCAAAAGTCTTAAAATCATTAATAGCTTTTAACAGAATGAATGAGAGACAGCCTAATGTTATATATATATACACACACATACATAGAGGAACACATTAAACTATAACATAGTGATACAATAGAAAAAAAGCAGAAAACTATATGCTTAAATTAACATAGTTAGACTTTTATTAAAATTAGAATGGTGTAAAATAAATTCTTATTATAAATTTTCTAATATATAAAGGTATATTTTAAAGACCATAAACACAGAACCAGATTTTAAGACAGTAAATTAAATAGTTATTAATAAATATTTATTGACTATCACATCAAGCATAAGTGTGCTAAACACAGGATTTTAAAATATGAATAAGTCATGGGCCTTTTTTACAGATATCTCTCAGCCTGAAAGGAGATGCAGATGACTGAAACAGAACGTGAGTAATTCCAGAAGACACAGTGTTGGTACATTTGAGAGACTGATCAATTCTCAATTATTTTTTAAAAATAACTCAAGGCTGTCTTCTTGGATGCAAGCATAAACCAGATAACTATATATCTTCCTAGCAAATGACTGGGGTTAGCGCATGCCAGAAAGAGGTAAAAACATATTCGAGGAACAAGGAGTAAATCAGAGGAGTTGGTTGGTATCAGTTTAGTGAGCGGCATTAGTTGTATTTACACTGTAACTGCAACAGTATATAGGTGAAACAGTATATAGTCAGACATATTTACATATTGACTGTTCAGGAGTTTGAACTTCATTACTTCAGCTTGCTACCAATCTACCAATGGTGTAAAATTAGACTCACCTCTGAGTTTTAAAGTCCTATCTCTTGTATCACTTTCTAGAACTGAAAGTCATTTCTGATCTGCAATTTTGGAGAGCATCTTCCATATTTCAAGACTAAGGTGTCTTAAGAATCACCTCTGTAGTAGGAGCAGTGATCCTGGAGGTTCTTTCTCCACTTTATGGACAGAAAACCAGGAATTTTCATTTATCAGTTCCTCTCTCCCTTACTTCTAGGGCTTTTCCTGATTCAAAACTTTCAGCTTTGAAGCAGAACAGCCAGTGCCATGCCTGATGCTAAAATTTCATGTAACATGATGGATTTCTCACACCTGGTCACTGTGGTTGCTTTCTGGGATTTCGGTTTGAGATGCTACCCTCTTTATCTTGCTCCACGGACCACGTAAAATTGTTTCTCCTTCACTACCACATCTGCTGATTCCCTCCCTACCCCTATTTTTGAGTTCCCAAAACAAGTCTAAGTTTTTGTCAGCTGATACTGAACAAAACCAATGTATCTAACATTTGTTGGAACAAATGTATCTAACAGCTAACATTTGCATGGTCATTTGCTCTACCTGGGACCTTCATTCCATTGCTTTTCCCTGATTTAGTTAGTGAGATGAGTTTTAGTGACTGGTTTCTTAGTAGTGGAGAGTGATCTACAAACTGTATTTCATAATCCATTCCCATTATTTAATTTCCTGCAGTGTCTCTAGAAGTAGAAAAGCATTTCCACCTTTCTCTTTTCATATCAAACCTGAAGTATCATTGATTATTTTTATCAGACATTCAATTAAATTAAACTACTTCATTTCCTATTTCCCTTTCAGAGGAAAATGGTTTTTGAACAGAATGATATTAGATATGGAAATCTGGAACGTTGCCATCAGCACATCAGTTTAATATAATTTGATAACATTGAAATTTGATCAAAGTTCAAAGTTGCATTGCATTTTCCACATTACTATTACCCGTACGTATTTCACTTTTGTGGAAAAGCAAGCGGCTAATAGAAGACTAGTGTGTGTGTGTAACATAACAGCTGTTATCATATATAAGTGCTGAAACATTGTCAGCTTAGAAATTAAAATTCCTGGCAGATTGCAAAGCTATCTTTTGTATGCATTAGAATCACCTTTCCTTTTCAAATAAGTAAAATGACTTTGACCCGACTCTCACACTTATTACCAAGAACATTTCAGAAAATGACTTAGTCAAAATAATGCTTTTTATTCATTAGTATTCCCTGAATCGTGCAGTAACTAATGATTTCTATTATTAGTCACCATTACCAAGCAGGTCTTATTTGGAAGCTTCATGACAACTTTTAAGCATTCTTTGGCTTTAATTGCTATGAAGGAAAGAAACTTTTGTTATATAATGATATCATTCAGTCAGCAAAGTAAATCGGTTCCCCACTGTGTGCATAATACTGTGGTAGACACATTTGGGAGAATATAAAGGAAAAAAATGGCATTTCATTCTCTTTTCTGAAGTTTGTAAAATATTTCAAAAGGCAGAGTATAGTTAAGGGAAAATAAAAAAACAACAAAAACCTTCCGGGTCCCAGTGGAGACCTCGGTGAACTACTCTGCGGCACATATAGCTTCTTGTTAAAACAGATTTCTGATGGATTATAAAGATCAGCAATTTCGTTTAGAAGATGTAATTATTGAATTAAGAACTAATAAATTATAAACCTAATTTCATTTGTATTGAAATACATGTGTCAATATAAGAAATATCCAAACCTGTAAGATTTTTTATGAGTTTATTTGAGTTTACTGACTACCATTGCCAGGAAGCCAAAACCTCAACAGATTGAGAAAATGCTCCAGAGAATGACAGTTTTGTACTTTATTTTATCATCATAATCAAAGGCGGAGATGGAAGAGGTTACAGGAAGTATATGGCTGGTAGTTTACGGAGGTGGGAGAGAGCAAAGCTGGGAAATCCCTGAGACCGGATAAAAAGTGAAGGGAATAGACCCACACTTCTTTTATATGGTGGGTGTAGATAGCTAACAGTCAACTATTAACAATGAGGGGTTGGGGGTCTCTGCTGTGGTGTGTGCTTGGGCCCTGAGGAGGCTGGGAGGAGGCTGGGGGTGGGGGGATCACCCTGACATTCCAAAGATATGTTATCCCAGATGCAAAAGGACAATAGGCAGACTCAGTTAAAGACAACACTGACCTTTGTCAGGAAAGATACCAGCGCAGGACATCACAGCCCTCCATGATCTGCTTTTTAAAAAATTTTTTGACTTACAGTAAATTTTTATGTTATTTTTCATGAAGATTTTACACATCTTTTCTTAGATTTAATCTTTTTATCATCATTTGTCCCCCCTATACCCTTTCCCCTTCACTCCTCCCCTTCTCCCCTCCCCATCACCACACTGTTGTCCACGTCTATGACCTGCTCTAAGTTACCACGTTTTAATTTCAGACAATCCTGTGTGATTACTTGAGGTCGCTGAGTTTGTCAGGTTTAGTAGGAGGCCCCTTTTTTTGTTGACACATATAACCCTGGGTTTGTGTCCAAAGTTTCCAATGTTGGGATCAGGTTTTAGAGGAGTGCATTTTTGTAAATGAACTTAGCTGAAATTGAAAAATGGGAGAATCAAAAGAAAACTGGATTTGGAACCAGATAGGAGGGGTGTTGAGAACGGCCTGTCCCACCTACGACCCTGGGCTGCTCCTGGACAGCCTGGTGTCTGTTCCAACTTTCATTCTCTGAAAAATCCATTTGGTAACATAGAACTTTCAAGACAATATGAGGCTTACAGGTGATGTTTATGTTAAAATCATGGGGTATATTAGATCATAGTTCTAAAAACACAAGTTTAGATAATTTTACTTGTGTTTTTGTCTTGTTTGAATATCTATACAATACTGGACTCTAAAATCTGTTGGGAAGTGTTCCATCCTCTTCTGTATCCATGAAAGAATTAGTAAAGATCAGTGTTGTTTTTTTCCTTATATGTTTGGTAAAATTTGCCAGTGAAACTATTTGGTTCTTGAATTTTCTTTGGGGAAAGGTTATTAATTAAAATTTCAATTTCTTTGGAACCGATCTTTTCATTTCATTGGTTAAATTTAAACCTAAGCATTTTAATGTTTGATCCTATTATAAATGAGATTGCTTTCTTACTTTCTCTTTCAAATATTTTACTGTTAGTGTATAGACACACCAATTTTTGTACATTGATTTTTATATCCTGCAATTTTACTGAATTTATCAGTTTTAACAGGGTTATTTTGGTAATCTTTAGAGTTTTCTGTAAGAAAAAATCATCTGCATAAAAAGATCATTAAGAATGATGTTAGTGGTAGATGTCTCATAGGGCCTTTATTATGTTGAGGTATGTACCTTCTATACTTTTTCTGAGAGTTTTTACCATGAAATGTTGAATTTTGTCAAGTGCTTTTTCTGCATTTTGATCTTAGTTATTGTAAACTTGCTGTAGGATATTGCTAACATATGTGTTATGTGTGTGTCTGCTTTTGTTGATTACTATGTCTCTTGATATATATATTTTTTGTACCTCGCTGTTTGTGTGTCTTATCATATTTGGTTGAAACTCAGACATAGTGTATAAAAATAACAATTTCTATGCTTGGAAATAGATATGGTTTTGCTTCAATCAGGACTTTATTTGGGGAAATAGGGTCAATATATTAAGGATTTGATCTCTACTTGCAGTGTGTGTGTGTGTGTGTGTGTGTGTGTACTCTTAGTACATAACAAGCCTTAGACTCCTCTAATATTATCTTGTGTTTAGGTTGGAAGATGTGGTCTCTGTTGTTGTGAATAAGCTTCAGTCATGAGAATGTATAATGATGTCCTTTTTTAAAATATATTTTTAATTGTTCAAGTACAGTTGTTGCTATTTTCCCCTCACTACTCCCCTCCCACCCCACCCATCCCCACATCCCACCCTTGATCCTATCCCCCTTTGGCTTTGTCCATGGGTCCTTTTCTACATGTTTTTTGATGACCCTTCCCCTATTTTCCTCCATTATCCCTCCTCTCCGTTACTGTCAGTTTGTTCTTTATTTCAGTGTCTCTGGATCTATTTTGCTTGCTTGTTAGTTTTGTTGATTAGGCTCCACTTATAGGTGAGATCATATGGTATTTGTCTTTCACTGCCTGGCTTATTTCACTTAGCATAATGCTAAATGGTCTCAACTTGAGACAAAAGGACATGATTATAATGGATGTCCTATAATGTCTCCAATGTCCATGGAGAGCATTATAATGATGTCCTTCTGTTTCAAAGTTGAGACCATTTCTGTTATCCCATGCCAAGCTGGAAGTATGGACTTAGCACATATTTATGCCCCTTGTCTATGAGTTTTTATCTTCCCTTATTCCAGCTGCAATGGGTTTCACCAGTGAACTAAGTAGTGTGACTAAGTGCCCTGATTTGCATGGAAGGAAAGGTCTTCCCAGAGGGTGGGATAATCAGTTTTAAACCACAAACAATATACTTAGCCTGGAACTGACAAAGTCCCTAGACATGAGAATTCAGTGCTAGCCTGGAAAACTCCAAGGCAAACTGAACCCTAAAGTCACAGGTCAGATTTATATGCATTCACAAGTATAATTCCTGTGCTTATTAGGAAGGTAAGGTAAGGTGCTTTTAAAAAATATGTTTAAATGGTAATTTTGAAATAAATATCTAATTTAATCTGCTCCTACAATTATATTTTGCAACACATAATTTATCATGTTTGATATAATGCTATAATATATTAGCTTATGGTAATATTACTTCTAGTCTTGTGTATCTTTGGCCTAAAGCTTTCAGAATTTCACTCAATGTTCATGAAAATATAAAAGAAAACAAGATGTTATTATAAAATAAGAACCTATTTGCTTTCATTTACAGGTAAAGATAGTTTACTCATGATTTTTGAGTGTTACAAAGGATATTCTCCTCAGGATTTCTAAACTAAAGTATAAAGCAAAATAAAAACCCCAGTCTAGCTATTCTATGTTGATCGACTACAATAATATATAAACTAAAATATATATTTGAGCAACATTATATAAATATATATTTCTCAATCTTCAGTAACATTAGTTTATTCTCATTCCCTGTGTCAGATGCTCTAAATTGCATTGAAAATATTTTAAATAATTACTTGGTTGAATCTGACAGACTGTGGCTACTTTCTATGTATTGGAGTAGCTCCATCCTTGGAAATTTTAAATTTTCTTTAATGCATTGCCCATTAGCACATTTTTGTCTTCATATTATTCATGTGAAGTCAGATAAAATTAACTTCCTTTTATGCATGAGAAGACTGACATATACTAAGATGAGTGACTTGCCCAAGCTACAACTACTTAATACGGAAATATGACTAGAATATATTTTTCTATATTCACCCTAAGAATTTCTCTCTGCCAAACTACCTGGAATTTTGTTTTCTAAGATGTTAATGTGAATTTTCTATTTTCTTAGCATAAAATGGAAAGTTTCCATGCACATTTTCTAACAACTTTTAGTTTATAGAAATAAATCCCATTTTAGGGGCAAAAATCAGGTTGTTTACATCATTTTAATCTTGTTCTGCCTATGTTAATATTCAGCCTTTTAAGGGAGTTATTATATGTAGAAGCTAAAAACATGTGAGTATTTTAGTTTAGTTTAATCTATAATTTGGGGTAAATATTTTTACATTTTACACCTGAATAATTTTAAAATTATTCATAAAGTGATAAAAAAGTTAACAATGTAAATTTTAAAACTTTGGCATTATATAAACCAATGAAATGTTATCATTGTACCATCTGCCAAGTAAATATCTTTTTTTCTTTGACTTTATGACAAAATGATGGTTGTAAACATTTTACTAACAAGCATATGTTGCATTCAGACATAGATGCCTTGTCAAGACAATTGTATAAATTTATGAAGTAAAGTTAATGAGTCACATGCTTCTACCTAGGCTATAATATCGTTTCAGACTTCTCAATAACAAACATATTTATCATTCACATTATGCATAATTTTAAGTCCAATGTGGCATATTTATTAGTGAAATTAAAACAATCTGCTGTTTTTCATTTTATACTGCACAGAGGAATAGAAATAGGATAACACAATTTCATTGTTAGCATCGTGCTCTCAGCCCCTAAGGGTGACTTTTCTTGCTTAAAGTCGTGCAATGCTACTCACATAATTTTCATGTGTTTATATTAACCATGACTCCATTTAAAAATAGTACAATGAAATAGAGTTTAAGATTAAAAATATCAAAGGCAACTTGTAGAAAGGAGACATTTTGGAGAAGTTGTCTTGGTCAACTTCTGTGATTTCTACCTGGTCCCCAAATTTACAGAGAAAATTTTATAAAATAGATTCTCCCCATATAAAAAAGCTGACTGAAGAAATGGCAGTAATCTGATTTGAGTTCTATAAATTGGTCTCCTAAGATTTTAGAACTTGAGCGCTGGGGGAGCACTGCTGGTTAGAGCGTGCTCCTGAAACAGGAAGGTTGGGGTCCATTTCCCAGTCAGGGCATGCACAAGAAGGAACCAGCGAGAGCATACAGAAGTGAAGCAGCAAAACGTGTTTCTCTCTCTCCCTGTCTCTCTCAAATCAATAAATGAAACATTAAAAAAAGATTTTAGAACTTGACATACAGGCACTGGGACATAGGCTGTAGTCCGTGTTGTTAATAAAAGAATGACTAGGATTATTTAGGTAGAAGCTTATTTATCTTTCATATTTAAAAAGATGTCTGGAGGTAGGTACTCCTCTGTTAGTCTGGTGACTTCATAGTCTCCAAGAAGCTAGTTTCCTTCTGTGTTTCTACTCTGCCATCCGTAACTCTAATTTCTATTTTCTTATTGATGTCATCAGGCAAGATGGCTGTGAGCACTCTAGCTAGGACATTTACATTGCAGCCAGCAGGAAGGAGGATTGAAGAAAGACCTCAAGTGCTTGCTTGCAGATTCTTTCCCAACAAATTTTGCTTATATCTTTTTCTGTGAGGTGGGGTAATCATTTATAAATCTTGATTTGATTATGAATGAAGCTGGAAAGAATGGTATTGGGTCAGTAGGTAGGGAATCCTGTCATAAAAATAAGGCTTAGAGGCTGATGGTGGTTGTATTTTGTCATTGAACTGAAGAATAGAAAAAAAACAATTCTAAAAGAAAAAAAGAAAGTGACAGATATTCAAGGAGCAATAGTCAATAAGGAAAAGTGAGAAAGCACAGACATGTGATACATGCCAATGTTGTGGAGTACGACACATCACTCATGAGACTGCCTGACTATAAGGATTGCACGAAAATCACGACTACATTTGATGTTATGTTATGCAAATATATGTGTATAATTCTGGTATAAAGGATTATTCATCACTGTTTCTATTTAACCATAAGGCAGTGATCACTGTGAGATGCATTACTGCCTTCAAAGTAATTTCAAAATTTATTTCTTCATTTTTGGTCTCAACCAAGTTTCACATATATTTTACTGAATTTATTGGGATGACATTGGTTAATAAAATTATATTGTTTCACGTGTACAGTTCTGTAACACATCATCTTTATACTGTATTGTGTGTTCATCACCCCAAGTCTCCTTCCCTCACCACATACCGGCCTGTACACTCTTCTACCTCCCCCACCCCCCAGGTTTCATTTTAATGTTTATTGCTCATTTTCTCCTGATTTCCTCTCGCCTTTTAACAGTCTTCAAGATGTTTAATTTAAACATTCCACCCTCTAGAGCAGACACTCCCTCCTGACTTCTCTGTGTGATTAGGACAGCATGAAATTATTTACTTAGGCCTGATGACCCAGAATCATTGCTTACATTCCCTTTCTAGTTCATCGTGCCTAATTAGGCATCAGCCCCTCTGTATTTCTATTGTTCTATCACTTATAAGTGATCTTTGCTTTCCTTTTTCACATCTACTGTCCTTATCAGTATCTGGAACATATTAGCTCAGAATTCAGGATTGATATCAAATATGCTTCCAAGAACACATGCTGGCCCCATATTCGAAGGAAAATAGTATGAAAAATGTTTACCTAAAATGCTAAGGTTGACCCCTCCCTATCTTCCCATGAGCAAGACCTCAGAGGGTTCTTTCTGTTGGAATTGGCTGAGGACACAATCATGAAAGTCTCATATTTTGAAATTTGTATCAATTTTAGAGCTATTGAGAGTTATTTAGTATTAAAATAAGGCTTAAACAGTTACTATTTTTAAACTGTTCTAAAAATCGATTTTAGAGGGAGAGGAAGAGAGAGACAGAAAGAGAAGCACTGGGTTGTAGTTCCACTTATTTATTCATTCATTGGTTGATTTTTGTATGTGCCCTGACCAGAGGTTGAACAGGCAACCTTGGTGTATTAGGACAATGCTCTAACCAACTGAACTACCCAGCCTGGGTGAAACAGGTACGATTTTAACAGTTAGACTCATATAGGAAGAAGAGAAATGTGAAGAGAGGTATTAGAAAATTGCTAGGTAATAGGAGGCTGAACACCAAGACTAAAAAGAGAAGGAAATGCAGTAAGCTGTACTTCAGACTTTCTACTCCATTAATCTTCTATTCTACAGATATATAAATCTCTAGTTCTGAAGCAGTTTCTGAAATTTTCTTTATTAAGGTTAGATTTCATGGTTTCATATCCATAAAATTTAACTTTAGATTGCAATTTTATGGGAAGTCTATGTAGGAATAAATCCATTTAATGCAAACTGATAAGTAGTAAGAAGAATGCTTTTTCTATAAAAATAATTTCAAGTTCCAAACCATGCAACTCACATTAAATATCTCTGCAGTCAATGCGTATGCCAGTTTACATCAAGGGTATAATCAAAATACTCTAAGGTTATGTTGACATTTTGTTAAGTATTGTAGCCACTGCTTATTGTAGTACAATAGTGAACACTGTACCGATTGAGGACTGAAACAATTGAAAGCTGGATCATGTATTCATTTTACAAAATATACATAGCAAACACTTTCGGTTAGTTAGCTAGTTAATTAGTTTATAAATCTTTCCATTTATTGCATTATACCACAAGAGTCCCTTTGACCCATAAATAATACATTTATTTTCTTTAATCCTCTTTAGTAAATAACTACTAATTATCCTTAATAATTACTGTAACCTTCCCCCCTCCCCAGGGGACAATCTGTCCCTAATTACTTTCAACTTCTTCTTTCTTAAGAATATTATATTTTTAATGATTTTTTCATCGTCATCTTGTATGATCCAGAATCCCAGGAGGAAACAGATGGCACAGTCAAATATAGAGTAATTAAGAAGAGTTTAATAAAGCAGCTAATTTATAAAGTTGTAGGTGAAGGAAGAGAACCATCAAGGAGAGGTGTACTACCCCATGGCTCATACACAAGACTGAGAGCTGTGTGCAGGAGTTGTGAGGTTTCCTAGAGACAGTGAAGGAAAGTAGGCAACAGATAACCTGGCCAGACTTCAGCCCACTCTGTGTTCTACTGCCAGTGCCCCCCACCAGCTGAAACTAACTGAACCAGAGGGCTGAAGAGTGTAATTGTCTAGTTCATAAAGATGAGCTTCCCAGAAATACATCATAGGGAAGAGAAGGATGAAACAAATTATCTCTCACATACCTACAAATTAACACATTTTTGTTATGGCTCATTCTAATGGTTTACCGGACCATTGTACATTTTATTTTGATTATTTTTTCTGATGAATTGTCCTCTAATCTTAAATTTTGTGCATTATCAACCCTGTACTCCATACTTTCTGTTTTTAAATCAAAAAGCATTGTGAGTTTAGGAGTTCTTTTAGTTCACTAATTTATATTTCTCTATGCCATAGAAAGAATATGAATTTAGAGTCAGACAAAAAAAAAAAGGCTTCATTTCTGACTCTAATCTTTGCAAGATATATTAATTACACAAGCCTCATTTTCTTCTTTTGAAAAATAGAGATTATAAAAATACCTAATAGTCAGATTCCAAAGGAATAGGCTAACAATATTTTTTAATGTTTAATACAGTTCCAGACTTGGGACCCCTTAAGTCAGAAATGCTTGCACACACAAAGTAGAAATCAGGGCAGCGACGTGAAGCAAGGAAGACCGCCAGTACAAGAGCACAGTGTTGCGTTCCCCACTGCTGTGGGTCACTGGTGTTTGATCACACCAGTGCATTACGCAAGACCTTATTAAATGCATTTTAGAACTGATTACCCAGAGGACAAAAGGATGAAATCCATATCCACCAGTTCTAATTCCCTGCCACTCACGGGCTGTCTCTCCAGTGTTCACACCCTGGCATCACAAGTTGTACGTGCATGGATGCACATGCTTTCCAGAAGCTATGCCCTGCAAAACCAGTTTCCTCCTGGAAATGGCTGGTGTAGCCGTAGGTGGAGTAAGAGTTTGGGATGCGGGGGATTTGAAGGGGTACATAAGAAATGTCCAGTACAACTCCTGACACATGGAATATATGCTATGGGCTATAAATATGATTATATTATTACCAATTAATTGCCAAATATCATAATAATGCAATAAACCAGTTTAGGTTAGACATTAGCAATGTGTGAGACAAAATGTTCTAAAAATTTGAACACAGCTCTATACAGGTAAAATAAAGCTCTGACAATAAATGTAGATCAGCTGGAAACCTCCCATTTGATTTCTTAGAATTTTCACATATTCACATTTACCTCTCTCTTCTTTTCTCTAACTTTGCACTTAATAAAGTGTTTCCTCTGAACGACTATATTTCAAATTTAACAACATCACTGTATTCATTCACTTTTATGAATGTATCAGGCATTGTTCCATGTGCTGAGCGTAAATAATGAACAAAAAATTTGAAATCCTTATGCTTATTCTGGTGGTGGAGAGAAATAATTGAGGGGGAAAGGACCTATAGATTTTACCAAATGGTGGCAAGTACAGTGGGGAGAAATTAGACAGAAAAAAGGACTATGAGAGCTCCTAGAAACAGGCAGAGGTGCTAATTTGCATAACGTGGTCAAGAAAGTGCAACTGGATACCAGGTAGGGGAGGATGCAAGGCATGTGAGCATGAATGGAGGAGCTTTTTATGTAGGAGGAACTGTCAGAGCAAAGGCCTCAATCATGACTTATGTATTCAAGGAAAGGCTGTAATATACATGACATATGTATTCAAGAAAAAGCTAGCCAGGGTGACTGGAACGTAGTGAGTGATGGGCAGAAGAGTAGAAGACGTTAGAGAGGTAACAGGTCCGGATCTAACAGCCTTCCATGCAATAGTGTGTAACTGGCATTTACTAAGGGAGAGCAAAAGCTACTGGAGCACCTCAAACCAGAGTGCCAAGATTTGAATTGCACCACAAAAGGATCACTCTGGCTACTGTGATGAGAAAAGATTTCAGGGATGCAATAGTAAAAGCAGGGAAAGGATTGCAATAATGCAGGCTATTTGCTGGTAGTTTAGTACAGTGTGATAGCAGTAGGGATGATAAAAAATAATGAGATGACATGTATATTTTAAAAGTATACTCTTAGAGTCTTTTCTGATGAACTTGACAAAGTATGAGGAAGAAAAGAGTCAGGAATGAATGACGGGGGCCTGAGCACTTGGGAAGATACAGCTGTCACTGACTAAACTGAGGCAGATTGAGAAAAAAATTAATTTTGATGGAAGAGTCAGTTTGTTTTTCAACATGTCAAGTTTGAAATGCATTTGTTATCCAACTGGAGATATTGGGTAGATATTTGGATATGCGAGACTGGAGTTGAAATTAAAAGCCTAGGATGGAAATAAAAATTGGGGAGCAGTCAATAAACAGATGCTATTTCAGGTCAAGGAAATGGATGAGTACAAGGAGTGTAGGAAAAAAAACAAAACAAAACACAAAATCAAAAAGACAGAGTAGGTCCAAGGAGTGGGCTCTGAGGAATTCCAATGGTTATTTGTCGGACAATTGAAACACGACCAACAAAAGAGACTTCAACAGAGTAACCAGAGAGTTAGGAAGAGAAGAAGTACATGATATTCTGGATGCCAGGGGAAGACATTATTTCAGTAAAGCAAGAGTAAGCCATGGTGTCAAATGTTGCTGATAGTTCAACCAAGACAAGGACAGAAAATTGACATCAAGTTTTAGACAGTGGAGACAATTTTTTACCATAATAGGAGCAACCTGAGTTGAATAATGGAGAGAAGAAGACTGATTGGATACAAAAACGGAGAAAATGGAAGGAGAAGAAACGGAGACTGTGCATGGGCATCATTTTTCTAGGAACTTTGATGCAAAAAGAGAAATGACATGGCAGCTAGAAGGGGATATGGAAAAGCAACAACTTTCCAAAAATGGAAAGTCAAATTGCATGTATATATTTTTATGGACGTAGTACTCCAGAGAGAGAAACTGATGATTTAAGATGGAAAGAAGAAAATTTTTCAAAAGGTCATTTAAACTGTATAATGCTGAGAGACATGGAGGCACCTTGATCTGATGGTGATCTGCATGATCTAGCATCAGTTGGGTCACTGATTTCAAATGGAGATTCTGTTAATCTCAGGTGGATTTGAGTACCCTCATTTTTTATCTTTCCTCATGGTTGTGCCTCCTCCAGAAGCCATATACTCATCATACTTTATTGAAAAGGCTTCATGTCTACCTGACTAAAAGGATCAGGGAATCTCCTTTCCCTAGAAGTAGACCCAGTCTGCATATTTAATAACAGACACATGTCTGATCAAAAACTGTGCCCCAAGTTTTTATTTAGAAATGTAATCTAGATGTTGGGCATTTATGTATTATGTCTTTCATGTTTCAAAAGTCTCCTGAGAACAAAATTCAGCAAATTATATGCTTCCCTGAATAAAAAAGAGAACAGTCTCAGAAGTTTTAAAATTTCATGAGTTCTGGGTGGCTTTCACTAAAGCTTTGTGGAGCCTAGGTATTTATGACATTGAAGGGAAATGAGGCGCGCAGGGGAGAGAGATTATGTATTTGAATTTAGTAAACCTTCCACACAGGACCTATTCATTTCTATTTTGTAGCCATATGGCTGCTTGATTTCCTGTATTTATTATACCTCCAATAAGTGACAGAAATGCAGAACTCACTCTCTCTCTTTTCCCCATCATGTTGTTACAGCTTCACAAAGGCTCAGGGTGGAAAAGGTAACTACGAAGTTATTGTGTTCAGTCTTCTTCCTTGTCTTAAATCATCCTTCTCTTAAATAGCACATTCTCTATGTCGCTTATTTATTGTTATGAAGTCTTGGTATCTGTTATTTGGTGTGCTTTTATAAAATGCCATGGGGCTGCTGTTAGTGTCTGTACTGTAGATTGCTTTGCCAAAGCAAACAAGTGCAGTCAGTAGGTATCTTTAACCTCCTCTAGACTCCAGGACTAAGAACTGTGTATCCTCTAGGATCAGGCATTGACCAGCATGCTCATAAATGAGAGGCATTTAAAAAAAAAAAACATGATACCTTCTGAATTTTTATTTTAATATATATATGTATATATGTATGTATACACACACACACACACACATATCCATTTTAAGGTTTATGTGAGATACTTCAGTTGCCTAGTGGCTATAAAATTAGGATGTCACTCCACACAAAGTCCTTTGTAGAGGCTTTTATTTCAACAAAACCATATATCATCCTCCAGAGGCCACTGGCAGTAATCTCCAACATTATTTATCCTTGGCTTCTGAAAGGAAATGGACCCACCTCCTTGGGAAGGCATTGTTCACTCCCCACATTTCCAGCCCAAATCCTTTTTTCCCCCTTCGAAATGATTGTTGTGTAAAGATAAACTGTATAAAAGTTCTCATCTTTCAGCTGAGTATTTTACCTTCTACTTAGCATGTCTGCCAACCACATATGCCTGAGAATCTAACTAAAAATGAATAAAATTTTCATGAAGAACATAATACATATTATCTCTGTTAGTTCAACTCAGTGAAATATGTTGAAAAAACTCTACCTTAAGGTTGACAGTGTAATGGATTTATAAGAAAAATTGATCCTTTAAGAAAAATTGGTCACATGCAATAAGCAATAGGAACAAAAATAACTACAATAAAGAGCCATTCCAATTACATAAGATGTAGTACAGAATCCCGAAACATGCTCCTGTGGAGAACCTTACAAAACACATATTTTTTTTTGGAAATAGCTGTGACTACCCTAGTGAAAAATTACCTATCACCAAAACAACATTTTAAGAATTTTCTTTAAAGAGAATTCATTCAAAGTGTTCTGCAAGTATGAATTGAACACAATATGATTTTCATATTTCCTGGTTAACATGATAACTAATTAGAAGAAATATGCTCTTTCCTTTCCAATATCTCTCATAGCTTCTTATTTGTTTGATTATTTAGGTAGTCATCTTATCTCTCTTGTTGTTGTTATCTTAAATTTTTGTACTTCTAGAACATAGCAATCATATCAAACCTGTGTTTTAACCGTAGTGTTGGGAACTGCCCTGCCCGGTTTTAGAGACTGTAACCCCCCATGGCTAAGGCTGAGTGAGAGACCTTGAGACCCTAAGCCACTAAGAAGACAAAGCTTATCTCCCTGGCAGGAGCACTGCCTCTGCCCACTTTACTTCACTCTGCCTGGCCCCCAGTGCATGACCCATTAGCCATTGACAGGTAAGATTCCTCAAGGGAGGGATGACCTAAGACAGGCATGGTCACAAGGGGCCCCTCAGGGAAAGACTTGGGGGGCTAATGAGAAAGGGGGTGATGAACCCTTGCCGCTTGGCTTTGACATAGCCTGAGTCCTCATTCTGTCTGCAAGAAGTCTCCTAATCTCTTGGCTGTCTTACTTCCCCTGCTTGACCTAAGCCTGAAACAATGCTGGAAGTGGGTGCAGCCCTGTGCTGGAAAGGGCTGATTCCCTGGGGTGATCAGGCCTAAGAAAGAATGCATAAAATCCTGTGAAACATGCTTTGCTAATACCCTCAATTTAAATTATAAGGGTCTAAGCCTGAAATGAGTTTGTTCCCCAAAGTTTTGTGGCCCTTTAACTATCTGACCCTGACTCAGAATAAGCCCTCAGAGTTCTTTGAATGTTATCTATTATTTTATCATTAGTGCCTGACAATGATTGATGAGCTTTACATATACTCCCTGTATTCCTATGCAAATAAACCCAATAAAAGCCCATTGAGGAACAGGCTCCTGGCCCTTTGAGAGATCAGTCACCTTTCCTCCCTAAGCAGATCATGTCTTGTAGACTTATTCTCATCCGTGGTGGCCGGGGAGTGGGGGGCTTCTGCGGGCAGAGCCCACCTACACTATAGGACCATGTGCAAGTGGGCAATCCATGAAGGATTTTAATGCTGGTAATTTTATTTTACTCTAGCAATAACCATAAATAAGACCCTTGTATTTTATGTGAAACCAACTTGGCAGATTCTCTTACTCCCATTTAATCAAACTGTTGGTTCACATACTGGCCCCTGTCCATAGGTAGCAAGGCAAGGAGAGATCAAAGAAAGAGGCAGACCACTCCAGGTTGGAAGGTGGTAGGTTTAATAAGCAAAGGAACTTGCATACTCACAAGATGAGTAGATGTTAAAAACTCACCCTCCAGAATGTTAAAAGTTTATCTAGAGTCTTAACTAGTTTCAGTCATGTATACCATCCAGATGGTCTCAATATCTGACTCTATCACCCTCAGAACAGTTCCCACTGTGGGAACGTTGGGCAAAACATGCATTGCAAGGATGTGGCAGTGGTGAGGAGCCTCTCATTTCCTGGGTGCAGCTTTTGAGTCAACTGTAGTTGATGTCCTTTCCGTTACTTCCTCTAACAGAAACCCTCCAGCCTTTCCAAGGAGTTAGGAAACTTTGAGTTTTCAAATAATAGAACAAGAAGGTTAAGCAGTCTTCTTTATCTAATGTATGACAGAATAGCTTGAGTTCAGTTGATCTTTGGCTGTGGATAACTAAGAAGAGTGATTACCACACTGGTCAAGAGGAAGGAGCAAAAGGCATAGTTTCAACAGAAATACACATTGACTCAGAGCTTCTGTGAGTACTCAGGGAGTCTGAGGTCCCAGAGTAAAGGATCAGAGGAGTATGCAACATGTCAAACACAAAGACTTTTTCCCCTGTGAAACTAAATAAAGGAGTAAACAGTATTAGTATTCATTTTTTGAAGCTACCTATGTTTCTGTGTCTTTTTAAAAACTTGAGAATATTTAAAAATTGAAGGCTCAAATTACAGATTATTGTCATAAGATATGATGCATTACATATTTCCAAGAAACAGTGCAGCTCTTCTTCTGACTTATAAGCCATAAAATTTAATATTAAGGTGAATATAGCATTTCATCTGATAAAAAATTATTGGACAAGTCATAATTTAGTTAAATGAAGAAGAACTAAGCCTCTTTCCAAACACAGATGAATGCACTAGAGGTGCTTACTAAATCCAGTCCATTATTATTATTTCCAACTTTGAACTTTTGCATGAACAAAAAAATATATCAACTATGAAACTATCAACTGGAACATATATTTTCTATAATAAAGTCAAAACTAATATATATTATTTCTTAAAATACAAAGTTACTATTGATTCATGACTGCTGGGAGATGCAAATAACTAGGAACCAAAAGAGAGTCAAAATGTGGAAAGACTTAGAGATACTGGTACAGCTGGAGAACAATATGAAAGAAATTCTTTCTATGGGTATGAGAAAAAGGGACTTTGTGAAGATGTTTCTGGAGAGATCCAAGGTTCAGGAAAGGGAATTTAATGTATGATTGTGGGTGTAGAAACATGCAATTCATTCAATTCAATAAATATTTACTGTTAGGTGGCAGAAAAGTGGTAAATACAATATTACTTCTGAGTTAACTTCATTGATTCTTGTAATATCACATAAGTGTTATATTAGTGTATCAACTAAAATTTTAGGGTATAAGTTGCAATGTATTCACCTATATTTATTTAAAGATTTAAGTGTACTTATTAACCCAAAAGTGTCCAGAGGCCAGAGGTTCCAAGGTTGGCTGATATGGCAGAGAAGTGATGTTCGGGTTCTCAGTTGCCTTCTCTGGGATCCTTCTGTCTTTCACCTCAGGACCAAGTCACCATACCCAACAAGACCACATTGCATGGCGGTGTCCAAGACAGTAAATTGTCGGGGAGTGTTGTGGGCTGAATTGTGCCCCTCCCCTTTGTATGGTGAAGACCTACCTCCTGGTGCTACAGAAGATAAGACCTTCAGAGTGGTGACTGAGTTAAAATGAGTTCATTAGAGTGGGCCCTAGTCCAATCTGACCCAGGTCCTTATAAAAAGATGGAATGTAAACACACAGACACCAGGAGAATAAAGGCACAAAAGGACAACTAAGGGAAGGGGTAGGAAGTGGATGGCCTTCTGGAAGCCAAGGAGAGAGGTGTCAGATGTAGCCAACCTTGCTGGAACCGGGATCCTGGACTTCCAGCTTCCAGGACAGTTAGAAATTAAGTATCTGTTGTTTGCACTACTCAGCCTGTGATAGTTTGTTATGGCAGCGCTAGCACACTAGCACCGCGAGCGTTTGAAGGAAATGGTCTTCATTACGTTTCTCTTTCTTTCTACAGAGCAGTAAAATCTATTTCGGTTACCCTCGGCAGAGTTTGGCCTAGCTGTAGCAGAAAAGGCTACGTATATAAAATTCGGAATTCAAGCACATAGAAAGTAATGTGGGGTTTTTCTGGCAGAAAGAAAAAGAGAAACTAGAAGTTAGAGTTGGGTAAGCAAACCATTTATGTGAGTTGGAGGATTCAGGCATTACAAGAGGGACGTTTGCTTAAATTTTAAAGTTTGTACAAATTTGTGCAAGTTAGAAAAAGGGTCATGTTTTTTAATTATACTTAATTATACTTTATGACCATCTGCTAGAAGTTGGTTGTCATAACTAAATGAATCTACTCTTACTACAAGTTTGTGGTACTTCTTGCAATTATGGTGAAATAAGTCACACAGAGAAAGACAAATACTGTAGGGTTTTACTTATATGTGGAATCCAAAAAACAAAGAAAACTACCAACAAACACAACAAACAAAAACAGACTTACACAAAGAGACCAACGGATGTCTACTAGAGGGGCAGGGGTGGGGGTAACGGGTAAAATAGATGAAGGGGAATATAGTCAATAATACAGTGATAAGTTCCACAGTGGCAGGTATTACTGGAATCAGTGGGGTGATGACATTGTAAAGTATGTCAAGTAACTATACGGTACACCTGGAGCTAATATAACTAATATAATATTGTATACCAACTATATTTAAATGTAAAAAAAAAATAGAGGGATGAAGTTCATTGTAATGCAGGACACAAAATGAGCAAGGTCACGGGTAAATAAAATACCATGGCAACACCAGAGAAATATAAGGTGTTCTATACTATTGCAGCTTGAAACACAGGTAAAGGAGTAGTGGGAGCCACAGTTGAGGTGGGCGACAGGGGCTGTCATCATAGAACTGGAATAATGCCCAGTTTTGTGGCTTGAGTAGATGCACATGTCAAAACTAGGATTAACATATGCAGGAAGAAACAATATAGGGGTAAAAGGGAAAAATGGTTTGGACACGTTTAGTGTGACATACCTATAGAAGCAACTATTGCATAGAACACTGGCTTGATTTTATATATACCTGAGTTTTAATTCTTTGTTCTTTTGGGGGTATAGGACTGTGGGAGTATTATTTATCATTTCTAAGTCTTAGTTTCATTCATCATATGTGAGGTTTGATACAATAATATTTGTACTTGAATCAAAGTGATTTTAAGGATTACATCTGGTAATGATGTTAGAGTAAGTATTAAATAAGCTATACCTGTTAGTAAAGTTCATCTATTATTCTTTGCTCTTCCTTCAATTCAGTCTTCTCCTCATCTTTTGCTTTATTAAAGTAAAGATGCCTGCTGGATTATGTCTAAAACCCACAAAGTAAGTCAGCTTTATAGGTAAATCAAGGATAATGTCATAAGGAAGTGTTAAAATTGTGAAAGTGGATGAGGTTCTCTGGATAGCGTATCTAGAATGTCAGGTGGGCAGCGACATTTTACAGAGCCGTGAAGAATGCTAATTTTTAAGGGACAAGAAAAGAAAGAAATTTCCACTGACAGGTTTGAGGATATTCAGAATTTTAGTAAGCAACTTAAAAGTTTTTACGTGATGTGAAGAGGTGAGGAATTTCAGGAAGAAAATACTAATTATTTAAACATAATAGTTAGATTTGTATAGACCCTGTATATAGAAGGAAATTAACATGATGTAAAAAATGTTTAAAGACAGAAAAAAAGATAGGACTAAAAATTGTGCATTGAATTTTGCATCTTGGAGTTTATTGCCAGAGAAATTTTATCTGATAACTGGGGGTGGAAGGGCAAGTGGAGGCGGAGAATGTCCGCTCTTTCAGACTGAAAACTAATGAAATGCACTAGTCGTGAAACACTGCTTTGTACCAACAGGTAGACTCTGTAAAAATGTTTTAAGTTTCTTTTGGGGGGAGAGAACCTATGTATATTGTTAGGCTGAACAGAATATAATATAACATACAGAAAAAAAACCAATAAAAATCACTGACAGAGTTAAGTTTCAGTGAAAATAAGATGGATAGAATGAAGAACAGAGAACTTAGAAAATGAACATTTCTTAAGAATCCGCCAAAAAATGATGCAGAGGATTTACAAGTTTACATAGGACGGAGACAGGGAGAGAAAGAGAGTGAGAAAAGGCGAGCGATAGTCTCCAGTTAAAATCTTTCAGCTAATTCTCAGCTAGAAAATTAGAGGATGACATATATTATCATCTGCAAGTTTAAGATCCTTAAATTTTAAATAAGTTTTGATAAGCAAAACAATGAAGACTAGAAAAAATACTTCTTAATTTATATTTTTGGTGTGTATGTTGGGGGATTTTTAAAAGGAAAATCAAAGTTTTAGAATATAATTCATCCACGTATTTGGAAGTAAAGAATGTATTTGGTTCCAAAATACAAATTATGTATATTCCAAAAATGCAATGTATACTTAATACAGGTGTTAAAGTATTGTATTAAGTAGTGATGCATTCTAAACCACTAATACTTTAAAATCTCAATATTCTTAACACAAGTTAAATTGTAATTATAAGAGAGCCATCCTGTATTACCAGTTATATAAAATCTCTACACGTTCTACATGACACATGACACTCATAAAATTTCATATTAATTCCTTTCAGAAAGAAATAAATACATATATTTTCAGGTGGAACAGTGGCATGGTGGGGCAGGCCCAAAAGTAATGAATCAGTGATTTTAAAGCTTGCCTCTATTTCTCACATTGTGAGAGTGACAAAATCCTAAATTTGAAAGAGGTCTCCAGAGATGCACATATTCTGCACAGTAACTAGAATTGAGTCTCTTAGAGAAAATTGAAATGTCATTAATAGAGAAAAACATCTTCACAGAGTGTGCATCAATCCAACACTTCAGTTCCCAATCCTGTGATGAATGCAGATTGCTACATTTATCACTGATCTTATTATTTAGGGCATGTAGCTCTACAGTGGTTACTAAAGTAGTTTTTACAAAACTGCTTTGTAAGTCCTGAAGTCCTATCACAGCCAGGTAACATTAGTGTGCAAAGTGTGTTGGTGGGTAGGTAAGATCGTAGGGGTACCCAGTGCTATATTAAATTCTGAAATGGGGCATGACATTTGCCACCTAGGTGAGAAAGAAAAAATATCATCCAAAATTTTCTATACATATTTTTTTCATGTAAGAAAGATTGACATAGATATAGAACATTGGAATACCTAGGAAATGATTTTACATATTGATTGACAGAATTAAAATATTAGTCATTTTAATGTAGTTATTACAGCTGTTGTTAAATAATAAGATCCAATCTCTTCCAACATTTTATATCTTGCTTTTTATGTTACATAAAATTACATAGCAGATGTAGAATTGGAATAAAATGGATTAAAATATATCCCTAGAAAATATGAATCTAAGTATAAATTCATGGACAATGAAATGAAAAGCAAAACATAAAATGGGTTACACTTTAGAAAATGCAACAAATAATATTTCCAAAAGAAAAAATATGTAAAATCATGAATCCGAGGGAGTGTTTTTTTCCAATTACTGACATTAAAATAGTGATTTAATTTTGAGGTATGTCACAATTATTTTGACATTAATAATTATTAAGTACCAAAATGTATAAATGTCTCTTTAAGTAATAAGAAAATGTGTGTACATACAGGGGTTGGCAAAAATAGGTTTACAGTTGTGAGTATGCAAAACAGAGTTTATTATTTAATTATATCACTTTCCATATGAAAAGCATTCAAGATCCCTAGAAGATTAAGTAAACTGCTCACGGCCACTTAACTAGTAAAAATCAGAGCCAGCGTTTGAACCATGGTCTCTTGAGTCTGAAGTCCATGGTCTTTTCATCTCTATGCTTTATTGCTTTTGGTTAAAAAATGTTCAGAAAGCTGAATTTTCATTTTAAGTCACCGCTTTAACATATAGATTTCAGTTTAGAGCATCTATTATTTTTTCCTCAATAAGAGACTGACCACCTATCGTGTGTTTTATAAAGACAGGCCAAAGTGTTACCTAAAAATTATGCAGGACTTGTCATACACTGAACTTTTTATATGCATCATCTCAGACAGTCCTCACAGTACGCTCAGAATGTAAATGCTGTTACTTTCCACATTTCAAGAGTGATGAAACCAAGGATTATATGGAGATTTATTGCCATAAAGGCATTCTGGATTTTGTTCTAAATTGGATGAGAAGCCTTTGAAGGTTCTATTAGGGTAGAGACATAATCTGTTTTAAGTTCTAAAAATGTCACTTTGGTGAAGGACTGGTCCCTGGAGGGGACCGGACTCCTCATGGGGATTGGGTAGCAAATGATGGCCGCAGTCCAGGTAAGAAACGGTAGCATTTGGACTGGTGGTGACAGTCAAATTCAGAATATATTTCAAAGCCAATTCTAACAGAATTTACTGATGGGTTGGATAAGTGTTACAAAACAACTATAATTTAGGTATGTCACAAGATTTTTGCCTCAGCCATTGAATAAATGGAGATACCCAGAGGATAAAAACTGATGATGAGAACATTTGAGGGAAAAATGCAAAAGAATAGTTGTGGACACATTTATATTCAGATAATATCTAAAAAAGCTGAACACTTTCTTAAATATTAAATGCTCTGTTACACAAGCTACTTAGAAAACAGTCTTTTGGCTAACAAAATATATAAAAAATGTTTTGCCATTGAGGACTGAAAACTGTTTTCCTGTAAGACAGTAATTCCATTGCTACCTTTATTTTTTCAGTATTATGACAGGTATGGGAAGAAGGAAATTAGCTGGAGAAGGATTAAAGTTATGATATAATGTATCTTTATGAAAATTAAAAAAACAAGCAACTTATAGTCTCACTAGCAGAACACTAAAAGTCCTTATAGTTTAAAATGTACGAAATAAAAAGGATCAAAGTTCATCTTACATTAGAGAAAAAATGACCTAAATGTGTATTTCTCAGGATAATCTCTTGAGCAGAGACATAAGAATTAAGTTTGACTATGCCAAAAAATAAAACAAAATGAAATAAAATACCATTTTTATTCTGTAGTATGGGTGTTGCTTTTTAAAAGAAAAAAATCCAGAATTTATTAGCGAAATTTTGAAGTTTAAATACTTTAATCAAACTGTGAAAATATTTTAAAAGATATTTTCATGATGCAATCCTTCTCAAGTATAATTTAAAGAATAAGCCCTAAAATTAGTTGTGCCATAGGCATTTACCCGTGAACTCTTCTGGAACTTATCTTAAGACATTTGTAATTGGTAGTTACAAGGATGTTTACCACAGCTACTCTGTCAGAAAATTTTGAATGCTATTGGACTTTGAAAATATTTTTATTCATATCATAGATTGCTATGCTGACAATAAACCTGCCTTTGCAGAAATGTTTGTAGTATAACACAGAAAGACACATGTTTTAACATGTATAGTAAAACTATTAAAAGGCAAGCTATTTGATTTTACAGAGTTTTAATTTTAAAAAGTAAGTATACAAAAGATTCTCCAAGGATTTACATCAAATGTTTTGTATGTAGTTTCAGAGCATGTGAGGTTAGGGCAAATGGGATTTTTGTAGGGTTTTTGTACATTCAAACAGTTCTATATTTCAAGTCAATTTTGCAAAGATAGTTACCACTGGTGACTGGTGACATACCAACATGGTGACAGGACACTAAACTTGATGTAAAAGATCTAGGCTTTATCCCAGCTCTACAACTTTAATCTATTCAAACCTTAGTTCCCTCATCACAAATAACGTGGGTCACATAACTCCATGACAAAGTAAAACAGACATACGGACACTCCACTAAGATTTTTTTTCTTTTCAGCCTGCCAACAATGTTTGAGGTTGATATTTATACCCACCTTTTCCTGATGAGGAAGGTAAATCTTATCAAGGTTAATGACGTTGTTCACTTCTGTATTTGAATTCAAACTAGTGTGACTTCAGAGCTTTTGGGCTTCACTCTGCAGCTGGAAGGGGTAACATGGAATGAAACAATAGCTATAGTCATTACAGATGACTAGATGTAAAAGAACAATGAGAAAAAGAGGCATAGTTGAAGAGATTTAAAACAAGTTTGTTTTTTTTAAGACTTTATTTATTTTTATAGAGAGGGGGAGGGAGAGGGAAGGAGAGGGAGAGAAACATAGATGTGTGAGAGATACATTCATTGGTTGCCCAACTGGGGACCTGGCCCACAACCCAGGTGTGTGCCCTGACTGGGATGTGAACAGGTGACTTTTTGGTTTGCAGGCCAGCACTCAATCCACTGAGCCACACTAGCCAGGGATAAAAACAAGTTTGTTCTTGAGAACCAAAGGAAGAGAAGAAAGAGCTAAGGCAGAATGATGGACGGTCAAGAAATTGCTCTGTAAAGGTCATTGACTCGATGACATTATGGAGAATCTAAGATAATAAAGTCAATTGAAATACTAAGATAAACTAATATTGAGCTATTAAATTAATTAGATATGAAAAATTGTTTAAAAGTTTATAAATTTGGATTGCACTCATCATTGTATTCAATTTACTTAGATTCCAAATAAATATAATGCTAGTGGCATGAGGCAGAACTAGGCAAGTCACTTGTTCTATAAACCTGCACTTCACCTCTACCCCTCACCTCAAAGACTTCATACACATCCTCGCTTTAGCCTGGACTCTCTTCATCAAAAAAAGTTCCTTCATTTTTTAACATTTTCCAAAAAATGAAAAGTTTTTTTTAACAAAATTAAGCATTAAGAACATATTGGGAAAAATCTTAAAATCTTACAACTTTAATGAATTACATACAGAAAAACAACTTGCTTATAAGAATAATAATAAAATATATGTCTAAGATTTGCAAAGAGGTGCATTGCCCGATAAAAACCAAAGAAAGTTAAATTTGGAAAAATATTGTAATGAGTAGTTAAGCCTCTCATAGTTTGGAGGAATCATGAATCTGAAAATTATATATTATTTTACTCTGCACTAATTTCCAACCTCTGGGAAGGGTCAACACACTAATTAGTAGATAAGCAGTAAAACATCCCTTTGGTATAGCCTATAAAACAGAATAAGTAATGCTCTGTTCAATTAGTGAGAGATGAAGCACAAAGCTTTGGGAGGCTGAGTTCTTTCCCTCATCTAGAGCAAGAATGAGAGCTCAGAAGTACTCATAAATTATATACAAACAAAAAATTCCTTTTGTTCACAAGTGACTCTACGACCTGAGCATTATGCCCACTGCACATTTTTAGGAGATGTGTTCAGAGAGGGCACAGAGAAAATACAAATATTGAAATTCTATATTATTTATAAAAATGGGGGTGGGAGACTGTTTCAGAACACTGCGGTAAAATTTGTGTCTTCTAAAATCTAAACAAAGAGAAGCAAATCCAAGCAATATGACTCGATATTTTTTGGTCCATCACTTTGTTTGTGCTCACTGCATAGGGCTTATATAATGCTTTATTCTGACCTTTTTCCTTTTCTCTTTCAAAAATTATACCCACACACCTATCCTGTATTTAATCAATGAGGTTTCAGATTTTATTTATTTATTTATTTATTTTTAGAGAGAGGGGAAGGGTGGGAGAGAGAGGGGGAGAGGAACATCAGTGTGTGGTAGCCTCTCGCATGCCCCCAACTGGGGACCTGGCCTGCCACCCAGGCATGTGCCCTGACTGGGAATTGAACTGGCAACCCTTTGATTTGCAGTCCAGTGCTCAAGCCACTGAGCCCACCAGCCAGGGCGAGGTTTCAGATTATTAATCCATCCTCTTGGGGCCTACTGGAAAAGGAAATCCTCCCATACTTGATATCATTTTCTTGCTGAAAATTCACAATTTAAGGCATCCCAAATTCTTATTTTATAATGTACCAAGTAGATGGTCTCTGGCTCATATGAGTAGAGAACAAAAAACTGTAGGTTTTTGAGGATACTGAATAGTATGAAAGGAGACTAAGCCAAACAAAAAGCAGACTTAATAGCATAAATGTAAAACAAGTGAAATATAAAAAAGCAAAGAGGTACTAGTCAGTTCTTGACCATTTAAAAATTAGACCAGAATTACCAGAGGAAAAGGCAGGTTAGGGGGAGGTAGAAAAGAGTAAAGGGGGATGAATGATGATAGAAGAAGACTTGACTTTGGGTGGTGAACACACAGTGCAACATAGAGATGATGTGTTATAGAATTGTACTCATGAAACCTATATAATTTTATTAACCAATGTCACTCTAATACATTTAATAAATTTTTTAAAAGAAGAAAATATTGCCTTTGTAGAGTCTCTCATATTCTATTTATTTTAATGTTAAATAGAATTATAAACTCTCACTGAAAAATGCAAGCTGGAATTTCTGTAATGTGTTCTGATCTATATTTTTTGTGTGTAAAAATATACAAGCTAGGTCCCTAAAGAATGATAGTCTATTAATCAGTTTGTATCCTATCTTATCTTAGTCCCAGTACTTGCTTTTCAAAGCACTTATTACCATTTTAATTGAATTATTAAATGTATAATTTGTTGCATGATATCTCTTTCCCCCACAAAAACAAGTCCTTGAGAACACTGTTGTCTCCCACATCCAGTAGCTTCTCAGTAAACGATTTCAGAATGAATGAGTGAATGCGTCTGAGGTTCCAGGAAGTTAATTCATTTTTCAGTGGAGTGAGAACAGCGTGGCAGGGTCAGGATGCAGTGCTCATTTCATTAGTTTGTTTTCCTTTCAACAATCACTGCTTTTTGTTACCTGGAGGAAGGAAAAGTAATCATTGATGTTAAGTTCTCCTGCCGCTCTACAGAGTAGATTGGTTTATTTCTGTTTACAGTGAGAGGTGAGTTCTAGATTTCAATGCAGATAGATTAAGCCTATCCAAGAAATAAACAAACTTCCACATATGGCTTGGGCTCCATTCTCTCTGTGTATTTTTTTTTTAATTAAAAAAAAGGAACTGCTTCTTCCTCTTTGCAGAGGCCAGGAAAGAGTTCAGCACCTCATCTAAGTAGAAAGCAATTATTTCAAACTTGTAGACAGGTCTGACCATTCAAAAGCAGTCATTAAAGAGCACATTAGAAATATTTTACTTGAAAATTCACAGATCTGTTTTTTTTCTGAAACATTTCTTAACTCCAAAACATAAAGTAATAGAAAAAAAGAGAGGTTTAGTTAAGGATAGGTTGTGAGATGTTATAAGAAACAATTGTGATAAAATATATATATAACACATAATTTT
The DNA here is from genome assembly GCF_022682495.2 of Desmodus rotundus. NCBI lineage: Eukaryota > Metazoa > Chordata > Mammalia > Chiroptera > Phyllostomidae > Desmodus > Desmodus rotundus. The sequence continues at coordinate 19,193,730 of NC_071394.1, forward strand.
ACGTCAAATGGAAATATGTGTTCTATAAATCAACTGAATAATGCATTAGATATTACAGTATATCTAATAAAATGTTAAAATGTTAAAACCTCACATATATAAAATATTTAATAGCCTAGACATAATTATTTTACTTTTTATTTCTTACTCAGACAATTCAAGTTTTAATACAAACATATATCATTAAAATGATGTACAATCACCATCAATCCTAACATATATGCATATTTTACTCATGGAAAATCCTTCTGGATCTGCACCTAAAAATGTAGGATCATGTAATTTGCATAACTGGAATATATCCTGATTAGTGTTTTACTATTCATGACAGTCATGGTATTTTGAATTTGAGAATTTTCAGTTTGACTTCACTTACATTTGTCCCTGTGGTCTGTGCTGCTCAGCTCACATAGAAAAGGTTGGGCCGCTGTGATATTCCTCAGTGGGTACTCACAGCTGTGAAGCATAGAGTTCTTCCATTACTTTGACACCTTTTCTCTGTTATTGTTTGCTTGTTTTAACTGAGCGATCGCAGAATGTCATCATAGATTATGTTGTTTGGATGGTTCTGGTGTGCTGACTCCTAAACAGTCTTCTGCATGTGATTCAATAACGGGTGCATTTCTTATTCTCTCTAGGCTTAAGAGGGCAAAATTTGCATATAGAGGATAATTGAAGATAAACAAAAAAATAAAATGGCTCTGAATGTTAATGTAAAGCCATAATTCCGTTTTAAGAGAGCTGCCCTTGCTTATTATGTGGTTTGAATATGTTCTAGTTAGGAAAATGCCGTTTTTTCCCCTTCTGGTTTAGATTGTGCTGTCTCAGGGAAATCATAGATTTCCGAGTGGGAATGTGCATGTCGGTGCATGTGTATGTGTGATGCATGCTACAGTTACCTGTGCACACATGGGTGACCATGGGCGTGTATCTGATGGGGAGACCTCCACGGGGTCTCTACTTGGCATGCCTGACTGCCCCGTGCGCATTTCCGTGGTAGCCTTCTCTGTGCTCTTTCAGAAATATTAATTCTGACTTTGAGAGATTGCCTTCTGGGAACAGGGGGTGAAGCTCAGGAAGAGAACAGATTCCTGAGTCCAGTGAGTGTGCTTTGAAACATATATATTCTTGGGTGTAAAAGTGAAACTATGGATAGATATGTAATTTTTATTTAAAAAATTTGAGGACATTGACAAAGGAAAACCCTTGTGAAGGGGTTTATCTAAGGCTTTCATAGATAACTTGGAAACAATCTTATTTAAATATAATTATATTTTCCAATTCTTTATTTATTACCCTTCATTACTTGAACCCATCCATAAGGACTAACACCTATCATCTAACTACCATTAAATATCTAAGGGAAATCTTTCACTATCCCTTTAAATCCAGTTTCTGCCCTCTTTATCCTTCTCCACCAGGCTCTGGGTCTCCATGGGGCTGGCCGGCGGGAACTCTCTCTATCAAGAGATTGCCTTGTCTTCTACTTTCAGGTTTGATCTGGCTGATGGACAGGCCTCGCAAGAGAATGCATAAAAAAGAATGAGGTTGGATTGTTTACTCACCCAGTCCCTTCCCTTTGGAATTACTTCCGGCTGGTTGAATTCTTCTGTCTAGCTCCCTGTGTTAGTCAATGTTTGCACGTGACTGTCTTCCCTGGGTTCTGGAAAATGCTCTTTTCCCTGTACTCTTCAGACCCAAGGGTGCTTATCCTTGTAACCACCTGCGGCTCGTGTGGGAACCGCACTGTAATACCCTGCCTCAGCTTAGAACATTATTAAGCTTTCCTCGTAGTGTCCAGAATATGCTCTGTCTGTTTCCTGCCAGAACTCTGATTGAGACAGACAGTACAGCAAAGCATGTCCTTGCTGGCACCACAAAATGGTAACAGCATTGTGCTGAAAAGGCCGAAGCCCGTATTTTCTTTCAATCACACAGTAAAGAAGGGCTTTTTCCTAGAACTGGATAAAGCCCGTAAGGAAAGTCAGATTAGGAAACAAACTGCAGGTGGAAAAATAAAAAGTATATCAAACTTTATGCTTTAAAATTAAATACTAACAGAGGTTGATCCTGATAGTGGGGTTTGGGAGTGATAGGTGAGTCAGAATTTGGGATCTTGAATCATGGTTCCTGTAGTCTCAGAAATATTTCAATATCATGACTTTTTAAAATATTACCTTATTGACTTCAATACTTTGTTCTTTTATGTTATTTTCTTTTTATCTTTAAAATTGAGTTATTTTCCTCGTACCCTACAGATGGTTCATGTGGGTTTTGTGTTTCTATTATGAGGAGTATTTGTCTTCGCTGCTTAATGTGCTAAATAGTTGTTATACATTTATTTTGCTGGGTGTGGACTTAACATCCCTTCAATTTGTAAGTAAGAGCTGGTGTAAGCTTCCTTTGTTTAGTGTTATTTACCAGGAGTTCTGCCAAATTTATGTGTTATATTAATTTGGAAAAGACTCTGGGCAACCTTTTTTCCAGATAAATTAGATCTTTCTTTATAAATTGTCAACAAAATGTTCTGGCAGCTGGCCATTACTTTCTAATCAAATAAGTGCCCTGCACTGTTATTAAAACTCAACAGAAAATCCATGACATTCTAAGGATCTCTGTACTTTCCTTGAAATAATAAATGTAAAAATTTGGCTTTGAAGTAGAGATAGTTAAATCCTTTGTTATTTTTTTAACTGAATAAATATGAGCAAGACTTGACCAACTTTTACTCTTCTGTCATATTAGGAAATATGATTCAAAATTCAATGTAATCTAATCTTTGACATATCTATCATTTATAATAGGATTTTTTCTTTATTTTCCTACAGTGGAAAAAGGTCTGTGTATTTTTGTTGCATCAGTATTTGATTTTGTTGTGTACAGTATTAGAACTAAAAAAATAAAATCCCTTATACATGTAGTTGGAAGGTGTCATCTTAGTTAAACCTTCCATCAACTGCAGGGTGTTTAATTATTGTATGCATATGATTATCTTTCCTGCTGAACATTTTCAACTGACAGAATGTCCATGTATTTTCAGTCAGGTAGAAAGTAATTCCTTATGTTGAGTGAAAATCTAACCCATTATTGAGCCAAATTCTGCCCTTGGTGATATTTCAATGATTTAAGAAATTTCTCTCTTTTTATCCCAAATCCTCTTCTCTTTATATCAAGCATTCATTATTTCCTCTTCAGAATGTTATTTACTTTTCTGCTTTCCATAAATGAACCTGACATTTTTCTATTGTTTCCCTTCCAAATGTCACTCATATATGAGGTTTGATATACTTATATACACCAAAATACTATAGAAAAAAGAGATCCTTTAGTCATCTGTCAATGTTTTCAGTTACTTCATCAAATTACAATAATATATTACAAAAGTTTTATATTTTCTTTAAGAATTATACTTTTGGTTCAAAAATTATTGAAGAATTTTATCAGATTCTATTGAAAGATTATTAAAATTAAATTTTTGGATTGAAATAAAAATGAAATAAAAATAAACAAAATAGGTACTCCATTTTTTAATATGACTCTATTCAGTAAATCATATAATTATTGACATTTTAAATAAACTTAAATCCTTCCTTAAATCTTCATCTACTCTCAAAAATAGGTTAGGACATTTACTAATACGTTTTATTTTCAACAATTTTATCAAGCTTTCTGGTACACATTCTAATTTTAAATTGCCATTATATATGGCTGCAAAAATATTTTTTGCACTTCTACTCCATTTTTATACTACTCCAGTCGAGACAATTATATTAATTAACTTTGATAATATTGAATGAGGCAAAAAAGTACTGTATCATCATTCTCTGTTTTTCCTTTTTTCTTTTTTTTTTAACAACCAGATTGGAAAGAAGAATGAATTTCCATTTTTATACCCTGTGGTCACCCTACATAGCTTTAATAGTAGCATTAAGAAACCGTTTTTGTGCATAATGATCTGATTATATATTTGATTACAATGACTTGATAGTTTGGATATTTTTCAGTTTTATTGATAAATAAATGATATACATCACTGTATAAGTTCAAGGTATACTACATGATAGTTTGATTTACATACATTGTGAAATAATCACCACAATAGGTTTAGTTAACATCACCCATCATCTCACATAGATACAAAAAAAGGAAAAAAAGATCCTTTTCGCGATGAGTACTCATCATAGCTTTCCTACCTATCACACAGGAATGTTAACTATAGTCGTGTTGTACGTTACATTCCTGGCCATTTTGTAACGAGTAACACCCTGTGCTGATGGACGAACGAGTAACGAGAATGTGAGATGCATATGCACACATGTGAGTGCTATTCGGCTATAAGAAAGAATGACATCTGTGACTACATGGATGGACCTTTTGGGTGTTGTCATCCATGAAATAATCAGACAGGAAAAGACAAACACCATATGATCTCATTTACATGTAGAGTATAAAACTAAACAAAACAAATTAAAACTCATAGATACAGAAAACAGATGGGGGTTGCCAGAAGGGGTGGGAAGATGGGTGAAATGGGAAAAGGGGAGCAAAAAGCACAAACTCTTTTTTTAAGCCCTGAAGAAGATGTAATGTACAGTATGGTTCTGTAGTTAATGATAGTGTATTCTCTATTTATTTTAAAAGTTGTTAGGAGAATAAATCTTAAAAGTTCTCATCATAAGAAAAACAATTTGTATGTGTGTGTCTGTGTATATATATATACAATTTTTTCTATATACAATTGTTATCTTGTACATCTTAAACTAACATGTTATATCAATTATATCTCAAATTTTAAAAAGTAAAAAAAAACCAGAGATGTATTAGCAAATAAAGTTTCTTGCATATAGTTTCCAAATACCAATTACTCAAATATAAATGTAAAGAATACTGCTTGAGGGAGTTTTCACAAAATGGATTCAAGGATTTCATTTACTCTAAATACATGTTATGGTAAAAATTCTACAAATAATATAAAATTTGTCTCTGCACATAGAAATATACGTTCCATACTATGGTCTTGGATTCACAACAAAATGATGAGATTTTTAAAGATACAATCCAGGTTCTTAATCAGTTGGCTTTAAATTAATCAAAAGGGAGATTAGATGTGCCAGACTTAACGAGGGGAACCTTTGCCATGAATTTGTCAAATTAACATTTATTCAGTGGAACATAGGTTGCCAGGTGTGGTGAGCCTTGGTTCAAAACAGATCGCAAGAAGAGCTGAAATAGAGAAGTGTATCACTCACAGGGCCTGGCAGAAGTACCTGGCACACTTTGAGGGGTCACACAGGGAGGTCAAGTCAGAGTGGACACAGAGAGGACAACAGTGTTTGGGGCAGGTGCTTTTATAGGGCCTGTGGGTGGGATGCTTTAGGGTTTCCAGTCTAAGGCCAGATTGGTCAATTCAAACCCAAAGAGCTGGGCTTTGGGAAGCCACACAGGGATCTTTTCCAAGGGGTACACCTGGGGAAAGCACCGAAAGGCGGAGGAGATTGTTGATCACGAGGGCTGCTGGGGCACATGCATTTGCTTGTGACTGTGACTGTGAACACTGCGATCTAGGGCATGTGCTTGCATAAGGGGCTAGTGTCATTCTGAAGTCACCGCAGGCTACTTGGGCCGAACAAAAGAGAAGTCGAGGTAGCAATACCATGGAGTAGCTTGGCTAACCTCTTAAAAGCCTTTAAAAGAGTCTGGAAAACAGACACCCTTTCCTGTTGGACTTGAAGAAGCCACCTGCCATGCAGTAGAGAGGGTCATATTGTAGAAAATGACAGGCACCCTATAGAAGCTACAAACTATACTGTCAAAAACAAAACAAACAACAACAACAAAAACAGTGACCTTGGAAGAGAGCACCAAGACTTGGATGAGTTCTGAGACCCCCTGGACACCTTATTTGCAGCCAAGTTCCAAGGTGATCCTGATCTTCGGAGACTGAGAGATGAGTATGGAGTGTTTTAAGGCTCTGATTTTATGGTAATTTGTTATGCATCATTAGATAACTAATATAGTTACAGTGTGGTGAAAAGGTAAGACAAATAAGACACATACCGGAATTGCTGATTCATTCACTAATTCATTTATTCAGTCATTTAATAGTTACTATTGTATGCTAGACATTGTATTAGAAACAAGATGAACAAAAAAAAGTACCCAGTCCAGCCCCTACTCTTGTGAAGCTTAGAGTGTATGTAACAGAGGAGAGAGATGAGTTATATAGTCACAATTAGAAAAACCCAGTACCAGCTCTAACAAAATTCTTTCACTGCACATGACAAATGACCCCTCCTAGGTTCAAGGGGTGGTGCAGTGGTGTTGCATAAGATTGGAAGGATTAGTTGGAAAAAATCTTTCACAGATTAAAAAGGTGTGGTTCCACACCAACCTCATCAGAAAAAGACCCCTACTCCATTATAATTTGTCTCCTGTTAGATTACAAATTGCCTTCAAGGCAAATATCACAACTTGGTTTTGTTTGATTCATGGAGTCTAGTACTTGTTTTGCACTGGATAAATAAATGAATTTTTTCAAGATTCATTTATTTCAAGAGCGTTGCAAATGAGGGAGGAGCCTGTTGAAGAAATTCTAGTCTTCAGCTTTTCTTCTCAGTACCAGGAGTGATCAGCTGAAACCATGATAGACAAGGTGGGGTGTCTTGATGCAAATCAGAAACAGCAGGGGGAATAAGGAGCTGTCAGATGATGAGAGACTTGGGTCCGAGTAAGATGCATTGCCGGGTAGGGATAATACAGAATTATAAAAGTGCTTTGACACAGAAAAAATAATCAGGATATATATTTGACCTTAGAGGTAAAAAATGCATATTAATAAATGAAGAATCATATAAGGAATGTTACTTCAGAGGACTGTAAGATTCTCTGAGCCCCTTTCTTAGCAGGGGAATACAGAAGAAAAAAGACTTCAAGATTTGTAAACAAGTGTACATCTGCATCCCCTCTAAGGCGAGGGAATAGTCCTCAGAACTCCAGCACGCCACAGTTTAAAGGCTTGCCCCTTCTCTCTGTGCAAACAGATTTAAAATGAAGTAGAGAAATCACTGCATTTCAATGGCAGGTCAGCCTTTGAGCTGAAATCTGACAGACTTCTTTTGGCTTGATCTACGGTGCAGAGAGTTATTATACATGGGTACAGAGAAAATCAGCTAGAGCAAGATGACATATTTGGTTACAATGTATAATTGAAATTAGCAATTGCTTATTTAACAATCTCATTTTGGACCGTTCTGAATGTTTGCTTGAGCTAGTGGTCAATATTAATAAACTAAATTCATTGTTTATCTTTTGTCATGGCTAGTTCACATTACAATTTGGGGTAACAATTATGTGAATGTAGAGAATACAATGAATGTAAAAATAGAAAAATTTGACTTACGTGAATCTAATCAATAATCTCTCTAATGAAGTATCTATTTTTAGTAATAAAAGGAGCTGTTCACACCATGAGGGGGCCAGACTTGGCTTTCATAGTAACTCTCTGGACATCAGAATCTAGAGTAATGCCTGACAAATAGAATTAAAGTATTTGTTGAATATATTCATGAAAGCATAACATAATTTTTGTAATTATTTTTGTAACTTTTGCATTAAAAAGTCATCCTGCTTTATAATTTTATATTTTAAAATATTTAGCTAGATTATTTTTATTATTAAAAATCTCTTAAATATAATTCCTACTCTGTTCTAATAAAATTATGTTGATTTTATTATTTTAGTGAAACTTCTCACATTTTATGGGAAAATGTTGTTATATTATAGTTTTGAGTACTAATAAAATTATCCTGACAGCTTAAAAAAAAAAGAAGACAAAATGATTAATTGCACTTTTAAATAATTTCTAATCCTATAAATGTTAACACAACTTAATCAACCTCATTTTAGATAAGAAACTGAGAAAAATGAGAATGATTTAAATTAGGTTTTAGTATAGAAAAGCTGAATATAAGACACTAATTAATGTAACTATTATGATGATATTGTCCAGAAAATAAGATATGTTCTCACAATTTTTTTCTTTTTTAAAAACATTTTATTGAATTTATTGGGTTGACATTGGTTAATAAAATTATATCAGTTTCACAATTTTAAGTTACATAAAATAAATGGCATATACTATTTAAAAATATTTTATTACTATCAATTATAGAAAATTATCTTCTGGCAGAATGATGTGTTGAGGAAATAATCTTCAAATGAATTTCAACAAAACTAAATAGATGGCCAACAATTTTACTAATGAAAATAATTAGCTTAATTATTAGTCAAAGAGAATTGATGCCTGATATTATATTTTGTAAGCATCAGACTTCAAATGATTCATCTGGTAAGGTTCATGAAATCAGTAATCACTAAGAATTATTTTTTAGATGATTCCAAATATTTAATACACATTCTAATAATTATAATTTACTTGTAAAAATCCCTCTAAGAAACCCCCTGTACAACATGGATTACATTAACAAGTATATTCAAATAAAGCTATATCAAATAATATTTATGGTAATTAGAGGAAAATTAAGCATTTATTATAATAGAAAACTTTTAAAATGTTATTTTCAGAATATGATGCTTATTGTTTATGCAGCTTTCTCCATTGCTGTTTTAGGTAAATATCAGACTTGGGTTTTTTTATTTTTTCTTAAATAGGGCAAAATAAAAACAAAACAAAATTAAAGAATAAAGGAATAAAAGTGACTTAAAATATTTGCTACCACAGGTTCTAGGAAATCATTATACTCCACCCAATGTGACTTTCACAGAGACTAGTTACAACCTGAGAGAGAAGAGATTCCACCATCAGAAGACAAGTTCATGGTGCTTCATCAAGTGCAGTCAGGATAATAACTTGCTGTAGCCTAAGTTCCTCCAGGATGATATACCGTGGTTTGGTCTGGGACTCCTTCCTGTATTACCCTGTATTTGATCTTTAGTATACCTATGTTGAGAAGTCTGGGAGCATTTACAGACACTACAATTTTTTTTTTCTCTTTTAAAAAAGAATGAATGATTACAAAAATATTTACATAGAGTTAAAACTATAAATAACAAAACTTAGGAATGTCATATTTGTATTTGCACTTTCTTCATCCTTTCCTTATGGAAACATGCACCTGAGAAACCAAGACAATACTGTTAATAATAGTATTTACACAGTTTCCATGTTTTTGAGTATCGGATACCTGCATTTACTGTATACATGCCGGATAAGTAAAGTGACATGACCCCTACATAAAGCTTGTAGAAGTAATATCAGTGTCCTCATTTTATGAATGAGGAAACTAAGGGGATTAGGTAAATTTGCAGTGCTACCAGGTAATTGAAATAAAACTTGAACTTGGGCTGTGTGTTTGAACAGGTTATGACATTTTCACCAAACTCTGTATTTTCAGATGGGTTGCAATAAAATGTGTAATGTGAAATAAACACACATAAAAAAAAAAACATTTCCCCAAAGAACCTACAAACCCTAAAGATTCAAAAGAAAAATGAGAATAAAACATAGTTTCCTCTTGTCTTTACTAGAATGAATAAACTAGGGCTCTTTTCTATGGTAAACAAGGAGAAAACAAATAACAGTTAATTTATTATATTTGTTACTTTGATAGGCACTTAATATGGATGAAAACAAACCAAATGATGTTGTACAAAGAAAAAGAAATTATTGTCTTCATAGAAAGTGGCAGAGAGCTTGCTAAATTAGGAAAATTCTCCTTGTTTAAGTTGGATTTAGATTGGACCATATCTCCACCTGAGTTTCTGTCCTTAGATTATGTAGCTACGTGTGCTGAGCTAGCAAGTTCACTAATTGAAGAAATAATCACATTTTAACTTCCTACAGGTGAGAATAACAATAAGGCTGTTTTCATGGCCATTTTCACGGTAGAGTTCCAGAATTCATTCCAACACTACCACTGTCTTCCGCTGCACTCCTACCCCAGACTCCTGACTCCTCAAACTGTGGCCAATGAATGGGAGAAGAAGAAATGGTTTCAGGTAATGGGATTAATTCCTATGTGTGAGGGTGGGTTTTCCTCAGAGGTGGGTGGAGATTTCTATGGGGAGATTGAATGAGAGATTCATTTGTGAAATACATGGTCTCGCGGCAAAGAACCAGGTTAGGTCCTGGATGGAGTGGCGGTGGTACTCACCACGGGAATATGTGGAAAAGACTTATTTCAAAGATTTTTTCCCTTGATCTCAGGCAGAAATATTTTGTCAAGAGTTTATCCTTCTCTCGCTTTTATTGTGCTTGCCTTTTAAAATGCTCCAATTGGTAATTAAATAAAATTTTTTTCTAGCTGTAGTCTGGGGAAATCTGAAGAGACAGAATAATAATTGGTAAACATGTTCTAAGTCTTCCTGGGCATTGATGCCCGTAGAGATAAAATGCATTCCTCTCTCTTGAAACAGGTAAAAAGGCAAAAACAAACAGGAGAAAGGAAAATAAAATGTAGTTATCCGTCAATAGTCTAACAGAGATTTATATGCAAAGTTGAGGATGAGACCATCCTCAGGAAGGAAGTTTATTGAGTTTATTGTGGATGAGTGAGTCTAAGAACTGAGAGAATTAAAAAATGGATAGAAACTGTGTGGATGGTAAGAAACTCATAAGAATGGGTACTTTGAAATAATGCTTGGGAAATAGCCATGTGGTAACAAGATGCGACGAGTCTCACTTCTGGTCCTTTGGGGTCATGGGAAGTGAAAGTAGCAAGAAAAGTAAAGCCTTCAGAAAGAAGCTAGATTTCAGTTCAGCCAGAAGCAAATGGGATGATCACCGAGAAGCCAGTTACACAGGTGTAGCTGGCAGATAAATGACCCCTGAAAGACGTCCATGGTTTGATGCTCAGAACCTGTGATTATGTTATCTTGCCTAGCAACAGAGCCTTTGAAGATGTGATTCAAGTTAATAACCTGCAGGTGGGAAAGGGGCCTGGATTATCCACGAGGGCTCAAGCTAATCATGAGTCTTTAAAAGCGGACAATCTTTCCTTGTTGTGGCCACAGGGAGATGTGACCACAGAGGGGGCAGAGAGGACTCAGACTCTGCCAGTATTGAAAGTGAAGGAAGGGAACCCTGAGCCAAGGTATATGGGTGGCCTCCAGAAGGTGGAAAACAGAAAGAAACAAGATTCCTAGCTTCCAGGAAGAAGTGAGGTCAGCTGACACCTTGGCTTTAGGACTTTGGAACTTCAGAACTGTGAGCTAATCAATTTGCGTTGTTTTAAGCCACTAAGTGTATGGTGCTTGATCACTGCAGGTATAGAAAACTGATACAGAGGGGAATGTGTTTATCACGAAAGGGAGGGGCACAGAGTAGAAGGCAACTGGGGACTAGGGCCCATGTCACAAAGACTAGTGTGAGAATTAGTGAGACTGAATATTATACACCACTCCATACAGTTTCTGGAATGCAGGCTTTCAGAACTAGTAGTTATTATTTAATTTTCTAATTGTTGCATATGTTATAAATTAAGAAATGTACTAGGCACTGCTGATAAAATGCTGAAAAATTGGTACATGCAGCTACTGCCATGTGGCTTGTACTTGAATTATGAAAACAATTAGTTCTAGATAATTAAACAGTTTTGTGTTGAAATTGAAGCTGAATTGTGGAACCTTTCCTCAGCCATACACACACACACACTTTACTCTCTGAGACTTAATTTTCTCCTCTATAAAATGGAACTCTCTCATCTACTGTATAATCCCCTTAAAAGAGTTAAATTCTTCATGTGAAAGCAATTAAACAAGGGCAAAACATCCTAGCGCATGCATGGAGTTAATATTTTAATGCACGTGTGTCTGTAAAGTGTAGTTTGTGATGACAAATAGGGCAACTATTTTTGTCTCCATCACTCTATTTTTGGATACATCTGGAGTGGTAATAGAGATGTTGTAAGCACCATTAGGTAATGTGATCTTTTCACATTATTAGTAGTAGAATCTGTTAAGCGGCCCATTTATTTGTGGAACTGCCATGGCTTTACAATTAAGGGGAAACACTAAAATCAAGGAAGTGTTTCTTAGTAATTTGTTGAGGATCAATTTAATTGTCCTTTGGCACTCAGCGGTACTGAAACTCAATAAATAGTTCACTTGGAGGAAATGTGATGATGAGTGGAACTGATAGAAAAACAAGGTCTTCACTCTTAGTCACTGTGCAGCGTTTGTCCCAAGGATCACGTTATCATGTGGTGCCTCAATTAAATGGTGCAACTTGGGAAAAATCCAAATACAAAAAAAAAAGGATCCCCATCATCTTATGCAAGTACATTCAACCCACATGGAGCAAAAATCATGTTCTTTGCATTGCTTGTTTCTACATAAAGATGAATTAGGAACCTTTTCTACATTAAAGGATGATAAATTACAGGAGCTATCATTTATACAGTGTATTCTACTTCACAGAACATTATTTTGTGTATTATTTTAGTTGAAAGGGCTAAACTCTGGTGGGAAATATCAGAATACATGTGTAAAACAGACTTCACTAAGAGTGGAAGGAAACTGGGAGAGTTTCTAAGAAAGGAGTCAGTGATTTTGACTGGACAGTTAGGAAATGGGTTAAATAAAGCTGAAAAATCTCATTTATGAAAAATGATTAGACATTAAATGGTAAATTTTGTAAAAGTATTGAGTGCTGTCATTTCAAATAACAAAGTTGTAGTGAACTTCTTTCTTTAATCAGCATTTTCAATGTATAACTTGCATATGGAAAAAAATGAACAGTTTAAGGTATCCAGTGCTAAGAGTTTAAAAGTGCGATATAAAATATTTCCACCACTGCACAATGTTCCCCCATGCCCTTAGGTAGCCGACCTACTCTATGGGCCCGCCCTGGCTCCTGGCAGCCATTGCTTTGCTTTCTGACACAATATATTTACCTTTTCCAGAATATCACATGCATGAATTATAGAGTTGATAGTTTTATGTGTGGCTGTTTTCACTTAACCTTCTCCTTTTGACTTGCATGCATGATGCTGGGTGTATCAGTAATTAATTGCTTTCATTGCTGCATTGCTACAATATTCCATTGTAGGGATATAATATTTCCTCATCATTACATAAGTTGGTGAACATAGATTTGTTCCTGGGATCTAGATAATATGAATAAAGCTGTTATGAATATCTAAATATTGTGTGAATGTATCATTCCATTTACCTTGAGCAATCCTTGAAAGACGGTTTTCTGGGTCTTATTAAAAAAACTGCTGAAGTATTTAGTAAAGTTTCTAAACCATTTTGCATTCTCCCTAGCAAAATGCGACACTTCTACTTGCATTATATGATCACCAACCTCTAACAGTTTTAGCCATTCCAGTTGATATTTAGTGGCATCTTACTATGGTTTTACTTGGCATTTCCCTACTGAATAATGGGCATCCTTTAATATGCTTAGTTCTTAATGTTATATCTTCTTTGTGGAAGTGTCTATTCAAATTTTGCATATTTTTCTTTTTAATTAAGTTTTTGTCCTTTTATTGTTGAGTTGAAAAACATTATATATTCTGGAAAGTAGTCCTTTATCAGATGCATGTTTTGTGTTCACTATTCTGCATCCTCAGTCTCTCCATATACACTTTAGAATTAGTTCGTAAATATCCACAAAATAACTGCTGAGGTTTGTTTGTGCTTGTATGGAGTTTAGTACATTGATTAAGATGGGAAGAATTAACATCTTGACAATATTGAGCTGTCCTATTCATGAATGTGGAAATAGACCCAACTTTTTTTTCACCCTTCTAATGGTAAACATTTCTTTTGGGAAAGTACACTATCATCATTTCCTCTATATATTTTGGGTGGACATTACAAACTTTGGGGCAGGGACAGGTCCTAACTGTATAAGCAAATCTTTATGCTCTATATCTCTATGTGGAACTCAGAGATGAGCAAGTAATACCATTAGAACCTCGCATAAAATGCTTCAGGGATTTGACCAAAAGAAATACTAGCCTGCTACTCAGCAGGAAATATCAGAAGCAATTTTCTTTCTTCTCATGTTCTATTATCCTAAGGTGTCTATTCCCCAATTTCTCCCACATTTACAAATGTCCTATACTCTCTGTGACTTGTATGTGCCTTGTTGACTATTCACATTGTTCTCTTGTTTTCTAGCCTGCAGTATCATTATTAAAAGTACCATTTAACTTTGATTCCTTTTACTTTATAACTAAATACTTACTTCTTCTAGGAGCACATACAATTTTCTCTTTATTCCTGGAGTTAAAATTTTTTTATTAGCATACATCTAAGTGTGTTTCTTTATTCATTGATCTTGCTTGGAATTTAGTGAGGCCTTTTAATCTAAAGAATCAATCTTGATCCAGTTCAATAATTTTTTTTCTCCTATTTATTTAATTCTTGCCTATTTACCTGTTTTGCTTGTTCGTTTTTTTTTTTTTTATATAATTCTATTTGCTGTGTTCTTTGCATTTTTTCTTTAATGTGAATGAATTCCTAATTTGGGTCTCATTCAGTAATCTAGTTCAGTGACCTTTATTGATTTTTTTACTCAAACAAAATATTGCACACATACTTAAATAGTTATCTCACTATTAACCTACCTATACATCCTAGATTACATTTTGTGCTATAATCGAGGCATCTTAAGGGGTCCTCTATTTTGCTTCAAAATAGAGTAGTTCTGTCATAGCAGTTCCATCTCTCTAGACTGTGAGCATTCTCTCCCCCCCCCCTCTTTGCTTACTTTTGTTTGCTAGGCCCTTTTTGGTTATTTTTCTTTGCCTACTCCTAAATCACTGTTGGAATTTAGGTCCAGCCCTGGAGATAGATAATGGTCCTAATGAGGAATTGGAGGCACCAAAACTCTACACTCTAGGTTGGTGGAATGCCTGCCATCATAAAGTTCATTGTATTGCTTCCATAATTCTCTATCCAGACTTCTCCTGTGCCAATGTTGGTGCTATCCCTGCCTCGGTGGGAGAACTCAAACTACCCATTCTCCCCAGCACATAGGGATCTTTCTCTCCAGAAATCCTTGTCACAGGCACAGGCCTTTCTTAGGCCAAGCTTTTTCTATAGAAATTATCTTATTTTGACCCTGATTTTAAGATTTTTTGTGTCTGGCCCTCACTTTATAGGAGAAAGTTTTTTTGCGTGTGTATGTGTGTGTTTGTTTTATTTTGTTTTGTTAGTTCTCTTTCTCCAGCATCTTGCAAAGCCTAACGTTTCCATGTTATTTCCAGATGTGGTGTTCTTGCCAGCCCCACAGTTGCTAAGCTCAGGGGAGATGGTTGCTGATTTAGTTGAAGTTGGGAGTAGAGAGAAGCAGGGATCTCTTTAGATGTGAATTCATTTTAGTATTCAGATAGAATTCTTACTGTTGATTGTCTATGCGCATTCGAGGAAGAATATCTTCAGTGAAAGAAAGGCATGAATAAAATTTAAAGTGACATGCCTATTTAGATGTCACAAAAAAGATGTCCTGTGTTATCATTTGTTAAAGTTATGGAAAGTGGAACCTGAACATGGAGCTTTTTGTGACTCAGGATATGGAGTTTAGTTTCAACCTACTTCAGTGACAAGGTTATTATTGAAGATACTGGAGAAAGAAGAATTTCTAAGAAAATGCATGTGTTAACATCGGAGGAGAAAACGGTCATGGAGATTACTAACAATGCTGTTTTATTTAGGTGGAAATGGGTGAAGGTGGAGTGAAAGAAACCGTTAGTGACATTAGTGTCCACATGCCTCTCTGTGGTTCCCCACTTGCCTAGAGTTAGGATTGCCATGCGTCCGTACAGGCCAGAGCAATGTGAGTAGGAGAGGGTGTCACCTCTGAGAAGAGTAACATAGTGTCCGGGCTGCCACCAACCCACTCTTTTCCCAGCCTTTTGGCTGATGTCATGGGTCTCAGGTCCTGCGTGACTCATTGCTTAGAAGAGGACCGTTCAACCCTCAGCACACTGTGGCACGAGGGAGAAATCATCTTCAGTCGTGCTCAGGCCCCAGATTGTGGTGTGTGTGACTCCGGCAAAACCTATCCTCTGCTGAGTCATACGGAGAAGTTCTTCCAGGGTGGTTATAGCAGGAGTTGAAAAGAGAAAAATCCAAAAAGAATATTCCTGAAGAGCTGTATAGGATAAGCTGACTGGGAGAACAGAAAGGATGAGGAATGCTTCTCCACTCCCTTCTGCTTTTACCTTGTGGTTCCTGATACCCCTTCCTGCTATTCATTTTCATTTCTATACTGGCTTGTTCATTCTTTCTGCCATTTGAATCCTTTGCATTCATGCCAGTAATGACATGTATTCTTGTCTTCATGCATTACCATTCTTGTTCTCACCTCCCTGTCCTTTCTGTTCGCTGACAAGCCTGAGAGATTTGCTTTAGCTCTAAATGTCCTTGGCTGTCTGCACTTTGCCAGTGTTCTTTCCCATCTGTCCTCACAGTTACAAATTATGTGCAAAATGCCTAGGAGGCTGTTCTGAATTTCAGAAGTGATTTCTAACTTTTTTCATTTTTGATAGAAACTTTAACTTTAGATATTAATGCATAATATAATATACAAATAGAAAATTATTATAAAAATAAAGAATTATAGTCCATTAAGAAATTTATATATTTTCTCCCATTATTTTGTTATACATACTTCACAGTAGTTATGTGTATTATATTCAACTTATTTTTACATATTTTATTATAAAAGGTATGTTAATGTAAAATTTAAATATTTAAAATAGGTCAAAAATCTTAAAATGAAGATTAATTCTAAAGTTCAGACTTTTATAATTAAAAATAATTACTATGTAATTGGTTTGATTTCTTAATTTTAACTTTTTCTACTTAAGTTCATTCTGATGAAATAGAATTGTGCGGACAGTAAAATATTTTTCATGAATCTCAAATTTTAAAATAATATATTATTTCTGAGGTTTACTATAGGCCAGAATTTTAATAAACATGTCACTTATAGTTATTCATATCTCATAACAGCATAAAGTAGATGTTATTATTATACCTCCTTTTTTTAGATGGGATATGTGAAGCATAGGCAATTAATGGAGTTTTGGCTCAGGTCTATTTCTTGGAGGTTTAGGAAGTTCTGAACCCACACTGTGGTTATATCCTCAATGCCAGAATAGATTGTTTGATTAAACATATTCAGAAAACTCTGTGTTAATAAAGACCATAAGGAACAGTTTCCTTTAAGGGATCAGCAATGTATATCTACTGTGTTATTTTGATATTGTTACTAGTACAGCAACTCTATGTATAATATAGTATTCAGGGATCTTGACCACCTGGCTATTCCACATGACACTATACTAGTTCATTATTACATTGATAACATTATTTATATGTTGAGAGAGGAAAGTTCCAACTACTTTAGATACCCTGGTAAGAAGCAAGCGTGCCAGAGAGTGGGAAATAAGTCCCAGAGAAATCTAGGGCTGTGACAGCTCAGTGACATTTCTAGGTGTTCAGTTATCTTGGGAAGATGGAATTATCTATCCCTCTCAATGGAAAGACAGTTTACTGCATCTGCTTGCCTATCACTAAGAAAGAGACCACACTACCACACTGCTTAAATGTCTTTAGATTTTGGAAGCAGCATTTCCTCATTCTGTTATGCTGTACCAAACCAAGTACCAAGAAACCTAAAAGGTCACTTGTTTTGAGTGAAATCCAGAATAAGAAAAGAGTGCTACAGATACAGGCTTTTATACCAGCTGTTCTGCCATTGGGCCAAATGATCAGCAGATCTGATGGTGCTACTGGTGTCTGGGGCAGTTAGGGTTGTTATGTAGAACTTGGGGCAAATCACACCACAGACCACAGGTATATTGGAGACTGGGCTCAAACAAGCCCTGATAGCACAAATAAGTTGCATGATTAAGTGGCCCAAATGCCTACTCCTGACAAACTTCTTTCTCTCTCATAAAACCATACTCTGTCTCACGGCAATTTCTCTATGACCAATTGACTGAGGGGGAAAAGAGATGTTTCTACAGAGAGTGTTGCACAATATGCTAGCAATACCCCAAACTGGATAAAAATAAAATCAGCTCTACTATAAGTCCACTCTAGAGTGGTTCTAAAGGACAGATGTAAAAGGCAATCGCCCCACTGTAGAGAACTTTATTTAATGCATCTGGTGTACATTTTGCCTGAAAGTAGTTATGGCCAGAGATACGATCTACACTGATTCAGTCGTAGTGGCCAGTGGTTTGGCATGATGATCCTGGATGTGGGACAAACACCATACTGACAGGCTGAGTATACAAATGGACAATAGCCAGACCATGCATAAAAATAGAACTCTGCCCCACAATATGAACTGATTTTCCCAGCAAACCAACCTCTTATTTATAATAAACAGCCCAAGATACCAGTCTTTATAAATCACTTATAGGAAACCAGATTGTTATCTTTGGTAACGATCCAGGATTTAAAAAATTTTGTAACATTTGACCCAATATGGCCAGGACTTGATTAATGATTGGCAGCTGTCCTAATCTTTGTCCCTTCTTCTAACTCAGTACCAGAGAAATTCAAATACACACCCCTAACTAATCACACAGGATCCCTCACTTCTAGTTAACACACCTGTAGCTTTGCTGTACCAACCACCTCCAATCGGTGTGTACCTGAAGCCTTCCAGTTTTCTACTAGCTTTCCCATTATTCTGCCTGCTGTTGAGTCTCTGACAAAACACAAGTCACGGTGGCTGAGTTCCTTGCTATCGCAAGCTAAAAACAAACAAACAAACATCAGCAACAAAAAATGTTGCTTTTCTCATTTCGCTGGCATTTGCTTATTTCCATAATTCAAAAACTGGTTACCAGGAGGTCTGGGGAAGAGGTACGTGGATAGACTTCTCTGAGTAGATGAGGTGTGTGAAGATATTTTTATTTCCTGAGAATACTCACTAAGGAGCAACCTCAGCAGAAGGGGACCTGAAAACTGAGTGGGGACAAGGTGACCCACTCTGGAAATCAGTCATTCGGTTTCCCTGGAATCCTTGCACTAAAACATAGTGAATCCCTTTTATCTTAATACTGAGGCTTTTTCTCCTCTTTTCTTGGTTAAGCTATTTTCAGTTTAGTCTGGCTAGGGCCTCTGTTTAGATAGTGCTTTCATTGTTTGGAACACATTATTTTAAATTACTTTTTCTTTCAATTTTTATCTTGAGAGTACTTTTTATATCATTATATAAATTTATACTTTATCACTTCTATTCTTTGTTGTCACCTATGTGTGTCAATTTTATCATTACATTATTGTGCATTTTGATTTCCCTTGAATTTTGTATATTTGACAAAGTATCTTTTAAATAGTTTGATCCATAGTCTTCATAGGTCTTTTTATTCTTTCTGATCTTGTTTTATAAAAATCTTGTCTTCTTTCTTGTTAGAGAGAATCACAAATAATTTTCATTTAGTTTTAGTTGCACTTAAAATACACAACTTTGTTTATGATAAATTTAAATATAATTTTATAAAAGTTATATATTAAATATATATAGTCTTCTTTCATAGTTTTTTCACTTTGTACTTTGCCTAGGAATAAATCCCTCACCCCTAGATTGTTTTTCTAATATTCTGTATTTCCATTATATTGTTTTTATAGTTTTACTCTCTATTTGTAAACATTTAATCAGTTAGAAATTTATTTAGGAGAAAAATATGATTTATAAACTTAATTTTCCCATTCTTATTTTTACACAATTATCCAAATGTTACTCATTGAATTGTATCATGTATTTACTGCAAAATATAATTAACTACATATTAATACTTTAATAATTAACTACTTATTAAAATAATACACCGGCATATAATTTCACTGAAACTAAGTATGAGTAAACTTACCTTACAGTTTAAAGAAGAATTTTGTAACACAGGAAAATAATTAAATTCCAGAGAAAAAATAAATGATTTTGAAAACATAAAAATAAAGCAATTTATCATGTATACTAAAAATTTTAACAGTCCTGTATTCCTTCTGCTTAATATTGCTGTGAACCTAAACCACTCAAAAGAATAAAGCCTATTAAAAAAAGTTTGACAATAATTTAATTGAATTTTTTAAATGAATCGATCATTAGTACTTAGGATGACTTGCCTAGAACAAGTGATATCAGACTAAGTTCATTTCTCTTTCTGATTGTGCCTATTGAGTCTAACATCCTTGGTCACAGGATATTATTCCAAGGTCTCAATCTAAGTACTTGCATTTTTAATATTTAGTATAATGTCTGGAGTAGAATGGACAGTTAATAATTATTTACTAAACTGCTGAAGTTATGAGTAATTTATTTGAACTACATTTACTACTTTTAAAGTGACTAATGACAAATCTGAACATCATTACAGTAACTGATAAGAGTTCAGAAAAGCCAACAATTCTTTCAGAATCAGTATAATCTCAAGTATCATATACAACTCTGGTGCAAGTATGTAGATATTACCAATAAGTAAAATTCTATTTAATGGCATATTACAAAAGATGCTTTTTATGAAGCTGCGAGTTCAGTGTGCATGTGATGTAAACCTCAGTGTTTGTTGTTATGATTACATGGTGCTGATACTGAGTTTCTACAATTGGCATCTGTTTGAAGGCAGCGGAAATCACTTTCCCAAACTCTACAATCTCTTTTGCATCTGATTGAAAGCCATGGCCTCAATCAGAATGTCTTAAATGCCTCTGATTATAGCTGTGAATAATAATAGGAAAGTTCATACATGGAAACATATTTACTAACTATATCATTGATTCATTAAATCAAATGATAGGTTTATTAAAACATTTTATATTCTAAGTTGTAGTGATAAATCTTTTAAAAAGTCAATGCTATCTTTCACTTTTACTTATGCTTATAAAGTTCCATGAACAAAGTAAATTTTCTTAAATTGAGTTAATAATCAAGAATTATTCAAATAAAAAGTAAATATGTGAGCATAGCTTATTGTTGATGTATTTCCATCCAGAGTTATGGGACTTGGTATAAACTGTTGTTTAGAATGAAATCAGAGGAGTAAAAATTTTAAATATGATTCCACATTCAGCAGATTGCTAACCACTGCATAAATTTCACAGTCAGTAATTCAATTTCTCTCTACTGAAAACCAGAAATAAATTATGAATGATAGGAAAAGGAAATTAATTTTCTGTAGATTATTGTAAAAATTCATTATTTCAATTTATCTTATTATAATATATAATTTTATTTCATATTATTCTTGCTGTTTAATTTAAATAGCAAGTAGAAGTGGTTTGCTCTGGTGGGAATGACTGGTTTCTAACATGATTTGATTTTATAGGTTTTTGTTTTAATTATGGTAAAAACAGATAATATAAAATCTACCCTCTTAACAAATTTTTAAATGTACACTGTTATTAACTAGAAGCACAATGTCATACAGGAGATCTCTAGAATTTATTCACCTTATATTAATATAAGCAATAGTGGCAGAAAAGTTCAATTCTACAAGCAAGTTATAAAATATGTCTTTGTTTATCATGGGGGAATAAAAAAAAAGTAGTTTTCAAAGTAAACTGTCAGTTTGTTCCATAGTATAAAAATATATAGTTTCAAAGATAAAATTTTATTGTCTATTAACTTGAGTAAGGGTTGAGGGAAGAAAATTTTGTTTCACGTGGTTTAATAATACCAACAAATAACAACCTTGGGGAAAAAAAAAGTAACGAAATGTAAAACTTTAGAGGTTTTGATTTTTAATATGTCTTTGGTATGTCACAATTTGTGAATTTGGCTCCTTTATCTGTGAAATGGGACTCATAATATGGTAAAATGTCCTTTGTAAGTTAAAAAGTGAAATAATGGTACAAATATATAAATTACTATTTACGTATAATAATAATAGTTAACCTTTACTAAATACTTACTATGTACATTGCAAATGTAAAATAATTTAAATTGTATCACAACTCTTTGAAATAAATATTATTACCCTCATTTTACAGATAAAAATACTGAAGCAGAGAGATCTTAAGTAACTGCCCAACATTACATAGCTAGTAAATGGTGAAGCTGGGGTTCAAAGGCAGAAAGTTTGACTCTAGAGCCTGTTTGCACCAAAGAGACTGTGTTATACAGTCTCTTTTATGCTACTCAAATGTTTGGTTAAAATAGAAGTTACCTTGTCTATAAAAATCACCAGTCCTCTCTCCTTGTGTAGATATACATTTACTTTATAGTAGTTCAAAACTGGTCTGTCACACTCAAAAACAAATGTTGAGGTCATTTTCTATAAAGCATAGAATTTCCAGGGAGAATGAAAGAGCTACTTGTATGGCTTTTAAAATGGCCATTGAAAGTGTAAATCTATCATCAGTAAGCTAAGAGAGGATATAAATCAGCAAACCACATAATGTTGTTTCTCTCATAAATAGATTTGTTGGGTATATGGTTTTCTTAGTTTTGACTGGGTCCAGTAAGTGGAACATATTCTATATTTCTCTAATAGACAACTATCACAGACATTTTTTTTTAAATCATTTACTCTAGGCTTCAACACGCAGATCTATAGATGCACTGCCAATACCACCCAAGGTAATATGCAGACTGACTGCAGTCCTTACCACAGTTCAGCAGCCTTTTTTGCAGAAATGGAAAAGCTGATCCTCAAAATCATAGGGAATTGCAAGTGTCCCCAAATAATCCAAAAAGAAATTTTGAAAAAGAAGAACAAAGTTGGAAGACTCACACTTTCAAAACTTATTAGAAAACTATAGTAATCAAAACAGTATAGTACTGGCATAAAGACAGACACAGATCGATGGAGTAGCATCGAGAATCCAGAAATAAACCCATATATCCAGGGGGAATGGATTGATGACAGGGATGTTGAGTCCACTCACTGGGGACAAATGGTGCTGGAACAACTGAATTTCCACATGAAAAATAATATAGTTGAAGTCCTCCCTCATACAATATATAAAAAATTATATCAAATGATAAAGAGCTAAAGCTAAAACCATAAAACGTGTAGAACAATGATTGGAGGTAACTTCTCAAGACTTTCAGTTTGGCAGGGGATTCTTAGATATGACAGCAGAAACAAACTTGTTGCTTCTGGGAAAATGGAGATAATAGGTTGGACTTCATCAAAATTAAACTTTTTATTTTGCATCAAAGGACATTATCGAGGAAGTGAAAAGATAATCTATAGCTCATTCTCACCCAATGTAATTTTAGGACTGTATAAATGTAACTACTCCTTAACTGTTAAGGAGTTGAAATTACATTTGGCCCTTAAGGAGTTGAAATTACATTTGGCCCTTTGAAGGCAACTGGGAGGCTGATGTGGCCCCCGGTGAAAATGAGTTTGACACCACTGATCTATAGAATGAGAGAAATTATTTGCAAATTGTATATCTGATGAGTTTTATACACAGTATATATAAAGAACTCTTAAAACTTAGCAACAAGAACAACTACAACAAAAACCATTAAAAATGGGCAGAGGACTTAAATAGACACTTCTAGAAAAGGTAAAAATGGTCAGCTAAGTACGTGGAAAGATGCTCATCATCATTAGTCCTTAGGAAAATGCAAATCAAAACCATAATGAGCTAACACGTCATACATACTAGGATGGCTGGAATGCAAAACAAAGGAACCATAAGTGTTGGTGAATTTGTAGACAAACTAGAACCCTCATACATGGATAGTGAGAATGTAAAATGGTACAGCTGCTATTGAAAACGGGATGTAACTCTTCAAAATGTTAAATATAAAATGATTACCCAGATTTTTAATCTAGGTAGGTATATCCCCAGACTAATTGAAAACAGGGAATCAAACTGATACTTGTACGCCACTGTTTATTGAAGCACTATTTATAATCGCTGTGAGGTAGACACAACCCAGTGCCCATCGACAGATAAATGGAATAAACAAGCATGGCATCTATTATACAACACAGCATTATTTAGCCATAAAAAGAAATGAAATTCTGATACCTGCTACAATGTAAACGGACCTTGAAAACATTATGCTGAGTGAAATAAGTTACGTACAAAAGGACAAATATTATATGATTTCACTTATGTGAAATGTAAGAACGTGCAAACTTACAGAGAGAGGAAGTCAATTAGAGGGTACCATGATCTGGAGAGAGGAGAGAATGGGGAATCACTGCTTACTGGTCACTGAGTTTCTGTTCTGAGTGTCCGTGATGAATGTTTGCAAACAGATATAGTGATGGCTGTACAACATTGTACATTTCATTAAAACCACTGACTTGTAAACTTTAAAAATGATTAAAGTGGCAAATTTCAAAGTTTTAAAAATTAAAAATAATTTCCTCCAGTTGTTCATGGCAAACACATTTCACAAATTATACTTGAAATAAACTCATATTTATCTCCTATTTTACCTTTAATATCTGTCTGAACCAAGCTGTAGACCAAGTATAGCTAAGGTCCTATTTATTGTTGTTCCATTTTTGAACACTGTTTAACTCTCATCAGGGATTCAAACTCACTTTGATATTTATTGGCATTGTAACACCACCTGTGAACTTGTCTAGGTTGCTATCAACTTTGTTGCTTAAGGGAAATAAGGAATCTTTTTCACATGTATTACAGTGCTCCAAATTTCTGAGTATATCCAACTTTTCAAAGGCAAAGATAATGTTATTGCCTATTTTTAAATCAATGTAAAGATACAGTAATTAATGTAAAGAAATACTAGTGGAAGGACAAATATAGATTAACAAAACATATTAGAGTCAGGAATTAGGCAATTGGTTTTGAAGTACCCAGAAATTTAGTGAGGAAAACACATAGTAACAAATGGTGTTGGAAGAACATGCTATCCTTATAAGGAAAAAAGGTAACATAACCATTATATCAAAACTAAAATGATCTAAAAATAGATCATAGACCCAAATGTAGAAACTGAAATTATAAAACCTTTAGGAAAAAATATAGAACACAACCTTTGAGACCTGAATGTTGACAAAGGTATATTATATAGGATACCAAAAAGCATGAACCATAAAAGCCAAATTCCATAAAAAGTTCATCCATATAATGGACAGTTTTATGATTCATATATCTGAAAAGCATCTTGTATCTATAATGTGAATATTATCTATGTCAATATGTTAATTAGATAAACCAATAAAAATGGGCAAATAATTTGCACAGGCACTTTACAAAAGAAGATATATTGATAGCCAGTAAGTACATAAGGGTATCCAACATCATTAGTCATCCGAGAAATGCAAGTTAAGCTTACTGCACTTCCATTTGGATGATTAAATTAATAGATGGATAATATCAAGCATTGGCAGGGAAATGGTGTAACTGGAACTCTTATGTTGCAAATAAAAATGGCACAAGCTCTTTAGAAAATGACTCCACATTAAATATATACCTTTAAGATGAACCTCTGTTCCATTTGGAAGTATTTACTCTAGAGAAATGAAAACATGTTGACATTCACCAGGAATTTGACTCAATGGACACCATAACTTTTGCATCCCCTGTTAAAATTCTTCTGATGATATTATCCTCCTATAACTGTCCATTTCTTTATCTATTCCTCTTCACAGTAAAATTGTTTAAAAGCCTTTTATTTGCTCAACCTCTCTATCTCCCCTTTATCCCTCAGTCTATCAGTCTATTTCCCTATGAATTGAACAGAAACTGCTAATGAATGGCGTTAATTAATGTCCTTCTGCCAAAGACAACCAATTCTTTGACTTTCCATTTTACAAAGTATCAACAGTACTCACAATTAACCATCCTTTTGCCTTGAAACACTCCTCTTTTATTTTTTTTTTATCACCATCTTCATTATATTTTCCTCCTCAATTACCTCTCTTCACTGTTTTCTTTGCTGGCTTCTTCTTGTTTACAAGACCTCTCTATATTTGGGTGCTCCAGGGTCTGTCTTACTGCTCTGTAGCCTCACTTGATGTCACATACCACCAATTAGCTTATAATTCAGAAATTACTACCTCCAACATGGACCTCTTCTAAGTGCCAGAGCTGTTTGCTCAATTGTCCACTCATAAACGTCACTTGGATGTCCCAAATGTGTCTTCAACTGAAGACAGTCAAAACACTATTACTCTGTTAATTCCCAATCTGTTAGCCCAAACGTATTTCTTTAACCAATGGCACATCAAAGGTGGAGGGGTGGGGAGAGCCTTTCCTAGGTATTCTGTCTTGAATATAAACCATGAGAGAGCATTTAGCCCCACTCCTTCTGAAGACCTCACTTACTGAGGTCCCATTCAATAAGAACACAACAAATATTTAAAAAATCACAAAAATTATCAAACAAAAATAAGAGCATAGAAAAACTAAAAGACAACAAAAGATTTTCATTTTCCTACTGAAAATGGTGACTGTCAAGCTTTCGGAGAAGTCCATTCTTTCCCTAGCGGATAACTTATACATTGCTGATTACAATGCATGCTTTACAAGTTTCAATTCTCTTACCACCCCTGCTTATTACAACAACGCTGGTGTAGTCATAACCGCGTATTTGGTGGAGGTCCCATGAGATTATAACGAAGCTGAAAAGTTCCCATCACCTAGTGTCTTTGTAGCTGTCAGGACATTGCATCACAAGGTGTGACCCATGTGTTTGTGGTGACCTGGGTGTAAATAAACCTGTGCTGCCAGACCTATCAAAGTAAAGCAAGGCAATCGCATACGGTACATAATACGTGATAATCATAAATTACTATGCTGTTGGGTTTTTGTATTATACTCTATTTTTATTGTTGTTTGAGGGCATACTCTTTCTATTTATCAAAATAATTTGCTGTAAAACACTATGCCGTGTATTTCCAGCAGCAGCCTCATACATCCAGTGTTCACGCAGTCTCCCGATTGCATTGTTTTCTCTTGGGCTTTCATCTTGTGCTGTTTTGCATAGCTGTGTAGGGCATAGGCTTACAGCCTAGGCGCAATGGGCTATACCATGCAGGGGTGTCCAACCCGTGGCCCAGGATGGCTTATGAATGTGGCCCCACACAAAGTTGTAAACTTCCCTGGAATCGTTTTGGGGTTTTGGGGTTTTTTTTTTTGGCTCATCAGTTTTCATTAGTGTTTGTGTATTTAATGCGTGGCCCAAGACAACTCTTCTTCTTCCAGTGTAGCCCAGAGATGTCAAAAGATTGGACACTCCTGCTAGCTGTGAAGTAGGTATACCATCTAGGTTTGTGTAACCTGCACTTTTCCTTCTGTATTAACACCATACTCAGTAATTCAATAATTCTGCGAGTTTCATCACATAAGTGTTTTTCTCCTCTACCCCTTTCTTTTACCAATGACAGGGTCTGCATCCTCTCTATTTATTATCTGAATGATTGCAACTGGCATGTAACTAACTTCTTGCACTGTACAAACACAATCTTCCTCACCCTGCACTTAAGTCAGTTCTTTTTATTTATTTACCTATTATTGTTCAACTACAGTCATCCTGGCTTTTTTCCCCATTACTCTCCCCTGCCCCATCCCCCCCCATTTCCACAATCAATCTCCTCCACCATTTTCCCTGCTCACGAGTCCTCTATTCCTGTTCCTTTGCTTGCCCTTTCCCTTTCCTTTCCCTATTACCTCCCTATCCCCTCCCCTCTGATCACTGTCAGTTTGTTCTTTATTTCCAAGTATCTGGTTCTGTTTTGTTGATTAAGTTCCTCTTATAGGTGAGATCATATGGCATTTGTCTTTTATCACCTGGCTTATTTTACTTAGCATAATGCTCTCCAGTTCCATCCATCCTGTCGTGAAGGGTAGGAGATCCTTTCTTTCTGCTGCATAGAATTCCATTGTGTAAATGTACCATAGTTTTTTGATCCACTCATTTACTGATGGGCACTTAGGCTGTTTCTAGCACTTGCCTATTGTAAATTTTGCAGCTATGAACATTGGGGTGCATAGGTTCTTTTGAACTGGTGATTCAGGATTCTTAGGGTATTGTCCCAGCAGTGAGATCACTGGATTGAAAGGGAGTTCCATCTTTAGTTTTTGAGGAAATCCCGTAGTTTTCCAAAGTGGCTCCATGACCAACAGTGCACTAGGGTTCTCTTTTCTCCACAACTTCACCAGCACTTGTTTGTTGATTTATTAATGATGGCCATTCTAATCTGTGTGAAATGGTATTTTACTGTGGCTCTAATTTGCATCTTTCTAATGACTAGCAATGCTGAGCATTTTTTCATATGTCTCTGGACCCTCTCTATTCACCCACTCTTGACCTGAGTGACTTATTTTTGTTTCCCTGGATGAAAAAGTCCTCAAAGGAAAATGTTTTGCTGATGTAGAAGAGGTGAAAAAAATAAAATGGCAGAAGTACTAAAGGGCACCAAAATCAATGAGACCAAAAACTGTTTTGAGCAGTGGAAAAAAAATATATCGATGGCAGTACTGCATCAAATGGAGAGTACTTTGAAGGTGACTTCAAAGTTGAAGATATAATAGTAAATACTCAATTTTTAAAATAAATTCCGCATTTTTTTGGTTCCCTCCTCACATGTTATTTCTTAACTCTGTGATTCTGACAGTCTTGTGACACGGATCCCGGCTGGTGGAATCCGTGTGCTGTGGCAGCGATGGACAAATTCACATGGACTGCCAAGTCCTGTGGAGAAAAAGGGACCGGACCGTGCAGCCACTCTCTCCAGAGGAGAGGGCCCTGACCCTCGCCTTGACAGACTTTTATTGCTTTTCTGGGCACATTACATTGAGGATGATCCTCATTTACTATGCACAGGTTTGCTTTAGGTGGTTACAGAAAACAAAGGAGAGGGTGTTGCTAAATACATCAAAAAGGAATGATATTTACAAATGTAAAGGGAAAAGTGGTTAAGCTGGTTACACTTGTCCTTGGAAGGTTTAGCATAGATTTTAGGAAGTTACTTTAAAGATATGCAGTAATGTTTGCTGCCTCAATTCAGGGTGAGGGAGTTTTAGCAAAAGAGCAAGTCTCAAAGCGGCCTCGGTACAATGCAGGCCTGATTCCCCACAGGAGAACCTATCTGTGGGTGTGGGTCCTGTGTGCTGGACCTTGCTCCCCACTGGCTTTTCTGAGTGGGAGCTGGGCCCACGCCACACAGAACGGTCTCCCATAGTCTTGTTAAGAAAAAATCTGCCAACCCTTCCTGGAATGGCTCAATTACAGCATGGTCCCATAAACCAAAAGTTTGTGAGTTCATTCCTGGTCAGAGCACATGCCTAGGTTGTGGATTCAGTTCCTGGTCAGGGCACGTGTGAGAGGCAACCAACTGATCCGTGTTTTTCTCTGGTATCGATGTGTCTCTCCCTTTCTCTCTCTTCTTCGTTTCCCCTCTCTCTAAAATCAATAAGCTTGCCCTCGGGTGAGAATAAAAAAAATTATTAAATTTAAAAAATCTATCAAATTCCTGATTTCAGAACCTTAAACTATTCTGGTAGCTTTTTCTTATTCTTCGTTGTTAGACCTCTCAATGATCTTTGCCTCCAAACTATTCTTTGTAATTAGTTTTAACTATATGAAGTCAGATGAAAATGGAAACTTATAAAGCATGCAGATTTTGTACTCACACCAGGATAATTATATAGATTTGGAATAGAAGAATGATTGTCTGTTCTGTTGCCCCTTTATTTTTTAAGTATATTTTATTCATTATGCTATTACAGTTATCCCATTTTTTCTCCCCTTTATTCCCCTCTGCTCTGCACCACTTTTTCCCCCAGCATTCCCTCCTCCCCTGCCTTAGTTCATGTCCGTGGGGCATACATGTAAGTTCTTTGGCCTCTCCATTTCCTATACTATTCTTAACCTCCCCCTGTCTACTTTGTACCTACTATTTATGCTTCTTATTCCCTATGCCTTTCCCCCCTTTCTCCCCATGCCCCTTCCCTGCTGATAACCCTCCATGTAATCTCTATTTCTGTGATTCTGCCCCTGTTCTAGTTGGTTGCTAAGTTTGTTTTTGTTTTTGTTTTTGTTTTTAAGATTCAGTTGTTGATAGTTGTGAGTTTGTTGTCATTTCACTGTTCATAGTTTTGAACATCTTCTTTTTCTTATATAAGTCCTTTTAACATTTCATATAATAAGGGCTTGGGATTATGAACTCCTTTAACTTTACCTTATCTGGGAAGCACTTTATCTGACCTCCCATTCTAAATGATAGCTTTGCTGGGTAGAGTAATCTTGCATGTAGGTCCTTGCTTTTCAAGACTTTGAATACTTCTTTCCTGCCCTTTCTTGCCTGCAAGGTTTCTTTTGAGAAATAGCTGATACTCGTATGGGAACTCCTTTGGAGGTAACTGTCTCCTTTTCTCTTGCTGCTTTTAAGATTCTCTCCTTCTCTTTAATGTTGGATAATGTAATTATGATGTGCCTTGGTGTGTGCTTCCTTGGGTCCAATTTCTTTGGGACTCTCTGAGCTTCCTGGACTTCCTGGAAGTCTGTTTCCTTTGCCAACTTAGGGAAATTCTCCTTCTTTATTTTTTCAAATAAGTTTTCCATTTCTTGCTCTCCCTCTTCTCCTTCTGGCACCCCGATGATTCAGATGTTGGAACATTTAAAGTTTTCCCAGAGGTTCCTAAGCCTCTCCTTGTTTTTCTGAATTTTTTTTCCATGATTCTGTTCTGTTCTGGTTGAGTGTTTTTTTCCTTCTGCTCCAAATCATTGATTTGAATCCTGGTTTTCTTCCCTTCATTTTTGGTTCCTTGTATATTTTTACTTTATTTCACTTTGCATAGCTATCACTTTTTCCTCTATATTGTGATCATACTCAACCATTTCTGTGAGCATCCTGATTACCAGTGTTTTGAACTCTACATCTGGTAGGTTGGCTATCTCTTCCTTGCTTAGTTGTATTTTTTCTGGAGCTTTGATCTTTTCTTCCATTTGGGCTATATTTTTTTGTCTGCTGCTCTTGTTATATTGCAAGGGGAAGGGCCTTACAAATTCACCAGGGTGGGGCAACCCACCTGGCTCCCTGGCAGTGCTGTATGTGAGGGGGGAGTCTGAGAGGGAAAAATGCTTCTTGCTCCACTCTGGGCCAGCTTTCAGTCAGTTTCCCTGCTACCCACAGGCAAATTGGGCCTTTCTGGTGCTGATTCCCGGTGGGTGGGTTTGTGTATGTTCTAGGACCCTGTGGCTTTCTCCAATGAACTCTCATGTGAGGCTGGAAGTTTATCCCAGCACATCCCCCACAGGTTTTTACAGACAGAGGTTTTTGAGGCTTTATTTCCCCACACTGGAACCCTGGATTGTGTGGTCTTTCTTGCTCCCCAGTTTTTCCTCCAGTTTATCTGCAAGCAAATGTGGGGCCATCTGCTCTGCCAGCCACTGCCTCGCTCACCCAGTCTGCCAGCCACCACCTTGCCATGTTTCCTCTCTGCCCCAGCAGCCCATCTCTGCCCTTTCTACCAGTCTGGATGAATGTTTTTTATTTAACTCCTTAGTTGTCAGACTGCCATACAGTTTGATTTTCTGGCAGTTGTGGTTGTTTTTTGTGTTTAAATTTGTGGTTGTCCTTCTTTTGGTGCTGTGAGGAGGCACAGTGTGTCTACCTATGCCTCTATCTTGGCTGGAAGTCCTTTTCTCCTTTAGTTTCATGAAGCTAAGTGTTGTGACATCTCTGAAATTACTCTTCTTTATTATGAAATGAGAATAATAAAAAATAAATCTTAATAGTATAATTCATTTATAATCATAATAACACCTAATGAAAAATATTGTAAACTTTAAAATTTATATTGATATTAATAATTACTGTTAGGGAGAATTCCAAAATAAATTTAGGGCCAGATAACTATCATCTATATATTAAAAGTCAGGTTTATAAAAATTAGAAAAAAATGATTGTGTTAGGCCTCAGTTATAAATAAAAACATATAATAAAATATTGCTATAAGTAATAATAATAAGCTATAAAATCCCATTAAAAAGTTATGATAGTCCCCAAAATAATATAAACACATTTATGGCATTAATATAATTTTGTGTCTCTAATCCAATCCTATAATACTATTTAAATGATTACAGAGTTAAAACTCTTTGAGAAATTTCCTTCTGTAATCATTATTATAGGTCTCATTTTCTTTCGTATTAATTCTAAGAAGATTTTTGAAATGAAAAGTAAATTCATATTGTATTGTCTCCTAAATTCTTCAGATAACTTACAGATTATTTTAATGTAATAAAAAAACGTATCTTGTAGTATTGTTACAATTATAGTACACCGTCATCATACTTTTCTTTGTAACAAAACTGATAAGAAAGTAGGATTATTAAAATGAGCACATAATGAGATGAATTTTCTATAACTGAAATGTTAATGTTTAAACAATGATGTCACAGTAGATAATGTTTTTTTTAAAGATTTTGTTTATTTTATTTTTTTAGATGGAAAGGGAGGGAGAAAGAGAGGGAGAGAATAATCAATGTGTAGTTGCCTCTCATGTGTCCCCTTACTGGGGACCTGGTCCTCAACCCAGGCATGTGCCCTGACTAGGAATCAAACTGGCAACCTTTTGGTTTGCAGGCTGGTGCTCAATCCACTGAGCCATAGCAGCCAGGGCTACAGTGGACAATGTTTATGCAGAATCCTCCAGCTATTTCTTTAGTCACTCTTAACATAACATTAGCTCTCTCAGGGTGTGACATGAATTTTGCTATTACAGGTGTTATTTCACAGGAAAATATATATTGGTGGAAAAGACAGTTTATTTTTTATCATGAAGGAAACATTTAACAAGTGTAAAGGAGGCAGACTTTTTTAATGCCTGCCTGATGACACATAAACCAGTCTGGTACCAATAAAAAAATTACCTCGATGATTTGAGTAAATAGTATTTACTACCTGTGGCTGGGGAGAGGCAGGCCAGGCTTCCATCCCTGGATAAAGTTTGGTTTCATTAGACAGGAAAAAGGTAAATAGCTATTGCCCAGGTGTGAGGCCTCAGAGGCTCGCTCTAAAGTGAGTTCTCTTCCAACAATAGAGCGAGATTGCAGTCTTTCAGGTGTGTGTCTGTATTGTCATCATAGAGGGAAGCTATGGCTCTGGCCAGGTGGCTTAGTTGTTTGGAGCATCACCCTGTACACCTAAAGGTTGCAAGTTGGATCCCTGGTAAGGGCACATACCTAGCTTGCAGGTTTGATCCCTGGTTGGGGTACATACAGGAGGCAAGAGCTTAATGTTTCTCTCACATCAATGTTTCTCTCTCTCTTCTTCCCTTCTCTCTCAGAAACATGCCCGTATCCTTGGGTGAACATGTTAAAAAAAAAAAAAAAAAAGGAATCTATGCCTTGGCTGGTGTGGCTCAGTGGTTGAATGCTAGACTGCGAGTCAAAGGGTCACTGGTTCAATTCCAAGTCAGGGCCCATGTCTGAGTTGCAGGCCAGGTCCCCAGTAGTGGGCACTCAAGAGGCAACCACACATTGATGTTTCTCCTTTAAAAAAGAAAAACGGAAAAAAAAAAAGAAGCTAGAGTTGCTAACATAAAGAGTTATTAAAGGACAAGGAGGAAAAGAGGAGAAGAAAGAGAAACAGAAAAAGAAGAGTGAAAGCAGAAAAAAAAGGAGCTTGAGTAACATCACAATGCAGTAAAAAGTAAAATTCCTAATAAGGTATTCTATTGAAAGGGTTCAATTTGTGGTTCTCAGGCCATGGCAGACAGCAGGCTTACTACAGGAAATCTTCAAATTCATAGGTTCCACACATTACCTTGAAAGTGATTAAAATTTTTGTCTTGCATTTTTAGTGATAATAGGTACAACTGGAATTAACAAAATTCACATTAACTGTAACTGGAATCATCAATAACTTTTGTTTTAAAACAAGTAGAATTGAGTATGTAATGATTATCATATTGGCACCTGTGAACTTGTACCTTAATGAAGAAAAGGTGGGAACCACTGATATAGACCATGTTTAGTAATGATAAAGTGAGAGTTTCAAAGTGGACACCTAAGCATTGTACCCACTGCACCTTCATTTGTACCTTCATGTCTACAAGTCTCTCAAGAAAATCCCTCCTGTGGGACCGAGCCTCTCCATTAGGCCAGTCATGGGGCCCACGAGGCTAATGATTTACTCTCCTTCTGAATCGCCTGAGGGTTATAAATCATAATGTGGGTCATCTCAAAATTGCCTAAATGCAGTACATGGGGTACAGGGCGTCTCACCCAATGGATAGAAAATATCCCAAATACAGAGCAATTTCTGGGAAATAAAGGCATATAAGAGCCAAGAGGGGTTAGATTTTAGTCACCTGTGAATTTAAGATTTTCTCAGATTGAGTTTTTAAGATACCCCTACCAGGATCAGAAAAGAAAAAGACTACTTTGCCCTGGAGATATATATATATATATATATATAAAATTACAAAGAATTTGAGTGGGATGTGGAACCGTGGCTGTGATATTTGTATGTTCCAGAACAAAGCAGTGCATTCATGTGAGTTAAGCGATAATTTAGAGGTACCAGCAACTGCAGAGGGGAAGTCATGAAAAACTGAATTTTGCAGGATAGTTTGGAAACATAGATTGAAACCATACTTTGGTGTGTTTGGAAAGCCCCAGTCTCTCTATTAAAGACCTACTTAGGGTGAGAACACTTTTGCACTGTTGGTGGGATATAAGAAGCAGTCACTGGAGAGAGCAGCATGGAGATAGCTCAAAAAATTAAAAATGGATCTGCCTTGTTGAAACAATTGATCCCACTTCTGAGAATATAGCCTAAGGAACCCAAAACACTAATTTGAAAGAATAAGCACCCCTACGTTCATTGCAGTGTTATTTACAATAGCCAAGATATGGAAGCAGCCCAACCGTCCATCAATAGGTAAGTTGATGAAACAACTATGGGACATTTACACAATGGAATACTACTCAGCCATAAAAAAGAATAAAATTTTACTACTTGCAACAGTATGGATGGACTTGGAGAACATTATACTAAGTGAAATAAGCCAGGCAGAGAAAGACAAATACCATATGATTTCACTCATATGTGGAATCTAATGAACAAACTGAACTAACGAGTAAAACAGAGATAGACTCATAGATGGAGAGCAGGATGACAGGCAGTTGCGGTGGTGGGGGGAGGTGAGAGGGTGGATGGTTTGAGCAAAAAGAAAAAAGGGCTCATGGGCATGGACAACAGGGTGGTGATTGCTCGGGAGAAGGGAGTATAAGGGGACTAAATGGTAATGGCAAAATACAATAAGGATTAAATTTTCTTAAAAAAGACATGCTTAAGGTAATAATAGCCTCAACTAGAGATGTGGTTGTGAAAATGGAAAGGGGGGAGGAGGTTCTGATGGGATTTCAGGTTTAAGCTCCAGAAGGAGACCGTGTAGATTTAAATCCTCAATCCCCCATTGCGTACTTATACCCTGTGCTTCAGCTGCCTCACCGACCAAAGCAAGAACATAACACTGTCTGCCCTACCAGTTTGTGAGGGTTAAATGAGGTATTAGATGTAGAGCACTTAGGAGAATGCTCAGAGGTTAATAAGTGCTCAGTAAATGTTAACTAGTATTATTGATAGCTCCCTTAAGTTTCATTCTGAGTTGGGAGAAAGAAACACATGATGAACACTTGAAATAGTTTACTACTAGCTATACACTAGCTCAGTATTCGGACAAGTACTTTTTCATGTAGTGGATATTATTATCATTATTTACTTAATTCAGAATATTTTTAATATGTCAGTGTGGGGCAGCTATTTTATTCAAAAGCCATATAAATAATTATATCAATGTACAGCTTTTGAAATTGATTACTTTGAAAAGAAAATTGTTAAGAGTGGTTTCCGTGTATTTTATACAAAGCACATATTTTTCTTCAGATAATAGAATGATGCCAGCAAGCAGGATAATGTAAATGCAGGCCTATAAAAGCAGCTTAGTTCAGGGGACTCACTGAAGTTCATGCATTAACAATTTTATGAGCAACCCTATGACAAGTAAAGGATTTAAAATACTAAATAACAGCATTCGATGGCATTATTTTCTTTAGAAGGACGTTCTTAAGTTCCTTTTTGGGAAAAGGCATGCTGTATGTATTTCTTGGCAACTTAACATTTGTGCTAAACAAGGCAGACATACCTTGTGGCAATGTCATCCATTTCTAAACTTAGATTACTTTTAAAGCAAGAACAAGGATCTAAGTAATTATCAATAGATAAAGTGGCATTGCTCTACAAGGAAGCATGTGATTAACAGGAACTGCATAGTATAAGAAATAGCAAGAAAACAAAATCACAAAAACAACAAAAATGCCAATCACTATCATCATAATTTACTTCCCTGAGAACCTTGCCAGAGAATATTCTCACCACTTAGACATAATTAGGGAAAGGAATATAATGAGCACCATTTATAGCCTTGCTACTCTGCACTAGGTGGTGTTACTCTTTCATACGTTCGCTGCTTTAACCCTCGTAGCTACTACTGCTAGGTCATATTCCTCCCTTTTACTGATTTAGAAACTGAGGCTTAGACTTCGGGTCTGTCTCAGTGCTATCTTAATTGCTATACTCTCGGAACTATAGTGTAAGGACATTTGCATCAGGACTCTCGGGGCACTTGATAAAATTCATATTTTAGGACCTATAGCAGAATTAAATCATTCTCTCTGGAGATCAGCTCAGTGTCCATTTTAATAATCATGCATGATAAATACTATAATCTATAGAAGTATCAAAAATCATAAAATATATCATGAGTTTATCCCAAAATTATTGTTGGTGGCTTTAGGAAAATGTTTATGCTAATATATTATGGCTTTAAAGTTAAGACTATTATTAATAAAATATGTTGGTGATGGAACATATTTAGTGAATAGAGCAGAGCTCAACTGTATTGGTATAAAGTTATCAAATTCAGAGCTCATGGGATTATCCAGAATTTAATATAAAGAAAAACAACCTATACCCGTACTAAGAGTAAGATAGTGTTTTATAATATTTTCTTATTCTCTCAGGATATTATTATACTAGCTCTATCTAGTGGTCACATACAAATATTGCACTTAGCTCACAAATATAAGAAACCTGCTCCAACTTACAAATATTACTGTTAATTCCTTTTTCAATTTCAATTTTAAAAAAAATTATGATAAGAACACTTACCATGGCACAGTATTGTTAACTGCAGGTGGGATACTGCAGCACAGCTGATCTCTGGCACGTAATCATCTTGTAGAACTGCAACTTCAGGCACGTGTGATTAGGAACGCCCCAGGTCCCCCTGCCCCCAGGCCCTGGCAGCCACCGTTCCACCCTATTTCCGTTTGGGGCAGAAGTTATTTTTAAAGGCTTAGTTATTACATTTGACACTTTTGATTGCATCTTCCTAGTATTGATTTTGATGTGTAACAATCTAAATAATGAAATAACAGAATATTTTAAAAACTCAAACTTACAAACTCAATGAGATTATAAAACGTAATCTTAAAAACATATTATTATGTAATCATGACCATAGCAGAGTGTATCATTGTGGAGAAATTGATGAGAAATATTTTAATCTAGTGATTCAGCCTAGATTTGTGTCTTCCAATGGAATAAAATGTCATTTGCTTTGTATTATGCAATATTACACAATATTAGCAATAATATAATATTCCTATTATAAGTAATGTAACATTGTTATCAAAGAACTGTTATCTAAGCAACACATAATCTAATTTTCATGCATTTCTGTAAATGATGACTTTAAAGAATATCATTTAGCTATTACCACAAAAACTAATCAAAACTTAATGGCTTCAAACAATAATTTCTTGTCTCACAAGTTCATGTGTCATCTGAATGGTTCTGTTGATCTGGGCAAGATGCAGTGACCCTCAGCTAAGCTCACTCATGCATCTGTGGTCAGATGCCAGATCATCTGATTGGTTAGCTGGGGACTGGCTCCGGTGATTTCTCTTCCAAACTCCTATAGACCAACCTGGGCTTCTTCAGACACAGGGTGGGCAGGGTTTCAAGAGAAAAGGCAGAAGTACACCAAGCTCCTTTGAGGCCTACAACTGGAACTGGGACCGCATTACTTGCATTTCATTATCTGACTAAAAGAAGTCATAACACATATATGCAAGGTAAGAGTAAGAGGAAGGAGATTCCTCTCTGCTCTGAGTTTCTGGGACATCACATGGCAAATGGCGTGGACATAGGGAGAAGTGAAGAATTATGACCTTACTACTTTCCATCTACCACAAGAATTAAGGGATTTTAAAATATACATATTTTCTAATTTAGATGTTCTATTTCTATTTGACATGAGGCCCTTTTTAAGTTGAACAAAATTTTCTTCTTAATTATTAAAGTGATAATTACCCAAAAGGACAGGTCAATAAAAAATATTTATAAATGTCATAAAATAAGTTGCAATTTAATTTATTTTAGCCCCATGCTTCCAATCAATAATCTGCAGTGGAAATAAAAGCTTTGGGCTGAGAGTCAGAGGACCTGGGCCAGGCTTGCTGATGATGCACTTAGCAGTTCCAGGGTCTGAGGACAATTATTTTCCTCACTTGTTTGCCCCTCTGTGTAACGAAAATGTGGAATTGAGTAATCTCCAAGGTTTCATCCAACTCTTTTTTTTTTAATTTTAGGGTTAATTCTAACATCACCCAAGCTGGGTACTCAAGGTGCACCCTCCGTGTGGGCTGAATACACCTTCCTCTTGTAGTTGAGCCTTGGTTGCTGTTGGCAGATCAAAGGGAGGGATTTACCCAGGCCAGTCAGGGGCAAGGATTGGATGTGACCACTGACCACCAACCTCTACCCTCCCTGGAGAATCAGCTGTGCAGGGGCGGGGTGGTGGTGCTCTGATGTGATTTGTAGCTGTCTTCTGGGTGTGCTGACCCAGGTGGTACAGGCCAAGGTCAGGCCCAACACGTGTTTTGCCTGAGCTATAAAGCAATCTGAGACGGCTGCTACTTGTGTTGGCCTTGGAGATTCCCAGGTGAAGCCAAGCTGTGACTCTATTCTGGTTCCCTCCAGGGCTCACTGAAGCCAGCTGTTGCTTGTTTCAGAGTATTTAGGAGCTAAAACCAGCCATTCTCATGGAAAAACAGCTTGGGTGGGCCCACAAACTGGGTGAGCCTCTGCGGATTTCCAAGGTAGAGAACACAGTGTTAGCCAAGTTGATAGAGTCTCAGATATGGCACTAGCCTACTGGCTCTGTGGGGAAAGGACTCAGCAGAGGGACAGTGACCTCTGCTCACCCTGATGCCAGACATTTCAGTGTATACCCACTCCCTACATACCACTGGTTTCCTTCAAGCTCCCACCTCAGTGCTGGAGCTCAGAGGGAGCGAGACTGAGTGGGCAAGTGCATATGTGGGTTCCTCAAGAGGAACTGCTTAGGGCTCCAACAGCCTCCTCCACTGACTCAATCTCCACTGGTGTTTGCAGCCAGAAGTTGTGGGGGCTTATTTTCCAGGCACTGGAATCCTGGGCTGGGGGGCCTGGTGTGGGTCTGGGACTCCTAGTTCCTGAGATATCCCTCTCAAATTGTTATCCACATGAGTCAGCTCATTCTTTGTCCGCACGCCTCCCACCATTCTGGATGGATGTGGGTTCTACAATTCCTAGTTGTCAGATTTTGTAGTTGTCAGACTTCCATTCAACTTGATTTCTGACATTCCTGAGTGATGGGTGTTCTATATTTTATTTGTAATTTTGATGTGGTTGTGCGAAGAGGTGTACCATATCTGCCTATGTTGCCATCTTGCCTGGAAGCCTGTCCTTATTACTTTCATTCCAGTTTTAATGAGATCTTCTAACCCTCTCACAAGCTCTCTGTTGCCTTTTTCTTATTTGGTATATCTGTCTCTGGCTCATCCACACTCTAACTGATATTATGGCTGATCCATGTTTTCCAAGTGCTACACTGATTTAATTCTTAACCAGCTCAATCACTTCAAATGACATCCAAGTATTAATTAAACTAAATACAAATCCATTTGTCTGATTTTTAAATAATTCCACCAAATAGCCTCAACAGAACCTTGCAGTCTATTACCCATTTATGCTGCATACGTATATAACATTGTATTTGCTCAGACCAGCCAATAGCTTTGCCAACTTCATTCTTTGGTGCCTGTTAATTCTTCAGCTTGGAATAACTTCTTCCAACTCTTTGCCTCCTGAAATGCTGTCCAATCTTCAAAAGGAAAAAAAAAGTTACACTTTTTGTGATGTTTTTCTGATCCTGAATTACCCTTACTTTCCCCAAAGTGTGACCTTTCTTTTAAGTGTTCACAGCACTTAACTTGTACCTTTTAAAGACTCATGAGTATAGATAGATATGCACTTGCCTTAAACCTTTGTAAATCCTAACCTGTGAGAGTTTAGGATTTATGCTAATCACATCAGTTCCTATGGTTTAGGAAATCAATTAGTCTATATCAATTATATAGATAGATATATTTGGATGTGTAATTTATGAAATTGAAAAAATGTGTGAAAAAACTAACATTAAAATCTTTGATAGAGTTATGGCAATTACTGAAGTTGGAAAGGTAATAATATAGAGATGAAGGTGTGGTCTCTATTGATAAGTAGCTCAATAATTGAGTAACCATCTTAGCAATCACCTATTGAAGGGAATATGTAAAATTCCCAGGTCAGCATTTCATAAAGAAAAATATAATATTTTTATATTTATAATGAAGTTCAACAAGGCTGTTGAATTGAATGAAAAAATAACTGTTCAGGAAACTTATTTTATGGAGTACTTATAGTAACAATATCTTAATATACTACTTATAGTTATTTTTACATATGATGTCATGGATTTTACTACATACTCTTGACGGTAATAGAAAAGAAAATATAGTCTTTGTTATTAACTACATTTCCTTATTTCAGTGAATCAACTGTCATCCCTTTACTCTTTTTACAATGAAATTAAAATAAATGGAAAGTTATAGAAATTTCAGAAGGTCAAACATTGAAAAATGAAGGTGTTGTAGAAGTAGAAATGCTAATTTAATGCCCCAATTTTATTTTATTTGTGATTAATTATGGTGAAAATGCAGAGAGGTATAGAAACCTTCCCTCTCGCTCTCCCCACACCCTTACCTGTCGTGGGGAAAGAAAATATGTTCCAGCATGGAACAGCCTAGCTTTTTCAAAACTATGTTCTAAAAAAGTATTTGAAATGTTAAATAAGAAAGACATCCTGAGATAAATTTGATGAACACTCTACTGGTCTCTTGGAGAGCTACAATGTGAATTATTATATGTAACTCTTAGAAATTTTGTTATAATTATATGTTTATATGTATTTAGCCTGACATTTCCCAAATTAATAATAATCATTTTTATATATAATGTTTATTACCATTTAAAAATGTTTTGGAAAATGCAGAAGAATCTGATCATCAGTCATTCATGCATCAAATATTTATTGAATATCTTCTGCAACCCAGGCACTCCTTAGGTGCTAGTTTATAGAAATGAAGGGCATATAGAAATATTGTTCTCACCGTATAAAGGGGAGGAAGATATTATAACACTTCATCATGTGCTGTCTATGGATATAGACAAGTAAAGAAGGCCATTAGTATTTGTCTTTCTCTTTCTGGCTGAGTTAATGTAGCTTAATGCCCGTAGACTCAACCATGTTGTAAATGAAATGGTTTCCTTCTTTCTTGTGGCTGAATAAAATTCCAGTGTGTGTGTGTATCACATTTTCTTTGTCCATTGACATGTTGACAGACATTTAGGTTGTTTCGATATCTTAGCTATTATAAATAATAGTGCAGTAAATATGGGTATGCATATATCTTTTAAATATATTGATTTGAAGTGCATCAGATTCAACCTGGGGTTGGGTTGTTGGATCATGTGATAGTTCTGTGTTTAATATTTTGAGGAACCACATGTTGCCTTTCCACAGTGGATGTACCATTTTACATTCACACCAGCAGTGCGTAGGGTTCCTTTTTCTCTACATTCTCACCAACACTTCTTATCTCTTTTTGATGATGGCCATTCAAACACGTGTGAGGCGATATTCTATTGTGGTGTTGATTTGCATTCACTTCATGATTAGTGATGGCGACACTTTTTCATGTAGCTGCTGGCCATGTGTGTGTCATTTATGGGAAAATATCGATTCAGGCTTTTGTCCATTTTTAAATTGAATTATTTATTTATTTTCCTAGTGAGTTGTATGATGAGCTCTTTGTATAATTTAGACATTAACCCCTTATCTGATACATGGCTTGCAAATATTTTCTCCCATTCTCTAGGTTGCCTTTTCAATGGATTGCTTTTCTTTGTTGTGCAGAAGCTCTTTAGTTTAATGTAGTCCCACTTGTTTTAGTTTTTGTGTCCTATGCTTTTGTGGTTTTATTCACAAAATCATTGCCAAGACCAGTGTCAAGGGTATTTTTCCCTAACTTTTCTCATAGGATTTTTTATAATTTCAGGACTAACATTTAAGTCTTTCATTCAGTTTGCAAGTGATGTCAGGTAGGGGTCCAGTTTCATTATTTTGGATGTGGAAATCCAGTTTTCCTTATACCATTTATTTAAGAGACTGTCATTTCCCCATTGTGTGTTCTTGGCATCATTGTCAAAAAATAGTTAACCATATGTGCATGAACTTACACCTGGACTCTCTATTCTCATACACTGATCTATGTGCCTGGTTTAATGCCAGTATCACATTGTTTTGATTCCTATAGCTTTGTAATATCTTTTGAAATCAGGAGATGTGTTGCTTTCAGCTTTGTTCTTCTTTCTCAGATTTATTTGGGTATCCAGGGTGTTTTGTAGTTACAAACAAAATTTAGAATAACTTTTTTTTTTCCTGCAAAGAAAGCCATTCAAATTTTGATTAGGAATTACATTGATCTATAGATCTCTTTGGGTAGTGTGGGCATTTTCACAATGTTGATTCTTCCAATAAAATAACTTGGTTTATCTGTTTATTTACTGTTGTCCTCTTTAATCTCTATTATCAATGTCATATAGTTATCAATCTACAAGTCTTTTGGCTCCTTAAGTATTTTAATGTTGAAATGCTATTATATGTGGGATCACTTTCTTAATTTTTCCATTAGACAACAGTTTTTCCATTAAATAAAATCAGTTTGTTGTTAATGCATACAAATGCAACTGATTCTGTATGTAGATATTGTATCATACAACTTTATTAAATTCATTTGTCAGCTCTAAGTTTCTTGGTGAAGTCTTTAGAATTTGTCCAGCATAGAGCAAACGTAGGTTTACAGTTGAGAGTACATAAAACATAGATGTATTGTATTATTACTTATTATTGCATCCTTTCTTCATACACACAACTCTAAAATTACTTTTGCCCCACACAGTATATAAAGTTTATGTCATCTGCAGACAGACATAGCTTTCTTTCTTTCAAATATAGATCTATTTTTATTTATTTGTTTATTGCCTAATTGCAATGGCAGGACTTGAATACTATGTTAAATCAAAATGGAAAGAGTGGGTATCCTTATATTGTTCCTGATCTTCGTGGAATGTCGTTTAACATTCCACCATTGAGTATGATGCTAGCTATGAACTTGTCCTATGTAGTCTTTATTATGCTGGGGCATGGTCCTTCTATACCCAATTTGGTGAGCATTTTTATCATGAAAGGTTTTTGTACTTTGTCAAATGCTTTCTCTCCATCTCCTGAGATGGTCATATGATTTTTATCTTTTATTATATTAATGTGATATATCACATATATTGATTCATATAGGTTGAACCATGCTTTATTCCAAATGCAACTTGATAATGATAAATGATCCTTTTAATGTGCTGATGAGTTCAGCTAATATTTTGTGGAGGATCTTTGCATTAATATCTACCAGATATATAGGTCTGTAATTTTCTTTCCATATAGTGCTCTTATCTGGCTTTGGTGTCATGGCAACAATGGCCTCATAAAATACCTTTGGAAATGTTTTTCCCCATCATTTTTTTTTTTGAGTTTTAAAGGATTGGTATTACTTATTTTCTAAATGTTTGGTAAAATTTACCAGTAAACCATCTGGTCTTGAGCTTTTCTGTTTTGGGAAGTTATTAATTACTGATTCTATCTTCTTATTCATTATTGGTCTATTCACAATTTCTATTACTTCATGATTTAGCTTATATGTTTTTAGGAATTCATTCATTTTTGTAGGTATTCTAGTTTATTGTCCTATCATTATATATAGTAGTTTTTTATAATCCTTCATGTTTCTGTGATAAGTTGTAAGTCTCCTCTCTCACCTCTGATTTTGAGCCTTATCTTCTCAGAAAAGCAACTATTAATTTCACTGATCTTTTTTTATGGTTTTACTGGACTCTCACTTATTTCTCTTCTAATAGTTGTTATTTTCTTTATTCTATCAACATTGGACTTAGTTTGTTCTTATTTTCCAGTTCC
This sequence comes from Desmodus rotundus, assembly GCF_022682495.2. Lineage (NCBI taxonomy): Eukaryota > Metazoa > Chordata > Mammalia > Chiroptera > Phyllostomidae > Desmodus > Desmodus rotundus. The sequence goes on from NC_071394.1 coordinate 19,238,130, forward strand.
TTAATGTGTAAAATAAAGCTTTTTAATTTGAATCTCTCTTATTTTTAATGTAGGTAGTTAATGCTGTATTTTTTCTTAGATATACTTTTACAGTATTCCATGGATTTTGATATTTTGTGTTCCCATTTTTGTGTCAAGATATTTCTTGAATGTTCTTTTCCCCCCACTGTTTTTTCTGAAACATGTTGTTTAATCTCCACATATTTGTAAAATTTTCAGCTTTCTTCTTTTTATTGATTTCTAGTTTTGTGGTTGTAAGAGAGAGTTGGTATGATTTCAATCTCCTTAAATATGCTAAGATTTGTTTTGTGATCTATTATGTAATCAATCCTGGAGAATGTTCTCTGTTCACTTGAGAAGAAAATATATTTTGCCACTCTTGAATGGAATATTCTATATGTGCCTGCTAGGTATATTTGGTCCAAATGTCATTCAAGTCCATTATTTCCCTGTTGATTTTCTTCTTCTTTTTTTTTTAATCAATTATTTACTTTGGATTGCAGTTGATATACATTATTATTTTAGTTTCAGGTGTACATCCCAGTGATTGATTAGACATTATGTAACTTACTAAGTGATCATCCTGATGAATCTTGTACCTGACACCACACATAGTTATTAGAATATTATTGACTATATTCCCTGTGTTCTACTTCACATCCCCATGATTATTCTGTACCAACCAATTTGCACTTAGTTCCTTCACCTTTTCCATTCATCCTCCTAACCTCTCTCTCACCTGGCAATTGTAAAAATGTTCCCTGTATCTATGAGTCTGTTGTTATTCTGCTTGTTCATTTATTTTGTTTTCCAGATTCAGTTGTTGATAGATATGGACTTATTACCATTTTATAGTTAATACTTTTTCTTTAAGAAGAAAAAAAAATAAAGAAGATTTTTATCATTTCATATATAGTAATACTGGTTTGGTGGTGATGAACTCCTTTAGTTTTGTCTTGTCTGGGAATCTATATGTCCTTCAATTCTAAATGATACCTTTGCTGGGTATGTTCTTGCTTTTCATCACTTTGACTATTTCTTGCCAATCTCTTCTGGCCTGCAAAGTTTTTGTTGATAAATCTGTTGACATTCTTATGGGAGCTCCCTTGTAGGAAACTAACTGCTTTTCTTTTGCTGCTTTTAAGGTTCTGTTTTTGTCTTTAACCTTTTTCAGTTTAATTATGATTTGTCTTGGGGTGAGCCTCTTTGGGTTTATCTTATTTGGGATATCTTGTGTTTCTTGGACTTGTGCATCCACACCCTTAACCAAGGTAGAGAAGTTCCTTGTCATTTTATTTTCAAATAGGTTGTAAATTTCTTGCTCTTCTCCTTCCAGCATCCCCAGGAGGCAAATATTGGTGTGCTTGAAGTTGTCCCAGAGGCTCCTTGTACTATCCACATTTTTGGATTCTTTTTCTGTTGCTGTCCTGCTAGAATGTTTTTTGCTTCCTTGTACTCTTTTATTTGATCCTTGGCTTCATCTACTCCATTGTTGAAAGTTTGTTTTTTTCTGTTACTGAAATAAACACATGTAAGGGAAAGAATTTTTTAAAAAGTATAGCTATCTTAATAAATATCTTTCAAAATTCTAACAGTGGTTTTCCCTACACCTTATAATTAATGTGGTTTTGTTGTAGGTTCTTTGTTTTAAATCTTATTAATTTCCACTTTTGTTTTCTTGCATATTTTTTTAAGCAATGTAGATTACTTTTACAATTAGGCAAAATAGTAAAGCTTTTTTTTTATTTTGAGAAACAAAACAAGAACCCTTATACAATAGCTAAAAGCTGTTACATCTGATTCAAATACTGACACATTTGAGAATATTTAAGCTGTTTCATCACCGTATTGATTTCTGAGAAGCAAAGAACACAGCAAAATTTTTTTAAAAAGTAAAATTAAGACCTGATCATACTGCAAACAACATATATTGGATCCTTGTGATAAATGCACAATTCACATAAACAATGTACTGAAAGGGGCAAAAAATGGAGAAAACACTTATATTATCAAAAATAATTTTGCCTTCAGGGACAACTGTGTAGGTATGTACATGTGTGTGTATACACACAGAATTGTTTTGGGATTTAGATGCCAAAACATAAACACAATTTCATTTGTAATGACAGAGAAAAGGGGTAAAATCAATGAAATATAATACAAAAAATTTGTTAGATTTATAGGACAAGGGAGAGATAATTGCTCTGTAGATAAGCAAAACTATAAATGTTGTTTTGTCCAATTGAATTGCAGGTTTTGGAGTATTTTCTTTTTGTTTTTCTATGTTTCATAGAAGAAAACCGAACAGTTTGACATTAGAGACACATCAATTTAAAACCATATTTTGCAATTATTCCATCTATACACTTTTGGGAAATGTACTACATCATAAAAATCAACTTCTCCTAAGGTTATATTATCATCGTAAGACCTGCCTTACGAGGTTGAAGGGAAAATGAGAATATATATACTAAAGTTCTTAAGATTATTTGTTATAATAAGTTCTCTATTGACTTTTCCTTTAGATACTCTCATGTTCATGCTAATAAAATTATAAATTTTAAAATGTAGTATTGGTGAATTCAGGAAACATCTTTAAGGACTTTCAGTAATAATCATAGAAATTGAGCTCATGGAGAAGAGAGATAATTTGGTATTTGTAATTTTTTCACAACTGCCTCAGAAATACTTGAGAAAGTCTCACATATTAGGTAAATACATATTTTAAAAGCACAATTCAAATTGTGATATCTTCTTCGGCTTTTTAATTGAAGACAAATACTGTAAAAAATACAGAAAAAAGATATTATGGGCAGACACACCAACAGTTAAGGGAAAAAAATCCCACACATTTGCATTGTGATATGTTATCTATCTGATCCATTTCTAACATGAACTTCTATGCTAATACTCTTTTTCGGTTGCCATTATAAATATATTAGTTTTTATAAGAGCAAATTTTAATGAGCTGTTCTCATTTCAGAGTATATCTTCCACTGCTGCTTGAAGAGTTGAATCCAAATAATATCAAACAAAAATTCAAGCCCTGTTTTATATAAAACATAATTCTATGCAGTTGAGCTTAGTTATTTCAGCTGGTGCTAAAGATAGACTGTCTGCTTTGTGCTTTGGCTTTAACATGTATTAGTTGTGTTACCTTGCTTATGTCTCTAAGATTCTCTTCTTTCATTTATTTAAATATCAATCATTTCCATAGGTCTGATGTGTTATTTAAGGCCACAATTTCCTTGCTGACATTCTGTCTGGATGATCTATCCATGGCTGTCAATGGGGCATTCTGGTCCTCCATTATGATTCTGTTCCTGTCAGTTTATCCCTGTAGGTCTGCTGGTAATTGCTTTATGTATTTTGGTACTACCAGGTAGAGTGCATATATGTTTAATGAGAGCTATGACTTCTTGATGAGTTATCCCCTTTATCATTATAAGATGTCCACTTTGTCTCTCTTTAGCTTTTTATTTCAAACTCTATTTTGTCTTGTGTAAGTAGAGCTACACCTGCTTCTCTCAGGATGCCATTTGTCGGAGCATCATCTTTCACTCTTTCCCTTTGATCATATGCTTGTCTTTGTGGCTGTTTAATCTCCAGAATGCAACATCTGGTTGGGTCATGATTTTTCATCCATCCCACTGCTCTGCCTTTTGATTGGTGGGTTTAGTCCATTTACATTTAGGTGATTAATAATGTACTGTACAGAGTGATACTACAACTATTTTATATTTTGTTTTCTGGTTATTCTGTATCTCCATTGTTTCTTTCTCCTTGTGTTTATGTCTGTTACTTTAGTATGGTGGTTTTATATATTTTTACCCTGTTTCCACCTTTTCTAAAATTATGTATCTCAGTTTTAGATTTTTGTTTTGTGGTTACCATTAAGTTTATATTTAAAAATCATTCATACAATAGCCTTTTTTTCTTCTGATTGCATCTAATTTTCCTTGACCTGTGCAAGTTCAGTCCTTTCCTCCACCCCTACTTTTTTGTAACAAATTATCCCTTTTTATGCTGTTCATTTGTTTCTAAATTACAGAAGCTATAGTCTTTTTAAATGTCCTTTCCCCTTTAACCTTTGTTATAATTAAGTGTGTAATAAACTATTCTGAAATAGAGTTGCAATTTCCTGTGTCCATTTGTCATCAAACAGTTTTTACCCATTTATCTTTTGTTTCATGTAAAGAGTTCCTTTTAGTATTTCTTGTAATGCAGGCCTTGTGGCAATACATTCCCTCAGGTTTGATTTGTCAGGAAAAGTCTTTACTTCTCCTTCACATCTAGCGTGTAACTTTGCTGGACATATTATTTTTGGTCAGTGACTTCTTCTTTAAATATCTTGAATATTTGATACCCCTCTCTCCTACCTTGTAAGGTTTATGCTGAAAAAGCTGATGATAATCTAAAGGGGTTTTCTTTATAAGTTAGAGTCTCCTTATTTTTTCCTGGCTACCTTGAGAATTCTTTCTTTATCTTTTGACAGTTTTAATTACAATTAAAATCTGGAAAAGATCTGGAAGATTGTATGTTTCTATGAATTTATCCATTTGATGCAAGTTGTCCAGTTTGTTGGCATATAGTTGTTCATAATATATTTTTACAATCCTTTGTATTTCTTTCATGTCAGTTGTTATTTCTCCTCTTTCATTTCTGATTTTATTTATTTGCATCCTCTCTCTTTTTTTTCTGGGTGAGTTTGGTTAAAGGTTTATCAATCTTGTTTATCTTTTGAAAGAACAAACTATTGGATTCATTGATTTTTTAAATCACTTTTTAGACTCTATTTTGGTTATTTCTGCTCTGATCTTTATTATTTCCTTTTCTCTACTCACTTGGGGCTTTGTTTGTTGTTCTTTTTCAAGTTACTTTAAGTGTAATGTTAGACTGTTTATTTGAGATTTTTCTTTTTTGAGGTAGGCTTGTAATGCTATAATTTCCCTGATAGGATCGCTTTCCCTGTGTCCCACAGATTTTGGATTATTGTGTTCTCATTTTCACTTGTTTCAAGGTGTCTTTTGATTTCTTCCTTGATCTTGGTGTTGACACATTCATTGTTTAATGAAATGTTATGTAGTTTCCAAGTTTTTGTGTGTTTTCGGTGTTCATCTTGTGGTTTCTAGTTTCATAGCATTGTGGTCAGAGAAGATGCTTGATATTATTCCAATCTTCTTAAATTTATTGAGACTTGTTTTGTGTCCCATCATGTGGTCTGTCCTTGAAAACATTCCATGTGCACTTGAAAAGTATGTATATTCTGCTGCTTTGGGTTGAATTGTTCTGAAGATATCAATTAAATCCATTTGATCTGGTGTGTCTTTTGAGGCCTCTGCTCCTGCTGATTTTCTGTCTGGAAGATCTATGCATTGAAGTCATGGGTGTTAAAAATCACCACTATGACTCTATTTGTGCCACTCTCTCCCTTTATGTTTATTAAGATTTGCTTTACATATTTAGGTGCTCCTATTTTGGGTGAATAATTGTTTACTAGTGTTATATTGTCTTTTTGGATTGTTCTCTTTAAGTAGTGTCCTTTGTCTCTTGCTATAGACTGGTTTTTTAAATCTATTTTTTCAGATGTAAGTATTGCTATCCCAGCATTTTTATTCCTTTCCATTTGCATGAAATATATTTCTCTATCCCTTTACTTTTAGTCTGTATCTTTAAATTTAGGTGTTTCTCTTGGATGCAGCATATATAAGGGTCCTGTTTTTTTATCCATTCAGCTACCCTATGTCTTTTGGTTGGAGCATTTAAGCCATTTACATATAAGATTATTTTTTTTAATATTCTATTTATTTTTACAGAGAAGGGAAGTGAGGGAGAAAGAGAGGGAGAGAAACATTAATGTGCAGTTGCCTCTTGCACACCCCCCACTGGGGACCTGGCCCCACAACCCAGGCATGTGCCCTGACTGGGAATCAAACTGGCAACCCTTTGGTTCGCAGGTTGGCACTCAATCCATGGAGCCACACCAACCAGGGCTACATGTGAGATGATTATTGGTAGATACATATTTAGTGTCATTTTGTTGTTAGACTATTTTCCTCTTTTCTTTCTATTTTTCTTCTTCTTAAGCAAGCCCTTTAACATTTGATGCAGTACTGTTTTGGTGTTAATAAACTCATTTAGCTTTTTCTTGTCTGGGAAGCTCCTTATTTCTCCTTCAATTTTAAATGATAGCCTTGCTGGGTAAAGTACCCTTGGTTGTAGGTCCTTATTTTTCATCACCTTGAATATTACATGCCACTCCCCTCTGGCTGGAATTGTTTCTGTTAAGAAATCAAATGACAGTCTAATTGGTGTTCCCTTGTATGTAATTACCTGCTTTTATGTTGTAGCTTTTCGGATTCTCTCCTTGTTTTTAAGCCTTGCCATTTTAATTATATGTCTCAGTGTAGGCTTCTTTAGATACAACTTGTTTGGGACTCTCTGAGCTTCCTGGACTTGTATGTCTTTTTCATTCAACAGATTACAGACATTTGCAGTAAAGTTTTATTCAGATATGTTCTAGATCCCTTGCTTGCTCTCTTCTCCTTCTGGCATCCCCATGATGTGGATGTTGTTATGCTTCATGTTGTCCAAATGTTTCTTAAGCTATCCTCATTTAAAATTTTTTTTCTTTTTGTTCCTCTGTTTTTTTTTTTCCTACCTTGTCTTCCAAATCATGGATGTGATCCTCTGCTTCATCTTATCTACTGTTTATTGCTTCCAGTGTATTATTCACTTCAGATATTGCATTTTTATTTCTGACTGGTCCTTTTTAATGGTTGCTATATCTTTTTTCATGCTGTTGAGTATCCTTATAATCATCTCTCTAAAATCTCTATCTGATAAATTGCTTCCCTCTATTTCATCTAGCTCTTCTTCTAGAATATTCCCGTGTTCTTTCATTTGGGGTCTATTCATTTGTCTGTACCTCTTGGCTGCTGCTTTGTATTTGTTTCTTTGTATTAGGTAGATCTGCAGATACTCTGGTTCAGGCCTTTGTCAGACACCGCCTGTGACTGGCCCCTGGGCAGCCTGTTTGGAGCTATCAGGGGTCCACAGCATGTGGCTCCCTCTACTGGGCCTGTTTGCAGAAAGAACCAGGCTGCACACCAAGGCTGGCTTTTACCAGCACCAGGCCAGGAGAGTGTCAGCTAAAGTTTCAGAGCCCTCAGAGTTCCACCTCTAGGCTTTCTGTTAGGCTTAAAGAGTGAACGTTTCCTAGATATACTCCCCAGGAGTAGGTCTTAAGCACCTCAGGGTGGGGCAAGAGTTATTCATGTGGGCCTATTGCTTCGCCTCAGGCAGGTGTTACTTGGAGGGGAGTGCTCTGCCTGAAAAAGCTGGCCTCTGCAGTAGGGGAAGTGACTCAGCATAGGGTCTGGTGGCTATTCCTTCTCTCCCCAGAGCCACCAAACCCAGACTCTCCTCAATCATCTCTAATCCACTGTGCCATCCCTCTGCTGGAGCCTAGGGTAAGTGGCTACAAACAGATTTTTGTGTGTTTTCCCTTTATGAGGCTCTGGGTCTCCAGCCATCTCTCCCTGGCAAGCAGAAACCCTGCTGCTTTTTTATAGCTGGATGTCTTCTGTGTTCCTTCTCCGGCTCTGATGCTGTAAGCTGGGAAAGCTAGCTTGGGGTTTAGACCCCACACTTCTCAGGAGGAACCCCTGGCTGCTGAAGTATTCCTCTGGCACTTCTGCTGCCACCATTGGGAGTCCAACCAGCCCTCTCTCACCTTCTCTGCACTCTCTACCAGCCTTGTTTTTGGTGAAGTGGTTCCTTCTGTCTGTCTTTGGTTATAAGGATTCTCTACAGCCAGTGTTGAGTTGATTATTCAGGATGATTTCTCTACAACTTATTTAATTCCAGATTGGTCCTGGGAGGAGGTTAGTATAGCTTCCACTTACTCCTCCACCATGTTTGGTCTTCTCTGTAATCTGAATCACAACCTTCCATGTCTTTGAATGTCTTTGAGTTTGGTTTCTGAATACTTATAATTTTCTTTCTGAGCTACTTTGTTACCTCAATGATGGTACTTGATGGATTTTTTTTCCCCTCCACCTAGGCATTTGAGGTACTGAGCTCTCCCTTCCTTCCTTCCCTCCCTCCCTCTTCCTTTTTCTTCCTTCTATCCCTCTCTCTCTCTCCCCCTCCCCTCCATATTGTTTTCCTTGTAATTCAGCAGGTTGATAAGTAGTCTTTCTTTTGTTTTCTAGTAGATGGTGCTATAGAGCAAGTTTTTATTTCTCTCACCAGCTCACTGAGAAGTCCAGGATCTCAGTGGGCTGGAATTGTCCCAGCCCCTCCAAATTTCTCATATTCCCAAAGGAAGTGGGCCCTCTGTGACTAGGTGGCCTCAGTCTCAGTGTACCACCCTCATGGTGGGATCATGAGTTCTTGGCCCCACCTCCTTGTAACCAGAGGCTTCCAGCAGCACTGTACTACTACCTGAGGTATACTAGCTGTGTCTACTGGATTCTGCCATGATAGGTGGGAATAGGGTGAGCGGGTGGGGCTGATTTACAGCATCTGCAGGGACTAGACTGTGGCTTCCATATAAACAGGCACAACTGTACATTTCTATAATATTTCTCTACCCTTCACTGGGTTTAGTCGCAATGGGTGCTGGCTGTTCAGGCCAGATTGTTGCTTCTGCCCTTCTGGCCCTTCAGGATGCTGAGAATGGCTGCAGCCTGACACCTCCATTGCTAGCTCATCAACTGAGGCTGAAGGGAGTCCAGGCTGAGTCTGCAACTCTGGTCTCTGTCTCCCCCAGTATTGCCTCCCCTGCTTACTCACATATGCCACCTTTACATGTCGTATGTGTGGGTGTCTCAGACGTGTTTGTATTTTGAACAGGGAATCCTTTAATGAATTTTAATTTAAGAGGAGAAACCAAGAGGTCTCCTCATCCTGCCATCATGCTCAAAACTCTGTTTTAATGTGTGTGTGTGTGTGTGTCCACTTAACGCTCTAATAGAAATAGCATTTGGAGACAAAGGGCTTGGCTATAGGATTTTTTTCTGTATGTAATTTCATTTAACATTTCTACATATTTTTTTCAGTTTTTATACCATGGGGGATATTAATCCTAATGCTTTCTATTTCATCATTAGGCAGTATGTTGCTTGCATATCAGTGTGTGTGTTCATATTTGTGAATATAATTGCTGAAATTCATTAAAATTAATTTACAAGGGTATTATAAAATTCACTCTTTGTAAAAATGTTACACTTTCCATTTGCCATTGAGTATAAAAGGGTAATTTACAAAAAAATTAACATCTGATCCTAACGAATTAATATCTGGTTTACATATATACAATTTTTAATAAGAGCAATTATTATACTACTTCTATTTTATATTAAATAAGAACTTTGTGTTCCCAGAATTTGTTCTAGTTCTTGCAGATATATAATTTCTGATAAGCTCCTGCATAATAATACCCAGTGTAGCAACCTAAAATTCACAGTAAGTATCCTATCTTGAGGTATGTAAAAAAACTAGGAGTACATAGTATCGTACGTAACAGGTATTTTAATGTGGGGAAGAAAAAATATATATAAACACTATTTCCTTACCACACAGCACCAATTAACATGGTAGTATGTGGTAAGGAAATTGGCAACAGGAGGATATATCAGGGCAGTGGAGTCTCAATTCTTTCTTTTTGTTTCTTGATTTTCCTTTTAATGACTATTTCTAGAACAGATTCAACAGGGTGCTTTCACTGATATTCTAGTGGTTTGCTGCACTAGATTCATTTCTCTGTAATCATATTAACATACCTACCTGTGTTTTCCTTCCAGTCAGATACTTTGATGTTTTTTTTAAAAACTATTTTCTCTTGTTTTATAATTATGGTGTTCTACTCTGTAGCCTTCCATTCAACTCTGTGGGCAAAACAAACAGTAATATAGTATTATGGTAGTTAATTCTACCCCACTATGATTGAGGAAGCAGTTTATATGCTCAGTGCCTACAGTGCATTCAACTATAAGCAATGTTGTTTCCTCCTTAAGCATTATAGGGTGGATTTTAGGAATGTGGTCATGTAAATAGGTATGTATTCTTATCATTTTTTCCTGCAGCATATTTAACCTATACCTTATTGACTATATATATCCAAAAGTTTTTTCATATGAGCTTCATCACTACTGTAATTAACATAACAGCATGCTTTCACTTCATAGTCACTTTCCTTCACTCCCATTTTTATTTTGAATGTACCTCAAAGGACAAATATATTTTATATTTTTAAGGATGTGTGATGTCTACCTTTGACTCCTGGGATCACATACTAACTTACCATAAAGAAATTTAAGGAGTTATTTTTTTAGTTCAACAAACATGGTGAGTCTTTCTAAATTAATAAAATGAACAACACAAAAGACGGATTAGAAAGAAAAATCACCCACTTTTATAAGCCGAAGAAAATTGCATTCAGCCAGTTTTCAAAGTACTTTTCATATAAATCATATTCACATATCTTCAAAACGCCTACTCTTATTTTTCTCTTACATTGTTCTGTAGTTATTAATATTAGTTATGAATAGTGGTAAAAAGTTGTATTTCAAAATCTTACTGAATAATATATTGGACGAAATTGGGTGTTTTCATCAGAAATAAAAGCAACTTGTTTTTATAGCATACTGACTAAAAAAGAATTTGTCTTATCAGTTTAAGACTATAGAGATATAAGATTTATCAGAGTTAGGGATCTATTAAATGTGTTTTTTAATGAGATGCAGTGCAGCAAGACAAAGTAAGATACCTCTGTTCCAGATCCTAAGTGAGGACTGTGTGTGAGACGAGTTTCCAAAAGGTGTTGAGGACTTATCAGTCAAAATCCATTGAGACTGTCATTAACACAGCCTCGGTATCCCTGGGTCCACTGTGAAGCAGAGACTGAGTTGGGGCTAGGTGTGTGAGAAGCTTATGTCCTAATTCAGATAAAAGGGAGATGATTAGAAAGATATGGAAGGCAAAGTCTTTGGACTTTGCCTCAGACCTGATGCCTGTGAAAGGGAAAGAGACATAGGATGGGGAATGTAGAGGCTCAGATCATTATGCAAACACGACAAATTCTCAGCACCTGGTGGGAGCTCCAGAGCAAAGATTGCCCATTAGAGGAGTTCTGCGTCAGGCAAAAATGTCCAAGCTCCAGCACGTCTCACAGGCTCAGTAATTGGTCTATTGGTCCACCTCACTGGTGATTTTTTTTTTTTTTCTTGATTAACGGTCTGAGCACCATACCTCCATGTGTAGCAAAGTCCATTCTTTGTACCCTACACATTTTGGCAGGAAGATATCCAAGGTTCCAATGGATCATTCATTCTGCGAGAAAAAAGAGGGAAAAAATAGTGAGATAAACAATAATACTTACCAAAGCAGTGAGACCTGGTTTGTTACTAGTACTCACCACCTCCCTTCTCCACTAACCATTCTAAGTGCTCTTTGCCCTTAGTTATTGCTTCCATTGGTCTCAGTGACTTACCTGGTAGTGTTACTCAAACCCTCATTTCTAAGGGGATCAAGTTCCTGAAAAATTGTTCTGTCCTCAGACTGTGGTTACTGCATTTGCCCCTTGTAGTCATAGTTGAGAAGGGAATACCAGTAGGTCCCCAAGGGCACCACCTGAGTTCTGCACATAGTCTTTCTCTCACCAATTGTTTAACAGTAGTCCTGCCTCCTCATGCTGATCAGGATCCATTATGCCTGCTTACTTGGTGATTCCTATTCTGGTGTAGATCCCTTGGGGACAAAAAATCAAAAGTGTGTGCCCAGGTAACACCCATGACTTATAACTCAATGGAGGTCTTTTATGTTGCTTGGCAAGAGAAGGACCACCAACCCTATAGGTCCCAGAGGCAAAAGGATGGGAAGCATAAGTCTCCCTGTGAGTCATGAAGGATGACTGGTAAGTGAAGCAGTCATTCCCCCATCTCTGGGTCTCAGACCAATGCATTCTTCCTAGTGGGAACACAGGCCATATAGAGTATTCAGTAGGTGCATCTCATCTTGGAGGCTACTGCCACCAAGAAGGCATTGCAGCTGGCCATTCAAATGCTCTCTCAGGTCACTTGCTTCTGGGTGGTACAATACATAATAAATCCACTGCATTCCATGATCTTAAGCCTATCCCTATGGTTCATTTGCTATAAAGTGGGCTCCATGGCCAGATACATGATCCAAAGGCATAGAATTTCACAAAAAACACAGTAACTGTAAGTTCCAGGATAGAAGTACTGGCTAGGATCTGCCAGTCAAGTCTTTTTGGTTTCCACTTCCACTTGAAGAGCCCTTGGCTTTTGGTGTTCATGTGTTGCCAACTGCCATCTATTGCTTTGGGACCCCACAGTTCCCAGGGGTATCAATGAGTCAAACTCATTAACAGCCTCTCCTATCACCAGCACCAGCCTGCAGAGCAGAGCCACTGTGGAACTTCTTATAATATTTTTCCTGTCATCAGCATGTGCATGATAGATTCAGCGAGCAGCGATGCCTGCATCTTCCTGTGCAACATGGTCCTCTGGTGAGTGTTTTGGCCTCACACCGTACGACCATTCGAGCATGCCCCCTTTCCTGAGCCTTTTAATCCCTTCTTTTACAATTTGTGATGGCAGTTCTGGCATTTCAATGTCATTCAGGGTTGGCTACACCTTCTCCCAATTTCTAGAAACCACTACTAGTAAACAGTTTGTACCACGTCCTGGAGTCCTTGTCAGAATACTAAATTCTGTGTCTCAGGTGTGCGAGCCCAGGCCCAAATGTTGCTGGTTGGGTTATACTAGTAGTTAACCATAATTACCCATCTGGCAGCCAGGGGAGGAGGAGAGGCAAATTCTGAGGGGGCTCCCATTGACTTTTGGGGAAGAGGCCTCTGGAGTGTTCCTGGAGAGTGATGTTTTCTTAGGCTCTAGAGAGTGCTATCTTTTAATATAGGGGTCTCCTCTTTAAGCTGAGAGAATTCAGAGGAGTCTAGAGAGCCAAAATTCTTGGGGACATGCACCTTGATGTCCCCATCCCATGTTTTGGAGTCTGTATTCTCCAAAATATCTGCTACTACAGACTTGTCTGAGTTGAGTGGTTGTCTTTGAAGCTCTGTGATTCTAACTATTAAGTTCTGACATTGGCTAAACTTTTATCTGCACTTCTATTATCGATGACAGCCACTTTGGAAGCTACTACAGAGGCTCTAGTAAGTCTAAAGCCACTAGAGCTAATTTTCCATTTTCTAAAAATTAGCAAACTTTATTTTTTTTAGAGCAGATTTAGAGCACAGTAAAATTTAACAGAAGGTACAGAGTATTCTCACATAGCTCCTGTTCGCCAAAGGCACAGCCTCCCCCACATCCTGCCCCCATTGTTATCATTGATGAGTCTACATTACCCAAAGCCCATAGTCTGCATTAGGGTTAACCTTTGGTATTGTACATTATGTGGACTTCGGCAAATGTATAATAACATGTATCAAATGTAGTCTCATTCAGCATAGTTTAGCTGCCCTCAAAGGCCTCTGTGCTCTGACTATTCACCCTTCCTTCCTGCCTAACCCTTGGCAAACACTGATTTTGTTACTGTCTCCATACTTCTACCTTTTAAAAGTCTCATATAGTTGGAATCATATTGTATATAGCATTTCAGATGGGCTTCTTTCACATAGTAACATTCACTTAAGATTCCTCCATATATTTTCATTACTTGAATAGTAACATTCACTTAAGATTCCTCCATATATTTTCATTACTTGAAGAACATTCCAATATCTGGATATACCACAGTTTATCCAAGCACCTGCTGAGGGGTATCTTGATATGAGCAACTCTGACTAAATTACTGTGAGCAGCTGACTGCAGGCCTTTATGTGGACCTAAGTTTTCAAGTTATTTTGGAATATAAACAAAGCACAGTTATAGCACATGATAAGATACATGTTTCAGATGTATAACCTTATAATTTGACACCGTATACACTAAATAAGGTCAGCCTTCCAAACTCGAGTTACCATTCATTACCACACAATTGACCCCCTTTATGTCTTCTGGTAACCACCGCCCTGTTTTCCCTATCAGTAAGTGTGGGGGTTTTTACTCACTCTTTACATTAGATCTCACATATGATTGAAATCATACAGTATCTGTCTTTCTGACTTATTTCACTTAGCATTATACCCTCAAGGTCCATCCATGTTGATGCAAACGGCAAAAGTTAATTATTTTTATGGCTGAGAGATGAGTAATGTTGCATATTTTGTGTGTGTACATATATATAGAATATATATAAATACATAGCATATATAATATGTACATAATGTATGTATACATATATATTTCACCTTTTTATCCACTCATTTATCAATACTCTGAGTTACTGTAACTTGGCTATTATAAACAACATTGAAGTAAGTATAGGGGTGCATATACCACTTTGAATAAGCATTTTTGCATTCTTAAGATAAATATCCAGAATTGGAATTGGAATATGTGGATCATATGATAATTCTATTCTTAATTTTTGGAGGAATTACCATAGTGTTTTACACTGTGGCCACACTAATTTACAATCCCACCAATAGTACGTGAGAGTTCCTCTTCTCCATATCTTCTCCTGCACTAATTTTTTTTTATAATAACCATTCTAACAGGGGTGGGTATGAGGTCATATCTCACTGTGGTTTTAATTTGCATTTTCCTAATAATTAGTGATGTGGGACATCTTTTCATGAGCCTGTTGACCATCTGTATGTCCTCTTTGGAAAAATGTCTATTCAGATCCTCTGTTCCCTTTTTAATCGGGTTGTTTCATTGTTGTTGGATTATATGAATTTTTTCCATAGTTTGAGTACTAACCCCTTATTGGATGTATGATTTGTGAATACCTTCTCCCATTCAGTATGTTGCCTTTTCATTTTGATGAGGGTTTCCTTGGCTGTGCAGAAGCTTTTTGGTTTTTCTGTAGTACCATTTCTTTATTTTTGCTTCTGCTTTCCTTGCATTTGGAGTGAGTTTCACTAAAACATCATTAAGACCAATGTCAAGGAGCTACCTCCTATGGTTTCTTTGAGGAATTTTATGGTCTCATGTATTACATTTAAATCTTTAATCCATTTTGAGTTAATTTTTATGTATCATGTAACACAATGGTCTAGTTTCATTCTTTTGCATGTAGATACCTAGTTTTTCCAGCACCATTTACTGAAAAGACTGTCTTTTCTCCGCTGTGTGTTTTTGGCTTGTAAGTTAATTGTCCAGTCACGTGAGGATGTATTTCAGGGCTCTCAATTCTGTTCTGTTGGTCTGGGTGTCTACTTTTGTTCCAGTATCACATGGTTTCGTAACTATAGTTTTGTAGTGTAGTTTCAAGTCAAGGTACATGATATCTCCAGCTTTGTTCATTCTCTGATTTGCATTTTCCATATTCCCTCATCTCCTAATTACCCCTCCATCAGGCATCAGCACTACTAAAAAACAACCAGTAAATTCTGTTTGCCTAGTATGCATGGTTCTCTTTCTATTTTTAAAAATGCTAAATCACGGAAATGACCAGGGTAGTCCCTACATCAAAACATTTTCTCAAGTCCCTAAATCACTATCATTGAGAACTATAGCAACTGTGCATCACTTTGTGCTGTGGATTATCAGCGCCTCATTAATCTCTGTATTGTGGTCCTTACTGGCAGTAAAGCAGTGAGCGATACAGTCCTGAAATCCTACTGAGTCCGCTTTGTTAGATTTTCCAAAGAGAAAACGCTGCCCACAGAATTATGCACCAAAGAGGTTTATTGTGGGTTATGCTAGTGAAAGACAAAGGGGGGATGAAGTGGAAATGGTCGAGGAGAACCTCCGATTATCATACAAACATGTTTTGGCCAACCTGATGGAGATCTCCAAAGCCGAGATTAACTGATAAAGGTCTGTGGTAGGCAGAAATGGTCAAGTCCTAGAACTATCGACTGAGGGTGTCAGGAAAGAGCACACAGCTTCATATGGAGAACCATGAAGGCAAGGGGGTGCATGCTGTAAACCTTTTAAGGTGTTGGGAGTGCTAAAGTTTCCGACTTTGTTATTGAGGGAAATCAGGCAGGAGGCCAATAGGCACATTATGTGGTGGCTCCCGATCTCGTTAGGAGCTGGAGGCTGTCAGCAGCTGCACTCCTTAAAGCTAACCAGCAAGTATTTTCTGATGGGGTGTCTGAGCACAGTGCACCTCCTTGGCTGGGACATCCAAGGTCATGAACAAAATAGTTGAAACAAATTAAGTGCATCATATACAAAAACAACGAAGTCGTTTGGTATATATTTTACATTTTTGTTAATTACTGCAGCATTTGCAATTAAGGTTAGGAAAATCCATTAAAAAGTATAATTCTATTATTGTGACTGTGTTTTACACTTCTTTAGCTACATAAATAAATCACTAAGCACAAGAATAATTACCATTGTTAATGTATTTAAGGAATTCACACAGGGCATGGAACGCCTGCAGTAGTTGATTACATATGGCAGAAACAGCAAAACCGGTCCTGGACATTTCACTGTGCTTTTCTAATTCCCTAGAATCACTTTTGTATGTGTTTAGAGCAACCATGCTATATTTAAAAAAATTCTATATTCTGTATTAGCTTGAAACTGATTATAAACTAAACTGGAGAGCTCATAGATTTAAATGATACTAAATATAACTGAAGGTCAGCATTGACTTTAATGATTTTTTAGTTCATTTTAACAAGCACTCTTCCAGCTTTTTATGGAATAGGCAGAGTGCTAGGACTGAAGAGTTAGAATGAAATCAGAGTGAAGACAGTGTTTTCATTTATGTCCAGAGAGAAAGTTACTTACTGCTATGGGGCCTCAGCTGGAAATCAAAGGTATCCAGATGACATAAGCTTAACAAAGGAAGTGAGATTTGAGAAGGGACAGGATAAACATATCATATTTCACTGATAGAAATAAAGATAGAAAGCAGGTTTTGAAGGATGACAAAGACAAGATAGCATATGAATAGCAAATGGAAAATTTGTAGTAAATACAAAAAATCCCTGTTGTCTTGGTTTCTAAAAGATTTGATGTATAAAAGAAAGCTTACAGGGTAGAGCATTGAATGACATGCTAATCATCTTTCTACAGGGTGTGTTTGAAGTCATGTCTTTTTTACAAAAACATAATACAAATGTTTTAAAATATTTTAAAAGACAATTTAAATGCTCTTAAGTTCAGGTTTTAGTACTTACAGGGTAAAGGGTTGAGCCCTATGTAATCATAATAGATAAGTTTTGGACACATAAAAATACCACTGTGCCCTTTCACCCCGCCAGTGTAGAGTCACTCAACCAGAATACATGCTGGATGTTGGAACTAAATCAGAGTATAAATCTAGGAGTATATAACAAAGCTAAGAGTATTCAGGTAAAGTTGGAATGCAATAGAACAGGGGAAGAAACTTCTGTTCACACTAGAAAAAAAAAATAACACACAACTAAGAACCACTAGAAAACATTAAATTGAGAGAGTACAAGATTACTAATAAACTATTTAACAGTTTTGTTGCATACATTGTCTATTATTGCTTATTGGGTTTAAAATAATGGTTTCCATAAAAACTTAATTTCTGCTACATTGAAATTAATTAGAAATAATGAAAGGGTTTGGGTTTTCTAACATGGGAAGATGGTAGTACAAAATCCAGAGGAGGATGTGTTCCTAAATTCAAAAATGTGTTACTGGTAAGATCAATCTTTAAATAGTAGAATTTTGAAATTCCTTAACACTGCTCCAAAGAAAATATCTTACTTCTTTATAAAGAGAGTTAGTATTACTTCATTTATTTATGATTGAGTAGTAGAGGCAAATTAAAAGGCGTATTTCAAATAAGGCACCACTGATCATCACATTCTTAATTTCCACTGTTTAATATTTAATGTGGTACATCCAAAAATCAAAGCCCACTCTTTGTCCTTCGAATAAAGAAGGCATGTTCAGTAACACTGAGCTGGGCCATGATAGTCATACAGTTATAAATACTAAGACAAGGGAGGACATCACTGAGCCTCAACCCTGTGTCCTGACTTCAGCTATGACCCACCATGACTGGGCTGCGCTGCAACAGCTCTGTGACCTGCCATCTGAGACCATGCTGCTGCTGCGCATGACCCTCTGGGCCCAGGCTACCTCTGCCCCATCATTCTTGGCCCATGCCACTGTGGCATCCTGCCCCCTGCATGTTGCCAGGGCCCAAGTCATAACAATAGAGGCCAGAGACACAGAACCTAGTTCCATGGGCTATCTGCACATACCTACAACCTGAGACACTGGTGCCGCTGCTGAAGCTACTTTGTGTCCCGGATGCCTTGGTTGCTCTGCATCACCTTGATCTCAGGACTCTAGCTCAGGACCCTAGCTTGACCTGACATCAAGAAGAATCTCCTCAACAAGAAATTTCCTCCACAAGTGAAAAGGAGAAAAGGAGGACCCAAGCAACTCTCACCAACAAGGACTCCCAACAGCCCTAGCCATCACTGCTACCATAGACACTTGTAGCTGTGGTCATGAAAAATCCCCTTAGTCTTCAGCAACAACAAAACTTCAAATAAAGCATCTGAGAGACTATGCCACTGCACCCTTCTCAGGAGCAGAGACAACAGAGCCTTGCAGTCACCTGCAATGAAAACCTGCCCGCACTGAAGCCAGTCTGGAAAGGCAAGAAGATTGGGCTATTTCCTCAGTAAGGCAGACATCCACAAAAGCCACTAGAAAATGTGAAAAGGCAGGAAAACATGACATCAGAAAAGAAACACAATAATTTTTCAGTGACCCAACCTCAAAGAATGGAGGCTACACGTTACCGGAAAGAGAAGTCAATGTAATTTTGAGGAGCCTCAATTAGATTCAAGAAACACAACAAACTCAGGAAAACAATACATGAAAATACAAGGATTTCAACAAAGAGATAGGAGTCATGAAATAGAACCATACTGAAATATCTTACTCTTCTGCTTGAAACCTGACAAGATTTCAAAAAATCTAATATGTTTATATTCAGAAATTTGGCAAAATTAGCATTCTAATGGAATTTTCTAAGCCTCAGTAGCTTTCAAGGCCTTCCTACTTATAATCAGAAATATAAACAAAACCCATAGCTGCATGAGACTAAACAAACCAAAGGAAAATGAAAAAATAGGAGAAAAATAACTGAAATCACAAGCAGCCAAAAAGGTTTCCTTGCCTAAGCAGCAACCTCTACTCCAATTTCCTTACAGATGCTTTACTGAGGACAAAGATCTTAAAGTCTCAGCCCTCTGACTGAAAAAACTTATTCCAAATAGTATAAATTATTTTTTTGGTTGTACGTCCCTCATAGCTAAGAAAAGAAATTAATTAAATTATCAGAAAGAAGGGGAAGGGTCAAGTCAAGGAACATGTGTGTAGAGGACCCATGGGCAAGGCCAGTGGAGCGGGGGGGGGGACTGAATGTGAGAGAAGGATGGTGGGCAGGGCTGGGGAAGCAGCAGGGGGAAAAAATTTTTTTTAATTGTCAGGACTCTTGTGTCTGTCTATATATTTGTATGTATGCCTACCTCTGGAGGAAATTAATACAATAGTTTATATAAAAAGAACTCTAATTAGCTTTAAAATTTTTTGTGCTTATATAAATTAAAAACCCAACATCTATCCAAATGCTTTGTGATATCACATGATCAGTAAAATATTTAATATTAAAACTGATGTTAGTTTGTTTAATTTAAATAGTCATGTCTTTAAAAGTTATCATTTAATATATTTTTTACTTTATCTGGGTTTACAAAAAATATTTGTCTTTGTTTCAGGGTTTGTCAACAAAAAGAGAGCTTGATAATTGACTCTAATGGCTCATAAAATTATAGTACTCTAAATAGTATTGAGAATTAAATAGATGTAAATAAAAGGAAAGGTTTTTTTGTTGAAATGTTAGAAATAAAGGTTTTATTGTATGTTGAATTAAAAATAGTTTCTAAAAATCTTTTGATAAGTTGAAACTTTAGAGTTTTCTAAGTTACATTAAAGGATGAAAAAATGATTTAGTGTCTATTAAAGGGAACCAAAGTCTTGCCACTCTGAAGTGGCTTTTAAGGATATTAATTTTAAGCTGTTTATTAAGAAACAGACTTAGAAAGAAACTTTGACCCTCCCCACCTTTCTGCCCAAGAGATTAAGACAGAAAAACCTGATCCAGGAAGAGATCTTAGGATACTTACCTTAGTCTAATTTGAATGAAGTATGGCAAATAGAAAGGATTGAGGCAGGTGCCTGTTCCCTAGACACCCCCTCCCCCAGCGGTGTCCTATCATTTATGAATTGCCCAGCAAGAATGTTCGTGCCAGGTATGTTCCCCCTTTTCTCAACTACCTGTATATCCCCATACTCACTTCTGAAATCTGATACTGCCCTCCCTGATTCTTTCATTGTCCAAAAATGTCTAATATGCCCAAGTTGCCTCACTCTTTGAAATTTGTAGGCTTATCTGAATTCCCCATGAACATGCATTAAAATTTTGACTTTCTCCTGTTAATCTGTCTCTGTTAATTTGATTATTGTTCCAACTAGAAGAACTTAGAATAAAAATTATTAATTATTGTTTTTAGCTCCCACAGTACACTATTTCCAAATAATCTAAAATACCGAGATATTAATTGCTAAATAAATTTAAATATATCTACATTTGGCTTAACAGAAAAAAAACTAAAGATAAAATTTGGATCTGTTAATGAATGTGTTGCACTTCTGTGGACAAAAAAAGTGGCAACACCTTAAACCTGACAAGCTCAGGGGAGGCCTGCATCGTGGCCTTACCAGCTCAGAGTAAAGTAATCACATAGGATGGTCTGAAATTAAAGCTTTCTATCTAAAAGCAGTTCATGGCGATAGTCAAGTTCTAGGCAGGTATTTTTCCTGTCGAAGGTCAATCTTTACTTTAACTGAGCTGTTTATTATCTTTTTGCATCTATGATAACATACCTTTAGGAATGTCAGGATAATTTCCTTTTTCAGATGACAAATCCCCTCATTGTTATTGTGTTAATTGTTGACTGCTAACTATCCTATGCCAACCTATGTAAAAAGTAATATATGTGTATATTCATTTTACTTTTTATCCAACCCCAGAGATTTCTGACCTTTGCTTTTTCCCTACCTCTGTAATCTATCACCAATGAATTTCACGTAACTCCTTTATGCTTCCTCCTTTGACTATAATATATAAAATAAGGTGCAAAATTACCATTCTCTGGAGCATTATCTTTTAATCTGTTGAGATTTTGCTTCCCAGTAACTGACTTCCTGAAATGGAACTATATTACAAAGCCATAGTAATCAAAACTGTATGAGACTGGCATAAAAACAGGTACATAGACCAATGGTACAGAAGCAAGAGCCCCAAAATAAATCCAAACATAACTAATCTTCGACAGATGCAATGAACACCCAATTTTTTTTTTAAAAAAGAACATAGTTTCTCTAATAACCATCAAGGAAAAAATATAGGGGTTGCCTCAAAAATTAAAATAGAACTACTACATGTCCTAGTAATACTACTCCTGGGAATTTGTCCAAAGAAAGTGAAATCATTACTTCTAAGAGATACCTGTGCTCCAATGTCCATTGAAATATTATTTACAATGGACAAGATATGGAAACAACCTAAGTGACCATCAACAGATGAATGCATAAAACATGTTAAATATATACAACATATTTTGGGGCCATAATAAAAAAATTCTCTAACATGGATGGACATGGAACACACTATGCTAAGTGAAATAAGTCAGACAAAGAAAGACAAATACTGCATGATTTCACTATGGAGAATAGAAAAAGAAAAAGAACTAATGGAAACAAAGAGTAGATTGAATGGAAACAAAGAGTAGATTGGCGGTTGCCAGGGACTGGTGGATGGTGGAAAGGAGATGGTGTTCAAAGAGTACAAACTTCCAATTATAAGGCCCCCTCATAAAATCTAGGAGTCTAAGGTATAGCATGATGACTACAGTTAACAATATTGTATTGTAAACTTGTGAGTTGCTATGACTGTAGGGCTCACGTGTTCTTACCATACCAACAGCCACAACAACAAAAAAAAGTAATAAGTGAGGTGAAGAACATGTTAACTAACCTCATTGTGGAAAACACTTCCCTATACACCTGCACTAACTTTTCTTTGTATACTTTGCTTAAACAATGTCATATGTCAACTATATCTCAATAAAGTGAAATGAATACTAAATGCAAAGGCTAAATCCCATGAAACATGAGTAATTGTTATAATGCTCTTCAAAGTTTCAAAATGCTCTTCCAACGGCTCTCTATTATGGTGGCTGTTGTCAGAGCACCCAACTAAATGCTTTTCATACTTATGCTGAGACATGAGTGGGAAGGAGGACTCACAACAGTTATTCACTAATGCCCACTCCAATAATATTACTAACAGCAGTTGCCATGTGCCAGTTACATTACGAGAATAATTTTGTTTAACATTCACAATATGCTTACCCTTTTGCCATTGGTAAAACTGACACTTTGGGAATTAGAGGCTCTCCAAGGTGAATTCAGAGTCACATTCTAATGCCTTTTTTTTTTTTTTTAAAGCTTATATACTATATCTTCACTATGGGCCAAATACAATGTTAGGCTGTTAGGCACCTTCATAAACATTAATTTAATCCTTACAATAAGTACTTTTGAAAAATTTTTTTTACAGATGAGGAAGTGGGTATTTGGGTAGGTTATGTATCCAGAGATGTATGAAGTTGAGGTTCACAGCTGTATTATATTAATTACTAAGACTAAAATCCTTGTTCAAAAGTAGAGAAAAAAACCTAATCTTACAAAATATATCTCATTGGTTCATATTTGACTAGGCACTTATTTCCCTTTCCTAGTTTTGTCTATGCTATTGAGTTATTACACACCAAAAATGGCAAATAAATTCATTTATTTAAAATTCAACAATCATTTTGAGTCATCTCCCTTGTTATAGGCATCATGCTACAGGATACCATCTGCCTTTGATAAGTCAAAATAATAGATGATATCAAATCAGTTATATGTGGCATGCTAGCAAAAGCACAACCAAACATAGGGGAGAGCTATATAACTCAGACTAAGAGTGTTAGTCAAGGAAAAATTTGTAAAGAAACCAGAGTTCATTTTTGAAGGATAGAGAGAAATATGTCAGATGAGAGCATTTCTGGCAGAGGCAGGTACACGGACAAGAAAAAGCATCTGTCAAACAATGAGGCTGAGAACTAAGCGATGGCAAGATGGTTGTAAACTCTAGATTCTAGAACTTTCTATATCATGCTAAGAATGTTAGGCTGCATAATAAATAAGTATTCAGCTATAAAAGGTTTTTGAACAGAATATTACCCAATCAAATGTATGTTTCAAGTAGAGGGCGTTCATGGCAATGTAGAGAATAGACTGAAACAAACACTTTGGAAAAATAATTCAAGCAAGAAATGAGGTGTCAGGCCATATGATTGCAGTGAAGATGAAGTAAATGGGATAGATTAACGGACAACTTTGTGATGGAAACTTCGCATATTTAAAGTTAGGGAAGAGAAACCAAAATGATTTTTCTATTTTCTGGCTTGAGCAACTGGGATGACTGCGATATAATTCATTACTTATGGAAAAAGAGGACGATTTCACTAACAAATATAGTATACAAATATATCCCATCTCATGAATATGATTCATTACAGAATCACAAAAACTTGTAAAAAACTGAAGCATGATTCATTCATCTACTGTTTACAAATCACTATATAACAACTCTCTGAATAAAATGATCAAAAATCTTATATTTGTGGAGGTATTACCAATAGGTATAAAAAATAGTCTGACCTTACTTTACCTTTAGGCTATGAAATTGTCTTATCTTGATAATAAACATTATCAAGATAAAATTTGATCCCTAGCTACCTGATAACCTCAATTCATACTTGAAAATTCTATACCAGACAATGGACTATAATTTCTATACTCTCAACTTCATTAGTTCTTAGTTGCATAACCTGTTTTAATATGTCTGTGATGTTTAATGAATATCGTCAAGGATCATTTGTCCATATTTGCATTAAAATTCACTTGAGGACTCATTGAGAGTATTCTTGCTCAGATATACTCTAATTTAAATGTTTATGAAATGCTTTAACTTAGAACACAGGCCTACACTTAAATGTAAAAGGGCCAGAACAGTTAACATAAATGAGTAGAGAAGGTGGAATGATAGGAATTGGACAGCTGACACTAAGGCACAAAAGTTGGTGTTTGTATGTGGGGAAATTCTCCTGTAGTACCAACCAAAACTGGTCTGGTGGCAGAGGTATTCTAGATCTTACACATGGGCTTTGGAATCCCAGGACTATAGATTTCCAGAGTTTTAGAAGTGATTTTTTTTTCTCTTGAAAGATATTTTATCTACAGTTTTTCTGAAGCCTTTCAGAAAGAGTAAATTATCTCATTAGTACCAGAGAAGAAATGAAAGTGTGAAAGTTATTGAAATAAGCTATTCATAAAACTCTTCAGAAACTTATTTATTTTCTACGTTTACCAAAGTGGCTTTTACAACACAGTAAAAAGCCATACAAATTATACTACAATGGTTGTATACCACACACAAAAAAATACAAGTGGAAAACTAGAGAGTTATTTTAGAGATGGAAAGGCTATTGAATTATTGTATAATCAAATCATACACCTCATGCCCTTTTAATATAATGTCTATTTTCCTTTTCTACTTGAGCAAGTCTGTTGAACTCCCAGGTAAAAAGCAATGTGATAGGGCTTTATAACTTCCAAGAAATTGTTGTATTGTATCAATAAAAGAAATAAGCTCTAGATATTTTGCAGCCTGGAAATCCAGTTTCAGGGGTGTCACTGAGTATGTCTTCTAATAAGAGACACTACCTAACAGATAATATAGCCACAGAAATATCAAGGTTGAAATTCTTATGGTAAAAACACATTTGTTATTAATCGAAAGGTGGAAAAAAATTCACCCTGCAAAAAAAGGAATCACATAAGGACATTGCAAGACACAAGAAGAATTGATCTTCCAGATTTTATCACCTCTAAAACAACATTGAAATGGGTTCTAATTTTTTTTTTTTAGGGTTGTAGTAAGTTAAGTGCTTTTAGAACACAGAAGTAGAAATTATTTTTAGGGTTTTTCTAAAATTAAAAACAAATTGATTACCAAATTTTAACTACTTAAGCTGATTAAATTATATGTGGTTAAGAAGGTTATATGTTAATATTAATCAAAAACACAAAAACAATAGATTGGGAGAATATTATCTTAGAGATCTGCAAATGGTTTCTGACCTTAGCTGAGTAAATCAATGAAAAAAGCCAAAGGAGGAATTGAGACTGGAGGTAAGTGGTCAAATAATAACAACCTGGAGAAAAATCTGGGTCTGGTAGAATTGCAATCTAGGCAGATTTAAAATTGTTTCCTTTCTGGGAAGTGTGCGTTAACATTTATTCATTAATTAAATATTGATTGAATAAGTGCCATAATCAAGTACTATGCAAGGCACTGAAGAAATGATGCAAACAAAACACGCAATGTCTGGATTCAAGATTATAATTTCAAAGTGAAAATGCATATTCAATAAGTAACGGAGAGAATGAAGAAGGTTTCGTTAATTGTGTAAAAGTCTTTAATTTTCTCTCAGTTTAACTCTAGGTGATGTGAATCAGGACAGTGATAAAAAATAAATTTATCTTAAAGAAATAAGCCCTGGCTGGTGTTGCTCAGTGGACTGAGTGCTACCCTCGAACCAGAGTCTCTGATTCAGTTCCCAGTCAAGGCACATGCCTGGTTTGTGGGCCGGTCCCCAGTAGGGGGCGCGCGAGAGGCAACCACATACTGATGTTTCTCTCTCTTCCTTCCTCTCTCTCTAAAAAATAAATAAAATCTCTTTTTAAAAAAAGAAACAAAATTTAAGTATAGTAAAAGGAAAACAAGGAAGAAAAAAACATCTATTGTCTACAAAGCAAAATACTTTTTGCTGACTAACAATTATAATTTTTCATATTCATTTATTTTAGGATGAATCAGGACTATAATATCATTTACATATGACAACTAGAATACTAGTTACTGTTTTATTAAATATTAATGTACATATTATATCCTATAACATACCTTGTTTATGAATAAATAAAACTCATACCACTGGAATTTATCCTACCATACATGTTTAAGATTTATAAGTATTTTATAATTAAAAGCTTAGAAAGCAGAGGCTTCCTAGAAAGCTTAAAATATTCTCATGCTATATCTACGAAGTTAACATAGATTGCTTTTGCTTTTTGTATTATATACTAGGCAAATGTTAATGAAGTTACTAAAAGTGAAAATAGAGCTTTCTCTGGTCAGTAAATTCAAAATTTATGTGAAAAGTTGATAAACAGAGAATGGGATATCTTGAATGTTATCAAACTCTCACAGAAACAGCACAAATCTATACCTTTCTATGTGTATTAACCAGAGGGCTCAAAAAAATTACCCTAAAATTCCTAACCACCAATACAAAAGCCAAAATGTTTGTGTGCATAAATTTAGTATACCAATAAGGTAAGGGAAAGCCATTAACATAAAAGGACCGTAATTAATCTTGGTCACAAGAATGGAAAGAGATCCAATGTATCGTCCTGAAGAAGATAACTCTGTGAAACGAACATTTATAAAACTTTATTGTTACAAATAAAGTGCTTTCTACAAGCAATATTGTTTGCTAGCTAAATAGGGATCCAGAAAAGTAAACATGTAAAAAGAGTATAAACAGGTGACAGTGAAAAATTTTACATTTAATACAACGGTCTGCATACCAAAATGATTTAAGTGAAAATAGTAAAGAAAAACCACATATGTGAATTAATCAATATGTGTAAAAATTTCATATGAACAAAATAATTCATGAAGAAATAATGTTTTCCTGCTCTGGAAGAAATTTAAAAAAGAAAGTTGATGCATATGACTAGAAAAACAGGATAATTATTTCACAGTAGAAAGGAAAAAAATCTTCATAGGATGCACTGAAGATTACTGTGTAATTACTTAGTCAAATCTAAAATATAACTTGCATTATTTGAAAGTGACATAAAATAGCCTTCTTTAAAAGTCTTTTTTATATATGAATACATACTATATTTTAATAGGAATTAATGTTTGATCAGGAACACAAACCTTTCTCACCTATGTAACCACTAGACTCAGATTTTCACTAAATATCAGACACAGCTTGAAAGAGATTTGGGAAATAAAAACATTCCTGCTAACAACTTTGCCCATACATGAAGACCAATACACTGGGTAGGCTGATATGTGCACTGAATTTTAAGTAAAACAAAGCATTTTGCTGGCTGCCTTTGCTTCTAGGACGGTCTCTAGGCAAAATTATTTGTTAAATAAAAATATTTTCATTTGTCATGCCCTCTATCCCCCACTTCTTTGAGAGTGATTATGCCAATGTCATCCCAGCTTCTCAAGAACTGTACCATGACATCTTTCTATATCTTCTCCCTTTTTATTAATCTGTGCTCACTCAGTAACACTACCTAAGAGCTATATCCCTAAAAATCTCTATTAGCTGCAGCTTGAGTAAAAATTTTATGTGCCTATTGCATGCTTCATATTATGCTAAGCATAATGGGTTATGCTGCACTCCCTTAATCTGAAAATATCACAAGTAGGGAAAAGTGATCTAGAGCCCAATTCCTACAGAATTTTAAAGAGGTAATAATATTAAGTGATGGTATCTTAGTTTAAAAGTTAATATTTATTTAACATTGCTGTTCTTTCCTCATTGGCTAAGATTTTATTGTGTAGTACTTTATAGAATACTGATAACAATCTTGTGTATGAAGTGCAGCTGTTATCCCAATTTTACATATGAGAATTGAGTTTAGAAGTGTGATTTGTCCAGGGTTACATAGGTATTAGGTTGTAAAGCTGGCTTTTGAAATACACAGACTGAGCCTGCAGTCTTAACTACTGTACACACTGCCTCTAAGCTAGATAAATGTGATATAGGAGATAAGGTCCAGAGCACACCAGATTATAAAATCCTTGAATACTCTTAGACATTGTCTTCAACATCCCAGCAACCAGCACATAATCTAGTGTAGTGATGATGCTATTATTATACCCCCAAAACGTAGGTGGTCAGCAAAGACTTTTAAAGTTTAAACAAAATAATTTGTATACCAAGTAGTTTTAAAAATCAACGCGGAACATATAAGCCTCACACTCTGAAAAGCAATAGGAACCCAAACCGATATCTGCACTTGTATTCACACATTTCAATATGACAGTAGAACGCAACTCTGGAATAACCTGGAAAGTGGCCAGTATTTAGGTGTCCAACTTTCTCATCTTTTCTGCCTCTTTATTTTCTTTCAAGAGTTGTCAAAATACTAAGGACCAACTCTTGGACCTCAAAGAAACAGAATTAAGGAGGAAAGTCTTATTTACATTGCTAACTAAGAATCTAGAATTTGAAACAAATAAAAAGGAAAAAAAGATAGCTATGAAAAGAATAGAACATGTTTCTTCCTCGTAGGATGCAGAACACTAGAAAAGTGCTAAGTTCACTTTAATAACAAGAAGAAGATGGACAATCTGTCAAAGTATCCCTTACATTGACCCCATTAAAGAGTTGAAATTGCACAGCAAACAACTAGACTAATATCTAAGGGAAAACGAGTGCCACCAAAGACAGGCTGGGACCACACACTCACTGAAATCAGACCACAGGAGGAAGGGACATAAGACAGTTAAGGCGAATTTATATAAAATGCCCAATGAATTAGCAAAGGCTGAGTGGAAGTACATATCCCTGAGAGTCACTGGTACATAGCAAGTTCAAACGTAAGTGCAGCAACATCTGTGGGTCTCCAGCAGAGACTCAAGAAAATTTAGGACAAAATTAGAGATCAGAAAAACGTCTTTGTTGGTGAGTTACTCTTGGGGGAAACAAGCAGAACAAAAAGGGAAAAGATACAAATTCTCACTCAGACTCTTCTCTGCGAAGTGAAGGAATGAAAGCATTAAGTTACTGCAGGAAGGGTATAAAACCCTGTGACTCCCCAGGACACAGGTAAAAACCAACTTAAACTGGAGGAAGGGGAAAGAAAAGCTTTCCACCCCCAGGGGTGGGATAAAAAAGCAGTCCTGATTTCAGGATCCTATTTCAATATTATTAGAGATCTCTTATCAGTGGATAAGAGGACGTATCACTGAGAAAGCCCAGTTCCTGAGACACAGTGGAGCAGAGCCAACAAGAAACTGGACAGAGGAGAAATCCTACCCTCTTCCCCTTAGGAACAGGCTAGCAAGTACAAGTAGCCTGCAAAGAGCAGGTTCCAACCGAAGAAGGGACAAAAATATGGAGAGACATTCTCTGTGGAAAGGGCAAACAAATTGAGCTTAACAATAAAGATAGAGCAGCAACATTGAGAAAAAATCTCCAGCAAACCTGCTCCATCCTAAGAAAAAGGTAATTCAAGAGCAATTTAAAGAAGGTAATTACAGTGACAACAAACCCTAACCCATCTCAACCCCTGACTAAATTGACTCAATTATTACCCCCCCATTAATGGTTTAGCAGAGTGAGGCATGCCTATGTACATATTATTTACCTTAGTCACTACTATCATAGACATGAGTCCAGAATTCGATAAAAATTTAAGAGACACCAAAAAAAAATCAACTGATTGTTAAACAAACATTTTGACTCAGGTGCTGAGCTCCTAGGCAGTGAATTTGAAATATTAAAGGCTCTGGTAGAAAAGTGAATAACATATATGGACAGCAGAAAGATGGAAACTATAAAAAGAATGGAATGGAAACAAGAAAAATAAAAACCACTGCAACAGAAATGAAGAATGCCTTCCACAGGTTCCATGGGAGACTTGACAGAGCCAGGAAAAGAATCCATGGAATTGGAATCAATACAAATTATCCAAACTGAAAAACCAAAATAAAAGAGTGAAAAAAAAAAGAGCATCCAGGAGTTGCACACAATATCGAACACTGTAATATACGAGTGAGAAGTTCAGAATCAGAAGGGAAAGAAAACGGTGCTGAAAAAGTGAATAGATAATGGCCAAGAACATTCTAAAAGTTATAAAAGGCATCAAACCACTTATCCGGGTCCATGAAGCTCAAAAAAGAAAAAAAAATTAAAGCCATAGTATGATTCTAGTGCATACCTATTAGAATGGCAACAAACAAAACAAAACATATATAAAAAAAACCCCGTAACAATGTTAACTGTCCGTGGGTGCACACAGGAATTTTGTAAACCTCAAACACTGCAGTGGGAATGGGAAGAACATAGCAGAAAGTTACATAGCAATTACTTTGGATGGTTTGTTATAAGAGTAAGCCTACACTTACCATACAATCCAGTAATCCTTGTTTTATGAATTTACCTAATTGCAATGAAAAACAAAAACAAAAACAACAACAAAAACTGTTTCCGCAAACCTATGTAGACTCCACAGCAACTGCATTCATACCTGTCCATATCCGGAAACAAACAAAATATCCCACAACTAATAAAAAGATAAATGATGTTCAGTTAATGCAATAAAATACTATTCAACAATTATGAATACACTTACAAATCTCAGGCCCATTATACTAAGTGAAAGAAATCAGACTCAAAAGATTACATTCTACACGGTTCCATGTAAATGACCTTCTGGAAAAGCCGAAACTATAAGGGCAGAGAATGGATCAGACATTGTATATGAGAATTGAATGAACACCTAGCATATCCTAAGGAACCCTAGACAAAATGCAAGGTGAAAATATGGTTGTAGAAGGTGACTTTGTCCCAGATCGACAAACCACAACCTTTAACACAATTTATATTTCCCTCATGTGAAACATCTCTCCCGACTGCTTTAGAAGCAAATTCATTTAACATTGCTATATAAGTGGTCTCTGGCTTCATTGCTGGAGTCCTAGTGAATAGGCTTAAGAGTAATCATTGTAACTGATGCAATGACTTTTCAGAAAACCAAAGTGTGCGCGTGAGGAGGGTGTGCTAAGTGCTTTGGGGGAGATTTATCTTTGAAACTACACTTTCCTTTGCCTAACCTTAAAAATATTTTGCAAATACTAGCACACACAGACTAATAAAAAGCATACTCCAGGAATATTTAAGAGTTTGTGAAAGCGAGCATAGTATTAAAATAGTCTCCATAAATAAAGCCCTGGGAAAATTCATAAATACCTAATATTGTATAAACAACTTAGTAGCTTAGTCTTTTATTACATTTAACATCAGGTCACAAAAATCTCCTTTTCTGTAAATGAAAAATATCAATATTTTATAACAACTCAAATATATGTGTAAACCCTACCCAGTCAAGGTTACAAGTTTATAGAATCTGAATTTATAGTCACTGTTCACTATACACATATTAATATAAAAGTATAAAAGTACATAAGAAACATTCATATGGAAATCCAGAAAAGGCAAACCTACAATGACAATAGATTAGTTGTTGTCTGGGGTCAAGAGTAGAGTGGGTGGGGAGTGGAGAGTGAATGAGTGCCTATGGATTTCTATTCCAAATTTGTAATGATGGTGAGTACACTAAAAGCCACCGAACTGTACACTTTAAGTGGGCGAAATTTTATGCTATATAAATATCTCAATGAAGCTCTTTTTAAGAGTATGTAGAGCAAAATTAATTAAATATTGTCCAGCTGGGTGATGGGACCCTGGTCCATCTGCAGCCAGAGCTTGAAGATCTTTTTTGCTGCTGCTTCTCAAGAGAGAACCTCTCTGTCTTCCAGGTTATTTTCCATTCAAGATATGAATCTGGTTGATAGAAAAAGCTTCTAACAGAGACCACGACTATCCATACCTTCCCTGGACCAGAGCTGGCCCTTTGAGAACATGAAGCAGCACCTATTCTCATTGCCACTGGGCTCTGGGCAGTTTGCTTTTAACAGCCTGACAGGCAGCTTCCACAAAACCACCTGTTCAAATGGGTGCAGCACCAGGTAACAGCATGCCCTCCGCCTGAGCTGGGCCCTCTCGGGTTCCCCACCTCAAATCTAGGGATATCATCCTAGCTGGCCACGGTGCCCTTGAAACCCAGGAGGTCACAGCCACATCCAAATTCCCTTTTCCACCTGTCCCTGGCTAGTCCTGGCTTTGGTCCCCATAATCCCTTTTGGGAGAGCCCACAGTAGTCCTAGGCTGGAAAGGGGGGACAGGGAGGGACAGTCAGTGGTCACTTTGCCTGGCTTCACCCTGCTTTCCTATAGGCCTCTACCCTTGTCCTCTAAATGTTCAACAGTGGAAGGATGTTTTATAATTGGGAATTTTTAAACCAAATGGACATATTTCTTAAAAGGTGACCATTTTTGTAGTGGAGATACACAATAAATACAAACAAAATTTTCATATTTTCCTACTAAACTTGTGCAAGGAAATCATAATACTTAAACTCTAAATTTGCATAAAAATCATGTTAAGCATATCAATGTAAAATTAAGAAGCAGTAATAAAATAACAAAAAAGGTCTATACAATTGACATGTCACAGAGGGTCCAGAAAGTAGAGAGAGAAACAAATCCTATCACAGATTGATTAAAAACTTCAATTACTAAAAAAAGCCATAACTGAACTGAAGGAGGATATAAGACTTTATAAATTTGGATAAAGACAAAATATTAAATATCTAGTATAATTATGCAATGTGTAAAGTGCATGAAATGGCAAAAATGTGCCTTAGAAAACAACAAAGTTCTTAAATCAATGGACAAAAACATAGTCAAGCTTAAATAAATTAAATAATTATGAATTTCTTTATGATGCCATAGAGAAATTTAAAAACCAAGTAAAAAATTGCCAATATATTAACAAAAATCATGGGGCATAAGAGGGATAGGAGATAAAGTCAGTTTTTTCCTTTCTACTGTTGAAGTATTTTCCCAGTGCTAGACACTTCCTAAGAACCAACACATGACATTAGTGTTTCATTTAAAAATCAATATCCATGTTGACTTAAAAAATTTCAGTGGTGTTTCAGTGTGGGTTAGGGCTAATTTCTCAGGGGTTCTTTTAAAGACAATGATAACAGGTATCATTGAAATATTGACATTTGGTGACAACAATGCCTGATCTTTTATTTATTGTTGTTCAATTACAGTTGTCTGCATTTTCTCCCTCCCCTGCCTCCACCCCCCCCCCCTTATTTTTGTCCATGTGTCCTTTGTAGTAGTTCCTGAAAACCCCTCTCCCCACTATCCCCTTCCCACTCCCCTCTGGCTATTGTTAGATTGTTCTTAACTTCAATATCTCTGGTTATATTTAGCAGCACAATTTACAATAGCCAAGTACTGGAAGCAACCTAAGTGACCATCAGCAGATGAGTGGATCAAAAAACCTATGGTACGTGTATACAATGGAATTCTACGCAGCAGAGAGAAAGAAGGAGCTCCTACCCTTCACTACAGCATGGATGGAACTGGAGAGCATTATGCTAAGTGAAATAAGCCAGGCGGTGAGAGACAAGTACCATATGATCTCACCTTTAACTGGAACATAATCGACAATGCCTGATCTTCTAAATATCCAACATTTTTGCATGGCCATCATTCATATTTCTGCACCAAGTATAAAAAGAGTATAATGAATAGCACAAATAATTCTTTAAAGCTGCTGAGAAAGCTTGTATAGTAGGAAGTAACTTCATGGAAATTAATTTCTATGTTTTTCAGTTTTTAAAAACTATTGCTTTGTGTATGTATATATGTGAAAAAAGATAAATGATAGAAATTGATCCTTATAATGATGTTAATTTGTTTAATGTGTGCTATATATAAAGTACATTATTAGGTATTAGTTTTTGAAGGCTACAAAGAAATAAAACACACTTTTTACTGTCATATTGACTTATAATGGGAGAGAATTACATGTCTTCAAATAATACAAAAGTGACTAGAAGAGAAAGTAGAGGAGAAATAAAATGGTGAGTATATATTAGCCAGATGTTATTTTGCTGTTTCTTTTTTCATTGTTTCATTTGATACCAACCATTACTGTAAAAGTATCAGCTTATCATATTTGGAACTGTTAAACAAGTTATTAATATTCCATGACATACCATGGGGAAGAATATTTGAAGCTTTTAAAAATTATGCAGCTTTGAGTCAACATCAGAAGAGTTTACGCTTCTCATACTCATCTAAAATCTAAAGAAGGCTTATGTGCTCGAATGAAGATCATATTATTAAGTTCAGGAAATGATTTCTTCTCAGTCACAGCAGTAGAATTAGATGAGAATGCATTAGGAAAGCATTCTGAGACCTCTCAGCCCCAACAGTAATCCAATCAGTGAACAGTATGCAAATGACCTAACAGGAACACAATCAGGGCTACAAGAGCAAGTAATTTCCATTTCTATTACTGCTTAATGAGATTGTGCTGTAATTTTAGGGCAGTGGAAACCTCCAGAAAGAGCTTCTCTTCTCCTTTTCCTTTTGCTTTATTGTAACTACTTCCTCCAATTAGATTGAGTGAGAAATTATTGCCTTATCTGCTCCAAGGACTACGAAGTATTTCTAAAATAAGTTTTTCCCCTTATGTGTGTTTTGAAGACTGCTAACATAAGAATTAAAAAGAAACATGGGGCCATAACAATCTTGATTTTATTCACTCTTACCAGTGTGTTATTGAATGTTCTAGATTCTGTAAAACCTTCTTGATTGGATGAGATCCTATCATCCAGCCTATCAACCCTTTTTAAGATTAAGATACCTTCTAGAGAAAGCTACTCCTTAGTCATCAAAATTCACTGTGCAGAAAGGTTGTTTTAAAGGTGGTGGTTGTTACAACTAGTACAGGGCACAATTAGGAAAATCATCAAACATTTGAAAGGAAAGGTGTCTTAGAAATCATTATCTACCCACTATACTTCTCCTTCATTCTACAAACAAAATGCAAGGAGGTTAAAATTATCTACCCCACAGTTCACAGAGAGCTGTTGATGGAGCTACATTGGTTGCCTCCTAATTTGGAGTTAATTAGGTTTGTATTTCTATTTTCTTCCCTAATTTCACATTCTTTCCTTCCTTTCATGGTGACCCCATAGTATCAATAATTACTGTTTATTCCTTAATAGTTATGAATTACTCTGTATGAATTTTGCTTAGTGCTTTTTCTATCTTTAATCCTTAAATCAGCCTGTGGAATAGCTATAATTAGTTACACCCTTGTATAGATGAAGATAATGTGGTCTGGAAAATTTAAGTGACTTTCCTAAAGACACACAGCAGGTAATGATATCAGAAAAATGACCCAAAGCCTAAGCTTTTATGAACAACGGGAAACTGGTTCCAGCAATATTGTGTACTTAGGTCACCCTGTCTCCTGGATCCAGAAATTTCACTTCCCTATACAGGTCATCTAAAGCTAACTTTTCAAAATACTTTTATTAACTAGTTTACCTTAAGGAATGACACATAATGGTAACAGTGTATTAACTTTCTGGGGATATTTGATTTTTATCAAAGGAAGAATGTTATAAGCCAAAAAAAATAAAATAGTACTATTGAAAATTTACTCTTCAGTGATTTAGGGTCAAGAGAACCTTTTGGTGTCCTTGATTTATCACCTCCTGTGAAGTGTGGTAAGAAAAGAACAGATTTCAGAAATTCAGATTATCTCTAACTCTGACTCCATACTCACTGGATAAAGGATTTGGGGAAGCTAACTTCATATTTTTAACCCACTTTTCTTGCCTATATTTTGTGAATAATAATTTGCCCAATATGTAGAATTATTATATTATATTTAAAAACCATCTCCTACCTTTTGTGATGGCATGGATGAAACTGGAAAATATTATGCTAAGTGAAATAAGCCAATTGGTGAAAGACAAATACCATATGATCTCACAGATAAGAGGAATGTAATGAACAAAATAAACTAATGAACAAAATAGAACCACAGGCATGGAAACACGGAACAGATTGAAGGTAACCAGCAGGGAGGAGAGAGGAGGATAATGGTGGAAAGAAGGGGAAGGGACTAGACAAAGAACATGTATGAATGACTCATGGACGTGGCCAACAGTGTGGGAATTGTGGGAGTGGGGGATGAGATGGGCAGAGGAGGGCAAAGGGGGGAAAATTGAGACAAATGTAATAGAACAACAATAAAAAAATGGTTAAAAAACATTTTCATTTAGTGAATGGGAAGATTAGGAGTATTATGAATAACAATTTTCTAAACTTAAAAGGCTTGTCTTTTACTAACTCATAGACATTTAGATTTGGAAAAAATAGACAATTTCTATAGTCTAGTGATGATAAAATTTTTCTGAAAAAGGAAACATACAAACCCTGAATCTCTAACTAAGGGGATTTGATGATGTAGTGGGACTGGAGGACAGAT
The DNA here is from genome assembly GCF_022682495.2 of Desmodus rotundus. NCBI lineage: Eukaryota > Metazoa > Chordata > Mammalia > Chiroptera > Phyllostomidae > Desmodus > Desmodus rotundus. The sequence goes on from NC_071394.1 coordinate 19,274,599, forward strand.
AGTGGGTTGGGAATGATTCTCCCATCTCTGTCCATACTTCCCTCAGATAAGCTCCCTCTCTATTTTATTCTTATATAAGAATTAACTTCGACGAAGGGGACTATAATTAAAAATAACTTGAAATTCATTGATTTTATACACATTCTTTACAAATAAGCAAAATTCCTTAATAATTTTCTACACTCTATAATATACCATAATATACATAGAATACATGTTTTAATACAACTGTTCAAAGTGGTGTGCTGTCAGTTTTTAAACAGTATTTATGGGTATTGGAACCTAGTCCCTTCAATACAGTTTAAAATATGTTAACTTCAGTAGATAGTTTAGTAAATTACCAATATGAACACATACCTTTTTTTTTCTGGCAGTAATATATTTTTTCTCTCCTACCTAAAGGAGAAAACTCTCAAAACAATTATTTATTATCTACACATGATTTGCATCTACACAGGCATGTTCTGATTTCATTTGCTGAAATGCTTATTATATCTTAATCTTTATTGATTTATTTTAAAACAATAACTCTTTGTGTTTATAAGCTTTTTACACTTCTAATTATAAATACTATATTAAAATTCATGATTTATATTGTTTTGTTCCCAAATATGTTACTAGCACAATTTACATTAAATCCACTGAATCTAAATTCCTTAGTTGTTATCGACCACATTTAGTTTTAATTGAGCCAGTATTTTACTATATTAAATTGGACTTTAATAATATACTGAGAATATTACAAAATCTTTAATCATTATAGGTTATTCAAATACTTCATGAAATATTAATTATGAATTTGTTATTAAAATCTTTAGGTGAAACAATGAAGAACTAGTTTTATTATATGTTAAAGAATTCATGATTAACAAGTTTTATTAGAAAAAGTTATACAAAATACTGATTTTGTGTTTCTTTCCTTCTTTCTGGTTGCTTTTATGAAATATGTAATATGCTGAGCAACATGAAAACCTTAGATTGTCTTGAACTAATTAGTGAATATATGTATGTTAACAGTTCTGCTGGGAAAGACTCACAGGAATGAAGAACAAGGTAGAGAAAGCATTATGGGTATTATGTTTCATCTTCAGATTCATAAAAACATACCACATCATCCTTTGTGTCTCAGACTCAGTCTAGTTGGGGAGAAAGATATGGTCTTAAAAGTTTCTAGGGAGTGAAAGAAGTAATGTAAGGATACACAGAATAAAAATAAATACCAGTTCAGGAATATCTTAGGCCCTTTTTAAACTCACTAATTAGTATAAATAAGGTATCAGTCTGTGTAGTACAAGAGTTGCCCATCAATCCACATCATGCAGAATGTTATCTATGCCCCAAAGCCCCTTCCTCTAGCTGCTTCCTGTAATGGTAACATCAACTACAATACATCCTTCAGCATAATCACAATAGCTTTGTTAAAATTCTGCTAATCCCAACAAGTGTTTACCTCAAGGTTGGAATCCCATTTCTTATCAACTCCAGTACATGACATATGAACATATTCCTTCTCTTCTATTTTTCCTGAAAAGTAGGATTTTAAGCATGTACAAGACCACCTTTAGACCATTTTTAGAGAAACTTACTGTCTCTCATTTCTCCCTCAGATTGCCAGTGAACCTTTTTAGGCTACTTTTAAAATATGGCTCAAATATCTTATTTTGTTTTTCATAATTTTTAAAGATGTGTACTAAAATTACCAGAAAGATGGCCAATTGAGAGCTCATCTTGAAATTAAAAAAAAATACAAAATTAGTTTATAAACTCACTGGAGATACAGCTCTTTAGACACCTGTAGTGGAAATAAACAACTATTTTCTAAGTTTCACATGATTCATAGCTTTTGGCACTCTCAGATGCCACTTTGCTTTTGCAAACATTAACAATTATTTTGTTTGGAATAATTCTTTCAAAATTAAGCAATTGAGAAACACAAAAAGAGATGGATATTAGAGATATTTATAAAAATGTTTAGGCCCTGGCTGGTGTGGCTTGGTGGACTGAGCCCTGGCCTGTGAACCAAAGGATCGCCTGTTTGATCCCAGTCAGCGCACACGCCTGGGTTCTGGGACAGGTCCCCAGCACGGGGCACGTGCATGGCAACCGCCCACTGATGTTTCTCTCCCTCTCTTACGCCCTCCTTTCCCCTCTCTAAAAATAAATAAATAAAATCTTTAAAAAAAAATGTTTAGGAAAAGTACCAAGGCTCCCCCCCCCCCCCAGAGCTGTGCTTGTATTCTACACACACATTATTAAATTCCCATTTTGAAATATTTTAAAATGATCTTTAGAAAACAGTTAACATTCTCTGTACATAAACATCCTAAAAATCTCTTCTCCCCAACTGAGATAACAAGATAAGCATAGTTGGAATCCTAATATGATTGTGCTTTTATGCTTTCCTTTTTGTCCACAGTTCATAAATTGCTGTATTATCTGTCACAGTTCTGATTACATTTGTGAAAGAAATAAGATGCTTTTGGAATGAAAAAGAAGATATGCACCCTCAGTTCTTTAAACATATGACATTTGATATGGTTAATGGCATTATAATATAACAATGTTGTCTTCTCTCTATAAAAGTGACACTGCTGAAGTATGCTCAGTAGAGTGGAGACTATAAATTGCTTTCCCGGAGCAACGCAGTGTAGGACATTGCTCACCTATGTTCTTTGCTCAGCCCTCTGTAACAAGCCCAGCACACTCGCTATAATTTTTGTTTTATTTTAGGTGTACCCTCTGTGATTTACGTAGACCTATAAAGATGGTGTCTCAGAGTAGCAGGTTACAAAATGTATATTAGCTGTGGAATTCCATGTCCAAATAAAATCTTTCTTAGAGGCAATGCATGTAAAACTCATAAACTTTGGGCTGGCTACAATTTCAGAGGAGATAAAATTCTCCCTCACTCTTCCTATATATCCCCAGAGAGCAGCCCCAAACCCTATGAATCACTATTTAAAACCCCATAAATTAATACCTCATTAAAAATATCATAAAAATATGATCAAAGGACCAGATTGTGGAATGCTTAAGAAGAAGAATTGCATTATTGTCATAGAGCAAATATTTTTGAGTAATTATTATTTGTGAACCATCTGTTAGTGTTACAGCTGCATTATCCCAAATATTCCTTATTCACATCATCTGAAGATAAGCAGTACTTCTGGGTACTATTCTTAATCCATTCTATGGAAAGGAAACTGAGGTACATTGTGTTTAAGGAAACTTCTGTTTACAAATGCTAGCAAATGCAAAAGGCAGGATTTAGACTGAGGTAATCTGAATCAGAAGTCTATTTATACAGTAGATATATATCTTATCTCTGACATCAATTTTCTTTCTAGAACTACCTCCTTCCCTACCTATATCTATGTGACTCTATTGGGAATGAAAGTGGAGGCCCACTACCCTACCAAAACATAGGCATTTTGCCTAGGGTAGCTATTCAAAATAATTCTCCTTTGTGTCAAGTGATGGGTCCAGGATGAGATATATAAGTTGGAACAACCTCTTTTTCAGAGATTGTAATGGATTCAGGGAGAGATGTCTCTGTTACAAATTTTAAGTCCTTATAAACCTGGATCTACTTGGAAGGGGTGGATTTGGCAGGTGTCTCTCTCACCATGTGGATAGTGAATATTCACCTGAATTTTTCAGGTGTGAAGAAAAAAGTACATTCTTTAAATTTTTACCCATGGGCTATTTTGAGTTGATTTTTTCAATTCCTTTTTTTCCCCCATTAAATGTATTGGGATGGCATTGGATAATAAAATTATATAGGTTTCAAGTGTACAATTCTATGATACATCATCTATATACTGTGTTGTGTGTTGGCTTTTTATTTCTTGGATGTTTTTGGTCCCAATTACTTCATAACACCTCGGTTGTTTGTCTTTTAATCCTCATTTAGTTTTTATATTAACTCCAAACAGATATAAATAAATATTCCTTGTAGGAAAAATTATTTTTAGAATTATATTTTGTTAATTGAGTCTCAAGTCCATAGCTTCTATTCATATATATTTCCTACACAGATATTCTAAATTTCTTTTCTCACAGTCAAAATTTACTAGTGCAATTTCACTAACATACTGGTATTGACAATTGCTGATTTTCTAAAGTCTGATCAAAGAGGGAGGCTAGAGTAGGGAAAAAACCCTAACAATCCATGACGTATTTTCCACTCGGAGTAAATATTGCACACAGGGGCTAGCTCCACAGGGGGCTGTTCCATGCCAGTTGACCGACCACTAGTAACAGATACTGTAGGAGGCATAAAATGGACCTTCCACTCCTTTAGTTGAGATTTTTCTTATTCCATATAAAAACTTTAATAAGCCTGATTCCCTTAGTTCTATATACTAGGTTCCTGGCAACCGAGCCAGGCTGTGGTACCAATCTCCTTTCCTTCCGTTTTCCTGCCTCAGTTTTCCAGAACTGGCAAAACTCTCCTTGTTTCCTATAGTAGCACATATATTATTCTCTCCTTCATGCATTTGGAACTTCCTCACTCACCCTTTTTATCTTAAGGAAACTCTTCTTCACTATTAAAGATATATCTTAAAAGTCATTTCTTTAAATACTGTATTTGTAGATGTATATTTGAAAAGCGTACTGGCATTTCCACCACTGTTTAGCCAAAGTCCTGACATGTAGTACTCACCACTCAATAAATGGAGAAACTAGAGGAAAATAAAAGAGAATCAAACGCAAAACACTCAATCTAGTGACAATGTATAAGAGTGCTTGCATTTTTATACAGCTACCTCACTGTAGTAGGGTATTTGTGTTTCACGACTTACTTTTTTAACCAGTTTTCATTTATTCATTAATGCAACAGTTAGAATCCAAATATTGTGCCATAATAAAAAAATATAACACTCCTTCAAGTACTACAGTTGTATTAAATAAAACATCTATTTAATAAAATATTTTAGCATAATTGCTATAAAAGAATAATTTATAGAGGGCTCTAATGGTAGAAAGGAGGGCACATATACTTTTAGATAACATTCTTTAAATGATTTTTGACGTACCCTTACAAATATTCAGTTAATTTTATTAATGTTCCATGTCAAAAAAATTTTATAATTTACAATGAAATTTTTCATACATGCTTTTAACTGAAACCATTGTTTTTGAACATATTACATAAAGTATTAAAGTATTAAATATAATCTTTTTGTCTTTACCTGGTCACTTATGAATGAACTGAGTAAGATAACAAATAAACCAAATTAGTTGTGTGCCCAAGGAGACACATACCTACCAGCCCTTCACACCTTTACTTTCTGCTGCACACAATGGGTTCTGTTACTTCTGTAAGGAAGCCCGTATATAGTCTATCAGTTTCAGCGCTGTACTTTAATTATCATAAATACTTTACTATTAATCATTTTCCTAGTAATTTGTTTTTCTATTAAAATATTCATGCTCATTAATCATAATTGCAATCTAAAGTTTTTAAAAATGAAATATATATCTATCTTCATATAAAATCTACTTTTCTTCTCTTATTACCCACAATTGTACTAAGAAAACTCTATGAGACAATTTGAAACAACTAGTTTCTTTAAATTTTGTCTCAATATTAGTAATATCTTTGGGAGTATCCACCATCATAATGGAATTTGTCATAACATGAATAAGTGAAGGAGTAATTTTCCCTCTTGTAAAATGGCTTTGGTTATGAAAGTATCCTACTTCTATCTGGTTCTTTTAACCAAGGTTTTGCACCCTAATTTTCACAATGCTAAAAGGTATAGAGGGCTAGGTTATCACGAAGTACTATAAAAACAGGGGAACTTTACTATCCGGTTCCGTATTTTAGCCACCCTTACAGTTTGGAACATACCTCTATATGATTCTGCAGTTTGAATTTAAGGATGCATGTAGGCATAAACAGAGATTTGGGTAATGATCAATTATTTTATTCATATACTGAGTACCCACTAAAAGCTAAGAATTATTAGTGCTGAACAAAGCACGCAAAGATAGAGCTTAGAGTATAATAAGCAATGCTGTTTTGAGGTATTTGAATGAAATCTTAGCAAATTAGTGGAAATGCAATTAAATGCTCTAGATGAAAGAACTGGAGATCTTTCATCTAGAAAGGAACTACAACCTGTTCAGCCATAACTTCTATAAGGCCTTATTTCTACTGAAGCTTGGAAGGCCAGAAAATGACAAAAACTACAAGAAAGAAACTCTAACATGAAGAAATTATACTTGAAAAGGTTTTGGTTTGGAAAAAGCTCAGGTTTCTTAAACACACACAAAGAAAAGTAATGTATTCGATTATTTATCCTATCATTTAAAAAAAACAGTAAAATTGGATATTTTATTATTACTATGTATATTTTGCAGAAAGTATTCTGTAAGATGAAAATTGGCGGTGGCCCCTGGCTGGTGTGGCTCAGTAGATTGAGCGCTGGCCTGAGAACCAAAAGTTTGCCAGTTCAATTCCTCGTTAGGGTACATGCCTGGGTTGTGGGCCCGATCCCTGGATTGGGGTGTGCGAGGTTCAGCCATGTATTTCTCAGTTTCCCTCCCTTTCTCCTCCTCTTCCCCTCTCTCTAGAGTAAATAAATAAAAATTTAAAAAAAGAAAATTGACTCACCTAACAATTTTGTACTACTGCTACAAAAGCGATATGAGGCATTGGTCCATTATGACCGAGATAAGGGGAAATGTCCAGAGAGCTGTCATGAATTCAAAGTCAAGATTATATTTTAAAGGTTATAGGCAATAAAAGCAATCTTCCTATGAACTTCATTTAATTACTAATCATTGAGTTAATATGTATTGTCTCACTGTAGAAATGCTTTATACAAGTTCATATAGGTCAGTGAAGAGTTTGCTTTCTTTTCACATCCCCCAACATGAAGTCAGACTCTGGTAATGACTTCCCAAACAGAGGATATTTGTGTGGAGAGGAAAACAGCACTTGGAAGTGGTGAGAGTCCATTCATAAGCATATATCATTCTTATGCTGTCTGCATTTATTATCTTGCCTGCAATACTGTCTATTAAATTAAAATATTTTTAAAGTGATACTAAGAAATAATTGGTTTTCTTTTCTCAGATTTTTAAAAATGTTATAGGTCATAACAATATTGAAAGCTTTTCAGTTAAAATACAAAGTTGCAAAATATATGATAAACCTGTGAGCAAACTTAACAATACGGAATTTGTAATAATAGTTATTTTACTTCGAGCAGCCAGACTGACCTTCTGGCTGTAGGTCTCTGCTCACCTTCCCAGAGTCCTTACAATGAAGTATGGACAGCGTCTCCTAGGATCCATCAACCCCAACTTTCCAGACCTGGTTTCTGCTCTGTTTCATGCTCAGTGAACTCTGCTGGGCTGGTCTCCAGTTCAGCGGAACGCTAGCTGAACTCCCACCTCAGACCTTCCCCCATTACCTCAGTCTGCCTGGCTCCTCCCCCAGATATCACATGGCTCCCTCTCTCAGCATGCATGTTAATTCTCAAGTGGCAGCTTGTCACACAAGCATTTCTTGAGTGGCATAGATATATTAGCAGCCTCCATTGCCACAGGACTGCACCCTTGCCACCCACTATTTTTCTTATTGTGCCTGATTTTTTCCCATAATATGGTTCATTGTACGTATGTATGAGTATGTATTAATGTATTTATTGTCTCTGCTCTGCACTATAAGAATAGGAATTTTATATATTTCTCTGCTTTGATTCCCAATGTCTAGAAAAATTCCATGATTCTAAACCATAGTGAGATGTTTAATCGATGAATTTGGGAATTTATTTGGTGTTTCATTGGGCAATTTTAAGTAATTTACAATTAACTGATGAAAACAAACATTTGAGATTTTGATATTCACAAAACAGATTAAAGAAAATTCTCCAGTTTTTAAAAATAGAATATTACAGTTGATTTCTTTTGAAATATATATATACAAATATATTCAACTAGGTTTAATTCATATGATTTGGTATTTCTACAATCACACTTTTCAAATTTATTTTATAAAATTACAATTAAAAAATTCAGAAGACCACATTCATTAGTGAAAGTGAGTAGGAGCACAGCTATTAAAGTAATAGGCTAGTTTTTGAGCAACGTAAGGAGAAAAGAGCTAACACTCTTTTTCCCCTCTTTTCCAGGCTCATTGATTACCTGGCCTAGGCCTAGAAAGTTTTCCCTTGATAGAACCAGGGTCAAAAGTTAAGGATTCTTTGCGTCAACACTGGAGTTCTATGTGAAATTGAGTGGAGACATCTCTCTTTTCCTTTCCTTTTTATGCTTCATGTTGCTTGACCCTGTTAGTATTATTTAAGAACCATCTCTCCTAAATCTCATGCTTATTCTACTGTATATAATGTCTCAGGTCTAGTGGTCAAAGTATAAAGTTCAAGTTGTCTAATAATATCCATTGCTGTATAGATCCACAACTGGGCTCAGCAATCCAGAACAAAATAGAGGGGTACGTAACAGTGAGAGAAAGTTCTCTGGTAGCAATCTCCAGAGCTGTCGTTAAAGAGCACATCTCTGCCCAGGGAACCAGCTTTCTAGGCAATTTCCTAATCAAAACGATTCAGACGTTAGAAGTAAAGAAGGCAAGATGCTAAAAACCGCTGAACAACAGACAGAATATAGACCAGTACACCAGTAACTGTAGCCTTAGAATAAGACAGAAGCCAAGTTCCTGGGTCCATGTTTTCTGTCTACAATAATATGCCAGATATTAGCTTTGCCATAATAATTTTGATTAGTGAAATGGACAAGAAGGGTAAGAATCTGGAAGGTTGTGGTGAAGACTGGATACGATTAAATAACTGGCCATGTGAGAGGCGAGCACTGCCTATTTCTCATCCTTCTTTTGTATATATAAACACATAGTACAATCTCAGTTAATACTGGGGAGATAAATTCCATGATTTCAGATATGTTCCCTAAACCTCATTTTTAAAAGAAAATCATGTGCACACCTTCTAGCAAAATTGTGCAAAAAGTGTGCAATTAGTTGCATGTTCTGGCTTGACAGATTTTATCAATGTGATTGCCTCCACCCACCACCACCACCACCACTGGGTTGCTAGGTGTGGGCGCTTGCCATCTTGTTAATAAGAAAACAAAGCCCGGGAATGAGAGAGAGTTTAAACTGACATCTTTTTTTTTCAAATGAGAAGCTGGAGGGCTGATTTAGATAAAACTGAGTTACATGAATGCCCATGCTTTTCAATAATCCTTTGACATGTGAACTTATGAAACAAAATTACTTATGAAACAGTAAATATGAAACAAAAATACTTGTGGTGTACTAAAATGTGTCTTTGGCTATGAAGAAAACAAATGTGTTTGCATTTAATCCAACAATTTGAAAAATGAAGGAAGTTAATGAAGAAACTAAGAACGTGACTGGTTTTCAGTTTTATTATAAACAAAATATTCAGGACCCTTAGGAAATATGATTGATTTCATTTGGGCCATCCAAAATTGAATGGATTTTTGGATTGTAGAAAGATAGAAGGATAAAACATTACACATTGGGGAAATTTTGTATTAGTTGAGTTGCTATTACAGTAATCACTGTGTGACCCTTCAGTCACACGGTGACAACACCTTTTCTTTCTTTTCCTTCAGTATGGATATGAACGGTTACAGAGTAGTTGTCTTTAGTAAAATTAATCCCTGGAGCACATTTGGCACATAGGTAATGATAATACTGAAAAACTACCGAATGTCATTTGACATAAAGTAACTCTAGTTTCCCATGTGTGAAATAAAAGAGAAAAATAAACAGTTTCAGGAAAGACATATTATTGATGCCTCTGTAAAAATATTAACTTTCTTTTTAAAAATTTATTTTTCAATTATATTTGACATACACTATTAGTTTCAGTGTACAAGATAGTGATTAGCCATTTATATATCTTATGAAGTTATCCTGAGAAGTCTAGTATTCAGCTGACTGCATACATAGTTATTACAATGTTACTGACCTTATCCCCTATGTTGTACTTTACATCCCCATGACTATTGTAATAACTGGTAATTTGTACTTCTTACCGCTTTTGTACTTTTCACACATCCTTCCAAACCTCCCCTGTTGGTTCTCTGTATCTATAAGTTTGTTTATGTTTTTTGTGTTTAGTTTTTTTAGATTCCAAGTATAAAAAATAATTATCATTTAAATGTCCATACTACCCAAAGCAATCTACAGACTCAATGCAATCCCTATCAAAATACCAATGACATTTTTCACATAAAGAGAACAACTAATCCCAAACTTTGTGTGGGACCACAAAAGACCTCACATTGCCAAAGCAGTCTTGATAAAGAAGAATTAAATTGAAGATATCACTCTACCTGATATCAAACAATACTGCAGGGACATGGTACTGGCATAAATACAGACACATAGATCAATGGAACAGAACAGAGAGCCCAGAATTAAACCCACTTCTATATGGTCAACTAAATTGTGACAAAGGAAGTAAGAATATATACTATTGGTAAAGACAATCTCTTCAATAAATGGTGTTGAGACAACTGGACAGATATATGCAAAAAAAAAAGAAAAGGAAACAGACAACTTTTTTATACCATATACAAAACAAGCTCAAAAAGGATTAAAGACTTAAATGTAAGGTCTGAAACCATAAAACTCTTAGAAGAAAACAGACAGGAAGCTCTTTGATATCTCTCTTAGCAACATTTTTTTTGGATATGTCTACCCAGGCAAGAGAAACAAAAGAAAAATAAAACCAATGGGACTATATCCAAATAAAATATTAACTATTCAAACACACACATCTGAAAGTACATGGTTTGTGGTAACAGCCTTTGATACTGGCTTGCTTTAGTTAAAGCTTCCCCACCAAAAAAAAAAAAAAAAAAAAAATCGAAAGTGAGACAAAGTGCTGGGAGAGCTAATGGATGCAACACACAAGCTCTCCTGCTCCAGGCTTCTCATTTCGCTCCCTCCCTGGGATCTGGATGGGCCCGAATCTCACAAAATAACTCTAAGCTTTAATTTAAATTCCATTTCTATTTTACTGGTCTCACCCTCATTTAGAAAAGCAAGCCAGTAATCATCAGAATTACTTAAAAGCCAAAATGAATTGCATTAATGTCTGAACAAAACTACTTATCTCAATATCTACATATAATTGACATAAATATAATTCTAGAAACATTTTGATTGTTTTACTAGTTGACTTCTTCCTTTAGTGTATAAAATTATTCGATTATCATAATTTCATATGTAATCTCACATACATATAATACTTAGTTATCCCTTCCAAAATTTCCTTATCTCAGTAAATGGTGTGACTACCCAATTGTTCAAGCAAAGGAAAACACAAAACAAAAATTAGACATTATTTTTAAATCCTCGTAGTTTCTAATCTCCCACATGTGACTCCCATTAGTTTGTCCTATTATTTCTACCCTCAAAGTAGGTTTCAAATCCTTTCATTTTTCATCTTAATTGTCAACCTACCATCCAAGCCATTATTGCTTTTCTGCTCTGAATATAATATTCATACCATGCTCCCTACTTCCACTCTCTACACAGAAGACAGCATCACCTGTGGTAAGGTTATATTACTTCACTACTTACATATATTCAATGACTATCCTGAATTTAACGCCCAGACTCTGTAACTGATCTCCTTGGCTCTGTATAACTTGGTTCCTGTTTAACCTCTCTCCTCGCTCACTATTGTGTCCTTCCTATGCAGTCCTTGCTTCCAGATTTGCAACTTTCATGCCTGTGACTAACTTTGACTAGACCGCTCTTCCACAGGCTATGGGGATGGATGGCTTCTTCTCATCCTCAAGAATCTTGATGTTCACCTGTCATCTCCTTGAAGAGGTTTTCCCTGACTACCCTAACTAAAAGAACCCCCATAGTCTCTAGTAATTACCTATCACATCATCCTGTTTTTTACCTTAGAATTTCATTTTACTACTCATATCACTTTACTGTATATATTTGCCCCCCAAAATGTTACTTGAAGCAGTAATGGAGGCAGGAACAAAAGGACAACAAAAATATCTCTCATTCACTAGCAATTAGAATAATGTTTTTGAATGTCAATAAAACTTAATATTTGTTGATTAAATGAAATAGTAAATTATCATTTTTATTAGTATTATAAAATTCAAATATAGTAAGCCAAAAATGTGTTCTTAAATGAAATATTTTGTTCACTGACATCATTAGTCATTCTTTATTCACTTATTTATATCACTTATTACAAGTATCAAATATTTGTAGTGTTTCTTTGTTGGCACTCTCTGACTTCCAACCCATGGGCAATCGATCACAAACTTCAGCGGGCTCTAACTAGTTAACGCCTCCTAGATTCTTCTCTTCTTTTCTTAGAACCCCCACTTCAGGCCCTTATGTACACATCTTAACCAGTGTTAAAGTCTCTTAATTGATCAAACTCTTTTTATTTTTATTTCTAAATTGTGCTCCAACATTTTAAGTAAATCTTCAAGGGTACCACTTTCTCCTTACCATTCTCCTGCTCAAAAGCTTCTATTAGTCCTCTGCAGTTTGTTGGCTAAAGTGAAAACTATGTCATTGAAGCCCTGTAGAGATGTGGCTCAGAGTATATTTCTAACTCATTTTCTCCCTTTCACCAGGTATACATTGTTTTTTGTGTGTGTGTAAAAGATTTGTGCATGTCCCTAAGGCTACATGCTTGCTTAATATTTATCCTTCCTATTTAAATGTTATCTGTCTCTCAGAAAATACTTTAAATCCTTCTGTAGCGAGCCCAGCCTACAGTCTGGATTCTTCAATAAATTATCTGTAAATAACCCCAACATTTCTTTCTAGTCCTATTTGCATCTATTCACCTTCCAAAGCACTTGTTCGAGAGACAGATTTAAGAAGTATTACAATGCAGTAGCAAAAAGAGCAGTTACTTTTGGATTTCACAGGCTTGAATAAAATCCCAGGGCTAATACCTCCATACTGTCTTGGAAAAATGAACAAGGAATTTAACATGTCTGAGCTTTGGAATTATCTACTCATAAAACTAGACTAATAGGAATTATGTAATAGGATGCTTTTGAGGATTAAACAAAAAATACATGTATGCCCCTTCTGTGACCCAGCATGCATCGTTATTGCATCTCTGATTCTTTCACTGGGGAGTGACATATTTTTTTCAAGTCTCAACTCAGTTTGCATCTGTTCCAAAGTGGCTTCCATGGTCACGCCAGTCGTGTTTGCTTTCTTCTCCACGTGTGTGAAATGGTTTTGCTGCCCTTTAGAATGATTTTGTCATTTACTCTTAATATTCGTTTTATCTTTTAGTTTATTTAGATAAGAGCATTTACTGACCATGTGCTACATTTCAGCCCCATGCTAGACATTTTCATCCACGTTAGAAATGTGGATAATATTGTTTCATTAATGAAAAACACGGACCATAAAATAAATCATCCAGGGTCCCACAGCCTCTCAAAGGCTGAGGATTCAAACTCATGCCTATAAATTTCATGCTTATTGTCGTTAAAAACGATTGCAATTTATGTTTTGTTTTGTGCCTTATGTCAAAATGACTGTAAATTTCTTGTAAAAATGTAATACTTTGTACAGTTTTCTAAATCGTGATATTTGTTCAGTTTTACAGTCTAAAATGCTTTCATGCTCCTTTAACTGAATGCGCACACACCCTAACTGTTCATGTGTCTGTCTACATGTAATCTGTAAAAGGTGAAATTGCATATGTGTATATATGTGTGTATATGTACATATACACATATTTTATTTAAGATGCTTGTGAATATAAATTTTATACAAAAAAATTTGTATGTGTAATTTGTTTATTTTAAAATTAAATTACTATCAAGGCTATTCTTCTCAACAATTCCTTTAAATTTTTTAAAATGCCATTGTTAGTATATATATATATCACCAACCTCTCCCTCTGACATGCATGTATTTTAGAAAGGTGAATTTAAGTGTCTTAGCCTGAAGTTGTACTCTTTAATTTCTAGGGAGATCAGCGATTCTCAGGATCCTGCCCCTCATTCTTTCCTTCCTTCCTTCATTTGCTGCTTTATTTTTCGGGGGAAAAAATAACCTAATTACAACTAAACACTATTGAAAAGAACAGCTAAAATTGTGGGACCTGGAGGGTCTTAACAGTGAACCATAACTTAGTCTTAACTTTACAGTCACAGGAAGTTAATCCATTGCTCTCTGGCCAAGGAAATAATTCTAAAAAATTCAAGGAATGGTTCTCTGTACTCAGGTTACATAATATTTAAAAAAACCACATTCTCTACTGTTTAAAGGTTGAATGTCATTAGAGTGAGAAATGAAGTAACTAAGAAATAGACCCTATTTTTCATAGGATCTTCTTTTTTGCAATAGGAAAATATCACAAATATGTAAGCTATTTATGCTTTAGGGAAAACACTGCTAATAGCGAAATGCGCAATTACTTGTACTTGTTAAATACTGCAAATAATGAGGAACACAGACAAGTAATGGTGCTTATGTTAACAGGAACCCTAAATTTCAAACATTTAGCTATTAAATATTTGTGTGATTAATGACCTGATATGCATTTTTACTTTTACATTTTGAGTCTAATTTTTGCTGTCTTTATAACCAAAAAATATTCATGTTCAAAGGCAGCACCAAGAATAAAGTTTATAAAACAACACTAGCCCTCTTAATATCCCCCAGAACCACCCAAGAGAAGCACTGATTATATTAGGACACTAACTTATTTTACTACTAGAAATCGTCTGCATTACACACAAGTAAGAATTATACTTGCAGTATTGAGTAACTGCCTTGAGGAACTTTTGTAATCAACCTGCTGGCTAAAAACTCTGCAACAGAAAGGCTGTTGAAAAGAAGATTAAAAGAAGCTTTTATCCATGAAGGGTGTGGCAAGAGGTTAACTATTTCCCCTGGTTTTCAAAAAGGTCAGTCACAGAGTAGGCAAATAATGAAAGTGAATAGAATTGGTCATCACTGGTGCCAAATACAGTCGAGTGGGGCAGCTGTTTGTGTGGGAATAACATCCTGCAGCTTTATAGGCCGTTCAGTTTTCTGAAGGCCAGAAGCCTCTTTCCCTGAGAACGTTGGCAAACTGCAACATTTCTAAATGTATGTGAATAAATAGAATGGAAATACTAATTTGAATAAAGCCAACTTTACAGTTTATTTGTGGTCAACTAAATATTATTCTAAAATTTTACAAATACGAAATGTAATACTACCTAGCAGACATTTTGATTGTTTTTTTTTTTTTTTTTTTTCATTTTCCCCCCACTCCCTCACTCCTTTCATTCTGGCAGAGCTTCGATATTTTTTAGATGTTTGTCTTCCATCTGCCACAACTGCCCAGCTCCAGATTAGTCTCTCCATAGACCACTGATTTTCAGACCTGAACGTAAATTATAATCACCTGGATAGTATCTCTCAAAGTCATTGAGAGAGAGAGAGAGAGAGAGAGAGAGAGAGAGAGAGAGAGAGAGAGAGAGAGAGAGAGAGAGAGAGAGAGAGAGAGAGAGAACCTGCAACCTTGCCTGATCGGGACAACACTGTAACGGACTGAGGTACCTGGCTGGGTGGGTCTCACCTGGATATTTTTAAAAATTAATAATGCCTGTGCTGTAGCATGAGATACTCTGATTTAATTATTTTGAGCTAGGTCACAAGAATTTACAACTGAGAAACCTCATGTGGTTCTAAAATGAGGGGATGACTGACAATAGACTAGAGAGTTGTCACGGAAACTATTTCTCTGCCAGTGATTGGCTTTGGTATGGGCACATAACCAATTTCTAGCCAAGGAGATAGGAGAATAAATTCACTTGAAGGTCTCGTAGGGAAATCTTTTTACTTTTTTTTTTTATAAAAAGGAATTTGCAGGAAGAGAAAGTTCATTTTCAACTCCTCGACACTGTGATCAAGAAGTGAATGTGTGTAAGAGAAGCCATTACAAAGCCAATATGGCCACATGGAGTAATGGAGTTTGGGTTCTTGAGGGCCTTGTTACGTCATGAACGAAGCAACTGTCGAATTACTACATACTTAACCTTGTGATAGGAGTTAAGTCATTTACTAGAAGCAGCACTCTTGCTGATCTAAGCTTTGAAGAAGCCAGTTTTGTTAGCTCCTTAAAAGAATAAAATTTATGACATCTTTACATCACTCAATAAGTATTTATTAAGCTCCTATTGTCTGCCAAGAACTGTTTTAATTGCTGGGGTTTACTTTACACTGAAGAACAAAACAAAACAGAGAACATTGTTATCATGAAATGTACTTTTTAGTGGGGGAAATATGAATATAATAAATTCAAATATATTTCATAGGGATAAATAATAAAGAGGAAAAACAAGTAATCAGAAAAGGGCATAGGGAATGCTAAGTGGTTAGAGTTTTGGGTAAAATGCCACGAAAAGCCTCACTAGGAAGGTATTTTTTTTTTAATAAAGACCTCAAGGAAACAAAGGAGTTAGTGGATGTGGATACAAAGCAAGAGAACAGCAACCCTGACAAGTTCAGGTACAGCAAAGGGGCGGGGATGTTGGAGCTGAATGAGTGAGAAGAAAAAGAGTGGAGATGAAGCTATGTAGGTAAGGGGAGCCCAGATCTGTGTAGAGCCCTACAAACCAGAGTAAGGACTTTGACCTTTACTTTCTGCGACCTGGGAAGCCAGGGAAAGTTGTTCATGAGGAGATATGCTTTCACTTGTATTTTGTAACACAATCACTCTAGATGCACTTTGATGAATGGGTGGGGGTAAAGGAGTAGGGGGAAGTGAGAAAGAAGTATATTAGTGAAGAGCTACTGTAATAATCTGACCTTGGTAATTTTGCTGAATATTGGTAAGGTTGTTACACTTAGGATGGTGAGACAATTTCTGGATAAAATTTGGGAATTAGAAACAACACGGTTTGGCATTTTATTAAATTTATATATAGTGTTTGGCTAACAAACTTCCTAGGAACACCAATTATGATCTCCCTCTTTCCTCTTAATTACAACCCTCTAAACTACAGACCTACAATGAGGTTTTCGTGAGTGGTGTGATTTTGCTCCTCCTTTTCTAATGGATCTGATCAAATTCTATGAAAAGAGGAGACAGCAACCAAAGGGCAAATGCCTTCTTGGTAACCTAATCCCACAGTGTGCAGCTCTCTGGCAAGAATCCCATGGAATATAGTTAGAAAATCATGTGGTTTTCTAACAAGCAAGTCCTCTCATCTAAAAAAAAAAATTCTATCCTAAGACATTTTTTCTGTTCTCCTCTAGTCTTCTACTGCAGAAAAAGTGTCATCATTCCATACATGAAGTTCACAGTAGGATATTAGCTGCATTTTATAAGAGAATCCAAAATTCAAAATTCAATATTTAGCTTTTTTTTTAAATCTTCACCTGAACATACGTTCATTAATTTTAGAGAGTTTAGAGAGAGACAGATGAGGGAGAGAGAAAGAAAAGGAAAGAGAGAGAAAGGGGAAGGGAAGGAGAGAGAGAGAGCAAGAGAGAACAAGAGAGAAACATTGATTTGAGAAAGATCGGTCAGTTGCTTCCCATATGCACTCCGACCTGGGGATTGAACATGGTACCTAGGTATGTGCCTGACTAGGAATCAAACCTCTAACCAGCAACCCTTTGGTGTATAGGATGATGCTTCAACTAAGTAAGCCACCCAGCCAGGCCTGGTTTTAGGGGGAAAAAAAATTCCGTATCTTTCATGAAAGAATGAGACTCCACACATGTGATTCCCAGCTAGAATAAAGCTTTATCTTGGACTTGACAAGAGTGATTTTTAGGTGCAAACGAATACTGCATTAAAATATATATGAGATTATTATTTAAAATGTAGTTTCCCCATAGCCTCAACATTAGAATTCTAATTAATAGGTATTGAAATTTAACTGTAACTCCAGGTAATAATTAATTACATAAAGAACCATGTCTTTAGAGGATTAAATATATTTTTGACTCTATACATTTTCAAAGACCGGGTACTCATTATATCCTAAAAAGAAACAGTGACCTCCCAAGGCACAGTTTGTAAAGTGCAAATTGGCTTTTAACCTTGAATTGGTTGTTTACTTTAGTCTCTATTTTTTTGAGTAGATAAGTGAGATTTTTACCTACAAAAGTGAAATTAAAACATAGAGGACAAAACCTGATCCTTTATGAAACTCTCTGGAGGCTTTTAATCAGCTACTGTGAAATGACATTATTCTCACTTTTTTTTTTAGCAGTAGAAAATATTTTTTTGTATATCTCTCAGAAACTTCAATAGACAATGAAAGTCTTTTATTTATGGACAGTCTTTATCCTATGAAACTGAATGACCTCACTTTGTACATTAATTGGCAAGAATGAGTAATGGTACAACAAGCTGTTCTGAAAGGGACTCAAGAAGCTTAGGTCTTTGGCAGGTTACAGGACACCAGGAACTCTAGGAATGTAGCACAAATGATTTTATTTACTTATAGTACTTGAGTAATGGGATGGTTGATTGATTCACTCAATAAAATTCTAAGTATGTAATTTGCTCTAGGTTAAATTTTATTTAGGAATGTAGAGGAATGATAAAGAGTGAAGTGGTGTATTTTTCTGCAGTTATTTTAACTCATGTACTTCCACATTTAGATCAAATGCATCAAAACTTATGGGATGCAGTGAAAGCAGTACTAACAGGAAAGTGGTTAATGCTTACATAAAAAAGAAGAAAGTTCCAATGAATAACCAAAACTTATGCCTCAAGGAACTAGAAATAAACAAACTAAACCAAAGTCAGCAGAATGAAGGAAATAATAAAGTTAGAGGAGAGAGAAATAGAGAATAAATAGAAAAAGCAATTGATGAAGTCAACAATTTTAGGTGGCAAAGCACAGGGCCAGGTGAGAGTCATTACGGTGAACTAAAGCAAGACTAAGTTGTCCAAGAATCGGCCGCACAGGAAATCATTCATGCAAAGGGACTGGACTCAGAAACCAAGAAACAACTAGAATAGGAAGAAAAGAAAATCATTACTGAAGAGCAGTGGTCCTTGGATTTGCCAGAGCTTAAAGAGAAAGAGATTTACAGAAGAGCAGAGCCTCACGTCTTGTGAAGATCTTATCTATGGAAGAATTTAGATTCTCAGAAAATTTAATCCTGAGGCAGAGAAATTACTGTCAGATGAACGCTAAAAATGAAGAAGACCTTAAGATGAAATAGTGGATTCTGATGTGTCAGAGGTAGAAATGGCTAGAAGATATGAGACCTTGGTGGGGGCAACTGGAAGAAAGTCTGCAAAAAAAAAAAAAAGATTGTGCTAATTATAAAGAAGATGAAAATGGAGACATAAAACCAATTAAAGTAAAAAGATCTTCTAAAAGCCCCAAGATTAAAATGGATATGGCTCAGGGATGCCTTATGAGAGTTAATATATTTGGAAAATCATTCTTATGGTTTCTCTGTAATTACTAATAATTGTAAAGTTTATTTGTAAAGAAATTTATATTTTTGGAAAATGCTGGTTTTGAAACAACTGTGTGATGAATGCTGTACAACCTTTGCTTAATGGTAGTCATCAAAAGTGAATTTTTAGCCCTTGATCTTCAAATGTACATTGGTTTGTGCTTGCTTCCTAAAGATTTTTTGACCTCCGATTTAAAAAAAAATATGTCTCTTATTCACTAACCTTGAATTGACTAATAAATTAACAGCAGTGTTTCAATTGTTCCTATGTTTACATTCTACACTAAATTATTAAGTATGTCAAGCCAATTCATACATATGTTTTGGAATTAAATGTTATGAGAAGTTATTATATGTAAATTCATCAAGAGCAAGCAAGCATGCTTCTCTTGCCTAAAGTATTTGCATGCTACCAAGTCATTGTCAGTTTGTGGAATTATTTGTTGTTGTTTGGTATTGTTTAAAGCCTTTAATCAATAAAAAAATGATAAATCTTCTTATGGGGTGTTCAAACTTTTGGTGTCTCTGGGCCACACATTCAATGCATAAACACTAAAGAAAACAAAAAAATCTCATCATGTTTTGAGTAAATTTACAATTTTGTGTTGGGCCTCATTCATAGCCATCCTGGGCCACATGCACCCTGCAGGCCATGGGTTGGACACCCCTGACAAGAGTTAGTGTTTTGAAAAGATCAACAAAAATCAACATATCCTTAGTTAGACTAAATAAGAAAAGACAGACTCAAATAATTAAAATTAAAATGAAAGTGAAACATTACAACTGATGTCACAGAAATAAAAATAGTTATGAGACTACTACAAACAATTGTACACAAATTGGAGAGCCCAGAAGAAATGGATCAACTCCCAGAAACTTACACCCTGCTAAAGATGAATCATGAGGAAATAAAAAAAATCTGAACAGATCTATGACTAGTGAAGGAACTGAATAGTAGTTGAAAAACACCAAAGAAAGAAAAACACGGGACCTGATGGTTTCACTGAAGAATTCTACTGCACATTTAAGAAGAATTAACATCAGTTCTTCTCAAATATCCAAAGAAAATTCTACTACATGGTATGACATAGATGAGCCAGGAGGACATTATTTTAAGTGAAGTAAAACAGTCACTCCCACACAACATGATTCCACTCATACTCTAAATCATAGTATCGATTTTAGAGGATTTCCCTATTTTCGGTTTCTGCTACATCTGGTACATTTAGATTCCTGGGCCCCAAATCAGAATGTATGTTAGACACTCTGGAGTATAATTACAGAAATTCATCCTGTGCCTCGCCCTTGCCCGTATACACATATAATAACACCTGCTTTCTTCTGTTCTTTGGCAAGAAGGAATATATCAACTTTATCTACAGCCACCTTTTATACTCCTACTTGAAAGAATAAATGCGTTCCGTGCCTATTCTGAAGTCTGCACTTCTATTAAAATGCTGGTTTGGGTGGTAGGTCGACGAGGCCCTATATTTCAGGGAGCCCATTACTTTTCTAAGTGTAATATCAAATATTAAGTGAACATAATTTTTCCCTCTGGGGAAAGAATATAATACCTTCATTAGATTCTCAAACAGACTTGTGGCATAAGGGGGAAAAGTCCTTTAAAAACTACTAATGTATTTTTTTTTCAAAATAAATAATTTTCCTTTAAACTATCCCATTGATAGATAGTCAATTGCAACCAGGATTGGAACTTTACAGTACTATTAGTGCTGTAAACTCATAGTTCTGACTGATAAGTTTGTGTCACTTTAAGTCAAATTTAGATGTCATCTTCATTGTTTCACATTAGTTCAAATATGTTACGGTGACATTCAACCTCTTTATTCCACTGATTTTCATACTTCCCTTTTCTGAAATCGCAATATTTGCATAATCCTTTGCAACAATATGCACAACAGAGAAACAAATGGAACTTAGGAGGGTTGCAGTGACAATTCTGAGATTGGTAAAGGTGATTGAAAGTTCATTTAAAGAAGAGAAAGAAAAAAGTTGAAAAAAAAAGTCTCTATGTTCTCTAGGTAGAGAAGTGAGGGGGGATGGTCAAATCGGGGTCTTTCTCTGCACTGTGGTTCTTGCTTTTCTATCTCCCATGTATTTTGCAGAAAACCTGCCCCCCAAATAGGAAGCTCGTGTAGATGATGCTGAGAGCACTAAAGATGCAAGTGGATTTTTAACCATAGTGAGTGTTCAAAGGAAAAACAGATGGCCATTTCTTAGAAACTAAGTGCATTCCTCCAGAGATAGTGTTAAACAGATTTTAATATTCCACTGGAGCAGATAATGCAGATAATCAGGGTAATTACAACTCTTCAAAGACATAAGGCATAGGTCTAAGCCAACTTCCTTTACTTCAAATTGTAAAAATTATGAAATTCTAAGGGGAACTTTGGCAAAGTAATTATTTTATAAGATGCAATATTTACAATGGTGGCATGTGAGCTTGAATAGGTTGTCTACTTCAATATTATGTTCAAATGTCAATTATATAATTAAGGGAGTGAAATCAGGTGGCTTCTATTTCAGAAGAAAACTGGTAAGTTGAAAGAGAAGCTGTCATTCTAATGATCCCAGACACAAAAATAAATGTTTACAAGCATACACACATATATCAAATAAGCAGAGATACTAAGTGATTTAATTTGATGTCACTTTAGAATATTTCAGCCCTTCATCATCAATGTCCAGCCCAACTGGCCTTTCAAATGCCACTAGCACCAGTTATCATTTGACAGCAATGACATGGAAGACGCCCGGTACAAACAGTCCAGCTGAGCCAAATCAACCCACAAAACTGCAAGAGCAAATAAAATTGTGCGATACTGAACTACTAGGTTGTGGAGTGATTTACCATACAGCAATAGATAATAGGAAGGCCCACATGGCAAAATCGCTTGACCCTGCTCTAAGTTTTTTTTTTTTTTTTATTCACCCACAAGATGACTCGGTTGAGATGGCTGGACCACAGAAGGGCTAGACCACAAGAGGGCTGGACCACAAGAGGGCTGGCTGGGCATCTCAGTCCCTCTTCTACATTTTATCTTCACATAGGTAATAAGGGCTTCCTTACAATACAGTGGCTTCAGGTAGTCTTATGTGGTGGCTCAGAGATTCTAAGGGTACAAAAATGTAAACAAATATAGCATCTTTAAACTTGGAACTGACACAGAATTACTTCAATAGCAAATGTGTTAATTGAAATATAGTACTAGAACCAGTTCAGATTCACTATAGGATGTAACTAAGCAAGGAAAATATAAGTAGGTATAATTTATTGGATGGCATTCTTTGAACTCTAGCTACCACACTGGACTCCTCTACATAGTACAAAATGCAAAAACAACAACAACAAAAAATTACCATCAGTGTTGAGACCATTGCCAAGTAATAACTTACTTATTAAGTCATTATGTCTTACATAGATACATAAACAGTTATTAATGTTTGAAGGCAACATAGTTCATTAAAGGGCACAGGTAGCATTTTTTATGGTAGAAGAGCCAGAGGGCTTGAGTCAGTTTGATTTAAAAATGTTTCCGTGTTCTTGATAGGTACTGTGTATTGCTGGGGAAGTCCTTGAGCATTTCTTTGATCTACTGTGGATCTTGTTGCTTGCTCACTGGCTTGTCATAGAAGCACAATTTTGAGAACATAATATGCACATTACAAATTTAAATGATTTTAGAATAAGTTCCTGCATTATAAAATAACTTACTTTATGGCAACACCAAGATTGTGAGATAATCACTAACCTTCTGACTAGATACACTGGATTTGTTATATCCAGTTATCTTTTCAGATCCTTGAAACAATCATGTGAAGATAATATATAACAGCATTTTCATGACCTGTAGAGCTAAATGTTGTCTTTTTCTTGGGTTAAAATGAATATATATATATATGTGTGTGTGTGTGTGTGTAAATAATCAATGAAGGACAATATGTAAATGGGAGATTTCTACCCAATTTGTACAAGTAAGGAAGGGAAGAGGAAAAGTGTAGTAAGCAATAGAGACAGAGGAAAAGCTCAGTAGCTTTCCTTACAAGTAGGAAACCAGAAGACATAAGACAAACTTTCCAGATTTCTTAAAATGGTTTTCCTCAGTGTATCTCAAGGATAAGTCTGTTGACAGTCAGTTGAATGGGGTAACTGGAGTCCTGGATTTACAGAAGACCCTTTACTCTGCAGCAGCGAGCTGCAGGGTGACTATGCTTGACATTTATATAATTTTGAATTTCGGTTGCTTTTTATTCACTATCCAGACTTAATTTCACTTCTGGGTATTTATCCAAAGAAATCAAAACAGCATTATTTACACTAGCCAAGACACGGAAGCAATGTAAGTGTTCATGAATAGAAAAATGGATAAAGCTAAAATATCACTGTCGTAAAAAAGAATAAAAATCTTGCCACTTGCAACAACATGGATAGAACTAGAAGCTATTATGCCAAGTGAAATAAAGAACCAGAACTAGAACTAGATGCTCTTACACTCAGAGAAATATAAATACCATATGATTTCACTTCTCTGTGGACTCTAAAACCACAAACAAAGAAAACAGAAACAAACTCATCGATACAGAGAACCCTCTGGTGTTTGCCAGATGGGAGGGAGTTGGGAGGATTGGCGAGAAAGGGGAAGGAATTAAGACATACATGTTGCCAGTTATAGAAACAGTCGTGGGATGGAAAGCACAGCAGAGGGCATATAGCTAATAATACTACAGCAACTATGTATGGTGTTAGATGGGTACTGGGCACATTAGGGTGATCACTTAGTCATAGAAATGTCTCATCACTATGTTGTACCCCTGAAACTAATATAATATTGCATGTCAACTATAATCAAAAAATTAAAAATATTTATATTAAAGAGAGACTGTAGAAGGCCCCAGGCACGCTCACCGTGGGGTTTCCAGAGTACCTCATAATGAGTGTATTAAAAGCTATCCTCATCCCACACTGGATATAAATGATATGTAATTATGTGAGAGAAAATTGACTTGTGGTTGATGAGCTGGCATTGGAACATTTTCTAGACATTTAATTAGACATTTATTAATTCTGCATAATATATATATATATATATATATATGGGGAAATTGCTTTGAGCCTGGCCCTATGTTAGGTATAGAGGAAGGAACCATCAGCAAGAGCAACAATAATAATATGATACCAAAATTAATTTTAAATAGAAGAGCAGATACTAAAACAAATTTAAAATGTGATATCACAAGTGCTCTCTGAGTGGTATGTATAGCATTCTCCAGAAGCACAGAAAAGTTAGAAAAATATTTATTTGGGGATTTCTTGGTGGAAGATGTTCTTGAGTGTATTCTTGAAATATGTGGTACATCTGTAAATTCCACCTTTTGACTGAGGAGGGGAAAGGATCAGTGTGGAAATGTCTTTATAAAGCCATGCTTTACCAAATTTTGACAAAACTTTTCCTTTTGGCATGTCAACCAATGTATTAGTCTTTGATTGTTGCTGTAATCAGTCACCACAAAAGTAGTTGCTTAAGCAACACTTATTACCTTATCATTTCGTAGGTGAGAAGTCCAATATGGCTCCCTGGCTAAAATTAGGGGGTTGACAGGTCAGCAGTCCATTCTAGAGTCTTTGGGGGAGGGTCAGTGACCTTGGTCATTCAGGCCGCTGGCAGAAGTCAATTATCTCCAATTGTAGGAATGTGTTCTTGCTGACAATTTTTGAGGTCCTTTCCTACTTTGTAGAAGCAACCCTTCATTCTTGGCTCATGGCTTCTTCCCTTCATCCTCAAAGCCAGCACTGAGTCCTATGTGGATTCAAGTCCTATGGATTGTGGATTGAGTCCTATGAACATCTTATATCTCTCATTCTGTATATTGTTCAGATTCAATGTTTTACTTTGTTCCAATTTTTAGGATATATGAGATTAATTTGGTCCCGGGAGGATTATCAAACATTATCTCCCCATCCTTAATCTTAATCAAATGTTCAAAATCTCTTTTGCCATAAAATGTAACATATTCACAGGCTACTTGGGTTAGGCCTTGGGCACCTTAGGGGATCATTATTCTGCTTATCACAACTACCTTCTATTGACATCAAACATTTGACATGCAAACTCCACAGAGAACAATACTCATTTTCAAATTGGCAGTAATTCTTGTTATGTTTTATAAATTTCAACGGAGCGGTGCTTTAAAGCAACCTCTCTGGGGGATGAGAATGTTGACATAAAGTTAAAAATATGATTAAGTAGCACTGAAAGAGCCAAATGAACAGATTTAAGGATTAAATACTGTGTTTTTGTTTACTTTATAAAAATATCAAATAAAAGTCATTATTTATATTTGTCTTGCAATTTGCCATAACCTCAAACTGTTTTATCTTACCTGATGCCCACCGTAAATGCATGACGAATCTACCATGGATACTATTTCTTCAATTATATAGATTAAATAAGTCAGGTTCAAAGAAGCTAGTGGTTTTGTCTCATTTGGTGGGAGAGCACAGTAAAAATCTATTAGCCCATTATTCTAGCCATATGAATGTGTGGAAATAAACACCTTTGATTTTTACCACTTCCAAATAAATTCTTAAGACTTTTTATGATTTTGGTTGTAGTTGCTCTGGTGGTTGTTTTGGGGGAAGGAGTGAGGACAGTAGTTAGGGATAAAGTCTATTTTACATATTCTGTGAAGAACAGAATAACATTCAAATATTCATTTAATAATAAATTATATTCTAATGAGAACCTAGTATCTTAAATATGTAATAGAAGATAGAATATGTTACTATTGTATTTGAGAGAAATGCCCATGATGAAAATGAAATGTTTTATACATAAACATGTATGTAACTTCAGAGTTACTGAGTTAAATAAAAAATATCAAAGTCTTGAGTTGTTTTACTTTATTATCAAATTGGTACATAGTGCATGAAATAGTGAAGCGAAGAACATCCTTTAGATGGATAAGTGGAAGAATTTAATTAAGGAAGCATGAAACATTTGGAGTGAAGCTCTCACCATTTTTCTATCTTCATCCAAAGAAATCAAAATTTCTCAGGCCTTGTAACCACAAAGAGTCACTGATAAAGATGAAAGAGGGACTCATAGATCTTTAAGAGTCTTAACGCAGGGATTTGGACTTGTGTTTTATAGAAAGACATGGCTAGCTTAAATGTCCTTTAATGTGTCCTTTAACTATGAGATACTAACAAAATATTTTTTTCCTAACCTATTGCCAGAGAAGTTCTTAGAGTTTCCTTTTCTTCTTTAATAAAATTACTTTCTTTTTGTTTGTTTGTTTCAGGTTTCTGTCTTTATTCTGAATATAGTAAGCACAAGAACTTGAAACATATCACAAAGGGTTTTTTTTTATCCATTATGAATCAGAAGATTCCTTTATAATGAGAATTTCTGTTTATTTATTCAGAATAGGGTTTTATAAGTGGTTTGCAAATAGCAGTGATCCTGGAAATGACATATACAAAGAAAAACTTGTCTGAAAGGAAAGTAGACTGTTTAGACTTTGTTCGAGTATAATCAAAGTGAAAATGCTTCTTCTGTCTAGAACCATGAAAGTGAAAAAAATCCATTATTTGGTGAATACAAGATATAGCTTTTGATACCACACAATCACAGTAAAATTGTTTCAGAGATGTGTTGGTGAAGTAATGGATTTTGAAACAATGTAATCACAGCAAAGGGAATTTCTGGTCCTTGGCATAATGCAATTTTATGAATAGCCTTACGTACTTTGATAAAATTATAAGTTTTAAGTGGAAATGAAGAATATTATATAAATAGGAATGATTTTAAATATCTTCCATAGAAATGAAGAATATTATATAAATAGGGATGATTTTAAATATCCTCCATAGATGACTAAAAAAGAATTATTATGATCAGAATTCCATACCGTTACCACTCAAACCATGGGCAGATAGCTTTTTAAATGTGTATTAGCAGAATATACAAACCCTATTCTGTTACTGGTAATGAATTTTGTATTTTGGACATTAACTTGGAGAATAAAGCTAATACACCTATTTGACCTTTAAAAACAAATTTTGACAAATGCATTTATTGATAAGATATCTGTTCTCATATAACATAAATCTTCATTGTTTAGAATACAACTGAATTCCCTGCCAGCTATTTCTTTTTCAGACGCTGCTTTAAGGCAGGTTTCACTTT
Source organism: Desmodus rotundus (assembly GCF_022682495.2). NCBI lineage: Eukaryota > Metazoa > Chordata > Mammalia > Chiroptera > Phyllostomidae > Desmodus > Desmodus rotundus. The sequence goes on from NC_071394.1 coordinate 19,302,271, forward strand.
CGAGTTTTTTAAATGTTATTTGTTTTAAGTTTTACATGTTTAAAGCATGTAATTTTCTGCAGCCAAAGATGTTCTATTTTCTATTACCTTTGGTGGTTAATGGAGCTATTACTGTGATTTAATCCACACACTTCTATTCAGTTAGAAAAGTGAAACACTGTCCATGTCAGAGTTAGTCCGCTAAACTGGGGATAACCCCGCCACTTTATTGATATGTTTTTCTTTGTGTGCTACTAAATCATTTCACAATAAACTGTCAAGAAAGAAGCCTTTTGCGATAGCTTTTACCTCTGCACCGCATATGACGCTTTATCATCTTGTCAGTTTCAGATATTTTATGCCAGGTTATTCAATAGTGGAGGAAAATTGTTAAGCTTTTTACAGGTTAGAATAATGATCAATTCATACTTTATAATTTCTTTTTCCGTGCAAATCAATATCAACTTAAGCTTCAAGTTAGGATCCATAGATAAGTTTCATATTAGACATCTCAGTGTGGATGAAAAGTTGAATGTGCTAATTACTGTCCCAAAATTAACCATAATATAGCAGGTTTTCTTAATCTCAGCACTACTGATTTTTGAACTGGATAATTCTTTCTTCCGGGGGGTGCTTTCCTGTGCGTTGTACGGTGTTTAGACCTAGCCTCTCGCCTCTGGATGCATGGCCCCTGCCCCGGCCTTTATTGTGATAGCCAAAAATCTTCAAGGTTTTGCCAAACGTCATCCTGGTAGGTAGAGAGGATTGTCCCTAGTTGAGGGACAATCTATGTAATACTATTACACAGAAAAAGATTCTTTTACTGTTATTTAATAAAATTTAACTTTTAATAATTTAGGAATTTAGTTAGGATTTTACACTTTAATTTACACACAGATTCTAATAAGTTTGGAGTTATAATGTTGGAGTTATAATGGAGTTACAATTCTGTTGGTTAGACAAATTAACTTTGTTTATATTGGTATTTGATTAGTCATAGTACCACATAGATTATTTAATACATGTAAGAAACTATAAACGTACTGCTCTGGGGTTCTCTTCCATCTCTGCAAAGCTTCTGACTTCATGTGAAGCACAAACTTTGTTTTACCTGAAATCCTGAACCTTTTATAAAATACAGCTGTGAAAAATAACTTTTTAATTTAATTACTTGAGCACTTTGGTCTGGGATATTTATCCTCTACTTTATTTTTAAGATTTTATTTATTCATTTTTAGAGAAAAGGGAAGGAAGGGAGGGAGAAAGAGAGGGAGAGAAACAGGGATGTCTGGTTGGTTGCCTCTCGCACGCCCCCTACTGCAGACCTGGTCTGCAATCCAGGCATGTGCCCTAAACTGGGATCGAATAGGAGACCCTTTGGTTCACAGGCCAGTGCTCAATACACTGAGCCACACCAGCCAGGGCTACTCTGTGTTTTGGGGCTTTTAAAATAATTTTTATTATGCTTCTTAAAAAATAAATTGCAATAGTGAAATTGATGAGAGTTGATAGTTTAATTTTTTAATATTAAATTTTTTTAATATTATTTTTTTAATTGATTCTAGAGGGAAGGGAAGGGAGGGAGAAAGAGGAGAGAAACATAGATGTGATCAGTTGCCTCTTGCAGATGCCCCAACTGGGAACTGGATTCACGTCCCAGCCATGTGCCATGACTGGGAATCTAACTGGCAACATTTTGGTTTGCAAGATACCGCCCAACCAACTGAGCCACACCGGCCAGCATGAGAATTGGTACTTTTAAGCAATGAAATATTAGCATTCCTTTGCTGAGTACCTAATCAATTAAAAATAACCAAAAGGTGCAAGGATAAGCAAATATTTTAAATTTATGGACTTTGGTCTCAGAGGGGTTTTGTGAACTTGACCCCCAAACAGGGAATTAAAAGCAATATAAATGAATGGGACTACATCAAACTAAAAAACTTCTACACAGCAAAAGACACCATCAACAAAACAAGAAAGCAACCAACTGAAGAGAAGATATTTGCAAATGATCCCTCCAATAAGGGGCTCGTATACAAAATCTATAAAAAAAACTTATGCAAGGTTCTTGACAGTATTATGCTATATGAAATGTCAGACGGAAAAGGACAAACACCATAGCAGACAGATTTTACTCACATGTGGGACATAAAACAAAAAGAAACAAACAAAACATACATATAAACAAAAGAAACTGACTGGTAGATACTGACAACTCGATGGCTACCAGAGGGTAGGGGCATGGGGGAGAACGAAGAGGGTAAAGGGGCCAAATACGTGGTGAAGAGAGGAAAGTGAACTTCACCTGGTGGGTACACAATAGAGTGCATGGGTGTCATGTGACAAAGCTATACACCTGAAATTTATATGTTATTAACCAAGATTACCCCAGTAAGTTTTTTTATAATTTAAGGAGGTTTGATTCTTTTGATTGAACATGAAGGAAGAGACTTCCCTCCCTTTTCTTAGAGCATCTACTTTAGCATATTTATAATTGTCAGTACTTTCTCCTTTTGAAATATATATAAAGTCTTCTGAAAACTGGATAGGACTTCCGTCAGCTTTAAGACCCAGGAACGTCTTTCCTGGCAACCTGGGAGCCATCTCTTTGAAATGTAAACATGGAGGAAGATGGCAGCCCTATCTTTCAGGTTCTGCTCCAGGGTAGGAGCCTTAACTTGCTCCAAGTTGCAAAACTATCTCCTGTCGTAAAATATATGAGTTGTTTTCCTCTGAATTCAGCCAATTAGTTAAAATATTGATCACTACAATTACCAAGTGTGTCTAGGATGAACTATGGATAACAAACGGTACTGTTAATCCTCTTACTTGGGAATTAGTTATATTTTTCTTGAGAACCTGTATGTAATGGATTATAACTGCCTGCCTATATAAAAGGTAAGATTTTTTGCAAACTCTTCGGGGACTTGTTGTTTTGCACATCACATTCTGGTGTGATGTTTATTCAATAATAATAGTGTTTTCTTTCATTACTACATTTGTGGAAAGGATTTGGGTTGGGAAAAGATTTCATTTTTAATTATATTTCCCTGACAAAGTAACAAAGGGAATAAAACTTGAGTTGAATATACATTTTCTGGTTCTCCTTTATTGATCTCTGGCTATAGCAAGGTTCTGGGAGACTAAAATTGATTTGTATTAAAAACATTTTAATTTTAGTTTCACCCATGCTTTAATTTTTTTTTTAACCTGCAAACTAGGAAGATAGACGTGAGGCCTGCATCTTCCATCACCACTGTATAGTTGCCTAGGCCCAGGTGATGAGATCCTGGTGTTGGAGTGAAGATTGTGGTAGAGAAACATATGGAAAGAATCTTCACTTTGTTAAATAGGCCCAGGATTGTTATTGCTGCCATAGTTTAAAATAAGATGTACTGGGGAAAAAAAATATTGGCAGATATGCCCCGGAGAGTAACTCTCCTAACTGAATTCTCTGCCACCTCTGCTTTTCTGTTAAATTAGTCCAGAAATAACGTTATAAAAATAGTGCAATTGGTCCTGAAGACAGTCAGTTAAAAAGTGGAGCTTTGCTGATGTCAAGGGTCTTTAGGCAAAATACCTTAAGAAGTTTTCTTTCTACTCTCCTTTCTCTTTTCTTTCCCTCTCTCTTTCCTTTCCTCCTTCCTTTCTTTTATGTGATATCATCTTTGTGGTTATTGAAACACCAGCCATAAATTAAAGTTCACTAACATGCAGCATGTGACAATTTAACATTAAGGTAGTTTCCTAGCGACTGTTTCCTGTGGTACGTAACAATTACTAAATCAATTTAACTCAAGGCAAAGAATGCTTATTCAAGCAATTCTGATAAAAGCCTACCTAACGGAAGTTGAGCTGGCTGGACTTCTACTGTTTTTCTTCACTATTTCTGTCTTCAGTATCTGCTGATACACTGGTTTAACTAATGATTTCCAGCAATTTTTCAAAAGTAATTTTAACACCTTTAGAGTATTTATAAAACTTTTATACTATCTTTAAAAATCACAATAAATACAATGCCAAGATCCATTCCTATATTCCTCAGCAATGCTGTACCTGTTTCTATTTTTCCATGTTCGTCTCTCAGCCATTTTTGTTTCCATCATGTTGCTATTAAAAAAAAAAGATATTAATGGTGTCAGTCTGATCAAGAGTTGTAACTAATTATTTGGAGTGCATATTCCAGACACTCATGTGTCCTATAAAAACTAAAAAATTTGTGCAAGATTGCAGAGGCTGTATGTTAATTTCCTAGATTTTAATTTATAGATTATTTTCAATAGTTCTCTAATTTTTTGAAATAAAAGCAGAGGGAAAAGTGCATATTCCACAAAGCAATTGGAAGTAATTTTTAGAAATATTTTTATGATAATGGGCCATCTATTATATGTTAACTATTCATATTCATTTATTAAACACAATTGAAATGCGGTATGCACAAACACCATAAAACAAACACAAACACAAAATTATTTGCAGCCAGTTTGGGCTTTCTGTGCTGATTCTGACACCATTGCCCTTTCGGATGTCTGGCCTATTTTTTATTGCTGTTGTTTTCAAACTCTTCACTCCCACAAATCTTCAAGTTAAAGTTTTGCTTCAAATAATTGTTGATACCTCTTATCCCCAAATATTATAATTTATCTCAGTATAATTTTTCCTTGTATTTCTTCCCTGTCCACCATTGTTTTAGAGCTCGCACATTAGAAATTTAAAAACAAAACAAAAAACCCCCTCCATTTTGCATAATTTGGGGGGTTTTTTTGAACATTTTTATTACAAAATTTTGATTTCATCAAATTACTAGTTGATAAGCATCAGACATAAGGAAAATGCTCGATCTTTGTTTATAGTTTATGAAATCACCACATTGTATTATTTCCATGAATAATTTGACATCATCTTAGACTAAGTTTTATTTCACTAAGTACAATGGAAAAGGGGTTATCTTGATTATATTAGAGAACTGTACATATTTCTAATATTCATTGAATGGTACACTTAAGATTGGTAAATTTTATTGTATATAAATTCGCCTCAGTGAAGCACATTTAAAATAGAAAAAGATTATACTGTCTAAACATGTAATGATATGGAAGAATCTTAAAAATGTATATGTTGAGAAAAAATGTAAGGCCAAAAGCAAATTCCAAATGTAATTGAAGAAAAGGTAAGAATGATTTAGCAGTATCGCTATCAGAACAGTGGCTTCTGAGGAGGGTAGGAAGTGAGGGATGGTGGATGAGAGCGCTCTCTGGGAGGAGGGGAAGCATCTCATAATTTGATTATGTTGATTACACTTACACAGATTGGTCAAAACTCATTGCATTATGCATTTAATATATCTGTGCATTTTACCTTAAGTGATTTAAGTAATAACAATACATTTAGCTTTGTTTTATCTATCACCCAGGTACAAAGAAAACATTGCCAGTTCCTTTGGTGCTTCTGCTAAATCCTATTTTCTGTTCCTATTCTCCTAGATGTTGATGGCAAACAGGACTTTCCAGGAGGTGCTGTCCTCCAGTCTCTGATGCACAGAGCCAGCCCTTCCAGGGCTAAATGTTCCTTCAAATCCCTCCAGAAGTGCAGCAGTGGCCGCTTTGGTCCCATGCCATTCTAAACACGACCGTGGTAGTATAGTGGCATCTTCCTGTGACTTTTCCAATGGCGCTGTAAAGCTGTGGCTTCAAAATAGGGATTTCCAAATCCTGTTTGTAACAGTTGATGCTCTACTCACAGAGATAAAAGAGGGACTATTCTATCTACACTTGAACCTGAAACACATTTCCTCATGATAACTCATAACTACTTTAAATCAAATCACCAGATTTATAATGGAGATATATTTCAACCCAGAGCCAGAGTTCTAAATATTACTCGAACGAACAGTGTTGTTATACTTGTGTGATTTTTGGTGAATACAATAAATAATTTCCAAATTATAACTTTAAAGACCCCAAGGTCAGAATTATGCCTGGTTTTTGTGGGGTGGGGAACTAAACTAAAGAATAAGTCACATGGTCTTGGTCAAAATTTAAACAATGCACGGTCCTTCATTGGGCCCTTAGGCGAGGTCCCTGTTTGTTTTCCCCACATCAGACTCTCCGAATGACTGGATTCCTGTGCTTGCAATAAATCTCATACCATTCGGCCCTCAGAGAGCCTTCAATCTGTGTCACCCCTCCAGTCTGACAACTGAATTCTGAAAACATCGCGAAACAAAACAAAGCAGAAAGCACATAGAAGGAAATAACACATACTGTACTCATGAGGCAAAGTTGGAAAACGCAGCTGAGTGGGAGAGTGAACTGGGCCAAGCACGGTGTCCAGAACGAGTCAGGTGTGACCACCAGGCTCCAAAAACCCTGGACCGAGGAAAGCCCCTCCGTGTACGAACCAGCCTGAGCGGAAGGGCACGTGCACTGTGGGTAAGGAGCTTGCTCCTGAGAGAAACAAAGTAGAGGAGAGCTGGAGTGAGTGTGCCTGCCCAGATATACTTCCAGATTTACCAATTTTACTTCCCCAGCGTAAAAAGAAACTGGAGAATACTGACTGAAGTTAGATTTCCTTTACTGGAAGGGAAGACCAAGTGATCAGCATTCCGCAGTAACACCTACCAAGTTATAATTCCATCACTGTACCTAGTAGCTCCCGATATATTCAGAAGCTAACATGGTGTCTGGCAATAGTAGACATTGAGTGATTCGTGTGCGATTGACTCACAGCATTCACTACTTGATTATTATGATGTGGTAATAATACCTGATCAGCATGTGATAAAAATGGTGAACTGCATTATGCAGTAAAGTTGAATTAAGCATCTGAAATATATGTCAATGTGTTAAATAGAATGCATACAGTCATGCTTTATTATAAGTTTAAATATCATTTCCTAAAAATTCAGGAAATGTTTATATTTTACTGTTAATGATTAGGCTTTTATTCTTTTTTTGTGTTTGGGGATTTTTTTGAAAAGATAAATGGCAGTATAAGTACTTTTTCAATTTTATTCTAATCCAAGAAGTAATCCCTAGGTGTCTTTCAGAAAAAGAAGCTAATATCTCTGCTGGAAGAGCCACTCTAGGGCACAGGTGGAAAGGAAATGATGATGTGATTCAAGAGTAAGACTGGAAGGTGGCTGATAATACAAGGCCTTCCCTTCGGAACACCGTGATTAGGATGGTGATGAAGGATTACTGCAATATTTACCTCTCCTTGCCTATTCTGTGTCACACTTTCTCATTCAGTCAGCACAAGATTTTATCTGTGCCCCTTGGCCATTAAAACAACTTCTGAAAACAATGCCATGTTATCCATTTTAGACTATAACATGCACGCAGAATTTTTCTGTAAAGTGTTTTATAATGGAGTATTAATTTAGTCTTTCCGATCTGTTCTGTGACTATTTACCTTTATTAACTCCAAGAGTTTTTATTACAATGACTGAATTTTGAAATTCAGTGGGCACTTTCGATAGAATTTTTTGAGTGCAAAGCATTATTATTACCAAGCACAGAAACGAGTAATAAGTCTAAATTTGACATTTCTTCTGGTCTAAATAGGGCTATTGATTTTGCAACCTAAACTTCGACTGTCACTTGCTACATTTTGTCAGCCCGATTATTTTTGGTCACCTGCAGGTGACATTTCCTGTCACAAAGCCTTTCAAGTAGCTTTTAGCATCTTAAAATAATAGTAGAGTCTGCTTTGAGATGACTTAACTCGTGAGCAAGGAGAGATGGCAGGGTCTCAGTTTCCATCCGTAATGGAAGTAACAAGCTGAAAAGACAAGCCAGGATACACACATGTCCAAACACTCTCCAAAGCTAATCCAGTGTTTTGCATTTCTATAGCAGTGATTTTTAGGGTTACATTATTTTTTTCTGTTCAATCTCAGAATCCTATCATGAGTTGCAAGTCCTGAGATGATGGTAAAAATAGCAATGTTATATTCCAAACTCAGCAGTAAGCCTTCTTTTCCTTCCTGACTCAATACTTAAGGTACAAGTATAACAGTATAATGAGTTTGAGAGTCTGAAAGGCATTTGAACTTGCTTTAGAATTTAGCTGAATGAAAACAGAATTGTAATTTCTATACCCACTGGGCAAAATAACAGTGAAGGAAGAGGAATACCTAACTGCTGGGCTGCATTTTACCTTTTGGGCATAAATCAATGATTTTTTTCCTACGACTATCACAACTTGTTTTGTTTTTTTTTTTTTCATAAGCCTAACATGTTGGTAAAGTTTCAAACAAACCTCAGTTAATTTAATAAATGTAAATCTGACTCCACATGTGTCTGTGTCCATATTCATAGTAAGACAAAAAAAAAGATGCCTTTTATTAGTTTTCTCTCACCTAATTTAGTCTTATGGGCCTCATATTTTGTGAAAAATGATAGCACACAAAACTGCTAAGTGTTTAATGGCTAGATGATACCAATATGGGGAATTTCTGTGTTTAAAATACATTAAACCTCTATCATCTAAGTGCTAAAATTTTCATACTGAAAATAAATATTAATGCAGTAACTAACAATTTTATTTCAGTTGCTAGTCTGACTATGACAAGTTTTATTAAATTATTTACAAATATTTTATTACTTTTAATTTTGTTGGTGGTAGCATTGCAATATTAATAATAGCAGGTTTGCCGAAGAGGACTACTATGATAATTATAAAAGAGAAAAATGGCCTCTGCCCTACTTTTTGGCATCATATAACTAACTGTTCAACTTTCAAGATCTCAGGGTTGCCAAAGCAGTGTTAAAGTTAAAGAATCATATAGCTGAAAAGTTGAAACTTTATCATTTCTAGATGCCACTTCCCATCTGATTCTTCAAAATGTTCAAGTGTATTTGAATCTTCTCTCTGAATTTTTTAACTAATAGAAAACATAGATCAGGTGTTATTTGCTTCATTACCTCAAAACTTGCTGGTTTAAAACAATTACTATTATTTTTTTTACTTATTACAGTTCTGTGGGTTGGGTAAATGGAATCTCGTTAGTGGTTTTGCCTGGGCTCATTCACTGGACAGGGAAGTCCAAATGTCCTTCCTCATGTCTAGCAATGCACATGGCTGTCAGCTGGGGCCACATGGTTCTGCTCTATGTGGCAGAATTTCAATAGATTAGATTTCATGACAGTCTCAGGGTAGCATCCCAAAGGAGCAAGTATAGTAGCTTCGAGATATCTTAGGACCCATGCTCAGGAAAACTAAAATAACTTATTTTTCAATATTCTTTTGATCAACATAGGTCCAAGGCCAGCACAGTTTCAGCATAGAGAAACACTCTCTTAATAGGATCTAGGAAATAATGCAGCCATGCTGTCATCTGCCATTCCATAAATGGCTTTTTTTTTGGTTTTCCAGATTTATTGAGATGTAACAGATATATAATATTGTATAAGTTCAAGGTGTACAAGTGTTGATTTGATACAGCTGTATACTGCAAAATAATTACCACCATAGCTTTACCTAGCATATTAATCACGTCACATAATTACTATTTTATGTGTATATGGTGAGAATATCTAAAATCTACTTTCCTAGGAAATTTCAAGTAATATAGTATTATTAACTATAATAACAATAACTATACTGTATATTAGATCCCTAAACTTATTTGGTTATATATTGAATGGAAACGAAAATAAGATTTAAAAAAATGATTTTATAGAGAGAGAGGAAGGGGGAAAGGAGATTGAGAGAGACTGAGAGAAGGACAATGGGGTGGAGGGAGGGAAAAAGAGAGGGAGAGAATTTGTTGTTCCTCTTACTCATGCCTCATTGGTGGCTTCTTACATGTGCCCTGACCCCTGATCAGAGATTAAATCCACAACCGTGGTGTATCAGGATGATGCTTTAACTAACTGAGCAACCCAGCCTGGGAGAAAAGAAGATCTTGAAGAGGTCTCTTTCCTCCCATGATCACTGTAGTATTATTCACAACAGCTAATCTATGGAAAGAATCTAAGTGTTTATCAATAGATAAATGGATAAATAAGATGTCACACACAAACATACACACAATGGAACAGAATTCAGCTATAAGAAAGAAATCTTTTCTGCTTCTTTGAGTCATTTAGAGTTCGTCACTTGTATGAAGGGGGAACCCTGGAAAAACCAGTAAGATTTTTGTTTCTCCCTTTATCTGGGAGTAAGACTAGTCTATGAGACTTTCTACTTCATATCATTGCAGGTATTATGGCTCCTTTATTATGTAGAGACTTCTTCACTACAGATTTCTGAGCCAAGTCTAATTACCATAAGCTGAGTATTGATGACCCATCTGCATGTGAGATATGAGTACTCTGTTTCTGCCACATGTCCAGTATGTGGCATCCTTGTACATTTCTCTGAATAACTTTATCACACACCATTTTCTTAGGTATATAGCTTAACTGTTCCTTGCTGGGAAAAGGATTATGCCATAACCCAATTTTTTGACTTTGGTACTGAGGAAATGCCTAACTAAGTCCATTTACTGTCCTCACCAGCTATTTATCTCCTTTGAACAGCATAATACAATATTTTTACCACTTAGTATCGATTTCACTGCCTACAGCAAAGTTCGCAAACTTACGTATTCCAGGAGAAATTTGGTTTACAGTTGTGTTTTATTTGACCAAAACTGTATTTGAAAATTACTGCAAACTAATAGGAAAAATGTGGAAACTGAATTTTAAAAATACTATACTGTTTATAATCATTTCAGATAAAATACTAAATTATAAACCCAACAAAAATATATGTTGGATATTACAAATGCTAATGAAAGAAATCAATGAAGACCTAAATAAGCAGAGACATATCATGTCTTCTGTGGACTTGAACATTCAACATAGGAAATATTTTTCCCTAATTGAATTATATGTTTTGTGCAATTCCTATCAAAATACCAGAGAATATTTGTAGTCATACAAGCTAATTTTAAATCTACAATGGAAAATACAAGTTGTAAAGTAGTTAAAAGCCTCTTGAAAAGGAAAAATAACATGGGAGAAATCACTATACCAATATAAAGGCCAACTTTACAGCTACAGTAATCAAGGCACTAAGGTACTGGTAGAAGGGTAGTCACACATCATTGGAAAAGAAGAGAGGACACAGATACAGAATCATACAAATACACCCAGCCGACTTTTGACAAAGCTGTAAAAGCAGTTGAATGACTGAATGATGGCTTTTCAAAAAAAAAAAAAAAAAAAGGAGATGGCACAATTAGATAACAGCAGACAAACAGAAATTAACCTTAAAGTCCATACTTTACATAAAAATTAACTCAAAATGGATCAGTGACTTAAATATAAAAATTAAAACTATACTTAGAAAACAATATAGCTGAAAATCTTCGGGACCTAGAATTATGGATGTTGAAGATATTTTCTAATTAAACTAGAAAATTTTAATGTAAACTCTATACTACCTTTAAACACAAATGTTATGCAGCATGAGAAAAAAAATAACAATATGGAAAAGAAAAATGTTTTGTTATATATCCATAAGTTGAATACTCATATTAAATAATGAACCCAACATGCATTTATCAATGTCCTCTTTATGCTGCTGAAGACAAGTGGTAAGCCCTGCATAATGGGTGCGGACAGTGATAAAAATCTGGACAACCTTTAGGAGGTACAGTGAACACAGATTGTTGGGAACCACCTGATTTCAGAAGCTGTAACCTCTCTATGGCTAGGGCTGAGTAAAGAGACCTTGGGACCATAACCCACTAAGGAGACAAAGCTTATCTTCCTGGCAGGGGCACCGCCTCTGCCCCCTTTTACTTCACCCTGCTTGGCCCTGGGCAGATGACTGGTTAGCCAATGACGAGTAAGATTCCTCCAGGGAGGGACAACCTAAGACAGGCACAGTCATGAAGGGGACCTCAGGGAAGGACTTGGGAGGCTAGAGAAAAAGGGGGTGATAGACCCTCACCTCTCAGCTTTGACGTAGCCTGAGTCCTCATTCTGTATGTAAGAAGTCTCCTAATCTCTTGGCTGCCTCACTTCCCCTGCCTGATCTAAGCCTGAAACCATGCCAGAGAGTGGTGCTGCCCTGGGCAGGAATGGGTGGTTCCCCAAAGCAATCAGGCCTAAGAAAGAATGCATAAAATCCTGTGAAACCTGCTTTGCTAAGAATGTCCTCAATTTTCTAATAAGGGTCCAAGCATGAGATGAATTTGTTTCCGAATAAGCCCTCATAGTTCTTTGTATGTTATCTATTGTTTGACCATTACTTCCTGAAATTGATTGATGAGCTTTACCTGTATTTCTGTGCAAATTGAACCCAATAAAAGCCCATTGAGAAACAGGCTCCTGGCCCTTCTCTGAGACATCAGCCACCTTTCCTTCCCAAGTAGATCATGTTTTGGTAGACTTATTCTCATCTGTGGTAGATGCAGGGGGCACTCTGCAGGCAGAGCCCCCCAATAACAAATGGGTGTCCCAGGTCAGGGACTAAGAAACCATAGGGAGATGCAATGTGAAGCCATCAGTCACATGCAAGGGTGCCCATGAACTTCTGTAATGTTGATCACACAGAGTTTTAAACTTATTTTGTCTTTGCAATAGAAAAAATGTTAGAATGCCACTTAGCAAGTACCAGAAACTTCTAGACAAAAGAATTATTTTTCTGTGATTAAAAAAATGTATTTTCTCCAGGAAGCCACTGGTGCATTCTGCTAGAGCCTGCAGAGTAATATTTTTTTGCCTGTGACTTTCTTAGATTCTGTGGATTTATTATTTAGCCTTAAATTTATATCTTGCTTTCATTATCGATCTGTAGAACTTCAAAAATGATTGATATTCACCTTCTGAAGCCTTAAGACTTAAAGTTCTAGTATCTTAACTTCACAGAAGTTTGTATAGTTTGTATAGCATCTAATATTTGCATGATGCCATACCTGGCACAAAGGTTTCTATATATTTGATTTTCTTGACAAAATAGCTTCTAATGGAGACAGTACCAATGTTTTGAGAGTTTAAATGACAGCTCAAGATTCTGAGCCTCAAAATGTTTCCCTAAAATAAGAATCATGTGTAAAATTTTTCTGTGAGAGGCTTTGTGATCATAGATACGGTTACCATGTAATATATTGTCTAAACTGAGACACGTCATCTCAGAGACAAATTCTAAACCAGATGGGATTTTGCAGCAGCAGATGTAAATTAGAACTATTTTGTGCATGCTGGAATGTATATTTACTCCACTGGAGATAATGGAAAACATAAAAACCTAGACAAATAGGTAAGATTTTTTAAAAAAGTCTTTAGCAAAACTGCTAGATTTTTGATATAGTAACTGCATATGGTGTGGTGTAAAACAGGAGGATATCATGTAAATGGCATCGTTGCCTATGCCAATGCCCAATTATGTATCACGTTGCTTAAATGAAAAGGATTTTCTGTGCTAAGCCTGTAGGAAACTGGTCTCTCTGGCATTCCCCTCTTTAGTTGGGATAACGCTTTTTTTATATCCGCACACAAGATTATAACTCATTGTGTAGCACTAGTGGCGATGAGGTGGAATGAAGAAATTCTATGTGGGAATAAGTAGTAATAGATTTTATTCTGAGACATAAAGATCCCTCTTGGGGATGAAAGTTCTGAGTTATGCATTGTGAGGTTTTTATTTTTACCCATAGCATCCAGTCAAGTAACACCGCAAACCCTGTGAAGACCTGGAGTTTTTGTTTCTTCCTCGTAAGCAGAGAACCACAGAGTGGGAGCAGAAGCAAATCCCACCAACTCGTACCTTAGATACCAGATACAGTCTATCTGGTAGATACTCTACCAGAAAACATGAGTTGGATAGAGCCACATACCATCTCTGGTTTTAGGTCAGAAATAAGGCAACTGAGAAGCCCTAACAGTACCTTGGCTTTCTTGACCAGCATTATTCCGAGACTGATCTCCCCACACCAAGCATCGTGGGACCAAACAACTAACCAAACAAAAATAATAAAAGAGACAGTGACGATGAAACTGCTACAAGGGAAATATCCTGAAAAAGGACAGAAACATATTTTTTGGAAGTACTTCAGATATCAAAAGAAGATATGTTAAGTTTTTGTTCTCTCAAAAGGACTTAAAAATAGACTTTATTGAGATAGAGTATATTGACTATGTATGCTCAAGTTCTGTCTTCATAATGCTGTAGTATTTAAGACCATACTACTGCAGAGAATGCCCTTCGCATGCTAGCTAGTTCCTAGAGAAATCCAATGATTCTCCTAGAGCACACCTTGGATATATAAACAACCAGTAGCCCACACCCAGAGCCATCTCTTTTGTCAAATGCTTGTACAGTCAGTCAACATGCTTGTTTCCCGAAACCACTCCAGGGTCAGGCACTGGACCACTAGCAGCCATCACTATAACCCAGAGCTCACTGAAATTATTCAAACTATCCAATCTTAAACGTACTAAGTGAACTTACCCTGTGTCACTCACTGCTCCCCTCAAAAACCCCAGTAAAGGCCACACTCTCACCCTGTGCGCCTCTGACTCCTGACCTAGTCCCTCCCCGAGTGGCCTTGCCCGGCCCGGCATGCCTCCTGTCTCTAGGGCTCCATGACTATAAACTTCTTCCTTTGTGGCAATTATTTTGGCATCTGCATGTTTCACCATATCTGGTTAAAACAAACCCCAGGTATTTTAACACAACAGGACATAAAGGAATTTAAGAAAGTTTAAAAACAGTAAGTTGAAATAAACAGGGGGAAATGGCTGATAATAAAAAGGCAAAATTCAAATATGCATTCAAATCTATGCCAAACATAATTAGTACTGTAGCAATGGAGTTTGAGATCTCTCCTTGGAAAGTAGACTCATCACATCTCCCTCCAGTGGAGACCAGATCTACTCTGATTACCATGTCACTTTCCCATGGCCTCACCTCTCCAGCCTCCTCCATGACACACGGGTCTATAAGGCTTTTATGAAAGTAAATTTAGTTATGTGAATAGATAACTTAGCCGAATGCTGGGCATATAGCCCATGCTAAATAAAATAATAATTATTATTACTATAATAATAATTACTATAATTATTATTATTATTACTATAATTATTATTATTAAAATAATTTAAAAGGCATGACAGATATGGGAAATCTACCTATGGATAGTAACTGGACACCTGTAGAAAAATTTGGAAAAATCCTTCAAAGTTATAACAGGACAGTGTTCTGAGATTAAAAATATATCTGAAAATGTAAAAGAACTCACTATAATTCAGGGAAATTTATTGAAAAGAGATTTTTTTATGTTTAGATTTGTGAATTTTTATTATCAAGATATAAAACATTTCCAACAATTCCTTCTGAATAAAATTACATTATTTTAATTTAAAATAATCATTATAATAATTAAAACTTTCTAACACCAAATGTCAGAAGACAATAAAGAACTGTTTTTTAGACTTTAAGAATCTAAGTAAAAAAGGCTGTGACTGTACACAATGACAGATAACTGAATTACCTTTTGGTAAAAGTATAGAAAGTTATTAGATACAGTATATTAACTCAGAAAATGTATTGCTTAGCTATGTTCTTGAAACATTACCTAAAAGTAATGCTCTGGCAAACAAGTAAAGAATCAGATTTGTGGATATCTCAGGAAACCTCAAAAATTGTCATTAGGTAGAATGGGCTAGATGGAATGACGGTTATAAATGTCCCCAAGATATGAGCTATCTGTCCTCATTACTGGATCCAGAGGAACAGGAAAAGTTGCATGTAACCCTGTACTTCAACATCAAAAGTCCAATCAGGCACGTGGAAGCAAAAAGAATTAGTCTTGTGACAAAAGATTGGGTAAATGGGTGAAAGATTCAAGTGTAAGAAATACCAGGAATAACTGTTGTCCTAGCAACTTGGAGAAATGTGTCTTTCATTAAAGGGCAGCTGCAATTTAAACCTATCTGAATCTGTCAGAAAAGAGTACGGGTGAAATATTTCCAAATCTCCTAATTCTGTAACAGATCCAAATTCATAGGTTATGGAAAACCTGATTTTCATGTGCAGAATTTGTTTTGCTTTAGTATTTGCTTTAATAAACTTTTACTTTGAGGTAAGTGTAGAGTCACATACAGCTGTTAAGAACAGACACAGAAAGACTTCTTTACCTAGGTTTGTCCCATGACCACATCTTGCAGAACTACGAACATTGTCACAGCCGGGATATTGATTTTGTTGTAGCCAAGACACAGAATAATCTCATCTCAAGGATCCCTGCTGTTTCCCTTTTACAGCCACACCTCCCTCCCTCCCAAGATCACCTTTCCTCCCAATGTCCCAGACAACCTCCAATCTGTTCTCTATTTCTATCATTTCAAGAAGGTTCTATAGTAATATAATACATGAACTTTTGGGATTTGCTTTATCCAAAAGTTCATGTATTATACTACATGAGAAATATGTTACATGTATTATATTTTGGGGGTTCTCTAGAGATTCATCCAAATTGTTGTATGTAACAAGAGTCCACCGTCATGGCTGAGTAGGATTCTGGGATATCCTGTAGTTTGTTATTCACTTGACGAAGGACATTGGGACTGTCTCCTGATTGGAGCTATTATGAATAAAGCTTCCGAGAACATTTGTGTACAGGTACTTGTGTGACCATAAATTGGCATTTCTCTGGGACACGTGTCCAGGAGTACAACTGCTGGGTCACATGGTAATCGGGGTACTCATTGTGTTCTCCAGAGCTGCTGTGTCTCTCTGCATCCCACCGGCACTGAGTGAGCACATGTGTGTACGTCTGGGAGGCACTTGGTGGTGGTATTATTTTTATTTTAGTAATTATGAGAGATGTGCAGTGAGAACTTACTGTGGTTTTCATTTGGAATTTCATGAAATTGAAGATTGTTTAATGTGTTTATTTACCATCTGCATGTTCTTTTAAAGTCAAATGTGCATTAACCTTTGCCCATTTTCTAATGGATTTTTTTACTGTTAATTTGAGGGTTTTTTATGTATTCTAGGCACAAATCGTTTACTGGATATATGGATTATAAATATTTTCTCTCCAATACTAGCTTTTTAATATGATTCAATTAATTAATTATTCAAATAAAGGTTGCTAAGTGCTTTTTCATTGGTACATGCATCCGTGTATAAATTAGAACAGTTATATATCCTTATACAAGTAGATGGTTTTCATTATTTTACTTTCACACAAGTCCTTTCCTGTTTCTTATGCATATATGTTAGAAATTCTGGATGATATAATTTTTTACACTTGCAACAATCTTGATTGATATTTCTAACTTACTCTTCTTAATGCTAATGCTAATTCAGTTCCCCTTATATTTTTTCCTATTTTCTGTGCAAGCTCACAAAACTGGAGGTATAAATCATGTTCAAAAACAAGATTTATTATCCTAATAACACAAATATTCCTCAGACTTCATCTATAAATTAAATGCAAGTCCAACCAGAATCATAAGACTTGTTTTTGGCAATTGATGTGTAGGTCCTAAAATCTAGTTGCCAGAGAAAAGGTTCAAGAACAGAAGCATTTCAAATATAATAGGTGAGGATGAGAGATTCGCTACCATTACCAAAATGCACTATCTAGCTTAAAGAAATACCTCAGTGCCATGTGTCATGGGAGGGATTTTAACATTTGGAGCCCCTGGAGTAGGCAGCTGCCAACCCGGTTCACAGCCTCTCTTCTCCGTCCATCCTGTCCTGAAAGGGAGAGAGCCCTGCCCTTGGTCTTTCTTCTAGAGGACACTGTGCGGCATTTCTTTCCTTGCCTTTCCAAGAGAATGTGCCAATGAGGAACCCATGCTCCTCCCTGCTTAGGACCTTCTCCTGGGTATATGGGAATACAGAATCAATTTCCTTCCCACCTGTCCATTCTGGCTGGTGTGGCCTTTCCTGAGCTTCCATTCCCAAGAGAGCAGGAGACGACATCACCAGTGTACATACCTCTGGGCTTTAGTGATGGCCATCATGTGGCTGTCTGTAGTCAGAGTACACAGAATTTAATGTGTGTGTGGAATTTGCCAATTACCAAGTATACCCACTCAAGTTGCACATTCTTAGTACCAAGTGAATGACCACCAGATGGAACCTGAGACCCAGTGAACTCATCATGAGCCAGGCCTGGGAAGACATGCCATTTATTTTCATGCTTGCTGTTTTTCTCTTCTAATATGATGGAAACCATGGAACTTTGGGTCCTCTGCTATCAAGTCAGTTTGGACCCTGTCCGTTGGAATGTTTACATAGTCCCCTTTTTTCCTCCTGCTCACAGTTATGCAAATAAATTTTCACAGGTCCTCATGGGGAAATCATTAACATATAAATTGACTATATATTATTGCAAGATTCTTTCTCTTGAAAACCTCACTATTCCTTCAGTTACTGGGTTCCAGATAAGGAAGCTGACTCAGTTCCACAAATTGGACAGTCATGCATTCTTGATCTCTTTTGGATTTATAGCCTGAGCGTGAACCATGTTAGCTGCCCACCTAGCTTGCCTCTGTGTTCTATTAATTGTCTTTCAAAGTTCTCTGCAGGCCAGCTGCCAAATCAGCTTTGCCATTAATTAGATTATTGTGCCTCCTTGCTTCTGATTATTGAGAACTTCCACTTTCTCTCCATTATTTTGGAATTTCATTATCCTATTGCAACAGTGATTCAGTTCATTAAAAGTATCTCATTGTTAGCCAATAGCAACAAAGGAGAGATTCTAAGTGCTCTGATACTACTCTCACCAGCTAATTTCTTTCATTTTCTTTTAGTTCTTTTTTTTGGGGGGGGGTACAGTATATCTTATAACATTTCCAAAGAAATAGCTATCTGTTGGTTTCTGGACTTGAATAGCATATCTACTGTATCATGCCCAATTCTCTGGAATTTTATTTTGTTTAACAGCATTGCTTTTTCCAAATTCCTAGGAGTCATCCTTGAGGTATCTTTGCACTAACTCACAGCATGTTTGCCAGCATGTTAGAACCAACATCCTGAGAGATAGCTGCTACATCAATAAAGTCTCTTCACACCACTTCATGTGCCATATACCTTGATCTAGTACACTCTGAATGCAATTCTAGGTGTATTATCCTGGCTCCTTCTAGTGCGTGTTGATTAGGTGCTACAGTTTCTTTGGGGATAATAATTATCCCTTACCTTCCTAAGTAAGCCAACCATTTTTCCAGTAGATAATGTTATTACTTAACTGCATTACGAACATAGTAGAGAGAAGGTGGGAGCAGGTTTTGGAAGGAAGGGGACCTGCTACCTTATATGATGATGGTGACTGCATCATCTTAATGTCCTATGGAAGGAACAGTAAACCATTCTGCAGGCTTAGAGGGTTTGGGGGGATATGGGAATTCAAGGTTTTTAAGTGCATCAACCTAGACATCTTCATCACATTCTGATGGTCCCACTATTTCCCATTCAGGGCCATTATCTTGCCATAGCAGACCTGCTTAGAGTAAAAAATGCTCTCTGGCACTCTGCTCTTTACAATCAGTGTCAGTCCTGGCCCTGAGCTCTCTGTCCACAAGAGATTGGTATCTCTATATATTGCCAACATATACAGAGTCTCTCTGGCTTTCACACATTTTAACTAATTAGCTTTACATTATCACTGTCTCAAGCATCAATTGACCCCAATAGTAGCTATCCAATTTTAGTATCCTTATAATTAATATTTTCCCCTTATATTTTTAATCCTTTCCCAATGACATTGTTCATTGCTTTTAGTGAGAGTGCAAGGGGTGGGGAGAGAGGGAGAGCAGGAGAGGGAAAGAGAGAGAGAGAAAAAAAAAATCCATGTAAGAGAAACATTGATTTCTCCTATGTGTCCCAACTGGGGATCAAACCCACAACCTGGGTATGTGCCCTGATTGGGAACCCAACCTGTGACCTTTTGGTCTATGGGACAATGCTCCACCCAACTGAGCCACACCAGCCAGTCCTCCCCCACAGTTCTTAAATGCCTGCTACATTTCACTCACCAGGGTGGGGTTAAGCAAAGTTTTTTCTGAAAAGGGTCAGGCAGTAAACAGTTTAGCCTTTGTGGATCATGCAGTTTCTGTAACACCTCCTGCAGTCTGCTGTTGTAGGGTGAAAGCAGTCATAGACAAAATAGGGCTGTTAATTAAAAGTATGCACACACGCACACTCTTACGACTGGTGCTACATGTAGCAGGGGCTACATTTGTATGGCCCCTGCACTTCGTCAACATGTCCTTTGGTTCATCATACCAGTTCACGGTGTATGATATATTTAACAGATTCCATGTCACAGCATTCGAGGGCTCTCGGTCCTCCGACCACTCACAGTAGTCCCCGTGAGTCTGTTTTCAGCAGATTGGAAAGCAATCCAGTGCTAACATTTCATTTAACACTAATTGTTCAAATCCCTCTTCTGATACCAACTTAGAGCCCAGGACACAGACTCTAGGATGGAGGTCAGCATGCAGGGAAGGAAGCAAGATCATACAAAGGGAGAAACTGGGCTGTCATACCTTCTCAAAATGCTCGGTCAACCCCTTGGAGATGTTTAAAGCTAGGCTTTGCAGAGTTATTCTGAGTTGGAGCAAAGGGGCTAGGTATTTATATCTTCATACAGGCTAATCATTAAATGAAGATTGTCCCTGAAAGTAGAACATAACTTTCATCAAGGTGGCTCTCTTTTGCCTAGTGAAATTCCTAAAGAAGGTTTTCAGCTGAGGGCTGTCAGTCAACAGTGGTCCCTGCAGCCAGAGGGATGTGTCCTGAAGGGGGCTCTGGGTAATACATAGTGGCTTCCACTAAAGATATGGACTCATAAATGTGCAGAAATACTGAATTCCAGCTTGTCCCACTCTCTGCTTTCTGCTACGGATAGGCAAGTTTCCACAGACCACTCTACGTCATTCGCTCTGCGTTCTGTCTTTGGTAACTGAGCAGCTTGACTTCTCAGAATGAGGCTGGAGAGTCTTTTTTTGATCCTCTATTTCTCACGTGTAGACCTCCACCAGCTGTACCAACAGTCATGAAAGGTATATTTTGTATGATCTATTGCCATCCCATATTCCTCTGATTGAATCTAACTGGCAATTGTAGTAGTAATTTTTTAGTTCTTACTAAATATACACATATATCGATTCCTTTTCCCCCTTTTTCTATTTTCCTACTTGTTTACATAGATGTTCTAACTGTGGTTAATCTTACATATCTGTACTGAAGTTATAGATATTAAAAATGTAGTGTGAACTATACATCATTCCCAGATAGATTAAGGACCACATGGGACTTTGTGCCTATACTTTGGAAAAAGCGTTCACATATTTTTAGTTTTGCAAGGATATCTTATTAGGTGAAAGCCTATTTTTACTCTTATTTTATATTGAAGTTAAACCTGGTTAGAAGAGGTGTATGTAGAACCCATGCAGAGGTGGAGTCTGGTGTACAATGTCTTGGATAATTTGATAAACTGGGAAATATATTTCACAGGATCACTTCACTTGAGTGCCTCTGTGTTAGAGGGGAAGTACACGTAAGTTCTGGACTGTGGATTGAAGGAACTCTCCAGTCTTTTTACACTCAAGAGGAAGTGGGATTTCACCAGATTCAGAGGTGCCTGGTGGACCCCATCACTCTCTGCTGTTCTGCATCTAACTTGTCATAACTGTTGGCCCTATTGGCCCGCAATGTTCTTAAGCCAACTACCAGATGCTTGGCTGAGTTCCACAGAGACAGCAGTAGCGTAGAAACAACAGCTTCCCGTCGACCTCTCACTTTATATAATCTTTCATTCGGAAGCATGCTAGACCAGATTTCATCACTTGGTGGCAGCAGAGTTCTAACAGGGCAAGCCCCAGTTCAAAAGGACTTAACCAAGTGGGCTTGTACCACTTGGCAGACCTTCCTATTGGCCAAAGCAATTACCAAGGTTAGAGTCCTTGTGGCAAGAAGACGCAAAAAGACATAATGCAGAGAGACATGATTCAAGTCCCCCTCGGCTGAGTTTTTATTGGTTGTAACGGCATGTGTGTTTAGCTTTCAGTGCAGTCCCATCGTATGGATCCTAGGTGATCTTTGGTACACATGCTGGTTTTATACGGAATATAGCAACTGTAACTCCCCTACTTCCTCAACAGTGATGTCTTCTTGTCTTTTTTAAGTTTGTTGGCCCTTAGCAGAATATATTGGAATTCAGTATTTTTTTAAAGAATAGAATATAAAAAATGAATGTGCCATAAGTTATAATAAGTTCAACATACACATTTCCCTATCACTCTGTGAATTTGATATATTTATAAGCTACTCAGCTTTTTAAGTATTTAATGTATGGATAAGGAAGTTAATGTTATTTCTGTCACAGAAATAGAAATACCTTTCTTTTTTCCCTCCTAATCCCACCTGGGAAAATCTACTCAGAACTACACTGATTCTCACATTTTAACATGAGGATTTTGAGATCATTTCTGCAGTTGAAGTATGTGCAATATATAGCTGAAAACTGCAGATTAGATAAAACAATAATATTAAAAATGTACTTTTAAATGCCCTACATTGAACAATGAAATCTGAGGCAAACATTTGTAGGGTACTTTGCCATTGCTATCTAAGTGATCACCATTAAGATTTTTTTAGATTCTACTAAATATTCAGACTCAAAAGACAAAGACGCACTTATCAGTCTAATCAAAGCATTTTAGGACAGGAAGCTCCCCCTTGCCAGCAGGACAATGCTGGGCTTTTTTTTTTTTTTGCCTGAGTTCTTGCATTCAACTATTCCAGCACCCCATGCGTATCCATATCTCTTTAATATCTCTATAGGCAGAGCTTCAGGGTCCTCACACGAGACATAGACTTAAAATAGTAACTGCAGTCAGGGATAAATAAAATAGTTTGCACCTACATGTTTATATAGTTTTCCCAGGCCAGATGCAGCACATAAACCAGGAGGTCATTTTTAAGCATAAGTGATGTTGCCTAGCAATTTAGTTTTCATTTTTACCTTATGGTAGGTTTCCAGGGGAACAGGAACAAAGTTCATTTTCTTTATACGGCATGGAAAAGGGTTCTGTTAACCCTTTGCCCACCCTGTCAAATGTTGCAACCATATTTTGTATAAAATGATTTATAATCAATGAGTGAGCTTTAATTCCATGCAGATTTTCTTAAATGCAACTTAATTTACTGACCATAACAGAGAGTCCATGCAGTTTAAGAGACCATAAATACCAGCTCTTGGTTTATATTCTTAGTGGTGAAAAGGCTGGTGAAAAAGCGTGCCTTCAGAAAAAAATACCACTTGTCCATGGCCAACGACGTGCTGAGCCTGTGCTCCTCGTGCAGTGTGAACTTCATCATCTGCTGACCGCGCTGATATTGTCAAGAGAGGAATTAAGAACACTGGTGACAGATGAAAAAAGAAATGAGACTACCAACACGGGCCAGCTCATCTCTCGATTAGTACTCAGCACAGTTCAGAAACAATTATTAAATTACTTTTGTTGATTTTGAACTATCCTTTAGAAAGGGACTATTTCAATGAAACAGTGGAGCAAGCAGTGTTTTGGTCGCATTTGCTTTCATTAAGGCACACTGACTGACTGAAAATTGTTTAGAGCAGGAAGGAACAGGGATTTCTCTAAGGAGCAAAGAATGAAAAATGAAAGCATTTCATTAAAAGGATAACTTTTGCATAATTTTTGAAATTTTTGGTTGAGGATCTGTCAGAGCTCATGAAGATTCAATCAAAGGCAAGAATGATTTTTCATGTATTTTATTTTCTTAATATAAACATTGGTTCTGCTTCATTAAGTGGTGATGCTTTTATTACCAATTAGTAATACGATTTCAAATATTAAGGAGTATTATACAAAAGTTTCAAGATTATATCATACTGGGAGAAGTTTCGTATATTCTCTGCTATTTTCCATATTTCTAAAGGCTTCAAAAAAGAATAATAATGTTACTAACTATGTCAGTAAAACTAAGGCATTTGGAAGTTTTTATGTCCTATTTTCAACCTGATATATACTTAAGCAAACTGATGAGACAATGAGAAATTACTAGTTGAAAATAAAACTGAGTTTGCTTTCCCACTGCTGTGTTTACTATCCAGGAAGTTAAAAAAAAAAAGACCTCAAGGAAAATAAAGAGTTTATCTCATATATATGTATATATAATTTCTATTATATATATATATAATTTCTAACCCTTTCCTTTTATTTTTGACTGATATTATCATGATTTGAGTGGAAAAATAATGACCTACAGGCAAGAATCTTAGCAGCCAGTGTCGTGATGAATAAAATGCCATAAGCTAACTAAACTGTGACACATGAAGCAAAGTTAGAGAATAACATGGACTCCTTTCCCCCAGTGATTGGACAGATATTGATTCATAATTGTAGAAGAGGTAAGGAAAAAAAGATTCAAATTTAACTCACTCCACGGTCAAGGAACACTTAAATTACTGGCATTTAAGTTCTAAAGAATATGTCTATTGATTAATTTATGCACATTTATATAAATGTTTAGTTGTCATACAGAGATAGAAAATCATTAATGTAGATAGGAGAATTGTGCAATAAAGGAATACATTATTTTTGTTTCCAAATGTTAGCAGTAGTATAAATTTAAAGAAATTTCTTCGTACTTTTATAAAACTTGCGTATTTGAGATATTTTTAAAAATGCTTTAACACTTTACCTTCTATCAATGAATTTGGTACCATATAACGAAATTATTGTGATTCCATCCTTTAAAAATCATTCATATAACCAGATAATAATCATCCCTTAGTCTAAATCTATATAGAAACTAAAAGCATTGCATTAATTTTTTTCATGTAGGATATGAACAGATTTTTTCATTTAAAATTGCAATTGTCTACCATGCAATAATGAACAATGATACACTTTACCTTCACAGGATGGACAGGAGTTGTAGCTAACCATTTCTAGTTCACACTTGTAGTCACTGAGCTTAGAACTGCGGGCCTTCTCTGACCGTTCTTTCTCCTTTGTCCTGTACGTGAAAATGTTGTGAGGGACGGGCATTCTGATCCTCTACACTACACCTTTATTGGACCTCTTACTTTGTTCTGCCAGAGTTTTTATTCAATTTTTTAATAATTGGCCTTTATAGCATATATATATATATACATATATATGCATATATATTCACTTCTTCATGTTTTCTCGATTTTCTGAATTTCTCAATACTGTATGCTAAATGCCTAAAACTGTATTTTGCATATAATGGAGACTCACTAAATATTTGTTGTAATAATGAATTGCTAATGTATTCTCCCCATGAACTCGAAAATAACTTTTGTATGTCATTCTGGAGAATGAAACAATTGCCACGCTGAACCATGCCGTAGCAGTTTTTGTGAAGTTGTTCATTAATGCCCCGAGTCCTTGCTTTCTTTAGTTCTCTCTAATTTGGTCTTCTAGGCTACTTAGAGCTAAGTCAATGTGGTTTATCTCATAATCTATACAAATCTATGAGGTGTATCTTATGAGTCATGTTTTACAAATGAAGAAACTGAAGAACAGAGAGATTACCGCAACGCGTACAGTACTTGGCAGAGGCAGGGCGTGAATCCAGCCAGTCTCACTCTGGAGTCCGGTCTTTCAACCACAAGGATATCACATAGTAACGTAATGGTCCTCATAGAAAAGAGTAGGTATGTAAAGCCAATTAACCTTTCTGGAAGTGTGCAGTCAATAGAAAATAGCCTGGACATTTAACTTAGAAGGATGCGGGAGGATTTCTGTCTCTATTATTTATTTACTCTGTGACCCTTTTGCAATGTGGTTGATGCTGTATGTGATGGTGAATTGTATGCCAGCTTAACTGAGCCACAGAGTACCCAGATATTTGATGGAACATTCTGGGTATTTTTGTGAGGGTGTTTGTTTTGTTGTTGTGTTGTTGTTGTTGTTTTTACTGAGATTAACATTTTAATTGGTAAAGCAGATTACCCTTCATAATGTGGATTAGCCTCATCCAAGCAATGGAAGGCCTGAATGGAACAAAAAGACCAGCCCTCCTCTAAGAGAATTAATTGCCCCACAGAATGGCTTTGGGCCTCATTTATTGTGAGTCATTGTCTCCCCTGGGTCTCCCTCCCTTTGGCCCATACTGTTGATTTGGATTTGCCAGCTTCCATAACAGCATGAGCCAATTTCTTATAAATCTCATATATACCGTATTTTTTGGACTATAAGACACACACCCCAAACTTGGGAGGAAAATGGGGGTGTGTCTTATAGTCCGAATGTAGCTTACCTGGCTTGCTGGGTGGGGCATGCGTTATTTATGTTATTAAATATTTTACCATATTTTTTGCTTCAAAAATTTTTCCCTATTTTCCTCCTCTAAAACCTAGGTGAGTCTTATGGTCCAAAAAATACGGTATATACACACACAGACACACACATTCTATTAGTTCCATTTCTCTAAGAACTAATATGTTATTCCTCTTGTAATAAAGTACATTTCTTCCTCGACCAAATAACAACCAACTCATATTTGTTGTTATTTATTGTGTGACCTCTGGATGTCGCAATCAGAGGTGCTTTCCTCAAAAACATTATCCATCTGGTTACCTGCAACACCTCAAGAAATCCCTGCCCCCTTATAATGTAGAGTATGTGAGCAATGAATTAAGTCACCTCAAAACAAAATGTTGGCAAATAAGATAACTAGGAACTGAACGAAGATCTCACCCCAAACTGTTGTTTTCCTTAGTGACATAAACTGCTGATCGCTTAACATCTCTTCAAAAAATCAAACATGTATGCTTTAAGGAGATTTTAATTCCACAATTTAATAATTTATTTTTCTATTTATTGACTAAAAACCTATGACACAATACAAACTTACTCAGGTGTACATGAACATTTTGCCATCTATTTACTTCCTTAATACTGGGGACCCTGGCCTCTGCGATAATGACTGATTGACTTTCTCAGATGTTAAATTGGGCCGAATTTAGGTTTGGCAAAGTGAACTCTCAAGAGTTTCTGCTCTTACTGAAGGATTGGTATGTAAAGTGTTATTTTTAGAACAAAAAATACTCCTAAAATGTGATTATTTTATTTCTTGTTTTAACAGTTCATTATTTGTCCACATTTTCTGATTCAGAAAAGAGAAAATAAAACCACCAACTTATAGGAGCATTGCTTATTTGCATATCTCATTTTAAGCTTTTCTAATTGCAATTGAACATGCCCGGATTGTTTATTAGGCATTTATTTTGTTGAAGAACTTTATTTGCGTAGACATTCTTAATCATAAATCTATCCTAAGAAAAGCATGCAAAGTATATCAGAAAATCAACACCACTTATTTTCCATAATGAATTTTCCTGGTTTTTAAAGTGTATCTCCTGGTATTGTGAAACAATTATATGAATTATTCTGCATTATTTTCAAAGTATCGTAAAAGGTATATAAATGCCCTCAGTAATCTTAATAAGGTAATTACTTTGAAAAGGTAATAAATCCTTCTTTATCAATGCCTTATGACCCTTTATTATTGTTCTCAATGCTGTGTTTATCTTAAATAGCATAATGAGCACATTACAAATTAATCTAGAACATGGCTGTTTCTTGAGTTATAAAGAATATAACTATCTAATTAATTTAAATGTTTATTCAAGAATGTATTTTAAATACATAGGTCAATTTAGGGTTGTTTTCAATAGGAACAATGAACTTACCAACACCTACTCTATTAAAAGTATATTTAAGAGACTCAGACCCATCATCATGCACATAGAGAGCAATGTAAAAATGTTAACTGGTGCCTTATTCTGAAAGTTGTTATTTGAAAACACATCTGAATACTATCTTATGTTTTAAGAATGATGCATAACAAAATAAAATTTCACCTATTTGTTGCTGAGATAGAAATCCTATTGTCTCCTTAACAAGTTATATTATGAAATAGACTTCCTCACCCCTTTCCAAAGGAAATGGCATATTGAAAGGAATAGTTCTTTCCCTCTTACTCCTTCCTCTCCAAGAGTCAAGTTTTTGCCATAGTGGTTAAGTTTATTGAGTAGCAACTGACTGTACAGGCAGGATACTAAAAGTTTCATCCTGGGCTAACCCAATCATGCCTATATCCCTGTAGTTTTCTGCCTCCAGAGGAAGCTCCGAATGTCCCTCTGGAATCTTATGTCCACTCAGCTCTGAATATGCCTTATTTGATCTACTCTCCCAGACATCCATGATGCCACCCCTACTTCTCCAAAACTTCTACTATCCTATGGATTTTTTATCATCAGAATAATTTCTATAGTTTATAGCTCTGAAATGTCCCTTCAGCTTCTTCTGCTATGCACACCTGGTATCTCATGAAGACATCTGCTCCATTGCAGCATCGACAGCAATGGTTGCTGTCTTCTTATAATGTGTGCACCACTGGGACTTTTAAAGGGTTTAGGTGACTCTTTCTCCAAACCCAACTGATTTAAAGCATAGTTCATAAATTATATGATCAGCTGCCTTTCCTTTTTACAGTTATTTGTGAATCTGGTCACTTTTCCTCATTCATTAAAGATTGTTACAATTTGTTCACTGCTGTGTTTTCTTCTTTCTTTTTGATTCTCTCACTTTTGATTAATCCATCCTTCTTTCTTTCATCTAATGACTTCTATGTTCTCTATGCTCCTCTACTATCAACCCCTTTGGGCACACCCCACACCTATCACAAGCAGCCTCTCCAAAATTTCATATATTAAGCCTTCAACTTTATGATTAACACTTCTTATCTTTAAGCACTTTTTCCTATAGTATAGGAAGCCAGCTATTGTTTGACCCCTATGATATGTCTAATATACTAACTATATCTCTTGCCACTGCCCATCATTATTTTCTCATCTTCAGTTCCCTGATTGCTTGCTTATACTCCATGAGCTATCTTAATTTTTCCCTTGCATAGGCCCTCAAGGCATTTTTTCTCTCCCCTTGTAAAGTACGGACTTAGAACACCTGTTGCTTCCCTGTACTACGTCAGGGCAACTGAAGATAAATCAAGAAAAATACAAAACCACAGTTCAAGTTCATGACCAGCAAAGTTTGATTGTATCCTCAGAATGGAACCATGAGAACATTTTCCCAGGTAATACACTCTTCCAAGGAATTTTCTTGTTTTTAATACTACTATAAGTGATGTAGTTTTCTTTTTCCTTCTTTTTCAGATGTTTAATTACTAGTATGTAGAAATGCAACTGATTTCTTTATGTTGATTTTATATCCTACCACTCTACTGAATTCACTAATTGGTTCCAACATTTTTTTCATTGAGTCTTTGGGATTTTCTCTGTATAAAATCATGTTGTTAGGAGCATTTGAGATTTTGTTCCCTGACATATGTTATCAATTTGGCTCAAATAAGCTCATAAAAATAAAATATGTATTATATTATTGGCAAATGATGACAATTTTACTTCTTGCTTTTTAATTTGTTTTGTGTTGCCTAATTGCTCTAGCTAGGGCCTCTAGTACTATACTGAATAAGAATGGTGAGAGTGGGCATCCTTGTCTTCTTTCTGATCTTAGAGGAATGAATACCTCGAAAGTGAAAGATCTACGCAATGAAAACTGTAAGACTTTGTTGAAAGAAATTAAAGAGGAGACAAACAAATGGAAAGACATCCTATGTTCAATAATAAAAATAATTAATATTGTTAAAGGTCTATACTACACAAAGCCATCTATAGATTCAACAATTTTCACACAAAACCTAAATGGTATTCTTCATAGACATAGAAAAAAAATCCTAAAATATGTATTGAACCACAGCTTACTCTAAAAACCAAAGCGATCCTGAGAAAGAAGAAGAAAGCCAGAGGCATCAAACTCAGTTTCAAACCATACTATAAAGCTATAGTGATTAAAAAAAAACATGTTACTAGCATAAAAATAGATGCATAAACCAATAGAACAGAATAGACAGCCCAGAATTAAACACAAATATAGATGGTAAACTAATATATGACAAGAAAGCCAGGAACACCCAATGAAAAAACATTAAACTCCTCAGTAAATTATGTTGGGAAAACTGAGTAAATATGAGCATAAAAATAAAATTGAACCCTTAACTTTTTTAAAATTATTACTTTTTATTTTTTTATTTTTATTGTTACAATTGTCTGCATTTTCTCCCCATCCCTCCACCCCACCCCAGCCAGTCCCACCTCCCTTCCCCACCTCTACCCTCCCCCTTGGTTTTGTCCTTAAATTATTACTTTTTAAAGATTTTATTTATTTATTTTTCAGGGGGAAGGAGGAAGGTGGGGAGAGAAACATCATTGTGTGGTTGTCTCTTACACACCCTCCATCAGGGACCTGGCCTGCAACCCAGGCATGTACCCTGATTGGGAATTGGACCAGGGACCCTTTGGTTCACAGGCCTGCAATCAATCCACTGAGCCACACCAGCCAAGCTGTTCATGTTTTTTCTGATTTTATTCTGTTGTCTGTTTTTATTTTTATGTTTGCATTTCACTGAACTTTTTTTTAAAGGTTTTTATTTATTTATTCTTAGAGAGAGGGGAAGGGAGGGAGAAAGAGAGGGAGAGAAACATAGATGTGTGGTTGTCTCTTGTGCGCCCCCTACTGGGACCTGGCCTGCAACCCAGGATGTGCCTTGACTGGGAATCTAAGCAGTAAAGCTTTGGTTTACAGGCCTGGTGCTTAATCCAGTGAGCCACACCAGCCAGGCTCACTGAACTTCTTTAAGATGATTATTTTAAAAGATTTTCAGGCCATTTATATAACTCCATTTCTTTGGGGCCAGTTAGTAGAGATTTATTATTTTCTCTTAGGGGTGTCATGTTTTTCTAATCTTTGTGATCCATATAGTCTTGCAAATGTGTCTGGGCATTTGAAAGGCAGACATCTCTTAGCATTTGAACATAGTTTCTGCATGTTAAATCCTTTTTCTGTCAAGTCTCTGGACTAACGGGTTTGCTTCCAGGATTGCAGTTGAGCAGGGCAGCAGCCAGGCCATATGACCTGGGTCCATAGTGGGGTCCACGGTTGGTGAGCCTGTTCCCAGTGGCCCAGGCAGACATGGATTATTTCTGATCCTTGGGGAGACAGGACTGCTTCAAGTGCCTTGGTGTCTAAGGTTGCACTGGGATAAGGGTCCATTTCAAGGTCTTCAGTTTTCATGACTTACTTCCAGATGTGTGATGTGTGTGGCTCCTGCTAGGTGCCAGAAAGAGCTCCCACTGTCACTGGGTTGGTTCCTGGACAGGTGAGACTAGTCCCAGAACACAGCTGTGCAGGGCTGGAACAGTCACAGGACTGGCTTTAGGCTTCACACTTGGGAATGAAATTTGTTGGGTTGCCTCCAGTGGCAGGGACAAGTGTGTCTCATTTTAGGTCCCTGGTAAGCAGGAGCATTCCTGAACTTCAGATGAGAGGGGCTTGAATTGGTGTCATCGTTAACATCCTCAGTTGGTTGAAATCAGTGGGCCTGCCACCAGGGGCCTGGACAAGCATGTCTCCTGGTGGGTCCATGTGTAGGGGGACCACTCTCAGACTGTGGCTCAGAGTGGGTTACAGTCCAATTAGAGAGCTGCCTCAAGATCTGAAGTTGGACCAAGGTCAGAGGTCCTGACTCCAGAAAAATAAATGTGGATGTCTCTTGGTAGGTCCCTGGACATGCAGGACTGCTCCCAGATCAAAGGGGATCTGGGGCTGGAGCCACAGCATAGGACTGCTTCAAGACAGGTAGACATTTTTTAATACTGCAGATTTGGAGCCATTTAAAGAACAAAAATGATGGAATCCTCAAAGACAGAGGTTATGGGCAATGGAGAAAGGGGAAGCATGAGGCATGGACACATTGCTACAGAATGGGAGGTAGGGCAGTTCTAAGATTGCTGCTTAGCTCCAGCAGAGAGGGAAACAGGAAAAAGCTGGGAAGGAAGACGTGGAGTTCAGGGCTGCAATGAAGAAACACACTTGGGGTGATGCATGGCCAGCCCTTCTGGGAAAGAATGATTTCATGAAAGTGATGAACAGCTTTGTGAAGGGACGTGCTGTGTAAATCATCAAGAAGTTTGCAGGCTTTTAGGGCTGCTCCACTAGCTGGTGTGCAGAAGAAGGAAGCCAGGACTCACGGATATGTTTATAAGTACTGTGCCAGATATTCTGACCCTGGACCAGGGCAAGGGGGAAGCAGGATTTGGGTTAGAAGAGTACAAGTATCTAGTTGCTACTCAATGGTTGAAGCCAAACCAAATCCTGATGAAGCAGTGGTTGACTCTTGATTTCTTCTTCGACTCACTGGTTGTTCATAAATCTGTTGTTTAATTTCTCATATTTGTGAATTTTCAGTTATTCCTCATTATTGATTTCTTTTTCATACCATTGTAGTCAGAAAGATACTTGGTATAATTTCAAACTTCTTAAATGTGGTAGGATTTGTTTTATGACCTATCATATGAACTGGACTGAAAAATGTCCCTGGTGGACTTGAAGAATGTATGTATTCTGCTGCTTTTGGACAGGATATTCTGTATATGTCAGTTGGGCTCCTTCAGTTAAAACTATGGTTCAAGTCCATTTACTTCTTGATTTTTCCTCTGCATGAATTATTTATTCTTGAAAGTTGGGTATACTCTTGATGCTGTGTTACAGGGAAGAGTCTTTTTCAACCATTGATTTTTTTTATCCTATGAAATACATGAGTATCATAGTAATATATCCTTGTCTTTTACTTATTAACCATTTGCAGGTTAAAGGGATATTTAAAGTGAAAGAAGGAGGGTGCACACAGTGTAAAGGAAATTATTTCTACACCATTTTGCCATATATATCAAATTAACACTATTTTGATAAATACATGTGGAATTTGTTCAATTGACCTGTGTTCCAAAATTCAAATGCAAGAACACTTCTTACACAATTATCATAGCAAAGAATATAAAAATAAGCACTTGGAGGATTGAATACTATATTCTCCTTTTAAAAGTTTATACTTAGATATATTTAGATATATGTTTATATTTACATAGATAAATATAAAATGTATAATTCTAGAACCATGTCTATATTTAATTTTTGGGCAAAAATCATCATGTTGAAAAGTAGTATAAGTAGTAAGGTTTGGGAAACGGTTTCCTTCACTCTTCATATATCTCTTAGTCTCGTTTGCATATATGTTTCAGTAAACATGAGTCATGCTATAACATTTTTATTAAGATTTAATCCAAATACACAGAAATGCATAAGATATATACTCATGTGTTCAATTACCACAAATTAAATATATTTGTGTCACAACTACTCAGGTCACTAACTAAAATATTACCAGTATTGTACAATCCTTCATCCTGCTGATTCCTAATGACTATTCCTTCTCTCATTCCCAAAGTAGTAGTTCATAACATAACTTTGCTTGCTTGTGTTGTATAAATTCAATCTTCATTATGCATTTTTTGTGTCTAGCTTCCTTCTTTTGTACAATTTTATTTCCGAGAAAAATCCAAGTTGCTCTTTGGAGCTATAGTTCTTATATCTTATTACTCAGTAGTATTGCATTGTGTGAACTCTCAATTATAAATTTATTCTATTGTTCATGACTAAATTTTCCCCAAGTTTTGGCTTTTAGAAATATGCTGCTGTGAACATTCTTGTACATACTATTCAAACATATGCATACATATTTTTGGCTATATATTGAGAAGTAGAATTGATGCATCATATTTTGTGCTTATTGTTTAACCATAGAAATTACTGCCAGTTGAAGGTGGGAAGTAGAGGTGGGTGGGGCAGGGGAGGGTTGTGGGGGAAAGTGGAGACAATTGTGCTTAAACAACAATACAAAATAAATAAAAGTAGACCTATAATAGAAGAAAGAAAATACTGCCAAATGTTTTTCCAAAGTGCATTGCTTATAAAAATTTATACATCCATTAGCACTGCAAGAGTGTTCTCACTGCTTGCTTCTGTTGTCATTTGGTATTATGCCTCTTCAATTTTTGACATTCTAGTATGCATTCGGAGATAGCTAATTACTGTTTTAATGTGCATTTCCTTGATGACTAATGAAGCCGAGTACTTTTTAAATGAATTATTGACTTTTGGCTATCCTCCTACATGAAATTGCTATTTGAGTCTCATGACAACGTTTAATTGTCTTTTTGTTATTTGTGGGAAAGTCAGTTATATGTATCACAAATCTATTTTCTTATATATGCATTGCTAACAAAATTCTTGTTTTATTTCCTCAAGTGTGAAACGTAATTACTTTAAAATGCATGTCTGAAATGTGCATTTATCTGAATCCCTAACAGGTGTGTTTCTTTCGCCCAATGATGAACATTGAGGGAAGTCAGGCAAGATTAAATAGTTAAGTCTGACTCTGAATCCTGAGGATGGGGAATATTTTAAAGAAATAAAGCCCAAAATAGTAAAGGAATAAGATAGTAGGATGATTTTTATTCTTTAAACTACAGATTTGAAAGGAAACAAAACATAAAAACAATATGACACAGTATAATTAGGGTCTGATGAGACTTTTCTGGGACTATACTATTTTGGATTATTTTATCGATAGTCCACACCCCTGATCCTACGCCTTCTTATGAAAATGAAATTATAGTGATTGGTGGGGGTGGTCACTTAGACATATAGTCAATACAATTATGTGGTAGTTTGTTCCATTTTTTTCAAAGATCTGGGTGCAAAATCGGTAGAGCCTTTGTCAGAGATAAAAGAAGAAAAGAATAATATATACATTTGAGGATTTTGTTTCTAAGAGCTTTTGGATTTTGCTAGCCTATTGCACATCCCACTGATCAGACCAAGTTAATGTGGTTAACAAACAATAAAGATAGACATTTATATTGTCTCCCTGTTATACTCATCGGAACACCTTCGTTGGAGAAACTAATGCCTGGGAGAGCCTAGATTCTTTACTGACTTCCTGCGCAGTGTAATTTTGACTGGATTGAGAGTTATTTACACAGCCAAATTATGGATAACTCTTCCCACCCTCATCACTCCTTTTGCTGATGTGGCCTGTCCAATATAGAGATTACAAAGACACTTTATCAAGAGACTTAACATTTGAATTATCATACAATATCTCCTGTTAACAATTAATAATAACTGGTCACTTGTGAAATTGTAATCGCCTAAGGAGTTTAGACTAGCTGTTTCTCAGGAAGATTATAATTAGTTTCCCACAGAAATGTCTTTGCAGATGTGAAGGACAAATTATAAAAATAGCCGAGGTTTTTTGGATATTTTATGGTTGTCATGTACACACATGCACACTTACACACACACATACGCTTACATGTATATATACATGTATATACATAATCACTTGTGTGTATATATACATGCACATACACATGTACATGCATGTAGACATACATACATTTTATGTTGGAGCAGTTTTAGAATTATAGAACAATTAAGAAGATAATACAGGGGTTTGTCATATATTCCACACCAGTTCCTCCTATTAACATCTAGCAGTAGAACAGTATATATGTTAGAATTACTGAATCAATACTGCTACATTATTAATTAATTTTCACACTTTCTTCAAATTCCCTTAGCTGTTATTCAATGTCCTTTTGGTCCTTTAGGAACCCCTTTAGGGTACTACATTACACATATCGATAGTAGTCCTGTGATTTTAGGCTCTTCTTATCTATGTTGGTGAAGATGCCCCTTGTTTCTGATGATCTTGGCAGTTCTGCGAGGCGGTTTGGACAAGCAGCAAGGCATTTACAAAATGTCCCTCGACTGGGGTGTATGTCATGCTTTTCTTGACCTTTGTACGTTCTCGACCACGGAGATACAGTTCCATTTTATTTCACTGGGTCGAAGGCATACGGTAATAACCTGACTTCCCATTCGAGGTCAGACTTGTTCACACAGCTGTGGAGCCACACAACAGATGCCTCAGATTCCCCCACTGTAAAGTAACTTGTCTTCCCTCTCTCCATAACACACTCTTGGGAAAAAGTCACTATGTACAGTTCACATTTAAGGAATGGAGAATTATGCTCTAACTCTTTGAGGATGAAAGTTATACAAATAACTTGGAATTCTTCTTTATGGAAAATTTGTTTCTTCTACCTCTTGTATTCATTTATTGAATCATTAATTTCATTTCAAATTAGTTCATGGTTATCATAGTTAGAATTACAATTTAATACTACTTTTTATTGACCAAATTGTTTTATTTTTGGATATTGGGATTTTTTAGTTGGCTACTGTGTCCTTTGACACACTCCCATGATTGTGGGGGTTGGGAGGCTACATATGTATATATTTGACCACTTCATTGTTTTTTGTTTCTGCAAGATGCACCCAGTTTATATTATATATTTCCTGCCCTGGGCCTAGAATCAGCTATTCTTCCCAGGAGCCCTGGATTCTTTTATTGAGACATGGTATTAGAAACCAAGCTCTGGGTTCTAGGTGTGCCATTTGCTATTGGGCATCATTGCTTCTAAGGCCCCCTCAGCAGACAGAGCGAGAAAATAGATGTGGATATACGAACCCATACACACACAAACAAACTGATAGTTATATCTATATGTAATAATCTTTACCTTTAAGTTAAATGTGAGTTTACTCCTACCTCTACCTCTCATCTATTGCCACATAAGGAAAATGTGTTGTTATTTATAAAGCCCTCCTAACAATATGATGTGGGCTGTGAATGCATTTAGGAACTTCGGTTAATGTTTGTCCATCGAGTTGTCAGAAAGCATTCTTGACACTGGAGGTACTTTTGTATTTGTATTTCCAATGAAATGCTACCTCACTGATTTTATTGGTTATATTGTTGAGTTAGTGATATTTCTATGAGGATATAGTATTGTTTTGGTATATATGTTTGTTTGATTATGTAAGTGGTGTTGTATGAAGCATCTCATTATTTTATCAATCAACACAGTTTATAGGCTGTATTCCTTTTAATATATATCATCTAGATCACTGGTGCCAATTATTCCATTGTCTCAGATTGTTTCTGAATTAATGATAATAAATGATAAATTTTTTCTGATAGTGCATACAGCTGAGTGTTTTTTGTACAGTTACAAATTTTTATTTCACTAAGTACACCTAGATTGTTTTTATACTATTACCATTAATGCATGAACACTCATTTTTCCCTCTGCTTCCTTGATATCATTTGGCATTATCTCATGTCGTATGAATAGCACTCATAACTCTTTTCCTACCACACCTATGCCTTTCTTCCTGGTGACTCATTTCTTTCTCTCACATACCAATACCTTTGCAAGAGAAAAGGTGAAAAATATTTGGACTTATGCTATTTAATTTTTCCTTCTCTCTAGGTTCTTGACTCATATCCAGGCAACCAATTTTCTGGTTCACTGCTATCAAAGAACTATTTTTATATCCAGCCATTATAAATCTTCAACGGGGAGGGTCCATGTAATGCAAGCAATTCCATTGTAGCTGGAAGCAGAAGTCAGTAGTAATGCATACCTCGTCCTTTTTTACATTCTGAAACTGATTTCAACTCTCTTAAAGAAGAAAACTGATGCAGGGAGAAGAATGAACAAGATAGGGAAGAATCAAAAATAAGAGTGAAGGTAACAGGAGATCACAGACTTCCTCAGTGAGGGTGCAGGGTTGGGATATTTCTGTTCTTGGAGAGCAAGTATCCTATTCCAAGCTTATTTAAGTGAAGCACAGATTTTTTTTTTTTTTTTTTTTTTTTTGCAAGAGGACAGAAGAGGATATGAAGCATGTGGAAAACTCA
This sequence comes from Desmodus rotundus, assembly GCF_022682495.2. NCBI lineage: Eukaryota > Metazoa > Chordata > Mammalia > Chiroptera > Phyllostomidae > Desmodus > Desmodus rotundus. Next base: position 19,340,023 of record NC_071394.1, read on the forward strand.
AGGATTAGCAGAAGTCAAGGGTACTGACATGGAGAAAGCCCAGCTGCAACCCTACCTGTAGCTTTTCTAGAGATCATTGTGGCGTTTCCTGCTCAGTTTGCAAAGGCTCAGAAAAAAACACTATATGGGCTGAGCTCAGTCCACAAGTTGATTGAGATAACAGGCAACCAGGAGATATCCTTCTGTGAAAATGCACATATATGCCCTTCTTTATGACAACGTTAGATGTGCAAACAATATAACTTTTAAATTGTGTTGGTAACTCAAGTTATATATTTTGTGCCTCCATTTAGATAAAGTAACAAAAATAGCCACAGTCATATTAACTGTCTACCACTGTCTTTCCTCTCATGGTTATGTTTCCAGTGTAACTAAGTAGTGGAAACTTATGAGGAATTTCAGTTTTTCTCAGTTGTGTCTGGTCCACATCCATAGCCAAATGAAATTTCCCTTCATCACATTTTAAGTCTGATCTTGCTCTAACAAATTAACTGTGTAATTGGGGTTTCTTTCTCCATTGGCAACTTCTCCAGTGCTGTCACTGGCTCCGTCTGTTCTTTACTGGCTCTTGGGAAATTCTGTGTAGTCTTAGAAGTCCAGTGGTTCTTAGATGCACCCCTATGAGCAAGGCAGCATTCTGTTCCCTTGAACCCGAATTGGAGGTATAATTGTGATAAGTCATTACTTACATTGCCTGAGCAAACTGTGCCACCCTTTTTTATCTCCTGCTTTCCTATTGGTTATTCCAAAGTATAAGGGAAAAAAGTCACTTTTTATCCTCGGTCTCATTCTGAAAGTTTTGTGAAGACAAGCCTTACTACATTAGGGTTTTGATATATACATATCAAAATATAATGAATCAAATAGAATAAATATAATTGGTCAAACATGATAAAGATTCATTTATTGATTATATTAAATAATAATTTGTGTCTTCTTAGATAAGTTTCAGTTTGCAGAAACTAGAAAAGTATGCCTAAAAAAGCAGGGTCATGGAATAGGATTATTAGGTGTTATCTTAAAGATATTCATCAAATACTTACCAACATATTGGAGAAAGGAGGACATATCCTGTAATAATAACTCTAATAGCAACACTAGTAGGCATCTGCTATTTCACTAAACCAGTAGATCTCTTAATTAATCATATATCAGGTGACCTGAGGTATATGCAAAGACACTGAATGTGGGGAAGAAATGATCAAACAGGTCACTAGAAAAACCTATTGCTTTGCAGGGAAGGATAGTTTTGAATGGCATATGCATGAGACAGAAATATTCCTTGCCCGTGCTAAAGTAGGCATGTGGGGGAAGAAGAGAAAGGAAATAGTGTAGCTTTTGAAATACTAGTCAACATTGTTTTTATCTTCCCCATTTCCCAGATCAGCCCTCAGCCAATCTCATGCTTCTCTTTCTGTTTTCATCTTTTCACTATTGTAGTAATCGAGACTGTCTCTGATCCTTGTCCCGGAATAGCTTATTTCGGGAAAAAAAACCTGACAAATTGGTTAAACTTCTTCTGACTTTTCTCTGTTTAAAATAGTAGGTCCTACAGAAAATGTGCAGGCATTTGTTCCGGACAAATATGAGAACATACGGAATGATTATGTGCCCCTCTGGGATAAGCAGGGTTTTCTCGTGGAGGGACAGACACATATGAATGACAAGTGGGTTCACTGATCCTGTAGCCATCCCCATTTTGGGGAAACCAGTTTCAGCCCTGGGGTTAGATGACAGACAAACATTTAGAAAGAGATTCAAGAGAACAGAGATTTTTTAGCTTGCATTCCGGGAAGAAATCACATAAAAGAGCATGATCACAAAAATTTAAAAAAATACGTTGGCATAATGTGTCCAGGCAAAGTGGGTCATAGGTGGCCTCACTGTATTACTACCAATTTAAAGTGGTGTAGAGATTAATACTTATGCTTAATGAAAGACATGTACTATTACTAGGGAACTTGCCTATATTATTTTTTTTATTGTTGTTCAAGTACAGTTTAGATTAATATTTTTAAACATTTAATATTTTAAGAAATGTGGTAAAGATTGGCTAACTGTTCAGGAAAACACATTTATTTCCACTGGCAATATTAATAGAATAACATTTATAGTTTTTCTTATGAATATGTATTGCTGGGTATTTAGTTCTAGCTAATGGAATATATATCTAAGTGATAGTTAACACTGTTAGGCCTGCCCAATACTAAACCTCCCCAATGCTACTCTATATTTACTTTGCTGTTTATATAGTAAACAGACTGTTCCTAACAAATTACAGTGCACATTGGACAACACATCATAAAGGTGGAAAAGGTATGTGATGGAAGAAATCCAGCTATTGAATACTTGTTTATTAGGGTCACCTACCAAGTAACAATGCCCTCTGTATAAGAAGGATAATGAATATTCATAAGGTCATTGCTCAGTATATAATACCCTCCAGGTTAGAATCCTGTGTGGTATGTCCTCATTGTTACAGAAAGAACAATGAAATTAAAATTATACTTTGAAGATGATAAAGACAAGAGATTTTAACAGCCATGTCTTTGAAATGATTCCCCCCATAAATCAATTATGCTGATTGCAAGTTATTGCAAGAGAAAAATAAAATACAATCAAATTTTAGCCATTACAGATTTTGGAGTATATTTGTTAGAGACAATGGTGATACCTTAACCAATATAAATGCCTTTGACTTTAAGTGAATTTATGTGAAATTTAGACAATTTAATTTTATCAACAGATCGGGATATGTTCATTTATCTTTTCCTAGTTGCCTTCTGCCAAAAATCCTGTATTTAAGAAATGTAAGCCATTCTGAAGTTATGTTCAAAACATAGCAAGTGTACTCAGAACTGGAAGGCATCCCTGATGTACAGAGAACTGTTTGATTCCTCTTCCACATAAAATTTCCACAGTAACACATTTCAGAAATAACTGACAATCCAAAATGAATACCTATAGGCACTATACAAGATTATTATAACCAAAAAGGAAAAAAATAAGAGAAACAATAAATGTAACAAAGAACATCCATCAGAAATTAATGTTAAGATAAGTCAATTTTTGACTAAAACTTAAAAAAATATATTAATCTGGCCCTATGGCCATAAATGCACAAAAAATAAAAAAAATCAAAGAAGGTATACACTGGCTAAGGCAGATGTATGAAATAATAGAAAGAAATGAAATATGCATGAATAAAGATGAAATGAGAATGCAAAGTAAATTCTTCAAATAAAAAAAGAAGAGAAAATAGTACAGAAATGCATCGATACTGCTCAAAGGGGGAAAGGGTGGTGTAAGGGATGGGGTGAGAAGATCCAATTAAGAGGTAGAAACAAAAAAAGAGAATAGCTATGGGACAACAATAAAGGAAGAGATGTAAACACATTGAAGTTAAATAAAATTCAAAGAAGAAAAAAAATCCCTCCAAATTGCTTTAGTCCCATTTGTTTATTTTTTCTTTATTTTCCTTGCCCTAGAAGATATATTGGCAAAAATATTGCTACATGGGACATCTGAAATTTTACTGTCTATGTTTTCCTCTAGAACTTTTATGGTGTCCTGACTTATATTTAAGTCTTTTATCCATTTTGAGTTTATTGTGGTGTATGGTGTAAGTTACTGGTCTAGTTTCATTTTTTTTTATGTACCGGTCCAGTATTCCCAACACCACTTATTGCAAAACCTATTTCTACCCCATTGTATGCTCATGCCCCTTTTGTCAAATATTAATGCTATTTTGTTTCATTTATCTATGTGTCTATTCTTTTCCAGTACCAGACTATTTTGGTTACTCTGGCCTTGTAATATAGTTTGATATCTGATACTATGATCCCTCCTAGTTTGTTCTTCTTCCTCAAGATGGCTAGGGCTATTTGGGGTCTTTTTGGGTTCCATACAATTTTTGAAATATTTGTTCTAGAACTGTGAAATATGCCATTTGCATTTTAATAGGAATTGCATTGAATCTATGGATTGCTTTAGAATTAAAAAGTCTCAGCACAGATAAAGAAACCATCATCAAAATGAAAAGGGAACCCACTTAATGGGAGAACTATTTGCCATGATAAATTGGACAAGGGTATGATCTCCAAAATACATAAAGAACTCATCTGACTCCACCGGGAAGACAATTCAATTATAAACTTGGCAAAAGCCCTGAACAGACACTTCTCCAAGGAGGACATGCAGATGGCCCATAGACATAGGAAAAGATGCTCAACATCATTAGCCATCAGAGAGATGCCAACTAAAACCACGATGATATATCACCTTACACACCAATCAGTCAGAATGGCCATCGTTAATAAATCAGCAAACAACAAGTGTTGGAGAGGTTGTGGAGAAAAGGGAATCCTAGTACACTGTTGGTGGGAATGCAGACTGGAGCAGCCACTGTGGAAAACAGTACGGAATTTCCTCAGAAAACTAAAAATGGAACTGCCTTTTGACCCAGTGATTCCACTGCTGGGGATCTACTCTAAGAATCCTGAAACACCAATTCAAAAGAACTTACACAACCCTATGTTCATAACAGTACTACTTACAATAGCCTAGTGCTGGAAACAGCCAAAGTGCCCATCAGTAAATGAGTGGACAAAAAACTGGTGCATTTACACAATGAAATACAATGCAGCAGAAAGAAAGAAGGAACTCCTCCCTTTTCAATGGCATGGATGGAACTGGAGAGCATTATGCTAAGTGAAATAAGCCAGACAGTGAAAGACGGATACCATATGATCTCACTTATAAGAGGAAACTAATGAATAAAAATAAACTAATGAGCAAAATAGAATCAGAGGCATGGAGACATGGAAGACTGACAGCAACCAGAGGGAAGGGGAGAAGGGGATAATGGTGGAAAAAAGAGGAAGGACTAGTCAAAGATAATGTATAAATGACCCATAGACATGGACAACAGTGTGGGGATTGACTGTGGGAGTGGGTGATGGGTTGGGCAGAGGAGGGCAAAGGGGAAAATACGGGACAACTGTAATAGAATAACAATAAAATAAAAAAATAAAAATAAAAACTCCAAATTGAAAATTTTGCTGAAAGATTGAAATGACATCATGTATTCTAGGGAAATAAAAAAATGATAAACTGTATAATTTATCCTCATAAAATTACAGGAATCCAAAAATAAGAAAAATGGTTTTGGGAATTATTAAAAGGGAATAGAATAGTTACAATGATAAAATAATAACAACAACAACAACAACAATAAATGCTAATCATTAATGTTGCATCATATTTTTTATATCCAATCCAAAAATATTCAAGGAAAACAGTTGTAGATAAAAAATTGACTACCCATGCAAATTGTGCTTCATGCATCAGGATGAGGACATAGTTTTAAATATGAAATGAAATAATCCAGCAAATATAGTTTTAGTAAATCCTACTTAAAGAAACTCTGAGAGCCTAAATTCCACGCAATTCATAGTTGAACAGAAAAAATGTTTAACTCTAGATTAAAATGATATTGGCAATTGTTATAAAATAAAATTATAACAAATCTGTCATATAAATAACATCACTATCCATAGCTGTCAGGAAATACCAAATAGAGTAAGAAATTCACTTAAGTATTCCAATTTCATCATCATTTAAAGATAGAAATAATAAATTCCCATGCAGGGCACACACCTGGGTTTCTAGCCAAGTCGTGCCCCCAGGAGGGGGCGCACAAGAGGCAACCACACATTGATGTCTCTCTCCCTCTCTCCTTCCTGTCCCCTCTCTAAAAATAAAATATTTTTTTAAAAGATAGAAATAAAATAACATTAATTTAAGTAATACAAAAAATAGAAAAAGAATTATAAAGATATTGAAGTAAACCCTAAACTAACTTTATACCAATGGCTCCTACTTGCTAGAATTAATCCCTCACTTTTCCTCCCTTTAAAATTTTGACTTTTAAGTTTAAAATTTCAAATTATATGAAATGTTCTGTGGATTTAGTTTCCAATTGTATTTAATAATTCTCAGTGTTCCCATTTATTTTGGTTAGTAAAGCACAGGCGAGGCCTAGAATTTGTGAATATAGGTACAAACACTATAAATAGCAATTTGGAAATATCTATTATATTTGTATATGTCATTCCCTATGAAGTATTTTAGATGCAATATGGGCTGTAATAAATAATGAAAGTAATTTAACTATATCACTAACAAAATAAATATACTATATTAATGCATAAAACTAAAATATAAATCAAAATAAATTTATTCTTATGTTTACCAACAGTAATATGTATTAAATATAATATTGAGTACATGAGTAACTTGATAAAGAAATCATGGAGAAAAAAGTCATTTAAAACAATAGAACTCAGCAAGCCTATTCAAAGAATCAGGAAAATATATATATATAAAATAAGAAATTCAACAAAGGAAAAAAACCATTTAAAACAGAGGTAAATAGAAATTCTGGAGAAGAACTCAATGAATGAAATTAAAAAGAAAATAAAGAGCAGCAGCAGTAGGGTAGCAAAAATAAAAGCCAGAATAAATGACATAGAGAACACTAACTTTGAAATAGCCCAATAAGGGGAAAACAGAGAAAAAATGAAAAAGAGCAAAGAAAGCCTATATGATCTATGGAATTTAATAAAATATTTAAGTATTAGAATAGTGTGCTGGAAGTGGAACTGGAGGGGAAAAGGACAGAACATCTATTTAAAAAACAATTATAGTTAAGGACTTCCCAAATCTGGAAAGACACCTAGACAATCAGTTTCACAAAAACTAGGTCACCTTATAATCTTAATGCCAAAAATTTCTCCAAGACATTACAGCTGTTAAAGATTAAAAAATGGGGGTCCTAAAGACCTCTGGGAGGAGAAAGTATAAACTATAATGGAACCCCCATTAAGCTGTCAGTGAATTTCTCAGCAGAATCTCTACAGGCCAGGAGAGAGAGGAATGACATATTCAAAGCGTTAAAAAAACTAAAATTGCCAGTTAAGATTACTCCATCTAGCAAGGACATCCTTTAGGTAAGAAGAAACTTAAAGAATTTTCCAGACAAATGCTGAGAGAGCTCATCACCATTGCAAGAAATGCTGAAAGGCGCTTTTCAATTTGAACTAAAAGACACACATCAGTGAGACAAAGGTAAGTAGGATAGAGGTGGGAATGGCTGGGATGGGTGGGAGTGGTGGGAGGAAAATGGACAGCTGTACTTGAACAACAATAAAAAAAAGAAAAAAGAAAAATATATACAAATGTATAGAATACAGTGGTAGAGGTAAATACACAGATTTAGAAAACTAATACTGTAATAGGATGATGTGTTAATCACTTAACTACAGTGTGAAGTTTAATGAAAAATAGAATTAAAAGTAGCTATAGCTACTATAATTTGTTAATGAATATACAATGTAAACAGAGGTAAATTGTGACTTCAAAAATATAAAGGGGCTTAAAAGGGTGGAGGCTTTTTAGTCAATTAAATTTAAATGGCTATCAACTTAAAATTGACTACTATATGTATGAGATATTTTATGTAATCATCATGGTAACCATAAAGCAAAGACCTAGAGTAAATTCAAAAGATAAAAAAAATGGGGAAACAACCTTTCTTTACCACCATGGAAAATTGTCAATTAACAAAGTAGTCAGAATGGAAAAAAAATGGAAATAGAAAACAACTGGAAAGCAATTAATAAAATGGAATTCATAAGTTTTTGCCTTCATTAATTACTATAAATGTAAATAGATTGAATTTGACAATCAAAAGGCACACATTGGCTGGATGGGTGGAAAAACAAGACCTAGGTATACACTGCCTACTAAAGATTCACTTTAGATGGAAAGACATACGTAGTCTCAAAGTGAACAGATGGGAAAAGATATTCCATGCAAAAGCAAACCAAAAAAAAAAGGCAGCTATAGTTACAGAAGGCAAAATAAAGTAAGCCAAAAAGAGTAACAAGAGACAAAGAAGGTTATTATATAATGATAAAAGGGTCAATTCTGAAGAAAGATACAACATCTAACAGCAGAACACCGACATTCATTAAGCAATACTAACACGTCTAAAAGGAGAAATAGACAACAGTACAAAACCAGTGAACTTCAATACGTCACCTTCAGAAATATAGATCGATCATCCAGACAGAAAATCAACAAGGAAATGTTGAACTTGAGTCATAGTTTAGAGCAAATAGATCTCGCAGACATTTATAGAACATTCCATCCAACAGCAGCAGAATACATATTCTTCTCAAGTGCACATAAAACATTTCCTGGATAGATTATATGATACACACAAAACAACTCTTAGCAAATAAAAGAAGACAAATCATACCAAATATATTTTCCCAACACAATGGTATGAAAGTAGCGATCAGCAAGAGGAAAGCTGGTAAAACTACAATGTGAAAATTAAACAACATACTTCCGAACAACCAATGGGTCAAAGAAAGCATCAGAAGCAAAATTAATATTTATGTTCTTCCCAATATTTATATTCCAGCCATTTTGTTTCCTGAACATATTGAGCAGCATCCACTTCTTCTTCTTCTGCCTGATATGCTCTTCTATTTTCCACACTCCATTTCATGTGGATAGTTCTTACTCGTCTTTCAGATCCTCATACATAACTACATTAATTTTTGGAAAGCATGTATGTTGCCTGTTGATATATTATTATCATGGTATAAAATATCTCTCTTCAGTAATCTTAATTTAAGGTAGTTGTAACCTATAGTATACATTACACCATGAGGGAAACAATCTGAGAACTGATATACCAAGGGGTATTTATCTTGCGTATGTTGTGTTTATTAAAATTTCCCCCCACATAGAGCATATCTACTTTCTTCAAAAGATTGGTCATGTCTTCGTGTTCAAAATTAAATTATGTCTAACCACTATGCTCTACACCTGAAACTAGAACAAAATAATGTTGGGTGTTAAACTGGTTTTAAACAATTAAAAAATATTCAGTGAAATCACTGAATATCTGAAAGCACCTACATGAAGATAGCGGTGATGTCTTTACAGAGGCTTTGCATTTTCTCTAGTGTGCGGTTGACTTTCTCTCACTATAAATCACACCATCCATGAGGCAGGATAGAATGACAGATGCCTCTAGTGGGCACACACACACAGAAAATATTGGAATGGCTGTGCACAAATTTTTATCTCACACACAAACACCATACACCCCCCAACATAAACATGTATCCAAAGTCTAAGATTATATGTTTAAAATCATGGAAATTTATCAGGCTTTTTTCATAGTGCTCTCTTTTCAAAAAAAAGGTAGGCACTTTATTCTTGTGCTTAAATCTCCACTGGCTTACCATTTGTATTTTACAACACTATTTTGGTTCAGTGAATATTATAAAAATCTCTAAATAAAGAAGTCAGAAAGACCAGGAACTTTGTCATTTTCTTGGTGGCTATATCCTCAGATGAGCTGAGTTCAAGTTCCATGGTGGACACTCCAGATAAACAAACACACACACACAGACTTGAATAAATACCACAAACCATTAACAAAATAAGCTGTTATTCCAAAGGGCTAATTCCTTATGAGGATAACAGGTTGCTTCTGCTTCTAAAAACTTGTTGTTAATTATAGATTAAAAATATTCATAATAAAATATTTGGAGGGACATGTACTAATATCTAATGCTTTGAAATACATAGGGCAAAGATGAATTGAATGGATGAATAGAGGGATAATAGATAGTTATACATAAAACAAGACTAGCAAATATTGATTATAAAATCTTGGTGGTGTTACCTGGGTCTAAATATCTTTTAACTTTTCAGTAAGTTCAAAAATTTTCATAATAGTATGCTAGGGGAAAAAGGTATTAAGAGTGACATTTCTAAAGAAATCTATTTGTATGCTCAATTTTCTCTTTTGTTTGAAATCCCCAATGTCGGGGGGGTGGGCTTTAACACAGCCCCCCCCCCCCGTCCGCCATGGATGAAGAATAAGTCTACCAAGACACGATCTGCTTGGGGAGGAGAGGTGGCCGATTCTCTCAAACGAGAAGGGCCCAGAGCCTTTCTCTCCATGGGCTTTTATTAGGTTCTTTGGCATAGGAATGCAGATAAAGCTCATCAATCATTGTCAGCCAGTAAGGGTTAAACAATACAGGATTTACAGAGAACCTTGAAGGCTTAGTCTGAGTTACAGCCAATTAGTTAGAGGGCCATAAAACTTTAGGCGCCAACTCATCTCAGGTCTGGACCCTTATCTTTTAAGCTGAGGGTACAGATTAAGTAGGTTTCACAGGAATGTACGTATTTTTCTTAGGCCTGATTCCCCAGGGAATCTGCCCTAAGGACAGGACTGCACTGCCCTCTGTTATTGCTTCAGGCTTAAGTCAGTCAAGGGAAGTAAAGCAGCCAAGAGATTAGGAGACTTCTTGCAGACAGAATGAGGACTCAGGCTATATCAAAGCCGAGGGGCGAGGGTCCATCACCCCCTTTTGCCACAGCCCTCCCGAGTCCTTCCCTGTGAGCTTATCCCTGGTGACCAGAGCCTGTCTTAGGTTGATCCTCCCTTGAGGATTCTTACCCGTCATTGGCTAACTGGTCAATCTCAGGGCCAAGCAGGGTGAAGTGGGCAGAGGTGGCACTTCTGCCAGGGAGATAAGCTTTGTCTCCTTAGTGGCTTATGGTCCCAACTCTGACTCAGCCTTAACCATGGGGGGTTACAGCCTCTGAAACCAGGCAGGGCGGTTCCCAACACCCCAATGTCACTAAAACATGTTTATTGAGAACAAAACAATTAAGGAATATCTAATATTGAGATTCCTCTGTGGAATAAACTTGAATACTATATTTTCCAAAGATACTCCTTATTTCCATGTGTTTCAACATCAAGACACAATGCTGTGTTAATCAGACAGGAATGCAGTCCTTTATCTAAAATGATTTCCCCAACGACATTCACATATTTACACTCCATCTTCCCATTGCTTCCCTGAAGTTTTTAAAGGATGCCATAAATATGGAGATTACTTCGTTAGCATTGTGCCTCATACCAATTCAACTTTTAGTCATATCCCACCACTTTTTCTTGTAAGTACTACCAACACAGAATTATATTAACAAGAATGGTATTATTGAGAATATCAAAATTATTTACTAAATGGATGAAAGAATGAACAAAGGAATGAATGAGGGACAAAAATCCCTTGTATGCCCCTCATCCTTTATTTTCCTATTCCCATTCTAAACCATTTTGTTTCCTTTTGGCATTCTTGCACTCTTTTTGCCGTACTACAGAGGCTCTCTTTAATAAGTCCTCAAACCTGGATGTCTACTTATTACTCCCAGGGCCCTTTCCCAGGTTAGTTTTTTGCTATATTAGAATCATAGTATACACTTTCTATTATGTATCATCCTCCATTATATAAAATGTTTTAAATTCATGGGTAGGGATTTACCTAAAATTGATTTTATTTTGAAATAACCCAAATTTGGCTCCTTTACACTGTGTTTGTTTGTTTCCCCCCATGGGCCAGAGAGACTGCTTCAGCATCCAATACCTTGAAATCTGGAGTTCTTTTTTAAAATTCATTTTGAACTTCTAATTCAAAGCTAATACTAATATTTCTTGCTCTGCTATTGAAATATTCCATTTAGCTTCTATTGCAAAATGTATTTCTGTCAACACAGACACAGCAAGCACACCTGATTCTTTCTCCATACTCTGCTTCCTGCCATGTGAAGCAAACACAGTGTTCACACTGTCATGTTGCTACAGGGATGTTCTCACTCCAGCCTTGCCTCCTGAAACCGGGAATTTCATGGCCATCACCTGCTCTCCCAGCTATTTCCTTTTGCTGCAATAAACTGGAGTTGGTGATTGAGAAGCAGGCGATGATTCCAGTGATACAGGTCAGTGGAGGGGCCTGTGTCAGAGCTGATAATGAACTGATTTCCTTGGGTCGGATGACTATAGAGTCAAAGGCTACGTATGTAAGAGCGTTTGTTTTCACACACAAAGTCAGTGACTCCCCAACCCCTCCACCCTCTAACCCCAACAGATTATATTATCTGTTGAGGACAACTTCACAGAATAGACAAATAAAATAATCTGGTGGACGATAAACCTCTTATTCATCTTTCTGCAGTTGTGTCCTCCAAATGTTAGACATGATCTTGACACAGAATATGACTCCTTATCTTTCTCTCTCCCCCTGTTTGTATAATGTGATCATTAAGCAGCAGACAAGATAATGGGGAAGGATGGGGGTGATGTTCATTAACTTTGCAACTAGAGCTCAGGCTGGATGTTATTACATATATAGTTAGGGGATGAGTTTGTTTCTGTGTGTATGTGATGATTAGATATTTTCTTTGTTTTTATCTTTTAATTTTGTATTGTATTTTTTCTCATTACCATTTAGCCCCCTTAGAGCCCCTCCCCCCACAATCCCCACACTATTATCCATGTCCATGAGTCCTTTTTCCTTTTTGTTCGCCCCAATCTCTGACTCATTTTATCCTGAAGCAACACTTAAAGTTCTTCTAAAAGTGTTATTTTTTACTGTATTTTTTCTTCATGCTGACACCTTTTTGCTTTTTACCTCACACTTATTGGGCTTCTATTCATCTTCTACGTCTCAAAAGATGTTACCTCCATCTGAAAGCTTTTCTTGACTCTTCTAAGTTGGTGGAATAGCTTTTCTCTATCTTCAGACACTAGTCTGTATGCTTTATTGTTATTTCACTTAATAAGTGATGTTGTAATCCTTCATGCATCTATATACTCAGCATGTGATAATTCAGTTTTATATTTAGGCCTACTTATTTTATTCAGATTTCTCACCTGTCCCAACCAAAACACTTGACATTTACTGAATACTTATATTTCCAGGGATTGTGCTCCTAGCGTTATGAATATTATTTAATGTTCTAAAAACATTGAGGAAGGTAGTCTTACTATCCTCACTGCACAGGCAAGGAAGCAGAGGCATAGAAATGTAATGTTCTACCCAAAAATACGCAATAAAGAAATGTTCCCTGGCTTTTCAGTTCTGCAATACCTGTCACTCCAATGTATATTTGTGTGCCTATTGCTGTATTAGTGAAAAAAGCAAGAATTGAGAAACAAAGATGGTCCACACCAGAAGAATTAATTATAACAAAAGGAGATATTTGACAATGATTAACACGGCATTTTGAGGATCATTTTAACACAAGGAAATGCCCATGATAAGCAAAATAAATATCATTAAAATAATCAAAGACAATGTACTTTCCTCTGCTCAGTATATACTAGGTACTCAGTAAGTATTTGCTAAATGATATTTTAAACCTAAATATAATAAATAAATCCTATATATTGGGTTGGCAAAAATGTCCATTTTTTTTTGCATAAAATACCTTTTTTAATTTTCACCAATAACTTTGTTGATCTTGATATTCTGAGTATGTTGGCTCGCTCTTGCATGGTATAGCATTGATTAATCTCAGTTAATGTCTCGATTTGATCGCTATCAACTTCAACTTGTGTACCCAACCATGGAGCATGGTCCAGCTAGAAATCTCCAGCATGAAACTTTGCAAACTACTTTTGACAGCACACTTTCCTTGTATTGTGCAAATCATTTTTAAATTCTTTTTGTGTTTCAATTGTTTTTACCTTTCTAGAAATAATAAAGCATCATATGCTGAAAATGTTGCATATTTTCTTCCATTTTCAATATGAAAATGACTACACAAAAATTCACCAATTTTAACTTGTTTTAGTGCACACTGATATGACACTGCCACAATATAATACAACAAAATTGTTTTGAATGAAATTAAAGACAATTAAACATTACTAGAGCCATCTAATGGAAAAAATCAAACTGTTTGGCCAACCCAATAGATAGATGATATAAAATCAAGAGACTTACAAAGAAGTAAGCATTCTAATGCCTATCTAACATTTTAAGTTATTTAAAAATATAGATTTTATATAAACCTCTTTAGTAATTGCCACCTTGATATATAAATCTTTGCTATAAATAGAATTCCCAGAAACTAATATAACTGTATTAAAAATTCAAATACTAATGTAAAAATATAGCAATATATCTACCTCTTCCCACCCTGAATAAAGTAGTATATTTGAAAATATAATCTTTGTTTAAAAAAATCAAATCAGAAAGCACTCAAATTATGAGCTCAAGATCAAGAATTGTTTCCCCCAAATCAATGCAACTTCCTGTATTGGGAATATAAAATCTAAAAGTAACTACAGGCTATGTTTGAAACTATTTTCAAAAATCTGTATTTCTGCAGGCTTGATTCTTTGATATTTTGGTACTTCAAAACAAAATAAGTATTGTACATAGCTTGATATCTTAAAAGTACCATTGGTTTAAAAAAATTCCCATTTTGTTGACTGACTTAAGGGCTCCCTGCTAATTATGCTTCACTTCTTTTTGATTTCAAATGCTAAAAATAATATAGTAATAGTTTTATTTGTTCAGAAATATAATAAAAAAAATCTTCTCTCACCTCAGAAAACCTCTCCAAAAACCAAAGAGAGAATGAAACAATCTTATTTAATAAGCATTCAACCGGAATGTGTTGTGCATCACAGATAATTTGGTAAGAGATTTTAAAGACAGGAATCTCGCCCTTTTATTTGGCCAAGTAGATACAACCAGTAATACCGCACATTCTCAAGCTGAACAATAACTAGTCCCGAAGCAACATCATTTGTCACAACTTACTCTAATGTACTTGGTAATTGGGGGGACCATTTGTGTCCATTAATTGGCTTTATAGGAAAAATTATGCTTTCTCTACATTTATGACAAGAGGTAATTCTGTAACTTGGAGGGGGCCATCCTCTGAAGTTATGTTCCTACCCTCTCACAAACTAGAAGATACAGGTCCTATGTATTTCCAAGAGATGATTCCCAGTCTGGAGAAAAGCATTCCTGGGTCTTAAAGCTGGCAAAAAAAAAGGTTCAATTAGCTTTTAAAAAACTTCCTACATTTGAAAAAGGTAAGAATATTGCCAACCGCAAGTTTTCTTTTTTTTTTTTTTGCATTATCTCATTTAATCCTTTTATTTTTATATGTATTTTATTTTTTTATTGTTATTCAGTTATAACTGTCTGCATTTTCTCCCCATCCCTCCACCCTACCCCAGCCAATCCCACCTCCCTCCTCCACCTCTACCCTCCCCCTTGATTTTGTCCTTGTGTCCTTTATAGTAGCTCCTATAAACCCCTCTCCAAGTTTTCTAAAGTAAATGCCCTAAGGGAAGGGAAGGGGCAAGTGCCCTCCCTTATTTGCAAAAGAAGCTTGTGGTTTGCAGGTTGTATTTGTCTTTACCTTTGTTTTGCATACCTACAACTACGGCAAAGTTAGCAGCAGTTAAAGCAGTAAACCAGATGCAGCCAGATTACGGAGTTATTACTGAAGAAATACTAGTGTGCTCAGTTCACCTGATTGTCATCGTTACTTAATGAGGGTCTCAGAAAAGCACTTGATTTATCAATTAAGTCTGCCTGTGCAAGTCACAGCCTGCTGAAAGAAAATCTTGTGTGATTTTTGAGGAGCAGTTGGTGAAATTTTTCCAGGAATAATAAAACTTAATTGTTTCAAAATTTTGTTTGCAAAAAGCCGTTGTTTATATCATTTTGGTATTGACTGTTGTATAATTACCAACTAATTAAAACTATCCAAGTAAGTAAATTAACCGTACCAAATGCCTAGAACACTATAAAATTTGAGCAGACTAGAAATGAAACAACATGTTGTTAATATGGCCAATAAAATTAATCTTCACACAGAAGAAAACGATATTCAATGAGCCTTAAATTAAGTAATCATTTGAAAAGTGTTTTTTTTTAATTTCTGTATGGCATACATTTAATGGTTAATTTAGCTTAATTTACTATTTTATACCAGGTTTATTTTCATATTTACATGCCCCTACTTAATAAAATGTCTGTCATATGACCATGGTGATAAAAATAAAACCCATGATTTCCTTTTATAAGCTTCAATTAGTAAATACGATAATAAACCTTGTCACACAGTATGTGATATTTCAGTGAGTGATGTACCTGTCCCTTTCTGTCGGTACTGCGTCAGTAGGAAAAAGCCTGCCCAGGCAGGTAATCTTGTCATGTGAACATTTGGAAAACAATCCCAAACATGAAGACATAACATTACATTGATGGAAGAATTGTAAGCGTGCCAGGGCGGCGAGGCAGGCAGGCATTCAGCGCAGGACGGTTTACACTACATAATCCAGATAGGCTCCAGAAGACAATGAAGCATGTCAAGAGACTTCCAGTTTCCACCCCGCATGTGAGAAGCTTGGGAGTTACTGTTCTGCGCAAACAAGTGAAGAGCTGACCAGACTGAAAAGTCAACAACTGTCCCAGAATCCATACGAGAGGTGAGGATAGGATGCAGGGAAGAACTGCTGCCCGCAGGCATGGAGAGAGAGACAGGTGAATAGAGGGATTCTCGGCTTCTTACCGCAACAAAGATGAGCAGAAACCTCCTTGGAGACCAGTGCCAGGACAGGACAACCTGAACTGTAAATTGAAGAACTTCTGCACACTTGGTATGGAAAACCCGGAGAGAGAAAAACTTCAGGAGGACCCAGTCAGAGAGAGGCCTCCACAACTCTGAAATTTACCTCCAGGAGCACAACCAGGTTCTCCCAATATGTACTGGAAAAAAATCCTCTCGTGGTTCTGGCAGGGGTGGGGAGGAGCTCTTCTTCTTAATGAGGCCCGGCCTCAGGAGAAACTACTTGACCAGAAATGAGCCTGCTGGGGTATTATCAGAGCTTCCCACGGGGAAGTGCAATACCCAGCTCCAGGAGAGAGGGAAAAAATGAGAAACTCTTGTGAAGTTCACAGAACAGAGGCAAGGGCTCAATTAAACAATGCCTGGAATTAATAAATGATGATAGAAGGGTTGCAAGGTACAAAGTTAACATACAAAAGTCAATTGCTGTCCTATATACCATAATTAAAAATGGAATTTGATATTAAAACCACAGTGCTATTTGCATTAGCACTCCAGAAATGAAACCGTGGGTATAAATTTAATAAAATATTTACAGTACCTATATGAAGAAATCTACAAAACTCTGATGAATTTAAAGAGTTAAATAAATTGAGAGATATTGCATATTCACTCATAGGGCTGAACATGTGTTCTCATTACACAATGAAACAAATTTTTTCTAATGCAAAGGGAAATTAATTTAAAAGAGTAATTATCTTTGCTACAGTATTAGAACTTACTCTTGTAGGTCCAGTGGGGATTTTTTAGGCAAAGAAAAGGATCGGGCTTTGATAAAACCTTCCAAATAGAAGGTGCAGCATTTTAAAAAGAAGATGATGATTTGTTAAGTGTACTATAAGTAGTATTGGATAATCAAAGAACCTGATTTGCCTTGATGTGCAGGTGGCAAACTCAAGGCCCACGGGCCGAGTTCTACCCTCCACCTTGTTTTATCCAGCCAGGTACCTTGTTTCTACCCAGCGGCAGCACGGAGCTCCTTGCCCCTAGTTAAGGAGTAGTTACATTTATACAGTCCTAAAATTACATTCGGCCCTTTGAAGGCAACCATGAGGCTGATATGGCCCCGTTGAAAATGAGTTTGACACCCCTGCTTCGATGTCCGCATCAGGGAGAAAACATCGCCCTGAGGGGCAATGCGTAGGCATTCTGCATAATTTGAGTTCACATTATATGTGCAGACCTGCTATTTTACAAGATCCATTTGAAAAGCTGAAGACCCAGTTTCCCAAAAATTTGTAAATAAAAATTGTAAAAGTACAGGTAAAATATTATAGCTTAGTGAAAATACAGAGACCTATAATGAATTAAAGTTTTATTATAAAATAATGATATTATCTCAAATTACACACAAATGATATACTTGATTACTGAGTAGTAATCACAAATAATTTAAGGAACTGCAGCATGTTTTGTGAGTGGTATTACAAGTTGTTTAAGAATATTTTGTTTTTAAGAGTTACTTTTTATTTTAAGTAATTAGAAATTCAGCTTTGTTTTGCTGAATAGGCGATGTTCTTTAGAGGAAAATATAAAACCACACCTCTGACACTTTACTTTTCCAAGGGGATTATTACTCTCGTGTCGTCACGACTTTGATTAATTGTGCTATGCAAACCCAAAATTCTCCTACACTTACAATTGCTTTTGACATTATTGTTTTCACCTCCCCATTATATAAATAGGCTGCTAATGAAAAGTAATGTAACCGTTCATTCTCCCATGTAGAAATATGAACAAAGACTGTCAGAAAAATACATTCTCATTTTATGTTCGAATATGTGAAAAATGAACAATGAACCAGCTCATTTCTCAGTTTATGAAAGAAAACAAATATAGAAAGTGATTATTTAAGGAGTGCAGTAGCTCAAGTCTTACACACAGAGGGGGAGACTAGCGTACTCCATGCCGAACTCTCTAAGAAGGGGCTCAGGTAGCCACAGGATAGGTCAACACAGAGAAAGCCAGAACTTTATACTTCGCACGGCATTGGCTGAAAGTCTGGAAAAGCATGGAATATGTTGAGCCAGCTACGGTGATTCACTGAGACTTAATTTAGAATTAATTTGTTACCTTTCGATTCTCACTAAAATTAAGCTCCATAAAAATAAGATTGATTTTTGTTTTTTCTATAGGTCAGTGGCCAGATGAGTGCCTGACACAGAATAGCCACTCGGTAAATATCTGCTGGAGGAATTAATGAATATATGAATGAATTTATGAGATTAAAGTACAGAGATAAAAGGTTGATGTATGACATTTGTGAAAGGGCAGGCTACATATACAAAGGGTAGCTACCCAAGTACAAGTGTAAGAGATAATCAGAAGCAACCCAAGATTCCTGTAACTTACGGACATTCATATGAGCAGGCAGAGCAGGCCAACACAGGTTCTGAGAAAGAAAGATAGTAACAAGTATGCTACTGCTGTTCCTACAGTGGAAGGAGAAACTCAGGACATCCATCATCGAGTGCTGGGCGCATGGCGGAAATTCATCTGGCACATGTGTGTTTTTACATGTGAGTTGTTGAGAAAGTCCTTTGCTTTTTTCCATTGCCATACCATGTGAGACTGCAGCTAGACTATGAGAAGTAGTGACTGGATTTATGAAGTCAATTTGGAAAACCAACTGTATTTTCACTTATAAGCAACAGAAATAAATTAAAAATAATGTAACTTAAAAGAGTATTAAGAACATAATAAATGATGTACAAGAATTCTACCAAATACAGCTAGAAACAAATTTAATTTTTATTTTAAGGACCCTCTGATGTGTAATTTTATAATCAGGCAATAGATTCCCATACTAAACCAAAAATTTTATTATTAAAATAAAATATAATTTAAAGTGTTAATACTCAACATTAATCAAATGTTCTCTCAACTCACGCATATACATTCTAATCAATTGTACAATAAAATTCCCAAGTGAAATTTCAGGTGATGTGACATTCTCCTCTCTTCCTGTCTAGATCTTGGTTCCTGTCCTGGGAAACTGAACAGTTTCTTCCTCGGCCATAATTAGAGTTTAGTCCACTTTTATATGTAGGCCACCCTATCCTTTCTATACCTGAATATACTTTAAAGTGACTCATTAAGGTATCACCATTCAGCCTAGTTCCCTGTAATCTACAAAACAGTGTTGCCTTGGGTTCCCATCAGTTTACAGAGATTTAAGTGAAGAATCACATTTCCCTAATCCTTTCTGTCTGGACTTCTTCAAGCCTGTACCACAGGTTAACTTCAGGGACCATTACCATTATATGTACAAAAGCTCTTCTTTCTCCCATTTTCTCATCTTCTTTGAAACATATGTTCCTTAATTCCTTTTATCTCAGGCAAGCAAGTTCCTGATAGTTCTTCCTCACGCATGTTCAAGATCTGTGGAATAGCTGGAGTCCCCTCACCTCATGTCCATCCCCCCAAAACAGTAAAAGTTCTTCTTTGTGTCCAACTTCTAGCCGACTTTTACAAATATGTAATTGTTATAATTCAGTAATATATATATTCATTTTTTCCATTTTAAATATAAATAGTAACTTTTAAGAAGTCATTTCCTGATGTCATTGTTGTAGATGGTATGAAAAAGATTTTATATCTGTTCAACTGAATGGCACATTAAAATGTTGAACTCAGTAATTCAGAAGTTTCATTGCTTGTGAGAGCAAAAGGGAATTATGACAAGAGTTTATTTGCAAATTTAATTAAATTTTATCTGATAAAGAAAAGTTATTTTTGATTTGTAAGCATAAAAAAGCCTTAGACACATAATAAAAATTATGCTACACAATGCCACTTTAATATTAATTTCATTGATTCTATGGCACCATACATATAATAAACAAGATTAAAATTGTTGCATGGTAAATTATTTAATTTATTATTTAATTGGATATATTAAATTACAAATTGACACAGTCGATGACTTGATTGATAACACTTAAAAAGATACCATTATCATTTTCAAAATAACTACAATTTGTGATCGAAAAAACTATAAGGATTCCAACATTTTGACAGTTGTGATAAAACCACAACCTAAATGAATAAATTGTCCAATAGGATAGATGTGAATACATAATCCAAAAAAGTAAACTTAAAGTGAATGAGGGGAAGGGTACGTACACACACAAAAAAGTAACTATGGAATGGTGTTTTTTATAATTTTCAACAGAAACAAAACATCATGCCTTTCAAAGGATGTTTTCTTTTTTGATGATATAAAGATTGAATATAATGGTATTTTTATTCCAATTCTATAAATAAGCATTGGAGTTAGGTCAAACTACAAAGGCACAGGATTTAAGGCTGAATTTCTCAAATTTGGTACTACATAGTTTGGGTCATTTAATATTTTTTGTGGGGCTGTTTTTTGCAATGTTGAGCAGTATTTCTGGCTTCTACCCACAGGATGACAGTAGCTCTCCACCCTGTGTCACGGCAAAATGTCTCTAGTTACTGCCAAATGTCCCCTGGAGAGAAATCAACCCCACCACACACTACTGATTTAATTAATTAAATAATTCTTTTAATCTGCACTCACAATGGCAAATACCAATTAGAATTACTCAAGAAAACAGGAAACCTACTGCAGGAGGTCAATTCTGGGAAAAACAAAAAACAATTAAAGACCTTATGGGGCTTGTTCCTGACTACAAGCTCCCAGAATCTAGCCGGGACACACACACAATTAAGAATCACTGTCACAGTGAGCAATGAAATATAATATGAAAGTGTTATGTATTTTGTGATGAAGGAAACTGAAGATCCATTCATTTATAGTCCTGAAGTACTATATATAGTACAGAAACAATATGATTTTGAAAATGTTTACTAAGCACACTATGGAAATGATCCATAGGTCTAGTAAGATTTAATTTGGGCTTTAAAAGATGGGTGGAATTTTAATATTAGTGAACATAAATGTGCACTCCAGGTATAGGGCCAATTTTCAGTAAGACTTCTGATGTGGGACAGTATGTAAGGTATTACAAGTCCATGAACAAGGCTTGTGAGTTTAGAGCATGAGATATGAGATAGCAGAGCCGAGGAATGAGGTAGGAAATACCAGGACCTGAAAGACCTAAATATCAAGTTACAAACCTTGAACTTCATTTAGTAGCAATTAAGTAACCAAAGTGTTTTTATGTGAATTATAACATGACCAGATTTATGGGGTGGTTTTTTTTTCCAACTAACATGACAGATTTGGGGAATTGAAACGAGGAATAGTAGTATTTGGGGATGCCAGAAACATTAATGAGATGATTGCAATCACATAGAAAAGAAATAAAATGAATGATAGTCACCGTAGAAAAATGGAGAGCAGTGGTTTATTCAGGGGTGTTTGAAATTTAGAAACAATAGGATTTTGTGATAAATTCCAAAGAAAAATTTAGGCTGAGTAAGTTGAGAGGTTGATGGATGGTGATGCCAATATTTAACACTGGAAACAGCACTGAGGTAGAAAACGCAGGAAGTGGAAACAATGTGTTCTGAGAATGTGAAAGCTTAATATCTGAGACAGCTCTTTTCATTGTTCCACATATAGTGGGGATAGTATGGAGTTCAGGAGATGGATGAGGCTTAAGTTGTTGCTATGGCTGTTATCCACATGCAAGGCAATAAACTGGAAGTAGATTAGATGAAATATAAAACTGTGAGAAATGCAATGGCTAAGGAACAAACTCTTCAGAATAGCTTCACATCTTTAGAGGGTGCATGATGTCAGTCACTACAATTTTATGTACAGGCTAAACTGATAAACAAGTAAATAAAAAGTGTATATAATATAATGAGTGAAGAAAGTGCTTCATCAAACATCATTGTATATTGTGGATTTTTTGAAGTTTAAGCAAAAGTTAGTTTCTAAACTTCCTGAGTTGTATACATTAAATATTTAGAGCATTTTTGCATGCCAATCATACATCAATAATATGGTACAAGTAAAATAACTAAACAACAGAATAAATTGTCAGAAACAAAATACAATTGTGAAGAATTGATGCAGTGTCAGTCAGAGTTACAGGCTGAAATATAAGTTTAAAAATGAATTACGTATGGGATAGGGGAAAACTGTATTTATTCCAAACAGTAAATATATCTAGAAGAGTGAATTAGAAGAGTGTGCATATATTTGTATAAAATAAGGCTCATGTAATAACTACACTTTACTGAGATTTTAATATTTGCCAAGCATTGTGAAAAGAATCTCCCTACGTATAGAAACACACATGTAGGTATAAATGAATGTGTGTTTATTAATCAGTATGTACTATGCATATATCTTCATAAATTTTTATATTCTCAATTTATATATGCTGTCTTCAGGGTCAATTCACTTTTGATTAAAAATGTGTAAAAGTTCAAAAGTCAAGCTCTTTCCCTTCTAGCTTCCATTTCCAAACCTTGTAATGCCAAATTACTCAAAGTAGACAGGAATGCATTGTATTCTTTGATAATGAATTGCCTATTCACTCAATAAAATTTACTTTGGAAAGAGAAAGAAACATATATTTAAGAGAGCATCGTTTCCCTATTATAAAAAGAAGTATCAAATAAATTCACCTATAATTAATTTATCCATAAATGATTCAACCCTGCAAAAATATAGCAAGTTCCTCCTACCATGCCAAATCCCTGTGCTAGGGGTTTACGAGGGTAAAATGAATTAGACAAGGTCTTTGCTGTCAAAGTGTCCACAATCTAATACAACAGAAGGAAAGTAAATATACGACTGTTACACATTATAGTCTCATAAATTCTAACATTTATTTAAAATTACTACAGTTATTCAAAAGGGTAAGAACAGTAGTGGCAAAAAAAAAAATGTGTTTCCTGTGTCTTTCAGGCTCTTGGGAGAAAGCAATAATGCACACGCATTAATTTGAAAAGGACTTATGAATGGCTCTATTTCACAAAGGTGTGAGGAAACGCAGAGACGGTGCAGCTCACAGGGCTAGTATGAATGGTGCATCACTGGTATATTTATAATTGGAGGGTAGGGAGGGATCATGTCCCGAGTCAGAAAACACAGAGAAGCTCTGGCTTTAGTGTGTGTAGAGAACGCCCTACCACCACTTAACAACACTACTGTAGAGAGAAGGAATCACTCAATAAACAGCCCAATTTCAGTTTCCCCTATTTTGATGTCTTGCTAGTGATCCTCATTAGTCAAACCCAACAAGAACCTAGTGGGCAAGATTGCCCAGTGAAGTGACTAGCGATCCCAAGCTCTCTCCACAAGGGGGATGGGTGAGGAATGAACCTGAAATGGCAAGAAAAAATATTCCCCCCACTCCCATATCTCCAATTAATCTTACTACATTTGGCCTGAGTGTTTCTCCTTAAAGCAGAAACAAAGCCACACTGTTTCAACAAGGACAGTATTTCCAGAAGTAATGCTAAAATATTAACTATAACATGATTCAATGTTTTCTATAGAAGACATTTTTGAAGTAACTTTTTAGATCAAGATGCAATGGGGTGAGGGGGTTTCTTACAAGATCGTGAGTCATAAGACAGATATGTGGTGAATTATTTAAGTATTTATGGAAATTTATACAAAGCTGTTATTATTAAATGATAGCTGTAACCTTGACAATGAATAAGTACATATTGGTTTCCCTACGATATCAATGCCTCTCTTTCAGAATAGGACATTAATTATCTCTGCTGTTATAGCAGGATGTCAATGTCATCTTTCTAAAAGAGAAAAATATTTGTTCAGAAACAGTTTTTATTGGGTACAAAGCTCTGTGAGCAGAATCCATGTTACTGAAGTGAATGTAAAGTCGAGTGGGAATAAAGGACAATGGCATTTGGAGATTAAATCTATTTTTATTTGTTTATTTGTTTCAATAATTTTGTAGAATTAAGGACTCAGAGTGGGGAAGTGCATAATTACTCTCTCCTTTCTCCAGTCCTTACGGATCCAGGGACGCCAATTAGCGACGGAGGTCCCATGAAAAACAAACTGTCAGTTAACACCAGGAGAGTTCCCTCTGAGCCTCTGCAGAGGGTTGCCCAGGGAGCTCAGCAGGTTTCTGACAAGTCTCGCCAGCGTTTATTCGAACACACCAGAACAAATGTATAGTACGTGTATTTTCCTCATGCATTTCATGTAGGAAAAAACTATGAAATGTATAACTACTTCATTTTAAAGGATTAATTTGAAAATTTAAAAATAATTAACTAGACAAATTGATTTATTACATCAAACTATTCTGTATTATTGTAATAGTTTATACTAAATGTGTGGCACCTTGATTATGAATAAAGTACATCTATATTTAAGCCAATATTCAAAACATTGTATCAAGTCAGTTTGCTATAATCTCCTAAATCACAACAAGCCACTTTTCAAGTAAAGAGGAAGACTTAATTTGACATTGCAATGTAGTCATTTCTGTTTCAAAAGACAACAAAATATTTTCTTTGCTAATTTTTCAGAAGTATCATAATTAATAGATGACTTCATCATGAAAATATTTCACATTATCCAGTTCAATGTATAAACAAATTCAATGTGATATATTGTGTTAATACAATAAATATAACTATAGATACAGCCTTCAGCAATAACATATAATATTCCTAAATGTGTTAAGCTATTGTAAATAACTTCACATTATCAGCCCACTACAGAGAGCCTCACATAGTGTATTTAGTTTAACGACATCATTTATTTGTAATTCCAAGTGCTATTTATTGACAATAATATGTATAATAAAAATGTATGAAGCTAACATCCACCCATAAATTACAAACTATTTCTGTCAATTCTCCTGGCAGGATATTTAATGGGCTAATTTATGAATGAAAGATAAATTGTCAATTAAATTTCTGTAGCCAGTTTGATTTGCTTCAGGACTTATATTGCCACAGATGTAGTCTCTGTTTATAAAGTGTTATTATATTGGTCATGTTGCTTATATGATGTTGCTATGGCACTGCTTACCCATACTGCAAGGAAAATATTAATTTTAATATTTATTTTGTTCCTGTGGAGATCATACGTAATAAATGGTAATGCTTGTACTTTTCTTAATATATATTTTTCTCCTTTTTATTGTTCCTTTATTTGATCCCATCTACTAAAATGTAAGTGAAATGAGAACTGTTTGATTCCTCTCTATAATCCTGGTTCTGAGACATGGGCGGGCAACATTATATGGACTCAATAATGTTTGTTACATGAAAGAATTATTTGTTGATTGCTTTATACCATATTAAGTCATACATTAAATATATTCCCTTGTTTAATACTATCTTTTTACCAACACTTAATGAATGTCCTATCCATCATGAAAGCCCACGGTAAATATAATTTCATTTATAAAGCTATCCTTGATTTTTTTCAACTCTTCCAAGCCACATGAAATTTACCATTTTGCCACTTTCTCTACCTCTAGAGAACTTACAGTATCTTTCCTGCTGGGATTCAAAATTTTGAAGATAAAAACTGGTTCAATTTATTCCTTGCTTTTAAAGATTTTGCCAATGAGAAGCTTAACACGGAACACATTCCAATGATCTGTTCAAGTTTATAATTTTTTACTCATCTGTACACTCATTCTCTCAAGTCTTAATTTTGACCACTTGCCAGCCATGAAAATAAGTGATTTAGGGTTATAAAAAAAATAGTAATGTATCTTCAAGTTTTGGCAGTAAGACCTTTATTGTTCCCATCTCTACAATAATATAAACATTAACATTTATATCAGTTTCATCTCTTTTATCCTTCGTAGTTAAACTGTGACAAAAGTTTTTTTCTTTTTTTTTTTCTTTCTAAATATCATGTATTGGACATCTACTTTCATCAGATTGGTATCCCCCCTTTTATTAAACAGCTTCCCTAGCACGTCAACTTGTCTCACCTTTCTTGCTACTGGTATAGGGAAATAGGTTAACTAATAAAAATTATTTTCAGAGATTAGTATGGGTGCTGGAGGAGAGAGACTGCATCTTTTTTATTCTAGGAATAAGTGCTGGTGGCACTGGTTACAAAACCCTAAACAACCAGAATCACCTTTATGATATATGCAGAAAGCATGCTGAAGAATAAGAGAAATGATAATAATGCAGAGAAGATAGATGGTAGGTAAAAATATTATGTGTTAAAACAAGAAATATGAAGCTTATCAGTAACTAGAGAAAATGAATGTTTGTCCCTTAAAGGTTCTGTATTACTTTGTGCATCACACTATGTAATTGCTTATAGAGCTCACCCACGTCCTTGTCTTGTTTAAGTACTTGCATGCTGCTTCTTGACTTCTTTATCAAGTTTCAATATTCCATCAAAGGTCATTCACCTGTTCATATTGCATTTTATGTCAAATATAAATTAGCCTGCTTATTTCCAAGATATCCCTATCTGCTTTGTGATACCTTTTGCTAATTGTTACTCTAAAACTCAATGACAGTAAATACTTACCTTGTTTTTTCCCTAATACCATGCACATACTCTAAAGAATGCTCAATCAGTGCTTGTAGAAAGATTGGCATACACACTACCCAAAGAGATTTATAGATACAATGCAATTCCTATTAAAGTACCCATGACATATTTCACAGATATAGAACAAACATTTCAGAAATTCATATGGAACCAGAGATGACCCCAAATAGCTGCAGCCATTTTGAGAAAGAAGAACAAAGCAGGAGGGATCACAATACCTGATATCAAACTATATTACAAGGCCACTGTAGTCAAAACAGCCTGGTACTGGTATAAAAACAGGCATATAGACCAATGGAACAGATCAGCCCAGAAACAAACCCAAGTCTCCACAGTCAATTAATATTTGACAAAGGAGGTAGAAACATAAAATGGAGCAAAAACAGCTTCTTCAACAGATGGTGTTGGGAGATCTGGACAGATACATGCAAAAAAATGAAACTCGATCACCAACTTACACCATACACAAAAATAAATTCAAGGTGGATAAAAGACTTAAATATAAGTTGTAACACCATAAAAGTCTGAGAGGAAAACATTGGCAGGAAAATCTCAGACATTCCACACAGCAACATCCTCACAGACACATCCCCTAAAGTGAGGGACATAAAGGAAAGAATAAACAAATGGGACCTCATCAAAATAAAAAGCTTCTGAATGGCTAAAGAAAACAGCATTAAAATGAAAAGAGAACCAAGAGTATGGGAAAACATATTTGCCAATGATACCTCAGACAAGGGTCTGATCTCCAAAATATATAAAGAACTCACACGACTCCACTCCAGGAAGACAAACAACCCAATTAAAAAATGGGCAAAGGAACAGACACTTCTCCAAGGAAGACATACAGAGGGCCCAGAGACATACGAAAAGATGCTCAGCATCACTAGCCATCACAGAGATGCAAATTAAAACCACAATGAGGTACCATCTCACACCAGTCAGAGTGGCCAACATAAACAAATCAACAGACAAATGTTGGAGAGGATGTGGAGAAAAGGGAACCCTAGTGTACAGTTGGTGGGAATGCAGACTGGTGCAGCCACTGTGGAAAACAGAATGGAATTTCCTCAGAAAACTAAAAATGGAACTGCCTTTTGACCCAGCAATTCTGCTGCTGGCATTAAACACTTAGAGACCTGAAACACCAATCCAAAGGAACCTATGCACCCCAATGTTCATAGCAGCACAATTTACAATAGCCAAGTACTGGAAGCCACCTAAGTGCCCATCAGTAAATGAGTGGATCCAAAAACTATGGTATTCTACGCAGCAGAGAGAAAGAAGGAGCTTATACCCTTTGTCACAGCATGGATGGAACTGGAGAGCATTATGTTGAAATAAGCCAGGTGGTGAGGGACAAATATCATATGATCTCAACTTTAACTGGAACATAATCAGCAGAAGAAAAAAGCAAACAAAATATAACCAGAGACACTGAAGTTAAGAGCAATCTAACAATAGCCAGAGGGGAGGGGGAAGGGATAGTGGGGAGAGGGGTTTATAATAGGAACTACTATAAAGGACAAATGGACAAAACCTGGGGGAGGGTGGAAGCAGGGGAGGGAGGTGGGTTTGGCTGGGGTGGGGTAGAGAGGTGGGGAGAAAATGCAGACAACTGTAATTGAACAACAATAAAATAATTTAAAAATTGGAAAAAGCTAACAAAAAAAGATTGGCATAAATGATTACTTAGTTAATATTTTAGGAAAATAAATATTAATTTTATTCAATTAATTAATTGAAAAAAATTGAGTACCAAAAAAGATAATGTCTGTGAACAGAATACCCTTCTACATGATTTATCCCCTTGGCCCATTCCATCACTTTGTCACAGATATTTAGATGTAAATCTTTAGTGGTCAGTAATTGATATTGGATTTATGAATAGTATGGTAACATATATTTGGGACATGTCTTTGTGCTTTATAACAGCTAGTGTTTATAAATATCTTTAGTCTCTCTAGTATAGTTTGTGTGATAGAAATTGTTAGTTGCCTACTTAGCACTCTGGCCTCTCTCTTCCTCATAGAACCTAAACTCTCCATGTCTACAACTCCCCCCGTCCCAGCAGCCTGGATGAGGGGTGAAACTGAATACCTAATCACTCTCATATCCAGCCTAAAGTTAATATCATTTATCTTGTCAGGAATCATTTCAGAAATAGGCACATTCCATCTTGGCCAATGAAATTTGAGGGGAAATTTGATAGGAAGCTCTTTTGATTCTATCAAATTCCCGAAGAAGTCATTGGCTTCTTCATCTGGAAGTAATAAGGCCTTGATTTGCTAAAGCCACCTTACAATCAGCTTGAGAATAAAGCCAACATAAGCCTTTGATTGAAGTTCTGTGCATGGATACATCAACTTCCTGTAATAAGTTTCCATCTGAAATATTATAGTATGCTTGTTACACACATTTATAGAATTTATATCCACAGAATAAACCATATTCATCTCCTCTGACTTAAAGTGAAGGTAAAAGTAAAACAAACAGAAGCTAGATTGCAAAAATCTCTAACTCGTGAATGCTTCCCATAAGAAAATGGCTTAATTTATAGAAATAGTTCCCTAATCACTCTCTTCTCAATGAAAACATGTTTTGATGATTTGCATGGGCATCAGAGACTCGTAATGTTCTTGCAGACTAGAGCCATGTCAACATAACTGTCAGCAGACAACTGTTCCTTCTGTTTTATTTGGTAAAGTGATATTTCCACAAAACATGGTGGCTTTGGGAAATCTTTTCATTCTTTAAGTATCTATATTGCACTTATATTTATGACTCCTTCAGTGCATGAATTCTTGGCTTTTAAAAATATTTTGATTTAAAAGATCACAAATTTTTTAAAGATTACATATCTTATATCATAAAATATATGAATGTAGATAATAGGTGCTTTAATTTTTCTTCAGAGATTCATAAAATCTTTCCTAAACTCTTCATAATATGATTCACAATAAGATGCAATGCTATTATGGTATGGGAATGAATGACACAATTTTGTTACAGAAATGTGCATGATAACAGTTGCTAAATGTTATGATTTAATAGCTTTTCTCAGATAGATTTAGAAAAATAGACATGTGGTATGTAAAACATAATGAAAAATATACTGAAGCTGTTATCCAAAGATTACAGATCAAATCCACTTTGCCAGGAAAACAGAACTTTAACTCTTTGTCATATATACTGTAGATGTACTTTAATCATTTCTAAGAGGAATTTTCTAATACAGAAACACAATTAAGCCACCTCTGAATAGATTTTAGAATTCCATATCACTTTTTAAATTTCATATCATTTTGCTTTATCTATAAAGATGTATCTATAATATTCCATTATATCTTAAAATGTCTGGGTGCATAACTCTTGTGACTAGTTTAACAATAACAACAAATTAAACTAATCGAGTCTTTTAATCTTTTCAATTAGAAATGGCTTTAAGCACAGCTTTTTCTTAGAAGAAGCATGGGCTAGTATACATGTATTTCCATTAGTGTACTTTTAAAAGTAATAGTTTCATCAGTAAATAAATAGGTATACCAAATATACTTAAAGGGATACCCTGGCTATTCCAGTTTTTATATACGGCTTCTTTTAAAGTAAATATTTAGTCTATTTTTTTAATGTGTAATTAGAATAATGACAGCTGTAATGTTCCCTAAATTATTTTTATACAGCATAGATTTGAATGGGTTTATAAAAGGTAAATATATATTTATATACTCAATTTAGTAAAACTTTAATAAAGGACAGTAAATATCATTTAATTCTTTTATTTGAGAATATGTATTAAAATAAAAATATTACTTGCCTAAATAGTAACAAAGAACATTCATTTATTGTGAAAATCTTTCCTTTAG
Organism: Desmodus rotundus; assembly: GCF_022682495.2. NCBI lineage: Eukaryota > Metazoa > Chordata > Mammalia > Chiroptera > Phyllostomidae > Desmodus > Desmodus rotundus. Next base: position 19,370,890 of record NC_071394.1, read on the forward strand.
AGTTAATATTCATACTCTCTATTAGTATTCCATAGTGTTATAGTCAATTGAAAGCCTTCTAATCCACCATCTTATAAAGCATTTGGTTTGAAAAAACTTTTTTGTATTTTTCTTCCGTGGAAGTTCAGAGAGTCAATTATATGATTCATGTGTTTTAATGTGGAATGATTTCCAAAAATCTGTCTTAGGGCAATAATGCATTCAGCATGAGGAAGTATAGTCTATGTTTTTCTACTTTTAAATATGTATTATGTCATATGCAATTACATGTTTAATTATTCTTTTTCTGTTCATTGTTTCTAGTGTAATGTGTTCCTTGAAAATTAAAGAATAATTCAATAAGCAATATCATTAAACTGTTTGATCTAATGGATCACAAATGCTATTTGACATGTCTTAAAATTCCATTAAGCATTTCAATTAAATTAAAAATGAATGATGGTGGTGATCCAAAATACATTCTTACATTACACTAAGCTTTTTTCCTACAGGAAAGAAAACCATCAAGAAAATGAAGTGAAGTCCTACTAAATTGGAGAACATATTTGCCAATGATACATATGATAAGGGGTTAACCTCCAAAATTTATAAAGAATATATACAACTCAACACCAAAAGAAATCAAGCAATCCCATTAAAAAAATGGGCAGAAGACCTGAATAGATACCTCTCCAAACAGGACATACAGATGACCAAACGACAAATGAAAATATGCTCAACATCACGAATTGTCAGACAAATGCCAATGTAAACCACAATGAGGTATCACTTCACAGTTGTCAAAATGGCTGTCATCAATAAATCGATAAAGGGCAAGTGTTGGGAGGATGTGGAGAAAGGGGACCCTAGTGCACTGTTGGTGGGAATGCAGACTGGTGCAGACACTTTAAAACAGCGTGAAGTTTCTTCAAAAGGTTAAAAGTCTACCTGCCTTACAACAGCATGGATGGACCTAGATGATATTATGCTAAGTGAATTAAATCATTCTGAGAAAGACAAACACAACATTTCATTTACATGTGGAATCTAAAGAACAAAATATATCAATAAGCATAATTGAAACAGACTCATAGATACAGAAAGAGAACAGGTGATAGCCAGATGGGAGGGGTTGCTCAGGTACTAGGTGAAAGAGGGGAAGGTACTAAGAAGCACAAAGTGGTACTTGCAAAATTGTCATGGGGAAGTAAGTAAAACATAGGAAATAGAATCAATACAAGTGAGCAAATATGCACTGTGCCAGATGGTGTACTGGAAATATGGAGAGGAACACTATATAAAGTGTATGATTGTCTAACCATTAAGCAGTACACCCCAAACCAATGCATATTAAAAGAATAGAAAGAAAAAAGAAAGAAAGAAAGAACTGATATATGCTACAATGTGGATGACCCTTAAAACTAGTATGCTAAATGTAAACCGTGAGACATAAAAGACAACATATTTTATGATTCCATTTATGTGAAATGTTCATAACAGGCAAATCCATACAGATAGACAGTAAATTTCTGGTGGCTTAGGGCTGGGGAAGGGAAGAAAGGTGATAGCCAAAGGCTACAGGATTTCTTTTTGGAGCGATGAAAATGTTCCAAAAATAACTGTGGGAATGTTGGCACAACTTTGTTAATATAGTAAATAAAGTGAACCCTTTAAATGGGTAAATTGTGTAGTGTATAAATTATATTTAAATAAAGGTGTTAATAAAAATAAAAATAAAATAAAATTGAAGGAGAAATTAAGAGCTTCACAGGTAAGAAAATGCTAAAGGAGTTCATTACCACCAAATCACTATTACAAGAAATATTAAAAGGTCTCCTATAAGAAGAAGAAGAGGAATAAGAAGGAAGAGGTGAAGGAGAAGAAGAGGAACACAGTTATAAAGAATAAAATAGCAATAAGGACGTGCCAATCAATAATCACTTTAAATTTAGATGGCTTAAACACTCCAATCCAAAGACATAGGGTAGCTCAACAGATAAGAAAACAAGACCCACATGCATGCTATCTGCAAGAGACACACCTCAGAACGAAAGGCGCATGGAAACTAAAAGTAAGGGATGGAAAGGATATTTCATGTACATGAAAATGAAAAAAAAACCCAGCTGGGGTAACAGTAATTATGTCAGACAAAATAGACTTTAAAACAAAGGCTATAATAAGAGATAAAGAAGGACACTACATAAAGATAAAGGGACCAATCCACCTAACAAAATTGAGACAGATTCACAGACACAGAGAATAGACTGATGGTTGCCAGAAGGTAAACAGGGTGGTTTGAGGACTGGGTGAAAAAGGGGAGGGGGGTGAGGAGCACAGATTCTTAGTTACAAAACAGTCATGGGGATATAAAGTAACTACAGCATAAGAAATAGAGTCAATAGTAGTGTAATAACTAAGTAGGCTGCCAGGTCAGTATGGGAAATATCAAGGGGAATACTTTGTAAGATAATATGATTGTCTAATCACTATGCTGTACGCCTGAAACTAATAAAAAAAATGCTGAATGTAAACTGTAATTGAAAAATTAAAATTAAAAAAATAAAGAAATGCTCCTTTTTGTTTCTTTTTGCTACTGGTTGATAGCACTTTATATATATATGTGTGTGGGTGTGTGTGTATATGAAATACTATATTTATAAGTTAATAAATACTATATATGGTATACCAGACCTGGTGGTGTAGACTTGTATGTGTCTTAGATCTGAAAATTAATGAAATTCCCATGGAAAGATGATTCAGGTGGTCTGGTAATGAATCTTGGTAGGTCACATGCAGACACTTGCTTTATAATCTTTACTCAAAACTCAAGCAAAGCAAAAAAAAAAGAGAAAATATTAAATTAAAATAGTATAGTTTACACTAGTCAATAAGATTTAGATTATATTCTAAACCTTTAAAGGCAAAGTTATTTTACTTACTTTGACAATAATATGTATTTTACCACTTAACCATTATATTATGGAAATAATTTGTTCTTTTAATTACTATTACAGTTTCAGAATTCCTAGAATCTCTTTTTAAATAGTCCTAAAGAAAGAAAAGAAGGGAGATGCCATATATGGTTTTCCTCTTTTCTCTGACAGTCTTTCTTTGAAATATACTATGTTAAATGAAGTAGCATCGCACCTGGTACGTAGTAAAACCTTAATATATACTCTGGTCCTGACTGTCTACCAATTGTCTTTAATTCAGTTATATAAAATGTTTCTCCTCTTAGCAAGAACGCTAACAGAGAATGATTTTGTGTGTATTATAAAAATGATGGCATTTCCTTCTGTCATAAATAGCCCTAGCCCAGAGTTCATGGCTTAGGAAATGAACCTCTGGTTTGTAACACATTCCCGATGCTGCACCACCAAGCCACTGTTGTGCTCCACATGCCCATTTATACCTGGACAGTGCCCCAGGAGACTTGATGAATTTGGACCAGGAATTCAATAGATTCTGCACCTGCAGTTCTCCATAGCAAACCAAGGTATTTGGGCTGCATATTCTGTCTGGACCACTTGCAGAAAGTTGTGTCCTACTCAGCAAGAGGGATGAGTCACATATGTGTATGTGTTCCATGTACCACCCAGTACAGTAAACCATATGCAATAAAAAAGGAGACATCTAATTCATGGGATAATTACATAGAAAACTTCAGCATTATAAATTTAGATATTGAATTTAGGAGCCCACGCACAAAGATTTCTGTTTGTGTTTATCAAAATAAGAATATTATATAAAGGAAATAACACAGGCTGTTTCAGGAGCATCAGTGTAATCCACAAGAGCCTCTGTGTGTGTGTTTGTGAAAAAGGTGAAAGGATTAAGCAAAAAAAAGGAAAAAAACCCTTCATAGACACAGACAACAGTGGTGATGACCAGAGAGAAAGGGGGAGGAGAAAGGTAGAAGAGGTGATAAAGGGCATAAATGGTGATGGAAGGAGATTTGACTGGGAGTGGTGAATGCACAGTACAACATAGAGATGATGTATAATAGAATTGCACTTCTGAAAACAACATAATTTTATGAACCAATGTAGCCCCAGTAAATTCAATAAAAAATAAAATGTAAGATGATACTTTGTACAGAATCAGAAAATTTAGTTTATCCGTTCTTGACTGAAGGCTCATATGCTCACTGTCTTAGACATTTTCTTACATGCCTACATTTCATTCTCTTTGGTATTTCTGCTATTGCACTTGATAACCTATTTATGCTTTTTAAAAAATTTTGTTCCTGTCAGTCTTAAGATGTAGAAAGTTTCTGATTTACTTCTTAGAACTCAGCAACGGTGCCGTTACTTTTCTCATCTTAAGTGTTGTTGCTTATCTCTCTATGTTAGTCAGAATTTGAGATGATGTGATTTTTATGTGTGCTATTTTGGAACACAAATGTGTTCTTCAGATGCCCTTTGCCTGTGAATGCCCTTGGCAAGTTGCCTGATGTTACTGCAGATGGGCATTTGGGGAAGTGGTGGAGTTAGTGAACATGCTGGCCTTTAAGTGACTAAAAAAATCATCCGACAGATGGATTATTGTATGTAGAAGAACACGACTCAAAAGCCTTCTCAACTTTGGTTGTTTTCTGAATCTCAAAATTTAAAGCATACTCCCCTCTTAATATTGCTCTCTTCCTCATTCCCACTTACCATGGGCCTACCTCTCACCCTAACAAAAGCTGCTGTTTGCAGCCAGAAAGTCTCCTCTACGAGGTTGCACAATTTAACGCTCACGTCATGTGGGCTATAGCGCACTGTGACGATCCTCATTGGCAGGAAGTTGATCTGAAAGCATTCTAAATGGCAGGGTGGAACTTTTTCGTTTAACTGTGTATCACTACAGATAATAATTCCTGAAATAATTAACTCGTTCTCCATCTGTGAATTAGCGATGACATCACGGTAATCCAGATGTCAGCATTTCCCTTTTCTAAACTCACCTCCCTCTAATATATTTGAGAAAAGGAGGCAAGTCCATGTAATGTCCTAAATTACCCCCAAACTGCATCGTCATTGCACCTCTTAAGCTCAGTGACAGATACTGTTCACCTTGGTGATGGTCATAAACCGAACCTTCAGAATCCACTTTCTGAATAGATAAAATGATCTTACATCAGCATGGCCATGAAAAATGTCCTCTTACTGCCTTTTTACCTTAAACCCCAAGTCACTACACTTATGAGTGTCAGACTTCCTGAGAGTTCAGACAGCAGAATTTACAGTACAGGAAGAGAAACGAATCAATGTTGTTTATGAGGCTTCCCCACTCTAGCAATACCTGTGGCCACACCACCTCTGGGAAGTGAATTTGGCCAATGCCCTCTACCTACTGGTTCTTGTCTTCTTACATAGTACCACCTCTCACTCTTCTATCTACCCACCCCCTCCACACACACACACACACACACACACACACACACATTTTCCTGCACTCTATCATTCTTTTTCTAAGTGCACATTTGTCATGCAGATAAATTATGCTAACTCCTTTGGTTCACATTTTTCTTTCCGTCAGTATTTCCCAGGACCTCATCTTCCATCTGCATGTAGCTCACAAACATATTGTCATAAACAAGGGCAATCCCTCCCCTAAAGCCGAGCTCTATTTTTCATCTGTTAAAATAACGCATTTTCAACCTCCTGCTTCACAAAGGTCACAGTTGTCATTATTTAATATCATTATGACTGCCTATTCATGTTAATAGTTTATAAGTGTAAGAGAGAACTTGGGCTACACAACATAGAAGATGCAAACTCAGGGCACAACTAGAATAGTGATGATATAGGACAGTTATGATATTTGTTGATGATCTGTTATATTTTTATTATTCCTTTAGGTAGGTTTCACATTGAATGATCATGAGGATTACACCTGAAATCTCCTTATTCTAATTCTGAATAAATCATTTTATCCCAAAAATGAATCACAGATTTTGAGGATTTTCTACTGTATTTTATTTTTTTAACTTTATTTTTGTTGACACTATTACAGATGTCTCCATTTTCCCTCCCCTTTGCTAACCTCCACCAAGCCACCCATACCTCTTCTCTCTGGATGTAATTACACATACAAGGCACAACCAATGAATGCACAACTAAGTGGAACAACAAATTGATATTTCTGTCTCTCTCTCCCTTCCTCTCTCTCTAAAATCCATCAATCAATCGATCAATAAATTTTACTCTATTTCAAAAATTCAACTTTTCAATGAATTCTTTTAGAAGTTGTTTTTGTAATAGAATAAATGTAGTTTCTTTAGAAGAAAATGTTTTAACTTTTTAAATAATTGCACAGATGTTTCATTTATTTGTTTAATAGGTACATAAATTCCCAAACACATTTTTTCTTAAAGTTAAATGTGTTGACTAAAGCAGTGAGTCCAGGCTTTGGTGTTATTATTTTTTTCAAAATAGGGGTGAACATTATGTGATTCAGTTTTCAAAACCCATATGGCATTATTTTATGGATATATATTTCTTTTATTTAATATCCTTTTTATACAGAATACAGCATTTGTTTTGCACAGAGAACAGATAGCTTCAGTGTTTTCTTTGAAAAGTTTATTATGTAAAATAGTCAATAACTCATGATATCAAGCACTAATTATTATCCTTAACAAGTGGCACTGATTCACTCTTCTGTATTTAAGAATGAACCTATTTTTAAGAGTACATATTATAAAATGCTACAATTATATGGAATTAGAAATTGTTCTGGGTTTTTTTTTCATTTTTTCTGCCTTGGATCATAATTACATAATTATGATATCTAGGTTCCTGACAGTCTATTCCATTCATAGCCTGCTTTTATTTATTTCAGAGGTTATTTAGTTATTTTTAATACTGTCACAAACTCCCATGGCTTCCATTGCATCAATCAAAACAAAAGCTAAGAGCTGAACAATGACATTAAGTATGTAACTTCCAAATCACAACCACTTTTCCCTAGCTTGAGGTAAAAGTTAACTTAACTTCCATGTTCTTTATACCTTGGCTTCATTTCCTAAAAAATTATTAAATTGTTTGTGTTTGTGTTTAGCCATTTTTAATTTAAGAACTATATTTTGCTGCTTGTAGATCTTCAGGCTTTGTTTCACTGATATTATTACATTGCTGCCAGTAAGTGGGGTTCAATTGTTTTCTTCTTTAAAGTGCTTTTTTGATATATTATTGCTATATAAAAAGCTATATACATTTAATGTGTATAAAACTCGATGAGTTTGGTAATATTGACACATGCTTGCAATCATCACCACAATCAAAGCCAATGATATATTCATCACCTCCCCAAATTATCATCTGCCATTACTATTATTACTATTATTTGAGAGTAATTAATGTAAGACCTACATTTTAACAAATTTTAAGTACTCAAAATAGTATTATTAGCTGTAGGCACTCTACTGTATAAAGAGTTTCAAAGGTTATTTACCTTGAAAAATGCTAACTTTGCATAACCAAAACTCATATGTATGGGGGGGGTGCTAACAGCACCTAGAAGTGAGGCAGCTGATACAAGTGTAATGAAAACAGCTTCTGATATTTCTTGTTCTATAGGCATTGACTCAGGAGAGGTTGTGAACTCTGGTTTTTGAGGATAAAGCTGCTTTTCTGCGGATATTAAAAATAAGTAGATCTTAACACAGAAGCAGCAGAAAAGAACCTGTATCCTGTATGAGATTCTGTGGCATGTTGCTGTGTATGAACTCTGGAAATGCTGTAGCCATTTGTAAACACTCTGAGAGCAAAGCCACCCATCACAGTAACCCTTAGAGAACACAGAGAAATAAAGCGGATGCTATTGGATTAAAGCAACCTGCAGTACGCATTCCATCTGGACTTATTTAATTTATAAGGGAGTTTGAATAAAGTTTATATTATTTGTAGGTGAAAATAGATTACATGATGCAGGCTGCAAGGTGAAAAATGAGAGGACTTTGTGAAGAGCAGGAGAAAGAATAATAGCATTAGAGGATATCCTAAATTTGAACAGGTTTGGCATATTTAAGGAAAAGAGAGACTCCTACTGTCAGGAGTACAACAGGCAAAGAGACGCTGCTATCAGGTGAGGCTGGTTGTCAAGGCAGAACCACATCATGCAAGCAAGGTCTTACAATCCATGATAGTTTGGATTTTATCAAAAAGGAGCATGGTTGGAACTGGAGAGCATTATGCTTAGTGAAATAAGCCAGGGGGTGGAAGACAAATATCACATGATCTCATCTATAAGTGGAACCTAATCAACAAAACAAACAAATGAGCAAAATAGAACCAGAGACTTGGAAATAAAGGACAAACTGACAATGACTGGAGGGGAGGGAGAGGGGAATAACAGAGGACAGTAGGGGAAGGGGCAAGCAAACGAACAGGAATAGAGGACTCATGAGCATGGACGGGGGGGATTAACTGTGGGGTGGGGGATGGGATAGGGGTGAGAAATGGGGAGAAAGTCGGGATAACTGTACTGGACAACAATAAATTTAAAAAAAAAGAAAGAGTTGTATAGGCTTAATGTTTTGTTCTGTCGTTTTTGTTTTAACAGATTATTCCTATCGTTCTGTTAGAATCTATTGAAGAAGTATAAAATAACTGGGAAGAAGGAAGATAAATCTGGAGGGATAATAAGTAATGGTGGCTTGGGCTAAAGTTAATGTCAGTGGAAATCAATAGAGATGGTCAGAATGAAAATATACCTTGAGATACAAGAAATAGATCTTTATTTTTATTTATTTATTTATTTAAATATTTTATTTGTTGTTTATTTCTAGAGGGGAAGAGGAGAAAGAGTAAGATAAATACCAATGTGTGGTTGCTTCTCACACACCTCCCACTGGAGACCTGGCCCGTGACCCAGGCATGTGCCCTGAGTAGGAATCAAACTGGAAAATCTCTGGTTTGCAGCCTGCGCTCAATCCACTGAGCTACACCAGACAGGGCAGAACTTTATTTTTAAAAGTGGAAGGAGAATAAGAAGTGGAAAGAAACTAGTTCTGAGCAGGGGCTTGGTGGTGCTATTTTCTACTGTGGGAATCAGGTGCCCTATTTTGGATATACTACCTTTAACATTTTTCCCCCACAGTCAAGTAGAAAGATAACAAATGGATGGTTGGATGAAAAATATGACTAAACTGAGAGCTATTGGCAAAAGATACAATTATGAAACCCCAGTTTTTAACACTATTGCATGCTCTAGCATTTTTAGTAATCTCCTAGGGAAAGATCTGGACAAATCAAAAGGAGGTCTTCCCAGGATAAATCCTCAGGAAGCATCAAAGTACAGAGTTAAGAATAGAGGAAAGAGCTAATAATGCATTCAGAGAATGGAGGCCATTGTGAGAGAGTATAACCCCCACAAGGGTAAGATTCCAAATGAAGAAGGACTTTCAACAGAATGAAGTGGCCACTAATATCAAATGCTGCAGAAAAGCGTAAGAATCTGAGGGTAATTTTATATATATATATAATTTTAATTATAAGAAAAACTAAACATCAGTTTGCTGTTTTTTAAAACATAGTATAGGTAGACAAAAGAGACAGTTTTTAATACAGAGCATTTATTTGAAGGTTTGTCTGGAATGGGAGCCAAACGAATGAGTAGCAGGAGATATGTGGGAGAAAGTCTTTCTCTTTTGTTCTCCCTGGTGAGATTTAATAGAGCATGGCGGCATAGTTACTAGAATATTGATGTATAGAAGGTAAGGTCGACTCTGTGTGGGGGCGGAGAAAATGGCTGAGGGAGAAGGTCTGTGAGAGAATAAGAGCAGGTGAGAGGTCAGGCTCAAGAAGAAGAATTTGTAATTTATAAGAACTTGGGAATACTCCATTTTAATAAGAGGGAAGCCAGAGAAATCAAGCAAAGAAACACATGATGTTGGAAATATATGAATAGGACCCTCTGCTATCTTTCATTTTCTTAATGAAATATGGGACGAGGTTATTGGCAAACTATACATAACTGGAAGTTTGAGAGAAAAGGAGATATGATACCAGAGATATATCAGATCATAGGGAAGTCAGCTTAGGCAACCCATGTAGATTCAACATTGTTGGGGTAATGAATTGAAAATTAAATCACCACACACTAGTTGTGCGATTTACTTCAGCAAGATCAGCTGCATGCGTGGAGAATCCATAAAAAATTGAACCAGGATTGGAGTTTCATGTTGTGAATAAAATGAGAAAGATAAGAGACGAGAGAAAAAGAGAGGGAGCAATACAGTGAGAGAAGAAATAGTTCAGGATATTTACAATCATGTGACCTGAAATCTAAACCTGATGAAGAAGAAAAAACAAAATTAAAGTTGTGGATACTAAAAGGACATGAAGTCTAAGAATGTAACTGAAGTCCCAATGAGATTATTTGCATAAGGAGAGCATGGTGGAGTGGTGGGACCGGGAGCAGAGTATCAGTGCTTGAAATGATTTCACAGGCGGTGTAGTTTCTGGAAGAAAGCAGGAGCTTGGGTGTTATCACAAAGTGATGGAAATATTTTTTATGGGTAAGGAGTTCATTTCTTTACCCTATCTGTTTTTTTCACCCTATTAGAAAAAACAAATTGTCCTTTTTATCATATAACATTCCATCATATGATTTTACATAATTTATTTTACTAATCTACTATTTTGTCGCTTCTGTTTTTTCTTTTCTTTTTTTCCTATTACAAAGAGTATAACTCATTAAAATGTCAGGACAATTTTGCTATTTTGTCCAAAAGATACATTTAGCAGTACATTTTGGTTTCTAAGAGTAAATGTCCTCCAGGAAGTTGAACAAAATTGTGCTCCTAAAAATATTTTATTAGAGTGCAGGTTTCCCAGAACCATCAGCTAAAAGATATCACAAAACTTAGAAATTTTCCAGTTGAAAAGTTATATGTCTTTGTTTCAATTTGCATATTTTCAATCATGAAAGATTTGGGGAATCTATTTTAATTTACATTTCTATAGCGAATTTGCTCATAATCTTTGTTCATTTATTATGCTGGGTTAGTCTTATTTTCTTACTGATTTTAACTGCATTGGGGTAGTTTTCACTTGTAATATTAGATGCTGTTGACATTATTGAAATGATGCTTTGAATATATCCCATGGCTCAGGATTTAGAAAAGTATCCATTCCTGAATACCATCACATCCATTGGATAATTTCAATCTTTATAGTGTCCTACCTGAAAGCAAAATATATTCTGTCACCACTGTTTAAGGTTTGTCTCTTTGGCATTTAAAGTTCTCAGTTAATGCACACCTTTCTCCATCTGAATACATACTATTTTATCTAAAATGACCCTACCTCTAATCACATTTTCTTGGCAGAAACTGAACAAGACTAAGCAATGCAGAGCTCTTTTCTGACCACCCCCCTCCCAGTTAGCTGATTCAGCTTCAGGTGGATGACTGGAGCTGGGAATCCACTGCAGTTTTTTTCTTTTTCTTTTTTTAACTTTTTTTTTTTATTGTTGTTCAAGTACGGTTGTCTCCATTTTCGCCTCACCACACTGCCCCCTACCCCAGCCATCCCTACTTCCCATCCTTCTACCCCTCTTTGGTTTTGTCCATGTGTCCTTTTTGTCCATGTGTTCCTGAACCCCCCCCCCTTTTCCCTGTGGTTTCAACCACGTGGACATTTCTGAATCATGAAGACAGGCAGAAAGAAAGACGCTCCCTGAGAACTTTTCAGTCTCTGGCTCCAGGTCTTACTGACGCTCAGCAGAACAGTAGAATATTCAGTAGATATTCTACTAAGGAAACAGTAGAATATCTTTCAAAAAAAAAAAAAAAAACAGAAACCTTCTGAGAAATTCTCTGATTTACTTAAGCTGTCTCTGCATTCAAGAAAGACAATTTTAACTAACACAGAAATAGAAATATCCTTCTAACACTGACACTGTAAAGTGAATTTGCTGAGAAACTCACAGATCAAACAATAAAACGGGGGGGTTGTAAGAGTTGAAACAGTTTTGTTTTGAGGTAACAAAAGTAAAAAGTGAAGTTCTTCTATGAACAGTCCTGTCTTTCCTAAATTGTGCAAGATAATTATATATGACCCTACCAAAGCTTTTCTAGAATCTAACTGTATTTTATACTCTATACAGCAGAGGCCATTAAATGTATTTCCCCTCATCTTCATTTCTTAAGTTCCCAATGATGCCCTCTTCTGATTTTGCTACAAGTTTTTAAAGCAATATTCCTGTTTCCATTGTTATTTTCTAAACTTCAAAGTTATCCTTTTTTTGCTTGCCTTTCAACATCTGAGTTCTATCTAATGATGTCACATCTCAAAAATCAACTCTCCCATGCCTTTTGCAGCCCTTTTTGGCTATCTTTGATTTTCACATCTCTGTGTGTCTCCCAAAAAGTCTACCAACAAATACACTCATAATTCTCTATGTCAATATTTTGCTATGTTTTTCAATCCCATTTGGCCTAGAAACAATTATGAGTTTACATCCTCAGAGACAATATGGGAGCCTAAATATAATATGTACATGAAGAGTATAATCATATCCAAACACAGACAGACTTAAACATAATGGGTTTAAGATGAGTGAAAGCCTAGTGTTTTATGTTTGCGTACCACAAAGCAGAAGATAAAAGAGAAAAATATAAAAAACCAATTAAGTATAGCCTCTTAGAACACCATAACTGTTTGGAGCACTAAGGGCGATACCCTCTGAGAATATCAACAATAACTTAGATCTTATTATTAGACAACTAGGAATCTAGCGCTATAAGGATGATTTGCAATTTAAGTAAATTAACCTCAGTTCTGTAATCAAGCATCACTTTAGGATAAAACCTTGTCTCTGGCAGTTTTCAACTGAGCACGGTTAACAAGGAAAGTGCAGCCCGTGCAGCTGTACTTTTTACAATGTTTGGATTCATAGAATGAAAAGGTAAAGCAATGTGCTACAATTTAGTCACAGCTGGATATAAATCTTTTTCTGTTTTGTTGTGTTTTTTGCTTTGAATTTGTATTAAGTATGCTCTTGGCTGAGATATAGGAGTCCTACAGAGGTTCTGTGATGCAACTTTGCAGATCACTCCACAGACTGAGTAGAGATTTTAAAGATTACTTCGTCGAAGCCAGTAACTGGTGATAAATCCACGTTAAGCAGATGGTGGGATGAAAAATTAGATACAGTCCAAAGCTTTGCCTTGATCTGTATGTTCTAGTTGGAGGTTCATGATTCCCCAGCATGGGAACTTTTATAGGATGACAGCTATAAACAGCATATTAAATCTATGAATATGTCTAAATGCTGTGCAACTATTGCCATCAGTTCTTGGAAAACTGTCCACCCCCAAGTCTTAATTAATTTTTAAAAATGTATTAAAGAGTTGAGTTGGCACCTGATAAACAAAAGGAACTACTTTTTAAAAATTAATGTGTTTTTTTTTTCCAGAAACCCAGTAGCTACTTCAGGGGGCCTCTGACACAAAATATCCACCAGCTGCTTCTCTAAATATAGGCGAGAGGAGGCTGCTTGAAAGGTGAAAGAGCAAAAAGTGATACAGAAATGAATCTGAGGAGAGAAGAAAAAGAAAGTTACATATTTTTAGTCCCAAAGTTGCTTTTCCTACATTAGCAGTAGACAAAGTTGCTTGTATCTTGAGCTTTTAAGATAAATCATACACTAAAATGATAAATTTGTACTGAAACATCCCATTTCCTTATATTCTGAAACTAAATGACACTTTCATTGTCATTAAATATGTATCAATGTGCAAAGTGCAATTAACTTTTTTTCCTGGGAGGCTTTTTCTGTCCATTTTGAGAAAAATATTCCTATATTTCAGTCTGCTTTCATGAAGCTTGTACTTGGAGGTAACACTATGTTAACAGAATTTAAATAAGTTACTACTACTCTTTTTCCCCAAAATATTTTGGGGGATATTAGGAAGCTATTGAGAAATAAAGAGAAATATTAAGAAATATTTAAAAATGAAAATTACGTATCATAGTATCTTCTTCTTTAGACAGGAGTTAGAATGTCCATTGGAAATACAAGGATATAAAAGAAAATTAATAAGGGAGTTACTTAACAATACCAAAGAATTAATGATAGTAGAGCTATTGATCATCTTGAAATACAGCATATCAGAACTTGTAGTCTTCAAGCAGATATAAGTAACAGGTATTTTGAGGGGTCAGGGTGATTTGATATGTGTCTAGAATTGGGAATGACAAAAAATAGCTAATAAAGTTATTCCAGTATTTTTATTATTGGGAATGAGGTACTAAATTATAACTAACTCACACCTTACTCTAGGCTTATAATGTGGAAACAGGATATTGATTTTAGATTTTTTCCCCCAATGTATGTTTTTAATGCTATAATTTCCTACAAGGAACTGCTTTAGCAGCATTTCACAAACTGACATGTTGTGATTTTATTTTTGTTTAGCTCAAAATAATTTTTAATTTCCTTTATATTTCCCCCTTGGACAAATAGATTATTTAGAAATGTGTTATTTAATTTTCAGAAATTGGACATTTTCCAGCTATCCTATAATTGATTCCTGCTTCAATTGCAATATAATCTGAGAACATACATTTTTTCATTTATTTTTTCTTTATTTTTATTGTTGACACTATTGCAGATGTACCCATTTCTCCCCTTGGTCCCCCTCCTCCAAGCTGCTGCTCCCCCCTTCCTCTGCCCAGCACCACACTGCTGTCTGTGTCCATGGTTCATATATATATATACATATATATATATATATATATATATATATAGTTATATATATATGGCTATATATATATGGTTATATATATGAATATACAGTTGTATATATATATATACATATATATATATATACAGCTAACCCTAAGACATTTATAGAATAGATGTAAAGCTGAAAACATACATCTATTCTATAAATGTCTTAGGGTTTGTTTTATGGCCCATAATATAATGTAATGTGTCATGGCGAATATTCCATTTGCACTTGGAAGAATATATATTCTGTTAATGATGGTCTATAGATAGGTTTTCATTAGGTCAAAGTGGTTGTCCGCGTAATTCAGGTTAACTCTCGCCTTGTATAATTGACCTCTCTATCATTACATAACATCCCACTTTATTTCTCATAATATTTGTAGTACAGAGCATGCCTTGGTAGAAATTAATATTATAAGTCTTTTTTTAATTTTTATTGTTGTTCAATTATAGTTGTTCCCATTTTTCCCCATTACTCTTCCCTGCTCTACCCACCCCCCACCTCCCACTGAATCCTCTACCCCTCCCCCTGCTTTCCTTGTCTGTGGGTCATTCATATATGTTCCTTGACCTTTCCCCATTTTTCCCTTGTTATTCCCCTCCCCCCTCCCTCTGGTCACTGTCCACTTGTTCTTTAGTTTGTTCTTTATTTCCATGTCTCTGGTTATATTTTGCTTACTTGTTTGTTTGTTGATTAGGTTCCACTTATAGGTGAGATCATATGGTATTTGTCTTTCACTACCTGGGTTATTTCACTTAGCATAATGCTCTCCATATTAAAATACTTGGCTTATTCTAAAAGTCTGAATAGATACTTTTACTAATTGTATCCATTTGGGGATAAATTGCTCAAATTTTAGGATAAAGTATCTCTGTAAGATATTCATAAAGTTTTGCCTGCGCCCTTTATGCAACAGACAAGGTTATTAGAATGCTTATCCTAACTTTTTAGGAAAATTTGCAGCTAAATACAACACAATGATGAAAACTCAAAAATATAATCCTGAAGAAAGAAGATTGTTATGCTTAATATCTTACATTTAAGAGGAATTTCAGTTATATAATATCTTCAAAGTACTTTATTACCTATGTTAAAATAAGTATTTTTTCTTAGAAAAGGCAACTTACAAATATTGGAATATTTTAACGATGAAGATTCTCTTGACCATCCCTAGCCAGGATTCTCTGAACTGTTTTTCACTTAAGCCCCCTGATTGGGCTTATCCTCGAGAGGCCAATTTTAGGAAGAATCCAGCTAAATTGGTTTAGCCTGAATTCCCCACCCTTGGTGTCTAATCACTCTTCATATCTGAACAAATTCCTCAGCCCATCATCCCTGAGGTAGTACCTGATGACCTTGGCCTGCCTTCAGCAGGAGTACTGTTTGCTCTGGTTAGCCAGAATCCTCCCTTACCCCTGATACTTCCTTTTAGTAATATCCCACCCACGGACCCTCCCCACTCTGATTCTTGGCTACAAATGCCCACAATCTTTGTTTTACTTAGAGTTGAGCCCATCTTTCCCCTCTGCAAAACCCCATTGCAGAAATACTTATACTTATCTTCAGAGTAGTAAGTAAAGTCCACCTTACTGTTCTTCAACAAGAACCACATGTCAGTTTTTTCCTTTAACAATGTAAAACAACTGTATACTATGAGGGATGTAGCAGATACTTATTATGTTTTGGCTGGTTTCATCCTACCATGCACATAAAGTAGAGGCAAATAATCTGAATGCAATGAGGTGAAAACTGTACTACCTCATGCTAAGTGCACACATTGAGAAACTCTAGCATGTACCATTTGTGCTATCCTCAAATATGAAGAAAATGATGTAGGATGAGAATGTGACACAAAACATGTTCTAAATTTCTACCACTGCAACATTATCTGTAAGCCCAAGATAAATAATGAAATAACATCATCACAATATGCAAAAGCTGAAGGCCGTCAGCTATGCAAAAGTAAAGTTGCTAAGTAAAAATAGCCCTGGACACTTCCCTGATTTATATCAGGTTTTGGATCATTAAATGGATCATTTCTAATTTTCACCACAACCCTCAATTATCACTCTTTTACGTGTGAGGACGCTGAGCCCTGTCATGCTTAATTGACTCGCTGAGTAGCTCACAGCTTGAAAGTGCCTGAGTGAGATTCAAATCAAGGTGCATGTAATACTGAAGTTTCTCGTATTTCTGCCTTCGCTTTCTAGCTTCTCGTTACCCATGTGCATTCTGAAAATTCTCATAAGCAATTCATCTTGGAGCCAGACTCTCTGACTTCAACAATCTGCTCTGTCATTGGCTTGTTGTCTGAACTTGAACGAATTATTTTACATTGTTTCAGTCCCAATTTCATCAACTCTAACATGAGAATAGAATGCTAATAATTGCTTCAAATATTGTTGTTTCTTTGAGACTCAAATGAGTTTATTCTGTGAAGATTGAGTTAATAGATGTAAAGAATATAGAACTTATAGAACTGTAGCTGAACATAGTAAGTGCTGTTAAGGTGTTGCTATAATTCTGACCTATTTGGGCCTTGATTTCTTTACGCAGCTTGGTTTTTAAAGGGATCAATAATTGAATTTTAAGGCTATTTGGTACCAGGTATTTCAATAACCTTGAAACCATTAAGAGATTCTTGCATAACAATGAGAACAGTAAATGTGTGTGTGTTTGATATTGAATATTGAATTTTGAGATAAATAACTGAAAATTTAAATGGGGAAAAAGGCAGGACAACTGTAACTGAACAATAATTTTAAAAAAGCCAAGAAATAAAACTTTTCTAAAAAGGAACAATAAGCTAAGGAAAGCTTCCTTTCCTTATTTTGTGCATTATTCATCATTATACTTACCCAATGTGTAATAAAACACCTATTTTATTCAGTCAATATGTATTTGTTAGGTTGTGTTAAAGGGTATAACATTTAGCTCTCCTTGGAGATAAAGGAATCAGTGTTCACATCCTTACATTTTCCAGCAAGTGTAAATGAATGAAAATCTACCCAGGGTAATTATTTTAATTTGGAATTTGTCACAGATATGGGCATCTGTGTGACGTTAGATAACAAATTGAAACACAGATGCTGCTGAAGAACAAGAACTGTGGAGCAGGGGGGCTTCAGTGTTTATCATGGATATATGACACTTCGCTTCAGGTAGGTACATCTCAGTATTTAATGCCACCGGATTATTAATGAACAAACTGAACTACCAAGCAAAATAGGGACAGGCTCATAGACTGAGAGCAGGCTGACAGCTCTGGGGGGTTACTGAGAGGAGTGGAGGGATGGAGCAAAATGAAAAAAGTGAGCGTACTCCAGGACATGGACAACAGTGTGGTGATTGTGGGGAGGAAGGTGGTTGGGTGGAGGTGGAAGAGGGGGTGGGGACATAAATGGTAAAGGAAAAAATACAAAAATAAAATGCATGACATGAATTTCTTAATTTACAAACACAAGGTAATTTTTAAATTTTCTTATTTTTAAGAAATATCCTGGTATCAGAGAAAATAATATATTTTTCTTCAGTCATTCGGAATTTACTAAAACTTGCCTTGTGGTGAAGAATTTGGTATTTTTAGTAGAAGTTCTTTGTACATTTTAAAAAGAATGAATATTGTGAGCATTGAATATTCTATATATGTCAATTCGTTATTAGTAAAATTGTTTAAATATTCTATAAATTTACTGGGTTTTATTTGTTAATTTTATCACACATTGAGAGAGATGTTAAAATATCTCATTATTATTTAGGATTTGTCTATTTCTCCTTTTATTTCTGACAAGTTTTGCTTTATGTATCTTAACCTGTATTAGTATTTGTCATTACTATGATGTACACCAGAATAGCAAATCTATTAAAAGAAAATTGGATTAGTCTCTCAGGATTTATTTTTCTTGCAGAAGTGCTCAGAAATTATAACTTTTTAATGAACAGAAAACTTTTAAATAGCTTTATGATTGCGAACAAGGCAGTTTTAAATATGTCAGTTTTAAGTGTCCCTGATTTTTTATTTGTTTTCATATTTATTGATTATTTCTATACATTTGTCTACAATTAATTTTTTGCCTTAAATTCTTGGGTATTCACATAAGAATAGGTGATTTCTGTTTTTTATTTTCCTATATATCTCTGTCCTTCATTCCAAATATATCACACTGAAAAATAGAGTCAGATAAATCAGAAGTATTTCTTGTGCTACCATTAGCGAGTATCAAAATAAATCTGGTATGCAGTTAGTCACATCTAAATACCAGGGCAGCTTGTGTGACTGGTTTACTTGAATCTGTTTTGAGGATTCACAAAAGACTTTGGAATATTCTGTAACCATGTTTAATAGAACAACTAAGTTATTTAGGGTATTTTATTTGAAACTTCCTTTGTAAACTAAATTAACTAAATGTCATGAGCTTTACTGATGCAGTTCTGCATCGTGAGTAACAAAGGGACATGGCGGCCCACGGAGACACTTGAACTCTGGATTTGAACAGACCTAGGTTTCAATTTGTCTGCCACTACTCATTGGCGCTTTCAAACGGAGTGAGTCTTAGTTTTCTCATGTACAAAGGGGGTAAGGTGCATATTATATAATACAGTTGTTATATTGATGAAAATAGGACGATCGTTAATTATATGAACTTACACTATCAATTGCCGTAATAAACAAGTGGCATCTTTAATGTGACCCAATGATAAGTTCATGATATACATAAATCAATGAAAAGAAAAATAGGATTCATCTGTCTTCTTTTTACTAGTAGATTATATATTTTTCTTTAAATTTTCATAACTTCAGGAGTGTATGCTTATATAAAAATATACAAAGCATTTTCTATCTGTGGTATTTTAATATTTAGGAGGAATATAATTAAATTTGAAATAGGCTTATTTCTCTAATTATAATTTTTAGAAGAAAGAAGTTTAAGGCCCAATACATTTTTACACATTGAAAGAGAGTTGATTTTAGTGGAATGTAAAATATGCGCTAATGCCTGGTGCCAAGATGATAAAATGTCTAATCTTGCAAGGTTTCCTTCCCTAGGATAAATATTTGGGGTATCTGTCTTGAAGTTAAAATATTGATTTTGTTTTACTTTAATTTTAAAACCACATTAGATGTGTTCAATGAGTATCTGGGAGAATTTCTTTTGGTACACAAAGGGAAATCCATCAATTACTGTGTCTTATCTGCAGTAAATAAATGTAGAATAAAGTCCTAATTACTGTATATTGTACAAAATCATCAAACCACAGCTGTGTCCCACCAATGATTCAATGAAAGTCTTTAAGTAATTAAATCTGTTCTTCTGATTATTTTAAAGGCTTCATATGAACAACATATGCCTTGCTCTGATTGGTAAACATAGTTAGAGATTACTGTGAATTTAAACATTAGAGTCATCACAGATACTATGGAGGGCTAGTCTGTGAATGGTGAAATTTTCATAGTATACCATATATAACAAAATAATAGAACACTTTACTGAATGTTAACTCTATTCCAGATAATTACAATTTTTCATATGCAGTATCTTATTTGTTCTTTGTAAAAACATTTTGATATAGGTGTCCTGATTGTCATCATTTTATCAATGACAAAAATGAGGAAGAAACAGGTTAGCTAAATTGCCCCAAGCCCTGGAGTTACCTCACAGTTACAGAGGATTCCCGGCAGCTGCGCTGACCCCGCAGGCCGAGGGACTGACAATTCACTTTCTTAATTACAATTGAAAGAGTATCATTTAAAGAAATAATGTAAATGTTATACATAAGTTTTTTCATCAAGCTTAAGGCATGATAATATGGTACTTGGAAGAGAGATCAATTACCACCTTCACAGGGAAAAGGTCATTAGCCCTGAATAAAGAGATATGAGAGAAAGGGATGAACTTCAAAGTAGATCTAATATACCTGGTATATCTGGACCATAAGACTAGTGTTACTTTTTTTTTTTTTTTGTAGACATAGCAGGTATGAAAGAATGATATGATACTCGCACTGAGCAATTTGGCCTTACAAACTTCAAAACCTTGGGAATTGCAGAAAATGGGTGGGGCCCGGGGGGAAAGATGTTACAAAGCTAGAAAGCAGAGATCACAACTTAATGCCCAAGAGACCGTGAAGTGAAGTAAATAAATGAACCAGGTGTAAGAAATCATACAGAATGGTGCTTTTAAGGAGGAAAATTGCTCTGTGCAATTATTTCAAAAGCCATGTTCATACAGAAATATCAAAACCCTACTAACATAATTTTTGAAAAGATGTTTTCTTCTATATAATACAAATATATGTATATAGAAATATATGTATGTGTGTGTGTTTATATGTACATATGTAGACACACAATTCTCCTGTATCATGCTCATTCTCAGTGAACTGTGTTGCATACAGTCATTGCAACAAAGGAAGGGGCATAATCTTTACCTGAGGCTGTAAAAAGAATCACTGAGCAGAGTCAAATTGGTTGGGCAAAGGTGTAATGTGTGTCTAGCGTTCTAGTTAGAGTTGTTGAAAACTGAACATCAGAGACTTGAATGGTGGAAAAAATTGGCTACTGTTCCAAGAACACAGGCTAAAAGCTAGATATGAAAACAGTTGTTTTAAAAGCAGGGCAGCACACAAGGGAACCCACCAGGAAAGATCGGGGCCGTGTGATCGATGAAAAACCATATTCTATAACCCAGAGTTTGCTGTTTTATGTCTTAAATATTTTATTGGTTTTTATTGAATTATTGTTAAAATCTAGAGAATTGTTTTATCTGTGCTGGCGAAGTATTTTTTTGTGTGTCCAATTTGACTTGGGAAATTAGCAAACGCAGTTTTTCCCACTAAAATTGAGTACTGTGCATTGGCAGTAAATCATGTAAGGGTGCACAGGCCCACAGCATGGAGCTAAGTGTTAGCGAATTCTAAGCCACTGTCAAGACTGATAGAAGAGGAAATGTGAGAGACACTATGCTATGCTGTCTTACAGGAGAATATAATATTCTCTGAATATAGGAGGATTCTCTGTGAAAGTAGATTCATCATCTGTAGTATACAGCACCATGGAGGGAATCATGCGAGTATATAAATGTATAAATACATAATACACAATCTATAGTTAATGCAGTAAAATATGGCTCCAACATTTAGATGCTTGCTGGAATGTAAATTCTAATCAGGTAACAACTTGCAGAAATGGAATAAGAATCTTCCAGATTTCAGAATGTTCAAGATTTCAGATACAAAGGGAATGGAGCACTAAGTTCCTATCAAAATAAATACATAAAAAGTGGCAAAGTGGTAACTGTACCCTTGTTAGCAAACTTTTCCAAGATAAATATGACAATGAACCTAATTTCAGTTGTTGTAGGAAGTTGAACTCACTAGCTCTAAAGTCTTTATTCAAATACTCTTAGTTCTTTAGTCTGTTACTTGACTGTTTGTAATAAATAGTTGATAAAAGGCCTGAGTGAATGAGAAAAACATTTGAAGAGACCCTTGGCACATTTTAACATGTGGCAGGAAGTATTAATAACTAATTCACTGAAAACATTTATTCATTCATATGCTAAACCACATAGATCTGGTTCTAGAGGCACTAAGAATAAGAAGATTTAATAAAATTTACCACAGAAAAATGATAAGAAATTTTCTTCACAGGAATAAAAGGAAAAATTAATTAATATTGAGATACAGGGGTTTATGGAAGCATAAAAAACAAAAACAGTTAATAATACTGACAGGGAATATATCTAAGGAAGCTACCATACCTAAAATGTAAGAATAAAGAAAAATGAACTAGCCAGAAATCTCTAGGTTCAGAGGATGTGAGATGACAGAAGACATTTAAAGCACAAAAAACAGCTAATGCGTACATTTAAAGGTGAGATGATATTGTCAAGAACTGGGAGGAGTGCGGGATTTTACCATACTTGCCTTTCAGAGTGTCTTGGGTGTTGCTCTTAGACACGACACTCCAGAGTTACAAGGATCTATTTATCACTCACAGCATTATCAGTCACCAGAAACATCAATACTTTTGTCCGGGATCTCCAAGCCCCTATTCCCACGAGATGAGGTGAAGAGGGCCTAGGACATGGTAAACACAGGGGGTTGCATTCCCGTAAGTGAACACTGATTTGGGGGAACAGGAACCTTTTACAGGTAATAGTACCCATGCCTACCGTTCCCTCCAGAGGGAGACAACCTTTATCTCCAGCACTACAAGCAGCTTGCTGCTTACTCCCAGGGAAAGACGGCTCTATCTTATATGATGTTCAGAAGTTTTCCACTGAAGAGTGTTCATGTGCTCCAATGGCAAGTGTCCCTACATGGAGATTTGTTCATTCATTTCTGTCTGGAACCTGTAGTTTTTAATAGTAGTGGACACTTTTAATAATCTCTGGGCTTTGAAATGGGCAACTTGCAGGAAGTATTAATATCCTAGTATCCTATATGGTAAGACTCTTTTTTCTTTTATTGCTCCTGGGTGATTTTTACCCAATCAAGAGATGAAGCATAGAGTTTTGTAAGTAATTTATAAATTTCAGATATCAACCCCTTATCAGATGCATCAGCAAATTTGTTCTCCCATTTTGTGGGTTGTCTTTTTATTTTGTTGATCGTTTCCTTTGCTGTGCAAAAAGTTCTTAGTTTGATGTAGTCCCATTTGTTTATTTTTTCTTTTATTTTTGATTGCCTGGGGAGATATATCCAATAAAAAACTACTACAAGCAATGTCAAGATTTTGTTGCCTATGTTTTCTTCTAGGATTTTTAACATTTCAAGTCTGACATTTAAGTCTTTGATCCATTTTGAATTTATTCTTTTGTGTGGTATAAGAAGGTGGTCAAGTTTCATTTTTCTGAATGTTACTGTCCAATTTTCCCAACACCATTTATTGAATAAACTATCTTTAGCCCACAGTATGTGCTTGCCTCCTCTGTTGGATATTAACTGACTATAAAGGTGTGGGTTTATTTCTGGGCTCTCTGTTCTGTTCCATTGATCTATGTGTCTGTTTTTATGCCATTACCATGCTGTTTTGATAATTATAGACTTATAGTATAGTTTGATATTAGGTAGCATGTTCTGTCCGACTTTGTTCTTCTTTCTCACAGTCTTGGTTGCTATGCAGGGCCTTTTGTGGTTTCATATAATTTTTTAAAAATTATTTTATTATTGTTCAGTTACAGTTGTCTGCATTTCTTCCCCACCCCTCTTCATATAAATTTTTGAAATATTTTTTTAGTCCTATGAAATATGTCATTGGAATCTTGATAGGAATTGCATTGAATCTATAGATTTCTTTGGGTGGTATGGACATTTTAATGATGTTAATTCTTCCTATCCATGAACAAAGTATATGCTTCCACTCATTTGTATCTTCTTCAATTTCTTTCTTCAGTGTCTTATAATTTTCCAAGTAATGGTCTTTTACATCCTTCCTTGGTTAGGTTTATTCCTGGGTTTTTATTCTTTTTTGAACCAATTGTTAAAAGTATTGTTTTCTTAATTTCCCATTCTGTTACTTCATTATTGGCATATAAAAATGCAACTGACAAAGTGAGTATCAGGGGAAATAACTGAAAGCAGGGCGAGAGCTGAGCAAGCAGCATTTTTCCCTCTCTGACCCCTCCCCCACAGCCACAAATAGCACCACAAAGCTGCAAAATGGGTTATCCTGCCCTGGTGAATACCTAAGGCTCCATCCCTTACAATATAACAGGTGCTCTGAGACAAACATATATGGCCCAAATGAAAGAACAGGTGAAAACTCCAGAAAAAGAAATAAGCAATGAGGAGATAGCTAACCTGGATGCAGAGTTGAAAACACTGGTAATCAGGATGCTCACAGAAATGACTGAGTACAGCCACAAAATAAAGGAAGAAGGAAGGCTATACAAACTGAAATAAAGAAAAATATATAGGGAACCAACAGTGAAGGGAAGGAAACTGGGACTCAAATCAATGATTTGGAATGGAAGGAAAAAAAAAACATTCAACAGGAACAGAATGAAGAAACAAGAATTCAAGAAAAATGAGGAGAGGCTTAGCAAACTCCAGGACAACTTTAAATATTCCAACATTCAAATCATGGAGATCCCAGGAGGAGAAGGGGAAGAGCAAGAAATTGAAAACTTATTTGAAAAAATAATGAAGGGAAACTTCCCTAATCTGGTGAAGGAAATAGACATGCACATCCAGGAAGCTCAGAGTGTCCCAAAGAAGTTGGACCCAAAGAGGAACACACCAAGACCCATCATAATTACATTACCCAAGATTAAAGATAAGGAGAGAATCTTAAAAGCAGCAAGAGAAAAGGAGAGAGTTGCCTACAAAGGAGTTCCCATAAGACTGTCAGATAAGTTTTCAAAAGAAATCTTGCAGGCAAGAAGGGGCTGGAAAGGAGTACTCAAAGTAAAGAAAAGCAAAGAACTGTATCCAAGATTATTCTATACAGCAAAGCTGGCATTTAGAATGGGAGGGCAGATAAAGTACTTCCCAGATAATGTCAAGTTAAAGGAGTTCATCATGATCAAGCCCTTATTATACAAAGTATTAAAGGGACTTATCTAAGAAGAAGAAGATCAAAACTATGAACAGTAAAATGACAACAAACTCACAACTATCAACAACTGAACCAAAACAAATGAAAAACCCAAACAAACTAAGCCAACAACTAGAACAAGAAAGGAATCACAGAAATGGAGATCACATGGAGGGTTATCAGTGGGGAGGGGGAAAGTGGCAAATGGAGGAAAAGATACAGGGAATAAGAAGCATAATTGGTAGGTACAAAATAGGGGGAGGTTAAGAATTGTATAGGAAATGTATTAGCCAAAGAACTTATACATATGACCCACTGATATGAACTAATGTGGGGATTGCTGGAGGGGGAGAGGTACAGGGTGTAGGGGAATAAATGGGAGAAAAAAATGGGACAACTGTAATAGCATAATCAATAAAATATACTTAAATGGGCAAAAAACCTGAATAGACACTTTTCTCCAAGGAGGACATACCACACCCATGCCAATAGACATATGAAAAGATGCTCAATATCACTAATAATCAAAGAAATGCAAATTAAAATCACAATGAGATATCATCATACACCTATCGGAATGGCTATCATCAATAAATCAACAAAAAACAGGTGCTGGTGAGGATATGGATAAGGAGGAACCCTTTTGCACTGTTGGTGAGGTTGCACACTGGTGCATCCACTATGGAAAGCAGTATGGAGCTACCTCAAAAAATTAAAAGTGGATCTTCTTTTTGACCCTATAATCAGACTTCTGGGAATATATCCTAAGGAACCAAAAACACTAATTCAAAAGAACAAAAGCACCCCTATGTTCATTGCAGTATTATTTACAGTCTCCAAGATATGGAAGCAGCCCAAGTGTTCATCAATAGATAAGTGGATAAAACAGCTACGGGATATTTACACAATGGAATACTACTGGGCCATAAGAAAGAAGAAAATTTTACCCTTTCAACAGTATGGATGGACCTGGAGAACTTTATGCTAAGTGAAATAACCCAGTCAGAGAAAGACAAATACTGTATGATTTTAATAATATGTGGAATCTAATGAACAAACTGAACTAACAGGGAAAATAGGGACTGCTTTATAGATGGAGAGCAGGATGATAGCTAGTGTTGGAAGGGCTTGTTAGGGGGTGGAGAGATTGAGCAAAACAGAAAAAGGACTCATGGACATGGACAATGGTGGGGTGATTGCTGGGGGTAGAGGGGTATAAGGGACTAAATGTTAATGGAAACAAATACAATACAGATTGTAAGAAAAGAGATGAGGCAGATGTAGCAGAAATAGCAGATACAGCAGATGTAATCTGCCGTATTTCAGGAAACATGAACAGAGTTTCCTGGGTTCCATTTCACAGATGGAGCCTGCTTAGAATAGGGAAGCTTATACAAAAGTCTGGTTCCCTGCAACCTCTACCCTGAGCAATCCATTTAACATTCATATGCGGATGTTACATAATCAAGCCTCTAACTTCTAGAGCCGATGTCAAGATCTGGCTATTTTAGCACTAAATCATGCTTACATTTCTGACATTGTCTTCCCTTTTCATGTCTGACCATTAGAGCACTCAAGTTTACTCTTTCAAGCCCAGTTTTATTTGCTGTTGGTGGTGGTGTTACTCTTTATTTTATATGTTCACTTCCTAGATGACTTCATCAATTTTATGAATTTAAATACTATGTGCATGCTTCTTACCTAGTCCAAATGTAAACCCTGAATTCTACTCATGTATACAGTTGCTTTGTTGATGCCTAAGAGATTCTTCAAATTTATATGAAACTGAATTGCCTTTCACATTTCCACACCTTTTGTCCTCTTGAATTTCCCCCATATCAGTAAGCAGTACTCCTGTTCTTAAATTTGCTTCAGAAGAAGCCTTTGGAGGTATGCTTGACTGCCCCTTTTCTCTCACTTTCATTTCAAAAAGCCCCAAATTGTTGACAATTCATTATAATACGTCTAGAATCCAAATACTTCTCAACACACCAATAGCACCTACACTTTTCCAAAGTCCAAGGGTTGTTTTTGTAACAGTTTACAAATTTGTCTTTCTACTTTTACTTTACTTCTCTAACAAACTAGATTTAGCAGAATGGACTCTTTTAAACTCCAACCATGTGATGTTATTCCTCTCCTCCAAACCCTCTAATAGCCTCCCAGCTCCTCAGAGTGAATTCCAACACATGTCTCAGGATATACAAGGTGCTAACTGATATTTTCTATAGCCTTACATTTCTTAACACTGAGCGGCCCCTTCATACTTCTTTGGCATGTAAGGTTGAATCATTTGAAATAGGTGTTTAGGCAGGTTAAAAAAAAGTCGATTTTTGGCTGTTTTATATGACAATTTAATAAGAAAACTCTCGCCCTAGGGCATCTGTACTTGATCCCCTGTCTTTTCTCCTAATAACAACTTGACTCTCTCATTCTTTTCTTTCAAATCTAGCTTAAATAACATTTTAAAAGATAAGCCTTCAATGATCTCCTTTATAATGGAGTAGTACTATCTCTTTATTCTTACTCCCTGGTATTTTTATTCATCAGATGTATCATCTCCTGATACTATATATGTATTCATTTATTCACAGTCCTCTTCGTCCAGAATATAAGCTCCTTGTCTGGAGGATGATAGAAGGGCAATGTCTGTTTACTGCACAAACTGTAGTGCTTACAAAACTCTTTGCCTTGGTGATGTCAGCAAGATGGCCAAACGAGACACACCTCAGTGTGTTCCTCCCTAAACAACAACAACTTGGCATCATCTGAGGAAACAGGGGTATCTGTGGTAGCTGCGGGATCCACCACCATATGCCAAGGGGCTGGGAAGGAGGTTGCCCACCTGTTTGAGATTAAGCACAAATTGCTTAAATATGACAAAATATGTAATCAATAAAGGAATAAATGGATAAATCAGGCTCCATTACAATGAAAAATGTGTATACTTTGAAAGATGCTTTTGAGAGAGGGAGTGAGTCAATATATTTGCAAGTAGTGTATCTGATAAAGGTATTGTACCCACATCATATGAATGACTCAAAATTAATATCTATACAAATAACACATTTAAGAAATATGCAAAAATATTTGAACAGGCCCTACGCCAATGAAGATACACAGCTGGCAAACATGTAGATGAAATGACATTAAATGTCACTACCCATTAAAGAAGTGAAAAAAGTGACACAACAGTGTAATTCACTTTTTTAAATTAAATGCTTAAAATTAAAGACTGATCACACCAAGTATTGGTGAGGAGATGGTGTATCCGGAATTCTCATTAACTTTTGGTGAGAATAAAATACGGTACAAGCATATTTAAATCTAATATGGCAGTTTCTTATGATTTAAAAGAAAACCTACCATATCATGCACTCATATCTGCTGGGTATGTAGTCAAGAGAAATGAAAACATGTGCCATACAAAGGCTTTTATACAAATCTTCTTAGTAGCTTTATTGTAATAGTGTGAACATAGAAACAATCCAAATATTCATTGATAGCCCAGTGAAAAAAATAAACTATGGTACATCCCTACAGTTCAATCTTACTCATTAACAAGGTACTAATTATTAATGTATGCTACAGCATGAATGCACCTTTAAATGGTTATACTACATAAAATAGTTCAGACCAAAAAGGCTACACAGTATAAGATTCTATTAGCATTAAATTATAAAAAAATCAAACTAATTTTTAGAGGGATAAAGTAGATCAGTGGTTGTTTGGGGAATGCATTGGGGGGGAGGGGGTGCCAGGAAGGGGATGACAAATGGACAAGAGGAAACTCTTGGGGGGATGATGGATGTTTTTTACATTGAATGAGCTGAATCTGTCACAAATATACACATATAAAAATTTATAACTTTGAGGTCGTTAACAAAGTGCAGTTGATTGCAGTCAATTATTACTCATTACAACTCTTTTAAAAATATGATTAAGCAAAATAAAACAGTATAAAGAATATGACGTGAATATAGATAAAGAATATAGATGAAATTGTCACCTGAACTCCCGTGGAGACTATCGTAAAACAAAGAGTTAATGCCGTGCTTCCTGGCAACCTACGCTCACATGGAAATATGTTTCATTATAAGTTTTCTCTGTGTGCTGACAGAAAGTAAATATGCTTGCCTGAATGGACAAACTTTTTGCAGTCACAATTGAAAGTGGAGTTTATTATGCGGATTCTTATCTAAATGCTAGTGTCTTCAGCTGTAGATGCGCAACAGATTCAGAAACAATTTTTTTTCCATCTAAAATTCTCATATTGGCTTTCTATTTAAGCTGAATGCCTAGGAATTAATTAGAATTTGGTAAACAAAATTTATTCAGGACACTGAATTATGTATATTATTTCCAGATACTCTAATTGAAAAAAAAATTAAGAAAGGTACTTAAGAGAATAAAGACAAATACATTCTTAGCATGTCCAACATGTCAATTATCTCAAACATGAAATGTCTTAGGCATTCATCTGTCAAATATTGCATCATAATCACTTTCTAGTTGTGACTTCTCACAATAGCCAGGAGTGTGGCTATTTTCTGACATTGCTTGAAAAAACTACATTACCATGGAAACCCAAAGGAAGTGTGTGAATGTGTTTAGAAATGCTATGTGTACCCTCCCTCAGGCTGTATACTAGCATATATATGCATAACACATACAACTTAAGACGGATATAAGGAACTTTGATAGGGAAGGGTTTCTGTGCAGTTTATAGACTTGATCTAAGATAATACCACTACATAAAGTAAATAAAATATGAAATTATATAAGAAATAAAGTTTCTACTGAAAAGTAGAATGAAAAGTACTAATGATCATGAAGATTTTAAGATTGACTTTATATATATTAAGAGTTGTAAGTGGAACCTAATGAACAAAATAAACAAACAAGCAGAATAGAACTGGAGCCATGGAAATAAGGAACAAACTGACAGGGACCAGAGGGGAGGGAAGAGGAATAACGGAGGAAACAAGGGGAAGAGAAGGGTCTAGAGGAGAATATGTCTAAAGGACCCATGGGCATGGAAACAAGGTGGGGACTGACTGAGAGAGTTGGGGGGGGGGGTTGGGCAGGGCAGGGGAAAGTAATGGGAAAAACTGGGACAGCTATAAATGAACAACAATAAAAAAGTAAAAATAAGTAATGAATAAAAAACAACACAAAAAACAGTTATAAAGGAAAGTAAACCTCTAGCTCTATATATTAAGTAATTTACTGCCACTACCCCAGGCACTTTTTTAATTAGATCACTTTTTTATTATTATTCTATTACAATTGTCCCAATTTTTCCCCTTTGCCCTCCTCCACCCATCCCACCCCCCACTCTCACAGCCAATTCCACACTGTTTTTCATGTCTGTGGGTCATTCATACATATTATTTGACTAGTCCCTTGCCCTCTTTCCACCATTATCGCCCTGTCCATTCCCCTCTAGTTGCTTTCAGTCTGTTCCATGTTTTAATGCCTGTGGTTCTATTTCACTCATTAGTTTATTTTGTTCATTAGATTGCTCTTATACTTGAGATCATATGTATTTGTTTTTCATTGACTAGCTTATTTCACTTAGCATAATATTCTCCAGTTCCATCCATGGTGTCACAGAACATAAGAGTTCCTTATTTATTTCTACTACGTAGTATTCCATTATGTAAATGTACCACAGTTTTTTTTGATCCACTCATTTACTGATGGGAACCTAGGTTGCTTCTAGCAGTTGGTTATTGTAAACAGTCCACTATGAACATAGGGGTGCATAAGTTCTTTTGAATTGGTGACTTGGAATTCTCAGGGTGTGTTCCCAGTGGTGGAATTGCTGGGTCAAAAGGCAGTTCCATTTTTAGTTTAGTTTTTTTTTAAGGAAATTCCATACTGTTTTCCACAGTAGCTGCACCAGTCTGCATTCCCACCAACAGTGCACTAGGGTTCCCTTTTCTCTGCTTCCTTGCCAGAATAAACACAAAATGGATAAAAGACTTAAATAAAAGTCATGACAGCATAAAAGTCATAAAAGAAAACATAGGCAAGAAAATTTCAGCTATCATACATAGCAATATATTTGCTTATATATCTCCTAGGGTAAGGGAAATAAAGGAAAAATAAAAGAATGGGACTATATCAAACTAAAAAGCTTCTGTGCAACTAAAGCAATCATCATAATGAAAAGGGAGCCGAATGTATGGGAGAACATATTTGCCAATGATACATAGGACAAGTGTTTGATCTCCAAAACATAAAGAATTCATATG
Source organism: Desmodus rotundus (assembly GCF_022682495.2). NCBI lineage: Eukaryota > Metazoa > Chordata > Mammalia > Chiroptera > Phyllostomidae > Desmodus > Desmodus rotundus. The sequence continues at coordinate 19,402,397 of NC_071394.1, forward strand.
ACTCAACACTAGGAAGACAAACAATCCAATTTAAAAATGGGCAAAGGATCTGAATAGACATTTCTCCAGGGAGGACATACAGAGGACCTGTAGACATATGAAAAGATGTTCAACATCACGAACCACCAGAGAGATGTAAATTAAAATCACAATGAGATGTCGCCTCACACCTGTCAGAATGATCATCATTTAAAAATCAATAAACAACAAGTGCTGACAAGGATACAGAAAAAAGGGAACACTGGATGCTTTTAAGAATGAGAAAATTATTAAGTTTCTTGGTTTTAAACCTGCTATAATTAAGTTCCATAAGTGCTTACATATCTTTGTTTTGGCCATTTATATATTTGAAGTACCTAAAAAAGATTCTGATAAATAATAGCCTATACACACACACACACACACATTATCCTATTTGTCTGCTTATGCATGTTTTTGTTATCCTGGTATTACAAAGTATTATCAATTAAAACATGATTTCTTTTTATAGAAATGATTGATGTGGTAACCCGGGATTCATAGAATCTTTTTAAAAAGCTTTAGTGATAAATAAGAAAATTTAATAACTATTTGGAGCACCTAGGAAGAACAGCAATAAATGATTAGCCACAAGAAGCTATTTTAAGTGAATGAAGCTTTTGTCACTTTCAAATGGCAACAATGAACTAGAAAATTATGCCTTTGAAAAGACTGCATTAGATAATGTAATAAATCAACTGCTGAAGACTATAGAGTTTAAATTAAATTCATTTATAATTAAGTTCAAAGGAACTTAGAACATACAGCTTGATTTCAAAAGATATGTTTGATATAAACTCCAGTATTTGTAATAATTAGCATTAATACTTCAAAAATATCTTTAAAATGTCACACAAAGATTGGTATACTGTGTAAAGAATTGAATGAATTTCACTAACTTTCCTTGGTTAAAGAATTTAATGAAACTGAAAAATGACAGCTTTATCTTTCTTTTGCACAAGAAGAAGAAGAATATAAACAAAGTACAGTACTCAGTCTGAGGATTATCAATCTGTGCTGTGCAGTAACACCTATAATCAAAAAATAATTAAAAATAACGTAGTTAAGTCCCCATTTTATAGGAAAGGATTTGATACCTCCAGTTCCCTTTTTTAATTTGTTGTTGTTGTTGTTGACGTGCAGTTGTCTCCATATTCTCCACACTAACCACCCCCCGACTCCAGCCATCCCCACCTCCTCGATCCTACCTGCCTTTGGCTGTGTCCACGTGTCCTTTACACATGTTCCCCCCTTTACGACGTTTCCCCTTTTCCCCCGCCTCTTTTTCATACAGAAGTACATGCTAGTGGGAGTATAATCAGAGAGTAAATAATAAAATATATGATATCAGAGGAACAGAGGATATGTAGTTTTCCCGAGTGGTCACTGATGCATATAATTCTTTCAATCATGGAGTCAGTTTTTCCTTCCACAACCCACTAAGGGCACCAGTCATTCACACTGGAAGTGTGTGGTCATCAATGTGTATTTTTTATATATTATAAATAATCAATATCTGATTTTCTCCCGAAGCAAGTTTTGGTGAGAGAAGGGGCACAGGGACTTGAAATGGAGGATCCTGAGTCAGGAGATGGATGGGGGAAAATGCTCCTTGCCCAGCATGCAAACAGCTTGGAAAGACAACTTATCTGAGTTGTGTGATTAAATTAAGAGTACGTATGTTTTTTAAAAAGCTAAGGCTTGTTTTTGGCCAACAACGAAATGAAGGAGAAATCACAAATCTGTGAAACAAGGTAGAAAATTTAGGCAGGCTTATTTATTACTAAATTTTAAGAAAAGATGGTATAAAATAACTGTTAATCACTTTTCATGAACTCTAATAGGATAAAAATTCACAAGGATTTATATGAGCTTAATCAATTAAGTAGCATAAATGAGTGCTTACTCAAAGATTAACATACTCAGAAGTTGTTCTGGGGACTATTACAAAACCGGAAATGAGCGCAGGTTTATAGCAGATGGATCTGGTGTCAGACTTTAGGTCTATCCCTGAGTAGCTCAGAAGTAACTTGGGAAAGTCGCATACATATATGAGCCTCACTTGCCTTACCTGAAAAAAAACAGGTAGTATAAAATCAGAAATACTGTAAAAAAGTGTCTGAGTGCCTATGATATGGTAATTCCATAAATTACAATTACTACTAATACTACTATACTACTAATACTTACACTCCTAAATAACATAGCTTTCATCAAGGACACATCAGGGGCATAGATTGTTGTGGGGGGAAGTAGGAGCATGTATAAAGCAAAGAAAGCAAAAAGTAATAGAGTGCATAGTTTAGGGCTATTTTGGAGCTAGGAATGATACATTTTAGAGAAACAACAGACAATTGTAACTGAATAACAATAAAAAATATTTTTTTAAGTGAAAAAAAATGAAAGTGGAATAGTGGAAGAAGCCCTCACTGAAGAACTGGGGCTTAACCAACTCTCTTGAGAGTCAGCAGAGTCTGTGTGGGTGGAATACAGACACAACTATTCTAATCACACAGTTTCAGTGGGAGTAAAGACATAGTGAAGGTAATACCTCCCCCTGGTTGTAGTAGCTCTAGAAAATATAGGCTCATTTTGATGATTAAATATGGTCATGCAAAATATCATAGAGAGCATTTTTGTATTTTTATTGTGATACACACATAAAATCAAACTTATTTTAACATTTTCAATTTTACAATTTAATGACATTAATTATGTTCTCAATAGGAATATATTGTGAGACCATCATCACTATCTATTTTCAAAATGTTTCATTAGACACTCTTTAATCATTAAGCAGGCAATCCCCATACTCCTTCTTCACAGCCCCTAATAACTTCTCATCTATTTTCTGTCGCTACGAATTTGCCTATTCCAGATAGCTCATATAAGTTGAATAATACAATATTTGTCCTTTTGTGTCTGGTTTATTTCAGTTGACATAATTGCTTTAACCTTCATCCATGTAGGATCATATCAGGCTGAAAAATATTCTAATATAGGCATGTCACATTTTGTTTATTCATGTTAGTGTTTCTACCTTTTAACTATCATGAATTATGCGGGAATGAATACTGGCATACCGTATCTGCACTTTCATTTCCTGCAGGTATATACCAGGGAATGGGATTGCAGAATCATATGGAAATTGTTTTACCTGTTTGAGGAAAAACCAAACTCTCTTCCATTGTGGTGCACCATTTCCTATCCCCACCAGCAATATACAATGGTTGCAATTTCTTGCTAACACTTGTTATTTTTCTAATTTGTTTGTTTGTCTGAGGATCTCCATCCTATAGATGTAAAGTGGAATCTCACTGGGTTTTGATTTGCATTTGCTTAATGACTAATAGTGTTGAGCACCTTTTCATGAGCTAATGGACATTTATATATATTTTTTGCAGAAATGTCTAGTCAAGTCCTATGCCCATTTTTGAACTGGATCATCAGAAAGAACACTTTGAAGCAAGAAAAGTAAATTAAATACAATTTTATGAAAGATCTGCTCCCACTTGAGAAAGGAAGAAAGATTTCATTCCAGTAGTACATCAACCGGTACTATTAACAATTTTGAGTCCTGTGTCTGTTTGTTCTCTCTCTCTCTCTCTCTCTCTCTCTCTCTCTCTCTCTCTCTCTCTCTCTCACACACACACACACACACACACACACACACATATACACACCCCTTCCATGGGCATAGTCCCAATTAACTTATTTTATCTTCATTTTGAAATCAGCAAATATCAACATTATAAAGGTTAAAAACTTCAACAAAAATGTTACAACTTTGTGTAACATATACATTTCAGTTAAAAAATCAATACAACTGCTATAAAAATCAGAATGCCTGAAAATCAAAGAGAAAATAATAGCATTTTATAAATACTATTCTATTCTATAATCTGAGGAAAAATAGTAACTAAAATAACATGTCCCATAAAATAATAAAAAGTAAAAACTTACAGCCCATAAAACATAGGCAGTAAAATCTTGGACACTTCTCCTAATAATATTATTTCTAATATACAGTACCACCCTGGGCAAGGGAATAAAAGAAAAAAATAAATATCACTACATTAAAGTAAAAAGCTTTGCATAGCAAAGGAAATCATCAACAAAATGAAAAGACAACCCACTACATGAGAAGACATATTTGCCAATCATACATCTGATAAGTGGTTACTGTCCAAAATTCATTAACTATCATATAACTCAACACCCCAAAACAAACAATTCGAAAATCGGGCAAAGGATATAAATAGACACTTTTTCCAAAGAGGCCAATAGACATATGAAAAGATGTTCAGTGTCACGAATCATCAGAGAAATGCAAATTAAAACCACAGTGATCTCACCTTACACCTGTCAGAATGCTATCATTGATAAATCAACAAACAACAATTGTTGTTGAGGATGTAGAGAGAAGGGAACCTTCATGCACTGTTGTTGGGAATGCAGATTGGTGCGACCACTTTGGGAAACAGTATGGAGTTTCCTCAAAAAAGTAAAAATGAAACTACCTTATGACTCTGCAATTCTACTACTATGAATATATCTGGAAAAACCTGAAATACTGATTCAAAAGAATGCATGCACCCCTATGTTCATTGCAGTGTTATTCACAATAGCCTAGCTAGGGAAACAACCCGAGTGTCCATCAAGAGACAAGTGGCTAAAAAGGCAGTGTACATGTATACAATGGAATAGTACTCAGCCATAAAAGAGTGAAATCTTACCATTTGCAACAGCCTGGAAGGACCCAGAGGGTATTATGCTAAGTAAAATAAGTCATTCAGAGAAAGACATATCTCACATGATATAACTTATATGTGGAATCAAATGTACAATATACATGAACAAACAAACAAAAAGCAGACTCCCAGATGCAGAAAAGACTGATAGTGCCAAAGAAGAGGGTGGTTGGGGGACTGGGTAAAAAAGGTGACATGATTGAGAAGTACAGATTTTTAGTTACAAAATAGTCATGGGAATGTCAAATATAGCATAGGAAATACAGTCAATAATATCTTGCCAGGTGAGTACTGGGAATAATAGGGGAAATACTTTATAAAGTGTATGATTATCTAACCACTATGCTGTACACTTGAAACTAATACAAAATAAGATCCTATTTAAGTTAAAAAAAAAACTGGCCGAAACTAATGTATAAAAGCAACACAATCTATAAAATAAAAGGTTACAGGCATTGGACACCACCCAATTGGAAGCTTCCATACTTGAGCGAAGGAAAGTATCTGACAGGAGCCTCCTAGTCACCTCAGCCTTTGAAATGCCTCCAGAGCATTTCAGAACCCAGCAGAGGGACTCGGAGCCCAGGTGCTGAACCCCAGCACCCTGGGAAGGAAGAGGGTCTGAGCTATGTGGTGGAAGAACCAAGGAAAGGCAGGTGCCTTAAAAAGGCCCCCGAGATTCTGGGTAAAAATGTACTTACGATACTTGGTTTCCTTCTGAGCTGTCCAAGTACAAGGTGAGATTCTAACAGAGAATAGCTGCTGGAGGAAGAGCACTACGCAGAGGTAAAATAATAGAAAATATGGACATAAGACATTAAATCATGGATAATTTCAACAGAGGATTAACATCCACAGAAAGTTCAAATATGCTTTCTAATACTAGTGATTAGTGTTCACTAGTATTAAATACTAGTGACAAAAATTAAGAAAACCTTGAAGTAATTAACAACAGACTGCACAGGATGGAAATTTGTAAACCCAGTGGTCAAACAATTTAAAATATCTAAACAAAAACACGGAGGGGGGGAGGATAAAAGAGATGTGGGACATTGTTCAAAAGTGTAATATGCATGTAATTAGAGGGCAGATAATGGAGTGTTGGGAAAGACCTGTATGTTCATCTGGATGGCAGTCTACAGGGGTGTTCTATGCGTAAAATTTTACTGAATTGCATACTTAAGATTTATGCACTTTAATTAATACAATTGATAACCAATTAAAATAAATATAATCATACTTACTCTAAATAGTCCCATCTTACCTTTAAGGGGATACAGTTTGGGACAGTAAATCATACAGTTCCTGAGGTAAGTACTTACTATCTAGAAGCTGAAAACACACAGAAAGTGTAAGGTAAATTTTCTAGAGTAAGAAAATCAGGGTATAATTGTGGAACTGGCAAATTTAATATTGATTATGTTTAGTAATCACAAGCAAACCTATTGGCTGACAGACTAGAGTAATTTGTATGATTAATGAAGCCTGCATTTGAATTGCAAAATACTGAAGTTTATTTGGTGGACCAAGTCAGTGAAATAAAGAATAAGCTTAACTATAGATGTTAATACTTCACCTGGCTCTGTTCATATTTTGGAAGCACAAAATATGGAAAAGTGGGTGGCTACTGGAAAGTACTTCACATAAAGCAGGGGAGAGCTTTTCACTGGAAAATGATTTTTTTTTTAATCTTGAGTTTATGAGGCCATTTATTTCACCATTGGGAAACCAACTACCCCTAGACTAAAATTCTTACCTTGGAGGAGAGAAAGGAAACCAAAACAAACAAACGACCCACAAATTTTTTAAATTCTTACTATTTGCCAAGACTTGACCTAGTGGGCTATAATGTAGTTCAATACTGTAAAACATTTCATTCAGTTCTAACTATCTCTTAGCGAAATCGGGTTTATCTTTTCCATTTTACACAAGAGAAAAAAGGAACTTTCGAAGGAATCAAGCTGCTTAGACAAGAGAGAGTTGGAATGCCCAAGTGCTCGGGCAGCAGCATTCCTCTGGGAGTCTGCTGTCCCTCAAGGCCAGTAGCTCTTCTGATTCCTACCCAGGACCTCTCCTGTGTGTCCCCATTCCGCAGATACTTTCAAAACTTTTGGAGTAAGAGGAAAATTAATAAAACTCAATATACCTCTTCATTATCTTAATATATTAATAATTCACACAAGTCTGCATCCTTCCAACTCATTTGTCTTCCACTTCACTAATTTACCCCCCTTTTCTTGTGATTATGTATGCCTAATATGATATTGAACTGGTCTACCAAACTGTTATTTTAATAGCCTATTGACTCATATTTTATGGATTCTGACTTCTGAAATTATCTCTGTTTACCTCTGTTATTATAAACCACAGTTATTTTAATATCCCTGTATAAAACTTCCATAAATGAATTCTCTTTGAATGTATTTATATTGTCAGTATTTTTCTTGTTAATCATTTCAACCACTTGTTAGCATGACACATAATTTATTTTATTTTTGTTAATTTATTGGGGTAACATTGGTGAAAAAAGCATACAGTTTTCAAGTGTACAACACAATCAAATATCATCTACATACTTTATTGTGTGATCATCCTCTAAAGTCAAGTCTCTTCCCATCCCCATTTATACACTGTTTGCCCATTTTCCCCTCCCCCACCCCCTTCCCTCTGCCTATCACCATGCTGTTGTCCATGTCTATGTGTCATATATTTTGCTGAGTCATATGTACATAATATGTATGTTGATTAGTGTGTCATACATATTGCTATGTGTCATATATATCGTATGAATATTGCTTAATGTCAATGTGATATATGTGTGTATAGAGATGTATATATTTGTGTGTGTATATGTGTGAATGTATATATATATAGGTTCATCCCTTCACCTTTTCTTCATCAGCCCCCAAACCCCTCACCCCTCTGACTGTTGTCATTTTGTTCCACGTGTCTACATTTCTGTTTCTATTTTTAACTGCATACAGGATACTGAGTCTGAAATCTGACTGAGGTTCTGGAAGATATTATCGTCCTCGCTCCCTTCCTCGAGGTGAATTTTTCTTTTGCCATGCAGAAAGAATATAGGTAGGTCATTTTTTTCCTCGAAGGTTGGTTTTATGCTTTTTAATGGTTGTCATATTTCATCTTAATCATTTCTTCTTAATCTTTTCTTTATTACATTTTATCTTAATCCATTACTTCTAAGATGTGACCTTTCCTGGATTTCAATTTATAAAATGGAGTACCTGATCCAGGCCCCCACCCTGGTTGGCTCTGAACTCAACCTCTGCCTATTTAGCTTCAGGTAACTGCTAAAAGTTGTGCTCAGCACTTTAACCCTTCAAATGCCACTTTCGACAAGGTTCCTAGCAGCTTAGTCCTGTACATTTGCACTTCAGGGAACAGTAAAAACCTTGAAGGGAATTTGCACACAGAAGTGGGGACTCGTGTTGCTGAATTCCCTCCTCCCTGTGATCTTAGGTCTCAAACGTCAGACCGTTTGGCAGCCCTAGTAAGAATTAGGTTTTCTGCTGTAAATCTGTTTTCCTGTACTGGCTACCAATACCTTCCCTGAGTGAAGAAAAAGCTGACTTTTTCTCCCCTCAGGGTTTGCAGCCTGTCCCCCTCTGCTGGTGGTGGTCGCTCTCTACTGCCCTCAAACGTGTTTGCTATGCGTATTTTGTCCTTTCTAAAGATGTCAGTCCAATATTAGCTACTTAGCCTTGACTGATACTGGAATTTCTATCTGTAAACTATTCTAATTTTCTACATTGCAATTATTAGGAAAATGATTATAAAACAAAGGGAATAACACAGTAATAGTAGTGCTTATGAAGAAATATATGAACCTTGGAGGTGAATGGTGTTCTGTTGGTGGGAACTAAATTGCACGTTGAAAGGTGTATCTCGTTCCTATTTTAATAAAATCGTTTTTGGTCTGGTCCTTAGGATATTAGTGTGCTATAGTCAGGAGAGCACTAACTAGGTGTCGAAAGAATCATTCTCGTAAATTTACTTCTTAATTCTTTTTTTGATCTGGGGTAAGTATTAATCCTTAGTTTTCTAATTGATTAAATATTCATGCTTTACAGTTCTGTTTTGAAAATATAATAATTCATTTCAACCTACGCATTGACTTATTCAATAATGCTACCTATTTTGTGCCAGCCTTTTAATTGTGCAGCATAGAGAAGATAACAAAGAGATGAAGTCCCTCATTTCATAAAGTTTTAAAAGTTTCATAAAGGAGACAGAACATGCATAAGGTTCAATGAATAGATAAGGTCATTTTACATTTCAAATAAAATAATTTCGTAGAAAGTGACAGGCGCATGTAGAAAGGAGAGTAACATTAGACAGGAAGCATGACCAAACTTGGTGTTTAAACTTAGGCCAAAAAAACATGCAAGAATCAAGACATTTTCATGGAAGTATATTCTAAGAAAGAGAACAGCAATGACGAGGTTTCAGAACACTTTTTCTAAGAAAGAAAACAAAATGGTCAATGTGCCTATGACATAATAGTTTGGGAAGGAAGTGGCAGAGTGATAATAAAAAAGAGGCCAGGTAAGATCTAATAACATATTGCAGGACCATGTTAAATTTTTAGGTTTTTATACAAAGTACAATGAAATCCACAGTCAAGTTGTAGACAAGTGAATGTCATGGTGTGATTTATGTAAAAAATAAATAAAATCTCCCTCAGAGCTGCTGTGTGGAGGAGGAGATGAAGTGTGGGTAGTGTGGATAAGAAGAGATTAACTAGAACCATTAGGGAAATATAATAGTCCCTGTGAGATTTGATGCTGTTTTAGATTTGGTTGAAGATATTAGGGATGGAAAAATACAGATAATCCATGATACATTTTGGAGTTACAACCCATTTTTGTTGTTGAATTGAGTATAGAAAACATGGATAAAAGATATATCAAGAGTGACTTTAGCTATTGTTCATAAAATTATATTTAACACTATAAAATCACACTAAAAATACTGTAATTTAATAAGAATTCTAAGCATTGAGGAAAATTGCATTGAAAGAAAATACTTTACACTTGTGCCACTGAACTGGAGAGATAAGCTAATGTTGTGTTTATTTACTGTTGACTTCGAAATTATTCTCACTAAACTACTGCAATATAAAAAATATGAGAGCATTTCCATTTGAATGGTGAACTGTTGTTCAATGTAACCAAATAAAATTTATAACTTGAAATGAAAAGCATAAAACCTAGATTGTGCATTAATCATGTATAATTAATCACTAGGTACAGTTGTCAACAGTCCATCAAGGTCAGATTTCATTGATGATAGTTGCATCTGTTGTGAGATCTGTGTCTTTCTTTGCAGAAAAACATAAATAAACTCTTTATGATATACATGTAGTAAAGTGTGAATTAAACAGTGTTTGAATAATTAAAGATTATCTCCCTGATTTGAGTCATTTGAACAATTTTGAAAATTTTATGTCTTGAAAAATTCAGAACCAATTTATAAATTTGATTTATTTGAAACTGTTCTATAATAATAGAAAACTAAATTAATAGGTTCAAAATCATGCTAATAATAAATTAATTATTCCTTCTGAGCTTCTCACTAATTTCTTTTCCTCCCTCGTTCTCATATTGTCCTTTGATTCTAAATTATCTTTTCCTTTCCAGTTCTCTTACACTCCTTTATTCAAAATTAATATGAGGAAGTCACAGGTTCTCCTAAGTAATTTGGCTATACAATGCTGGAAATACGTACTGAATAATCTTTTTAATGCAGAACTCATCAGTCATAGAACAAAGAGACTCCAAGAAATGCCTGCTTCCAGGCTGAGTGCCAGGTAGGTGAGAGGCAGACAGCAGACTTCCACTTGAAGTGCCTAAGAATTCTAGAAATAATGGCTAGGATCCAAACGGCAGGATACCAGTTATAGCTCATGGATGATTCAAGTACGGTCCAAATTAGCCAATCCAAGACTCAGAAACAGGAACAAACGTAGGGATCCAGTCCCACAACTAAAGTATGGAGAAAGAATCTTGTTATAACAAGTAGAAGTCCAATAGAGATAATGGGTAATTAAGTGCTAAAGAGTTAAGCAAAATGTACTTAATTAACTCTTTGGTGTAGGCTAGCTCCTGGACAAGTTTACAACTTGCAGGTGAAAATTAAACAGCCCCAAACTTTTGTGTGTGCTTGAATTTTTAAAAATTTATCATTACATTGGTTGATAAATTATATAGGTTTCAGGTATACAATTCTGTAACACATCATCTGTATACTATATTGTGTGTTTATCATGCAAGTCAAGTCTCCTTCCCTCACCATTTATCCCTCCTTTGCCCTCTTCTGCCTCCCCCAACCACCCTCCCCCGATAATCACCATACTGGCGTCTGTGTGTCTGCGGCTTTTTTCTGCTGTTGTTTAATCCCTTTACCTTTTACACAGTCACCCAAACCCCTCCCCTCTGACAGCTGTCAGTTTGTTTTCTGTGTCTATGGGTCTCTTTCTATGTTGTTTGTCAGTTTATTTTGCTCATTAGATTCCACATATAAGTGAAACCATGTAGTATTTGTTTTTCTCTGACTGACTTATTTCACTGAGCATAATACTTTCCAGGTCCATCCATGTCGTTGCAAAGTCCATCCTGACTTTCTTTTTTTTCCACAACCAAGTAGCATTCCATTACATAATATACTTGGTTAATTACTTAAGACAGTCTCCCTCTGGAAAAATAACACGAAATTCTGGTGAAAACATTTTATGCAATTTTGTGAAACACATAAAATAGCTGGCTTGATGGTAAAGAAAGTTGGAACACAAGGAGGAAAGAACAATACTGAACTACAGAGGTTAATGGAGTACTGAAGTTGCTGTTGTTCTGATGGTGGTTTGGTTACAAAAGTTGTTAATGTTGAGCTTTGGAGATTTGCTTTGCAGACAAAATGTCCAGACACCACTCTGGCTGAGGGGCCTATAGGAAGCCATCTTCCATTAAGCTGGGATTTCAGAAGTCTAAGCTCCATGGTCCAACCTTGAGTAAATGCACCTGAATTCTTATCCCAAGGGTACTTATTCCAAGTACCAAAAAGGTTGAATGACAAGCTGGAATCTTACATTTAGTGAAAACATATTTCAGGAAGAAGTGCGAAAAAAGACAATTATAGGTTAAACTATTAGAGACTACAATCAGTTGACCTTCCTAAGGAAATTCTATAGAATGCATTTTAGACAGAAGGAAAGTGAGTAAAGCAGAAAGGTTTGAGACACAAGTGAGGAAAAAAGCTAAATATGAGGTAGGTATTTTGGTGTGTCTAAATGCGAATAAACTATATACAACATAATTAACAATTGATTCATTTTATATTATGTAAAAGTAAAATTAAAAATAAGATAAAAAAACAAAAACAGAAAAATCAAGCAGAGGCTAATCCTGAGGCTAGGTGTTGATACAAATATTATAATTAATCAAATTCTCTGTTCCAGAATGAAAATAATAAAAATCAACATTCTTCATATAAAAGTTTTCACTATAGCTAAAAAATACACAATATCCTATTTACCACAGGACACAAATGTTATATGTTTAATAACAAATTAAAGAATTGCATTATTATAAATATAAATCATTACAAATTATTGTGACTACATAGGAATTAGGCTGAAAATGATAAATGAATAGATCTCCCATGTTCGAGACTGAAAGAATAATAGACACCAACAATGTAGTGTCTGTTCCACCAGAGTGGTGTCTGTATTAACATGATTTCAGTCATCACCTCAGGTGATTTTGTGGATGGACATTCGCAGGGACATTCTAAAATTCTTCTCGATTAAGAACAAGATAATAATACAAACTTTAAAAGATATCAGGACTTACTATAAAAGCTATTAATTAATAGATAGGAATAGTAAAAAGAACATTGGGACACAATAAAGAACTACAAAATAGACCTAGTTCGTATATAAACACATTATTTATACAGATCAATGGGTAAAGGATACATTTTTCAATGAAAAGTGCTGAAATAACCAGATATCTGTTAAAAAAAAATAAGTGACCTAACATATAATACATAATCAATTTCAGGTGAAATAAGATTTAACATATAAAGGGACACTTTTAGAAGAAAATGGGAAATATGTTTATGCATTCATGTTTTAGTTGTATTTTAAAAGACACTCATGCACTAATGATATAAGAAAATGTGGATAATGTGAGAACATCAAGAAAAGTATTTCTGTTTATTAAATGACATCATTGCAACCGTAAAAACAAGTCACAAATTACAGAAGACATTTGATTTTAAAAAGCTTAATAAAAGGACTAGTACATGCTGTATAAGAACTCCTGTAATGCACAACAACAATATAAAAATAAATTGATATTTTTATTAAAATAGTATTTAGCAATTTAAATGGATGAACTATAGTTCCATATGTCAGCATGGATGAATCTCACACAGAATATTTAGTAAAAAAAAGCAGGTCACAAAAGAATTCATAAAATGTAACTTTAATTGTTGAAAGTTTAAAAAGGTCACAATAAAACTATATTGTTTAAAGTTAAATTCATAGGTTGTAAAACATTAAAGTAAAGCAACAGTTTAAGTACCACAAAGAATGGAAATATTGGCTAACTCAGAGACAGAAGAGAATGTTCTGAGTTGGGATTTGCAGTAAGAATTCTAGGACATTCTCAATGAGGTTGAGATTTTTCTTTAGTTGTTCTTTATGTTTTAATTTAAAATTACCCTGATTTTATTCATGAATTTATGAGTATTATTCTTTAAATAGAAAATAGATGGATTAAAATAATAATATTAATTTTTAAATTAAATCATTCTTCTATTTAAATCAATACTCCACAGCAGTTTCCCTGGAGTCAGAATACATGAGTTTGGGCATATTCTTGTTACATGAAGAAGGGCACATATTAATGCTTACCTAAGGTATATTTGAATCTATTATAATGAATGCCTAAAATGTATACATATTAAATACTATGGAATGTTAGCTCGGGTTATTATTTTAATTGTACAGTATCTTCTTCCTTGTGACAGATGATGGGCACAATATTTCCTTGTGCTATTGATATTGGCCTTGGTCATGGCTTGTTTTGGCCAGAGGAATATAGAAAAAAAGTGACGGAATATTAGTTTGAATCAAAGTCCTAAGAAGTATTACATCTTTTGGAGCAACTACTTTTCGTACTATGATCTGCCATGAGAAAAACGTCTCAGATTTCTGCTGATTCAAGAGATGTGAGTGCTGAAGCTGAAGATGACTTTTCACCTGGACCTTGAAAGATAAGTTGACTTTGGACTGAATGCCTTAGCATCTTATCTTATATTTGTTAATTTCATCACTGTGATGTAGTATGAAAATTTGTTGATTATACCTTAAATTGGTAGCAAGTTTGGAAAAAACTTTGGGAAAGTACTTCCAAAACAATTATTATTATGATGGGTGATACAATAAATATTGTGTGTTTTTTAAAAATGTCATTTTATAAAACAATCATTTCAAAAAATGTAGTAGTTACCTAAATTAATTTGTAATTTCTGTGGCGACTCTCTGGGACACTATGGTCTTATTTATTTATATGTCAGGTTTTCTGGAAAACTGTGACCCTCTAAACTCCCCCACTAGTTGCATCCCTCTGTAACACATTTCCAAGGTGCTGCTCGCTGCTCCTTTGTATCAGCAATCACAAATGTGATAACAAAATGATTTTTATAAAGAGTTGTTTAGTGTTTTTCTCTCCTCTCTACTGGGTTCTGAATAGGGACACAAATGGTATCTTTTCTTTATTTCTATTGTAGAATGTCTGAAGTATAGATGGCACTCAATAAATGTTTATTTCAGAAGTTTATCAATAAATGAAAAAAACACAGGCTTTAATATCACATGACTCTGGGTGGAAAACCTATAATATTTTTCACTAAATTTGAATCTTAGATAATTCATTCACATTTTAATATTCCCAATTTTGTCGTATGCAAGTTGGGTAGAGCGGGAACTGAAGAAATACATGTAAACACTTCACATGAATGGTTCTTCTCATTACTATTTAAGTGTTTTACGGTGCATGCAGGGATTTAGGCAAGAGGAGAGGTTCATATACAGTTCATTTCTTTTTGTTTTATTTTTAACCAATTCAATGTACCATAGAAGCTCATAGCAAATAAAGCTCCTCTCCTGCAGGAATAAGGATATTTTAATGCACAATATGTCTTCCCTGGGTCTTTTGCTACATAAATAAGTGGTTTCTGCATGATTATTGCAAGTGTACATCTAACAGCAGAGTTCTGTAATTGGCCAATGTATAGTCTATATTACCTAAACATCACCTTGCTGTAGTTGATTATTTTGCTTACTCGAAGCACTAACAAGGAACATAAATAGATATGAGTTCAGAAAAACCTTTCTTTCAAACAATTAATTTATCTCAAGAACTGTGTTCTGTATTTTAGTCTATAAACACAGCCAATGGAGTTCCCCCTGACAATTAGACGTGTGGCTGCCTCTGCCCATATATCTTTTGTAAAGTGAGGTTCCCTAGCTTTTCACCTCTGCCCCCTCATAATCGCCCTTCATTATGGAACAGTTTTCTCATTGTTTACAAGCTGCCTGGCAATTTAGGAAGCAGTAATAAGAAGGCAAGAGTTTATTTTTTAAATTGTTGTCTTGAATTATGTAAGTGCCTTGCTGTGCTTTAATTTAAACTAATAACATTCCTTCTAATGCTATTACACAAATAAAACACTAATAATTCAGCCTTTGCCCCCCCAACTTGTTTACTAAGTGTGAGGTTATATATTTAAGGTGAAAAAACACAGAAACTTACATATTTCCTTTAGCTAAGTAATATTATGCATATTGGAAAACATTGCTATTCTTCCCCAATATCTTCAGGCTGCTTTGTATGCAAGAAATCTCTAAATTATAATGCTGTTTTGTGTTCATGGAACATACAGCTAGGGGTTTATGGGAGTGTTGTGATAAAAATAGTTTTGCCTTCACTCCCCCAAGTGAATGCAATTCACACAATTTAGTTTCCCTAAAACGGAATTATATTCATTTATATGTTTATCTATAATTTATAAACCACAGAATGTACTAATGTTGTTTACATTTCCATAAGTTCTGATACGTACAGGTGTGTAACTACCACCACAAAGCAAGATGCAGAATTACTCTGTTACCCAAATAATCCCCTCATGCTGTCTATGCTAGTCAACTGCTTACCCCACAACCTCTGAAAATACTAATAGGGTCTCCTTAATTCAAAGTTAAGAAGAAACAGGTTTTCGAACTATAGGTAGATATTTGTTATAGGACACTTCTCTGTCTAGTATGTTTAAATTTTGTAGATTTTCCCTCCTTTTGCATCTAATCCAAACCCAGTAAGTTTTATGGAATTTTTATTTAATTTGCATTCCCAGACTGATGCGTTCTAACACATTTTTGTACAATATGACTAGGTGTGCTATGAACAAAAATGTTTCATGCTCAAGTAAGTTTAGGAATCTTTGAGTTAAACAACATAACTTTTCGGGATCTTTCTCATTTATATTCATAATAAAATGCTTGTAACATGGTTTCCATTAGTCATTTGAATGCAGTGCAAAAAAGGAAACATCAAGTAGGTGTGAGACAGATTTATTCCATTTAGAAATAAAGTAGAGAAAAAACAAGACAGTTGAAACACGCTAATTGATACTTTTGTGTGTGAAGATTACTGAGGATCTATGCAAATTCAACCAGAAATACACACAGTCATATATAACATAAGCAGATATAAAGCAGTCTAGAGTAAAGGGTGTGGATGAGAAAATCTTCCTGTAAGTCTGTATGATTATGAAGACTCAAACACGGTATCTGAAATTGGGATTTAAAGTTAGAAATCAGGAATGACCTTGAAACCTCGTGGCCCATTAGCACAATACAGGCTATAGATAGGGTTGATAGCATAGACTGACGTGAATGGAATCTTACATCCAATATGAAATGGTGCAACAGATTCATTATTTTAATCTGACATGAGCAAATGCCTGGTTCATTACCATAAACTGGTACATTTACCCTGACAAGATTTTAGTGAGTGAAGTTTTTCAGGTGCATTTTCTCAGAGTGGCCATAAGATTTTGCACAGACGATCATCAGTTCCAATAGCTGGAAGGGATGAGCAAGAGACGGCCAGTACATGCTGATGCTGTACTTTTGATAAGTCAATATTGCTTATGTGGTATATTAACATATTTGATAAAACTCAGAAACATCCCTGCAGGCTTTACTATTATAGCAATGCATAGGTGTTTTTAATATTAATCATAACAAGTCAATTACAAGTCTAGTCAACTTTATTATTTGCAAATTCCCTCAAGAAGGATAACTGCTAAGAGAATTGCTCTCCTGCTGTGCTCAATAAGAAACAGGACATTTGTGAAACAACAACTTTCAACTGATGAACTACAGGCAACAAAGGACTTTTTGGATTTGATTAAGAAGATAAAAGAGAATATGATATATCTCACTTAGTATCTTCATTGCCTAATCTTTGGAGTCAGTTTTTAGACCATAGGACTGAGGAGATAAAGATTAGATGTTGGGAAGGCCAAGATAGAACTTAGAGGTCATAATACTGAATGAGAGGGGTTATGCAGAGAGGAAAGGATAGAGGGGGAGAACACAAGGGCAGGGAGAGAGAGGGAGAGAGAGAAAGAGAGAGAGAAAAGAAGAAGGAAGAGGAGAAGAGGAGAAGGAAAACAAGAAGAAAAAGAAAACCACAATCACAAGGATGAGAAGGAAGAAGGAGGGACCTGGAGGATGAAGAAGGGAAAGAAAAGAGAAGGGAGGAGGGAGAGAGAACATGTCTAGCTGTGTATTGGTCTGGGTATGGATGAGGGAAAACAACCAGAGGCCTATAAAAATAGAATTGAGTTTTCAAGATCTCACAAAGATGGAGAATGTGTCATGACCCCTCCACATGGAACAGAGAGATTTCATAATACATGACTTTGGATAAAACAGAACAAAGCTAAAACCAGTTTCAAAAAGATGAAACTAATGTGCAAATGACTTAATTGCATTCTGGAACAAATTTCAGCACTATTTAAAAGAGTGCAAAATATTGTAGCATTCAAACACGCTAAATCCACAATATCTGTGATGAAATCAGTACAAATAGCAGACATCCAAAGAGGCAGAAGAATATGACCCACGAGGATTTAAATCAATCAATAGAAACTGACCCAAGAAGGATAGAAACTACAGAAAATAGAAAGTAAAAATGTTAAAACATTGAATGTACATGTATTTGATGAGGTAAAAGAAAAAGGGAATGGGGTATTTTTAAAAATGTATATTTTCTAGAGATAAAATGCAATAATTAAAATTATGTAAAATTATACTGGTAAAATTAAAAACAGCTTAAACACTGCAGAAAAGATCGATGAACTTGGAGACACAGGGATGGGAAACACAAGAACTTCTGTTCTCACTGCTCCGATCCTACTTCACACTGAGGGCTCCAGGCACTGCCTGTAGGAGGAGGGAAAATGCAAAACATGCACATTAAAAGAAAGAAGTAAAATAGTCTTCCTTCCGTTTTCACCATTCTTTACATAGAAAGCTGTTTAAAAATGTACCAAAAAGTGTCTAGAACTAAAAAAGTGAGTTTAGGAAGATCACAAAGTCGATTTTATGTTTATATGTTAGTAATAAATAACTGGAAATTGAAATTATTTATTACCACTTGTAATAATCTTAATATCACATACTTTAGCATCTAGATGCAAAAAAATACTCGAGGAAAATTATAGCAAGACTTACCTAAAACCTATAAACTAAAAACTAAAATAGCATTGTGTAGAAAATGAATTATGGTCCAAAGAGATGGAGAGATAAGCATGTAAATGAATTCAAAATTGTTGTGATCACTTCTCTCTTACATGCATTCATATATATATATTTTTAAAGATTTTATTTATTTATGTTTAGACAGAGGGGAAGGGAGAGAGAAAGAGAGGGAGAGAAACATCAATGTGTGGTTGTGTCTCAAGTGCCCCCTATTGGGAACCTGGCCTGCAACCCAGGGGTGTGCCCTGACAGGGAATCGAACTGGCAACCCTGCAGGTCACAGGCCAGTGCTCAATCCACTGACCCACATCAGCCAGGGTGTTTTTTATTTTTAAAGATTGTATTTATAGATTCAATTCAAAATCAAACAAAAGTCCACATGATTTTAAATTTTGGGGTAAAGTTTAAAAAATATTTTCAAGTTTATATGGAAATTGAAGTGTCTGAGAGTACTCAAAACAATTCTGGAGAAGAAAACTAAACCAAACTTACATTCCCTGATTTCAAGACTTACTATAATTCTGCAGAAATGAGGATGGTACAGTGTTGGCTCATAGATTTAAAAAAATGGATCAATGGAATATAATAGCAAGTTCACAGATTAATTCTAAATACAGCCAATGGTTTTTGACAAAGGTACAAAGAGGATTCATTGTACAAAGTGTAGTATTTCTGTTAACAGGTGGTGCTGAAAAAAATAGAATATGCAAAAAGAGAGCCTCATTTATTGACTGATACTATAAAAAATAAACTCAAAATGAATTATAGATCTAACCATAAGTGATAAAAATATAAACCATTTAGAATATAGAAGAGCTTTTTAAATGTATGTGAATTTTTGTTAGATTTCTAGATAACTCACAAAATTACAAACCATATAAAAATAATTACTAACCTGTCTTTAATGAAATCTCAAACATTCTGCTATTCAAACGCTGCTCTTAGAACGTAAAAAGAATATACTTGCAAACTACACATATGATAATTGATTTGCACCCATGTGATAATTAATTTTATGTATCAATTTGATTTGGCTAAGAAGTGCCCAGATAGTTGGTAAAACATTATTACTGGATGTTTGTGAGGAAGTTTCCGGAAGAGATCAGCATTTGAATCAGTGGACTGAGCTATGTGAGCAAACATCCCAGACCCTTGAGGTCCTGAATAGAATAAAAATGTGGAAGAAGAGTGAATTCTCTCTCTCTCTCCATGACCTGGGGCATCCATCTCCTCTTGCCCTCAGATCTAGAAGCCTCTGGTTCAGAGGCATTTGAGTTGGGGAATCTTCATAGTTCAAACAGATGTTGGTCAGGGTCAACTTTACATCCTCTTGGTTTTGTTTAGAGAACCATGACTAACGCAATCCAGAATATGTAGTTTTAATACAACTCAAATATGAGAAGATAAAAAATCATGTAGAAAAATGAAAAAGCACTTTACAAAAGGAGAGCTATGAGTGACAAGAAATAATCCTCAACATCATTTGCCATGAGAGAAAAAAAGCACCTTAAAACTACACAGAAACACCAATAAACACTCTTAAAAAGTCCATGATTAAAAATCTTGAAAAATGCCAAGTATGTGAGAGGATTTGGAGAAATGAGGCTCTCCTACATTGCTTGTGGGAATGCAAAATAGTACATTCACTTTGGAAAAGAATTAACAGCTTCTCATAAGGTTATATATAAATTCACTATAAGACCTAGGAATTCTACCTCCAGGTGTGTCGCTTATAAAAATGAACACACTTATCTACGCAAAGCATTATATGTGGATGTTCAAAACAGCTTCCTACAAGAGCCCACAACTAGAAGCTTCCCCAAATGACTGCTAAATTCTGAAAGATAGGATTAAAGGGAAATTGTGTTAAGTGTATCAATACAAATACTCTCAGCCTTAAAATAAACGATGGATACAAAACAAAACATTATAATGAATCTCTAAATGATTGGTGAAGTAAAATAGGTCAGAGTCATGTTACATGTAGTATATTTCATTTATATGACATTCTAAACAATCAAAAATGAAACGCTAAAGACAGAAAGTAGTAGATTAGTGGTTTCCAGAGTCCATAACTGGCAGCTGATGATTGAATGAAAAAAATGCCCAGGGGAACTTCTTGCTGTAATGGAAATATTATATATTATAGCTGTGCAGTGGTTACGTGACCATATAGATTTTTAAAAGCAATTAAACTATATGCTTAAAATGGGTAGTTTCTATGTACCTAATTTTAAGACTATTTTAGAGCATTTGGGGGTTCACAGAAAAATTGAGAGGAAGGTATAAGGATTCCTTATATATATATTTCCTGTCCGAATGCATGCTTAGTCTCCCTGAAACGGTGCAGCCAAGAGGAGGGCCCCAAGAAGGGATTTGTAATGGGGCCCAGAATGCAAGGTGTCCAGGAAATGTTAGAAAAATATATATAGGATGTCCTCACCCCCACAAGCCTGAGCCAGAGGGGATGGGACACATGGAACAGGGCCATTTAGAGCTGTTTTGGGTAGCAACAGCTTTGCAGCTAACCTCTGGCATAGTCATTTAACATATCTATAAGCTTTAACTGGTTTCATAGATCTGTTAAATAGCTGTGTGCATGCTTTGAGCCAGGGGGATGGAAGTGAATTCCACCCAAGATGTAACTGGGAAGCAAATCCCCCTGGTTACAGAGCCTGCGTGAGAGCTTGGAGAAGATTGGCTCCATGCCATGGGGCCACACCTGCCCAGACTTACTACGGCAGCCTAGTAAAGCTGGAAGAATACGGGGATGCTGGCAGGTGTAATTGATTATAGGAGGAGTCAGAAATGGGGCTGCAAAGGAAGATGGGTGCTGGGATTTAAACCTAGGCACGGCAGCCATAGAGAGAGAGGACCACACGGTTCTAAAGGAGAGGAGAGAGGACACGAGGTTTTGGGAAAGAAGGGAGAGGATCATGCAGCTTTGGAGAAGTAAATAGAGAAGACCATGCGATTTTGGAGGAGAGGAAGGAGGACCATGTGGTTTTGGAGTGCTCCTTTTTGCCCCGCGGCTTAGGCAGCAAGAGAGACTTTGCCGGGAAGAAAAGGGGTGAAAGGACTCTTGCTGGTGGGCCATGAGAAGGTGCCGCATGGCTTTGGATTAACTGGAGATTGCAGCAGCCACACAGCTGATGGTGCTGGGAGCCTGAACGGACTTCTACTTGTTTTGCTGAGATACAGTTCCCCTGGACTGAGCAGAGGGAGAGGGAAGGACTGTGCATCTGTGGGTATTCCAGAGGACTTTAGTATCTTCATGAAGACGTTAAGTCATTACTCTAAGTCTGTGTAACTTTTAAATAAATAATTTCTTTCCTTTTCGCCAGTCTCTGGCATTGAGAGATGTCTTTCCTCTGGCGGTGGGCATTTCAAACCTAGTACGTGTGTGTGGTGGGGGGGAACCTCCAGAGACAGAAAGGGGGGATCCTTTCTGTAATAATTTATTGTGAACCACCCCCTGCCTGTTCTGTAACATCCCAGTTATCAAAGTCACCCATGAGAGTGGTGCATTTGATACAATTGATGATCATGCATTGATACATCAAATCACCCAAAGTTCACAGTTTACATTACTATGCATTCTCGGTGTTGTATTTGAACAAATATCCCTCATCATGGTATCATACGGAGTAGTTTCACTGCCCTAAAAGTCCTC
The DNA here is from genome assembly GCF_022682495.2 of Desmodus rotundus. Taxonomy (NCBI): domain Eukaryota; kingdom Metazoa; phylum Chordata; class Mammalia; order Chiroptera; family Phyllostomidae; genus Desmodus; species Desmodus rotundus. Next base: position 19,424,691 of record NC_071394.1, read on the forward strand.
TGTGCACTGCCCATTCATTCTTCCGACTAGCCCCAATCCCTGGCAATCCATGATCTTTCTACTGTCTCCATAGTTCTTTTTGAATCATCACCTGAGGATATATTTATGGATTTTAGAGAGACAGGAAGAGACAGAGAGAAAAACATTGATGTTAGAGAGCTATTGATCAATTGCCTCCCGTACGCACCCTGACTGGGGGATCAAACCTGCAACCTTTTGTTATTTGGGGAGACATTTCAACCAACTGAGTCACTGGGCCAGGGCTTCAGTCTCTGTAGTTTTGCCTTACACAGAATGTCGTAGAGAGAAATCATACAGTGTATAGCCTTTTCAGATTGTATTCTCTTTCTGAGACTAATTAGCATGCCTGAAGTTTACACGGCAGTGCTCCTGGGATCAAGACCTGCAGAGGGAAAGGGAAAAAGTGAAATCGGGCAAAGGGAAGATTGAATTACCCCATGAGGAGCTCCTGGACACCCTTTGGGTTGTTCTGAGATTAAGAAAGGGGCCAAGCTTGTGAAACCTATATTGAGACATAGGATGTGGCACACCCCAGGAACGGATCTGCAGTTACCTTGATCTTGGACTTCCCAGTTTCCAGAACTGTGAGAAATAATTGTCTGTGTTGAAGCCATCTAGTCCATGGTATTTTGTTATAGCATCCCAGTTTTATTAGCACAAAATATTGTTTGTGACATAATATTTTCTATTAATATAGAACAGAATGCATATTTTCACAGGAATAACAATTTTTTCCTCAGTTATATCAGATTATCTTTCTCAGTTTTATTAAAATTAATCCAAGCACATATAATTGATTCTGTCATATAATAAGAAAATATAGTATGTATTATCATTATATTTCAAATTGTTTTAGTATTATTTTAACCTTCTTGAAAGAGACATAAATCTTCCCAACATAGTTTATATCAAATTATCTTTATATTTAAATTTTGCCTTGTATATTTCATTGCAGGTGTTGTTAAGTATATAGGTTTAAATTTGTTTTTACTTACAAATAAACTATGCTTTTATCATTAAAATTATTTATCTTTGCCTTAAGAAAAGATAAGACATCAATTGGGAGAAAAATATTTGTAAATCACGTATCTTTTAAAATGTGTCTCCAGAATATATAAAGAACTTTTACAATTCAATAACATGGTAAAAAAGGAACTTTAAAAATGAACAAAGTAAGTTAAACATTCAAACAGAAGATATCTGACAGATAAAAAGTACAGCAACAGTTCAACCTCATTAGTTAGTAAGGACCTGAAACTTCATATTAAAACCACAATGAATATTTTTATACAACACACATACTAGAATGGTTATAATTTACTACAAGGATAAATTAAACTGTAATGGGTTTGGCTTACACACTTCCAGACCTATTATAATTAAGCATTTGTTACAAGTCTGATGTTTACTTTTGCCCTATATATAAAGCATGATTTTTCTCCAGGCCCACAGTAGCAAATGCCTCTGAAATACAGCATGTATCAGAATATTCCTAATGTAGGAATTTTTCTATTCCCTTTGCTACACACAAATCTGATACACAATGTTGACATTTTTATATAGCAACAGGAACATGTTCTATGTATATTACTACTTCATAACAATGTATGCTATTGAGGACATTAATACAATGTTCTATACATACTGTCCTTGACAAAAGAGACCAAAAGGCATACAGAAATCAGTTCATACCCAAAAGATTTAAAATGCTAAATTTAAGGCATTGTCTTTAAAAGAATAGAAAAAGTAAGATCAGTTTCTCCCAAGACAGGGGAAGATTTTACATAATCAGGAGGAAGAGTTAGAATATGGAGATAAAGCAAGCAACTACATCCGTGAGAAAGATTCTCCCTATTGCCAGGCACCCTATGGTGATGTATAAATTGCAGAAGAAAGCATGAAAATCCTACATAGTTTGGTGTGGTAGACTGATTAATGTTCTCCCCAAAGATGTCCACATCTGAATCCCCAGAGCCAAAAATATATTATCATCTTTCATTGTATATGGAGCTTTGCCGATGTGATTAAGGGCTTTAGATGGGGTTACTATCCTGGATTATCTGGGCTGGCCAAATGTAATCACAAGGGTCCTTATAGCGGGGAGGTAGGGAGATCAGTCAGTAGAAGTTGTTGTGACAATGGAAATAAGAGGTTGGAGTGATTTGAGAAATGGCCATGAGCCAAGGAATGAAGATCTATAGATGCTGAGAAAGGTAATACAATAGATAATATAACATAATGGATTCTCCTCTGAGACTCCAGAAAGAACTCTTTATATCTTGGTTTTGGATTTCTGTAAGAACTGTAACTGAATAAATCTGTGTAGAGTTAACCCAATAAATGTGCTGTGATTTCCTACATCATCATTAGGAGCCAACTCATTTGGCTGTACCCTGATTATAAATAGAACCTGTTGAGGAAACAAGAACTTGGAAATCCCCCATGAACTGACTTGGGGTGGGAAAAATACAACAGAAAATTATAATTACAGAAAAAATGTTCTCAGGCTTTTGTTTGCTACCTGGCTGTGTGGATGCTAACAGTAGAAATGAAATCTAATTATAGACACAGGAAGGACTTTTGAATTACTTAACATAGTTTCATTCCTACTAGTATGACTTATACTTTTTTGGGTATTAATTTAAGTTTGAATTTAAAGAAAACAGATTGTTTAGCTTTGCCTTAAACAGTCAATTTTCTCTCTGACACTAAAAAAAAAGAATATGTTGAAATATTTAAACCAAAACAGGCGTTTCTAACAGTGAAAATTTCATTTCTCATCAGTAGACTAGGGTAACTTACTGCATTTTGGTAAATAAGACACTTAGAATTTAATTTCCAATTAAAAGAAGGATCCCCGTGAGTTCCCTGAACGTCTTGTTAAGATTAAATCTTCAATGACTGTTTGCATTTGCTCCTTACTGTGTTATGGAAAGCATGAGACGGTTTGCTGCACTGAAGAGGCAATTTCCACACCAACGCAAACAAAACAGCCATCATTAACAAATAATTCTCCTCCATCGAGGACCAGAAGCCAATCGACATGTATAAGCACTATTAAGTAATTAATAGCTATCTTTATTTTAGGTTTTGTAAAATCTATATAACATAATATATGAAATATTTATTTGTGAATATCCCAACACTTTTTTATTCCCATCAATAAAAAATATGATATCCAATCATCAGAAACTTAAACCTGTCAGCATCAGTTATATGTAAAGCTTCAATTTGCACCTTTGAAACAATAATGCTCTATTATTTGTTACTAACCATATTAATTGGTTTATTTATCCCCCTCTCCTGTATGCCAATAGTCTATTTTTTGCAAAAAATAAAAATAAAGGACAGTGATTTTTAAAAACAAAATCCTAGCTCCTTTGATGGTTTTCTAGTAAATAAGATTCTAGATTACTTGTTTCCTGCCTGGAAGTCACCTCATTCTGTAGTACTTAACTAGTTTTCTCAACTTTAGCCACACTGATCTTCTACCTGCTCATTTTTTAACTGTTGGTTACATTTGTCCACTTCTCTGTGTTGAGATAAACATTTTTGTTATACATCAACCATTTTAACATCATCTAAAATATTAATTAATGCATTAATTATGGATGAACACTCTACACCATTTTTGGTAATTGGAAGATGAGTTTCAGAGTGTTTCAAATATGCACTTGCAATTATTCATTTTATTTTGCTTAAAACATTATAAAATAACACTCTGTATCTTAAAGTTTGGTAGTGTTCTATTACTAAAGGTAATATTATCTTAATACATAATCAGGTTACTCATGGAAGTGAATAATAAAAAATCAAGAGTCTGTTCTTATGTAAGAATACATACTTATACATTTGTTTTAATAATAGACTGTTAATTGACATAGGTATCTGTCATTGTTTATGGAATCAAACTTTCTTTAGATTTCAGATACAATTATTTTGCCTAGATTCATAGTCAATATGCTAGAAAATATTCAAATGGGCTAGTATCTTATAATTTCTGTATCTGTTAACAAACTTCCAGAAGATTCCTAATGTATAGCTTAACATTAAAAATAAAATATTGTACTAAATGTTTTTCCACATATTTTAATAATTTGACCTCTGTATAAAATTATTAAAACTCTGAATATAGTCCTAAGTCAGGACAGGAAGATACAAAGTCAAAATGTTCTTGCATTAACTCTTTGTTAATAAATTCAGTATGTTTGTGGGACTCTAAATAAATTTATTTCAATCTTTCTAAAACTTCATGGTAAATAGCCAAATATTTTTAAAAACACACTTGTGAGAGGTTATAATGTTGGGGACCATTATAAAAATATCAATAAAAATAAAAGAAATAATCCTTAAAAATGAATTGTAATAAAATTTATACTTAAGTACCACATCCATATAATGTTTACAATTGATAGTCAAACTTGTTTCACTGTCCACTTAAAATATATATGTATGATAAGCATGACAAATATTCACTTATTTTTTAGACCACTCTATTATCCATATATCTTCTCTTTTATCATAAAAGTATTTATGTGTCCATTTTAACCATGTACCACAAGAAACAACAGAAAATGTAAGTGGTGAACCCAATTTTAAGTACAGGGGTGGCCAAAGTAGGTGTTTAGCTGTAAAATAAATAAATAATAGAATAATTAGTGGCTAATATACAAAAACAGACTGTGTTTCAAGTGGTCACATCTATAAACCTATTTTTGTCTACCTGTGTATTTTTCACTGCTAATTCTCTCTCTCTCTCTCTCTTTTTTTTTGGTCTTCATGTAAATTATAACTATTGCTTATGGGATTTTATTTGAGCCCCGTAGTTTGAACATAATAAATGATAATGAACACAAGAACAATTTCCATCTGGGTGAACTGCATTTGTTCTTTGCTATGTATTTAATGTACTCATTGACAGACACATCTTATCATGGAATATATGCTGTTATAAATAAAAGAGAGATAAAATGATAAAAGTAATATGTAAAGTAGTTAAAAATACATGAAAGTACCTGGAAGTAATCACATCTTTTCCAAATGCAAAATTTGGCACCAGTATAAGAGATTATTCATTTGGTGTCTCCTCAAAAGTCAAAAGTAAAAATGATCGCAATATATCTGCTTAGTCAGTAGTTATTGTTAAATCTCATATACCTTAGTAAAAGTAATTTTAAACCATATAATTTAATTTAAAGCATCCCTGGGTAAAACTGAAGACAAGCTAAGTCTAAATCTGAGGTCACTATAGATTCCAGATGGTCTTACTAAGTGACAAAAGTTAACTGAATGAAGGATAATAACTATAATAAGAAGCTGGAATCTAACTTCAGATTTAAATTTCTCTTAGACTTGCTATCTTCCCTGTGGTTTTCTACTTGGAATCCACAATTAGTTTATTATTGCTTAACAGCAGGAAGCTTTCTGAAGTTCAATTTTGTGAATGTTGGAAACTCTCTTTGATTATCTTCCAGGACCCTAGGACTACTTTATAAAACTTTGTTTTAACATTTTACTCTTGATTCAATTCTACAAAATTAAGCTACATATTAGGCGCATTACAAAAGTTTATTATTTAAACAACTCGATATGGTATTTTTGGAAGATACGTATTTCTTCATAGCAATGTACAGAGTTCCACGGCAAATTGCAGGTGATGGATATGTAATTACGGTGTTTGTCTTTTTAAATCTATACATCAGATAGTCTTTAAAATGGCATACAATCTATAATCAGAGTGTGAATTACAAATACTGATGGTGCTTACTTCTACTACCCTTAACATAAAATATAAATAATTGTTCTTAACAGTGGTCAAAATATTGCATATGAATCAAAGCAGATTGTTTTTGGTTGGAGCTCATGCGCTCTAACCCTGTGTGGTGGTTATTATTATGTGTCAACTTCAACTTGGTAATCAACAATACTATTAGTTCAGGTATGTTGTAAATGTGGTTAATATGTATCTACAGTGACTTTAAGTGACGATTACCCTCAATAATTTGAGTGGGCCTCATTCAATCAATTGCAAACCCGAGGAACAAAACCTGAGGTATCTCAGAGGAGAAATCATGCCTGAGCCTCCAGACTACAGGCTTACCCTACAGGTTTAATGTCATGACTACAATATCAGCCTTCTGGGTTTTAAGCTTGCCAACCTTACAACTGCATGATTTTGAACTCCCCATGACTTCTAACTTCGTGAGCCAATCCTTTAAAATAAATCTGTCTTCTAAGTCTCTCACCCATCTTCTCTTTCTCATATATAAATGTGTGTGTATCATACACATATGTATGATATATACACACACCACACATTATAATTATTTATATGTAAACATTATACATATATGCTATACATGCATTTTGTATGTATATTCTATTATATTGTATATATAAATCCACATACATATATGTTTCTCTGGCGAATGGAACCTACTCTGGCAGTCACTAAACTGTTCTCCATTTCCATAGTTTTATACTTTTCTCATTTTAAGACTGTCGTATGAATAGAATCACACACTATGTAACATTTGAACATTTTTTTGACAGTATAATTCTATGGAGATTCATTCAGTTTGCTGTGTCTATCAATATTTTGTTCTTTTTATTGCTGAGCAGCATTCCATGGTGTGGACATACTGACACTATAATTTATCTATTCACCCATTTAAGGACTTTGGTGTCTATGATTTAGCCTACACTTGACTTAAATACTTTCAATAAAAAACTTTTTTTTTAATCTCAAGACCTTTGTATTTTTTGAATACTGTTAATTTCTCTAGAACTATAGGGCTAATTTCTTCTTATATATCAAATATTAATTCAATTATTAATTATTGAATGGAGTCTTCCTTGACCAACCAATCTAAAGTAACTTTTATCCCCCTTAACTTTGTTTTAATGTATTACTTTTAGAAGACTTGCTTCTATTTTAAATTAACATACTCATAGGTTTATGGCCTTTTCACACTTATAAAATATATGTAATATAAGAGGAAGACCCTTTTCTACTTAAGTTCTACATATATAATTACTTAAAATTATTCTAGCACAGTACACTCTGTGAAAAAAAGATGAAATGAAAGTAAATAAATAATAGCAACTTATGAGGTATGTTCTATATCCTATTAAGGAATCTGAAATATGTCTTTTTGTTCAGTGGTAAATGATCAAAATAACATAAGTAATATTAAAATATCAAATTGATTTGTAGGTAATTATTTGAGCAATGTGCAACATGGAATACAACAAGTATATGCTCAGGGAAATAGATGAGATGTTGCTTATATTTTTTTTGCAGCACTTGACTAGTCTTCTATAACTGTTTATTAATATTTTCAGTCAGAATAGTAGAATTTTATCTGTAGAAGTAGTAGTATTTGTAATAGCTCATTTTTTGTGTTTAATTAAATTGCCTTGAAGGGCATTTCCCAAATTTATGTGTTTTGGGACACTGAAGCTATGGGACAATAATTTAGTTTAAATCAATTTTTTAAAAATCCCTGGGGTCAAATATATTTCTCAAATGTTTTGAACAAAGACAAACTGCTTTCTTAAAACTGGACCACTATGGATAGTTTATATGCTAATATTTAATATAAATCTTCACAAAGTGGTATTTTATGGCAAATTTCTTAAATTTGTGTGGCCATTAACTCTTCCGCCACCCATGACTAGTTGTAAAATTACCATTTGGGACATCAGTAGCTTGGAAAATACTGCTTCAGAATTGTGTTTGCATTCATCTAACATCATAAAAAATACTGGTTTTATCTTTCAGGGGGAAAACAAATCTAGAATATTGAGAATTTTGATTTCAATTTTACTGATCTCTCTGTCTTGAGGTGATTTCATGACTGTTATATAGACTGTATTTTTTTAACTCAAATAGCTAACATAATATTTTTATTATAATAGTACACCAGAACCTTTCATAAAATATAATGTAAAACCTGACTCTGTTGGCTTTTAAAAGCATTCACCTGAAACTTCTCTAGTATATTTTAAATTCAATTGCAAACTTTCGTCTCATTCCTAAGCAATATTATCCAATACTTATTTTCCTTTTACAACTAATACTTAATCTAGAAAATATACTTTACTATTCAACATTGAAACCATACAGATTTATATTGAAAACAGAGACTTTGTAATGTCCGTTAATATCAAGTATAAGGCAAATTCAGGTAATTACTAAAACTGTTATTCAACTGCATTAACTATCGTTATATTGATAGAAACTTCTATTTAAATAAAGTGGAACAATTAGTTAAGCCATCGATAAAAACACAATGCTGTAATGCAATTGCTTTCTTTCTCCCAGTTCCAAGCAGTGAAAATGTACTGAAACCAATGCAGTTCAGCTATGTAACCTTCAAGATATCTGTGATCAGTCCTTAATGAGAAAGATTTTCAACACTGACAGTCTCTCAGTGGAACATGTCTTTAGAAAGCAGATTTATCTGTTTTGTACATCCTAAATAACATATGGGATAAATTAGACTATGATAGAGTAAAACCCATCATGTATCAAGCTCAATATTTCCTCTGTCTGAGAGATGTTGAGAAGTTCAAAAGCACAGGGTAAAACTTGGTATATTTAACATGACTAAATGCACATTATTTAATTATCAATACATATAAATAACTAAAACATAAATCAGAAAGTGGTAACTGTGGCTAATGGTTGTCAATGATACATAAGAACACTCAGAGGATGAACAAATTACTGTTTCCTTATAAAATCTCATAAGACATTTTGGAGGAAATGATGTTATGTAGTTAACATTCCAAAAGAAATAAGTATTTTTTTACCTTCACCTACCTTCCTACTTACCAAGTTAGAAGTAAGGGTTAAGTATAGAGTTGTGCTCTTTGTATTCCCAAAATACTTAGTAAAAGGGCGAGTGATGTATTTTTTAAACTGTCAAGGCTCGAGTGATTTTGTGAAAAATCTTTTGATTGAAAACCAAGAGCCAGTGTTTTTGACCCAGATTTACCTGTTTTCCCTAATACTTTAGAGTGCAGACTTCTTTCAGGTACAATTTTTTAAGTCAAAGTAATGTATTTAGGACAGGTAGTGTCCTTTTCAATTGAGGATTTGGGTTATTAAGTAGTCTAGAATGTAGTGTAAGTTCAGATCTTGTAACGTGAAAATGAAATAGCTATAAAATAATATCTCCCACCAAATGTAACTCATCTGGAAAACTTAGTTCAGGTATGATATGTATGTAAGAATGAGTCTTCTTGATGTAGAAAGAATATCCTCCGGCAAAGTAGATATTGGCCAGAAGGCACAAGCGGTGCATTAAAGAATGTACAACGTAAATCAGACACCAGATCAACAGGTGTAAACTTACTGATCAGCAGAGCCAAATAGTGATAATTCTACGTTCTACACATCTCAGTAACAAATTTATGTTATAAATGTGTGTTAAATACACAATCTAAAATAATATTCATCATTTTTTATTCCCATTTGATTATCAGATAAGAACTGTGCTAAAGTGTAAACTTTGTATTTTTGTGTTAAATATCTACTGAACTAATTAATAGCTTAAATAAGACTATTGGAGAATTATAGCACAATAGCATGGATTAATATTTTAATCTCAGTTGTAATAGGTAAATCCTTCTTTGTTAGTTTAATTATTATAAGTAGTTTAGAGTAATTGAATGTATTTCAGTGATTTGTATAAACTATAATTTAGATCTTACAGTAATTCTAATTGATGGCTATATCATTTAACCTATTTTTATTTTCTTCCTTTATTAGGTTAAAGACTAATCTGATTGTTTTAAGATTGACTAGGACAAATAAATAACTGTTTATGATTTCTTTCTCCTTAACTTTTCTTATAAAATGTCCATGTTAAATAACCATATTAAACTATACTTTTTCCCTACACACATTCTTTTTAAATTACAGAAGCATTTTATAGGGGAAAATTTGCATGTCAAAAAACAGTACTTTTCCTAAAATAATAATGAACAAAACCTGTAGAGAAGAAAGTCATAGGAACCGAGTGTTTCAGGAATGATAAACTATCTGACCTAATATGCTACTGCTTCTGGGAAAGCGAGGGGCGTTAGTGACGTCAATAGTTCACTTTCATCCTGACTATGAAAAGGATCCTGGTTATTAAAACACCTGGGTGTGAATATAAGATTCTTTAGAAGACTGAATAATTTTGCATATTAGCTCAGGTATCTAGTTCTTTCAAACAGTGCTTCCCAAGTTGCTGGTGGATGTAACTGTATTCCATTACACTGCTGGCTCTGTATTTTGAAATATCTGCCATAAATTTGTGACTGTAGAGAAAATTCCATAATTTATCAAATTCATGGAGCTAATAGGGTATTTTTTGTTTTTTAAAAAATAAACATACTTTTCAATGGAAGCTGAGTGCTAGGATATAAAATATAAATTTATTATTTTATTTAAAGCTATAGTACATGTGTGAAGGGGGTGTAAGATATATACTACTTATATATGCATACAATCATGTAGAGAGAGATTGTATAAACACACATATATATGTTTGGGTTTAATTGATTATTTTATTTTTGGCAATATGTTAGATGCTATATGTATAAAAGTAATCATTGTAAACCTCACAGATAAATAAGATTTTACCTCCTTGCAGAAATCATAACTGTAAATTTTATTATTGACATGATTAATGTGATTGAAAATTCAGGTCAGATTTTTTTGCTCATCGATCAGATTTTTTTATTTTAAACCTTTTAAATAAGGTGACCACAAGACTTAAGCTTGCTCTCCATATATTATTTAATTTTTCTGTGAATTCCCACATTATACACAATTAACCTACTTGAAATTGAATGACTATGGGATCCAGGACAATTTACTATTATGAAGGCAAAGGCAGCTTCAATGTCATTTCTGTGATTTTACAAGCGCACAAATGGACAACAGAAAGTTATGTATTTGATAGCTGCAGCTACAAGTAAAAGACAATCCAATTCCAAATGGATTTTTATCATTCATTTACATCTGTAATTGTGGCGGTAGCGAGGGCTCCAGGATTGTCTGACTTCACAGGGCAAAGATGCTATCCAGGACCAGCTGCACTCTTCCTCTCCATTTTGCTGCCTTAAGTTCTGATTTCATGTGAAGAAGGCTACTGCAGTTTCAGAAATCATAACACGTTTGACACTATCCAGACGGAGAGCAGAAAATACCTCTTTTTCTAAGTCTCTCTTGCATTTCATTGGCCAAAACTTGATTATCTGCCCATCTCTGAATCAATGGCTGTCATGGCAAATGAAAATAGTCTTGGACAAATAAAATACACTCCTGAAATTAGGTTAGAACTTGTCCTGAGGCACAAGGCTGAAGGGGGTTAGATTAGATATCTGAACAAAATCAGTATCTATTGTGGAAAAGGGTTGAGTGAATGACGTGCAGACAGCCTGCAGGGTCTCCTACTGAAAGACAGGTGAGGGGAAACACACAGTCAATTAACATGGTGCAATTGCTAATAGGCTCAGTAATTACATATGTTAGTGTATCCACAGATTAGTTGAAGAGATAGCCATCAACATCTATGGAATAAGTATAGCAGGATATGAGCGAGGCATACAGAAATCATAAATGAGGATTGTATTTTAGAAAGGCCATCAGATAGCTAAAACACTGTGGAACAGTGGTGCATGTATTATGAAAAGTGTTCAATAAAAAATTAATGGATGTTATAGCCCTTTATGAAAGGATACTCAGTACATTCTTGCAGTTAGCACTGATCCCAGAGAGCAAACATACTACTGTAATCTTAGTACATTATAAACACTTGAAATGTGGACTACATATTAAAAACAAATACCATAACAGTCAAATGTGACATGGTCCTAAGAAACAGGAAACCTCAAAAAGGAGGACTAAATCTGGAAGTAGGAAAAAATTACTCATTGGTGCATAATTAATTTTCTAGAAAATAAATTAGTAACTTAATTTTTCAACAAATTTACCCTTTTGCATTTCTTTCTCTCACACACACTTTTTATTTACTATGGGTTCAGAATGGCTGAATCTTACAGGTCAACTCTCCTGGTTTTATTTTCTATCGAATGACCTCTATAGTGACATGGAATGTCTTCTCTATAAAACCCAAGGCCTTGCACAAGCCTGCCATTATATGCATGGATTTCAGCATATTTTTACTGTCTTCTCTGGGTGGTGGTTTTGAATTTTCTGATCACACTACAGTTCAGTCACGGTAAGAACATCAAGATAGATTCCTCAGATATCATATCAGTTGCTGCCGTTAAATGTCAGGGCATAACGTGTTTGTTGATAACTTGCTTTCCTGGTGTCAAGAACTGACAAAATGCAGCAAGGCATTCCTGTAAAATAATGTACTTTCTGTACATCTTGGTTGAAATATTTCTTTATATAGTCTTAAACTAGCAATTTCAAAATTCAAACTTTTCCTCACCCAGATTCTAATTGTTTTCTTGTTGAAATATGAAACAATAATCATTTCCTAAGTTGCTGAGCATTAGTGTACAATCAAAATTATTTTTAACTCACATAAGGATTTGTAAGTTATAAGGACAGTATGTAGTTCATTCTATTAAGATTTGATATCAATGTAGTATTTTTCTTCACTGACCAGAGATGAGATTTTTCTAAGGCCCCTACCCATCATTACCACAAACAAGATTTCAGGAGGATACATGAAGTATCTTCAGAAAGCATACAAAGAGTAATCACCACAGAACTTCATTCCAAGGTGGAAAAATAACTTCTAAAACAAATACAAAATTCTGGCATTTTATTGGGCCATATATAGAAACTTGTCTTCCCACAGAAATGCTCCTTGATGTCTTCCCACATCAAGGAGAAATGTGAGCCACCTAATTATACTCAATATTCACCTAAAATTCTAAACTTGAATTCGGCCATTTAATTGGACCCAAGGCCCTATAATAATATCTGGGGGGAAAATGCAGACATATTGATTTAAAACACTTGGTGGGGAAGAAAGAATAAAACAAGATAAACGAAAACCTTGCTACGTGAGTGATCTGTGCTTTAAATTATATCACTGTTAGGTTTTAAATTCTCCAATAAAGAGTGAGCCTACAAAACCCTAGGCTGCCATCATTGATGCCCATAAAACCAGGGCCCCGTAATACATTCTCAGAACATGACCCTTGCCGTCTATCACTACCACCACCATCAGTCTTCATCACTTCTTATTTTAATTAAAACACCCTGCTATAATCATGATTTTATACTATTAATTATTAAAGTATCCTTGGGTGATAATTAGCAATTCTCTGTGCACAGCTGTAGGTAGACACACACATGCTCTTATTTAAGTGTTGAAGCAACCTCATAAATTAGTCTTTACAATAGTAAGTACAGAGCAGCTAAGTAACTTGTCTGTCTGAGGTCACGCAGACAGGCTATGCAAAGCATGCACCTGAAATTCACTTAACATTTAATTAACCATTTTAAAATGTACTTTACAGTGGCTGTTAGTGCATTTACAACATTGTGCTACCAGTGTGTCCCTTTATCTAGTGCTCTGCCTAGCAGTGTGTTCATTGGAGGGAGCCTTTGTGGAAACTGATGCCTCTTTGAAATGGAAGCCTCTGCAATCCAATCTGATTTCGACCCTTGCTTTATAAAAAGAAAATCCACAGTCAAGGCTTGCACAAAAATTATTCACATGTTTGTGGTCAAGGTAGGTGGAAACAAACCTACTGTGCTGCGAGGCCTATAAAATATAGCACATACAATTGCCGCGGTAGGCTATACCATCTAAATTTATGTAAGTGTACTACAAGGTTTGCCTGGAGATTCCATATAAAAGCAATCATACATTGTTATGGGTAGTATGGACATTTAATGATGTTCATTCCTTCTACCCATGAACGTGGTATATGCTTCCACTTGTATCTTCTTCAGTTCCTTTCTTCAGTGTTCACTGTCTTATAATTTTCTGAGTACAGACTTTTTATATCCTTGGTTAAATTTATTCCAAGTCATTTTTTTAATGCAATTATAAACGGGATTGTTTTCTTAGGTTCCCTTTCTGATAGTTCATTATTAATGTGTAAAAATATAACTGATTTCTGGGTACTTATTTTGTATCCTGTTAACCTCACTGAATTAATTTATCAGTTGTAAGTTTTTTGATGGAATTTTTAGGGTTTTATATACGAGGTCTGTCCAGAAAGTATCAGTCATTAATATGAAAACTGGAGACATTTATTGAAGAAGGTACAAGGTACAAGAAATATTGTACATACGACAATATTGTACACTTCAATATTGACACTTCAGTCCCCTTTGAAGTAGGTACCTTGGGACCTCAAATAGTTCTCCCAATCACCATCAGCTGCCCCGTCGTATGTTACTGAATCTCATCTATGGTCTGAAATCTCCTCCCTTTGAAAGGTGACTTTAGTTTTGGAAAAGCTAGAAGTGTCAGGATGTCCAATCTGAGCTCTAAGGGGGCTGAGTCTCCTGTGTGATTTGATGTTTTGCCAAAAATTCTGCACAAGACATGCTGCATGAGCAGGCATGTTGTTGTGATGAAGCTCCCAGTTGCCAGGTGTCCATACCTGCAGCCTTCTGAATCATCCAACTAGTTTCCCCAGAGGATGTTCAAGCTTAAGGCAGAATTTGATGCAGATTTGTTGTTCTACTCGCTCAGCCATTTTGCATGTGATGGACATGCTTGTTCACTGGTGTCTACCACCCCCACTCACCAGTACAGTGAAGTCACCATTGTTCACATATGCGCACTGCAGTCCACTCTCCACAGCTGCCAACTGTTCTCATTATATTAGCGACTGTTGGACTTTTTCCAGATAGACCTTGTACACACACAGTACCATGGCATCCACAAATAATGACAGTTTTACTCCTTCCTTTCCAGTTTGGATATCTTTTATCTCTTCTTCTTGTCTCACGGCTGAGGCTAGAACTTGCAGTACTATGTTGAATAAGAGTGGTGAAAGGACATCCTTCTCTTGTTCCCAGTCGTAAGGAAAATGCTTTGTTTTTGTTCACTGAATATGATGTTGACGGTAGGTTGTCATATATGGCCTTTGTTACATTGAGGGAGTTCCCAAAACTCCCGCTTTGCTGAGAATCTTTATCATGAGTGGGTGCTGGATTTTATTAAATGCTTTTTCTGCATCTAAAGAAACCTGTAGATTCTTTGGAATTCCTATCATGATACCACTGGTGTGTCATAGAACTAGAACAAATATTTCAAAATTTAAATGAAACCACAGAAGACCCTGAATAGCCTTAGAAATCTTGAGAATGAACAAAGATGGAGGAATCATGCTACCTGATATCCAACTGCATAACAAGGGCATAGTTAGTAGTGAAAACAGCATGATACTGGCATAAAAACAGACACATAAATCAACTAAACAGAATAGAGAGCCCAGAAATAAACCCACGCTTTAATGGTCGATTAACATTAGACAAATGAGGCAAGAGCATACAGTGGGGAAAAGATAGTATATTCAATAAATGGTGTTGGGAAAATTGGACAGATATATGCACAAAAAGTGAAACTAGACCACCTTCTTATACCACACACAAAAATAAACTCAAAGTATATTAAAAACTTAAAAATCCTAGAAGGAAACATGGGCAAAAAAATCTATAACATTTCTTGTAGCAATATTTTTTTTCTGATATGTCTCTTTAGGCAAGGAAAACAAAAGAAAAAATAAACAAAGATGACTACATCTAACTAAGAAGTTTTTGCACAGCAAAGGAAACCATCAACAAAATAAAGACAGCCTGCTGAGAGGAAAAAATATATTCACCAATGAATATAAAGGGTTTATCAGATAAAGGGTTAATACCCAAAATTTAACCCCAAAGCAAAAAATCCAATTAAAAAATGGGCAAAAGACCTAAATAGACACTTCTCCAAAGAAGATACAGATGGCCAATAGTCATATGAAAAGATGCTCAATGTCAGTAATCATAACAGAAATGCTAATTAAACCCACAATGAGATATCATCTCACACATGTCAGAATGCCTATAATTAATAAATAAAATGTAAATCAACAAACAATAAATTTGGTGAAGATGTGGTAAAAGAGAACCCTTGGGCACTGTTGGTGGGAATGAAGATTGGTGCATGCACTGTGGAAAACAGTATGGAATTTCCTCAAAAAAATTAAAAATGGAACTGCCTCATGATCCAGTGACCCCACTTCTGGGACTATACCCAAAGAAATCTGAAACACTGACTGGAGATAATTTATGCACCCCTGTGTTCACTGCAGTGTTATTTACAATAACCAAGATGTGGAAGCAGCTTAAGTGTACATCTGTAGATGAAGGGATTAAACACTGTGATACATTTTTCTGGCTGAAATTTTATTCAACTATAAAAAAGAAGGAAGCCCTACTCTTTGAGACAGCATGGATGGGCCTGGAGAGTGTTATACTAAGTGAAATAAGCCAGTCAGAGAAACACAAACACCATGTGGAATCTAATGAACACAATAAACAGACAAACAAAATAGGAAAAGACTCATAGATATGGAGAATGGACAGACAGCTGTCAAAGGGGAGTGGGGGTGCGGTCTGGGTGAAAAGGTGAAGGAATTAAACAACACACATGACCTCACAAACACAGACACCAGTATGGTGATTATCAGGGGGAGGGGGAAGGGGGAGGTGGAAAAGGGTAAAGGGGGGATAAATAGTGAGGGAAGGAGAGTTCACTTGAGTGGTAAACACACAATACAGCATACAGATGATGTATTAAAGAATTGTACACCTGAAACCTACATAATTGTATTAACAAATGTCACTCCAATAAGTGTTGTTTTAAAAAATAAATCATACAATATGCAATTTTTGTGTCTGACATCTTTCACTGAGCATGATACTTTTGAGGCTCATACAAGTTGTATTATGTAGCACCATTAAATTCCTTTTTATGGCTGGATAATATTCCATTGTATGTATATATCACTTTGTTTATTCATTCACTCATTGATAGACCTTTATGTTGTTTGCAACTTTTGGATATTATGAATAATGCTGCTATAAATACCCCTGCATTTACGAAGCCTTATGAAAGAGCTCTGGGGTTCTGAGTTAACATATGAAGATCTAAGGGATGCGTGAACATCCCCTGGCATATAGTATTGATTTATAAATGTTTGTGAAATGACAGGAGAAAAATTGATTTTATGAGCCACATTGCCTAATCAGGATTTATTGTAACTTCCTAATATTAAACAAATTAAGAATTGTTTTTCTTTACAAGTCATATTTTACTTCAATGTAA
This sequence comes from Desmodus rotundus, assembly GCF_022682495.2. NCBI lineage: Eukaryota > Metazoa > Chordata > Mammalia > Chiroptera > Phyllostomidae > Desmodus > Desmodus rotundus. The sequence continues at coordinate 19,442,027 of NC_071394.1, forward strand.
ATAAAATTGATGAACTCAAAGTAATCACTTCATTTTATTTAAAAATTTCAGAGATAACTGTAGATTTACATTTAATTGTAAATACAATGTAGAGTGATTCCATGTGTCCCTTATTTTCTTTCCAATGTAATGTCTTGCAAACCCATGGTGCAAGAGGTACAAGATTTGACATTTATTAAATACTGTGATCTTACTAAGATTTCCCCAGTCTTGTACCGATTTGTGTGTGGCCATGTGTATTTATTTCTATACTATTTTGTCACTTGTGTAGGTTTGAGAATATCCACCACCACAGTGGATATGCAGAATACTTGCATAACTGCAAGGACTCCCTTTGGAAAATACTATTTTTCAAAGTATTGTAACTAAAGGATTCGTGATAGACTATGTAAAGAAGTCATTTTAACCCTTAATCACTCATATAATTCATTTTTGTTGGTATCTAGTATGTGTTAAAAGAGATACCACATTATTTACAAAACTATTTGTATACTCACGCACCCCTCACACATACACACTAAAAGAATTCTATAAAAATGCACTCTCCAAATTATCCGCTGCCTTTCAAAATAACTCTAGTATGTGCACTATAACCAATATATTGAGAGAAAAACACTTAAATAATAAATACAGTTGTAACACAAATTAGGTACTACTTTATCTTTGATTCTGTGACAGAGAACGTCAACTTAAGGTGTGATCAAATAAAATTGCTTATTTTGATCTAATGCTGGGCATATGCAATTTCACAATTAATACCCTTCAGGTCTGGTGTTCACAGCAATAGCTTTTGTTAGAATAACATGGTAAAAGTTGGGCAGAAAACTGATCAGCCATTCAGTGTAAAATGTACCTTAAAAGCAGACTTATATAGCTCTTACCTATTATATGAGACAAGATGCAGATTAAGTGACTGGGGAAATGAGGTAAAAAGAACATAAAAGAATAAATCTGATTAATATATTCTTTCTTGGTTTTATTGCTTAATTTACTCTCCTTGAAAAGACCATGTAGAAAACTTTTGTAACCTTACACAGGCAGTTTTAAGAATTAAAGGAGAAAATTAACTGCCAGAGTCCTACTGGAGCTGTTCAAATTCTTAATCAATAAATAAAATTATAAAGACATATGAGACTGTGTGTCAGATGTTATGCTTTTCATTATTAATATATGATTTGCCAAATATGATAAGATAAAAATAGTTTTATTTGCTCAAAATTAAAATAATACATAATATATGACATTTTTCAGTACTTTAATCATTACTCTATAATCATGTTTATATACATTAATATCTAGGATATAGCTGAATCATTGCCATGGTTATAATTAAAAGAGCTGAGAAATAAAAATAAAATAATGGTGAAAAGTTCTCCTTTTATTGTTTTTCAAGTACAGTTGTCTCCATTTTCTCCCCACCTCAACCCTCCACCTTAGCCATTCCCCCTCCACCCCCAATTCCACCCGCCTTGGTTTTATCCATGTGTTCTTCATAGTTGTTCCTGAAAACCCTCCCACCTTTCCTCCCCATTATCGTCTCCCCTATCCCTTCTGGTTACTGTCAGTTTGTTCTTAATTTCAATGGCTCTGGTTATATTTTGCTTGCTTGTTTGTTTTGTTGACTAGGTTCCACTTATAGGTGAGATCACATGGTATTTCTCTTTTGCCTCCTGGCTTATTTCACTTAGCATAATGCTCTCCAGATCCATCCACACCATTGCAAAGGGTAGGACTCCTCTTTCTTTCTGCTGCATAGCATTCTATCATGTAAATGTACCACAGTTTTTTAATCCATTCATTTACTGATGGGCACTTAGATTGCTTCCAGCACTTGGCTATTGTAAATTGTGCTGCTATGAACATTGGGGTGCATAGGTTCTTTTGAATAGGTGTTTCAGGGTTCTTAGGGTATAATCCCAGCAGTGGAATTGCCAAGTCTTGTAAGAGTGATATTACAAGATCAGAAGTCTTAACAACTAAAATACATACTAAATTTGCTAAAAAGCATCTATTGTCAACCACATTATTATTATTATTATTATTATTATTATTTATTATCTTATTAGTAACCAACCAATATTTTGGACTTTTCCACTGAAAATAAAAAATAATTTATATAAATAATATTCAACAAACAACTCCAATAATTGCCTTCTGAATTCTTCGATACATAATAAATTCTATGGTTGATATTGGTATAGGACCATGTTACCATTTCTTACTAATAATTTTGGCTGTGTATCACCACATCTTAACCAACCCTTAAACTTATTGGGTTTGGTGGGGCAACTGGACTCAGCTGAGTGTCCTTGCTTGTTTTTTTTTTCATTAGGTTGCCACTTGATGCCAGGTGGAGAGACACTCATCTGAAGGTTATATAGGACTTTCAAGATGCTTCATCCACCTGGCGATGTTAGTTGAGGGCTCTGAGTTCAGCTGTCAGTGTTGATTCCTGCCACTTCCAATTGGGCTTCTTATGACATGATGGATGGGCTCCAATGGGAATGTCTTGGGAGGGAATTGACTACAGACAAGCCAAGAAAGTCTAAAGGGGAGCTCTGATGAATAGCAATATTTTATTTTATCTTTTTTTTGAAGCACCCTTATTTTATTCAAATAAAATTGAGGTATAAGAAAGTCCCTCAATTTAGAATATTGATAAGCTGTATAATTGCTAAAACTACATTCTCTGCATTCTAAATTAAAGTCAAGTGTTTAAAATCAGAAGGCATTTTTTATGTGACAATTATTATCGATTCTCCTCACTCTCTTGGATTTCTCACTTCTCTAACTATAAAAATATGTGCTGACTCAGATATGTGAATTGTCTTTTTAAAAATCTTTTCAAATATAACTCCTCACCTTGGCCTAGACCACTTCACACTTTGGTATGTTTTGGTTAAGTACACAAAATCTTATAGTATCACTGACCCCCACACTTGGCATTAGAGTACCAGGCGGCTCTCAATCATTAAGCAACAATTAACTTTAAATTAAAAAATAAAAATTGCTTCCTACTTCTCAGCTTATGCAGGATTCCATATCAATGCTGCGGAATCTCAGGGAAACATCTGGTCTTTAACACTGCTTCTCATTTCTTTGGTTTCTATTTTGGTAGTGGCTTGTTAAAAGTGCTACATGTATTTCTAGACCTAATACCATATGACCTCACTTATAAGAGGAATATAATGAACAAAACAAACCAACAGGCAAAATGCAACTAGAGACATGGAAACATGGAACAGATTGAAAGTGACCAGAGGGGGCGTGGGAGGGGGAAATGGTGAAAAGAAGGGGAAGGGAGTTGGCAAAGAACATGTATGAAGGACCCACGGACATGGACAACACTGTGGGGACTGACTGTGGGAGCGGGGAATGGGGAGGGCTGGATGGAGGAGGGAAAAGGGGAAAAATTGGGACAACTGTAACAGAACAATTTATAAAAAGAAAAAGAAAAAAATAATTATAATCCTCAACCCTTTCTAAAACTCATGACTATTGTCCACACAACACTTACGTTTCTCAGATCTGTTTGTGTTTGTTCTGTGTAAGGGTGCATGTAGCAGCCGCAGCTTTGGCTTCATATGTTTTATCAGTAATATTTCAAATCTCTATAAAATATAAATTTGGAAGCAAATGTTACATACTTATCTTAATATTAATTATAGCTATAATAGTTAATGTTAATTGAATATTTTCCAAGTGTGAGGCATATTTGAAGTCAGGGTTACTACCGCTAAGAACTGTACATGCAGAGATTTTTATTTAATTGCTTCTAGGCTGTGACCAGGACATGGGGACATTTTACAATATTTACAGTTAAATGTCAGTTAAGACTGTGAACCACTGGTCTGAGTACTTTAGATTTGATTTAATCTAGTTTCTTTAGACAACCCAATAAGGTGAGCTCAATTATTATCCCCATTTTATCGATGGGAAAACTCCCCAGACGTTTGTTACATTGGTCTCTGTACTTTTCTCTTTTGTATCATTTCCCAAATTAGATTATAGTGGGACCTGCCCAAAGAAATGAAGACCAGAGTTGGCTTCAGGGAGTTGATTTAAGGAGAAATATGTGTAAGAGAAATTGATATACAATAGAACTGATTTAAGGAGAAGGCATAAGAAAACTGGATTTCAGACCTGGGTTGGGGGCTTCCCATGGTCTGAAATTCCTTGATTGTAAATAAAGGAGGTTGGATTTGACTAGGATACTGTATTTCCAAATGTTTAGGTTTAGAAATACAGGTAAGCACTTTTGCCAAGCCCCTACCAAATGGAGGCTTAAAAAATAAGAAGCAGTGTCAAACACCAGATGTTTCCCTGAGATTCTGTAGCATTGCTATGAAGATCAATGTTTTAAAAGTGGGAACACAGTAAAAGGATTCTGAAAAAAGAAAAGTAAACCAGAAGTATGGGAGGGAAATAAGAACATTGTTTTGCCTTGGGAGAGCTGACGTTGCTCCTGAGGGGTCAAGCAAGATAAGCAGCACATTCTGTGCTTTGCAATAGGCAGATTATTGCAGACTTGGGAAAGCAGGTGAATGACATGGGATAAATGGGAAAGTGTAGAAAAGCGTAGATGACTTTCAAAGTGAGGAGAAGGGTAAGTTTGCAGTGAGGAAGGAAGGGTGCTGAAAAATTCCACCAGTGTTTTTGTTCAGCTTTATTTGATTTGTTCTGTTTGTAGATTTTGCTTTGTTTCAAGAAAGAAGTGGCACGCTTGTAATGCTGATAAGGGGAAACCAATGAGCAGAAATGTTGACATGAGAGAAAAAAGAAAATCTATGATTTTAAGTATCTCAAGTCCTCATAATATTTGCACATTAAGCTGTGAAAACATCATTATAATAATGATTTGCAACAATTTTTTGTTCAGAAACCACCCACTGTGGTCGAATTCTATACTCTTACGGGTTACAAGTGGAAATGTCCCACTTGACATATATAACCCTTTTCTTTTAGATTCAAAGATAAGTGTCCTTATACATGAAGAGGTGGTTTTCTGGTGTTTATTTATTTGTTTTACTTGAAATTTATATAAATATTCTCAGTTTTTATCTGTAAGACTTTCTTAGAAATAAAGGAAACATTTGGAAAAAAACAGAAGCCTTATGATATTAGATAAATTGTATCAAAACAATAAACACAATTGCAATTCCATTATGTTACAGATATTGAACATAATGAAATGCCATTTAGTTTATTCAAATAAACATAAGGAGTAAGAGTAAGATGTATTCCACATCAAAGATGTAAATTATAAATAATTAATCATAATATTAAATAACAATAATTAGCTCTTATGACCTCTCATTTTAAGAATACATGTGAACATTAATCAAAATGACATTTTATATTTTGCATATAATGTAATGTTGTGATGGATGATAATATTGGTCTGTATCCATTGATCAATATATATGTAGTTATTAATATTTATATAAAATTTGTACTGACTCTTATTAGAGTCAGGCAACAGGCACATTTTCATTAATTAAACAACAGTAAATTATTTGTGAATTGGGCTATACACTACAGAATGAGGACATCAGTCAATGAACTGAACTTTTAACCTTACCCTTTATTTAACTTCTAAGCTACTGTCAGTAGATTACAAATATTTTGCCTCTATTATTTGCCTAGACTGAAGGATTTTGATCTCAATGACCTTTCTCCAAGGAAGAGCAACAAGATTGATTAGAAATCTGTCACACTGGACCCATAAAGCTTTTGTCAAATATATTCATTATTATAAATAATTTATTAATATAAACATTTCACACCAAAGCAGAGATTTCACATTTTCTCATATTAATCATTTGCCATAAAATAAGTAATTAGTAATTATTGGATTACCCATGTCACATGTAAATATTTTACTTTATTTTAACTGTACCAAATATTAGTATGCATAAACATTAATTATAATAATGGAACAAGAATGATAATAAATACATTTTAATTTCTAAGTATAATGCTACTGCTAGCTAAATCATAAAATAAAAGAATAGATGAATAGAAGTAATATCAGTTTTATATTTCTTTTAAACATAAGTTACTGACATAAAGATTTGATCATTATATTAGGTACACACAAACTATAAAACCTTATTGCAAAATGAGCACACACATATGTATATATTTTATCACTGTGCTCATATATTTCTGCCAAAGCTTATTAATATGAGAAAAACTATTGAGCAAAAGTGTTTTCCTTTTTCTCTTTTGTTTCCCTTAATATTCTAATCAATTATGGTTTATTATGTCATATCCTTGCATCTTTGCCTAATATATGGGCTTTTTTCTTACTCTTCCATTTATTTCTTCCTATTAAAAATGGTTCATATTATATCCACGTACACAAGGTCTCTGGAGTTAGTCACATGGCATGCTTCAGCCAATGGAACAATAGTTAACATAACATGAGGTTTAAAAGTGCATATATATTGGGTTTATCCTCTCTTGACTCTTGAATTGCTTCTGCCACCATGTAAAAAGGCTAGATTTATCTTTCAGAGAATAAGGGCATGTATAGAGAAGCCTCGGTAGTAGCAACCATCCCAGCTATCACAGCTGAGATCTGAGACACGTGAGTTAGCCTATCCTAGACCATACCGCACAGCCAACCCAGCTCCGCCCAGAAAATCAACCAGGGAATCCACAGAACAATGACATACGGTTTTCAGTGAAGAAGTTTCAGTCAGGGCACAGGCAGGGTTGTAGGCTAGCTCCCCAGAAAGGGACACAGGAGAGGCAGCCACACATTGATATTTCTCTCCATCTCTTTCTCCCTCTCTTCCCCTCTCTCTAAAACTAAATAAATAAAATCTTAAGAAAAAAGAAGGTTCAGAGTGGTTTGTTCTAAAGAAAATGCCAGCTGACACTTTGGAAAGAAATACAACGGACAATGCATATGCACAATAACTTTAAGATGAATTCTTTAAAATGTATTTTCAATGCATTTTTCTGATAGTTTTTATTGATTTATTATATTTCATATTATTATATTTGTTTTCATTGCAGCTTAGGGGAGCCCAGATGTCACTGTTGAAAGTTTACTTGAACTAAATGTGTTAATAAATAATATTTCAGGTTTTTTCTTTGAAAATGCATTCACATTTTTCTCTCCCTTTAAGTAATTAACTACACAAGTAAAAAATGAAAGTGTAACACCAAGAAGGACAAAGAAAAATAGTTTCATTCAAAACTTTAATAGTCATTGTCTAGAGCTAAATAGTTTCATATAAATCAAGTATTGGTTTAATGATAATGAGAAACACAGAGGAAAGCATTAATAAAGTAATACAGAGAGAAACAAATAGCAACTTGGGTAGGCTAATTAAAAATTTAAAGGTTTCTCTCTTTCTCAGTGAAATGCATATATTTTAATTGCACTATCGACTATAAATCTTATAAAGTAACTGATGCCTAGGGAATGTGGAGTGCACATTATTTGAACAGCTTGTCATGACATATCACCATGCTTAATATCATTTTTGCTAAGTGATGAATTATAGAAGTAAACACTTGAATAAAACCATATCAACTGGTAAAATAAAGTAGTGTTCCCACACTGAAAAATCATATAAACAGAATATATTTTAGGCTATAATATCTTCATAAACCTAAGAATCCTGGGAGAAGAAAAGAAATACGTCAAGTGTGAGAAAAAGGATGATCACCTGATTAACTGTGAGGCTGGGAGTCAGGATACATGATGGAGCTAGGCTTGCCCTCTTATATATTTAAGGGCCAAAATAAGAACTTCTTTGATAATTTTCCAAGTCAATTAAAAAACGGGTACTTCTGATGTAACACTTTTGAGAGTGATTTTATATGTTCTGAGAAGTAGAGAAATATGTTTCTTCATTGGCATTTAGCTAAGACTCTATTCATCACAGATAACTTATTAGACCATCCACAAAAGCAGCCAATGTAATAATGATTATAAAGTAAATGCTACTTTTATCTATTAATACCCTGAGTCAGTTTCACTGAGAAAAATCTTAAGCTACTTTAAACAAGTGCTTGGCAAAAACTTCATGAAATGGCTGAAAATGCTGTGAAAGATCTGACTAATTTGTAAGTATTTGTTATAAAAAGAGAGGAATTTTTTTAAAATTTCTACATAAATCTTAGTGAAATTTGTTGGGGGGGGCTAATATACATATATGACATAACATAATATTTAGGGTTTATAAAACACGTTTTTAATTATATGTAAATACATTGTATGTGCTGCGAAAGTATGTCCCCAAATTTTTTCTGCTGCTTTAGCGTTTTTTTCCCTTCTTCCTAAGAATTTCAGGTCTCAAAGATCCTGAGAATATTCTCTCATTTACCTGTGAAACTATTGGGGGACTTTATAGACAAATGTTGTAGTCTTCATTTCACAGACAAACACTTGGCTAGAGAAAGGTTAATTTGTTTGTATAAACTGACCTATCATGTCAGTTGTTATGTTCTTAGAATTTAAGGTTCTTGGCTTGTTGGATACCATACTATTCATTGTATCATTCCCACAAACAAAGTAACCCAGAACAGAATAAAATAACTTTATAATTAATTGTTGACCTCAGCTACACAGTAGGCCTGTGGTTACATTCCCCCAATATCTTTTATAGCTGATTCAAATATTTGTCTTTTATCCCACTTGTCTTTAAAAACACACAACAATGCACCCCAAAGTTCATAGCAGCACAATTTACAATAGCCACGTGCTGAAAGAAACCTAAGTGCCCATCAGTAAATGAGTGGATCAAAAAACTGTGCTACACTTACACAGTGGAATACTATGCAGCAGAAAGAAAGAAGGAGCCCCTAACCTTTAGAAACTGGATAAAACTGAAGAGCATTATAGATGGAATTGGAGAGCATTATGCTAAGTGAAATAAACCAGGCAACGAAAGAGAAATACCATGTGATCTCACTTATAAGTAGAACTTAATCAAAAAAAACAAGCAAGTAAAATACAACCAAAGACATTGGAATAAAGAACAAACTGACAGTAACCAGAGAGGAAGGAGGAGGAGGGATAATAGAGGGAAAGAGAGGAAGGTCCATCAAGGAACATGTACGAAGGATCCTTGGACAAAGCCAAAGGGAGTAGGTTCGAGGGTGGGAGGTGGGGATGCGTGGGGTGAGGCAGGGCATGGTGGGGTGAAAATGGAGACAACTGTACTTGAACAACAATAAAAAATTATTTGAGAGTAAAATAAACATGCAACAGAAGGAACAAACAAATAGAAACATGAAGAGAAAATATTGCCTTAATTACTGTCTTAGTATAATCACTTTCTTGGGAGTAAAGAATCTAAAAGATGTGGTCAGCGTCTCAAAAATAATTATTTTGCTTAAGAAATGGTAGAAAATTGAATAGGATTAATTCTATTCTGTCTGTAAACAAGACTGAGTGGATGACAGGAGATGAAAAAGTAGTTCTGCTTTTCTTCAGTCCAGTTAACCAATCAGAGATACATTTAAACAAACAAAATATTATTTTTATATACCTAAACTCCTTTACAAGTATAATAAAAAATTAAATTTTCAAAAAGCTCTGTTCATCTCTGAGAAAGCTGAGTCAGGAGAATTTGCAATGCTGTTAAATATGACCAAGGTAAACATATAAAATGTTTTTCCATCTAGAAATAATCTAAGACCTGGTTTATAAGACTCATCATAAATTCAATTATCAATCCCAAATCTAACTGACATCTCAAAAAAAGTTATCAAAATTTCATTTTTTAAGTAATCAATTTTCTGCTTGGCAAAAATATTTATTCATGCTATATTAAAAGAAGTCATGTTGCATAAGCCTCCTCTGGGAATCTAATTGGGAATTAGAGCTACATATTAGTTAAGAGATTCATCAGTAAATTGTATGTGTATACCTCTCTCCTTTTGCACATCTTCTATGTGAAATGGAAATGGAGATTGTATAGATAGCTCGCTGTAAGAGATCATCCCCCTCTCTCTAGCACAGCTTCAGATTTGGAGTGGAGAAGAGTGAGGGAGGCATCAAGGCTCAAGCAGTATGTTGATTCATGAATTTAAAACCAGGGGAAGATGTGCCTGACTTGATCTCTTCTTTTCTTTTTGAACAGGGCCACCCTGGACAGCCAGGGGCCAGAGGCCCACGTGGCCTGGACAGCTGCAATGGAACTCAAGGAGCTGTCGGATTTCCAGGCCCTGATGGCTATCCTGGGGTTCTCGGACCACCTGGATGCTGCCAGATCTTTGTACATTATTTCAAATGGTTTTGTTTCTCTCCAAGTGTGTCCTTTTTATGCTCTCTGGATAGCTCATTAAGCATCTAATTCAGGAGTCTATACTGGCAGAACCACAACATTAAAAGTCTAAAGAATAATACCAGTTGCAGAAGGGTATACACATGTTACACTAGTTAGGGTTACAACTTTTCAAATTCTTAGAGGAAATAAAGCTTTATCAAATTTTACTGAGCAAACGTCCCACAGAATTATTTCATTTTCATTGTTATGAAGTCTGTTAATGCAAAAGTGTGGGTCTACACTGCTAGACTCATAGAATGCTAAGTCCAGAAGAGTAGAAAAAAGCTTATCCTTTCATTAAACTTGCTGCAATTTCTGCCTTTCCAAAAAAAAATAATAATAATAATAAATAAATAAAACCAGGGGAAGATGAAACAGATGGAAGTCGCTGTGAAAGACCATACGAAAATGTTCTCACTGCCAAACAAGGCCCCCTTGACACCACATATTACTACTTGTTCTTTGCCATCACTGTAAAAAAATATAGGTCTGAGCTGGGGAGGGGCTGAATAGGCCAAGCACAGAGGATTTTGATAGCATTGAAAACACTCTGCGGGGTTCCATAAAAATGGACACATGTTATTACCATATTTTTCAGACTATAAGAAACACCTAGGTTTTAGAGGAGGAAAATAGGAAAAAAAATTGAAGCAAAAAAGTGTGGTAAAATATTTAATAACATAAATAACAATATTTCACCAATGTAAATGTAAACAGAACTCAACAGCAGCATTAACAACCATTATTACTGACTTTAAGCTTTAAGTATAGAAACTCCTCTAATCATCAGGGAACCCCAAGAACCCCTCGTCACCCCTGTCCACGTTTATGAAGCTCAGCTCCTCAGGATCACTAGTATCACTGTCTTCACTCTGTTCTTAGAGGATGTCATCTTCAGAGCCTTCTAAGGCACTGCTGATGCCACATTTCTCGAAGGACCTCACAACAGTTTCATCCTTAACTGACTGCCATGAGATTTGCACCCAGCACAAACTCGGGTAGCAGTGGGCCTCTTCATTCGTCCAGTTGGTGTCAGACCATGATTTCCAGCAGCCTCCATTTGTTCCACTCTTCTCTCATGAAAACTTTAAATGGCTTGTTGATGGAAACGTCCGAAGGTTGCAACTGGCTGGTAAGCCCCCCAGGAATTATGGCTAGATGGGTTTTCTTTTCTTTAAATACCTTTTCTGTGGCTTCAGTGATATGTGCCCTAAACTGGTCAAGCACTGATAGAGCAGGGTTTTACAGAAGCCCTCCAGGATGTTTGGACCACTTTTTCTATCTGTATCTTCATGCCATTTTCGTCCCCCCATCCTTTATCATGAACATGAACAATAACTCCTCTTGGGATTGCCTCTTCTGGCATGTTTTTTCTCTTAGAAATCAGTATTGGTGGCAGTTTGGTGCCATCTGCACAGCAGGACAACACAACCATGTAATGGGTTTTATCACGCCCTGAGGTTTTCACGGTTATGGTTTTGGCACCTTTCACATCAACACTCTTGTTTGATGGAACATCCAAGATTAACGAGACTTCATCCCTGTTCCAAATCTAGCTTACAGTATTTCAAATCCATTTTTCTTTCTTGCATCCAGTACAAATTTGTGAGAAGACACAATCTTGGATTCATATCCTACAGGCATTTTTTGTGCAATCCTAGTCTGGTGCACACAGCAAGGCCACATCTCTCCATAAATCTGTGGCACCGTGACAGTGATCCAGTGACATCCTCAGTGCCTTTCTCTGCAGCGAGACGTTTGGCTTCATAGATGATCATTTTTGTAGATACCAAAAAGCCATTGTTCCTGTGACGTGTGATCCACTCTTTCATGTCCACTTCTAACTGTGGCCATTTCACAGCATGCCCACGAAAACGTTGTTTTGTTTTGTCCATTTTTTGCAGTTGACCCTCCTGTGTCCTCCATTCTGGTATCATTTTTTCAGTTGGAGGTGGCTCTCCACTGCTCTGTTCCCATGTTCTTTGGCGTACTTCACTACCTCCAGTTTAAAAGGGATTTTATATGAAATCCTTTTCTGCTTTGATGTCTTTCCACAATTACGGTAGATTCAGCAGGAGACTACGGTATACTATCCTACCTTTCTACAACAAAACACAGTAACGACAGAACTATCAGCACTGTGTCCTTCATAGTTATGGGGGCACTGTAGCTGAGAACATCAGTGGATGACGTACTGTTATAGGGGGATCTGCTGCTCACACTGTTATGGGGGATCTGCTGCTCACACTGTTACGGGGGATCTGCTGCTCACACTGTTATGGGGGGATCTGCTGCTGACACTGTTATGGGGGGATCTGCTGCTGGAGGGCCGCAGGTTGTGCAACACTCTTGTATGGGGACAGCAGTTTTGCACAACCTGTGTGGCTCTGCAGCTGTGGCCAAATTACAGCTCCCATCACCCCAACCTGTCCAAGCATGATGGGAGTTGTAGTTTTGCAACAGCTGCAGCTACAGGTGACCCTGCAGTGGAATTTGCCTATGTTAATGTTAATGGGGGACACACCAGTCAAGTGATGGAGGCATGTAGGGGCGCCGCAGGCTTTCTTCTCCTAACGTGCCTGCACCACCTGTACCCTCCTCCCTACCACTACAGAATGCCACAGCAGGGACTCCACTACTGCCTCCCTTGCTTCACACCACTGGGACAATCCCCCCTCCCAGCCCAAGGTCTGCAGCATTGCCCCACTCCTGCCACTACCTACTTCCTGCAGTGGTGACCCTGCTCCTGCCTCCTGTGACCCCGTTCCACCGCCATCCCCCCAACCCAGTGAGCGAGGTAAGCTATATTCGGACTATAAGATGCACCCCCATTTTCCTCCCAAATTTTGGGGAAAAAGTGCATCTTATGGTCCAGAATATATGGTATATACCTTATCCAAATCCATAGAATGTACCAACCAAGAATGAAATTATAATATAAACTACGGACTTTGGATGATTACCATGTGTCAATGTAGGTTCATCAGTTGCAATATATGTACCACTCTGGTGGGGGAAGACATTGATAACTGGAGACCCTATGTGTGTGTGGTGGCAAGGAGACACATAGGAAATCTCTGTATCTTCTTCTAATTTTTGTATGAGCCTTAATCCAGTGTAAAAATATTTTCAGTTAAAAAAATTGTAAAAAATAAAAGAGAAAGACAGAAGGACAGACAGAAAAGAAAGAAAGAGAGAAAAGAAAGAGAGAGAGAAAGAGAGAGAGAGGGAGGGAGGGAGGAAGGAGGGAAGGAAGGAAGGAAGGAAGGAAGGAAGGAAGGAAGGAAGGAAGAAGAAAGAAAGAAACTGCTTGAGATAACCCACCAGTCCAAAAGTAGGATGAAAAATACATAGAGTATAGCTCTTAGCTGATCTTCCTGTACATGAACAAGAAGAGTCAAAATCACCTAAGCCCAACCTATATCACCTGACAACAAGCCAACTCATAAATTCATAAACTATCATGACAAATTTGGTATATTGTTCAGAAAAATAATTAAATTATCTAATTCTCTATGCTATAACTCTTTGCAATGTGTTTACAACTCCTTTCATTATGCAACAATAAAAAGGCAGGAAATTTTGTCATTTCTGACAATATAGTTGGATCCAGAGAGCATTATGCTAAGTGAAATAAATCAGGCAGAGAAAAACAAATACCGTATGCTTTCACTTATATGTGAAAATAAAAAAGGGCTAGTTACTGCAAGGGAAGGGACGGGAAGAAGGGTGAAAAGGAGAAAGGGAATATAGTCACTATTATTGTGATAAGTTTACATATGACAGGTGATTACTACTAGAATTAGTGGGGTGATCACTTTATAGAGTATAAAAATGTCAAAGCACTGTGTTGTACACCTTGTACTAATATGACCAATATAATATATTAATTATACTTAAATAGAAATAAATTTAATTAAAATAGAGTTCTTTTTCTTTCCACCCCTTAAACACTTGCTTTGAGCAACAATATGCGGTGGTAGTAACTTGTGCCAGTTGTAAGCCTCGGCCACTGTGTTCATTCTTTTGGAATCTGGCCACACTATGTGACCAGCAATAGCTAGCCTGCTATAGAGACCAGAAAACCATCTAGTCCTCTGAATATAGTTGGTGTATTTGACGTGGGAAAGCCCAGCCAAGACCATCACTTCCATCTATCTGGCATGCATTGGACCTCAGACTCAGGAGGAAGCACACATGAGGTCAGAAGAACCACCCACTGAGAACAGCTTAAGTCACTGACCCACATAGTCATAACTTATAAGTCACCAAGTTTGGGATTTTTTATGCTGCAATTGGTAACTCATATAACACATAATTGTTGTTTTAAGTGATTGAGGTTTAGCTAGTTTGTTTTGCTTCAGTGATAACTATTAGGCTATGGATGATTACCATTCACTTATGAGTGTATTAAGTTTTATTTATCCACTATCCTATTGATAGACATGAGGGTAGTTTTTAACTACTTTCCATGGCAAGTAATGGTATACATGTCTTCCTGATACATGTGTATGGAAGATTACTGGGTGTTTCTGTTTTTCAGTGAAATTGTTAGGAAGTATATTTTACATTCATGTTTACTAGATATTGAGAAACATTTCCAAAATGCTTGTACTAACTTTTTCCATCAGCAATCCACACATAACTATCTTGCTCTATAGGTTCAACAATATTTCATATTGTCAGACTTTAAAATGGTTAACAATCATATACATATTAAATGGTATTATATTTGTCTTTACATTTATAACTTTCTTATATTTCATGTTGAGTTTTTAATAAAATATATTTAATATCAATTTATGCTTTTCTTCCTTGAATCATCTATTTATAACTTTCCCTTAATTTTCTATTATCTTCTCTGTTTTTTACCAAAGTTGATGCCTAAAAGAGCACTCAGCCCTGACCAGTGTGGTTCAGTTGGTTGGGCATCCTCTCTCAAAGTTAAAGGTCACAAGTTTGATTCCTGCTCAGGGCACATGCCTAGGTTGTGGGTTTGGTCCCTGGTTGGGGCACATATGAGAGGCAACTGATAGATGTTCTCTCTTGCATTGATGTTTCTCACCCTCTCTTTATTCCTCCCTTCTCCATCTCTAAAAATAAATAAATATAATCTTTAAAAATAAAAGAGCGCTCAAAGGAGCCTGAGAAAAGTTGAAATTAGGAGAAAGTCTTTATAAAAATTGTAAACCCTTGATTCTAATTGTGTCCTCTTGATGCAAAGAGTCTTTCAAAAGCTTCATTTGGTTTCTTATCCACTCTGCCTTCTTCTGGGAACAAAGCAGCCTGCTAGTTGGAGTTAATATTTACAGGGTTTTTATTTTTTGTGTTGGGGGGGCAGTTCCTCAGTTCTGTGCCCATAATTTTTCACTGTCCTGTTAGCTCTTTGCCTTCAAGCATTTGTTATTTTTTACTGCTAACTTTCTAATGGTTCTCAGAAGGACAATGCTCACTATTGTAGCGCTTAGGGGAATAATGGTGGTGGAAATAGAGAGTCCCACATAGCCAAGAACACATAAGAGAGAGAGTAGCCTTATTCTTCCTTTCATTCTAGGAATATTTTTGAAGACTTATCTTGTATCTGACATAGTTAGGTGATGGGTAGAGAGTAATAAAACATTTTTAGACTTCTTATAAATGGTGAAAGAGAATGAATACGTGTATGGTAACTGAGAATGATAAAATCTTTCTAAAGGCATCACTAAGTTTGTTGTTCTTGATATTAGATTTTAAAATAAATCCAAAGTAAGGAAAATATCTTCAGGATAAAGAATATTTTGTTCTTAATGCTAGGTTCAACAACATCATCTTCATCTGGTAAGTATTGTATAAGTTTTCAATTGGAAATTATATGACAAAAGCTTCTAATTCAGGAAGATTAAACTGGCAGTGATTATATAGAACAGATTGGAGGTGGAGGAGACCAATAGCAGGATGGAGGATGCAGGAACCCTTTTTGTGAAATAAATTGAGTGATTTCAGTGGATATAAAAAAGAGGAAACATTCGAAATTAAGTGGTGGAGATTTGATAGGACATGGTGAGAAAAATTCATATGAGCATAAAATTATAAGAGTTGTGAAGCTGAAGGGTTCTACAATTCCCAAAGTCATTTGGAATATAATTATTTAATAGTAATGGGAAATTTTTATGTGTATTCAGAATATACAGAATTATTTTTAATTGACTAATGATTTGTTGTTAATCAACATTAACACTGATGTTAAAACTTGGGACACATTTATTTTGTTAAAAATAAATTTTTCAGTAAGATTTTGGTAAGACATAACGTGGTTTTTGCGAAGTACATTATTATTTCTGTCATTTAGCAGTTTGTTACATAATAATTCTCAAAATAAAAAAAAAATCAGGTTTGTAGTGCATTACTCAGTCCTAAAGGATATTTTATTGGGGAAAAATATGGTATTGTGTTGTTCAAATAGAACTTTTTAATGAGCTTTTTAAATTGTACATTGGTTTTATAGTTATTGAAAGCATTGCTTTTATGGGGGTTTCAAAATAATTATTCCTGCTGCTACATTATAAACAGAAAGTGCATTAGTCTGAGTCACAGATCTAACTTTGTTAAATTGGTTAATTGGTGATGTAATATGCACAGCTGGAGTGTGAAAATAATTATAATTTGCTTATTTATGTCATACAAAAAATAAACACAATTTGTAGTAGCTGAAGGAAATGTATATTATAGTACATCTCTATAAGATTTATTGTTACATAGAAATTAGTACTCCTACAAACAAAATATTAACCTGAATTTCATCCTGTGAATAATGGGTCTGGTGAATTTATTTCTGAATAAATATTCACTTAGCAAAATCTGAAGTGTTTAAGTCAACCTTCATGGGGGAAGGCTTATTCATTGTTTTTTTTCTTAATTAGGACTACTTAATTACTACTACTATAGCAGAAAATATTTTGAAAGGGTTGATTTTATAAATAAACTCAAACTCAAGTTTGATTCCATCACTTTTCAATTTCTAAACTTGTTACAAGTTATTTCTTAATTCTAGTCTTCTCGTTTGTAAAAATTATGATAAGCCACATGTCCTACAAGGTTGATTTGAGAATTAGTAGTGGCATTTATAAAATAGAAATCACAGAGTCTGGCAGGTTGTAAGTGATTGATGGTGATAATAATATTGATGATACAATCAATAATATTTATTGAGCATTTTTGTGAAAATTTCCTCAAAACAACTCTATGTGAAAAGTATTATTTTAATTTCCAGTTTACAGATGAGGAAATAGAGGTGTTTTCAAAATCAGTGAAGTTATGCTAACTAAAAAAAAAGAAGCCAGGATACAAAATCATGCCTGAATCAATCTGAGATTTAATCAAGTTGTTAGGTTTCCATGACTGTAAAATACATTCTGTTCATTGTCATCTCTCTAAATTTTATATTTGAATTTCGAAGAGGACATATATTCTGCTTATCATATTAGACATAAATATATTCTTAAAGTCACACAGTTAAAAGTGAGAGAGTTGGTATCTTACCCAACTATTTTTAGATGCTAAATGCTAGGTTGGCTCTCAATGGAATTATTAGTTTAATTTTGTTCCTAAGTTTAAGCAATTTAATAACATTCCACAGTTGTCAGTATTTGAGTTCCTTCCTGTCTTTTTAAACATTTTCCCTTTTTGCTTTCTATATTACCTTTAATTAAAATCCATATTCCTTTTTATAAGACATAAATACTGTCAATCTGTAGTGTCCACCTCAAAAGTCTATTTTTTGGATGCTAATATGGTGTTGTAATTTTTATTTTTCTGTTTTAATTTTTTTATTGTTGTTCAGTTACAGTTGTTTCCATTTTTCCCCATTACTCTCCCCTGCCCTACATACCCACCTCCCACATTCAATCCTCTCCCGCATTGTCTTTGTCCATGGTTCCTGTATACGTACTCCTTGACTTGACCCTTCCCCTTCTTTTTCCCATTATCCCCTTCCCCCTTCCCCTCCAATCTTAAACACTGTAGTTACAATAGAGTCATATTAAACTACTTGTATTTTCTGAATATGCTCATAGCTCTATGCTTGGATGCATTATCTTTTCACTTAAATCATTAAATACTTCTTGAATGAAATGAAAGAGTGAGAAGGATCCCTGGCTGGCGTGGTTCAGTGGATGGAGCACCAGCCCACAAACCAAAGGGTCATCAGTTCGCTTCCCAGTCAGGGCACATGCCTGGGTTGCAGGCCAGGTTGGGCCCCCAGTAGAGGGCACAGGAGAGGCAACCACACACTGATGTTTCTCTCCTTCTCTTTCTCCTTCCCTTCTCCTCTCTCTAAAAATAAATAAATAAAATATTTTTTAAAAAAGAAAGAATAAGAAGGAAAAAGCATATGAAATTTTGAAATTTTGACACCATGGCTAATACACATTAACTAATTATTATGTGTATATATTTTAGCTTATCATGATTGGGCAAAATTGTGCTGTCATCTTTGCCTCCTTGCTTCCTCTAACTTGAAAGTGTGTTCAAAATCTGGTCATTATCCATTGTTATCTCACATATTCTATCTTTAGTGTTTTTCAGTCTCTAAACAACAGCAAAAATGACCTGTCAAAAATTAGCAGCGTTTGTAACTCCCTTACTCAAAATGCTAACAGTCCCATGACTTATCGTCTTTTGTAGTAGAATTCATTCTCATTCTCTCTTCCTCTCTGTCTTCCCTCCCCTCTCCATCTGTATCTGCATCTGTATGTTCCTGCATTACCTACAATGATCATTATTATTCCTCACGTATACCAGATACGACATTATCCTAATTCAGGACATGTGTTCAGGCAGCTATATCTTCCTAAAATATTCTTTTCTGATATCAGTGGGGTTCATTTGCCCATATCTTTGAAATCTTTTCCAAAATGTTGTTTTTTTGATGAGTTTTTGTTTCCTTTTTATCATCATCTAACATGCTACATACTCACTTATTTATTGTGCATATAACCTAACTTCCCCTAGTGAAGCAGGGTGCAGCCAAGAGGAGGGCCCCAAGAAGGGATTTGTAATGGGGTCCAGAATGCAAGGTGTCCAGGAAATGTTAGAAAAATATATATAGGATGTCCTCACCCCCACAAGCCTGAGCCAGAGGGGATGGGACACATGGAACAGGGCCATTCAGAGCTGTTTTGGGTAGCAACAGCTTTGCAGCTAACCTCTGGCATGGTCATTTAACATATCTATAAGCTTTAACTGGTTTCATAGATATGTTAGATACCTGTGTGCATGCTTTGAGCCAGGGGGCTGTGAGCGAATTCCACCCAAGATGGGACTGGAAAGCAACTCCCCCTGGTTACAGCACCTGCGTGAGAGCTTGGAGATGATTAGCTCCATGCCATGGGGCCACACCTGCCTGGACTTACTATGGCAGCCCAGTAAAGCTGGAAGAATACGGGGATGCTGGCAGGTGTAATTGATTGTAGGAGGAGTCAGAAATGGGGCTGCAAAGGAAGATGGGTGCTGGGATTTAAACCTAGGTGCGGCAGCCATAGTAAAGAGAGGACCACAAGGTTCTGAAGGAGAGTAAGGAGGACCATGCAACTCTGAGGGGAAAGGAGAGGACCACAGGGTTCCGGAGTGAATAGGAGAGGACCATGTGGTTTTGGAGTGCTTCTTTTTGCCACGGGGCTTAGGCAGCAGGAGAGACTTTGCCAGGAAGAAAAGGGGAGAAAGGACTCTTGCTGGTGAGCCATGAGAAGGTGCCACATGGTTTTGGATTAACTGGAGATTGCAGCAGCCACACAGCTGATGGTGCCGGGAGCCTGAATCACGGACTTCTACTACCTTTCCTGAGATACGGTACCCGGACTGGGCACAGGGAGAGGGAAGGACTGTGCATCTGTGGGTATTCTAAAGGACTTTAGTATCTTATTGAAGACATTAAGCCATTACTCTAAGTTTGTGTAACTTTTAAATAAACAATTCCTTTCCTTTTCACCAGTCTCTGGCATTTAGAGACGTCTTTCCTCTGGCGGCAGGCATTTCAAACCTAGCAGGTGTGTGTGTGTGGGGGGGACCTCCAGAGACAGAAAGGGGGGAATCCTTTCTGTAATAATTTATTGTGAACCACCCCCCGCCTGCTCTGTAACACTAGTATAAAATGAAGAGCAAAATTTGTGTGTATTTGTTTGTTCTAATTTTTTATTTATTGATTTTAGACAGGAGAAGAAGGGAGAGAAACACTGATTTGTTTTTGTTCCACTTATGTATGTATGCATTCATTGGTTGACTGTTTTATGTGCCCTGACCATGGGATCAAACCCACAAACCTTGGTGTGTCAGGATGTAGTTCTAAACAACCGAGTTACCCAGCCAGGGCCAGTTAATTCGCTTTTGTGTCAACACCTAGAACAGAGATGGACACATTAAGAAAAACAAAACACTTGATAATATTTGTTGAATGAATATATTAACTTACTTTATATTATTATTGACTTTAGAGAGAGAGAGAGGAAGTAGGGGAGAGAGAGAAAGAGAGAGAGGGGGGAACACAGATCTCTTGTTCCACTGACTTATGCATTCACTGATTCATTGATTGATCATAGAAGTGCCCTGACCAGGAATAAACCCTACAACCTTGGTGTATTAGGAGGGCCCTCTAACAAACTGAGCTACCTGGCCAGGGTCTTAAATTACTCTTTTAACTGAAGATTAAACAATGAGTAATTCCCCAGATTATTGTAACCTCCTACCAAAAATATAGCAAGTAATATTCAGATTAATTAGGTAGCAATTAACAGAAAGCCAACTCACACTACCCTCGGTAAAAAGAAATGCATTTGTTCAATTAACTTCCAAAGGCAGGACTATAATTAGGCCATCTGTAGTCACTGGCTCTGAACCACTAAGTCTCTACTTCTCTCTGTAGATTGTTCCTGTTTTCTTCTAATTGCAGAGTCTATCTCCAAACTAAATAAACAGGGTCATCTTCATGAGCATGAAACCTATGTAATTGCACAGGGCTCTGTGCTCAGAAGGTCCCTGTGTTTGCTTTATAATCTCCTGTTGCTGTCTAGAGGTTTGAAAAACAAGCCCTTCCTTTTTAGCTTGCCCTAGGCCCTCAGCATTATGTAGTGAGTCCTTGGTAGAGGCAATGGCCCAGTAAGCTTTAGACTCTTTGTTTGCACAATTTATCTACTCCAAAGGGGATTTTCATCTTCTTTTGTCTGCCGCTAGGGTGGGTTCAAGATCTATCAAGGACTCTATTGACTCACATTGAGTCCCTTTCTATTGCTTTATAAGCACTGTGTTTAACAGAGAGAGACATTTAAATAGATGAGAGTTTTACTTGAACAAGAGTAGACCCCAGATATAAATAAGGATACATATCTCCAAGAACAAAACTGGAGAATTGATGCTAATCAAATAAAAATAATAGATATATGTTACTTTATTTAAAGTTGAAATTTATAGATATATCATAATTTTGATAACAATTCCTCTCTTGTTTATTCATTTCTCTCATTTTTCAATTTTATGTATACTACCACCATGAAATCTTATATACAATTTTATTATGTAATTCATTTTACATAATAAAATCTTTCCTTATACTTCTGAACATTTTCTTAGATATGAAGCCCTAGAACTTGAATTTACAGTTTATATGATATGAGTATATTTCACTTTTTGATTCATATTTTCAAATTACCTCTGACAAAAATTATGACAGTTCATGTTTTTATCAGTCATGAAAGTGTTGCAGTTTTAGCATATTTACCAGAATTTAATATACCCTAAACATGGCCTAATAATTTGACAGGTAAAAAAAATAGCATCTCTATGACCTAATTATATTGATTTGCCTTTCTTTAATTCACGGTAAGGTGGGACATGGTTCTGTCTTTATTAGTATTATTTATTTCATATTTTATAAATTGTCTACTTATAGTCTTTGTTCATTTTTATTGTTTTTCTGATCAGTTTACAGAAAGGTTTTTAATCTTGTTTCTTTCACAGAGGCAGTTATTTACATAATCATTTATATTTACCTCATTTATGTTTAATTTACAGTGAATCTTTGATGTGTCACTTTTTTTAGTGGGAAGTGAAAATGTGATTGGCTATGTTATACTGTGGCTTTTGTAATACTTTGAATGTACAATTTCAAATGTGATTACATAAAATAATCCTGATAAATTAATTTAATTAAAACCCATTGACTGTTCACCCAAATCCTCACTTCCAAATTCCTTAAAGTTGTATATCAATTTCAGAAATTGGAAAAGCATTGCATTGAACATGTCATGATTCTAACCCAGTGTTTACATGTGCAAAAACACACAATAATCACTTCTCTTTCTTCCTTTTCTCTTTTTCTCTTTTCTAAATAATTATTTAGATATCATAGGCTCATCTATGTTCTACTTATAACAATCCATGAGATGTCTATGAAAATATCACTATTAGATATCCATTTCCTCTCTTTTAAAGTGTTTCCCAAAGAACTGCAAATATTCCTTAAGATATGGCATCAATTATTAAAGTGAATGTCATTCCAGACAGTTCATGTGGTTCTAAAGAAGAAAGTCAGATCTATGCTGAAAGACATATATGTGTGAATAGATGAAAATTATTTTACACTCACACTCTCTTTGAAATCTAATACAAATTGGGAAAAACACCATTTATTATTCTTTTTTTTTCTGAGTAGAATAAAACACGTTTTAACATTTCCAATTTTGTCATAACCCTCTGCAATTTTTCAGAGTTTTATTTATCTTTACTGGCTTAGAAATTGTTATATGCTTGGTATTATTCTGAATATCAGTACTCCATTCCTTGGCTTAGTTCATTGAGCACTGGCCTGATAACCAAAGGGTTGCTGGTTTGATTCCCATTCTAGGGCACATGCCTGGGTTTCAGGACAGGTCCCCAGTAGGGGTGCGCAAGAGACAACCACACATTGATGTTTTCCTCACTCTATTTCTCTCTCCCTTCTCCTCTAAAAATAAATAAATAAAATCTTTAAAAAATTAAATAAATAGCAGTACTTCAAAAATATGTACACATTTAACACAAACAACAGAGCTGTGAAGTAGATGCTTGCATTGATCTCATTTTTCAGATTTAAAAAAGTTCAGGTCCAAAAGGCGATGTAGAAAAACCAGAAGTTAGAATTTGATAGAAACAAGGTGACATCAATTTGAAGAACAAGCTCCAAGTGAAGGAAAGCCACAGAGAGTTAAGTTTCACAGGTGCCTTCAAATTCCTCTGCAGTACTGACTCTCTCCTAAGATGCCCATACACTTGGTGAGACTGTAAGAAACTCTCCTAAATCAGGAAGTCACGCAGAGAAAGCAGATTCGCTATCTCAAATATTGCATTTATTTACATAACATCCTGGTTGATTCAAAAAGAGGAATAACATAAGAAAGAGGAATAGGGGCAATAATATTGGAGAACTAATAAAATATTCATTATTTGCAGGTAATGATTGCAGAGCTAGACAAAAAGTTTTAAAAATTATTAGAAATAATAAGTAAATCTAGCAAGGTTGTTTAAAGTCAGATCGATATACAAAATTGATTGTACTACCAACAAGTGGCGGAGGAAAAACTTCAGAGAAATGCAAATTAAAATTCAATAAGAAACAAACACCTACAGGATGACTAAAATTAAGAAATCCCAAGCTATGTGTTGTTGATGATGTACAGCAACTGAAGTTCTCTTATTTTTCGGATGGAAGTTTAAAGTGGTCTAATTACTATGGAATATTGATCAATGTTTTTAAAGCTAAATATGTGTATGTCCAATGACTCAAAATTTCCCTATCTGAATAAAAAATGAGTACTGTATCCACCAAAAAGTCATTCAAGGATATTTTTAATGGCTTTATTTGTCACAATTTGGAAACAACTGTCCATAAATAATAGGGTAAGTTAATATATTCTGATATCTGTGCACTGGGATATTAAAGAGCAATAGGAGAAAATGACTTCTGACATCCACCTTGGATGAATCCCATAGACATAATTTTTAGGGAAATGATTCATAAAATAATTTGAAATTGGTAATTTCAATGACATTAAATTGAAAAACAAACTAAAGCAACCTGTTGTGAAAAGACAGAGGAATGACAACCCTTGTGGGGTTTACTGTTTAGGAGCCTTTTGCTGGTGGAAACAATCTGCACTTTATCTGAGTGGTAACTGTACGTGTGTGTATGTGTGTGTGTATATATATATATACACATATATATACATACATATATGTAAACTTTTTCCAACTGTGAACTCAGAATTTTTAAAATGTATCATTTTCCCATCAAAATAAATAATTATTATCCAAAAAGATTTATGTCATTTGTTCATACTCAGCAATATATGTTTCGCTACACTTTCACCCTGGGAAAACATCAAGGAGAGCAAAATGCTATTATGTCACTATAGTCCCACACTGGTTTTACTGAGGATGTGAAAGAAAAAATGGTGGTCAATCCAATCTAACAAAGAAATAGACACACATTTACTAGAATAATCTTGTTGGAATCCTTGACTCCAGATATCGCATAGGTTATTGAAGGTTTTCAATATAGAATCACGTCCCTGGACTCCTTTAGTCTGACTTCTCAAGAAAAGTCTTTTCGACCCTCTCCCCCTCCTGATATTAAAACACCTAAGGGCTTTTCCCAAGTTCTTCCTAAAATGGACAAGTGAATTGTTTTGTAAATATCAAATTTTGAATACAAACAACTAATTTTGCTTGTATTTTTCCTCTAAAGTAGTGGCGGAATACATCTACATAAATTTTCTTTTAACTCTGAAAAGGTCATTGTATTTTTATATTTCCCTGAAGATTTTAACTGAAATGTTTAAGACTGTTCAGCTGAATAAAATGTATGCATATTAAAAAGAAAAGAAAAGATATGATTCCTCTCCCTACTTTATTTTAAAAAGAACCAAACAGCTGGATAATAAAAGGTGAGCAAAACTGATTTAAAAAAAAGCAAGAAGAAACTATAAACTATTTCATTCACTAAGAATTTTCACTCTATATATTCATATTTTTTCCATTTGCATTATAGGTTTTCTTGGTAAGTTCTCCTGTCTCCCACATTTCCTTATAAAGAAAAATATTTATTTCTGTCATTGATTTAGTTGGTATTAGAGTAGCCCATGTCTATGGCAAAGGGCAGCTATCAAAGGCTAGAATAAATTTTAACCTAACTTCATTAACACTTCAGTACCAATGACTGAACAATTCACAGCTGATAAGACACAACAATTTCTGCCAAGAATTATCCACAATATACGTTTTTACCACAGCAGAACTGGAGTTCTCAGTTTTTACTGTGGAAGATACTATATGGAGAGAGATTATTCATTTAAATGAGAGGTTATATATTATGTAAAGGAAAGAATAAAGAAAAAAGACAGGTATGATTATAAAACAAAGATCTGTCTAAATGGGGATAGACTAAATTTTTGTCTAGGGGAGCAAATGAGAGAAGTGGAATCTTGAAGACTATAACAATAGCTTTGGTTGTAATAAGCAAAGAAGGTATTTCAAGTAGCAGCAGTTGTGTACAGTAGCATGGCTGATAGGAGGAAAGAGACTCACATTTGTTGACCACCCATGGGATAGGTATGGCAACAACATTCAGCAAAGAGAGAAGAATGTTTTATACCAGAATTAACAAAGCTCTTAACCTCAATGAAAAAAAAAAAAAAAACTACCTTTAAAGTAAACACGTTTTCTTCATAGAATTACTAATTTACTAATGAGTTGACAATATTTATTTAATATACAACAAAATTGAATTGCTTTTCTTTCTTGAGAATAACACTTGACATATTACTTGCCTTCATTTCTTTTGGAAATACATTCAATCAGAAAATTTAAATCTAAAATGAAAAAGCATTTGAATAATTAATACCCAAAGATAAAGCAAAGTTTCTCTACATTTAAAAACTAATATATTTCAGCTCTGGCTGGTGTGGCTCAGTGGATTGAGTGCCAGCCTGTCAACCAAAGGGTCACTGGTTTGATTCCCAGTCAGGGCACATGCCTGGGTTGTAGACCAGGTCTCCAGTAAGGGGAGTATGAGAGGCAATCACACATTGATGTTTCTCTCCCTCCCCATCTTTATAAAAATAAATAAATAAAGTGTTTTAAAAATTTAAAAACTAATGTATTTTATAAATAAAAGCTGTGAAATACATTTCAGTTAATAAAACAATAATGATTTGAAGCTGTAATTATTGAGAGCATTTTAGGAGCTAAAATAGTATACTTTATTCTTTACAACAATTCTTTGAGGTAGGTACTTTTTACAGTTTTATTCCCCATGGGAGCAGGATGTGGGAAGTATAACAGAGAGTTCCCAAGAGAAAAAAAAACAAAAACAAAAAAACAAGTCAAGTCCATACTCAGTATTTTCTGTGAAGGGAGCCCTAAGGCTAAAACAGCATTTCAGAATTGTCCCTTATGGTGAAGGGAGGGGCCTTTGCATCCACACAGGAACAGGGGACTAGACGCCTGGGGTGTGGGGAGACATGACTAGCAGTGTGGTTTCCTGCAACCAAAAAATTCCCAGTAACTGAGAAAAATAAAAGATGCAAGATGAATTCTAGGTTCACACTGGCCCTTTATCAATAAAATTTTTCTGACAGCACCACAGGAAGATAAAGATCAGAGAACTGAGTAAAGGAGGCAATGATTTGCTGGGTATGCTTAAGCAAGTGAAACGTGTATAGCATTTGACAGAGAAGGGAGCAGCTCAGAAAAGTGGCCTATTTAAGAATTTAAGGTGGGGTGGGCAGGTTTCCCCTGGTTTATTTGGCTAAGAATTGAACATAAACATTAGGCTCCTAAAGTGATGAAAGTGGAAAATGTACTTAGTATAATATAGTGCCAGAATTTTGACTCAAACACAGTAGAGAAAGTTTATTATTAATTTTCAAGACACTCTGAAGAGACACCAGGAATAACATAACTTAGGAACAAAAATATTATAAACCGACCCTAAGAATGACTAAATCAAGACACGTAAAGAAGGAAAGTTGTGTGTAAATTAAACACTTATAAGAAAAAATTCAACACTGTTAAAATAAAGAAATCATAACCCAGATCCTTAATATAATACAGATAGCAAAAATAGAGAAATTCAAAGAAATCTTTGTGATGTGATTTTAAAAATTAATGAACAGACCTCCAGTAATATGTAGGAATATATTGAATGTTCTGATATGAATGTTCTAGAATAACAAGACAGAGCAAAGAGTAATATTTGAAGATAAATTAATAAAAAATTTACATTTTAAGACAAAAATCAATGTACAGATACCAGAAGTTCAGAGAACTGAAATAGGCCCAAAGCCCAACCGGGTGAAACAAAAACAAATGAAGGAAAAGGAAGGGAGAAGAAATTAGAGATAGAGATAGAGACAGAGACAGAGAGAGATAGGGTGGGTGGAAGGGAGGGAGGCAGGGAGGAGTGGGGGGAGAGAGAGAGAGAGAATGAATAAAAAGAGAAAGGAAAGAGAAAGAAAAAAGAATGGACCCAGTATCCTATACTAGCAAAAATATCCTCCATAAATGAGAAGGAAGTAAAGCCATTTTGGGATAAATGAAAACTAAACAGTAGTGAAAACGATTTCTGATAGAAAACTGACTCTACGAGAAATAATGAAAAGTCCTAAAAACTATAAATATCTGAGTAAATATAAAAGACTGGATCTTTTCCCTTAATTTATTCAAATGTTATTATCTGTCTAAAGTAAACATTTTACCATTTAATGTGTGATTTGTAAGTATATAAAAGTAAAATCTAAGATCATAAAACCCAAGGACAGTAGAGAAAGTGGAATTATATTCTTGTAGTGTCTTACATGTGTGAAGTGTGAATTGTGAAGAATAGTGCAAACTAGTACATTGCAATTCTAATTCCTAAGAATGAACATTTTGATATCCAGTATAACCACAAAAAATAAAGTTAAAAGAAAATTTAGCTAACAAGATATTTATGAATAAAACATGGAAAAAGCCAAAATATAAGATAATGGAAAAAATAAAAATAATAGGGAATAGAGAGATGAAATCAAGTTGGTTCAATAGTAAAAATTGTAAGACAATACATCAACATACATCGAAGGCCAAATTAAGTGATATAGAGTAAATAACTCAATTAAAATGCAATTAAAATAACAATATAAAACATAGTATAACCATTTTGTAAACCTTTAGTTAGTTCTGAAAACTCTGAACATAGACCTATCCCAACTCCTGAAAACTCTACTCTTACAGGTAAACTCAAGATAATGGAATGCCTGTGTCCACAAAATGGTTTACATAAGAATGCTTATTGAAGCTTTATTCATTATAGCTTAATATTCAAAACAGTCAGAAAGTCAGTAAACAAATTATGGCATATTTACATAATAAATTAGGACAGAGGAATAAATGAAAAGAATTAACTACTGACATATGTACCAACATGGACAGAATTTAGAGCATTATACTGAATGAAAAAAGGGAGAAACAACAGAAGTATAGGACTGTGTGATTTCATTCGCATAAATTTCAGTAATTGGCAGATGGAATCTAGAGTGTGAAAAGAAGAATGGCGAAAGAAGAGGGGATATTTACTAATTAGGAAGTTGCATGGAACTCTCTGGAATCACCCGGGTGGTGACATGTGTGTAATTTGTTTCATTTAATTTTTCCTATCAAATTGTGGATGATTTCTATTTAGTCAATAGCACTTAACATTATTACCTATGTTGCTCTCATAGGTATTATTTATAATTATTTCTATCCTAACACTTTTTTTTTACTTTTTTAATTTTTGTTTGGAAGAGAAATAATATATTTTTATGTAATCAAACTTGCTGATATTTCCTATGCTATTTATATATTTATCATACTATTCATAAATATTTTTATTATATAAAACATTCTAAAGAGCTTAATTGGTTTGATTGAGATTTTCAATGCTTTTAATTTTTAAATATGGTATTAAGTTACAATAGGATGTTTACAAATTTTCTACTCACTGGTTTGAAGGCTTACTTCCCAGCTTGCCATACTGTTAGGAGACTAGTGACCTTACCCGGAGTGATCAATTTTATATTGACAGTGATATCAGACTAGATGCAGACACTCAAGAGTATTCTGACTGAAAAAAAAACTGATAATTTATTCAGACACAATGTTTAATAATATTATTAACAGCTTACAGAGCAATCATATTTCTCACATTGCCAAATAATTGCAAACCAAAATACTGATTAATGAGTCTTTATTTAGAAAATTAATGCATGTTAACCTGCACATTTTTCCCTGTATGCCATACCTAGGTTGAGGAGTGACAGGCACAAGGAATTGTTTTTAGATCAACTCTTCACCCTAGAAATCACTAAATATTAACAGGTTCTTTTAATTTTCCATACTGGAGCAGTTGTTTTTTAATAGGGAAAACTTCCTGCTGTGGCTTTTGAGTTCCTGCAGTTCCTGTGACACATATACACCATAGTCACTATGAGGAAGATACAGAGACTGAGCTATCGAGAAACTATTTCCAAGTTAATCGCTTTTCTTCAATAAAATAACAGTTAAGTTCTAAAGTACTATAACACAGTTTTAGAAATTGAATGTCATGAAATAAATTTTTAAGAATTATGCAACATGCTTTTCTTTTCACATTACTCCAAAACTGCGTTTTAAAGACTCATGGTACTGGAGTTTAGAACCCAACATGAGGCCGCCATCACTCCATGGCGCGATCCCCATGGCAGTGCGCTCTGAGCTTGTGTTGATTAACTCCATTAACATGCAGATAGTCCTCCACCATTAATGCTCACTTGTGAACCATAAATATCCTATATTATCCTATACTACCAGGGCTTAATTTTGTAACAAATTTGTATAAAACTTTGTCAATAGGTTTCATCAAAAAAGAAGATTTTTTCTAATATCAAAGGACAAAATACTGGGTCCTAGCCCCACGCTAACATGATCAGAAAATATGCATATGCATACAATTAACAAAACAAGAAAAATAGTCCTGTGACTATATAAATATGTAAATATTAATCTTTATATATTTTCTGTGAAACATTCTGGAAATAGGGAACTCTGTGGATTAGAATTAAAATGTGGAATTGAATAATTAGAAAAAAACTCAGTTTAAATATCCCATTATATTAACTGGAGAATATATAAAAATAAACAGTATTTTTTTAAACATCCATCTTTGTAGACTAGCAGTGATTCACAGTAATTATATACAAGATTATCTGAGATACTTCAGAATCTATATTTGCACAACCAACTTCACCACCCCACAAAACTTGAGCCAAATTATTTTCAGACAATGGTGTGACTCTATCTGACAAGGAAGAAATAAGTTTCAGTATTATGCTAAGTGAAATAAGCCAGGAGGTGAAAAACAAATACCATATAATCTCACCTATAAGGGGAACCTAATGAACAAAACAACAAACAAGTAAAATAAAACCAGAGACATGGAAATAAGGAACAAACTGACAATGATCAGAGGGATAGGGGGGCAGGGATAATGGGGGAAAGAAGGAGATGGGTCTAGTCAAGAGACCCATCTAAACACAGAAATTAGACACATCAGTGCATATTCTCAGGAGGAGTGAAACTGGGTGGCTGGTATGCCATGGATCTTCGGTGAGATTTGACATTTTACGATGGTTGATTATGTATTATTTGCAAATTTAAGACACAATGAGAATACCTAGAACAATAGATCTGTGCCTAAGAAAAGCAATTAAAACAGTAGATAAACCATCATAAAAACAAAAAATATTCAAAACCTAGAAAGGAATAAGAAACAAATAATGAAATACTAAGGAAAACCAAATGTATAGAATAGTAAGAAGTATATAAAATGACAAGGATATAATAAATGTTTTTTTTGTTTTTCATGATTAGGAAGATTATGTGTTTTTAAGATGTTAATTCTTTTAATAATCCATAAAGTTAAAGTTATAGTAATAAATTTTGCAGTCTATTTGGGTGAATGTGACTAGTAATATCAATAAATATAGAAAAATAAATATATAATAATAGTCAGAAATAAAAAGACAAGGGGAATTTCTTAACTTTTCAACTATTTTGAAGTTAAAGTGATCAAAGTAGGGGTATGTAGATAGAAAAACAGAATTTTATTCAAAAGGTTATGGAAGTTCTGCATATCATCAAAGAACTGTCTGAAAAATTATTGAATTTTCTACAGGTATTTGTAATAAGAAACCATTGAAAAATAGCAAATCTGCAATTCTAATTTCAAACTTAAACCAGAAAACATTGAACATAATAAAACATTTAAGTTAAAGTATCACAAAAGTTAATGTAGAATTAAAAATTTTAAAGTGTGAAGAAAGGCTTTCCTTAGAAGGCATATAAATACAAAACAAAAAAAATTACTAATGAAAATCCTGTTTACACAGGAAGAAATTGGGGTAAAGCAAAGTTTATTTGCCCAAGGACACAGCGATAAAAGTATTAGCATAGCCTGGATCCTAATGCATTGTTTGAATTTATTTACTACATACTAGTGTTACTATCATAATTAAAATTATTCCCTTATTAGTACAGGGTAAATGAAGGCCTGCAAATAGGGTCATAGTTATTAAATAGTCCTTAATCCAGGAAATGTTCTTGATGCATTCAGGTTCATCGGTCTGCTGTAAATGGCTTAGGTCAGTTTGCTAGTGGACCAAGTTAATGACATAATGATCACAGACCTTCTCTATTTACTATTAATTGATTCTTATCTATGTTTGCATAGTATTCTGACTGAATTCCATTAGAAAATTTATTTTGTAGTACTCTGGTTTTAGGGACTTGAGAAGCCCACAGAGAACAAAGACTAGCTTATCCATCATTGTGTCCTCGTAGTAAATAAAGACTAAACTTAAGTTAAATTATTGTATGCATCTAAATATCCATTATGCAAGCATTCTATTTACTATGCTGTGTGTACATTATTTAAATCAGGGGGAAATTTTAGCATAGATGTACACAATAAAGTGTATATGGGCTTTACTTTTGTTAATGAACAAATATATAGTACTTTATATGTAGACGATGACAAAGTTTACACATAGAGATTATACAGTCTCAATAGGTTATATAATAATGAGTTAATATAAAGGAATCAATTAGGAAGTGAATAAATGTAATTAGTAGATGAAGGGCATTTATACTGTTTCTTAACAACAGATGGCAACAGAAGACCACACTGCCAGTGGTCTTGTAAGCATCTTACCAAGATCTTTAGTGCTAATTCTGTTTATGTATCTGACTCATAGTGAGTGAAGTTAATTTAAATATATCTTTTAAATAATACTTATACATTGACCTCAAAGGTTGAACACTTAACTAACATCTTTCATAGATTAACACAGTACATATGTACAAAAGTATCAGCAATCACTAATTTGTACCACTTGAGTACATTTGCTTTTATTTAATTTCCTTCTCTTCTATTTCATTTTAAACTTCTAACTATGAGGTACTAAACTGATTTCTTAACTCATTAGTGGGTCACTGCTTAAAAGATGGAAAACTCCCTAATACACCAAACAACAAATATTTTAAGGACATATGCAGAGATTTTGCACAACTTTCTGTTTCAATTTGTTTAAGTTGTAAGGTATATTCAAGGTAGCAAAATGCTGGGTATAGAATATTTTCAAATATGTGTGAAAATTAGTGTTAGTTTGTATAATTTAACAGTTATTTTATGTTGATATGAATCCATTAGTATACATATTTAAAGAAATTTAACAATTGAAATAATTAATTCTTTCTACTACCTACTTTCAGTTTGCCTTTTACTTTGTAAAGTTTCTAACAGTTCCTAGTTCTATAAAAATTTATGACACAGTATAGTACTGGTAGATTTATAAACACAATTATAATGTTGGTTTGTTTGTGTGTTTTTGTTTATTTAAACAAGCATAATTAAACCCTCCTTCTTAATGAATTCATTGTAGAAATGATGTTAAAATTGTGCTTCACTTGGACAATTGTAAGGGTCAATTTTGTAAATTAGGTATGTTCATGAGCTTTATTTAATCTATATAGACATCAATAAACTTCAAAGAGATTTGGAAAAAGATGCTCTTTAAAAATCACAGAGGACAATTCTCACCTATGAGAAATAGTCGGGTAATGAGACTGCTGTGAAATCACAGAGGCACAGGCCAGTCTTAATGCGCAGTCCTCACTCTGAGTCTCCTCCCGCAGATGCACTGAGTAGTCAGAGTCAGGAGCAGAAAAGAGCAAAGCCGTGCAAATTGCAGCCACAGTTCTGAACCAAATGCTCCATCTGAAAATGCCCCGGATCTCTTCTTGCCACTCCCATTTTCTCCCAGCTTTGCACAGCCACTTCCCTGAGCGTTTATAAAATCAACCACGTGAGTGTCCTGTCTGCATTATCAACATACCAACAAACATACAACTTAGGTAGTTAAACTCAATGTCAACAAAGCAGAAGTGAATGAAGCAGTGTCAAGAAGGGAGGGTGGCAAATGTTATAATGAGTATGGGGGGAGGACTGTGTACAGAATTGCTTGTGACACTGTGAAAATGTATGTCCTGGATGACTTTGCATTCAAGGAATTAGGTGGTCTATCTTTCAATGTTGCTTGTGAAAAATGAACTCTGGCTTTCCGGTGCATGGGAAGAGATCTATTTTAGGATAGAAGACTTTTATTTAAAGCTGGGAAATAAGCAATGTATTCATGGAAAGAATTATATAATAACATGATTTGAAAGATAGGAGTATGTGGAGAGGAAACATGGGAAATCATAAGGAATGACAGTTCTGAGAAGAACTCATGACCAGAGGCATATGAATTTTCAGGGAAAAAAGATGGCAGGAGGGTGATTTTACTCCATCACCAGGAGGATAGTGGGCACTTAAGCTCTTCATGATACAATGTGTGATCAGGAATAAAGTGTTCTTATGTGAGATAATGTCCTTTTACATTTTTTTCTGTAGGGATTGAAAGGCTATCGGGAAAGTAGAAGCTACTAGAGCATGACCCTCCTCCTCCAGAAGGCAGGGGGCGGCTTGAGGGACAGAGAAAAGCAGTATGGTGAACAACTACAAATAGGAATGAAGAGCGAGTGAGAAGGAGATCTCATGAGTGTTATCGGCTTGGAGGCAGGCCGGGGTATTGGACTCTGAGTCCGACAGGGATAGGAATGTTGTGTTGGAAAAGCAGAAAATCTTTAGAGAAAGCTTTGATATCCCACAAAGCCTAGAAAAGATGAAAAATCCTTCTAGATTATCACAAATAATAAAGAAAACTACATCTGATCAGATTCACAGTATCTTAAATTGCTACTTTATAAAATGTTGGCATATTGGATCCAGAAACACATTGAGATAATTAAGTACTGTGATAAAATAAAATTTATTTGAACTATTGAAATTCTGATATGTTGTATTGGATTTTTCTATACAAATATAAATATCTCTGCTTAAGGCATTAATATATTTTATTTTCCACATTTATTTTTTTTTTCCAGGTTGCCTTTCATTATCCGTTTATCCCACATTTCTTGCTTTTGAACACCATTCCTTGAAGACTCCAGGAAGTCCTACCGCTTATATAGTTCAGTCCAGGACCAAACATCGACCTCAAAATAAACAAGAATCTGAATGAACCAGAGTATTATGATGCCTTCTCACCACCGACCAGAGCAGCGCTGATGCCAGGCTGGTACCTGCCAGGCTGGTACCCAGAGAGCAAAAACAGGGCCTGGTGGTATGGCCAGGTCACCATATTACATTCATTCTGTCCTCCCTGTGGAGTCCGTTTAAGGGGCATTTTCTACCTTTCCTGAGAGAGCCTGGGCAGAAGCACCCGAAGCTCTCACTGAGCTTCACCATTTTGGGGAGCACCATGTAGGGGCTCAGTCTTTTTCTTCCTGAAAGTGCTGAGATTCTTCTGCAAAGACATCTTCCTCACATCCTTGAAGAGTTCTACACAGCAACATTCGCCATGGAATTCTTGATCTAACTTCAATACATTCTATTAGATTTGAATATACGAGGTACATCCAAAGACAATCTAAAGATGTCCTGGCATGTATTTTAAGTAATTACTTTAAGCAATGCATTGTTACTATACTAAAATTATACTACACATACATAGTCTTGTCAACTGATTACTTTCCCTGTATTTGTGTGATTGTTCATTCAAAGAATATGAATATTTGAAAATCATATTACACATTGCCATATCATCTGCAAATAGTCTATTAATGCTCATTTTGCTATGTAGTTTGCTATGTATTAGACTTGTATACATATTTTTAAAATTTTCTAGATTAAAAACAAATTGTATCTCACTGCTTACAAGCACAAAGTCATTATATATTAGAATGATTTTATCTAAAAAGCAGTGTAAAATTAAAGAGCAAAAACAGGCACAGAAATAAATATCTACTTTTTTTCACTTCTTCCAGTTCCAAGACTAATTGGTTTTTGATGTCCCATCAATATGATACACTCTGATTTATAAAACTGCTAAAAACTGGTATGTTAAAAATAAAATGTGCATGTGCTTTTCAGTGAAATATAAGAATACGTACATTCTTTAAAACAATCATCCAAAGCTTTATATTAGGTGGTATATTTTGGTTCAAAATGAATTCCACCACAATTCTAGCATGTTATAGGCACGAAAGTATATTTTGACTATACAATTTTCAAGGTACAAATTTTCTTAAGGTACCAGATTACAGAAATCCAATGTTGCTGTTTCTAGTTTGTTAATCACACATTAAGTTTTATTTATTTTCATGTGATCATGCCCAAAACTCAGACCTTGCTAAAAAACCAAGTAATATACTGTATTCAATATCTATTCTAAAGGAAAACAGAGAGCCAAAGTTACATATAGTTTCTCAGTAATTAGTGCTGTGATTATATATATTTCTTTCGCCTTTTAATTCTGCATTGTTTCCTCCTGGACTCCACTAATTTACATTTGTCATTTATTATTTATTCCACTTGGGTTTTGTTCTCCTTTTTCATTTAGGTCTCACTAAATACAGTGAAATGGACGTAGCTTAAGTGTGTAGTTTTATGGGTTTTGATAAATGTATGAATTAAAGTATTATCCAATTAACCTGATATAACGAAGATACAGAAATTTCCCTCACATAGAAAATCCTCTCATTCTACTTACAATCACAATAAATTTATTGTTTCATTTCCACTTGGAAACTTCATATAAATGAAATCATAGAGTTGGTGATATTTTTGTACTTTTTTCATCATTTTTGAACTTAATCCTTGTTGTTTAATGTATCAGTGATGCTTTTCATTGTTCAGTAGTATTCTATATTATATAAATATCTCAATTTGTGGCCCTGTTTTCTGTTAATAGTCATTTGGATTATTTTCATCTTCCACTGATAGGAGTAAAGCTAATATAGAATATTCTTACACAGGCTTTTTGAGAATATATATTTTTATATCCTTGGGCAGTACTTGGGATTAGAACTGTTCAGCCAGAAAGTAAGTGAATGCTTACTTTTACAAGAAACTAACAAGGAGTTTTCTAAAAGTGTTAACAACATTTTACATTTTCATCAGAAATGTTTCATTTCACATTGCTCCTCATCCTCGCCAAAACTGGATGGGCGGGACATATGCAAACCATTCTCCTGTGTTTGAGGTGGTGAGTCTCTGTCTTCTTTGCATTTTCTAGATGACTAAGGATGTGGAGACTACTGTGGGTGCTATCTGGTCTTTATATATCCACTTTCATGAGTGTCTTTTCAAGTATATTCTTTTTTCATTATATTTTATTGTTTATGCTATTACAGTTGTCCCAATTTTTCTCCTTTTGACTCCCTCAGGTGATCCCCACACCTTTGTTCATGTCCATAGGTCATGTATATAGGTTCTTTGGTTACTCCATTTCCTGTACTGTGCTTTACATCCCCATGGCTATTCTGTACCTACCTATTTGTACTTCTCAATCCCCTCACCTCTTCGCCCATTCCCCCACACCTCCTCCCAACTGTTTTTAGATTCAGTTTGTTGTTCACAGTTTTGACCTTCTTCTTTTTCTTAAATAAGTTCCTTTAACATTTTATATAATAATGGTTTGGTGATGATATTCTTAATTGTCTATTGAGCTGGTGGATTTTTTTTTTATATTGAGTTGTATGAGTTTGTGTTTATTCATATACAAGTTCTTTGTCAGAAATATGTATTATCAATATTGTTTTTCAGTCCATAGCTTGCATATTCTTGTCCTTAAGAAGATTTTCACATGACCAGAGGTTACTAATTTTGATGAACTTTATTTTATATTTTTCTTTTATGGTTAGTGTTTTGGTTTCCCTATGGAATCTTGGTTTATGTCAAGATTTCAAAATATCTTCCTTTGATTTCTTACTGAAGCTTTCTTTTTTTATCATTGTGTGTGAAAATGATCCATTTCTAATTATTTTTTACAATATGGTTATCTGTTATTCCAGGAACATTTCTTGAAGAGACTTTCTTTTTCTACATTGAGTTTCTTTGGCTGCTGTTTCTGGACTCTACACTCATCTATTTGTTTTAAAATCTCCAGCCAATAAACACCCTCTTGATGACTGTAATTTTCGGAAGTGTTCAAATAGGTAATGCAAGCTCTGAAACATTTTTCTTCTTTTTCAATACTGTTTAGCTACTCTAAATCTTTTGCAAATAATCCAAGTTGTCCTTAACAGGTAAAATAAAGAACCCGTACTGTGTTTTTATTGGGGAAGGTCACTCATCTATAAAAAGGGTGAATCCGAAAAGGATGAATCTGAAATATGCTGAACAAAATAAGTCAAACAAAAGAAGTACTAAAGGATACCATTCATAATATACTTTAGAACAAACCATATTTAATTTATAGTGAAGTGTAGAATATTAGTTGTTTTCTGAGCTGATGTGTACAGATCTGCAACAAAGCAGCATGAGGGAGTTTTCTTGGGTAATGGAAATGTGCTATATTTTTATTGTAGTGGTAGTTATATGCCACCATTCATTTGTGAAATTCATTTCAATGTATACACAAAACATGTGCATTGATGGAGCATAAATTGTATGTCAGGTAGAGTTTAAAAGTTACTGACTGTAATTTGTATTTGTCTTATTTTCTCCTTTATTTCTGACAGTTTTGATTTTATCTCTTTGGGAACACTTTAAGTACACTCACAGATAATGTTTCATTGATGAATTGACACCTATGTGATCATTAATGTTCCCCTTTATTTCTTGTCTTTAAGTATTTGATGATTACTGCTGCATGCTGTATCTTTTTTATATCATTTTAGCAAAGTATATCTTTTTCTTTTAGCATAATTTAATGTAAAATGGGTTTCTTGTGGACAGCATTTGGTTGGGTCTTGCATTTTTATCTTTGTTTTAACCTTTAATCAGAATATACAGTTTCTTTATATATTTTTAAGCTCTTCTTAATTTTGAAATAACTCTAGATTCACATATGGTGCTAAGAAATAATAAAGGTAGATCAAATACTCATTTTATTTAATATTCCCCAATGATAGCATTTTATATAATTATATAACAGCACGAAATGGATATTAATAAAATCTTTCAACCATAGTCATATAACACCAGTTCTTTGTATTTGTGTGTATGTGTCTTTGTGTTTGTATTTATTTCTCCATAATTTATCACATATGTAGATTCATGTGAGTACCACCATAGTCAAGATACAAGACAATTACATCATGAAAATCCTTCATATTGCTTTAATTCCACAGCTACCTCTTCCCTCCCTACATCCATAATACCAGGCAACCAATAGTCTGGTCCTCACCTCTAGACTTTAGTCATTTCATGAATTTTATATAAGTGGACATGTACTGTAGACAAGCTTTTGAGCTTGACATTTTCACTCAGCACAATATCCTTGAGAACCATCCAAGATAAGGTAAATATCAAGATAGTGTCCCTTTTTAATTCTGAGAAATGGTCTATGGTAATTTGTGCCATAATTTGTTTAATTTTTCACCCATTGAAAGATGTATGGATTGTTTCCAGTTTGGGAATATTAAGAATAAATGGCATCCATATTCAGGTTTTTGTGTGAAAATAAATAAACATACAGGAGTACAATTATAAGCACAGATTCAGTGTTTTAAGAAATGTCCACACTCTCATCCAGAGTGACCACTGTTCACATTCTCACCAGCATGTGGTGTTATTCCAGTGTGTGTGTGTGTGTGTGTATTCATTCATTCATTCATTCATTCATTCAAGCCATGTTGAGCAATGGGGGATATTTTATTATAATTTCATTTTCATTTTTCTGATGTCTACTTATATCGAATACATTTTCATGTGTTTATCTGTAATCTATATGGGTTCGGTGAGTTGCCTGTTCATGTACTTTTCACATTTTCTAACTGAATAGTTTGTTACTTGCTGTTGAGTTCTGAGAAAGGATAATAGGG
The DNA here is from genome assembly GCF_022682495.2 of Desmodus rotundus. Classification (NCBI taxonomy): domain Eukaryota; kingdom Metazoa; phylum Chordata; class Mammalia; order Chiroptera; family Phyllostomidae; genus Desmodus; species Desmodus rotundus. Next base: position 19,481,803 of record NC_071394.1, read on the forward strand.
GATAGTAGGGGAAGGGTCATCAAGGAACATGTATAAAGGACACATGGACAAAGCCAAAGGCAGTAGGTTTGAGGGTGGGAAGTGGGGGGCAGGCAGTGTGGTGGGGTGAAAATGGAGACAACTTTAGTTGAATAACAATAAAAAAAATTTTTAAGAAGTTTTTTTGTGATGAATATAGTCATTAAATTATTAAATCATAAACCAGTATTATGTAGCAGTTTCCAAAAATATAGGTTTCAAACCTATTTTTATCTTCTTTATTTATATAGATATGTATAATGTAAGTAGAATAAAGGTGATCCTACAAATATAATGCAATATTAGGATGGATAATTGAGAACAGGTGCAGCATACTTAGCATTGGCGATTTTTTAAAACATGGTAGAAAAAGTTCAGTTCGATTGGTTGCATTTTTTGTACTCCTCTGTAGAAATAGGGTGATGTCCTTGCATAAGGGATTTTTTAAGGAATATAATTTCTGCTACTAAAGAATACCTTTCTGAACAGTATTCACCAAGAAGTTTGACTGACCTAATTACAGTTATGCTAATCTAGTCATACTTCTTACATTGTTCTCCATATTAGCCTTTCACATAGTCTCTTTTGCTATGGAGCAAGCCATGGCCAGGTCCTGCTTAAAGGAAATGGAATTCATTATGACAGTAATGACAAATTATCTTCTGTAAGAATTGTTTAACATAATGGGTCAAAAAAGAAGAAACTAAACAAAAGAAAGGGATGACATAAGAGTGAATAAAAAATAAAATCGCATATTAAAAAACCAAGCAATATAAGAAAATTTAAAAACTGAATAAAAAGGTAATGTAAAACTATAGGCATAATGAGCTTTTCTTGTCATTAAAGGCTATTACATTCTCATTTCTTTTATGATCATTTGTAGCATATCCCAGTCTTTAAGAGCCTTCAACATATTCAGCAAAAGCAATATGTGCAAAATTACAGGAAACTCTTAGCTTTGAAATAATGGCTTATAGGCAATAATGAACCACTAACTTTCTCTGGCATAAGTTAATAGCAGTTAGTATGGGTTAAAAGTTCAGTCTGACCTACTATTTAATTTGCTCAAAGTTGAACTTCATTAAATATTATATAAGTATTACCCTATCTTTCTATAATTTGCCAATATCAAAAACTAGGAAGGAATTTTAATACGTTTTGACATTTCAGTGTTATTCACATGCTAATGATTTTGTTAAATCTAGCTTAGGATAAAATCAGCTCAGGCATACTTAATATAAATGTTCTTAATATTAAAGGAAAATAATATCTATAAATGGCAATTTGATTAGTATTTACTCAACGAATATTACTATGCTCATTGCATTGGGAAGTTACTGTAAAGAAATACAGATGAAAAAATTGAGGATATATGAGTATAAATGAATTTTCAAAAGAATCAGTCATGTCTATTACATACCTATATACCTAAATTCAATTTATGTGCTTTATGAGAGAAATAAAGTAACTATATAATTTGTGAGGATAAAATTGATATAAAAGGATTCTGGGAATATGCAGATTTTCCATATGCTTTAGAGGGTTGGGTAAGTTTTAAATATGCAGAAAAAAGAGAAAGATAAATTCCTGTCTAAGAAAGTAGTATGGACAGAAGACAAGAAATAGAAAAGATTAAAAATGTTGTGTTATGTATAGAAAAGAGTCTGGATTGGAGGGTCTTATTCAAAGGATTGGAGATAGTATCGGAGAGAGGCGACAGGGCTAGGTAACAGATGCTACTCAATGAATGACAAATTGTTTGGGGTTTATAAACTGAAGATTGCATAATAACAGCTTTTGTTCTAGAAGATAGATCTGGCACTTTTCAATAAATTGGAAGTGGGACAAAATGTTATACGGAATCCATTCAGGGATACTAGAACAGATGAGAGTCAACGCTGACCTTACTCAGTTTTGCGTCAGTGTAAAGGAGGACAGAAGAAATTCACGTGATTTTGTATAGAGGAACCGTTAGGAATTAGCAGATTATTTGAATAGTGAAAAACATCCAAGGAAAAAAAGAAATAAAGAACACATGATAAGTTACATTTAGCGGTGAGTGGTAAATGTTAACCTGCCAGCAGCAATGATATTAAGAATTGGAATTAATATTTAATAAGGAGAACTGATTTGGCCTCTTACTCTATTTCAAACCCATGCCAAGTGTTGAGATAATGGCCACAGATATTGATCCTGTTTTCAAAAAAACTCACAAAGAGACATACTGAATAGTGAGCATGTTCTCCTTGTTTACTTTGTGGCTGTCACAAGACTAAGCACCTTATGCACATTATTATTCAATAGTTCATTTAGTCCTAAATACATTCTCAAAACTTGTGACAAATACACCATTTTTGAAGGAGAAAAAATGTGCCATAAATATTTTTTGAAAAACTTGGCCCTGGATTGAAACCTGAAGAGTAAGACTCCGAAGACCATCTTGAACACTGACTTTGATACTTGTAATAGAGGAGGCATAGCATGCTTAGGGAGTAAGAAGAAGGGCTTACAATCAGGATGTAGGAAACTTGGGAATGGATCTTATAAATAATAGAGTGCATTGATATCTGAGAAATAAAAGACACTAAGTAGGGCCAGAGGGAGAGCTGCTAAGTCAATTATAAGGGATGATAATGTGAATAAAACTCAAATACTTCAAGACATGCTAAGAAAATTGGGGTTTAACCTAAGGGCAAGAAGAAGTTCTACACAAGTTTTCAGTAGAGAAGTAACATGATTAAATTTGGGGTTTAAAAAAATAACTCTGGCTGAAGTTAGGTGAACTAAACATGGGAAAAAGCAGTGAAACTGGAGGCAGGGAAAAATTATTCCTTTTCTTGTCATGCAATCAGAAGTTGCATAGACCGTGATAAAAGCAGTATCAGTTCCTGGAAATAGGACGAGAAGGGCTTGCACGTGGATTGAATGTGGGTCGGGGGAGAGGAGAAATAGACATCAACTTTTACATTCAGAATTCGGTACGGCACGAAGTAGAAGCATACAGGAAGGAACAGGTGGTAAGACTGATGACATTTGCTGTATCACAAATATTAACAGAAACACGGAATGTAAATAAGAAACCCTTTGAAAAAGATAATGGCAAGTTTTTCTCTAGACACAACTGATTTAAAAAGTTGAGGACATTTGGGTAGAAATCTGTCTGGCACTTACAATTAAAGGCTCTTGATCCACCAAAAAAGTCTTTGCATATAGCTTTAGGTTTTCAGTGGATTTTCCCACGGATTCTTCCCATGTGGTTCAGGGGGCACCTTCTGATCTTTGAAGTAAATATGTGGTCAAGGGCTTGCCAATGAGCATTTTCCTGGGCCTTTGCAACCTTACATCTAGGGCAAGGATGGACATATGACCCAAGTCACACCTACTAAATGCGATACAATTAAGCAGTGGCTTTTTTCCTACATTAGGAAAGCTGTGTGCTCTTTTACCTGGATTTCAAAGTCATACATGGCCTTAATTTTTAATGCATTGGTAAACACTTTATGAAAATGAGTTACAAAGCAGAACCTACAGAGAGGATGGATTAGACTCCTGATGTAATAACCAACTGAATCTGCCCATAGCTGGTACCAACTTTCTTTTCAGTTATATGAGCCAATGGTTTCTTTTAGAGTTAAGCTCACTTAATTTGCATTACTTTGACTTGCACCTTACTTGGTACTGACAAATGCCAAATCAGGAGTTATTCACATGAGCTTACATTTAGAAGCCATGCAATTTTCAGAGAAAAGGAGAATTATATATGTACCTTTAAAAAAGGCATCAGAGGAGTCAATATAATGGTAAAGTAACAGACAATCACTGAGAAAGTTTTAGTTGTTGACGATAAATTTCAAACTTCAAAGATATACAATATGACTTGTTAGAAAGTCAAGGGAGTAATCTTTTTTTATATTTTAACATAGAAATACTTTCTAAAGAAATGTGATTGCTAAATAGATGTAGATTTGGCTAAGTAGACAAAAGAATACCAAAATAAGTTCTTTTTAAATAGTGGAACGTTTTGTGCATATTTATAATCTACTGAAAATAATCTATTATACAGGGAGAGAATAAAGATGCCAAACAGAAGATAAATGACAGTGAATTCAATATCCAGGTATGAAATATGAATTCAAAGAGATAAGTGAGATACATTTATTAATGACTTTCAAATTATTTATCCTAAATTTATATCAAATATGATTTTATCCCATTATTGTTCCATAAAAGTAAAAGCTCTTTGTAAATGTTGGTGACCTCTTTACATTCTATGTCATAACTTCTGCATAATAAAACTATAATGTTCAAATATTTGTTGATTTGCTGTATCTAATCTTAATTATACTTCATCATTTTTGTAATTATTATATCCCAAAGCAATGGATGACACTAGATACCATCTGCAACGTAAAATTTGTGTTCCTAAAAGATTGGCATTAATGTCACCTCCATCACATTGACATGCACTTTCATTAAATGTCTGTGCTTCTCATAATTAACCTAAAATCCTTTATATGAAATTTTGATTGATGCAGATAAATTGTCTTATGAGATGATTTAGATGAAAAATTAACATTTTTTTAAGTAAACTACAGACACCAAGCTTAAAAAATCATTACTTTCACCTCTTGGTTTCTTCCTGAGTGATCCAAATGTTTGTCCTGCATCCTTATTTATTTTACACTTAGATTTTCTGCAGTTTGGACTTTTGGTGCCTAATGGGGTTTATCAGTGCTTTTGGGTTTTATACATCCAAGATTATCCAGATTTTCCTTTTGTTCATATCCATCTGGTCAAGCGATTACAACAGCTCCTCTCCAATGTGGACCTCCCAGCAGCTGTTCCCCCACCTCTGGGTGTCGTTAATATAATGATCACAATCAGGGAAGCATCTGCAGGTTAGTTCAAAGTTTAAGTAGCAATCAGATCTGATGGCAGGAAATAAATCAAATAATTAATTCTCTTTTACCATTGACACTGTTACAGATGTCTCCTTTCCACAGCCCCCTCAGTTTGTCTGTCTGCACCTATCCCCTAGGGCCCTTCCCTCTGGCCTCCACCACACTGCTGCCTGTGTCTGTGAGTTATACATATATGTTATTTGACTACCCCTTTGCCTTCCTTCCTCCAGTCTCCCCATCCCCCTCTCCTCTGACAGCTATTTAGTTTATAGATTTGGAAACTTATGGTCATCATTTTTTATAGCTTCTATCAGACTTGACTATTATGTTGGTAATTGACATGTATAAGTGATATCTGGGGGTAGGATGTAGGGAGGAGAATATTTATATAAGAAAAATAATAAAATTCAAGGTACTGTGTTAAAATTGAATAAAAGATGGAATTAGCAGAGAGTTATCTTCCCCTGATTTCTAGCAATTTACCGTATTTTTCAGACTGTAAGACGTACGGGACCATAAAATGCACCTAGGTTTTAGAAGAGGAAAATAGAAAAAAAAAAAAAACATTCCACCACTGTCGCCTCCACCTCCCCAGTGAGCCAGGTAAGCTACATTCAGACTATAAAGGGCACCCCCATTTTCCTCCCAAAATTGGGGGTGGGAGTGAAGTGCATCTTATAGTCCAGAAAATATGGTACTCTTTTTCTTGTTCAATTTGATGTAGTCTTTATGTTTGATTCAATTAGGATTTATTCTAATTCGAATCCTTAGGTCTGCAATACTTCAGAAGGAGCTCTATGTTGCCCATTGCCCCCTTCCTCCACCCCACTTCAGAGAGGTAATGTGCTCTAACTTCGTGGTTCCCTACTTCCTTTTAAGTCCTAAGAGCTTTACAGGTTTGTCACTTGGTACTTTCAGTGTGTTCAAATCAAAAGAAACAGAGACCAGCTTTGAAAATTCCCTGAGCAGACAAAAGAAGTTTAGTCATATAAAATGGCACTAACTTGGCCTGGGTTCTTTTTGCTTTTGCCTCTGGCAAATCATAAAAACTTAAACCCTTTGCAAAATTAATAAGAGCCAATCATTAACTAATTCCCTATCAATCAATAGTATTCTAATACGATAACCAATCTCTATGAAGAAAAACCAGTCACTGCCTTCTCATTACAGAGCTCCTTTGTAACAACATACACCTGAGCCTCATTCCATGTTTTGGTTTCAGTGTGTTCCTTTTGCAAACTGTCTTTTGGGTGTGTGCACAAAAACATTTATTTGTTACTACTTTGATGTTTTATTAGTTTTACCTCTGTTATTTCTCTACTTTTGACAAATGTAAAAGACAAACACACAAAACTCACCAGGTTTTGAGTGATTGACCAGCAAGCAGTTGCAAGGTTTGGTATTCAAAGTTCTTCTTAAGGCTTCCTACAAGTTTTCAACAGCCAGGCATTCAGGAAAGGTGCTGAGGGGACTTCACGCTCGCCCCTACAGTTCCATCTATCCCTAAGAGCAGAGTGTGAGGCCCCGGGGCATCGCAGGTTCTAGCCATTACTCCAAAGCAGCCTCTAAACAACAGGCAGTCCTAGTTATCCTATTTGTCTAACGGTCTTACATTTAGCTGTCTAAAACTGACGGTCACTTCTCTAAAACTATTAATCTTTCGAAAGGAGTAATTTGGGTTATATGTATGGACTCTAAATTTTAATTTATATTCTGAATGAAAATGTACTACCTTATTTTGGGAATTCTTTTCAAATATATAGTTATTTGGTAATGTCTCTTATTTGAAGTCTCTCCAGAAAAAGTCCAACCATTGTTAATGTAATGAGAACAAATTGTGCAACATTGATATAACCTGGCAGCCAAGGAGAGTGGACTGGAATGCACATGTGTGAACAATGATGACTTCACTGTACTAGTCAGTGAGGGTGGTAGACATCACTGAGTGAGCGTGTGTACTGTGTGGCCATCACATTCAAAATGACTGAGTGAGTAGAGCAATGCAAAATCTGCATCAAATTTTGCGTTAAACTTGAACATTCCTCCACAGAAACTATTCAGATGATTTAGAAGACCACAGCTATGGGTGGCTGGTGATTGGCAGCTTCATCATGACAACATGCCTGCTCATGTATCATGTCTCATGCAGAGTTTTTGATGAAACATTAAATCACCCAGGTGATCAGCCCCCTTACAGCCCAAATTCAGCACTCTGAGACTTCTGGCTTTTCCTAAAACTAAAATCACCTTTGAAAGGGGAGCATTTTCAGACCATTGATGAGATTCAGGAAAATATGACAAGGCAGCTGATGGTGATTGGGAGAACTGTGTGAGGTCCCAGGTGCCTACTTTGAAGGGGACTGAGGCATCATTGTCCTACATACAGTGTTTCTTGTATCTTGTATTTTCTTTAATAAAAGTCTATTTTCCATGTTACATGGCTGGGTACTTTCTGGATAGACTTTTTATATATATATATATTATATGTATATATATATATAAATATATTATATATATATATGTGTGTGTGTGGACACACCCACAATTTTGGAAATGTGTGGAACATTTATGCACTTAAATTTTGTAGTTAAACACCATGTACTCACATATTAAGCATTTTTACAATTGTATTTTACATTTTTAACCATCTTCAGTGAGGTTTCCCCTGGCAAAGTGAAGTAGATTGATAAGCAATTACACCAGAATCTTTTAGATAGGTGTAACTTATGGATATTTTACATGAAAATGCTCAGTTTTCCCCCAGAGAGCAGTGCTGTCTATATGCCTATAATTTGCTCCTGCTTGTTTATTCTGACATCTTTGTTTTATACTGCTTTTATGGCCTCTGCAAAATTCACATTTATTAGGAATTTAGTTTATAATATCCTTAGCAGTGTGCTTCTACAAACATCACCCATTCTTTGATTGCTTATTAATGATTGTATAAGAGCTTGCTGAGACAGTTCTTGCAGCAATATTTTTGCCAATATATCTCCTAGGGCAAAGAAACAAAAGAAAAAAAAATAAACAAATGAGACCACCTCAAACTAAAAACTATCTGCACAGCAAAAGAAACCATCAACAAAATGAAAAGGGAACCCACTGTAAGGGAGAACATATTTGCCAATGATACATCTGATGAAGGGTTAATATCCAAAGTGTAGAAACATTTACAACTCGATATCAGGAAGATGAACAATACAGTTAAAAAATGAGCCAAGTCATTTCTCCAAAGATGATGATATACAGATGGCCAATAGACATATGAAAAAATGCTCAATGTCACTAATCATCAGAGAGATGCAAATTAAAACCACTATGAGATATTACCCGTACCTGCCTGAATGGCTACTGTCAATAAACCAGCAAACAACAAGTGTTGGTGTCTGCGCTGTTGGTGGGGATGCAGACTGGTGCAGCCACAGTGGAAAGCAGTGTGCAGTGTCCTCAAAAAATCAAAAGTGGCACTGCAGTCTGACCCGGTGATCCCACTTCTTCGAATATATCCTAAGAATACTTAGCACTTTTAAGAAAAGTAGTATTAGGATATCTAATTTTTGTGTCCAATATACTACTTACATGGATTGGGATTTTATTCACAGAAACCTCACTGCAAGTGGATTTTGATACATTGCTGCAAACTAAAGATCACTCGGCACCGTCATCACGTTCAGCCTGCCGACCGCAGAGAAAGCATTATGTCTCACATTTTTCATGTTTCTAAGAGCTGTGAGTGCATCGTTCTTTGATAAGTGCTCTGTTGTTGTTCACGATTTTAATACTAAATTAAGTTTCTGACTGACAAATGAGATCTAATGAACCATTTATAATTTATCCTTTTATGTAGTTCAAAGAGTCTTATTAGACTTTTGAATATGCTGGAGAATGTGAATAGAAGTTACAGGGAAAGCAACCAAATTTAGTAAGATACACCATAATTTAAAATGTTAAGCAATATATTTAGAAATTTTAAATTTTAATTAATGTACATAAAGTACATTCATAATGGAAACAGAATATAGTAATACTGGCAAAATAATATGCAACTAAGCTCAATATTACCTATAAATACATAAACATTCCAATGTTGGTTAAAATAATAAATACATGATATTTAGAAGAACAACCAGAATTGGGTACAAGATTGATTACGATTGCTGCAATAGATGGATCGGAATAATAAATGGAAATCACACAATTTTAAAGAAATTCTGTCACAATTACCATAATACATTGCCTAACTTTTTCAAGTATCAAAATAAAACCAACTTACAATGGATACTGTAGAAATGTAGTGAATATCTAAGTAACATTTATCTAGGATTTGTTACAAAATATGCAGTGTGCTGAAAAGTGAGTCTAAGCAAATGTTTAACTCCTAAACATTGTGGTAGATTCAGATGGGCATAAAAGTACTCAATAATTTCCAGACAGATCAAAATAAGTTATACAAAGATAAATAATTGTAAAATAAGAGATGGAAATAATCCTTACTTGTTCTGTTAGGGAAAGAATGCTTGTTTACCACTGCACATCCTTTAGGATGGCTAGTATTTTTGTTTCAAAAGCAGAAATAACAAACGTTGGAGAAGGTGAAGAGAAATGAGAACCCTTGTACATTGCTGGTAAACTGGGACAGTCACTGTGGAACTGTGTGGTGAATCCTAACAGATTAAACATGGAATTACTATGTGATCCAGCAACTCCTCTTCTATGTTTATATGCCCCAGATTGAAAGCAGGGTCACAAACAGATAATTGTACATCAAAATAGCATTACACACATTAGCCAAAAGGTGAACACAACCCAAGTGTCCATCTTTAGATGAATGGATACACATACAATGGAATATTATTGAGCCTTAGTAAGGAATGAAATTTGATACATGCTTCAATGCATATGAACCTTGAAAACATTATGCTAAGTGACATAAATTAGACAATAATGGCAAATATTGTATGATTTACTTATATGAGCTACCTAGAATGCTGAAAATCATAGAGATGGAAAGTAGAATAGTGTTTAGGAGGGGCTGGGGGAAGACAGTACAGAGTTATTGCTTAATGGGTACAGAATTTCAATTTGGGATGAAGAAGTTAGTGGTGGTGGTTACACAACAATGGTAATGCATTTACTGCCAATAAGTTGTACGCAAAATGATTAAAATGGTAAATTTTAGTATGCGTGTATCACTATATATGAACACAAACAAAAAAGAGTAATTCAAAGAAGAAGGAGGATCCATGTCAAATATCCGATTAGTGATGGGTGTCGGGCTGAGCTAGCATTTAAAGAACAGGAGCCTGGAGAAGAAAATTCCGGGCAGAAAGCAAACATCTGAACAAAGTTCAGACTTATGAAGTGCAGGGAACAAAGACACTGTGGCTGGTTTAAAGTGAACTCAGCAAGAAATGTTAAAGCCAGTTAAGCATATTCATGAATGCCTGTCCAAGGTTTTGAGCATTATGTACTGTGTATGAGAATGAATGGCTATTTGCAGACACCTGGGGGGAAAAAACCAAGGGCAGAACCAGCTGATAAAAGTATAATACGATATACGTAACTTCAGAACATTTGTCTCTGTGTGTATGTTTAAGGGAACACACAGGATTGATTAAGACACTGTTTATTCCTCAAATACATGGGAATAATGATAGAGAAAATTTGGGATTGAGCCTTAAAATGATGAATGTGGAAAAGGAATATAGATAGATAGATAGATAGATAGATAGATAGATAGATAGATAGATGATAGTCATTATTGCTTCTCTTTAGTCTTCATCAATCAACTAATTTCAGAAATTTATTGAGCACACTACCTGTCATACAAAATATGCTCCATAGGGACCTAAAAGTAGATTTACTTCATTGACAGAGTATATTCTCGTACACAGTTTCCGAATGGAGGTATCCAACCTAGAGAGTGTACACGCCATCCATCAGAACATAAAAAGTGTAAATAAGGACTCTTGTTGAATAGATATTCTTTCTTTCCTTATAAATCCCACTTTCCTGACCAAAGTGTATAATTAAATAATGTAGTAATACAGTCATACACATTTGTGAGTTAATGTATATATGATGAGTTTACATACTAAAGTTTTTAAGTATGCCAATAAAAATGACAGACAACTAGTTTCCCATTTTCTCTCAAGTGCTAGTATTTACTCAGCTTTATTCTTGAGCTTCAGGCCAAGAGTAGATAAATATCAAGATAATCAAAGAAGGACGGCATTTCCCCCACAGACTTCTTCCATGGCTCAAATATGCATACATTTGATGAAAGAAAAGTGCTTCCGAGTCTAGCAGTATGAAAGATATTTCAAAATGTTAATTTAAAACCAATTTAGGTTTTAAAATCAAGAGAGAAAGCAAGCATATTGAAATTCTTGCTAAAATTAAACATACACTTTTTTCTCAAGCAACATCTGAAAGAATTCTTAAATTTTTCATATATTCACAAATTTTATTTTTAAGGCAAGTGTAAATTCCCTTCATGTAAAATTATAATATTTTGAAGTTCAAATATTTTAGAAGAAGTATGGTATTTAAAGTTAATAAATAAGTTTTTTTCTTTTTTTTTTGCTTAAAACAAAAGAACTGTGGGCATGGACAAGGGGGAGTGTGGGGGGAGGTGAAGAGGGTTCAGGGGGATTAAACAGTGATGGTAAAAATAAATTAAATAGATAAATGAAATTAAATAAGTTTAAAACATGACCACATACTACAACATACATCATATTTTTTTCTGAGTCACTCTCTTTATTGTATTTTTCCATTACCAGTTAGTCCTCTTATACCTCCACCCCCCAGCAATCACCACACTGTTGTCCACATCATATCTTAAATTTGAAAAATGTTTAAATGGCAATGTTATCTAAGACAGATAATTTGAGAAAATCTTTTGAACAGGTTTCAACTGTCTTTAATATGTTCAACCTAAATTACTGTACAACATGTTCTTCAGCAAAATTTAGATGCTGTCTGGCCGTGCTCTCGTCTAATTGCACCTTCTACGTGCGCCTTTATGCAACTTCTTAACTCCATTAAAACGTCTCGGGGCAGTGTCCTCTTTCTTCACTGACTGTTAGCAGACTTTGAAAGTGATGGGTAATTAATGACCAATCCATTTAAAGGTGATTTCCCTTTATTTAATGTGTTTATCCTTTCCAAAATAAATATTCTCATTATAACACCTAATACATACTATAATTCAACCTTCAAAAGTTATAGTTTTGGAAATTTCATGCTGCCTCTTAGGAAAATGGAATCAATGCTTCTCAATTCAAAATCCGGAGAGTACTTCTTCATCACAGCATTTCCACATTTCACACAATCAGGCCCTGACACCCAGGCGATACTTCTCCTCATTTTTAACAGTGTGTTTAACATAACAACATAAACCATATGTTGTTATGTCACTTCATTAGTTAAGTCACTTAAATGTTCTTCTGGTTTAACAGCCTTTACTGATTCTAATTGTGCCCATAGTTCCTCTCAATAAATTATGCTATATGAATAAAACTGCTTTAAAATCTTATATTAACTGACATTCTTAACAGATATTACATAAAACAATTATTTGGATCTCTAATTGAAATGAACTCTTGTCAGTTTTAGTCTCAGCAGTTTCAACTTACTTATCTTGTTTAGATAAACACCAGACAGGCTTCCTGAAAATGAGGAAGAACAGGAAATCGATTCAGGGAGATGCTTTGCCGATAAGGATTAAAGAACAATGAATAAAAGGACAATTGATAGGTTAATTTGACATATCTTCTCCCAAGACAAAATCTCCAGAGTCTCCTATATATTATTATAAAATTATATATTAACATTAGCCAATATAAATATTCTATTTTTATGGTAATTTATCATTTATTCCATAATGTAAGTGTTAGGTAGGTTAATACTAAATGTAATACTTTATGTGTGAATCTAGGATGCATAAAGAGATTACAGACAGAAATCTGGATAGGTGTAAAGATGCAGCTTTTGAGCTATAATGCTAAAAATGTTCAATATCTGGCAAAGAAACTTTGCTTTTTATACTGTATTGATTGATATTTTAACTATTCTCTTTATGCTAATTTGCATAGAAATGTACATATGTAAGAAGCTTTAAAAGTCTGCAAATACTTCTTTTATTTTACAGATGAGTCAATTGACACCTGAATAGCTTGTCAAAGTACATACAGCCAGCAAGTATGAAAATGAATATTTAAATCTTGATCTTCTATCTCCTTGACTGTTATTTTACCATTATTCAATGACTATGTTAAAAGTATATTTAGTTTACTTTAAAAGGCACATCTTGTTCCATTTAATACTTGATAAACCTGAATGACCCTGAGCCTGCTACCCAAACCTCTTTTACTGTGCTGAATTCTTATTATTCAGATAATTACACTATGAATGGGAATATTTATGGGCACTAATATATGAATTCTCTGAAACATCTAAATTATGTACGTTCATTTTATTTTCCAAGATAAGAGTTACATAACAAACCAATAAACCAACAAGCCTCTTTACCATAATGTCTTTTTGAAGGCAAATTAAGAAATTTATATTCTTATAGTAAAAATTAAGGAATTCATATCCCTGTATAAAATATATTAATATTTTAGAATATTCTAATAATGAGATTAAGGAAACAATTGGAAACAGTTGAATAGATGAAACAAGGAAAACTTTCCTCCCTCTATGTTATACCTCAAGTTAACATTTTATGGGCTTAATATATAATTGCATTAGTAGCCATATTATTTCCTATTATTTGCTTTTCATTTAATATTACTCTGTTCTAGTGGAAATCTAATTAAACTAGTGCTTACCCACTGGTTTAATAACTATCCCAGGAATCCTGGTAGTGTAGGGGAACCACAATGGATACATTACTTGTAGGCTACATCATGGATATCTTCTTTCAGTGCTAAAAAACTGTATAATTATGCAATTCAAACCTTTTGGAACAAACTAAATATTATAGTTCCTGGGTTAGTATTGGAAGAAGTGTCATGGTCCTAGTCCTCTGCTTTTTTGTTCAGGGTTTTCACATACTGTGTGTAGCAGCATGTGTCTTCCAAATGTGGCCCCCACCATTGTATCTTCATGCAATATGCTCCTGTACTCTTACCTCCTGATTACAAACTGAAGTCTTTCACTCTTGCTTGTTAAATCTTGAGTGACCTTCCTGTTTGCAACCCAGAGAATATGGCATGAGTTCAGGGCCTGGGTCAGAAAGGGCACGCGGCAGCCCTGGGCTCTCTTGGAATCATGGTTCTCAGAACACTTTCTCTCATCCTCTTTCCACTCTGATACTGATGTCATATTGTGAGAAGCTCAAGTCTCATGAAGAGGTCACCTATAACGTTCTAGTTGACAATCCCAGCTATTCCAAATCTTCAACTGATCCAGCCCAGGTGTTACGGGTCAGTGAAGAAGATAACTGGGAAGCAAAGTCCTTCGGGCCGAATTGTTCTAGCTTGCAGCCAGTCAAATCTTAAAAGACAAGGTGCTGGATATTGTAGAACAGAGAAACTATCGCCACTGAGCCTACTCTAAATTTCTGTTCAACGGAATTTGAAGATTGTAAACTTTTTGTGGTTTTACATCACTGAATGTTGGGGTTATTGTTATGCAACAATAGCAGCTGGAATACTAGTCGCAGGAAGATACATGTTGAGTATGCAAGCTGGAGGAAGGCATCGATATTCAAGCTGTAGGATACATAAGCTACATGAAATAGAAACCTGAAGTGATGTCCTGGGTGATATAAACAATCGTCGTGGTCATCTCACTTCTAACACAGAACGGTTGTTTGAAAACAGTGACTCTTTTAACTATATGCCTAACTATTTTTGTTTTTCCATCAGTGACCTCTGGGAAACATTACTCTTAAATAGCTAGTATAAGTCAATTACCCAGAAACGTAAGAATCCCACTATCTTCAGCTAATATTTAAAGAGGAGTATTTATTTACCAAGGTTCGCTCTTTAAGTACTCAGTTATCCAGGTAAAACATATCTGTCAACACATGGATCACTTCCCACACAGACAAACTTGGTCTGGGAGCATGAACCTTCACAGATCCTCATACTGAAACAATATTTTTGGTAAAAGCTGAAACAATCTTTTCCGTGGGCTTGTCTACATGGTATATGCAAACTCCTCTGCTTAGGGTCTCATCGACTGAAACTCATGTGGCTGTGAGGGCTACAGTTTTACGAGAGGCTCCATTTTCTTGCTGTCTGACGGCCAGAAATGACTCTTCCCTTTCAGAGACCTCTGGCAGTTCTTTGCCACAAGGCTATTTTACAACATGGTGGATTACCTCTTCAAAACCAGCAAGGGGATCTCTTTAACCCTAATCTACTGAGATGGATACTTACATAACACTATGTAATTAATATTATGTTTATCATTCACCTTTGCCATATGACAGAACCTAATCACCAGACTGACATCCCATCACCATTCTCAGATTCTATTGACTTAGAATCAAATGACAGCTCCTGCCTGTACCCGCCCCCAGAAGGAATTACACAAGATTACATTAGTTTCTGGGGCCACCCTACAGTGTGTCCACCACAAATGCTTTTCAAAGAACTCAGTCATGTGAAAAACATAATTATAGACACAAAAGCATATAGTGTCAACTTTCAAAAGATGAACTTGAGTTTATAGAATCCAAGTATTTTTTTTATCTCTCCTTAGACAAATAGATTTTTAGTTATTAATACTATGAGGTCTGCCTGGAAAAAGTCCAGCCATTCTTAGTATAACAAGAATGATTTGCACGACATTGATGTAACCTGGCAGCCAAGGAGAGTGGACTGGAAGGTGTATGCATGAACAATGATGACTTCACTGTACTAGTCAGTGGGGGCGGTAGACACCATTGAGTGAGCATGTGTACTGTGTGGCCATCACACTCAAAATGACTAAGTGAGTAGAGAAACAAATCTGCATCGAATTTTGCATTAAGCTTGAACATTCCTCCTCAGAAACTATGTGGATGATTCAGAAGGTTTTCGGGGATGATGCAAAGAGACCAGCTCAAATAAAAGTGTGGCACAAACACTTCAAAGATAGTCAAGAATCAGTTGAAAGCAATACGCATTCTGGAAGGCCTACAACAAGCAGAACATCTGAGAATGGTGCTTGTGTATGGGCTGCAATTAGCAAAGATCAGCAACTGACAGTGCAAGAACCAGAAGCTGATCTGGGGATTCCAAAAACTACTGCACCTGAGATTTTGACACAGGATCTTGGCACGAAACCGATGGTGGCAAAATTCGTTCTGCAGCTTCTGCTCCCAGAGCGAAGGAATACCATGTTGCAGTTGCTAATGATGATTCAAATCGCTACCAATGAACCAGATTTCCCCAAGAAGGTCATAACCAGAGATGAATTGTGGGTCTATGACTATGATCTGGAAAAGAAGTTCCAGTCCTCTCACTGGAAGTTGCCTGGTTCTCCACGCCTGAAGAAGCTGCAGCAAAGTTGCCGTAAGATCAAGAACATGTTAACTGTGTTTTTTGTTTTGGAAGGTGTTGCCCATCATGATTACACCCCTCCAGGCCCAACAGTTAATAAGGAGTACTACCTCAATATTCTTCATTGGTTAAGAGATGCGATATGACAAAAACAGCTGCAGCTATGGGCAACAGGTGATTGGCAGCTTCACCATGACAACATACCTGTTCATACATCACATCTCCTGCAGAGTTTTTGGCAAAACATCAAATCACCCAGGTGACTCAGCCCCCCTCTATAGTCCAGATTTGACTCCCTGAGACTTCTGGCTCTTCCAAAACTAAAATCACCTTTGAAAGGGAAGAGATTTCAGACCCACTATGAGATTCAAGAAAATACGATGGGGCAACTTATGGTTATTCCAACAAAGGGTTTTGCAGAGTGTTTTGAACAGTGGAAGAGATACTGAGAGAACTGTGTGAGGTACCAAGGTGGCTACTTTGAAGGGGATTGAGGCATCATTGTCCTGTGCACAATATTTTTTGTATATTTCCTTCAAGAAATGTCTCTAGTTTTCATATTACATGGTTGGACACTTTCTGGACAGAGCTGTGTCTAGTATTTAAGCATTCCTTGGTGTCAGATATTATCCTGTCTTAATAGCCCTGTGCAATATGTTTCATTATTACTATTTCATATATGGAGAAATGAGGCAGTGAGATATTACCAACTTACTTAAACCCACAGTTAACAAATGGAGAGTTGAAGAAAGGCAATTGTTTACACAACTCTTCACTATTGGTTTTTATAAGTGATGTGTTCTAGTAATTTAGACTAAATGTATTGTAGGCTTTAAAGCAATACCTAAAAATGAAACATATTTGGTATGTTTATTAAATCCATATTTTTTCCTTTATGTTTATCAATACCTATATATTGATTCACATGAAAATAAAGTACCATTCTATGGAAACTGTGATTTCTGGACTGACCAGAGTTCATTTTGCATGAAATAGTATTACACCGTGAAAGGTACAGAAAATTTAATGTTATATTACAGCCCATCTAGTACAATTTGCCACAACCTGACTTTTATCTTCCCGTTGTTAGAATCAGTATTACAGACTACTTGTTTCCTACACAGTGTGTGAAAATTGATTACAACATATTCCTTGACCTTTTTATTTTGTGCCTGTGAAGCTACCTGCCTTTCCTATTTCCATCCTTGTTTCTTTTAAACATTACATTTCTTACTGGTTGTTCTCTATGTTCTCTACTACCCTAGGCTGTCCCGTCACCTTCAGTAAAATTGCCAGTGACTCGTTGAGTTGTTTTTTGCTACTAGTTTTAATAACAAGAACTCACTGTCTCCCTCTCTCACTCTCCCTGTCTCCCTCCCTGCCAACCTGCTCTCCTCTCTCCCTCCCTCTGTTAACTCCCTCTTCTCTTCCTTCTTTTTTGTCTTCCTCTCTCTGTCTCCCCCCATTTCTCTCTCTGTCTCTCCTGTGTCTCCCAGCTTCCTATTAAATACTATGTTTCACAAAGGAAATGATCTGTTATAAAGAGTCATAAATGATGCATATAGAGTTTAAAACACATGTTGTAATTAGATGACAAAAAATAGAAGAAGAGGAAAGAAAGGAAAATATAACTATTGATCAGTCACCATAGACCTAAATTAACTTGCTTGATTTAAGTAAAGTTACAGTTATTTTATTATATAAGTCTGACAAAAACTCAATTTTACACTTGTTGTGTTTGTTTGCTTGTTAGCTTAGAGTCAGCAGACTTGTGAAACACGGGGGTGGAAACCCCGCTCTTCACTGACTACAGAGAAAGCCAAAAGGTTGCTGTTATACTTCCTACCCAAAGACTCTTCCTAAATAGTGACACCAGGTCTGGTTTTACTAATTTTATAATGCTCATTTGTTTGCCATATGTTGGAGGGGAAAAAACCTCAAGATAATTTGATAGGGATTTAGCAAAGATAAAGTGAAGTGAAGAGCTATGCCCCATGTAACTTCATGTGGCTCCCCAAGAAATGTTTGTACTTTCTAATTATGTAACAATATGTATTAGCTTGAAATTTCTTAATTATTGGCTGAGTTTCCAACAAAGGCTTACTTAGTGTGAGGTTTAACTAAGGCGATGAAGAAATTCAGTCTTTTAGGATTCTGTGCAAAAAAGAAACGCATGCACTCATGAAAATGTGTATAATTATTCAAATCATTATTTGGTATCACTTAGAAAAGTTAGTTTAATCTTTTTGTCCAGATATGCATAAGCATGATATTGATCTGATTTCAGTATTTTATCCCTATTTAAACGTCTCTGGACTGCAGTAGTTGAAGCACTCTGCCACAAATTCGAAACAAGTGTTATGATTTCAAGTTCATTAACATCACAACACTCTTAACTAATAATTTTTTCAATCATCCCCAAATTGTTTTAAACTTTGATCCTTCAAATAAAAATTTTATTTCCACATATATTATTAACTTTTACTTAAAGTATTACTCTTTGGATTATTTGGACCTTATATATTTCTTTGTTGCTATTATTGATTATTCTCTCCAATAAACTCATCTAGAGGGAAATATGGGAATATTTTGTTACATTATATGTATATTAAGAATAGATAAGGCATTTTTATTTTTAATAAAATCACTATATTTAACACCTACTTAGTATACTTAAAGTGAGGATAAGGTCAACATTTTTGGAAAATAGGCTACACAATGAGTTGTTTTTCAATGAGGAAGCAGATTAATTGAAGAAAGAAAATAAATATAAGAAGTGAAAAGTGTTCATTTTTATTAAAACTGATGGAAAACTTAATTGAAATGAGTAACAAATATTCATTTATTCAAATGCACAACAAATGTCTTTAGAGCAGCTACTGTGTGCATTTCAGTACGGAATGAAACATAACATATAGACTATATTCTAGTCATAAGAGTCACAAAATAAACATTTATATTTATTTTCATAAGGATTCCATTTATATGACATTCTTGAGAAGACAAAATTATATTGATAAAGAACAGATCATTGGTGGTCACAGTTTAGAACTGGGGTAATTGGAGGTATTGTTTACATATAAATTCCTCCATAAAACTGTACACCCAACATTAAAGTTAATTTTACTACACACCAAAATAAAACAGAACACAAAATGTTACACTTTACACTAATTAGAATGGCTAAAATTAAATAAACCGATGATATCAAATTTTGGTTAATGGTGTGCAAAAATTGTACCGTTCATTTACTGCTGGTAGAAAATTAAATTTGTAGAACAGCTTTAGAAAATTGTTGGCATATGTACTACATATGAATAACCTATAACACAACAATTTATATCCTATAAATATAGTGAACAAAAAATGCATACCTAAATTCATTAAAAATGTGTAATGTATGTTTGAATAACATTCTTTATAATGAATGTTTTTGTGTAATATATCCAAGAATGAAAAGAACCTCAGGTTAAGTTATAAAAATTTACTGATGACTTAAACAATGTTAAATTCTGAAGTTTTAATGCCATTTTTATATTTGAAAGCATGCATCATGAAACAAAACAATTGAAATCCAAGATTTTAAGCATGAAATAGGAAGTTAACATGTAAGTGAAAATACAGCTTTCCTAAATCAAAAATTAGAAATAAGAGTATCAACTAACGGTGTATTCTCTTAAAAATCCATTTTTTTAAAAAACTCGATTTCTGACCTTTACTTACTGAAACATGGAAACAATGACTAATATGATTATTGAAAATTACCCTTAGTTACCTATGCTCCCTAAGCACCATTTTCCTCTAAGCATATCAGGTGTTTTAATGTCTCAGGTAGTAGGAACGGTGAAATGAAGCAGCATTCCGTTATATAAGACAGAAATAATAGATTATTGTTCAGAAATGTACACATCTGAAAATCAAGAATAATAGCTGACTAGATTAAAGCATATCACACAAATATGATTAAAAACCTTCAGTTAAAATTATACTAAATGTTTTTGAATTTTAGAATATGTCAAAGTCCCCATTTTTGACAATTCTTTTGCCACAGAAATTGCTATTTAGAAAATTCATGTTTATGAATGCAACTTGAAATAATAGAGAGATACATACAAGAGAATATAAGGACACATCTGTGTTTTTATTTAAATTATAAAGAATGGGATTATGAGCAAAATTTATGACCTAGGACTTATGTTACTTCAAACATAGTAAACTTTTTATTTATAAATCTAAGCTCTGATCTCTAGGACTGGTCCCTCATTATCTGTTCTAGAAATTATTGTATTGATATTCAAACTCTGCTTCTAGTTTTTTGCTTTTCTATGGTATTTTCTTAACCAATAATTCTATAATCTCAATGTTGGAATTAAGTTTACTCTTTATCTCATAAAAAATCTTCTCGTTTTTCAAAAATGATCATTTTTTCCATAGTGAGTTCAAATAAACCCCCTGCTGCATTTCTGAATCATCTTTAGCCTCCCTTCTCACGAGCCGTATGTTTCAGTAAACCAAGAACCTGCCATATGTAGACGGCCAAGGGCGCCACACATACTGTAGGTGCCAAATAAATACTTACTGAACAAATGCACAAGTGGCCATTTAAAATAATAACATACTACCTAAAAGCGTTATCATAAAGTGTGATATTTGGGAATGTGAATAGTATTAAATTGAGCCTTCAGAGAGACAAAGCTATTTTCTACTTTGTAAATAGCCCTTAAAAATTACTACCCACTGAAAGAAAAGTTAAAGATAGCATTTTCTAAACAATCTTTTATCCTTAGTTATGATAAAAAAGAAAATAAAAATAGTGCTTGAAACTTGAATAATAGACCTTAGAGTAAACTAAAAGGGAAAAAATCTAAGTCATGAAATGATAAAAACAAACTTAGTTTTCTGTGTTTTAATATCTTAATGTATTATCAAACCATTATTGATATATTTTACCTAAAGAACAATATATAGTGTAAAGACATCATGTCAGTATTTTTATCAAGACCAATTATTTTTTAATGCTGAGGAGAACTAATTCAGAAAGTACTACAATTTAATCTTCTTCTCTATATAATATATTATCAAGTATTTTTAAAAAAAGATTTCCCTATTGTCTAAATATTGGACTTCATGATATAAAATATGTTTTATTATATTAATAACCATTTAAATATTTTAGTAGGACATTAATAATATATTTGCAATACTGGAGAGGGAAACTTTCATTTTCCAGCACTATTTTCCAGTGTGGGGGAGTTGCTCTGGGTGGTACTGGGCAGTGTTGGCCTTTATCCTAACTCCATGGCTGTCCCTCCCCTTCAAAGGAAGACGGGCATATCTGAGAGTGGAATTACTGAGAGAGGAGAAACTGATTATGTTTAGTCCAGCCCCTCCCACCATCATTCTGTCACATCTGCCTGTGATCGCAAAGGATCTATTCTCATCCTTTCCAGGCTGTGGATTAGATTGAGTAGGACAGGTTCCTGTCACAGAGACCTTCTGGATTCTAGCAATTTCTGTGCCTAAGTGAATAAGTTTATTCAGGGTGTAATATAAACAAGCCATTTTATTATGAAATCTATAGCCATGTATGCAAATCTAAACTGTCAGTATATTATAATAAAACTTTTTATTCCACTTTCTTGAAGTCCATGACTCTTTATTAATAGAGGCTCCACACATATAAAGGAAAAAAATTCCTTTTGTTGTAGTTTAATTCTAGATTCTGTTGCATTTGTCTAGGAATCCATAAGCAGAAACAAAGAAAGATATTAGGAAGTGAAATACACATGCAAAGTATATGGCATTAAAGTTTGGTGTGACTTGGTTAGGCTCAACTCATGCAGAATTTTAAAAAATTATATTGTACTACGAGGACACAAAAGTGTGCAGTTGGATTTAAACAATGCAAACTTAGCAAATGACTTTCACATTATAGCAAAGAATGCCGCAGCTTGGTGTGAACTAGAGTGCTCCCTTCCTGTCAGTTCATTGCTGGGATACCCATAGCGTGGGACTTAGAAAAACATAATAATTTTTAAATATGCTTTAAGAGAAAGTGTTTAAACTAAGGCTTAACTTTCTCAAAGAGTCAGAAATATCTCCAAAAAAATTACAATTGAAACTGTATGCCTGGGTGAATTTTCATCTGGATATGGTCAAAAATGTGTCATAAATATACTTTTTATGGACACTTTTTCATATTTAAATTTATATTCTAGGATTCTTGTCTCCAAGCAACTGGAGTAGACTGACAGGCGTCCTGGTAAAGCTGAAGTCAAACGATTTTCCCCGTAGACTCTATTTAAGCAGGATACAATTAAGACTGCCAGGTTCTTCAGCAATGCTAAATCCCGGGTTGTTAAGAATGTAACTCTGAGGAATGATTTTACCATAAGAAATAATGATACCAGTCACTTAGGAATGAGCCTGTTCTTTCCTATTGGACGGTGGGCTTTTTAATGGTCCCAGGAAGGACTTGCAGATGAGTACTGAGGTCTCAAAGAGACTTCAGTTTCTTCTGATATACTGTTAGGTTATAACCCTTGAAGGATCCCTAAATCTACAGGGTACCCAGCATGTCTCAAGATTACATCATGTATGGAGAAAAAAAGTAATTTTGTTTTCTACTTTGGTAATTTTATAACCAGATTATTTATTTTTTAAATTATGATGAAATAATTATTTAATTTTAGACTTTATTTCATTGAAGACTTTGAATTTAACCTACCTCAAGGTCCTATAGGTATCTTAAGTACCTCTATACTGTAATGTCTGATCAATAATCACGCTGTCCTGGACAAAGTAATGGTGGAAACTCAAGCTGAGGACATCTCATCATGGTTGGCATTTCATTTTGGGGGTGTTTATTTTACTGCTTAATCTCATCGTAAAAATTTGGATAATATACACAGATAAAAATTTAGACATTTTTGACCCAAAATTCAAAGTAGCCTTATAGTTAATAAACCTCTGTGATATTTTTAAGAATAATTTCCTGTGGAAAAAATTTAACTTACCCTTCAGTAATCTTAGAAGATCAGCAAATAATTGAGGCGCAGGAGACTGTAGATGCTCTTTGGAGCCATCATGCCCACAGGAAGCTCGAGTACTTACTAAATCGTATGTATGTGTATGTGTGGTATCTGTATACTTGTGGTGGATTGTATTTTTTATAACAATATGCAGTACCTTCCTGTTAAGGTTTTTTTCTTTTTTTCTTTTTTTCTTTTGGAACTCTCCCTACTAGGTCCCTCTCTCCCAGGCCTCTGCGTGCTTAAAGATCATACTAACTTTCCCTAGTCCTGCCTACATAAATCTGCAATTTAGACCTACAATTCTCAGCTAGAGACTGTTTTGTGCCCAGGGAACATTTGATAATTTTTGCAGACATTTTTATTTTTTATAACTCGGAGGATGCTCTTGGTCCCTATTGGGTAAAGAACAAAGATGCTACTGAACAACAATGCACAAAAAATCCCCCTCCCCCCAAATACAAGAATTATCTGGTTTCAAAAGTTAGCAACGCTGAGTTCTAGAAACTCAGCGTGGGCAATGAAATGTGCTCAGTGACCTGAACCACTTCTAAGCAGAAGATTTAAGAACAAAAGTGCAATTCTGATTCTGACTCTACCTTCACTCCTTCTCCTCCGTGAGATGAGTGAAGGGATTCAGAGAGGCGCTGCTGTTATGTCCCAGGCCCCCAGAGGACGGAGATATGGAGCAGAGTCACAGTCAGCCAACAGTGAAAATGTGATGTGAGCCATAACTTTGAGGGGTCCTCTGTTACCTCAGCATGATTTAATATAAGCTGGTTAACTACCTATTATTTTTAGTAATAAACTTAACACTTTGATGTCTATTACTGTGGCTCCTGTATCTGTTTCTTAATTAGTGCTGATTTCAGTTGAGAAAGAAACATTTTATTTATTGCTCTGCATATAATTTTAAGAACATATGCTAAGATAAGGTTGCTGGCTCAGGAAAATGTGAACATTTCCATTAGAAGGGCTTTTCATCGTTTGATGATGACAGACATCTTTAAATATGGTAGAAATCACCTTCACTGCAAGGCTAACGCATGCCAATGGCCAGCTTAACTAAGTGAATTATCTTAAATTTAATGTCGATTAAATAAGTTTTTGCTCAAAGCCCAGATAATTTGTAACTTACACAGTTCCTGGAATCTGGTTCTCCACAGACTTGGGGAAATGAAGATTTGAGAATAACAATAAAAATTAAAAACAAAATATTTGAGAACCATTTAATATGGGATCTAGTGAACAGCAACCTGTAGCTTCTTTTTATGAAACCAACACAATGAAAGTGACTGACTGGCAAGTTCAATTTTGTGGCAAAATGGCTACCCCAAAATTTATCTAAATAAAAATCTCCTGCTCTGTAGTCAATGGTTCTTTCCATTAAGGGGAGCCAAAAAGCTTGAATAAATGTAGCCAAGTGTCACAAGACAGATTCGGGATCTCTTGGTTTAAAGATTGTCTTCTATTCTTCTGTGTCCATGATTTTCTTATTGTTTATCAATGTATATAGTGAAGAGATACATGTGTTTACTTATTTTATATTCTGCTTGGCCTCTTTGATTTATTGCTCTTCACCAGACTGCAAGTTCCTTTGTGAAGAGAGTTTTGCCTGATGAATACCTGTTTCAGAGTACTCGGCACATCGTGAGACTCAATGTTTGATGATTGGATAATGGGCATCGATATATGAGTAGATGATTTTAACTTGTGCTTATTCTCCCAACTGTGGTTAAAAAAATCACAGACAAGGAAAGTAGAGATTTAGAGCCAATCTAATTTTTTAAGTGTACAAATGTTTGTATATTTATTTTTCTCTAAATCCATACTCTACAAGTAAGAGAAATGAACTATTTTATGGTAACACCATTTTTAGAACAGAAGTTGACCTCCTGTTTCAAGAGATTTGGAGTGGATCATGGTTACTAAATTTCATAAAGTGGACTTCAAGACATGAGATATAGATATGAGACAAGCCAAGGAATGTGTGAGTGAGCAGAAGGCAATCAGAGGCTAGAAAGTCAGCTCTCAACCTAGAAAATTCTTACCTTTGGTCTTCATTACAAGGTTATACCATGTTGACATTTAAACTCCCCACGGGCTCTTTGTTACATTATGATTGTGAAATACCTTTCTGAAACTATGTTATATCCCTTGGTTTCAGTTGAATGATGGCATCTCTTCTATATTTTTGTATGTAGAGTATCTAAAGTTACTCCACTAACATAAAGAAGACAATTTTCCTTGGATGTTTTAACCTCATTAAAAATTTTAGAAATGTTAAAAGAGTTTTGAACTTCAAACTTCTTTATATTCAGCACTACATTGTTTTACCTAAAGCCTTGTGTATTTCAGAGGCAATTTAATTTTGCAAAACCTTCTGTGATATTTAAATTAAAGTCTGTCCTCTGGATACCCACGCTGTCCCCTGCTGATGGTATCTTGTTTTCTCTTAGATTGCTACCTTCCTGAACAAAGAGAAAGTTTCCCCCTGAATTTACAAGTAAATAAATACACATTTCTGATGCTCAATAATTTTGTATAATAATGATATGATTTTCTCCTGTGATCCAATAACTATATAAACCAGTTTGCATTTGTTTATGTGTGAGTATAAAGACTTTAGCCTTAAAAAAACTTCAGTTGAGTAGTTTTTTATTAGTCAGTTGGGTTTAAATTAAGTAAAATATATAACACTTTCAGATCTAATTCTTTGTTTTTAGTAAGAATGTCTATTCTTCTTGGCCACGACTGTTCCCTGGATCACTCTTCTGCCCTATAGTTTACCAATATGCAAAACACATTGTTTAGTTCTTAGGTTTTGCATTGATACAATTTAGAAAATGTTCACCTAGACTGGAAAGCTCCATTTAAAGTAACTTTACTTTGCAAAATAACCTGAAGGTGTTGAAAAGGTTAAAGGTC
Organism: Desmodus rotundus; assembly: GCF_022682495.2. Lineage (NCBI taxonomy): Eukaryota > Metazoa > Chordata > Mammalia > Chiroptera > Phyllostomidae > Desmodus > Desmodus rotundus. Next base: position 19,508,182 of record NC_071394.1, read on the forward strand.
ACTTCCTAATTTGGAATGAATTCATATAAAAAAGTATTTAATCATAGAAAAGTATTTTTTCCAGACAAAATCCCTATCAATAAGAACATACAAAAACATGCACAGCCGCTCAACTTAATCCTTGAACTAAAGCGCTGCGGTCTCTCCTTCTGCAAAGCCTTCACATAGTGCTGTCAACGCATTCTAGGAACATGGCAGTAAACACACGTGAAAAGTTCACAATACACAAGATAGAGATGGAAAGGGGTGCATACTAACCCCGTTTTTATTTACACAGGCATTACTTTATTCATAGATGAATTAACTAGAATGTTAAGATTGACAAGAGCCTCAGAACAGAAACTGGACCTGGGGCCACTGAAGCCTGACCACCCTCTCCAGACAGAGGCTATCCCACAGTGCCATCCAGTCAGGTCCCATGCTATCCAAATAGAATGTGGGAGTATTTCAGGGAAAAATTTCATTTGCCCACCTTAAGTGAGCAAAATAATCCCGGAGATACTGCAGAAAATTCACATGTTTTTGCTGTTGCTTTTGATGTTACATCACTGTTTTTGTGTTTATTTTCCCTGATGCAATTGACTTGTCAGCTCATCTGGGGTCAGTTTGGATCCCCTAATCGAGTGCCATAGCCCCTCAGCAGCAATCAGACACAATGCATCAACAGTAAGGACCATGAGAGAGTTCAGACAATATAGCATGTTCACTGAGGCAACTTCATGAACTATCCTTCACAAAAATCTTTGCTCCTGATCACGGGTACATCAAAAATGGGCTTTTTTATTTTCCCTCCGTACAGCCATAGGCCAAATACTGAATGAATCTTTAGCGTTCTCTGAGCTCCCAGAAATGCTCTTACTTCTTTTGCACTTTAATAAAAATGCCAAGTTATTTATCTTGTGAATAAGGGCTTTAAATCCAGGTTGAAGATTCCGTGTGTAACCTACATGACGCATATTTTGCCTTACATTTGTTCCTTTGGTAGAGCACCCACTGTAAGGCAGGCGTTATGAAGATAAAGAAAAAAAACAAGACATCTCCTAAAGGATTTCATAACACAGAAAGGACACAGCCAATACATTGATAACTGACTTGACTAATTTCTGAAGTAATGTGAGTTATAAATGAATTTAATCATTTAGTACAAAAATAGGTGGAATCTTGTTAATGCTTTTGTTTTTTTCAATATAGTCTATAAATGTTTAATTCAACCAAAATCAATTCTAAGACTCAGCTAACACAGGGGACTGGAGATTCTACTGTAATCATTTTCTGTATTTCTTCTGTCAAACTGAAAAGGAAAATAGTCAGTTATTTTACCAGTAAAAATGTGTTTACTTGGAAATGGCAGAGGAATCAAAATTCTAGACATGCAAACAAAACTATGGTGAACCACAAGCAAGTCCAGAGAACAGAGGGGAGTGTCCTGTTATAGAGAAAAAGGGGGAGTTTGGGATGGGTGGTTATAGGAAGGGACTCCTGCAGGAGACTGAGAGTTCAGGGTGGTGGTAATTTCTCATTGGCTGCATATGGTGGTTTCTCATTGACTTATCTGTTGCTGAGCAACAAGAAAAATTTCCTTCCTCCTACTGGGGTGGTAAGGTAAGCTTTTTCCCTACCATATCTGTAAAGTAAGTTGCCATGGTCTGGGGAGGCACATGCATGAGAGCTACCCCTCCGGGGATTCCTGACTCCACTTTGAATAAGGTTTTTCTTCACTCATTTTCGTACTTTCTACAAGGTCAAAGTAAATGACACATTGGAGAGGTGTCATTGCTACTTGAATATTCTCTTTCCAGATGGGACACTTGTTTTGCCAGTTCCCATGGCACTCCCAGGCCCACAAGCTCTGCTGTCTCAGGATATGCATGAAGCAGGCTAAACTTGGCCATGCCTGGAAGGAACTATACCTAAGATTCATTCTGCCTAGGTGTGCCTCATAGTCACCTCCCCAGAGATATTTTTACATCCCAAGAATGCTGTTGCTTCTACTCATTGGTGACTTTCAACATCCTTCCAGTTTTCAAAAACTTCTCTTCCTTGGTCTCCTCCACATCCTTCACCTTCATCCCCCCTACACCAGAGGTGGCAAACACAAGACCCACAGGCTGCATCCACCCCTCCACCTTGTTTTATCTGGCCTGGCACCTTGTTTCTACCTGGCGGCAGCTCTGAGCTCCTCGCCCCTAGTTAAGGAGTAGTTACATTTAAGTAAGGAGTAGTTACAGTCCTAAAATTACATTCGACCCTTTGAAGGCAGCCGTGAGTCTGATGTGGCCCCGGTGAAAGTGAATTTGACACCTTTGCCTTACACAAATGATTTTCAACTGTTTTCATCTCCAGGCACACATAAATTAATCACTGAAATTCTACAGCTATATATATATAGTCAATCTGACAAAAAAAAAGTTACAATTTGATTCACTCACCCTGACAGCTATTGTTGTATTGGTGGTTGTCATTTTTTTAATTTGACAATCTAAGGGAAAAAAGGTCAGTACCCCTGATGAAATAATCAGGTGTTGCATATTTTAAACATTCTTGTGGTGTACCAGTTGAAAATTGCTGCCCTATAAGAATATAATTAGAATAGCATAGGTTTGTAGAGAAACGAACAAACAAACAAAGCCAAGAAGTAAAGTACATCCAGCCAGTTTCACATTGAAGGAAGAATCACAATGTATGCTAGGGCAGTTTAGCACACGGAAGTCTGCTTGCTTCATGGGAGCAGGGAGTGAAGGAGGAGAGGATTTGTGCACAAAAGACTGTTTGATATTTTAGCTTATTAACATGATTAATAAACATATGCCAAAGAGTATAATGCCACACAAATGTTATGATAGAGGAAAGCATCAGCCATGAGTCAAACAGAGAAGATACCCCTAACCCCTGATCATGGAGAAGCCAGGAAAAAATCTAGAGATTTTGCTGGAAAGAACTCCAAAAGGATTTTCAGACATAGCTGAAGCTGAAAAGACAGAGTGTGTTAATCAGGTGGTGGAAAGGAATGGAGTTTATTCCAAGGGGTATAAGCAAGAACTATTAGTGAACATTCTGATCTATTTCAGGAATCAGAGGCCACAGCATTGAGAACAAGGAGAGTGATGGTGAGAGAGAAGGCTGGGGAAACAGTGGCCAGACCAGAAATGTTCCTTTCTACTCTGGAGATTTTCTTTTATCTTTAAGAAAATAAGACACTCATTAACAATCTCATGGTGGATCCCTTATTTTCTATTTATTGCTTTGATCATTACAATTTCTTTCAACTGCTCACATACCTAAGATAAAACTGTGAGATTTTTAAGTGGAAAAAAAAAAACCTCACCACTACTTCCTGAGTGTTAATGCAAGGTCATTTAAATAGTCATTCTTGGTAGTGTGATGACATTGAATCTTGTTATTTATTTTATACATTTAGTCATGATAAATTTGTTTATTTTACTCAAGCTCTAAGTTCCGTTTCTAAGCCAAATTTTACATATTGACATCATACTGAATTCCATTTTCCCCCAACTTTTAGTTATTTAATGCAATTTTATTGTTTACAATTATATTAATAACCACTTCTGCAGTAAATATAATACATCGTGATTTCCTTTTTTTTAATTGGGAATGTTTTAGCATAAAAGGTAATTGTTAAAAAGCATTATAATTTGATTTAGTAGTGAAGAAACAGAAAACAATGTTACTTTCCCTGGCAAAGTGTATATTGAATCAATTTCAGTTATGGAATAGTGATTATATTTAACATTTGCTTAGTCAAAGTCACAGTCACTCCAGAAATTTGTTTTTTGTTTGGTTTCTGTAAGTAAATCAATATCATACAATATATATACTTAAATAGGGAACAGAAAGAATTTCTTTCTTATTTTTTCTTTCTTATTTATAAAACAGAATGCAATAACTCTAGAGCATTATTAAGACAGTAGACTACATTAAAAATAAGAAAAATCACTATCTTATGTGATATTGTATGGTTCCTTTTTGTGTGTAGATGTAGTTCAGGGAAATTGCTGAGATGATTCCTTTCTTCCGGTACATAAATATACCCATTTGTGTGTGAGCAGTGACTAATATAAGCCAATTAGCAAAGAGACTTCTACTGCCTCCAAATATCTACTCTGTTTTTTTTTTTCTTTTTCCTTACTAACACTCCCCCACACATTTACTCTTTGTACAGGATGAGAAGAAGAATAACAGAAGTGACCTCGGTCTCTCCTGAAGGCAGAACTTCACAATCTACCACCCCAGCCTCCAGAAGCCGAGAGAGAAAATTCTGCAGCCACTAGTTCCAGAATCATGCATCTTGGTTATGGTTACGTCAACCAAATGGATGTTCTGCCCACTTTCTCTCTCTCCATGTAATTTGGTTCTGAATCAAGATATTAAAATAACAAATCTAAATTATAACCTCAAAGTTTCCAGACAGTTTTGGAAACGGAGGTTATAAATTAGTCACCTCCCTATGCTAAAAGGGAGGCTGCAGCATCTAGCAAGAGCAATTGTGCAGAGATGTTCGAAGCAACCGTGTACCTTGAACCAGTCTCACACTAGCCTTAAATTCATTTCTTTTCAGTTTGTCCACTAGTGTCGGCCACTCCAGGGGCCAAATAAGATTAAGTTCTGTTTTTGACATTTGTGACTGAACTCTGAGAAAATAAAACTGGAAACAAAAGAAAGAGGGAAGCAAATGAAAAAGAATGAGCATTGATGATTGTTAAAGATGGATTGCGAATAGCTGAGGGTTAGTTAAATATTTTTTTTCTAAAAAAAATAAAAAAGAAACCTTAATAGTGAAAACAATGTATTGAAAAAAATGCAGGCCATTTAGAATCACAAAGCACATTAAACAACTCTTTCCTAATTTCACGTGGTTAGTCCCCAAACATCACTCTCTAATCCTGTAGACTACTTTGATATGATTACTAGATTTCTTGATGATTAATTGTGTGTCTTAAATGACACTGGCCATTGTATGAATCATGTATTAAGTTCACTGATTTAATAAGATGACTAAAATGAACTGGTTTTTAGTTTGTTTAAAGCATAAGTAATATCTCCCTAGTATAGAAGTAAGTCATAAAAGGCCTAATATTTAACTAACAAGTGTTTAAATGACAAGTGTTTTGCTACTGCCTTGAACCTCATTTTTTCTCGTATGACTTCTAATCACATACAGTGCATTGGAATAGAATGACAACAAAATATAGAAACACATGCATGTCTTGCTCCACACTTACAAAGAACATCTGGTCATGACCCAGCCAGTTTATCACTTTGACTGATGAGTTTTGCCACAGTTTACAGAATATAATAAGTAAGTAGGTGTAAATGCCATATTAGGCTGTGATTTGTTAAATAGAAGATATATTCAATCGATTATCAAATAGCTTTTCATGGACACCATCGAGAGTCTAAAGAGAAATGGAGGGAAAAGTGGCCTATTTAGATGTTCAGCATTTCCACAGCTTCTCAAGAGCCATAGATGCTTGGATGCTTACGCATAGAACCTGGACTCTCTCTCAAGTTCCACGTCTGATTGAAGAAATAAACCCTGACATTGGACTCTGTCTTTCAATACTCGTATTACTGCCCTAAAGCTACATCTTCTCTAAAATCCATCAGTTTAACATTCCTGGGTCCTGCTTTTCCTCTCAGCCTACACCTAGAGTTTTTCATCATTTTCTTCCAACACATCACAGTCTTTGGGGTCTGGGATAAGAGCTGAGTGCAGAAGAGTAGCAGCTCTTTTTGAAAGCCCTTACAGAACACTGCCAATTATTTCTTTTCTTTCTGTTCCACTGAATTAAGTCACATTAATAGGTGTCCCTCCACTTTATCTTGGATATATAAGAAGCCCTAGGAAGAGAATGCATTAGGAAAAGAAAAGGCACATCATCTCATTGATATTGGGTTTAAAATCTTCAGGGAAAAAAATGACCAAGTGAGCACTCTGTCACTGTTATCAATTGAGAAATACATGTGTAATAAAGAATTAGGTTGGCTTCTGTCCCTGGTTCCAGGGAGGTAACTGCATGTGGTAAATTTTATGTGTTAACTTGGCTTGGCAGAGGTGCCCAGATATTTGACCAAGCACTTTCCTGGGTGTTTCTGTGAAGGGGCTTACTGGATGACAGTAGCATCTAATGTAGTGGACTTTGAGTAAAGGGATTGCTTTCCATAATGTGGGTAAGTCTCAATCTGGGAGTTGAAGGCTTAATGGAAAAAGGTGGACACTTCTGGAACAAAGTAGAATTCTGCTAGGAGACTGCCTTTGGACTCAAATTGCAGTTCTTCCCTGAGTCTCCAGACTGCCTGCCTCCTCCACAGATTTTGGACTAGGCAAGCTTCAGCAATTGCATGAGCCAATTCCTTAAAATGTAAAAATTAAATACACACACATACACACACATATATAAACACACTTATATGGAGAGACAGTGAGAGAGATTCTATTCTGTTTCTCTGGAGAAACCCAGCCTTGTACGTCTAATTCTTTGGAATTTCCTAATGATATGAGTGCTTTGTTATTCATGGTGGGCCCCTCCTTGTGCTAATGAGTTGAGTCATGATGAAACCCTAAATAGTTCACATGATCAGGATGACTCAGGATGACACTGGCCACTGGCCGTACCAGAAAGACCAACCATTCTATTACATGGTCCAGGCTTTGAGACACCTGACCACCAGGCAGAGACTACCCATGAGTTACCCCGGCAATAGTTCACTCAATCATGCCTATATACTGAAGCTCAGTGAAAAACTCTTGACACAGAGCTCATTTGAGTTTCTTTAGTTGGCTATACTCTCTAAGTATTGGCATACCTTTGTACCACGAAGAGATGCTTCCCTGAGGATAATGGAGTTTAATGTCCAAAGCCCTTCCAAATTTTTCCTATGAGGATCTTCTTTTGGCTGGTTATCATTTTTATCTTCCTGCTATAATACAGTTGGAATTGTGAGTACAGAATTGCAGGGAGTGCTGTGTAACTTTCTAGTGAATTATGGCATCTGACGATAACTGTGAGAGGCCCCAAGTTTATAGCCAGTCGGTCTGTAGTGAGGGGAAGCCTGGGGACCCCTGAAATATTGGCTGGTTTCTGAAGTAAGGGCAGTCTTTTGGATGACTATGTGGTTAAACTTGATTTTGGCAAAATCATTTTAGGAAGAGATATGCTACATTACTTTTTAAGTAAAATATGTTCTTATTAAATTTCCAAATTATAAAGATTACATTATATTTTAGGCTTCAGGGGACTTACACCCAGAAATATGAGTTGAATAAGAATCACATAAAGTTCTGACTAGAGCATGTCTATGGAATGTTTTCTTTTTTTTTAAATTATCACCTTCACTTCAAAAACCTGTCTCCTTCATAGTCCAGCGATCTGACCTTGCCTAATCATTTAACTTTTTCAGTGCTCAAGTGTTTTATCTACCAAATAATGATGAATATCTACTCCACTTAAGCTATATGAGGATTACATTAGATGATGTATGCAAAGTAATTTATAAATTATTTGTCTCATAATAAGCTCCTGATAAAGGAAAAACCCTACACATTATTGTATTAATGTCTAACCAGAAATAGACCTTTAACACAATTGAAAACTGAAGTCATACTAGCATAGTATGTACTTACAGGCAGACCTACGGAAGAGGTAAACAACAATGTTGTTTGATGTTGGTTACAGGAAATGGAGTTAAAAAATCTGAATCTTATAAAAGTGGGGAATAATAGTATATGCATAATAGGATAACCTTGAAAGAAGAAACCTTAACATAATATGGGAACCTCAAATGCTTGTAGTAGATCATTATGAAAAGGGTTCCACCTAATCCAAGACAGGTTGATAAGATTCTCTCTCCTAGCAATTCGGACTTCCTAGTCACCACATCGGCATCAGTTAGATGACGAGCGCACTCGCAATGGACGTCACTGGTTTAGAACTGTCCTTGTTACCAGGACAAGGAAGACAAAGTTCTCCGCAGAAGCCGGGATGAAAGGGAGAAAGTCTATCCCAAAGGAAACATGAGAAACCGAAATTCTCACGGAGAGGCAGAGGAAACAAACAAACAATATCTTTTGAACTCATAAAAGAAGGGGAAAGTTCAATTTTTTAATTTTGCAGGTAACCTGTAGTCCAAAATGTATCGATTTTTTCTATTTCAATTTTTATGTATTTAATATTCTTCATATTTCCATTAAACTGCCTTTCTAACAAAATTTATTGGTAGCTCAAAAATTAAGAATATTCATTACAACGAATATGTGAAATATATACAATTAAGTGAATTGTATGTTAAGGGTTGATGAGATCCCACCCAGGCCCTGCTGTGGCACATAGTTTCCATAAGAAGTGTGTTCCATCACTGAAACAAATAATCCAGTTTCAAAATGGGCAGAAGACCTGAAGAGACATTGCTCCAAAGAGGAAATAAGATGGCGAACAGACACATGAAAAGATGCTCAACGTCACTAATCAAGAAATGCAAGTAAAACCCACAAGGAGTTATTGCCTCACGCCTGTCAAAATGGCCACTTAAACTAAATGAAATTTAAACTAAACAAATGAACCAATGAAACAAGAGTCTCATAGATACAGAAAACATATTGATAGTTGCCAAAGGGTTGGGCAATGGAGGGGTGGGAAAAAAGGTGAAGGGGACTGCAAGAGGTACAAACTTACTTTATAAATAAGTCACAGGGATGTAAAGTACAGCAGAGAGAATACAGTTGATAATATCACACTAACTTTGTATGTTGACAGATGGTTACGAGAATTCTCATGGTGCTCACTTTGTAAGGTATATAAATGTCACATCACTATGTTGACACCCAAAACTAACATAATATTGCATGTCAACTATACTTTAATTAAAGAGAGCTTTACATTCCAGAATGAAGAAAATAAAATTTTACTAGGAGAGCTAAAGGCCATAAGAATCTCTATATGAGATTATGGTGATAAGCTTTATGGTTCATGTCATTTTTTTATTGTGCAAAAATTTATTTTTATTAAATTAGTTGTTTATTTTGTTACATGTATATAAAATTCTTATAATGATATATTAGTGTTTAAAAAAAGTAGCTTCCCATTCACAATAAAAACTTGGCCATAGAAGAGAAAAACATGTAAAGAGAAAGAGATAGACATACACATAGATATACCTGATTTCATGATTAATCTTCAGATAAAAATTGAAATAATATAAAATATTGAGCATTTTCATAAATGATTAATCAGATTACTTATCACAGTAGCATATATATACGTGAATGATTCAAAGTAAAAATTTGAGTTATGACATTAAAACATGTCTAAAATTGTATTGAATCTGCCAGTTTATTAAGATTTACTTTGATACCATTAAATAAAAGAGTGTCATTCTTGTATTTTATCATGCTAATATGTGTATGAGGAGGGGCCAAAAAATCCCTGGAATTTATTTATAAAAAATTGTGCATTTACTTTTGTAGGTTTAAACTTCCGTCACCTTCAAAGTGCTCTCCATTTGATGCAATACACCTATTAGACATTTTTTCCACTGCTGAAAAGAGTTTTTGAACTCGTTGATTTTGATGCCTTTTACTGCTCCTGCTGTTTTTTTTGTTTCACCTCTTCCACATTAGCAAAATGCTTTCCTTTGAGGACTTTTTTCATCCAGGGAAACAACGAAAAGGAAGTCTCTTTGAGCCAGATCAGGTGAAGAGGGAGGGTGGGGCATGGGAGTCATGCTGTTGTTGGTCAAAAACTGCAGAACATTCAGCACAGGTTAGGGATGCGCACTCATTAATTACCCATTGTGCAATGGGCAAACATGTTAAAAAAGTCTTCCAAAAAAAATTCGTCAAAGCCAAACACAGCCTCTCACAACAACGCCAGTTGGTGCACTGATACAGATGGGCTCCTAGAACACTCACCCAGTGGGGAAAGTCAGTACTACAAGGGGCCCACCTTCCAAAAATAATTCCAGTTTTATTTTGGTCCCCCCTCATATTCTTTTTCTTATGTATGTGTTAAAAGTCAATAAGATATTCCAAATAAATATTAAGGAATGAGGATTTATGGATAAAATAATTTATCACCAGGATATCAGAAAATTAGTAAGCACATTCTTTTTCTAAGAAATTTTAAGAAAAACTGATTACATGGAGTCACCGCTAGGTAGTAATACTTAAACCTTACATCCTGTTTATTTCAACATTTCACGGTACTCTAATCCACTCAGTATTGCTCAGAGAATAAAACCTTAGATACAACCCAGAAAGAATATACATTTTTTACCAGTGAAGATAATATGATGCACTACATATAGCTGTGGCTTAAAATCCAGATTTCCAACTTAAGTTATTTAACTAAAAATATTAATTTTATACTTTAATGTCATTGTTGTTCATATTATCAGTTTCTTAAATCAATTCAGTATTATCTACTATACTTTATAATTCATATTAATATAAATTCATAAAAATCTACAAGCTCCTTCTTAAAGCAGAATAATAAATATTTTAAGGTCAATACTATTACTTTTCAATAATTCTGAAATGTGAAACTATACTTAGCCATTAGTTTACCAATTTTAGTATAATCTTAATACAGTAATAGTAGCAGATAAATAACAAGCAAACATAGATATAGTATAAATTTTGGAAAAATTCTTCCTGAATCCACTTGTGATCTTAAAAAACTGAAATAGGCATATTAAACAAAAGCAAATAAACCTGCTCTGTGTATTTTCAAAGTAAACCATTAAAATTCAGCATCAGAGATTTAAAAAAAAAAATCTTGGTAGGTAAGTAGATCTTAAATCCTGCATTGCCTAAACACAAACAAATGTTAATTTAATGTGATTTTTGTTTGACATTTTCTTTAAAAAGATAAATTTATAAAGTATGAAAGATGTATAGGCAATTACTAACCAAAACCAAGTTATCAACAGGCATAATATAATACTGACATCTAGTGGCCATTAAGGCTAATTGCAGAGGTCATTCTCTGATCATTCAAAGCGGAGTGTTAGTAAAAGGATTGTCATGATTATTTAACTTTATGTTACTCTTGTAAGGAGCAATTATCTCATTGATCACAACATGAACAACAAATATAAGATTACAGATTGCTTTCTACTAGTAGTATGTTTTTCTCTAATAACTCCCACAATTATTAACAGACTCCTAGTGTATTAAACAAAAACCAATAGAAAATAGTTAAACCTTCTCAAGTTAGTTAAATGAAAAAATAAATGATTAATATACAGTTGACAACTTTTACCTTTTGATAACTAACCCCATAGATATTTTCTGATTTTCAATTTCTTTCCAAGACTGTTTTTCACATGCTCCTTTCAATTTGTAGCTGAGACGCCACATGTTTCAGCCAGGAGAGGCTGTTACACAGTTTCAAATATCAACACATACTTACTTCTTCAATTTACTGGTGAGCAAAGAAACTGTGCTCATTTAAATTACTAATGAGTCCAGACAGAGCAGCTACCATCATGAAATTGCCATTTTATTGTGAGAAATAGAGAGGGAGAGAACCTTGAATAATTTCCTGTTAGTTAAGTGCTTCAGTTCACAAGTGGCCCCGAGACTGCCTTGGTGGAACCGGTCGCTCAGCCCCACTCCACAGCGGGGCCAGGAAGTGACTCCTGCCCCTCCCCGTGCCCAGAGGAGCAGGAGGTAGGTGGACACCAGCACCCCTGGAATCACCGCTCCACCTCCTGTGGCCCGTCCTTCTCCAACACTCATCTAAACACCCCAGTCTGAAGGTTTTTACCCCAAGTTTAAGGACACTTATGCTGATGATTTAACATTTATATTTTCAGCCTGTAGATTTCTTCAGCATTCCAGACCCATTTAGCCATTATTTTACTCACTATGTATATCTATTTGATAATATCAAGCATCTCACCCCCAAAGTGGCTGTGGTAGAAATTCTGTTAACACTCCTAAACTTTTTTTCTCTTTTGAACTTTATGTATTTTTAAAAGACATTATTCACTCACTGAAACTAGCCAACAATCTAGCAATCATCCTTGAAAATCCTGGAATATCATTGCCTTAGAAGATACTTTTTTTTTTTTCATCCTAATGGCATACTCTTGTCCACAGTAAGAATCAAGGCTAAGTTCATGGAACAAGCTAAGCAAGCTACACAATCCGGAACCCACACACAATGCTGGAAAAGTCAGCTGTAAACACTCATTTTAGATTTGAACCTAGGATGCTGAAAACAGCATCTGTAGCAAATAGACCTTCCCACAGTTCTGAAAATAAATACATCGAGATAAAGAAAGCTAAGTCAATATATACAGTGAATCCAGATATTCCTATACTTATTTCAACACGATACAAATGTGCTTGAATCTAACTATAGTACATGATTTTCATTTATATGAGTCAATAAATTTATTTATTTTATTTAAGGAAAATCTGTTATTTGTACCCAAACGAGTTCTAAATGAAATATTTGATTCTCACGTACACACAGGCACATATACTTACAACAGCATGATAATGTTTGAATAATTTATACAATGCATTGTTACATATTGTATCAATATATATTTTATGATATCTTATATATAATACTGAAGTATTTATGAAAATTATGTGAAGTATTATATACCCATATGTATATATGTATATATGCATGTATATACATACATATAAATGCTGTTTATAATAGATAGGATATTTCAAGTTAATGCATAAAAAGCAAATGTTTATTAAATATCCACAGGATTTGTAACCTAAATCAAGTTTGAGCCCATACATTTATAATGGCCTTTAATTATAATTGAGCCTACAGTTTTCTGGCTTCCATTTTAAGAATCAGATTTATGGAATTACTAGTCTTCAAAGTGACCTTTATCCGTGTGTTTCTTCACACTAGAATGATCTTATAATTACATGATGTGTATGGTAGTTTCTATTTGTATGAGCATGAGACTTGGGGCAGGAGCCCAGGTTCAGGCTGCCTATCAGACATCCACTGTTGCATCACTTGAGTTAGGCAGCGCTTACAAGAAACCAGTGGTCAAACATTGGAATGAAGGCCAAGCTACTTCTATGTATATAGCCCTGTACAGGAAGTTTTCTTTGTGACAGCATGGATGGACCTGGAGAGCACTATGATAAGTGAAACAAGCCAGTCAACAAAGGACAAGTACCACATGATTGAACTCACGTGTGGACTCTAACAAAAGAATTGAACGAAGAAGCAAAATAGAGATAAACCCATAGAGAGAGAGCAGGCTGACAGCTGTGTGGGATGGAGGGACCGAGCAAAAGTAAAGAAAGAAACATCTCATGGACAGATAACAGTGTGATGACTGATTGCAGAGGGGGAAGCAGGAGGGGGAGGAGTGTACAGGGAGGATAAAATGTGATAGTGTTACCGAATGCTTGTCCTGCCACCTGCCCAACAACAGCCAAACTCCTGAGACAGGTGCTGATGAAAAGGAAAGGGGCTCATTCAGATGCTGGCCACCTGGAAGATGGGAGGCTCAGGTTTCAAAGCCCATCTCAACACCTCAGTACAGGCAGAGGTTTTTACAAGGAGGGAGAGGGAACACAGAACAAAGAGAACAACGGGAGGGGTTGAAAAGTTATCTACGTGCAGACCAGTACAGTCCATTCCCATAAAGACCTTGAAACTGGTCAAGGGATGGTCTGGTGTGTGCCATCCTGGCTTTTTTGTGTTTTTTTTTTATTTCATCCTGGTTTTATGTGATCCTGGTTTTTCACAGTTGAAGGTCAGCAAATCTCCCAGAACTGGGGTGACTGAGGGAGGGTCAGAGTCTGTATCTTCTGAAATTAGTTTCTAACATTGTTACACACACATGCTGTTTATCTACAAGCTACATATTAATCAGAGTACGCACTTACAGAAACAATGTCAAAAGAACGCTGTGGTGGGTTACAATTTCCAGTATTACAGGAGACTTGGCTTGGGGTGGCGAACACATAATACAGTGTGCAGATGATGTGTTGTGGAACTGTGCACCCGAAACCTGTATATTTTGTAAGCCATTGTCACTCCAACAAATTTTAAAAAGGGAGAAAAAAATGTTTCCTTTCCTAACCAGTCATTTTATGTTGTAGTTTGGCTTGTTGAAAAAAGTGCTAAACTAAGGAGAATATTTTAAAAAGATACTTCAGAAAGGACTTAATAAGAATTTATATAAGTTTTGATTAAAAACTTATCCCTAATTTAGACAGAGTGAAGTTGTTACTTCGCTTCTCTCTGATCTGACGATTTGGCATTTTAAGAAAATTAAAACCTACAGCTAGCACAAGTCAGATCAATCTAGTCTGTTTAGTTTTTTTAGGTTACCTAGAGACCACATATTCCTGATACCTGAAAAGATGTCGTTCTTGTTCTCAAAGTCAGTGTTTCTAAAATTGTGCTCTCTGGGCCATAGGTCTCTACATCAGATGATCTCGGTAAGATTTAAGAGTTTGCATTTTAAACAATGTATCTGTTTGCTATGTGTCCTTATATTTAAAGTTTAATGCTCTAACCCAGGAGCTTAACAGCTGTTTAAAAAAATCTTGTCCACTCACTATATTCAATGCTCAAACATATTATTGGTTGAAATCTTGGAATGCTGGAAATCTATTTTGTTTCTGTGTCTTTCTCCATTATTATTAATTCATTTACAGCACAGGTGAAATTGCTATAAATTACATTTGGCAATGATGGCATAAAGGAAACTGTAAAATAGATGGACCCACTTGGGTGTAAGATCTGCTACCTTAGAGTCCCAAGAAAGTGGGCAAGAGAAGGAGTAGAGAAGGACTTAAAGGACAGAATGTCATTGAGAGTACTGGAAGAGTTTACAGCTAAATTAAGAACTGCAAGAAAAATTTTACCTACCAAATTTCCCAGCACTGCCTTCCTGAGCTGTTTAGTAAAACAAAATTCTGTCTAATTAGCCTGTGCACATGAACTAGTGAGCTGACGTGATCCAACCACGTGTTCACAACTCCTATTGTAGGATTGATTACCTCCAGGAATTAAGCTAGAGGCTTTGTATCAATTAGTAATTGTAATTGAAGCTGAATGTAATTAATTATATAATTTGAGGATGTTAATGCTAAATCCCATTCTAATTATGTAATGAAACTGAATCATTACAAAGAATTTAGTTACGTATGAGGAAAACCTCTGTAAGGGATTTGTTGGACATTTTTATTAAGAACAACAATAAAATTACTTTCACCTGTAAGATACATGTTAGACTGCAGGCAGATATGAATTATAATCAGTGAAATATGTCTCTCTCCTTAAATGATTACTGTTCTCTACTCCCTAACTCTACTTAAAAATAATTATCTGGTTGACTGAAACCAAATTCTTCCATTTCCCTACTTTCCTATGGTAAGCCTCTAATAATTTTGGAATTTTAATTCACATACACATTTTGTAAATAACTTCATATAGTAAGTAGATTGGGTTCAGCAAATATAATATACAACAAATGTATAAACGGTCATCCATTCTTTGCACATGGTTAATATTACAGGTTTACAAAGGAAACTTTTCCACAGTGTGTGGAATTTAATTTTTTGTTCATAGAAAGCTTTAAGAATCCACTAACAAGAGATTAAGCCAAGCAATTAAAGTAAAAATTATTTGCCAACTCATCATTAGTTTATTAGTTACTCATAAAAGAAGAATTTCCCATTATTTTGTATATTCTCAATGTCCAGCCCATTTGGCCCTATATTAATGATGCAAAGGATAATATGGGGGAGACTCACTTCCATGGCAACCATCTTCTACATGTTCACACTCTGGTTTCTCTTCAGATTACATAAATCTTTCGCCTGTTACATGTTCATGCCAGAACTGATAGTGACTGAGGAGAAACACTCTTGAGTGAAGCCAGGAACTTCAAATGCAGATTGAACTCACCCATCTCTCTGTGTCTTCACTGACCTCTGCAACTCTTTCTCTTGGTTTATACCTTTCAGTATCTCATCAATATTACTGGATCTTTAGGTAAAAACATGCACTTTATCTGAAATAATGGTAGGTATGAAAATTTTTATTCTTGCTTGATATCTTTGTTTTTCTTCTAGGACTGTGTGTCGTTGCCTATAGCAGTAATTTGTTTTTAATCCTTTTGTTGATTAAGTTAAATGATTATGTCAATATTCCATGAGGTAGGCATTAAATGCACCCTAGATTGACAGGTGCTTTTCTCTTTTCATTTAGAGATGTTTAAAATAATGTTATGCTAAATATGCTTGTGTACATCCTTTTAAATAAGTTGACTCATCTGTGGGTTAAATTATTATTACAAAGAGTGGAATTGCCTTGTTGTGTAGTAGAATATGTTTATGGTCAGTTTTGGTAGATAGTAATAGTTTTCTAAAGTGGTGATACTGGTTTATATACTGACCCACATAACATGATATTTCTAGGCTTTTTAATACTATTACGAAACTTGATTTTCTTCAAAATTAGCTATTCTATTCTATTTACTTTCCCATTTTTATATCTTTTCACTTATAAAATGGGCTAAAAGTTGCAGAAATCAGTTAAGTAGATACAGAGGTAGCAGGTATATTTATCTTCTTCCCTTTGAAACCAAAGCAAATTATATAAATGAATTTTCTCCAAGATTTATATAGGTATGTTTTATAGTATAAATATAAATAGCACTTATGATTTAAATATTTTAGAAGCTATCAAGCATAATTTCTGAATTATATAAGGTAAATAATTTTACTTCCTCATTTAATTTAATAAGTTTATATCTATTAAATTTAAAAGTATAAACTTTGAAGTACTATCCATATGAAAACTTTTAATAAAATATTCATGTATTAACATAGAAGTGACTTAAATTTGCTAATATTTGGCATTTATGATCGTGAGAGTGATTGGCTTCTTACTTCCCTGCCTTGTAATGTATTGGTTTGATTTTATTGCTTCAAAATTTTTACTATTGAAGTCATTTGTGCTTAGATACAACTTTGTGGTAAGTTTTTCATGTTTTGAGGTTAATTCATTTAATAGCTATAGGCATTTCCTGATTTCTATTTTATTCTCTTGTCAGTTTTATTAAGTTGCATTTTTCAATGATTTTATACAGTTCATCTAAATTTTAAACATTGTCAAATTTTCTCCAAATATACTGTTCTATCTTTATATCATCTTTAAGTTTTATAACGACAATTTCATTCTTAATATTTTCTTCTTTGTTGTTTATATTGTAATATATACATCTCGGAGCACTTGAGAGTGTAATGTGTAGACTTAAGTAGACTTGACTATACACATCACGGCATGACATACAACACGGCCTGAGAGAATGAACCTTATCTAAACTATGAGGAACACAGCAATGTTTCCATGCCATGGATTGTTCAAGTTTCCCTTCTGTCAGATCACATAGCTAGACAAAAGAGTGACATGGTGCTGTTGCCCAAGGAGTAAGAAGTCACAGATCTGGGAAACCGGTGGAGTTCTCGTGCCTCTCTTCTTATTATCCAAATGGATTTTTTGCTTCCTGTCTCCACGGCCTTGGGTTAAATAAGCTTTGAGGTGCTAGTAGCTACAGAGTACTTTCACCAGGTAGCACAGCAGCTGAATTAAAAGCTAAGTCTACCATGTGGATATTTTAGGCTCTAACGACTCTAGTGGACAGAATTATTGTATCATCTTGGAAACTGGGTAACTGTTATATAATGCGGAGAAGGAAGTTCTGTTATTGTGCTCCACTGCTAATATTATTGGTCTTTCTGAAAATACTTACAACCACTAAGAAGTAAAATTATGAGAGTATCAATTTTAGGGTCGAACCACTTGGTAAACATCTCTGACCTGCCACGTTCCTAACAGAAACAGGACGTGGGTAGTCCAGATAGGAAACTCTGATTATCAGCATAACTCCCTGTGACCAACAGAAGATATGACTAAAGCAGCTATGCTGTAAGTCGATTCATTTGTTTTCTCCTCTTCAATTCTCACACTTTTTTTTTTACTAACTTACATGAAAGCATTGTTGGTTGTTAACAATTTAAGTTTTAGATGGGAATTATATTCATTTCTGAGAGCTACTATAACAAAGAACCACAAACTGGATGGTTGAAAACAACCAAAACTTATTTTCTCAAAGCTTTGGAGGCTAGAATTCTCAACTCAATATGTTGGTAGGGCCATGCTCCCTTCAAAGCCTCTGAGCGATCTTCCTTCCTTGCCTGTTCCAATTCCTGGCCTCTGCAGGGGATGCTCGGTAAGTAGCAGCACAACTCCAGTCTTCTCTGTCTCATAAGGGCAAAGGAAAATTTAAAGTAAAATAAGAGGCATACTTCCCCTGTTGAAAGTAAGGAAAGAGATTGCTCTCCCCTTCTTTTTCCCAGAGTATGTATTTTAGAAAACTTAAGTTTTTAAGTGCATTGTCCTCTTTGAAATTTAATAGATTACTTTGAAAACTACATAGGCCTTTTGTTAGCTGTATAATGCAGGAATATCTTTCTCAAAGAAATGGAGGCCATCTCTGAATTGTAAGCATCAAAAGAAAGTTTTTTTTTCTTTTTCTGGGTAAAGCCAATTAGCCGACAGAAGATCACCTCAATTATCACATAATTAATATGAACTATGTGTGATAAATGGTACAGTCAAGTCCTCTTACTTAAAGACTAGTTATAGACAATCTTGGAAAATGTATGAGATGAGTTGTAAGAGTGAGATTTCCTCCTGTTTTGTGATCTCTTAGCAGATTATTTGTTCTGCACATCACGTTCCACATAATGCTCATTCAAGAATAACAATATTAAACAATTTCTCTACTACCTTTGGGAAGAGAATTTCTTGGTTGGTAGGAGATTTGTTTTTAATTGTATTTCCTCAGGAGTCTCTGTATGACTCTTTCTCTGGGTCTCTGTCCTGACATGGCGTCCTCTGTTTGAGTCTGTGTCCACATTTCCCATTTCCTATAATCATGAGTCATTCTGGATTAGGAACCTAATGGCCTTATTTTAACCTGATGATATATTTGAAGACCCTATTTCTAAATGAAGACACATTCGTAAGTGCCAGGTGCTAAGACCAATATAGTCTGCAAAGAGAGAGAACACAATTCAACCCATAACGAGAGTATGTATTCTTGGGTTGACATCATTGCATAATGGCACAGCAGTTGATAGGACTGTGTGTCTCTGCGATTTAGAGGAAAAGGTTTTCTTCTGGACAAAGTTCAGGAGTGGATGCTGTGAGACAAGAGGGTAGACTGATGTGAACATCCTTTTGTTTCTTTGCTCTACTCTGTGTCTTTGATCTGTGATTTCTATATCTGACATTACCTGGAAAACACATGTCCCCTGCATTGGAGTTATATTCAAACATGAGAAAAAGGTGGCAGGAGTCTCAAGAAGAGAAGAGAGGTTGGGTTATTACCATCCTTCCTACATGCTAGTGCCTCCGATTTTTTTCACCAAAGTCTACAAATACTCTCCAATGGTCATCTTCTCCAGGTACAGTACTTGCTTAACTCTAGCAGCCTCTTTGACATTACCACAATGCCAACTATGGTAAGTTCCCATTGCTGCTAGCCCAAGAGTTCTTTATCTCCATTTACAATCTTCCCTCACCCTGTCTACATTTGTAATCCTTTTACCCCTATTTAGCATGGTATTATTTCCAACCACGGCACTGATGATTATATCCACCTTATTTTAAATAGCATATCTGTAAACCTGCTTCTACTTAAGCTTATTGGTAAATTATTTCCTCATGTCCTGTTATGAAAATGGCATTTTGCTTCTTGTTATTGAGAGACTTAAAAGGGAAAAAAATGTCTGGCAGCAATGTTTCAAAATAAGAAGACCTAACTCTTATTTGGATGAGCCTGGAAATGTTGTCTGTAAATTCTTGCTCAGAGGTTGGAACTCAGCACAGTGGGCTGCCCTGTCCACATGCAAGAAAAGACAGTGCGGGCCAAGTAAGCCATTGGCTTCTGATCTTTTTCCACTCATGCGCACGATAATGCTTTGTAGGCCTTACAAAAACAGATGTTCTAGGCATGTTCTAAACCATGCATGACAGCCCAATTATAATTGTAAATCAGATGATATTGGGTTTCTGTTTAAGTGAGATAATCTTCTTACTTTCTTATTTGAGATCTTTATTCTTCATGGTTATAAAACCTGCTCTAGCAATTGCAAATTGTTTATAAGCAAATTCTTCCCCCGAGAACAAACAATATCTCAATCTCTGCACTCTGCTCTAGGATATGATGTCGCTAGGACTCTTAGAAAGACTCATTCTTGTTTCTCTTCTTTTGTTAATTAAAAAGTAGTATAGTCCTGGCTTGTGTGGCTCAGTGGATTGAGTGCCAGCTTGTGAATCAAAAGGTCACAGATTTGATTCCCAATCTAGGGCACATGCCTGAGTTGCAGATCAGGTCCCCAGTAAGGGATGCGCAAGAGGCAACCGCACATTGGTGTTTTTCTCCCTCCCTTCCTCTCTCTAACAATAAATAAATAAAATCTTTAAAAAAATGAAATAAATTAAAAAATAAAAATAGTATAAAATTAAAATGTTTTATTATAAATTTCTTATCTTTTTGTATATTTGTCATTCTCACACTTATCAAACATAAGATTAATAAAAAACAAAATAAGCAAAATAACTTAAAAAATTTCTTTGTTCCCTCCATTTTCTACATCTTTTATTCTACTTATTCCAGATAATAAAAATGCCAAAAAAGTACATGTATTGATAAAAGACCCCAAACTGTTACTGTCCTTTGGAGCTCTGTGCTTCAGGGTCCCCACCTGGCTCTTAGGAGACAGCGCCGAGGAGACTTACAAACCCCCTCTCCAAATGCCCTGTCTGCGCAAGTCCCCTGGACTTCTCTATTTCAGGGCTGTGTGGCCCTGCACTACTGTATCTGGAAGGTATTTTGCTGTAAATGAGTCTCTCAGGCAGTTCTGTCCAAAGAACCATCCAATAAATCTTACTGTGCAGCACGGCCTTTCCCATGGCCATTTCTTTTCCTTGATCAGCCCCGAATCATCAAACTTATCACATCCACTCTCAGCGTTCAGCCATGGCTTCACTTGTACATCCTGGAGATGATCTCTTTATTCTTGTGCTTTTCTAAGCAGTGGAATACTATCCATTGTTTCTTCACACCTATTAGCTTGGTGGGGAGGGAATGAATTTATTTTAAATCAAAATATCAAATAATGTTTAACTAAAATATTACATAATAAGTAAATAATTCTTAAATAATGATTAAATAATAGAATGCTTACAGGCATACCATAAGGAATCAGACTAGTAGAGTACGATTTATGTAAAATTTATTATTTTCAAAGAAAGCATTCATTTTCTTTAGTTTTATATATTGTATGTAAATATTTGTTTATATGCATATATATATATTTTGTAAAATGTATGGAAACGATTCCTAGAAGTCTGTGCTCATCTGAAAAGTCTCCTTTTTCTCTAACAGTCATTGATATTTAGCATTGTAAATAATCTCATTCTTCGTGGGCCCAGGGGCTGTCATATTCTTTTCTAAACATACAGGGGTGTCAGAGTTTCAGGATAGCATTATTAAAATAAAACCTTACACTGATACCCAGCATATCAGAAAATCACTGTTGTATAACAGCTTAAAAGCTCTGGGCTTTGTTAAGAGCATAGCATCACAGCTTGTCAGAACCATCAACCACCCACTGGGGACTGTGCGAGAAGAGTTTAAAGAAGCACTGTTCTCCTTTCCAGTGGAAGGAATCAATATTTAAAGTGGTAGTTTTCAACCTCTTTTATACTTTTCTGAATCAAGTTACTTAATTGTTTTACTCTAGGCAAAACCACTCATAAGCTTACTCTGAGTGCAATCATTGTATTCTTTTCCCCAATGCTAACCTTTATAAAATAGCTTTCACTTAAATATTTCTTCAGTGTAAGTGTGTGTGACTAAAGAACAAGTCAAGTCATTTTATCTAAAAGTTTGAAAAATAAATTTAAATGGCAACAAAGGAAGGTTTCCTGCCTCTTCCAGTTTAGTTGTCTGAAGTCTCAACATCAGGTAATTACATTAGACAGAATGACAAAACTAATTTAATAAATTGTACATGTCACCTTGTAACTAAATTAAAACTGAATGGCAAATTATTGCTCAGTTCATATGGAGAACCCTTGCTTTCATTCTGTCCAAACATTCAATTGAGGGAAACAATTTCAATATGACACTTTTCATATTTGTTTTGATTAACACCATCATTATTTAAATATTGTTCAAATGAGATAACTTGCTGGATAAAAATTGTAACGTTTACCTTCTTAAGTAGAAACATACTTCAACCTAGGGTTGATAATACTCAGTTTCAGAACTTGTGTCTCTGCTTTGACTTGGCTGATGCTGTAGATGCTCCACCTGTAGTCTTCAGGCCTTACCAATTCTGGTGTCCTGGACACCTTCCAGCTGCCACTACCTCTATCTGTCGGAGGAATTTCTGCAGGGCCAGTTACTGGATCCCATCAGATCTTGGAATTCACAACTGGGAGAAGCTCTCAGAACAGCACATACTAACTTCCTGACACTCAGCGGATTAAGAAATGTGCGTTCTTCACTGTTTCTCATGATGCTAACAGGCTCGATAACAGCTTTTTGACTTCTTTCTGTTTCGATTTCAATTTCCCACTGCCCTTCTAGTGATACTGCACCTCCACAACGAAGTACTTATATCAGGTCTGTTTAAAATATTCATTGATTCTCGCATCAACAAATTTTTAATTTCCATTTGTTTATTCTCAAGATAAATATATTCTTTTTTCATAACAATAACCCAGAATAATTTCCCCACCCACTTCTTTTTTTTACAAGTTTATGCTAGTTACTTATTTTTTTAATTATTTTATTGTTGTTCAAGTACAGTTGTCTGCATTTTCCTGCCATCACTCCCCCCCACCCCAGAGATCCCCACCTCCCTCTTCTTCTACACCCCCTTGGTTTTGTCCATGTGTCCTTTATAGTTGTTCCTGAAAACCCTTTCCCCCTTCCTCCCATTTTTTAAACATCGTATTTCCCTCTAGATTTTCTCATTTCCCTGCTCACCTTAAATAATCCCCATAGCATTTCTGACAGAGGACCACCTCTTCACATCTTATTTATTCTTCAGCCCACTCCAATCCAGCATAAGGCTCTAAACCCTCTGGATTATCAAATGTGTTCTTTACAAATTAATTTTATTTAAAATCTAGTTAATATGTTTTCTGTCTGCATCAGTTTCAGCAACAGTTGGTACTATTGATCACGCCCAACTTCTTGAGAGCCTTTGCTTTTGCACTTATGTGCCTCTGAAACAACATGCCGTTTCCTCTCTCCCCCTTTGATGGTTTGTCCTCATGGTGCATTACAAAAACCATACATGTCTCTTCAAATTTTATTCTTTCTTATATTTGTAAGTGAAGAAAACCATTTACCCAGAAGCTCAAGACAAAATACTCATGAGATCTATATAACTCTATGTATCCCCAATAATTAATGTATTAAAAAAAACCTCCTTGCATGTTTATAGTGAGCACTTTATTTCTTTACCTTCTCTATGCTTTTAACATTTTCTCAGTCTCATCCTGATGTTCTGGACCATGTCACCATCATTCTAAGCCTGAATAATAAAATGAATTCCCACCTGGTAGCTTGATTCTATCCTTGCTGCCTCTCCCTAATGTATTCTTTACAAAGGAATCAGTGATGGGATTTTTTTCCTACTTTTTTTCCCCACAAGCCCATGTTGTTAGGATACAATTTCAATTCATTCCTGTAGCCCAGAAGTCCAAAAGAATCTGGCTTTGTATTAGCATTCAAATATTATTTTCTGAAATTATTCCTCTTCTGTGTCAGCTTTTGCCATATAATCAAAGTGGAATCAGGTATTGTGAGACTCATGTAAAGAAGTGAAATGAAAAAATATTAGAAAAAATAAAATAGCTTGTCTGGGCCAATAAAAATAAAAAAGAAAGAGTATAAAGTATAAAAATATCAAAAATAAATTATATATGAAAGTGAATACTAATTTAGAGCAAGCAAAACGATCAAAACAAATTACATATATTTGAAGACTTACAAATTCTAAGAACATTACAAAATATAAAAAATACAGTATTATTATTAATTAACTGCATGCACTATTAATGATATTTTTTCCTATGTTTGGTTGTTGGATACTTTAACTGTATTTTCATCACACTATTTTGTAATGTAATATTCCTAAGGAGCCAGTAGAAGGATAATTCAGTCTCACATCATGATTGGTATTTGCTCTTATGTATTGTTTAATGCATAAGGTATTAGAATACAGACACAGACCTACTCTGGTTTGTGTGCCTATCAAAACACAGATTCTGATTATTTTAATTTGAGGTTATACCAATCAAAAAAGAAAAAGAAAAATAATGGTTGATAACTTCCATTTTAAGTAGGCATCAATGAGAATTAAATGTTCTCTCTTTTGACTGAAGAATTTTTCTGCTAACTGCTTCCTGCTTGTGTCTATTACAAATTTTGTTTCTCTTCCATCGTACTTCATCCTTCCAGTATATGGCACCAAAGTCCACAGCCTTTTCAAGGTCATAGGCATATTCACAAAATGAATGAGGAATATTACTAAGAGCCATTTTTATGCAAGGATGGTTAGCAATAACTAAATGCTAAAGAACTGTTTTATATATATATATATGTAATTGGAAATTATAATAAATATAATTGGAAAGAATAATATATATTGTAATATATATTTTTCCCATACAAGCAAGAACACCAGTTATTCAAGAAGAAAAAGATAATCTGAGTAATCTCATATCCATTAAACAAATTAAATGGATACTTACAAGCTTTTCTACAAGAAAATAAACATCAAACAATCAGGGACAGAGTCTTCCCAAAAATTAAGAAAAAGGCAATATATCTCAATTTATTCTATGATGTCAGTATTGCCTTATCACCAAAATCAAAGCTATCATAAGAAAGGAAAGTTACATATTATTATCCTCCGTGGACATAAATATAGAACTTTCAAACAAAATTGTTGCAAATCAAGTACATCTATAGATAAAATAGACAATGCACTATGTTCACGTGAGATTTATCCCACCAATATAAGGTTAGTTTAACATTTTAAAAAATCAACCAGTGTACTCTACAATAATAGCAAACTTTAAAAGAAAAAATATGATAATTTCAAACAATGGAACAAAAAGCATTCCAACAATTCCAACATCCATTACTGATAAAAAAGTCTCAGCACTCTAGGTGTAGAAGGTAACTTTCTTAACCTGAAGAAGGGCATTTATGAAAAACCTATAGCTAACATCATTCCAAATAGCAAAACATTTTCAAGATCAGGAACAAGTATATTCATCCTCCCTGCTTCTGTTCAACATTGTTCTAAAAGTTAATGTTGATGCAATATGACAAGTCAATGGAAAACAAGCAAGCAAGCAAACAAACAAACAAAAAGCCATTAGATTGGAAAGGAATCAGAAAATACTTTCTTTATTCACAAATGACATGAGTAACTATATCATTGGCTTTCCAGTAGAGATGATATTGCCACCAAGGAGACATTTGACAATATCTGGAGACATTCTCCAGTAACACAGCTAGTGGAGTTTTATAGGCATCTATGTGTAGATGCCGCGGAAGCTGTTAAACATGCTAGAATGCACAGGACGGCCTCATGCAGCAAGTAAGTATACAGCACATCATGTCAGTTGTGTTGCTGTGGAGAAATTATTTTGCAGTAGAAAACATAAGATCTACAAAACAGCTAGTAAAACTATTGAGTTTAGACAACATATGTGTATCAATTATATTTATATATAAGAGTGATGAACATTTGGAAATTTAAACTTTAAATTATCATATGCCAGAGTTTCAAAAAATATGAAATATTTATGGATGTATAATGGTTCAAACACTAAGAAACCTGACAGTTTCTTTAAAAGTTACACACATTCGATGTGACCCATATAGATATTATTCTCTTCCTAGATATTTATCCCAGAGAAATGATAGTATATGTTCCTATTGAAAATTGTGTGTGAATGTTCATAACAGCTTTACCATAGTATCTAAAAACTGAAAATTAACCAAGTGCTCATCAACTGGTCAGTAAACAAATGGTGGTAAATCTGGGCAATGGAACACTGTTCAGCAGGGTCATTTGTA
The DNA here is from genome assembly GCF_022682495.2 of Desmodus rotundus. Classification (NCBI taxonomy): domain Eukaryota; kingdom Metazoa; phylum Chordata; class Mammalia; order Chiroptera; family Phyllostomidae; genus Desmodus; species Desmodus rotundus. The sequence goes on from NC_071394.1 coordinate 19,534,390, forward strand.
CCCACATCAAATTTATGAACTTCAAAATACTATAATTATGCTGAGTGTACGAAGCCAGATTATTGCCACCAACAGCAATATAAAAGTACATAATATATGATTAAGTTATATAAAATCCTAGGAAATAAAACCTAATGTGTAGTGACAGCAGACCTGCGGTTTACGGGGGCAAGGATCATGAGGGGTGGAAGGAAAAAATTACCAATGGGCATGTGAAAATGTGTTAGATTATGGAGAGGTTCAATATTTTCAATGTGGTTTCAAAACCCACCAATTCATAAATGTTAAATATGTGAAATCTATTGTATGCAAATTATATTTCAACAAAGTTGTAACAAATCTAAATAAATGCATATTGTCCATTTCAGCTTATTGCAATTTACCCTCAAATATTTTCATACCACTTTAGTTTCTACAGATCTATAAAAAAATAAATTCCCATTTTCTTTTTTTCTGCCTTTGTGCTATCATTATTGTACATTTCCCCAACAGTTGCAGTAAAACTCAAAATATGTTGTTTATTTTTAATTTAAATGGCCAATTATCTTTTAATGTTCTTGAAAAGAGAAATAAAAAGATTTTTATTTACCTACATATTTATAATTTCTTACCTGCTTTCTTTTATTTTGAATATCTAGATTTCTGTTCATTTAATTTTCTAGAATTCATAACTATAAAACTCAATTTTCTTGTAGGTATAAGGTACATACATTCAGAACATTTTTTTAGGGCATCAGAAAAATATAATACTGCAGGGAAGTGCAAAAGTTTTGAAATATTCACTCTAAGTCATAAGAGGTAAATGACAAATATGTTAATCTGCAGACTCTAGGCAAGAATGACATATTTCACTGCAGGATATGCTTAAAAGCTTATGCAAATGACATAATTTCTTCATTTTTAGTAGCCTGGCCTCTTTAAAAGACATTTAAGACATATAAATATGCACCCAGCATTTCTATTGTGTTTTAAGTTAGCATAGTATTCTAAATTCTTCTTAGTCAATGTTTGGGAAAATTTTAACATGTTGGATATATTAATAATTAATAAGAATACTTTTATACATCTTGAATATATTTTACAGTATACTTAAAATATTAACAATTTAGTAAGTATGCTATGCACTTCAAATAAGCAATATATTATTTATAATATTATTGAATAAGTATGAAATAACAAAGCAAAGATTACATTCATATGCAAGAAAAGTTCTTAGTTTGGTTCTTAACTAAGTTAACCTCTCTATACTTGAGTTGGTGATATCAATTTCTGTAAATCAATAGCTATTTACAAAGAATGGAAGCTACTTAAATTCTGGATAGCTTTTATTTTTTAATAGATGGATATTTCTCAAAATAAGTGGCAAAATGTTAACTTTCTTAATAATTACTTGACTTAAGCAGTAAAATAGTATTACTAACAATAGTACTTGAGTCCTGGCTGGTGTAGCTCAGTGAATTGAGCACTGACCTGCAAACCAGAGTCATCAGTTCAATTCCCAATCAGGGCACATGCTTGGGTTGCAGTCCAGTTCTCCAGCAGGGGGCGCGCAAGAAGCAACCAAACATTGATGTTTCCCTTTCTTTCTTTTTCCCTCCTCCTCTCTCTAAAAATAAATAAATAAAATCTTTTTTAAAAAAGCAATAGTGTTTGAGTACTTACTATTTTGAACAATGTGCAAAGAATTTATAGTACTTAACTAATTTAATTTTACAACAAACCTTTGAGGAAGGCACTATTAACAACTTTAAGAAAAGGAGGAGGAAACCGAGTTGTAAAGATGTAAATACTATGTAATACTAATCTACCAAGTGGGGAAGCCATGTTTTGAACACAGGCAAATGAAATACAAAGTCCACATTCTCTTTTTTAAAATATTTATTTATTTACTTACTTATTTGATTTTAGAGAATCAAACCAATGGGAAAGAGGAAAACTGATGTGAGCAACATCCATTCGCTGCCGTCCTTACGCGCCCCTGCTGGCGACAGAACCAGCAACCTAGGCCTGTACTTTTATCAGGTTGAACCAGCCAGGGCCCATGTTCTGAGTTAGTATGCTTAATTGTAACTCGGAGACATGAGAACAGCAAATACAATAAATTTACTTCAGTTAAAGTCTAACCTTTGCAGGTCTGCTCTCAGAGTGTCGATACTTTAGTAAAACTTTCAACCAGAGTTCAGTGCCAAGGTCCTGGACAGCAGTGGCATGCTGCCGCCACTTTTCCAGCGGTGCTTAGGTGTCCCACCCCTAAAGCACCACGGTGATTGTCACGAGGCCATGAAATTAGCTACCTTGGAAATGAAAAGAGCTGAAGAAAACACATCCATCATACGTCTGTTTTTCTAGGAGTCGTAGGACCTTCTGACAAGAACTGTACACTTCAAGGCTATAGCTCAAAATCCCATGACACTGAACCAGAACGTCAAAATTGACATTGCACATTTTACCCTACAGCAGCAGGCCTTTTTATATAGATGACTTCATCTGTTGCAAAATGTGCTCTAATTTAAATAGCCTCCTCAGAGCCCTTCACACTTAGGCCTTTTTCTTAAATTTGGGACTAAAACAAAGTCCTTTGCTTGTGGTTTCTGTGGGGGATGGTTTTGGAAAAGTAGGATAAAAACAAATTAAACGTTCCTTGATCTCCCTCTAGCCCAATTATCAGAAACTCAACATCGTGACAAATTTATATCATAGATAAAATATACACTGTGAAAACCTTAATGAGCTGGCATGGAAGATAGTTTTAAGAAATGGAAAAATTCTGTAACTTATAAGAAATAAATACAAATATTTCTTACATATGTAAGGTGTATGAGATCTGTATAGAAGGTTTCCAGCTGTGTACTATGAAAAGTAGACATTTATTGAAGAAGATGCAAGACACAAGCAACACTGTACATAAGACAATGATGCCTTAGTCCCCTTCAAGAGGCACCTTGGGATCTCACACAGTTCTCCCAATTGCCATCAGCTGCCCCATCATATTTCCTTGAATTTCATCAGTGCTCTGAAATCCATCCAGTCCTGGACCTTAATTAATCCTTGCATGGATTATGCTAAATAAAGTAAGTCAGACACAGAATTTATCTATCTTATAACTGAAAATTTGTATTCTTTGACCAACCTCTCCCATTTTCCCCACCACTCAGTCCCTGGCAACTATTATTGTAATCTTTGTTTTTGTATGTTTGATATTTTTAGATTCCACATATGAGTTAGAATGTATATTTGTCTTTCTTTGTCTGATTTATTTCACGTAGCATAATGCCCTTAAGGTCCATCCATGTTGTTGCAAACAATAGGATTTCCATCTTTTTAATGAATGATTAATATTCCACCATATATACACATTTTCTTTATCTATTCTTCTATTGGTGTATGCTTAGGTTGCTTTCATGTCTTGGCTATTGTGAATAATATTGCTGCACTAAATATGGGAGTTTAGATACCTTTTGAGGTAGTAATTTTACCTTCTTTGGTTGTACACCAACAAGTGGGATTGCTGATCTTATGGTAGTTTATTTTTTTAATTTTTGAGGAACCTCTATATTGTTTTCCATAGTAGATGTACCAATCTAGTTTCCTATCAACAATACACCAGGGCTCTTTCTCCACATCCTCACTCACAATTTTATCTCTTGTATTTTTAACAGTAGCCATTCTAACAGGTTTGAAATGATATTTCACTGATTTTGAGCCTTTTTTTTCATGTACCTGTTTGTCAATTGACTGTCTTCTTTGAAAAAAAAAATGATTCTTCAAATACTCTTCATATTTTGGATGTTAACCCTGCATCAGATATATGGTTTGTAAATATTGTTTCCTATTCCATAGGTTACCTTTTCATTGTGTTGACGGTTTCCTGTGTTGTGGAGAAGCTTTTATGCATGATGCATTTCCACTTCCTTGTTTTTGTTTTGTTGTTTTTTAATCAGGTTGTTTTGAATATTTTTGAATGTCTTATGTATGTCTAAGTTTTATGTGTTTAAAACTTTATCATAGTATCATATTTAGTATGATATAATTTTGTTAAAAGATATGATATATTATAATGGCAATGTAGAAAATTGCACACTGCCCGCATGAATTACCCAGGTTATTGTAGTTGGAAAGGTAGTTACAGCAGTAGATCCCATCCAATCTTTCCAGTCAACTCCACCTCACTTCTGCTAGGAAATCATGGGGCTACGTGCGTGTATCTTGTGATTTTTAATATAATCCCTAATCAACTCCCTTATCCTGGAGCTATGAAGCTATTTAATCTCAAATTACTAACATTTATTGAACTGCAAATATATTTTACTCTTATCTTTAATGTTAACTTTGTAATTTGAACTGAAATCAAATTGTGAATTAAAGTAATATTTTGTAGCATGTACACATTACTTAAACTTTAAGATGTGTTAACCTAGTAACTTTACTTCTAGAAAAAACTTCGGCAATGAGCTATACGATTCAGAATTTCTGCCCACAGATGTTCATTATAATGGTATTTACATTGACAAACAGTGGGGAATATCTGTACAGCGAACACTAGGAGACCAAACAAATTATTCAAAAGATTGGTATTATGCATCCTGTATGAGTTTCTACTAAATCACATGCCCAGGAAAATATTTATTTTATATGTTACTAAATTAAAGCATGGGTTGGAATATATAAATTATGATTCCAAATTTGTTGAAAAGAGGCAAAGGAGAGGGAGGAATAGAAAGAAAGCTGTGAAGAGTTGAGAAAACCTTTAAAATGTATCCTAAGTGTTTTGATCTATTTGTTATGTTTTGTTCCTTTTTTTGTTGTGTTATTGTAAACTGAATCATTACCTTAATTGCAGTTTTGGGTTCTTCATTATAGTTTATTGAAACACAACTGTTTTTAAACAAGAATTTCAGCAACATCATGTTTTTAAAAAAACATTTTAATCTTGATTAGTAATACAAAATTCATATTCTTTTCAAAGAGCAATTTAAGGACAATCTCCACTTTGATACATTCTCTAACAGCTTATCCTTGTGGATACATCTTCATTAAATGTTCAAGGGTATCAATCATCGCTATCATCACATAATGATTGACTCTATAATGTCATCTATACTCTACATTCACCTTGTAATCTGACTAAAACTGCCAATTCTTGGGGCTGAAAAACAGGAAAAGTGAATACTTCAGTAATGAGGTGGCAATATCTTAATGAGTGAAGAAGTGAGGTATTATTCCAGAGTTTTCTGATTGATTACTTGTTTTCTTTCCCCTTTATTCTGATTGATTAACCACTACAGTCTTCTCCCATAATCATATATTAATATCCCCCATACACTTTTCCTTATCATTTTTCTATATGATTATATGCAACAACAAAAAGAAGAAAACCTAAAATCTGATTTAATGAAAATGGTTTATTTACAAATAGAGCAACAAATAATCCCTAGAAAAAGGGCAATGAGCCACAGCTTTATTTTTCATTTTTCTATTTTCTGTGGCTTCTTAACTATTGTTATTTACACTCTGTTATCACATTCACAAAATATTCCTAAATGTAAAGAAGAGGAAAGAGGGGTGTTATGTTAGCTCCTTTACCTTGCCATAAATGATTTGGTGGTTCAATATGAGGATTTCATATCTGCAAAAGGAAGCATATTGCATTCATATGCATATATTTTCTCTTTGGTTACTTAAAAATAAGGAAGAAATTATACTACCTTCAGATTTAGTACTTAATTTTCTGAATTTAATTTGCTTATAATATATTTAATTTCAGTATTTTACTTTATATTCATGTACTCAGAGTAGGGAGTTTCTTTTCAAAACTCACCATCAATGTGAAAATAAATTTAAAATATATGGCAATGACTATGTGGCTTTTTAATGGCTATTTTTATCATCCTTTTTGTTCTCATTCTCATTACACTTCCTCTGTGTATTCAAGGAAATATCCAAACTTATGAGAGCAATTTGGAAGAATGAGTTTATGCAATTTTGACCTCTATTTTATAAATAAATATTTCTGTCATTGCAATAAAATTTCATTAGACACTGTAATATAAAAGTATGATAAAGTTTAATAAGTAGAGGGGAAAACATTCTCTTCTGCAAAGCTCTGATAAGAATTTGTTTCTATAAGAGACTTTACCCCTTGGTAATTGGAAAATTCTAATCCTTACATATTAAAGACCAAATGTAGTAATATATTAGTCTCATTATATTTCTTTGGGAAAACTGAGAAATTTCACATTAAATGTGTGTAATGACAATAAAATGTCACATTGACAGTTTATAAATATATTTGTCTTTGAACTATTGAAATTTAAATAATTTTAATTAGTGTATGTTATTTACTTTAAGATTATCAATACAATGATACATGTTTTAAATATTATAATGTATAAGATCTGCCACATAAATGCATATAACACAATCATGCTTATTAGCATTAACCATTAAATAAATGCAAATTAAACACTCTGTGAGATATTATTGCATAACCACTAACCCAAGAGAAAAGTCAAAATTGGCTATTCATGATGAGTGTTGGCTAAGATGTGTAACAATTGGAACTCCCAGACCGTACTGGTGGAAATTTGAAATAGAAATACCACTTTAGGAAATTGTTTGGTGATATCCTAAAGACTAGTATATTCACCTACCACATGACTCAGCGATTTCACTCTTAGGTATATACCCAAGAGCAGTGAAACTAAAGGTGCGTACTAAGACTTGTTCACACATGTTCTTGTTAGTGTTATTACCAAGAGCTCAAAGTAGAAGCAATTCATGTGCCAATTAATAGACAAATGGATGAACAAATTCCCATATACTCTAAAATAGAATATTGTTCAATATAAATAAACAAAAATTTATTATTGAATCTCAGGAATAATTTTGCTGAGTAAAAACAGACAAATCAGAATGCATACTACACCTTCAGTGCCTGAAAATCTATATATAGATAGGCAATTACAGAACTGAGGAGATGGCCTAGAGGACAGTGGAGGGCAAATAAAAGGGTGTCGTTTAAAATCGAATAAAGGGACACTTCTAAAGGTGATGTGAATGCTAACTTTGGTGATCTTTTCAGTATGTATACATGTGACAAATGCATCAAGTTGCACAATTTAAATATGCACCAATTATTGCATCAGTTACACACCAGAGAGCTGAAAAACAGCAGCGGGCAGGTGGTGTCCATGCATTTCATGGGGATGTTCTATGGTAATGATGGCAGTTTCTGTTCAGTCATTTAAGAATGGACAAATTACGTTATTGCAAGAAATGTTCTTTAATCAGTTTTTCAGATATTCATGTGGTAATTATCAAGTTAAAATAAAAAATGGGATTTAATTTGCTACTTTGATACATTTAAACCTGAAGAAAATGAAAAAATACAAAGAAAAGAACAAATTAAGAAATCAAGCTTAACCAGCTATAATTAATGAATCACTTGATTAATTCATCTATTCATTTACTGCTCCAGTAAAACCCCAATGTACATCTACAACATGTTCCATCACTTGGTTCTCGGATACATGACAAAATAAAATCAAATACATACCTGGCATCAAAGAGCTCATGTTTTAAAATTCTTTCTATATCAGAAATCAGGTAAACAGTCACCTCAATTTCCTTCTGGATTTCACTTATTGATTTATATTAAAATATTTAATAGGTTAGAAAACTATTTGATGTGAGATTTTTTTCCTAAACAAATAATTTTATACCAATTTTTACATCATCCAACCCTTTCCCATTGATTTATGATCCTTTCATCAAATTATATTCACACATCATATGTAGCAGATTTTCTTGCTAGATATACTGTTCTATTTCCTGGTCCTCTCTGTTGCTTAATCTGACTGGATTATACCATTTTATTGTTATATAATATAATATCTGTAATGTATATAATGATACAAATAAAATTGATATTTAGGAGGTACTTCAACCTGAGTCATTATAAAGATGACAAAACCAAAATGTATTAATATGACAATATATAACTACTGATAGTCTTTTTGTAAGTTCATTTGCCATAGAATTTTGAAGACTCTCAGCTCTACAAAACAAAACAAAACTTTGGTTTGATTCTTTACCATGCTCCTTTTATTTTTTATTTCAGAGATTTAAATTCAAGGTGTTTCCAACTTAACTGGATATATTGCCATTTACAGCTAATGCTTGATCTATAATAGTACATTGGTTTTATCAGTTGATTTTTGTGAAGGCCTTGTTTGGCAAGATAGAAACCTGCTTTCAGTATTTATTCTGCAATCTTTTGTTCTGAACTTTGGTTTTCTTCTATAACAGTTTATGTATTTTTGTTTGATGCAAACATTAGTGTTTTCATCAAGATTTTCATCTTAGCTGTGGCTGAGAACTAGATTACATTTGCTTTCTTTGACTCTTCAAACTGGGACAGAGAGATGAACCTTGAATGAATACCCTGGTATGAAGTGATGCTTTAAGAATCCACATCACTAAAAATCAGAAAGAATCAATAGTACAGTAGACTTTAGAAATACAATTTTTCACAACATGTAGTCTATATTTAAGCTCTAGGAAGACAAACAATCCAATTAAAAATGGACAAAGGACCTGAATGGACACTTCTCCAAGGAAGATATACAGAGGGCCCAGAGACATATGAAAGGATGCTTAGCATGACTAGCCATCAGAGAGATGCAAATTAAAACCACAATGAGGTACCACTTCCCACCAGTCAGAATGGCCACCATAAACAAATCAGCAAACAATAAATGCTGGTGAGGTTGTGGAGAAAATGGAACCCCAGTACATTGTTGGTGGGAATGCAGATTGGTGCAGCCACTGTGGAAAACAGTATGGAATTTCCTCAGAAAACTAAAAATGGAATTGTCTTTTGATTGGCAATTCCACTGCTGGGACTATCCTAAGGATACCCTAAGAACCCTGAAACACCAATTCAAAAGAAACTATGCACCCCAATATTCATAGCAGCACAATTTACAATAGCCAAGTGCTGGAAGCAACCTAAGTGCCCATCAGTAAATGAGTGGATCAAAAAAATATGGTATATTTACACAATGGAGTACTATGCAGCAGAAAGAAAGAAGGAGCTTATACCCTTTGTGACAGCGTGTATGGAACTGGAGAGTATTATGCTAAGTGAAATAAGCCAGGTGGTGAGGGACAAATACCATATGATCTCACCTATAAGAGGAACCTAATAACAAAACAAACAAGCAAGCAAGATATAACCAGAGATATTGATATAAAGAACAAACTGACAGTAACCAGAGGGGAGGGGGGAGGATAATAAGGGGGGAAAGAAGGGGAAGGGTTGTCAAGGAGCATGTATAAAGGACTCATGAACAAAGACAAAGGGGGGAAGGAGCAAGGGTGAAGGTGGGGGTGGGTGGGGTAGGGGAAAGTGGTGAAGGGAAAATGGAGACAACTGCACTTAAACAATAATAAAAAATATATTAAAAAAACCACAGATCTCCACAATGTAAGATACATATCTAAACACTGTGTATTGATAAAATTTACCATCATAATGGTTTTGAAGTGTTTATCTTCAGAGCATTGTATTCTGATTGTTTTCTGATTGCCATTCAGGTAAGTACCCCATAAATCAAGATATCTGTTCAAGTTTTCCTATTATTAGTTTCTGCATTGATCCTGAAACCTTGAATTTACAGGACTTTATTATGGGGTTATTTTAAGGAATTCAAGTATAGAGACCACCACTAATGGCCTGTACACGTACAATTATATGTTATGAATATTCGATGTCCTTGAGAAATTTCCATTGAGTAATATGGTCACATTAAGCCCTGCCTAATTCTGAGTAATTTCAGATAATTTTTGAGGAATTCTTTCTATAATAATATGCATGTTATAATAAAATGTCATCATCTAAGAACAACATAATTGTTTCTGTTTTAAGTGGCATAAATATTCATGTTACATTTTTAAAAATTAATTTTCCTGAAATTTTTGTTTTTTGCTAAATATATCTGTATATTTAACTCAAGTTATCATTTCATGTGTAATTATTTTTGTATTTATTAAGGAAGTTAGAAGAGTTGATATTGTTTTTCTTCCTTATTAATATAAAATAATATCATCACAAGAGTAACTACTATTCATTTGTTTAAAGCAAAATTGCAGTGCAAAAGTTAATGGAAACCTCTTCCATCTTATTTATCTAGAGTTTTAAGTTTAGAAAATCAGAACTAACTGACTTCTATCTCATCTAAATAAACATTAATAAATTGAGTATTTTGTAGAACATGATTTCCTTTTTTAATGAAGAATACTTGTGGGGCTTGGAATCTGAAAGTTCTGTTTCAAATGTCAGAACCCCTAAAAATAGATTCAGTACAAATGTTCATTGTTCAGAAATATAACTGAAACATTCATCCAAAAACTATTCTTATGTAAGTTCCTAATCAAATTTAAACTTTATTGAATAAAATAATTTTGCTATTAAATCATAATCCCAATATGATATATCTTAACTCTAAGAGATATAAATGACTGTGATTTTATTTTCTTCCACAGTGATGGTAAGTGCACATTCAACTATTCTGGTATTCTTGACAAAGTCAGAAAATGTGGCTGTCATGCCCCAAGCAAATCTCATTAAAAGTTCATTGACAAAAGGGTAGACAATATACTAAACATTCCTTCAGGTAATTGCTCTTATTTTAGATTATATGCTAGCTTACATTTAAATATAGATCTCTTCTCTGACTTCAATATTTGCAATCGCATTTTACCAAAGGAATGGTGATACCATTTGATAATAGAGCTCAGTGACAGACTTCCATTGAAAATATTTTCCCTGATCCAAAATAAAGCTATTATTATATTTCTTGTTATATTTGCATTCAAGGTAATACATGGTTTGCATTTGCTCATTTACTCATTATCTCCTAATAGCAGAAAGGGACACTATTAATAAAAAAAATTTAATGAACTATTCCTTAAAAAAATTGTAGTAGAATTTATTGTGCTATGTTAAAACAAGCAGTGCTTTTTCTTCCAAAAATATGTGACACAATGTAGAAACATATTTGTATCACTATAAGAAATATAATAAAAATAGACCTTTTCACATTTAAATAAAAATTTATTTAATTCTAAATATTAGCCAGGCATTGTGGGATCTCATTCTCTCATTATAAAAAGTTAAATTTATAAAAAATTGTCTGTAATTTAGTCTTTATAGTTATCTTCACTAAAAATAAATAAACTAAGATTTTAATTGATTAATCCTTGACTAAGGCAGGATATAGGCACAGTTAATCCTTGCTCTCTTTCAGTTTTCTCTAATTGTCTGATTTTTACTTTCATAAATTGTTGACTTTATCATTAGTTTGGTATCGATTATTGAAGGTATGCCAGCCATCAGATAAAATGTGCGTAAATCGGAAAAGATGTCCATGCTCTTCAATAGAGTGAAGCAATTTTACCCAGAGTATTCCCAGGTGCTATTGTCTCATGTCCAATTAGTAGACTTAGATTGCAATCACATTCACAAACCATTCACCAGTACAGGGTTGTGAGCAACATAACTCTCTTGGAATAATCAGAATTTACCACTGAAATTGGAAGTAGGGTCAGCTTACCATGAGTTACCTAAGTGACATTGGAATTCTATTAGGAAGAAGAAACCAAGGAATTTACATTTTAAGTAAACCACTAACAGTGTCTGTTACATGTGTCTCTGGGGTAAGAAAAAGGTGAGAGAAATTGAGATGTATGTTCTGAAAGAAAGTTGTGCGAACATTTGTGTGCTGCATGCGTGCATTTGTTGAAAATGAATATGTTGGCAAAAAATGGAATATAATAGAAATCTGAATAAGATATAAGATGCTACATAGTACAAACAATAAAAATAAAGTTTAAAATGAGACGTAAATTACATACACATATTTCAATTATTTTGTGCTTAATTTCATATGATGAAAAAGGAAAGGATAGTTTTATTATGTTTTTTTAAATTTTTATTGTTATTCAATTACAGTTGTTTGCATTTTCTCCCCATCCCTCCACCCCCCCCCATTTTATTATGTTTTAATTTCTCTGTGGACACAAAACTTTACTTGATAATTCAAGGTAGGTTTTATTATTAAACTCTTGAGGGTAGCCAAAAATATAGGCATTTTACTATTGTTTATATTGTTTATTTAGGCTGTGAAATAATTTTGTACCTTTTGTGTAATTTTGGTCATCTTAGTTGGGAAAAGAAGAATAAGCCAAAAGAGAGAAATAAGACTCAATGTTTCCTTCTAGCACGCAATTAGTACCAAAGTAGAATAGTTATCCATTACTGGTTCTTGAGATAAACTTAAGCGATAAAAGTTCATAGTGGAGGGCAGCTGGATTAGTTAACGTAAGCCAAGGTATCACCCAAATCACAGTGTTGTCAGACAAGAATGGCTTACTTCTTATTCACAGATAATCTGTCATAAATTAGAAGTGCAACTCTTAAATATAGTGACTTAGGTTCCTACACTCTACCCTTCTACTGAGGCAACCATCTCAATATTTGGAACTCAGATAACGAAGGGGAGAAAAGGGGCAAAATGACCTTTAATTGCCTCAGCTGGACACATATCACTTCAATCCACCCCAACAACAAAATGATCTATATTCAGTAAAAGAGAATATATGTACTAACTGCAACAGAAGCTATGGCTGGGTGGGTGGGCCTAAGAGGTTAAGAAGAAAGGCAGGATGCAAGAGGTAGTGTTAGATTTTACAGATGTACCCCAATATCAATGTCTCATCTCTTGAGTGATTATTCTTTCATGCTTAGCTGTATGATTTGCTTTGACCAGTAAAATGATATCAGAAGGGAAATTTCACTCCTGATAAGAGCCTCCAGATCAAGTGCACACCTTCTCTAACATCCTTTATTCATACTCTGATCACTGAACATGGTCCACATAGTCTGATTAATTAACACTTCAGGTGAGAAGGAAGGTCAACCGAAGGCCACTTTAGGCTTTCTTTCTCTGGTTGCAGGTTTTTCATAACTGTCTCAGTCACCTCATAGACACTCATTTCTTTCATCACTCATGTGAATGCCAACTCACATGAAACTCCAGGGGTGATACTTGATGGACCCACACTCAAATATCTGATGAAGAAAGGGACACGGAGTGAGCTTTAGACTCCAGCTCGTTCCAGCTCCTGGTGAAGCTGAAGAGCTCCGAGATCACCAGCGGATTCTGGGCAATCCTGTGCTAGGGCGCTTCGGTTGATCTCTGGACTCCCTATGGAAGGACAGGCTGGTCACTTCACATCTCTGAGGTTCAGTTGCTTCAGCTATCCAACTGAAAAAAATGGTAGTATTTAATTCAAGGATTGTTTTGTTAGACTATATCGGCATTACACTTTAAATTGGTGTCTCAGTAAAGTCATGTATTTTTACACAGAACTAACTATATTGTCAAGGAAAACAATCACTCGATGAATTTAACATTTAAAATATAGATTGATTAGAAATGTCACTAACACATTTTTAAGATCAATATCTTATTTTTTTTAATACACGGATTGCAAAAGTGACCTAGATTTCTATAACTGAATGCCACTGTCCCTAATGAAGGTGATGTCCTCTTTAAAAAATTCCCTTCTTGTTCTCTTTTGTTCCTTTTCTAATCTTTTTTCTTTTTTACCTTCAAAGCACCCATGTGGAAGGAGGCAGAAGAGCCTAGAGGTTTTTTGACAGGGGTCTGTGTATATGTGTTGGTGGTTTTAGATGCATAATTTTGTCTGTATTGACCAACTGCAGTATGTCATTTGTGCTTTGACCAAGTTTAAAGACCCTTCAAAATATCTAATGTTAGTGACTTGAAGTAAAGGTATCCAATCCCAGGTGGGTACCTTCAAAGCTCATTCATACGCAGAAAAGAAGCCAAAGACCTATTGCTTTTTTAGATGCAGGGTAAAGGAATCACAAGATATATTTTCACAAGGGCAACTAAGCCAGTTGAAGTTTATAACATAATAAAATAACAGACATAACTGTTTCAGGGCAACAAATGGCACTGATCTCACTGTGTTACCACAGAGGTTTAAAATTAGAGGAATTTTGGTGTATAGGCCATAACTGTTCATGACGAAATACTCAGTGGACACATGAAAAAACAAAAAATGATGCTCTGCGGACCAACAGTGATTCAGAAGACTCTCGAGGTAGTACACCCATGGTAGTCATTTGCTTTAAATTATGTTTCCTTTGCTAGTCAGAAAACAAATTACTCATTTGAAAAGCTAATCCCAAATATATTTGTCAGAAATAAAAAATCTCTAGTAAACACACTTCATGAAGACTGCGGTTTTTTTAATTATTTGTTTTAAATTTTAAATATCAATAAAAGAAGATTCTGTTCAAGATTTTTCATAAAATAAATTTAAAATCCAATGTGATGTTTTTTAAAAAATGAGTCAATTTCAAAAGCAGATTATTCTGATCCTGTTTCATCCAAAAATGTTTAGTAGTTCTAAATAATATTCAAATTAATCTTTATAAAGCAAACTTTCACTACATGGTTGTATTAGTGTAGTAACTAGTTAAGGAAGGGAGCAAATAAAATCAGACAATAAGGCTAATAAACTAGGGAGGTGAATCAGACATTAATCCTGATTTACTAGGAAATTGTAACATTCACAGTCTCCACAAGGGACCATGCATCCTTTCCCAAGGGATTTAATGACCAATCACCCCCAAACTGGCAGGAAAAATCTCCCTGGGAGACATCTAGCCAGATAGCAGGATTATCAGAGGAAGGAGTGGGAGAAATTTCCTTTGCTAGGAGCTTGCACAGGGGAAACCAGATGACACAGCTGGACTTCGAGGAACAGTAGAAGCCAGTATGGTGACATAAAGCGATGGAGTCTAGCATGGGAAAATCTGGGAAAGGGATTGGATTGGATGAGGACGTGGAACCCCAGAAGATCCAGGAAAAGGATTGGCTAGCAATAGGGCCCAACAAAAGCTGAGGACAACCCAGAAAGTAGGTTGCATAGTTTGAAAGAAACCCTGCTCCTCCTGGAAACCAAGAAAACATATGGAGGATTACCAGGGATCTCGGAGCCATTGCTAGTAGAGTCTGCCTGCCCTCTACATCCCCAAGGACATATTATTTCCCTTCATCCCAATAAATCTTGTCACTGTGCTTAAACTTCTCCCACACGTGTGCCCTTTGAAATTACTTTCTCAGGACACTGCCAAGAACTATTTCACCGGCAAAAGTTGTATATCAACCTTAATATCTAATGGATACTATATACATATAATATCAGGTAATAGATATATTCTTGGACATATAAAGTGGCATTTCAGAAATCTTAAATCATACTAAAATATCAAATCATATGAAAATCATATTAAAATGTTAAAATTTTCAGGTCATATGAATCATTTTCTCTTGCATTTTCTGGTCTCAAATTGCACATCTACTAGCTAAGTAATAATGACTCAAATCCTGAGTAGAACTTCTGTTTCATAGAAAGCAATTCTGGAGCTTCAGTTGAGCTAGAACTGGTTAGTATTGAATAAATCAGATGGTACATCCATCCAAATCTTCACTGTAGTTTTTTAAAAAGTTCATGTATTTCAATAATTATTCAAATAAACAGACTGGACAACTCAGCTATTTAACCAATTTATGGAAGCCTTTCTGATTAAAAACAAACAAGTAAAATCATAGAGATATTTATGGTTACAGTTACCAAACTTTTTTTTTTTTACAGAAAATAGAGACTACAGCCACATTTTTAGAGAAAAGTTGACTTGAGTGTAATTCCTTCCTAAGATAAACAATATTTACTCATTGCTTAGTTAGTTGCTGTAAACTAAGAATTTTAAGTTCCTTAGGAGGTTGACTACAAAGCATGGTTTGTTTTTATATAACAGACGCTATAAAAGCACAGTCCACAGATACCAATCATGCAGAATGACCATGAATGTCCAGAAAATATTCCTATAACAGCATATAAAGTCAGGAAAACCAATAGTTTCAGGATATAGACAATTTATTCACAGACATCACAAGCCTAAAGACACAATTTTATAACCAGTACTTTTCTTTTTTCTTCTCATCAAGAAACAATGAAGTCTTTATCTTTTAGAGGTAGCTAAGATTCAAGTCAGGATTTTTTAACTCAAGAATAAATTCTGGCAATACTTTAATTCATTCTCTAGGTATTTTGCACACACAATCCATATGTCTTAATGTAATAATGTTTTCTGTTATAGTACAAATCAATGCTGGACATAAGACAGAATAAAATGATATAAGCAATGTCTTAAAACTATCTTTTTATTAAACTTCATTTTTGTTGGGCTACAACTAAGGTAAATCATTAAGTTCATAAATGTCAGTACCCATCAAGATGATATTAAATTATTATCCAAAGTAAGGGATTGATAATATTTATACATTGGTATTTTTATTTAATTTTCTAAAGTCATATTTGTGATTTTTCTAATAATACCATTATCACTGCATGTATTTATTATTTATATAAGCATACCAGCTAATTAAAATTCCTTTATATCTTCATGTTCACTCTGGGCAAAATGTCTTTACTCATATAATATCATTAGGATACACTGCTAGACTTTATCATTGAGAAAGTAAAGTCTATCATTAAACTATATAATGAAAATAACAATTAAAATAAGAAGTTATATAATCAAATAGAGCTAGAAGAACTAATGTATATGGCTGAAAAAAAACTGAAAGCAAAAGAAAGTATGAAAAAATATGGATTTTTTTTTTTACACAGTCACACATTTTGCAGTAGCAAACCTGTCTCCTCCTTCAGCTTTGCTGAATAGTGCTGACAGAAACTGGCAAAGCCTTGTAGTCAGGAATCACAGACCGTAGTAGATGGATTGGGGATTTTTAGGGCAAGGGAGATGCTTTCAGTGAAAGCACCTATTTATCAGCCTCTGACAACCCTGAGTCTGCAGGAAACACCAGGAAAGGAGGCAGATAGCAAATGACAGTGAAACAAGGAGTGGAAGCTGAAGGTTTAGCTTCTGATTCTATAGCTAGTTAATTGTCAAAGAGGGAAAATTGCTGTGATATTTTTTTTAACATTGGGTAATTTGTATATTATACATGTACATATTATTCACTGTAATGTAGTTAAGTGTATAAAACAATTTCTTATTGAATGTCACATATAACTTCACATAATTTTTCTTTAATGCAATGAATTTCATTTCTTAAAGTTATTTGATAACTTTATTGACTTTACTATGAGTCTTATAAAATACTAGAGTCTATCTTAAATGCCCATGTAATGGAAAAATATGTATCAAATGTATATGAAGGAAAATAAACATTTGAATCTGTTTAACATTTATTCAAATAGTATAACTGACTGACAATATCTGTTGATATAGATTGATTCTAACATATTTTAATATAAACCAAGAGGTTTCCAAAATAATGTTAAAAATTGATGCCAAATACATGATTCTTTACTATAAAAATATTGGTTCATCAGTGAGGGACAAATACCATATGATCTCACCTTTAACTGGAACATAATCAATAGAAGAAAAAAGCAAACAAAATATAACCAGAGACATTGAAGTTAAGAACAATCTAACAATACCCAGTGGGGGGGAGGACAGTGGGAAGAGGGGATTACAGGAACTACTATAAAGGACACATGGACAAAATCAAGGGGGAGGGTGGAGGTGGGGGAGGGAGGTGGGTTCAGCTGGGGTTGGGTGGAGGGACGGGGAGAAAAGGCACACAACTGTAATTGAATAACAATAAAAATTAAAAAAAATATTGGTTCATGTTGACCTATAATGTTAAATACCAATTGATTTTGAAGATGTCCCATAATTCACAGGTCATGTTTTGTGCATACAGTTAGACTTGCAGGACCTTCAAAGTTTTAAGCATACTTTGTTCCTAAATATGACATATTGAAAATATAGAACTTTCAATTTCAAAAAGTCATTAAACCTTTTTTGAGTGTTTTAATTTCACTGCCACCACCAGCACAATCACCCCTACAGCTACTACTATTAGAACTAACCTGATCTGAGTGATGAAATGTGTCGCATAAGACTTCAAGGTAGCCCTGGATGGTGTAGCTCAGTACTACACCATCTACAAACCAAAGGGTCACTGGGTCTATTCCCAGTTAGGGTGCATGCCTGGGTTGCAGGCCACATCCCCAGTAGGGGGCGCATGTGAAGCAACCACACATTGATGTTTCCCTCCCTCTCTTTCTCCTTCCTTTCCCCTCTCTGTAAAAATAAAAATGAATAATATCTTAAAAAAAGACTTCAAGGTAAATGTTAGTTTTTAGTTAAAACCTTCTTCCTTAACACCTGATGACGAGAGAAGCTTTACCATGAACAGATACAGTTGCCTACAGAGCATAAATAAGGTTAATCCTGACAAATAAATGGTGTCTGAGTTTCTCTTCTATAATCCAGCTGTTGTCACAGTTCCCATGGCCCTACCTTGAATTACAGCAAGATATGATTGAAACTGCACTCTTCATGCCTCAGGAGTTAAGACATATACAGCTTCCCCACAGATGTAATCAGCCCTAGCTCTTTTAGGATCTTTGAGCTTCGCAACAGTGCCTCCTAAAGAGGGGATTGACAGACCAAGTAATCTTCAATAAACCACGAAAGTCCTTCCTTCTTTTTCACGCTAGTGCCCTAAACATGTGAGCATAACAATTACTGTCCTTGCTTCACATCTGCCTTAGTTGGACCAGCAAGCCCTTACTCTGGAATGCATTTCAAAAACAAAACCAAGAACACGTTCCTTATAAAAGAGAACGTTGCCATAGGAGCCTATTAAATCAATTTGCTTCTTTATCCCCACTCCCTGCTATACCTATGCCTCTCCTCTAGAATAACAGCAGGTCTACGCTGGGCAGTAAGAGATGAAAGAGCTGGAGGTCTGCTAAAATTGGCCTACATGACCATTAGCGTGAATCTCTTCTATGTTTCAGACAAAAAAAAAAAAAAAAAAAAAAAAAAAAAACTAGTCTCCTTCAAAATCGATAGTTCCCCTATATTCTTCTGCCTTTAATGATGACATTTTTGAAAAATACAAGCTATTCATTTTGTAGAAACATCTCTATTTGGGTTTGTCTGATGGTTCTATTCTAATTGTGTTTTCTTAAATTCTGTATTTATCTATTTGGAATCTATTCATCATAGGTCAAATGATATTACTATATTTTCTAATAGTCTGTATTCTTTTTTTATTGTTCAAGCAGAATGGTCTGTATTAATACTCTGGCATTTGTGGCCTCACCGCCTGGGGAGAGACTTCCCCTCTCATAGCTGGACAACTCTTTGCAAAAGGCTTGCCTGGTAGCATGCCTTTTACAGGCAGACTAACCAATCCTGAACCCACAGCACCAACCATCTCCTTATCAAACTCACTCACCAAGCCATCATTTCACTTGCCTTAAGCCACCCAGGGCCAGGGCTAGGCAACTAATGACTCCAATAGCTATAGTGTGCTCAGGAATTATTCAAAACAGCCAATCCTAAACTGTTTAATCTGCTTTACCTTGCCTTCCTTATAGAAACACCATTAAAGGTTGTGGCCAGGGTAATCCCAATATACTTGTGGCCCTGTAAGGTGTGACATGTCCCTTCTCTCGGGCTGACAGCTGTCCAGAGGAGGTGGCTGGGGGCGGGGGGGTGAGGGTGGAAGGATTCAGAAAAAAAATAAAAAGAAAGAGAAAAAACTCATGGACAGAGACAATAGTGTGGTGATTGTCCTGGGAAAGAGGGCATGGCGGGGAGGTGGAGGAGGTATAGGGGGATAAACAATGATAGAGATTTGACTTGGGATGGTGAACACACAGTACAGTGTATTGTGGAACTGTGAACCTGAAATTTCCATAACTTTGTTAACTAGTGTCACCCCAATAAATTTAATCAAAAGGAAAAATAGAACCATGTTGACAAAATTGTGAAGAAATCAACTATTTATACATGAAGTATTTTTTTTAATAAACAAATCCATTCTTATTCTGCCAATTACAGATGATTAGAATGAGTAGGGTATATGCATATATAGGCTCTTTCTCTAAGGTGCATTGCTGTGGTTTCAAAGTTTATGTCCCTCCAAAATTCATATGTTGAAATCCTAATGCCCCATGTGATTATATTAAAAGATGGGTCTTTTGGGAGATAATTTGAATATGAAGGTGGGGACTTCATGGATGAGATTAGTGCTTGAAAAAAAAAGACTTCAGGAAGATCCTTAGCCTCTTCCCGCATGTGCAGCCCTTGCTACAAACAAAGAGGACAGTCCTGACCAGAAGACTGACCTTGCTGGTTGGTGCCTTGGTTATGGATTTCACAGACTCTGGAAGTGTGAAGAATCAGTTCTGGTTGTTTATAAGCTACGCAATCTGTAGTATTTGTTATAGCAGCCTGAATAGACTAAGACATGCATAAAATCATAATGGGCTTGAGAAAGAGACCTCAGTAAATCAATAAAATATAGGAATAACTGGGTGAATTATTAACATTAACGTAAATAAAATTGGAAAAATAAAATAAAATTGGGGAAGACAGTGATACTGAGATCAACGATTAGTATTGTGGTAGGCCGCCCCCCAAAATGAGTCAGAAGAGCCCTTGCTTTTTTGGTATTTAGGTTCTTGTGTAATTCTTTCCTCTCCAATCTAGGCTAGGAGTATTCACACACTTCTAATAAAGTGAAGTTCTGAGATGTCACATCTGAGATTAGATTGTAGAGAGATAGCAGCTTCTGACTCGGGCCTCACTCTCATTCTCTTACTTGGTTGTTCTATAGAAAGTCAGTTGACATGTGAGCTGAATTGTGGATAGGCCCACCAAGCAGGTTGCTGACATGTCCAGCCAAAACCAGTGGTAACCTGAGACCTGCCAAAAGCCAAAGAAGTAAGTCTGGGAGCAGATCTTCCCTGAGTTAGACTTGGATATGACTGCAGCCAGGAGCAACATCTTAACGTATCGTGAGAGACCCTGAGCCAATAACACCCAGGTTCTTGACCCTCAGAAAATGATAGATAATAAGTACTTGCTGTAGTAAACCCCTAAGTCATAGGGCACTTTCTCCATAGCACTAGTTAACTACAATTCCACAAATAATTTCCTCATTTTTATGCACAGCTAACTACTTGGTTTTGAGGGTCCCATGACCAGTAAACAAAAGATGGCCTCAATGACATTTAAGTTATAACTTTATCCAATATTGTGATTATCAAAGAAGTATGCTTTTCTTTCTAGGAGGGTGGTTAATGAAAAATAGTAAAAATTTCTGAGCAATTATATAACTAAGCATCACTTAAAAACTCAATCCTAGGAGGTTTTGATTAAGGTAATCTGAACTAGCATACAAGATTCTCAATATTTTAAAACACTTCACAGTAATTATGGTATAGAGCCAGATTTGAAATGCAGTGCTAAATTAATATTTTATATTATAAATATAATGCATATAATTAATGAAAACATTATAATATAATCTTACTGGAACATAATTATTATAAAGTCAAGTGCAATATTATGGTGTGTTAATTTAGCTTTCAGTATAAAACAAGGACCATAAAAGTGTATTCAGTTAGTTTCAATGTAACACCTTAGTCTGCAGCAAAACATTGCAAGTCTACCAATCAATAAAGTAATATAAACTGAACACCTGTCAGGTTCTCTATTTGATCCCATAAAATCCCTTTCTCACCCCAAAATCATTGTGTTAGGTGTTTTATATTAAAGTGGGATTTGAGTGATAAATTTCACTCCAGTTTCTACAGAAAAAAAATGGCAAAAGTATGATTTGTAGTTGGGATATCTACCTCCAAATGTACTATATCCTGTAAACTATAGAGTGTGGTGCTCGGTAGTGTTAGGTACATGGTTACATTGGACAAGTATCACAAGGCAACCCAAATTTCAATTCTGTTGATTGTATCTTGAGGCAACACTTACTCTGTAAACTTATTATGGAACAAATTTATATTCACCTGGAGAGCTACTAGAATTCCTCTTCTCAGGAAATCAGGCTGTTTCTTAAGTTCTGGTTATCTATCATTTCAAAATAAGTAAGAGAAGACAAGTGGAAAAAGCAATGTTCAAACAAGAATTTAAACATTTTAAATAATTACAACCTGCTCATATCCACATATGTAAGGGGTTCGAATATAGAATAAAATGCTAAGGCACCAGTGAAATTATCGCACTCAGATTTCCTGCTATGGAGAGGGAAATTGACAAAAGGCCCCAGTTACTGTGTTCTGAATCTACCATCATGTTTGGGATGAAGCCACACTCCTCACAGGCTGCTTGAGACTAATCACTAAGAGCAGAAGGACATACTAATGAAGGCCTATAACTACAAGATGGAAGAGCTGTTTGATGGGATCTTTCACTCCAGGATTTAATCTGTTTTAGATTGGTGCTCCAGTCTGAGTACCTTCCTACCCACCCATCTCTCTCTCTCTCCTCCGCAGAAGCTGTGAAGGCTTTCCTCGCCATCTCTGGCTTCCTCCCTTTTTACTGTGGAAGGGAGTTTCCTCAATAAACATTTTGTCAGTCTAATCCAGCTAGGGTGGCTGCTTCTCAGAAGACCCTCACTAACACAAGCAATGCCAAAACCAGCCCAGTGGAGGGACATTGGGTCAGGCATTTGAAAGATACATGGGAAACTACATCAACACAGAGAGTAGAGTGAGCTTGTTTCTGTTAAACTGCATCAACACCCTGCTGAAGAACAATAAGACACCTCGCCTTAACACACAGTTAAATAATCCACACAAGCCTCAGATGGGTTCTTTTGTAATTTACCAAGAAGACATTTTTGTCCTGCTGTTGAAAAGTATATGCAACTAATCAGCACACTGAAGATATGGTAGATTTGCCATTTCAGAGCCATTTAAATGTTTGGCCAAGTTAGGTAAGTCTGTTATTGCAAAATGATGATGGGGTGTGGACAAACCAAGAGTTTTAAGTGTAAAATAAAGAAGATTTGTATGGCTGCTCCTGAGAAAGTTTATTTTGTCTTGATGCACAGCTAGTCAGAGTTTGTAGACGTGGTCTGCCCTTCCCTGACAGGACATAAAACTTCTGTCATGGTGGAAGAGGTAGCAGCCATCTTTCCCCTGTAAGGAAACTGGTGCCATGTTGAGGAATCGTCCCCAACCCTTTTTCCAGGTTACTGAGACAAATAAATAGGGCTAAATCCAGCATAAATAAGATCTGCAAAGGGAAAAAACCTAGACATTAAAGATGTTGTAGGAATTAAACAGCTAATGTTGGAAGAACCAGAGAAATACCCCTAGTATAAAATTGTGTGGATGCTTGATTAAGGGACCAGAATACAAAACTGGATAAGCAAGAATGTACTGACTTTGCATATTAGGGGGTGTTGGATTTAACACCCTTGCAAGGACTGCAGACAGTGGAACAAAATCATGACTAACATACCTTGTTGAAGTCTGAAAAAATAAATGACCACTGCTTAGTGAAGTAAAGATGACTGGGTTACTCCAACAGATAGTTACAAAAGGGAAAAAAAAGTGGAGGCAAGTGAGCAAGCAGAAATTTGTATCTTAGGAGAGACAGGAGATCTACCAGAAGAGTGTGTTCCTCTGAGGGTCCAGAGGACATGTAGTCACCAAGACTCCGAAGGAAGGGTGGGTGGAAGGGATATCAGTACAATGGACAGCAGGACAAAGGTCCACTAGGATAGATTCTCATTTTCCAAGGCCAGTTTGGGTACTGCTGCCTATTAATGTCAACTTTATAACAAAGACAGTGATGAAATTGGCTTATGATCTTGGGATATATTAGTTATATCACATTCCTCACCATCCAGAAATGGCCAACTGCATGGAATACTGATTACTTTCTAAAGGCACCTGCGGAGTTGCATTTCAGAGGCAATACTATGCAAGTACAGGGTGCTATCTTTCCAGATACAGTGTGTGCATTAAATTAGACATATTCATTTAATATATGGTTCTGTGACCCCAAGAGGGAGGATATGTGTATTTGCAAATCGATGAGTTGTCCTCACCAGAAGTGGCCCTTTTTACTCTCACTCCAAATGACCCCCTGGTATTTGGGGGCTTTCTGTCTCTGTAATTTAGGACTGTGCAGATTTGGAAGTAGTAGTCCCCAAAGGGACTGCTCACTTGCCTGGAGATTAGCAAAGGCCCTATTGAATTTCGTGATATAGCTGCCACTGAGGAACTTTGAACCCTTATGCAGATGGACCAGCAGATAAGCAGTTAACATCATGGTAGTATAGTGATAGTATAACTGACTAACCTGCAGGAGGTGAGATGGATCCCTTTAAACACTGGGCCAGGAATATACGTGAAATCCAGGTAAACTACCTGAGCATATGCCTTTGTCCTATTAAAACTTTGGATTTCCATGTGCACCACTACCAGATTAAGAAGGAAGGAAGGAAAGTTTGAGTCACATCACCATCAGTTAAACCACCAAGATTTACAGAGTTGGTAATTAAAGGTGAGGGGAATTTAAATTACAGTGGAGGGGAGGGAGATTGAGTACTACATTCAACCTTGAAATCAACAGCAATGGCAGGGTGTATAGTGCTTCCCATTCGCTTCTCTCATCTGAGTTTTCTCTCAGGGGAAGAGGCCAACAGGAATTGAGGAAGAGCTGCTCTCCAAACTTGTGGAGAAGTAGGCCTGTGAGGCACTAGGTATAGACCCTGGCAGGCATAAAATAACATTATTCAGATCTCCTGCTCATGCAGTGAGTTGACTGTTAGTCCCAGCTGCTACTCTCTGGATCTTGCAATGCATTTGTACTAGGCTAGGTGTCCCAGAGGCTGTTCCCAGCCTTTGACTGAATGCAGAAAAGATAAAGATAAGGGTCCATTTCTGCAAAATGTAGGACTCTTTCAGTGGGTGGCTGAGGCTCAAGGACTCCACTCTAGCTGGACTGAAAACTTATAACAACACAATACTCTGAGACTCTTCCTTCTCAACCATCCTGCTTTCTCTCTCTGCACAGTGATCAAACCTGCTCTGAAGTCTGAAATCTCTTCCGATCTTCCAGCCCATCCTACTTTCCTTCACAGGTATTTCTCCCAATTAATCTCTTCTGTGTCTAATCCTCTCTTGTCGTCTTCTTCTCCAGGAACCCAAACTACATAAATGAAAGTCTTACTCTAAGGATATCACAACATTCACCCTGTTCTCTCTATATAGTGCTAGTTATTGGGTTAATACTATTTAAAAAAAATAGGTTTTATTTATTTAGTTTTAGAGAAGAGAAGAGAGGGAGAGAGAGAGGGGTAGAAACACCAATCTGTGGTTTTCTCTTGCACATGACCTGGCCCACAATCCAGGCATGTGCCCTGATGGGGAATCGAACCAGTGACCCTTTGCTTCACAGTCTGGTGCTCAGTCCACTGAGCCACCCCAGCCAAGGCTGGCTGAGTACTTTAATTTATCAACAAATAGAAAATACTGTGCTTTGACTTTTTAATGCTTATATTTCCCTTAACATAAACTGGTGTTTTGTTAAGAATAGGTGTATAATGATAAAAAGTAAACACATCTTTGTCTGTGACTTGCTGTGTTTCTGAAGTTGCTTCAATGTATTGATCTTGATTTGCAGTTTAGTTGATCTGAATGTTATTGATTGTCATCATTTAATGTCAAAGTATTGGATTAAATATCATGTGATTGCATTAACCTTAGTGTCATAAGCCTATACTATTTTAAATAAACATAACTTGCTTGGCATGATCAATATATTGTCAGAGGAATACATTATTACCTCAAAAGATGAGGAAAAATGGTGCTGTATGTGGATGTGTACATATTAGATTCTAGTGTTATCTTTTAAAACATGGATTGCATTATTCAATTATTCTTGTATTTCATGTAATAATTTTGTTACTTGAATTGACTTAAATAAGATTGACAGAACACAAAAAAACTGTCAAATAAAAAAAGTGGAAAGTTTATAATGTAATTGCACTCAGTAATATTTATAATTGTGGGCTTAAATGCTTCTAGGTGTTTCACTGTCCCCTTTCTTTTAATTCTAAATACTTGTTTCAATTTTTTCCTCACTGAATACTATCTTTACTCTCTTGCTGCCAAAATCTTGAGATGTATATTTTAATATTTATGCCACTTAAGGTTTATGAACAATTAAGTTTTAAAAATCATAGAAATTTGTTCTCGGTGTTTTATATGAGGCCCCTCTCCTGGACAAAAAACTCGCAGCTAATGGGACTGTTGTAAAACATGAAAGATTTTTCTAGAACCATATGGTTAGAGTAAAGACAGAAGTAGAGCCTGGTAGAATTGATTATTCCAAGAAGGAACAGACTATTAAAGAAACAAAAGGAACAGAAAAAACACTGTCCACTACATTCTGTAATTTACGTCATTATTCCAGAGTTCATGATGTAATAGACAGATGTCAGAATGTAACCTTTAATATTAATTAATTGATAAACTAGACTGAGCAAATTCAGTTAAAAGTAACTGTTAATATGACAGCAAGTTCAGGGATGGTTTAATCAGAAAAGATGTCACTCAAGAGCGATTTGTAAAGGCATTTAGTTGAGTATTTTGTTTGAAAGAAGAGCAGAATAATACCATTATGACTCAGGCTCATTAGTCATCCTATTATAAGTCGGAAATCATTATCTGTGGTAAAATATGTATTGAATATAATTCAAGGTCTTCCACTGAAAAAGATCTAAGTGCAGAAATCTCAATTTTGATAACTAAATATCCGACCAGATCAATCACATTTTTTCCTTTTAGTCTGTATCATTTATGCCATATCATTCATCATAAAACACTTAAGTTGTTTGTTTACTTATTTGCCACCACTGTGAGTTTCTTCAGAGCAAGGACACTTTTAATTTACATCTATATCCTGATATTCTATAAAATGCCTAACATAGTGTGCTGTAAAATTTATTTTTTAGTAAAGAAAAACTCCAAACCAGAGATTTATTTAAAAGATACTCAGGAGTCATCAAAAATTGAGTGTGAAGAGAGGAAAAATAATCTATCTAATGGGTTTTAGGTCTCAAATAAGAGAACTTTACATAGAAGGGCAAAGAGGTAACATACTTATTGGAAGCATCTTTTACAAAATACAAGTTCAGATCTCCTCATTATTGAGTTATTGAACCACTGACCAAAGTTAAAGTCAAGTGCGAGTAAGGGTCTAAAGCATACTTAAGCCTTTAGGTGGAAGTCAAGAGTGTACAACTTCAAAAATGTCATATATAGAAGTGCAGACCTATTTCTTGTGTGTATCTCGCAGACATGAATTTTCTTTGCCATAATAAAATTAGATTATACACATTGTGATGATAAAATAGTTAAATTATCTTTTGTAAACTATTTAACACATAATATTTTGGTTATAAATATGTTTTGAATATAAAGTAAGATAATCATAAAATAGCAGGAAGAAAAGAAATAGATAAGATAGTTCAAGGTTTTAAAAAATACAAATAAAATTCAATAACAGGTAAAACAAAAACAATGACAGGCCTTTATATATTTTTTTAAAATTTCCTATACTTTGTACTAATAGAGATAATTAGCAGAGTTTTAAAATATATTTAATTACTTAGGTTAAAATATAACTATCCAAAACAATATGAAAAGCAGAACAATGTAGGAGAAAGGTGAGCTTTTCACATGAAATCTAAAAACAAAATGTATATAAGAAATAATGGAGTAATATACTGAAGCATAAAGCTATAATTATATGTTTCACTCTTATAAATCTAGGCATAATTCCATGATAAACAAGGACAAGAAAATATTCTAGGGAGATAGTGTTTATTTTCACAACATATTAAAGTCTTAAAGCACCAGGTATTAGTCACTAAATTCCTTTTTCTAGGCACTAAATGACAGCCTACTTCTCAGGGAGAATTAATTTAGTGTGTTATGTTTTCAGAACACACAAGTTAATGTCAAACCATGAAATAATTGTCACATAATTAGTTTTATTAATATTAGTACCATAGCCATGTTATACTCCATAATCAAAAAAATTCTTCTTCTAGTAAGTCAGTCAGTAAAAATAAGTTAGGCATTGTGGAACCTAATTAACTTGGTGAGTCTACTAAGCGTCATTTGGCGTACTAAAGTTGGGGGATGGCACCATTTAAGTGACAGAGGCTGACCCAAATGATTCATAGGCTACTCTGCAATTCAAAATTAATAAGTTTTGTGTTCTCTGAAACTTTAACTGTATAGTGGGCCTCACCTGAAACATGCTTTTATAAATATTTAAGGAAAATACATTTTTTGAGTAATTATCTCCACTATCATACTGTTGTGACCAGGACTAGGAGTGCTCACGTCTGCATGCTGAGCACAGGCTCCATTAGGTGACTTCTAATGACACAAAGGGATATTGAGAGCTATGCCTACGACGAACTTAATAGATGGGAAACTTCTGCATGCCAGAAGTTTCTTTAAGAAAGCCCTTTATGCAATTCATCTTGTTCATTTACAAGTAACATTTTAAAATATCACATAATACTATAATACCTAAAATTAGAAATCATGTTTACTTAGTCTTCTTTCTTTTTCCTAATTAAGAAATAATCACTTTGGGTTGGGAGGATGGGTGAAAAAGGTGAAGGGATTAAGAAGTACAAATTGGTAGTTACAGAACAGTCACAGGGATATAAATCAAAACACAGAGAATATAGTCAATAGTATTCTAATAACTATTTATGGTGTCAGATGAGTACTAGATTTATCAGGACAAGCAC
The DNA here is from genome assembly GCF_022682495.2 of Desmodus rotundus. Taxonomy (NCBI): domain Eukaryota; kingdom Metazoa; phylum Chordata; class Mammalia; order Chiroptera; family Phyllostomidae; genus Desmodus; species Desmodus rotundus. The sequence goes on from NC_071394.1 coordinate 19,563,195, forward strand.
TTAGTAAGTTTTGTAATGTCCAGTCACTGGGTTATACACCTGAAACTAATGTATTATTGTATGTCACCTGTAATGAAAATAATAAAATTATGAAAGATGAAATAATCACTTACAGGTTTTGTTGTTTGTTAGTTTGCTTTTTGCCATGACCATGTCAAGAAGAACATTTAAAAGAAAAACGATCCAAAGAGAAGAAAACAGATGAGACTTAGTAACTTGGTTCTTTAGAGAAATTTATACTGCACTTGAGTTTTCCTAAGGAAATGCTGGACGTGCTGAAGTCCCTAATATTACTTCCTGCAAAATAAAAGCAAGTAAAGTAGATTCACACACACCCTGCTTTTTATTACAATATAGATTTTTGTTCCCTCAGACAACATCTTTTAGTTATTTATGTTTTTACATGGGGATGATATCTAAAAGCAAATACATGTGCTCGCACTTTGTAAAATCAATGAAGCCAATTTTATTTTATTTCATCTATGTCTTTATGATATTGAGACTTATCTTTCAATATTTCTGAATGTTGGAATTAATGATCACATGTTCATAAATGTTAAAATACAAATGATAGATATTTTGATTGATAGCTTATAATTATTTGTTATGAAAACATAGTGAGTGGTAACATTGTAAAATATCATGTTCACAATGTAATATACAAATTTATAAGATTAAAAATGATTTAAATATCAATAAACATATAGGACAATTTGAAAATGCAGTTAAGATGACAGACTATAGTTTGGAAAATGAGTCCAAGATAATATTTTGAAATAATAATATAGATGAATATACAGAGTTTTGATTCAAGGAAATCTGAAATATATTTAAAGAATATTTTGAAATATTGTTACAATCAACATTTTCACATTTTTGAAATTATAAGACTTATTTAGCCTCTTTCCCACGGATACTTTACTCTGTTATTTCTTCTGTTTCTAAAGTCTGATAATAGAAGCCTTAATTATATCCCAAACCAAAACCTCCCTGCATTACTCAAATGTGTTGGCCAACAGTAAAATTCAATGACCCTCTGATAATAAAAGGTTACCAGCTTGAGTGTAATCCATATTTCCTGCCCTGAAGATACCTGGGTAAAAATGCTGTGTAGTTTAGTCAAATATTCTAAACATGCAAACTGGATCTCTTTTTTTCTCCCCGGGGAGAGCGCAAACACAGTCCCCCACTAGCACAAATTATGCAGTTGAGTTCCCCACATTTGGGGAAATTGCAGGGGTCAGCACAGCCAGACTGCAACAGATAAGCCTCGCCCTGGGAAAATCACCTTTGTTATCATGGTATCTCCCCTGCCAGGTAAGTATGCAAACTGGATCTCTCGATAGCATTTATTAACATATATTTGCTTTAACAGAATGCTCGTAGTAGGATATACCTGATTTGTCTAGATTACTATGACAAACACACTTGGAATCTATGGATTTGTGTGGTATGGTACTCTGGAACATTTTAGATATGCAATTATCAGTTTGAAAGTATTTATATTTCCTTATCATGCTATTTTAAATGTATTGCCTCTTAGCTACAATTTTACTTTTAAACTACTCTGTGAAAATGGGTCTGGGTCCTTTCAAATATTTGCTTTTCTTATGCCAGTTGGCACAAAATTTTGTCAGTAGAGAACACTGCTAGAGTGTTTTGTCTCCTATATGGTGCACTGGCTGTGCGTGCTCCTGTAGTGTCCACAGCTTTTCTAGTGCCTGATTCTCCCAGAACAGGGCAGGCAGAAATATCTGACAGGCAGCAGCTTCTTTTGTCACCTCCTATCTCCTGATGGTTTAGTAAAAGAGTGACTCTCCCAGTGCTCAGCTTGCACAGTGCAGGGCAGTCGACAGCATTCAGCAGGCAACTGATTGCCCCAGAGTCTCTCCACCATGGCCTCTTCCACAGTAAACAGTGCCCAGCAGAGCTCTGCAATGAACAGCTTTACCCAGTACCAAGTACCAGAGTTGTTTTCTAGCAAGCGCCAGAGGGCATATTTCCAGCTAGTTCTGTTGGCATGGCATCACAAAACTTCTGCCGTCCAGTAAGCCACAGCTGTATCCTCTCCAACAGAATGGGAATCTCATTTCTGAGAGATAAGCTTCTTTATTATGTAGGCTATCTTAGGCATAGGGTTAGTGACTGCTTCTGAAATCTGTTACTTCTACATTTTTATTTCTCTTTACTTGCTAATATCTCCTTAATATAATCACTTGTTATAGTAATGATTCTTTATCTAAAATTTACACTGTTCAAATGACTGTGTAGTTTTTTCTCTTGTGTGGACACAGAATGATACAATCTAAAATGCTCTCTTTGTGTGTTTACCACCTCATGTCATGTCTCTTTCCAATCACTTTTAAAGCTTAATATAGTGGCAGAGTTTGATTCTGAGTAAGGTATCTGATTCTTGTGAGTTCAATTTTACAATCTACCCAGTTGTGTTATACAGGGTCTGGCAGAAGTAACGCCACTGAGTATGGTTGATAGGGTGCATGAATGTCTATCATGAAATGGACAGCAATTTAAACATTTCACCTAAAATGTCATAGGATGTGCTTGAGTGCGATACTGTTATGTTACAGAATTACATGCTTGTGATTTTGTAATAAAAGATTTTTATGTAATAAAACAGAGGTGTTATCTGTGCTGGGCTCTCTCTCTCTCTCTCTCCATATGTATATGTATACATATGTATATTTATATATATCTGCCTACTTATTTTCACTTGAAAATATCTTATTAAAAACTCACACACAATATGCCTCAACTAAAACTCTTTATCCTCCAATCCTGCACTTGTCAAATAAACAACCAATGTTTCCTGTATCAGTGAATGTCACCAAAGCTCACCCAATTACTGAAGGACAGAACTTAAGAGTTAAAAAAAAAATGTTCCTCTCATTCTTTTGAAATGTTGTGGTAGAAGACAAGATGAAGTGGCAATAGAAGGTTGAAGGCTCTTTCAATGATCCTTTCCTTTTTTGTGTCTGTGAAGATACCTGGGTAAACTGTAGGGAATTAACATTTCCCAAAAGGTGCACCCTTACTCTACCCAGTGTTGACTGAGGTTGTATAATTGGAGAAGGTTGATGGTGTGAAGACAAATCACCTGCAAACTAGACAAAAAACCCAAATAACTTCTAGAAAAGGCAGCTCTCTATTAAATTGATCTCATTTAGGCTCTCTCTCTCTCTTTTTTTTTTTTTTAAATGAGACCAGGTATCTGAATTGGGACCATGCTTGTCCCCAGAAAGATCAGCAGACATGCCTGTATACATATCCTCCCACACCCTAAAGAAATGTTTACCAGATGAAGAGCTGCATAGGTGTAAGAAATTGTATTCCAACAAATAAGAAAGAAAAATAAAGACAATGAAAAAAAGAAAACCACACACACTTCAGAAAGTGGTACAAATTGATAGAGATTTACTTAGCTGACCAAAGGAATTGAACCGTGCAAAATTTTCCCTCGGCCACGTACTTGAAATGACTCACCAGACTTTACACAGCATATTCATTATGACTATTATTTAAGGGAAAGATTATGGCCAGCAAAAGAAAAAGAAAACAGGTGAGCATCGTAGGCCCATGGTGCATCCCATGTGTATGTAATCATGGATTTTTATTTGTAGTATATACTGCACTGTCTTTAATTTGACCATCAAGATCTGTGCAAGAAACCTTGTAAATAAGTCAGGCTTGATACACTGTTTAGGTCTATTGCAAACTACTGTCAATTACATTGACCCTCAGTGTACAGCAGGCTCTCTAGTAGGGAGGGGTCAAGACCTACTCTCAGCTTTGGCTATGAATTAATTCCCCTCCTGTGGGTAGATAATGTGGGATATTCACTCCAGCACTGGGTTTGTTCTGCCCAGCTTTCTGTTCCAGCACCATTGTGCCTCCCTGCTTCCAGGGTTTTAGCCAGTGCTTCTGGCCTCATGGGGCTGGAAGACGCCGTCCATAGCAAGGGGTACTGTGATAGATCCAGTTCCTTGCCCAGACCTGGGCAAACCAGGCTCTGGGGCCAGCAAAACTCTTCATTTGAAGATCCAACTCAGGGAAATTTGCCCCCTGCCGTGTTACCTGGTCTGAGTGCGATCCCTGCTTGGCTTTGTCGGTGAGCCACACCACTGACAGAGATTACTACTTGGGCACTGCAGGTATGAATTGATATACCCACTATGGAAATAGTATGGAGGATCCTCGAACAATTAAAAATAGTATTATCATGTGATAACAATTCTACTGCTGTGAATATAAAGGAAACAAACACTAACTCAAAAGACATTTGGATCCCCGTACTAATAGCAGCATTATTTATAGTAGCCAAGACATGGAACCAACCTAAGTGTCCACAGATGGATAAATGGATAAAGGATTTGTAGCTGTTAACCTGAACATTTAGGAAATAGTAATCAAAAAAAAGGGATTTATTTAGGAGCAAAGGAATTGCAATTCAGGAAGTGCACATTCAGGCAGAAGCTCAAAAATCCCCCCACCCCACCATCTTGTGGGAGAGGAGCTCAGGGTTTTACTTTAAAAAAGGAAAAAGATGAGGTGCGTTCTATTAAAGAAAAATAGTTCATTGATGTCATATGAGATAAGGTTAGATTCACGCTGCATAGAGTGGCTTGAGATTTGGTCATCAGGCAAAAGCCTAGATTTCTCCTTCATTGACTGCATTGTGATTTGATCATCAGCAAAGTCCTATTTCATCAGTCCTTACAAATGGGATGTTATTCTTTTTACTTCTTGTAATGTTGGTGGTTTGATTTGTTTCAGAAGATAAAAGATATGCAAAAAGCAGTTCATCTGAAATGGCTATTTTGGCTCTATTTTTTAATTTTTTTAATTTATTTATTGATTTTAAAGAAAGAGGGGGGAGAGACAGAAAGAGAGAGACATTGACCTGTTGTTTCACTTACTCATATACTAATTTGTTGCTTCTTCTATATGCCCTGACCAGGAATCGAACCTACAGCCTTAACCCACGACCTTGGCATATCTGATTACACTCTAATCAACTGAGTTACCCAGTCAGGGTGAGAGTAGTGTTTTGTTAAGAAAGTTTTACCAAAAGATCTTGGGAGACAGAAGCCAATTTTATATTTTGTTTGGAACTGCCCTGCCTGGTTTCAGAAGCTCTAACACCCCATAGTTAAGGCTGAGTCAGAGACCTTGGGACCATAAGCCATTAAGGAGACAAAGCTTATCTCCCTGGCAGGAGCACCACCCCTGCCCACTCTACCCTGCTTGGTCCTGAGCTTGACCAGTTAACCAATGACAGGTAAGATTCCTCAAGGGAGGGACGACCTAAGACAGGCATGGTCATGAAAAAGGCCCACAGGGAAGGGCTTGGGGGGCTATAGAAAAAGGGGGTGATGGGCCCTCACCCCTTGACTTTGACATAGCCTGAGTCCTCATTCTGTCTGCAAGAAGTCTCCTAATCTCTTGGCTGCCTTACTTCCCCTGCCTGACTTAAACCAGAAACAATGACAGAGGGTGGTACAGCCCTGTGCTGGAATGGGTGGATTCCCTGGGGCAATCAGGTCTAAGAAAGAATGCATAAAATCCTGTGAAACCTGCTTTGCTAAGAATGTCCTCAATTTAAATGATAAGGGTCCAAGCCTGAAATGAGTTTGTTTCCCAAAGTCTTAAGCCCTTTAGCTAACTGACCCTGACTCAGAATAAGCCCTCAGAGTTCTTTGTTTGTTATCTATTGTTTGATCCTTACTGCCTGATAATGATTGATGAGCTTTACCTGTTTTCTTGTGCAAATTGAACCCAATAAAAGTGCATTGAGGAAAAGGCTCTTGGCCCTTCTCCTTTGAGAGATCAGCCACCTTTCCTCCCCAAGCAGATCATGTCTTGGTAGACTTATTCTCATCCATGGCAGCCAGGGGTGGGGGCTGCTGTGGGCAGAGCCCCCCCACAATATTTCTTCTTTAAGCAAAGGGGAGCTAATTCATCACTTTGCACACACATTTTTTTTTCATATTAACAATTGTATTTTGATGACATGTTTTGGTTCATATGAGTGTTTCCTTAAATAATTATGTTTTTTTACAGAGTTAAAAATATGTTAGATTTCCTAACTCATATCAAAGTTAATGGCAAACCAGATTTGGACAAGGTTTTCCTAGATGAAAACCCTTGGTTAATTTTACCAAAACATTCCCCTATAGAGATGAGCAACAATCTGGTTGGAAATATTATTAAGTAAAATTTTCAAAATAAATTGCATAACATTCTCATGAAATCCTCCATGTAGGAACACTGCCTTATTGATTAGAGTGAATTTTTCTTGGTGATTTGAATGCAAAAAGAATGTTAATAGTTATCCCTATTTCCATTGATTAAAGGTGTTTTAGGAGTTTCAGTTTTCTAATTCAATTAGTAAAAATACATTTTAATCTACTGCCTTTATGAATTAAATGAAATTAAAAAAAAAAAAACCTGACACATAAGAGCCATTACTTTAGTTGAAAATAAACATATCTGAGAGTTAATGTCTGAAATGGCATTCACTGAATTCCTATTAGACATACTACTAGCAACGAGGTAAACATTATCACAATGTTAATCATGTGCACAGATGTAGCTTTAAAGAAAACATAAAGCACTGTAACTATACTGACTGGGTGTGGAAAACAGAAGTATAAGTAGCAATATAGAGACTTCATATTTCTTCCGAAAGAAGATCTAGTGAGGTATTATAACAACAAAAAGACTGCAGACTAAACTAATTCTGTCTCCAGGGAAGAGGGATGGGTAAGCACATTTGAGCGATAGTGCGGATAGATTCCAAGGCTAGGAGTAAAAGCATGCAGAAATTAGTTTTTGAGGTTACAAATTAAAGGGCAGGGATTATGCAGTGTTATGCTTCATGTTTGCTGCTCAGCATTGTATTTATCCATAATAATTAATGCTAAAAATTAGTGTTATTTTACCAGAGATAACTCACAAGCATATGTGTCAGCCACACTGTTAAAAATTAAGTTTATTTGCGTATTAGGGAACATGCCTTATAGTATTGAATTAATCAAAACTGTATAAATATTTCTTACATAAATAAATCTGGATGTAAGCAATTCAGAGTTAGGCATCTCTATGGCATTCTCTATATCATATTCCCATCATTACACGTGGTTTCTATACCCATCAACTAATGTTTTCCTTTGGCTTCTGGAACTCCAATCATAACAATGCAGGCAAGCATGAGAAGTAAAGAGAGAAGGGCCAACTCTTCCCTGAAGAATTAGCTCTACTGAAGTAGTCTCACCCAGTGCCTGCGCTTACATTCCAATGGCCAGAACATAATAATGTGGCATATAATGTGTCGCAGTTGAAATCTGAGTACATACTGCTTTTATTCCATCTAGGGAATATTGTGTCCAGGTTTCTTAAAAAGTGGTGTATGTTTTTAAGGAAAAAGGGTAACAAGGATGTTGTAACATCAAAATATGAAATATTCCACCTGTAAACCAAACACTTGCAGAAGTGTCAAAGTAAAAATCTGCAGATTTTCAATTATGTAGACAGGGTGAACTAAGCCCATAAAGGTTAAGTGACTTTTGCAAAGTCACGCCAATACTTAATGGAACTACAAGAATATAAATCTTGATCTGGCCACTAGGTCGTGACTGATTTGAACATAATATGCCACCGTCAAATTCAACCATTTTTAACCAAGTACAAAAATGAAATTTACATCTTAGGCAAACAAAAAAGTGGCCTTTAAAGCTTTTTAAAAAACTTTAAAGTCAATTTTTAAGTACAATGAATATAATTGCCCAAATAAGAAGTGTTCATTTCAATAAACTATCACACAATGAAAAAATCTATAATTATGTACCAATTAAAATTAGTTCTACAATTCTAGATGCTGCTAATATGGCACCTCTAAATCAATACTTCCTCCCTCCACCCAAAGTTAAGTATGACCCTGATTTTTAACACCATAAACTGATTACATAGAAATTATATTTATATACATTATATTTGTATATAATGTGTTTGTGAAATGTATCCTTTTATGTAGCAGTAACTCATTCATCTTCATACAGTACCGCTTTGTACACTTCATTCAATGTTCTACTGTTAGACACTCATGTCATTTCAATTTTTTGATCGCTGCCTCTATGAATAATCTTGTACATGGGCTTTGGAGCACTCACGCAGGCACTCCTATAGAGCGTAAGAGAATTGCTGAGTTATACTACTTGTAGTATTCGATTTTGTTAAACTCTCCAAAATGCACCATTTTACTTCTACCGTTAGCTACTGAAAATTCTACTTTGTTTCACTTTCTTACCAAGACACAGGCTAGCTGTTCATATAAATAAATAGTTCTCTATGGTTACGCAGCATTGCAGAGAGAGGGTCAGGCGTTTATATTCCTACATTGGCATTCCTTGGGTGAAAACTCTTTCCACCTCAGGACAAATTCTTAGGAGGCTGGCAGCAGAGTAGCCAGAAGCACTTCAGCAGCTGAAGAATGAAATTATTTAGTAGTGAAGGGGCATGTGCCTGATGCATACCAACACTGCTTTAGTCCAGCTCGCAAGTATGTAGTAATGCTGATTTTAGGAACAGAATAATCAAGTAGTTAAAATGCTGGTGCTATTTAGAGGTAAATGCCTTTTCCCCTTCAAACATACTGACTTCATGAGCTGTACTGATGTACTAAAAACAATTATGGGCATGAAGAGATCTATCCCTTCAAATCTCTGAAAGAATGCGTGTTTCATTTAATGCAACTGGATTTGGCCTTTTAAACTTTAAAATCAAGTCAATTCAAAATCAAGTCACAGTTTCAATGATTGGAAGTAACTTTGTTTGAAAAAGTGATTCAGGCCATTGCTAACATAAAATCAATTAGGCATACTACTCCTTAAATCTTAGAAGAGTAGCTAGTTAATACTGTGATTTCCCTGAACTGTGATCAGATACAGGTTTTACACGTGACTTTATTTGATAAAGATGTCTCTTCCAGTGCTTACAAACTCAATACTACTAGACTTGTTCTAAGATATGCTATGTAGTGATGAAAGAGATATAATTTATTTTTATTATATTTTTATATTTTATCAGGATCTTATCATCGTTAATATTTCCTTTTATCCATCCTAAATATGTACTTTTTAAAAGTTTGAGCATAGAACATATACATATAGATAATTTTCTTCTAACATCATTCTAATCTTAAGGTGCCAAAAACATTAACAGAAAAAAACATATCCCATGTGATAAGTTCTTCAAATACTAATATTGTTGTTACCAGAATCACAAAAATAGGAGAAACTTTATGAATGTAAAGACAGAGAGACTACTCGATTTTTAAAAAAAGACAATATCGTAATGCTTCATAGAAAATTAGCAGATTGACCGAACAGTTAAGGCAGTAAGCAGTCTTCTTTGGTTATCTTTTTATGAAAGATACCTTGGCCTGTACAAGTGGAATCCAATATAATAATACAAAAATGCACAGTACAGCCCTGTAAAAACAGTTCATTCCCCACAAACCTCCACCTATAAATGCTCTATTATTTATAGATCATGTCAAATTCCAACTTTTAAGAAATTATACCAGAATCATTCAACTGGATGTTTTCCAGCCTTTTCTCTCTGTGTCTCTTGAGTTGCCACATTATATGTTTTCACATTCATTTTGAGACACTTCTTGCTGCAGACAAAAATGCATTTGTTTGGAAACTTAAATTAGGTTTGACCAGGGATTTTTGAACATTGTCTTGCATTTGATTGGTGTATAACATTTATTTATTGAGTAATGATTTCTGTATCTAAGCAATTCTAAGCCAATTTTGTTTTAAATTATCAACCTAAAATCAGGACATTCAATGAACAGAGATGTGCCTCAGTTATTTTGAGGATACCCTGTAAAATACACATTAAAATGTAACAAAATGCACATTTTACTATTAGCATAAGTAGACAACCTGTGGAAGTGTTTAGGTATGATCCATATTTGGATGCGTGTGTGTTTGTGTGTGTGTGTGACTTCTTCCCAAATTTCATGGTGAAACAAAAGTATTTCAGCAATGTCCATACATTGTGGCTCCGCCATAAATCGGTGATTTAGGTACACTGCCTTCACATGTGTGTGTGTGGTTTCCTTCTTGTTTTAAAAATGAAGAAACAAGTTCTGGGGACTTTAAGTGATTTACACAAAACTGTAGAAATAATATATAAAGAGCATTTGCACCCAGGTGGTCTTCATATTTATATTGTTGCTTCTATTGATTTTCTCTTGGCTTCTTCCTGCTGCCACTAAATAATTTGTTTCTCATTTTGATATCTACATGAATCATTATTTATGTTTATAATATTATATACTTTTAGGTGATATGCCACCTAGTTTATTGATAATATGTTTACATATTTATGTTTACATATCATTTATTGATAATCAGTAATAAAAGTTAAAGTGTGCATGTTTCCAATATATGTCAGAGATGATCTACTGTAGAAACGGGGCCATTTTATTGTTTACTTTATATTTCATTGTAACACTGGACATTAAATGACCATGAATCATTACTGATAGGCATATAGTTGTAAAACTTTTGTATGTACCAAACAATATTTCAATTATTATAAACCTGAAAAATATTTTGAAATTTTGCATTATATGGATACTGCATTTATTTAGTATGGAGATTTCCTGGTCTACTAAGAGTCAATGTATAGTTTTTAACTAATCATGTGCTTTAGATTTGTACTTTAATATATTTTTGGAACTCTGTTATAAACATAACTTTTCTCATAGGTGCTCTTTAACAAATCAGCCCTGGCTGGTGTGGCTCAGTGGACTGAGCACCAGCTTTGTAGAACCAAAGGATTGCCAGTTCCATTCCCAGTCATGGGTACATGCTCAGGTAGAGGGCCAGTTCCCCAATAGGGGGCGCACCAGAGGCAACCACACATTGATGTTTCTCTCCCTCTCTTTCTCCCTCCCTTCTCTTTTCTCTAAAAATAAACAAATAAAATCTTTTTTAAAAAATCATGAGACTTACTATGGCAGCCCAGTAAAGCTGGAAGAACAGGGATTGCTGGCAGATGTTAACTGATTGTAGGAGGAGTTGGAAATGGGGCCGCAGTGGAAGAGTGGCGCTGGGATTTAAACCTAGGTGCGGCAGCCATCGAGAGGACCACGCGGTTCTGAAGGAGAGGAGAGAGGACACGAGGTTTTGGGAGAGAAGGGAGAGGATCATGCAGCTTTGGCGAAGTGAATAGAGAGAAGACCATGCGATTTTGGAGGAGAGGAAGGAGGACCATGTGGTTTTGGAGTGCTCCTTTTTGCCCCGCGGCTTAGGCAGCAAGAGAGACTTTGCAGGGAAGAAAGGGGAGAAAGGACTCTTGCTGGTGGGCCATGAGAAGGTGCCACATGGCTTTGGATTAACTGGAGGTTGCAGCAGCCACACAGCTGATGGTGCTGGGAGCCTGAACGGACTTCTACTTCTTTTCCTGAGATATGGTACCCCAGACTGGGCACAGAGAGAGGGAAGGACTGTCCATCTGTGGGTATTCTAGAGGACTTTAGTATCTTAATGAAGACATAAGTCATTACTCTAAGTCTGTGTAACTTTTAAATAAATAATTTCTTTCCTTTTCAAAAAAAAAATCATATGATGGTTATTTAGCAGAATGAGTGTAAACATACTCATCAGTGAGCTGGCCCTCCCAGACTGAGTCAGCCAGTAGTAAGAGGTTCATATGAGTGTTGAACTTGGGAGGCTCTCACTTTGTGTTGGGGCTTTTCCTCAACCAGAAGCAAATTTCATTTTTATAACTTCACCGAGAAGATCCCTGACTCAAAATCCTATGATGCATAAATCACTCAGCCATTGTGAGTGCCGTCCAGCACTATCCACTGGGCACAGCTTTCTAGGAGAGCAAAGGAACCTGGGAACCACGTGTGCTCCGTTCCTTCTCTTATTGCAACTGCTCCTCTATACCCTCCTCCAAACAACCCCCTATGTTTTATAATTCTACTAAGTGGCAATGATAAGCTAGGTGTCCCAGTCCCTCTGCAGTAGATGATAATTAAGCAAATTAGTGAACAAATACAACCCTTCAAATAATTATTTTAAAATACATTTAAGAGGAGAAAGTTAGGAACATCTAGTGTATATCTTTAAGGAGTCAGTTTTAGTTATTTTTCCTATGTATTCACCATAAAAATTAATCATTAAAAACATATTCTTTTGAAAGAGGAATAGTATATAAAATAAAATATAGGTACAATATGAGGTAATCTCTCAGAAGCCCAGTAACAATTTTAAGGAACTCGAGGCAAAAACAGAAAATCTCATTAATATCACTAGCTTATTTGGAAAAGACAAAAGGGTTCTAAAATGTTATGGCTACAATTCTTCAGAAGCACTCATCTGGAAAAACTCTAATATTTATGCTAATATAATTCTGTTTTAAAGCACATTATGGCATGTGTATTTGTGTGTATATCTTAGAATACTGTTTTGATAATGTAACATGTATAACATGAGGCTATTTTTAATTTAAAAAGTTAAAATTTGAATTATAATTTATATAATTTTAGGTATTTTCCATCTATAAGTAAAGATGCAATTTCAGGCCTTCTCCCATTTATAATGGTTTTCTACATAAATAAAAATAAAAACCAAAGTGTTGGTTTTTAGGTTTTAGTTTTACCTCAATAAAAAATGAGGGATTATTACTTTCTCAGAAATAAGATGCTCAAATGTTATAAATTGTGATAATAACAATAAAGGCTGTGCCTTAAGATACAAATTAATTTGCTGAGTGTAGGAGATGTAATATTTCAGTGAATTAAAAGAAAATAAACTTGTTTTTAAATTTGTTTGTTTTTCAAACCTTCCCTATGAACACTAGGAGAAAACTTAATGTGTGCCGAGCCCTTGCTAAGTGAACTAAAAGCACCAGCCTCCTCTTTTTTTTTGAAGTGCAGAACCTGAGGGCCTCCCAGAACTATTCAGAGCCTGGATTTTAACTAGAACTGCAGTTGATCAATCCGATGGACGTTTGAGTGCCCTGGCTGCAAGCCTATAATCCTTGAAGCTGGCTCCATGTCAGCATTGCCTGGGAGGGTATTTAAACTGCTGACGCCTGGACCCTGTTTCCAGTGTTTCTGGACATTAGGTTTTTAAAGTTTCTCCAAGTTATTCCAACGTGGTGCTAAGTCTGAAAACTTCTTATCTAGGCTCTTTACGAGTGCTTTCTCTCCTGTAATTCTAAACACAAGCACACAGGACACTGTTGCCTTCATTTTATAGATGCAAAGGGACGGCATGGGAACCAAAGCTTTCACACAGCATAGTTAGTATTTAAATCACAACCACAATATCTTTCTGTAAAAATCATATTCTCTTCAGTACATGGTCATGGATCTGAGACAAACTCAAGAGCACATATGCTGAGCCCTATATATATATATATATATATATATATATATATATATATATATATATCATATAAAAAGAAAATTCTTGGGCTAACCTCTTCATAAAAGAATGATCGAGACTAAAGAGATTTACTAGTCCATTTCAATTAAAATCTGGCTTTTACCCTTTACATTTTTTTTTAATGGAAGAACACACAGAGTCCCATCAAATTTGAGGAGTGTTTGAACTCATGATTAAGTCTTCCAGTGTGTGGAATTTCTTTGCTAGTTTTTGGTGTGTGTTTGTTTATGTACAAAGGGGCTTATTCCCGCAATGATGGACATGTACACATCAGTGAAACTAAAATTTCCCAATTGGATGCCACATTAGAAGAATAAAGGAAGGTTTGGTCAGGAGCAAACATGTATATTTAGAGTTTAAATGTCTCCTTGAAAGTCGTATTAATTGCTTATGTAAGGCACATGTTCATCACTATATTCTGGCAACAAATAGCAAAAAGTTTCCATAGTTGTACTTTTCATTAGACAAAAGATTAGATAATAAGTGCAGGGGAATTTTATTGAAAACATTTCTTCATAAAGAAAAAGAAAAAATAATCTCTAAGCAAAAATATTAAATATTCTTGTTTTTTTAATTATGTTTTAGAAACAGACTAATTCTGTGAAAATATTACATATATTTGTAAAGTACAGAAAAGGCAGTACTATAAATTTGGCCAAGCACTTATATGATACGAGATAACTTATAAATTTTATTTTACAGATACTTAGTAACAGCTTCTTAGATTGATATAATTCACATTCATTTTATAGATGAGGAAAGCAGAGATTAGAGTAAATTATCAGAGTAGATTTAATTTAATCAATGGCTTGTGAAAAGTAACAGCTATTAATTAGATGGAGTAGCTATAAGTGAAATTGAGACAATCTTGACTTACTAATTCTCCCTTATTTTCACCAATAAAGCAACTCCCGTATCATTGGCCTTCTAAACCATAGTTGGAGAATAGGAGATATATATCAGGAATCAGCCAATGAATGAGCAAACCCAGTCTTCCTGAGGATTTTGTAAATCAAGTTTGGTTATAAACATCCACACCCACTTGTTTCTGATTGTCTATGGCTGCCTTCACCTTACAATAGAGTTGAGTAGCTGTGGTAGAAATAAGAGAGGCTGTTTCTTGTAAAGCCAAGAAACATTTGCCAAAACGCCTTACACTGAAAAAGGTTGCCAAGACATGATATAGAACAATATTTTATTAAATGCTAAGTTTGGGATATTAGGATTATAATTACTGTGCCTTGAAAAAAATTGAATTTTCTAATATCTCTGGGAAATGATGGATTGAAGAAACTAAACAGATTTTCTTTATTTCTTTGAATTTTAAATAAGTTAACATTATTTGTGAATTTAAAGATGAGAATACAAGGTATAGTTTTAATAAGTTATCTTTCATCTACAGGATACATATACATTTTCTTTTAGAGCAACTGATTCATCAATGCTGGGGTTTCAGTTGAGTACAGTCTGGTAGCATTGCACTAGACAGTTACATATTAATGTATTATTGCAATAAACAAATGCTATTGTTCATCTTAAAAATAAAGTTAGATACAATGACACCGTGTTTGTATAATCATTGTTTATAAACACTCTCTTTCAAAGGCCAAATAAAAACTAATTAGCTGGAAATCTGGGAAATTACTGCTTTCTTATATTCATCTAAACTGATTGAACATCTAAGTTTATTTCCTTTTACCTAATTACTTTAGAAAACATAAGCTCTTTTCATAAAATATTTACAGAAAATACAAAAAATGTTTTCATTGGGTATTTTCTTACATTATCTCTGCAAAAACTTAAGCAAGTCAGAGCAACGACACAGAGGGTCGCAAAGGTCCTGTCCTAGTTCCCAGCCCCTCTGGTGACGATAGTCGCTCTAGGAGTTGATATCATAGTAATGAAAAGGGGCGGGAAAACAATCTTGGTGCGATTGTTTCTCTGTTTAGATGTTCATAATTACATGGTGACACTAGGCCTAAGCTCATACTTCCAGGGAGAATCATTCTAAAACAAAAGAGAAAAAGAAAGAAAAGAAAACATCTTGTTGAGAAATAAAGCAAAGTAACTAATCCTGCAAAACCTATGTGATTCAGGAATCATTTAATAGAATTGATTTTTTTAAAGTGTGGCTGTTGTTGAATTTTCCACCAAATATCCAGAAATGACTGTGGTAATGACTGGTATATTCTGATCACTTCTGTTTTCAGGAGCCCTGGAATAACCAGTCTGGTTGCAAAGAGAGCTTTTCACTAGTCTTAGCATTGCACACTACTCAGGGATTTACAGTGGAGAAGAAAGAGCTTGAAGACAGATACACAGACGTAAACATTGTTTGACAGTTATAGCAATATGCTGTTTCAAAAACTAAACAAAAAAAGAGTAAATGTACCTTATCGATGATACATCGCTGCATTCAGTTTACTATTATATTTTGTGCATGATTTTAAAAGACACTCAAATTTGAGTCTCAACGCATACTTCAAACATATTACATCTGATTTTTTTGCTTAAAAACGAGGTATTTACCTTTTTAGTGTAAGAAGACCCTTCCTTATTTCCCTAAATTCTGTAAATTCAAACTCAGAAGGTTTGAAGCTAAAAATTGCTTACTTTTGTCAACAGCATTGAACATTAAATCGGCAAAGTTTCATATAGCTGTTGTCTAATGAGGGATGATATAAAGTAAATCAGCTCAGAAGGCACGGAATACTTAGTGAATGTCTACATGTTTGAAAATCAGCACACACATTAAATAACTCGCCCTGTCGCATGGAAATTTGATCATTATCTTTGTCAATGTTTCATGAAATGAACATTCTAATTGCTGACTTTATCGTCAATGCTTTAGTAAAAGATATTTTTATATTTACCATGTTATTGCTGTGTAAAACTGAGTCTGATTCACTATGTGTGTGTATGTGCAGAAAACTAATTGAATTGCAGGATACACACAGGTACTAGATTGGAATTAACTCCCTATATGATTTTGGTGGCATTTGTATTTTCTTTCCTATACATTGCCCACCACTTTGCATATTAAATAATTTAAAATACAATGTACACAACACAGACATCAAAAAAATTATGGAAGTCATTTTAAGGTGAAATTTTATATAATATTTAAGGCTTTCTTTTTTATTGTTGTTCAAGTACAGTTGTCTCCCTTTTCCCCCCACCACTCTTTGGCTTTGTCCATGTGTTTTTTATACATGTTCCTTGACAACCCTTCCCTTATCTCTCCCCATTACCCCTCCATACCCACCAAACATGATTCAGTAAAACAAAATAAGACACACTGGCTATCACATTTCATTTCACTCACAAAATAAAAAAAAAATGCTATGAGAATTTTAGAGGGGAGGGGCATAAGGGAACTAAATGGTAATGGGGAAAATATAATAAAAAACAAATTAAAGGGACAATTGACAAATAAAATTTTAAGATATTTATAGTATAAAAAGGAAAAAAACTCAACCAAAAAAACCCTACAATGTATATTCAAAAATCATTTATTGAAGATTTATGTGCTTGAGAAATAGCTAATCCCTAAAGAAAAAAATAATTACTGCTAGTGTGAGGTCTTCAACAGCTATTTAACTGGGCAGACATCTACACAAACAACTACGAAATATTGTTGTACGAGATAAGATAGATGAACTGATATAATTATGTGATAACAAAGGGAGAAATGGCTAGCTTTCCCCGGAGAAGGGAAAGACTTTGCAGAGCAGGAAACAGTGGAGGGAAAACATTATTGTTGTTGATGTTTTTATAATTAGATATTGACATCTGGGACTGGAAAACAACACAATTCGAGAACGTAAGAGAAAATTATGTGGCAAAGCACAGTTTAAGGAAGGATCTTGAGTATTTGGAGAACAAGATTATTTCTTTAACCACAGTGCACAGTACTGTTCAAAGTATAATAAGAAATGTATCAGAAGAGTTACATTGTTTTAAATATTTTTGTCAATCAAAAGACACAAAACTAATATTTACTGAAAAAATTAGATTTTATTATGTACATTTTAGGAGTTAGAAAGTGAATTTTTTAAGCAGTAAAGTAATGATTATACATATTTATAAAGGAAGTTGACTACTGACTTTTTGGGAAATTCAATTGCCAGTGCCCATCAGTAAATGAGTACATCAAAAACTATGGTACATTTACATAATGGAATACTACACAGCGGAAAGAAAGAAGGAGTTCCTACCTTTTGTGACAGCATGGATGGATCTGGAGAGCATTATGCTAAGTGAAATAAGTCAGATGGTAAAAGAGAAATACCATATGATCTCAGCCATAAGTGGAATCTAATCAACAAAACAAACAAGCAAACAAAATACAACCAGGATACTGAAATAAAGAGCAAACTGACAGTAACCAGAGAGGAGGATAAAGAGAGATAATGGGGGGAAATAGGGGAAGGGTTATCAAGGAATATGTATAAAGGACATATGGACAAAGCCAAGGTGGGTAGGTTCAAGGGTGGGTGGTGGAGCGGGGAGCATGGTGGGGTGAAAATGGAAACAACTGTACTTGAACAACAATAAAAAAATAAATTAAAAATAGTAAGCAAAAAGTAAAAAAATAGTAAGTATATACTTGAAAAACCCATGTAAATGTTAGTTCTTCTGAATAACACCTGGAAGTTGTCAAAGTCCATGGATGGACTAGAGATGATTAGAAAAAATGCCTTACTCACATGAAATATATAAAAGATCTAAATAAGCTCAATAAATGCAAGTCATTCCTATAGACACATTGTTAACATTATAAAATAAATCAACATGGACATAGAAAATACATTTAACTTAATTGTCTTCCAAATCCCAGCAATTCCTATTACTATTCAGTCTTTTCATTATAAAAATATCACTATTACTTGTCACCACGTAACCACTTTATTGATTGATTATTTTTCATATAAGCTCTGTTACAGCAGAGGTTTCGGAAGTTTTCTCTATATCCACATCTGCATCTCTCTTTCTCATTATCTATCTATGTATCCATCTATCTGTATCTTTCAATTTTTATCTTTTTAAAGGTATTTAACACATTGAACAATATATTGTTAAATCAATTAAAATGGGTGCTAAAATATATTGGAAAGCATACATTGATGGATAATTAAAAATCAATCGAGGGACTATGAATATCTGAAACCCAATACTTCAAAGAGTTGGGGAATAGAAAGTGAAAGCCAATGAGGAAAATAATTTGCTTGGCAATAATTCAGAACGTTCCTGACTATAGAGGCACCATATACCTCAGAAGCCAGGGATGCAGAGCGTGGTTCCAAAGACGCAGTAGATGAAAGATGTGTGAGGAGCTGTTAAACATCTAGATCCCCTTCTCAACTTCACATAGCACGTGACTGGCTCACCTCTAACTCTGAAGACAAGCAGTAGAATAAGGATGAATTGTTTTTTACTCTCTGGAGATGTTTACACACCTAAGGAAAAAAGAAACAAAAATAAGAGAATCAAAAGAAATTCTGCATTCTGATAACCCCAATCCATCTTCTTTTTATAGAGTGTCCGAATTCCGACAACCAGTCTTGGAGCCTCTAAGTAGAAGCTTGGCAGGTATCCCTTTAGAGAACTAACTGAAACAAACAAATAAACAAACAAAAAACTATCAATAATAAAATTTGAGGAACCCACAATGAAAAGTGCCTTGCAGACTTATTGCCAAAATTATGAACATCGCATCAATACAGAGTTTAATACTGTTTTAAATTACATAAGAGAAATGGAGAGTCAGAAAACAGTAGACACAAAGCCTAATGAAAAAGAAAAACATTAAAAGAAACAAGAAAGAGAAAAGGCAGATATTACAGTGTCCAAAAACCCCCAAATCTGTAATTGGTATCATATAAAAATGCTAATACTGAAGTAAGAACATACCTATAATATATATTTATTTATATGAACACAATAATAATGTAAAATGTGTAATGTATATATATATATATAATAGAAATATACTGTACAAATAATGTCTTAACCTAACAATAGTTATACTTCCATATTCCCCTCCTTAGCATCCTTAGTGCTACTGTCATCAAAGATTTTATTTCTACCTGTGCTACAGGCCCTAAAACACACCATTATTAATTTTGTTTTAAATAGTTGATTATCTTTGCATGATATAAAAAACAAGAAAGAAAATGTCTTTTATATTTACTAAAAATTTAATTGACCATAAAGGTGACTATTTATTTCTACACTCTCAAGTCTATTCCAGCTACCCATATGCCTGGCCTTATGCCAGTTTCATATTTTTAGGTTACTGTATCTTTGTAGTAATTTTGACATCAGGGAGGGTGAGTCCACCAACTTTGTATTTATTTTTTAAGATCGTTTTCTATATTCTTGGTACCTAAGATTTTCATATAAATTTTAGAAGCAGCTTGTAAATTTCTACAAAGAAGGCAGCTGGATTTTGATTGGATGGTCTGCTGTGCCTCGTGTAGAGCCTCTATCCTAAAAATAGGTGATACATATGATAGGATTAAATGGTAGTGGAAAAATACAATAGTATTTCAAAAAAATAATTTTAATCTAAGGGATGTGTAGAGGAAGGAAGACTGGTGGAGGAAGATGGCGGCCACATTCTCACCTGGAATACAGGCTCTGCAATACAGAGCTGGGGGAATTGGAGGGAGTTGGGAGAGGGGAAGCCCCAACTCCCCAACCCACAGGGAGTGGCTCTTCCATCACCGTGCATTGGGGGAGAGGGAGGAGGCAGCATGTTGTGGATCAAAGTCCACAGACTCACAGGTTTATGCAGACACAACGTTTTCTCCAATAAATGGGTTTTTGTTGTGTGCCCTTAGGACGAAATCCAGATACATTAAAGGTGTGTGTGGTTTTTGAAAAATATTTTGACCAGTTATGGTTGTTTTTCTGGAAAGCAAGTATATGAAGGTCTTTATGCCCTCATTCCTGGAGTGGATTCTCACCATTGTGTTTTAAACCATCATATTCAAATACGATATTTTAAAATTCAAGCAACATAAAATCTTCTAACTAATAAATGACTATTAGCTTGTATGTCCAAAGGGAAAACTGTCGTCGTATGAATGTTCATTTGATATCAATGAAATTTTTTGTTTATGTGATAGTATTCTTTTAATTTGAAAAGATTTGATATCACTCTCCTATGATTACTTGTTGGAAATAACAACTAATGTTATTAAAATCTACACCACAAATCAATTTTAAAGCAATAAAATAGAATTGAAAAGTTTCTAAATATAAACCAAAATAAAAATGTGGGAAATGCAATGAGTGAGAGCAAAGAATGAGAAATGGCATGGCAATAACATGGAAAAGACAGGGAATATAGCCAGGTCATGACTGCAGTTACCCTTCCCTTTCCGATTTCCTTGTTTTATAATATATGTAGATAGTTATTTTAAATGGAGACTAAAATAAACTTTAAAAATCTATAAAAATAGCTCAGAATGACCTATGTCAGCCTTATTATGTGTATATTATCCACTTGGATTAATGTGCTGGTGATGGGTATTATTGTGGTCACTTTTCTTAAAACATAGTTCATAGTTTCTCTTCCTCCTCTTCCTTCTTCTCCTCCCCTCCCCTTTCCCCTTCCCCTCATCCTCCTCCTTTTTTGTAAGAGCTGATAGATCCAAATAAGTCTCAAAGTACCATGAAACACATGCAATATTTATACCATAACAGTTCTGGCCTGGAGGGATCAATCATATCATCCCTTTTACTTATTTCAGTCTGTGGACACATATGTACAACTTGCTCCTCACTGAGCGATGGCATCACATTCTCAGGAAGTAGACTACATCATGTGGTAATATGTAAATGCTGTTTTCTTTATTTATTCATTTGGGCAATACTAACTAACTGAGGAATGTGTCAACAAATGCCCTAAAGGAAACAAGAAACATTCTAGGTATTTCATTCAGAAATAATTATACAGAGAGGGAGAGAGAGAGAGAGAGGGAGATTGAAGAAAACAAATAGGAAATGTAGGAAATGGTGAAGGGACTTAAAGAACAACAATGAGGACAGCTTACCACCCAGCATAGTATACTAGGATAGACACAGGGACGAAGTGGTGTCATGAGAACTAAGGAGTCAATAACATGTGTAACCACGTGAGTGTTCCCCAGAAGGAGCTGAATGAGGAACTGGTCATACAGGAGAGACACCCACTGCAGAAAAATGAACTTGAGAGTGATCTAAAGATAGAAGAATATCTGGCTTCACCCCTTCTCCTTCACTCACCTTCCAACAGTGCCATTCCATGGTTAAACCCACCTAGTAGCCATCAAGTAAAGTAACCTTGAAAATATAGTTTCAGAACAGCAAGGAATTAATTAGAATTCAAATGATAAATCTGGCACAAATATATATCAGGCACTGTTTTAGGTAATAGAAATCAGCATCAAAGAAAACTAACCTGTCCCTTGTCCTTGGGAGCTTAATATGTAGTACTTAATAGGTACCCGTTACTGAAAATAACTCCAAGTTTATCAATATACTTTAAATACACTAATCATTAAACCTTATAAAACTCTATGGGTTGAAAAATATTATTGTCTCTCTCATTCGGATGAGAAATTGACAGACAGGGAGGTTAAATCCCTTAGGATGTAATGCTTACATGGGACAAAGCCAGAGTGCAAGCCAGGCATTCTGTTCAGAGCATGTTCTCTTTAACCTCGCTCCATTCCATCTTTCCAAGGCCACTTAGCTTCAATTCTTTTTTCATATCACACATAAAGATAATCTTAAGGATAACACTGAGAAGGTTTTTTTTTTAATCTTAAAGGTTTGTAAAGATTTAGAATGTTTCAAATACTTCACATAAATTTGTTCACTACCCCACATATATATATATACAGGGTAGTGAACAGATATATATATAAAATCTTCCTCTGCCTCTTGAATAATTCAAACATAAGTGGATAGCCATGCATTATTAATGTTGCACAAAAGCATACTGAATTTTATGAGTAATAAAAAGGGAACTTCTAGAGAATGCTCCCATACCTCAGTTTTTAGGATTTTCAGATGGAGAGAATAAAAAATCAGTACCAGGAAATAATATTGTAAATTAAATGTCACACATGGAGCTAGGGGGCAAAGGGTACTTCTGAATAAAGGAAAAAACTTAGCCTACTTTATAATTTCTCCATTGCTATACAAAATAAAAAAAAATAAGCTAATAGAAGGATTTTTCTAAATAAATGAGTGTGGCATTCCCAATGATTGCTACAAGGAACCAGAATAGTTCTTTTCTGAGTATATGCTGTGATTTCCTTTGTAAATGTGTCAATGTAAAAGCATTCTGATTGAAAAGTAAGTTGTACCTCTTTCCCCTTTATGTATTCAGCACATCAGAGATAAAATTTGTGAAAACATCATTTATTGCACAGTGTTTTACATAGAACAATAAAACAAAAAATATCTCCTCAAGACAATCAGAGGTACTGTGATAGTATTTTCACTCCTCTATCCTTGGTTCTTACAAGAAAATCCGCTGCACTTTGCCCCAGGTGGGTGGCACCCCTCCTGGTTTAAAATGATATGGATGCATGTCATAATGACTGACACCGAAATCTTTGATTCTTTTCAACTTCAAACCAACTCTTAGAGTTTAAGATAATGGAAATGTGAACTGACTACTGTGGAATTCTTGCTGGCCTTCGTGAAAGATGTATAAAATGAAAACCTCTGCCTACTGCACAAAATACTGACATCATGTAATTACTGCCATGCCAGCAGCTGTCCACTTAATCAGAATGCCGTTCGTAAAAGGCTTACCTGCTCTACAAGCAATTCAGTCTGCATGAAGAATACTGCATGATGGCAGGCTTAGGTTTTCAGTGTGAACTTATACTTTTCTTTTCCCATTTCTCAACTAAAAGGTTTACCTTCGAAAGTCTTTCACATCCCAAACTCATTCTTACCCTAATTTTCACAAGAGGTACAAAAGTTAGATTTCTTAAAAGCATTGAAATCCTAATATCCACCTATGGATTATTACATAAAAGCCATTTCCTAAAATCTATTAACCTTTAACAGAACTCTCTGTTTGTAATATTAAGTAGCCAAAGAGTGAAAAAGAGAACAGGGGATTGACCACAGTAGAGGTCTTGAAATGAATGGGAGGCTCCAGTTGTCTTCTAAAGACAAATAGAAAGCTGGATCCTCTGTCCACAACTAAGAATTATTTATTGTAAATTCTATGAATGTGTGTTTATGTGGTATTTGAGCATATCACATTATGCTGTTAAATAAAGTATGTATAAAGTATTTGTTATAATTTAATTGCATAATTTAATTCTCTATATAGGCTCACTCTACATGTGTAGTATAAATAAAGGTAATGATATTGAATAAAAACAAAAACACTTATTAGGCCATAAATGCCCAAATATATGTTGTCTGTATAAGTAGCCATCATTGGAGTCTATAGATTTATTAAAATAATGTGATCACTGAACTTAATTTTGATATTATCTTGAGAAACTATTTGAAAGACTAATAGAACTTAATAAAAATTTAATACAGGAAAAATAATATAACTTTGTATAATATGATGTTTAGTTAAAGGTCAATAACATCAGAGACATTATGAACGTCAACATCAGGGAGCAGTCTTTTATTTCCTCAAAAATTCCTAGTGTAAATTAATTTATGACATATTTTTACCTTCAATTACCCATTAATGTACAGGGCTATACATTTCCATTCTTTATTTTTTTTACATTCAGAAGTGGATATTATGCTCATATTTAAACCCAAGGCCACACTGGGCTTTGTTTATATAGGGGCAGAGAGTCTACACACCACTTCAGCTCAGCCAGCTGGCTCTTTATTAAGTTTACCATTAGGGGGTGCTAGAAGGAGAGGAAAGTTATGGAGGGAGAATAGGCTTGATTCTTTCTGAATAATAAATAATAATAATAATAAATAATAACGTGGATGATGCAGTGGCTCATCTCTTTAATTCTTCAATTCTTCTTTGCCATTTCAACCTTAGCTGTGAGGTCAGAGGAAACCCAGCTAGAATCCTGCCAATGTTTTCCTCCGCAGTCTTTGTTCTAACCTGAATTCTATACTGCCTGGAATTAAATCAACTTATTTTAAAAAATCAATAAGTAAATAAACTGTCTTATAATAGCAAAAATAAAAAAAAAAGTAAATGAAATAAATACAGCATTAACGTGCTAATACTTAACATGTCTGGTGGCATCTCAGAGGGTCCCCCTGCTGAACTTTGAGAAAACAGCAAAGCAGCATCTGAGTAGTTCCTTCTTATAGTTTCTTCCAGTCTCCTGTGGCTTCTCCAACCTTTTAATTTTGTAATTGCCCCAATCTCTTTTCTTTGCTCCACCAGCTCTAGATGGGCCAGTGCCTCTTGCAGTTGCTGCCTCCATGCACCTATTACTCAGTTTTACACCTTGTCTTCAGTGACAATTGTCAACTATTTTCTCATCCTTGCACCTTTTTACAACTGCCCCTTTAAGTGGAGTTTACTAACCTTCTCTTGAATATCAGTTGGCACTGCAACTTGTTTTCACTGTAGCATGGAATGGAAATGAGGCCTGGAACTTCATAATTGCTCTCTTGGAGTTTTGTGGCACCAGATAAGAAGTCCGATCACTTTGAAAGAAGTCTAGGCAGGCCCTGATATTTCAGCTGCCTTGGATTTCCAGACAGCTAGTAGTTGTGTCATTAAATATCAAGCATTTCTTTTAACAAAATTTGTTTTCTCTTCATAAGTATCCATTAGGTTACATCACATAATTATCTTGTTTAATGAATTCTTCAAATTTTTCTGATATTCAAAGTCTTGTTATAGTATTTTTTGATTGCTTGGAGTTAGATTATTTGTAAAATATATTAACCAATTGAGCATGTGGAAAATATGGCAAAACATATCTCATTTCAAACAAATTACTTCACTGGTTTCATTTTTTTTTCTTTTTAAAAAAATATTTTATTTATTTATTTTTAGAGGGAGGGAGAAAGAGAGGGAAACATCACTGGTTGCTTCCTGCATTCCCCCAACTGGGGACCCATCCCACAACCCAGGCATGTGCCCTGACCAGGAATCGAACCAGTGACCTTTCTGTTTGCAGGCCAATGCTCAATCCACTGAGCCACACCAGCCAGGGCTGGTTTCAATATTTATGTTTGGATCTGTCAGTGTTGAATCAGGAAAGACATCATACAACAGTTAATTTAACTGAGTACATTTATCATAAGTTTAAGTAGCTCTTGAAGAACTAAAAAGGCTTTATCACTTAATACTGCTATATAACTAAATACTCCTTTATTTAGTGGCTTACTCCGATCATAATTTATTTTTTCTCAGGATTCTGCGAGTTGGTTCAAATCATCTGGGCAGTCCTTCTATTCCAAGTGGTCCAACTGGCGTAACTCACACAGCTTCATACAATGGGAGCTCATAACCCTCAGATTTTACTAGTTAGGATATAAAAACTAAAAACATCTGAAGCCGAAACTTTGACCAAGATTTAGATTGTGCCAGAGAAGTGGAGTGTGGAAGAACTTCGTGGTTGGTAAGCATTTTAAATGTAGACCAAACATTGGTATGTATGCATACATGTTTCTTTTTGTAAGTTTGAATAATAAGTGTCCAATTCCTTGTCCTTCTCTTTCCCTGGGAGAAATAGGAAAAGGCATTTACCTCAAACTGCCTATTTAAAGATGTGACAGTGAGCATAAATTTTACAGTGGCTGGAGCAGGTGATTTGAAATGTTTTGTGCATTTTCATAAAAACCTTAAGGTCTGTATGGTTACCCTGCTTAGAAGGACTATTAAAAATCCCTATATAAATTTGGAACACTTTTACTTTTGTATGTGCAAGCAAGATAATGTAATAAAAGGGTCAAGTATATCAGCAACTGCTATAACCAATAGTGGATATGCAGAAATTAGTTTAATAATAAGACAAATAAAGGTTCCCAAACATTGGTATGCATGTGGTTTGAAAGCTGTTGTGAGCTAACATGATGAATTTCAGTAAGACAAGGTAAAGCACGTGCATTTGTTAACTAATTGTTCTACAATTTATAACTGTCAAGTTCAGAGACTCAAAATCTAGTTGATGCACTACAATATATTTAAACTAAAATTTTTAACACTATGTTTTCATTCACAGAATTAATAAATTAGTGGTTATTTATTTTTAACATACTTTTATATTGTGTATTAATTATTGTTTGAGACATTGGATCAAAGAATATTACCTTCCCAATACAATTTTGTTTAAAATATTTAATGGCGTTATTTCATTTTCTCTAGTATGTCTATACACTCTTAAATATACTGCCAAACACCCCTCTTGTGATTGAAATATGATTGTAAATTGTTTTGGTTATGTGCTGCTGCATAACCAAGCATTCCAAGACTTAATGGCTTGAAATGGGTGCAGACAAAATATTGCCCACAACCTGTAGCCTGGTTTTCCATGACCTGGTAGTGTTATAGAGAAGTGTTTTTTATGACTTTATAAGGCTTTAAGAACAGGGACCCTGAATCACAAATCCTAAAATATTTAATTTTCAACCCTTTTCCATAATTGGTTTTCAACATCTGACTTAAAACAACCACTGTTTTACTATATATCACAATTTGAATGGACTAAACTGGTTTGTTTCTTTACTTCTTTTGCTTCAAGGTCTGTAATGTGGTTATAGTCAGATGACAGCTGGACCTTCCACCTGAAGCTGGTTGTTCAAAACCCATGATTCTCCATGTGGATTTTCTCTCTGGTTGGTACCTCATCAGCTAGGACCTCTCCACACAAACCTCTCAAGTTATAGGGTACCCTGGGTTTCTTCAATGATGTCTCACAGTTCCATGAGTGAAAAGGAAACTGCCTTAATGTTCTTCCTAATTATTGGATTTAGAACTTCCAGAATGCTACTTGCTGGGCATTCTTTTTGTCAGATTTGTCAACATGCTAGCCTACATTCAAATAGAAAGGCATTCCTCCATCTCCAAGTGGAAGGGCTATCGTTTACACGTTGCAAAGGCAAACATTTTGAAACCATCCGCATTTGGGCCACAACGATTACTTTCCATTTTCCAAAAATACCTATTTCCTTACTAGATTGCCAAAAGAATCATCCTTTAAAGTATGAGCTTGAATTCTAGAATTTCCCAGTTTAAATCAGGACCAGGGTAGATGAGGCTCCTTGGTGTGATTTCCCAGGTTCACTCCTTGGATAGTGTCCCTTTGAGTTAAGGTCCTTTGAAATAGACAAGTTTGTTGTTGTTGCTGTTGTTTGCATTCCTTTTGGCCAACATACCAATAGCGAGCAAGGACAGAGCATCTGTAGTTGGGTTTCAATCAAATACGGGGAAAGGGATAGGCAGAGAGGAAAAAGTAGCTCATAGCAATTTTAATATCCAACTAAAGCAGTGGTCCCCAACCTTTTTGGTGCCAGGGGCCAGTGTAAGGGTGGGCAGCACGGAGCTCAGGTAAGCTTTGCTCTCTGGCCTGCTGTGGATGGTGGGTGGGAGATTGGAAGCAGAGCTCAGGCACTTCTCCTGCTGCCAGGTTCCTCACAGGCAGCCGACCCACCGACAGGCACCGGTCTGCGGCTCGGGGTTGGGGACCCCTGCAACTGGGGGTATATACCTTGTTCCTCGTTTAGAGCTTCCAGTTCCATTGAAGTGGATCCCCCGTAGATGTTGGTTCCATCCTCCTAGATATTAATTTGCCCTACGAGTTAACCTCGCTTTTGTATAAGAAATGCTTCATGTTTGCAGCTCAATAGCTTTTTCAGCCTCCATAGTGCTGATAGACTCTGACGGCCCAGGGGCACTCTTTCCATTAAGAATTGAACCTGTTCCTTTCAATCCAACGTGATACAATTCTTTAAACAAAATTTATAGATTTTTATGTATCAAGTTGTAATAAAATCCTTTAGACAAAAAATGTATCACTCATGTTTCTTTCAAAGGCACAATCTTCTCTACCTTGGACCTCCAGTGAGGCTGCTAATGTAAAGTGTCGCTTATATTCTTAGAAATCCTATTTTTGACCTAGAGCCATTTTTGTCTAGGCAAAAATGTCTAGAGATGAGAAATTAGATATTTCTGAGGTTGCAAATGGGGTTAGCAGTAATCTTTCATCTAAAATTTGCCCTGAGGTCAAGTTCCACTGGCAGTAGCCTAGATTTGACCTTTACTCTGAGGCTATTTCCTATTTTATTTCTTTTGCCTTTTAAATAGTGAGAATAAAACAAAGTTTTATTTTTGAGGCCAGAACATTCTTGCTTTTTCATGTTTCCTCTAAATTATCTAGCCAATTTGAGTAGTTCTCTTTTTAGTTCATTGGGCTTCTCCTATACTTTATCATTGACAGATTTTTTTTTAATCAAACAAAAACAACAAACTAGTTTACACTTTCATTTCAGCCTTCTGCCTAGAAATCTCATTAGCCAGATCAACACGTCCTTTAGGTACCCTTTCGATCTTTCCTGATGGCTTGGTTGACAGTATTCTTAATTATTTGCTTTTATATAACTTAGATCCTTTTTTTACCAGCTCAAATAATTTCCTTTTTCCTTGAAGCCTAACATTTTTCTCAAGGTGTTCCAGCTTCTACCAATCACACCGTCCCAAAATAAATGACATGTTCTAGGAATTTTGTTTTTTGCAAAGGCAACCTACTTCTATATAACAAAGTATATTCCATTTATATATCATCAATAACAAATAACTCTGAACTTGGTGACTTACACAGCCGTTTTGTTATATCTCACAACTATGTGTGTTGCCAGAACAAGCTGGGGGTTGCTTTGCAAATCTAGTTTGAGGTCTCTTATGTGCATGCAGTCATCTGTGGCTGTGCTTATCTGCTGGATCTAGACCTCTGTGCCTCTGTTCTTCTCTACGTGGCCTCTCTATATTGTGTCTAAACTTCTAAGACCTCTTCAAGTGGCTCTCTCTCCAGCAGGATGACTTGGACTTTTTAAATGGCACCTTAGGGCTCTGTAAGGGATACTATGGGCTGAGAGGTCTTCTTAATGCCAAGACTCAGAAGGCCCCAAACCCCACTTTGTCCACACTCTACTGAAAAAGTAGTCACAACGCTAGTTCAAATTCAAGGGCAGAGCATTCCACTCTTGATGGTAGGCAGTGAATGCACATACAGGGAGTGGTGAATAGGTTTCACACTATATTTAGAAACCAGCTAACATGTACAAGGGTGTGTACATGTGTATGTGGATATCTGTGATTCTTTTTCTTAGAAACCAAAAGATTTTTGAATTGTAAAATTGTTTAAATATTGAAAAGCAGGCTTATCATCTATTTTCTTGTTTTTCCTTCCAGTTTGCAGAATAGAACAGATGTGGTTTATTTATCTCTCCCTGTTCCCAAGGAAATGGTTAGTAAAAATAAAGTGAGGCAGTGCATCAACTAGAATACTTTTTCATTAGTTTGCACCTTTTTAGGAGATCACTTTTATCAATTGCATTGGAATATTAAATTGACATTTAGAAATTTGTGACAACACTAGAGTTTATAACAAGATTTTTAATATATTCTAGCCTTGTTAAAGGGGAAAGAGTATGGGGCTGGATCACTTACATAATAAGTGAGCCTTGAAAATACGAAACCCCAAAAGCTGGAAAACCAGCAGGAACAGTCAATATCACCAATGATATAAACAGGAGAGCTACATTTCTAGAAAAGTTAGTGTCCCAAAGTTATTAACACCTTAATATGTGCTGCCTGAGATCCTGGCCCCTTACCCTGACAGTGACATAAATTAGACCCTGAATATGTCCAGCACTACTAAACATTTAACATTGTGTAAACGATGCAATATGGCCCACACCGATAACAATCACAGCTATCTTTTCAAACAAATCATAACTTAATAGACTGTTTAATTTAGAGGAAAATTTCTAGAAGCAAAATTTAAAGTTCAGTTACTTCATCTCTCTTACTGATAAAGAAAACAATACTTTTTTTCTCTTTGGAGGGTTACATTTGCCCTATTTTGTGAAAGTTTTTAAAAAAGAATAGGCAAACTGGTGAAAGAGCATATTTTTTCTTTGCCTTTTGGGGGAAAGAAATTCCATACTCCTTCAAATATATTTATGTTGATATCTCACATACAAATGTTACTCAGATAATATTGACATATTATTACTGAGGTGTTGATTTTGATACAATGTAAATTATAAGTTCTCAGAATCTGAGTTGATGTTGAATTCTAAAATCAGAATTAGATTTTTGCAATGTATGTGAAAATTATGCATTATAACTGCCACCTCCAGGTTACTGTAACAACTTTGAAACTTGCTGAATTGAGTTGAACATTGTCCCTCAACATCCCCTCACTGTAGTGAAATGACCTATAAAATAATATTACATTCAGGAAATATTCCACATATGTTGCCATCTTTAAGGTAAAAATTTGTGCATTTAGAAATTTAGCAAAATACCTATTTTAATATAATCTACAATTGGATAATTACCTTGTGAAGGGAGTTCCTATTTCTTGTCAGCTCTTTTCACTTATCATGGCTGCATATCTGTATAGGACCTAGAAGACATTAGAATCCCTGCAATCTGTTAGTGTTAGTCTATGTGAAATCCATCTTGCAGGAAACTGATCCTTGGATATATTCAATCTCTTTAGTTTGGGGTAGATCAAGTTTAGAACAGTGATTATTCTGTATTTTCCAAATAACTGCATTGGGTTGAATAGGTAAATTGAGCTTCACAGACATGCTTTTCTGAAATCCAATGTGCAATTGTGCAACTGTATGGTAAACCTTGAAATGTCATACCAGCAAATTGGCTTCTGAGCAACGATAGAGCAAATGGTGACTTTTGCACTCAAAGTGGATAAGCAGATGGTAAATAATTCAGAGAGAGACTCAAAATATTTCAGACTTTTGAAATGGTAGGAATAAATCACAAACACAATAAGACGGGGGAAGGAGGGATGGCTGGTAC
Organism: Desmodus rotundus; assembly: GCF_022682495.2. Lineage (NCBI taxonomy): Eukaryota > Metazoa > Chordata > Mammalia > Chiroptera > Phyllostomidae > Desmodus > Desmodus rotundus. The sequence continues at coordinate 19,594,698 of NC_071394.1, forward strand.
GAACTCTTACAACAGGGCCCAAACAACTTTCTACGTGAAGAAGCCAATCGTAATCCAGATGGCTAACTGAACCACTAAAATTATGGGTAATTTAAATACTTACTTAATCTTGTAGAAGGTCAATATATTTTTCTATCTGCTGACAAATACCCGTGGCTTATGACTTTTATTTCCCTCTGATTCCAATTCTGTTGCTACTAAATTCTTTCTCTTACTCATTGTTAAATCTTTTTCTCCATTCAACACTAACACAAACGTGGAATGTAACTTTACCTTATGGTCCCTTATAAACCAATCAATCAGTATAGGTATATTTTAATAACAAAAACTACCAAGATCTATGGGGGAATTCATTGACATTGCAATACAAATAGCAGACAAGGTAAAGCTAAATGTTTGAATTTTCCTAAACTTCTCCTGTTTGGACACCCACAAAAAAGCTCCTAGATGCCACCATGATTCCTTATATCTCTTTTCTGATAATTTCATATTTATCTGTTTTTATATGCTCCTAACATTCAATATGTCTAAGTTAATTTAGATGTGTTAAAAGAGAGATAGCTTAAAAACCGGGTAAAATCTGTGAACGCTCTCACCTATTGGAGAATGATAACCTTCGGGCAAAAGTTGTGGCAGTGTTCTTTGTCGAAATAAAGATAAATTAGCTCATCTAAAATATGGAAATACTAAGGTTAAAAACATTTGTGTAAAAAATACTGAAAAATGAACCATAATCCATCTATTAACTGATTAGTGTATTGTCATGTAGCCATTTGATATATACACTGTCATCCAGAGGTAAGTTCACCTAAAAATATATCTTATTTCTTAATAATGATCTTTATTTACATATTTGACACTATGGAAGCCAAGATGAATAATTAATCTGTAAAGATAATTTTATATAGGGACCAAAATGCAAGAGGATATGAAAAAGAGGCTTGGTGAAACATACATGTTCACAGTAGATGGTTCAACATTCAGGATTATTAAATAACCAATAATTCAAGTAATATAATATTATAAAATTTAGAATCAATAAATAATAACTGATATTCTTGGCAAAGTTAAACTTATATGTATTATAGATTAAAGTTTTAATATCCATGTTCCTTAAATGCAAATATATTTATTATTTCTGGTAAGTGCTGGAGTAAAAGAGTATTTGTTGTTTGTTTTGCAAATGACATGAGATATAAAAATGTCATCTGTTGTGTATTTATAAGAAAATGACTTAAGAAAAAACATGTTATTTTACTGGAAAAAATCTCAATAAATTCTCAACACTCTAAGAATAAAAATGAACTTCTTCAACTGAAAAAGGGCATCTATAGAAATCTACAACTAGCATCGTATTCTATAGTAAAAGAACGAGAGCTCCCTCCCTGAAATCAGGAATACAGCAAAATGTCCTTTCTCACCACTTCTATTCTATTTGGTGTGGCGCAGGAGGTTCTAGCCAGTGCAATCCCTCACTCAAGCAAGATAAAATGATAAAAGACATATGATTTTAAAACTGTGAACATGCAAGAAGAACATGTATAAAGAAAATCTTAAGAATTATACACACATGCACACACACAGAAAAAATCTATGAAAATAATGAGTTCAGTAGGAACTCAGAATAAAGATCATTATACAAAAATCAAATGCACATCTATATGCTATCAATACATGACCCAAAAATGAAATTAAGAAAGTATATACAGTTAACATCAAAAAGAATAAAATACTTAGAAATCTTTTTGAGAGCAGAAGTGCATAAAAGATACACACAAAACTTCAAAGTTTTCATGAGGGGAAAGTAAAAATCTAATTAATGCAGGTTTTTATGTCCATATATTCAAAAGCTCATTAAGATGTTAATTCCAGATCTATAGATCTTGTGCAGTTTCTATCATAATGTTTAGTATTTTTCAAAAATTACAAGCTATTTCTAAATATATATATATGTAAAAGCAAAAGACAGTGATAATAATAATAATATTGCCAAACTTATACTTCTGGATTTCAAAACTAGTATGGCTTCAAGGGCTCATCTAAAACACAAAGCGGAAAAAAAAAGAACAACCATTGTCAAAATCAACTTGTGAGAACTCTGGGAAACAGTGGGAGGTTCATAGGACCAAGTGAATGCTAAACCAAGGAAAAGCCACCTTCAATATGGTAAGAAAATTTTGCAGCGATTTTACTTGTCCTGTAACACCCCACACCCCTTGAATAGTCCCTTGAATTTTTGTGGTACCTTTTTTCCACATTCCAGCACACTAATAATTCATCAATATGTCTAGACTAGGTGTCATTTCCTCATCATTGAGTTCAATTAGCATGATCTCACCAGTGTAATGGACCCGTGGGATGTCTTGTGGAAAAGGGAAAGGGGTTCAAGGTCCTTTCTGACTAAATTAGGGCTTAGGACTGGAGAGTGGATAAACCTCTGAGATATTTTGCTCTTTTTGCCAGAAGGCAAACTGCTCTGATGGTGGGTACTAACAGGCATAGAGTAAAAAGCATTTGCCAGATCAATAGCTGCAGACTAGATTCTAGGGGATCAAGTAATGAAACCACATCTGCAACAGCAACTTAGAGACACTACCTAATTAAGTTTGTAGTAATCTACTGACGTTTTCTAAGATCAATTTGCTTTCTAAATAGGCCAAATAAATGTCTTAAATCAGGGTATGTGGAAATTACCACCTCTGCATCTTTCAAATTTCAGTGAAATTTTTCTCAATTTCATTGAAAAGTTCACATTTAAAGGGTCTTTCAACATTTAAAAAGTGTCCTAAAACTAATACCATACCTAAAAAACAAATATTTAGTCTTACTTCAATAAACTTTCTGTAAAGAAATTAAATTTCCCAGTCATGTTAATCTTGGCTCAGTTTCATTTTTCTACTTAAAATATTATTTCACTATTCTTTTAGAAATTATTATAGTCTTGGTTGTATAATGAATATAATTTTACTTTATAAACTCAAAAAATGACGAAAGACTTTTAAATTAACATCTTTCTTGGTCTATATTGCCCATAATTTTGAAGGATTGAAAGTGGAAGAAGTATAATGGGTAATTGCACATTACCTGAAAGATCCATGGCTACTGTGAATAGTTAGCACTAAAGGCTAAATAAAACACCTTTTTTCAGGAATACTGTCAGCTACAAAGCTAATGATGAAAAAGGTTTTATTTTTACAAATAGGAAAACACGATAGTACTGAACCAAACAGATTAGGACAAAGCAGAAGATATCTTCTGCAATAATTCGACACTCAATGCAGATCGAGAGAGCAGTATGAATCTTACCTGAAATAAGATGCCAATGTCACATTCTAGTAATAATGTTAAAAAAATAATAATGTTAAAACTTGCATGTTGGATGTATAATATGGACCTGAAGTTGTATAAGTATTATGGAAACTAAAGGGGTTTTAATTTAAAGTATTATGAAAGAATACTAATGAGTTATGCCCAAGGTTATATTTAAAACTATATGAATGTATTTTTGTGTTCTAAAATGAACAGTGTATATTTTAGCATAACATTTTAAACACTAAATTTTCTAAGAAAAACCTATATAAAAACTTAGTATGAGAAAATTAAAACCAAATGATTTATTTCTTAATTATTGACTAATAATCTTATGAAAACAAGGAAGTTATACTTAATTTTTTTAGCATAATTCACTCTAGGACTAAGAGCTAACACATGATATTTAATAATGATTTGCAAAACCTCTGAATGAAAGCATGTAATTCAGTAAGAATTATTTCCAAGTTGGATTTGGACCAAATGACACTAATTTTAGAAACCCATATTCATTCATGCTGTAATTATGTTATTTAGAATATGCTTATTAATCACAAACTGTGGCTCTGTTTTAAGTTAGGATGTTGGGATTAAAAATTGAATGGAACATGATAGTTTACTATAAAATTATGCAAGTATCAGTGGAGGTACAGCTGTATCAGATTTACGTGGCTGCTGTAACAATCTGCCAAACACTCAGTGGCTTAAAACACCAGAAACTTGTTTTCTCACAAATCTAGAAGCCATGGGTATGAAATTAAGCCTCCCCCTGCCACCCCGGAAGGCCTCAAGTCATGTGGAGGCTCTAGGAGAGAATCTATTTCTTGCATCTCCAGCTTCTAGTGGATGCCAGGAATTCTTGGCTTGTTGCCATTATCACTTCATTCTCTTCCTCCCATCCTCACCTCTCCTTTGCTCCCTGTGTGTAAACCCTCTGCCTCTCTCTATCAGCACACTTGTGATGGCATTTAGGGCCCAGTCTGATAGTCCTGCAAAAGCTCCTCTTGCCAAGATCTGTAACACAATCATACTGTAAAGATAATTGTTCTAAATTAAGTCATATTTACAGGTTCTAATACAGTATCATGTATGAAAGAATTAAAAGGGATATGGAGAGTACCCACTTAATAATAGAGTTTAATGAAGTAAGATGCTACATTTAAAACTGTACAAAAAAAACAACTACAATTTAAAGCTTTTGTAAAGCCTACAAAATAACTTCAAAATGTATAAGACAAAACGGGAGAAAAGTACAATTGACTGATCTACCACCATGTGTGGAGATTTACAAATTCCTCTGGAGCAATAGATGCATTGAACAGGCTGTTTGCTAAAAATCAAATGATTTTTACTGGTGGGCATTTAGGTTGCATCCAACACCTGACTATTGTAAATTGTGCTGCTATGAACATTGGGGTGTATAGGTTCTTTTGAATTGGTGTTTCAGGATTCTTAGAGTATAATCCCAGCAGTGGTATTGCTGGGTCAAAAGGCAGTTCCATTTTTAGTTTCCAGTAAATGAGTGGATAAAAAAAACTATGGTACATTTACACAATGGAATACTATGTAGCAGAAAGAAAGAAGGAGCTCCTACCCTTCACCACAGCATGGATGGAACTGGAGAGCATTATGCTAAGTGAAATAAGCCAGACAGTGAAAGACAAATACCATGTAATCTCATCTATAAATAGAACCTAATCAACAAAACAAACAAAGAAAATATAACCAGATACATTGTAATAAGGAACAAGCTGAGAGTAACCAGAGGGGTGGGGGGAGAGGGATAATAGGGGAAAGTCCATCAAGGAACGTGTACAAAGGACACATGGACAAAGCCAAAGGGGGTAGGTTCCAGGGTGAGAGGTGGGGATAGGTTGGGGGGAGGGGGCATGGTGCAGTGTAAACGGAGACAACTGTACTTGAACAACAATAAAAAATGTAAAATAAAAAAAATTAAAATTAAGAAAAGATTTTTTAAATCTATAGCTAATGATATTGATCTGAAGACATATACAATAAATAAAACTTATTTTCAGGCACATATTAATTAAAAACTGATCACAAATTGGAAAGACACAATACCAAAATTTTGAAACTATAACATTAGTTTGTTAATTAATTTAAAATTTAATGAATTTTTCAGAACTAGTGGGATTTAACTAAAGCACTCTTTCAAACAAACAATTTAAACTTAAACTTCATATATATGAGAATCATAGGTCTAAAAGTGAGTGACCGAAATATCCAATCTAATAATTTAGAAAGGCCAACACAGCTAGTAAAAAGCAGTAGAAGGAAGAAAAAGATAAAAATACAATTATGTAGCCAAACATTTTTTGTTGAATGTTAATTATTTTGATGAATTTGATATATACAAAACTGAAGATATTAGAAAGCAGTAGAAACACAGATAAAATGGCACTGAAAGAAAACTAGGAACACAGTTTTGCCCATGAATTTACAAACTTAATCAATTTATTTATATATATATATAAATTATCAAACATTCAATAAGTAGAAAATTAAATATTTTTAGAATTTTATATAATTGAAAAAATGATGCTTCTACAAAAATCGAATTATCATATTTTGCCATGTATAATGTGCACTTTTTGCCCAAATTTTTGAGGGGAAAATAAAGATGTGCATTGTACATGGGTAGTACTAATTCCATACCTATACAAATGTTTTTAATTCTTTTATTTATACTTATGCACTAATGTAACTCTAGAGGCAATAACAATATCTGTGTGTTCAAAAGTAAATGCTAAAACTCCTTTATAATACAAAAAAAGAAGTAACTAAATATAAGTTAATAAGTAATCGAATTAAAAAATTAAAAAGAAAGATTTTTTTTCTTGAATGTTTGGGCCAAAACCGTGGTGTGCATTATACACATTAAAATAGGTACCATTTTTAAATGGTCATAAATAGCCTCCAAGCAAAACCGTGTGCCAGTGCATAATGAGAATCTCAAAACAGGAATAAGTGGGGATCAAACACTGAGGAGCAAGATGACACAGGATGTATCGGCAGCTGGGAGGAGTGACAGGAAGGCAGAGACTTCTGAAGCGGTTCTTCCAGGGAGTCAGCACTGCTTTACTAAGAGCTAGGGCAACCTTTTTGCAGCATTAAAATGTGAAAATTCACGCATAGGTCAAATAGAGAATCTTATGCATTACAATAGTCTGAACACATAACATTCAAAACTTAATTATAAAATTGAGGATTATTTCAAGGCAAACTGCCAAGCTAAAGATAAAAAAATATCTTTTTTCTTTAGCTTTTTCATCCATATTCACATTGATTGTCCTGGATTACTATTATTTCAACTCAGCCCCAATATATGCGTTATAGCCTTAATTTCTTTTCAGTTTTAAATTAATCTGAATAATATTTATTATCTGATTGCTAAGGGGAAAACCTTGATAAGATGTTGTGTGCCGTTAATATTTTCATTTAATATATATTTCTTTAATAGAATTATCCCAAAGCTATTCATTAGGCAAGATAATTTCCTAGGTTGGGAAATTCTCACACTATGGTGGGGATGCATATTAGGTTAGAAATACTTGATGAGTTTAAAAATTAGACAAACTGAACTAACAAGCAAAACAGAGACAGACTCATAGATGGAGAGCAGATGACAGCTAGTGGGGGAGGTTAGGGATGGAGGGAGTGAGCAAAAAGGAAAAAGGACTCATGGACATGAACAATGGTGTGATTGGGGGGGAGGAGGTTAATACAATAATTACAGAAACTTAAACTTTGATAATGAAAACCTTTATTCTGAGAAAATTCTACTTAGCATCATGGTACAAAAACAAAACTACATTCTTGGAGAGCGGAAAGCATACAGATGCTGACAGTAAAGAACACTCCCATAAAACTAGACAGTATACAAGAGTAAAAACTACAGTATGGTGACAGAAAAAGAAGAATGATATTTGGGAACTGAAATACAGTAGATAAAATGTCAAAGTTTGGGGACATGGATCACAGAGTTTATTTTAAAAAGTCAGATATGGAAAAGCAAGAAATGTGTCAAATGAATAAGCCGCACACATACACAGGTCTAGTTTGCCCAGCTTATTCAGTTGCTTTGGTTAATGTTACAAATACATTTAATAACTGGCTTATTACTCTTTATCGATTGTTGAATATTTACAATGAAATACAATGTTGCAAGTATTTTGTGTGAAAACAGCATTACAAAATCGTCGTCTGTCCGTGGAGGAAGCTTGCGGAAGCACATACTGCTCTGCTGTTAAAGGTTAACTGTAAATCTTGGTTCAGCTGGATTCGACTGCCTGCAGTTTGGGAACGAAACTCTGTACCAGTGAAAACCGGGAGAGATGTACGCACCAAAGGAACTCATATTTCTAGGAATGAAATCAAAGAATTATGATACTGCAAAATAAAATCATATTCTTTACTTAAAATCAATAATAGTCTGATAAATATTTTCTTCCTATGAAAATATAACACCTTGTAGAATGTTTTCACTTGTCTCTTATGTAGAAGCATTTTAATGAAATAACAGTCATACAAAAGTCAATATAGTTTTAGGTACATTTTAAAAAACACATACATGTATTTTTAATGTTTTTTCTTTTATAAAATCCACAATAACATTTTTAAACATACTCTGATGATAAAAACAAAAACTGTTGAAAAATAACATTTGCAATCAATTTTGGATTTGAAAGAAATTTCTATGCCCAGTGGATGTGAAAAAAATTTATTTGAATTTAAAATGCAGTTGTTTTGAAGTCAAGGAAAGGTAGAAGGTTAGAGTACATGTTATGATGCATACTTCAAAGTAGTTATATATTATGAATGTTCAAAATCACCCAGTCATTCACAACTTGAACAAAAATTATTTTTGCTTAAGGAAGTCCTCTAAACTATACTTTGTGTTGATTTTCTGTGAAAGAATAAAATTAGAAAAAAGTGAAATATTTATTATTCACTTGATGATACATGATACCAAGCCTTTCTGAAAAATAATATAATACGGAAATGTATCGAATAAGCATTATAGGAAATTTGTTTTAAAATTGGCCCAGAGGAATTTTGGATATAACCTGGGAGAAAGACCTGTGTGAAGGACTCTGCTTGGACAGCCTCATGTGAATCTCACAGATGGCACATGGCCCTTAGGTCCTCCAGTACTGTCACTGGCCTTGTCTGTTTACCTGTAAATGATGTGTCACTTCCATTTCTGAATCTCAAAATCCCAGACGCATCTGTGTTCTTTCTGATTCCTGATATTTCAATTTCACTCAAAGATGAAACAGACTGTTTTAGACAACTTTTGGCTTCCTGACTTTTTTGAAGCTGGAAAGGATCTGTAAAACTTTCTTATTTGTAAATCTATAGATGGGATGTAAGTTCAGAGGGTATACATGACTAAGTTATTCCATTGTCAAATAACTTAGCATGGATTTAATCATTAGTTTCTACCTATATATTTGAATTTCTTTCCTTGTTTTCCCTTCCTAAGAGCTAAGAGCTAAGAAGAGAAAGCAATCAGGTGAACAGTGGTGTACATTTTTAAGTGCAAGCACCTACATCTTTCCCAGTTCCCTGGCCTTTCTGCAGGACTTGTAGTGGGAGTCAGCATCAAAAGTGAGGCCAGAAATATAGGCTGGATGTAGAACTAGAGCTTTACCCTCCTCTGCCCCAGGAAAGACACGTCAGCAAAACCATTACATCAGCTGTCCTGTTTTTCAATGTCTCTAGCAAGAAAACCACTAAGTGAAGTTATCTGGGATAACAAAAAGTATTAAAAGGCAACATCCCTGGCTTTAAAAACTTATGTCTTGGATATAAAAATAAAAAAAAACACTAAAATATGAATAGATAAACATATGTGGTTGTCTGTGTATGTGTCCAGAAAGTAAGAAGTGCGGGAAGAATGGTGACAAGATTTTAAAATTATATAGAAGCAAATTTTTATACTTACCATATACTGGGCAATTTAAATATCATGCTGTGTAATAATAGTGGCATACTATAATCTACTGAATAAAACAAGATTGAGGTATCTGTATTCATATAAATAAATATGTGAATAACTGTGGTAGAATAAAGGTTTTTTCCTTATTGTAGAACTCCAGCTAGTAAAATTTATGAGAACAGGTGGAATTAGAGAACTACCATTTGGCGATCATAGTAGCTCCAGTTGACAAGGGAAAAACCATCAATGGTTGCTCATACTACCGTTGGATGAAGCTACAGTGAGTAATAGGACTTCACTTCGTTTCAGAGCCTCTTCGCACATCACATTCATTAATTGCAGACGTGGTATTTGTAACTAACTAACAGAAACCCAGAAGATGCCACCTTAAAACATGGCCAAATGAACACAGCCAGTAATGGGAGAAATGAAATCTTGTAGCATCCAGTAAAAATATAGTGAACAACACAGTTCTGATAAGATATAATGAAAAGAATGTACTTAGGTGATATTTCTGCCAAAAACTATAAAGAAAGTAAGCAGAGGAGGGGGGAGAAGAGACATCGGAAAAATCTAAAGCAACCTACTCAATAAAATGGCAAGCTTGTAATCTTCAAAATATTATGATTGTGAAAGTTATGAAAATACAGATGAACTGTTCTAGATTGAAGATGATGAAGGACACTTTACAAATAAATATTAGATGTGATCCTGGATGGATGTTTTTGCTATAGATGTTATTATTGGATAGGAGGTAAAATTTGAGTATATTTATAGATTAGATGGTAGCATGGCTACCAATATGAATTTTCTGATTTTTTATCATCTTTTAAAAAATGTATTTTTTATGTATTTTTAAGGAGGTTTCAGAATCACAGCAAAACTAAGAGGAGGACACAGAGATATTCATACCTGCTTGCTCCACACACGTGTAGCCTCCCCCACGGATAACATCCCCCACCAGCTTTTTGGATCGCTTCTTTCCCTTGGTGACAATGTATTTAAGGGTCCTCCATGTCTTCTTGTGGCTTGATAGATTATTTCTTTCTAACTAGAATAATTTCAATTTCTGGATATACCACAATTTATTTATCTGTTCATCTACTGAAGGACCTCTTGGTTGCTTTCACACTCTGAATAAAGCTGCTAGAAACATCATTGTGCAGATTTTTGAATGGACGTTTTCAGCTCCTTTGGGTAAATACTAAGAAGGTGAATGGTGGATTTTAGGGTAAGAGTGTGTTTAGTTTTGTAAGAAATTGCCAGAGTGTTCTGTGAAGTGGCTGTATCATTGTGTATGCTCACCAGCAATGAGAGAGTTTTTGCTGTTACATATCTTGCCAGCGTTTGATGTCTTCAGTGTTCCAGGTTTTGACCATCCTAAAAGGTGTATCATGACATGTCATTGTTGTTTTAATTTACGTTTCTGTGATGACTAGTGATGGGAAAGATCTTTTTATGTGCTTACTTTCCACATGTATATCTTCTTTTGTAAAATGTCTATTAAGGTGTTTGGCCCACTTTTAAAATTAGTTTGTCTTCTTATTGTTGAGTTGTAATATTTCTTTGTATATTTGGGGTAGCAGTCCTTTATCAATTGTGAATTTTGAAAATATTTTATCCTAGTCTGTAGCATGTCTTCTCATTCTCTCTTTTTTAAAAAATGTGTTAGGGTGATATTGGTTGATAAAATTATGTATGTTTCAGGTATACAATTCTATGATACATCATCTGTATATTGCATTGTGTGCCCAGCACCCAAAGTCAAAGTTCTGGCATCATGTACTAGGCCCCTTTACCCTTTTCTACCTCTCCAACCTCCTTACCTCTCGTTACCACCATACTATCGTCTGGGTTTATGAGTTTTGGTTTGTTTGTTTTTCTTGTTCATTTGTTGCTTTCAGTTTTATAGCCCACCTATGAGTGAAATCAAAGAATTCTTGACTTTTTCAGTTTAACTTACTTTGCTTAGCATAATATTCTCAAGATCCATCCAAAAAAACACATGAAAAACCCACAAATATTGTCATTTGTGACAATATGGGTCTTATTCTCTTAGCAGTGCCTTTCACAAGGAAGGCATTTGAGCAAAGCAAATACAGCCCATGATATTCATGTTTTCATGACAAATAGTTAGTCCCCAAGGAGGAGGACCTGACAGCACTATCTGTCACATGTAGTTCATTCAACTTTATGTGTTAGTTGGAGTGACCATCTGTGTTATATCGTATTGACTCTACAAAAGCAGAGGGAAGAACTCCTGTCTGTGTGAGAGGGGGTGAGTTTGCAACTTGGACCGAGGTGCCCATTGAAAGGAGTGTCATCTACCTTGTTTACAATACAAAGAGATGGCTCTTGGGTTCTTCAGAAAGATATCTCTGGTTCACAAAGCTCACAGAAGGCCTATTTTGTTTTTAAACAATTTATATGAATTTCAAAGACAGAAAAATACTTCCAATTTTAAGTTTTCTTATGTAAGTGCTCTAAGAAAAAGGAAGGAAAGGGAACATCTTCTATTATATTAACCAATACCACCCCAATACATTTAATTTTAAAAGGATGATTAGGCCTCATTTTTAATTTTTATTTGCCCTTACTGCTAATAGTCAGCACAGTATAATAGGAAACGTTCTAATCCAGTCCAGTGTATACCATCTCTGGGGAAGGACATCTACTGTGTGATTGAATCGCTCCAAATCTCTCCAGCTCATCAATCCATAGTTTAAATATATGTTTTTATAAGAGCTATACTCTTTGAAACTCTACATCCAACTGATTCATGTTTTGTATTAATTATGGCTATCAGGCTTAATTTTCTTCTATCCACAAATATATAATTTTGGTTATTGTATCTCTTATTTCAGAATTTTGTCTTATACATGACAAATAAGGCTGAGATTTCTAATTATCCATATGTAATCTATTTCTAAATGTCTTAACTAACCTGCACGTTCCTCTAAATTTATCCAAGTTATGTGAATTGTTGAAATCCCATAAATCTCCCTTGATCCTGCAGATATTGAATGGGATTAATTCTTTCCTTATAAATTAAAGCCTTTCATGATTGTTCATTCCCTAACTTAAAAACATTTACATTAGTGTTCTTAGAAAGTATTTCAATCAAAATCAAGGGAAGCGACTCTTCTCTTTGATGACCCATTGAAAGCAATAATAAATAAAACAAATATACAAATTAAGGGAAAAATAATAAAATAAAAATGAACTCATCAAACATTTTTAATGTTACAGGATTCATCTTCTTTTACTTAAAAACTAAAAGCAACTTCTTGGGAAACTGCTAGATATACACGTATATGAACATATCTAATTTTGCGAGACATAGAAAGGTTTTAAATAGGAACTATGCAGTGTTTCAATTAGTGTAGAAAATGTACTTTCACGATAAATCAGTTGAATTAAAAATCTTCATAATTCTGATATAGCAGGCTGTCTACTTTGCAGCTGAATAAAGAAAATGTATATTAATCAGGGATATCTACTTGTTATGGGTCAATTGAAACATAGTCAATCCAAGGAAAAATTATGAAGTTTATCAAGTTTATTGTTCATTTACTGTCTCCTTTTCCTTTCCTGCAGGAGATTGCTAACCTCCATTTCAGATAGAATGCCCTCTGTTTCCTCACTTTACACTTCTTATCTATCAAATGGGGAAGACACTGCTAAGCAATTATTTATGTATTTATTGTTACACAGTCATTTAAACACATCACATTAAACAGATCTTTAAATATTAAAGAGTTAATGTATTAAAGGATTTTGCTTTTTCCTCTTCCTTCTCCTCCCCTCCTATTCTTTCTCCCCTTTCTCCTTCTTCATCTCCTTTTGGATGGTATAATAATGTCAGGATAAACAATGTTAGGATGCTGGAAAGAGAGGAACCCTGAACTTGCAGTTGATCTTAATTATAAAGTACACATACACACTCAAAAATAAGTAAGCCTATCTGGTCACGCAAGTCAACCAAATATTGTGAGTATGCATGTGTGAATGTATGTGGAGCAATTTACTTTTAGTGTGTTTATAAATGTGCATAAACATGTACATGCATTTGCATTTGTTATTGCTTCTCTAACAAATTACTACAAGTCTTAAGTTAAATCTTTACAAATTTATTGTTTGTATAGTTCCACAAGTCAGAAACCTAAAATGGGTCAGCTGGCAGTCTGCTTTCAGGGGTCCTAAGGGACAATCAGCTCTGCTTTTTTTTTTTTTTTTTTTTTTTTGTCTCTTCCAGTTTTTTTAAAGGCTGGCTACATTTCTTGCCTCAAACCAGAATTTGTTAATGTCATTTTATCCAGTGATCTATAATTACAAGTTAAAATATTATATTAATTTAGCCCTGGCTGGTCTGCTTCAGTGGATTCAGTGCCTGCCTTTGAGCCAAAGGGTCACCGGTTCAATTCCCAGTCAGGGCACATGCCTGAGTTGAGGGCCAGGTCCTAAGCCAGGGGTGTGCGAGAGGCAACCACACATTGATGTTTCTCCCTCTCTTTCTTCCTCCTTCCCCCTCTCTAAAAATAAACAAATAAAATCTTTAAAAAATAAAATATCATACAAATTTAAATGTCACAACTAGCACCTACAAAATTTTAAGTAAGAATGCCACTCAGACAAAACGAAGAATGATTTCCATTCCAATTTTAGATCCTTAACTTTAAAATTACATGTCCATACTTTTCACTACTTGATTAATAACATATATTTCATTCAGTTTAGTGTTTTGTCCAAATACTTAGCATCTACACTTATGACTTCTTTGCACTGCATCTCCAAGTGCACATGGTATTAGTGCCAAGTGACAGAATTTGGAATCAAACCCACGCATTTAGGCACCTATTCGGTAAGCAAAAGTGCCTCTTTCACTTGAAAATAGACACTGTTTCATCGCCTAATAAATGTTTGTGAATTTTGTGGATACAATCATGTCTCTTGTTTGATAGATGATATATTCAAATGAGACATGTCAAAAAAAATGAAATAACAAGGTCATGTATCTGTGAAATATGAGGTCCTTGATTAAATGCTACAGGCATCTTGAAGAATATATGCATGACTCATGCATGGGGTCATCCCGAATGATTTCCAAAGTGCTGTGAATTTGTATGGAGCTCCATTCATTTTAACAGAAGCGATGTGTTTACAAATATAAAATGGGAGATCTTCACATGTACTACACAAGTCAAGAATTGACTAAACATCCACTCTATTGACATAAATTGTTTGGGCATATTAAAGATAATAAGCAAGCCTACTCTCTTTGCCAAAAATAAACTGAAGAAAAGATACCGTTATTTTTACTTTGCTGACCATTATACTGTTTTCTCCTTTACATGTGCATTAGTTTTTAAAATTATATTTTTCAAAAATATATAGAGCATGAGAGACACCTACTGGTTTTTCTAACTATTGAATATTTTATGCAGCTGTTAAGGTTCTATTCAACTGGAAACGTTTTGAAATGTTTTAATTCATGTTTTCATTTGCCATTCATTTAAAATACTTTAATAAATTATTTTTAGAACAGTTTTAGGTTCACTACAATATTAAGCATAAGGTCCCCATTCATCCCTTGTACCTCTCACCCATAACATTGCCCGGTATTTTCATCTTTCACTAGAACAGTAAATTTACTACAGTTGAACTTATATGGATACATCATTGTCACACAATGTCCATAGTCTTCAGGAGCTTTCCTGTAAGTCAGCCAGGCAACTGCTAGACCAGCTGCCTGCTGAGCAGCCTGACAACAAGGAATAAACAAGAGTCATACAAGGTAACTATGCTATTCACTCAGCTTTTATTGAATTGAGGTTCATGCGAAGTGGAACATCAACATACATTAATATCCTCTACACTCTAATAATCTAGGAGAATTATAACATACACAGAGCAATCAATGGGGGAATAACGAACCTGAGTCCCAGAATCTCAGTCTGCAGGTCTGGGAGAGAGCACTGTGGACAAGGGAGGTGTCAGCATCTTGAAAGGAAGGATTTCTGGAGCCAGGTGGGCAGCAGGGCAGACGAAATCCTCAGTCCAGCAGTACAGAGGCCCCAGTGGCCAGTATCAAGGAAGATCGGCTTGGCACGGAACAGCACTCAGGCGTGTGGAGCTTGGTTGACTCAGCAATGGTCTGGAACCTAGTTCAATTGTACCTTGAAAGTGGAGCACTCCACCCTTCTGAGTCTTTTTGATAAATGCCTTGGCACCCTGATGGCAGGTGGAGAATTCTCCAGAAGCTTATCTATAGGTGGTCCTGCTCTGCAGACATGGCTGTTCTGGGCACAGATGCATATATCTTAGGCACACCTCCTTGCCGAATGTGTCCAGGGTGACTTTGGTAGTTTCCCTCTAGAACCAAAGTGTCATGGCTGCCTGGAAGCCATCTCAGTTGACATGAGTGACTCCACTTTGTTTTATATACTTTATGCTATCTTGATCAGACCAATGCCATTTTATTGGTCCTTCTCTGCACAATAGTTGTATTAGGGTTCACTCTGGATATCTTTTATTCTATGGATTTTGAGAAATTTATGACATGTATTCACAATCACACATATGAAATCGCTTCACTGCCATGAAAGTTCTCTGTGTCCTACGTATTCATCCCCATCTCCTCTGGCAACCACTCTCTTTTTACTGTGTCCGTAGTTTTACCTTTTTCAGAATATCATAGAATGGGAACCATATAGTGCATAGCCTTTTTAGCTGGGCTGGCCATGTGTTTGTTACATTAAAGATGAAATATGATACTTAATAACTGTATATCTAGCATAGTTTACCATTGCTTCCACTCCCAATGAATTTAAACTACTTTAGTTATTGTTATTCTGTTCATCTCCCCACTGATACAAGTATTAGTGTAAAGTTTGGATTTCAATTTTTCCACCAGTTTATACCTCAAATTGTCAACAATATGAAAGAACAGAACTAGATGTTTCAGATATCAGTCATTTAAGCCAGGCTTAAGATGCATACACATTGAAAAAACAACATACAGTTATACACACCCGATGAAAGCTGAGCTATGCAGGAAACTGTTGTGATATGTAGTAGAGGGACATATGGCCTGGTTGCTGTGCAATCTTGGGTCATGCCTGTCTTATTCTCATAATTAATAGTCCCACTTTGCTCTCAAAAATCTCCTGGTATGTATAATAAATGATATCGTGATTTTTATGTATTTTATATATTCTTCAGGAGGAATACCTCTCCAAAGCTTTCCCTGAGGCTTTCAATATCCAAACTCAGTATGCTTTAACCCGTTTATTTTAGCCATTTTTCTCCCCCATTATTTCCTTCTTGCCTACCACAACATTTTAGTAAAATTTTTGTCTTGTACAAAATTTATGTAATTCTGTCACCTCATCAGGCGACCATTATGCTTTCTTTGTTTTATTGCATATTTTTCATACATGTAGATGATAAACACTGCTTCTTTATTCTTTGTAATTACTGTATCTTTAACTTCTTTGCAAATGGGATATCTGGCTATCACTAAACAGAGTAATACTTTGAATCAGTACCAGTGATTTCCACAGACCAAGGTGGATGCTATTTTTAAGGCTTTATTCTTCATCAATCTACAGAGCATTTGGCATTATTGATTCTCATCTCTATTTTAAAATCTCTTCCTTTCCCCTATAATATAAACTGTTTTTTCCTGTACTTACTTTCGACTTCCTTTTCTCCTTCCTTTTTAAATTGTTTTCTATTACTATACCTTTTAATGGATTTTTTCAAGTTTAGTTATATCTCTTTAGTTAGAAATAGTTTTGTTGTTATTTTTATTCTGCATAGTATAATGTGTTATTCTGAGGAGCTATTAAGAAAGCAATTTCATAAATCATTTGGTATTTTGATGCCGCATGGAGGTTCTGGGACCTGATAACCTTTTGTACACAGGTCTTAGGCTTTTCTTTCTTAAAAAACACTGGCAGCAATGGGCAAGTGCCAGGTGGTAATTCAATTAAAGGTAAGTATGAAGCAAATTAATAGCCTTCCAGGGAAAAACAAACAAAAAAAAGAATGAAAAAGTAACATCAACAGTAACAGGAAAATCTTAAGAAATGAGATGCTAAATTATTAAAATGAGTGGAATTATTATAACCTGAGAAATAAGTATCTTTTTCTAGAAAGAATTGGAATCACTATTTTGAAACTCTTTGACCAGTTATGAGAAGAAACTACCTACCATCACTTACTCTTGCTTTTATCCAGTAACTGAGAAATAAATTCGTTCAGCTGTTTCCCCACGCGAATAGAGGGAAGACAACCCCATTCCTTTCTCCAAGACGAGCCTTCCATTCATCTATGCTAATTATTTCATTCTATTTTCCAGTCAAGTGGCTTAATTGTTTGCACTCTGAATTTGAGGGGAGCTTGAGTTCCCACTCCAGGCATATTTGGGTGACTTTTTTCTTTTTTCTTTTTGTTCACTTCTATTTCATCTGCTGATTTGCTTTCCCCTTTCATTGCTTCTGGTCTTGAAATGCCTGAAATGAAGGTAGCCTCAACCTCTACTAGCTGCCATTTTAAAGCCTTGAGGGAAAACAGGCTTCAAACCATGCAAATGCCAAAGGCAAGAGTAAAACTAAACAAAAGACGAACAAAAAAGCAAAAGGAACAATGTGATAAGGACATGGGAACTTGGAGGCATAATTGAGCCAGTTTCTCTTTCTGGAAGCTGAAAGTATCTAAACTGGCAACATTTATATGCTAAATCCTGGAAAGAATGGATACACCTGAAAAAGAAGCTTTTAAAACCAGAAGATGGAGCAATGGAGTTCACCTAGATCGTGGCCCAAATACATAAAGGCTTGAAAAGGTTTACCTACTTAACATTTAAAAAAGTAAAAATATCCATGTTTTATATAATAGGTGGTTGTTAGTGAAAATTAGGGAAGAGGGAAAGTTTTAATTATGCTGCTATATTGTGTAGAATAACCTTAGTTTAATTATATTAAAACATATTTTGTAAGCAAATATAATGTTTTGGAAGTATTTGTCCATAAAGATAAAAGGTCCAAAGTTCATAAAAACTTAAGTTTCTGGAAAAATTTTTAATTTCCTTCAAGGAACTTGCCCCTCATTTTATGCTTCCTATTGAATTGGCTTTGTATGTTTTATTTTCTGAGGAAAATAAAGTTCTGTGAGTTCTAAATTTTATTATAGACTTTAGTAGATATCTAATTACATCATTGGAATTATATAACAGATTTCCTTCCTAACACAGTATACTTGATAATTTGAGTTTTCTATTCTGCTTTATTAAAAAATATATTTTACTTATTATGCTATTACAGTTTTCTTGACTTTTCTTCCCCCTCTGCCATCCTCCGCCCAGCACCTCCTACTCCCTCAGGCAATCCCCACACCATTGTTCATGTCCACGAGTCATGCTTATAATATCTTTGGCTACTCCATTTCCTATATGTACTTCATACCCCCATGGCTATTCTGCAACAACCAATTGGTGTTTCTCAATCCCCTCACCCCTTCACGGATTCTCCCACACCCACTCCTTTCTGGCAACCATCAAGTGCTCTTTGTATGCATGATTCTGCCTCTGCTCTTCTGGTTTGCTTCATTTGTTTTGCAGACCCAAAGAGCGTATGTATTATATTATATATATGTACACACATGCATATATATATTTAGTTATATATCTATGCTTTACTTTTTATGTAGCACAAAACTCACCAGGTTTTTGTGTTCAGGTTTAAACTGAGTCAAATAAAGTATATGTTGGGAAGTGGTGACTTTTACTAGTTGATGGTGCCATCCTCACTTGCATAGTGCAGTTTATATTAGTTCAGATTCCATTTGCAGCTTTTGGATGTTTAGAAATGTATTATATCCATAGTTGCTACTTGCAAATGTGCATACAAGCATGGACATACTGGTACACTCACCTAACAGTATACTCTCACAGTCTCACACATTTGTTAGCGAACTAATTGAATAATTGAGTAAATTAACAAAAGATAGCTGCATTATCACTAAAATCAATTTGTGCATTATACTTATGACTTGGATAGTGAACATACAATACAATACACAGATGATATATTACAGAACTGTAAACCTGCAACCTATATATTTTCATTAACCAATGTCACCCCAATAAAGTCAGTAAAAAGGAAAACAATAAATAAAAAATATACATCTCAAAATGTAGAGACTTGGCACCTACCACTAATATTACTAACTAACAACTGATATTCAGAGCATTATTTTGTGTGAGGAGTAGGTGTACTCTGTTCCAATATGATTACTTTTTTCCTAGGCCTTTTGTTCAGTAGGATATATTCCTAGGCATAAAATTCAATTTCTGTAAAAGGTACGCACAATTCGGTGGTGAAGCAAAACATTGATCTGCTTTATACCTGGCTAATCTCATGATAGATTTTGATATGACGCTATATTTTTCAAGGTGCCATATATTGTAGGCCTAAAACTTTGCAGATATTATAGTTCTATTTGGTATTCTATATACGAGAATGTGTATAGTGATAATAAAAGTTACCATAGGTTTTCCTTTAAAAAAAAGCCCAGATATATAGCAAGTACTTGATCATAATGTTTTAATTTTAATATTACTCAATTCAAACTTTTTCTTGATTTTCTAAAAGTAATTTTTGTATGAAAAGCTCCAAATTATGCTCTTCTTATGAAAATTATTTCATTATCCCATCACATATTTTGCTGAATGTTATTTCCATAAATCAATTTATTTGGGAGAAGAAGAACAAAATCCTGTTTCTTTCTGACTCAATCCTATGGCTGATATTTAATTAAAAACAAAAACTCGTTATAAATGAATGATTACGAACATCTCTCTAGGGGATTCAGGAGGAAAACCTGACATAATGACAGAAACTTTCTTTCAACCATGAGTTACAGGAAACACACTCTAAATTTGAAAAGTCCATTTATTTTCAGTAAACATGTTACTGGTGCAGTAGAAACAAAATTAAACAAACCACCTTTGATGGAGGGCATGACATGGAGTTAATGAATAGTAAATCACTGACATTTCACCTGAAAAAACTAAAGGAATACCACGCTTCATCAATTGACATTTTTCTCTGACAGTGAATTCCAACGGGAGAAAATCGTACTTCTATACAATGGGTGCTGGTGCATTTTTTTTAAAAGACACAAGGTAAGCAGCAGCTTCAGTTAACAGAGGTTCTTACTGCTTTCTGTCCTTGCAACCTATTTCAAATAAGTATAGATACTTCTAGTAAGACAATTTAAAAGAAAATAAAGAATCAAATATTAGGTCATGGTTAGATTTAAGATAAAAAACAGTTCCAGATTTGAAATATAAATTCATGTTTATGATATGAATGTACATAATACTAACACTATTAAGAAGAACTACACAGAATGGTCACTAGGAAAAAGTTACCATTTACTGAGCTTGTAGGATGAGACCATCACAGGCATTGTGCCCGCCATATATTCTGTCTCATTTTCAGAAGATGCTTTAAAGTGGCTGTGAGAGAGACTTAGAGCAGAATTGTGTATTTCAACAATCAGGACAATCAAAATGTGTGTTTATTGTCAGTTCATTTTTACTTCTGTTTTCAATGAGAAGGCTTACATGCATTTAGCTTCCTTAGTTTGCTGCCATTAAAGGGATTTTAATGATATAATTCTATGGAGTTCAGATAAAATACTAATGATGAATGAGAGTATCTGACTTGGCATATAAGAACAATAGTAATTGTCATAATAGTGCTAGTAATACTATTTCATATGTATTTGACAGCTTACTACTTTGTGGGGGGGCTCCACCCACAGGGCACCCCCTCCCCCCACCCACCATGGATGAGAATAAGTCTACCAAGACGCAGAAGGGCCAAGAGCCTTTTCCTCAATGCACTTTTATTGGGTTCAATTTGCACAAGAAAACAGGTAAAGCTCATCAATCATTATCAGGCAGTAAGGATCAAACAATAGATAACAAACAAAGAACTCTGAGGGCTTATTCTGAGTCAGGGTCAGTTAGCTAAAGGGCTATAAAACTTTGGGAAACAAACTCATTTCATGCTTGGACCCTTATCATTTAAATTGAGGACATTCTTAGCAAAACAGGTTTCCCAGGATTTTATGCATTCTTTCTTAGGCCTGATTGCCCTGGGGAATCTGCCCTTTCCAGCACAGGACTGTACCACCCTCTGTCATAGTTTCAGGTTTAAGTCAGACAGGGGAAGTAAGGCAGCCAAGAGATTAGGAGACTTCTTGCAGACAAAATGAGGACTCAGGCTATGTCAAAGCCGAGGGGAGAGGGTCCATCACCCCCTTTCCACTACAGCCCCCAAGTCCTTCCCTGTGGGCCTCTTCGTGACCATGCCTGCCTTAGGTCGCCCCTCCCTTGAGGCATCTTACCTGTCATTGGCTAACTGGTCAGGCACTGGGGGCCAAGCAGGGTGAAGTAAAATGGGCAGAGGCGGTGCCCCTGCCAGGGAGATAAGCTTTGGAACCATAAGCTTAGTGGCTTATGGTTCCAAGGTCTCTGACTCAGCCTTAGCCATGGGGGTTACAGCTTCTGAAGCCTGGCCGGGCAGTTCCCAACACTACTTTTCAAGTAGTAGTTTACTTTTTTATATGCTATTATTTCATTTAATTATCATCAAAACTCTGACAGAGCAGGGCACCCTATGATTTAAGTTGGTTTATTCCCTAGAGATAGTTTAAATAAATTTAAATAAGAAAAAGGAATAAAAGGAAGGAATTTCTTCAGATTTATATTATGCTTTATGGTATGCCAGTATTTACAAGCTTGATATTTTGTAATATTTTACTAACATCAGAGGAAACCCATTAATCAAAATAATATATCAGATATATACCAAAATAATATTAGTAAAAGTTATACTTGGATGGCATTACTGCCCATAAC
The DNA here is from genome assembly GCF_022682495.2 of Desmodus rotundus. Lineage (NCBI taxonomy): Eukaryota > Metazoa > Chordata > Mammalia > Chiroptera > Phyllostomidae > Desmodus > Desmodus rotundus. Next base: position 19,616,903 of record NC_071394.1, read on the forward strand.
CTCAGAGATTAAAAGGGGGGAAGTCACCTCATGAGGAGTAGAATATGGGACCAGGTTGTGCCCAGAAAAATAGAGCAAGTGTGAACTGAATATGGGTGAGTTTTCAGCAAGTTTGGAACAAGGATGAATTTTTAGTAGCTAATTGAACATTTGAAATAACTCAGATTATTTGTGATGTAATATTAATTTCTTCATTTAAAAACTTGTAGCTGATGTAGCAGAAAACCAGGATGATTGTCTTGCTTCTTCAACAGATTTGTTCTGTTAATGAATTCTTACCTATTTTTTTTATGAACTTTTGAGTCTGTACTCTTCCAATTTTATTTTAAAATTTTTTCAGGTAATAACAAAACAATTGTATCCCAGTAAAATATAAAGTGCATCAACATCTCAATGTTTCCCATTACAGAATCTCCATTTTAATAGCTTCGGGCAGGTCGGCTTCTTGTTTGCAAATCTTCAGGGGCAGAGGGGTCAAGGGAAACCTATTTATCTTCTTTTGTAACCTATATTGTATATTTCACTTTTTTTCATACATTACTTTGAGTTTTACCAGACCCAGGGAAAATGGAGGAGAGATAAGAGATAAGATCTTATTTTAGTTTAATCCAGTTAAGCTTTGGTTGATTACTTTAAATGTGGAGTGTGCTCATTTTCTGTCTCTTTCTCTTCATGGTGCAGTTTTGTACATCATTTAAAGATTTCCTGCATGAGTCCTACACCTGCATTTTCCCACAACTGCTGGCTGCTTTCTCAAGCTGGCTGATTTGACTTCCACTTAGCAGCTGGGTTTCTATTGCTTCTTCCACTTGTTGGGATCTCTATCTGCCTCCAGTTAGATCTCTTGAGTGGAGACACTTTTACAGGACCCCAGGCTAGCTCCAGCCAGCAGGGCCTGGAAAAGTTTAATCCTGCCCACCATGGTTGCAAATGCAACTTTTTTCTGTTGTAGGTCTCACTGTCTTTTATTCTGCCAGCTAAAATCATCTTTTTACTTTTAGATTATTTTTAGAAAGTAGGTAAAAAAAAAAAACTGTTCTCAATCACTCTGACACTCATACTTAGGAGTTGCAGAATAAGCAGTTTAAGTAGGACTCTTGACCCTTTCCTCATATGCTGAAAGTGAGGAGAAATCATTTTTTTCCACACTTTTACGTAGGCTTCCTTAAAGACAATGCGCTAGGAGGGAACTAAAAAGGATTCACGCCACTTTACAGCAAAGTCAGATCTTGCTGAGGTTAGACAGGTATCAGAACTACTGGCAATCCTCTTAGCCTTTCTCTTGGTTATCCTAGAATTCTTAGGTTCAAGGATATACAAAGGAAGAAAGTGATTCTGAGATTGTATATATTCTAGCCCACTCACTGATCTCCATTTGGAGAGAGAAAAGTGAAAAATGCATATCTTTTTTCTGAAAATATAGAAGCTTATATGAAATGTTAAAGGGGGGCTTATTTAAGAAAAAAAATGAAGATCAAAACTACAAAAAGTAAAATGACAAACTCACAACTATCAACAACTTAACCTAAAAAATCAAAAACAAACTAAGCAAACAACTAGAACATGGACAGAATCACAGAAACGGAGATCACATGGAGGGTTAGCAGCAGGGATAGGAAGGGGAGAGAATGAGGGGGGAAGGTGAAGGGAATAAGTAGCGTAATTGGTAGGCACAAAATAGACAGGGGAGGGTAAGAATAGTATAGGAAATGGTGCAGCCAAAGAATTTATATGTATGACCCATGGACATGAACTAAGGGGGAGAATGCTGAAGGGAGAAGGGGTACATGGTGAAGGGGGATAAAAGGGATGGAAAATGGGACAACTTTAACAGCATAATCGATAAAATATACTTAAAAATAATATAGAAGCCATAGATTCAGCACTCAAGAAATTTAAATGTAAGAGAAAACACTATATTGAAGAAGTGGGTATCAGACTTGGTTGTGTACATTATGCAGAGCAAGAGACAGTGATGCACATTTGTACATGTAGAAGGAAACTAGAGAGTCATAACAGTTAAAAGGAAAACATCCTCTGCATTTTCCCTACATTGAGCAAGGGAGCTGAATTTGGTTGTCTATTACTGTCCTTTAAATAAAATAGCACATTGTTACTTTGGCAATTTATCCTGCTATTTTTCTAAGTACTTTATTTTTTATGAGAAAATGGGCTTGATGGGTACAGATGAGATTTTCTTACTTAGGTATTCACTTTTTGAGGCAACTTTAAAATATGTTTTTATCATTTTCTGTTCTTCAAGTTCAATCTCCATGGGAATTAATCTATTATAAGGCAGATTTGGTCAACAGGCCTTTACAGACTTCTCCCTCCAAGGTTGTTATTTTGGGTGGTGTGAAACCTAAAGAAAACTACTAAATAGAAATAAAAAATAGGTATAAAACATACTTAAGGAAAAAATGAAGTATACCTTTATTTCATATATTTACAAACATGGCAATTGGCCCCCTAAGAATACTCTATTGCTTACCAAAATGTAGAATTAGCTTGATCAAAATTAATACCATGATAGAATATAATGTTTTTGAGTTTTAGGTCTCATTTCTCTAATAAGCAATTCAATGTCAATTTTTCAAAAGTATTTGTATCTTTTTACTACTTTCATTAAAAATTATCATACTGTGTCCATAAGAGAATACAATATTTGCATAAAAAGCTTATTCCCACACCACACTCTTATTGAGATAAAATAATTCTAAATAAATTCAATTTCTTCACATCCATTATTCAAATCCACTTTATAGTTAAATAGAATATAGACATAGAAATGAAGTCAACTAAGGAAAATAACCATCATACACAGCAAGTAATCTGAACTTCAATACTTATGTTGTACCTTGAAAGGTATAGCTCCTTTCCAGTTTAATCAACAACATTTTCAAGGAAAGAAATTCACTTTGGTTCACAGAGTAGGATTTACTTTAGTAATTGTGTGTAGACTGAAGTTAAATACCTGTGGTCAAAGCTCAACTTTGTTATCACTAATAAGCAATGAGACTTTTAGACAAATTATTTTATGTTTTTGTGCCACACTTATTTTCTCCACTTGTATAATTAGAATAATAATACCACCTATGTAATGGGATTTTTTTGTGAGATTTCAATTTATAACCACTATAATGAGCTTCAAAAAGCATATGACACACAATAGGCAGTTTAGAAGTAATCACTATTAATATAATTAGCATCCTTTTTGAGAAACAAAATTATGTCATGCGGAAGATACTCCAAGTTTTGGGCTCTTAGGGCTGCCTGTAAGTCATATGTTTGCTGACAGGTAGTTTTCTCTCCCAATCACTTCTGTACCACTAACCAGACTCTCAGTCCTCCTCTATTTCCTGCTTCATTGAGAATATTGAGTTGCCCCTTTTAACCAAATTTTCTTCAGTTTTGGAAGATGGATTATCTTTCTATGGAAGGATGCATTTCCACATACCTTTCCAGGTCTTTGCTTTCAGTCATTTGCCTTCACTATTTCTTATGTCTTTATACTGTTTCTCCCATTTACTTTATATCCTTAACCCATACACACATTCAGGTATCATCATTCCTAACCATCTCCCTCCAAACCTCCTGTGACCCCACATCACCTTTCAGCATTATTTTCTCATTTCTGCTTCTCATCAATGTTTCCTGAGATTGTGCCTCCAACTGAACCCTCTGCTAGCTCGCTTTCAATCTTTGTATTTATCTCTGGTATGTCGCTGGAAAAATTGCCGTTAACAGCAATCAGACTTCCACGGGGCTATATGCATTCAGCAAGCATCACCTTTCTTCTTTTACATCACAGCCAACTTATAAAATGCCACACATGTATTCTTGCCCTTCTACTTCCTGAATTCCCTACCCCCACGTACTCTTGGTCCTTATACCTTTATGCATAATAATTTTCTGATGTCTCCTTTATGGACTGTTATTTCTCCTCCTGTGACTTAAATTTCACTTGGTACATTGCCTCAACAACAAAGGTTAAGAGCATTTCCTGCAGTCCCCACAGGCAGCCAGAAACAAGAAAGATGAACAGCATCTTATGCTTCCCTACTTGGCTTTTAAATGCAAAACGTATCCACTTGAACATCTCTCTTAGCAGCCAGCTGGAGAGCAGGCCACTGCCAACAGTGAACAAAGGACCTGTGTTGCTTCTGTAAGGGTTCTCATTCCAAGTACACAAGAAACAAACGGCACTGCCCGAGATGTTGAACTTGAAAGCAGGGAGGTCTAGGCTAGACATCTGGCAGGTGAATTGTAAGCAGAATTTAGACACTGTCATCACTTTTTCAGGCTGTTTTCTCCACTTGCAACTGATGTGCATGCAAACTGCATCATGAGACTCTAACCAGTGCACAGCTACATTAACAATTAGAGCTTCACCATTGTGTTTCAATGTTTCAAATATAGCCCTCAGAATTATTACAAAAAATGCCAATATCACACTTGAAAATGAAAGAAAAGAATGAACTGTAGACTCTTTAAATATAAATCATATCACATTAGAATGGCTGTGAAAAATGACTTCAAACATTTTATAACGTTTTATGACACAAAAATGTCTCCTCATTGCTGATTCTCAAAGTACTCAGGAAACTTAACAAAAGTCTTAAAAAGCAATTGTGTAAACCTATTTATGCTTAATAAGTAATGTAAAATTATGTTAATGCCAGAAAACATGCTTATTATAAATTTGAAAAAGTTTTATTTGGACATCTGTACAAATTGTATTTGAATAGTTATTCCAACACTTTATATGTGTTGTAGTCTTATTCTGTGGAGACAATTTAATTGTTACCCACCAGTTCCATGTGGACACCACCATGTTCTCTGTAATTTACTACCGAGTGCAATACCTAAAGCATCATTTTATGTCGATGCAATATCGTGGCATTTGGAGAGTACTACCCAAGCACATGTAATATCAAATAATATCTAGTAATTACCCATTGCTTCCAGCCCCCTTGTCAAGATAATAGGCTTCTGAATATTCCCTTTAGCAGGTATGCTTACTCTGACAGAAAGGTTATGTCCATTGCCAAGGCCCTGCAGGAAGTACAAGGTGATCTACCTAGAAGGGTGTAGAGGTCGTCTGAAAGTTTGAGTCACTTGCCTCCAGTCTGAAATTGTGGGAAGTTCAATCAAATTAATTTTGACCCATTTCCCCCCTAAGCCATGGGGATAGCCAAATGGCAAGATATGTTTTTACATGGTGACAAAGAAAGAATTTTGGGGTTTTAATTATTTGTTTTTCTCCCTGAAACCGCACCACAACTTGCGTATATAGAAAGAGCACAGTCACATATATCTGGGTGAACAGCTGCATCCATAGTCATTCAATTCCAACTTTCTTCCTCATCATGTAAGGGTAATTGAACCCCCCTACCCAGTTACACAAAACAAGGTACTTGTATCCTGTTGATTCCTCTTTATTTCTTGTTTGTTTTTGTGTGTGTGTTTTTCTCTGTTTGAGGGCAGAGCTCAGGTCTCCTGCGTGTCGTTCCTAGATTCTTTCACATTTTCTAGCCGCTTCATGTAAGGCAGTTTCCCCTTTTGTAAAATGGCTGTGCTGGACCAGGCGACTTCTCTAAGTGTCCCCTTCTGCCCTTGGAGGCCCTTGGCCCAGTTAATATCCAAGATGGCTCTGGAAGCTTTCAGAAAAATCTCTGGTTTTCCTGTCAACATTTGTGCCTATTTTTCTTTCCCCTTGGGTATAGAACTTTTTGTACTTGCAGTCAAAGGACCTGTGTTGTAAGCAAGAGAGAAAGAGAAGAAAAATAGAAGGCTGTGGAATAGCTGTACTACAAAGTGTCAGCACTGTTTGTTCAAACCAAGAAACCTCAAATCATATTATTCCTCTTTTCTCTTGCACTTAACATGAAAGTTAGCAGAAGATACTAAGGGCCTCACCTTTGGAATATATCCAAAATCATTCAATGTCTACACCGCCCCTAACGTCCAGCTCCCACATGTGATCCCCTCTCTCTTAGATCACTGCAGTTCACGGCAGTCATTTGGCAGCAGGTCTTCTAGTTATTTTCTTATTCCCTTACAGTTCATTCTTTTTGCTTTGTTTTGTTTTTACCTTTATTTTTCATTTTCATGTATGGTTTACTTTAACATTCTTTAGTATCAGTTTCAGATGTACAGCACTGCGGTCAGACAATCATGTACTTTGCACAGCAGTTCCCCCAATATTTCATGTACCCACCTTGCTTCATGATTAGTTATTAGGATGTTATTGCCTATGTTCCCTATGCCCTTACAGTCTACTCTTTAAACAAACAAACAAACGAAACCAAAAATGATTGTTTATAGAGTTAAGCCATATCCTGTCATGTTCTGCTAAAAATCCCAGTGCCTTCCATTTCACTTAGATTAAAAGCAAATGAAAAAATATTAATAATGGTCTTCAAGATCCAGGGATGATATACTCCTTTATTAGTCAGGGATCTCTAGAGAGACAAAACAAATAGGAGATAGGTGTATATACAAAAAGATGTTTATTATGAGAAATTGGATCACACAGTTATGGAGCTTAAGATATCCCATAGCCTGCTGTTTGTTGGAGACCCAGCAAAGCCAGTGGTGTAATTCAGATGGAGTTCAAAGGCCTGAGAAACAGACAAGTCGATGATGTAGGTTCCAGTCCAGGACTGAAAGCCTGAAAACAAAGAGCACCAGGCGCAGGAGAATATCGATATCCCAGCTCAAATAATCAGCCAGGATGGACAAAATTCTTCCTTCCTCTGCCCTTTTGTTCTACTTCTGTCCTCAGTGGATTGGATGATGCCCACTTAATTAAGAGGGTAAATAATTTATTGAGTCTACCAATTCAAAAGTTAATTTCATCCAGAAATACCTTTTCAAATACTCTTAAAAGTAATATTTAGCTAAATATCTGGAAACCCTGGGATCCACTTAAGTTTACACGTAAAAATTAACCATCAAAACCTTTTCACTGACCCTCTGGCATCTTATTTAATATACCATTTTGCTCATAATGTTTCAACTTTGTGAAGCTACCTGAAAATATAAAAAATATAAACATACTAAGGATTTTCTTAATTATTTCTCTTTGCCTAGAATATTTTTTTCTACATATCCACTTAGCTTACAACCTGCCCTCTTTTAAATCTTTGTTCTAAATGTCACCTTACTACTGACAATATTTAATATTCAATCTTAGCAAGTTTGCAACATTTCAATCATTTTTGTGGCTCTTACTCTATCATATTAAGTAATTTATTAAAATATGATTTATTTTACAGATGCACTTACTGTTTAATATCTGCCCCCTCCACTACGGGTAAGTACTATGAAGAGAAATTTTATTAGTTGTTTTACTCATTGGTGGATCCCAAGCGGGTAGAAAAGCCTCTGGGGTAGAGTAGCTATTTGTAAGTTTTTATTGACTAAATGGGAACTCCTTCAGCTGCTGTTTCTACAATTTAATCACTCCTTGCTATAACTTTTTGGTCACAAATACTTTAAGACTCTTGGAAATTTGTCATCTTTGCATTCATGTAAGAAATAAAAATCAACCTCCCACTTCATTGTTCTCAAACTGTGATGTAGTCACAGCTGATTTGAACATGTGGCAAGTTACAACCTGAGTAAATATGCCATAGAAGGTAAAGACATTTTCCCTGATGTACTAAATGAAAATTGATGAAAAAAAGTGCTCAACATTTAATCATTTCAGACATACCTACCAGGAGGTATATATATTATACACCATTCAGCAATGTAATTATGTAAATTAGTAAACTCAACACAATTTGACGATGATGGGAAAACCAATATTTGAGCTCAGATCGTTCTGGCTCCAGACCCAGTGGTTCTTACCCTCCAAATTGCATTATCTGCCATGTGTGGGAAATGGATGAATGTGTGCTTCTCCCATGCTACCCTCTCTACATCGTCTGTCCCTATGAAGCTTAGGTTGTCAGTGTGCCCAATCTCATGTCAGGTTCATAGGAAAAAAGAACTTCATCTTGAATAACTGTGTATCTGCAAGGCTTTTTAATGAGCTCTAGGAATTTTAATAGATTTGATAGACTTTCTTCTTGAGACCAATTTAACTTTTTAAAAATAATTTTAAGCAAATTAATTGAGGTAGCAGTGTTGGAACTTCTGAAATATAAGAATAAAAATCAAGACAGAAGACAGAGTGTTCGTGGATAATTATGAAATATGTTATGAAAATGAGTATTTCATATGATTAACTGAATTTCTATGCAATTAAACAAAGTTTTGAAATAAACCCACTCCAGGTAGTCCCCTGTGAGGGGAGCTGCCACAAAATACGCTCATCCCAGTAAGCACACTGTGTCCAACAGGGCCAGAGCAGACCTGGCCAGCATTTCTGTCGAGCCCTGGAAGTCTCTTCTTCCCTGCAGTTCTGAGAGCCCCCTCCTCCGCTGAAGGACACCCAGATGCCTGGACCAGGCTAACCTGTCTTTGTCTGCTATGGGCAGCATCAGTACATCAACTGACTGTGAGAACCCCAGCAGCACCAAATAAACCAAGCAGAACGAAAATTACATGCAAATTCCTGAACTTTACAATTCCTTGAAAGCACTGTGAACAAAAGTAGGCCAGAACACACATGCTAAACCAAAACAGGATGCCTGGCTACTGAGATAAAGTATTTAAACTGGGTGAAATATCCAGGACATAATTAGAAAGACTTCATGATACCCAGAACCAAGATAATCACAACTTGATTAAGATGGACAATTAACAGTCATAAACACTCAAAGGATTCAGATGTTTGATTTATCTGACAAGAATTTTAAAGGCATGTTCATGAAAGTGCTTCAACAATCAATTTTCTTGAAACAAATAAAAAATAGAAATATATCCACAAATCCACAAACTTTAAAAAAATAGAAAACTATCCAAAATACATAAAATTTATTTAAAAATTTAAAAATATTTTTATAAAATTAAAACCATAGAACTAAAAATTAAGTGACAATTGGAACTAAATTTTATAGAATTAGAAATATTTAAAAAATTGCTAGATGGGCTCAATAGTAGAGTAAAGATGATAGAGGATAAAAGCAGAGAACTTGAGGACAGATAATATAATTTATTCAATCTGAACAACAAAGATACCTAGACCGAAAAAAAAAAAAGAAAGAAAGAAAGAAAAAGAACAAAGACTCAAGGACAAAATAACAAAATATTCAGCTTTTATTAGATTGTTATTAATTTCAATGTCTTGTTATATTTTGTTTGCTCTTTTCTTTTGTTGATTATGTTGCAGTTAAAAGTGAGATCATATGGTATTTGTCCCTCACCACCTGGCTTATTTCACTTAACATAATGCTCTCCGGTTCCATCCATGCTGTTGCCAAGGGTATAAGCTCTTTCTTTCTCTCTGCTGCATAGAATTTCATTGTGTAAATATACCATAATTTTTTCATCCACTCATTTGCTGATGGGCACTTAGGTTGCTTCCAGTACTTGGCTATTGTAAATTGTGCTGCTATGAACATTGGGGTGCATAGGTTCTTTTGGATTGGTGTTTCAGGGTTCTTAGGGTATAATCCCAGCAGCGGAATTGCTGGGTCAAAGGGCAGTCCCACTCTTAGTTTTCTGAGGAAATTCCATACTGTTTTCCACAGTGGCTGCACCAGCCTGCATTCCCACCAACAGTGCACTAGGGTTCCCTTTTCTCTGCATCCTCTCCAACACTTGCTTGTTGATTTGTTTATGATGGCCATTCTGACAGATGTTAGGTGGTATCTCATTGTGGTTTTAATTTGCATCTGTCTGATGGCTAGTGATGCTGAGCATCTTTTCATATGTCTCTGGGCCTTCTGTATGTCTTCCGTGGAGAAGTGTCTGTTCAAGTCTTTTGCCCATTTTTTAATTGGGTTTTTTGTCTTCCTGGAGTGGAGTCATGCGAGTTTTTTATATATTTTGGAGATCAAACCCTTTTTGAGGTATCATTGGCAAATATGTTTCCCATATAGTTGGTTCTCTTTTCATTTTAATTCTGTTTTCTTTAGCCATGCAGAAGCTTTTTAATTTGATGAGATCCCATTTGTTTATTATTTCCTTTATATCCCTTACTATAGGGGACATACCCATGAAGATGTTGGTGTGTGGAATGTCTGAGATTTTCCTGCCAATGTTTTCCTGTAGGACTTTTATGGTGCCACAACTTATATTTAAGTCTTTCATTCACCTTGAATTTATTTTTGTGCATGGTGTAAGTTGGTGATCGAGTTTCTTTTTTTTTGTATGTAGCTATCCAGATCTCCCAATACCATTTGTTGAAGAAGCTATTTTTGCTCCATTTTATGCTCCTTCCCCCTTTGTCAAATATTAATTGACCATAGAAACTTGGATTTATTTCTGGGTTCTCTGTTCTGTTCCATTGGTCTACATACCTGTTTTTATGCCAGTACCAGGGTGTTTTGATTACAGTGGCCTTGTAATACAGTTTGATATCAGGTATTGTGATCCCTCTTGCTTTGTTCTAATAATAGCCAGAGGGAAGGGAGGAGGGGAGAGTGAAGAGAAGGGTTTTCAGGAACTACTATAAAGGACACATGGACAAAACCAAGGGGGGAGGGTGGAATCAAGGGAGGGAGGTGTGTTTGGCTGGGGTGGGGGGGGTAGAGGGGGGGAGCAAATGTACAACAATAAAGTAATTAAAAAAACAAAAAAAATTCAGCTTTTATATCATTGAAGACTCAGAAAGATTGGAGTAAAAGAATAGGTCTAGAAAAGTACTCACAGAATTAACTGTTTAACATTTCACAAATTTGGTGAAATATACATTTACAGATTCAAAATCTGATTATGTCCCAAACAGTAAACACCCAAAGAATACCTAGAAATATAATAATTATGTTTTTAAAAAATAAAGGACAAAAAAATCTGAATTCACAGAAAGAGAAGTAATGTAGTACCTACAAGGGAATACTAATTCTGATGATGGCAATTTTCTTATCTTAGGACACACAGGCAAGGAGATAGCCTTACAAAATTTTCAACTGTTGAACAAATGCAACCATCAGCTGTGCATTTATAACGATCAAAACCATACTTCAAGAATAGGAAGTAAATAAAAAACATTATCGGACAAAGGAAAACTAAATGGATTTGTTACCAGTAGAAAACCTTAAAAATTGGCCAAAGGGAGTTGTTGAAACAGCAAGAGACTGATAAAGGAATTTTGCAGCATCAGGGAGGAGAAACAACAACAAAATGAGCAGAAATATATGTAGACATAATTAGTAGCTTTTTCTCATGAGTTTTATGAATTATATTTAATGATTGGAGCAAAATTATAATACTAGAGTATACTCAGGACAATGATATTTAAATGTGGGAACAGTAAAGGGACCTAAATAAAAGTAAAGCTTTCACACTTTACCCAAAATGATGATACTAACAGACTGTAATAAACCAAATATCTATATTTTTATATCCGGATAATCTATTAAGGAAAATATATAGAGTTATATTTAAATATATAAAAAGTGTTAAGTAACTTGGGAAGACAAAAAAAGAGGAATCAAAGAAAAAGCAACAGAGGAAACAGATAAAAAAATAAAATTACAAATTTGAAAAATAACATTAGTAATTGCCTTAAATATAAATAGTTTAAGTGTCCAATCAAGGAGACTTTGGCAGAGTGGAGAAAACGTATGACCATGTGTAAGAAACTCATTTCAAATTCAGTAGCAAAAGTAGATTCAAAACAAAATGGTGGAAAAATACATACCATACAAATATTAAGCAAATAAATGCAAGGACAGGTATACTACTGTCTAAAGAAGTAGACTTCAGAACAAATAAAATGACAAGTGCCAAAAAGGACCATGTACACTGATAAATTGATCAATTCACCATGAAGACAGAAAAATTCCAGTTGTGTTTTCCTCAAACAACAGAGATTCTAAATACATGAAGCAAAATGAGCAAGAAATAGAAGGGATAATGAGAGGGAAAAGGGGGAGGGTTGTCAAGGAACATGTATAAAGGACACATGGACAAGCCAAAAGGGGTAGGATTGAGGGTGGGAGGTGGGAATGGCTGGGGTGCAGGGGGAGTGGTGGTGGTGGGGAAATGGAGACAACTGTACTTGAACGACAATTTTAAAAAAGGTAGAAAAAAAGAAATGCACAAATACACAATTATGATTGGAGAATTCAACACATCTAATTATTTTTTAAGTTCTAAACAATTTAAAAGGAATCTCATATTGTCATGGCTTTAGTTTATGGAGGGGCTACCAGTAACCCAGTACCAATTACTCAAGTTTTCTATATAGCTTAGGTGCGTATAAATTACTCCTAAACAAGATTAATTGAAGAAGAGTTTGACTATGAGTATTGCCCAGAATGCATTTAATCAAGATTTAGGATTATCACTTACATTAATAATTCACTGGTTATAATAATTAAATGATAAATGTAAATCACTGATAGACTGTAATGGGCTTTATAAATATAAAACAATGATTGTAATAATAATAAATTTTAAGTGGTTGAGCAATACAAGTCCAGCAGTATAATAAAGTGTTCTTTCTTTTTTGGGGGGGGTGTAGGAAGCATGCATTTGTAATAAGAAAATTTTCATTATATGCTTCATAATATAAATATTCTCCAACATTTGAAATCTAAATTAGAAAATTAAACAAAAGAATAAAACAATATTGAGCCAAAATACCCTGAGAGACAAATTTAAAATTTTTAAACTGTTATAATTGTGGAAGATTTTCATTACCCCAAAAGAAACCCAGTACTGCTCAGTAGTAACTCTTTATCACTACCACCCATCTCTGCATCCCCTAAAATACTCCCAGTTTTAAGTGACTATTAATTCATGTTCTGTTGTTATGTAGATTTGCCTATTTTTTTAGTAATTTGCCCACAGTGGATTCAAGGATCAAACCCACATATCTCTAAATTAATTTTTATTTTTATTGTATTTTTCCATTACCATTTATCTCTCTTTATCTCCCCTTTTCCCCCACAATCATACCCTGTTGTCCATGCCCATGAGTCCTTTCTCCTTTTTCCTCCACCCCCTAACCCCTACCACAGCTGTCAGCCTACTCTCTATCTGTGACTCCATCTCTATTTTCTTGTGAGTTCAGTTTATAGATTTTCCTACTTTCGATATTCCAGCTAAATTGAATCATATAATATATGTTTTTGGGTGAATGACGTCTTTCATTTAGCATAAGGTTTTCAAAGCTCATCTGTGTTATACTATACATTGGTACTTCTGTATTCTATTTATTGCCAACTAATATACCATTTATGAATATGTGCCATTTTTTTATCATGGATGGATATTGCTGAGGGGGAGAAGGTGTTTCCACTTTTGCCTATTATGAATAACACTACTATAAACACATCTATTTAAAAGTTTTTCCGTGGACATATATTTTCCTGTATTTTGAATATATACCTAGGAGTAGACTTGATGATTAACATTTTGAGGAATTGCCAAATGATTTTCCAAAACATTTGCATCATTTTATAATTTCATCAGCAACATATGAGGGTTCCAATTTCTCTACATTTTCTCCACAACATTTTGTCTTTTTTTAAATTATAGACACCCTACTGGGGGTGAAGTGGTATTTCATTGTGGTTGCGATTTGCCTTTCCTTAATGGCTATTTTCATATTGCTCAAATGTGCTTTTTCTAAGTTTAAGACTGACATTTTGAAAGAAGAAGAACTTTTATATCATGTTTATACAAGCATGAAAGAGTGACTACGATGACAAGGAAAAAGAGCTTTATGTTTAATATAAATTACTGTTTCAAGTTTGGGGAAATCCAATTAACCATTCCTCTGAAGACATCATTTGGGGTTTTTTAGCTAGTTAAGATGTGTCAGAGAAAGACAGTATTCTTTTCATATTTTTTCGTACTCTGAACTGAAACATGTGCATTACAAGGTACATTACTTACAGATAGTAAACTAAAAGTCCGAAGTAATCCTAAAAAGGACAAAATAAGACTGGTGTAAACTCACAATGGCAGGTGTCGTGTACAGTGTGGTAGATTTCTGGAACACCTTTCTATATCTTCATTACATGTAAATGCATTTCCTCGTCACTCTATACCAAAAACATAAAGAGAAACATATTTTGAAAAAATTATGCAATATGTTGCATATTTAATTTAATTTTCTTGAATGAACAAGCTGTTGATACATCAACTTTATTTCAAATTTATGGAATATTTGGGTTAGCTGAATTCTAATAGGTATACCTAACAAATATTATAATGTAAAAAGAAGTCCATGCTTCTTTTTATCTACTTGATTTTTTAAACAAATTTTTCAGTACTTCTGTGTGGCCATTTGTGTCCTTCAAGAAGCAGATGCTGAGACCGAATTGGAAATATAAAAGATTTCTTAAGTGAAATACTTATTTGGGAGTAGATATAAGTCCAACATTTGTGGAAGGAGAGGGGTAAGAAAGAAGAATTTGATTCAAAAAACCTTAAACTGCAGTGCAGCTCTGAAAAAATAATTCTTTGCCAAGACCCCGAAAAGCTTCAAAGCAAAGTATGTCCATTACAGAAGCCCCATGATGTACGTGAATTAACCAGCTCTCGTACCCTCCTTCAGGCATTGGCTGGGGGCATCCTTAAAATAGGGTAACCTTGACACGTTTATTAATGGCAGATTTTCTTAAGTGCAGCAGTAGGAGGCAGTTCTCCTCTTAAATGGAGATCTGAGGAACGTACATCCATGTTTTCCATACTTCACCTCTTGCAGGTAATAGAAGCAACTTCTCCATCTATATCATCCAGCAGTTCTGAATCCATGGTTCCCATGTGAAACTTTGAAGGAGTTTAGTGGGGAACACTGTAGTTGTTCTTGGGGCCATAATTGGTACCAACTTTCTTTTCCTCCTATCTCCATTCTAAGTTTTCCTCCCCTTCATTTTTATTTCTCTGGTTCTGTTCATCTGGCCCTATGACCCAAATGTTTGTTCACTTGGGATCTGACAACCTGGTGGTAAAAATCATTCCATGTGGAAGGATTCCATGTTGCAAATGCTCATTGTCATTCACAATTTGGCAAGATAACACCAAGCACCAAGTGCTATCCACTGGGAATTCACCAAATTTTCTCTCTGCTCCCATTGTTGGGGGGAGCCCCACCTTTTTCTGTAAATCAGGATAAAATTTGCTTCTTCCTTGCTGATCTCTGGAAACGAGGCATTCAAAATGCTCCAGTGGTAACTTTAGTAGGTAATTTATTAAGACCTTACTGTGTCTCCTGGCAAGAGTAGCCCCTATTTGGGGATAAGATTCTCTATCCCTATAGAGGGCAGAGGAAGGATTGGAAGCACAAAATACCCCTGAAACTAATGACGATTGGAAATACTCTTGCTTTCACTCCTCGGCTCCTGAATCATGTATTCTATACCTTCTTTGATCTTTAGTTGTCTTCTATATCTCGATGCAGCTTATGGTACCCTACCTGCAAGTTAAGACACCCAGTTAATCTTCGTGAGCTTTCTAGATGTCACCTGATGTTACAAAGACTTCTAATTTTTATGCTAATGTTTCTGGCTATACATAATTGCCTAGTACTTACTTGCGTGTCTCAGGTAAACTGAGATATGACGTAGCCTATTCAACGCTTGAGTGAAGTTTAAGTGTAGGGTCTTGGGAGATAGACTACAAGCTCAGAGCATGCGAGAGCAGCACAGCCACAGGAGGAAACAGCTTTAGTGGAGAAGAAAGATATAGACACTGGAAAATGCTGTAGAAAATTATTCCATCATTCAAAGTAAGATCACAAAAGTAGGTATCAATTGCATCAGTGAAATTCTTAACTACTCTAACTTAGAAATGGCCATCATCAAGGCCATTAAGGGTAACATCCCTCCACTTGAATATTTACCTTTTGTTCATTATAAAAGTCCATTTTTTATATAGCAAATAGGATTTTCTGTACTTTTAAAACTATCTATTGCTTTCTGCTGCCTGCAATCCAACTATCAACTATGTCTGCTATGCCTGGCATTCATTATGTGAGTAGGAAATGATGCAGTGTTTCAGAATCTTTGTATTACAAAGATTCTGCGTGATCTTACCCATGTTCACTTCTCCGGCCATTTCTTCCAGCCATTCTGAACTAACTCAGATCTTCTACTCAAAATCCTCTACCCAGAAATTTCATGGGAATTAAAGTCACCAGGACAAATAACACTCCATGCACAGCTAATGAACAAGTAGTTTTTCTTGACCTTCACTTTTCTCATTTCAGTAATGGAAAATTTTTACCTGCCTTGTAGACAATGTCCTATATCAATATAAGTTGTTTTATTTTTTAAAGCAACTTACATGAGTATACTCAAGCAAAGAACTACAATTTAAATAACATTTTTTTAAAGGGGATATGAGTGTTTTATTTTTTGCTACATTGCAGGTAGTAGTGAATTTATCATTCTTCATGTATATTATTTATGTGTGCATATATATTTGCATATATACTGAAAATGAATTAACCATAACACATTTAATATAGTTAAGTATTTCAATTTTCAACCTACTTTTGAAGCAGTCCAGGAAATTGTGGAACTCTATAAAGATGATGAAGCATTTTATTATTTTAAAATATATTACAGAAATAAGTGTGTAGCAACTGGGTAAGTGCAAGACGTAGATTACTAGAAATGACTTTCTGAATTACTGCTGTGAGAAAAGGGCACTTAGGTAAGTGACTGACAATTTCTTATATATGAGCCCTTATTTAAGATGTAATTTTGAAAACCTATTAAACTACAAGCACATTAATATTCACTAATTATCTATTTTAGTAGTAAATCTGCTTAGATTCATATATACATGGATAATATATAATCCTAAATTAATCTTTAGGTTTATTGTTTATGTTGAAAATTTTATATTCTGAACCTACGCTTTTCAAACCAAAAGGGAGAGAGTATTTTCAGTAAATGGAAATTTTTTCAGAGTCTTTTTTGAATCACACTGGTAAATAAGTGTCTACTCTACCCTGTTTCTATTTTTCAAGAAACATAGGAAGTAAAAGCACCCTTTTGTGGAAGTCAAATGCTCTTATTAGGGGCTCTGTGCTATGGCAAATAATAGAGAATCTCGGTGCCCTTAATTGCCAAAGGGAAATGGATGCACTGTACCTCTGAGATAATGACAGGTGCTGATCCCTTCATTATTAGAGAACAGAAAGCATTGGTAATATTACTCTAAATACATAATTCTTCATAAAACCAGGATTATGAATAATAAAGTAAGCATCTTCATTATTAGACATAACTGATGCCCTTTACACCGGGAGGAAAAATATTCAAATGATTCAAAAGGTTTAGATGCAATGTAAAATTTATCAAATTCATGTCTGTTATATGCATTTGATTAATTAATGCATTTTATTAGCATTACATCTTGATGATCAGCTTCTAAGTATATACTGTCAAAAAAGAGCTGATTGGTAATTTGACTGATTAAGTTTTAAAATATTACCTTTCTAAAATTATGGTCAACAGTACAGTGCCTATCATGTTATTGTCACACCATCAATTTAATAAATGTAGGATTTATAAATCTGTAGTAAAATGTACTAAAACATTTTTTAAAAGATGCCTGTATCAAACTGCATTTGAATGCCTTCCTCATGCCTCAGTCATAACAATAAGTTGATGGCATTACTGTCACTCTCCTGGCACTAAGTCATCAAAGAAAGGCTGCAATACAGGAGAAAAGCTTTTATTCAAACACACAATTTCAATAACACAAGGGGGAAGGTACCAAATTACTAGTAAAGAAATTGGTTTTTGTAGACACATTCTATCTTTGCCGCGCTTTCTCCAATGTGGAAATTCCAAGCAAAGATATCAAGTATAGCTATACATGCCTGGTACTGGTCCCTAATCAATTCCGTAAGATCTGGAGACCGGTGAGAAACCTGGAAGCAAGAACTCAGTTCTTATCCATCATAAGTTTGTGTATGCCTTTGATATTTTATGCAGTTATGAGAGTTATGCGCTCTTCGTGCAGATTCCACAGATTTCCAGTACCCAGTGCACAATAACATTTAACCTCTAATGTAAATTACCATTGAATTACATTTATATTAAGACTATCAGCCTTGGCTAGTATGACTCAGTGGACTGAGTGCTGGCCTGCAAACCAAAGGGTTGCTCGTTCAATTCCCAGTCAGGGCACCTGCCTGGGTTACAGGCCAGGTCCCAGGTATGGGGTACGAGAGAGGCAACCACACATTGATGTCTTTCTCCCTCTCTTTCTCCCTCCCTTCCCCTCTGCCTAAAAAAAATAAACAAATAAAATCTTTAAAAAAAAAAGATATCGTGTGTGTGTGTAACTACACAGAATTCAGATTGGAAAGAATGCAAAATGCTCGTAGGAATGGGGATAAAAATTAAGATGTTGTAAAAGTTAATTAAAAAGATGGGAATTGTCTATACCTATATCTCAGTTTAGGTCTAGATACATGATTTGTAGAGAGAGATAGAAATGTAGAATGTTTTATTATTTAGCAGTATGCAATTCACCACTCTCTTTATTTTTAAAGGAGCAGTTTTTAGAACAATTGCACTAAAACAAAAATATTTACTATGAGTAACATTTCCTAAAGAAATTATTAACATTAGTTTACATTCTGGTTTTGGAATTATATGTCTTTGATATACAAGCATTGCAATTCTAAAATCAATTTTAGTATTCTCATTTTTCTGTAGAGTGCATATAATAAAGGGTAGGACTCTACTGTGTATATGTCTGTGTGTGTGTGTTTGGTGATATCCCTTTAAGCCTCATCTTTTTTTCTTCCTTCTCTACCCCACATCTGAGAAAGCCAATATGAAAGACTGGGTTCTGGCTCCTTTGTTATCAATAGGTAGCCTTTAGTTGCACAGAAATCTTCACCTATGCCCCATTTCATAAACCCTGAAGTCAGTCTCCTTTTCCTACTTTCTCTCCTACAAACCATTTTTTAGAGCAGCTTGGGAAGCCTATGCTACTCTCCCCAGAAAGCCTCAACGTGTTAGTAATAAACCTTTTCAAACCCTAGGGAATGGGGTGGGGGATGTGTCTGGGGTGGGGGTGTCACCAAAAATCTTGACTTCAAATTTTGGGTGGGAGTCCATCCTGACTCTGAAGAGTAGGTACAATAGTGAGAACACTGTATTCTTTACTATTTTCTTAAGCATTATAATTATTAAAATTTATATTAATGCTATTTATTGTTTTGAATATTAATTATAACATAATTAAGATACTACAATTGTATGAAAAAATATCCAAAATGGAAAACACACCATAGTATGTTTTTAATGTATATTTAAAACATAAAGAAAACCTTTTATAAAGGATAGAATTGCACATTTTCATATACTAAAGCTTATTACATTAGACTGAGAAGTAAAATACCTGAAATGAGTATTCAATTTTAATGTTATTCATTTGGCAAAATGGTAAAATAAGCATGCTAAGGAGTCATGCACTATAACATAAGGAATTTATTTCTGCAATATGACATGGTAGAATTTATAATAGGGCAAAAAAATTATCTGCATCACAGCTCATGCATCTGATTGGTTTCATTAAATTAAGTATTGTTAATGTCTTAAAGAGGTGGCTGCAGTTACATTATAAAATCTGTATTTGACTATGAGAATGTCACTGTTAATTCTTTGACCCATTTACTTTCTTTCAAATCAGCAGCCATTCCCAGCCAGTCTGGGAATCATTTTATTTTTAAATCCACAGACTACATCAGCTAGAGTTTGGGCCCGGGTAATATTAAAGGCATTCCATTTAAGGAAAGGTGGAAGTTGGTACTTTATCACCACTCTGTCTTTAACTCAGTTTAGGTCTGGACTTCAGAATCAATTTCTTAATTTTTCTCCATTGTTTCCACTATGTTATTATTAATACATGTACTTTGTAGTGTTAATCGTTTCCCCATATTCCTGCCATTATGTTTCAATGCTTACTACACATACCCATGCCAAGGGTGTCTTAAATGCTTTAGTGATCCAGCACATTTAAAATCTAAATCAGCTTCCCTTCATTCAAGTGCACTTCCAACTATGCCCTTCTTTTTATCCATGAATGTCTCAGGCAGAAACCTGGCCGCTGAGCTAGCCCTAGACAACTTGAAGACATCTTCATAACTTGTCTACTTCATCTCTATTTCTTGAACACACTGCATCTTCTCATTTTTTTTCAATTTTTTTCTTCTTCTCACGCTCCCAACTTCCAGTACACAAATTCAAATGATTATCATTTCTTTCCTGAACTCAAGTAGTAACTTTATAAGGGAGTTTTTGCTTCTTAATTTCACCTGTGTGGAGCTGTAAATATTATAGGCAAAGTATAGGCAACATGTTCCATGTTGAAGACAAAGTACTAACTACGTTTTTTCAGTGTTGAAACATTTTAAGACAGCAATTTTTAACCTTTTTAATCTAATGGCACCCATAAACTATTTACTAAAATTCCATGACACACCAAAACTATATTTTTTGTGAATCTGACAAAAGATATAACCCTGATTCATTCATACCAGAAAGCTATTGTTGTGTTGGCTGTTGTCATTATTTATTTGACAATCTAAGGGAAAAGAGGTCAGTGTCCCTGACCAGTCAGCTATTGCATGTTTTAAAAATTCGTGTGGCACACCAGTTAAAAATCACCATCATAAAGAATGGTGAAGAGATGAAGAAGTACAGATTGGTGGTTACAAAGTAGTCACAGACATGTAAAGTACAACAGAGGGAATGCAGCCGGTAATATTGTAACAACTATGTACGGGGCCAGGTGGGTGCTGGACATATTGGGGGTACATATTGTAAAGTATCTGCTGCCTAACCACTATGCTGTAAAGTCTGAAACTAATAAAAATAATGTTAAATGTAAACTGTAATTGAAAAATAACATTTTAATTAAAAAAAAAGATCAATGAAAAGACTTATTAAAAGAAAAGGAATGTCCCATTAACTAAAGACTCAATATAATTGCTTCGGATCTGACCTCCTCTAACTCAGGGTGTGATCTCTAGCATCTCTCTTGAGAAATGTTTACCCTCCTTCTAAGGCTGAGCTTCTAAGCCACCTTTGATACCTATCTGCTTATTATCCCTCTTTCCAACCTATTATTCTAAAATTGCATTCTCTATTTTCAGTGTTTCCTCATTGCTATGTTTGTATTTATTCTGCAAAATGCATTCTGTCTAATATTATAACCATTTGTGAATGGTTCCTGATCTTACTAAACTTTCCTTTAATCCAGTACGGGTACTGTATCTTGTCTATTTTAAATTTGTATCACATCTTTCATAGGTTACTCGTTAAGTAAAATGTTGTTGTATTATATTTATTAATAATTTATCATTCATTTTTATTTTATTAAGTGAAGTGAATTTTCTTTCAGTTTATTGCAATATTTCAGAGGGAAGAATTTCATCTAGGTTATAAAAAAGAGGTCACATGTAAAAGTCCTACTTGATTTGGAAATGGCACTGATACCTTTTAACAGATGCAATCATTGCATAATGGCTGAGGATGAGTCAAGATAAAGATGGTATAGAATTGACATAATGAGCATGGTTGTGTTAGAATTAGAAACAAGGTTTGAATGTCTATTTACCTGATTTTACTCATCTAAAGAAATAAATTAACAATGCATATCATTTATTTAAATAGAGGGAAGGAGGAAAAGGATTAAAGGTAAATATCAAAGGGCTTCTCAGAAGTAGCCATAACATTTGACTTTAATTATTTGGTAAATAGTCTGTGGTGCTTGGAGATTGTTTGCCAAATTGGTCATACATGCCAATAGCTGAATTTGTAGAGAAGCATGCCAAAGACAAGTGAAATAGTGTATCAGTTGTCTCCTACATTCTTTCAGGACTAACATGAGACCCTTGAGAATCCCTCAAGTGGTGATGATTACTATCTTTGAAAACAATATGAAATATCTTCAATTATAGGCATACTTAAGTTTTACATTTGTGGAATATTAGGAATCATGCCTGTTAATAATGCTCAGCCTTTAAACCAAGGCTAATTTAGTAGAATTTGTTGCCCCATTTTTTTCAGTTTTTCCTTTTCACATCCACACTTCCACACATATCCTTGGAACATTTTCATACAGACCCACATTCCCTTTCCTTTTCAATACACAATTCTTTCCACTTTCCATATCACACACCAAAACATGCAATAACAAAATTGATATAGTACAAGCATGTTAACTTTGTGGCTGAAGTTAAGGTGGCAGATTTTGAACGAATGGTTTGAAAGAAAGCAGTGATCGGTAATTTTTCACGGGAAGTTGGATTCATCTACTCACTACCATGGGTGCTCTGAGTGAGGCAGTTAGAATTCATTCTGTTGCGTCTGATAAGGAACACATGGCTTACCAGTATGAATATAAAATATAATAAGAAAGTAGGTGTCAGAGGTAGTAGATTTAAAGTGGGAGAATATCAGAATAACCTGGGAAATGTTTTTAAGTAACAATGATTCTAGGTTTCGTTTTTAATATAAGAATCACTCGAAGTGAGGCTGTGGAATGTGCATTACAAATAAAATGAATTTTGAAGCAGCAAACCAATTAACTACCATTTTGGAACTATGATTCTCAAAATATTTGAACCCAATATGAAAAATATAAACTATAGAAGAAAGACAATTTTTAAACTAGGCTTACCTGAAAACTTCAGAAGAAAATTCAGTCCTAATATTATTAAGAGTTTTATTTTTGGGTTCCTACAATACACCAGCTATTTTGCATGCATATTTTATATCTTACAAGAATTGTACATCACTTACAAAGTAAAAACCAATGGAGCTTACATACTCAGTCCATGGATTGTCTGTGATTTGAATAACTTCCTGTTTAACTTTCCAGAATCATGCTTGGCTTCTAAAGATATATTGAGACCTTAAGGGCTAGGTAAGTCCCAGAGACCCAAGAGCAGTGATTTTCAATCTTTTCATCTAATGGCACACATAATCTAGTTACTAAAATTCTGCAGCGCACCAAAAAATATATTTTGCCGATCTGAAAAAAATAGGGATGATTTTGATTAATTCATTCCAGATGGCTATAGTTTGTTGGCTGTTATCATTTTTTTAATTTGACAATCTAAGGGAAAAGAGGTCAGCTCCTCTGACTAAATAGTGAGCTATTGCATGTTTTAAACATTACTGTGGCACACCAGTTGAAAATCGCTGTCCTAGAGCAAAGGAGAAGCTATGTAATGTCTTCTTTCTCTTCATTCATAGTGCCATGCACTTCTATGGTTGAAGGGAGAATCTTATAAGAGACACCTATTTCTGCTTATAATTTTGCATGATTGGATTTTATGTATGAGCACTTCAAGAAGATAGCTGAAGCCATAAAGTCAGATTTTGCTTCTTAAATCTATCTGCCCTTTCTCTTGCTCCTAATTAGTCATGATTGAGGTTGGTGTTTGTGACTAGGGTGAAATTTGTCAGTCAATTTAATTTTTTTCTTGCTACTAGAAATATGTCACATCTGTGATTGCCACTAATTAGGACATCCGGAGCCTGAAAAGACTTTTTCATTATCATGATAAACTTAAATTAAAAGAGTAGATTGACTATGTTATTAAAATAAAGAATTTTAGAACTATATTTTCTAGATCCATCTTTTCATAAAAAACAATGGAAGGAAAAAGCACACATGTACACATACACACTGCATTTTCACAAAGTAATAAGAAAAGTATATCTATTTATTCTTCCATTTTGACACCATTTGTAAAGACATCAGCAGTTACACGTATGCACACATACACACTTATAAACACACATCTATGTACATCATATTAATAGGCTAACACATTATTGTTTTTATAATAGCAAAAATCAACAATAACCTGTAGTTTAGTAAAATGTATAAAACATATTCTTAAAACTTTTTAAAAGTAAGAGACTGCTTCCAAACAGTATAGTTTCATTTAGATTCCTTAATGAAATAATACAGTGAGACAAATTTAAATACTCATTAATGTTAACTTTTACAAGTTAGTTGATATTTAGAAGCCAATCTAGAAATAAAAGGCATCCCTATTTTAAAGGCCTATGTATATTTTATTTTGGTCCTAAAATAAGATCTCTTCTTACAGTACAAAAGTAAAAAGATATGAAATAAGTTTCTCTTTTTGAAGGAGTTGGGAATCCACATATATGGGTATGCTAAATAGTAAAAAGGACATTTGTTTCTTGTGTGACCATTAATTAGGACAATGTAATCATTTTAATAACAATTATCTTAGGTCAAAGTTTTGCCTTTAAGTTTTTTTCAGAGTGACATTTGGCTTTACTTTTATTTAGAAAATGTATCATATATGAATGGCATGAAGTCTATTTGTATTTTCCTAGATCTTTCCACATTTTAAATACCTCATGATGCTTCTTATCAAGTTTTTTTTTATTCTAACTGAAATATATAAATTGATTTGATCAGCAGTTCAGATGGACCACGATCATATATCTGAGTGAAGTGAGAAAACGGTCAAATTGTATCACTGGCCAGTTCACTGGGCGGATCTCAGGTAGATCGCTCTATGATTCTGTCCCTGGTGACCAGGCCTTTATATATTCCCTTCTCCTTGAGTGTGGGCATGAGCTGTGACTGGTTTCTCACCACCAGAATGTGACAAACCTAGAAGATAACTCCCATGCTCATGTCATATTTTATAAGATTCCATTTCACCACCAGATTTGGGCTAAAAACCTTCTCCTTTGTTGGCCCTAAGGAAGTAGCTGCCATGGTGTGAGAGGGTCTATGCAGAGGATCACATGGGGAAGGGACTGCAGGAAACCTCTGAGCTTACAGGACAAGCCTAGAAAACCGCCAGGAGGAAGTCAGAACTTTAATTCGACTACCGCAAGGGGAATTCTGTTAGCAGCCTGAATAAGCCTAAGGGAAAGATGCATCCCACGTCAGACCCCCACAGGAGAACTCAATCTGGGTCAACGCATCGGTTATAACTTTGCAGAGGACACAGTTATATACCCTGATCTGCAGAAACTATGAGATAATAAATGTAAATTTGATTTGAGATGCAAAAGTCACAAGGAAATAATTTTTGGCCAAATATTATAAATATATTCCTATGTAATATTTAGAGCAACAAATTTCTATTCTACTTACTTGCTCATTGTGTTGTTCTGATCAGATCTTCTTTATACTTTTTCTAAGTTGCTAAATAATAGACAGATATACTCTTATTATTTTCTTAAACTTATTGGGGTGGATCATAAATAATTCATTTAATTATAGAACTCTTACATATATCTGGATTTTCTGTTGAGTAAAATTTTGTCATGTTAACATAATATTACAAAATGTTGCATTGCCACTTAATGATAAAGAATTTTCCACTTCTCAGATGCATCATCTATGTAACGTTAGGTCTCGTGATCTCTAGCGGAGGGCACTTAGCCTACGCATCATCAGAGACACTACACATCACACCCGCTGCTCTTGGTGTGATTTTACTCAAGAGATCTTCCTCTTTATCTGTCTCTGCTCTGATAATAGCAGTCCCTGGAGCTAGGGCTTATCTAAATTCTAGAATACCTCCTCATTTATGCAACTTTATGCCAGTATCATCTAAAAATATTTTTAAAGCACGATACCCATAATGAACTTCAGCCCCTCAGATAGATCTAAATATTCCTGAATCCCATTTGTGACCTGGGCCTAAGATCTGTCTCATAGGATTCCTCGCCACATGCAATAGGGTGGTATGCCAAGGTTTATAATTACATCTATATCTGTAATCATCCCTGAGAATTAAGAAATCTTCCCAAGTTCAAGGCACTCTGGGGTCTGCTTTGGCCAAATCACACAAAAATTTTCAAGTATACATTCTAATATCAAAGAACAGCCTAACAAATACTACATGATTAGTTTTAACTCTGATGAAACAGGTAATTTGATTATGATTATTATAAAAGTCAGTACAATATAAAAAATAAAACAGGTAAGTCTAAAGCAAACAAATTTAAAATCTCCACCATTCATATACACTACTGTATCTCTTCACCTTAAAGCAAATATCTAAATTATATAATTCATTTATAATAAAAAGATGCAGATTTTCTATTTTCAAAACTAAGTTTTGACTAATTATGAATTTTAATTTAAAATATAGACATGTGGCATATGCATTTTGAAATATCAGATAGTACAAATACATATTATATTTTAATCATTTGTGTAAATTTTATATATTTTGCAAATATATTTCATATACAACATGACTTTCATTATAGATGTTTTTAATAATGTCCAAAACAATAAAATTCAGCTTACCATGGGCTTGCAAATATAATATATCACATGATTCACACAGTTTTATGAGTAAGCAAGGAGAGATGATTTTATCTTCATTTCTCAATAGAGGAATAAGGATTCCCAAAAGCTGATAGCATGTTCCCACAAAATTTAGATATCATTAAAAATGAGTGGAATTGGGGTTCAGTCAGAATATCCCAAGGCAATGTAGAATGCTGCTACTAAGACTTATGAGAGCTGAAATAATAAAATTAAAAATAACCTTAAGAAGACTAGAGATGAGGGAACTTCCTTTATTTGATTTGTCAGCAGCAAGAGAATTTCATCCCCTGTTGTTTCAGTCTTGCGGTTGTAATGCCAGAAATCCTGACATCTCTGGAAGGTGGTTTTGAGATTACTCTTGTATCTAGTGGCTATTTTAAATACAAAACATGTTTCAATCATCCCTCATTCCTTGACTGTCTGTCTATCAGGTACAAGACATACCGTCAGCCTGAGGCACTCTACCTTTTGTTTGACCTAGGGAATGCATCTTTATATTTTTCCACTGGTTATTGTATGGTTTTGAGTCTTAAAATCTAGCAGAACTAAAAAAAAGTAGGCTTAATTTGATGTTTTCAAACTAACATTCTCTTTCATGGGTTTATTTACTTTTCCAAACAATGTCTGACACGTTGACTTCAGCAATGCGCTCTGCACAGAGCAGCTCCTGTCTGGTTAACTTGGACTGACGTACTGATGCTGGAAGCGTGTTTCTAATACTGATTAGAAGACGTTGTAGTAGAACAAATATGTTTAATCCGTGCCACAAATCGCTGACTTATTTATGATTTTAGTATATCCCCAGCATATATACTGAAATGATTTCATTGTTAGAAGCTAATGACAAAAAAATTCAAAAATGAAGTCTTTGCTCCTCAAAAATATAAAATAAAATGTCAATGAATTAATCAGTAAAATAATTTTAAGTATCTGTAGAACCTACTCTGTTTGTAATTATTCTGTTATAGTAAAAAAGTAAAACAATACTGAGAAATGAATGAATTATATTTTATATTATTTAGGTAACATTTAAAAGGGATAAACATTTAAAAAATTCTAGTTACAGAAAAATTCACATTCAATTATTTTTAGTGATCATTTATTTATTAGTTCAAGAAAGACTCTACACTGGGCACTAAGGATTTGAAAATACAGAATTAGAAAATAAATCTTGCTTGTGATGAGCTTAGAAAACAATAATGAATACCTGAAATTTAACTGTAAAATTATAGTAGTTTTATTACAATAATATAAGAAAGAGCATTTGGGAAACAAAAATAAATTCTCCTTGATGGAAGAGGAAACATACATTAAGAATAAAATATTATTTATATTGGGTTTTGCACGATGATTGGGATATTCCAGATAAACTGGTAGACCCTTCCACAGGTACAGCAAATGCAGCAGGAAAGCATATAATGTGAATGAGAAGCATGGAAGGAGAAGATCAACGAGCAAGTATAGGTTGATCAGGGCGGGCAGGGTTGTGTAGTGTGTCGGTCTTTAGTTACAGTGACCTGAGAAATCACCCAGTGGTAGAAGATGAAAAGGATTGATGATTGGTGACAGCATTGTTAAAGGGGGCGGGGTGAATATAAGACGTATAAGATAATTTGAAGACAATACAAAGACAAGCAGAAGACCATATGATGACAATTTCAGGTGACATAGAGAACACTGTTGACGGTACTAAAGAAGAGAGAAAAATTTCTTAAAATCTGAATCTACAGGACATAATAATAAGAAAAAATAAGAAACTTCTAATTTTAACATTATTGCCAACTGAAATACAGAACAGAGGGGAGAAAGCCTTTTTGCTGATAGAAATTATTATTGATTTTTAAAAATAATTTATACTAACATGAATGTTTTCCAGGAAATAGTAATATTTGAAGCCTGAATGATTTAATGAAAATATAAAAATACAAGATTTTATCAGGTGAACCATTTAAATTTTTAAGTCTCCTTTTATTTTAATTTTAGCACTTGCCATAAAAAAACAACTAAAAAGATGGTGAGTAGTCATGGTTAAACTTGAATCTTACAGTAACTTTTTGAGAACCGAAACTAATTACCAACATATTAACAACTGGGGGTGGGGACCTCACTAACTGAAAGAAGGTGACCTGAGTTGAAGTAATAAAAACAAAAGCTATCTGTGAGATGTATACTCTCAAATCTCATTAAAAATCTTGTTTAATTTAGAGTAGAGAGGGTGACAATTTATCTTTCCCCCAGCCTTTGTCTCCTGACATAATGATCCTGTTACATATATCATCAATACAATGGGGGTAACTACCCTCACGCATAGGTGGTTATGACCCGCTTTTCTTCCCCGCTCTCCCCTTAAAATCTTTAGGTGTCTGCTCTGACTGCTACACAGCAAAGCTTGATGGTACAAAAGTCACCCACCAGAAGGATGTATGTATGGAAAGGTCAGGAAATAGGAGTGACATGTTAAATGAATGGATTAGGTTAAATGAAATTTTGTATTTAGTATCAGTTTTGAATCACATTAATGGCTTATAAAAATAGAGTTTGTTTACAAATATGTGTGAATCCATGTCTATGATGAAAATATTTACTGGATCTAAGTTGGGTTTTATAAACCACCAACCACTTAGTGTGTGCACACTCACTCATGTGTAACAGTGTGCACATGTGTGTGCATATGCATGTGTCACAGTTGAGATTATACTGTATAAAACGGCTTTATTGAGGTATAATTTACATAACATAGAATTCATTTGTTTTTATATAAACTTCCATCAATTTTTAAAAAATTGACAGAGCTGTACAACCAATAGCACAATCCAATTTTAGATTTCCGTTGTCCCAGAAATTCCTCCTGCTCATTTGCAATCCTTCTTTGTCCCTACCTAGACACCCAGGTACCAGTAATCTGTTTTTTGTCTCCATGCATTTGCCTTTTAGAGGTAGTTCATGCACATGGAATCTCTATTTTTTCACTTGGTCTCATGTTTTTGATGTTCAACTATGTCTCACTGTGTACCAGTAGTCTCTTCTTTTATTTTTCAATAGTATTCCATTGTGTAAACATACACACTTCAGAAACAACCAATGATGGTGGAGATGATTGCTTTGTATGGTGTGAGGCTGAGGGTTTTAATTCACTTTTTTTTTTTAATTTGGATATCCAATTTTCCAAATACCATTTGTTGTAAGACTATCTTTTTTTTTTCCATTACCTTGCCATGGCATCTTTGTCAAAAGTTAAATTGTATATAAAAATAATTCTTTATTTCTAAATTATTAATTTAATTCCTTTGATTTGCATGTGCATCCTTGGACAGTAGCACACTTCATTAATTAATGTAGCAAGGTAGTGGATTTTGAAATCAGGAAGTATAAATCTTCTAAATTGATTCTTTGTTTTAAAGATTATTTTGGGTATTCTGGGCCTTTTGCATTTACAAATAAATTTTAGCAAGAGTTTGTCTGTTTCTCCAAAAATGTCTGCTAGTATTTTGACAGAGATTGCCTTATATCTAGAGAGATGTTTGGGAAGAACTTCCATCTTAATAATATTGAATTTAATATAAAGAAGGAATATTATTTTATTCACTTAGATATCTTTTGTTGTTTTTAGCAATATTGTGTGATTTTTAGAATACAAGACATATTTCTCTTAAGTTTCTTCCCATTGATGTTATACTCTTGGATACTGTTCTAAATGGAATTATCTTAATTTTAACTTATGTTTGATCAATTATACATGAAAATATGATTTTCATGCTTTAATATTTTATAATATTGTGATAGTTTTATCATACTTACTCATTCCCTATAATTTTTAAGACAAACTCTCTAGTTTTGACAATAGTGAATACAAAATGAGTTTGTTTATTTTTTGGCAATCAGCCTAGGAAGTTTGTTGATTTTTATGAAATCAGACACTGACATATGGTTGTGATAAAAAAAAATATTAGAATTAACAGGCATGAAAAGAGGAGAGAGGAAACAGGATGGGGCATGGAATGATTTAGACAGCAATACTTTCCACACAGAGCCTTGACCAATCCAATAGGAAGCTACGTAGTCAATATTGTCCGCAAACGTGCTCTGTGTTGTTGACTTGGAAGGGTCAACACTCCTGCCTTGCTCAGAAACAAGTGTGGTCTTCCCAGGGAAGGAAATGACTTTACTGCTCACAGCTGGAGAGCCAGTCACTCAGAAAAACGGGATGTGGGCAGCACATTTTCATGTCCACCCACACAGTTTTATACAATTATTTTCTGAAATTTGTTGGGAGGGGAGTCACTTTCTGTCTGAAAATGGGAGTAATGTTTAAAATACCACCCTTGAGTTACATACCAATATTTTTAGTACCAGACCATGTAATAAATTACTGCTTCCTAAGCATCAGAGCTAGTTACCAGTGTCAGGTTCACAGTCAAAATCCAGCACCAATTGTGTCCTACTTCTAGGGTCTTTCAGTCTTTGTCTTATCTCACTTGTCTCTAGCCTCTGTACGTGAAGAATTTTGTTTAAATGACAGACGCTTTAATTAATTTAGTTACATTTGAAAATGTTTTTATTTTTGTTTCAACAAAAACTTCCTCTTTGATAGCTTTGCTTCTTGAATGTTTGAACTTTACCAAGGGGAGCTGGTGAAATGGAAAAAGATGATCAGTTATAAAAGGAAATCCCCAGTGGATAAACTTCTTTCTGAAAATGAAGGTATTATTTCTGGAGGCCCCTTTATGTCCCCTTGTCTAACCTTGCTATTTTTACCGTACTGAGAAAAGGCAATAGCTTCCTCTAGTGGGAAGAAAGTGTAAGTGCAAGTCTCAGAAAGTGTGCAGCAAGCCACTGCCCGTGTGTTATTAATGAACAAAATCGGGCCCTAGGTGTCTTATTCTTCAAGACTTTCATTCCATCTCACCCTAACCTGCTTGAGATATGTTCTTTATTCCTGTCTATGAAAAAGGTTGTTAAAATGAAATGACACACAAAAAGAAAAATGTTAAATTATTTAAATTTTTCTACAATCATCGATCTTCAGAACTTTCATGGCGAGTAAATCTATAACCAACAGTATTAAACCATGCATATTTGGGACATAAGACACTTGAAAAGCTAAAAGGAAAAGAGAAATATTTTGATCTAGATACTTATAGTATAAGTTTCCCTAACCTGATTGAAAATCAACCTTTGTCTTTTCTCTACTTCATTAAGAAGTAATCCAAGGAAATAGTGTTGAATAACAGCTTGACAATAAGATGGTATATATTTAAAAGTCCCATAAATGTGGGTTGTCATTTTATTAATATTAAATTTCAGAGTAGAGGCTGCCTACCATGTCTAATTCAAGCTTTATCTTTAGCCCGTTATTACTATAGATTTTTTAAATGTTATTGGGGTGGCATTGGTTAATAAATTATATAAATTTCGAGTGGACAGCTTTATGACATATGTACACTCAATTGGTGCTCACCAGCCAGAGTCTGGTTCCCTTTCATCACTGTGTATGTGACTGCCTTCTGCTTGGTGACTGCCATTCTCTTGTCTGTGTCTATGAGTTTGATTTTTAGAATTTACATATTCAAATGTGTAAATTGAGTGGAAGACATTTAGGATGTGTGTCTTTTTATTCAGGTTTTTACTATTCTTGAAGCATATTAAGACATGAACAAAAAGGCGGGGTGGGGTAGAGGGGTTGGAGGAAAATGGGCACAACTGTAGTTGAACAGCAATGAAAATATATTTTTTAGAAAATGTAATAGTATGTAAAGCAGGCTGTTAAATTCAAAGATCTTTGTATTCAAGGAAAATTTGAAACAGAGCTTTCTGTTTTTCGCCTAGTGGGTTATAAAGTTGTTGATT
Organism: Desmodus rotundus; assembly: GCF_022682495.2. Classification (NCBI taxonomy): domain Eukaryota; kingdom Metazoa; phylum Chordata; class Mammalia; order Chiroptera; family Phyllostomidae; genus Desmodus; species Desmodus rotundus. The sequence continues at coordinate 19,649,141 of NC_071394.1, forward strand.
TATGAGAATAAAATGTAAACTCTGTTATAAACAAAGTCACCTAAAATTAAACTCACTTAAGAATTATACTTCACTTTCATATTGAATTTCTTAATCAAAATACAAAAATACTTTCAGTACCAAGTTTAAAATTTCAAAAAAATAGTGTAATGAAAGTCAACCAAAGGGAACTTTGAAAGTTTCTCTCTCCAACAAAGGAAAGCCCTAACCCTTTTCAATGAAGTGGTTTAAATTGTTTTGCATTAGAGAGAAGAAACTTCATGCGGTCAGCTTTCTACATGACTTATGTGTAATTACAAAAAACAACCAGTAATAAATACTATCAGTGTTTGATAAAACAGTTTATTTATCTCAAGAAGACATTCACATCCCTAAATTATAAGGGAAATGTAATGTAAGGTCATTCCTTATTTTATGTGTGTGTATTTCAGAACAAAGGATACTGTACAATTGGTAGGTCATAATATCATGCATTAACATAATGAAACCAATGATCTCACAGAATTCCAGGATAAGCAATAGGACTAGATTCCCAGAGAGAATAAGGTGTAGCTCAGGATTGGGAGATGTTTGAGGATTCAGGAAGCAAGAAAAAACAAGATATCCTCCTTCATCATCAATAGTTCATTTTTCCTGCTCCATTTCTGAGTCTACTTTTCTCTACTGATCCTGTAAAAATATAAGCTATGATATTTGTTTACTTATCTATCAATAAAATGCATTTTAATTACATTTATGTATATAGAAAAGTTTACAAGCATGCAGCTTTTTGAAACCTCACAAAATCAACACATCTATGGAATCAGGACCCGATAAAGAAACAGACCATCCTCCTCTGCATGTATTTTGGATTTATGACTTACTCACACTCTTGTCTGCACCAGCCTTATAACACTTTTGGTATTTATTGCATCTGACACTCTGCCTATTTCAAAATCTCCTTTTAGCTCCAATCCCTGATAATAAATAGATGGCCATGTTTATATATCATTAGTGGATTTCCAGTAGAGAAAACTTGTTGGTTACAGGGATTCATTAACATCCCTCTTAGGCAGAGTGAGCATATATTTATTTCATTCATTTAAAACGCTAGCCATTGCCAGGACCACACATGAGATGCTGGAATTATAATTCATTTAATCACAAAGTATGCAGCGTGGTTTCAAATACTCCTTAAAACATAATTGCATAAATGTCCAATTATTTACTTTTCTTAAATGTCCAATTATTTACTTTTCTTTTAAGTTCCATAAAGAAGTGCAAAGTTGCAAATTAGTTTAAATTGGAGTATTTAACCTACCCTGAGTAACCAAGACAAGACTATAATAGGAAACCAACATTTAAACAGAGACCTTAAGTAAGGGTCAATAGATTTCAGCTACAAGACCTCCACATGTGTGTGCATTTATGTGTCTGTGCATCTTTGTACATATTTGGAGGTTTCTGGAGTGAGGATGCAATCTCAGCTTGTCTGCCAAAAACTGTCTGTTGCAGTTAAAGCATAAAGTAACAGAGGCAGTAGTAAAAGTGGTCTGCAAATGAGAAAGAGACAGATGATGCAGGGCTAAGTAAACCCCTGAGGATTGGGGAATGCTATATGATCTGAGCACCTTGAGCATGCAGTTCAGGAATTAATTAAAATAGTGAAATGGTTGTCACTTTTTCTGATACTTATTAGAATTTTAAGCCCTGCTTTACTTGAAAATAATTACATGTGTCTGCAATTATTCAGTAATTACACATTATCTGTTATAGACTTTAAATAGCACGAGGGTTAAGAGTACTTGCATCCTGCCCTGCCCACTGTTGCACATCCAGCTTCAGTCATGGGGCTACCGGACTGCTTCTGCACCAGGGGCTGGTCCTGCCCCAGCAGGGTCCAGGGCCTTCTGTGTGTCAGGTGACTACCAGGTTCTTGACTCGCACAGGAAAAATTTCAAGACGCAAATTCTGGTGAAACTGAGAGTGAGTTTATTAAAGCTTGGGACAGTGAGGAAAAGGAAGGGCCCTTGGAGATGGGATGGGGGGTAAGCCTGGGATGAGCTGCCACTGCCTATTGCTCCCCTGGGTGCAAGTACAGAACCCTTAGAGCCTAGGAAAGAAGGAGCAAAGTACATGCCTGCAGGAAGGGGAGCGTGGACTTGCTCAAAGAAGAGTGTACTGGCATCCTTGTCATATTTACAATTTTCTTTGCAGAATGTGATTGAGAAAAATATCAATTTTCCCCTCCTTATCCCTAAACGAATTACCTTGGCTTGAGCAGGGAGAAGGATGGTCTTTGAAATGGGAGGCCGCCATCCTCCCAGGTCACAGCACTTGAATAAACCTGTTTCCTTTTGCACCAGCACCTGTTGCACAAGTTTGGCTTTCACTGGAGCAAGCAGCCGAACCTGCATTTTCGGTTTCACTGTGGTGAGGGACTTGGGCTGGGAAGCAGAGCTTTTCCACCTCCTGTGTAAATGTTGAGTCCCGCTTTCTTAGTATCCCCAATTTCTTGGCCCCACATTTTTGTCTTAAAAGCTTTAGCTTTGCAGTCACTTGGTCTTGGCTGGAGTGTGGGGTTGCCAATTGTGTGGGCTCGGTCTCTGGCAGGCGAGGGACACCATGGCGACACTGTGACCAGGCGTATAGAGTTCTCAGCCTTACTTATGATACATTTGTAACTCAATACGTTATTTTTAATGTGCTCAGAATAGTTAGAATGTTCTGTTAAAGTTGTGAAATGTGAAAAAAAAATTGATTTATTTTGCATTTCCCTGGTAATGTATGATGTGGAGTATCTCTTTCATATGTTATTTGCTATTCTTTTATATTCTTTGGTAAGGTGATTTTAATACAGGTGGCCAGGCAGTCATGGGGGTATTATTTGGAGAAGATAAGCATTTTAACCAATTACAAGAAAGTGATTTAAGCACTAATGATATATGTGTGTGTGCAATATGTATACATATTACAAATACATATACATGTCTATAGATATGTGTAAATATTAAATATATTATGTAGGTATTACATATGTGTATGTATATTTATACACACACACACACACGTATATGTTTATAAAATTCTGAAAAAGTGAAAAAACTTTCAGGAAAGGATAAACATATCACCAGTAGGAAAAACACTTTGAAGATAAAATTATCATGTAAGAAAAAATAGTGGAAATATCCTGATCAGATAATGAGCATTTAATTTTCAATTTTCTGAGAGTGAATAAAATTAGAAATACATATTATTAAGCTTGTCATTAGAAAATGTGATAATTTCTAATATATAGTACAAACAGTTTATACATGAAGCTCTTAATTTTACATTGCTTCCTTGCTTTTATTTTTCAGTATATGTCTCTTAATTCATGGTTTTGTTGCTTTGGCTTTGAATTATTTTTGGTAGGATTTACCACCCTCCCAGATACGTGGTCAGGAAAACTTGTATCTTAAACTTTTCTATTTTAGCTTGAATTTTTCTTTTTAAATCTCTTCCAGTTGTGTCTTTAATGCATTCAGCAAACTGTGATTGATTAATTTGACACTATTTTGCTGTACTTGTACGAAGTTATTTTCTGAGAAGTCCAACTTATAACTATAAGCTATTTCTATGTTATGAATTGATATACAGCATCTTATTTGGCCCATCGCTAAAGCATACTTTTCTACTAATCCTCAGTTCTGGTTTTCATATACCAAGCATTGGCCTTAAGAGGTTGCCCTACCTTATGCTTTTCTCATCATAGAATCAAAGGCAAGAACTTTCTTTAAAATAATTTATTTTAGCAAATAATTCCGATAAAGATGATTAGTGGGACTGTAGAAAATGAAATAGCTGAAGCAGAAACAAATTCTAGGTTGTACTGTTAATCTAGTTAACACTGGAAGCAACTGGAACTCAACACTTCTTAGGACAATCTGAGAACCACGCTAAACACATCGCATACTTGTCTGCCTGATCCACAGAAGATCGCATTTGCCATTGATTCTCATCTCCCATTAATCGATAGTTGCTCCCAGGGTTTTAAAACCTTTGTATTTCCAGATTTGACAAAGGCGGCTTTTGAAGGCATATACATATGATTTGTGTGGTGATAGTGGCAAAATATATTCATTACAAAATTGCTAGTTATCCATTTCAGTCAAAGCAAGGTTCTATCAGGCCACCCTAGCCTAACAGGTAACTCATTTTGTCTATAGCTGGTATAATAACATCGGGTATGGTTATACATATTATAGCTATTATACAGCTAGCTCTTTATAATACACTTTCCCAGGTTTCTACATTCTACCACTCTCGTATTTATCAGGAATAGAGCCATTAGCGTCCCATCACTTTATTAAAGTGCATATGTCATGTAGTTTTAAAATGTATAACTTTCTAAAATGTCTTATACTCTAAGACATTTTAAAATATCACACAAAGTACAATTTTTAAGAGTTCTCCCATGAACTTTCCATCTTCTCGCACTATGTTCTGAGTCTTGCAAAGTCTGGGCTTCTCAAAATCAAGGTTCCTCTGGGTTCATGCACTTTGGAAATGGGTCCCTAGAACACCTGAGTGCGCGCCAACTTTTCCAGCAGTATCAGCTTTTATGGGGAGTTTGAGAAACTATATTACTTTAATATTAAAAATCCAATATATTATTTAAGGGAATTTATTAATGTTAAAATAAAATGAGACATCAATGCATTTTACGCTAATCAATATTATTGTGAGCTACAGCCTCAGATCCCAGGGAACCAGTTCAGTCTTCTCCTTTTACATCTGAAATCCAAGTTACTGATGCAGATTTTAGATGATGAAGTGTATAGTAGGTATGAAAATCTAGTACTTTTTTATTAGTTCTACTTTTTGGTTAAAAATTGATTATGATGTGACTCCATGAGCTTATTATATGTATTTATTATTTGGATTGGTACCATGTTTAAAAATTAAATTTCCATGAAGTAAAGAATTATGCCTGTGAGAAGAGTTTTTAAAGTGACCCCCACAGTTCATGACCATGTATTAACCTCTCCCCTTGAGGATGTGGGTAAGTACGACTCTTCTGAAGACGGAATAGAGCAACAGTAACGGAGTATCCATACATGTGTGTGCACCCTTATGAAGTGGCATTAATATGAAAAAATGTTGAATTTTATACAAAAAGGAGCCAGAATAGTCAAGCTTTTATTTTCAAAATTTGTCTTCTTGCTATGTGGGTACATGTGCACTGCTACATCTCTTAAACAGTTTCCAAGCATTTGTCTTTCATTTTTCTATAAACCGTTTCCTGCCAAAAGGATTAATTGAGATTAGAGGTTTATTCCAAGTCTAAAATACAAAGCAAAAATCCAAGAGGAGAGTAATCTTACCTTTCAGGGAAACAGACTTCAGCAGCTGCAGCAGGTGTCTCTCCTTTGCAAGCTTTCCTCCATCTGAATGAGGCTCTACTTCTTAAAGGAATAGCAATGACTTCCTAACGTAACACAGCCTTAATGCAAACTACCTGTCTACCCTGTGCTGTTACAAAGAAACTTTGATCCATTTTCCTATTGTAGGAAAAGTGGCTCTTTTAGACTTATTGTGAGATCGTATGTGGGTTTCCAGCTTGATTCCTTCCTAAAGGATTTAAACGGTTTTTGCTGTAAAAGAGAAGAATAATACTATTTTTTAAATAGAACATTGACTAGCTCAGTCATAGATAAGTTTATCATTTAGCTATATTATTAGTTTTCCTTTTTAATATAAAAGCTATTAAATACAGAGTTATTTTAATTGTTCAAAAATATATTGAGAAAGCATAAGACTACTTTCGAAATTGAATGGTTTGGGAAAGAAAACACCTTACACAGAAGTTGAACATAGACTTAGATTTTTCCATGCGAACTTTATAGGTACACATTAACTAGCATGCACGTAGTTTGGGAGGAGGCATTATTTTAACTCAAAATGATATACCCCTGCTATGGAAGAATATTTTGTCCCCTAAACAATTAATGTATTATAATTAATTACTTAACACATTAAATAGTTTACTTTTTTCTCAAAATAGCAGTATCACAAAAAAAAAAAAAAACGCACCTTCCATCACACAATATGGTCTCACAAACATTATCCAATTTAATCCTAGAGAGACTCTCTGAGGAGGCAGCGATGGGAACATCTTATTTTTTATTTTATTTTTTTTTAGAATTACAAGGTTATAGTTTTATCTTTTGTGAAATAACCATTTGCCGATCTCTGCTCATTGAAGAATGAGGGCAGAGAGCTTTTCTGACTGGTTAAGGTTCAAACATCCAGTAAGTGAAAAATCTGTAATTTACATACGGGCTTTCTGAGTCTTTGCCCAGAGGGCTTTTCACTGTAACACACAATCATTCAAATGAAGTAAGAGTATGTGGTTAACATCTAAGACTAAATATGCGTGAGAAATAACAATTCCCATAGAGGATGAAAATGCCAGTTTAGAAGTAAGTAAAATGATTTTGATTTCTAATAAACTGAAGATGGAATAATATCAAATGACTTTAGTAATTGCTATATACTAATACCTAATATGTATACATATTTATTCTATGTGTGTACTTTATGTAAGTTATGTTGGCAGAACTTAGGACAAAATTTAAATCTCATAGATTATTTTCATATTTTTGTATTGCTCTTGGAAACACTTTCAGAGAATTTTTAATGTCCTCACAGAAAAGGCAAAAAGGACTGGAGCAGCCCTTCACCGTTTTTCCGTGTTTCTGTCTTGTAGGTGAATGGATGGATGGCTTGAGCTTCAGTCAATCACCTTGCAACCATGTGAGAGATATGAAAATAATTATGGACATAACTTTAATGCTATTGAATCCTAAAACCAACACAAGTAGTATTATCTACTATCAGACCACTCGTTACATCGGAAAAATAAAATGCTGTATCTATAACATACATTAAGTGGGGTTTTCTATATCAATTATACCTTTCTAAGGCTGACAAAAACCAAACAAACAAAATAACCACTTGGGTTTTCCTGTACTCACCAGAGAATGTATTCTGAAGCGTTACAACTCTTCTTAAAACTTTTACTTAAATGTGGGAGGTGGGGGTGGGAAGGCAGGGGAGAGTAATGGGGGGGGGATGGGGACAACTGTAATTACGCAACAGTAAAAAAAATAAAAATAAAAAACCAAACTTTTACTTGAAAAATAGTAAATATATTTTACAGTCATTAAAAGGAAAATAAATAATCCTATGATCTCTATTTCATATCACATCAGCTTCCATATCATCAAATGTAAAATGAATATTACTGAAGCCAGTATTTTGGTAAATGTTTGGGGTTTTAAACTTGGATGGGGCTACATATATCATCTAATACAATTTCCTCCCCCCTTTTAACTTTTTTAACTGGGGGATCAAATAACTGACAGGTTGACATGCGCAGACACACTTCGGGTAGTAAATGGAGAAATTCGCAATATCTCATTATGGCCCTTCTGGCATACAGGTGCATGGACAAACAAGCTTCTCTGTTGCAGGTGCAGTAATGAAAATAGAACAAGTACTTAGTGGTTAAAATAGATATTCATAATTATGAGTAAAGCCTTATCAAAATACATTTAGGAACATATTTTTAAAGGAAACAAAGATGATATAGTATTGCAATATATTTCCTGATTTTTATTCTATTTTTCAAAAGAGCTCCTTCCCTAGACAATATTTGATACTCTTATCACTTGGCTTCCACTGCCCACCTTATCCTGGAGATTCAAGTAGTTAGATCTGCATCTTCTAATCATATGCCTTACTATATGTCTTTCAATTCATCTTAATTTTCTGAAAAACTTGTTAATGCCACACAAACTTATTTGTATTTTACATGACCTTCTCATGAACATGGCAGATGCACAAACCCCAATGTGTAATCATTTTTCAAAATTCTGCTTGTCATGTTTCTTTCCTCCACACCCATGGAGGCCCTAGCAGACCACACGGCCAAGTTGAGGTGCAGCAAATTCTATCTTCCTTACCAAACAGCATAAATACAAGGAGGCGTGAAAACCTGGAGCTACCTGTGACCAATCTACCACGGGCAGTGCACTCCAATTCTCAAGACTGTGAACTCTGTACATAGAATTCCTGGGTGAATTCCTCAGTCCTGCCAGGAGACGTGGGGCCTTGGATGACTTACTAACACATCTGAGCTTTGTTTTCCATTTTAGTAAATGAAAATAGCACAGCTATTTACCTCATGTTGCTAGTGGATGCACATTTCTGAGCCCCGCATTTACAAAATATGTGTTCAAAATTTTAACTATTGTAAACAATATTATTACATATTGTGAAAATTGAAGTCTGGGGGTTGATGTATTTAATGATAAGTTGCAAATTTAACAATATATTTTGAAATTAGTTCTTAAATGCAGAAATGCAGAGTACCTGACTTTGTGTCTCTGGTCCTTTATACAACATCCTTCTATCACTATGTGGAAAACATTAAGCAAAAATCACGACAGACAATATAAATATATTTAACAAAGTATAATATTCTTACCTGATATTATTTAGACAGTATTATAAAAATTAGGTTAAGAAGTGAATTGATGTCTACTTTTGAGTCTTTAATTTGTATTGAAATATATTTCTCCTATTTATAAAAACAATGTGAAATGAATGTGAAAATAAAATTGGCTTTAGGAAGTACAAAAAATGACCAAAATTAAATCAGATGTATTACATGCAGATTGACGTGGCTTACTGAGCAAACGTTATATTGAATTACACTTTAAAATGCAAGCTCTCTAATGCTGTATGTAAAACCAGGCCAGTTGTGAAGGTGGCATTATAGCAACCGGCTTATCTTAATGACATCATGCTGCTTTAATATAAGAAATACTGTGTACAGATGAAACCAACACTTTAAAGTTACCTATGTGTGTCCTGGAAATTGGCCATTATAATCGCTTGTTGCTGTAGACATTAAAGATTATTTTAAGAAATGCCTGTAAACAACTGGTGTCTTCTAACAGAAAATAACATTTTTGTGGAAACATGCCCGTCTTGATTTTCTAATATGCCTGACACTGCTCCATATGTTCAGAGCTCGTACTTCTGAAAGGAATTTGACAAATTGTTTGCTATGCATAGATCTGTCTCACTTTTGAATGAAACTTCCTTGCCGATGGCAAATTCTCTATATAAAAAGAAAACAGTGTGCCCACATGTGGCGGGTGGGTGACTTAGCAAACAAATGTCAGGATTCTGTCCTGTGCTTCTTGAGCTATTTATATTTCAGAGATAAACATGGACACTTATGCTCGAACAATTTCTTCTAAAGTAAAATAGCAAGGAAGCTATTTTATGTTTACTTCTTGTGAAAATATCCCCATCATCTCACACGCTTTATTTTTGCTCCTCTGTCTGAAGGTACCTGAATTTAAATAGCAAAATCTATGTACCATGGGTTTGCTAAAGTTTCCTCGTCATGCTCAGATATTTCAAATTCAAATTGATTGTGGAAGACTAGATAAATCCTACAGAGATTGATCTGCTAATAGTTTTATGTACATTTCTACTATTTCCTAGCATTTCTGTGCTATGCTTATGTGTAAAACTAATGTTGTGATTCAAGCTTTAAAGTCTTGTGCTTAGTGCAAGCAAGGGGATGCAAATTCACAGGCAATATGACAGCCAGGAGACAATATGGGATTTAGAGTAAAAAAAAACAGCCTTATGTCTGCAAACTGACTGGTTTTAGCTGTGTGTGTGACTTTTGGGAGGTCTTTTTAGATGTGTGTGTTATATGGGTATGTTTATATATGTATACATATATAAAATATATGTATGCATAATATATATGTATATGATTAAATGAGTTGGGGGATATAAAACACTAGCTTTTCACAAAGGAAGCATTCAAGCAAAGTCAGAGGTAAATGGAAAATGCATGCTTCATTCATTAAATAGCAATTCGAGTTGACATGAGAGTCAGTTAGTGCATATGATATGAGTGACTGCCATGTAAGCAGTAGAGTCATTTCTGTACTTAACACATAGCCTAAGGCACTCTCGATGCTAAACTTATTTTCTTTATTACTATGACACTGTATCTCCTTGTTACCCATCAGTTCCAAAGGCAAACATGAACAAATTTTCTTTGATTATATGTGTATCCCCTAAACCAATGAATAACCTGGAAGTTTGGAAGCATGGGTTTTGAGTACTAACAATCATGTGATTGTGAGCAAGACATAGTTTGGCTTTGAACATTAATTTCTTCATATGTAAAAGGAGGAAAATTGCAAGAATTTGTATCTGGAATAACTTACATCTATTGTAATAGTAATTTTCATTGAAGCTAGCTTTATATTTGTTTCTAGAAATTCTTTATTTATTTGATTTGTTAGAAGAATCTGGGGAATTTAGATTTTCTGTATTGGTAATGTTTAAATCTTATCTCAAATCCCATTAGGCCAATGTGAGGACATGAACCTACATTATCAAAACAGTTTTTAGAAAACATTTTTCTTGTAGCTTAACGTTAACAGAATATTAAAAGGGCATAAGATAAAATTTATAATGCAAACATATCAGTTTTGAAGAACAAGGTGAAATTAAGCTTTTCCATTCTAAATTAAGATTTTTAGAATTAATTATGCTCAAGCTCTACTAAAAATTCTTGCTGCACCTGCTATTGTAATTCTGTTTTGTGCATTTTGTTTTCACTTTTGTTCTCTAAATCCTTGTCATTTCTTAATCCATTCACATTTCCTTCAGGAATTCTTTTGTTCCGCAAGTAGTCATGCCTGCATTTCAAGCTCTTCACCAGTGTTCACTTCACCTTGTAAGTGTTAGTTACATGTTTGTACTTGTAAAATCTTTCTTTTAATTTCAAGTGAAACACTACCCTGACTCCTAGCACTTGGGAATAGTGCTGTTACCTGCCACGTATGACTTGCCCTCGATTTCCCAGTTCTGATTGCTATGCAGTATTTCCGTTTATGGTTCATCACAATAAAAAACACGCATCATTAATTATGTTTTATATTGGATGATTCCAGATAAGACATTTCCCTGATGTGTCCATGAAGTCAACTCTAATTAGAGCTACATTTAGTGGGAAGAAAGATTTGTTTAAAGTTAAAAAAGCACAAGCAGTTTATCTGGAAAGGGGTCCACTTACATGAATTTCGTCTCTCAATGCCAAGACCAACTTAACTTTCATATATCGGTTATTCCTACATTTAAGTCCTCAGATCCTTGGCCACCTTCATTCTCTGAGGTTAGTTATTAGGCAACTTCCTTCACAGTTTTTCATCATCCAATATTTAGTGTCCCATGTTAACCTAACTCTAGATTTCTATTAATTTAATTTAAAAAAAAAACACGTATATCTCTTTCCAGATCTGGCACTGTATCTAAAGCATATGGAATAAAAAGTTTCCTTCCTTAGAAGAACTCTGCTACCGAATGTTTAGAATTTTTTTTTTATCTTCTGATAATTGTCTTACATTTAACACTTATTTACGTGAAGGCTGATCACCTAAGCACCTACGATGTTCCCATACACACACAGTGTGCTCAGCTGACACTCAGAAGTTCAAGTCACACTTTTTACCAAAGAACATACTCTTTACAAGTATATGCTTTTTACTTTTTTAAGTCATTAGTTGCCTAAATAAATTCAAAATCACTTAGAGAAATTAATTTATGCTTAAATTGAAGTGTATAGGCACACGAATGCTATGTTTTAGGTTGATATCTGAACTGAACATGATAATTTCATCATTAAATGTAACAGTATGGCAACTGTTATGCTTTTACATTTATGTTATTTTACTCAGGTATTAAAACATCTTGAACAGCTGAGTGTAATGAATAGAAAGATAGTAATGGAAACACATCTGTGCTCTTCACTCCTGGGTAGGACAACTCAGCAGCTAAATTAACCACCACAAAATTTTGGAGACTGAAGATCATTATTACATCTCTACACTTGAATTCTCAGCTGGGAAAGGTATGCAAGTGTAGGTGTTTAATATTTTTGGCACTGTGAAAACTACTAAGACTTGGGAAGAGCCTGGGATAAAGCCCAACCAATCCTTTGATGTTCTGAACATGTCCAGATGAATGATATTGGTAGACCCATAGCTACTTGTAACCGTAGGAAAGTTATGATGTTTATATAAATTGCTTTAGCCCTGGGGGAGAATACATTTTACTGATGGTAACCTATCACAATCTATACTTGAGCAGAAAGAGGTCTAAACAAATAGACTGCCCTAAAAGTTACAATATAAATGTTAATAGATGGAAGAGAAATAACAATGATGAGAATAAATAAAGAAAACTTGCTAAACCAAACAGACCACTGGTTTTTCAGTTTGAAAATGTTTGCAGAAATCATTCGCAGTAATTTTGAAAGATAACAAATAACATGCTAGGGAAATTTTTGAAATTTCAAGATAAGAAATTTTGAAGAGATCCTAGGCAGAATAAAAAGGATCAAACACTGAAATAATATTTTTCACTGGTACTATCTGAATCCAGCAAAATGATTAAGATGTCTGTTTTTAAATTTAAATGATAAGAGTAAAATAATGTTTTTGGAGAGAAATATGCATGGTTCGAGTCCAGACTTAGCCTGATGCCTAGCTGCTGATGCATGTATGGAAAGATACACACCAAGAAACTAATCTTGATTTCTTCAGAGAATGTGATGTGAGAGGGGGTACAAAAGGTTATTAGAAGTAGGAGTTCTGTTTTAGACCACGTTGCAAAACAAAACTCTCTCATGGAGACACTATTGAGACTCCCTTCTTTTTCTTGGAGCATCTATACTAAGACAATTTAATCTTCAGAAACTTGGCTATAGCGGTCAGTTCATTACCCATCCTTGCCTGATTAAAATTGTAATAGGCAACATATAAATTCCCGTAAAGATTGTGATTTGTTTTAAAATAAATATTAGAGGATTTATTGTTTTTATCCCTAACAGTTCATTTTATTTCTACCGGTTATTTTTCTTAGTGAATGATATGTCATCACAGAAAATTGTTATACTTATGCTAATGTAGTAATTTTATTTAACTGTCTAGTGTTTAACTTTCTAATGTCTCTAATTTTGTTAAATTATCTTGTTATAAAACTTTGCTTTGTAATCACCTCATTAAATTTGATAAGAGGGAACACTGAGAAATCTAAAAAAATAAGCACAAATAAATTATAATGAATAATTATAACTGGAAAACAGTAAACCCAGAAGTGCTATGTGTATTCTAGATAGAATTTTTAAAATTCTCCCAATCTTCTTGTCTATGAAGAATAAATAAGGGAGAAAATACTTTTGGAGGGAAACATTGGTTGTTTCTTTTGCCATGGTGAAAGAGAAAAATAAACAATGGATTTAAGTGTGACATTTTAACAACTCACTTACCGTATTTTTCGGACTATAAGATGCACCAGACCATAAGACACACCTAGGTTTTAGAGGAGAAAAATAGGAAAAAACCCCGGCTCCACCACTGCCCCCTCCCCAGCGAGCCAGGTAAGCTACATTTGGACTATAAGATGCACCCCCACTTTCCTCCCAAATTTGGGCAGGGGGGGTGCATCTTATAGTACGAAAAATACAGTGTGTTATTTTTGTTCACTTAAGAAATTATAATGGTCTAGGAAAGGGCGTGCCTGCCTGGGAAAGCAGCAGTTGGTGAACTTAAAGTGCTTTCGCTCTGAATCTAATTGAACTAGTATGGATCATTATTCTCATTCTAAAGTATTCCTGAAATTATTTTTATAAAATATACTGAGTCTAGTAAATTATATATTTAGGATACATTTGACATTATCTATACAAGATGGGGCAAAAGCAGGTTTACAGTTGTTTGTATGGAAAATCATACCATAATTAACAAACAATAATACAAGAATAAACTGATGTACTCACAACTGTAAACCTACTTTTGCCACACCCTCTATTTCAGAGCTATTTAATATCTTATGTAAATTAACTTCATCCCAGACTAGAGGCATAGTTAACTTGAATTATTTTGCCAATTTTTAGAGGAAAAAATCTGAATTGCATAGAATTTTGGCATAAATGTGAAAAGGAAGTTACTGGGTGAAAGGTAATTTTATACTAAATTTCTTCATGACTAACACATGGATAACCATACACACATACAACAGCTAATAGTATTGAATACGTAGTAGTTGGAAAACATTTATGACTTAGTCTATTGTCCCAGCACTGTTAATAATAAAGATCTTTTTCATTCTTAGAAGTGTCCCATTTGGGATAATAAATTACATTGCCATTCTGCGTTTAGAAAACCAAATTTGTGCTTCTGTATAGTCCCCCGCCTAGTCTTACAAAAATGCTTGTTGATGTACTGCTTTTGGAACTCTCTGAAACCAGAAATCAGTGTTTGAGACATATCAAGTGTTCAGTCTGACCTATTAAAGTTGTGTTTCCCTGGAGACCAGCACGTCATCACAGTGCCGCCATATACTGCGTGAACCGTGTGAAATACACCTGAATCTCATTTTACAAAGAAGACAATTCACACTAATTACACTAGTCTAAGCAATGCAAAAAATAAATATTGGTGTCTGGAATATTGAATAATTTTATACTTCTATTTATGAAATATCAGTACAAATTACCCATATACTGAAATTATGAAGATGAGTGCCACAAAATTCACATACACAGCAAATTTAGCATCTTAATTAGTAGTGGTAATATGAATTGAACTCAAGCTTCTAATTATTTTAAGCTTCACTGAAATAAAATTAATATACAAAGAATTCACATATTCAATGTATACATTTTGATGATTTGGACATATGCAGACAGCCATGATACATACTATTACCATAACCAACTTCATAAAAATGATCACCCACATCCAAAAAACTTTTTGTATTCCTTTGTGTTTCTAATTTTTGTGGTAAGAACACTTAACATGAAAACTACCCTCTTAATATATTTTGAAGTGCACAATACCGTATTATTAACTATATGCGCTATGCTACATACATTTTTGAACTTATTTACATTGCATAAGTGAAACTCAATACCCACTGAGAAACGGTCCCCATTTCCTCTTCTCCCTTGTCCGTGGTAACCACCATTCCAGTCTCTGCTTTTACGAGTTTGATGATTTCAGATACCTCATGTAAGTGGAATCATGCAGTACTTGTCCTTCAGAGACTGGCTAATGTCACCCAGCATCATGTCCTCTGGATCGTTCATATTGTGAATAATGGTATTTCCTCCATTTTTAAGCTGAATAATATTTTGTTGCATATAATACCACACTTTATTTATCCATTGGTCTGTGGATGGATGTTTGGGCTTTCCCCCCATGTCATGGATATTGAGAATAATGCTGCAGTGCACATGGGAACGCAGTATCTCCTCAGAATCACGACTTTAATTTCTTTGGACATATACCCAGAAATGGAATTGCTGGATCATATGAGAGCTCAAGTTTTAATTTTTTTAAAGAACCTACATGATATTTTTCATAGTGGATGCACCATTCTACATTTCAATCAATAGTACATTAAGGTTCTAATTTCCCCACATCTTCTCCAACACGTTTTTTTTTCCTTATTTTAAAAAATAACAATCATCCAAACAAGTGGGGAGGTACTATCACATTGTTTTTTATCTGTATTTTCATGATGATTAGTGATGTTGAGTATTCTGGTGGCCATTCACGTATCTTCTTTGGAAAAAATTTTTATTCAAGTCCTTTGCCTATTTTTGGATTGGGTTGTTTGTTTGTTTGTTATAGCTACTGAGTTTTAGGAGACTCGTATATTTTAGATTAAACCCTTTATCAGATGGATAGTGATCAAAACAGAAAATCAATAAGAAAACAGCAGACTTGAACAATAGTATAAACCAAAAGGCCCTGGCAGATACATACAGAACATTTCTTCTATTAGAAGTATAATTTACATTCTTCTCATGCCCTTCCAGGACATCATTTAGAATAGAACATATTAAGCATAAAATAAGTTACAACACATTTAAGAAAATGGAAATCATATTGTGTACCTTATTCTACTACAATGATATGAAACTGAAACTAATAACAGCTGGAAAATTGGAAAAGTCAAGCTTCTCCCTTTTTATTTAGCACTCTTACCACCATAAACATAGCTTCTTACACTCCTTGCAACATTAATACAAAACACTCTATTCTTTTTCATTAGTGATAATGTATCTCCATAGGTTTATGAGGTTTAATATCTTCATTTTCTCTCCTCTTATAGTGTAGTAATTTCTTCACCTCAGAGTATATGTCCCTGAAGTATTTTCAGAGATATATTCATTAAAACTATGTGTATCATAATGAACCATTATTAAAATATGTGTGTATTTTTATGATATTTATAAGCTAACTCTCTTTGTAAATATTTTATTTATTTATTTTTAGACAAAGGGGAAGGGTGGGAGAAAAAGAGGAGAGAGACATCAATGTGCAGTCGCCTCTCTGCACCCCCTACTGAGGACCTAGCCAGGCATGTGCCCTGAGTGGGAATTGAACTGGTGATCCTTTGGTTTGCAAGCTCAGTGCTCAATCCTCCACACCGGCCAGGGCTTTATAAGCTAACTCTTATGCACTCACACACATGGAGTACATTTTTTACATGAAAAGTGATATTGATTATATTGATACTAATTTTAAAAAGTGATCATAATTAACACAAAAAGAAAAATATGAGACTTTTAATATGTAATCTGTGGAATTTAATTTATTTTTGTTCTTTCAACTAACTCACTGATAACAACAAACATATATCATTAGTTTTAAATGAAATACAATTAGACTCTGAGAAATACAGTACTTTTAAATTTCATCTTTTCAAGAGAGAAGCTTTCCTCCAAAATTACTCTTATAGCGCTTTTGCACTTTTATTAAGATAGTGAATCATATTTAATGCATATTTTTCCCCGGAGGAAAGTGTTAAAATTGCTTTAACCAATTCTGCAAATTTCAAATTTTGAGCATCCCTAACTTTTTTATTATATATATTTTTGTTGTTCAAATACAGTTCTCTCCATTTCCTCCCACTACTCTCCCCTGCCCCATCCACCCCCACCTTCCACCCTCAATCCTACCCCCCTTTGTCTTTGCCCATGAAAGATGCAATTTCTTTGCCTTCTTTACATTTAATGGCAACGACATTAACTAGTCATATAAATAACTAATATTGGGCATAAGGTAGAATTTCAAATGGAGAGTATTCATTATTGATAATAAAATGTTATATTGTAACACATGCATAAAGTTGCCTGGAGAATCTTCTATGAGAAGAATGTATATTCCCCTGCTGCTGGATGGAATAATCGACATGTACCTGTTAGGTCCATCCCAATAAAGTAGTGTTCAAACTCCATGTTTCTTTGTTGATTTACTGCTGGAAGATCTGCCCATTGTTAAAGTGGAGTTCTAAAGTCACCTACTGTTACTGTATTGCTTTCTATTAGTGCCCTCAGCTCTGTTAGTATTTGCTTAATATATTGAGATGCTCTGATGTTGGATGCATACATATTTATAGTTGTTATATTCTGTTGATTGATTGGCCTCTTTTTATAATACAATGATCTTGTTTTTTCTTGTTACCACTTTCATTAAAGCCTATTGTGTCCAATATAAACATAGTTGTCACTGCTGCCTTTTGGTTTCCATTTGCATGGAGCATCTTTCTCTACCCCTTCACTTTGAGCCTATGTGTGTCTTTGAAGCTGAAGTGAATCTCTTGTAGGCAACATAGAGTCAGGTCTTGTTTTCTTTTGTTTTGTTTTAATTTTTAACTTTATTTTTATTGTTTATACTATTACAGATGTCCCCGTTTTCTCCCCTTTACCCATGTCTACCCAGCCCTGGTTCCCCCTTCCCTCTGGCCACCACCTCACTGTTTGTCTGTGTCTACAGGTCATTCATGTACGTTCTTTGGCTCATCCCTTCACCTTCTTTTATCTGTTCCCTCCTCCTCCCTTCTCTCTGACAGCTGTCAGTCTGCTCCATGTTTTTTTTCATCAGTTTATTTTGTTCGTTAGATTCCACATGTAAGTGAGATCATAATGGCGTTTGTATTTCACTGTCTGGCTTATTCCAGCCATTTTACACCTTTTGATTGTAGAGCCCAGGCCCACAGGCAGCTTTGGGGGTCTTGGCTATTTATCAGCATGTATATCTGAGGCTGCAAGATCTTTCCACGTGTCTGCACATGGCAATGGAGGCTGGTGACAGGTGGCAGGCCAGCAGCATACAAATGCATAAGTGGAAGGGTTGGCCCAGACCACATGCACGGCAGTGGGGGTTAGCTGTGGGGTATAGCCTGGTATTTTGCACTGTGCACCTCAGAGTCCAAATATGGCCTCTGGTGCAGGTCCAGGGCTCCAGCGAGGATTAGAAAGAGAACAGGGAAGGACTCAGGGGGCTGGCGTGAATACAGATACCTGTAGGGTGAAAACCTGTGTAACTCTCAGGGGCTCTTTAACAGCAGTGCTGGCTGTTGGTTTCTTCAGTTGTGAAAGCCACAGATACCATTTTCCGCAGAACAGGTCACTAGGAACCATGGATGATCCTGTTGTGTGGCTGCCCTTGGTAGCCTCTGCTTTTCTTCCTTGTCCCTAGTCATCTCTATATGTCTCAGCTTGCTGGTCTCTAGGAAGAGCTAGATCAAAGCAGGTTTCTCATGCAGGGACCAAAAAGGCTGAGGAAACTAGTTGCTCAGACCACGATTCCTTCCCTGGTAAGGTGAGCTCTTTTTTTCCTGAAGATCCAGCCCCCTTACAGCTCTGAGCAATTACTTAGGGTACAAGGTGATGCAAGCAGTTATTCTCAGGTTTTTTCCTACTGCTGAAGCTTCTTACTGAAACTCAGAGCTCTCCTGACTCATTTTTGGTAATATGTGTCTGCCTGATTGTTGAACTTTGTTGAAGGGCGGAGGCTGGGGTCTCCACATCACCATCTCGGTGGCATACTCCCCTGTCATATATTGAACAATGTCATATCTTTTGAAAGAGGAACACTGGATTCTTCTTCTTTAACTCTCGTAGAAAATGAGTGAAGGTTAGACTTCCTTATTACAGAGACATCAATATGGTAACATATCTTGCAAAAAGAAGAATAGAAACATTTTATCACTCATAAGTCTTTAAATTCTATATTCAAGTTATCATGAAAACAATTGATTACTAAAATATTTTGAATGTTACAGAATGTTACTCATTACACCTCAGTATTTTTCTAACAAACAAAATGGACTGGGGGGGATGAAGATTTTTGAGTATGCCAGCCCTCTGTGATCACTTCCATTGTGGAATTTTGTGACTGTAAAAAATGTTGCATCTAATCTTGAACCTATAAATGTCAATAAAAATTCCTTGAAGCACAGCTAGCCAATAACCTGTTATATTCTGTATTTCTCATACAACCAGTGCAGCATTGAAATCACTGAATATATGAGGTCTGCTGCAAAAAGGCAAACCATTGTTAATATAATGAGAATGGTTTGTACAACACTAATGTAACCTGGCAGCCAAAGAAAGTGGACTGGAAGGTGCATGCTTGAACAAGGATGACTTCACTGAACTAGTCAGTGGGGGTGGTAGACACTGTTGAGTGAGCATGTGAACTATGTGGCTGTCTCATTCAAAATGACTAAGCGAGTAGAACAGCAAATCTGCATCAAATTTTGCATTAGGCTTGAACATTCCTCCCCGGAACATATTCAGATATTTCCAAAGGCCACAGCTATGGGCAACTGGTGATTGGCAGCTTCATCAAGACAAAGCACCCAATCATGCATCACGTCCTGTGCAGAGTCTTTTGGTGAAACATCAAATCATCCAGGTGACTCAGGCACCCTACAGCCCAGATTTGGTGACTTCTGACTTTTCCCAAAACTAAAATCATGCTTGAAAGGGAAGAGATTACAGACCGAAGGTGAGATTCAGGAAAATATGGGGCAGGCGATAGTGACAGGGAGAACAGTGTGAGGCCCCAAGGTACCTACTTTGAAGGGAACTTAGGCATCATTGTCCTTGTATATAGTATCCTGTATCTTCTTCAGTAATTGTCTCCGCTTCTCATATCCCATGGCTCGATACTTTCTGGGCAGATTTTGCCCATGTACCCTCAAGTAATCGTTGACTTCTAATGTACATAGAACAATATGGGCTTATATATTTCAAAGTGTAGAAATAATGCATTACTTCATACGATGCACACACTTAATAGCTGTAGTGAATGATTATACTTCGAAAATCATTGTTAATAGTTGATTTTTAGGGGGGAGGTTCTTATTCAGAAAACTGTTACGGCCTTGCCCATATGAGCAAGGCTCTGTGTACTGTAGTTCTCCCTTATCCACAGGTTTGCTTTCCAACACTGCAGGTACCTGCAGCTTGAGTTACCTCCAGTCAACTATGGTCCAAAATATTAAATGGAAAATTCAAGAAATAAACAACTCATGAGTTGTAAGTTGTACACTGTTCTGAGTATTGTGATGAAATCTTGCACCATCTCACTCTGTCCTGCCCGAGTCGGGAAGCATCATTCCTTCAACCAGTGTACCCACGTTTTATACACATGCCACCCATCCTGTCACTTAGCAGTCGTCTGGGCCATCACACCAACTGCACACAGTGGTACCATGCTTGTGTTCAAGTAGCTTATATTTTACTCAGTGCCACATTCACCAAATTTTAATTATAGCATATTTTATGGTTGTTCTGTTTTATTATGTTGTTAATTCTTACTGTGGCTATTTTAGAAATTAATCTTTATTGTATGTCTGTGTAGTATAAAACATAGCTTAAAAATGGTAGCATTAAAACAAGGTGGGTTTACTTAATGGGTTCTGTAGTTCACTATTGGATATAGGGGGTTTTATTCCATTATCCTATTTTTAATTAATAAATTTGCTTAAGTTTTGAAACAGTGAGACTATGTGGGCAGAAATTTTGAAACAGAGGTTAAGTGAATATTCTTATAACTTAAATTTAACAAGCATAAGTATCCAATTATTAAGCTCACATATAAATGCTTCTCTGTTTTGGCAATCCTCAAGGGAAATAAAATGTGTGACCTATCTAAGCTATGAATTGCTTTACTTTTAGGAGAGGATTATAATATTCATTAATTTATTCTTATTTATAAAATAATAATACATATCTGGGTATACATGATGCTCTTGAGAAAAGCATAGTTTTAAATTTATTTATTCATTTATTTCTTTCGAGTTTGGTTTGATGTAGGCCAGACCTTTACCTGGGCTTGTCCATAGTGAGACAGATTTTATATGAATTATTCAACAATGTGTTTTTGAACATTCTTCTTATCCCCAAAATGATAAAGAAATTTTACTTCTTGCAACAATGAATAACTAGGTTTAATATTTTTCAGGTTGAGTTTAGATATAATTCTAACAAGTAAGCCTTCAAGGAGGACATATGACATGGGAAAGAATGTTCAACATCACTAGTTGCCAGGAAAATGCCAATTAAAACCACAATGAGATAACACTTCAAATCAGTCAGAATGGCCATCATTAATAAATCAACAAACAAGTGCTGGCGTGGTTGGGGAAAAAAGGGAACCCTAGTGTACTGTTGGTGGGAATACAGACTGGGCAGCCACTGTGGAAAACGGTAAGGAATTTCCTCAAAAAACTAAAAATGGAACTGCCTTTTGATTCAGTGATCCCACTGCTGGGGTTATACCTGAAGAATTCTGAAACACCAGTGCAAAAGAACCTATGTAATCCAATGTCCGTAGCAACGTTATTTACAATAACCAAGTGCTGGAAACAGCCTAAGTGCCCATCAGTAAAGGAGGGGATCAAAAAACTGTGGTATATTTACACAATGGAACACTACACAGCAAAAAGAAAGAAGGAACTCATACCCTTCACCACAGCATGGATGGAACTGAAGAATATCATGACAAGTGAAATAAGCCAGACAGTGAAAGGCAAATACCCTATGATCTCACCCATAATCATACATAATCAACAAAACAAACAAGTGAGCAAAATAGAACCAGAGATATTGAAATAAAGAACAAACTGACAGTAACCAGAGGGAAGGGAGGAAGGAGATAACAGAGGAAAAAAGGGGAAGGATCTAGTCAAGGGCCCATGGACATGGGTGGGGATTAACTATAGGAGCGGGGGTGGGGGACACAGAGGGGGAAAGCAATGTGGAAAAAGTGGGACAACTGTAATTGAACAACAATTTAAACAAAGAAAAAATTCCAACTTCTTGAATAATTAAATGTTGTAGACAGAAATCCTGTCTCTGGAATGGAAGCAATAACAATTTAACATAACTGAGATGCTTTGCCAATTTGGTATACTTCATTTCCCCCAAACTACCAACATCTGCGAAAAGTGCAATGGCAGCTGTCTTGTATCAGTAATGCATGGATTCATCACGTTCCTAAATATGTCTTAAAATAAGTCTTCACACTTTTCTAGAAAGTCTACACATTCTGATATTCTTGAATTAGGTTTATTGGGAATTTATATTTATAAGATTTATTGATTGAACATATATTTGTTCCAAAACATTGTACCTTATTTTCAAAAGAAAATAAAACCAATGTGAACCTTAGTAAGGAAAAGGCATGCATTCTATCCTTCTAGAAAATGACTAACTTTGCTTTCTCTTTTCAAGTAAAATATCTACATGCACATTGTTAAACTAAGCAAATGATACTTATGGAAGTAGAACAATGAGAAAAATGTATACACCAATTTAACTTATAAACATTTATAAAAATTCCTAAATAAAATATAACCTTTCTGAAAACAATAGTGTATTGAAAATCATGGCACATAGAGGCTAAGGTGTTAGAAGAAAAAACTCTAAGAAGCAATGGTTTAGCAATACAGATCTTTATTTATCTTACATATAATAGTAAAAACTGGTGTTCCAGCTGATGGGGTGTTTAAGCTGCCTTAACATGTGGATTCCAAAGATGTTCTAATCATAAGAGAACCGAATCAATCAGAAAATGACCAAGAATTTGCTCACATAATTTCTATTAATGTCCTTTGACTTGAACTAGGCCACATGGCTCAACTGAGCTGCAAGGAAAATAAGGAAATGCACTCTTTTGTTGAGGAGCCATGATCTAGAGGGGGTGGCCCAGGGAGGGAAAAAGAGAGAAATAGAGGGAGAACTATGGACCATGTAGACACGGGTCACTGGGGCCAAGGTGGGAGTGACTGCTATGATGAGCTCTGTCATTGCTCATTTGAGTGTGACTATTGTAGTTTACTTTCTACGAAATGAATATGCAATTCCTTTCCAAGGAAGAAACTCAACAGTGCTATCAGTTATGGCATCTGAATGACAATGAAGGAAAGCTGAGTTGGTGCAAAGTTCTTTCCATCATGTCTAGTCATGGCTCTATATGGCCTGGTGTCTTTTAACTGAAAGAAAAATTATTCTTCTGTCTCCATTTCCCCCCACAGACTTAATGCATGATGTGCAACTAAAAGAAGAAAATTACACTTAAATCTCGTATTCAGAACACAAAGAATAAAACCCATTGTCAGTGTATACCACAGGGAAAGGCTTACAAAGTCTCCTTAGCTTAGTAATTGAATAAATTCCTTGTTTAGCATATAAGACATCTCAATATTGAGCAATATTAAAGTATTTTTGTCATTAATTTCCATGGTCTATAGCATTAATTTTGGCTCCTTTTCTCTCCTTATTGTTGTTTTTCAAAACATAAAATGCAGAGCTTTCTCGTAAGCAGCTTCCTGCAGGGACAAGTTTGGGAGTCTGAAAATAGCCCTGGGGATGGAAGTCATGCAGGCAAAACCTTGTGATTTACTTGTGAAACACAATCATCTTAAAATTTTTGCAAGAGTCAGGAATTATCCATAAATTCCATGTGAAAGCAATATAAGTAATGTTTTCTTTTCAGTAATTGTTCATAAAGTTATAAAATGATGTGATCACTTTAAGATATGTCTGGATGACCCTTCAGAGAAATAGGAAAAGTTTGTTATATGTTCGTAAGGTTTTAAAAATGCTATCCAAGCCAGTTGGTTTTCATGAGGGACATAAATATTTCTCTCCCTGTGCCTATGTAGAAAATCTCAGAACTATGACAATATATAAATTCAAATGGCTTGGATTTCAAAAGTCAGCAAAGTAGGAAGTAAGCTAATTAGTGATACGGGAATTAGATGGCTTAGTATTAGTATGACATACAAGCTTTTTATGTTGTAAAGAATAAAAGCCTGACGGAACAGTGATGATGCATCCACGAGGGTTTCCACAGCTCATGGGAACTCTACCACTCTGAAATCCTTAATAAACCAAACGTATTTCGCATATTTTCCAAGATCATCACATTTTTATTGAACTATAAATAGGTACTAAAGACTGCTAATGATAGCATTGTTATATTTGATGCCATTCTCAATTTTATTGTCATTCCTAAAATTGTATTCAGAGGAAATTATGCTCATGTTTCTATATGGACAGAGATTGTAAAATAATACATAAGCACATGAATTTGAGTGACCTTGACTTAGGTTTTGTAAAAAGTAAAGCAGGAAATAGTATAGAATACATTTTTATCCACTCTATTAAAATAAACCTCTCACAAGTTAAGCTTCAACAATAGGAAAAAACCTAGAATGTGGAACTCAGGTAGACACATTTAAACTCAACTCTGAAAAATCTCTCTTTTGGCTTCAGTTAAAAACAGGAGAAACAATGACGAATCTCACTAATGTTAGCGCAAACCACTAATGAGAAGACTGTCAGTAGACAAGTTCAGAAAGAAGAGAACTATACATCACAGATTAAACTTTTCAGGAATTATAAGGTAAGGAAATAAGGGATATAAGAATTTTACCTTTCATTACAATGGCATGCAAATTGGAGGTATTCATAACACAAGAGGAAATTTTCTTATTGATTGCATATTCTTTTTCTGTATTTAAAGGCTGAGTTTCATCTTTCATTAACTGATGGGATTTTTTTCCTACAAATACTTTATAAAACATTGTTGAGTTACTTTATACAGTATTCTTATATTTCTATGGTAAAATTTAAGGCAGAGTAGCATTTTGAAACACTTTAAGAAAAGAGCCAGACGATATGTAAGATGTATGGGACATACATCTGATAGGGGCTTTTTATAAATTTTTGTTTTAGTTTTTATTTAATAGCAGACAAAATATGGTTTGTAAGAAGTTTAAAGTGATCTCAAGTAACATTGTCAATCTAGGAACATTTTAGCTATGACAGGAACAACAATACATTCAACACTGGCAGGGAAGTTTCTTCCATGGAAATTTAACTTTCCTATTTCAACTGCAGAGAAAGAAGCACGTGTGGTGTATATCTCCCAAGCTATACTGAATTATTTCATATCCAAGCATTCTCTAAGAGGAGATGGAGCAAAGAGTGCAGGATGTCCTTTGTTACCACAACATAAATGGTGGTCACGGTGTAATGGAGGTGACTATCTGCATACAGTGTACACGACGTGAAGTTGCCCGGAACTTTCCCCCAAGTCGTCTTTGCTTAGGGCAGACCACGTCTAGGCACAGAGGCTCAAACCAGTACTTCCAACATGATATGAACAAGTGTGAAGAGCCAGCACTTAAAGTGATGTGTACGTGTGGCATCGATCAAGAATGTTTTCGATTTTGTATTGTGCGGCATGAAAAAGAATGAGAAGAGAAACAAAGTCAAGTTTATCTCCCAGCAATTCAACGTTTGTCACTATGCTCCAAGCTTATCAGATATGGCATACTAAAGTTAAACAATGGGATATCAGAAATTCTAATATAGATGATAGATAATAGATAGATAGATACCTATACAAGGCAAAGTAAAAAGCAATTTATGGCCCTAAGTACTCTATAGTCTAGTGATAAAAGCATATATTAAACAGAGGATCACAGAAATGTATAGCTACTTAGTATAACAATGAATTAAGAAAAATAATTATATGAAGAAAAATATTTCAGAAACAATGTTGGGGTAGTGTAGATCTACTGGAAGACACAGCATTTATTCTACAAGCAATATTCTAAAGCAAAGTAACTTTTATTTCATGGAAAAATGGCTAATTGAGTTATTGTTTTTTTCAACATTCTACATAGAAATTTGAATGAACAATTACTGAACTTTTAAGTCAGTGCCCTGAGTTACAGCAGAGATGCCTTCTAGTGGTCACTGTGGGGTGCTGGGAGCTGCGTGGAGTAGCTACAGTCAGGTGCTGTACATCTGTGATTACCCATTCAGTACCCCAGGCTGGACCACCTCGGGACAGTGTCCCGTTCCAGCAAGTCTTGCTCTGAGTGGAATCTGTTTCTCCTGAAGGACCCTTACTAAACTTTCATCCACCTCAGTTTTCCAGAATTCAGTAAGAAAATCCCTTACTTTATTAACACAAGGCAGCCCTGACATATGTACTGCTAATATGTGTAATTGAGACATTTGAAAACAAATAATTTGTGTTACAACTATGAATGGTTGTAAGCATGTGTATTAATTATAGTTTTCTGAATTTTCTTGTAGTATGAAGTTTTGACATCTTAAAAAAAAAAAACCTTTCAGTCTACTGAGCGATTGCTCCCTCTCTGGGCTAACTAACTGGCCAATTCTTAGACGTAGCACAAGATTCAGGAATCATATCTTTGATGTGCAAACTAACCAAAAAATAGCCCTACCTCCTCTCTCTGGCCTGTGCACCCTAGAAGGCAGTATTTTTCTGCCTTAACTATCTCAGAGCCAGGTAGAAGACAACTAAGGAATGCCCCTGTAGTGCTGAGGCTGGGAAATGATGCAAACAAGCCAGTTGCACATTGTTTGGCCTGCCCTGTCTTACCTTTCCTGTGTAAACCCCAACATGGCCTAAACCTACTGCTCCATCCAGTTTCTGCTCCCTGAGCAAAACCTGGAGTTCCTCCTTCGACCCTGTACAAGCTGTGCCTCTTGTTTCTAGCTGAACTGTGAATAACATTAAACTTTTCTTTCAATGCACTGGCCTCTGCATGTTATCACTCAGTCACCTTTATACATTAAGACCCAGTCACAAAACAGCAGGTTTCAGAGAAAAGCGTTAAGAGAAAATCAATTATTTGCCACATATATTGCATTAAATGAACTTAATGAAATTTCTCCTTGCAAAAACATTTTTTTTTGGAAATGGAACTTTGATTTTGCCAGAAAGCACTTTTTCTAACAACAGAAAACTCTGAACTGTTATTGATATAGAGAATAGATTTACATATTTGTACAAACTCTGCAAATAATTCCCTCAGTGTGGACACATTGAGATGTGGAGACTAGCTCATTCTTCCTAGCTATCAACAATAATCAAGTTCCATACACAATTGCACAATTTTTCTTCAATCAAAGTAAACACTACCTAAATCAAGGCCCATGGAACAGAATGTGAAAAACAAAGTATTATGCTGTCTATCATGTTATAGATGAGATATTTCTATTTTGTTGCTAAAGTTTCCTATGAACAGAAGAGTATATAAAATTTTGAATGGTTATTAAAGAACTCAGAAGTGTTTGAAAATTTCCATCAAATCTATGGCAGATGCTTGATTAACACAGTTCACACAACAATTTAGAATCTAGTTGAATTCTTTTACTTGAGTACTTCAAGGCCAGGAGATCTTACTGTATCCATAGTTACCTTTAATTTTTGGAAACTGTCGCTTTCCCTATTAAGCTAAGAGCACTTGGATAAAAAGTCATACTGGGCCATATTTGAAACATTTCATGTGATTATTTCACATAATTGGTGACTTAGAGAAGAGTAATTTGGTGAGTGCTGGAAGCAAAGGACAGACTGAGGCAGATTTAAGAGGAAATGGGAAGAAATGAGTAGGGAAAAGAGGTAAAAAGTACAGACATCTTTTTGGAGAGGCTTTTCTCTAAAGTGGAGCAAGGTAGAATTAAGAAAACATTTGTGTTTATTTTAAACACAGTACAGGATTAGCAATGGTCTGTGTCCATATGCAGAGGGTCTGAAATATACTATGTGGACCCGGTCACGTCACGGGTGGACATCATGAATACAGCTCGTACTAAGTATGGAATAAGTGCTCTTCTAAGGGCTTTACATTATCATTTACAGTGCACACAAGAAATGTACCATAGAAATACCATTACTTTATTTTTATAGCGAGAAAACAATCTGTAGACAAGGAAGGTATTTACTGAGGATTACAAAGACACATAGTTGGAGACAAAAGGTCAAAGAACACATTCTTGTTACCAAAATCCACACCATTTCCTCTATGTGAATGTCTTTCTGCTTTGAGGATTGGAAGAAGAAAAAACCAGAGACGGAGTTGGAACATGATGTAGGACCTAACAAGGCTTAAAAACAGGCTGTAACGAGGATGTGGTAGATTTTGGAACTTATATGTGATATAAGTGTGGCTGTCACTTAGAAAGTGGCAGTGGTACCCGAGAAGGATTTGGGCACGGGGAAGAGATATTGATAGTGAAATGGCCAGAATACAGACTCTTGCAATGGTCTATGAAACAAAGGTGTAAGATCTTATCCATTGCATTATCACATGCATAGAGAAGGGAGAACAAATTACAGAAAATGAGTTGTGAAATCCAGAAAATGGGAGACATAATTGTATGAGGGGAGAGGAAAAGGTCCATCTAATTTTCAATTCTAACTGATGAAACTGAGTGGCTTAGTGAGTATGTTACCAAGAGGCAAAAAACAGAGTTAGTTTGGGTTAGAAATGGTGGGATTGTCTTAAATGAGGTTTACAAAATGGAAAAACAAACATTTTAATATAGGAGAATGGAACACAAGACTCAGATCCTAGTGGTAATTGCAGCTCTGGGCGTCAGGTGCATAGAATTGGTATTGACTAATTCATTCAGAAACATTTCATCACCTACTCTAGTCTGAGCACCGAGTTAGGTGTTGCAAGTATAGCACTGAAGTGGAGACCTTGTCTGCTTTTAGCAGTTTTACTGCAACATAAGCAATTATAAGCTTACCTAAGAGATCTTGTTAAGATAAAATCATTATTAAAAAAGAAAACACATTTCACAGTGAATCCTTAGTATTAGAAAATCACATTTGTTAATGAATCTTGGAAAGCAAGGCCTGTGGCTTCAATTTCAACTATATTGACAATTATTCTGCTTTAGCTCCCTTATCTCTGGCATAGAATAATTTGTATTAAACTTATATATAGATGCAGACAGAACCAAAACAAGAATGCTATTTTTTAAAAATCTTCTGTTAAGCCTGAAACCTGAATGGAACCAGCTAAGGAAAATCCTAACTTATTATTCTATCGGTAATTTGTAAGAATAGAAAACGACTTTGGATGTAGAGTGAAGAGAACATTGAGAATGTTGGAATGTTGGACATATTGGCTATATTTTTCATCATCATTTCCCTCTAGCTTGGGTACGGTGCTTACAATCTTTTCAAACATTTTGCACTCTTGAAACAAGTTATTCATTCAACAGGAATTTATTGGTCATCTGTTCATTGTCAGATACTCTTCTAGGTAATAGGACACAGCGAGGACTAAAGTCAGACAAAGTTCCTGCTCTTATGGAATGTACATTCCTGCAGAAGAGATACACAGCAAACAAACATAGATGCACACCCCCACACACTCACATCCACGGAGTGGTGGCTGAACACAGTCAGCGATCACATTGCGGAGTGTACCATAGTAGAAGCTCTATGAAACTGTGTACCATCTGACTCTAGGCTGGAAATCGATTTAAAGATTCAGGGTACAATATGTTCTCGCTTGCAGTTTACTGAAGGTTAAAGGGTGTGCACTTGAAACCTATGTAATCTTATTAACCAATGGCACCCCAATAAATTTAGTTAAAATTAGTCTAAAGAGATATAAAGCTGGCATTGAAGGACATAGTCAAAGAGCAGCCACACTAGGAGGTATGAGGACATGTCAGGCAGATCTTCCATGTCTTCCTCCTATAATAGAATTACTTTCTCTGTAACATTTCAAAAACTAATAAGAAATTCTAGGAAGACAGTGTTGACAGGGTAAAAGAGAAGAAAACATATCACCTTGGGTGGTCCATCACACAAACTTTAGAGCAGTTTTGGCATCAAAAATTATTGGATTTTTTAGAAAAATCATTTTCTAAATTTCAGTACTAAAGCAAAATGAACTCCAAATCTCTTTCTACCATAAACTCATTGTCTCCACCTTTCGTGATAACCATTTTGTTGAAAATCCATTTTATTGTTGAAATAGAATGCATATTATTTTGCTCATATTCGATTCCACTAGAACTACATCTGTATCTCAACAGTAAAGAATAATCACATAGCATCCACCAAGAAAAAATATATATAAATCAAGTGTCCATTTGGTTTTGGTTCACTATGCTCCTGGCACAAAATATGCCTTTTGAACTATTTATTTTACCAAAAGTATAAAGTAAGCTTCAAGTATGAGACCCTATATGTGTGGTTATAAGAATATGGTATAAAATACTGGAAGCTAGGCATTGATTATACTGATATGTTTATCTGATATGACAAGGGGAGTGAAGTGGGTTGGAAAGGGGATATATACACATATATGCATGTGTAGTATCAATGTAAGATGTATGTCAGAATCTGTATGTTAGTAGATACTAATATGATTCACCTGCACATGAAATTTTAACAGGCACCTCCCCAGATTATTTGTAAATGACTACAAAAGATCCCCTTCATTCAAGGGCTTTTAACCGGGCCTTATGTAGCCTTGGGGTGTGCATGGGGCTTGGGGCCTTTCTCACTTTTACCCAACAGCTAAAATGGCACGAGTAAGAGAAGCTGTGTGTTATTTTCTGTTTTTCAAAAATGCAGCAAACTTCTTGTGACCCAATTTGTTCAGTCATTCTTTGCCCAATGCCCCTTGTATCCAAATGATATATCATCAAGATTATTGGAGGGTTTAAAAATTGGCTGTACTCCTGGAATGCTAAAGCTTACAGATACACAAGGGGGTGCTTTTCTATTTAATTACTCCGTTATAATCAATTGTACTGAGCTCAGGCATCTGGATGTTACAATGCCTGACAATAAGCCCTCAAATACTTGTTTTATAGTGAGTTCGAACACCCACAGTGACTTTTTAGTTCAGCCAGGAATTGAATTACCACCCACTGTTGCCCTTTATAATCACTTGGGATGAAGTTTAAGAATACTAAGCATTGCAAAGAGAACTTTCTCGTAAAAATGCTACGTCCCTTGCTGTTATTACT
Source organism: Desmodus rotundus (assembly GCF_022682495.2). Taxonomy (NCBI): domain Eukaryota; kingdom Metazoa; phylum Chordata; class Mammalia; order Chiroptera; family Phyllostomidae; genus Desmodus; species Desmodus rotundus. The sequence continues at coordinate 19,680,402 of NC_071394.1, forward strand.
TTAGAATGTATATGACCTGTACCTCCGTGACACATATTAAAATTTTCCTAGATGTTATTTCTAAAGGCCAACGTGAAATTAGAGAGAGAAAAAACCCAGTCTCTCCCCACAGATCAATCTCTGGTCCGTCACTTTATCCACAGTGCAGCCTATCTTACCGCTAAATCATCAGAGTAACTCCTTGTGCCGGTCGTAGGGCTCTCTGACTTTGGGATGGACGTATGTCACAGCTGGGCGTGCTGCTCTTACTTGTTTCCTGAGTAACATGTGAGGCTGCTAAACCTGGGAGGGGTTCAGAACAGAACGCCTCTGCAGCGTGTCCACACAGCTGTAAAACTCCCCATGACACACAGGCCCCATCAGGCTCAATGTGTCTCAGCATGTCCACGGAAAATCAGGATGCTGTCTAGAGACTGAGGAAAGCCTGCACTGCAGAAATGCAGCATAAAGCCTTAGGGTTTTGTGGCGAATTTATGTTCTTCTCTGTGGATCAATATTTTCTCCTAGGAATCAGCTCGGCCTGGTACTGAACTCTGCTAAAAATTGAATGTTTCACAATGGGGCATAAAGTGATCCTAAAGCCTGAGCTGCCATTACGATGCACCAAGCCATAATGTGTGGCAGGAATCCTCTATCAAATGAACAATGCATACATACACATGATACGGCTGGAGTAGGCTGGGGAGGAATAAATAAGTTGTCTGAACTGGCTCAGGCTCTCAGGACACATCTTCTTGCTGCATCACCCCTCATCTTCTGTACATGCGTGATGCCTAATGAGGAGGGCCCTAAGACTGGTTATCAGAGGAGGGAAAATAATTGAGCCTGTTTTATACAGTGTGCTAGCACCCGTTGGAAATGGACTGCTGGATCAGTCCAGCTGCTCTCTGCAGTAGCACTGAAGGAGAGAAGAGTAACGTGCAACCCTCCTAGTGGGAAAAACTTTGTCAACTACATTCTAATGACCATTCTTCCTGGAAGGAGGGATACGATGATGAGCAGAATGATGCTCCCCAGCCATATCCACATTCTAATCTTAGGAACCTGTGGATATGTTAACTTATATGGCAAAAGAGACTTTGTAGATGGGTTTAAGGATCTCAAGGTGGGGAAATTATCCTGGATTTTCTGGGAGAGCCCAATGTAATCTCAAAGTTCTTAAAGGTAAGAGGCTGAAGGTCAAAGGGGGGAGAAGATGCTGCAAAGGTGGATATGAAGATGGAAGAATGGACTACAAGTAGCTTCTAGAAACTAGAAAAGTTTTAAAAAATCTAATTCTCCACTAGATTGTCTAGAAGAAAAAAGAACCCTTTCAGCACCTTGACGTTAGCCCGGCAAGACTCATTTCAGACTTCTGCCATCCAGAACAGTAAGAAAACAAACTTGTGTTTCTTTTTTTTAAAATTTTTATTGTTATTCAATTACAATTGTCTGCATTTTCTCCCCATCCCTCCACCCCACCCCACCCCAGCCAATCCCACCTCCCTCCCCCACCTCTACCCTCCCCCTTGATTTTGTCCATGTGCCCTTTATAGTAGCTCTGGTAAACCCCTTTCACCTGTAACTGAAACTTGTGTTTCTTAAAACCACTAAATTCAAGATGATCTGTTAAAGCAGCAATTGGGAAACTAATGAAGATACTGAGTCCTTGACAATGGCCAGTGGTTTGATTGGTTGGTCAGATACTTGGAAAAAAAAATGGTTATCTACTATTATATCATCTCTATTATTTCTGACCTGATTTAATAATTTGGATTTTCTCCCTGTTATACATTGTATTTTCCTTGTGTGCATTCTTGGTATTTTTAATGTGATTTCAGCATTGTATATTTTACCTCGCTGAGTGCTGTTTGATTTTTATTTTCCTATTTATGTTCCTGACCTTTGCTGTGAGATGTGGTTACTTAAAGTCCTTCAGTCCTCCTCAGGCTTGCTCATAAGGTGTTTAAGTAGGAATAGCCTTTAGTTTAGGGCTAATTTTGAATTGCTACTGAGGGCATACTTTTCCAAGAGCTCTGCTCATTGCCTGTGGGATTACGAGGTGAGTTATTGTGGATGATGGTGAAACAGAAACTGTTTAAAACCAGTGGAAAGCACCTGGTATTGTTCCCTCTACTCATTTTAGGTATGGTTTTCCCCTCTGAAGTATTTCATCACAGGTACTTGCTGATCAGTATGTAAATAAGGCATTGGTATGGACTCTCCATGACCTCCTTAGCTCTCTCTGTGCAGGTCTGTCCTCTCAGAAACTAGGTCCTACAGCACAAGCTGACCTCGCCTCCATTACCTGGGCCTGGCTCTGTAACCCAGCAAAACCCCAGGCTCCACCTTGGTTCCCCTCTTTTCCCAGTGGCCTGGAAATCCTTTGTAGAGAGTAAGACGAGATAAGGACGGGTCTTAACTAATTCGCTTACCCTCTCATTACCTTGCACTGTTTGATGTGTAATGACTGAAAACTGGTGTTTAATGTGTTTTATCCATTTTCAGATGTTCTGGTATGCAGAAAAATTCCATTTCTATTCTTCATCTTGAACAACAGCAGGTGATTTCAAATGATTATTTTGAAATCCTTTTTATTACCTCACGAAAGTCGTTTTGGATGCTCTCTTTTAAGAAAACCACCTCATTACCTTGTTATGTACTATGTTATAAATCATTTGTCTTTTTAATATGAGTGACTATAACTTTATGAAACTCTGCTTATTTTATTAAATTAAAGGCAAGGGATTTGTTATTGGCATACATTATTTTTTCTATATTCAATGCTTTTAGTCTACTGCATAACAGTATTTTAAGGGTGATTTAACTTTCTTTCTGTGCAGTTTTATTACTAAATTGCTCAAGTAGATTGATTGAAAAAACATCCCCAATCCTGTCCCCTTTCTGGTATTCCCACCTTTTGAATTATGACTTTCCATCTCCCACTATAGAGAGCTGGGGTCTGTTTTATCACCCCTTAATTCTGGGTTGGACTTTTGAGTTGCACTGATGAGATATGCATTAGCCCAAAGACTGACGTGGGAATGATATGTTGCCAGAACCTATTAAGCCACCAAAGGCCTTACATATTTTTGCTCTTTCTCCTTCTGCTCTCCCATTATCATGAAAACAGATCCGAGCTGTAGTGCCAGTGGATAAAACAATTGGTGCAGAGATAAGTCAGAAAAGTTTTCTTAGCCGGCATCCCAGGCATGGGAGAGAGCCAAGCCAGATCCCAGCACACACTGTGCAGCCTGCGGCTTAACACGTATGCCTGGCTGACCCTTCAAAGGTACTACTTCAGGTCAGCAGAATCACTCAGCTAACCCCGGGGTTATGAGAAACATTGTTTTATACACTACATTTTTGGGTGGTTTGTTATGTAACGATAGGTGATACAATTCCCAACTTTTACTTCTTGCTACCAGTGTACTCTCTCTCTAGTATGAGATCTATGAGAAAATCTTATGAATTCTAATGGATAGGACTTACATTTTCTAACTGGACTTTTCAGAGATCTAATTTGTATAATCTCTATTAGTTAGATATATTAGTATCTAGTTAGTATATTAGCAGAATTGTGTGATACATGTTATATAAAACAAATGTTTATAACAAAATGCAAATATATAAACATATATAGGACATATATGTTAATTATATATGTGTATATATATACATATATATGCATTCTGAGCTTCTGCATAAGGCTGTAGAAATAGGTCAGAATCAGAACTATAGTCATGAATAATATTTTACTTTAGAGATCTAAACTCAGAAGGAAGAACAATTTTTTGAGTAAACAATAATAATTCAGGAACTGAAATAGACCATATATGTTATCTCATGCAATATTTATAATGATACTCTATTCATATTTGGATTTTACAGAGTCCAAAAAGATGATAAGATATGTTTGATTTCAAATAATAAGTGGTTAAACAGGAGCATAAACTCAATTGTATTTGCTTTAAACACCTACCTAGAGGTATTCCAGATGCACACACCCATTTTGTAAATCAGGAGAAGAAGCAAAACCCTGTGAAGTGACTATGCAAAAAATCACAGTTATATTGAAATCCCAGGATTAGAGAATGCACCATCTGATTCCTTTTCTGGTGATGCTCTGCTCCAGCTCCAAAGCTATCAACCGATGGATTTAAAAAACAAATGATCTAAAAGGCATCATGTACATGGTGTAATAAATGTACTCTCAATTTATCATCTGAAATTCTCAGCCATAGACAGCGAATTATCTCAATAATGTATTATTCATATTTTTGTTATTAAATAGCATAAATTGTGGTAAAAATATTTAGTATTTTCGTGTATGAGAATCAAATCAAGGGTAGGAATGACTTGCTTTGAAGATTAGTTTTCGTAGTTTTATTTGCCTGATTATTTTAAGTTTCAGACTGTTATTAAGCTAAAAGAGAGAGTATGTAATAAGTAACCTTTTGTGATAACTATTTGGAATATAGCTTTCCCCCCATTTAAGACTTCTGAGAATATTTGACATTTTTTAAAAATGAACTAAGAATGAAAAAGTGTACGAAGAGAATATATTGGTTAGTTGGGAGCCAGTGGGTAAATACATTCCGTACCACACGCAGTTCATTTCAACTCATTCATCTTGGTGAGTGGCGAGAAGGTTTGTAGAACAGTGCCGTGGAAATGGAAGAGCATGACAGAGCGACACTCAGCTCTTGCATCAGGGAACGTGATCTTCAGGGCTCTCAGCACGCAGCTTAGTGTTGTCCCAAATATGGTGATGATGCCTGCAATTACTTTCTCAGTTAAGGGTTTTACTTGCCCTTGGGCTACTTTTCACTTTTCCATTTTGATTTGGAAAATATATAACTTTACGTATTTCAAAACCAAAGCTAGGAAAACTTGGCAGGTTTTGCTGACTTATATTCTGCATTTGGGGATTCAGTCCAACTGCAATTTCAAACAAAATGCAAGAATTGCAAATCTGTCCAAGCTGAAACAATAACATAATAGTTAACAAGGAGTGAATGACTCTGGGACAGAAAAATGATGAATTTTGCCCATCTTTGGACAGAGCCAAAACTGACAAGTAAACATAAGAAAAAAGGGAATGTCTTTAGGCTTTCTATGACAGCAAGGCTTAAAATCATATAATAAATGGTCATTCTAATGGTGACATTGTTACTCTGTAGTGACATATATTTCAGAAATGTTAATGAATGGAGTGTAAGCATAATTATTCACCTCTTTATATATTATTTAACTATAATAAAACTTGTACTTTTAAACCTCCCAGATTAAAATGTTTTCTCAGTGACCTAAAATACTATATAAAGCTTATTCATTAATGTTGTTGAGAATGTAAAAATTAAGACCTGTAGAATTTTAGGCAATATTTCAGAGTATATAATCAGAGATTAACAGTTTATCCAGGTTTTAGTTGCCAAATTTTATGGACTAAAAAGGTACAATTATAATTAGAGTAAATATGCATAGCATCCCTCCATACTTAGAATAAAGTGTGACTTCCACCTTGGGTTGGTGACATCATTATTGAATCCCTGCATTTTATTCCAAATAATGTATGAATACATTTTTCTGAAGAATAGGAAATAAAATTTTAGAGTCTTTACAATTCAATATGTACTCAGGGAGATTATTTTTCTGGTTGCCCTTGAGTGAGACCCAGAGTTCTGTCATCCTTTTGTGTATGATTGTGTGACAGTATGAACTGAGTTTATTTTTAAATGAGAGAATGACACAAAGCCCCATATCTCTGTGTTCTGGAAGGACAACCAATTTCAATGAACCAGAATTATTTGGGGCCCATGAGGACCCTCTCAGATTGTGTGTCAAAAGGCAAAGTGATAATACTGAAATCATAATTGTTTAGTAAAGAATATTACATGAGTGCTAGAGGGTTTCTTCTGGATTTTTGTTTTTTGCTTATTTTCATCAAAAAGGTGTTTCTTAGACCAATGAGAATCTGAGTATTATGAAGGGATTGGACACTAAAAGGGATTCACATCAGTCCAAGTTCCGCTTTGTCCTTGAAAGCAGTGTTTCTTGAATTTCATGTGCTGAGTCACCTATCCTTGTTAAGATTCATATTCTGGTTCAGTAAATATTGGTGGCCTCTGATATTCTGCTTTTCCAATGAACACCCAGCTGATATTGGGGCTGCTGGCCTTTGTACCATATTTTGAGTAGCAAGTTTTTAAAAGATTTCCCTTTTAGATTTTTTCTAGTTCCCATTAAATTAACTGTAAGTCTTTTTATAGTTGATCTGAAATTCAGAGATGTTTTTAGATTTTTTTATAGTTCCCATTAAATTAACTATAAATCTTTTTATAGTTGATCTGAAATTCAGAGATTAAAATCAGGAAGGAAGAAATATCCAAAAGCAGAAAGGAGTCTGGGTGTCATTTTGAATAGAATGGAAAGTTGATTCTCTCCAAGCCTTGAGGATATATGTAGTCTTCTAATAACTCCTAAGAGATAAATCATGTTGTGTTGAAACTATGTAAGACCATTTTTATCTACAACAAGTCCACTTGGAGAAATTTTACTCTATGTAGAGCTATAAAGATATTTATACTGGAATCAACGATCTATCTATCATTCCTCTCTCTGTCTCTTCCCCCCCCCTCTCTTTCTATCTATCTATCAACCATCTGTCATCTATGTTTACCAAGAACCAGTGAGTGCTTATTCCAGCTATATTCATAATTCTTAAAAACTGGAAGCAAGCCAAATATCCTTAAACTACTCAAATGTTAGATTATCTGTGGTAGAATCATACAATAGGATACTACTCGGCAATTTAAAAAAATTGATTCATTCACATAATAACAACATAGATGAGATTTTAATGCACTTTCTAGTTATAAGAAGCCAGATATACAAGGCTACTTATTATGTGATCACATTTATATGACATTCTGAAGTAGGAAAAAATATAGTATTGAAAAATGAATAGTTGGAAGATAAGTTGCCTTTACATGAATGTACATCATGAGTTTTTAAAGAGGTGAAACTATTCTGTGTGGTTTTGTGTTGGGAGATACATAATCCTATGCACCTACAAAACCCATAAAACTGTATACCACAAAGATTAAATTCAACTTTTAAATCACCTGGGATGGAATAAAATTATTAAAAATGAATCTCAATAGATTAAACATTTATTAATGATGTTGATGGGTTGAAAAGAAAAAATATGATCTAACTAATTTGAAAATAATGTTCTGTCTAGATCCTGTGGGCTGGAAGAAAAATAGGCTACTCTTGTGTGTATTGCCCATAAAACAATGACGAGGTACTATAACAAAAATACTCAGAAATAAGAGATATATCTTGGTTGTTAAAAATAGTATAGCACCAACAAAAATTTAATAGAAAGATAGTAGAAAAATTATAGAGTTTTCTCTGAGCTAGGAAAGTAAAAAACAAAAGGAAAATAAGATATTTGAAGAACAAACATTCATTTCAACATATACTTCATTTTAGACTACCTTTTGAATTTATTTCCCACTATTCATGCCCTTTCCCACTGCTTATGCTTATTTCAGTCCCACTTCTGCCACAAATTTTTTCAGCCCTGGGGATTTAGTGCTGCATGTGCCTTTCCTAAACCTAGAGAACTAATCCTATTATTGCGTTGTTGCATTTATTTCATGCAGGTATAATCTCCAACATGTAATTCAAAACAGGTAATGCAGCATTATTTCTTTTCTTCCCAGAACTGTTTGTGATATTGGTTTAATTTATTTTTGCCATAGGGTTGTTCATTTTCTGAAATAAATCTGCTATAATATGTTTGAGGTTAGTCTTGAGAACAGATTTAATACCAATACCTAGAAGAATTCTTGGCGTATTGTAATTCCCCCTCAAAAAAAAAGAGAGAGGAGGTAGAGAGAGAGGTGATGAAGAGGAGTGGGAAGAGGAAGGAGGAGAGAAAAGGAAGAGGAGAAGCAAATGAAGGAGGAAGGAAAAAAAGAAGAAAGAGAAGGAACAAAGACAGGAGGAAAGGAGGGTGGGAAAGGAGGGAGGGAGAAAAGGAGGGGAAAAAGAAAGCTGACATTATAGCAATTGCAAGAGATGTACACAATGGCACATACTAGATATTCAAAAAATTCTGCCATGTCATCATTGCTTCTTAATGGCTCTGTTCATTATTGGTAAGCTGTTTTGAAAAAAAAAATTACATTTTCTTGTTGTGTTTTGTGATTATTTCATGTGTAAAAGGTATCATTCAGGTATTACTATTTAGTAATTAATAAAATTTGTTAAGCATATAAAGTATTTTGGGAGCAATAACTAACTAATTTCCTCTTCCTTTTTTAAAGTTAGTGTTTCAATTTCTCTCTTTGAGCACACGCCGCATACTTGGGAACCTATGTCCACAAATAATGCTCTTTTCATGCATACTTTTCTTCTCGGTGGGCTTGTTCAGCACTATGTAATATATTCAAGCTTTGCTGTTTTGAAAAGTATAATAAAATAACTGCCCTTTGACCCTGCATTCTTATGTAACCATTGCTTAATATGTATCATCACTGTCAAACCTAAAATTTTCAAGAGTAGATTCATTTACTGTAATCATTTCTAATATAACACTCACTGACTAGTCCTGCTTATGCAGTCTGGTTTTTCCCACAAGATATTCATTGATAGTTTCTGATTAAGGTCATTTATAACATATCAAATTCCAAGTAAAAAGAATATCTTAAAAAGTTGTTTACTCGGCCATCTCCAAATTTTTGCCATGTTAGCCAGATTATCTACCCTGTCTGTAATATATATAATATATTATATTTGATGACACAAATATAACATAATATATTGACACACTAATGCCACATTAATATATCCCACCAAACTAATATCTCCTAGTTGATAGTTAGTTTTCTAAATAAGAGCTTGATTTGTGAAGTTAGCACGATGAAACGGAAACAGCCTTAGAGACCAGGCATTGCATCATGGTTCAAATAGTACATCGCCCTTTAAAGAACTTTACATAAACTCAGTGTGTCTGAGAAGACCATAATATTTTAAAAACAGTAAACATAGGTAGTAAGAATAGGATATTTTCTCCCCCATTTCTTTTTTAAGAACATGTTAGATGGGAAAAATCTGAAAAATGCCTTCTTTCAGGCCAAGTCAAAAGACATCCACTTCCACTCAAAGTTGACCCTTTGGAAATAAACTGATCATGCCCTTGGCTTCTAAACCGCAATGGGAAACTGGATTCTCTACTTTGTCATTGAACTTAGTTCCTGCCAAAGACTGCTAGTGTATTCATTAATTGTGGGTCCGACGAAGGCTCAAATTGGGAAAGAAAGAAGAAAATGTCAAACATGAAATAAAAGACATGGGCACAAACATAATAAATTAAATCCACAAGAAGTAATCTAAAATTTTAAAATATGAATGTGGCTTTCAGTCTTTCTATGACAATTCTTAAAGTATATTGTGAGATATTGACGATATTTTGAAATATTTATGTTTCTCCCTTAGAAATGCTATGTAGTCTCACATTTAATTTACCTTGTGTGTATTCAGTTTGTTTTCCAACCATATTATGTGGTTCTTGATGATGCAAAACACTTTCATTATTCAATTCTTTATTCATGTATCCATCCATTTATTTATTTTTACTGCTTTTGGTTCTGTTTACCACTTAACCTTTGTTCGCACATGAAGTGGATTCTTCATAAATTGATTTGTAATAAGTTAATTGAATGTACATGATATTGAAACATACACTAGTGAAGTCTTACACTTAGAATACTCTAATGCTTATGAAGTTTGAAATAATATTTTAACAGTTATGTTTATCTAAGTGTATTTCATGGGCACAGCTGTATATATTTTAGGTTCTTGTGCTATTCTTGGCAGCACTGGCTAAAAAAAAACTATGGATATTTATTTTTACTAAAGCTTCCCTTTTTAAAATCTCTTATCTGCACTTAATATTTTATATCTTCTCTGTAACAATTTTCTTATTTTTATTTGTTTTAATATATATGAAAGGGATTTTATGACCCAGTAAATAAAAGCACTAGCAAACTCTTAACTACTTTAAAAATGAAAGAAAACATTTAATATTCAGTTTAATTTTATACATGAAATAAAGTTTATTTATTTTATCAAGTTACAAATGAGAACCACATTGTTATAAAAACATAAACAAAAACACAACAGAATGTAAAATTTCTCTAGAAAACAACTTTAAGTTGCAAAACATCACCATTAATGTAAAGAAAACATAGAATTTAGTACCAGACTTAATTTAAGTTCATTACTTAAAAAACGTTTTGTATATAAAACTGTCTAATTTTATTTGGGGAGGTCAATTAATTGAAATATATATTACTAAGTTTACATTTTCTTGTTGTAATTTTCCCTTTAAGTGCTGGCAAGAATGTTAAGATAAGGGAACTCTTTTGCATTGTTGGTGGGAATGCAGATTGGTGCAGGCACTGTGGAAAGCAGTATGGAGAGAGCTCAAAAAATTAAAAATGGATCTGCCTTTTGACCCAGCAATCCCACTTCTGGGAATATATCTGAAGGAACCCACAACACTAATTTGAAAGAGCATAAGCAACCCTGTGTTCATTTCAGAGTTATTTACAATCACCAAGACATGGAAGCAGCTCACGTGTTCATCAATAGATGAGTGAATAAAAGAAATATGGAACATTTACATAATGCAATACTACTCAGCCATAAAAAAGAAGACAATTTTACCCTTTGAGACAGTATGGATGGGTCTCAAAGATGGAGAACCATCTTTATGGATGGAGAACATTATGCTAAGTGAAATAAACCAATCAGAGAAAGACAGACACTATACAGTTTCACTCAAATGTAATCTAATGAACAAACTGAACTAACAAGGAAAATGGGGACAGATTCATAGATGGAGAGCAGATGACATCTGGGATGGGGGAAGTTAGAGGGTGGAGGGATTGAGCAAAAAGGAAAAAGACTCATGGACATGGACACCTGTCTGGTGATTTCTGGGGGGAGGGGGTTATAATGGAAGTAAAAGGTAATATAAAATAAAATAAATAGAGGTAAGAAAGATTTAAATATATATATATATATATATATATATATATATATATATATATATAAAGTGTGTGTGTGTGTGTGTGTGTGTGTACTAGGACATAATCTATGTTTTGTTACCTTATTAGTTCATATTCTTTTGGTTGTGCATAACTAAGAACTATGTTCAGCTATAGTTTGTTGTTTGGGAATTACCATCACTACAATTTATAAATGTTAAATTAATAAGAAACGAATGTGACTTTATACATTCTTTATATGTTGGATGTTTTTGCATAATAGCAAACACTTTCCAATGAAGTACCCCGTAGCATATTTCTGCCATTTAGTTTCCATTAATCCTCGAGAAACTTGGGAAGTTTAAACAGATATCACAACGACATAGTGTACTTTAGAATTTTGGTATTAACTGCATTTAATTTTGCATTTTTTCCAGGTAGCCAAGAGAAACGAAACTAGCTAGAGAAGAGCCAGCGTTTCCGAGGCCAGCAGCCTGGGACTTCTCCTTGTGTCGGGACCATCCGCTGTAGCCATGCAGTGTCAGCACAGCGCCGGCTGTCACAGGTGAGATGCTTTAAAATAGAACCTGAGTTGAACATGAATCAGGTTTTCCCTTATTGTGGAAAAATGTAAGAGTAGATCTACTTGAGGCCAAGATTTGAATTTCCACCAATAAAACATGGAGAAGGAGTGGTTCAGAGGGCATTTAAAAAATGTCTTTCTTATTTATAACACTGATCTAGGAGTGTTAATATCCCTACCTACAGGCATTCCATTAACGTAGACAATGAAAGAACTCTAAAAAACCATTTTTAAATATTTATTATTAACTGATTGAATAACAATATAAACTTTGTAAAGGTTTATATTGAATCACAATATAAAAGCAAAACTAAAAACAAACAATTGTATATATTTAATAAAATATCAATTTATTAAAAATTGCCATTATTTTTGTTTCTTTATTCACTTAGATGGTACAGTCAAACCTGGGTTCTGGAACATCTCCCATCCCAAACAATTTGGTTCTTGACCAAGTTGTTCACGGGATAAATTGTTTCAGTTGTCTAATAAAACTTTGGTTCTTGACCTGACAACCCTTTGCTGATACTGTATTTTTATTTGGGAAAAATGATTCGGGTTTCAAACAAATCACTTCTTGAACAGCTTTCCAGAATGAATTAGGTCTAGAACCAAGGTTCCACCATAGTGATAATCAAGGAAAATTTCCCAGAGTCAAATTAGAAGCCCAAATTACAGGAGCTTCCTCCAAATAGGTGTCTGCAGGATGTGACAGGTTACTGCCATGATCTATCACAAACTCACGTTTTCCAGCACTTTAAAGTTCCTGATTCTCCTTCTAAAATCATGCCTAGTTACTGGTTCTATAGTTTTATCAAACACATTTTTCTAGTTTCTTTTCTGTCTTTTCAATCGGTCCTTATTTAAAAGTGAGGCAAATTATATTTTTGAAGGTATGTGAAGTATCCATGAGTAATGAAGAATTTCAAATAAAGTGAACATATTTTATGATCATCATCTTATTGATGTCCATATGTACATTATTTGTGCTAATTTGATGGGACTGATAACCACATATGTGTTAAGACTGTCAAGGGTGTTTTCTGAAACGGTAGATTATGTACCTTCTATGATATTAATATATATGTCAAAGAGAATGAGGTGCAGGAAAATAATGACTACGTTTGGATATGCTGCATGACTTAAGAGAATCACATGATTATTTTTAATCAGAGTCAATGATTTATCCTCATCAAGAAAAACAGAAATCTCATGAACAATTAAAAAGCTTCCCAAAGACACATTTATGGGAAGAAATTAGTTAAGATAAATAGGATACAAGGGTACAGGTTCTTGTCTACAGACTCCTGACAACTAACACAGACACATTAAATGTAAAATAATGCTATAATAATAACATTATCAGCTTCTTTAACATATATCACTGGCATCATAAACAAAAAGAAAAAAAGAGTAGAAATAAAAATAAACAAAACAAGAATTGTAATTTAAAGTGCAAGATATCTAAAAAAAACAAAGTCAAAATTAAACTTGTTTTCTGTTTTGAATTTAAAAATCTAAAAGACAAAAAATATACCTGAGAAGGGTTAAGAAAATAGCATACAAACTTAAAATCAGTCCACTGATAGCACAAAACTCCTTAAAATGCCATAGTAAAACATGCATTAAAAGACAAATTGTCAAAAATGCATAAAATAAAATGTGGTGAAGATGATACCTACCAGAAATAATACATTAACCATGGAGTAAGAATTACACATACGTTATACAATTTCATTACCATGTTAGAATAATAGTGAATAATTGAAATATAGTGAGGAAAACAGGATTCAAGTTTCTTTAATGCAAGTAAAACATACAGGAGCTTATCTGCTCAGAGAAGACTACAGAAGAATGAAATATATACAAGATACTTCTGGGCAGACACCAGTTGGACTGGCCCTAACATCTCTGCACTGACAAACAGCTACTGACCATGTGGTATGAAGTATAATCAGCGATCTTGAAGGCTGACGTCCCATTTTATCAGGGTTCTTCAAACCTTCCTGGAACCTCCTGACTCTTCCAGGAACCACTATCCATCATTCTGCCTACATGTCCAGGATAAGTAAGAATATAAATTTTCTTCATATTTCTAAGAGTTTTCTATGAGATTAGATGAATCATGGATCAGACCGAGAATTAGGACCAAGCCTCAGGCCTGCTTGCTTGTTTTTCCCCTCACTTATCATTAAGTATCAGTATTGCACCTCCAAAGGAAATGCTCGGGTGTTTTTTTTTTAATATTAAAAAAATGTAAAGGTATTGGGAAACAGTTTTTTTTTTTTTTTTTTTAATTTGGGTAAGCTGAAGTTGTAAAGTGATTTTTTTAAGGTTTTATTTATTTATTTTTAGAGACAGGGTAAGGGAGGGAGAAAGAGAGGGAGAGAAACATCAGTGTGTGGTTGCCTCTCAGGTGCCCCGCACTGGGAACCTGGCCTGCAACCCAAGCATGTACCCTGACTGGGAATCGAACCAGCAACACTTTGGTTCTCAGCCCACTCTCAATCCACTGAGCTATACCAGGGCTGATTTTTGTTTTTTTTAAAGCTTTTATTATATTAACTAATTTAATAAGCTTTAGACATTTTGGTTACAGTATATTTTGTGGTAGCAATATTACATATATAATTGATATAATGTTAATAACAATTTTCAAAAACTAGTGCTCATTTTTCTTTTTTAGAATATTTAACATTTATTTATTGAGTAATTAAAATAATTTTGAAGTTTTATTTTAAACTTTTTTTCAAATTAAACATAAACAGGATACTCAAAACTTGTAAGTGGTGTACTAAAAATGAGTGATTTTTAAAAAAGTAATTTTAACATTTTACTTTAGTTAGGATACTATTATTTTTAAACTTTTTTCAAATAAAATTTATAAATAGTATACAGAAAATTTATACTTATTTATGTCTTGAAAAATGAAAAATGGTTTCATTCAGGTTTCTTCTTGATAGACATATAGTTTTTAAACACATTCTCTCTATTTAAAGTAGGAAATTATGCTACTTATAATCCTATTAGTCTTATGTTACCGGTGACTATGTCTGAAGGTACCGTCTTCCTCTCTTCCACTAACTTAAATCTTTTCATTATAGGAAAATATGGTGTACAACCTTCAGCCAGTATTATAACCTGTAGGTGCCTGAAAATGTATCCAATTTATCAACAAAAAGCTTATATTGTGATTTATCTAATAGCATATATTAGCATATATGCAATGCTGATACCTGATTTTTTTTCCCTTCCAAAAACTCTGAAAATAATTGTACTGTTATTGAAACTTCCCCTTAGTGTGTCATATATGATGTCATGAAGTTCATAGATTATGCATGTTTAAGCTTAAAATAGATTAAATGAATAGACGCTATTTTAAAAATTAAGAATATTATAATTAAATTAGATGCCCAATGAGTAAGACAACAGAATGTTCACAGAAATCCAACTGATGAGCAAGCAGGTGAGTCCTTCTCTGGCTGGTGGGCCGGGTGGGATGTGAACGGTTGGGAATCAGTGACAGTCTGTGTGTGTTTGTGGGTGTAGTTTATGAAATTATAAGCCTTATTAGGTTGGGTTAACATTTGGTATTTAGTATGACTTGAATACAGATTTCTGACTTGACAACTTTTAAGCTAATTCCTTTTTAAATCTATGATATTTAAGACAATGTTGCTGAATAGAGTTCCTTTACCTATTCTGAATCACTCATTTGTTCATTTGTCATATACAATTATTGATTGAGGCAAATTTATGACATATGGATACATTTGTGCACAATCTGCCATGAAGGCAGATTATAATATTGTTCAAGCTCTAGTTCCCATTCCAAAAGTATTTAAATTAGTCTCTTAATGGAAAGGCTATAAAAGTGCATGACACATAGTCTAAGGAAATTGACATTTTGAAAGAAAATACAAAATGTATAAACATGCCAAAAGAGTTAAAAATGATAGTCACATGTCATCATATGTTTGTGTAAACCAAATGAATGTGCACCATCAAGAGTGATGAGTAATGTCAACTGTGGAATTTAGATGAATATGATCATGTCAATTGTAACAAATGTTTGACTCAGATGGTGGCCATAGGTATTGGGGGGGGCTCTGCAGCTATGGAGCAGAGGTTATATGAAAAATCTCTGAACATTCCTCTCACCTTGCTGTGGATCCAAAACTGCTGTAAAATGTTTGTCTTTAAAAATATACATTTTGCGGGGTGGTGGGGGGAGGGATGGGGAGAAAAGGCATACAACTGTAATTGAATAACAATAAATTTTTATTAAAAAACTATAAATAAATAAATAAAAATATAAATTTTGCAAGCAATAAATTTTAATATCTCTGAGACGTCAGTTCACCAGAAGTACCAATGCACAGCCATGGCTTACACTCCTCATGACTCAGAAGTGCCCTGTTCCGGAAATTATACTCCCACACCATGCCTGTCAGTCTTAACTTTTTATCGAAATGCAGATATCTCTGACCATCCAGTGTGAGGCTATACTAAAAAGGTATTTTTCAGAAGTATTTTCAATTGAGATTATGTGAAAAGAATGATACATTGAAGTCCATAGAATGTTTCTGTTGACTATTTTGGACCAGATGGAATTCGAGATTTTTCTTTAAACTTCTCTAATATAAAAATTACAACATGCAGAGATAACCACTACCCAGAATTTTTTTTAAGTATAAATTTTCTTTCAACTTTTATTCACATAGTATTTTATAAAAATGTGTATATTAGACAATTTGGTTTTTCAATTTCTACTCCCTTACGTGTACTACATGTGAAACACACAATTTTAGATAAAATGCATTTCTTTTATTTCTTAAAAAAGCACATGTAGTCTATTTGTATGACTTTCATAGATATTGCTTCAGTTTCACTCAAAGTGTGTGATTTTTTCTTTGAAATCTCATTCTTCTTTCATTTTATAATTATTTTGGTTCAGGACACTGATAAATTGAATTATTTGATTCTTTCTCAAAACAGAAGAAACATTTTTGATCTTAAGAAAGATAGCCACCTAACTGCATAGGATGTTTTATTCAGTCTATGGAATCCATAGTCTCTGGTGTCCCTTTCCAGTCTCGGCTTTCTGTAACGCTGTGATCCCTTGCATCTGACTGCAACCTTCAACTAACTGACTTTGTTTTTCCTTGGAGTGCTTGTAACTCAACTAACATAAATGTTATAACTTGAAGTAGATGTCAAGCATTCGCTTTTTTGAATTACCAGCTATGCCAGGCAAATATGAGGGCTAGAAACTGAGCTTTTGTTGTAGGAATAGACTATGACCCACTTAGTACCTTGCTAAAGTTAGTCTTTCTACCTGTGTTACACATAATTTAAAACCTCAAGTTAAATGCTAAGACAAACAAATAAACATAATGCACGTATTATTGCATATATCTACTTGTTTTTCTTTTAACCTAACTTACCAATATACAAATGTTGACATCATGTTTGCATTATTTAAATTTAATTTCAAATGTAGATTTAAAAACATCATTTGAAAATGTAAATATATACAAATTGTTTACATACAAGACCTATATAATTGTAAAAGTGCTAATATTTACTTGAAATATTATGGGTTGAATTGTGTCTCCTAAATGATATACTAATCTCATTACCTATAAATATAAGGGACTTAAAAATAGGGACTTTGCAGATGATCAAGATAAGATGAGGTTATGACATAGGACTTAATCCAGTGGTGTCATTAAAGAGAAAGTTTGCACACAGAGACAGAAATGAGGAAGGGAATCTGATGTGCAGATACTTTGAGAATGCCATCTACTGCTGAGGAATATCTAAGACTACCAGAAACCAGCAGAGAGGCATGGAACACAGCCTCCCTCCCAGCCCTCACCAGGAACCAACCCGACTTCCACCTCGATTTCGGACCCAGTCTCCATAACTGTGAGATAATAAAGTTTTGTCGTTCAAGCCATCAGTTTGTAATAGTTTGTTATGGCATCTCCAGGAAACTCATATATGGACTAATGTTAAATAAATTTCCTATTAATGAGAGGTAGACATACAAAGCCTAAGAGATTGTATTACATATAATTTGCATGTATATTTAGTATATGTTATTTAACAAATTATATATAGTATTTATGTGTATTATATGTGGTATATGTAGTATATATATGTGGATGTATAAGTGTATATATAACATAGCATAAAATACAATCATGTAGATACTGAGGCATCAAAAAAGCCCTTAATCTCTTCACAATAACTTAATGTTAAGTGGCAAAGCTATTATTGTCTTCATGTGGTCTAGTTTCAAAGGGTTCCTTCTCAGTGACCAAATTATCCCTCACCCACTTCACTCCTTGCGTGAACCATCATTTAACCAGTTACTCTACAAGAAGAAATTTGTAAATACTGTTGATGTAAATTCTGAAACAATCTGTAAAAGAACTTTTCACAGCTACAATCCAAAAGATCTATTTCCAAATTTTCCCACCCCATATGAAATAGCAGCTTTCTTTATATTTAGGTGATTCATTCAACACATTCATTGATCAACAAATTCTTCTGAGACATTCCCTAATTGATCGTTCCTAATTAATTTAGTACACCAATGAAATCACTTTGTATACATTGTCTATTAACATGAGCTCAACTATTTCTCAACAAAATCAAGTTCATGTGTGTGTGGGTGTTGGGTCTTTAGACCAGCCTGGAAAATAATCATTTTTATTTCCTGGAGCTTGTACAAATATTTTAAATATGACACTTCTTACTTATATATTTGCAATCATTTTAGTTATCACTACATGTTTTTAAAAACAACACATTTGTGGAACATGGGGATGGCTGGGGTGAGGGGCATGTTGGGAAAACAGAGACAACTGTATTTGAACAACAATATAAAAAAGAAAAAAGAACACATTTGTCACATGTTTTAACTGCATTATTTGTAAACATGGTAAGTCTCACTATACTATCTTCTATTAAACCTTGATTAAGGAATAATGGGACAGGAAATCTAATCCTGAAAAGTAAAATAAGACAATTAACCTTCAGTACTGTCAGGGCGCAGCTAGGAAGTATTGCGTGTGGGCCAAGAGTATATCGCTGCTCTTCAGTGTGCCCTTAGTGCTGCCCTCTAGAGTCCAGGGTCAGCCGTATTTCATATCCAGCAAATGTGACATTTTAATATGAACTAACATCTATTTTTATTGACTTGGTACATGTTGGTCACAATGTTTAGGAGCCGCTTGTCAATTAATAAATGGAATTTTTGGTACATTCTATATCTGAGCCTTGAAAATGATATTATGATTATCTAAACTATTTGTTCTATTTGAATCTGAGGAATCTTAATACAAATATTGCTTTGGAAGTGCTAAATTGTTTTAAAGAGTACTACTTAAAACTTAAAGTCATTTAGAATTCTGTAAGTTGCCCAATTAACTGGGACCATAACATGAAAAACACATCAAAAGTACTAAAATAATATTTGTGAAATGGATTTAAATGAATTTCTTATAATGTAGATAGAAGGCAAAAGAGAAAGTGTTCATGGGAAGTATGATATTAATTCATACATTTACAATTATTCCAAGAACTTTGGTATAAAATAAATATATGTGGAAATTTTTAGAGCAATTAAATCTATAATATTAAAGCAACTTTCTACTTTATGTAATGTTTCCTTTCTAAAATGAAGCACTTTTATCTATTTATAAAATGTAGTAACAATGGTTGGACAGATAAAACAGGAAGTTTTAGAATGCAGTTAAAAGTTGTGAGTGTAATTATTAACAAAGTCAAAATGAGAAAGTTTATTATTGCTTAATTGGGCGCTATTTTTGAGTTATTTTCTTTTCCACAGTACAAGCATCATGTTAAATTGATGTGTGGAACATTTGGAACATGTGATGCATTTTAAATTAACGCATCCTCTAGTGTTGGACCGTATTTATCTCTCTTGTGGACGCAGAACTCAGAGAACAGTTTCCTTAATCCTCAAATATACTAATTTAAAAGTTGGATTTTACTGCTCCTTGCATCTAAGCAGCACCCCTATGTGACAATTAGAGATTACATTCTCTCCTCCATATCAAAACAACCACCACTCATACGCCTTGCCTTTCTTTTCTCTGTATCCTATCCAGGAACATGCTCTTTCTTAATCTGTAAGTTTCTAAGGCACCCCAAATAGTTACTCTGTTATTGCTCCCTCAGTTTACTTTCAGCAGTCTTAAAATTTTATTTTTCACACTCTACCACAGAAATCAGTATTCCCCAGGTTGGAAACACAAAATCAAGTCCCTTTTAGCTATTCTGAAGGTTGTAGCTTAAATTTAGCAGTCTTTGTAGGGCAGTGGGCCAAATACTTGCCACCTGGAAGAGACAAATAGAGATCTGAATATGTAACCCAGTTAAGGTCTGGCCATGGTTCAGACCTCATGCTGTGAACAAGTGTTTTGCTTCTTTTTTTCCCTGGATCTCCATATGCACCTACTGGATAAATATTTCCTTTGTGGTCAGGACATCTGGTCTTGTTTGCCTCAGAATAACACCTCGTGCACTTTAGGAATAGTATACTGAGATCAGTGTAAATAGCAACCCTAATTATATAAATAACCAAGCGTGGAATTTCTGTCTCAGATGTGAGCTCCTAAACAAGTCCACTGTTGATTTTTCAGGAAAACTGCCTGAATTACTGACTCATTGTTTATGTGAAAAAACGAAAGCATTGTTTCCAAAAGTGGGGATTATGCAAGTCATAAAGAAAAGACTGTAAGAAACATATCACTAACTCTGGTTCTAGATAGAATACAGAGCAGTCTCAATTCATCAGCACAAGTAGTGATGGGAAATCACAACACCCTAGATTCCTGTTGGCTAGTCATGATGGTATCTGTGCCATTACTAACAGCTTCTTGCTATACTTGGATTAATAAAACAGGGTAGGCGGGCCAGGCTCTACATAGCCTTAGGGTCAGAGCTACTTGGACCTCTACTGACTGATGGGATTTGTTCTTTCAGCATAGGTCAGACAATTGAAAGTTCTGGTTCTGAAGCATTCTACAGGACTATTAATTGCTGTTTTCATCATGGTGGTCATAATGCTAGCCCATTGCATTCTATCCAGCATCTTATGTTTTTCTACAGCCGTTCCCACATCAGATGATTCCCATGATGACCCAACAACAATCAGCTCAAGAAAATCTTGCAATACAGTTCCCCTCTCACTCTGGAGAGAATGACCAAAAGAGAGAACTGAAAGAGTAAACAGACAAATACGCGATGGCCAGATTGTCGTGAACATACAACTTTGACCCACAACCTCTGTAGCAAGCAGCTCGGAAGCTAAACCACTACCCCTGCAGCAACGAGCCAAAGAGGACCAGGGCTCGGTAGGTGACTTCTGGCTTCCCTAATCTTTGCCCCTGCTTCCAAGATCAGCCAGAAAAAACCAAACATGCTCCCTAACCATTCACACAGAATTCTCCACTTCTATTTAGCCTTTCCCCCAACCTCCCTGTGCCATCTACCTCTCATCAGAACATACCCAAAGTCTTTTTCCACTATAAAGTTTCTAAGCTTCCCCTGCCTGCTATTGAGTCTCTGCCATGCAAATGATGGTGACTGATTCCCTTGCTGTAGCAAAATCTGAATAAATAGTATTGTTTGCCTTATTTGGATGGGGTTTGTTTATTTCTGAGTGAAAAGATGTCTTTTTTATGAAAAAGCTAACACATCTGAAGAAGAGTAGAGATGTTCATTCTAGCACTGTAAGGTGAAGGCGATATTACCTCAGTATATTCAACTGTGACATCAGAGCTAAATGCATTCATTTCACAAATGATATGGAACGTCATGTCCAGGCTTGCTTTATACCAGGTGATAGTGAGAGAATCAGCAAATATGAGTTGAAACAAGAAATACCTATGTTGTTACTAGATATTAAGTAATTGAATAGAACACGGACTCTGTTCC
Source organism: Desmodus rotundus (assembly GCF_022682495.2). Lineage (NCBI taxonomy): Eukaryota > Metazoa > Chordata > Mammalia > Chiroptera > Phyllostomidae > Desmodus > Desmodus rotundus. The sequence continues at coordinate 19,702,005 of NC_071394.1, forward strand.
CACCTGATAGGACAAAATGCCATGAAACTCTTACTCTGGATTCTTGGAGTGCAAGTTCTTGCTATCAAAAAAGGCACTGAACACAGAACTTCAAGGAAGTCTCAAGCATTAGGCTAGAGAGATTTGGAGGCATAGGGAGATACACTCTATCATTTATAGACATTTTAAAAAAGATTTTAGTAATAATGTGTAACGTCCAAAACTGAAAATTAAATTGACTAAGTCCCAGAGTCTTCTCCCTTGGAAAAACTTTGGTCAACTTCCAACCCTGAGTCCGTTCTTTTCAGTCTTGACTTCTCTGTGGCGTGGAAAACTGCTGATGGCATGAGCCCTGCCGGGTGGGGCCTGCATCCAGGTCTCCGCTACTGAATGGTTTCTGACTCTCGGTGCAAAGCTCTTTCTCGTGTGCGTGGCATTCCAAGGAAGTGTTGCTTGTAAGAGTGGAACAAATTTATGTGTATGATTTAAACCAAAACATCAAGTAAAAGAATAAAAACTATGAGTAAATGCATAATTTGCATAAATCAACAGTATTTTTGAATTAAATTAAGTAGAAATGTTTTTCTGTCTAATGTGTTGAGAGTGATGTAACATTTATCAGACATAACTTTTACATATCACAAAACCTTTTCTAAACCAAAAAATAATAGGTTTTTCCACATCCTTGAATACTCTTCACCCTGTGAAAACCAGATACATGTGCTTAGTGAACTTAATCCCTGAGCAGTATTACAGAGATCTTTTCATTTATACCTGAAGTATATTTTAAACTGAAGGATAAGTTGTAAAGCCACAGAATTTTGAAAATATGTTCCTTATGTATAAAGGACCCATGGGCCAAGTCAAAGAGGGGTAGGATTAAGGATGGGAGGTGGGGGTGGGTGGGGCAAGGGAGACTGGTGGGGAAAATGGAGACTTGAACAACAACAACAAAAAAGAAAAGTTTTGTACACAGCTATTAAGAAAAAAAAGAAAATATGTTCTTTAGATTTCGAAATAAATGGATATTCTGTTTATAAATACGAAATTCAGTGTAATCCAACTTTTCTAATTGCCTCTTATGCACATTTCCATAATGAGTAAAGATTTCAAATTCTTTGTAAAAATGTGATTAAAGATTATGAACACATTTTAATATTATTGAATCATTTACAGTTAAAATATTGGAAATGAAGTAATTTCTTAATACATTAACATTGATGTTATGTAGATCTCCTAAAAAATGGTTATTGTATTTTTTCATGCTTTACATTGTAGTGAAGACTCTTGGTGTTCAATCAACAAAACCACCTCCATTTTTATATACTTCAAATGCTGCAAAAAGAAAGAGAATTGAGAAAACTCTAACTCTGTAAACATTCACATTAATTCTTATCAAAATAATTATTTTCTCATGTTGAACAGAACATTAGAACCAAGAGCCAAGTAGTGAGGAAGAGTATAAATGCCAGTTTATTAGGCTGATTTTAGCATTAATAGTATTCTGATTGCTGATTACATAAGTTTCAGTTCCATCTACTTACATCCTGTTTTTAAATTGTAATGTATATTCAATTCAAAAATAAATCTATTCAATATTCACACCAGGTATTTTACATAGAATATATAACTCCATGTCTTATCAGCATCAAAATGACTTGTAAAGTGCCTTGCATTGAAGGTACTTTTCTTACTTTATTAGAGTCAAAGATTTACCCTGTAGATAAAAACCCCTGAAAGTGAAATGTATTACCAAAGAGGGTCTGGGAGGTGAGGTAAAGTAGTCATGGAGCAGGGAACCCTTGGGGAGAGCTGAAATGACCTTTGGAATCATAACACATTGTTGCCGATGCTATCCCCTTATAAGAGAGATCATAGGGGATAATGGAGGGGCATCAAGGAACATGTATGAAGGATACATGGACAAAGCCAAAGAGGGAGGGCTTGAGGGTGGGAGGGTGGGGGGTCATGGTGGGGTGAAAATAGAGACAATTGTATTTGAATAACAATAAAAAAAGATAGATGCGTCTGGTGACATGGAAACTATTGCAACAATGCCTGTCTCCAGTTTCTCTCATTGTCTTACCAAACCCCTTCAATTAACCCAGTCTCGGCCTTCTCTGCTGCATGTAGAATGTGGACGACCCAACAGGACATTATCCCCTCAGCCAAAGTTACAAAGAGTCGTGAGCCGATGTTTCATGAGAATACTGACGTTTAGGGCCCATTGAATGTTCTGAATTAAGACTAAAGTGATTTAAACAATTGCTTTCTGGTTAACTACATTTTAAAAAATTTCCCATGATGCCACTGCTTGATATATTGCTCTCAAATCTATGCTGGTTATAAGTTCAATAAATTATAATGAAAACTGAATCAGTACGAATGTTAACCTTACTAATAGGTTTTCCCAGCTTTACAGAGAACTGATCAAATCCTCTTCAGGTCTAGACCACGTGATGAGAATAGGATGTTTGCTGGGAAGGCAAAGGACCCAGTTATGGAGGAAAGCACTCATGGTTCTGTGATTTGGGTACCCTTCTTTATTTTTTAATTCAATTTATAGAAGCAAGAAAATTCAGCCAAATCACAGGAGACAACAAATTAACTGAGTGAAATATTTTTCCTATGAAGCCCATTTAAACATACTGCTTCCCAGTTAAAACAAAATTAGATGCATTGTTTCTACTTATGACATGTAAAGATTTAAGAAAATGACATTTCCACTGTGAAAAGGAGAAAAATCTGGATAAACTACAAAACCATGTTATCTGGAGCCCGTCCTGGAGCAGAGAGCACACGATAAACAAGTAAACTGAATTTTAAGGAGAGCATCCCTGCCAAGAGAACAGATTGCACTGTTGGCAGAGGTGGCTGTCATACAGGTGAAAAAAGACAAGATCAGCACAACTTTTAAGAAATTCTTAACAGCCCAATGTGGGTTACCATGTCAGTTTGGAATAGATTATATCTCCAAAAACAAGGGGAGATTGTACCTCCTAACAAGTTTTTCACAAAGTGTGGGCTTGTTCTGAGGTGATGAAAATATTCTAACACTGTAATTACGACTCCACTTATCTGTGAATATTCTTAAAATGCATTTAATTGTACAATACCATACAATTATGTGGTATGTAAATTTTATCTCAATAAAGCTGATAAAAAGAACCTACAGAGTTAGAAATAAGGATAATGGTGTCAAAGGCTTTGTTGGTGAGCGTGGATTGACTGAAAGAGGAAACTTTTTTGGCATGGTGGAAATATTCCAAATTGTAAATTGTGGTGTTAGTTCTGAAACTACAAAAGTGTGTCACACTAGTGAACCTGTATGTTTGAAAGGATTAATTTCACTCCATGTTTTGTGCCTCAATAAATGAGACTTAAAAATGGAGGTGAATGGCAAATATAAGGGGAGCTGGAGATAATAGTGATGATTTGAAACAAGCAGAACAGAACTTAGACAAGGTGGAAATTGCTTAAAAGATTATTTTAAAATGAATTTCAAGACTTCTCTTCAATGTACTACATTCTAGAATTGGACAAACATAGTTGGCATTTTTAAAAAATTGCCTCATCTGCTTATCAAAGAGAATATAACCCCCCATTTTAAAACATTTTAATTTGCCTTCAAAAACACTCGTGTTTTGGGGGAGTCTTAGCAGGGAAGATTAAAAGTTTAACTGAAGGGAGTTTAATAAAGACATCCTCACAGACCTGGGAGTTCTCTCTCCTCCTCTGCTTCAATCCCTGTTGGAGTCACCACTACTAAACGCAGCCAGAAGCCAGAAAATAGGAAGTCTGATGGTGCCAGGAACTTAGAACTTCCACAGTGCAGACCAGAGCAGAGCATGAATCTGATGGGTTAAATGGAAAACGTCTATTCAGGTCTTTTGCCCATTTTTTAACTGAATTGCTTGGCTTTCTGGTGTTGAGTCACATGAGTTCTTCATTTATTTTGGAGATTAACCCTTGTCTGATATATCATTGGCAAATATGTTCTCTCATACGGTTGGCCCCTTTTTAATTTTATTTTTCAATTACAGTTTACATTCAATAAGATTTTGCTTTGGTTTCATGTGTATAGCATAGTGGTTAGCATAGTATAGCATATACTTTACAAAGTGTTACCCCCAATATTTCTATTATGCACCTGGCACCATACATAGTTAATACAATGTCATCGACTATATTCCCCATGTCATACTTTAGGTCTCTGGCTATTTTGTGAGTTTACTTCTTAATTCCTTACATTTTTAATCCATATTGAGTTGAGTATTATATATGGTATGAAGTAAGGATCCAATTTTATTTTTCTACACGTGAATATCTAGTTTTTTTCAAAAACTGTGATTGCAGATTCGAGCCTTTCCTTATTGGGTGTTTTTGGCAACCTTGTCAAAAATCACTTCAGTGTGAAGTGTGGAATTACTTCTCAGTTCTCCAGTCTTTTCTATTGGTCTAGATGTCTTTTCTTGGTAACAAGTTTTAAATTACTACAGCTTTTGTAATATATTTTAACATCAATAAGTGTTATGTTTCTGTCTTTGCCTTCTTTGGCTATTCAGTCTTTTGAGGTTCCATATAAATTTTAGGATTGCCTTTTCTGTTACTGTAAAGAATGCCACATGATTTTTGTAAGTATTGCATTAAATCTGTAGATTATTTTGGGTAATATGGACATTTAAAAAATATTCAGTCTTCCAATCCACACACTTGGAATATCTTTACATTGATCTCTGTCTTCTTAAGTTTCTTCCATCAATGTTTTATAATTACCAGAGTACAAGTCTTTCAACTCTTCAGTTAAATTTATTCATAAATATTTTATATACTCATTCTGTTGCTATCGTAAATGAGTTTTTTTTCTTAATTTCCTTTGGGTAGTTTATTGTTTGTGTATAGAAATATGACATATTCTTGCATATTGATTTTGCATTCCACAGCATTATTTATTTATTAGTTTTAACAGGTTTTTGTGTTGTCTTTAAGGTTTAACTTGTATATGATCATGTCATCTTCAAACAGAGATAATTTTACTTCTTCATTTTAAATTTAGATTTTTCTTTTTTGGCTAATTGTTATGGATAGAACTCCCAGTACTTTGCTGAGTATAAATTGTGAGAGTGTGCATCCTTGCCTTGGCCCAGGTCTTACAGGTAAAGTTTTCAGTTTCCCCAATGACTATGGTATTAGCTGTGGACATTTTGCACATAACCTTTATTGTGTTTAGATGAGTTCTTTCTATACTTATTTTGTTGATACTTTTAATCATGAAATGGTGTTGAACTTTGTCAAATACATTTTCCATGTCTTTCATGTCATTGGTTGTTTTTTTTCCTTTCATTCTGTTAATATTCTATATCACATTGATTGATTTGCACATATTGAAGATCCTTGCATCTCAGCCATAAATAACATTTAGTCATGGTATATAATTATTTAAATATGCTTTTGAATTCAGTTTTCTGGTATTTTGGTTAGGATCTTTTCATCTACATTTATCAGTGATATTGGCCAGTAGTTTTCTTCCCTTCTAGTATGTCTAGCCTTGGTATCACAGTGATACTGGCCCATAAAATAAGTGTTCACTCTTCTATTTTTTGGAAGAATATAAAAAGAATTGATATTAATGTTTTCAATGTTCGGTATAATTCATCTGTGAAACCAAAGAATGTTTTTGTATGTATTTTTGTTTGCTCTAGTTCAATCTTGTAGTTTAACTTGAACATTTACATCTATATGCCCTAGTTTCTAATTTCCATAATTTTATTTTTATGAAAAACCATTTAGCTTTGTCCAAAGTAACAAAGTTTTATATTTAATTTTGTAATATTAATTTCTACAATGTCAAGCTATAATTCCTTAAATAAAACTACTTGTTCTTTTAATTTAATAGCATTGTGTATGTTTCAATTTAAATGGAAAGCTATTGGCAAAGAAATAACTTGTGACCAATATCATAATTGTACAACAATCTTTTATTAAGGTAACCATTTAAATAAAGAAGAGCCCATGGAACTTAAATATGAAGGATGTAAATTAGCTCAATTTCAGAAAGAGTAAAATGCTATCTTTGAAACTACTCTGTTATGTTTTGCAAAGGTTAAATGACCCATTTCTAAATGATTCTTAGAAAATATGAGAAGAGTTTGAAAAATAATAGAGGACTACTTTAAACAGCGAGTGAAAATTAATTTACCAAGTGCTATGTGATGCAGGAAAGTAGAGAGGGGGGTCTAATAATTTTGCCTATTAGCAATAACTAGTAGGTTAATTTCTCATTCATTTTCAGAGTTGTCTCATTAATATCTTAATGAAATACATAATGGAACTTGATGAGGCATGATCAGGTTTTGCAGCAAGATGTCTCTCCATGCACAATTTGAACAACTGAAGAAGAATTGTTTATTTGAAATATGAAGTGATATCATATTAGAATGTTCGGGAACTTGCCATTGAACTCTGGCCACACAAACAGCCATATTCTTTCTCCTCCCCCTCCCATTTCCTTCTCCTCTTCTTCCTCTTCCTTCTCCTTCTTCTTCCTTCTCCTTCTTCCTCTTTTTGATGTTGTCTCTCATTTATATGAGACATTGTAATCTCTGCGATTTACAATGATTCAACCTTTGGAGGGTGTCAATGCTTGTCAATTTTCCTTGAGAAACATAAAATAAAGGTTTCAGAGTAAAGCCAACTTAAAGTTGATTCTTGACCTAAATAGTTGCTAGCTGAATATTCTTGGTCAAAATAACAATTTAATGTATGTGATTATTCAGTGACCACAGTGATATTAGGATAAATTATCTTAACTTAAGCTTTATCCTCTGGTATAGCAGTCTCCACTCCCCAGCCTAGTCCTGCTATAATATGTACACGACCTGTGGTCTCTCAGGACTTTGTAAGATCATTTGAAGTTTAAGCTGTAATGCGTATACTGATATAGAGAGACCCAAGCTCCTTTATTTTTAATATTGCTAATGTGCATCTTTTCTCTTTTTTCATTGCTATCTTGGCTGAAGTTTTACCAATATTACTGATCTTGTCTTAGAATCAATCAGCTGTGGTATTATTGATTTTCTTTATTGTTTTCCCTTTTCCAGTTGTCTTGATTTCTGCTTTAATTTTTTATTAATTTATTTTCTTCTGATTTTGGGAGGTTTACTTTTTCTCTAGTTCCGTAAAGTGGAATCTTAAAGTAATCCATATTAACTTTGCAATTCTAAATATTACTGAATTCTCAAACACAATTAGCCAACAAATTTCTGAAAAAAAAATATAATAGCACATTAACAGTTAGTTGGAGAAAATACAAGATTTTTATGTTTCTTTTTTTTCTGGATATATTTTTGCAAACAATAATTTCCTTGTATTTTGGTTTATTATTTATTCTGATAAATTTATTTTTAAAAAGTATTCTTCTGATACTTCTTCAAGAGGGAATTGCTTATCCGTTTATCTTTTTAAATTAAATTTATTGAGGTGCCATTGGTTAATAAGGTTATATAAATTTCATGTGTACAATTCTGTGATAAATTATCTACATATTGTATTGTGTGCCTACAACCCAAAGCCAAGTCTCCTTCTTTCACCATATACTTGATGCCCTTTACGACCTCCACCCTTCCCTCTGGTAACCATTATACTATTGTCTTCCTTCTCTAGTTACAGTTCTAATTAGTCAGGCGCTGTTATTTCAGGATTATCCCCCACATTTCTGTAGTTTTACCCCTGCTCTATATTTGAATTTTATCCTAAAAACCCATTTATTTAATTTCCCACTCACTAAATGACTATTTAGCTATGTTCCTTAAGGTACCTAAAAAAATCTATAGACTTGGGGGTTTCAATGATAATATTTTACCTTTTCTGATACCTATCTGTTTCTATGTTGCACTCAGAATCAGCTAGCTCTTATTTGAGGAAATGAAGAAACTTTTATCCTTCTTGTACTATTAACTGTACTTATTTTAAAGTCTTCTCTAAAACTGATTTTCACTGTTCAGGGGTTAGAATTTTGTTTATTTCTACTTGCTTTTTGTGTGTGTTGGTACTTATCACATCAATGATGTTCAGGCTTATGAGTTCCTATAAGTGATTGAGCTCCTTATTTCCTCATTATGGACACTGCATCTACTGATTATAACATCCCTCTAATAATTCGACAGGAAACACTATGTGTTGTTTGGGTTTACTAGTATTGATCTTCTTAGAGGTGCCAACTTGCCTCTCTCACTCCAGTGCCTCTGACTGACATAAACTGTATGCGAAGTGACTACTGGTACAAGTTATAGTAAGAGCTGCACAATCTGTGTGATTATTATGTTTTATATGCAAACAGAGTTTTGTTCCACTAGCGTTTTCCTTGCAGGTCCACCACATCACCCCATATGAATGATGCTAATAGATTCTATACTAGTTAATTCTGAGCTTGTTGCTTGCCCTACCATGTTTTCCAAAATACTCTTTGGGTTTGGGGCCTTATCTTCTCCCAATATTCTATGTATTCTATCTTTCAGAGAATACTCAAAATTACTGTCAATCACTAACATAATTTCTTGAATTCCAGAATTTATTTATTTTTAAAATATGTTTTTATCCATTTACTGTGAGTGGCATTAGAGTGTGGGATGTTATACTTTAGTTTGCCATCTTAAACTAAGGGTATTTCATATTAACTGTACAAAGAAAAATGATATAACAATTACAAATGATAAATTAAATAAAAAGAAAAGCTAATGCTGAAGGAGCATAGGTGAAAGGTTTTTAGGCTACAAGTTCATAAATGCATGATATCATAGATCTATTCCTGAACATTAGAAACATACAATTACTGGAAATTTTAAAAGATAGTTTTACTTAAAAATAACAATGCTTGGGAAGAGTCAAATATGGCTTTAACATTTCAAGTGTTCTTAACTAGGAGAAATTAACAAAAATAAAATTTTCAGAAAAAGAAGTGATTTGATAATTTGCTATTGGACTTGTATTATTTAGGATCAGGGGAAAATCTTTTAAAAATAACACTGAAACAGAAACTGAAAAAGAGAGAAATCACAAAGAAGATCATCTAAGGCACCTACATTTCATTTATGTATCAACTTAGCAAGCAATATCAAGTGCCAGCCATGTTTGCAGCACTTGGCTCTCAACTAGTGAAGACCAGAAGTGTAAAGCCTCCTTTTATAGCCTTAGTGTACAGTGCTTGACACAAGCAAAGACTTCAATATTTAAAGCACAGTAAAGTTGTTCGTACTAAAGATACTCAAAAAGAGCTATAGGATGATGAGGGAAGATCAAATAAAAGGTGCATCTCACAAACCATAGTGCTTACGTGGCAAATAAAAAGTTTCTAAGAGCACATAATGCTAGACATGAAACTGGAGAGAAAAAAGAGAAATCTTATAGGCACTAAAAATGCAGGGTCTCTCAGGAGAAAAGAAGTAGATGCTATGAAAAGTGAATAATTCTCCAACAACTTGCAAGAAAATGTTTATAAGTATATACACAGAATATATATATATATATATATATGTATATATATTCTATATTGTTTTCCCTTTTCCAGTTGTCTTGATTTCTGCTTTAATTTTTTATTAATTTATTTTCTTCTGATTTGGGGAGGGGTTACTTTACCCTTTTTCTCTAGTTCTGTAAAGTGGAATCTTAAAGTAATCCACATTAACTTTGCAATTCTAAATATTACTGAATTCTCAGACACAATTAGCTAATAAATTTCAGGGAAAAAGACTGTGTAATTTGTATATGTGTGCACATATACACAGTGTATGTACAGAGTGGGGCAAAGGTAAGTTTACAGTTGTGAGTACATGAGACAGTTTATTCTTGTATTATTATTTATTAATGATTGTATTATTTTCCACAGGAACAACTATAAACCTGCTTTGCCCCCACCCTGTATGTAGTCTGTGTACATATGTTTGTACATATTACATATATTATATGTAAATATACATAATTTGAGACTCTTAATATCACCAAAATTATCTATCCTACTTAAAATTTAGGATAAAAGGTTTTTAGATGAATTAGAGCATCTACCAGGTTTTTAGAATTTTAAGAACTTTAGACTTTAACTGAAATATGTCAGAAGTCTTTGGTCCTATTTTTGAAGACCAAGTCATAACATATCTATCCCTCAATAAAGTCAGTTTCTTAAAGTAAAATTTTGTGCCATGTTGAGTTTTTTCCCTACTTTAAGGACAAAGGAGTATTTTGATTTTTTATTTGTTGGTTTGGGTGCTTTTGACCACAGTTTCGTCTTCCGACTTCCTTATTTTTAAGTTGGGAAGTCACATTCTACTGATTCAACCTAAATATTGTTCAGGTTTTACTTGAAACCTAGATATACAAACAAAAAAGTCAGTATGTTAGGTAAAATTCGATAGATTATGAAGAAAGCAAGGAAACTCTTACATGAGGCCAAACCAACAGTTTCCTTTCCTTCTCATTCTCACTGTTCTTCAGAAGCAAAATGAATTTCTGCCACATGTAATGTCATCTTCTATCTCCAAAATTCTTGATGCCTCTTTCCTTTCAAAAGTCTTTCTACCTTTCTAATTATATGAAGCATATAGCAGTGAAACAGTTATTTTCAGAAAGTGAAACTAAAAAGGATGTCAATACATTCTGCCCATTCTATGTATTTACTCTAAAAATTAAAGGGAATGTTTTAGATATAACTAACTGCATAATTATAACATGAAGTCAGTTATATGACTACAACACATACAACTATTTAAAACAGATAATAATGGTGTTTCTGGATTTTTGTTTTTATCTTCATGCTTATGTTAGGTCAAATAAAGAATTTTTGTCTCCCACACAGAAGTTTATTTTGTGATACAAAGTTCTAAGATGTAATATTAAAAAAAAAAAACCTAAGGGAAAAGAATGATGAAGCTGATTCTAAAAAAGAGTGATAGGATATGGTATACACAAACTTTGAAGAAAGCATCTTCCTGGCAATAGAAAAACAGAAAATAGATATAAGTCTGAAAATGAGGTCAGATACTTCGCTAGTAAGGCCAGACTCTAGTAACAATGTCCTACAATAATTGCTTATTCCTAACAACTAGCATTTGCTGACCAAAGTGTGTGTTTATGCTTTTCTTCATAGTTTTTGTCCCTGACTCATGATCTAAAAACCTTTTTCTTTAGTAATTTAAAAAATATGGCTTACCCTTTTTGATCAGAAATTTTGCAGCACTGTGTGGATACATGTTATATAAAAAAAGAAATATTGCTTCATTGAGTGAGGTTTGATTAATGTTACTCTCTTTTTTCTTTAACAGCAAGTGCAGCTTTTAAAGAAATAAGCACTTATCAAAAGCATACTGAAATTTATAGAACAATATCCACTGACTCATGAATCTAAGGATGGCTTCATATATAATATTGAGGTACAGGGATCATTTATATTTTATAATCCAAACATTTATCAACTACTTGATTATATCATAATTAACTGTTTTTCCAGTTAATTATGTATTAACTGGAACTGTATGTTAAAGATTAACATACTTTCCTGCTTTTTTCAAATACTTCAAGGTATATCACTTTTATGTCTATTAAAATGTTATTTTCTGGTATAACCTTTTTCTTATACCTACATCGCTTTCTTCATAAGAGGATATTCTAATCACATAAAGTATTCAGTGTTTTTATTAATATGGACAGAGAGCTCCATGAGAAATTCATTGGAATAATTGAGCATACAACATAAATGCATTTTGGATTTTATTACTGTAATCAAATAACATTAGTTACAGCTTTAATCTATTTAATAATATAATTAAATATATACACATATATGCATTTGTGTGTATATGTACATATGTAAATACACTTACATTTTGTTATTTTTTTTAAATAGAGGAGCTAAGTATTGATTTTACAAATATGAATAAAACATTAAAAAATAATGGTAGGAAGAGACATTTAATCAACTTAAAATTAGACTATGATAAAAAGAGTGCAGTAATAAAATAGCAGGATACTATAAAATGCAGCAAAGAGAAAAAACTCTTTGTGATGAAACATCAGAGAAGTCTTCTGAGAAGTGAAGGCATTTGCATGAGTAGGAATAATGCAAATGAGAATGCATGTGTCCATGGGGAGGATGTATGTATCTGTTTCTTAGTTCATTTCATTATTTCTTTCAATATGGATAAGTTAAGAATTTTCCAAATATTTAACTTCTGATTACCCATTTTATTTTAATTCATTTCTCTCCTCCGTTATTTTACTGTGAGCATTCAAAAAAAGACAAGCTGTTCCTTTAACTCTTTGCTTAGAAATATCTCCAGCTGAATATCCAGCTTCATTGCTCACAAGTTCTACTTTCCACAAACCAATAGGACACAAACACAATTCAGCCAAGTTCTTTGCCATTTTATTTTATTTTATTTTTTAATTAATTAATTTATTTTTTATTGTTGTTCAAGTACAGTTGTCTCCACTTTCCCCCCACCACTCCCCACCACCCCAGCCATTTTAAAACAAGGGCAGCTTTTCCTTCAGTTCCAATAATATGTTCCTCATTTCCATCTCACACCTCAACAAAATGACTTTCACCATGCATACTTCTACCAACATTCTGTTCGTGACCACTTAGGCATTCTGGAAGGAGACTGAAGCTTCTTGACATCTTCTTCTCCTTCTGAGCCACCATGGAAATGGTCCTTAACAACCTACTCACAGCCATGTATGTAGGCGTTTCCTGGCATGTGCTGTGAAACTTGGCCACATCCTGCTCATGACCAATTTTAAAGCTGCTTGTGCACTTTTAGGTATTTGTTACAATAGCATCCCACTCTGGGGAACAATTTTCTTAGTTAATTCCAGCTGCTATAACAAGCATCACTGATTAGGTAGTTTGTGAATGACAGAAATTTACTTTTCACAAATCTGGAGGTTGGAAGTCTCCATCATTGAACTGCAGTGATTGAAGGAGAAACTTTTCTTGCCTTGCAGACTTATTACACACTCACGTGTACTAGGGATCTTTGTGGAGTTTCTCTTATAAGACACTAATCTCATTCATGAGGGCCCTGCCCTCATAACCTAATCACCTCCCAAAGGCTTCATTCACCACCTCGCCGTCACCTTTGGGATTTAGGATTCAATATATGACTTTTTCTCTGGGGTGGGGAGGCATTCAGACCATAGTGATGGGGGTGCCAAATAAAGGTATCACAAGCTAAATTATTAGCATATGATTTTAAAAAATATTTTATCCATTTATTTTTAGAGAACAGGGAAGGGAAAGAGAAAGAGATGGAGACAAACATCAATATGTGAGAGATACATCAATTTAGACTTCACATCCTCCATTGTAGGGTTTTAAGTGATGGGAATGGAGCTGTACCACTGCAGGGGAAGCTAATGGCCAGATTGCAGGCATCTGCCTCACATAATCACGTCGTATAAATATTGTGAGTATATTGAGGCTGGGGTGATTGATATACTTTTGTGGCAGTCTTAACGCCCTATACGGATAAAGGAATTTTAAAAAAGAGATGCTTTGTGGGCTCCTAATATAATAAGGCAATGGTGTCATACTTGTTGTATCTTATGCCATATGTCTTTCTGTAAAACTAAGTAAGTGTGACATTATGTTGTATTGGTATCAACCGGTGACAAACTCAGACTGCTACCATAGATGTGTTGTCTCATAGAGACCTTAGATGTTGCATAATACAAGTATCAGTGACAGTCTGGAGAGTTCTGATGAGAATATGATAGCTTAGTGGCTGCTTTCCTACTCCTAGTTTTACTGACTAAAATCGCTGTAACAAATGGTCAATGATACATCTTTCCAATGGAATACAGGTGACAGATTTCTCTACTAGGGAACTGGTGAAATGTGAGGTCAAGGAAAAGCAAAATGAGGAAGCAATCAGCCAGTAAAACTCTTTGATTACTTTTTGAAACTTTGTGAAGCTGCAAACTCTTGGAGAAGAAGGTAATAATTCAGAGCAATTAAACAATCAGCTCTTTTCTGGTACTTGAGATGAAAACAGATCTAAATTTTAAACCAAAAACCACTGTGTAGCCTGTGGAGGACATCGTTGTTCATCTTGATGTCATCCCCATTGATTGCTGGTCCTTAAATAAATCATTCATGTGTTATGAAAAGATAAATCTGGAAAGCAGGGGCTATAGTATGAAAGAGCGTATCTTGCTGAGAAATACCAAAGATGCCTAGGCAATCCTTACTTGCCTGTATTCTCAGGTCAACTGACTTGAGCTAGTAATTTATGTCTGGACACTGAAGAATGAAAAGAAATGTTTAGCATGAATATTAGTCCATAATGCTTTGTAGTGTTTGGTGTTTAGCAATATATAGGTTAATAGTCATTTTGTTGTTGCTGCTGCTATTGTTGCTGTCGTTGTTGTGAGTGGTGGAGACTGGAGACAGAAGAATCTACGTGAGGAAAGGAAACTTGTCCTGCTCCCTCTGGCTGCGAAATGGAATTGCTCCTCTATGCTTTATATAAAAGACTTGAGATAGTGATCCTTCACGTGCCTCTTCAGCTAACATGCCACAGGAAAATGATAACGTAAGAGACAGCCCAGCACAGAAGCACGGCTCCAGCAGATGGTGCTCACTCTGTCCCCGGAACAGACCTAGAGCAGAGACACCCAGACAGTCTCCAATAAAGGGCGAGTACAGAAAGTGCCTGGCAAATACTTCTCAACACTGTACAGGTCATCAAAAACGAGGAATGTCAAAGAAACTATTACGGTCTGCAAAAAACTTAAGGGTTCAGGCCTAATAAATGTAATGTGATATCACCCCCTAAAAAAACCCCACGAAAGCAATGTTCACACGAATGCATATATCCTGAAACAAGAAACTCCCCACATGCACCAAACCTCTTACGTTACCATTTTGTGACTATTTTCCTCTTTAAATATAATCCTGCTTTTTTGATTTTAGGTTGATTTGATAATATCAATCAATACATAAAATGTTCCTAATGGAAGCAGAGGAGTATGATTGAATGATACCCAGTCATACTTATTCCCGGTCTGAAAACCACATCCAGTGAGAGTTGATGGCTCTTGTTATTGATTAAGATATATGTATTTGCTTAGAATCTCAAAAATATAATAAATACGGGAGTGAGTCAATAAAGTCATGATTTCTTCTCTTTGAGCTTGCATATTAAACAACATTGAGTTGGAATGGAAAATTACATAATCAGTGTAAAGCTGCCAGTTTCACATTAAATTTTTAGTCACCATTTTCAGAGGGATACACAAATCTGACTGGTCTTTTAAATTAAAGGTAAAGTTGGTTGGTATAGCAGATTTATAGATAAAGTATAAGCAATCAGTCAGGTTTGGATATGCCTGACAGCCTGCAGAGGCAGGTCACCAAGTGTGATTTACTATAGGACTCAGAATTTTACTGAGAGGTACACTATTTATGAGCCAGTGAAAAAACTTTGATTGACAGAGGAGAGAGAAGATGTTGAGTTCATTATGGTGTTTTGAATCTAGACTGTAACTTGTTCCAATGCACTGGACTCATGCTTTATATGAGATCCTCATGAAACATATTTATAGAAGTGGAAATACTTGTAAGTAGACCAGCAATAAAGAGACACACACTTAAAGCATGACCCTGATTTTGATCTATGACTCAACAGGTATCAACTGTGAAATCCATAAGCAATCATATATTTCCAATCAGAATGTATGCATATAACAGTTTTTAAATCTTTATAACTTTTAATTTTTGAGTATTCTTAGTTATAGGTTAACATTTGCTGCTAATGTTTCTTAAATTTTAAATAAATATTCCTCTTTATATATTTTTGATTTAGAAATTCTTGATATTTTGCACACTGGGGTGGGGTCATGGAAGGAAAAAAACAGAAAGTGACATTTCACAAATAATGTGTAGTGAGGCACATATTACCCTTAATAGCCCAGGGGAAAGAAAGATGTAAATTTAAGAAAGAAGGAAGGAAGGAAGGAAGGAAGGAAAGAAGGAAGGAAGGAAGGAAGGAAGGAAGGAAGGAAGGGAGGGAGGGAGGGAGGAAACATAACAGCTTTGTCTTCTTGGTGACTCAGAAGCTAGTGGTCCAGTAGTTGAGATGCTCTTGGGTAAGGTTGCCCTTAGCTCACGCTCTTCAGAGCATCATTCACTGACAGGAGAAGCCATGCTCATGAGCACATGTAAGATGACCCAGAAAAATTTAGAAAGATTATTTTGAGAGACTGCATTTCTTAAAACTGAGGCTATAGGAAAGAGGTTGTGATATCCTGGTTAGTCCTATCATGAAATCCTATCTGTAAATGCAGGTAGGGAGGCTTGAGAAAGCTATTGTAGATTGTACTTAATCACCGCAGGGAGAAATATTCTTCTCTTGGCTCTACAGAGAATATATTGAAAAATGCCCTGATTCTTAAAAAAAAAATGCTTTCTGATTACTTATATCTACAAGCTGGTGGGACAGATAATAGCTGGCCCATTTAATCCTTCATTAGTTTTTACCACCCCAATATAACCTTCCTAAACATATTGTTTGGGCATGTTGCAAGGCATTAGAAACAGTTCTAGAAAAATTTTACACATATTTAGGCATCATTAATAAACAACATTTCCCCTTACAGGTTGACACTTAGAATTTAAGCAAAATGAGAAATTAATGGAAGGGCCAACTGTAATACAAAATAGCCGAACCTGAGTCTTTTGCAAAGGTAAGCTAGATTATGATAATTTTACTTGATTTATTTCTTTTGACCTCACTCTAATTCTTACCATTTGTGAGAGTCTTGCTGTTCTGATTGTAGAGGACTGGGGCCTTGGTGTGTTTTTTGGAAACTCCAGAGCACTCAGCATGCTGCTGAGGCCTGGGGCTCTTATCACCAGACCGAAGCTGTCAGTTCTGAAACACTGCTGAGAAGGAGACTCTCAGGCAAAAGGAAATGCAAAATAAGCACTTCACAGGGTAGAGGGGCAGGTACTGCTGGAAAACTTATTAACAAAGGATTAAGTGTATGCGAATAATGCTGGGAGTCCGTAAAGTTTATTTACCACTCAAAAATATAGGATTAAAAGTAATCATGTTGGTACAGTCTGAGGAATTATGGAGGAGTGTTTTGTTTTCACTCAACTGATAAATATTCTCATTTTGTTTATCTTCCCTTAATCATATTGAAATTACATAAACAAATAGAATGTACATATATTTAGCACTTTTAAGTATTTTTGCATCTAAAGGCATTGTGATAAATATTTTAAAATGCTAAGCTGAAGCTTAATTTATTTAGAGGAAAATAAATATGAAGATGACAAAAGTTATTCTAAAAAATAACTTTAGAAATTGAGAAAACCTAACATATTATTTAATTTTTGAAGTTTTCCTCTCACCTATTTTTTCCAGTTTTATTGAGAAATAATTGGTATACATCACTGTATGAGTTTACAGTGTACATGATGGTTTGATTTACATACATTGTGAAATGATTATCACTATAGAATATTCAGCTAACATTTATCTTCTCAGATAGATCATCTCACTCATTTTTAATAGCAGGACAAAAGTAAAAGTTATCACCAAGGATTTTGATGTCTCACACATAATGGAGTTTTTGATGTTGAACAATCTAGGCTTATATTTGTCCATGGACTCATTTTTTCCCCGATAGCTTTAGCTACCAACTGGGAAGATAGGAAAACAAATCCAAAAATCAGAATTGAGTTTTGCCATCCCTTTGGCTTTTTGTGGCAGTGTTGCTGTTGATTAAAGCAAGGGGAGGAAGAAAGCCCAAGGGTAGAAAATAATTCAGTAGAAAAGACATGTCAGTTAGGGGGGAAAGCACCTCCTCCCTTTCCCCTTATCTTTATTTGATTCTTTGTTACCAGATACGCTTGACTGGTGTGTATTTCTGCTATGGGCACTAGCGTCCTCCTAAAACTGTAATCTTCTAGCCCTCAGAGTGTCTCTAAGAGACAGAGGTTTTATCAAGGAACAGTCTCTGCCTGCACTGGTCTCATCTGCTTCTCATCCCATCCTGGCCTTGCTGTGTTGAATCCCTGGCAAATTGTATGTTCCTGGATCAGTGTTGCTGTTCTTCCTTTTTAAAAATGATAGTTGGGAGGCAAAAACTATCCTACATATGATACCCAGATGGTATCCAACTCTTCTTTACTCTAGATTGGAAATGTTTTTCTCATTTAACAACTATTGTTTTATTTTCTGTGGTTGTTTTACATTTTTTATTTGCTTTGAAGTTCCACTTCTTTTCTTTTGTATGATAACTCTTACTTGGGTTGATATGAGAAATGGAAATAAACAAAATATCCCTTGATATATGTTTATCTTCTTATTTATGCATCCTTTATGTGTATGAAATATACTCGTATATTGGGTTGGCCAAAAAGCTCACTTTTTTTCCCATAAGATGGTTTAATAGCACTTAGTTGTCTTTAACTTCATTAAAAAACAATTTTGTTAGATTGTATTGTAACAGCTGTCATATTAGTGTATGTTTAAAAAACATAAAAGTTGGTAAATTTTTGTTTATCCATTTTAATATTTATGATGATAGAAAGTACACAACATTTTTGTCATATTCTGCTTTATTATTTCAAAAAAGGTAGTAATGCAACTGAAACACACACACAAAAGATTTGTGCAGTGTACGTAGAAGGTGCTGTGACTGGTCAAACATATCAAAATTGGTTTGCGAAGTTTCATGCTGGAGATTTCTTGCTGGATGACGCTCCATGGTCAAGAAGACCAGTTGAAATTGATAGTGATCAAATTAAGACGCTAATTGAGAACAGTCAAGGTTATATATACTACATGGGAGATAGCTGGCACACTTAAAATATCCAAATCAATAAAGTTATTGGTGAAAATGAAAAGTATGTATTTTATTTTTCAGAAAAAATTCCCACAAGCTTTCTGGTCAACCATATATATGCTGTTTTGGACATTTAAAAAATAATTCTATATCATGATTATTTTTCTATATCAATAGAATTCTTTGATAATCATTTTAATGTTAAATATTTCATCTATTCTTATGTTACTTGGCTTTGGCAATCTTTTTGATTTCTCATGTAAATAACAATGGAGGAAATGGCTTTGTAAAAAAACGTTCTGAGTCTTGCTCTATTTAAATCTACGTGCCATTTCCGATGAGCTATCTTCCTTAGACAAAATTATAATTAGAATCCTAGTTTACTGTAACAATGCAGATGCATGAGTCAAATCCAGATACATACTCAGAATATTGTACTTGAATTATTTCAGCTCTTCCAAGAAAGTTACAGTGACTTACTATCACACTTGGATAGATTCCCTTGCCCACACTACAGTGATGATATAAAATTTGTTCTTATTACTGAAATTGCTTATGTCAAGTATGTATCAATGTGCAGGGAAACCACTTTATCAACAGTCTGTTTTCTCCTGACTAGATACCATCAGAGACTGGAACATTATATGCATGTACTTTATATTTACAGAATGAATGAATCACATCTAATACATTATGGAAACCTAAGCAGTTCACTTAAATTTAGTAGTGTCAGTTTCATTATATGTAATACGATCAAACTTTCCTCCAAATGTGTTGTAGTAGTCAGGGTCTGAACAAATTCATATATACACATTCATATGGGATTCTAAAGATAATTTAATGACCATAGTATACACAGAATTGTGGAAAGGATTAAGAGGATAAACAAAATATATTGAATAAACCAAGGACTAGCTATAGCCAGAAGCTATGTTCTTCTCTAGCCTCAAAACTAGGGATAATAGGAATGGTTCCAAGACTGACTGGAACCATGGAAAGGGGACACAGCAAGCCCTCCACCAAGGCCCAAAGTGAAGAAACACCCCAATACCTTTGCCCTCCCATCCTCATCTTCCGCTGCTGCATTCCTTGCTAATTCAACCGGAAGCTAAGGGTATGGCTTCCAGCAATACAATCGACGCATATCAACTTCCTGGGGCACAGAATAATGAAGAGAAGACAAAGCTGACTGTGAATTAAGTGGAAAAATCATAGTTTTTATGGAAGACATAAACCTAATATTAGTTTTGAAGACTTAGATTGTCATTAAAAATCTGACATAAAGTTATATGTGCTTCTGTGGTATATACATACATGCATACATATATGTGTACATTAAGAAGATATTAAAGCAAATGTGATAATTTTTAAAATGTATAAAATTAGTAGGGATGGCTGGGTGAGGGAGAAAATGGAGACAACTGTACTTGAACAATAATAAAAAATGTGGAAAAATAAAAAATAAAATAAAGAAAACAAAAAAAGCAAATGCAAATAAACCAAGAGGCATAGAGCACAACTGTGCTGTTTATGTTGTTTTCACATTTAAACAGTATTTATTTTACAAGGATTTACATTCATTTCTATTATTGTCACCATTATTCTTATTAGGATGACAGTGATAACAACAACTCTTTAATTTTAATGAATGTCTGAAGTATTTACTTCTACGACTCACAATTACCCTATATTTTTATTTTTACCTATTGGTTTCAAAAACAATACTTTCATTAACCTCATTAACTTTCCCACATATATTAATTCTTATTTAATTTATCCTCTAAGTTTGTATGAACACAATTGCATTAATTTACTTGACAAATAACCATAGATCCCCTTAAATATTTTAAGTCCTTTTAAATTCATGGAATAAAAGTCAATTGATTTAAAATGACTTGTGTATACTTCATCAGGAAATAATAGGGAAATTATTTTTTTAGCTATTGGACCACCTGAACATAACTAGCTTCATACTTAGGTCCAGTAGTTCAAATGAAGTTATCAAGACTTTAAGTTTTTTGTAGATCCATTTGTCTGTTTGTTGACTTTATTCTTTAAGAGATTCTCAGATTCTAAACAGAATGACAAGTTCTAACCTTCAACAGCCCAGAAGCTAGCACAAAAGATAGTAATTTTAGTGAAGCATTTTTCATCAGTTAGTAAGTAAAATGAACATTTCTTATATGACTATGAACTGCTGTGGAGAGCAGGACCGATACCGTGACATTGGGCTGGTCAACATAGCATAAAGCACATGCAAAACATAAAGTGTAAACAAAGTGGAGTCACTCATGCCAACCAATATGGCTGCCAGGCACTTTGGTTCAAGAGGGAAACTGCCTAAGTCATGCTAGACACATCTGGCAAGGAGACGCACCTCTACTCTCTCCCATTAAAGATGAGCTGACGTCTAGTCTTATAAGCTTGATAAAACTTTGAGTGCTTTTACACTGAACTTGAAATGGGTCTAAACATCTCTAACTCCAACTTACCAAACTTAAAGTATCACAAAAAGCTCAGGTAGTTTAAATCCTCAACCACCATCAGGACTGAAGCCTTCATTCCTCCAGCTGCTGGGAGGGTATTTCTCAGCTGAGCTGTCTCTGAAGAAAGGACCCCAGATTTTAGAGTCACCTTTCCAAGATCATGTATCCTGGAAATGCAGCCCAGGTTCAAAGACTGACTGACACCTCAGTGGTCAGGTAAGTTGGGGGTGAGAAACTGTTATAAGGTTCAGTACTTTTTCCTCCATTCATGACAAAGCTGAAGGATCTTCTCAGCTGGAGTAGGGTTGCTGGAGGTCTTTGTTGCAATGGTATGCAGTTTGAAGCATTCCTCTGCCTGGTGTTGTTCTTTAACTTTCTCACAGATGTTATTTCTGAGACAATAAACTTTGTAGAAAAGCATATTTCCCAGAGAAGCTGCCTAGTGATACATCTTGTTTAATGTAATACCATGCAATTCTATTCTTTTTCACAAAACACTGAAAATAATTTTTAAAAAAGCATCCAGCATTACATTCAGGTTGTGAAATTATAGTGGACACATGAAATTATTTGTCCACTTTTTGGTAGCATTGCTGCAAAGACTAAGTGTATATTTATTTCCTTGATTAGATTATCAGTGGGGACAGGAAGAGGAGAATGGGAGGAAAAGGTACAGGGAATAAAAAGCATAGTAGGTAGGCACAAAATAGAAGGAGGTTAAAAATAGTATGAAAACAGAGAAGCCAAGTAACTTATATATAGAACCCATGGATATGAACTAAGGGGGGGATGCTGGAGTAGGGGAGGAACTGCAGAGAGGAGGGGGATAAAGGGGAGAAAACAATTGGGACAACTGTAACAACATAATCAATAAAATATACTTAAAATTGAAAAAAATAAATGATAATTATGAAATCTGAAGTACAAAATGAACTGACGTTGAAGCTTTCCTTTATATTTTTGTTATAGTCTCTCAGTGCTAAATCATTTTTAAATAATTGATGAGCCCCTTTGTGTGTGTACGTGCCTGAGTGTAGGTAGGAGGTGAGGTTTAAAATAAGTGTTAAATGATAAAATATTAAACTTGATTAGGACTCCATTCTTTAATTAATTTTAGTGGGGTGACATTGGTTAATAAGATTTTATAGGTTTCAACTGTACAATACTATGATACATCATCTGCATTGTGGGCCCACCACCCAAAGTCAAATCTTTTGTCACCATAAACTTGATCTGCTTTATCCTTTACTAATTCCCCACCCCACTTCCCTGTGGTAACCACCATACTATAGTCTGTATCTATGAGATTTTGTTGATTTGCTTTTTTTATTTATTTCATTTGTTGCTTTTATATCCCACATATGCGTGAAATGGCATAGAATTAAGTCGCATAGCAATATACAAAAACAACAAAAGGAGAAAGTAAATGCCTTGCCATCACAAGAGTTTGTAGAACAAAATACAAGATCTGCAAAAGAAAAATGCCCTATATTTTTAGGAAGATTAAAAGATCAAAATAAGAAATTAGGATATAGAATGTTCACATAAAAGTATCATGCATAATTAATGGATAATATATATCTTTAATAGTCATATTGTCTAGAGGAAGGGAGTAACTAAGCCCCAAAATACTTCTAATTTCTCTCCCATTTTGAAATATTACTGTCATGTGGGAGTAGATCTTCCATTTTACTTAAAAACAATGAGCATACCATACCTACAGATTATCAGGGTAAAACACTGGACCTCCACAATGAATGTATTAGTGAATGGAGAAATAGCGCCACAGACACAACATAGAAGGGACACAGATCCACAGCCCTCTATTTCAGCTATGACATTATGAAAGGGTCATTTGTCCTTACAGCATAGAAAGAAATAGATAATTTGTAATTTCAAAAATAGAGACAAAAATATGTGTATGTACGTGTGTATGTATGTACATTTTGTGTGTTTGCTCATTTACATATATAGACAATTAAGCTAGGAATAATGTGGGGGTATTTGTTTTCTCCCAGTCTCCTAATCTGCGTCAATATTGGCTCCAGACAGACCGGTTGTCACTGTCAGCAGTTCACTGCGTTAATGTGAAACTGATTGAGAAGCAGCTAAAATGCTTGCTTATGTTCTGAAGTAAAGTTTGCAACCTTGCAGTTTTTAACTTTTGTGTGCTTGTGGGCTGTTAACTGTGCTAGGCAACTTCCCTCATTTGCTTGGATTAAGAGAGAGAAAACCAGCATAATGAGAATGTATATGTGAGGGAGAAAAATGAAAACCCAAAACTGAATATTACCTTTTTATCCTCCACTCTCTGCAAGTTTTGCTATGCTTCAATTGAAATTGTAGGAAAATAAATAAATCCCCAGGCCATATCTAATTACTTATTTAGCCATCTGTCTTCCTCATAATTTAAGGATAACACAATATAGATACTCCCTGAGCATGAGCACTTTAAATCAAAACTATTTGTACTGAAAACAGGATTAAAATGTGCAACCTAAACATACATATCACTCAAGCTTAAGCCCATTCACCAGGCAGTGTCAAATGGGCTTTTCTAAGTTTTTATGGATTCTCTTTCCCATTGTCTTCCAGCCTCCCCTTAGTCCTCTGGGCTCACATCTCATTCAGAAGTAATGTCATGGTTATCATACACATAATATAATGAAAGGAAAATCAAAATTCAACCAAACTATCTCATTTGAAAAATTAAACCTTATTATCCATTTTCTCAATACTTAGTAATTTCAACTTATTATAAAAAGAAGGTGGAAGTCAGAAAGAGAAAACAAATCATATATAAACAATGGTGACATTTGTTACATCTACTTACAATGTTTTCTGGTTGTGCATATATGATATATACTAAAGAAGACATTCTACAGCCAAAGATAGATAAAGCAATAAAGAAGAAAACAATCACTTCCCTCTGAAAACTGCCCTCTCCAGGACTGGGCGGAGACCCCTATGCTTGTGCTACTGGACCTGTCGAGATCTCTGGCCGTGGTTTACAACAACAGAAGTAAATGCCTGCTCAGGATAAGGGCAGTGATTCATGCTCTGGTGGTTTGAAATTGCAACGGTTTCTAGTTTCTTCTGAAATATTTTCAAGCCATGCTTATAGAAATATGGCACGCCATCTTTCACCCTGTGCGCACAGAAACCCCACTGTTTGCACTACTGAGAAAGATATGTGGAGTAGAATTTTGACATGAGACTGCAAGAGAAGAAAACTGAAAGATGGCGTTCTGAACTCAAGACCACGTTCCCCCTCATTTCTACGTTTTTGAAAATGAGAATACTCTCTTATATTTAGATTGATAAACTTCCCATTTGAAGTATCGTGTTCTGACCTAAAGTATGTCAAATGTGTCTCTTTATTTGGAACCAATCTGAAATGAGCTACCTTTTACTTTACAAATTACTTGAAACTATAAAGACATAATTTCTCCCAGATCAGTGTCAACCCCAAACCACCGACCCAGGAAACTAAGGTCACATCAAGCAGGAAAAATGCCAAAAAGGCTACACATAGACATATTATTCCCATATACATAAAATCAAAGATAAAGAAAAAATCCTGAAGGAACAGCTTACCTATATAAGAACAAAAATGAGTATCACATCCTACTTCTCCTCAGGAACCATGCAAGCAAGAAATGCAATGAAATACAATATTTAGTGTTGAGAGAAAAGAATCACTAATCTAGTATTAGTTAGCCTGGCTTAGAATCTTATTGATTGTATCACTCTTTTCAAAGAAACATCTTTTGGTTTTGTTTATTTTCTTTTTTAAAGCTTAATCTTCACCGTATTTTCCCATTACTATTTAGTCTCCTTATACATCTCCCCACCACAATCACCACACTGGTGTCTATACCTATGAGCTCTTTTTCCTTTTTGCTCAATCCCTCAATCCCTAACTCCCCCCCCCCACCTTAGCTGTCATCCTGCTATCTATGAGTCTGTCTCTATGGTGCTTGATAGTTCAGTTTGTTCATTAGATTCCATACATCAGTGAAATCTGGTGTTTGTCTTTCTCTGACTGGCTAATTTCACTTTGCCTAATGTCCTCCAGGTCCATCCATGCTGTTGCAAAGGGTAAAATTGTTCTTCTTTTTTACAGCCAAGCAGTATTGCATTGTGTAACTGTTCCAAAGTTGTTTTATCCACTCATCTACTGATGGACACTTGGGCTGCTTCCATATCTTGGCAATTGTAAATAACAATCGATTATAAACATAGGGATGCTTACATTCTTTCAAATTAGTGTTTTGGGTTTCTTTGGATATATTCCTAGAAGTGGGATCACTGGATCAAAAGACAGATCCATTTTTAATTTTTTGATGTATACTGCTTTCCACAGTGGTTGCACCAGTCTGCATTCTCACCAACAGAGCAAAAGGATTCCCTTCCCCCCACATCCTATTTCATTGTGGTGTGAAAGCAGTCAGGGTATGATTTCTGGTTGTTAAAATATGTTAAGAAGTGTTTTATGGACCATAATGTGCTCTGTCTTGGTGAGTGTTCCATATGAGCTTGAGAAGAATGTGTTTTCTGCTGTTGTTGAGTGAAGCTGTCTGCAAATGTCAATGATATTTAGCTGATTGATAGCTGTGCCCTTACTGATTTTTTGTCTACATCTGGATCTGTCCATTTCTGATAGAGGGGTTACAATAGTGGATTCATCTTTCCTTTTGTATTTCTATTAGTGTTTACCTCATATGTCTTAACTTTCTTTGGCTAAACTCCTATATTTTAAGGATAGTTATGTCTTCTTGGAGAATCAACCCCTTTATGAATGTGTAATGCCTTTCTTTATCCCTGTACCTTTCCTTGCTTTGAAGTCTGCTCTGTGTAGTAATAATATAGCTACTCCTGTTTTGACTAGTGTTAGCATGGTATACTTCTCTCCACCCATTCTCTTTTAATGTATGGATTAAAATGGTTTCACTGTAGACAGCATAAGGTTGGGTGTTGTTTTTGCTGTACTTAGCAATCTCTTTTAATCAGTGTATTTAGAACATTGACCTTCAAGTTGTTTTTGATGTAGTTGTATTAATGTTTATCATATTTATTACTGTTTTCTAATTGTTGCCCTTGGTTTTTTTTTCTATATTTGTTTTTCACTCTATTTCTGCCTTTTGTGGTTTTTATTGAGTGGTTTTTATAAATAATATTCTCTCCTTTTATACTATATTTGTTATACTTTCTTTTCACTTTTTATAGTGAAGTGGTTGCCTTAGCATTTGCATTTACAGTTAATATAAGTCTCTCTTTTACTTAATATAGTGTCTCTTCACAGGGAGTGTAGGTATATGTTTCTTTTAACACTTTTTGCAAGGCAGGTCTACTGGCAACAAATCCCAACTTTTGTTTATCTGAGAGAATCTTTCTTTTTTCTATTTCACTTTTGAAAGGGAATTCACAGGTGACACAGCAGATAGTTATAAATTATTAGACCCGAGGTATCCCGTATAGTTAAGATCTTGCTTTTAAACTATGGTGCCATAAAGCACAAAGGTTTTAGTGTGTTTTTTGATTTTTATTCAACTGATCCCATTTTGCTTAAGGTCCCTTTGTGGTATTAATTATTCTTTTCCTCATATATCTCTTTATTATTTCTCCCTGTTTTGGTGTCAGTGTTTTGTGTGAAAAAGGAATTTGTGTTCATAAATGCTTTCATGGTGATCAAGTAATAAAGTTCTTAACAAAATTATCTGTATGAAGAGTCTTAGCCATGGGAGCAAATCCGACAAACTTTGCATGATATATTCATAGTAGCATGTACAGCAAATACAAATAGCAAGTAGTGTCGTCAGTTATGTATTACATATCATGTTAACATACAGAATATGGCAAAAATATTTCTGAAGACAAGGTCCACCTGGGGACTCGTGCTTGTGTGAAAGACACCTGACTTAAGACAGCTGTAAAAAGTGTGTGTGTTTAACATGCAGACAGAATCTAAACAGTCTTCCATATGTTTACCAACAGTAGGAAAGGTGCAAAATACACTAAAATCATCAACAGCATTTCCAGCAACATTATGTTGAAGTGATGCTATAAAGAAGTTATTTATCACAAAGGCTGTTTAGAAGGATATTTAATCTCAAGTTTTAACAGTTAGATATCAACTTGTATTGCAATGGTAAAAATAGGGTGATACCCTAAGGATGAATGTATGTTATATGATATTTTAAAGAATAAAAGAAGGCTTATTATGCTGTAGTTTGTTTGTTGTTTATTCCTCAAAATATAGTTAAAGGTGTCACTTATCCTATAAATAAGAAATGTGGTAAATTACTCCTCGTGGTTAGTAGTTTGCTTTCTTCCTCCTCCCTCCCCTTTAATTATCGACATGACAGTTATTCAGGCTGTGACCTAAAAAGTTACTTCCACCTTAAAAGCGTATGCTTTAAACTCATTTCTATTATTAAGATCATAACTGTCTTATTTCAAGTTTCAGTAAACTTTTAAAAATAATGTATTGCTATTTGTTTGTTAAATTATTTTTTGCTAATAGAAAACAGATTAAATGCCACATCCAAAATTGTGATATCACATTAGGAGTTGTTGATTTATGCAGGTATAAAGCAGAACTGTTTTTTAAAATACTTTTTATTTATTATTTTTTTAGAGAGTGGATAAAGGAAGGAGGAAAAGAAGGAGAGAAACATCAATGCGTGCTTGCCTCTCACATGCCCCCTAGTGGGGACTTGGCACTCAACCCAGGCATGTGCCCTGACTGGGACTCAAGCCAATGATCCTTTGATTTGTAGGTTGGCACTCAATCCACTGAGTCACACCAGCCAGGGCTGATTTTATAATCAGTTTAATAACCATACTTTATTTATAAATACTTTAAATTTTCCAGTCTTTGGCTCTGTATCTGACTTTTGCACAAGCAAGTTCTGCCACTGCCTTTCAAAGTCACTACCCATGAGGTTTCTGCTGTGTGAATTTAGAAATGAATATGTAATGATTTGAAAAGTAAAACATGATTACTAATTATATTTAATAAGAAATGAAGAGGTTAAATTAAAAATGCCAAAAGTTAAAGATGAACTGTATGTTAAAATATACAATAAAGTTAATTCATATGTAATTTGATGTTATCACTGACCATGAAAATAGACTATTTAAGACATTACTCAAGTTCATCTGAACTCATTAACTGGAAGGACTACATGGAGCTGAATTGTTCAGACAGCTCAGGTTATTACCCTTACTGGATTTATTAAGATGGTCAATCAAAGGTTCAATTTAAACATATTTTTTATATAAATTGGACAGTTTTCAACATAATTACCATGGTTTGTCTTCTATCTTTATGTTTGCTTGTGGAAGAAAATGAGAAGAGAGAAGTAAAAGGAAAAAAAATATTCGTTCTGACAGGCAAGATTATATGTTAATGTTAGACGAACCAGTGGAAAATATTTACAGAGCAAAAACTTTAAATTCTTTTAAATTCAAGAGCAAAAACTATCTAAGATCTTGTAAAGTTATTTTAATAAAATCATTTACAGACTAACAATGAATATGCTAATTATAAATAATTGTAACCTAATTGTTCACCTATTTGTAGAAGACTTGAAACTTTGAGCAGGCTCTCTGCTAGTTTGCTAGAAATATTGTCACAGATATTCTCAATTTGTGATTACGTGCCCATACTACAAAGCAACATATTAGAAAAATAGAAATTACATTATGAAAATTTAGGTTGATGTTCCAGTGTCATACATAATGCCTGTTTAGAAAATGTCTATACATTTATACAGTTTCAACAGAGTTTTTGAGGGCCATCGGGAAAGAAAGATGGGGAAATAAATGAGAGCTCCAATTAGCTAAGACTGTTTCCTGTGATAGACCTTACACTATAAACAGATGTCCTCTACCTCTCTGTGCAATAGAGTTACCTAACAAAGATTCTTTCTTAAAAAAATTATTTTATTGTTCAATTATAGTTGTCTGCATTTACTCCCTACCACTACCCCCTGACCCCAGCCATCCCCACCTCCCTCCCTTGCTTCCACCCCCCTTGGTTTTATCCATGTGTCCTTTATATTAGTTCCTGAAAACTCTTCCTCCCTTCCCCCCATTATCCCCTCTCACCTCCCTTCTTGTTACTATCAGATTGTTCTTAATTTCAATGTCTCTCATTATATTTTGCTTGTTTTTTTTTTCTTTTGTTGCTTAGGTTCCAGTTAAAGGTGAGATCATATGGTATTTGTCCCTCATTTTCTGGCTTATTTCACTTAGCATAATGCTTTCCAGTTCCATCCATGTTGTTTTAAAAGGTAGGAGCTCCTTCTTCTTCTCTGCTGCATAGTATTCCATTGTGTAAATGTACCATGGTTTTTTTGATCCATTCATTTACTGATGGGCACTTAGGTTGTTTCCTGCACTTGGCTATTATAAATTGTGCTACTATAAATATTGGGGTGCATAGGTTCTTTTGGATTTGTGTACAGGGTTCTTAGGATAAAATCCTAGCAGTAGAATTGCTGGGTCAAAGGGCAGATATATATTCCCTAGTACTATGAAGATTCTGATTAATTTGATATATATATATATATACATATATATATCTTTCCCTCTGTCATGCACAGAGATGTCTTAATCCTCACACTTACCTTTTAAATGTAATTAACCTTGGCTAAATATGAGTAAACTAGATTTTAGAGAATACCTGTCCTATACACAACAAATACCAAGAATTAAAATTAGAGTCCAGATTCATGCCTGCTTGACTTTTCATATGGGAACTCTTCAATTTCAGTCTTGCAATCACACGTGCGCTCTTTTCATTTTTATTCTCACAGTCATATAGGATGGATGCTTACTGTGTATGGACATTCAAATGAAAGGTATCAGCTACAGGTGGGGGGATGTAAGGGGGAGGGGTTGAGCAAAAAAAAGGGGGCTCATGGACATTGACAGCAGTGTGGTGATTGCTAGGGGGGAGGGATATAGGGGAATAAAGCATAATGAAAATAATATAATAAAGGATAAATTAAATAAATAAATAAATACCTGTTTTCATCTGTAAAAAAAAATAGTGACCAAAGACAGATAGAAAAGTGATGGAATTAGAGCTGCATCCAGTGACAGATAAATAAGAAACATGTCATGTTTTCTTTTTTTTTAGAATACATATTACTATACATTTTCTGATTGAATAATCTGAAAGAACTAATTGTGCCCCTTAGCATCTGACATACTTGAGATATGCACTAGAAGAGAAAATTTATGTAAATGTCTAGTGAAATATCAGGCTAATAAAACAACATCAAAGACCTAAGTTGTACTACATTATTACATGCACAAAATTCTTTTTAACTGTAGGCAGTAAAGCAGCGAGGTGGCAAAAATTAAGTGTCTTCAAAGAAACGATGTTTTTACTGATATTAAATCTATAAATCAATATATAGTGATTTTCAGAAGATAGAAGCAAATCTTCTAAGAGAAGTAGAAGAGCTCTAAGATAGTGACATTTGAATTAACCTGCTCTAATGTATTACTACACAGAAAAAACATTACCGATGAGAAAGAAAAACAGGATTAGGTACAGAAAAGTCTTAGTATACGAGTGGCAGTTCTTTTTCCAGCTGTGTCTAAAGGAGAGTGTCCCCCATCCAAAGGATTTACTACTGCTGTTGGGACTTTTTTTTTCTTGGTGTTATTAAAAGTTTAATTCATTATTTGCTTGTGCCCAGCTCCGCTGGGGAGTATTTCCTGCTTTATCAAAACACCTTCTAGATAAAAGTTGGTAGTGTTGTTTCCATAGAAACTTGCTTGCTTGTACCATGTCTCAGCCTTCCTATAGCTGTCATAAATTTTCAATTGGTTGAGAAGGCCCCCAGTAAAAAGTGAAAAATGAATTCATCAAGTGGTGCCATCTGCTGGGGCCAGCGTATAGACAGGCAGCCATCTACCCCCAGGGAAACTTGCCCACATCCTCCGGCCAAAGACCACCAGGTGCATGCTTGTGGTTAAACAAGGTGGGTTTATTCTTCATTTCAGTGAGGGAAAACCCAGACCATGGGGACCATGGGACATCTTAGTAGGCAAGTATTGCCAGGAACCTATTAGTCGTTTGGGCTTTTGTTGGGTAATTTTTGGGAGGGCCTATGGAAGCAGAGCTTTACTGTGGCTTGAGTGTTATCAGAAAGCTGGAGGAAGTCTGTCACTGTGGATCTCAATAATTCTTTTTTTTCCTTGCAAAATTTAATGTTTTGGTATTTGCATTGGAAAGCAAATTATATATGACTAAAATTATAAAAGCAAACAAATAAAAAATGTGTAGCATAGGAAAAAATTAGTATGTATGGCAAAGTATTCAACCCTACAAGTTATTTATACAATGGTAGCTAAACAGCAATGATGGACCATTTTATAACTAGGAAATCAGGAGTATTAAAATTAATAGTCATGCTGACTAGGTTGTACTCAGCCAGGAATCAACATCTCTTATCTATAAGCACAACAAACTAGAAGGGCCAAGCTCTAATAGAAAAAAGAGCCGTCATTCCTTTAGTGAGGAAGGGAGATGGTCGGTATTTCGTGGGTTACATGGCGCCCTTGTCTGAAGTAAGTGCTTTGTGAGATTGTTCATCTTCAACAGGAGAAGAATATGGCCTCACTATAAGAGTTGGATAAATTCATAATAACACTGAGGTCCAGATGTGAGCATCAGATCAAATGCTGGAAGTCAAGGACTGTGTTTTTTTTTATCAACCCCCCAAAACATTTCTAACCATAGTATACTGTATTTTTATATCAGTCAGAAATCAATACGAGGCCCAAAGCTTTTTTAGTGTGACTTACTTTTTATTTCATACAATTTTCTTAAAATTGTTAAAGAGAGGGATCAAACAAATGGGACTACAGGGATAAATTTAATAGGGTTTTAAGTAGCAATTGATGAAAATATCCCATTTTATAAGTTTATCTACTTCTGAGAGTTGCCTTTTTATGTGTAATATCTTTAATTCACTAATCAGAAAATAATTTTAAAAACATATTTTCATAAATACATTACTGATAGTATCCTTTTAGGGTGTCTTGTGTTAGAATTAGAGAAACATATATTTTTCACATACACATATTTTCTTAAAAAATAGTAACTCCAAGATTAAGCTGTTATCACAGTTTATCTAACTGCATCTCTTTATTCATTAGAAAAGACTAGTGTAATAATCTAAACTACATTAAAATGCTTTGCAGTTTTATCCCAGTTTAGTGGTTCTGAAACCAGGCTCTGTAACTGGAACACCAAACCCCACTTAGGGAGCTCCTGATTTAATTTGTCTGTTAGATAGCTGAAATCATAATTTTATTTTTAATCTATTTACATAATTCTAAGATGCAGCCAAGGTTAAAGGATCTATTCCCTAGAGTTTATACAATACCTTTAATTTATCAGCGTTTGGCCCTGGCTGGTGTGGTTCAGTGGATTGAGCCTGGCCTGAGAACAGAAGCGGAAGCGTAGGCAGTTTGATTCCCAGTCAGGACACATGCCTGGGGTGCCGGCCAGGTCCCCAGTAGGGGGAGTGCAAGAGGCAACCACACTGATGCTTCTCTCCCTCTCTTTCTCCGTCCCTTCCCCTCTCTCTAAAAATAAATAGGTAAAATCTGTAAAAAATAATTGATCGGTGTTTTTCCATTAATCTATTGATGCCAGATATGGAGAGAAAACCAGTTATTAACATTTTTGGTGAAGCCTAGATCATTAATCAGTCCTCATAAATTATATGTAAAAATATGCGAAGAGCTTAGAGAAAATGGGAAAGAATGTTTTCTGCCAAATGCTGCAATGCATATATTTTAAAGCCCATTTCATGTTATAATGTTTTTTTTTCTTTTGTTCCTCATAGAAAACACAGGTTAATTGTTCTTTTCTGGAAAATGACTGGAATTGGAATAATGATTGACCCTAAAAGGGGCAGGCTCTGAAAGGAATTACAGTATTCTTTAATATATGTTTGAACTCTATGAGCTTCCCACACACAATATTTTTATGTTTTTGTCATTGTTGCTACAGTGTTTTAGATCTGGATTTTCATTAGCTCTTGGAAGTAAAACAGCTGTAATTGCAAACTGCTTTGCAACAAAGTATTTTCTTTTATGTAACAGAGCCTGAGATAATGAACAACAAAGATATTTTCAGATAATACACAATGTAAACTGCCCTTCTATTTTCTCAGTTCTTAGATGGAGACAAAAACTGAAGTATTCAAATCTCTAAATGACTCTCACTCACTAGGGTCCCATTGCAAACCCATCATGCTTTTCTGTAGAATGATAATAATCTGGTCAATAGATAAAAACCAGTTCATGATATGTAATCACTGACTCATAGATGCCTTTATTTCCTTTGATTTTTGTATCCCTCCTCTTGATTGTATTTTGGGCATTGATTATTTAATAGCACCACTTTCAAAGCGTTCGCTTAAGAAACCTTGAAGTAATATAACAACTCTCCTGTTTGTTAATATTTTTAATTTAATCTTTATTGTATTTTTTCCATTACCATTTAGTCCCCTTATACACCTTCCCCCCAGCAATCAGCACACTGTTTCCTATATACATGTGTCCTTTTTCCTTTTTTGCTAAATTTAGCATAAGATTTCATTTTCAGTAAAATAAAAAGACTTAAAGAGTTTCTGAGCAATTCTGAATGTCACTTTCTCGTTCTTCCTCCCCATCCTCCATAGACTGGTTAACATGGCAGTAAAATAACAGATGTGTTGAGATTGCTGGAATTACAAAACACTGGACACTCAAACACCTTAAATAGCACCAATTCCATCAACACATTTGACATATGGAAAAACATAGACACATAAATACATGCTCTAATGAAAGTATTCTTCAAACTTTAAACCACAGCTGTAAACACTGCTTAAGGAGCAGGAGCCAAGGTGTGAACCAGGCAGATGCAGCCTTGTTCTTTGATTTGAGAGTATTTGGAAAAGTTTTATTAAAGCCAATATACTGTCTCACTTCAGAAACAGATGCACACCACTTAAAGGAGTTAGTTCATGCCCCAATTAGCCAAACTATTAGGCTATGGAAAGTGCTTGAAATCAAAACTGCTTTGGGCCATGTGAATAATGAGTGAGTAAATGTACTAATTAATAACCCCATGACAGTGTAAGTCACTTCACTTGATCTGAAATTTTGGATGCCAAAAGCTGCACACAAGTGATTAATATTCACTCTCTAAAGTCAATGCAATTTATTTTTAATATTAGGAAATCCAATTTTACACTTTATAAGCAGAGAAGGAGGTGAGACTAGAGAAGTTTATAATAACAGGGAAATTATTGCAATGCAATTTATATACTCTGATTAGGAAAAAATAATTAATCTCATTATCACGGAAGCAAGATGAAAAATATTTTTTTTTATTTTACACACAAAACCTTTTTAATTAAATTGACATGGTGAAACCATGGATTGTACATAACTGTTTATAGGAATAATTTTTCAAGCTAGAAACATTTATTTATAGATTTTAACTGTTATATAATGTTAATGTACATTTAAGGTTTAATTCCTTTAACAGAAATATAACTCTCAAGATTTCACAAAAGTTCTGTTTATGAAGCACTTAGACAATATTCTTTCTTTTTATTTTCTTTTCACATCTCCTCAAGTTCTTACACTTCATATTCATCAAGGTCAGTAAGCACACACTATAGTACAGGAGCCTGACCCCCCTCCTATACTTACGTTTAAGAAGTTTCTCAAAGCTTGTCCTACAGCCTTAGGTTCTCTCACCCTCTTCCGTTCTCTCTCCATCAATAGGTCTTTCTTTATTTCTCTGTCTCTTTCTCCCTTTCTCATAATATTGCATTAATTAAAAAACAACAAAAATGAAACCTAGAAGGACACATAACATCCAGGTAGAAAACCGTACATCTTATTAGTCAAGTCAATATATAGCATAATGGTAATTAAGCCTCACCTCCTTTACTCAACTTTTTACACGTGTGCATTAGTAGACAAACCACGCAGATGCCGCTCCTCCTTTACTTACTGCGTAAAAATGATACAGCTGCTAAGAGGCCAACATTGGGGCCGTGGGTCACTAACTAAAGACTAACTGACCATGAACACTTTAATAATGATGTGATGAAAACATGCCGTAAAGAATGTGCATCTACTTTCAAATATATTTTTAAAGCAACATTATTAAAATTAGCAATTCGTTCCTAATTCTTAAGTAATAATATGGCTGCCTTGTTGAAATATACAGCGCTCACTCTTTCAGTCACGCAGCAAATATGCATTGACGGCCACGTACGTGTCAGGCACCAAACGTAATTTCTCAACTTCCTGATGCTCTTTCCTAAAACATCTCCAAATGTTCACATCTCCCTTCTTCACCTAAAATACAGAAGAGCCCCATTTCTTTTCTGACATGTACACTTCCAAAGGTGACTGTCATCACTCTCTGTTTTATATAGGGAGTGAACCTGTAACTATTTCTTCATGCTTTTATTTCCGATTCTTCCTTTTCGTGTAGTTGCATCCTTCCTGTCCTAAAAGCTTTCTAAGGGATCCGTGCTTCCCCAATCATCCAGTATTGTTACACTTAGGAATTGAACTCAGCAATAATTCACATGTTAAATTGTGAATGATTGTTCTTAACTTCGATGTCTCTGGTTATATTTTGTTTGTTTTTTTTCTTCTGTTGATTATGTTCCAGTTAAAAAAAAATTGTGAATGAAGTTTGCATGGAAAAGCTAGGACTTCTCATTGGTCTGGATAATGCTTCACTTTTTTTTTAATGAGAATTATTTTGTTTTGATGACATGTGATGGAGGGAGTATGCATACAGAACTGGAAATGGATTGGCCAATATAGCTGTATATTTTGACTCAATTTCCATAAATCAGGCAATCTTTTTCCTTTAAATTACTCTAATCTCAGTGAGCTTCCTTTATCAATAGAAAGACCCTTTGTCTGACCAAGTCTTCATTTCTATAACGATAACATAATCATACATTTTAATATCTCCCTCTTTAGATTAATTTAGACATAACTGGCATGTGACACTGTAATTTTAAGGTATACGACGCGATGCTTTGAAACATGCATACATTGTGAAATGGTTAGCATGACGAGGTCAGACAACACATTCTTCACACCATTTAACTACCACTTTGTTGTTATTGCTCTGATGAGCTCATTGAAAATTTCCTCTTATAAAAAATTTCAAGTACACAATTCAATATTGTTAAGGATAGTCACTATGCTGTACATTATACCCCTGGAACTTATTTCTTTTATAACTGGAGGCCTGTGGCTGTTAACAGTCATCTCCCATTTCCCCAACCCCCATTCCCTCACAACACTGTTCTACTCTGCTTCCATGAGTTAGCATGTTAGGTTCCACATACAAGTGAGATTGCACTATTTTTGTCTTTCTCTGTCTGAACTTACTTCATGTATCACTGTGATGCCTTCAAAGTCCATCCATGTCGATACAAATGAAAGGATTTCCTTCTTTCTCATGGCTGAACAATATTCCATTAGCCAGTCCATTTAGGAATTTGTGATGAGACCACCCTGAAAGGTTACTTCTCAAAGAGCCCCTTTTTTCATCTAGAGTTCCTTTTTTGTAATATTCTTGACATGAGAACACTATAGAGAATGGATTGGAAATTGCAGGAATTGACAAGGGGAGGTGAAGGGAGATAGGTTGCTATAAATTGAAGGAAAAGTTGTCTCTTGATTGTGGAGGTGGCTGCACAAATCTATACATATGATAAAAGTGCACAGAACATCACAAATACACACACACAAGTGAATACATGTAGCACTGCTGATATATGAACATCTGTTCAATGTATCTATGTCAAGTTTCTCATTTTGACATGGCACTTATTTAAATAAATGTTATTATAGGATGACTATAGAAGAATGGTACACAGAAACTATTCTATTTTTGCAACTTCTTGAGAATGTATAATAATTTCAAAATGAAAATACCAAAGATCATAAGGTTGTAGATTGCTATTATTAATTGTCAGTACCTATCTGTATAAAATAACATTTTCAAAAATGAAGTATAATAAAATTGCATTAGAAATTAGTATTAGATGAACTTTTGCAATAGATTTGAATGATAGGGAACTATTTTTCCCCCAACATGAATTCCATTCTTCTCATTAGTAGACATGTATTAAAAAATATTGTTAATGTAAAAATAATTGCCAAAGTGAGAGGCAACCAGCACTTATTTGAGATAGCTATTTGAGAAGTACTAATTCAAACCCAAACCCAAATTGTGTTTTAATTATGGCATAAAGGCAAGAGGTTTTTATGAGAGAGGGAAGAAAAATTATTACACGTATAGAAGGAAGGAATTTCTATGGGTGCTAATAAGCAAGGTAGGAATTTTTATAGGTACAAGTAAGGTAAGTTACTTTTTAGCTATGTATGGTGGTGTGAATTTTGTGGAATGTTATCATCATCAGTCTTTGTGGTCAGGAGGTCTGTTTTCCTCTTTTTGGAATACAGTGTTTGTTTGCCTCAGTCTAAAGGTTATTTTGCCCAGCTCAAACTTTTCAAAGGTTTTAGGAGTAATACATGTAAGGCAGTTCCTTTAGAATAGCTGGCCTAGCTTTATTTTTAAAGGGTTTCACTTATCACTATATACATTATATATATATACATATATATATCTAGTACATATATACAGGAGTTGACAAAATTAGGTTTACAGTTGTGACTAAGTAAAACATAGTTTATTATTGTATTATTATTTATTTATCAATTATTATATTAATATATTAACCTACTTTGGCCCACCTTGTATGCATATATTATTATTATTATTATTATATTTGGATTTGTATTGAATTTATGGTGCTAACATTTGTTAATATAATTATAGATGTTTCGGGTTGGATTTTCATTCATGAAAACTTTGTGGAAATTCTTTTTCTCTCATGTTAAATAAGTAACTGTATAGTCACCTTTATTTTGCTCTTTGGACTTCAAAATCTAAAATATTCACTGCTTGGGCCTGTACAATAAAAGTTTCACAACCCCCTGACTAGCTGTTTCATTTGAAAATCCTGTAATGTCTGATATTCCCTTCAAGGTTTGATTTGCTTACTTCTTATCAGGGGTAGAGGGGTGGTTCATTACCATCTTTCAATTGGTTTACACAGAAAAATCTCCATTTTTTTGCCTTAGATTAATATTCTAGTAGCCAAAGAATAAAATTAGTCTGAACAATCTCACCATGTGTGATATGAAGGCACTCATGTAAACACTTCTGCTTTTGATCCTGATTTCCCTGTGTTCTAAGTTTATTTTGATCAACTATTTTTAAGGAGTAATTTTCGGACACTTTTGTGGGGGTTGATGGGTGGTATTTAAGGAGCAGCTCAATGAATTAGAGGGCGAGGGGGTGGAGACTTAGTGTTTCAGCTGCTTTTTTCAGGGATTCCATTAAATGATCCATATCGTAAGCAGACTTTATCCTCAGCCTTTAAGGTTTTTGGTGTCGCTCGGCGCTGAGCTTTTCTGTGATTCTACAGCAAGAATCAGCCTTCTTCTCCTTGCTACGGCCTTCAGTGGGCACTGAGGTCTCAGCACTTCCACCACTATGAGTCCCTTACCGATGATCTATCTGCTTTCTATCTTTCAAAAGTGTTTTGACATCTCTCATCTACTCTCATTCTGTCCCTCTTTCTCTTCATCTATGAAGATTTATATTATTTTTGCATATTCATATTTTAGTGAAAATTTATAACCTATTGAGTATTTTATGATTAATTCAAATGTATAATGAACAGTCTTTTTCCTTACAATTTAAAATGGCTAAATATGTATGGAAGACTATAATAGCTATTACAATTTTCTTCCAGTGAATTAAAACATTTAATCAAAGTGATTGCAGAGAATAATCAAATGCTTTGTGACTTTGCAACTAACACTGAACAAAATGAGCCTAAATGTCAAATGACATATATATAGATTCAGATTGGCAGTCCTGGAGTCAAACTGAAATAAAACTTCCCTTTCTTTCATGAAGTCTCATGTGAAACAATTCTGTTACCGATACCTAAAAATCAAGACCCTCAAAAATTCACCAAATTTTATACGTGCACTTCTGAATCCACCTTACATGTTTAAAAATTAAGAAAATATATGGAAAGGTACATCTTTAGTAATACTTATTCTGCAAAGAGAAGATATTATCTTGCTATATTACTCTTTATTGTTGTTTGAAAAGTAATATGCAGATATAAAAAAGGCAGAAAACACAGAATAGGCATAACACCTAGCCTGGATAGTCAATGGAGACTTACAAGGCTTTGCCAAATTTCCTTACATTGCTCCTGTCCAGCTCAGTGCCCTGAGGCTTTATACTGTCTGAGATACTCACAGAAAAATGCTACAATGTGTTCAAGTGTAACTGCATGCCCAATTAGGCACAGAATTGTCAGTTTCAAGCAGCAAGTTAGACCCATCGTACTGAAAATGAACCCTACAAAATCTATCTTCTGAGACAGTTTTTATAGGATCCTAGGTAGGCATGGAATATACCGCTCCATGGCTGTGGAAGAATTATGCACACTTTTGAAAGCTCTGCCTCAAGACACTGTTGAGATATAAAATTTAAAGAGCAAGGGGCAATGGGGCCAGGTTTTTTTTAAAAATCACAGCACAGGAATTAAAAAAAAAAAATCCTTGCCCTTGGCAATTTTTTTTTTTTGATAGAGTGATGTTGAAAGATTTTGTTCCATAGACCATTAAGATGGAAATTTTAACCTCTAAAAAATGATATTAATCAATGATCTGATATTTTAAAATATTGAAATTTCCCCACTGAAT
Organism: Desmodus rotundus; assembly: GCF_022682495.2. Taxonomy (NCBI): domain Eukaryota; kingdom Metazoa; phylum Chordata; class Mammalia; order Chiroptera; family Phyllostomidae; genus Desmodus; species Desmodus rotundus. The sequence continues at coordinate 19,742,180 of NC_071394.1, forward strand.
TGAACTAATGTTAAAGGAGATTAATAAAAAGCCTAAAGTTAATGGTTGTAGAATGAATTTAAAATATTTTTATGAAATATTCCATTCAACATTAATAGACTCATGCCTAGCAATCAATCAAACAGGATATTGTTAACCTAAAAATAAAAAAGCTGAAATGAGAAGCATAAACATTTATTTGGTGTCAAAGAATTGCAACTTGGGTAACATAGATTCAGACAGACAACCAAATAGTGCCTTGATTACTTGGTGATGGCAAGCGATTTTTATTTTTTAAAAAAGGAAGTGCAAATTACATAAACAGATTAAAGAGATTTCTATTGGTGCTAAAATGCTGAGTTCTGCTTTAGCTATACATGGCTGGTTATTGATCCTTTCTTCAGAAAGAGGTGTTCTTAACCATCAGTTCTTGTGGTCAGGATGCCTGATTTCCTGTTAGCTTTCTGAATAGTTGTTGGGGAGACAGGGTGAGTTCGGCCCAGCCTGAAAGTCTGGCCCAGGCCAAACACTCCCAAGGTCCAACGAGCAAGACACGCAGCAGTTGCTCTGAAATGGCTGCTCTGCTTCCATTTCCAAGGGGCTCCACTTACGTCAATTTTTCCCAATATTCTCAAATTTACAGTGAGACATGAGTCATGTGAGCCAAACTGAGTGGTTTGAATGGGAAAATTAAAAATTAGGTGTGGGGGAAGAAGAGATACGTATTGAAATTTGGTAGTGTCTCTTAGAGAATGGAAATGTTTATATATGAGAGAACACTCAAATCAATAGAGTCCAAAGCTAATTTGAAAAGTAAAGTTATTTGGAATTGCTGTGGGCTAGCTCAGCTGATTAGAATATATTACTGAAAGAACCTAAGAATTGAACTCCTGTGGGTCAGGGTTTATTGATAAGCTATTATTCCTAGCGATGGTCAAAATGAGACAAAAGAGGTTATTTTGGAACCAAGCTGCAGCATAAATAAATAAGTAGACAGAAAAGTAAATAATTTAAATAAACAAATAAGTATAATTTAGCATTATTACTTCCAAAACTGCTAAGAACAATGCTTTGCCAGTTCCTATCACCGGTCTTTTTATGTGACTTACCTTTTATGTAATCTATCCTGGCTTACCTGAGACAGCCGGTAACCAACTGTGGTCCTGGCATAAGCATTAATGGTGAGCATTTTCACTCTCAACACTGTCCCATTATGGAAGAAATTATATAGATACACTACTCATTCATAATTATGGAAGTCATAAAGCAGCCAAATATTAAAGGTTTTTTAACTTTGTAGCAACTGCATTGTGTATAAATCATGACCTAAAACGAGGTAAGGCAATTTGTTGCTTTAGTGTAAAGAGTCATAGGTTTCAATTCAGAAATATGAATGTGATTGTCACTGAGTCTTTTTTCAGACCCTCTGGAGGTGTCTCCAAAGCTGGATTATAGACCTAATATAGTAATTATGTAAATATATGACAATGTGTGAGTTAAACGAATACATATGAGTTGAATTTATTATATCTGATGCACTTCTTCTTGGTAATAATTGTGATGGTCAGCATTGTATAAAGATTTCTGCTCTTTGCTTATTAGTTCATTTATAGATGAACACAGTATGGTCTTAGAGTGGTTAGAATGTTTGCTCAAGGTGACATAAGGAGCAAATAATAAAGCTTCCCATATTTAACTGTACCAAAGCTGGTGTTTAGACAGTGATATGATATATTATACTACTTATCACCTACTGCACACTCACAAGTTTTTTAATCTTATTCACAGAACTTAAAAGGGGGTTTCATATCTTTAATTATAATTTTTAAATGATTGAATGTAGAATGAAAGAAAAAGTACTGTAGGCAAGAGACATTTTGGAAGTTAGAATAGACACAGGCAAATTCAGATTTGAAAAACTCAACTGAAATTGTCTAAAGTTGTATTCAGGGTATTAATACTCACTAGTGAAAGTGGACTAAATTACTTCTAGGACTCATCAGCATTGGCTATGTTTAGTATTAATAGTTTGGGTAGGTGATCTTCCTTCAAAGCTGCCTCTCTTGTTTAATTCTCATAGGCTTCTAGAACAAACAATATTGTCATTAAATTAGTGTGTTATTTGTGGAGTTGAGCATGTGGTTAACTCAAATATAATTGAAGAAATCATTTAGCATAAGCCTGATAAAACTAAATTTCCATAAATACTACTATAATTAAAATTCCTATTTTGTGAAAGGTGTACAGAAATTTGAAGTCATTAAGATGAAATAATTAGATTACACTTGGAAACCATTATTCCATAAAGCAGAAGTAATGCGAGATGTGCTTTCTGTAGTTATTTTTGCAGAATTATTCCAAAAAGAAAATACAAATACAAACAAAATTTATATGCAAAGCTTTCATGCAAATGGTTTATCACTTAACAGTGTAAACGGTTTACTCATTTTTTAAACAATTTTTTGAGTTCTTAGAAAAGGAAAAACTTTTTCTTGATCTTCTTAGGTTTAGTAGCTGAGGGGTCTGTGAATTAAACTAAAAACAGAAAACAGCAGAAACAAATACAAATTTATTGGGCTTTAATAGGGGAAAGGGACCGGGAGAAAGGCTACCTATGGGAAAGCAAATAATATGTAGGAAAGATAAATGGGCTCTTAGGAAATAGATGGGAGATATGATGTTTGTGGCAGTGTCTGCCTTGGTACCAGTTTTATCTCCTTCCCTTTAATAGAGTCCATCTTCCCTGGTTGATACAATTCCCACAGAGGGGACTTATGACAATTTAATTTTTTTGGAGGATATGTTTTTGGCAGATAAAGGGAGTGCAGAGAAAGTCTCTGCATTTGTTGATTTTCAATTGTCTTAAGCTCCAACTAATCCTTATGCCAGCCAGACTAGCATATTTGGGGGTGCATATTTTCATCTCCTTTATAACAATATCATCAATATAGCCATGTCATCAAAATTACATTTTTAAAAATCTACCATGTGCCAGATGTCAGCTCACAAAATTGTCTAGAAATATATCTAATAAGCAAGAAGCTCATCCTCCTTCAATATACAAAAATTGGACTACAAATCTCGAATTTCCACAATGAGACAGTGCTGTTTAACATTTATTCACGACACCTACCCCAAGGTTTTGATCTATCTAAAGATGGAGTAAGAGAAGTGAGAGCTTCAAAGTTGTTGCTTGATTGGTGCTGTCGTTTAATGTCAGGGGGTCCATTTACTCCCCCCCACCCTCCAGAACAACCAAGCAGTTCTCAGTCTTGTATTTCTCTAAGCAACCAGAAAGAATGTTTGTGAATTTTGGTCAGTACTGCCGTTTTTTTAGTCTCTCGTTTTTCCATTAGTGCCTGAACATTATTTGGGCTGATTTCTATTTTTCTTTTTCTTTTTTTTTAAGAGGTCCCTGTACCAAAGCAAGAGCTGAGACTACCCTTGTTTTGTGATTTGCAATTTGACTTAAAGGCTTATAACTTTCTTTAATAGGAGTAAATAATCTTTAAAATCTTTCCCTCATTTTATTGTTCTCTTTCTGAAGGCTTTATTATATTTTTAAGTTTTGATCTGTATATAGCCTCAATGATAACAACAATAATAATAAGCGTTAGAGTTTTCATATCCCAGTATTCCCCTCTTAGCTCCAAAAATTCTTTTCTTGTTTCTTTCTGTTGCAATCAGTCTCCTGGGAATGTTTGTTAATTGAGTGTCTCAAGCTAGACTAACACTGTTGTGGGCAAATAATTGGACACATGGGAAATTTATAGGATGATAAAATTTACAGATGGGTTAACCATAGATCAACGTGGTAAATCACTTCTATGATTTTTGGCAAGTATCTTGCACAAGAATAAAACAATTAATAGGTTAGTATTTATGTAGAAATTTATATAACTCTTAGCTGAGGTTTCTGTTTTGAAGACCATTTTACTTTCCACATAAAATAATACAAAAAGAAGGAAAAAAGAAAAGAAGAGACAGAATCAAAATACTTATTGTATTACTTTGATAGAATTATTCATATCTAAAATATTGATGATGGCTTAATGAATTGAGTAAGAGGAGTTTATTTTACCTATAAACATTAAAAAAGATATTAATGTTACTGCCTTCTCCATTATTATTCATCGACTGACATAGTAGCTCCATACTTGTGGAAGTTATTCCAACTGGTGGCAATAGAGCTGACAGAAAATAAAATTACTCAAGTTATTTATATATCATAAGGATGAGCCAATTAGTTGTCAAAAAGTGTTCTGCCTCTGTGTTCTTTGCAAAATTATGCAACTTCAAGCTAGTAGTAGTCCCTGATGCAATGATTATAACTTGTGTGAAAGCTTTTAATTCATATGCATAAGTGTTACTCAGATTTGTGAAGGAAATGATGAATAGAATAGGAAAATATGGGACTAAAGCTCATTGCTACATAGTTTTTCATATTCAAATCATAATACTCTTGAAAAGTGTATCATTTAGATCACAGGTCCCAGCCTCTGGGATGTGGACCAGTACCAGTCTGGGCCTGTTAAGAAACGGGCCCCACAGTGGGAGGGGAGCTTGAATATAATGCTGTAATATTATCATCCTCAATCCATCCCTCCCACCCTGGTCCATGGAAAAATTGTCTTCCACAAAACCTAGTCCTTGTTGCCAAAATGGTGGGGGACTGCTCTTTTATACAACCACAAGAGGAGAATGCTGTAACATAAAAGTGACGAGATGAAAAACTGTTTTTCAGAACACATTGGAAATAAGCAGAATTGATATGCCAGTAAGAAAACTTAATAGAAAAACTTGCTATGCTACTGCTTATGAAATTTGTTTCAATATAAATGTGGCCTATGATTTTGCAAGTGGATGTGGTGTTGAGAGAAGTAGTTATGGGAAGAAAAGGCTGTATAAGTAGCAGCTGCCATGTATGGAAGCAGGAAAATAAATAAGTGGGTAGAGAAAGGTATTCTCAAAATCCTCTGGAAGTTCTGCTTGTTGAAAGCAGTACGAATTTTTTATTTTTTGGAAACTGAACAGACATTCCGTGATAGTAAAGGGAGCCTAAACAGCAATTCATGGCCATGCAACTATCCAGCAAAATCTTGGGCCAATGCTTTCTTTGCTTTGTTATAACAATAAGGGAGAGACATCAAATAACATTTATCAGAGATTAATGACCTAGGTAATAGCTAAGTTTTTCTGCTGTTTAATATGCCCTAGCTCATAATCACTATCCCAGTTGAGAAGTTTAACCTGGTAGTTTTCAAATTTAGGAAGATATGTCTCACCCCTTGTCAAGAGGTTTGAACATCTCATTAAATATTCATTTATTCATTCAATTGTTGTATGTTGAATCTTCTCTCTACCATGTTCTTTTAGATACTGGGAATGGCATCGTGAACAATTTATACTCTAAAAAGATTAAAATGAGAAACCGAGTGTTTAGCTATTGAATTATGAGCAGGAATGGTAAGTGTTGATGGCATTTATCTCAGTCAGCCACTGCATATTATTAAAGAGGGTGTTATAGAGCCCCTAGAATCAGTAAACTAAAAGGAAAAATCCCTTGATTTGAAAGTATACACTCTCCTATGGTTGTCAGATACCTTGAAAGTAGTATCCTTGAAACCTGGGAATAGCTAGAAAATTCTTTCATTGTAATAGACAAGAAGACTTTCAGCTTCTCTGATGGGGTTAGGGGAAACAAGGATCTAGCCTTTGAATGTGATTTATCGGAAAGCAGGTCTGCTCAGGGTTCCAATTTGAATAGTTCCAAAATACATTGTCTAGGTTTTCTTTAAAAATAGCCTGTCTTGTTTTTGATGAATCTAAAATATCTATCATATTTCTGTAATTGCAAAGTGACAACTGATGAAGCTATATTTATTAATGTGTCAACCATGTTAGAATTGTAATAGGATATAGTTAATAAGTTAATAAACTGTGTCAAAACAATATGCAGAATCATTGCTTTCCTGGAATCTTGGAAAAAATTGAAAAAAATGCATCTGAAGGCCAAAATGTAATATGGTGGCAAATAGCCTAAAAGGATAAAATAGCTGACCAAAAGAGCAGACTGCACACTAAGAATCAGAAACATATTTTCTTTCATTGTATTTGTGTCATCACAAAGACCAAATAGCCAAACAAAACAACTCTTAACCCTTCCCCTAGCTTTAATAATGATTAGCAAATACACAAAGCAGTATCTCTAGCATACTATAGTATCTCATAAGCCCTAAACTTAAACACCAACATCAGTCCTTGCATTGAATTTTTACAGCAGACAGTGAGATATAATAGTTCACTCTGAATAAGCATTCCCAGATCACTACTCATATCAGCACTTATAAAACCCTCATTTGGATCTAAGTTAAATTCTCTCAGTAGATGTTTGCAAAAAGAGATGCTCAAAGTCACCTTTGCTTTGTAAACTCTTCTATTCCCAATACAAAAGATGAAAAACATGAAAACCTTGCTAACTCAGAAGATAATATTATAAGAACAACAGGAAATCGTTGTCACATTGGGATGAAACAATGGTTGCTCTGTACACAGTGAGGAGTATTAGTGGCAAAGTAACATCTTCTCATGCTTTCCTACGCTTCACACTTTTTTTTATTAAGGTAATTTATTATAATTTTCAAGAGTGCTAAATAAGTTTACATAAAATTATATTTTCCAAACATATATAATCTAAAATATACCACACTCTTCTGTTTTCATAATTAATTTTCTATTCATAAAGTTCATTAAATAATTTCAATATGTTGAAAACTCAACCACAAGATTAACAAAGGATATGTTTACCACTTTCATATTTTACAAGGCACTTATAATTATATTTCTTTTTTGACAGAATACCTCACTGTGAAAAGTTTAAAAACTATCAACTATTATATGAATTGTTGTAATATTAAAGGCATATAAAATTATTTGTCTTAAGACATGACAAGTTCATTTTGCATTAATGCACTATAGACTTACACATTTTTCTATAGTATAAGAAAATATTAACTTGGGTTTTCACCATAGTTGATATCAGTTTCTAATGCCATATCTTGGTCTTCTCCCAGAAAGCCGTGCATATATTCACAATTAATGATTTAAAACCTTTTCAGTCTGTGTCACCTGGCAGCCAAAACATGTGCAAATTTTGACCTTTCAAGTTATTCTCCAATGACACATTTTTAAACTGAAGACAAAGTAATAAGGAAAAATCACTTACTGGAACAATAAATTATCTTCAGTGTTTTGTAATTTTTGTTCCTTTTCATAAAGTTTACTTTATGATTATTTACTTTCCCAAAGAGAGTAGAATAGGACTTAAGACAATATTGCATCTTACTCCTGGTAGACCATAGGAAATAGACATATAAAAAAAGAAAGGACACAATAGCTCAGAAACACTTGCCTATAGTCATGTTTCCAATCCTCTTATTTTCTTTTAGTCCCACTAAATCAGCATGTTTTTCCCACTACACTTCCATGCTTTTCTTATCAAGGTCTCCAATCACCCTCACATTTATTACCTAATGGGCATTTGGGGTTTCATTTTATTGGACCTGTTTACAGCATTTGAGAAAACTCAAGAATTATTGCTTAAAAAAACAAAATCTTTATTTTTATTAAAGAAAGAGATCATGCCCATCTGATTCTCTTCTTACCTCACAGAGAACTCTTTTAAAATCTCCTTTCCTGCATTTTCTCCCCACCCCTCCCCCCTGACCCCAGCCAAACCCACCTCCCTCCTTTGTTTCCATCCTCCCCGTTGGTTTTATCCATGTGTCCTTCATAGAAGTTCCTGAAAACCCTTCTCCCCACTGTCCCCTCCCCCCTCCCCTCCAGCTATTGTTCGATTGTTCTTAATTTCAATATCTCTGGTTATATTTTGTTTGCTTTTTTTCTTTTGTTGACTATGTTCCAGTTAAAGATGAGATCATATGGTATTTGTCCCTCACCATCTGGCTTGTTTCACTTAGCATAATGCTCTCCAGTCCCATCCATGCTGTTGCAAAGGGTATAAGCTCCTTCTTTCTCCCTGCTGCGTAGAATTCCATTGTGTAAATGTACCATAGTTTTTGGATCCATTCACTTACTAGGTTGCTTCCAGCACTTGGCTATTGTAAATTGTGTTGCTATGAACATTGGGGTTCATAGGTTCTTTTGGATTGGTGTTTCAGGACTCTTAGGGTATAATCCCAGCAGTGGAACTACTGGGTCAAAAGGCAGTTCCATTTTTAGTTTTCTGAGGAAATTCCATACTGTTTTCCACAGTGGCTGCACCAGTCTGCATTCCCACCAACAGTGCACTAGGGGTGCCTTTTCTCCACATCCTCTCCAACACTTGTTTGTTTATTTGTTTATGATGGCCATTCAACTGTAATTGAACAACAATAAAGGAATTTTAAAAACAGGAAACAATTAGTATTTTTTGAGTATAGAGTTTCAGTGTTGCAAAATTTAAAAGTTGTAGAAATCTGTTGCATGACAGTGTTAATATACTTAATACTACTTAACTGTATAATTAAAAATAGTGAAGATAAAAATATGCTTAAGATTGTAAAAAAAAAATCTCCTTTCCTAGGAGAGAGTTACCTACAAAGGACTGCTCATAGATTATCAACTGATTTCTCAAAAGAAACTCCACAGGCAGGAAGGGGCTGGAAAGAAGTATTCAAAGTCATGAAAGGCAAGGACCTACATCCAAGATTACTCTATCCAGCAAAGCTATCATTTAAAATGGAAGGGCAGATAAAATGCTTCCCAGACAAGGTAAAGTTAAAAGAGCTCATCAGCACCAAGACATTATTATATGAAATGTTAAAGTAACTTACCTAAGAAAGAGTAAATTAAAACTATGAACAGTAAAATGACAACAAACTCACAACTATCAACAACAAAACCTAAAAAAAAAAACAAAAACCCAAAAAGTAAACCAACATCTAGAACAAGAACAGAATCACAGAAATAGAGATCACATGGAAGGTTATCAGTGGAGAGGGGGAGGGAGAGAATGTGGGGAAATGGTACAGGGAATAAGAAGCATAATTTGTAGGCACAAAATAGGTGGTGGGTGGTTAAGAATAGTATAGGAAATGGAGAAGTCAAAGACTTTATATGTACAACCCATGGACATGAACTAAGGGGGTTGGTGGATGCAGGAAGGTGGGAGGGTACAGGGCAGATGGGGATAAAAGGGAGAAGAAATTGGGACAACTGTAATAGCATAATCAATAAAATACACTTTTAGAAAACCTCCTTTCCTAAGTTCTTTCTCATCTCCCCTTCTCCTTCATAAATGCTCAGGAATCATTCCTTAGATATCTTCTCTCTTTTCAGCCAACACTCACTCCCTTGGCAATATCAAGAAGCCACATGGCTGTAAATATGACCACTCAAACTTAACTTCCCAGAATAAAGACTACTACACGCAGCTGCCACTTCAACATTTCTCATTTCACAAAATCCTCAAAGTTCTCATGTTTCAAGTTGAGCTCCTGATGCCCAACCTCAGCCCCACCACATCTGCTTTTCCTACTGTTTACCCATTTGGGGGTGTTTGCTCTGCCCAGGCTCACAGAATCCTTTCATCCTTTTCCATTTTTCACTCAATCTTTCAGTAATCTCTGGCAGCTCTATCTTTGAATACCTGATAACTTTGAATATTTTTCAGTACCTCTATCACCACCATAGCCCCTAGGATTGTAGTATATTTAGATACTTGCAATAAACACCCACTCTTACAGGACACCTGTCTGTTTTCAAAATGGCAGCGATACTATTAAAATGAGACTGTAGAATTTATACCTGTTTATCTTATAGTCAGAGATGTCTTTCAGGCTTTACATTGTTTTCTTCCTGATATCTTATGATTATTTGAGAAGTGGCAGAAAGGCTGAGAATTTGAGATATATTTTAGATAAAATCAAGGCTCCAAGAAGACCCAAAATTTAATTTCAGGAAAACGATTGTAAACCCTTAGACACTGAAGATACATCTCAGCTCTGAATTACTTCATCCCTAGACTGGATTAAGTTGAAACCAGATCAATAATGTTTCTCAGCTACCTGGTAGAAGCAAAAGTAAATCATCCTTGCCTTCAACAAGCAGGGGAAGACATTCCATACCGGACACCCATAATAATTAAAATAATGTGGCCATTGGCACAAATAGAAAAATAGAAAAGAATAGAAAGTCCAGAACAACCATTTGATTTAGGGCAAAGATGGTATCATTACATTCTGATGAAGAAACGAACAGTCTTTTCAATAAAAGGTGCTGGGTAAATGAATATTGATGTGGAAAACTATGAGACTTGACTCATACTTCACATCATACATACTGATCAATTCCAGGAGGATTGAAGATATAAATGGGAAATAGAAAAGAGAGGTAAGCAGGGACTTCATAATAGAAGTATGAACATGGTTTTACCATATGTGTAAAAATTTTGAAAGTATTCCAAGAAAATAAAAGTTAAATACACAAGTAGATACCATTAACTACACACTCTCCAGAGAGGCTAAACAAAAAATGGAAAAAGAATAAAAGAAGACAATACAAAGGGTTGGCATAATGTGAAAACAAAAGGAGCTCTCATACATTGTTAATGAGAGTGTCATTGTTACAAATTATTTTGAACCATGTTTGGCATTATCCACTAAAGCCAAACATATTCAGCAATTCTATTCCTAAGAATGTGTCTGTGAAAAAGCCATGTACATGTGCTCCAAGAGAGGAGTATGAGGTACTTGCAGAAACACTCACTGTTCATAATAGGTCTAATTGCAAGCAACCTATATGCTAACAGTACATTAGATTTTTTAAAGCAATCCATGAAATGGAATAACAAAATGCAGTGAAAATAGTAAACAAATCAAAGCCATAAACAAAAATCTGTATTTATTATCCAAATTATAAAATATTCAGAAACAGACAACTTATAGTGCTAAATTTGAGGTAAATTTCAAGAAGGAAAGAGGGGAGAGTATATAAATATTTTTATTTACCAATCTTGATTATATTTATAGGAGTATTCACTATGAAATAATGAATAAAACTCTAAACACATGATCTATACACATTTTGTACATATTCAAAAATATTTTAAATATACCAAACATTTACCTTGTGGTGTATTCACTTACCACAGGCAATCCAAAAATATTTTAGGGAAACATTTGATAATCGAATATACTAATAACTATTCCAGAACTGCTTTGTAAGGAGCTATTCTTATATTAGAAAATGCGCTAAAACTTGTTATGTAATTAATAGGTCTGTACAATAAGTAGTATTATTAAATCCTGAAGAAGGTAGATAAACACTATTTGAGAATGAGTCATGGCTAAAGAGGTAAACAACCAGAAAAGGTCTGTTTTAGCATCACAGAATATTTTAACAGTGTGCGACATAAAGAATGCTCAAAGAGGAAGTGAGCGATTTCTTAGTTTCAACTAAACATTTGAGTATAAAACTGTCTTGGTAGTATAATCACTTAAAAGAATATGGAATGAACAGCATCTTTGCAACGTATCAACCTGTTTAAACACAGAACATAAGGAAATGAAAAAAGAATATGTAAATGAAGAACAATCAGGTCACATAAACTAAAGCTTATTTACACTTTATTAACTGGGAGAATGTGTGGCCTTCTGCAACAGTTGAGAAGAGGTTAATCAGATGTAATAAAAGAAAAAAATTGCAGAACTTGTCTATATTCCAGTGAGTCTTCATAGGCAGACGAGTATTTTTATTCAGTATTTATGAATAAGGTATAAACCAATGAAAGAAGACTACTAAACTACCTGTAGAAAAATAAAAGCACTACTAATATCCTGAATTTACAGAGTATTGAATTGTTATGACTAAACTCACTAAAGTAGCAAATCCTAAATTAAGAGCTTTATAAACTATAGTTCATCCAATATTAAGGAACTCTGAGGCTGGCTCGGTATTTTTAAGTATATGCCTTATTGGAAGAGTTTAATTTGGAACTATATAAATATTTTACATAAGTATAAAACAAAGCAAAATTTCTAGAAAAGAAATTTCTACAAAATCAAAAGCCAAAGGAAACAAATAAACTCTTTTGAGATGTGGTATGGTTGAATGGGGATTATTTCAAGCAAATTTAAGATTCAGTAATTTCTTCAATTCTCTTGGGATTTGGCCTAAGGACAAAAAGAACTTAAATGTAAATTGTTTTCATTATTCTTGTTGCTGCTGCTGATGTTTGTATTACTCTTCTGAAACTACTGTGTGTGCATTGTGGGATAGAGTCACGAGTTTTAACGTTTAAGTCACTGAGAACATTGTTTACACACGCACACACGTATACATGCAGAAGCATGCGTGCACACACACACATTTCCTTGTTTTGATAATAAAAACCTTAGAAAAAAAATGACCAAAACAGTAGGAATATTCATCCTGTTGCCCCCATTACAGTTAACAAAAGACATTGCCCACTTCAAGAACTTGGGCTCCTCGGTGTCATTTCTGCTTCCACATTTCAGGTAAGAATTGTCTGAAATGATTGTAGAATATATCATTGTACCAGAAAGTAAAGAGTTTTAAACCCTCTGCTGTGTCTAACAAATACTGTAAAAGTTGTCTCTTTGCGATGTCCTGCAGAGGCAATGGGGCACAAAGAGGACTTCAGTCCCCAAGCCCTGCCCCAGTTCACCATATCACACCTAGCTCATATTCTTTGTAAATATGTATTTGGTGACTGAGTACTCTTCCTGAACCAGGTCCTTCATCTAAAGTATTTTAGGCAGTTTAGGGAGAGGTAAAAAGCTCTCCCTGAGCATTTTTATTCTTAAAAATAATTAGCCTAAAATAATCCTCATGCCAAAGAGACATATTTTGGGGTGACATATACCTGCTCTCCTACAATTGCAACAAGAGACAAATTAGGGCAAGGGAAGAGATATCAATACACTTTATATAACTTGAGGAAATAATCCACCAATTTCAGTACTGGGATTTTATTTGGAAATATCTGTAAGGACATATATGAGCAGAAAAAAAGAATGAAGATCAGCCTATAATTAACTCTGATGTATCTCTTTGGGAAATGTTGGCTTCACCAGAACTCCCTACTTCTTAAGGATATAATTAGCCTGTGTATATATGTACGGAATTTTGTATATATATAGAATTTCTGGAAAACAGCTGCCTGGAGAGGTAAAGCTAGTCATATAATCTCTTTAATCTCTTTAACACTGAGTAATTAACCTATAACCCCTGAGTAATATCTAAGAAGGAACCAACTTAAATACCTCTTTCTCTCTGTCTCCTTATACTGACTGTGCATGTGGTTAGTACAATTTATAGTCTGTACTTCTGAACTAAAATGTGTGTGTTGACAGGGAAGGGACAATTAAGAAGTTACATATAAAGGTCACTCCCTTCAAGAAAAAGGAATGCTATCTCTTTGTCAGTTTTTACTTTCATCACTGGGATTACAAGTAAAGTCTGGCATTGAGTAAAATCTATGTTTGCTGTGAATCTATTTTAACAAACCAACTCAACTGATAATGAGGAATGGGATAATTTGCACACAGTCTTTTTCTTATATTAAGAAATTTTCAGGGCACATGCCTGGGTTGCGGGCCAGGTCCCCAGTAGGAGGCACCTGAGAGGCAACCGCACATTGATGTTTCTCTCCCTCTCTTTCTTCCTACTTTCCTCTCTCTCTAAAAATAAATAAATACAACCTTTATTTTAAAAAAAGAAATTTGGGGGTTTTACATATAATTTATTATGCTTGGGTTTAAAAGTACTTTAATGGTTATATACTGAAACATGTGTAAATAAAATAATGTGATGGAGGATATAATAAAAAATAATAGATAGGTATGTGGGGGGAAGTATGCTTATAAATTAAACCAAACTAACCAAACATTGATACTAGTTTAAGCTAAGTAATGAATACATGAGAGTTCATTATAACATTCTCTCTACTCAAACATATGTTTCAACTTTTTCATAAGTATACACTTAAAGAGAAAACTCTTAGAAGCTGTGAAAGTATTTGTTAATCACACAAATAAACAGATCTGGAATGGAGTTCGCTGGTATGTCGGATATGCAGGCACATGTCATGTAAATACTGATGGTTCTAGACCTTTGGGCACCAGTACAATTCGGAGCAGAGATTGTTTTGACAATATTTATCTGATACGCCGAATGTACACAAATAAACTACATGTGAAACACAAGAAAACACCGGAAGTTCTCATAAGAAAGATAATGCAAATTGACCTGAGAATGTCTAATATTAGAATAAGAAATGTTTTAGGAATATTAGTTCTGAATTTAATACATATTCATGAGTCCAGCAATCAAGTAAACTTTATCAAGTTTTACCATACTTACTAATAGTTATCGTGTAGTCTGATAGTGGTATAGTACTAGTGTCCAGGACTTCTTGGTAAGCAGCAAGAGCAAATAAAATGAAATGGCTTGAGACATATTGATGTTGGGATGCAGGGATGCTTTCAAAGATTTCTGTAGGCTGGTGATGAAATGGATGACGACCAGAAAGTGAGTAGGATAGGTATTCCAAAATTTGGCAAAGCAATAATAGCATGAGTGAGATTAGGGATAAATACTTCCATGTGGGACAAAGTGAATCTACAAAATTATTTTGAGTCTATAATAATAAGAAAACACATAAATTAACATTAAACTCTACCTAAGCATAGGGAAGTGGAGCAGTTGATTGGAATATCCTAAAAATCCCTCATGTTGATTGTCACAATTTGTGAGATGAAAAATAGAAAGTACATTGCAAACTTGTTTATGAACTGCAAGTATCCTCATTATTTGCACACCTTGTGATGGAAATGTTTTATTTCATGGTAAATTGATTATCCTCAAGATACCCTTAAGAATAATTGAACTAATAATAATTAGGCCAGACATATCTAATGAGCAGCTTCCTAGGAGAAAATAAACCTTTGGGATTGAGAAAATAAACCTTTGTTTTGATTAACAACCTTGTGGAGATGGGATACGAGAAACAAACCCACTATTTAACGGTTACAGTCAGAGTGTAATCACATACAAGGACTTCACCACACCCACGAGATGGAGTTATCACAGTGCACGTCTTTCCAGCCAGGATGTTCTCTAGTATGAAGTTAAGCCCAAGATGTTTAAGAGATGCTTAAGTACAAACACATCATTTTTCATGGACCAATGTCCATCTCAAAGTCACATTCTCTCATAGTTAAATAATAGAGTCATGGGAATATATTATATTGGTATCATTATAAGGCAATTATGGGAGGAGTGCTCAAATAATTCCATATTTGTGATTACCCAAAGAATAGACCTCATTTTTAAATAAATTGATTTAGGTATTGAAATTCTATTAGTATTTTTATAGCTCCAAACTGAGAAAAATACAGCATCTCTCACCTGAATAATCGCTTTGATTTTCCAGGCTATCACCTGTTCCCCACTATTTACTCTCACCTTTTGTACATGTAGCCATGTAGCCAATCATCAAAACCATACAAGGGCTTCACGTTTTATTCAAGAGAAAAGTCACAGTCCTTATAATTGCCTACAGGTCTTACATGATCCAATCCCCCAATATCTTTGATTTAGTCTTGTGCCTCCCTCTTGCTCACTTTGCTTGAACCACACTATCTCCTACTTATTTCTCAAACTCACCAGGAATGATTTTGTCTCAGGTGTGTTGCCTTTAATTCTTCTAATCTGAGTGTTCCACTCCCAAATGTTAGTAATGAATGACTTCCTTACCTCTGTTAGGCCTCTACTCAAATGCTATCTTCTCAGTCAGCTTTTCCATGTCCTCTGTTTTTATAATCTGAAATCCCAATTCAGCACATCCTATTCATTCATGTTTTATTTCTGTTCATTGGCATCCACCAAAATAAAGTTTTTCACTCTGTGTTTTTTTTTTCTCCTCTCAGTAGAAAAGGAGCTCCATGGCAGCCAGAGTTTGGTCAGTTTATTCACGTCCATGTTTCCAGCCTCTAGGGCAACGCCATTGAGGTGCCATATAAATTTTTAAGAATACCCATTGAAGGAAGAAAATAGCTACAAATATCTATAATCATATTTTTCAATTTCACTTCCACATTCCCTTCTAAATGCTAGAATATCTTGCTGAGATGTACAGAATTAAATTTATATCATTATGCAATTTCACTGAATAGCAAAGGAAAGTGAGTCATGTATGAAACCTGAATCTAAAAGGTTTTATTTCAGATGATTGAGGGTATTACTTTGTCAGCAATTGTCTTGTTTCCTGTGAACAAAGAAGAAATAGATATTATTCCATTTTATTTCGTGTTCTAAGGTAGGAGTTGGTCTCACTTCTTTAATGAAACAAAATAAAGGGAATTTATTAATTCCTTTGTAAGTAACTGCTTCCATATTGCACATTAAGAGAAAAAATCTTGAAGAATTTATGCTCCTATATAAGCTGTTGATTCTGGTAGCAACTATGGAAAGAATGTAATACACATCTTTCCAAAGTAGTTCTCCTATCTCTCTTTTTCACAGCCATGGCCATTGCCTTATTTTAAGCCTGACTTTGGTTAATTGCTCTTTCTGCCTTCAGTCTTTAAAACTTCAACCTCTATGCTCTTTACAAAAGCTAAGAGTAATGTTTCCAAAGCTTATAAGATAAAGTGTAATGAATTCTAGAATGGTATGCAAGGTCTTCATAATCAATCTAACATCTAACTGTACATTCTTACATGTCATTGTATCACAGGCTTTGGTCCAGTCTATCAAGCTACTTGTTTTCTGAAATACTACAATATCTAGATTTTCCCTCTGCAAGAAATTCCTTTCACCTTATCTAGTAATGAACATCTGATAACACTGCAAAGCCTATATAAAACATTTTTGTTGCAATGCATGCATTATTTTATTAAAGTTGTTTTAATACCATATTTTAATTTTCATACACTTACAAGTATCCATCTCAATACTGACATACCTTTTTTGGAAGGGACTATTGCATACCATTTATAAAATTCTAGTTGTTATCAGAGCCTATTTTCTTAACAGTTTAATTCAACAAACAAATAAAGTAATTTCATAGAATTTGTAGTTACTAAAATGATATAAAGTAATTTTGGAAAAATCAGAATTATTATATTTCTTATTTACTTATTTGTATTGAGAATCTATCAATTTAATTTTTTTAAAATAATTAGATGAGAATCTGATTTTTGGAGCTGACTTTTAGATTTTCTAGACATGTTATCATACATCACTGAAATTTTTTTTTGTTAATTTCACTTTCCTTTAGACTGGAAAAGTTGTCAAAATTGCCAATTGTGAACTTAAAGTGAACCAAGTTTTTATACAACTTTCCCCTTACTTCCAGCTCATCATATGTTGTATCTTGTTGACAGGGAGAAGTCCAGAAAGTTTTCCTTCAAGAGCCTTCATCCTAGTGAGAGCTGACATTGTCAAAGAGTCAAGTCAAAATGTTATCAGGTGCTCTGTTTTTAACAGAATATAAATTTCTTTGGTGCTTCTTTTTAAACTGTATTGTCTATGGTAATAAAACTCAAATATTCTCTTTGTATGGTGAAGCATATTCACACAAACACACCATATATATGTGTGTGGAGATATGTATATATGTAAATATATATACACATACATATATACACATATATATCTCCTTCCAGTTAACATTATAGGGTATTTTTCCAGTTCCATATTTTTTGTTAGGTCTTCTAAAAACAGTTCCCCAGTTCCTATTATTGAACTAATAATAATTAGGCCAGACATATCTAATGAGCAGCTTCCTAGGAGAAAATAAACCTTTGGGATTGAGAAAATAAACCTTTGATCCTATAACCAAGAAAATACACCACCTTACATTTGGAAAAGATGTGAAAGGCTTTGGTGCTTGAATAGTCTATATAATGGCAACTGGAAAATCTCAAATCTCCAAAGTCAGAGTTTTCTCTTTAGTTAAAAGAAACTTAAACTTTACAATGGCTCAAAGACAAAATGGAACTTTTGTTGCTTTTTGCAATTGGCTCAAAGTCTGCTTCTTGACATATTACAGAACATGTACATCAATTTCCAAATGAAAAGTTCTTCAAGTATTTGGAGAATGTTTTAATGACTTACTTCATTTTTCTTTTCATTTGTTCTTCATTTTCAATGTTAAATAAATTTTCAAATTTTAGCGAGGAACCAAGCTAAGGTGAACATTAGCTTGTTCTAATTCTGAGAAGAATGCCATAGATATTTTAATAGTAATTGCATTGAATCTGTTTATTGCTATAGGTAATAATGATATTTTAATAATATTAACATTTCCAACTCATGAGCAAGTTATATTCTCCCATTTATTTGTGTCTTGTTAAATCTCTTTCTTTAGTACTCTATAGTTTTTAGAATACAGGTGTTTTACCTCTTAGGTTAAATTTATTTGTAGGTATTTTATGTTTTTATGCAGTATTAAGTGGGATTGTTTCCTTAAATTCTACTTCCGATCATTTATTACTGATGTATAGAAATGTAACAGATTTCTGTACATAGTTTTTTTTTATTATCCTGAAGCTTTACTGAAAATTTTTATTAGTGAATTAAACGCAAAGTGAATTAGAGTTAATGTAAGACCAGAAAATGTAAACCTCCTGGAAAAATAGGAAATAAACTCTTTGACATCACTCTTATCAATATCTTTTTAATATGTCTCCTCTGGTAAAAGCAACAACATGAAAAATAAGCAAATGAGACTTCATCAGATAAAAAGTTTTTGCACAGCAAAGAAAACCATCAACAAAACAAAAGAATAACCTACTGACCAGAAGAATATATTTGCCAATGGTATATCCAGTATGGGATTAATATTGAAACTGTATAAACAACTCATACAACCTAACACCAAAAACAAACAAATAAACAAACCATCCCATTCAAATAATTGACAGCAGACATGAATGGACACCTCTCCAAAGAGGACATACAGATGGTCAACAGACATGTGAAAAGATGTTCGACATCACTAATCATCAGGGAAATTCAAATTAAAACCACAAGGAGGTACCATCTCACATGTGTCAGCATGACTACCCTCATTAATTTAAAAAATAACAGCTATTGGCAAAGAGGTGGAGAAAAGGGTGCTGCATGACCAGCTGCACGTTTCTGTGACTAATGTTAAGCCATAAAATTAAAGCCATCGGTTTGCTTATGACAGGTGTCTCATGAGGGTGTGTGATATTCTAGACACATGACCTATGCTGTAATGTTTTTTACCGTGACCTCGGAAGGGTTAAATACTAATCACTATGAGTCTCTTCTAAAATTATAACAGAATGCATCACAATATATACCTCTGAGCCTTATTTGACTTTAATGCATAATAAAGTACTATTCTGTTTCACAGATGCCACAGAACTTTTTACTGTTTCATTTTTCATCTTCATAAGTGCATACTAGATTTTTTGTTTTACTATTTTCTCACTTTTCTATCTTATGGAGGAATTTTTATATATAATATGCATGAGTCTTTCATCATTTATAGGTAACAAAGAGTCATCCAATAGTTGGAATTTTTCCAATGGTTTCATGATTTTTTTTCAGTTACTCAAAAGTTATAAATATACTACTTACAAGAAAGACTTGTGTAGAATATAAAAATAACCAAACTATCTATATATCATTAATATAAATGAGAAACCCAATAGCATGCTTGGATTCCCTAAATTGAATATTTATTCAATGTATTATCATTTCTGAAATTTAAAATAAATTAAGAACAAATACAGTAAGTTATAATAAAACTTTTTAAATATGTGCAACCGTGATAAAAAAATGAAAAATTCAGCCAGTTATCCAAGCAATTTAAGCTGAAAATTGCCTTGAGTTTCCAGGCTATCTCAAGTAAATGAGGCTTTTAGTTCAGTTTATACAAAGTGGCCTTAATACTTCATAACATTTTGTGCAAAGCGAGGAAAAGCCTGTATTTTATTTTTTGCTGAAGTAAAAATATTATAATAGAGAGGAAGCTAAATCTGTAGTATATTCCATAAGACATATGCAAATTTGTCTTTAGACAATTGCTCAAACATTCCCTATCAAAGCAAAGCAAAAGTTACTTTAAGAAGGTCTGTACATTGTTCATACATATTTTATAATGTGACTTTTTTCCTATTCATTCCTTGATCATGTTTTTTATATCTAACATCAAATGTCACCTTATTTTGTAACTCCAGGTAATAGTCTGATCAAATGAAATGAGAAGATATCCATTCATTTCTCAACAAGAAAACTGAACTTGGAGACTGGGAAAATCAGAAGTAGGTGACAATAAAATGAATGTCTTCCTTTCACCCCTTTCCCTAAAATAATAGTTTGGCATTTGAAGAGAACAGTGCTTTTGAGACTATGTAGTTATAATTATCAACATATATAACAAATAATAGTGTTATCCATGGCTTCTTACATTTTTAAAGAATTTAGGTTTTTTGTAGTTGTTTTAAAAATGTTCTTTGAAAATTTTAGATGCATCCAACACCTGTGTCCTCAGATAATTTAATTTAGTTCTAATTTAAAATGTACCTTCCCAATAAAAATTTCTTCCTGAAGAAGCTAAGTGCCTATTTGTCCATATCATTATTCACCACGACAACCTCCCCAAATACGACCCAGTGCCCTTCCTCCGTTTCCAGGTTACCAATTCATATTGAGGTAAGTTTAAGAGGGAAAAGATAAAAGAGAGGCTAGCTTGACAGTCAGAAACAGGATTTTACTGTAATCATTGATAATACAACATGAATTTACCTAGCTTGATTTCATAATGAAATTGATATATAAAGAAAATCATCTTCTCTTAATGATATCTTAACCATTTTTGGAGATTCTGAACAGTAAAAAAAAAAGGATATACCATAGTTCGAAACTAGGTCTGAGTCATCTCAGTTATTCAGCACGAAGCAATACAAAATACTCTAGGTCTGGAATAATTCAAAATCTATGTAGTCATGTCCTCGGGGTTCATTCTCAATGTCTAATGTCAACTAATTAAAGAACTACCCACAACTCCATAGACTGTGCATAGAATCCAAAAGATGAGATAGAGGAAGTGCTGATCAGCACCTATTTACACTAGTAGCACTATTTACACTAGTCAGAGGGTTATCACCCTGTCTTGCCCAATTCTGTATGGATTTAACCTGTAAACATCGCCCTGAGCCCAAGAACAGAGCCCTATCCTGCAGCAAACGCTTTGAAGAGAAGCATTGGGTAGACATACAGAGCTTAGGTATTTAGTACTCTTGGGAAATCAAGAGGAATGAAAAAAAAAAAAACTTTCCAGAAAAACTATGAAGGAATAGTAAAGTTCATGTAATAAAGTTTCCAGAAAAGTTTTGTTTTAAAATCCAAAACTTAAGTTATTACGTTTTTTTAAGGAAAATATGTACTGTTCAGTGAAGGGATTCAGAATTGGTCTTTCCACAATGAGCTCCTTGTGGGTGTGGATAATTTTGAGCTGAAGGCAATTGAGATGCTGCAGACTCAAGAGAAATGTGTATCTCTCATTTCCAGAATTTAAATTAGGGACCCTGCCCATCATAAGAGTTATCATAAGAGATAAGTTTTAATGACTTATCTATATGGTGGGATAAACTGCTAGTTAGTGAACACCTGGTCTTATGCCCTGTCAATTTGGCTCCTCCCCTCTGAAGCCCCTGGCACCTTACCTCATCCTTGCCTCAGGATGCCAGGTATACCTCATTTTAACTTTCTGCCTCTGAACCACTTATGGATGTTAGTTCCTATATGTACATACGAAGTGACATTTGGTCATTTTCTTTTGTTAATCTATCTTATACTGGTTTAATTATTAGACCAGCAGAAATGACCTAAAAGTAGAGGACAATTTCTTCCTCCCTTGCTTCAACTGACTGCCCTGTTGTTTTATAATTTTTATATGAAAAACATTATTTTTAGGAAATGACAATTGAAATGATATCTGAGATTAACTCATAAAGAAAAATAATAGAATAACATTTAAAAATATTTTTATATCACCATCTTATTATTAAAAGGATTCATCAGTAAATTTATGTACATCAATTATAGTTACCACAATATCATTATCATACTAGTTATTTTTACACATGTGCATTCATAATTTAGTTTGCAGCTTATGTTTATTTTTGTTTCTTTAAGGAAATATATAAATCCTTCAGAGCTTTTATCTGTGTTGTACTTTTTCTCATATGTAGGATCTAAAGGTTAGAATTAACAGTTAAAGCAAAAAGAGACACACACCCACTCACACATGTATACACATGCACTCACACTTTCCATATCATCTAATTGATTTTTAGTTGAAGTTACAGGGTTTTTTTTTTCATATTTCCAATTTCACATTTTTCAGTTCCCTGGCATTCTTCCAATGATTTCCCTTTCTCAGAAACCTGGTTTTCACTGCCTCATTGTTTACCATGCATTCAAACTTTCCAGGCCTTTTCTACTCATTCTGCTTTTCTGGCTTTCATCTATAAGTAAATGGAAGGCCTAAAAGGTTTCCCTGTTGTGCAGTGCTGCCTTTAGAAAGTGACTTTCTAAGGGCTGAGAGACTGTTCTTTGGGAAATTTCAATCCCTCCTCCCCCATGAATGACCCTCTTTAACATTCTTTTATGTTTTGGAGATGCCTTTGTCTAGGAGCTCATTTAGAGCAGTGTAGCCAACTGGAAAGTGGTAGAGCTGAAAGTCAGTGAATTGAGGTTTCTGCCTTGGCTCTTGCTCAGCCTATATACTCTATGGCCCTGAATCTCATTTTGTTAGTTTAAAATCAAATCATCTCCTTTGTTTTCCACCCCTTCTGTCCTTCCATTCTTATCCTCTTTGTTCTCCCCCTTGCTTTTTGCCCTTCGCAGTGGTTTAAAGGAAAAATTACATACTAAGCAAAAAACTTTATATAGATTGTGATATGTTCCTAGCTAAAAAGTGACAATCAGTGTATTGCAAAGAATAGTCTTCTGTTCTATATACCATACCAGATATATGTAAAGAAGTGTGATAAGGAAAACAGTATCTATATTCAGGGTCTACAATGTCCCAGGTGTTTTGCCAGATGTCCTATATATGTTATTTCATTTATTCTTCAAAACTAAATTTTAGTATCTTGCCAAGATGGAGGCATAGGTAGATAGACTTTGCTTCTGTGCACAACCGAAAGAAGAAGAACAACAAATTTAATAACAAAAAACAACCAGAACTATTAGAAAATTGAACCATATGGAAGTCTGACATCCAAGGAATGAAAGAAGAAACATTCATTCAGACTGGTAGGAGGGACAGAGATGGGAAGCTGGGGTGGAAAGGCCATATGGCAAGGCAGCAGCTGGTGGGCCAGGTGGTCACACATTCATGTGCAGATAAATTAGGAGGGGCAACTGGGGAGCAAGACAGACAGCACAACCCAGGGTTTCAGTGCAGGAAAAGAAAGCCTCAAAACGTCTGGCTGTAAAAACCTGTGGGGACTGTGGTCACAGGAGAAATTCCTAGCCTCACAGGAGAGTCCATTGGAGAGACCCACTGGGGTCCTAGAACATACACAAACCGACCCACTTTGGAATCAGCACCAGAAGGGCCCAATTTGCTTATGGGTAGTGGGGGAAGTGACTGAAAGACCAGCCTAGAGCAGAGCAAGTGGCGTTGTTCCCTCTTGGGCCCCTCTCCCACATACAGCATCACAATGCAGTGCTGTGGGTTGTCCTGCCCTGGCGAATACCTAAGGCTCTGCCCCTTTCATTGTAACATATTTATTTTGAGACAAAGAAATATGGCCCAAATGAAAGAACAGATCAAAGCTCCAGGAAAAGAACTAAGTGACAAGGAGATAGCTAACCTATCAGATGCAGAGTTCAATCACTGGTAATCAGGGTGCTCACAGAAATGATTGAGTATGGTCGCAAAATAGAGGAAGATGTGCAGGCTGTGCAAAGTGAAATAAAGAAAAATATACAGGGAACCAATGGCGAAGGAAAGAAAACTGGGACTCAAATCAACAATTTGGAACACAAGGAAGAAATAAACATTCAAGCAGAATGAAGAAACAAGAATTCCAAAAATGAGGAGAGGATTAGGAACCTCTGAGACAACTTTAAATGTTCCAACATCTGAATCATAGTGGTGCCAGAAGGAGAAAAGGAAGAGCAAGAAATTGAAAACTCATTTGAAAAAATAATGAAGGAAAACTCCCCCAGTCTGGCAAAGGAAACAGACTTCTAGGAAGTCCAGGAAGCTCAGAGTCCCAAAGAAATTGGAGTCTCAAGGAAATGGAGTTGTGATCATTAGCAGAGACTGAGTGGGAGGTGGCAGGAGGTGAAATATGAAAAGAGTTGGATTTAAGTTAGCTGCCATGGAGCACTGGAGAGAGAGCAAGGCTGGGAAACTGACAGACCATCACCCATCAATGGAAATACAATGTAATTTACTTTTCAAAGTGACCATATTAAAAAAAAAAGCAACAGCTGAAATTCATTTAATAGCACCCAGCATATTCCAAATACTATTGTTCCAAAATCTAATCAATATACTAAAGCTATGAATATTATTTTTTTATTTTGTACTGTCTTAAAATATCAGTACGCATTTGATGTTTTAAATGTAAAAAGACTGAAGGAGTAAGACTTTCAAAGCAGTTCCTCTGGAATGGCTGCCTTGACTACATTTTTAAAAATTTAATCTTTATTGTATTTTTTTCCATTACCATGTAGTCCCCTTATCCCCCCACCCCTCACCAGTCACCACACTGCTGTCCATGGCCATGAGTCCTTTTTACTTTTTTGACTACATTTTAAATTGGCTCCACTTATGCCAACTTTTCATATCACCCACCCAACACCCAACCATGACTCCTTGGGGAATTGACTTACGCAGCTGTGTCATAGAATATTTATCCTGTTGGGGAAATGTAATTTTAAAAAATTTTATCCCAACCAGAAAACTTCTCCACAAAAGTAGTAGAGGAGGAAAACTGTTTTGTTAGTGAATAAGCATTAAGCATTAAACCAGAATGTGATGCTCATCACAGGCAATCCCTCAGAGACAGAAGGGAATCTCATCACTTTATGGAGCTGTCTTAGTCCGTTTGGTCTGAACAGACTACAGATGAAGTGGCTTAGCTGCACCAGCAATGCTTTCTCACTGTTCTGGAAGCTGGACAGCTGAGTGTCAGCAGAGTGCTGGTTCTGAGGAGAGCCCTCTTCGGGGCAGCAGACCGCTGCTGATGTGTCCTTGCATTTTCACGTAGCACCCAGCAAAGCAGCTGAACAAGCTCAGGCTTGAGGGCAGTCCCCCTACTCGGGAGGGCTCCGCACTTGGACCTCATCTAATCCTAATTATCAGCCAAAGACTCCCTCTCCTAATGCCATCTCACTGCGGGAAAGGTTTCACATTTCAATGAGGGAGGGATACAAACATTTGATTTATATCAAGAGCCAAACAGATACAACCCTTTAAATGCATGTTCTCAAGATAAACAATCGCTAATCCTCAAGTAAGAAGACTTGACCACACTGTTCCCACTGTACTTGACAGGGCAGTGGCATATGAACTTCATCTGGTAATCAGGGTAACTATCTGTGTTTGTTCATGGGATTTACGAAGAGAAAATCAAACTTTTCCAATCTTCATGACAGAAGGCAAGCCTTCAGCTAAGAGCAAGATGCCAGGAAGTTAGCTGCCTGATCTATGGCGTATTTGTTACAGCAGCCTAAATGGACTAAGACAGTTGCATAAGGGCCGAGATTTCTTTCTATCTTTACAATCTCTTAACACATTACCTTTGATGTGCCTCACATTCTGGTTTAATGCTTATTCAATAATGAAAGTGTTGCCTTTTTTACTACCTTTGTGGAGAAGTTTTTGGGTTGAAAGGTTTGTTTTTTTAAGTTTTATTTCCCAAACATGATTTCTGTTTGACAGGAATTTTGCCACTGACCATTAACCTTATTTCTTTGTCACATAAAAGAATCCAAGGTAACTATCCATTTGTTTTGCAGTGTAAAAAAAAAAGGGTGAGATATCGAAGAATCTGGCTTACTATGCAATTAATCTTAGCTCAACTTACAGAAATTGGGGAAACACAATAAAAGAAAAGTCACTCAGCCAGAGTGATGGTGCAAAAATTACAAAATAGCAAACAATTTCTGTCAAGGAATTACAGATTATAGTACCCGGTCTATTCTCTACCTGATGAAGGAGAACAGGTGTCTAATGGAGGTGTCTACATGGTACTATGGTACGAAGCCAGTGGAGCAGGGCAAGAAAAGTTACTCCCAGAAATAAGCAATCATTAGGAGAACTTCCATGGCAAACTAGTGCCATCAACAGAAGTCAGTTCAGATGGATCCTCCTAGAGCAGTCGTGCTGGTAAAGGTATAATGATGGGAAGCAGATAGTAGAATATAAGGATTTTAATTTGCCAAGTGGGCAAAAGCAAAGCAAAACCAACAGGAGAGCAGAAAAATTGAGAGTTATGGCAAGGAGTGATTAAGAGTGATTACAATGGTAATGAAAATATACTGTAGAGCTTTTTAGGCAAAATGAACTCAATTTAAGCTCCACTAAGAGACAGATTCTTACTTCAAGTTCCAGGAAACACAGTAGAAGAATCAGAACCAAAAAAGCATGCAAATAGGTCAGACAGGACAAAATATGGATTTCAGAAGGTGGAATAGGAGAGATTCACTAAGTAAATATATAAGACTGAGAGTTTGCATCTATTAGATGGGTAAGTTTGGAGGTAAGAACAGAACCAAATTCAAACATTTTTAATAAGCTGACTGAGAAATTAAAGATGTAACAATATGTTATGGTAGTAGATGCAAAATGAAATTACTGCGGAGTGGCAGAATCATGGGGAGGAAGTGATCTCATTTAGGTTTTAGGAAAGGATAGGGCGATGCTGACATGCGAATAAGACCAAGGGTGCACACACATGCACACATACTTTGTAGGAAATATGCTCTCTAAGCCAAGCAGTTAAAGAATGCCAATTGCCAATCAGGGCTGATTTGGTGAGGCTTTGATTAACAAAGAAAATGGAATACCACTATAAATTAAAACATTCAATTTTGATGTCCTAAATTTACTGTCCATCACTGACAGGCTAAATATAAACTAAAGAATATGTTTCATGCTAGGAATGTGCAATTGTAACCTATACCTATGACATGTACTCCTATCTATCAGAATAGCTCGATTCAGCCATAGAAACAAATTCCAAAATATCACTGACTTAACACAATGAATTTGTGTTTCCCCAAAGCGATGTTTACCGCAGGTCTAAGCAACTTTCCCAGGACAGCTGAGTGTTGTTTGCACATCCGCAGGAGTTTCCTCTACTATTGTGTGAGGAGACCAGAGGGCCAAGAAAGCTGCCTACCATCCATCAAATGCTTCCACCTGGATTCTGTATCAGTACCCAGTGGAGGTAAAATGACCATGTCTAAGTTCAAGAAAGTGCAGAAATACAAATCTCTTGTGTTCCTAGAAACTAAGGAGAACAGGACATTGTGAAGTATAGATATGCCCAATTCAACATACCTTGTTATTTTCTTTATTCCTCTTTTATTATGAGGGAGGTTTATAATAATTCTCTAAATATTTATCTCAATGGATCATTTTTTCAAAGTAATGACAAAAATTCAAACATAAGATTTTAAAAAGAAGAGTTTTGTTTTCTCAAATTTGTTGTTAAATGGCTTAGTAGAACAAAGTGGACATATTAAAAGTCATATTAACCAAGAAAATGCACTCTGAAAAAGCTTAAGAATGATTGTTGAGTTCACTTATCTGAATCCTACACATTCACATATTCTTTAGAAAAAGCAACACATTCCTAATGTATTACAAATTAAAAATACTTTTGTGGTTTGATGATGCCATTTTCAACCTAGCAATAAAAACAGTGAAAGACTGAACATTCACCATTAAAGTATTTAAAAACATTTTTTTCTATTAAGAATTTCCTTCTCCATGTATTTTCTTAGTTGTTAATTTGGTTTTGCTGCCAAATTCATTTAGAAAGTGACAGAGCATGAAGGAGGAGTTAGGGAATACAATTATGTTTTCAGCTTTCTATAACGCCTCCGAGTCAGCTGACTTGAAAAAAAATTGTTTTTGTTTTTGGACTAAACCTTGAAAGATGATACATTACATATTTTCAAAGAAGGGTTTTACTATACATGCCATTGGAATAAATCTATGCAGATTAGCTTAAGTTTAAGAAGCATTAAAAATATTCTATTTGTGTCTAGCACAGCGCCTGTGGGTACCCGATAACTAGTAGGTGATGATGATGGCTAAAATATCATGGGCAAAGTTATTTAGTAGCTTCTTATTCTGAGAATGGATATGATGTCTTAAAATAATACTCTTGTTATCTGCATTGAAAATGTATTTATCCTCTTTAAAATTTGTGAATAGAGAAGTTTAGAAATCAGACTGTGTCTACATAAGACTAATCATCCAGATATAAAGTGAAAGATCCCCTCATTTACTCTGGAATTTAAAGACATCAGATATTTTAAATGCATTTAAGGGAATCGTGCAGTCTGCGAAAATTACCCAGATGTTTAAATCAGGCAAATGTGGAGATGAGTCCAATTCTGATTCTATTTGCAGTATGGTGCATGTTCCTTCACATGCGTGAAACTGAAGTCCCATGTGAATCTAGAATTTTAGTTGTTTACTTTAGGATTCTACAAGATAAAAGAGCTAAGCTATTATTACTTCATTAATATTGGGTTTCATCTTTTAGAATAATGTTAACATTTTATGAAAAGAAAGATTAAAGAAGATAAAATACACATAAATTATTGTGTATAATGTTCAATTCCATATTTGCATAATAATTTCTACAGCTCTAATTATTATAGAACTACCCGTGGGTATTGTCAACATATTTATATGAAATGAAAGATGGATTATGTTTAAGTGGGAGAACACTGTAAAGTTATTGTGTAGGGGAGTCTATGTGTGAGAGGAGGTAGAAAGGATACATATTTTGCTAAAAATTATATATAATGGGCCATTTCTCTTGACATGAACTTTATTATAATGCATATAATTTTTACCTAACAAAAAGAAAGGTGAACATCATAATGATATAATTTTACTAACAATATCTGGAATAAGAAAGAAATCACTACAACTTTTTAACCACTCTATCTAAGAAAAAACAGTAAAATACACTGATTCTGGTTCACGTCTCTAGTTTTAAATTAACAGTATTACATAATCACAGTTAAAAGATAAATTCTCAGTGTTTGCTATTATCTCTCCTAACTTCAACATGGGGCCTTTTCAATGGGTTATTGTGAGGCCCTTTTAATAGTCCAGGTGATCAGTAATTACATATGGATTACCTTCACCTCAACAGAGGAATTGCCCAAGTTTTTGGCAAGGTTGAGATGCTTTATAAAAAATTGTGGCACCTTTTGGGTCCACTGGTGCAAAGAGCATGGTTTTACCCTCCCCATCTTTGTCCACAGCTCAGTGTTTCCACTAAGGTTATAGAATAAATTCATACTTTTGCACTTACTAAAAGTAAATATTAATAAGACAATTCATATTTGTATTTTATTTTTTCTAAAATACATTAAATTTAACTGTATCTCTGTAATAATTAAACAGTGTATGTTAGGTTAGTAAAATAGAAACTGAATACATGATCCCTCATATACTCGTATATACAGAATCCAACAGAATTAACACCTGCCTGAGCGTGGTTGGTAGGGTAATAATATGGGTGTAATAATTTACAGTTTTAATTTGCATATTTCACCTAAAATGTCATATGATGTGCTTGAGTGTGATATTGTTATGTTACAGAATGACATGCTTATGATTTTGTAATAAAATATTTTGTAGTAATAAAAGCGGTGTTATTTGTGCTGGACCCTGTATTTTAAAGCAACAAAAGTTGTATAAACTAAATATATGATTAGTCACTAATAAATGATTATACTTATTAAGATGGGGCCTAAATTTTCTTGATTTTATGTTTACATTTGAATTGACATCAGCTACACTAGCGGTTTAGAAGATACTAGGAAATGTTTGTGGCTTTACCTCCGTGTGTGTGTGTGTGTGTGTGTGTGTGTGTGTGTGGTGTCAGAATGGCCAGGTGGGGAACCACTGTCATTTAAATGGCAGGGGCCAAAAAAGCAACTTCCCAGCAATGTTGAAACCAGTCTTGAATAATATTGAAATTGCCATTCCTAAATAGCACCCCTGTTGTTGTTTTTTTAAAGTGCTGAGCTAGAATAACACTCCTGGCCCGTCCCAAGGTACCGATTAGCAAATTTGGTGAGGGAAACAGCTTCATGCGGGTTAGAGTTTGAGACTCAGAGCGTGACTCAGGTTCTGCCTCTGGAGAAAGCTGCACTAAAATAATTGTCTACGTGTGATGGGACCTCTGCATTTTTAGTAAGCCTAGTTCGATGTAAGAGACTTACATGTAGTGGGAAAGATAAGAGTCTCACACATAACTGTTCTTAAATGCGTAACATTGTGTGCATGTTAAGAGAAAAGTAAGATACCTGGTACGATGTACAGCACACTTTGAAGGATTCTGTTGTGTATGCATACATTCCCAGGGTATTAAAAGCAGGAAGTAAAGAAGACCGAAAGTGCTAAATTTTACATGAAGTTTTTTGTTTGTTTGTTTGTTTGCTTGTTTGCCTGTATTTTTTACAGGATGAAAAGGAAATTTAAGGTAACCTATGAAGACAGGTAAAAGACAGAACTGCATAAGGAAAAAGACACCCTGCTGGTAAAAGCACTGGTTTTATGAACCCTTGGCTTATATTTGATCACCATGAATAAAAAGGTAAATTATGTGAGAAACAAAAACCTTGTTTTGGGTATTCATAATTAATTATAATGGGAAAACTGAAGGAAAATGTATGAAAATAAATTGATAATAATCGCTAACACTTATAACACTATATGCTAGGTTATTTCTCTATATACTTTAAAATTATTGACCCTTCTGATAATTCCATTTGAGTAGTTATCAATTTTTTAAATTATTATAAAAATTAAGCAATAATCATTCCAACTGAGTACCTACTTTGTACCTAATACTACTCCAAAAATTTGAAATGTATTAACTCACGTAATATTTGCAACCAGCCTGAGAGAAAGATACAATGTTTATGCTGAATTAAAATACCGGCTGGGCAAAAGTAGATTTACAGTTGTAATACAAATAATTAATTAATAATAACACAAGAATAAGCTCAGTGCTTCACATTCTCACAGCTGTAAACCTACTTTTGCCCACCCCTGGACAATCAGACTGAATTGGCCTTTATACTGACATCCTTGGAAACAAAAAGTACAATGATGTTCAAATAGAAAACCAATAATAATTATTTTGAGTGCTCACTGTATGCTAGAAATCAATTCTAAGAGCTTACTTAAAATCACAATATTTGATTCATTCAGTAACAGAATGTATTGTGTATTTCAGCAACAATATATTATTACTATTTTTATTATTAACCTGCATATAAGTAAACCATGTTTGCAGACATTAGCTGAGGGGCATCACTCCTTTGGGAAAGATTTATCTCACAGTGGAGGCTGCAAATGCTTAACCTGGCTAATTCATTGAAAACCCACTGAGCGACCCTGTGTGAGGCTCTACAGGTGACACTGGGAATTCAAATAAGGAAGTAATATAGTTTTCGTGGCAGCTTCTCTTGAGGAGTGTATAAGGTAGGCAACATTACACAATGATTAAGTTCACCTAGTCAAGGGTCAGCCTGCCAATTGAAAGTGTCACAATTATTTAACCCGTCAACACCCCATTATCTGTAAAACCAGGACACTAGTTGTTCCCAACACAGGGTGTTATTTTGAGAATTCAATGACATAGTCTACATAAATCACTGAGGACAGCTGCTGGCATGTAAGATGTTGGGTCTTTAAGAACAAAGTAGGCAACGGAAGGTGGAGAAAAAGGATGACATTCCAGGAAATCAAACAAGCCTTGAATTTTGGACATGTGTGTATTTATAGAAATGTGAAATGTGTCCTAGGTGGCTGGAGGTACAAGGTGGTGAGTGGAAGATGGGCCAGGAGAAGTCGCAGGGGCTAGACCGGGGTGTCGAACTCATTTTCACTGGGGGCCACATCAGCCTCGTGGTTGCCTTCAAAGGGCTGAATGTAATTTTAGGACTGTATACATGTAACTACTCCTTAACAGTTAAGAAAGGAGCTCCACGCTGCCGCCGGGTAGAAACAAGGTGCCGAGCTGCATAAAACAAGGTGGAGGGCCGGATTCGGCCAGCAGGCCTTGTGTTTGCTGCTTATGGGCTAGAGTATGAAAGCCCCAGAGGCCAAATGACTTTATCATGTTTGTATATTAGAAAAAGAACCATCAAATAACTGCTGCAGAAAAATTATAAGTATTGTGGAAACTCTAAACTGGAGAAGGGGAGAGACTGAAGGTTTAGAAAATTAAGAAGGAAGCCAAAGTCTTAGGAGTGGAAGTGGGATTGATAGAGTTGTGCAGAGTTGAAAGTTACTTAGCACATATCAGCCAGGGGATCTGGTAACTTTTTTGCAGAAGAGAGGTAGCAAGGAGAAAAGTCAGGGAAGACTCTATGCTTTTAAACTTACATCACTGATAAGTCAGTGATGCCACTGAGAGGAGAGACAGAAGACAATATAAATGAAGATATATTAGGTGAAAAATAAGCAAAATGATTTTAGGTATTACAAGTTCGGTGCCTAGAAAATGTGCATAGATGTACAGTATTTAGTGATTAAAAATAGGGATAGAAATATAACTTTGTAAGTTTTATGTATGCGTGTGATGGTTGAGATCATGGGAGAAGGTAAATAAACCTAGCAAGGATGTAGAGTGGAATTAAAGAATCAAAATGAGCACATTCGTTTATATCAATATTGAAGAGACAGGAAAGATAATCCATATTGAAAAGGTTCTGAAAGGCAGAAGGGAAAGAAGCCATCAGAGAGGAGTTTGAATAAAGAAACAGTGGTCAATAATCACAAACAGGAAAAAACCATCACGTAGGATGAACACTAAAGTAGGTTACTGAATTATTTCCAAACTTAGGTGCTAAACATGCATCCTTATTAAAACGGGGAATCAATGCTTATGAAAATGTTCATTGTAATAGAATCCGCAGTCACCCGAGTTCATAAGTTATGAGGAGTAAAATACCCCTGCAGTACTCTCATCCTTATACACCGTTTCCCAAGTGAAAATACTTCTGTCTGAAAAGCGAAAGTCTGAATAAATATACATGTGTTTCAACGCTCAAGGGAATGCTACATTCTGGAATTTTGAACAATACTCGTGTTTCTGAATTTTCTTTATTAACATATCAAAGCAAATCACAACTCATAGCATACAAATATAATTTGAAACTGGTTAATGAAATTTATGAACCCTAACAGACACAATGCATCTAAACATGTTAACACTTATTTGATGCCCCATATTCTATGGGGGTAAAAAAAAACAAGCAAACAAAAAACCTTTAACAGCTCAAAATTGCCTCTGTGATGAAATAAAACCAGTAGCACACAAATCTACCATATTTTGCCTTTGGTGTCTAAATTAGTTAATAAAATTGAAGGGAGACGTAAGAAATACCATACTGTCTGTGTTTATGTGTATGTGTACATATGCAGATATAAATTGGAAGCAGGAAGTCACCCCAACCCAGCAAGATGATACCTGGTTAACGCATATTTCCTGCCCAGGTGGACACCGTCCTACTCCCCAGCATCTGCTCAACTCCTACCAGGCTAGATAAGGAACATGTTGTATGCAAGGTCTCTGGTCCTGCTCCTTCCCTTTCCCCCAAACCCTTCTGGCTACGGGAAATTAGTCTGTTTAGCAGTACCAAAAAATCCTGCCTGTTATATTCTAGCGCACACATAAACACAAACATCTCACTGAATAAGTCTCTCTCTCCCCTCTCCTTCCTTCCCTCCCTATCTTCTTCCTCTCTCTCTTTCCCCTCCCTCCTCAAGCACAGCAGACTCCAAGAGTCAGCGCTACATGGTGGGACCCCACCCCCAAGAATTCCCTTGCTTTGCTTGTGCTTGAATGAGTAATACACCTCTGAATTACTTGTGAGCATGGGCTTTGTTCGGTGCTTTTAGACGTGATGTCATGGAAAGAGGAGAGAGATGCAGACCTGACACAATCCTGATTACACTAACAAAAATTGATAGAATGCTTATCTTAAACTACAATCAATATATTTTAAACAACTCCACAGTTGCTTTTTATTTTATACAGACTAGAAACCTTCTGAAGCCCTATTTTTGGAACTTAGTATGTATCTTTTCATTTATTTTCTTACCATGGGGTTCTTTCAAGTACAGACAACTGAAAGAGTGCAAGTTAAAGATTTAAATTTCACTTAATTCTCCAATAAAAGCAATCATTAAAGCCACAATATATTTCTAGAAAGTTTTATAGAGTTGGGGCCAATTTCTTATTAAAACTATTTCACTAATATGGGTGGATTCAAATGCATTGGTAGAGCGATCATCTGCCACGTTTATTAATACACCTTTCAAGTCCAAGATAATTCATGGATTTAGACCTTTTGCTTGGTTTTTATATATTCACAAGTTTCCATAACTAGCAACTTGAAAGTCAATGTGAAACTAAGAGATAGCAAATAATCATAAGTTTACCAGCAATTAAATCTAAAAGTCCATATTCCAGGGGCAGGTTTAAGAGAAGAGTTTTGGATGATTTGGAAGCTGTTATCTGGTTTTAACAAGCAATAAAGATGACACAGTAAAACTGAGTACCTAATAAACTGTGGCTCCTGCCTGAATAATCAACCATATACATAATGTTTAATAAGAAATGAGTCTCACAGCCACCTGGAAGATAAAAAAAAAACAAAGAACAAGAAAAAATTTCCATGAACTAGTTAAACATATAAATAAATAAACATAGGAGAAAATCCTCAAGAATAATTTCAACACTAAAGATTCCAAGTTATTTGCATGAGCATAAATTTACCTCTCAAAATAAATTGTTTCTTCTTGTGTCACCCCCATGATGTTCACCCCCAGCAAACATTCAGACCAGATTGAATGTTTGCTGGGGATGAACATCATGGATCCCTTTCTTCAATGGAGATAGAGCGAATGAGAAAGTCCTTTGTCTCTGACCCAGGAGCCCGCCTTCCGTGGACACCCCTGAATCTGTGGCAGGATGACGTGTTAGCTCGCATGTAGGTAAACCCTTAGACCTTTAACAGCTCTTGGAAGTTCTTTTACACATCTCACAGTTCTTGAAAGTTCTGTGATTGCATTCATAATCAAATCCTCAACTAAATAATTTCCTTACTAAGAGTGATAATGGAAAGAAAGTCATTAATTTCTCTGATATCTCAGAGAGCTCCTAATTGGCATATATTCTCTAATCAATAAAGGTTCAAGGAATAAAATCTAAATGTGCTTCAAATAGATAAAAATATTTTTAATCCAGCTGTGTCTTAAAGATTTAGCTTAGCTATTTGCCTTGCCGCTTGACTTAATTTCTTCAATCTGAATGAGCTGGATTGAATACATGGGTGTAGGACGTTTGATTTCAGTTACTATATTCCGTTGCTCATATTTCTTTTTTCCTAACAAGAAGAAGTTACTCAATTAATCTTTCAGTTGTGGAAGTGCTTTTGTTGTCAAACTAGCTGTGGCTGATGGCAACTTCTCAACTTGATTTCCTCTAAATACAATACTAAACCTCTTCAAAGTAAGATAACCATTGTTTTCTCCATAAAATTTACAACCAGCAAAAATGGAAAGAATAAGAGTATAACACAATAGAGGGGCAATTTTTTACAGCAACCTCAGAACCAAATTAAAAGACAATGGTTTTCTAAATACATAGTATAATTCATACACTCCACACATTCTTAATTATGTGAACTTTTTTTTTATTCTGGAAAACTATAAGCCTAGATCATGCTTCTATCTAAAGACTTTATGTTATTCATTTTTATTGTCATTTTGCCTAGTAAATACTACATAGTCAATAAATATTGATGGAATATTAAGTAGTAATTCATCTATATATCATTTAAACTGCTTTGAAAGTGTACTAAAATATTCTTGATCGTGATACTTAATAAAATGGTATACAGCCACGCCTCCAAAAGTCATCAGTAAACAATAAATGAAAAGAACTTGAACTAATGCCATCAATGTTGAAAAATGTTGTCTGTGAAAGAACCAGAGGATTTTGGGAAAAAATGTGCAGGGACTTCTAAAGCAACTTCCTATAAGCCTCACTGCTTAGTTGCAAAAAAGAAATTAAAAATTAACATTCTGAAAATTCTCACTAAAATTTTTACCATGATATGAAGGGAAACAAACTAAGAAGTTGTATTTTCCTTGTGATCTGAAGGTAGAAGAAATTAGAGGATACTAGAAACAGCTCTGGAAATAGCTGAGCATATATATCACACATTACTATACCCTGGCAAATGTACATAAACATTTGTTTATAAATATGTGCTATATTTATGTATACTTAGAGAGATAAAGAGGCAAGAGATGATAAATAGAAAAATGTATAGATGGATAGAATCTTTCGATCGGTGTGTGTATCTAGGGATATCTGGGATGATATTCACTTGATCTTTCTTAGTGGTGGATTTTATGTGTTATCATTTCATTTTTGTAAATGTCTATATTACTTAAATTCTTTATATTGGATATGAAATGCCTTCACCAAAAATAAATCATATTTTTAAAGAGAATAACTATGTTTAATACTGTGTATATTTTTTGTTGTAATGTTTAATATTGCTTACAGCAAGACCTGGTTTCTTAGTTAAAAGACATATTCTTTTCTTGTATTTTTGTTTTTGGTTTTGAATCTTTATGGGCACCTTATTCAGATGCAGGCCTCTGAGAAGATGGCAGGTTTGTACCCTAACAGACCATCTTCAGTTCCATTTTAAAGGTGGCTCTTGTTATAAGGAGGACAAAGTGTAGGTAATGGGTTTGGAAATCAGGGAAATATTAATTGGATTAAGAAAACTGCAGCCTTCTCGCCCCAGGCAGTGGTCTTTAGCTGTGTCCTGGGTGGTGGGCATCTCACCCTGGAGCACAATGGCTCAGACACCATCTTGAATCGCTGGCAGTCCTCCTGAGGCACAAAGGTGGAACTGCTTACGGTCTCCTGGAGTCAGGGTGGGTCACACCTTCAGTTCCCGGAACAACAGCTTTTACATGCATTGATTACTAAGTTTATTAGCTATGACTTAAACTAAAATTTTCCAACTTTTGAGCCCCCCATCACTCCCCCACTGTTATTTTAAACCATCTTGTATCTGTGAGATCAGTTTCATGTGGAAGTGCTCATTTTGCTGTTGAGCACATATCTTAGTATTAGACCATCTGGTAGGGGGCTTAGGAATACCTTTAACTGCAGATCTACGTAAACGGCACACTGTATGCAATAGCAAGCTATGATACTAAAAAAATGAAAAAAAATGAAAACAACAAATGCCTCTCTAAGACCAGTAATACTAGGCAGCCAAGAGGTTAGTTTAGACAAATCAATACCAAAGATTTCCTCTCTCTGTTTTAATTGGATGCTTCATTAACTTGCTTTATTTATGCTCTATGAGCTGTGAATTATCGGGTCGAAACAGCAGGGTTCTTTAAATTCATCACATCCATGATTATGTCTTAAAAGAAGGTAGTCTATAGCTGCATGATTTGCCAATACTGCTTCTCTAATTTGTCCTAGTTCTTGACTAAGGGCACTGATAGCTTGTGAGGTGGCATTCAAAGCTTTTGCCATGGCACAGGCCAGTCTACTTATTTCTACATTCAAATAGGGTACTGTGGTTGGCATTATACATATAGTCAAAGACACTACTCAGTGGGGCTAAACCATTGTTACAATGAAATGCAAGGGAGAGTTCCCATCAAGCCCGGACAGAGTGGGGCTTCAGAGGCATAAGCACCATCAGTCTTCCCAGAGGGCATGGACCCCCAGAACCATCTGCTGGAACATAGGAGTAAGCAGTCCTTCCACATATTAGAACCATCCTACAGGCAATTTAGTGTGAGCAAAAGCATAATGTACATTAATGGTGGTGGTGTGATTCACCTTCACATCTGCTGAAAGCAAAGAACAGTTTTTAGTAGAGTTGACAAAAGCTGCACACTCGTTAGCTAGGGCTACATTAGCAACCTTCAAGGAAAACATTTCCCTGCCCTTTAGAGTTACCACACGTCCCCAATTATAAATATCAGAGTAGGTCAACTTCTTATAGATATGCTCAAACACAGTATAATTTCAAAGGCTTTCTAAGGGAATACAAACACGTACAAGACATGAAGTGAAAGCTTGTTTAACATAAGTTCCTCCTGCAAGACAAAAGACATTTTCTTAAGTACTTTTAAACAGTATCCCAATTTTACACAATTAAATGGTACATACTACATTGGAAATACTAGACTCACTGTTTGGTTACTTTCCATTTTATCTTCATATTATAGATGTAGATGTTTATATATATGTATATATAAATCTATAATAGGTGTAACAAAAGATATTGCAGTTTTTAATATTCAAATGTATGCCTTTTGTCAGTGTTACATGATTTCATACATTGAAAGTAAAATCACTATTTGCCCAAGGAATTTAATATTGTTCTTAACTGCATATAATGAATGATTCAATTAAATTTAAAGAAAAATATTTTATTAAATCCCTAAAAAGTATATACTATATGTTTCACCTAACATTTTATCTGTAATTATTAAGTAATAAAGTTTAAAACACAAAAAGTCACTTTCATTTAAGATCCATTGTAATCCAATTATTAAAATTATGGGAGGGTAAATTTAAAAGTGATTATACCATCACCAATAAATCCATGTCTCAATTCATTAAATTATTTCCTGCAGGTCACTGACTTTCATTATAAAATAAAAGAGTAATGAGTAGACATTTTTATCATTTGTTATTTAAGTCACAGCTTGAGATGCTTAGAGTCATTAAGAGTACTCAAGTAGATTGCATGAGTCTTAGTAAAATCACCACTATGCTTCTTGTACTTCTTTTGATTATTGGCGCAGTACTGGAGTGCCATTCGAGAAAGTAAAAGAATAAAATGAAGACTAAATGTTTACATGCAAAAGAGGAAACTTGTTAAGCCTTTTTTTCATTTGCAGTGACTCACTTTGAACATTATAGAACTGCATTTAATTGAACATACATGAAAAGTTGGGAAGTCTTTCAGATAATTAGCTGCAAAAATCGTTTAACCCTTTTATGCCCCAAAGGTTTTCCTTGATAGAGTTTCTAGTATTGGGGTGGATATATGTTAGTGTCAGTTACTTTTTACCACACAGCAAACCAGACCAAACCTGATTGGATTAATTAGGGTTACAAACAGAGAGAGAAAAGTTTTCAAGGTCACTAGTCATCAGATCTGGTACTCTATGTCATCTAATGTGTTCAGTTAATGAAATGTTAGTCAAGTCTTTGAACCTGTGTACAAAGTTGAAAATAGACTTAATGTGTTTAAGTTACCCACCTTTTTGAAATTTTTAAAGGTATAAATGGTATACAAAAACTTTACATATTTAGTGTACACAATTTGGACATATGCACCCACCACTATACACCATCATCGCAATCAAGGTGTAAAAATATTCATCACCTCCAAAAGGTACTTTGTGTCCCTTTGCTTTATTGTTGTTGTAAGACACTGAACATGAGAGCTACACCTAACAAACTTTTAAGAGTGCAACAGCATATTGATAACAATAGGAATTCAATGCGTATGTTTTGTACAGCCCACATCTATAATGTATTCACCTGGTGTAACTGTAACTTTACACCCATTGAACAATAATCTTCTCCTCCACCTCCCCCTATTCCCTGACCGTCACCATTCTATTTTCTGCTTTGGTAAATTTGCCTGTTTTAGATAATGCTTTTAAGTGGAATTATGCAGTATTTGTTCTTCTGTGACTGACATTTTTCACTTAACATAATGTCTTCAGGCCCATCCATATTATTGCACATGGTAGAATTTCCTTCTTTTTAAGGCTAAATAATATTCCATTGATGTATACACATTTTCTTTATTAATTTGTCTGTTGATGGACTTTGGGTTGTTTCCATATCTTTGCTACTGGAAATACTAATGCTGCAATGAACATGGGATCTTGTCAAGACCATAATTCTAATTTGGGGGGTATATACCTAGGGTTGGAATTGCTGGATCATATGGTAACTTTATTTTAATCAGGAATAGACACAGAGAAGAGAAAAATTGTGACCATTTTTTTTGCAATCTACTCAATAATGGTACAAAAGACAAAAAATTATTACAGTGAGATTTGGCCTTAAATTGCTCTGTGTTAATGTAATTTCATTTGTCTGCACTCATAAACTTGAGCATTTAAGGTGGTATATGTTAATCTACATAGAAGAAATTGTTATTGGCACCGTGGAAGTTTTAAGTAGTTTTAATATCTAACTACATTTGCTATTTCATATTTAGTATTTGGTATTCACAGTATTTGGTGACCAATTTTAATACTTTTGTTTTCATATTTCTCAGTGTGCATGTGTGTGCATGTGTGGTGGTAGTAGAAGAAGGAGAGACATGTCACCCAAAGGGGAGTCATGCCCTAGGAAGAAAGTATACAATTGACAATATATTCTATTGTAAGGGAAACAAATTGTTCCATGGCACCCTGGTGGCTTTGCACATGTTCACACAGGCCAGGCAGGTAAAGGTTTGAACAAAAGCTTTTCTGAGCGTTTGTGAAAACCTTTTGATTCTCCTGCAAGTCAACAGCCTGGAAAGCTTACGAGAAGCTGCTATGACGCCAATGTCTAATCACCTTATGTTCCGTGGGAAGCTCAGTTCCTTATCATCTCCCAAGTTCTAATGTGACATGAGGCTTTCTGCCCTGTGCTTCTTCGGGTATAACTGTGGTCTGTAAACAACATCTAGAACTGGCTCTTTAGACAGGGTGTCCTACAACGTGCCTCGCGTTGTCACCTAGTCCCTTATTTCAGTTCCGTCCTTTTCGATGTGTGAGACAAGAACTAGTCAGTTGTTTTGTTTTGCTGCTTTCCCTTTTTCTGGCAGTGTGAATAGTAAGCTGTCTGGCCTAAAAACAATGTGTGGTATTTTATTGACTAAATCTGTCGGACTGGCCTGGCCTGCTGCTGTGTGCTGGAGGGGCACGTAGTTGGAAATATGGATGCAGCCGTACTCACTTTGGCTTTACCTCCTCTTACTTTTGCTGTTTTTTTTTCTCCATGACAAAAACCCCAAAACTGCAGGTAGTGTTTCCCCCTAACAGTATTAGATAGACCACTATGTAGAGTTTCCAAGAAAGTAAGTGTCTCGGTTTCCAGAGCCCTGCTTCTTGACAGGGACAAATCCCGCAGGAATCTTTTGAAGCCACATGAGCAACACTATTCTACACATCTCTTCAAAATGATTCTGTCCATAATCTATGAATAGATATGATAAGAAACTTAACCTTCAGTGTTCTCCATCTGTAAGTGGTATGATCTCTATAGCCTCCCCGGCAGCAAGGAGAAATCTTTCCTTCCTTTTGTGTTAAGAGCAGTCATCTCA
This sequence comes from Desmodus rotundus, assembly GCF_022682495.2. Classification (NCBI taxonomy): domain Eukaryota; kingdom Metazoa; phylum Chordata; class Mammalia; order Chiroptera; family Phyllostomidae; genus Desmodus; species Desmodus rotundus. Next base: position 19,783,850 of record NC_071394.1, read on the forward strand.
AGTCTGGGGGAGCTCAGTGGTAGCTGTGAAAACTTAGTTATCATTCTGGAAGTCTTTGGTGTGAACAGTGCCGCGTCCGAAATGCAAGAGGCCTTAAGGTATAGACCCAGATCGCTGCCCTCTGTGTCCCTCACTGTGAATGTAACAGGCAGCCCCTGTCAATTGTGTGGTGATGAACCTCTATTGTTTTCCAAGCATTTTATGATTGGGTGTTACTGTAAAAATGTTTCAGCCTGAGATATTGATTAGAATAAGTACATTTCTGTGAAACGCTGGTGGTTTACTAGCCCCCATGGACTTTGTTCCATGATTTTTAATGGCAAAGTTTAAATTGGGATATGTACTCTTAGTAAATGTAAAAACACATCTGTTATCTAAATACCATTTGTTTTGTTTGTTTGGGGAACTTTCAGTATCTTTTATATTTAAAAAATGGTCATAGGTTTACAGTGTGCTTTGACCAAAACTGGACTATATTGAGAAAATATTTTATTTAAAAAATCTAAATTCACTTATAAAGTGAAGTTGTTAATATTCTCCTTCACTATATCTAGCGTATAGATTTTCTAAATATCCAGATTACTTATTTAAACAAGTACAAATATTAACAGAAATTAGTGTCCCTACTAATACAAGATCTGAGTTTATAACATAAATTGACTCATTCTTTAGATTATTTTCAAGAATAAAATATGTGCGCTTTCTAAGAATTGTGGAGAATATCATTTCTTGTAAATTTATAGTCAACATATTTGTGCCTAAAAGTCACAAGCCAATGTATTTAAGTATTTGAAATGACAAAGTAGATGATTATCCATACTGAACATAAAAATGAAGTTGAATATTAATATACAGAAATTGTCTTCAAATCTGTCAACTTTATTTTTTCTTTCAAAGAAATCAGTGATTTTTGACAGGTGTGAATTGCAACAATGATACAATTTCCCTCAGAACATTCGAATTGATTTGTAAACAAAAGTGATTCATCTTATTTGAAACTAAAGTACTATAATATTATAAGATAGCACTGAGATTTTCATTCAGGAAAGTGAATTTGAAAAGAGAAGATATATTCATTTGGAAACTTAAATGCATGGTCAAATTCTAATGAGTAAATGCAATGCTACTAACATCAAGACTTTTTTCAAGAATAATGAGCACTCACTCATTCCACCTGAGATATCTAAGCATTTCTAAAGAGTTTTGTGCTTGAAAATGATTTATAATCATACAAGGAATCATGATACCTTCTAAATATAATTTAAACAATTTTATGAATATTCATGCTTCCTTTTCATTATTTTAAAGATATTTTTCTCTTTCTATATTCTCATTTTACATGCTGAATTCTCTCTCTAGCATTTATTATACAGAAATATAGAAGAGTTCAAATTCTTAAGTGTTTGTTGAATTATCTTAAGGATAATTAAGTACTCTGAAAATTATAAAAAATAAAAAGCCTACATTTTGGCTAGTTTTATGTTTATATATATTTTATATTTTTTACATTGTTAATTGTACTCAGAAACACCTCGGACTCAATGACACATGTTGCTCTCACTTCACCTTTTATTTCCATATGTGGTTATTGCAGTAATGTAATTGCATGCTGCCAGTTTGTTAACAATTGCCATATTTAAAATCTAGTATTTATCCTTATTATCATCAAACTATGGGCAATTGTCTGGGATATTATTCAGTCTGATTCTGTAAGTCTAGAAAGCAATATAAGAAAGAATTTCTTTTTTACTTAAGGGACAGATTAAAAGGAGAAAATTTGCTCAAAACATAGAAATTGAGTATATTTTTACATGCCTTTCAGATATGACATGACAAATAATTTTACAAATGATTTTGGAAGTCAAACATGTCCTCAACTCTTATATCCAGGAAAGGGAATACCCTCGTAATTAAATTATGTAATGTCTTGGCTTACTTTTTAGAGGTCAACAAAGAAAAATCAGAACTGAGAGAAAAAATTTACTTAATTAAGAAGTATAATTTAGATTTGGAATGAATCATGATTGTTACTCTAAAATACTAACCATGAGCCAGAAAGAGCCTATTCTTCCTTCAGAGTTCAAAAAGGTATATAAGGGCCCTGGCTGATTTGGTTTAGAGGACTGGGCACTGTTCCACAAAGCTAAAAGTCACTGGTTCAATTCCTGGCCAGGGCACATGCCTGAGTTGCAGGCCAGGTCTGGGGTTGAGGGTGTGCAAGAGGCAACCACACATTGATGTTTCTCTCCTTTCCCCTCTCTAAAAATAAATTTTAAAAATATTTTTAAAAATAAAATACATTAAAATAAAATGATATATTAGGTAAAAATAAAGTCATTATCTCTCAAATTCAATACTGCACAGACCTGGGACATTTTATCTTATAGTAAGATTTTCCAAATAATTGTGTTTACTTTAACACATTAAAAATTTCAGAAAACAAGGTAGAGTAAGGTAAATAAAATTAGGAATTGAGGACCTCTCACCTTCATTTTGCCTCTTGCTCAGTTTAGAGGCCAAAAATGTGAGGCTAACTTTTCTCTTAGCATTAAAATTCGAACAGCGTCTTATTTCATTCCATTGTGTTCTAAGTCCCCCTGGATTTCCAAGTCAGAAAATAAAGGCAATCTGATATCACATTCTGTAACTTAAACAATCTAGGAAAATGTTGAACCCCAGAAAGGTTTTGATAAGAAATATTCAATATAAGATCAAGCACAAAAGAAACTTACAGAAAGTTCTTAGATTAGAAAGAGAGAAAGAAAATGATTGTGTGGATGTAAAAGAACTCCATTACCAATAGTATGTGAACTCGTTACTTGGTTCAGCTTTCCAGCTGAAAAAAATTGAAATCCAGAATATTGCATTAGTATAAAATAAATATTAAAAATTAGAAGTAATACTCATTCTGAATACTAAGTAAATTGTAGCAAATTAGGGTGATAAATGGAGCTTGAAATGAGCTTTCAACATTACAGCATTTACTAAATTAAGTTAATGTTATTCAGCACTAATGCATCTATCAAAGTATGAAAATACAGGAAGAAAACTTAAATGCATATTGATAAGTGAAAGAAGTCAGTATTAAAAAGCTACATATTATACAATTGCAATTATATGACTTTCTGGAAAATACAAAAATATAGAGACAATAAAATGATCAGTGGTGAACAGTGGTGGAGGGGGGGTGGTGTAAGTACCAGCAGATGAAGAAAGAACACAGGATTTTTAGCACAGTAAAATCATTCTCTATGACACTGCAGTAGGAAATAGAAGACATTATGTATTTGTCAAACCCCACAGGATTGTACAGAACAGGGAGTAAACCTTAATTTCTGCTAATTTAAAAATCATTTAGGTAGAGGAGGAATCCCGTGAAAAAATGCAGACTGTTGCAATAGAATCCGACTGCATTACAGATTTATTAAGCAGCCTCACGGAAGAGGACAGCGGTGAAACAAGGTGGCCTAAGTGTCTTGGGAAATGAATAGTCTAAAGGCAAAGGGAGTGGCTGATAAGCACTGTACTCTAGTTCATAAAGTCACTTTGCACAGGGGCGAGGGTTGACAGTTGTGGTAATGCCGTACTGTATACTGGAATACAATGGCTAAGCAAATGGAGGGCCAGAGGTAGAATCCAGATTTCTCACTGATGGAATGAAAATTCACAGATAAGCAAGAGAAGGAAACTAAAATGATCCATATAGTAACAGATTAGAGTTGGGGACAGTAAGAACTCATATTTAGGTTAATACAGATACAGATGGTTACATATAGGAATGTATGCGTATATGTGTATAAAACCATACATTATTTCTCCGACAGCTGAGAGGACCTAATACAAATGATACCTCACCAGCCACTAGCATACCTACTGCCCTTATCTTGACTTCTAATATCATACTCCAGGAAAAGGAAGCAGAGATCCTTGGAAAAATGGCTGATTTTAGGTCTGGGACAGGACTTATATAAAATGATGTTTAAGCATCTTATGGTGCTCAAAATAATTTTTAAAAACATTTCCATGGGGCTATTTCAAAGCAGCACAGCAGCCAACTAAAACCTTCCCATGGCCAAAGGTGGTAAATTTGAGAACAAGACAAAAATAATTCAAGTGGTATTAGAGTATATACAATGCAAAGTATAAAATTAATATTTATAAACCTAATCTGACATAAATGAGTGGTTGGATAAATTTATAAATGCAAAAAAAGTGATGAATTTTCCATGCAGAAAAATTCCACATAATGTAATTGAGCCCTCAAGTAGGGGCGACAAAACTCCTAACTCTTCAGGTGCGGGCTGTGCATAGTGGCTCCCTTCAGAAGTGTACAGTAATGAAAGGGAGGAAAATACCAACTTGACCATGGAGAAACCTGATGAACACTACCTCAGACAGGTGATCAAGGCTACCTTCAACATTCACAAATCATGCTGATGCTATGTACATTTGGTAAGGTGTGATGAAAATGTCGCTTTACCTTGTGGCCTTCCTCCAGCATCTCAGGAGCTCAGTTTTAGCATGAGAAAAACACGCTACTAGTAGGGCATTTTACAACATACCCAACCAGTACTTCTAAACACTGCCAACGTCATCAAAAACAAGGAAAGGCTGACAAACTGTCACAGCTAAATGAACCTAAAGAGACACAATGATAAACGTAATACACTGCCTTAGTTGGGTCCTGAGAGAGGTGAGGACAGTACGTCCTAACTAAGGAAATCTAAGAAAAAATATGGATTTTGTTTACAAAAATGTACTGAAATTGGTTGTTAATTGTAACAAATACATCATACTAATGTCAGATGTAAATAACAGTATAAACTTGGAGCAGGATATATGGGAACTCTCTGTCCTACATCTCAATTTTTCTGCAAATCAAAAAAGTCTTGTAAAATAATTCTAATAAAAATAAATAAAATCAGGTATCATAGGGTTTCTATAAGGATCAGAAGAGTTAAGGCATGAAAAAGCATTTGGAATATTACAATGCTACACATGAATGCATATAATGCCTTGTAAGAAAGTAATTTTTAACTGCTTCTGGTTTAAAATGTGTATTAAAATCAAGATTCTTACATTCTGATTTCTGGATTAGCGCAATCATGACTAAATTCTATTTACACGATTAAAAAAACAAGAGTATGTATTCTAAAATTTTTCATACTATTCATATTAACCCAAAATGATTTTGAGATTGTAATTATATAACATAATGATTTGAAACTTACATGGGGAAAGGAGGGTTCTCTTTAAAAACTAGCTAATTAGCTGAAAGAATATTTTTATAATTGCCAGTGACCACAAACAAAATGTTAATGTTAAAAAAGTTGAAATAAAGCTAACCTGTGCTCTTTCTAATTTCCTTTTCAAACAGTGCTTTAATCAATAATATAAAGTATAGAATTAAGAATGACCTTTCAATTTTTTTAGATTAAGGAAGGCTTAATTTGAATGTATTTAAAGATTTTGAATGCATGCATAATAAAAAAATTCTAAATAAACATTAAAAATGGGGAGGTTGCATCCTTTCTAAATCAGGTGCTTTGTTTGAATTTTATATGACTTTCAGTGAAAATCATCCACTCAGCAATAAATCAGGCAATTACTCTCTGCTGGCTCCCTCTAGATTTCTCTAAAATAATAACCTGACAAAAGTTTGAAAAGGCAATATTGAAAGAGGCAATATTCTTTTTTGAAAATTTCTGACCCCAAAAGTATAAATAGAGTACATAGCAAAGTATTGAAGTGTTTAATATTAATGGCTCTTGGAACTCCTTGCATGCTGTATACTTGATTAAAGTGTAATTGTTGTATTTTACATCTCTATCAAAGTTGAAAATTTATATTTGACTTCTCTTTATATTAGCCAATATTTCTTCTTTTGCAAGGGCAATGATAGTTCAAATATAAATCTTTTTGAATAAAATCACCTTTATTGATGTCAAGGGATAGAACAGTATGTTTCAATAGTTTGATTACTTTGCATAATAACTGAGAACATTATTAGGCAAGTAGTGTACTTACTAAAGAGAGAGAAATGGAAAGGAAAACAATCATTGCTTGACAACCAGTTATGTGTCAATAAAGAGGCTTCCCCAGGTAGTAACTTACTGAATAATACCATGGGAAGAAAGTATTATTATTGTCATTTATTTTTTTTATTTATTGGCTTTTTGAGAGAGAGAGAGAGAGAGAGAGAGGAAGGGGAGGGACGAGAGGGAGAGAAAGAGAGAGATCAATTTGTTTTGCCACCTATTTATGCATTCTTTGATTGATTCTCATGCATGCTCTGGTGCCCTGAGCGGGGATTGAACCCACAACCTTATTGTATCAGGATGGCGCTCTAACCAACTGAGCTATCCTGCCAAGGCATTATTGTCAATTTTAAACATGAGATGACTAAGGCTCAGAATGTATAAATAATTTACTATGTGAAATTATGCAGTCAGTGGCATGCAGTGGAGGCATCCAAACTCTGGAAATTCTGACTCCAAAATCTGCCTACTTCCCACTCTACACCGAGTCATTATCATTATTGACTCTGCTTCTACCATGTGACCAATATCAACATCCACCAAAAGCAAATAAAACACATGTGGACTAACCTCCTATAAAAATCAAAGAAATAAAAAGACCATGTGAAGACAGAGGTAGGCCTTTATTAGTGTTATGTTGCAGCAAACCATGGAACACCCAGGGCCACCAGGCACTGAAAGATGAGAACCTGAGGCCTATCAGTTTGGCAACCTATTGTTCTGGATCTGCAGTATAAACATGTTAAAAATCCATTCATAAGGGTAACAGACACTCTAAAACTCTATAGAGCATAACAACTATTTAAAATACAGTGGAACCTCAATTGTCGAACTTAAATTGTTCTGGAAAAAATGTTTGAGAAGAAATGTGTTCGAAAACAGAATCTCTCTTGATTTGTTGCCTGAGAGACGTGTAAGTGACCACACAGGTATTAGCATGAAAGGGTTTTCAGGTAGGGAATTGAGGCCTGAAGGTTTTTTTAGATAACTGAGACATATTTTTCAGTGAACAACTGGGTCGAGAACCAAATTGTTTGAGAACCGAGGTATTTGAGAACTGAGGTTTGACTGTACAAATGAAGAGCATAAGGAAATGGATTTTTTCGTTAGGCATTTAATTCTTTCTTAGAAGAGGTAAAAATTCTAAACTGAAGAGTTTAAAGTAGTTTCTTCTCTACCTGATTTGAAAGTCAGTATGTAAACATCAAACATACCAAACCACTCTGGTATTTCTGGTAATAAATAGCAGGAAGATAGCTGGTTATAAAAAGACTGTAAAGCAGAAACTGAGGATGGTCACTTCAAAATTTCGTCTTGGTGTGTGTGTGACCTGATGTTCGTATGTTATAGATCCACCATGGTTAGTCACTCAGAATGAATTCTTTCTAGTTAAAAAAAATAGTAAAGAAAGGAGGAAGAAAGGAAGGAAAGCATTCTGGGCTGGTAAGTAATAAATAAATAACATCTTAAGTAAAAGCTTTGCATATTTTGCAAAGAAAAACAAACTTAAAATGATAAATGGCTTTGGTAATAAATTACCAGAAAGATAATCATACAAAATATGAAATTAGAGACACTTGCAGGCAACTTTATAAACATTGAGTCATCAGGGGTAACTATGTTATATTTTTCTATTGATTATTGAGGTAGAATCTTTAGAATATATTTGAAAATAAACATGAATTCAATCTTTTTTCTCTGGAGAAAACACTCCTGGGGGGATTTCTTCAAACATCAGCCATTAGTCAATTCTAGATCTAAAAGAGAGAGCTATGCATATCATCCTTGCTTTGATATTTCCATGTGAAAACAACATGATTGTACTTTTCACTGGATAGAAATCCAGTCATATGATCTCTCTTTTTTTTTTTCTGTCTGTAATAATCTTATCCATCTTGTTTTTTCATCTATTATCTGTTTTGATCCTATTATTCCACAGTTGGGCTTCTAAATCCAGGCATAGTATTTACACACAGGGCCAGTTTATAACAGCTGCTGCACTAATACTGCCTTTGTTCTTAAAGCCTAGGAGAGGTCAACAGACCAGAAAGGTTAAGATGCACAGAAATGACCCTTTCACTAGGTAATGTTGGTGGAGGTTAGGCTCCTCCATGGGACTGTGAGGAAAGCAATCCAAGGACCCACACAGGGAAGATTGTAGTGTGGCAAGGTGGTTCATCTGAGTGAAAATAGAAGCTACCTCCTGGGTTTCCAATTTCCCATCTCCATTTGTCCCGCCATGGAAAAAGTCCAACAGTGTCCTCAGCAGAAGTCCAACAGGTCCTGAGTTTCTGCTTCATATTAAAGCTTAGTCTTTTGCAGCCCACACCATCTGCTGCTGACCCTGGTAGCTGCAAACCCCACATGGCTGTGTGCTCCCAGGTGAGAGAGGATGCATGACCAAACAGGTGAGTACTCATCACAAGCAATATGTATGTATATGGGAAGAGAGGGAGAGAGAGAGCGAGAGCGCAAGCTTCTTTGTTTCCAGGTTATAATCTGCTTCCAGGTTGGTGAATGCTTCAAGGTCTGGGGAGAGTGATACAGCTAAGGAGGGCTTGTGGTCTTCACTCCTTCTCCATATCTTGCCCCATGCATCTCTTCCTGAGTTATAATTAGAGTGTTTTCCTGAATACTATTAGCCTTTAAAGCAAATTGTCAAATCTGGGGGAGGGTGTCATGGGATCCCCTGATTTGTAGCCGAATTGGAATTGGATAGAAGTGTGGATAACTTAGGGACCCACGACTTTCAATTGGTGAGTAGTTTTGTGGCACTGAGCCTTTAGCCTGTGGTGCCTGTACTAACCCTGGGTAGTTAGTGTCAGAATTCAATTAAATTATAGGCACCCAAATTGTATCCACAGAGAATAGGAGAATCGCTTGGTACGGAAAACTCACATATTTGGTGTCAGAAATGTGAGCAGACAAAGTGTTTTTTCCTTTCACAGGTATCAATCTAAGTCTTATTTTTCATATCAGGAAATTTATTGTAATTAAATTTAGTTTATCAGGTTATTGGAAGGAGTCCACAAGATAATACCTATAAAGCAAACAGTGCTTTAGCAGGTTCGTATTACTTTAATGTACATTAGATGTTGTTGTTAAATGAAGATGACTTGGAAGTGGTCTTTTTGTTTCCATTTGCCCAGTTTACGACATCTACAAACTATACCATGGTGGGTGAACTGTGTTTTCTAGCCGCATTCCAGTTTGATAGGGCTCTCTACAAGGGCTGGACTTTCTACCTCAGTGCACAATTTCATTGATTCAGTCTGCAAGAGTTATCTGTCCAATATATCACATATTATCATAGTCAAAAAGATAAAGCACAAGGCAGTCCGTGAATCTAATATAATAACAGTAAAGCTAACCCTATCCCTCCTTTAAATATGGAAATTCTAAGTGGCAAGGATTTAAAAAAATATTTAAATTGTATCTTTCATCTGGGAAAAATATTCTCAAGTGAATAGAAACAAAGTAGAAAAGTAAAGGGAAAACTATGTTTAGCAAATAAGGCCTCTGGCACCACAAATGATAAAAACAATATTTTTCTTTCTAAATAATAATTTATTTTGGCATAAATTATTCAGAAATTGCATTAGCGATTTGAAACAACTTCTGGTACTTTAGACTTCATTTTAATTGTCCAGAATTTCCAAGCAACTGGGGCAAAGGTTAGTATTATTTTTCGCTTGATCTATCTAAATAATTATCTCAATTTTCCACTTCATTTTCTGCATGTCAATATAACCTTGGGCTATTTCTCTAAAGAGTTATTTGACATAGTGTAACTTTTCTTTGCCTTTTAAAATAGAATGTGCCATATTTGGGTTTTTCACACTAGTAAGTGGAATGAAGCTTTAGGAATTAGGCAGGTAATATAAGTAAGTTTGATAAATGTAATTAGCCAAGCAGGGTAACTGACAAATTTACATGTAATTTTACAGCAATTCAATGAAATTGGTTTTTAGCAGTTTGAGTAGATTAAATCCAGTTTTCTTGCAAACATTTTTCCCTTGGGTTACTTCTTCCTTACCTTTTCAACACTACTATATAAATAAAAATATACGGGTGAGGGTCAAGTCGAGGAACATGTATAAGGACCCATGGACAGAGACAACAGGGGAGGAGGATTGAATGTGGGAAGTGGGGTGGTAGGTAGGGCAGAGGAGTGTAATGTGGAAAAGTAGGCCATGATTGTAACTGAACAAAAATAAAAAAATACTCGGTATGCCTAATAAAAATAAATTTTATTTCAATCAAAAATATAAATGAAAATATACTGGTAGATATAATAATGCTCTTTATCAATTCTTTCACTCTTTCTGTTTTAATTTGAAGGTATACATTTATTAATTTACATTTGAATAATGCCTTAAAGTTGCAAAGTAGTTTCATGGACAGTAAGTGACCTATTATTTTCCTTTTAGATGTTTTGGTGAAGCAGACACTAGTGGTGATGACTTTCTAGATCAGAGTTCCACATTTCTAGATATACTGCTAATTGTGGTAGAGTGATTAATTCCCCCCAGTCTTCACTTTCTGACTCTTGTAGAATTATAGATTCAGGCTTTTTACAATTTGACCGAGTGCCTCTAACTCTATATAGTATACCGAGTGTATTTCCCTGTCCCATCCATGTGGCACTTGACCATATGATTTGATTTGGCCTGCAGAATCTTAGACAGTATGTGGCAAATAGAAACTTCGGATGTGGATGATTTGTTTTGGCTTTTTGTTCTTCCTTCATCTTGTACTTCTACCATCTTTATCAGAAAAGCATATTCTCACTGCTAGCCCCAGAATGAGATACGTGGAACAGAACCCTACCAGACTCCCAGGCTGGAGCCAATTTTACCCCACTCAATGCGCAGAGAGCAAGAAACATATGTATTTGTTGTTGCGAATCACAAGGCTTGGATGTGGTTTGCTACTGCAGCAAAATGCCGTCTAACCTAAATATGTAAGATTGGGACTTCCATGGTAACGTATGTATTATGAGGCTCTACTCCCTCCCCTTGATTGATTAATCAAGGTATAGAAATCTCAAGCCAAGTGAGGCTTAGCACCACAGAAGAAAACAAGAAAGCTATTTCCAGCATTTAAAGTTTATGTATTATAAAAGTCAGGACCTTTTCTGTTCACCATACAGCACTGGACTTGTTCTACCCACACGAAATCAAGAACCCCATGCACTGAGGGATACCTGAGCTATGAAGAAGGAACTATTGAAATAGGTGAGTAGAGCTTACACAATTTAACCATCAAGCGATAAAGGTAAAAGAAATTACAAAAAAAAGTTCTGGCAAAAATTCTCTAATTAATAAATCTTAACCTGCTAGAATAATAACCTAGTTTGCCTTGAACAATATTTCACATATTTTTGGTTGGTAGTATCAGATATTGGCATGTCAAAGTGGTTGGCTTAATATCATAGATAAATAATGTAAATAGTTATTTATGGTTATAATTTTGGTTAAATTTAAAGTTATTTTCTATAATTATGGTATTTTGGTATTTGTAAATTGAAGAAAATAGGTAATGCTGAGAACTCTAGCAGATAAGTTTTGTGACCCCAATTTTTGTTTGTTTTTAAAGTTTTAATGTTTAAATGTTTTAAAATTATAGTTTACATTATGACTCCAATTTAGCATGTAATTAATATTCTACTTTTTCATTTAATTGAAAAAATGCAGGAAATTTTACTGGATACTACCTACTATTGCAATGTTTAGAAAAGCTTAAGATCTGTTTTATTTCTTTATTATGGTGCACTGATTTGACTCCCAGAGATATACCCACATCTGTATGCCTGGGACCTGTTTATGTTACCTGATTAGGAAAAAGAATCTTTGCAGACTTAAAATTAAATTAAGGCTGTTGAGTAAGGAGATTACTTTGGATTATTGGGCGGGCTCAAAATGTCATCACAAGTGTCCTCATAAGAAAGAGGCCGAGGAAGATATCTTGGTTCTCAGGCCTTTGGAATTGGAATGGAGCTACACATTGCTTCTCCAGAGACTCCAGCTTTGGATTTCTCAGCCTTCATAATCAATCATGTCAGCCAAATACTGATAATAAAACTTTCTCTCTATATAAAACTATTTTAGTTGGGATTGGTCAGAGAAAAAGAGCCAATAAAATAGAAAGAGATACATGAAAGAAGGACTTGGTCTAGGTCTTTTGAAAAATGTATTAAGTCCTCCTTATAGTTAAATTGATTTTGTTACTTGTAACCAAATTTTTATACTATTACATTTGGGAAAAACAATGGATTCTTGACAGCAGGAATTCCATGGCATTTTCACAAAATGATCTTGATATTTTTCTACTGCAAAATAGAATCCACGACTCCTGCTTGTTCTGAAAAAGAAGCAAAGCTGACAGATATTTTGATAAGCCATGAGAAAATAGACTTTCTATAGCAATAAAAATTAAATGTGTTTCTTCACCAATTCCACTACTTTTAATAGGCAGGGACCATAACCTATATAAAATGAAGAATATGTTTCTTGTAAGGTAAGCAGGAAAGTTACCAGTAAAAATCTATTTTAATTTAATAATTTTAAGAAAAACTATTATGTTTATATGATTTCACATACCAAGCCTTCCTTTAAAACATGTGATAAACATGTCCAATTTAGAAACATTTAATTTTATCTTTGTACTTGTACTGTAATTTAAGCATTTTCTATACTGTGGTCATATTGCTAATAATTTCTTAAAAAGTAAAATTAAAAGGTTACCTTATAGGAAGCAAATAAAGAGTTAATACAAAAATCATTGACTTTAAATTTTTTCTATGTCAAATGCAAAGAAATTATTACTGTGGCCCTTGAACTAAAGCCATTACCTAATTTACTTTTTAGGAAAAAAAAATCAGTTTAGGATAATATATCTTGAAACTATTTATGCTCATTAGGCACAATAGATAGAAGTAATCAGTCACATTTTAATCCTCTATTATTTTAACTGTGGAAATCTGAAGTTGGTTTGTGCACTGAACTTATGAATGAGAGACGTTTCTATTTGATTCCCATTTAAAATTTTAGATTAAGTTATTAAATTACATACAATGGCTGTATTTCCTAGTATATAATAGATCACTTTGACAAAGCTCCTCTTTGAAAAGATATTTAACAAAATACTTTTAAATATAATTGATCAGGAATAATAGCATATTCTGAAATCTTTTCTACCCCATTAGGCTAATCAGAAGGAGATGTTAACAGCCCAGGGTTTGAATGATGTGTGTGGCCATTAAACAGTGAGATGAGCCATTAATGCTATTGTATGACTAATTAAAATTTCTAAAGTTCTATAGAAATGAAAAAAAACTATAAAAAAACCAGTTTCCTACCTTCCTACTTTGAAGAATCAGTTATGTCAGTAAAAGCACATTATTTAAAGACAGCTGCTAGTGAATGTTAGTGCCTTGCTAGGAAGTTTTGAAGAATTACCTAGGTCGGTGGTTATCAACTTTCCTGGAACAGTTTGATCATAGTGGGTATTGCTTTTAAGATTTGTTAGGCTGGATCACAGCAACTTTTACTCTTAGGCTAATTATTCCTCACTACAAAAACCTTTTTGAGTGTTCAATGAACCTTGAGTTATGGGATTTTTTAGTCCGATTGGTGGGAACAGGCACTTTTCCCAGCCTTATGTGAGTGCCAGGCACTCCACTCTACTCCCTCCAGGAGACTCTGTCTCCAGTGTTGGGTAACTTCCTCACACCCGCTGTGATTAGTACTCTGCCAAATACCTAATGGGAGACCTCTGTGTATTTCCAGGGTTCTCTGTACAGCTCTCTCCTCTCTAGTACTGTGTCCCATAAATTCTAGTCACATTGAACTTGCCAGACTGTCAGTTAACTGCCAGATTTCAGAGGTGTCTCCTCCCTGCACGGTCTGCAACTCCCTAAAGACACATAATGGACTGAATGTCTGTGTCCTCCCAAATTCACATGTGGAAGCCTCACCCCCAATGTTACTGTGTTTAGGTACAGGGCCTGTTAGGAGGTGGAACAAGTTAAATGAAGACATAAGAATGAGACCTAAGTCTAAAAACCTGGTGTGCTTATAAGAAGAGACACAGAGTTCTCTCTCTTTCTCTGCCATGGGTGAACAGTGAGACTCTCCAAGTCAAGGACAGAGTCCTTGCCAAATATAAAATTGACTGGCTCCTATATCTTATGCCTTCCAGCCCTCAGAACTGTGAGAAATAAATTTTGTTGTTTAAAACACCCAGTTTGTGGTATTTTGTTGCAACAGCCTGAATAGAGTAAGTCAGACAAGACGCTAAGCTGGGGCAATCGTAGGCGTTGGATCACTTGCTTCCTCCACCTCAGATAACACTATCTTGTGTTACCTGCTATCCAGGGTCTTGAAAACCATTGTTTTATATATTTTTCTGTATTTTTTAAGGAGACTAAGTCTGGGCCAGAAGCATTAGTCTTCCCCAGCACTGATATGATTAGTGTTTCATGATATACTTTTTCCCAAACTCCTACTTTCAGCCTGTCTTCATATGTTTAAGATGTTTCTCATCAATAGTGTATATTAAGGTTTTTCTTTCACCATTATGTATAAAATAATTATTAATATAATTTGCTTTTCTCCTATTGTTATTTTTGCTTTGACCTTCTATGTCTTTGTTCACTGTTTCCACATTCCTTCTTTCTTTTGTGTCATGTGTATACACAGGATGGGCAAAACGAGGTTCACAGTTATTTATATGGAAAAATAATATAATAGTTAACAAGTAATAATACAAGAATAAACCGTTTCATGTACTCACAGCTATAAATGTAATTTTGTCACACACTGTATTTTAGCATTATATTTCTTATTTCTCCCCAGTTTTTACTTGAGGTGGGGTACTACATGCTTTCACATTATCTCTTTGGCAATTGCTTTAGGGAGACTATGTACATATCTAGGATTTTATGGTCTACAAGTGTCCATATGTTACCACTTCTAGCAAAATCTGTAAGTGCGCCAATAACTAAGCCCTTTGCCCAATTCCATGTTATTATCACCCATTGTATTATATCTACTTCAAAAACCCATCAGGAAATTCTATAAGCTCTGTGTTCATCAGTTTACTTAAAATTAACTATTCTCCCATTTTAACTAAATTATTGAATTCTTACAACTACATAGATTCTTTTACTCCTACCTTGTACTTATTGTATAGTTGACATGTGCATTATATCTACAGACACTAAAAACCACCCCAATTTTTCACAAGTCATGGATTATTTCTAGAATTTAAGATGATGAAGGTACTCTTTTTGTATTTACTCATATATTTTACATTTGTCTTACAACTCATCCTTCCTATTTAAGTTCCACATTTTCCCTCTGGTGTCATTTCCCTTCATATTGTAGATATTTCTTTTAGAGACGGTTTGGTGGTGACACATCCTTTAAATTTCCCTCCATTCAACAATTTCTTTACTTTTCTGAATATAATATTCTGGATTGGCAGTTTTTATTTTTCTTTCAGCATTTAAAAGATGCTGTTACACTCTGTTATGGCCTCCATGGTTTCTGATGAGAAGTCCACAGTATTGAAATGACTTATGTCTTCTCCATAATGTATAAATTTTCTCCAGCTCCTTTCTAGACTTTTAGTTACGTTAGTTGTCATCAGTTTGGTTGTTATGCATTTGGGCATAGTTTTCTTCAAATGTTGTCTGTTTTAGGTTAACTTCATGGATCTCTGAATGTACATAGCTTACCAAATTTGAAAATATTCTTAATGTTTTTTTTTCCTGCACTATCTTTTTCTCCTTTCCTTTGTGACTCTTATGGTATGAATATTTTACCTTTCTTATTATACCACAGGTTTCTGTTCTTTTTTAGTCTTTTATTCTCTTTGCTCTTTTTACTGGATAATTTCAAGTAATCTAACTTCAACTTAACTAAATTTTTCCTCCATCATCTCTATTTTGCTCTTTAGCTCTTGACCCCATGCTATGAATTTTTATTTAGGATGTTGTACTTTTTATTTGTAAAATTTCCATGCAATTCTTTTTTATAGTTTCTTTTTGTCTGCTGAAAACTTGTATCTTTTTATTTCAAGTATAGTTGAAATAAAAACCTTTACATCACTGGGCATAATTATAATAGCTACTTGCTGTCTTACTCTGATAAATCCAATATGTGGATCATTTTAGATTGACATCAATTAACTGTCTTTTCTCTTTAGACTCAGTGTCATTTCTCTGGGTGTTGGTATATTGAGTCATTCTGTCTGTTATCTTGAAGATTTTGAATATTAGATTTGTGTAAACACTTGGTTCTATCAAAATATCCCAGAGCAGAAGTCAACTTCAGCTTTGCACACAGCATGGTCTCTATTGTGACAAGTCAACTCAGCCATCATAGTTCAAAACTACCCATAAATGACATATTTATGAATATCTGTGGTTGTGGTTCAATAAAACTTTATCTACCAGAACAGGCGGGGAGCTGGTCTTGTCTGATGAACTTTCAGTGGTCAACAGTTTGCTCTGGATAATGTTGATGTATCTGTTTTTGTAGGCATTCATTCCAGTTAGATTTCTACTACATATTGGGTTGCTTTCTATGGCCTATAGTCCCAATGTCAATTCAGCTGTCAAAACCTTTCTTCTCTGGTTTCAGTCTTTCTGTCTCATGAGACACTCAAATGTTAGACTGGATTTGTTTAAATCTTAGTCCATTTTCAAAGTTGTTGCTATACTTTTTTGTGTCTTCCCAACACATGTACAAAAGTGTGACAGTTTGGTGGAAATGGAAAATGTTTAACAGTTGGGAGGTTCAGTCCTCTCAGCCTTCGCTAGTCTGCCTTTCACAGGTAGCACAGAGGTAAGCCAAGGACTTGTGCAGGTTTGTATCTTCATTTACAGAATTAGGAGAGATCCTCCAACTCTGGTCTCTATGATTTCCATTACCTCTAGATGAAGATTTTTTTCTCAGTCCTTTGGCCCTAAGACTAGTTTTAATTGTTTGGGTTTTTTGTTTGTTTGTTTGTTTGTTTGTTTTTAGCTTTACTTACCTACATTACCACCACCAAGAAAAACTGATTGAGGTCTATCTAGCCCTGGATCAAATCTTCAAGAAAAACAAAAGGGAAAAATTAGGAAACTCATCTCCCTCACACGTTGTATTTCCAGGTTTAACTTCCCTCTACCACCCATCACTTTTACTTTTTAGATACAATTCATGGTTGCTTTCTGTGTTTTGGAAAGAGTTTTTAGATGTAATAAGCACAAGAGATGTATTGTATAGTGTGCTTACTACTTCTTTGCTTATACAAGCAAACACATCAAATCTAAAGACTTAAGCTTGGCCTCCTAATGAGCGTTTTCAGCGCTAGTGACACAATATGTGAGCCCACAATTTTCAGACTCAGATTCTCTGTTATGTGACAAGCCCTCCACGTTTTCAACAGTGGAGATTTGATTAAGCCAAGGGGGCAGTTTGGACACTGCCACAATGGCGGGAGTCGATTTAAGAGAACGGTTATTTGGGGGAAGATATATGATAAACTGGGAGACTCTGCTTGCAACAAAATTTTTCATAGGAGTCCAGCCCTAAGGAAGAATCATCTGATTTTGGAAGTTAGGCGTTATTACTTTTTAATTACATAATTTCAGATACCACACAAGCACACAGGCCAGTATGAAGTTAGCTAATAAAACTAGTGTGGAAAATAGATGATTGGATTAGAGGAGAGGGGATATTTAATCCTAAAAGTGGACTGGAAGACAATGTCTCAAAAATGTGATTTCTCTATTCTCTAGAAAGGTGAAATATAAGTCATATAGATATTGTTTTTAATCAGTGTAGTCATTTGTAATTTAGAGGTTTATTTGGTATATATCATATGCCTTCACATATTTAAAACTAAGTGAAAAAGAAGCATACTTTCTCCTATTGCCTTATTACAGAGAGCATGTTAAAATAAAACTTTCTTAAAAGACTTGAAAAAGAAGTAAAATTGGCTTTATTAGTAGAACATATAATAATCTAGAGAGAAAATAATAAGGAATGTACTTAAAACAATTAGCATTAATGCATGTAGTTAGCAAGTTTGGGAAACAATGACAAATATAAATTTTTATTTCTTATATTACCAACAAATATTGGAATTTGAAATTATAAACAATAGATTTGCAAGGCATCCAAAATAAAAGCATACATATACAAAATACTTACAAAAATGAACAAAATATGTTTCAGACCTGAACACTGACATTTCAGAATATTTCTGAGAGAAATTAAAGAACTAAACACACAAAGCGATTTACTGTTTGTTGCCCAATATTTTATTAAGATGTAATCCATCTCTCAATTGATGTAAAGATTTAAAGTAATCCAATCAAAATCTCAAAACTTTTTCTCAATGGATATTTAGAAGCATGGTCTTAAATTTACATGTAAATGCGTAGGACCTAGATTATTCCAAACATTTTTTTGAAAGAACAAAGTGAAGGGACTTACACTATGTGATTTCAAGAGAATCACAATCTGCAGTAATAAAAATAGGGTGCTGTTGGTCAATGAAATGTGAGATATATATTACATATGTTTGAATTACACACCTAAAATATTTTCTCAAAATGTGTGTTTGTATTGTATGTGCAGGCATACCTCAGAAATTCAAGGGCTGTGTGTATGTATGCTATGTGGGTGTGTTGAAGGATAAAACATGTATGTGTTGTATGTGTGTATCCCAGAAATTCAAGGATGAAGTATGTACATGTTTGTGTATCTCAGCAATTCAAGGGTGATGCAAACATATAATTTGCCACAGTTACAAACTATAGAAAAGATGTTTTTATCCTTGCATGCAGGTGAAAATAATTTCAGATAGTTCAAAACACAACTGTAATATAAAAACTCTTAAAATCTAAAAATATTTTTAAACTTCTTAATTATATAAATGCTAACAAAGACTACATCACATATCATATTCAATGAGCAAGCATTTCACCTACAATCAGGAATACCAGCTTTAAATCACAATGTAATAGCTGTAACAACAAAAGGAACAAGACACATATCACACTTCAGTGTCAGCCTCAATATTTGGCCCAAATCTCCTAGTCACTTTTGACTTTAGGATTCAAAAAATTAAATAGCCCAATGCATATTTTGAGATTGTTTATGGCTTCCTTAATATGTTGTAAACATTACCATTGTATTATAGTAAAGATTCCAAAAGTAGTAGTTATTTCTTGAAACCTGAGATGTAGATGGAAATTTAGAAATAAATTTGTTATTCTGAAGGCCATTATAATTGTTCTTCATAATCTCACTTCCTGGTATTCATTGAAAAAATTCTCCCCTTGTAGTTACTTGCTTCCACTAAAGTACAACACAGCAAAAGTGATGGACACCAGTTCCAAAATCGGTTATAAGGACTAATTGCCATCATGCTTCCACTCCCTTGCCCTCTCACTTGCTGTCTCTGATAAACAAGTTGCCATGTTGTGAACTATCTCATGGAGAGGTGAACATCGCAGGAAACTGAGGGTTACCTTCTGCAAGCAGCTAGCAAGGAATTAAAACTCCTGTCAACTTTCCATGCGGAACAGAATCCAACCAACAATAGAGCATATGGAAGCGTGAGTATGGAAGTGTGAGTGTGGAGGGAATCTTCCGCAGTTGAGCCTCCCAGGGACTGCAGCATGGTGAACACTCTTATTACAGCCTATGAGAAACCCTGAAGCATATGACTCAGATAAGCCAGGTATGGATTCCTGAGTGATAAAACTGTGAGGTAACAAACATTTTGAGCCATTTCATGAGCATCTGTTCACAATATACTCTTTCCTATAAGTCATTCTGGCAACTGCTCTGCTAGCTGCCTACTGAGAACCCAGCACCGAGGAACAGGCAAGAATCACACAAGGTAACTATGCTCTTCACTCAGTTTTTATTGAAAGCAAGTTCACTCAAAGTAGAACATCAACATACATTACTATCCTACTCACACCTTAATAATCTAAGAGAAATACAACACACAAACACATAGGCACACAGAGCAATCACTGGTGAACAATGAACCCGAGTCCCGGAGTCTGTCTGCAGGTCCAGGAGAGAGCACAGTGGGCACGGGAGTTGTCAGCATCTTGCAGGGAAGGATCTCTGGAGCCAGGTGGGCAGCAGGGCAGGACAAGTCCTCAGTCCAGCAGGGCAGAGCCTCTGACGATCAATGGCAAGGGAGATCAGTGTGACATGAAGGAGCACTTTGGTGTGTGGAGCTCAGCTGTCTCAGCAGTGGTCTGGAGCCTGCCTCAGTTATACCTTGGAAGTGGCATACTCCACTTTTCTGGGTCTCTTGATAAGTGTCTTGGCACCCCTGATGGCAAGTGGGGACTTTCCCCAGGAACCTGTCTACGGGTGGTCCCGCTCTGCAGACATGGCTGTTCTGACTACGTGTGCAGGTATCTCAGGTGTTTCTCCTTGCCAGATGTGTCCAGGGTGACTTAGGTAGTCTCCTTCTTGAACCAAAGTGCCATGGCTGCCTGGCAGCCATCTCAGTTGACATGAGTAACTCCACCTTGTTTTGTATACTTTATGCTATCTTGACCTGACCAATGCCATGTTATTGGTCCTGCTATAGACAAGCCACTAGTTTTTTACGAAATTTCTCATACAACGATAGAGAACTAAGGTACTTCTTCCGACCACCCCCCCCCCAAGCTTACTAATGGAACAAAACATCCCTGAGTCCTATTCCAAGTTCCAGGATATGAATTGGCTTTATCTTACTCATTAATCTGTGGAGAAATGTTGAAACTTTGGGGAGAATCATGTCTTGTGTTACAGTTTTCCTTTATTAAATTTAAAATATTAAGGCTGTAATTACACTTTGAAAGAGAGCAGTTATGGTGAGTATGTAATGTTGTGTTAGAAGTTTCCATTTTTTTCTTGCAAATTATCAACATTTTTATTGACTTAAGGTTGTGTAGCACTTTTCAACATTGTGTTCTTTGGGTCTCTCATGTTCTGTGTTTTTGCTTCATGTGTATATAAAATGCTATATTCACTCAACATTTAAAATATTAACACTAAATATTTTTATTTTACTGAATAACATGTGAGACAGAAAAGCACACTAAAATATAAAAATCTCATTGCTTTCTTGGCATGAAAAATAGAATCTGTAGTATTGTGTATCTAATGCAGTTGATTTAATAAGTATTGAGAATATGTGAACTGTTTTCAAGCATACTAACGAAGTACGGATGTTGCAAAGGTCTTCATTCTGCTTATTTGATGTAACATTTTAAATAGGCAGATACAAGGGAGATTGATTACTGTGTAAAACTGTTGACAAAAGAAATTTTCAAGTCTTTAGGTTCACTTTTAACATTCAATTAAATTAACTGGCAAAAATATATGATGACAGCTGTACTGATGGTACTAAAGCAAAAATAAGAAAATGGGACGTGTTCCAAACACCAATCAGGAGTCATTTTGTGTTCCTGGAAAACTGCTTGGCTGAAGGAGGTGCCCACATCCTTGTAAATGAGGGTTGTTAGTGTTAAATTTAGGAAACTATGGTTTAAGAATATGCTTGTCAACCTTTTTCAATGTATACTGCAATCTACAGAATTTGCCAAAACCCTTGGGCTGCTGGTCACGTGCTTAGCGCAATACCGAGCAGGTGAGTAATTTTGTCCTTTTTTAATAGTTAAGAAATTCCATTTTTCAATATTTCTCAAATATAGCATGAGAGGATCATGTATAAAATAATGAGTTCATAATTTCAAGGATATATTTGATGGCAAATCAAGACATATTTTAGATAGCATTGTTACAGACTATTGTGTGTGTTTATGCATTAATTAATATATTCAAGAGTATATAAATAATGTATTTTTAATCCAGGAAGCATAAAATAAGTATACAGCTGTGCATGCTCACCAACTCATTCTTCCAAATTCCCTAAAAGTAACTTATATTTCAAGATAATGCTTATTCTTTTGTAGCCTTTTTCAGAGTATTGCCATATGTGTATGTGTTCATGAAAAATATTGTTTACATTTGTTTTCACTTTGAGCTTTATAAAAATGACCAGATATTTTGGTTATTTGTTTATCATACCTTATATTTCTAAAAATCCATTTTGTTGACGAGTAGTCTTATACAGCCATTTTGTCATATTGTCAAATTATGGTACAATAACAATGTACCATAATTTTTCAATTTTCCTAACAATGCATGCTTTGAATTTTTCTAATTCTTCTATTAATATAGTGTTGCTACGACCAACCTTCTACCTGTTATTTGATGTATATATAAATATTTCTCTATATATGTAACAAAGATTAAAATTGCTGTTTTATAGATTTTACACCTAGTTAATATGAGCAGTTTAAAATATTTCCCAAGATGGCTATGCCAATTTCACTCCCACCATCCATTCTTGAGATTCCTTTTTTTCCATTCATTGCCTACACTTTGGTTTTGGCCTAACTAATGATTGTAAAATGTCATCTCACTGTAGTTTAATTTCCATTTCCCTGACTGCTACAGTATATCTCCGTAAGTTGGTGTGTCTGCATGGGTCTCAGCTGCATTTTTCTGTGAAATGCTTACTGTGTGTGTTGTCTATTGTTATAGTTCATCTTGTATAGGTTTAAAAACAACTATGAAATTAAATGTTTTTTGTCAAATAACAAATATTTACTCACTTAGGAAAAAATTTGAGGGTCCTTTAAAATTTAACACTTTCAAATTAAGAACACTATAATTTTAAATAAAATGGTATTTTTTGAAATTATTCTCTTTTAAGCTTCAGAATAAGTGTAGTGGATAATGCAGTGATTTCAAGGCAAACAATACATAGCATTCCTACTTGCATTTTTGTGAAGAAGGGTAATATGTAACCAAAACAAAATATATAACATATGGAAATATTTTTAAAAATTTAAGGTGTTAATAAAATGTAACTGTTGTTGTTATTGATTTACTTTAAAATATTTAAACAGATGATTATTTTCTATGGATAACTGTGCCTGAAGGCAGAATGGCCGACTGTGGTATTATCAGGTGGAAGCTCACAATTAGGGAAAGTCTATAAACTCCATTTTCACGTTAGTTCTCGCACTACTGGCCGTCTATAATCAGCCATAGCAGCAGCTCCTTCTGGAGGCCGCATTACTCAGCTGCCTTGTCAAGAATTACACCCTGGGATCAGCATCGGTTTCAGAGACTTGGTGCACAGCCTCAGTTTAATCCTAGATAACGTTAAATCAAAATAAGTCTGAGACTCCTGCTATTGAGAAACATCGTTGCAATGCACACTGAGTTAGTGCCTTTTTAAGTATACATTATTGATTATGCTACTACAGTTGTCCCAGTTTTTCCCAGTTTGCCTCCCTCTGCCTGGAACCCCCTTCCCTCCAGTAACATTTTGTTCCCCCCTTCCCATTTTGTCCCCCCTTCCCATTTTGTTCATGTCCATGGACTGTGCATTTAAGTTCTTTGGCTTCTCCTATACTATTTCCTATACTATTCTTAACATTCCACTGTCTATTTAGTACCTACCAATTGTGCTTCTTAATCCCTGCACATCTCCCCCAATTCTCCCACTTCCCTCTACCAGTTAATAGCTCTCCAAATGATCTCCATACCTGAGTTAGTGTTTTTAATCCTATCATAAAGCCCGGGGGGGGGGGGTAAGTTTCTGGAAAACAATCCATATTGCAACAATGTTTGTGCAGGTATTTGTCCCTTTAAGATGTGATTTGTAGCCCCAAATGCATTTTAAATGGGTGATTTAGTCTCTAAGACAACCCAGGTAATGATTGAGTTAGGCCATTAAGGAGACAAGCAATGAGTCATGCACTCCTCCCAGGTACTGTGTTTTGCAGAGCTCTGGGTGTATGTAGTGCCAAAATCCCGCCCTGCACGCACAGCTTCGTGAGATCACCGACCTGCAGAGGACTGACCCCTTCTCCCTGCCCAGGCATAGTAGTCTAGTAAAATGCATCCATAGTTATCAAATATATCAATCCGCCTCTAGAAAATAACTCTCTATATTTCCTCAATAATGAAGATCCTGTCAAGATGCCACTTTCTTCTTGGGAGGTACAACTACTTAAAATAAAGTTAGAAATTCTACCCTGGAGACAGCTATATCAGGCATATGATAGGAAAAAAATTAACCTCATAAATGCAAAATACTTTATTTGGAAGACAATCTCGCATCCATGAATCACAGAAAATTCTGCCCTGGAGGTGGCTGCATATTGCTGTAACGAAGGAATTCCATATTGGAGACATGAATAGATCACAAACACGATAGGGTCATTATTGCTTGGGAAGCAGGTGTTCGCCATATTTTTTCTCCCATTGACCTGATAATCAATATGAACATTCTTGTTTTTTTCCTCTGATATTAAGTAAATTTCAGTTCTCTTTCTGCATTCTTATATGAAAAATTATCAAGCTTGTTGCTAAATGTGCTGATAAATCACACTCAGTGGTAAATAACATTTATTATAAGTGCTAATTTTTAATTTAAATTAAATCAACTCATCTTCACTAATTAAATACTTATATTGCCACTCCAGAGATGTTTGGAGGTCATTTTAAAAGGAAATTATTATATTTTTCTTGTCATTTTTACTGCTACCAAAAGAATTATATTACTTATAAACCATTTTAGTTGTAGCCAAAAACTATTTAGCTGTACTGTGCCAGACAATAGAGTTTTAAAAATGCTGCTAACCACTTGTATTATCTACCAAATTGAGAAAATAAAACAAAGAATATCTGACAAACTGATAGTGTGTGCTTGGAAAGTTAACTCAAAATTAAAAATTCTGAAGTAAAATAGAGTGAGCCTTTGGAGGGACTGCTAATGGGTACACTGTGTTTTTGGGGGTGAGGAACATGTTCAAAAACTGAATATGGTGATAGTGGCACAACTCTGTGAAAGTTATACTTTGAAAGAGCAATTTGTACGGTGTATAAATTATATCTCAATTATACACTCACATTCTGTTCTAATACTCTTACTACTGGTATAGATAATAAAACAATAAACAACAGTGCTAATAACAACAATAAAACACCTTCTCTTTGATACACTTCTTACTTTCTTGGTGTTGTGTAATTTAGAGAAAAAGAAATACTACCAAGCAGATTAATAGTGCCTTGTAAATCATACAGTGTCATGAAAAGAATAGGAATTACTTGAAGATATCAGTGTACTTTTAAGTAAATGAAAATTTAAGTCTTTAAATGATACATTAAAGTTTAGATTATAATGATTTGTCTATATTGCTAAATAACCACTTCGTTATCAAAGCAGCAATGATATTTTTGATGACAAAAATATCTCAGTCTGAAGTGCTAAGTGACTTGTCCAAGGACATACAGCTTTTATTGAACAGAATGTGGAATAAACTGAATAGACATTATTTCATGACTAACCTGCAGCCATGCAATTGAAATGTTTTATTTCTGGATAAAGAGAGGAGTGTGGTGAAATATAGATTGAAATAGAATCAAACAACTTAAAATAATCTTATAAACCCTCCTTACATATGCATACATATGACATGACTTCAGATAATCTATGCAATCTCCCATTTTACCTATGGGGATATCTCCACCCAGGACTGAATCAATATTTTTTTTTAAAAGTCAGGCTGGGTGTATGCGAAGGCTCAGTCCTGGCTAGCACGCTAGCAACTGCTGCAGGGCGTCAGGGTGCATTCACGAAGTCACTGAGAGCAGAGAAACCAGGAAAACGAACGTTTCAGTGAAGTCCAGCCTCAGGGATTGTGGCATCTTCAGATGCACACACATGGCTGAAGGTCCAAGACCAGGAATATCTATAAAAGTAAAGAAGAAACGTGGTCTCTACTGGGCAAAATTTCTGGACTAAGTGGGCTAAAATGTCAAGGAAATCTAACATCAGCATGTCGGAGTGCAACAGACCCTCTTCTCATGGGCCTCCAAGGCCATGGGAAATACTTTTATTCCTTTCAAATGACTGATCTACTACATTCAATCCATCTTCATTTGTGTCTGTTTTCTCACATCTGTTTCCACATTTTCTGGAGAACTCAACTCTTCCAACTCCTAAGCTTAAACACTTGATAAGTAATGACTCTTTTAGTTGACAGTTTGTAAGTTGGCTTATTTCTTTGAGATTTATACCTTCCCTACTTTCCAAGTCTATCTGTTTTTAGTTTACTTGTAAGAAGGAAACATATCCCTGGAGTGTTAGGAAATAGTTTATTGTTCTTTAGAATAAGGGATCAAGTCACAAAAAATCATGCAAAATAAGTGACTGAGGCAGTCATAATATGGTCCTGAAATGGCCTGAGTACAGTTCGTAAGTTATGCAAATCTCTCCCATTTCATAGAACAAATATTGTCCTTTGGAAATTAGTTATCTAGAAAGGATTATATCCAAATCAATCATAATCAAATAAAGCAGACCAACAAACATTCCCCATACAGTTAAAAAATACACTAAGTTAAATGAGAATATTTTTGAAATATTAACTATTTTAAACTATAAAGTTATTAATGACTAAAACAAAATTTCACTTATGAGAATAATAAGATGTATAGCCATTATTTTAAAATATACTTTCTTAACCTATGTGTCAATTAAATAAAATTTGCCAACATTTACATATGTGGACAAAGAGATAAAATTAGAAACAAAAAGTGATGGAGACATCTAGAAAAGTAGAATTGTAACTAAATAGTTAAATAGCTGTTAGAACATATGACTGATTAATTAAATATATAGTTTACTTAACTTGTTTATCATATCATTACAAAACATTATTAAGATGAAACACATTTTAATTTGGACTATTTTCCTGCACAATCACCTATTCCTCTCTGGATATTAATCACTGAAGTTATAACAACTGACAATTAGATTCAAAATAATGTAGCGGAGATTTTTTTAAAGAATTCTATTCTTCAGTATGCCTAGCTTCTTATTAAGAATTTGAGATTATATTTTGTTTCTAGACACAGCTTGATTTATTCTTTGAAGATCAACACAATTTCTCACTTTGAAAGAAAATAGTGCATGCTTTATAAAAGCTAATAATTCTGTCACAACCCTTTCCAGAAATTTAGATTGGCACATAGATATTATGAATCATACACATATATCAAATATAAGTTGACTTTTAATTTTACTTCTAATTTAATAAATTTTAAATGTCAATTTTTTAGGAGCCCCAGCTACTAAAACCACAAGGTGAGTTAGTGAGCAACTCTTCACCAAGTTGAAGATTTATATATGTCACCACAACAAGGCATTTATCTTTAGATTCAGTAGACATATTTTTGTAATTAAGGTTAATGACATAGCTCATTGCTATTCAAAATCCCACTGAGAGACAATTTCAGACCAAGGTACCAGTAGAAAGCAACGACCACTATTTAATAGAGCAACCTAATGGAAAATTGAACACTGCAATGAGCTGGTCTGATAGGAATCATGGTTATCATTAACAGAGCCATGGGCTTCAGCCTTTGCCTCATGTAAATGTACATGAATTTAGAGAAAAGAAAATGGAAAAAATAAAAGCCTGAACAAATAAGAAGAGAGATGATGGAGAAAGCAGCTGGATATCACTTTGTTTTTTGTTGAAAAAATATCTGTTCCCCAGGAAAATATCTTGGAAAATCATTTGTGATGATGCATATCTAATGGATCGCAGCCATAGTGTGGCTATTGCTAAGAGCAACTGGCATTCATTTTCAACACGAAATGAAAGACCTGCGGCCGTGTTGACAAAAAGGTGTGGGACTTACAACCGCTGCTGTGCTGGTCTGTAATGAAGGATTTGACATGGACGTTTCCTCAGGCTTTCATTTTCTCATTCCATTTTACAGGATGTTTAAAATAACAATCAAATGGTAATCAAGAAACTCAATGCGGAGGCAATGTAATTCACTTAGTCCCCAAAAGACCGCTGTGGGTCTGAACAGGGGTAAAAGTCAACTCATCCTCCTCTCAGAGCAATAAAAGCCCTCCATTATTGTCTTTTCCACTTGTCACATAACGGGTGACTTAACTGCAGCAGGGGAAAGAGGGATATGGTTCTCACACTACTGTAAATCCTAGTTGGCTGGAAGTGGGAGGTGCATGGTGATCCACATTGCTTGTGCTCCCCAAATGCAGCCCTCTCTTTCACATCTCTCACGCTGCAAGATCCCATCTGTCATCTTGTGAGGACAACAAAGCAGCCTTATGGGGTGGTCCACATGGAGACTAGCCTAGGCATTCTGCTAACAGTCACGTGAGTGACACACAAAGGAGGTGCATTGTCTTGTTCCAGGCAAGCCCTCAGGTGTCTGCAGGCCAAGCTGACATCATGACTGCGATCTGGGGAAGAACCTGAGACAAAACAGCCCAGCTAAGCCACTTCCAAATTTCTGATCCACACATGACTGTGAAATATTAAATGTTTGGGATTTTTTCAAGCCTCTAAATTTTGGTCTATTTTGACACAACAATAGATAACTAATACAGACAAAAATAGCATTGAAGATGTCATGATTTAATGTGGAAGGAAGGATGGTGGAAAGAAGGATTGCCAGAGAATTGTTATGTGAACTAGTTTTTGAAGAAAGATGAAATATTAACTAGAGGATTGGAGAGCAGCATATTATTTACAAGGTATTTCTAAAATATAAAGCCACATCATTTTTCATGATCAGGTGCCAAATGCCTTAGAAGAGTTGTATTAAAAATCAATTTGCTAATAAATCTTTCAAACATTTTCTTAAAACAGTAAGAGAGAACTATTGTCAAAGATGCAGACTGGTGCGGTCACTGTAGAAAACAGTATGGAATTAACTCAAAAACTAAAAATGGAACTGCCTTTTGATCCAGTGATTCCATCACTGGGATTATACCCTAAGAATCCTGAAACACCAATTCAAAAGAACCTATGCACCCCAATGTTCATAGAAGCACTATTTATAGTAGCCAAGTGCTGGGCAAGCCTAATTGCCCATCAGTAAATGAGTGAATCAAAAAACTGTGGTACATTTACATGATGGAATGCTACACAACAGAAAGAAAAGAGCTCCTACCCTTTGTCACAGCTTGGATGGAACTGGAGAGCATTACGCTAAGTGAAATAAGCCAGGCGGTGAAAGACAAATACCATATGATCTCAACTATAAGTGAAACCTAATTAACAAACCAAACAAGAGAGCAAAATAGAACCAGAGACATGGAAGAACAGATTGACAGTGACGAAAGGGGAGGGGGGAGGGAGTATTTGGGGGAAATAAGAGGAAGAGGCAATTTGAGGAACATGAGTAGAAGACTCATGGGCATGGAAAACAGAGTGGGGATTGACTGTGGGGGGTGGGCAGGGCAGGGAGAGCAAAGGGAAAATGGGACAACTGTAACTGAGCAACAATAAAAAACTATTAAAAATTTAATAATGCCAAATTATACAGCGTTATGATTCTAGGTGTGACTATGATGCAAATACATTTTTTAAAAAAATCTCACAGCTGCCCAGAAAGAGAAAATGAGTATCTCAATGTAAAATGTAAATGGATATTGTTAGATAAGAAAAACAAAACAAAGGAAATGTCCACAGCAACAACGTTAAAGGTCAATCTGAGCTCCTTAAGAAGGAGGGCTGAAATTCGTGTATTTTTTAGAATTGATTATATATATGTACATGTATTGAACTATGCACAATCTTTATTTCTGAGTAAGAGTGTATTCCTTATTTCAAACCTATTTTTTTTATATTTTTCAAGTTATTCCTGTAGCTATAATTACATCTAGATATCCAGAGTGACTGGATTATAACACTGTTAAAAAAATGTTCTAGTCCTGGCTAGTGTGGCTCAGTTGCTAAGTATCAACCCATAAGCCAAAAGGTCACAGGTTCGATTCCCAGTCAGGGCACATGCCTAGTTCATGGGTTCAGTCCCCATCTGGGGCACAGAAGAAGGCACACAACCAATCAATATTTCTATCTCACATTGATGTCTCTTTCTCTCTCTACCTCATTTCCCCTCTCTCTAAAATTAATAAACATGTCCTCAGGTGAGGATTAAAAATAAATAAATGTTCTAGTATTCATATGAGTAAGCCTGTTTAAGAAATATTCTTTACAAAAGCATGTTCACTAGAGTTGTGAACATGTTTTCAGCTTGAGTTGTGTTTTATTACATTTTAGATATAACATGTATGTGTATCTATGTGGGTGGTCTGCTAAGGGTATGTTCATGTTTTACCCAGGGGCTGTTCTTTATACTCCCAAATCTATACATTTTCTACAATAAGTCCTAATTATTTATTTGAAACAATTTTTGAACATCAATGTGGGTTATGCGCCAAGCCCTAAATACAAAATGGTAAATTAGAAACAAAATCACTGCTCTTATGGAACACACAGTTTACTGAGGCAGTCAGAAAAAATATATACACAAAAATACTTAAGTAAGCACAGTGGAATAACTGCCATGAGGGGAAATACAGACAGTGTAAATTAGATGTACCTGCCGTAGCATTCCTACAAAGAGCATCTCTGAGTTGATGAGACTTTAGCTGAGACCTGGAGGATGAGAACATGAGAATGCATGGGCATTGGGAATAATGATGGGGGGGTGGACACTCAGAGGATTGCATCTATTTACACTGTTTATTTAAAAGTAAGTGTGGGAGAGAGGGACGTATTGGAGAAATGGGAAGACCAGTGTGATTTGACTATATTGATCAGGAGGCCTGATGAACAGAAAGGAGGCCAGAGAGAACAACATGGGTGAGATGGTGAGTAGGAAAGATCTTATTTTAAGTGTAATGCAAACTTCTTGAATCACTAGTACAGCAGTGATGTAAGCCATAAAATTTCTTTCTTGTGTTTTACAAACTTTCTGAAAAGTGATAGAGAATGAAGATAGGGAAGGATAGAGAATTGGTTGTAACCACATGAGGGATAATGGTTGCTTGGACAATGGTGGTTATACTGGTGATGGATAGAATTCAATTAATTCAAGAGATACTATTAAATGATCTTGGAAAGTATTAATGATTAGGTTAATTGAGAGAGAGAAAAGATTAAGGCTGCTTCTCCTACATCTCTGAATAAAATTTCTCAATGTATGTTTGTTAATGCTTAATTAAATTTAAAATGTGATAATTTTGGTTTGTAAATGTATGCAAATTGGAATAAAAATAATAAAGATAATCCTTCATATTGAAAATGTTACTTCCAACTTCAAGGATTTGTACACAACTATGTTCTGAGTACCATATCTGTATTAAAACATCTTTCTATCAATTTCTGCCACATTCCTCTTGGCTTTAGATAATTTTTTACATTATGAAAGTTATTTAGAATCCATATATTCTCTAGTTAGTTGAGAACATCAAGAAAACTTCTCTTTACTTCATGCAGTATCAATATCAGTTCAGTACAATTGTCACAAAAATCTGGATAATTGTAGCCCATAGTCAAAATTATATACAGACTGTCACACCGTAGCATCCCAGGTTTTAACAACTTTAAGAGAAAAGAAAAAAAGGAGTGGGAGAGGATTGTATCAGAGTTTTTGCTGTTTTTTGTTGCTGTTGTGCTCACAAACAAAACATCCCACCTAGAGTCAAATGCAGTATTGAAACAAGCTTATCGATGATCATTCACCATGTGAGACCGCTGTTCTAGAACCGCCTTTTGGTAAGAGAACCATCACTTGACGGTTGGAACACCTTATAATAACTGATGTGAAACAAGGTGATAAGAAGCCACTCCGTTTCTTAACAGACATTCTTATTCCAGTCCATTTTCCTAATGAACGTGCTTTCTTGGCACCCAGAGAGTGCCAGGTGTTACTAAAAATTTGTGCGAAATCCTCACCTTCCTAAACACTCAGACATGACCACAAATGCATCAGAAGTCATCAGATGCCCAATATGCTCAGTGGGATGCAAAATATGTACAGAAACAGTTCGCAATATGTGCTGTGTCCCTAATGAAATGTGGCTAACCTGTGTTAGCCATTACACGCGCATTTTAATTGTGTACTCTTGCAAATATTCTGGCTCCATGGAGTCTCTGTTAGCAATTGGTTATATGCTTCATCAGTGACATTATTTACAGAGGTTATTAGTGAACGGTTTGATAGGATATATGTTTTAGAAAGAAGTTGCTAATTACCTTATTATCAAAATATTATTTATGTAATTCCAGTAAAAGTAATAAAAAAGAAACGAAATAAAATTTGTTGTTAAACTATCCTTGATAATAGATAATGTCTACCTATTCTGTAAACTGGGCACACTTTGGTTTTTGGTTTGTTTGCTTGATTTTAACCGCATTTTTTGGTCCAAGTTACTTACTACAAGCACGTAATATTACACACCTTGAACCTTGGCCCTCCTTGATCGTCTGTGGTTCCAGCTTCCCTGAACTGGCTCTTTTTCTCCTCACCAGTGTCTGGAGAAATTTTCCCATGTGTCCCTCTCTAACTCGTTAAATTATCCTCTTCCTTAAGACCACAACTCAAGTACTATTTTCTCAAGGAAATCTTTCTTGAGAGATCCTCAGATTGCAGCATGAAATGCATCCTGCATCTGCTGTACCCGTCACAACAGAAAGTTCGTATTTCTTTATATGAACATATTATCTTTGATGAAGATCCCTTTCCTCCACTAGACGGTGAGTCCCCTGGGGGCAGAACCTATATTTTTATTGCTTGATATAATTTAATTAAGTCATGAAAATACTTTGGGAAAGAAGGAAGCAAAGATGGAAGGGAGAAAGAAATTTACTTAAATTGTTTTGATGCAGACATGCTGCATTTGTTTTTTCAGCAGGGACTCCCAATCACTGTACGTGAAAGTTATCACGATTTCTCCCTTACAGGGTACCTTTAACAGGTAGCTGAGCCAGAACATTGATGTGCAATAGTAACTCACTTACCTATGCCTTATATCTCTGTTCTACTAACCTCAAAAAATACAGAGCTTGTGAAAGCGCACATTTTAATCACTCTATTTTATCTCTCTTATAAACATTCCAAATTAAATCACTTGCATCTTTATTAGGTGGAGACAATATATGCTTACATTTAACCATTTTTAGTGTGTGTTGTCAAAAAGGTGATGTTTACCAAAAACATTGTCAGTTCAGTGTATTGGGATAGATATTGCAGTGTTCTAACTGCGGTTCTAACAGTTCTAGCCAGCAGAAGAAAGGGGGGCAGGTGTGCTCTTGATTCCATCATTTACTTGTTACATAAGTAGTCAATACTTTGAGTACTAGTTTCCTGTTATACAAAATGTGGATTATAATGATTCAAAACAAAAACACTTAACATTGCTTGAACTCCATTATAAGTCAAGACACTGTGCTAACACAAAATTTTGAATTGTGCGATAGATTGCATCAGAAACACGGTTTGTTAACTCTAAAGTACTCTGTGTTTTACATACTCCCTGAAACACTGTTTTTCTATTGGTATGTACTGTTTCCCAAATTCATTCAAATGGGATTTCAGAATTAAGTTCTCTACTTAAGTCTACAGAGTTCCAGGCTTGTAAGTAACACCTGTCCTCCATTCCATAGAGAGAACTATAGTAACGTAACACCATGGCCACCCTGTGCTCCCTCATTGCTGCTCCCAGGGGAGAAAGCATGAGTTAGCTGATGAACGAAACTCATCCTGTTTTTTTCTTCATTTCTTACCTGTTTCCTGTTCTCAGATTATGTTCAAGCATACTCTCTTTGCTGCAAAAAAATACAACTGTAATAGCCCACCTTTACTGGGAAGTCTGTCAATCCTCCTCTGTGCCGGCGGCTGGGTGAACACGTGTGTCTGATTATCATGTAAGATAAGTAGCTGCAGCCTAAGAAATGCTTCCCAGGGTCAGCTTCATTGCTAATAAAGGTGTGAGTTTGATCTTCATTTGTCTGACACATATACTGAGTCTTAAATTGGTTTTGAACTCCAGTAAGAATGATTGTTGATATTAGCTCCATAAATACCCCCAAAGCATTGTGTTCATACTTACCTCTTCAGTTTTGAAATGTGAAGAGTTGAGTGAATCTATCATATATAAAAACAAACAATATTCTAATATTAAAATATACATTCATTTAAAACACATTGGATACTAATCCAGTTTAAATATGAATAAGTTTATTTAAAAAATCAGTGGAAACTTCATTATGAAATAAACTAATGGGAAAGCATTTTGTAAACTGCTATAGTTAGTAAGTTGCTATTAATATATTTACAATTAAGTCCTCAAGTCCTCACTCCAAACCTATTAAATCATAACATGCATTTTTTTTTCAAATTTCCATGCAATTGTAACCTTAGGAACATTAGGAAGCTCCAATAAAGGTTATATATAGTAAGATACAATCATATAAGTAATGCACTACTTCTGTGTCAAGGTATTTATTTACTGAAGCATTTATGTACCCTTTAGCTAATCCCTTACTAATCTCCCAACAATGAACTCATTAAAACATGCAAAGTCATTTTAGTATATTCTCTGTGTGATATATGAGAACTGGAACAGCGCCATGAGGCTCTCTTTCAGAGT
This sequence comes from Desmodus rotundus, assembly GCF_022682495.2. Classification (NCBI taxonomy): domain Eukaryota; kingdom Metazoa; phylum Chordata; class Mammalia; order Chiroptera; family Phyllostomidae; genus Desmodus; species Desmodus rotundus. The sequence continues at coordinate 19,818,469 of NC_071394.1, forward strand.
TTCCAGAAAGTCTAAACTATGAATTTAGGTTCGAGTTAGATCTTTCCATTCTAATTCCGTACCTCCATGAGTGAGTCCAAATATGACTAGCCTCTGAAAATGGGGAGAGCCAATTTCTCTTTACCAGAGCATGTATCATGGCATATTCCTCTGAACACACACTGTAGCCTGGGTGATCTACAAATACTGTGGACAATATATTTGGTTTGCTTAGTATAGTCCTAGATTACTTCTGCTCTCTTTGCATGATTAATAACGGTGTCCCATTCACCTTTAAAGTGTTGTGGTAAATGATAAATTACATCGTCATTCTGTGTATAAATAAAGCAAACAAGAAAATTATCTGAATGATTGCCTAAGAAGTTTCATTCAATAGCATAACATTCTCAGAATCTATTTTACAACATAGGCAGACCCCTAGGGCAGATTCTACTCTCGGTATGTATGAAATAGTATTCTTTTCAGGAAACTTCATACTATTTTCTATAGTGGCTGCACAATTTTACATTTTTTAACATTCCATCAACGTCAGTAGTGTACAAGGGTTCTGATTTCTCCACATCCTCACCAACCAGCATATCTTTTTTAAAAATAATAGCCATCTTAACAGAGGAGAAACGATATCTCTTTGTGGTTTTGATTTGCACATCCCAATGATTAGTGATGCTGAGCACCTCCGAGTATCCTTGTTGGCCATTTGTATATATTCATTGGATAAATGTTTATTCAAACCTTTTGTCCATTTTCTTAACTGGTCATTTGTGGGCTTGATTTTTTTTTTGCTATCACATTATAGAAGTTACTTAGATGTTTTGGAAATTAAATTTGTATGAGATAGATGGTTAGCAATTATTTTCTCCCATTCTGTTGCTTGCCTTTTCAGTCTGTTGATTGTTTCCTCTGCTGTGCAATGCTTTCTATTCCGATGCAGTTCCACTTGCCTATTTTGCTTTTGTTGCTTGTGGTTTGGGTGTCAGATCCATGAAATTATTGCCCAGATCAGGGTCACAAAGCTTTCCCCCCCAGCAGTTGTATAGTAAGTCTTAGGTTTAAACCTTTGATCAGTTTTGAGTTGACTTTTTGTGTATAGTATAATTTCATCCTTTTGAATCATTGTTGTTTGTTTTTGTAGAGTAATCACACCTCAAAAAAGCTCTATATAAGCAACAAAAAGTAAAGTTTTATAAGACAAAAACTTATAATCAAATGCTTCTGAATGGTTTTCTTTTTCTTTCTCTACGTCACTCACTTTCTTCCAAATATTACTATAAATTATTTGATTTTATTTGCTGGGCTGATATAAGATACCAATTGTGATTATTTCATGATGAATGCTTTTACAATACTTAGCATACTAGAAATATATTAAAGTATTACTATGTGATAGATATTATGCTGCATCTTGCTTAGGAATGGAAGGTTATATCTAACATTTCTCCAAGTTCTTCAGCTACAGAGTAGAACTGAACTAGAACATGAGGCTACAAGCCATGGTTACTTCCACTATTCACTGTAAATTTCGGGATATTTTTCTTATACTACAACAAGTATTTTTTGAAAGTAAGGGAAAAGCTCGAAGACATTATTCTTCCAAACACGGGGGGGGCAATGAAATGACATAAACTGAATGACTTCTTTTTTTTTAATTTTTATTGTTATTCAATTACAGTTGTATGCCTTTTCTCCCCATCCCTCCACCCCACCCCAGCTGAACCCACCTCCCTCCCCCACCTCCACCCTCCCCCTTGATTTTGTCCATGTGTCCTTTATAGTAGTTCCTGTAATCCCCTCTTCCCACTGTCCCCACCCCACTCCCCCCTGGCTATTGTTAGATTGTTCTTAACTTCAATGTCTCTGGTTATATTTTGTTTGCTTTTTTCTTCTATTGCTTATGTTCCAGTTAAAGGTGAGATCATATGGTATTTGTCCCTCACTGCCTGGCTTATTTCACTTAGCATAACGCTCTCCAGTTCCATCCATGCTGTTGCAAAGGGTATAAGCTCCTTCTTTCTCTCTGCTGCGTAGAATTCCATTGTGTAAATATACCATAGTTTTTGGATCCACTCGTTTGCTGATTGGCACTTAGGTTGCTTCCAGTACTTGGCTATTGTAAATTGTGCTGCTATGAACATTGGGGTGCACAGGTTCTTTTGGATTGGTGTTTCAGGGTTCTTAGGGTATAATCCCAGCAGCGGAATTGCTGGGTCAAAGGGCAGTTCCATTTTTAGTTTTCTGAGGAAAGTCCATACTGTTTTCCACAGTGGCCTCACCAATCTGCATTCCCCGAATGACTTCTTTAGCAGCTTACTTTATTATAAGACGTTGAAGCTTCCTAGCAATAGATTCTGAGATGCAGAGGATAATACAGTAGGTTTATTAAGTAATGATCTTCATATCACTACCTGTAGAAGGAAAAGAAAGAAAACAGAACTGGAGGAAGCAGGGAGGTGGACTGCAAAGCAGTCTTAGAAGACCATATGGGGAGCTCTGCACATTGGGGTGACTTTTCAAAATGCTCCTGAGTTCATGCAAAGTGGCTGGATGCATGCATACTCCTAGCAACCAGTTAAACACTGGGCAATCAAATTGTTGACAGCTGTTTATTCACATTTTTTTAATTGGTGAAAGCAGAGAATAGATAAGAATAAATTAAGCAATAGTCTTGAAAAGTCGCCTTCCTTATCTCTCAAACTTATGTCTAAGAATTGAGCAAAAATAGCCCCCACCTTGAGAAAAGACCAAGGATAATGTACCTCCAAGCTAACTAGAAGATGCATGTTGGAAAAGGGTTAATGTAACAAATCAGTTGTGTAAAGCATTTTCTCTTTTGGTGAATAAATGATTGGTAAATGCTTTAATTTCCCAACACATGTGGGACTCAACTGCCACAGGCAGAGATTTAGGGTTGGTTCAACTTCTACTTTGTGTCAGGTGCCAGTGTCATGGGGATGGAGAGATTTAGCCACACTGTCGCTTTGCATAGAAAAGACATCTCATCCTGCACTGACGCCATGAGAATCAACCAACAAAAACTCAGTTCTCTTTCTAGACATAAATCATAGAGAAATATGGGTAGACCTGAGACTGAAAAAAATCAGTTTTATTTTTTTCTATTTTTTATTATATATCATCACTACCTTTTCTCCAGGAGTATAACCTCCAAGGCATATATAACTATGCACACTGACTGAACATGGAACCTTCCTTTGTCTGGTGCCAGCATCTCAGAAAGGAAAGCATCTATCTTTTCTCTCTAAGCCTTGGACATCCATCTGAAGTCCTTACTTGACTTGTAATTTATAAAAATTTCTGTGTGTGAACAATGTATTTTTTGATAGAATTGAATAAATGAAAGAACATATCACTTTGAATCAGAAGTTAGCCCTGGCTGGTGTAGCTCACTGGATTGAGCGCTGGCCTGGGGACCAAAGGGTGGCTGGTTCAATTCCTACTTGGGGCACATGCATGCGTTGCAGTCCAGGTCCCTAGTAGGGGGTGTGCAAGAGGCAACTACACATTGAGGTTTTCTCCTTCTCTTTCTCCTTCCCTTCTCCTCTCTCTAAAAATAAATAAATAAAATCTTTTTCAAACATGAATCTGAAATTATGGCTTTAATGGCCATTTGCTAGCTATTCCTTAAAATTATCAGTAACTACACTTTTATTACCATCTTTAAAATGGGAAGATATATTTCTCAAAATCCACACCAGGGAGAAAAGAAGATAACACAAAAACAGACAGCAGGGCTGGTCTCCTAGTGCCCATCTGTATCATTTTTCAGGTCATTTATAATCATTTCCTTCAGACAGATGACTTGTAAGGTGGAAAAATTGGCTTGATTTTAAGCAGACAAAACAGGCCCTGTAATGAACTGACATGACTCAAAATGCTCCTTGAGTTTCATCATTAACTTCTGTGTGAAATGGTGAATTAAATGGCAATTAAACAAATACAAAAGAGAGCATTTCGGTCACAATTATCAAGCTGCTAATACCCTCAGTGAAGCACAGCATGATTCATCTCAGTTGCCTTGTTCCATTTGGGTACGATCCCAATTTATCGGGGCATTCATGTATGGTCAAAATCCCTGAAAGCTCATGTTTCCAGATCTCTTTCACATCTTTTTCTAATGTGACACCTGCATTCTTAGTGCTTTCCTTTTTAGATATCCAGAGCCTGAAAAGCAAAATATACAGTCTCCTTTCTCTTCTGCTCCTCGAAGGTCATTTTCTTCCCAGTTTTTCTTGACTTTTAAACTTGTTCACTATTAAATGTACCTCTGTATATACCTCTTTTTTGGGGGGTGTTGTTTGCAGTTCAAAAGGTAATTAACCTTCTTAAATTTCCTTGGCTCTACTCACACTTAATTGAATTCATTTCCCATCTCAGAAATAATTGGATTGAAATATTATTTAGAAATACTTATACCATTAAGAGTTAAATCTGCTACAAGGAAACAGAAATACAGATTGTTGCTCTATCGACCTCTCTGCTTTGTCTTTTCTTTTCCATCTCCTGCCACTGAGGAGACTTCTGCAAAAATCAATAGCTTAAAAATCAGGATTAATCTCACAACATTTAAAGGTGAAACTATTGTCATTGGAAATTAGGCTCTTCCAAAGGATCATGGAGAAAGCATTTACAAGGTCCACACACAGGGGGTGGGGGTGTGGTATGGATTAGTCATGTGGAAATAGAAGCTATTCCTTAAGTTTTCAAAGTCCCATCTCCATCAGTTTTGCCATGGAAGAAATCCAACTTCATCTTCAGCAAGGCAAAAAGGAAAAATAAAAACAACTCAGTGCCAGAGTTTTTGCTTCATGTTAAAGCTCAGTCCTTTGGAGCCCATTCCATCTGCTGCAGGGCCAGTAGCTGCTAGACCCACATGATCATGTGCTCCTGGACTAGAGAATGAACCAACAAATTGGGTGATTGCATCACCAAGGGGAGATGAGAGAGAGAGAGAGAGAGAGAGAGAGAGAGAGAGAGAGAGATTAGCTTGGGCTTGGGATGGACTGGATGCCCTTTCAAAAGAACTTATTAAGTTCCCAAGACTTTGCGGACTTTGGATGGGTTTACCTCCCAACATCAATCCCCTTCTTTCCCCAGGCTAGGCTGACAGGCCTCTTTGGTCAAGCACCTCTTCCTGCACCCTTTTGACTTCCATTGGACATGAGCCTGCCTTCCCCTGCTCCCACCTGGCAGTCTGGTACCCAAGTGGGGAGGGAGGAGTGTCAATCCCCTTGGTGGAGCACAATGCTGCAACCCCCTGGGACATGATGCAGCAGCTTCCTGGTGAAGCAAACTGTCTCCTGCTTCCCATTTTATTAAACTCAATGTCTAGTTCTCTTTCTTCCCTTTTCTAGCTAAATACTGATGGTGACAAAAGGACAACTGAGGCAAAACAATTAAATTCTAGTTAAAGTTTTTGTTGTTATTTTCAAATATTTCTGAGAATTAAAAATCTTGTTCAATTTTTTGGTTCTTTTTTACAATTTTTATTTATGTTTTATTATTGTTGTTCAATTACAGTTGTCCCCATTTCCCCCCATTATTCCCCTCTGCACGACTCACCTCACCTCCCACATTCAATCTTCCCCAGCCCTGTTGTCCTTGTCCTTGGGTCCTTTATACATGTTCCTTGATGATCCCTCCCCTCCTTTTCCCCGTTATCCCCCTCCCCCCACCCTTCTGGTCACTGTCAGTTTGTTCTTTATTTCCATGTCTCTGGTTCTATTTTGCTTGCTTGTCTGTTTGTTGATTAGGTTCCACTTACAGGTGAGATCATATGGTATTTGTCTTTCACCCCCTGGCTTATTTCATTTTTGGTTCTTGTAGCAAATATAAAGTTTGAATATAGCCAGAATCTAATTCTGCTTTCAGAAATATTCATATCAAAAAAGAACATATATACAAGTATAGAATATCTGAAAATGAATATATATATAGAAAGCCTTAAGTGATAAAAAAAGAAAACATATGAAGGAAAAGTGTTAAGATGAAATTTTCAAATTTATGTTATAAATTTATTACGGGTCCTCTCTCATATATCTATATCTATATTTATCTATATCTCGATATCCTCTACATTAACACGGGGCTTCGAGCGGGAAATACAGAAAATTCAGTTCTTGCCCCAAAGGCACATAACTCAGATGTGTCAAGCATAGGAAGTGCAGAATCCAGGTGAGTAGGAAAATCCACGTTAATGGTCTGCTTGCGTTGCTGTTGCCGTGCTTCCCTAGCTCACACAGCAGACATTTAGATGGCCATTTAAAATGTAAAAGGAATATAAGAAGAAATTTAAATGTGAATTGATACCACATTAAATTTCTCAACATAACTCCAGCGTTTTAATCACTATCAGTCATTCAAACAAGAATATGGGTATCTCAAACCAAAACTCCTTAAAATTTTTGTTAGACAGAAAGATAGATCATAGATAGATGATAGATAGATAGATAGATAGATAGATAGATGATAGATACATAGATAGATACATGATAGATAGATAGATAAGTAAATAAGTAAAATGTGCTTTTAAGTCATTCATGGTCCTGTGAGGAGAATATCAGTGGAAATAGGAGCAGAAAGGGTTTTCATCAGACGAAAAAGCAAAGGGCAGAAGTGGAACAATTAAAAATGGGCTTCCCAACTTAATCCCCTGGACACATTATTTGTTAGGTTTGTAAAACACGAAAGACACAGGGCTGCATTTCCTTTTAAGCTCGACAAACAGTGCAATTCGGGACACCTGTGCCTGCTGCTATTTAACAGAACACTTATCTTGAGTATATGCGCAGAAATTTGAAAAGCTTAAGTATATTTAGCATAAGATATTTTGTAAAATTCTAGATGCAGGTGTTATGTTTAAAAAAAATAGGTGTACCTGCAAAACACTGACAGATGAGTAAGTAAAGACTGAAATGATCCTGTGCTGTTGGGGTACAGGAGAACACGCGTTACAATACCCAGCATTTTCTCTGCAGCTATATCTTTCCATTAATGAGAATGCAAAATTAGCTTTTTAAATGGTAGATGCATAAAGCATTGCTTCTGCACACCAGGTGGTAGTCACTGCTATGATTACATCATTTAATAAACATTTTATCTCTATGTTTTTCCTATATTATCCTTCACAGAAAATAGAATCGTGACAATATAATAGGTACATGTTTCATTGGCATTGCCCTCATTTTCAGGCATACATTCCAGCTTAATTATGCATTCAGCCAAAGACCCTGCTGGAAGAACAAACATCTGGAGTTCCAGTGTTTTGTTGTTCGCTTGTTTTTTATCATTTATCACAAATTAACCAGGCCACTTTTTTGCTCTCCATTATTTCCAAGTGTCTCAGTCTCTTGTGATACGATCCCTCAATGACAAGATACCCACGTCATGGAAGCATTTTTCTCACCAAATATTTTCAAGTTGTCAAGGATTCTTGAGACTTTGTGCTACTTATAGATGGGTCCTTATATCTATTGCCTGATTTTCAAAACACATACTAAAATGTTAAAGAAAAAAATGAACACTTTTCAGTATCCGCTTTTACACCATCCCCACACGTATACACCCCACATACCACATGCCACACATACACACCTGTAAATAATTTAACAATGTGTCGTGATTCAATGAGGTATCTTCAGGTATTTTTAGAGATAATTTGCTTAGGAGAAATGGATGGAGAGATAGGTATATTTATATCTTTCCTAAGTGGTTCTTTATAACTATTAAGATGTCTTTAAAATAGAAACTGTAGGAGTTGGCATTTTCAGATTTATTCTGCCTTTCAGGTATTTTCCTTTCACACTATCTTTGGGAAAATGTACTTCCCCCAGAGGGATTTAAGGAAGTTGATAGCAACTGTTAAAATAATAGTAATCCTCAATCATTCAGAGGTTAGCGATACAATTAAATTCCATTCAAAAAGTATTTAAAGTGGGCCTAGTTAGAATAAAGTCATGAACTAAATTGATATAATTTACAAAACCCCATCAAATGGTAAATACCTCAGACAAATACTGCCTCATAGCTTATACATTCACATCAAGGGTACTTACCTGTGTTTACATTACTAAATAGAAAAATAAAAACTACAAACTATGTTTGTCACTGATGAATTGACTAAAAATGTTAAAATTTACTCTGAAAGCAAATTTATTTATAAGGAAATTTTAACAGTCATATTGTAATTAAATAACCCCTGAGTTAAATCAACATCTTATAAATAATTCCCTACTTAGGTAGGAGCATTAAGGTCCTGATAAGTTTAAGCCAATGATGGTGAGGTTCAGAAGCTAAATTTGTAACCAATTACTCCATATCTGATCATTGATTTCACTGTGTGTTTTTTAAAACCTCTATTTAAACTAGTAGATATTAATTATGCTTTAGTTGTTTTCTTGCTGTGGCATACTGAAACATCTGTCAAAAGATTTACCCCACGTCCTTTGGTTTGTTGCTGATAATTAATCATCTTCATTAAGCCTGATATCACCAGGACTCTTAGTCAACAGTCACAAATTGGAAGTGGGACCTTGGGCACTCCGCAATAATTACCCATACAGCTCTATAAACACTTTATCAAATAGATTTAATTAATTTTCTATTGCTGTGTACAATCGACCCAAAATTCAGCACTTTTAAAACAATAGCATTTATTATCTTGTGTAGTTCTTGAGACTAGGTATCCAATAGTGATTTAGACAGCTGATCCTGATTCTGGGTCTCTAATACGTTTTTAGTCAAGTTGCCAGCCAGGACTGCAGTGGTACGAGTCTGATGGAGCCTGAAGGATCTGCTTCCACGATTGTTCACCTATGTGATCAATGGCAAAAAGGCTCTCTTTTTTATCACGTGGGTTCCTTCACAGAACTTGCTACATGGGTGGCAGCTGGTCCTCTCCAAATGAGTGATGCAAGAGACAGAGACAGACCAGTATGGAATCCGTGATACGTTTCACAAGCTAACTTAAGAAGTAACATACAGTCAACAGTCACATTCTCTTTGTTACATGGATCAGACACAGCACACAGTGTGAGTGAAATGCACCGTGGGAAGAACAGCAGGCAGAAGGGGTCATGGGGTGGGGTGAGGGAAGGAAATCTCAGATGATCAGGAAAAACACATATTACTTGATATTTGAAAGCTAAAGTAAATTTCTCAAAGTGCCCTCTAATTAGCTCACCAGGGCTATGTGCTAAAATAGTAGCTTAAAACAATCTTTGAAAATAAGCATAGCATATGTTATCCTGCTACCCCTCCATCGGTCACCTCTCTGTTATTTCCAGCGCCTCTGTTGCATGTTGTCAAACATAACTAGGGGAACTCTCTATATAACACTGCTCAATTTGTAGATATTTAGTATCGCTCCCTCTCCCATGCAAGACAAAAATTCTAAGTACAATAAAAAGTTCCTCATATTTTATTTCCCAAATCTCATTCTACTATAGCTAGGGCACAGACCTCAGATTTAGAATTTTCCAAGCAGGTATTCCCATGCCATCTTTGAATATTAAAATGTATATCTTTTTTTTTACCTATCATTATTTGTCTAGCACCATTAACTGTATGTATATGAATGCATTATGTCTTTTTATGCTATATCAAATATGAATCTGACCAAATCTATTTATAGCAAGAGAAGTTTCAGCTGGTAGCCATGACATTCAGTTCTCTCATATATTCCCTATTACAGAGACAGGCCCAGCTTTGTAGATGCATATGGATTTGGAAGTTTCAGATCTTTACATGTGACAGAACTCAGCAGAGTTATGATACTATCCTGCAGGCTGTAAAATGTGTCTTGAAGTAGCAATATTTGGAGAATTTTCTCCCATAACTAGAATACAATAAGAAACAAATAGTAGGAGTTGAATTACACCTAAATGTATATTTGGGGGAAAATGTATTCTTAATCCCCATGATTCTGGGCTCTGCTGATTTGGAAGTTTGACTTTCAAGGAACGTTTCAGAAATGGTCATTGAATGACATTGGTTGATCATCACTGCACTGATTCAAAACCAGAGAGTGCCTTTTGGCCAGTGCAGCTTCTCACAAATTAGGTCAAAAGTCAAAAGGGATCATTTAAGTCCACTGGGAGGACTCAGAAGAATAGTATTGTATAATGAATGGGAAGACCATGAATGGAATCCAGATGTGCCCCTAGGGCACCCATTCATCCAATTGAATGGAGTACTAAATAGCATTGTGATCTCTACAGGCAGGACCACCACCATCACAGATCTCTCATAAATAACAGCTCAGATTATACCACTGGGCAGAGAATCCTAACCAGTTTAGCTGCTGCCTGAAAACCAGAGGAATTTAAAATGGGTGGGGAAGGTAATTTGTAAATATGTGCTACGGCCTCATGTTTAGCTTTAAGCACCTAGGACTATAAACTTCATCCATTTTTAATATCTTGGGGTGTTTTTTTTTTGTTGTTTTTTTTTGTCCACTACAGTTGTCCCCATTTAAAGTTGTCCCCACCACCACTCTCCCCTGCCCCACCCCCACCTCCCACACTGGATCTTATCCAGCCTTTGTCTTTGCCCATAGGACCGTCACACGTGTTCCTTAATTCCTTGGTTTTACAAATTTATTTCTATATTGTAGCAAACAAAATTCCTTCCACACAAGGAATAAGGATTTCCTAAAGAGTTGGGACTTCAAATTAGATGCAAAAATGACTGAAATTTTAGATCATTTTCCATTGGAAATGGAATTTGCCTCCATAGCATAAGAAATGCTTGCATTATGCAAATGGAACCAAAATTTTCCAAGTATAGAAAGAATATATACAGATGTAGGAAGAAAATTGATTGATTACAGTAGATGTTTATCACTTGTTTATTATCGATCATTTGATTCATCTTCATTTAGAAGGAGTCCCCAGATTGTTGGTGTAAGTGGTGGGAGACAAGGACCTATCCTGTACTCACACTCACAGGTCATAGACACGTAAGCTTGGGTTGGTGAATTAGGTCTTTCTTCCCCAGGAATTGAATATTCAGAGACAACCACAAATTTCAAGAAAAGCTAGTGGTTATTAAAGCCGATGGATCAAGGTTTTAATGGTGGCGTTTGTAAAAAGTGGAGGGGTTGAGAGTCCAGTGCCCAGATTGGCATCTACCCAGTCTGTTTCTGTAGCCTGTTTTCTGCTAAGTATTTACCTTCTTTCTGCTCATTGTTTAAGTCTAGCTATCCAGATTCACTATAGGAACAATTTTATATCATCTCAATAAATTTTCTTCATTCCTATATTATGCCTCTGCTTATGCAGTCAAGTACAAGGAATCTGAAAGATGCTGCCTAAATGTAGATAACATGAATACACTTGCCCTAGATGGAATTTCTTGCATGTAAAGATAAAGAAGTCAACAATCTATTGAACCAAAGGGAAAGTTGAAATGCTCAGTTTATATTGCACCGTTTATCAAGCAAATATGAGTTTGGAAACTCTATGTTAAATTCATTGCATGATATAGGAAGATACTATGATTGTGTATTTCTTTTTAACTCTACCCTCAACCGTCAATACTTTGTGGAATAGTTGGTAGAAGTTAGAGCAGCATATAAATCATTGAATATTGTAGGTAGATAAATCCTAGGCTTGTGCACATTTGAAAATACTCATGAAGGCTTTTTGTTAGATTAAGAGCCAACTTTTGAGGCTCACAGTGGCTCAGAAAATTGTATTTATCTTATTTATATGACAGGAAATGGAAAAAAGCAATGCCAAAAGATCAAACCTCAAAAAATGTTTTGCTATTTTATTCAAGGAAATACAAAAAAAATTGATTCATTTCAGCTGCTTTTTCTGAGGTATCATGTTGCACTTACCATTTATTCTTAATTTATAAATATTATATTGCTCTCGGCTCACCTATGGGCTCATTTTTTATTTACACTTTGTTCTTATATGACCTCATCTAGCTTCATGGCCCTCAATAACAACATGCCAGTTCTTCCCAAATCTCTCTCTAAAGCTTAGCTTTTCTTTGAATTTCAGACTCATATACACAACTACATACTGTTAGGTAGTAAAACTACATGAAATTGATGGTGTTTCACAGTTTTTAGCTTACAAAAAAAGAAAACAATTTCATATCCTTCTAACTAATCAAAACCTCCACCTCGATATTACATAGCAATCTCATATTCAACAATTCAAAACATAATTCATGACTTTCCACCCCTTTAACTCTTTGTCAAAACTACCCCTAACTCTAACCCAGTCTTTTCATTTCACTATATGGTGAACCATTCTACACGTTGGCATATGATCAAAACCAAAGGGAGGTTCTTGATTCCTGTATTTTTCCCCTTACATACATAATGAAGGCATTATCTTCAGTTCACACTGGTTGCTTTGCCCTTAACCATGCCAAGATTGTTCTTCTAGTATCTCACTGAGCTAATATCTCCATTTTCCTGCAGTGGCCTCCTTCTTGTCACTTATTCTCCAGCTCAAAAATGGCATATCCTCAAAGAAGCCCCTAATAATTCTATCTGACCAAAGTTCCTTCTTTAGTTAAGAGTCACTCTCTCACATTACCTTGTTTTCTTTTCTTCATAGCACTCTTTCTGTGATTTGCTAAAGTACTTTTACTTGTTTTTCATTTGTTTTACCCTTTCCTCCCTTGTCTTCCAGAATAAAGTTACTTTCCAATTGCTACCTTGATGTTTTGGTTACCGCTGTAAACTCTCCTCAGTGTGCCAAGCACCTGGTAGTGAATCTATAAATGTGTGCAAGGAATTAAAAACAATGCATTCTGTTACTGTTAAAATGGCAAATAAAGATTGCATTCACTTTTTAAGTGGGCCATGCATTGAGGGTTAACTGAGAACTCTTTAATGCAACATATTTTTAACAATTACAGAATTAATTTGTGGATTTTTAAAAAAAATTCAGAATATTTCATACTTTCATCATGTACTTTATAAGTTGTTCTTTAAAATATTGTGGATGCACTTGAAGTGCACAAGTCTGTATAAGTTATTGCTCAACTGCCTTAAAGGAAGAGTTCGGTGTCAAGAATTGAAGTTGAATATTTGGTTCTTGTTTGGTCTTGCTTTCTATTGGTTTAGAATTCTGGAGTAGCTCAGAAATCTAATCTGCTGCATCTGACCCTCCTACTACTAAGAGAGAGACATAGTGTTTATTGAGATTTTTGGATTTGGTAGGGAAAAGTACATCATTTGGGTTTGCTAATCCAACTCTTTTACCACAGGAGGAAATGAGAGCCATTCTTATTACCCCTGGTGATACACTAACGAAATTTTTGCTTTCATCCCCAAGTACCAAAACTTTGGGCTCTGCAACATACAGGTGTAAGTTCTCATGGGAGAATACCTTTTCTGGAGGGCTCAACAATGGTTCCAATAGATTGGAATTAGAGTTTGGCATCTGGCCACTCTGGGATCCTAATGCCAGTGAATCCCCAAATCAAAGAATGTTACTCTACTGGATGAGATGTTTACGTTGAGGGTTACTGTACTGTCTTAGGAAATTAGGTTGCTACTTCACAGCACTCTAAGAATATTATGTTTGAGATGTAGGTGGTCCCCTGGACTACCTTCTATTATTCCCATATGCTGAACTTGAAAGGCTGCTAATGGTACGGAACCTTCAGGAATGAAGTTTGGGTCTTCCCATCACACAGAAAAAGTCACAACCAGCCAAACTGGTAACTGAGAGTAGACAGTCATGAATGGATAGAAGATAACTTAAATAAAAGCTATACACAGAGGAACAGTTTCAGAAACAAGAACTATAAAGGTTACTTATATTTCTTCATTGTATCAGTATAAACATATATAGGTATATATAAAATACTTATTTCTTTCTATCTCTCATCCCCTCCTATCAAATATAAAAACTTAATAGAAGCTGACCTCATATCTCAGTATTTCCATTAAAAGAAATAAAGGGAGAGTGTGGTTCAACTACAAGAGGAATATATTTCACACCATCAGGGTTAAAGTGATTTTGCATCATCTCTGGGGAAAGGATAGTATATTTTTGGTATTTGTGAAGCATAGTCGAGTCTTTTATAGGTGAAGCATCATTTTGCTATTACTTTTAGCTGGAAGTTCTGTATAGTTTAAAATATTGTGTCTATCCGCCAAGGTGACAAGGAGTTAACTGTAGGGCTTTAAATTGTGTAGATTTGCCTCAGTTAGATCTCTAACTCCCTTCTAAATTTCCTTCCCTGCATCATCCAAGGCATTATTTTAAATTTTTACCAACAATTTGGATCAGTTTTAATAGCTCCACATCTTCATCAATACTCGGTATGGTCAGTCTTTTTTGCAATCACAGCCTTTCCAGGGAGCGTGCACTGACATCACACTGTGGGTTGAGATTTTACTCCCTTACTGACTAATGATGTTGAATATCCTAATATGTGGTTAACGACCATCAGTAACTTTTCTCCACTGAACTATGTGTTCAAATTTTGTGTCCAATTTTTAAATTGCATTATTTGTCTTCTTATTTTTCAGTTGTGTTTTATACATGGTTCCGGATACAAGTCCTATATCAGATGCTGCCTGAATTTAAAACTAATTGTGAAGGTACAGTAACAGTATTATGTTTTCATAAAGATAGACGAATTTATCAGTAGAAAACAATAGTATAAAAAATAGACCTATGCATATATGATCAAATAATTTTCACAAATGGGTCAAGGCAATTCAATTCATGTGGGATTTTTTTAATACAAGAGTAGAAACTATAAAACAAACAAAAAATAACAAAATGGCTTTCATTAAAATCAAAATATTTTTCTCTTCAATAAGTACTATTTTGAAAACAAAAAAGGCAATTATAGATTGAAATAAAATTTTTGGAATAAAAAAAAATCATTCCTAGATAAGAATTTATCAGAAAAATACTCCAAACAGAGCACAGAAAATTCTAGGTTTGGGAGAAAAGCACTGGTATTTAATACAAGGGGATCACAAAAGATATCAAAAAAATACTGATATTTAAACAGAGATGTGAGGTGAGCAAAGAGATGTGAAGTGAGATGCGAAGTGAGGAAACGGAATGTTCAAAGACCACACAGCAAGAACATGGCTGGTATGTTTGAGAGTGTCCCTCCTTCATATTTGGGAGGTCATTGACAAACGTACAAGTAGAAATTTACAAAACATATTAAAAATATTAAAATTATAAACCAAGGTTTAAAACCATTGAAATCTACCCAAATAAGCCTTCCTAATTACCTGAAACTTTGGAACTCTGAATTTCCACAGAGGAACATATTTTATGTTTTAGTCAATAGACAGAAACTTGAACTTGACTATGGAGCTGAAAAGAAATGAAAAGCTTTCAGAAATATTCATGAGGTAAGATCAAATAAATTTAGATATGGATTTGCTTCAAGAGCTAAAAAGTAAGGTTTTTGGCTAATGTAAGAGAGTGAACAGTGTTTCTGTTATGTGCAAATTACTTCGTGACTGATAGTTTGGATGGGGACCAATGGTGATTTCTGAGATTGTGATTGAAACTAACTTTTTTAGTATAAAAGTGGATTGGTAACAGTGGATTAATGATGGATAATAAAATACACTATAATAAATTTTACAGAACATTTTAAAAGAATAATGTAGTTATTAATGGAAAGAAAAATTAAAATAAATTATATATAATCATCTTTTAATAATGTCATAACTGAATGGAATAGCTATGGAATAGAAATATATTAATAGCAGTATATAGAAAATATTGTCATGGGTATATTTTCATACATCAAAAGTGCCCTTTATCAAAAACATACAGAAATAGAATACATTTAACACATTTATGGAATGTAAATAAGTAGTATCTTTTATTTCATAAAGGAAGAGTTGTGGTAACTAAGTATAGATTATATTACCGTTATAGTACATACTCATTTTTTACCCGAGGTAGAGAGCTGCCTAGTCTCTTTCTTGTTTGTTATGAAAAGCAGAAGGACTATGCTTTTATCAATAATGATCATGTAAGTGTGCACAACAAGTGAGGTGACAAACGGTGGGACGGAAGGACACAGCCTGTCTCACTGCGAAAACTGCATAATCAAAAACATTGTCTTACACCAAGAGATGGACTAAATCCAATTCACAGAAGCCTGGCCTACGTCTGACAACTTCAAAGAAATCAAGCACAAGATTAACATCTTAGTCAATAACATATATCTTTTCATTTCTGAAAAGTTCAAAAAGATGATGAAAATAAAAGCAGTAGGTGATAAGTTGTAAAATAAAGCATGGGAATGATACCAATTTTCTTATTTAAGTGATAAAATTCATTTGGAAAATACAGATCATAGGTCTTAGATGGGAAATATATTTCAAAAAAATTTGGCCCTCAGGGTATCTTTTTAAAGGCATAATGAAGAGGATTTAAATGTTGAATGGTGAAGAACCCCAGTGTTTGAGTATTAAAAAATGAAAGTACTTTAAAAAAGTAGCTACAGTCTGAGAAACAATTTTGTAGTTTTCATTGTTGTTTAAGTTCTAGGTGCATTTACACATATACATTTTAAATGATAATAGATAAATCAGTAAGCATGCTGTTTAATCAATACTCATTACCTATTTATATTCAAGACACTTAATGTATTTTATGGTTTATAATTGTATTTATTTTAATTGATATAGTACCCAAATTATGACATCATCTAATATCATATTGTTTTATATACAGGGAACATGAGATTTGAAGATAACTTGTTTAAAACAAATATATGTGGCCCGTTACACTCATGGTGCTTTCTGATCAAAAACTAACATTGCTTTAAAAAGATAAGCTTCATAACCTCTTATACTTTAGTTTTGGGGTTGGTTTAGTTTTTCACTTAACCAGTAGGATTTTTTTCATTTTGGATCACTCATACACGCGTGTCCATCTGTATGTGTGTACGCTGCAGCGTGTAGTTAGTTTTACTAAAGTACTTCATAATTATTAGAATGTGTATGCTGAATTACTAAATATTTTTAGTTTACCGAAAATAGCATAAGAAAAGATCAGTTTTAAGTTTCAAATGTGTCAATACTAACATATTAGTATTGACATATTAGTATTAGTATTGACTAACATATTAGGATTGACATATTAGTTATATATTTTAACACACTCTAAATTAAACAAGTAAGGTAATGTAGCTTATAATTGCATGAGTTCTACTTTGTCTTTCTCTCATACTCTTGAATCAGTCTACCAAATCAAAAATATTATTATCTCTAAAGATGAAAGATCTAAATGAGGTGGCAATACATTTTTATCACACAGAGGGAAATAAAAATTAAAATATATTGTAAAGGTTAAACCATACAGTCCATGAAGTCAAGAAAACTGGTTTTATTTGATTCCAATCACTGCTGTCATCAGTTCACTCTTGAAGTGTTCCTCCCTTCCATATAGCAAATTTGCAAAGTACATTTTGGTCCAATCCCACGCTTTTCCTATAACCTTTGGCTACTAGGATGGTCTTATTTTGTATAAAGCCATGTTCTGGCTTATTTTAAAACTTTTAGTTTTCAACTTGTTTTAGAGCTTGATCTTTTCCCTCCCTTCAGGAAAGGCTCAGGCTGCTGAAAGGAGGGTGCATATGTTGGGGAGAAGGAGGTATGTGGGTATGGGGGAGGGGGGACGTGGGAAACGGCATGTGGCCTATTTTGAGCCCACCTTTCGCATTACTCTTCCCCAAATTAAGTTATCATGGGTTGGATAAATGTCTATTCAAATATATTGTTCATTTTTAATTGGATTATTTGTGTGTTTGTTTTGCTATTGATTTGTATGGGTTTCTTATATGTTTTAGAGCTGAATCCCTTATCAGAGAAGGGCTGCAAATATTTTCTGCCATTATGTAGAATGCCTTTTAACGTCTATTATTTTCTTTTCTGTGCAGAATCTCTTTAGTTTGCTGCAGTCTCACCTGTTAAATTTTGGGTTTGTTCCCTGTGATTTTGGTGTCATTTCCAAAAGAACATTACCAAGACCAATGTCAAAAAGATCTTTTCCCTGTATTTTCTTTTTTCCTATGGTTTCAGGTCTTGTATTTAAGGTTTAATTCACTGGGAGGTGTATTGTGCAAGATCTGCATTCAATTTTATTGTTCAGTTGTAGATACCTGGTTTCGACAACACTATTGATTAAAGAGACTATTTTTCTTCTTCATTAAAGATCAATTGACTATAAATGCATCTTTTTATTTATAGACTTTCCAGTCTGTTCTATGGATCGCTTTGTCTGTTTTTATGTCACTATCGTGCTATTCTGATTACCATAATGTGTAACATTGTCATTATCAAACAGTGTGATGCCTCCTGCTTTGTTCTTTCTCAAGAGCGATTTGGCTATCTGGGGTCTTCTGTGGTTCCATACAAATTTTAGGATGTTTTTATTCCTCTATAGAATGACACTACAATTTTTATTGGGGTTGCAAGTGAAAAGAATCAATGATCAGAGTTCAGATTAACTTTATAAGGTCAAAGATTACTAAAATCTTCTCATTAAGCAGAAAATAAACCTTAGTGTATCTGACTCCAAAGCTAAATTGCTTTTCCATTCGCTATAGCAAACACATCTTCATTCTTACTGAATAGTCAACAAAATTCACAGTCTGAAAGATAATAGTTCAACACACTGGAAAACATTTCTCGTACTAAGAGCTGTGATATACCAAATACACTACTGTGCTAATTTGAAAGTTGTCAGTTCCAGATAATTAAAACATGGTAGATAGTCTCTGTCTTACTCTGTAATTTCTTGTCTTCATAGATATTAAGTGTTCACTTCACTAACAAATAAGTGTATATCAATTAATCCAGACTTATATATTTGGTTTATTAAATGCCCATATGTTCTTTGTATTGCACTGGCCCTCAGGATTCAGCCGTGGAGAAGATGGCCGTTCCAGAGCTCATGTCACGGGAGGACTGACAGGTGCCAAGGAGGAGGAAGACAGAAATGACAAGAAACAAACAAACAAGGCATCTTCAGGTAGAGTTAAATGTTACTGAAAACAATAAAATCATAAATGTACCATAGCATAGAAAGAGCAAAGGACAAGAGCTGAAGCCTCTCTTTCCAAAGAATGAAACACCTTTATGTTCCTGCTGCCCTTTAACTGTCCATTGTGAGATCACTTTGTAGTTTGCTATTTCTGTGTATGTGATTATTTATTGTAGTGTATTTAAGAACGATTTAGATAAGAGCAAGAATTTAAAGCATTAAAGGACATTGAAATAAAGCCTCAGTAATTCACAGACAAACAGTGAGAACTGACAGAGGACGTACACATTTAGTATTTTGTATGCTCGGCAGAGGAATTTCACTTTAGTGCGACATGATTCTCAGAATCTTAGAATTAATGTGTTTTGTTTACTTTGCTATACCATGTTGCTTTCTTTGGCCATATCTTAAGTCAATTAGAATAAATGGTAGTAGACAGCAATGTGACCTTAGTTACTTCCTATTCAACATACTGCCAATTTTTCAAACCAAATTTTTCATGCAGAAAACCATTCAAACATTTAAACCATTCACCTTTTTCTATTTTTCTATCACATCTCAGAACTTAATTTTTTTCCTTATCCCTACCAAAATACGTTTCCTAAAGCAGCCCAACAGCTTACGAGTTGAAAGCTTGATTCTGATGTCCCCGCTGCGATATGATTGTTTAGCACGGGACAACCACAACTGAAAAGCACATGTATCTGTGCTTCTATCCTTTCCATTAACTGATTTTTCTCCAGAAGTTGGAATTTTATAGTGGAATTTATGGTGGAATGATTGCAGCATCACATGACATTAGTTCAATGCTCTGGGTAGTAATTAAGTGCTGAAATATATATTTTATTGGTACTTTGGTAGAAGCTATTTACCTTTTGCTCACTGCATGTGGCCAGTCTGGTGTGTAGATTACATATAAGTATATTTTTATGTTTACATTATTAGTGAAAAATACAGATATGTTTCCATCACCCAGCACTCTTCTAAGCTGTCTTCCTCTACCCTTGGTAATTATGTTCAGGTAATCAACCTAATTTAAATAGTAGGCTGAGCAAAACATGATTAAAAATGTAAACCTGAAGAAAAGCAAGAACAAATGGAGTCCCGAATCAAATATGAATGATTTTTGCATGATCACACTGCTGCTTTTTTTATCATGTCAATAACTGACTTTATACCAAAAAGACCACAGGCGCACCTTTTTTGTTCTGCTGCACACTACTGAGCTCTGTAGACATTACGTTTTTTACAAATTGAAGGTAAGATCCTCCACCAGGAAAAGAATACAACTCACTGAAGTCTCAGATAATAGTTAGGATATTTTAGCGATTAAGTATTTTTAATTAAGATATGTATATTTTTTGACATAATGTTATTTAAAACTTTATAAACTACACTACATTATAAGCATAACTTTGATATGCACCAGAAAACCAAAACAAGGCATGCAACATACTTGAGATATTTGTTCTGTTGAGATATTTGTTCTGTTGCAGTGGTCTGGAACCAAACCCATCATCTCCAAGTTATGCCTGCATGTGTATAAATGTATCTTTAGATGAATAAACATTAGTCACTATAAAGGAGGACCTGACAAGCTGAGAGCAATGCAGAAAAATAATAAGTTCTATTTATTGTAGGCTCAATATATTCTAGACATAAAAAGGAAGTTATGTGGTTTAATAAACTGGAACAAGTGATGAAGAGTGATTGTGAACTTCCCCCGGAACTCTCTAAAACTGTAACAGGCATGGGACTGCCTACACTATATTGCTTTGACTTGAGACAGATTAAAAAGTCCTGTGTTGCCTCCTCACAATTTTTCAGGCAGTGAAAAAGGGGATGGAGATTTTACTAGCTATTTCCTAAGTACCAGGAATTGTATGCATGTGTGTGTTATGCCCGCCCACGTGGCGAGTACATTTTATTAGCCTTTATTGCAGATGTAGGAAATGAGGCTCAGAAAAATTAAATAGGCTGCTAAAGACCACACAGCTAGTGAGTGAAAAACTTGGGTTATTGATTCATTTTTTAAAATTGGAATATTATGATTTTTTGTATAATGTTAAGAGAAAAACAACAATGATATTTTAAATTTTTATGCAGAGTAATACAATTTTATTTCCTAGTTTACTTTCCCATAGCATATTTCAAATTGTTTTAACATGCATTTCAAATTTTATCTCCTATACCATTTTATTGAATGTTCTCACTACTTCTATGGAACAATTAAAAGCTTATATTGTTTCTATTATCATTTAGAATTAAGCTCAGAAAAAAATAGTGCCTTTATTTAAATTATCCACAGGGTCTGTGGTAGAGTTGTGAATTTTCCCAGAATCCTGGAAGAGTAGCTTAGGCCAATATCATGAATTTGATCATGCTAATTACATAGCAGGTCATAAATAAGCATTTGATCAATTGAATTATCTGCCTATATCCATGGAGTGAACTGTTTATGTATTCTGGTATAGTTACTTTTCCATTTTTTCTTAAGCATTAGAATACATATAGGATTTGTTCTGATTATTTGATCCTACTTTTGGCCTCTGAAGAGAAGTAATCATTAGATTTACAGTTTAAAGAAATGTAGGGACCATTTAACCAACGCTAGTTTGTCAGATAAAACTGCAAGAGGTTAGTAAAGCAATTCTTTACCTGGAATTCGTATCTCACGACCTCAGAGCCTTGCTTCTCCTCCTGTGGTGCAGTCTTTCACTTGCTCACGCACTTGACCATCAGCTAGGAAACGCTGTCACCGTCCAGAAGAAACTCTTGAGAAAGTCGATTATTGTCAAAGAATACGTTTATACCATGTTCAAAATGCCATCATAGTTTGTATACTGCCATAATAAAAAGACTAAGCAGAGCTGTATTGGCAACTTTAAAAATCAGCAGTACAACCAGCTCTAAACTCATGCCATGAAATGCGCGAACTATTGAAATGCTTCTCATTATTTCTCCTCGACAGCTTTTGAGGGAAAATTCTAATGTCTCATCTTGTCTGTATTTTGCACTTGTGAGAAAATTTCATAGACATTTTACCATTAATGTATATAAGAATGTTGGCCACATTCTAAGAAGCTTATCAGAGAAATGCCAGTTTTAATAAAAATTCTACCTAATCTTGTACCATAGATTCCTGTAAAAAGTTATGAAATTTATTTAAAGAATTGCAAAAACAATCAAAATATATGTACAGTGGTCATGATCTACTCTGACAGCAAATGCTCTGGGGTTACTTAAGAAAATAAAGATCCAGCATATAGAATTGAAATAGTACAATTTGTGCTAAATGTCAAGGAACATTATTCTGATAAATGTCATTGTAATAATTAGATGGAAATTGTTCTGAGCATTACATGTTATATAATCAGTTTTGATAGAAGGATCAAAGGTGCAAATTTCATGACCATTCAGTGAAAGCATTTATCAGATGCTTTACTTGGGGGGAGAGAGGTGGGAAAGATGACAATTTACAGTAAAATCATTCCACTTAGCTATAATATTGGCTTGTAGTGTTTTTGATATATGCTATGCACTGAATCCTCTTTCATGAGTGAAATTGTAATGATTTGAAAGACATAAAGCCAAGAATAAAGTTCGTTAAAATTATATTTTCCAGTTACAAGACAAACACAAAAATATAATTCCTAAAGTTTCAGTACAGGTACTGACTATTGGGGAGCAATATTTTTTTTAATAATTTGCCGACCAAGTACAAGTGATTTAAAATGTTTAGTTCTCTCTCTCTCCCTATCCCACCCAATTGAACCAATAGTATATAAGACAATATGGGAAATGGACAAAAATGTGGAGTATGCTCTCAAAAATTATTTTTCAAATGCAAAATTACTATGTATGAAATAATTAAAACATATGCAACATGCTGTTTAATTATTTTTTAAGTCAGAGCTTTCAAACTGACTGAGATATCAATCTTTGAGTCTTAGGGAAACCTCCTTTTATCTTATTGTACCTTACACATCACATGCATTTCATGATATTAAGATGCTGAGACTTACTGGCCTGGCAACAAACTGTATAGGTGGTCTAAAAAGGGAAACATCATTATGGATCATCAGAAAGGAGGATAGAAGAGCACGCTGCAGGACACCTCCAGTATTCAGGAGATGGATTTCTCTCTTTGGCATTTGAATGCTTAGCTCAAAAGGGTCATGGCTGGCTGACACCCTGTCTGGCCGTTCAAGGAATTCTGTCTAGCTTGCCTGTGTGTATTTGGGCATAAAAAGAGGGGGGAAATTAGGCTGTGAGAGGGAGCCAAGGTGATTTGGGCACACTGTAATGGATTCATCACTTCAGGGGTCCTACAGAACTCAAGGTCAGTCTAAATCTGAGGCAGAAAGCCCAAATCTATTTGGCGGGGATGAATGCTTGCCACAGCCCAGGCTGATCCAAATCCATGCGGTAGAATCTGTAAAGTCAGTGACTTTAGTTTATGAATCAGGCACAACATATATGCGTCCTTTAATGGGGTCAAAAAGAATATTTTTAGTATCCCCAAAAGTGACCAAATGTGGTTTAGTTGAGAGAATTCAAATGAAGGCACTTGTCGATAACTACTCAAAAATGGAAACAGACATGATATTTTATGGAAATACACATCGATGCAAATACACATCTTAATGCAAAGGTTTTTGCAACTTTGTTTTCTCCTTTATGTAATTCGCATTTAACTATATTGTTAAAAATGGAGTAAGCCAATGCATTTCTAGAACATCTAATAAATTCATATTCTGTGATTTTCAGGTGATTGAACCAAATTTATTTTAACCGTGAAAACATAGGTAAAAAATTATACTTCTTTTTGATAGCTGGAACTCATAGTTACTTCACCTTGCAATTACTTTTGCAACAAAATGAGTTTTTTCTTCCAAATCAATGTTGATCTATTTTTTCAAGAATAAATTCAATTTAAGGAAAGGGTCTCATAAAAAAGAGCTTTAGTGTCTTTTTATTTTAATAAAATCAGTAAAGCAGTAAGATGTTATTTGGAGTTAACTTAAATAAGAAGTTTATGATCATGCCATCTGATGTGTAAAGCAGTTGCCTATACACATTTAAAGGTGGCTGTTATACTTAAAACACTTTATTTCTCTGAGGCCACTATTCAAATGGCTGACAGGGGATAATTTGTTTTGTTCAGTGGATTCCTGATTGTTGTACAAGGAAAAGTTCTCTCACCTTTCGGTCAACCATTCATCTTCCTGTGGTGATTTATTTTACTATTTCCAGACATGTTTTATTACCTAGAGACTAGGCACAACTTTTTTCCCCTTTCCTTTTTTCTGAGAATCAAATGAGCCCTAAATAGGTATGCACATTATAACAAATTATGAATCTTGGTTTTTCATTTATCAAGCAAGTACTTACATGTCTAGGACCATCTTATTTTATTTACTAACTACTGTTCTTTAGGTTCTGCTCCACATACACACCTGCTTCCATGTTCCCCCACATCAGGCTGTGTTTCAAGAGGAAAATTTTAGGTAATAAAGAATTCCATTAGAGAGTAGCTAATTGCTTTTGCACAGTGTTTGATCCATTCTGCTTATCAGAAGCTCCTTAGTGAATTTTTTCTATAATGCAGTGCCGTGCTTTTGTAATATGATAGAAAGACCTTGTGACCTTCAGGTCATAGAAAAGAGTGGTACATTGCACAACCCCAAACACACTATTTACATCACAGCTGTAAGCAGTGAATATGGATTAACAGAGACTAAAAGGCACTTTTTAAGACGTTTGATTAGAATAACATATACTTGCATAGGATAGTGTTACTTGTAAAATAACACATTAATGATCTACCACCTTTTGGAGACTAATTTCTTTTCTCTTGTTAGAAGGTTACATGTCATGTACCATAGTAGAGACTTTTTCATTAATACCCATAAAAGGGAGTGTACTACTAAAATACATTTATCAGTATCAGGAGATATTGCAGAGGAAGAAAAAATAAAGTAAGACTGTTGAACTTGAATTATAACCACATACTAACATTAAAATACTCACTCTAAGTATAAAGAGAATTTACACCCTGAGAAAGCCTCTTATTTCACAAAGGGAATCTATTAAGAATGAAGAGTCTCAACTCCCTATTCCCATCCATACAAGTTCACTTTCCTAAGTCTCTGCCCACCCTTAGTTTTTGCTCTAAATTATTACTAATTCACCCTGTTCTGCTGTTTTTCTAACCCAAATAACATTTCTGTTTTTAATGTATTTGTAACCTCTCCCTCCCTATTGATTGTCTCTTGATCATGAAACACTCATATTCATTAAGTCCCATTCTTCTAGGCACAACAAAATAAAACGATCCCTTTCTATCTACATCTTTTAGTTACCACCATTTGGCTCCACATTCTTACACAGCTAATCCTCGGAGATTATTTTTGCTTTATTAAATGCCCTTTTTGATATGAATATTTCTTCTTCAACTCAGAATACACTTCATTTCTTCCCTCCCAAGTCTACACAATCCACTTTAAGGATGTCAGCCCTCTATTTTGGCTCATCCCAGTGTGACTGACTCAGGTCAGGTCTTATTTGAAATCCACCAGATTTGGCACTCTGGGCCCATTCTGCATTATCATAGCTTCCCCCTTATTCATCTCCCAATGAGAATACTCCTTGGTCGGTGCCCTCTCTCTGCTTCTTGGTCTCTCTTCCTTCCTCCATGATTTTGCCCATTTCCATAGCTTCAGCAACCACTTATAGACCGTGACCCTTATATCCATATAAATGAATGCATTGAGAACTGTTTTCTAAATACAGAATTATATTATTCTTAAACTCATAATATATATTTTGAGAAAATTTCTGAAAAGAATTGTTAATTCCCAAAATTTAGCAGCAAACAATACTTAAGGATTGAAAATACAGTCAACAATTTTACTGAATGAAACTCTACGATATCAATCTTAACTGGATAGAATCACAAAATAAATTTCTAGGAGATTTTTACACTTATTCTTATCTTTTAGTCATTCATAATTTTTTAAATATTCACTGCATTCCATGAACTTCACAGTGCATGAGAAGAGTGACAAAAAAAGCAGGATACGTGTTTCTGTCATTCATGGTTGCTATCATTGCCATTATTTTTAGCTGGAAGAAAAAGATCTCATCCTCCTCTTATCTCTAAAATCACAGCACTATATTTTAAGACATTATAAGCATATTTTGTATTGCTAAGGCATCTAGTCACGCAGGACACGAGTCTCACTCTTATTTGTAAGCAGCGAATGATAACAATAATTTATGGAATTTCAGGTGAGAATACTGAACTTAGACCCGTGGTTCAGAGAAAGAAAATAGAAATATTCTGCTTAATAAGTTAAGTAGAGGGCCAGCGGGAGCTTAACTAAAGGGAAAGAAGACACTCTAGCCATATGACAAGGGACCCGAGATGGAGAGAACAAATAGGTAATGAAAAATCACCCTTACTAGGAAAAATGTATAATGCATTTCCGGGAAGAGTGATATCTAATACTAAGTTTGCAGTTATTTCCAGCCTTATATGGTAATTGGATTCTGTTACTCCCTAACCTTTAGAACAGTCTTCGACACAAAACCACCTAGTGTTACAGTAAATTTAGGGGAATGGAAGGACAGTGATGGGATCTAGCAAAAGACAAGGCGATATGAACAAGTTAAAGCAGAAAAGCAAGCAGCTGGATAGGCTGACTCAGCAATAAATATGATAGAAACCTCTTGTCCTACGTACAGTAGAAGAACGTGACAGGGTGGGGAGCAAATACGGGGATGCTACATGAACTCTTCACAAAGTCACCAATGTTGCCCGACGTGCCTCATTGCCAGGCGAGTCTGATATGTGACTGAGATAGCAGAACAGGCACAAGGGTTCATTTTTGGCCCTTTATATAATGTGTTCTGAATTTGAAAAGTAATAAAAAAACACATGCTAATGGTTAAGTAAATTAATCCTAATAAAGGACAATTAAAAATAAATATACTTACAAAACAGTACAGGTATAAAAAAAATTCTGAGTGAGATAATTAATGGGATGCTAGCTTTCAAAAAAGTTGGAAAGCTTTGGGAAGGTTTAAAAAAAGGTAAATGGCTGAGAAGTTGCTTCCCAAGCAAAAACAATGTATTACAAGGCTAAGGAAGACATGAGGGAGGATTTATTTTGAGCTTTTTATGGCTGTTATTAATCAATGTTTCCTAACAATTCTACTGGTTTCAAAGAAAAATCCAATATGTAACAGTAAACAGAGAGAGAAACTTTCTTTCTAGTGTGAATATTCAAGGCACTTGCAGGCAGGAAAGAATTTGAGAGGTATTACAACCTTTTTATGAGTTTCAATATTAGAACAGTTCAGTCAAAATTCTCTTTGTTAATTCACCTGATTTTTACTTAGTACATACTATGGCCCAGACATTAAGGCAGCAACTGTGAATAAAACAGATTATGTTGTTGTCATTATGAAGTTTATTTAAATTCCAGAAGAGCAGAAAAACAATAAGAATGCTTGTTGCTCTGTGTTCTATAGTTAGTGTGACTACATGAACAATTACCCCAAAACTGAGTGCCCTAGAACAACAAACTTTATGTTGAACCTTAGCTTGGCATTTGCTCAGGACCAACATGGTGCAAATGTTAGTATTTAAAAATCATCAATGGCTCACTTATTTATATGTCTAATAATGAGGCTGCTTGTCAGCTGAGCCTTTTCTGGAACTGTTGGAGGGAAGAACTATATGAAGCCTCTTGATATGGCATGTGCTTTCTCGGAACCTGGTGTGTGGGTTTAGCCCCAGGGTACGAGGATGGGAGGACAGAGAGAGAGAGGCAGAGAGATTGATTCAGAATATCGAATGGCCCTTTTTGATCTAGCCTTGAAGTTAGCATCATTCCCTCCAGCACGTTCTATTCATGGGAACAGTCATATTGTCCTACCCAGACCCAGGAGTAAAGGCAATAGACTCCACCTGATGACAAGTAACAAGGTTCTGAAAGAAAATTTGCAAACTGAAATATTGCTGTGGTCATATTTGGAAATGACCACGTTCTGCCCCATTGTTAGTTTTATTTCCAGTTTAGTAAGCAAAAACTCAAATACAGTATTCAGGAAAAAATATTTATTGATGTGAAGTCTTTCATATTAAACTCCTTGTGTGTCTTTGGAGCTACTGCTATTACTACTAGTATCACAAGGTGGGACAAAGTAGGTTTACAGTTGTGAGTAAGCAAAACACAGAGTTTATTATTATACTATCAATTAATTATTGTATTATTTTCCATGCCAACAACTGTAAACCTACGTTGGCCCACTCTGTGTCATTACCATTACTGTTACTTTTATCATTATCAATTTGTGGACTTCCAAATCCCATTGGCCTTTAACCTTTTCTCTGCTATCATCCAAAAAACTGAGTGTAGCAGTCAAGGGCTGACATTGTAAAAAGTCCTAATAAAAGAGACTACATTAAAGTTTTGGTTCAGAATATTTAATTTGTAATGCTCATTTGCAAGAAAGTAATATTATATCAAGTGGCTTTTAGGATGAGCATATGATTAATATCAACTAGTGGAGAAAAAATATCTCAAATGGATTTTCCCCATCATCCCCCATAAGAATTATCATTTTACTTTATTTTATGATCTTTTAACTTGTTGACTTGGTGTGATGTAAATAGAGCCTTATAAACATTCTGAACTATATATTCTTGCTGAGGTATGTTAATGTGGTATAGTCAATGGTAGAAAATGTTTCTATTTTTTTAATTGTATTAGATAAATACAAAGAACATGTCACTTTTGTTCAGATTAAAGGTAAGAGTACATTAAAGTAAAAAGGGTCATTGCTAAAAGAATTGCACTAGTCAAAATGACATCATCAGACCTACGCTTCATCATTTTTTTAAGGTTAGTAGGCAAAGAACTATTTCTGCTGTTTGAAAATGTCAAATAAAATGTTACTTTTCCAAAGCATGAAGCAATGTTAATCTAAACATTACAAGCACAAATGATATTAAGGAAACAAATTTCATACATTTATCAACAGAAATTATAAAATATTCCTAGAATATTTGGATGCCCTTAAAGAATGTTTGAAGATTAAAAATCTGTGTGTTTTAATCTTAGATATATTAACTATAGCCTAAGGATACTGGAGTAGAAAAGTAATAAAGACTTAAAAACTCAAGTAAGGAGATAAGAAAATTAATTTACATAAATCGAAAAAGTTGAACTAAATGAACACTTGATTGCAGAAAACACAACCCCCTACAATGTATTAAGAATAGGTGACCAGGGTACTGCTGATTGAATATCATTTAAACTAACTCCCTTTATTTCACTTTCTTTGTAGTAACAGTGATGTTTACCATAGAATACCTGGCAAGACTGCGCTATGTAATATTAGATTTTTTTCAATACTTTCACATTAATATTAAGGTTGTTTCCAATCTTTGTAGATATCCTATTAGGAAATATTTTTAAGTGAAATTGCCAAATCAAAAGCTATGTGTATTTTTAATTTAGAAATGTTCAACATATAGTTTATATTCTGTGATATTGTCAGATTGTTGCTCATGTCCTCCTAATATAATCAATAAAGATAAATCTATATTTCCAAATTCCTTTTATAAACACAAAAAGATACGAATTTTTTTATTTTTAATCTCCTGAATTTTTGGTAGCTAGAAAAGACAACACACATATGCTCACCTCAATTCACTACAATGGTGGACCAACTGGAGGAGAATTATGGAGCCAAGGGATTAAAAGGTATTATTGGAGCAAGGGATTAATCAAACCCATATACATGCCATTTACTGAGTACATTTTTAATAAACATGTCTCACATGACATCTTCTTTCACATGTCATTCTCCTCCTCAAAACTGGAAGAGATCTGTATGAAAATGGCATATATAATTTATTATACAATGTACTGTAACACATAGTACCTTATTCTCATTTCTTAGCGATCAAAGTAAATGCACAAATTGCTATGAAGCAGAATCCACAGTAATTTTGAACATTAAGCATACATCAGAGACTTCTGGTTTACTGATATGTAAAGACCTTAGAAGTCATCACTTCACTCTTCACAAAAATAAAAAGCGGAACGAATGGAAAATCGCCAACTCTTCTTAGCTCTATCAGAGAATTGCTTTCACAGAGCCAGCTGCTGCCCTGAAAGCTGTAGAGACAGACAGACCAGTACAGAAAGTCTGAAGTGCACCCAGCACTGTTTTCTTTCACATGACCTTTTCTCAAAATAAACTATTTTGTCAGAGCCTAAGCAACTGGGGTTTTACCAAAGCCTAACTAACCTGGAAGAATGGAAATAGTCATTTCCAACCTTTTCCAGCCTTTAACTGGTGGCAACAAAAATACCCAACTCAGGCTCAAGGAATGACAGAGAACAAATTCTAAGACAACACAATGCTTTCTGCACCCCCCCACCCCACCTGATACTCATGCTGTGCCACCAGATCAGTAGAACTCCTCTATAATAACAAAGGGTTACAAATAAATGAACTCAGGCTTATACATTTTTTAAAGAAGCCCCAAGCAAGTCCCAAACATGGGGAGATTCAGACAAGGACGATAGGCGAAATTTTATTCTCTGACACCAGAGCTAGAGCAAATAGTAAATACGGCCTAGCTTGTAGCCAGATAAACATAAAACATCACACACACAAGGATGAAATCCCATCTTCCTCAGTTCTTTTTACTCAACATACTATGTTCAGCTTTCAACAGCAGCGAAAATGGCAAGGCGCATTAAAAGACAAAGCATAGTCTGAAGACACAAAGAAGGTATCAGAGCCAGACTCAGACATGGCAGAATTTTTAGAATTATCACACTGTGAGTTTGAAATAATTATGATCAATAATGCTAAAGGATCTAATTAGATGTAGTGGAAGGCATGCAAGGAAAGAGTGGTGATATAACAGAGATGAAAAATATAAAATAGAATTAAGATGATATGCTAAAAATTAAAAAGACATAACAGAAATGAAGGATGCTTTTGTTGGGCTCATTAGTGGAGAGGACCTAGCAAAGGAAAGAATCAGTGAGCTTTAATATAGGTCAATAGAAATTTCTGAGGCCAAAATGCAAAGAGAAAAAAAGAGCAAAAACACAGAACAGAATGTCCAAAAACTGTGGAAAAATTACAAAAGGTATAACATATATGTAATGGCAATGACATAAGAATAAAAACAGAAAGAAACAGAAGAAATATTTGAGTAAAAAGGACTGAGAAATTTTTGAAAATTAATGAAAAATACCAAAATGAAAGTCCAGGAAGCCCTAAAGAATACCAACGGAAATAAACGCTTAAGATTCTATACCTAAGCATATCATATTTAAACTGCAGAAAATCAAATCAAAGAGAAACTTTTAAAGAAATTTGGGGAAGAAACCTTTTCTACTTAGAAACAAGGGTAATAAACACATTAGACTCTTCTTCAGAAACCAGAAAGCAAAAAGAAAGTGAAGTTTTAAAAGAAGTGAAAACCAATGTTCCTGAAAAATAGATGCCCTTTGTTCTCTTCCTTACTTTCTATTTGGTTGTTTAGTTTTTGTTGACATGATACACCTTTATAAAAAGTGAATGTTTTCATAATTTAATCCATTGCAAATCAGATGATTTTGTTAAAATTCCATAGTTGGCACAGCGGTTTACCAGAACTAATTTGGTTAGTACCTAAACTAACATTTAGAATTTGCTGAACAAAAGCACTAGAACAGAAGATGTAATGTAGGAATGAACCATGTATTTTTATTTTTTTGCATTTTTTTCTAAAAGAAAAACTAACAAACAAAAATACACAACTTTAATTTCCAGAGATGAGGGCCAGGAAAGAGGGAGCTTTGGAAACAAAGAGAAGGAAAGCACCTGTAAACCAATCTTCTTCACAATTATCCATTTCAGTGTCTGTGGGAAAGTCTTGGAAATATGAGGGAGGAAGAAATTATTGTAGCTAGACAGGATGTCATTAAAGGAAAGTCTATGTCCAGGGCTCAGATTGTCCCATTTTGGCCATATCAAATCGATACAGTGTAATGTTTGCCCCAAAGTTAGCATTTGTCTGAAACATAAGGTCAGTGATTTTAAAAGCAAACTTTATATTGTTCTTTCTTTCAGTTGCATTTTGTAATATAACTTTTGATTTTAACCGACAAATTTTGGCTATCAAGTGGCTATTATAGGTGGACATATGTAGAGGTTAATGCAAGCTTAAAAATGCAAAGGACGTGCACAAAATTGAAAAGCAGTCTTCGTGAAACCGATGGTTACAAAACATTCAGGGACACTCTCAAACAGGCTTCTTTTATCTACTGCTGCAAAAACTTCTGGTCTTAGAAAGTGAACCATGAAAGAGAGAAAGATAATGCAAGGCAGTTTCCACTGTCGGCAGATTCTACACCATGCTGAGAAGGTGTCACCTTTACTGACACTTAAAAAGCATATGTAAAAACACTTAATGTGTTTGGGTTACTGTTGATGATGGATTGTCATTCAAGTTTATCTTCTGTGTAATTTCTCTCCAACATTCATCTTCTTAAATGGCAGATGCTCAGGTATTTTGGGACTTACAAATTTAATGGGTTACTACTTTCCTGATGAATCTATTGTTTTCAGAATGATAGTGTAAGAGCTCAGAAGAGCTAATGTGATGGAAATGTCTGAAATTATAATTAGGTTCTTTGATTTTGTTTATAAAAATGAACTTGGTGGCATCAGTTTCTTAAAATAGAAAAAAATGTCACAGGACTCTAGTGCATACTTTTTGGAAACAAATTTAATAAGAGTTAGAGTGAATTGTTCGTAATAAAAAAAAAAACCCTAGATAACATTGTGATCTGTTACTGATTGGAAATTGGCCATTTCACCCCATATTTAGCTTACCCATATGTAATTAACCTGAAAATCATTAATACTAGTGACCTGGAAAATATAAAGACACAATAATAAGTGTTTCTTAACATGAGCCCTTATATTGGCATCCTATTTGCTACTTTGGGTCCCCTTCTGAACTTATACCTTGACTGTCATGTGTTATTTAAACTCCCAGTCTTTTGTCATGTAGTTTGCTGTTTCAATATCCCATACCTATCTACCCATGTGCCAGACTAAGGTTTAATCATCCTTTGAGTCCTCAGTTCAATATCACTACTACTATTTATGCCAAAAAAACTTTTCTCTCTACCAAATCTGGGTGTTTGAGCAAACTATTAAAAATGGTATTATTTGTCCTGACTGGTGTAGCTCAGTGGATTGAGTGCCGTCCTGTGAACGAAAGGGTAGCAGGTTGGATGCCCCGTCAGGGCACATGCCTGGGTTGTGGGCCAGGTCCCCGGTAAGGGGTGTGTGTGAGAGGGAACCACACACTGATGTTTCTCTCCCTCTTTTTCTCCCTCCCTTCTCCTCTTTCTAAAAATAAATAAATAAAATATTTTTTAAAATTAAAAACGGTACTATTTAATATTGCTTGAATGGAACAGTGAATTAGATCACTTACAGATATGTCCTTATGCATGGCAGATAACAGTTGCAGTCGATGGAAACAACTTAATTTTTAAGAAATAACGTTCAGTTACTGAAAATGACAGAATTCCCCAGAGTACACTGAAGGTCATTCAACAAGACCATCTGTGGAGTCAATGCTCACAATGTATTTACCACCACCCACTTAGTTCCCTTCGTGTAAACGCTACAGAGAATTTTTAGAAAAATGGAACAAAGGCATAGCCAAATAAAGTTATCAACAAAATTAATAATACGCTGAATTAAACTGTGATCAACAATAATCTGTCTTCAAGGAGACAATCAGACAGCTCATTGAGCAGGAGTGTATCACGGGCCGCACGCAGCTTTGCGACTCACATTGCATTGTAATGGCACATCTGAGAGCCAGAGTGGCTGTTTCCTATGTCATCGAGTGGTCTAGAATATTCAAGCGGTAGATAGTTTCTGCTCTCCCTCAGTTACCAAAATCATTCACTTTACAGCAAGGCCTTCAAAAGTAAAATGTTGCAGTTTTGTAATATCTCATAAAAGAGGCCAAAAAGGTGTGTGCATTTGCCCATTTCTTTTGATATAATAAAGCAAAGTCTTGCCATACAGAAATCTGTGCCCCTTTTTTTCAACCAAAAGTAAATGTACATTTAAAATCCTATCAAGCTTTTGAGATCTAAAAGTGCTTAGGCAACAAAACACAACTGATTCCAATGTTTCCATTAGGAGACCAGACATCTACTGAGTCCAAAATGAATTTATGATGGCGAATTTTATGTGTCAACTTGACTTGGCTAGCGGACACCCCCAGAGCTGGTAAAACACTATTTCTAGATGTGTCTCGAGGGTGTTTCTGGAAGAGATTAGTATTTGGTTCTGTAGACTGAGTAAATCGATCTTCCCTCACCAATGTGGGCTGGTATCAACTAATGCATTGAGGGTCCAGAGAATAAAAAGGCTAAGGAAGGGAAATGTTCTCTCTCTTCTTGAGCTGGATATCTGCCTTTTCCTACCTTCAGACATTGGAGCTCCTGGTTCTCAGGCCTTCAGCCTAAAACTGATTGATACCACCAGCTGTCCTGATTTTTCCAATTTGCAGACAACAGATTGTGGGGTTCTTGGTCTCTATAAGAGTTAAGCATAAGAGCTAAAACTAAAACTTTTAGAAAGATTATAGGATAAAAACGTCATGACACTGGATTTGGTGACATTTTCTTAGATATGACAGTGAAAGCATGAGCAACAAGACCTATCTGCCATCGCCAATGCATAATTTGCTGAATTAGGTCAGTCAGACACAAAAAGTCAGACATTTAGGAAAGTCCATTCTGGTTCAATGGCTAGTGTGCAGTCTCTGTAGACACACCAGGCACCTTGGCTCTACACTCTGATTTTGATACCGTAAATTCTTTTTTTGTTGTTTTCTGGGGGGTTTTGTGTTTGTTTTTTGTTTTTTGGTTGTTTGGTTTTGTTTTTATTTTTTTTTGTTGGAGATACCTGGGATCAAACCCGGGGCTTCATACATGCAAAACATACCTTAAATTCTTGATAACTTCCTGAAGCAATATGAACACAATGTAAATTAGTGTTTCTAATTTGTATGCTTCACATAATACATTTTACTTACCTTGCATATTTAAACAACTTCTCTCTTCATAGCATATTATAGTACAAAGGAATTATTTTCAATATACATTTACTTATCTAACATTTACTAGAGGCTTTCTACATGAAATAATTCCAAAAATAATTAAGACACACATTCGTAACCTCAAGGAATTTTCAGTTTAGTGAAAGAAGGAGTCAAATGAATAGATTACTGCACTACAGTGTATGAGAAGCTAGTCTAGACTAGGAGTGAGATAAGGATTCCTAGAAAAGATGCTGCTTTCACATGTAAAAGAAAAATTTTAATGAGTTACTTGATTCAACAACTCCATACAGGTTATTCCCCATGCTTACAACTAAAACATCTGATTTTCACTTGTAGCTGGAAAAACTTAATGACTTAATTTTCTCCACATTTCCATGACTACCCTGCAACTATCAACCTGCACCTCTTAATGTGTTCATCTTTTTCACACAGTCCCTCAACCCTCTTCCCTTCTGGCAACCATCAGTTTGCTCTCTGCATCCATGAGTCTGTTTCTGCTTTGTTTGTTCATCTGTTTTGCTGTTTGGCTACCACATATAAGTGAAATCATACAGTGCTTATCTTTCTCTGACTTATTTCACTTAGCATAACCACAGTGCTGTACACCTGAAATTACTATAAAATAATATGAAATGTCAGCTGTAATCGACAAATTACAAATGTTTAAATATGAATTTTCTAATAACAGATACTAATGTGTTAAGATAACTCTGAAGACAGTGGCAGATTATCTCTACCCTTAAAAGATGTGGTTTTATGAAAGTGGAAAGGTGAGAAAGCTATGCATACATGCAACTCAAAAGGTTGAGTTATTTAGATCCATTGGTTGCTATTTTATAATAAACAGTTTGACTTGGTGACAAGAGAATGTAGGTACTTGATCAAAGAGCTTTAAAAGTTTTTATAGGGTTTTCTTTATTCAGAATAGATTGAAGTATTTCAAGTCAGAAGTGGCTTGAATATTAATTAATGTGAACAAGAAAATATATTTAGTAGTAAAAATATAAAATAAGAATTTAAATAATCTTATTGAGTACTTCCTTGACTATAAAGGTAATATAATCATATTTCAATTCTTCTGACTTGATTTATGCTGAACAATAAATAACCTTAGTTTAAAATTTAAAAAAAAACATTATGTAAGGAGATAACAAAAGAATTGCCTAGATTCATACTTTCAAAATGCAAGAAAAAAGCTAACACCAACTTTTTGCAAGCAACTTATTGACAATAATAAAGACTCATCAAACCCCGATGAGAGATTCTATGCCAAAAAGTAAACTACCATTTTGCAAGGTGGAATCTTTCTAAAGGAAAACTCAAGAGAAACACTTAACAATTTGGTTGATTTTCACTTATGATTTTAAAAAGCATAACTTTTAAGCAGCATCATGTGCTTCAACACTTTAGACTCTAGGGTTTTTGTCTGCAGATGATACAAATCTGTTCCAGCCAATTTCACCTAAATCAATCAACCATGATCTAGCTGCATGGCGGCACAGTCAGTGGGGGTCGAAGTGCTGGAATCTTCTGTCTCTCTGATACTGGGACACACTGCAGTGAAAGCCAGGGCCGGAGCAGCTCCTGAGGCATTGTTTTGAAAATCAGTGTGAGTTCCATCAACTGATTATCGTCACTCACTGATTAAGAAATCTTAATGTGGACCAGGCTCGGCTTAACCTCCCACCAATCACTGTCTCCATTTTTAGACTTATAAAGCTAAAAAATGTGTAGTGATTATGAGAGAAATTTGCATATTGCATGTGGCTATTTTGTAAATTGATGTTTATTTTGTTCTGAACAACATTCAAGTCTGCCTAGAAATGAATGTTGAATATTAATAGGCTTTGGTGTAATTTTGTGGGTAATGATGCTCTGGATGTGGTAGGTGTTCATGAAGATTCTAATAAACAAATAATGTTCAAAATGTACTAAACATGTTCACAGAGTCACACTATAGGGACAGAAAACCAATTGGTGGTTGTATCAGACTGTGACTGAGGTTGGGGGTTGACACAAATGACCATGAGGTATTTCTTGTGGAGATGAAACTGTTCTTATCTTGATGGTTGTGGTTACATAATTGTATATATTTGTATTATGTTTGATTTATATGAACGTTTCAAAACTCAGAAATGAGGGTGAATATTTCTTTCTTTTTTTTATTGTTGTTCAAGTACAGTTATCTCCACTTTTCCTCCTCCACCTTCTCTACTCCCCCTATCCCCACCTCCCAACCTCAATCCTACCCCACTATGGCTTTGTCCAGGGGTCCTTTTCACATGTTCCTTGATGACCCTTCCCCTTCTTTCCCCCATTATCTCCCCTCCCTCTTCCCTCTGGTTATTGTCAGTTTATTCTTTATTTCAATGTCTCTGGTTATATTTTGCTTGCTTGTTTGATTAGTGAATTATAACTCAATGTATGTGACTTTAAAAATAAAAGTTCTGAGTATCATACAGGCTGTTATTTAAACATGTTTGATGTTAGGAAGAGTTTGTGGGAGAAAGATGTCATGGGTGTGCTTAAAATGTATATTGGCACCAAAAAACTTATTTTATCTCATTTTGCCTGCAAAAATTCCATGAGGCAACACGAACTTTCCTTTTTCTTGTGCCTAAGATTAGGTTGGATTGGAAAAACAGCAGACAGAAAGGAAGTGGGAATCCCAAAAGTCCATTATTGAAACAACAACCAAGAAAACACTTCAGGCCAACTACAGGCTAAAACATCAGAGTGTGCACCTTCAGGGACACAAAGAACAAAACACAAGGCTTGAGCTTTTGCACGCTGCCACCCACATAAAAATGCCGGTATTAAAGGGGTTTTTTTTTACCAGAATTTTCTTGTATGTGATCCTATCCATGCTCACATTCAGGAAGACTTTGAGGCATACTAAAGACCTGAGGAGAAAAGTGAAAACCCCACTACTGACCTATGCAGCATCTCACTGGAACGCTGAAGCTCCTGTCACCCCCATTTGGTTCCCATGGAGAAGAGCCTCCTTTCTTTCCTCACTCATCCCTGCAGTCTGGCTTTTTTTTTTGGTGGATTGTATTTCTCTCCAAGTACAAGAATTTCTTTCTGCAACCACATGGGCTGCTCATTCTTCCTCAAAGATACACAATGCCAATTTCAATGCCTTTTGCTTTCTTTAATAATGTGTGTTAAATGATTTTGTGTTAACTAGGAAAAAAAGTAAATGAATTGGGGGGTTATTATACTGTCACCCTTCTCATTCCCTATTAGATTCCATACCTGATTCTGGGTTGATTTGAATAGAGAAAAATCCCTTCTCAGACAAGACAAGCAAACTGCTTTGTAGATGTTTCCCAATTACATACTTTATTTTGATTGATTATATATAGAGATTTTATATATATATATTCAGCAGATTTTTCAATTCCAGACAGAATGGATAATTCTAGGAAGTTCCTACAGATGGTATTATGTGTACAGAGACAATGTCCCACTGAATCACTCTTCTATAATTACTTTAAATATGGGTCAAGTACTCACGTCAGTTGCTAATTTTGTTTGTTTTTAAAAGTGTTTGCTTACAAGTTATAGTATTATACTTGTAATATTATCAAATTTAAATTAATAGGATGTCTACATTTATCACTACAGAAAATAATATTCTTATAAAACCCTTTGACTAGGATACCTATTAGATGTTATACATGTGTTCTGTAACATTGCCGAACTTACAGAAAATTTAGAGCAATAGCCTGGCTTTGGGCAGCCAAAAGGGGCCCTGGACTAAAATGGACTGTGAGGGATGCTGCCTGGCTGGCACACAGAGATGCTCAGTGGGTACCTGCATTAGGTATCAAGGTTGGTGCTGCTGTGAGCAAATGTCAACAGAGAGCATTTTTAAAAAATGGAAATTTTACAAAATAGAGAGAACATAATGACCAAAGCAGAATTTTTGAAACCAGAAAAAAATAGTTTTCAAATATGAGAGTGAAAAAAGTACATTTCAAGTATAGCAAAATGAACAAAATATGCAACCAAGTATCTTGATAAAAGAATTTCTAATAAATGTAGCTCTATAGAAAATAAAATGACCTGATAATAAAATTGTGAGGTTAAAAACAAAAGAAGAAATATAAACCAAATAAAAAATAAAACAAACATGCAGGTAATCTAAACCAAAGTTGCATAGATAAAATACTAAAAATTATTTCTAAAGTGTGACGCTTAAACAAAACAAGACAGACAAATCTAATGGGAAAAAACAGCACTAGTTGGGACAGCACTAGGTCTCTGGTGCTATTATGTAAATAGCACTAGATAACTCTTATCCAGTGCTATTATCTAAACATTATCGAACTAGATAAGAGCTCACGTTTTCTAAGGGGTATGATATAGATTGATAAGCACATTAAGCTTAAACCATCCATGATTAAATACTTAACAAATACATAATGCCATGACCAATTTTGATTTATCTCAGAAATATATTTTTGATGATATATCAGGTAGCAATATAATAATGAAACCACCTTTACTAATTAAAATTTCTAAGTTATATCATTTAAATTGAAGCAGAAAGCATATATGATAAAATTCAATAACCAAATTCTTGATTTTGAAAACAGAACATGCTAGACATAGAGAAGTGGATGTAGATGAAATACTAAAAACCTGCATAATTATTTATGGAGAAATATTATAAGAATTCCCTCTTTCTTATAAATCCAAACAAGTCAACTATGGCCATTATTAAAATATTTATTCATCATTTTATTGAAGGTATTAGACAAAAATACAAAAAGAAAGTAAAAACATATTTATTATTCTCAGAAGTAAGTATATATTTTAAAAACAAACAATAATTATTGCAGTAATAAACTAATCAGAAAAAATAAAACAAAGATGCATGCCAAGAGTTTCTTCTAGATCATTGTAAATGGAATGTAAAATATTAAAGAAAAACTGAATACAGGCATGCATGTCACTGAATAGAAACTCACAAACAACAAAGTATCATATCAACACAAATTGACCTATAGATATAATTGAAAAAGCATACAAAATCAAAAACAAAAAAATTTAGCTAACATTTTATAGTTGACAGGCAGATCAGATGACTAAGAATAGAAAAGACATTCTGAAAGAAGAAAAGGGTAGACAGATGTCAGAATAGCAATGCTTATTTAAAGCTATATTAATTATACTGTGTACTGTGCGCACAAAGATAGACAAAGTGGTCAGTGGAACAGGTAGAAAAATCATGTGCAGACAGAGACGTGCAAACAGAGACTCATTCTCCATGACACGTCTGAAATTGTAGAGCATTGGGAAACAATAAGCTTTAGTGCTGGGACAATTGTTTATTCCTATGGTTAAAATGAAATCTAATAATAAAATCACATAACCTCAAATATCAACTTCAAATCATTTAGAAAATTAAATGTGAAAAGCAATCTTTAAAATATTTCTAACAAATATGGATGAACATCTTCATGACCCTTATCTATGAAATGTTTGATTAAAGATGAAGGGAAAAGAGCTTACCATAAAGAGTTTGATAAATCTGATTACCTCAAATTGAGAATCATTGTTAGTAAGAGAGTGTAAAAAAATAAGCCACAAGTGGGGAAGCTATCTGTGGCCTATTTAACCAGCTGATAATATTTAAATAATATTAAGAACTCTTACAATTCAAAGAGAACAACTTAATTTAAAAATCCTGAAAGCATTGAGTACACTTTCCTTAGAAGAGTAAAAAAATCAGTGGCTAACAAACAAATAAAAATAAATTCATTCTTTCTTGAAATGTGGAAAAGAAAAAAATTTATCCCTATGATACTATTTTATACCAGCTATATTCACATATTTTTAAACATTTTTTTATTGTTGTTGAAGTACAGTTTTCTGCCTTTTTCCCCCACCCCTCTCCACCACCCCAGCCCTCCCCACCTCCATCCTCTGTTTCCACCTCCCTTGTTATTGTCCATGTGTCCTTTATAATTATTCCTGCTAACCCTGGAAAACAGTATGGAATTTCCTCAAAAAACTAAAAATGGAACTGCCTTTTGACTCAGCAATTCCACTGCTAAGATTATATCCTAAGAACCCTGAACACCAATCCAAAAGAACCTATGAACATAATTTTTTTTTAAGTCTAAGAATTCTAAGAATCACAGTGGGGGGGAGCAATGGGAATTTATGGCTAGTGGATTTAAATTAGTATAGGTACATGGGAAAGCAAATTTGCATTAACTAACAAATAAGAAGATGTGAATAATTCATGACCCATAAGTTCTACCTGTAGATGTATACATCAGATAATTTTTTCTGAGTATGTATCATCCTATAAATATCAGAATATGAAGCCAAGTTGAAATAATTAAAATATCCATCAACATGAAAATCAATAAATTATAGATATTTATGTAGAAATCTATGTAGACATTTATGTTCATAGACAGATGATTTAATATGTACCCTCAATATATGAATAAGTTTTAAGATGATAGAGAAAATATAGGTAGGTATACAACTATACATACATACATACATAACAAAGCAATGGAACGATAAACACAAACTCTAAAATAGTGCTTAATTTCAATGGAAAAGATTGGAGATGCTACTACCAAGGAGATTAAATACTATTGGTAATGTTATATATCAGTAGTTAGGTGGCTAATTCATTTAACAAAGATCTTCCATAGATTGCTTATAGGTTACATATATTCTTCATTCTTTTCTATGCATGAAATAAAATATATTAATACACAAAATTTTTAAATTAATATAAAAACTGCAGTTTTGGTTATTTTGGCAATATCCTTTAGCCGTCCTTTCTGAGGTCTGGTCAACTCCTAACCTGATCAAAACAGGACATACCCTGAGGGTTCTAAAGGCAGTGTGCATCCTGGAAGAAATCCAAACACGTGACTGTGTTTAGAATGTTAATTTGATGTGTTCGTCCATATGACAAAATCACAGAGCTTCGAAGTTCTGACGGAGTTACTGGACCTGTCACAGAGCCGATAATCCCTACTCGTTTTCTCTTTTAGACTATGAGGAGACTCACATGCATCCATTTGATTTCAAATTTAGGGTACGAAAGTTGTCTAAACTGCTGAACATTGTCTCTCCTTCAAGAAAGTTTTTTCCCAGTGGAGGTATCAGGAATCTGCATTTTCAACTACTATTTCCAGAAGATATCAGTGAGGTAAACCTCTGATGGGAATGTGAGAATCCATCTCACATTAATGGTATATTAATAGTGGAATATAAAATTGGTATATTAATAGTGAAAAATGACTACCCCTGGTTTCATTTTGTCACAGTCTCTATACACACCCTCACCTTGCCCCCTGTGAGAAAATACAGGGCTGCAGTAGTATGATTTTCTGCATAAGTAGAGAGTGATCCATTCTCAACTATGAAAATGTAGAATTTCAAATGGATTTTTATAATGCAGCTGTTCTCAAGGTGGCCTCACCTGGTATAGAATAATATACTTAGATTTTGTTTATCTTCTGACATTTCATTTATTTTATTTTATTTATTTATTTTTAGAGAGAGGGGAAGGGAGGGAGAGTGGGAGAGAAACATCAGTGTATGGTTGCCTCTTGCATGCCCCTCAATGGGGACCCAGCCTGCAGCCCAGTCATGTGCCCTCACTGGGAATCGAATCCAGGACCCTTTGGTTCACAGGCCAGTGCTCAATCCACTGAGCCACACCAGCCAGGGCAATCTTTCTACATTTTAATACTGAGAGAACTATGAACCTGTGTATCTGAATAGAAATTACATGTTTGTTAGAGCAATAAATCATAAGGTTTGTTCTACTTGCCCTCCTCCAATAATTGTACAATCTTAATTTGAGTAGAAAAAAGGAACATTGATTTTGGTTTGTGAGTAAAGCTGTCAATGACAGCAATTGATTTCATTTTGCTTCTAAAAACTGCACATTTGGTATGACAATTATCCAAGAGTAATGACTGTGGAACAACACAATGCTTTTTTTCTAAGCATAATAATGTGATGATATTTGGTGACGATCAGTTTCAGAAAAGAATCTCAAAGTCTTTCAGCAAATACTGTTATGACAGTTGTGATGTGTGATGGTCTAACACAACTTAAAAGTATTTCTAGAAATTCTTGGTACAATTAAATTTGTGTTGTTCTAAGGGAAATACCTTTCACCCGATACTCTCATTTTGCATGGATCTTCACACTGATGATTTTTGTTGTTATCGAAGATTTAAAGTAATGGTCCAGATATTTTAAACTTATTCCTTATATTACAACCTTAACAACTTGAAAAATATCCACACCTCAGACTATTTTTCATGTAACTAATATCTATCTGGCCATAAATATCAGAGATGCATTCTAAAATAGTTCCTCTTCCAACTATAACGGAATCCACATTCATTTATTGTCCTAAAATATAAGAGAAACCACAGAATATGCCATTACTGCTATTTCAATACTAATCAAAAAGTGCCAGCAAACCAATTGTAAAGAAATGATCACACGCGTTATTTATCTTGGTAAAGCAAGCTTTTTTACAGAAAGTGCCTTTTAAATCTTACCTACACTGAGCATCCTAGACATGACCCAGAATTGCAATCACTTCCAATGCAGGAAAGTAATTGGACAGGGTCAGGTTTGGAGTTATGTTTTAAAAATTTATGAGAATCTTGACTCCAGCCTTAAATATTGTCAGTGAATTGGATTCTGTCACAACTTAAACTCAAGAGTCTCCACAGAGAAATATTTGGCAAGCTTTTACGCTTCTAATTGCTAGTGAATCTGGGGACTAAGACCAGATTTTTTTTAGAAGTTCCAAGGAAACTGTCCTACTACTATTAATTTTCAATATTGCAATAAAAATTAAAAGATCCAGTCTGGGCTTGCATGGGAAAATCTGGGGGGAAAAAAAGTCAACTTAGCATCTACCCGTAATGTGTCTAGTACGCACACACCCATACTTGCACAGCTCGAAAAAATGCCTCATTTCCATTTTGCTCATCAGAAAAGTAATTCTGGAGTAATCATAATC
The DNA here is from genome assembly GCF_022682495.2 of Desmodus rotundus. Lineage (NCBI taxonomy): Eukaryota > Metazoa > Chordata > Mammalia > Chiroptera > Phyllostomidae > Desmodus > Desmodus rotundus. The sequence continues at coordinate 19,862,702 of NC_071394.1, forward strand.
TCCAGAAAAACATAATCTCATTTTGTCCAACTTGCACCAAATTTTGCTTATATATACTGAAATATTTGTTTTCTGGTCTGTCTTATTTTTATTGGTGACATCGATTCTTTCGCATTGAAACTTAGAAAAATGGAAATGTTATGCTTTCAGCTTTGCAAAACACACAATAAAACCACTAAAGAAGAATTCCTCAAATTTCTTATTTAGGAATCAATGTGGCATAATGAAGAGAGATTTTAATTTATAAAATTTGAACAGCTAATAAAAGTATACTTTCTCTGGTATATTTTGCTATTATTTAAGTAAAAATATCAGCAGAAGTAAAACACAATGCAATTAATATAAAACTATGTAATACTTATATATGAATATGAAGAAAGTTCAGAAAAGAACTTGGAAAATATAAGCAATTCATTTTTAAGTTTCAATTGTACCATATTTATTGACTTTTAATTTAGTTTTCTTTATTATATAACTCAAATTCTAGAAATTTTCAGAATAATGAACTGGAAAAATATCACTTGATCAATTTGAGCTTTATAATTATATGTTTTTTTTAAATGTCTATATGCTAACCAAGTTTTCAAATTTCACCTTTCCATATAGCTTAATATAATAATGTTCTATTGATTTAAGCACTGTATTTGAGGAACACAGACTAGGTCAGGATGATTAGCTATTTTACCATGAAAATGGAATTGTCTTGTTATAAACAGTCTACTATTTGTGACCAGAAATATTAGAATAAAATATCATGTTTTATTCATACTGTTTTAATCCCCTTGTTGAGAAATTCCTATATATTCTATTAGATAGATAATATGTAATCATGAACTACTGATTCTTCACTGGTAGAATTTGAGAGTAAAGGGTGTGATAATTAAAAAGACAAATATAGCTAAAATAAATACCCTTTAATATGAACTCAAATTTTTGAATATGATAAATCATGAGTTCATCAAAATTAAACACATTAGTTAAAGTACTCTTTAGCCACCATAATCAAAACAGCCTGGTACTGGCATAGGAACAAACACATAGGTCAATGGAATGGAATAGAGAGCCCAGAAATAAACCCATGTCTCTATGGTGAATTAATATTTAAAAAGGGGGGCAGGAGCATAAGATGGAGTAAAAATAACCTCTTCAACAAATGGTTGGGAGAGCTGGACAGCTACAAATGAACAGCAAAAAACTGAAACTTGACCACCAACTTACACCATACACAACAACAAACTCAAGATAGATAAAAAGACTTAAACATAAGTTGTGACACTATAAAAGTCCTAGAGGAGAACATAGGCAGGAAAATTGGAGATATTCCATGGAGCAATATTTTCACCGATATGTCCCCTAGAGCAAGGAATATAAAGGAAAGAATAAACAAATGTGACTTTACCAAATCCAAAAGTTTCTGCATGGCTAAAGAAAAGATTAGCAAATGAAAAGGGAACCAAACATATGGGAAAATATATTTGCCAATGCCACCTCAGACAAGTGTTTGATCTCCAAAATATATAAAGAACTCACATGACTCCACACCAGGAAGACAAACAATCCAATTAAAAAACGGGCCAAGGACCTGAACAGACACTTCTCCAAGGAGGACATACAGAAGGCCCAGAGACATATGAAAGGATGCTCAGCATCACTAGTCATCAGAGAAGTACAAATTAAAACCACAATGAGATGTCACTTCACACCTGTCAGAATGGCCATCATTAATAAATCAACAAACAAGTGTTGGAGAGGATGCAGAGAAAAGGGAACCCTAGTGCACTGTTGGTGGGAATGCAGACTGATGCAGCCACTGAGGAGACAGTATGGAATTTCCTCAGAAAACTAAAAATGGAACTGCCTTTACCTGGCAATTCCACTGCTGGGATTATACCTTAAGAACCCTGAAACACCAATCCAAAAGAAACTATGCACCCCAATGTTCATAGCAGCACAATTTACAATAGCCAAGTGCTGGAAGCAAGCTAAGTGCCCATCAGTAAATAAGTGAATCAAAAATCTATGGTACATTTACGCAATGGAATACCATGCAACAGAAAGAAAGAAGGAGCTCCTACCCTACGTGGCAACATGGTTGGAACTAAAGAGCATTATGCTAAGTGAAATAAGCCAGGTGGTGAGGGACAAATACCCTATGATCTCACTTATAAGTGGAACCTAATCAACAAAACAAACAAATGAGCAAAATATAACCAGAGTCATTGAAATAAAGAACAAACTGACAGTAACCAGAGGGGAGGTGGGAGGGGGATTGTAGGTGAAATAAGGGGAAGGGTCCTCAAGGAATATATATAAAGGACACATAGACAAAGCCTAAGACGGGTATGATTGAAGGTGGGAGGTGGGGATGGGTGGGGTAGGAGAAGGTGGTGGTGGGAAATGGAAACAATTGAAGTTGAACAATAAAAAATAAAAATAAATAAAATATTCTTCAGTTGAGTCTAAATACAAATATGTAATGTTAGCCTTAGAAATCAATAGAATTGAATTTTCCAAATTAAAAAGAAACCTTAGAGTTTTACATTTTAAAATATTCCCTAGTAACTCAAGATTAAACTTCTTGGGTTCTCATTTCCAGTTATTCGTATTAAGGAGTTGAAGCTGAAAGATTTAAGTACTAATTAACAAAAAGGTTGTTACTTACGTGGATTGCCCTTCCAATTTACTTTGATTTACAAAGTAGATTTCAGAAGTTTTCAGGACTATCTCACACTATGCTATTTTTTTATGTTAAGGGAGAAAAAATTTTCTATTCAATCCATTTTATCAGCAATGTTTCATTTTAACAAAGAAAATGAAAAAATGAAGAAATGCAATATTACTTTCAAATGATAACATAAAATTAGTAACTGTATTAGAATGAATACAAGCGCTAAAGTTCTCCAATATTGTAGAGGTCCTAAAATATGATATAATGTTGATAATAATAACCATCTATATGCAGTACAATAACATGTGTTTTATAAATAAACTAAAGAATCATATCAATGCTGGCCAAAAATCTCCCAATACATGCAAAATAACACATATTGGAAAAAGAGGTTGCATAACCTTAGAATGTAAAATGAAACCAACATATTATATGGTCACTTATAAATATAAAATTCTATGATTATTGCTATATGTAAGTGAATTTTTAGCCTGAACAGACCTCATGGTAATGTATATTCCATGATCTTGCAGAACTGGAACAAGAACCAAGCTATCTTATAGCTCCTCACATAGTAAACTCTAGTGGAGGGAATTCATTAGAGCTAGAAGTCACTATATTACTTAGAGGAACACTAGCCCTTGTTTTTTAAAAAATCAGCTTTTTAAACAAAATGTAAAATTATTTGTCAAGTGTGGGCATTCTAAGATTGTGCATCCCTTTGCTCCAGGAGCCCGGCTCCTTTCCATCCTATTGCTTAACCCTCTGCCACAGTATCGTCCCCATTTGCGCCGTAAAACTGTCATGTAGGAGTTCCTAAGATTGGAAGGAATGGAAAAGAGATCACAGAGCATGTTTATCTTTTCTCTGACAGTTCTGACACATATCACCTGTACTCTAAATTCATTGGAGAAAACTTAGTCATATATCCATACATAGGTGCCAGAAAGTTTAAGAAATATAGTCTAGCTATATTCATGGCTATAATCAATTTACAATAGAACAAGGAATACCAGATTTTAATGCACAGCTAGTATGTTGATCCATCTATGAAGAATACTGTCTTAGTCCTTTCAGGCTATTTCAACAAGAATATCATGCCTTATAAATAACAGAAATTTATTTTTTGTGGTTCTGGAAGATGGGAACTCCTAGATCAAGTTACCAGCACATTCAGTGTCTGCTAAGGACTTGCCTCCTGGCTCATACACAGCTGCCTTCTAGAAGAAAGAGGAAAGTAGCTCCGGGCTCTCTTTTTTGAGACCAGTTATCATTCATGTCACCATTATTATTCTGCCCTCCTGATCTAATCAAATACCAAAGGTCCAACTTCCAAACACCATCACACGGGGGTTTGTTAACAACGCATTAATGTGGGGGAGACAAACATTGAGTCTATAACAAATACTAAAACATTTCTTACTGAAAATCAAAATGACAGTTAAGGCAAGACTGTATAGACTAAGAAAGAAAATTTAGTCCACTTTGATAGAAAAGCATCCTTGGGTGGCAGTTACGAGTTTCCTCTCTAGTAGTTATCATTACTTGTTAATATTTGGAAACCCTGAGTACAAAACTCTCCATGCAATGCCTAGTCAGACATCCAAATATGAAGATGAGCAAGCCGGCAAGTGCCGGAAGTCACTTCTGACAATCAGCTAAAGTAAAAAAGCAAATCCCTTATGTTAATAGAAAGCAAATGATTTGTTTTAGGATGTTAATTTAAAGTCCATTAATACACCTTCTTAAGAAATTGGTTCATTCAATTGCAAATTAAATGGAGAGGACCAGAAAGACGCAAGAGTGCAAAAGCTTTTGCCAAGTTGCATTAAGAAAATTTTTGAACCAGACTATGCAACAATAATCACATTAAGTACTCTATAATCAGTGTGAGTTATTAGTGCCGTGCAGTTATAGGTATGGATTAAATGCAATGTAGCAATGCAATTTCAGAAAGGTTAAACTAACATATCCAATGTGCATCCTACATTGAAGCATAAGAAATTGCGAATACTCAACTATTTTAAATGAATCACAACAGTAATTTCAAATGTTTCCAACTAATAGCTCTTAACTAATATATTGAAAAGAAAATTGGCTTTTTTATTAAATAAATCTAGAATGTGTTTAAATAATACCATTAATATTTTGTGATAAATTCATATTTATCTGATCTTTTTATTCTAACCCTGTTGCTATAGAGCTCATGAATATCTAGATATAAGCAATCAGGTTTTATTCAGCTCCCCTTCATTGTGTTTCACAGATATGCCAGTTTTTATAAATTGAAAGTTTGTAGCAGCCCCACACCAAGCAAGTCCTGGTGGAGATTGTTGAGATAACAAAGGATTTGGAATATTAAATAAACTTTATTGATAAAACAGCAGAGTTTGTGGGAATTGACTCCAGTTTTGGAAGGAGTTCTACTGTGAGCAAAATGCCATCCAACAGCCCCACATGCCACAGAGAAATCATTTGTGAAAGGAAGAATCTGCGTGCAGCAACCTTCGCTCTTGTCTTGCTTTAAGTAACAGCCACAGCCAAACCAAAAGCTTCAGCCACCACCACTCCACCAGTCAGAGGCTACTAATGTCGAGGCAAGACCCTTCACCAGCAAAAAGAGGATTACTCATTGAAGTCTCAGATGATGGTTAACATTTTTTAGCAACAGAGTATTTTAAAATTAAGGTACGTACAGTGTTTTTTAATGCAATGCTATTGCATACCTACTAGACTATAGTATAGTGTAAATATAATTTCTATGCACTGGGAAACCAAAAAGTTCATGCAACTCACTTTGTTGTGATATTCACTTTATTTCAGTGGTCTGACACTGAACCTGCAATATCCCTGAGTATTTTTTGTAATTATAATGCTACATAGCTGCATAATGCTTTCTCAGTGGTTTAGTGCTTTTAGAATCAAATTCAATCCACAGAATAATCTTGTGAAGTGGCTTGGGCAATCACTACATTCCCTATTTTATATAGAGCTAGAAATCCATCATCGGAAAGTAAGATTCCAGAATCATGTTTTCTAAGACATGCTCTTTCCTTATGTTTCCATAGAACACATGTGAAATATACCTCAAATATAGCACTTACTATGGGCACTTTAAGTGCTTGCCTGATTGACTAACAAATTCCTACACACCTCTTCCTAAAACAACCTTGTCTCAAGCACACAACACAATGCGTGGCACATAGAAGACACTCAATACATGTTTGCAAATGAAATTTTTTACTAGAAACAAGATAACCCTCAGCCCCCACCACACAAACACACAGCATTTGAGAATATATTCAGGTATAGTAGATTTTATTAAACATTGAGCTAGGATGATTTAGATAGGGATTCATCACAAAACATAGATGTCAAATGGAGCAGGAGATACTACTCTTTTTAAGTATGTTGTGACTAAGAAACTTCTTTCACTATTTTAAATGAAAAATCAGATTTCTTCTTTTCTCTTCCTTTCCTCCCCCGTCCTTCCCTCCTCCTCCTCCTTCTTCTCTCTCTCTCTCTCTCTCTCTCTCTCTCCTTCTATCTCTCTTTTCTCCTCCCCCTCTCTCTCCACCCCCCCCACCAATCTCCTGCCCCAGATCTCCACACTCTTGGGCCTCATTTTCTACTCAAAATAGAGATGACAAAATTTCTCCAAACAATAATAGTTCACTTATTGATCGTTCCCGCATAAAATGTTCAGGTATTAGTTTTTGAAATACTGTTCTTTTAAGTTTCTGGTTCATGTAAATTCTTACCAACTCCACAAGAAGAAAATTGGAGAATCCCAACACATTGAAATACTCCACCTTACAAAAGTAGACCTAGCTTCTAAGACATAGGGGCGCAAATTGTCAATTACTGAAGCTAAAGAAATGCACACTTTTTAGCAAGTTGAAAGGGCACCATCCTGGGGGCAAAAAAAAATGTAGGCAAGGCAGTTTGAAATATCTGCTGAATTTAGAACTTGGAGCCTTCAGGTTTTCATCTCTATTCTGATTGATTATCCCTCTTTTCAAGCTTCTTGAAGGTAATTAAGAACATCTTCAGGTCACTCAGCTAAAGGAGACTCAGTCCTGAAGCAAGTGTACTGACTCCCAAGTCAGGACATTCACTACATCACACACCACGGCTTATTTGTTGGAATTTAAGGCAAATAAAGAATTCAGTTTATGCGTATTAAGCATGGCATGTTTAAAATTGTGTTTCCTTAACTTACTCAGTTTCTTCCCATTCACTCTTCTCCTTATGTGTGGTGTAGTATTTAGCCTTTCTCCAATTGTTTGAACTCAAGGGTTAGGATTTCTTTGGTCTCCATGGAAACACTGACAATATATTTGAGCATTGACGATTTTCTTTGTTATTCGTGTTAGCTCAGCAAAATGTACAGTCCTCTCAGATGAACTGCAAATACAGTCTGCTGAAGCAAGTATTTTATAATGAAGAGTAGCTTTGTACTAATACTGATTTTCTTTTTTTTTCCATTTTGAGCAACTTTTATTATATGTTTAGTGTTTTCTATACAAAATAAATCTGTTTTTTTACAGTGACTCAAAAAAATATCCAAATAATTTGGCCTTTTCGTTGCTCATGCAGTCAGTTCACAAGTTCATGTATTAGATGGTTCTCCGTGGCCCAGATGTCTTCCCTGTTGGAAGTAGTGTGTGACATCCTCAGAGAAGCATCTGTCACAGACAACGTTGGTTAATGCATAATAACTTGAACGAAAGGAAAGAACAAGATGGCAGAGGGGTTAAAACAAGATCTACCACAGTGAGTCAAATATTTAATGGAAAGAAGACCAGGCAGTTTGTGGGTGGGTTCATGTGGGAGAAGGGATGGAGACATTGGGAAAACGTTTTCTCACTGAAAAGAGCGAATTGGAATGGTCCAGCATGGGTTGGGGGTGGGACCAGGACAGAAGGCAGCATGTCACAGGCGACCAACCTGCAGCTCAGAAGGGATGTGAAGAAGTTGGCAAAGAGTTAGGAGGCAGGTGAAGGGCCAATACTGACTGAGAGTGTTGTTGCATTTGGGACTTAGAAAAAAACGAGCGCAGCAGAGTCATCTGATCTGCACGATTTTAGAAAAAGAAACAGAGCAATGTACAAAATTCTGGATTTCTTATCCCAGATTTTTGTGTTTATTGCTTCACTGAAGTCTTTACATGTAGCCCAGGGTGGCAGAGTTTCAGGACCCTGCTGCCCCTTGGCACCTCACTGCCAAGGGTAGTGTGGACAGAGAGCCCTTTACGCCCTCACTTCTAAGGGACTCAGTGGCTGTGGGCTGGATATGTTACGAATCTAGGCTTCACCATGACAAATGCCAGTTACCTTGTCACCCTTCTTCTGGCCTGGGTCTGCCCTTAACACCACAGACTATCACACACTGACTGATCTTGTACTCACAAGAATCCTTTGTGTCTTGCATTTTGGGAGGATATGGGGAATGTAGGGTAAACGGTAAAGGGGTACAGAGGGTGAACAGGCAGAACAGAGTTGAGTAACACCCCTGTTTCCAAGAAAGCAGCTGGAGAGAGATGCAAGAACACTGCAAAAAGAGTTATAGGGCCAAGACTCAAGCCCCTCACCTCACCTGGATTTACCAGCTGTGTGATCTTCGGCAAGTCCCTGCACCTGTCCAGGTCTTACTGTCCTTGTCTGTAAGACCAGTCACCTCGACTAGATCAGCTCTGATTCCTTCACGTGCTGAAATCTGAACCCGATCCTATGCTAGACGCCTTTTTATCTCTCTTATCTCTTTCATTGTCACCCTTATCATTATGGAACATTGACTTAATACTAACACACTGCTAGAGGAATATTGGTTTTGGGGGGGTGGCTTGAGACACTAGTTGGTGGGGTCTTGTGGCTTCCCTGGATGGCTGTCTGATTTTCAGTTAAGAGCTACATTCTAAGAAATCACACCACTTTAGCCTCACATACTAAAAAGAAAAATGTTTCTATTTCCTTCTTTAGAATTGCAACCACTTTGTAAGTAAAGCATTTTAAATAGTAAATGCTTTCTGCATATAAACTCTTCCCATTTATTTAATTGGTAAAATAATATACTTTTATCAATTTTCCTAAGCAACAATTTCTATCTGTTGAGCAGGTTTGGGCTGGAGGATAGGTAGCATACACTTGCCATACCTCAGCTCACAATTTTCAAGGGCAGCTGAAGGTCAATTTGCATTTTTGTTGAAACCACTGTAGTGTGGAAGACAGCCATGGCTGATCCAGTGATGACTGCAGTGCCACCTTTCTGGAACCTCGAGACCCTGATAAGCACAATCTGTCAACACACATGTAAGCAAAAGAGCTGGAACCCTGAGATTTACTCTTTTTTTTTTCTGGCACACGAGGCTGATAAAATTGAACCATGAAAGCAGTGTAACATTTTTCAGTGTGGGTTCTTCTAAAAATAATTTTCAGAGCTTTTGAATTTTGTAATTTAACATTTATATTGTGTTCTTTCCAATGATAGCTTATGCAATCTTATAATGCAAGGCAAGAGTCAGTGAAACTAACTTCTCATATCTTTTTGGTAGGGAATGAGAAGTAATATTTATTCAAGTGAATGGAACCTCTAGACAAAATGATTAAAAGGCAATTCTAATGTTTCTGGGCCTGAATAATTTCAAAAGAGTTTAAAAATTCAATCATATCTTATGTCAGGTCAAATCTCTTTGATAAATCAAAACAAACAACCAGAATTTGTCATACTCTTGTTTAACTCTATGGCCAAAGTTCGCTAGATGCCTGAGATTTCCCTTAGAAAGTCAATTTTCTCAGCTTTTATTTGGGGATGTCAAACAAATTAGAAAACAAAGTATTGCTGTGGAAAGCTAAAATGAACTTAATTCCAAAAGTTCAGCCCTTTCTCTGGATTAGAAACGCAACAGGAAAGCCGTTCTCTAGTGAGAACAGCTCCGTTCTCATGCCATTTTTTAATTTTTTTTTTCCAGTTTGATGTCTTTGAACTAAGCCAGATAGAAACAATTAGACTGGTCGAAGAAAATGAAGGTTTCTCTTTTAAAAATAAAAAAGCAGTATGTGAAATCATACTCTAATTCAATGTTAAAGATAGAAAATAAATCTGTTACATAGTGTAAATTGAGAGGTTTTTAAGTTTCAATTTCCTGTAGCTTTGAACATTATATCAGTCCTGCAACTGGTTCTATATAATGTGCTATTGGAAAAAAGAAATTGAGTTCTTTCTCTGATCTTCAAGCACAATTGTAGCTGGGATACAAATAGAGGAGGTCAGTGATTCCTAGACTTCACTGCAGGGGGGTTTATTTAAAATAACATCATAAAAAAGAAATGCAGTATTTTATGTCAGTTGTGAATAGACAAAAAAACTTTCTACTTGACCACAGTAGGGAAGCAAAATTTGACACCCCAAAATGCCCCTCTCAGGAATATTATTTTATTTCCAAGAAACCAATGACTCAAGAAGAAACTTTGACTTTCTCCCTAACAGCCTGAAAGAATTTAGAGAGGGGCCTATCCAGGAACGGGGTCTCTGACCAGAGCTAACTACAAAAAAAAAAAAAAAAAAAAAAAGAAAGAAAAAAAAAAAGAAAACCACAAACCAGGTATGGTAGACAGGAAGGACCTATCAAGGCATTTTGGTCAAAGTCGTTACTGTGTTCCCTAGTCTCTGCATGGTGTCCCTGGCAGGTAAACATTTGTTTACTGAACTTTTGCTTTGCATCTCATGTGAATTGCCTCCCCCCACCCCTTTGAAGCCTCAAACAACTACTTTCTTCAGACTGTCAACTGTTAGAAGGGAGGGGAAGGAGAGGGCCTGATGAAAGAAAGTGAAAAGATGAGCCAAAGAACATACATGCCCAACTCCTAGACACAGACAACAGTGTGTGATGGCCAGAGGGAAGGGGAGGTAGGTGTTGTAGGGGCTGGCGGAGGTGGGCAAAGTAGTGGAGGTGGGACATCTGTAACAGTATTATATATATATACATGTATATGCCTAAACTGCTTAAATTGTCATTGGACCCCATATTCTTATGGAACCCCCTAACACACAGGTAGCAAACACAAGGCCTGAGGGCCAAATCCAGCCCTCCACCTTGTTTTATCTGGCCCAGCACCTTGTTTCTACCTGGTGGCAGCACTGAGCTCCTTGCCCCTAGTTCAGTCCTAGAGTTACATTCAGCCCTTTGAGGGTAACTGCGTGGCTGATGTGGACTTAAAACAATGAGTTTGACACCCCTACCCTAGCAAGTGTACATAACTAAATTTGGTTATTTTCTTCTGTTAATCTGCCTCATGTCAATTTAATTCTTAGACCCCCCAAAAAATAATAAAAAAAGAAAAAGAAAAAGAAACTTACATGAGTTAAAGGTAGTTTCTTCCTCTTTGACAACATTATCCATCCAGCTTCCATTGTACTGAACAAAGACTGGTTATTTTAAGAATGTACCTCTCCAACTCTGGCCAGTGTGGCTCAGTTGGTTGGAGTGCGGTCCTGTAAACTGAAAAATCACAGGTTCAATTCCCTGTCAGGGCACATACCTAGGTTGCGGGTTTGGTTCCTGGTTGGGGATTGTGCAAGAGGCAACCAATCAATGTTTCTCTCCCTCTCTCTCCCTCTCTTCCCCTCTCTCTAGAATCAGTAGTCATGTCCTCAGGTGAGAATAAAAAAACATGAGTGTACTTCTCCATACATAATAGAGAATCAGTGGTGAGAAATCTATTTAATTATCATTTATTCCATATATACAATGGCTATAAATAGAAAAATGTCTCATAATTATATTAAGCCAAGTGCAAGAATCTGCAAAAAATTCATAGTCTAGTCATGAAAATAACCTTAGTTACTAATGTGTTTTCTTTCATTTATGGGGAGCCGTGGCAATTGATGACAATCCCAAAGGAAAACGTGGTACTTGAGATGATTTTCAAGGACATAATCCTGGGAACATCAACCTTTGCAGAATTTTCAGAGAAAGAAAAGACCACATCAGGCTTGAGGAAAAGAAAACAAAAAGTGTAGAACTTGAAAATCATAGTGTTATAGAACCACAGGGAAAGGCTCCTTAAAGGGCATTGTTATCTGGTAAAGCGGAAGCAAGGTCAAATGAAATAATCGTTAAAAATGTTTCATTTTAACAAAGCGTAATGTTATTATGCCTGGTAGCCTGCCGCAGCACTTACAGCAGAGTAGTGGGCAAAGCAGCTAAATGTTAGAGCTTTTTAATAGAGAATGGGGAATAAAATTTGAAGACATGGAATGAAGAAATCTATTTTTGAAATCTTGGCTGTAAACGAAAGTTGACGAATGGAATACTAATTAGAAAGAGGTGATATCTTTTACCGAGATATAAAAGATACAGGCAGAGTGGAATGGAGATATGCGAACAGGTGTGAGGGTGAGTTGAGCTGGGGCAAACCAATGACAGCTAGACCCTGTGCTCCGCACTCCAGACACTAGAGGTCGTCCTTTCACACCGCCTTCCCGGGGCTTTTAATCTTCCCGTTGTCAGCATTTCATTTTCACTTTGTCGCACTTTACCTGCTCCAAATCTATTTAGATTCTTCTTCCTGTGATGCTGCTTGCTCTTTGTCACTTTAAAAATCTTCACAAGAGCAGGCAAACATTGACAAAGCATTAACAAATCACATGCTAAATGTCGTGAAATACCCTGTGTCCCTAGCTCGGAGCCCATTGTTTTGTGATGGGGAGTCACGCACGGGACAGAAAGTAGATCCCAATTGCGAAAATAGCTGCTGTAGCATACTTGTTGTTATTATTATGTCAAATTTATGCATTTCAAATTTGAGAATGTAAGACTGATCTCAACCTCCTTTCGATTTCCTACCAAACTGTGAGCTGAGAAATTTCTCTTTCCTGTTAAAATTAGCTCAGTCCGGTGAAATGGATGAGTGACATGAGTAGGGCGTGGAGCACACTACTGTATTTGGAATACATATTTATGATATTCACCAAAATACTGAATTAACCTTGTCAAATATATGAAGTCTTCATAATTTTTAGGATTTCAGAAATCACCTTTTAAAACAAAAACATCTTTATGAAATGATTTCATGTTCTTTTTTTTATTCCCTGAAATATTCTTTATTTGGTCCCGCTTCCTTATGTTATCATTTTTGTCTACCTTATTTTCTCAATTACATATTCCATCCCACTTTCTTAGGAAGAAGTATTTTTATGCTTCTTAGGAAGAAGTACCATTTTGCTTTCTTTCCCAAAAGAAAACAATTTTAATTTATTACAAACATAATTAATTATGAACTCTGATGTAAAGACAAAATTAACAGATGGCCAGATGTTCACTGAAGCATTATCCACAGTACGTAATTTTTAGGTCTTAAATTACAATATTTTTTCATTTTGTTTTTTTAAAATAAAATTGTTCACATCCCTCGGCTGTGATTTTCTGTTTCAACCCCTATGTGGTACTAATTAGTTTACCCATTTGTTTTTACAATATCGCCTAAAGATCTACTTAACTGCTAGTTGGTAATAAGCAGTACTAATTTCTAATTCCACATTAGAAATTACATAGGAAGTCTATTATGACTCTAGAGAGATATTATAGAAGGACTGTATTCTATAGCCTTTATTTCAAGTAATTTAATGTCTTTGAAATCAGGATATAAATATATATTCTGAAATAACTGACTCAAGATATATACTATAGAAATTTTGGTGGCATAGGAAGTGATAAATTATAAGCATCATGCACTAAAAGTGCTGAAATACTTTTGGTTGATTCATTCATGATCTTGGGACATGTAAAACAGAAGGGAATATTTATCTGAATATGTACATACTTATACACATAGTCTTGATCACGTTTTTTATTAAGCCCAACAGTTAGCACTTGGGACAGTAAATGAGGATGTTGTACTGCAAAAATCAAAACTCAAAAAGTGATTGAGCTATCAGTTGTCAATAATCCCTCAACTAAAACTTTATAACAAGCTGTGACTTCAACTTATGGAAATCCCCAAGTTCCACATGTAGGTATTTTTGTCTTATTATTCAGAAATCACTTTTATTTGACTGGCATGATAAGGGAATAGCTACATCTACCTATGACAATTCCTTGGGAATCTGAAAAGGGAATATGACACTTATGTAGTCTTCTTTTAAAATTCTTTCTTTTTTCCTCTTAATCCTCTGACATTTCCATATGACGATTTAGTTTATGTGACCTGAAGTGTGGATGATAAACAATTTAATATTCTGACAAAGGCCATATGAGATCTATACCGCATACCATTGGGATTTCATTTTAATCTGGAAGACAAAGTTGTAGAAAATATGATTTAAAAAATAAATAAATAACAATAACAGGGAAATCCAAAATATGGAGCATCTACCCAAAGGAAAATTGTTCTCTATTGAATGTGAGTTCCTTGTAACTGAATAGACTTTTTATTTCAAACTACTTTTGCATTCATTAACTCACTCATCACAAAGCTCTGAGGATGTCAAGAAAATATATTTTGTTCCCCTTCTAGGTTTGATAATTTAAGTACATCCACCAGCTATAAATGGGAAGAATTAGACAAATTTAACTTCTTCCTCAGTGGCTACTGCCCTTTCCATAACACCTGATTTTTCTCTACAGATGGAACTGGATCAAACGATCACTATGACTCGAGAGGAAAGCCAGGGATCGCGTGAGTCTTCACGTCACTGTCCTAAGTGAGCGTAGCATCACATGATGACTAGATTTGAGAGAACTTGCTCTGCATAAAAAGAGAAAAGTGACCTCTTCTGAAAACTGGGAACATTGATGAATAGGCAAATACTGCAAGTTAGTCTTTATTTCAACTAGTAAATTCAAACACTAAAGCAATGTAGGGATACCTTTTGGAGTACACTTAACAGAGACAGCCATTCCTGTTTTGAAATCTACCAAGAGACAAAAAGCTCACAAGACAGTTTTCTCTTGTAAGGAAAATTCTCATTCCCATAAAGAATGCTTTCTTTCTTTTTGTCATCTTCACCTTTCTTTTATCTTTGCCACCATTAGGTGATACCACTTCTCTAATTACGTTCTAGTACAGAAGCCCTGTTCTCCATTCTTAATCTTATCTTCACCCTGAGAACCCTGGAAATGTCATCCTTGAATTATATATTTTGTTACTATGTTTCTCCTTGATCTTTATCTTACCTCCTCATTTTTTAAAGCTAACCAAGTATGATATGTCAGGAATGACAGTCTTTGAATATCATGGCTGATTACTCCTGGCATAGTAGTGGAGTTCAAGTAATTTTTCAAACTTTGAAATTCCAGGCAAATTACTTTAACTTTTTTGAACTCCTACTTCCTCATCTATAAAATTAGTTGATCTGTGATCTTAATTAAATAATATAATGGGGAAAATTTAGTGCAGTCTGACATTCATTCATTAATTTTACAAATATTTACTGAAGCTAGCTTTGTGCCAGGGTGGTTCTCCTTACTGAGGATACCACTGTGGAGGATAACACTGTGAAACATACACAGTCTCCCATTCATGGAGCTAAAATAGTCATAAGTTGTCATTTGATAAGTATAAGCCGAGCGATATAAGGCCAAGTAGAATATAAGGGGCATTTGCAGTGAATGGAGGTAATCAGAGAAGACCTCTATGATGTGACATTTTTCCAGAAAACAAAACAAAAATGAGGAGGAAACAAGCTGTGTAGATTTTGGCAGAGAACGGCATAGCCGGAAGATGAGACAATACAGTAAAGTGATATGCAGATAAATAGTTGACAAGTTTGGAGAATGGTGATGAAGGCAGATTTGATAGAGGAAGCAATGTGATCATTTAAAAAAATGTCTAAAAATGAGATGAGAGGGATGATGGGTAACTAGAGAATATATGTCATACAGAGTGTGTAGATCCTTGCAGGTGTGTGGGGTTTTAATCAAGGAAGTTTAAAGAAATAACATCCAACACTCTACTCAGATAGGCAAATTTAAAATCATTAACAGTGTCTCCTTTAAGAAATGTCTTAAAACCAACATAATCTTCAGAAGGGAAATTAAATTTATCTTTTAGAATAAAGCTATAAAACCAAGGCAGAGAATAGTGAAATTCAAAGCTATATTGAAGACACAGAGTGGTTCATGGGTCAGTAAATATTCGTGGTAAAAAAGATTGCATATGGTAATATATTAAAAGAAAGAATGGGTAAAATAAAAGACTGGTAGACCAGTGAGGAAAGCATAAAAAAGGTAAAAATAGAGGAAATATAAAAGAATCACTGTAAGGTACAGAAGTCTTGAAACACAAACTATTAAAATGTGTATCTTCTAAGTTATTAAGAGCAAGTCTCTTGGAAAAATAGAATCATGACGTTGATTTTATTTGGTCCATTTACCAACTATTGATATTTAAGATGATGATGCAGCAAGTTGTCTTTGATACACTGACAAAATTAATACATAATTAATGTGTGATTAGATATGAGGTACTGATGGCATTACATGTTTTATACATTTAACCTTGTTTATTTTTATGTCATGTGCACCAAATAACCTTGATTATAATTTGACATTCCATGCAAATTTGCCTATAAACATAAAATGGGAATTCAAACACTTTGCAGCTAGTTAATAAATTGATCTAATGGTTTTATATATCATAGAACTTTATTTAATATTTCCTGTTTTCTGTTGATAATTTGAGTTTTATCTGAAAAAAATGTTATTTATTCTTAAAATATATATTGGTATATGTGGTTTACTTTATATTTATTTTTTACTTTTAGTACCTTAAGGGTATTAGTCCATTGTCTTCTGAATTGAATAGTTTTTAAAAAGAATGTGTTATAATCCTTACCTTGTTTTCCTCTGCACGTAATGCGTTCTCCACTCCTGGGTGTCCTCAAAGTATTCTTATTATCACTGATTTCCAACAACTTAAATATGATGTATGTATCTGACATTAGTGTGGGGGGAAGAGGAATCATCTGTTACATTTTAAATATTTCTTTTGCCCTATTTTCTCTCTCTTATCCTTCTAAATTTTAATTACACATATATGATAGTGTCCCACAACACTTGGATAATTGATACTGTTTTGTTCTTGTTGTTCTACCCTTTTACCTCTTCATATTTTAATTTGGTTAATATTATTGACCTCTGCTCAGATTTATAGATTCTTCGGTTGTGTTGAGTCTACAGATGAACTGTCAAAGATATTCTTCACCTAAATTTAACATGTTTTTCATTTTTAATGTTTCCTTTTCATGCTTTATTATACATTACATGTCTTTGTCAGAATTTCCCACATGCTCATGTATGCTATCTTCACTACTCGAACTATTAACATATTAATCAGAATTGTTTTAATTTCCCCATCTGGTAATTTCAACCTAGGGTCGTTTCTGAGCCTAAGCATTGATTTCTTTCTTGACAGTATGTTAGTTTCATCTTTCCTTTGATTCCTCTGAGTTTCATAATTTTGGTTGGAAATTGGACATCTTGTGTTTGAGAGTTGTATCATAGCTGTATCCGCCAGATTTCCACCAGAGAAGGAGAACCCGCGAGGATATATATTAAGAGATTTATTGCAAGGAATTGGCTTATATGTTTATGAGAGTTGGCTTGGAATGTTCAAAATCCACAGGTCAGGCCACCAGGAACGGATGACTGAAACTTCCAGGCAGGAGCTACAACTGCTGTCCAGAAGCTAAATTTAGTCTCTGCTGTGGACAAGTCAACCAATTTGTTGAGATCTTTCAACTGATTGAACCAGGCCCACCCAGATTATCTTGGATAATATCCCTTACTTAATGTCAGCTGATCATGTGCCTTATTCAAACCTACAAAACAATTCACAGCAATAGCCAGATTGGTGCTTTACTGAATAACTGGGGACAATAGTCTAGCCAAATGGAAACACCAAAAAGATCATTATAGCTTTTATGAGAGCTCCTCTTGACCTAATTATCTCAGAGGTCTCTCCTCCTAATAGCATCACAATGGGGGTTAGTTGTCAGCATATGAATTGGGGGCGGGGGGTACAAAAATTCAGTCGAAGACAACCTTCTTAGCTTAATTTACTCCCTGGTATTTTCTTCCTTTGGTGTTATTATAAACAAAATTGTTTTCCTAATTTTATTTTCAATACACCTCCCTTGTCTCCAGAATTATGTTATTTTCACTATTTACTACTAATACAATAAAAATGCTTTATCTAAATTTGTAGTGAACTGTACATGATACCAAGAAAATTATTTTAGTAATACTTCAGTTAATTAGAGAACTCTGTTGTTAACCTATGTATACTCTCTTATTTGATTAGCTATCCTTTAAATATGTGTATATATATATATATGTGTGTATATATATATATTCTTAAAAGATTCTTGTTTTATTTGTTAGTTTCTGAGAACAAAATGTACTAAAGTGTTTGCTATAGAATTGGCTAAGATATTTTATTTGTGATAGACAAATCGTTCACCCACCAAAAATATACCAAAATAATTTTACAGTTAAAATGTTAAAATATGTATACACATTGTGTTACCTTGTCAAGACAGTAAGTATAGAATTTGATAGAGGGTTGTATAACTAAATTAAGTAGTTAATTCTAGGGTTTATTCCAAAAGATTTTATAAAGAAAAGAGGCAGAATGTGATATTATAAGAGTACAGTCGGAAATACAAATTATGTGTTGCTAACTTTTAGTTTTCATCAATTATTTAATACAGTTCAACACAGTTTCCCCAGCTTATCTGTAAGACATTGACTTGAGAGTTTCACATTTTAACCATTCATCTCAAATCTATCAACTTCCTAAGGAAAAATATTCAACTATGAGCTAGATGTTCAATATCACTTTTTGCTGCCAAATTAAAATGCTTTCCCTGCTGGGAGCTAAATCTTAAAAAGCATTATTAAACTAGCATAGAAATATATAAGCTTCTTACTTGTACTAGTTCAGCAATATATATTAAAGTTTTGGACCATTGATACTAATTTCACTTATTAGATGATTTTCATAATAATAACAATAATCTTAAAACTGAAATAAATTATGATTATCTCTGAACAATTTATCACAATAAAAATATTGATATAGACAAAAATCTAAATTTTAAAGGTATTTTGTCATACTAAGTAACTTATAATCTAATATGATTATCCATTTAGGGCCTTCTTTTTCCCTTTCCAATCATCAATTAAGTGTTTATAGTACTAATTTTGTTACAGCCACCTTTATATCTCTTATCCTCTCATTATACAGCAAAGCATAAACTCTGTATTTTTCCTTAACTCAATGTACCCAAATACAAAAAAGGACAAGTTTCAAATATGATCAAGGACAAGTTTTTATGTGATCAAATATGATCAATATAAAACTTTAATTTATGTCAACCTTATCACTTGGGACATTACTCTTAAACCAATGTTTCATTTTAACACTATTTTCCTTTTACCACTGTTGTTCAATTCAGCATGTGCCTTCGTCTTGTCTCCCAGTCTATGACTGCCCTTGACTTTCCTTCCCTTGCTTTGGCCCTTGGAACGTGAGCTCTTGATGCATGTACTAATGGCTTCTGCTACTCTGTAGCATTCAGGGAAATTTTTATTTTTGCTTGTTTTCAGATGTGATCAAGGACTAAATTGGAACTTCCTCAAAGGCTGTTTGGGAAATTGGGGCAAGCGAGAGGTAAGGGTGGACAGTGGAATGCAAGCTACCTTTTATCTTCATACTAGCTGCAACTGGGTACTTTAAACTTTGTTTTATTTTCAGAATATCTTTGCAGGAATTTCCACATATTAACACATGCATTTCGATTTCATATTTTCTTCTATGGACTAAAGAAACAGCCTCTTAACTTGCTTACTTGCTTAATGCAGTTGCCTGTGATTTAAATTAAATCTTATTGTGCCATGTTACTGCTTAGACTCTTTGGTGATACTCCTTTTATTGATAATAAAGTTTCAATTCCCTTAACAAGACAAACAAGACAACAGGCATCTCCAGCCTTCTCTTTGTCCACCACTGTTCTGCTGTTCTTAATCCAGCATCAAATTTCCTAAAGCATGTTCCACAGATGTTATTATATCACATGTTAAGAGGTGGTGTCAAAACAACTTTAATCTGGATAAATAAACTTGAAAATCCTGGGCCAAAACACAGAAATATTTTTAAGTGAAGGTTTTCCTAAAGCAATTAGCATGCATTGTAAAGCTCCAAGAAATATATAAAGCATTTCCTCAACCATTTAATGAGAGTATTTTTTTAATGGAACATCTTGAGTTGTGAGGTTTCCGCCATATTACCTTTGAGAGCGTGCATTCTTTTCCACCCTCAGTCCTGCTGCTTTAAATGCCTTTCTCCAATTATGTTAAATCTTAAAAGTTTTCTCAGTCACAAATTATTTGAACCCCATTTAAGCTTCTTTATGATATAGAGATAATAAAAGGCTAAAAATTATCTTTCCCAGACATCCTTGTAGCTTGGATTCTACATATTTCTACGAATAAGCAGCTCCATGAAAAGTTTAGAAGCAGAAGAAAGTAACATTCAGGCAATGACAACATGTGAAGTTACTGGTTATTCTGCTGTCAAACTTGTAAACTTCTCCTAGACCTAGTGAAATATTGTAGACACTGAAGGATGGACAACTTTAGCTCTGATGACTTCAGAACAGCATGTGTTATGGTGGCACATTTACAATCACTGCTGATTCATGCAGTGGGACAGCAAAAGCTGGATTTCTGACCATCTCAGAAATATTGTTATCTAACCAATTTCTTTATTGTAACTTTTTTCCTACATAAGTTACTTGGGTTTACAGTGAAGGATTATGTTGCCTTAAACTACAAATTTTACTGATAGAATTATTATCAGCAACCATGGCAGGTTAACATACACTTAAGAAATTGAGAATCTAGGAATTAAGAGTCTTGCCTATTTTAATTCAGTGATGATCCATTTAACTTTTGATGCTGGTACACTGATAATTTATGGCATAGTCTGATGAAACAGCTAAATTATTAACTGATATAAAGCATCTGTTAAAAGTAGGTTTTTGATGAATAATATATTAATTTTTATGGATCACTGAGAATGGCATGAGGAATATAAAGGTTCAGTGTTTTTAAATTTTATTTTAATTGAATTCATTGAGGTGGTATCAGTTAATAAAATTATGTTTCAGATATACAATTCTATGACACATCATCTGTATATTGTATTGTGTGTTCACCACCCAAAGTCAAATCTCCCTTAATCACCATTTATCCCCCCTTTACCCTTTTGTACTTCCTCCCACCCCTTTCTATAAAGATTCGGCATTAACAGATTCTTTCTAATTGTACTGGAAATCTTCAAGAAATAACTGTCAAACTGAAAGTTTAAAATCTCAGCTAGATACTAGATCCCATAAAGCAGAGATTTCTTTCTCTCCTTCATAGCGACAGAATGTAGACAGCAACAACTTGGTGTAGGTCCTGATCTTGTTACTCAAAGGAAGACAGTTGCAAGGGTGGAAGGAGTTAATCTCTAAAAATTCTTACCATGCTGTCTGGATGGAGTAAGGCCTAAAGGAGTACTAGTTACTATTACTAAAGGAGTTACTAGTTGCTAGTTATTCACTAGCTCTGGTTGGCTAAGAGTTAATTTTCATTGACATAATTCAAGTGTCATTTGTTGATATGATTGTCTATTCCATATCAGGATTTTTTTCTTTGAGAGTTATACTTTTTTAGCAGCAAAGCAAATTCTTAATGTGCATGGCCATTGTGATATGGATTGCTTATATTTTATATTTTGTAATTATGTGGACTGCATAGTTTTCATTTTCAATAGAATTATGTAATGTTATTTCCCTTTATGTCTGACTTTCAACAAGACGCAGATAATTCTCACAAAATCTCTGTAAGAGAAGATAGCTGAGCTTAGTCAGTATAAATCATTCATTCTATAGCATGGGCTACAAATGAGGAAAAGGAAACGCATCTACAATATGCTCTGCCCAGAGCCATGCCCTCCAGTAACCTCCAGAAAGGATAATAGGCTAAAAGCTGTTTATATCAGAGGATTTTTTACCTTTATGTTAAGGCAAAAATATAAATCCTCCATGAAGAATTGAAAAATCTAAATAGACCGATCAACAGTGAGAAATAGAAACAACCTTCAAAAATCTCCCAAAACATAAATGCCCAAAATCAAATGGCTTCACTAGTGAACTCTACCAAACATTTGAAGAAGATTTGGTACCTATCCCTCTCAAACTCTTCCAAAAAACTGAAGAGGAAGCCATACATCCTAACACATTTTATAAGGCCAATACAACCCTGATAACAAACTCTGGCAAGGATAATACACAAAAAATAAAACTATAGACCAGTATCTCTGATGAATACAGATGCAAAAACTCCTAAACACAATATTAGCAAATCAAATACAATACAGTAAGAAATAATACATCACCATCTAGTGGGGTTCATTCCAGGGGCACAAGGATGGTTCAACATAGGCAAATCAGTGTGATATACCACACTAACAAAACAAAGGATACAAATAGCAAGATATCAATAGATGCAGAAAAAAATATTTTATAGGCTTCAACATCCATTTCTGATTAAAACACTCGATAAAACAGGTATAAAAGGAAAGTACTTCAACATAATAAAGCCCGTATATGACAAAGTTTCGGTTGATGTCATACCCAATGGTGAAAAACTGAAAGCTTTTTCTCCAAAATCAGGAACAAGACAACGATGTCCACTCTCGCCATTCTTATTCAACATAGTTCTAGAAGTCCTAGCCAGAGTAATCAGGCAAGAGAGAAAATAAATAAAATGTATCCAAATTTGGAATGAAGAAGTAAAAGTGTCACTTTTTGCAGAGATATGATTCTATATACAGAAAATCCTAAAGACTGGACCAAAAACTATTAGAAACAGTAACAATTACATAAAGTGGCAGGATACAAAATCAAATGTACAAAAGTTCACTGCATTCTGATACACTAACAATGACATTTCAGAAAAAAAAATTGATTTTTGAAACTGCAACAACAGAAGTAAAATACCTAGGAATAAACCTAACAACTTATGTGAAGGCCTGTGCTCAATCTGAGCCACACCAGCCAGGGCTAGGAAAATAATTTTTTGACAAAGGAGACAAAAACACACAATGGAAAAAAGAAAGAGTCTTTAATAAATGGTGCTGGGAAAATCAGAAAACCACATGTGAAAGAATAAACTAGACAACAGTTTGTCCCCATGTACAAAAATTAATTCAAAGTGGATCGAAAATCTAAACATAAGATCTGGAACAATAAATTACATAGAAGAAAATATGGGGACTAAACTAAGATCTTGGTCTTAGAGATTTTATTAATTTGACCCCAAAGTTAATGGAAGAAAAGGCAAAAATAAATGAATGGGACTATATCAAACTAAAATGCTCCTGGTTAGCAAAAGAAACTGCCACTAAAACAAAAGAGGCAACTAAGCAAATGGGAGGTCGTATTTGCAAACAAAAGCTCTGACAAAGGATAATACCCAAAATATATAAAGAACTCATGCACCTTAATACCAAACAAACAATCCAATTCAAAACTGAACAGAAGATCTGAACAGACACTTCACCCAAGAAGACTTACAAATGACCAATAGATATATGAAAAGATGCTTGACCTCACCAGCTATTAGAAAAATGCAAATCAAAACTACAATGAGATTCCGCTTCACACCTGTTAGAATACCTATTATCAAAAGACAGGTAATAACAACTATTGGAGAGGTCTCGGAGAAGAAGGAACCCTCATTCACTGCTGGGTGGGAATCTAAACAGTACGGCCACTATGGAAAATAGTATGGCAGTTCCTCAAAAATTTAAGAATAGAGTTACCATATGACCCAGCAATCCCTCTTCTGGATATCTACTCCCCAAAACTGAAAACATTTATTCACAAACATATATGCACTTTTATGTTCATTGAAGCACTATTTATGGTAGCCAACACATAGAAACAAGATGTGGTACATATATACTTTGGAATTCTACTCAGACACGAGAAAAGATGAAATACTGCCACTTACGACATCATGGGTGGACCTTGAGAATATTATGCTAATTAAAACAAGTCAGAAAAAGTGAAGGACCATATGATTTCACTCACATGTGGAATATAAAACTGAATCTTGTGGACACAGAAAACAGTATAGGGGTTAACAGGGGTTGGCTACCACAGCGGTGGAGGAGGGATAAAGGTTATCAGGAGCCAAATACATAGTGACAGAAGATAATTTGACATTGGGTAGTGGACATACAATGCAATACATGGATCATTTATTATGGAAATGTGCAGGTGAAACCTATAAAACCTTATTAACAAGTACCACCCTAGGAAATGTAATTTTATAAATATATGCATGTATATGTGTACATATGTATTTGTGTGTGTATATATATATACACACATAAAAATATACATATTCTTGGGCATTTGCCCAGTAGAGAGCCTTCACTGTAAGACAGATATTTCAGTGCCTAATGGGAAGTTTTTCTGCATCTGAACCAGACTCATAAGGGTTCTTATCAAAAATGCTTATTCCAGGTTCACAGAACAAATCTAAGGAATCGTGATAGCTGGTAATTTGCAGTGTCAAAACACTCCCTGTGTTTCTAGGACTACCCTTGAGGCAATTCTGCCACAACTACATTTCTTTTCTCCATGGGAATTTAATAAACTGCTGAAGGCTACTCATAGTTAAAGGGTGTAGATTTGATGGAAATTTTAATTAGATGTGTCTATTCCCTTGAAATGTGAAAATTGAGAACTAATTTCGGTGTGCTCATTAGATGTCATTTTTTATTTTTTTATTCCTTTTTGTTTAAAAGAAAAAGCCTCATAGAAATGGCATTAACATTTAAAAAGTACAAATTGTTCTCTAGTAATGCAGTTCAGCGTAGATGCATTCATCAGATTAAGAAATTATTGAATTAATCATTGAAATTCAGGCATAGAAGGAAATGTATTGGTGATTTCAATTATTACTGTGGCATTTTGCATACCATTGGTAATTATTACAAAATACTAGAACCAGTGATGGAATGCTTAATGAATGCTAATGATATGCAAATTTTTATCCACATAATGTTTATCTAATAATGATAAAGGAATGCTATTGTATAATTTATTGTTTCCAACTAAAGTTTTGTTCTTGGAAAATAATTTTTTCCATTTTATTTTGTTTCATTTTATTTTTATTTTAACAGTGTGACGGTATCGTAAGAGATTGCATGATTATAACGTAAATGTAAAACTATATATTTTCGGCTTGCTGAAATCAGTAGACTCTGCAGTGAACACATGCCATCTGCACCTGTGCAACTTCATCCTGGAGAGGATTACTTTTCTGTCTGGGATTTACACAACCTTTGTTATCTGGCCCTTTGAAATCCACGCAATATTTTGAAGGCCATATAGGCTTAAAGATTTTGTCTACCTTCATTTCCTTTGGGATAAAACATAAGTTACAAATCCACAGAGAGTTTTACCTTGTTTTCCTGAGGGAAATAGGAATAAGAAAAGGCACCTTGACACTGCAGCAAAAATGATGAAATAGTGCCTGTGAGGTATAATGAGCCAGAATGCATCTGTGTTCGCAAAGTCCACTGACCTTGCTGTAAAATCCAGACTCCGACCTCAGCCAACAAGACCCTGCAGGGTCTGGTGTCTGTGAACCTCTTCAGCCTGGTATCACGCTGCTCTTCCTGTCCTTCTCGATTGTTCTCCAGCATCAGTAGAGCCACAGTGGTCTCCTGTTTGTGTCTCACACCCAAGTTTCCCTCTCTCCCTTCCTCTTTCCCTTCCTCTCTCTCTAGAGGCAATGAAAAAATGTCCTCAAGTGAGGATAAAAAAATAAATAAATAAAGAGAAGGCCTTCCCAGTTAGAGCATCCACTTCTCATTCCCTATTGCACTTCCTCTGCTTTCCTTGTACAGTGTGTGTTACACATAGTGTTTGGTCATTTTAGTAATTTATTTTGTTTTCTTCCTGAATAGTCAGTAATTACCAAGGGGACAAGAAAATATATCCATCGAGTTAATTCCTGTATCTAAATCCTTAGCATGGAAACTCGGTAAGTATTTTTAATTGAATAAACATTGTTTTAATATTTCCCAAGGGTGTTACACACACAAGTACACACACAAATAAAAACAAATCAAGTACTGAATTCTCTTTAGCTTATTTCCTCTTTGGGCTTGAAGTCTAAATATGTTAGCTCTTCACTAGAATAGCTTAACTATTCTAGAAAATCGGTGTTTTTATAGTTCCAGAAATAAGATGTCTTTAGCTTTTTTTATGCTGACAAATACAAAATGGAGGGGTGATTATATTTGTTTATTTTCATTTTATATGTAATATATTCATATGATTCAAGTCAAGAAAACATAGAGAATAAGCAATAAAGATTTTCATCAGAATTTTTCCTCAAGCAAAACTCATGCATCGTTCCATATCTTCTTTATTATTTTTCAGAATATCAGCACATCTTGGACTTTTTTTCATATAGTGTTTTAAATTTTAAATTAAAATGTATTCATCTGAACCAAAGATATATTTCATGTTATTTTTCTATCTCTTCTCCAGGGGGAAAATATAATGTTCTCTAAGAAATTCTTATTGTACAAGCTAAAGTTTACTTACCCTTTATTCATCCCACCTAATGCTACAAACTGTGAAAGAAATTCAAATAAATTATGTATACACTTGATAAATATTTGTATAGAAACATTACTTATTATTTGGTGTCACATACAGTAAGAAAGCAATTCTACCAAAATATAACAGGGCTTCATAAAGAAGTTATTTGAGATAGGGGTTGACATATAAAATGAATATAATTGGATTATGAAAAATGGGATGTAAGAGATATACATAAGTCCTTTACCTTTGTTAAAAAAATAAAACTAAGGTCATTTAGGATTGACAATGGAGAAAAAAATCTGTCCATTTAGACAGTTGTAACTTAACTATGAAATATTAGCTTTGATTGTATATGATTCACCTTTTGGGAATAATTCACATATTATAGTTGGTCACTACCCTTATTGACTTCTAGAGGACAGAAATCTAAGGCCCCACTGAGCTTATTTTATAGTGGAGGAAGAGACATAAACATAAACAAACAATCTAGAATATATAGTGGTTTTAAGATTAAAAAGCTATGGGAAAGAGCTAAGTCAGGAAGAAAGAAAGGAGGTGGGTTTTGTGGGTAAAGCTTTAAATAGAGTAGTCAATGGAGACCTGAATAAGAAAGACACACTTGAGTAAGCAGGTGAGAGAGAATCAGGTGTGATGAGCTGTGCACTGGGTCCATTGTTGTAATTTTGGGACCTAAAAAATAAACCAATGCCCAACACAGAGCAAACACTCCATAGGTTTTTGTTGGATAAGTGAACAAATAATTTATTTTGTGTTGATAAGGAGAGTGTATGTACCAGAAGTATATATCAAGGAAAGAGACTAGAAAATTGGATTGGATACATGAAAGGACATTTATTTTGTTATGAAAAAAATTAATCTTGCAAGCAATGTGGAATCTATGAATACTTTGATATTATACTTTTAGGCTCCCTAATGATGCCATAAATCACATTTCTTTGTTGTGAAAATAACAATGACAAAGTGGTGAAGTAAAAAGAAACATTTTTCAGACCATAGACCTAGAAATAAATTCATGGCAAGCCTCTGGATATTTGATGTCAACCAGGGTGGCATGGTTGACGTAGCAGCTGAGGGGTCAGACATGCTTTTGTTTCTGAGATACTGACAAGATTTCAACTGTGCAAATACAATTCAAGATGGAGCATAGAGTGTAGTTATTAACACTTTCCAAGTTTCTGACTTTCTGACTCAGTGACTAAGACAGATCAATAACAATTCCAATCACTTACCTAACAAATTCAGAGTAAAAGCAGTTTGGCTCTGGAGGATAAAACATTGAGTTCCATTTTGTACATACAGAATATGATATGCCTTGAGTTACTGATAGATATTTGGTTTATTATACTATATGCATTAAATTACGGGTGTTAAACTCATTTTCACCAGGGCCACATCAGCCTCGCGATTGCTTTCAAAGGGCCGAATGTAATTTTTGGACTGTATAAATGTAACTACTCTTTAACAGTTAAACAAGAGCACAGCACTGCCACGGGCTAGAAACAAGGTGCTGGGCCGGATAAAACAAGGTGGAGGGCCGGGTTCGGCCCATGGGCCTTGTGTTTGCCACCTGTGCATTAAATAAAATGCTATGAACACAAAGCATTCTTTTTGCTGATTGTTTTTGTTTGGGAGTGAAGAGTTCAAGGAAAGCAATACAGGGAAAGTATATTGGAGGCAAGTCACAAAAGATGAGGTGGCACTGGCCAGTGACAAAAATAGAGGACTCTGGGTGGTGGGCATACAATGCAATATACAGATCACGTATCATAGAAATGCACACTTGAAACCTCTATAATCTTATCAACCAATGTCAAATCAATAAATTTAATAAAAATAAATAAATAAAATTTAAAACTAGGGTACAGGTCCTTTGAGGCAGGGGGAACTATCACGAATTCATAAAACCCTAAAAAGGATATGATATGGACAAGGAGGAGATAATGTATTTATATTTCTGGCATCTTTATTTACATGGGGAATAAAAAGAGCCAGACAAACAAACTTACACTGTGCATGGAGGCGAGTTCCTACATTGATTTTTCACATGATCTTTTCTTTGCCTTTATTCTTCAGAGTACCTTACTGCCTTATATTCAGAGTCCTTAAGGAATGAATTGCTCCTATAAAACATAGGCACATGTCCGAAAGCTGTAAAAGACTTTTCTGTATTTGACTATTATGAAAACAGGCTATCACCATGGTCACTTAAATGTTTGAAGAGTGTTTTGTTACAGTGGAGAATTTGTGATATTGCTAGTCATTTCCTATTACCTTTTGGTCAACAGGAATGGCGCTACCAGAAGCAATTCACTGACTTTGTGAATGCATTTAATGGAGATCAGTGGTGGCTGTGAGTTTCATATGCTACCCACTTGACTTCTACTATAATCAATTATTACAATATTGGGGATGGTTAAATTGAGTGACCTCTAGGTCTACATATTTGAAATAACATTTTAGTAAATCTAAGTAATATATAGGCCAACTGGTAAATCCCAATTTCAGTTCACGATGGTAGTATCTCTTAAATGAACTTGGCAAATAGACAATTTAAGATCATGACTGATACGTTTGCAAAAGACATCATATCTTTATGCTCCAGTGGATCAGGCAATTCTAAAGAAAACTGTAAAAGACTAAGATCAGGTTTTTGTCTCCCTTATTGCCTTATCAGACATTTTTAATACTATTGACACCACCTCAACTATCTACTATTTGAGTACATGCATATATAAAATATATTACTTGTGAATTTAGGAAGCAAAATTTGGATTATAACTCTAGTTACTATGAAATTTTTAATGTGTGACCTAAAAACTCTATGAAATCAAATCTGGTATTAATTGAGCAACTGACCTAATGTACATTTAATGCATATTGTAATCTGCCTTAGTTTTATATGTACAGCATCCAGAACTCAAGAAATATAAAGCTTATTTTGGAGTAATATTTTAAGATATCAACACAAAGTTAATAATGCACCACACTGTAAAGAAAATGCCACATGCCAAAGCCACATTGTAGCAGACTGAAGGGATTTTGTGATAGGAAAAGAAGCTTGCAGGTTATATATATACATAATTTGATCAGCTTCTTTTCCTCAATTTAACATGACCATCTTAAGGAACATATGACTAGTAATATGACTGATATCCAATGAGCATAAAGATCCTAGTTTTCTATAACTCTTTCTATTGAAGTCAATATCATTTGTGGACATGAGCATTTAATTACTGGTAATAGATTTGCAACTCATCATTCTAATCAACCAGAATTCCAGCCTCAAATACAGGTTAAATGTCACTTTTCACACAGTAAGTTTTCTGTCTACCTTATGCAATGTGTTTTTCTTCCCAACTATTGATCTCCAAATAGTAGCATTTAGTATGCATTAGATAACAATAAAATTTCTCCAAAAAAATTCTTGGTAGTGTAAAGCTGTTGGCAATCTGCTTCTATAATGCCCTAAGAATGTTGAGACTTGTTACATTTGACTAGATCTGAAAGAAGTGTCCCTGTGTTTCTATTCAGCAGCATAGAAGCCTACAATAATTTAAGTAATAAGAACAAGGGAGTCATGATGGCAAACCTTAAGTGAGTTTAATGCAAACAGAACATGCAGCTCAGAACCTGGCACATAAAGAGGTATGGACATGTTAGCTACTGGTGGTACTGGTAACAATGGTAGTACTGCCACACCACTATCACCACCACGACCGTCACTACTACTGCTCCTTGACTTGTGCCCCATAAATGGAGATGTCCACTCATTTTACTATCTTTCCTCTAATGAAGTGAAAGTAAAGATTAATTTGAAGGAGTAGCATACAGAATGAGGAAAATAAATGCCTACTTGGTACGATGCAGAAATGCTATCTATCTTCCCTTAACTTACCCAATAAAGGTTCTGAGAAGAGATCAGAATTAAATGTTATCTGCCTACATTCATCCAGAAATGCTTAAATGCCCTCATTACATATTTCTATTGCCTTCTAAATGCATTGCTCAATTTCATTTTTTTTATTTTTGCATTATTATGTCAACATAAAACATGTCACTGTTAAATTCAAGTGATAATAAAGTAATTACTGCATCATTTTATGAGCAAAAAATCATAACAAAAGCCATCTGCAAATTTTAATATATTATTTACTGAGTTTCTTAGATCATTAATAAACTCGAATGGTAATAATATAACTAACACTGACTTCCAATGATCATAATTTCTACTTTTTATGGAAGTGTTTACAACATATTAACTTCTATGTTTCTCCATCATTAGTCTGTTTTCATATATTGAAACTCTTTCTATTGAAACTAACAAAAATAAATTATTTGTATGATGATTTTATTAAAACTGATGTCACTTCTTTGACTGAGAAATAAACATGGCAATATTATGACTTCTTCCTGTTTTGTAGTTATGAAAAAAGTTTTTTAATTTCTTTCCTTTATTCAATACTTATCTCTATCTTATGCAAGCACATAGTATATGTTCTCAATCAGAATATAAACATCTTTAAAAACTCTCATGCTATATATATAGAAACTTGGTCATTATCTTTTTGTTTTCACTTGGCCATGGCGGATATATCTAGTCTTCAATGTCAAGGTCACATTATGACCCATAATCTGACAAGAAAACAATTCAAGCTTAAGAAAAGCCTCATTTAAAATGTCCTTTTAGAAGGCATTATTTAATATTTCCTTAATAAAGATGCTTGTCTATCATGATTCTAAGCATGCTTGGGATTCAGGTATTTACTGCTTCTGAATTATGGCCAGCTCAGCAAAATATGAGGACATGATGAAATTCTGTTTTAAGATACTGCACTTTCAAAATAGACATCTATTTGGAATATCGACTTACCACTTAGCACTCATTAGCTGTCATAGGCGGTTCCTACAAGAATAGGCACATTCTCCTGCACAAGGAGAGAAGAATGTCCATACCCCAGGGGCTTGGGATGAGCGGTAAGCATCAGAGATCTAATCAGCTGGGCAATTGGACTGAGTAGTTGGAGGCCTGAGAAGCAATTGTTTTCTTATCTCACAAATGGAATTTTCTTTACAAAAAAAGATGAAATGTACAGATAAAGTCTCTTCATTATCTAAAAAAGAAAATTGCCAAGTTGGACAAAATTGGACAAAAGGCACCACTTAGAGCCACTTCTAGACCATAACCCATATTTTCAAAGCCATTCATTCCATATGGACTGGGTCCAAAATACATAAATATTAATCTGCTAATTTTCTTCTAAAATCAGTAAATACAAGAGGTACTTTGTCAATTAAAATCATTTAATGTATGTCTTCTTGGCCTTACATATTTTAATTTTAAAATAGACGGGTGATGTCACTTCCCACAAATCTGTAACTCAGGCAGTCTAAAATCTTGCGAAATAATCACTTTCAAGATTATTTACTTGCAAATATGTTCCTTTTCTTCCGGTGGAAACAATGAAAAGAAAGAAACACCAAGCATTAATTTTCTCCTTCATAACAGAGCTAAAAGTAAATAAAATAACATTTCTCTCAAATAATAGGGATTTTTGGTAATTGTGTTTGAATGTTTTAAAGATCACAATTATAGGATTAAACCAAATTCACTAATGTTATCCTTTATCTCCATTTCAAATAAAAAATTTTCTCCCATTTCAAATATGTCTCCATTTCAAATAAAAAATTCAAATATAATATTTAATGTAGTATTTATAAATATACAACATTTGAAATAAAGTTAAAAATGACATTACGTGTGCATTCAGTCTCCTTAATTGACTGACCAATTGGAATAAGACATTAAGCATCTTCTGGACGGACTACATTTGATTTTACATAAAGATCAATGGAATTATGAGATCAGCACTCATTAAACCCTAGGTGGTATAATAATTAGAATGTGGGTGGTATTTTTAACCTTCAGCCTCCAACATGTAAAACAAAGAATCAGTAAAAATATAATTTGTTTTTTACTTAGCCCATTTAATCAGATAAAGGAAAGATACTTGGTAACCATGGCAAACAGCATAATTAGTTGACTATCACGATCTTTAAAAACAATCAAAATCACTGTAGTATCTTAAACATGCTAGGAATTTAGAGAAAAGAGGGCAGCCTTTGACAGATTTGAGCTTCTTTATGAGCAAAAACAGTTATGCTTACAAGGCTTAGGCCAGAAATATTAAAACATTAATTTCTGTGCTATGGAAAATTTCTGTCTGATCAACTTCCTGGTACATTATTAGCTTCTGTATGTCTCAAAAAACCTAGTTAAATTAGTCAAAATAAGAAAATTTTAGTCAGTTATTTTAGGCAATTGGTTTGTATAATGTGTTCAATTAATATAAAGAACGAAGCAGAGATTGTTGTTAGATTAACTACTGATTACGTGAACAGCAAACTTTGCTTTTCTGATCTCATAATTAAAGACATTTAGTTTTATCATAAACTATATGGTTAGTATTTTAAGAAACAAACAAACATGGAGCTATATTTTTACTCAAAATCCTTCAAGATGTCTTACTTGAAATTTAAGGTGGAGGGAAATTGACTTCGGGAAACTCAAGAGAAAGAATTGACATAATTTTCTGTATGGTTGATTGTTTATTTTGGAGTTTATTTAATGTAAAGACTCTAGGGAATGTGTGGGAAACAGTGGGTTTTAAGGCATCTCTGCAGACACTATTTATTGCATGTCTGATATCAGCACTTGAATTACTACATGACATGCTATTAAATTATTTGAAAAAATACAAGTGTTCATAAATCTGAAGAAATACATAGTGTTTCTAAGTCAACTTCTTGCAGAAACATCTACTAGAAAGAAAAAAGGAAATAGTAAGACAGCAGCAATTCTTGCAGAGGGACAAGTCTATTCTATAATTTAGTAATTCTAATCAAAGTGACGGTAACTTGCAACTTCATTAATTGTCTATTGAAGCCATTAGTTTCTGTGAAGATGAACAATACTGGGCCCTAGCCAGGTAGCACAGTTGCACTGAGTGTCTTCCCAATAGTCCAAGGTGGCGTGTTGTGTTCCCAGTCAGGGCACACGCAAGAATCAACCAATGTATGCATAAATAAGTGGAAAACTAACCGATGTTTCTCTCTCTCTCTCTCTCTGTCTCTCTCTCTTTCTGTCCTTCCTCTATCTCTAAAATCAATAAATAAAGTTCAAAAATTTTGAAAAATACCATAATAGCCATGTACACATGTTGTAAATTTCTCTCTCCAATATGATACAGAATGTTAAGGATTGGTAAAACTAGAGAATAACTATTCTAATTTCTTTCAATTAGTTTATTATAAAGACCAAATATTTCAAATTTTGTACTTTTATTTTGTATCCTTTGCTTTAATATCATAGTTACAATTCTCTTTATGGAAAAAAGAACTATATAAACCAGCTTGTAACTGAAAGTACTTTCCACATGCCTAGCTAAGATACTGTAGGGAAAAGTCATCACTAACTGTGAAGGCCTCCCTGAGGCGGTATACTGTGCGGAGGGGTCGATCTTGCAGACCATTTAGACTCACGGTTTGTTTGAAGTTTTCAAGAAGTCATACCTCTTCACCCTAATACCCCCCACAAAAACACAGATGTTCAGAAATTTTTAAAAATAAGGTTTAATTGTTGTGCTTAGCATCATTTTATTTGAATGCTATTAAGTACACTACATATTTTTAAGAAACCTGTGATTAAACAGACAAGAATATACACATAATATTGTGACAATTGTCAAGTCAACAAATTCCCATCAAGAGAGTCATACACAGAATATCAGCATTCAATAAACTTCATTTCCATAACCTAGGTTGAGTTTAAATAATTTACTCTTTGTGGGCCTTATTCTAATGCCCTGGTGGGAATAGTCTATTTATACTTCATAACAAAATTAACAGATCATTGTCATAAAAAAGGGACCCAGAATCATTTCAAGGTGAATTTGGATGCATTCATGTCCCACAATAGGCACTTTTTTTGTTTGGCTAAAGATAAAAACAATTAAAAGTAGTGACTGGAATATAAGGGTTTGGCTAGCTCATGTTTTGATTTCATGGCCAACTAATTTTGCTAATATCATAATGCCATTGTTCTCGATAGTTTGAGAGTTAACAATCGCTATTGAACAGACTACTTTGGATTCCAGTGACAACGTGCAACCCAAATAAATCCTATAAAAGCTAAATTGATTGCCTTATACAATGGAAGTTGTGGGACATAACAAATCTCAGGCAAAATTGGGTCCAAAGACTCATCTCCCTCCCTCTCTCTCTCCTCTCCCCCACAGCTCCCCACCCCCTCCACCCCACATCCAGGACAGCTCTTATGCCCAACATCTTTCTCTGTTCTGTAGATCAGGCTTCTTCACCAGAAGAACCTGAATACTGAATACCAACAGCTGCTGCTTTACCCTCATCCAGCTCCACAACCTAATCAAACAGAAGGAAGTTGGGTGTTGAAACAAATGTTTTTCGAAATGCTTTAAAGCATAATTTGTGCATTTCTGTGCGAGGGCACATGAAAATTTTCCTGGGAAGAGGTCCAATCTTCTTCAGATTCTCCAAGGTGTCTCATAGTTTATCCATTTAATGACCCCTTCCAATTTTCCTCTGGGTTACTGTTCCTCCCCTGGTCCAATGACAGACTTGCAGCTCTACCGCCTGTGAGTCCTGGCCAAGGTGCCACTGAATTCTAGTGCTCAATTTTCTGGCTGTGGTGATTGGCTCAGGATAACAGCAATGACCCATCAAAACCAATGAGAGGCCTCTCCTCAAAGTTTTTATTGGAAGTTGTCAGTAAAAAAGTAAGGAATTTTAAACATAAGCATCGGGCTTATACTAGTACTGTAATAGATGAATTCTGTCTGCAAACAGCTGTCCAACAGTAATTTATGTAATGTTTTCATTTGCTTGGCTAAATTCGTAGGCTCCAGGTAATTAATTCAATTAATCCAAATCAACAAACATAATATGGAGAATCTACCACGTGCCAGGAACTCTTCTTGATGCCTCAGTCTTTTTTTTTTTTTGAGGAGAACACACAAATCTTTATTTCCCACAATGCTCTGATTTTTTACACACACTCAATTTTGAGTACCACAATCTCTATCGATTTTGTACGAGACTAGCCCAGAGAAGTTTCTTTAGCAAGAAGGGTCTGCTCATCCCTCATTTGTGTCCTTTGGGCCAAGAAACAAAACTCTCTGCAAAAACTAAATGTGGCATAACCTTTTCCATGCGTAGAGAAGAGGAAATCATTCTGCTAGTCTGTGCCTCACTCCAAACAATCACATTTCGGAGCTCAATCCTCCATCAAAGCTTATAGCTGATGTGGCAAGAAAATCACTTTACAGTACTTTTCTTACAGGCAATGGGATGGTAAAGACAACAGCCCAGGGTCTTTTTTATTCCCCAAGTTTCCATTTTGAAGATGGAATGTATCTCTAGAAATAAGGAATATGGAGGCAGCTCCAATTCACTGGTCCGGGTATTTTATAAGATGGTTCTGGAGGCAGAAGTCCAAAGTCAGGATGTCAGCAGGGCCGTGCTCCCTCTGAAGTCACTGGGGGAGTCTCCTTCCTGGCCTCTTCCAGCTTCTGAGGGCTGCAGGTGTTCTTTGGCTTGTGGATGCCTCAGTCTTAAACATGTGAGATATGTTCACTTTCTTCAGAAGTACATACTTTTTTACTCAAGTGCTTATACCGGTTGACCACAGAAAAGGATGAAGATGTCTGAAGTAGTGCAGTGATCCTCAGCCCTATCAAGTTCAAAGTCTCCTCCTCTATAAGATAAATATTTCTATCAAATTCAAATTCCTCTCTCCTATAAGATAAATATTTCATAAAACTCCTTTTAACTTCCAGAATTAAAATCTATGCATAATATTACCTTCTACATATGATTTCAAAAATATTCAGTATAGTGCCCTTAACTATAAATTTAAAAAGCATGAATGATAATTTAAAATAAAATGTTTATTTAAGTATGTATGTTCTACCTAAACCAGATAAGCAGAACAGATTCAACAACATACTCCTTAGGGGCAATCCTGCCTCCCAGGTATTAGACTCCAGAAGATGAGAGAGATTGGATTGAGAGAGATTGGATAATTTCATTTGTTTGGTTTTGTTTTTAATTTCCCAAAGCTTCTTGTGCTGCAGTCCACAGAACATACCCACGTCACACTAGCATCTTGCTGAATATATATGAAGAACAGCTCAGACTTGACATACAATGCTCTCAACTTTCTTAATAATTTCTCCAACTATTTTAGTTCATGTGACAAATTTTTGAATTAAGCACTCATGTAATTTTGATTTATTTCCTTAACGAGGATGAAAATATTTTAATGACCAATATACACAGGCTTTGGTGACAGCTGCAATGGGCTACTTTACAATAGAAATTTCAGTCTTATCTTGATTTTTACATTGACTACATGTCTCTTCTTTAATGACATTCATATTTGAAGTGTCCACTTTGTTAGAATTTTATTCTGGCTTGTTTCTTAACAGGTAAGCAGTTATATTAAGTAGGAAGTTAAAAATCCTACTTCCTGAGTTTGCTAATTCAAATATTAAGGGGAAATTGGAACTTGATTTATAACAACAGAAAATTAAACATGAATAAGGACATTACGAACCTGAGAACAAATAGCAAAATTGATAACTGCATTGAAATTTACAGCATGATCAAATTTCATTGCCATTGCCATCTGTAAACAAGTCCAGAACCTACTTAGAGTTAAGACTTTAGCAAGCACTTGGCTATAAACTTGAAGATTCACTGGCAGAACTTGAAAGAAACGTATTGAGTAAGCAAGAAAATGTGGTTGTGGCAAGTTGATGATTAAGTAAAAAGCAATCATTCTACTGCCTTATGTTCCTGAGCAGCTTCAAAATTTTAAGAAATATGAACTCAACAATAAAGTTCAGAGAAAGATCCACATATGAATATAACACTATGATCTGTGTAAGCGAGGTGTTTTTGATGATATGAATAATAATGTAGTGGGGTGCAGGGGATGCAACTCAGGACGAATTATTTTCTACATAAGCCTTTATAGATACTGTATGGTTGAAGCTGAGAGAAATATTTCATTTAAAAGCCACATCTAAGTTTTAATATATGAAAAGGTTAAGATTTGAATTCTCATTTGGATTGTCTTTATTTGGGTAAATCCTATGAATAAGCATTTAATGACATAAATGCAAAACAAGATGGCATGCTCATTCATTATTCTGCAGAAAATTGAAATGATCTAAAAGCAAATATTTTATGTTGAAATACTACTTGTATTAAGTAAGGCAAAATTTTTACTTGAACTAATTAAATTTGACTCCACAATACTTTATATACCTACCTACTATCTATTCATCCACATACCCATCTATCATCCCTGTATAATTTCACAGCTCCTGTGTGTGCAGGGGGCGGGGTGCAGAGGGAAGAGAAGTTCCTCTGTAGGAGACAAATCTACACCACGTGTGAGGATCTGGAGTTTTCCCTGAAGGAAGTATTATTCACATTGGCAGTTGTCTGAGAAAAGAGTGGTTCTGAGGCAGAAAGTAAGAACCATTTAGGGGAGTAGTTTTGTACAGGAAGAGAAGTTTTCCTTGTCCCTGCACGTCTTGGTATTGGGTCTGTCAAAGACATGAGGAGCATTGCTGCAAGGGGAGGGCGAATTTCTCGGGCCTTTTAGAAAAGAACAAAGAGGAATGGCTCGGTTGTCATTTGATATAAGTACCTTGGCCATTAGAAGAAAGAACCAGAGTTGCCAGTCTATCTGTATTGCATACAAAATATCGCGAGATGTTCACTAATGCCAACAGCCTGCTTAAATTATCTGCATTTAAAACCTAACTCTGTTTTATATACAAACCAAGGTGTTCTTTGGTGAGTTTTATATATACTTGTGTTTTCCTGTAATGTCACTATTGTGAAAATTAAGGCAAGTTGTACTTCAGTTTGTACATTTGTTCTCTAAAACAATACGTCAACATTTGTAGCTGCTGCTTTCATTTAACTACATTGTATTTGCTGATTCCACTTAAGGCTACAAGCTTCATTTGAATTATTTATCTTTAAATATGTTTTTGAAAAGCTGTGTGTTTATTTTAGATTTTGCCTGAATTTCAATTAATTATGATAAATAGAAATTTGAAAATACTTGTTATCAAAAAAACATTCAATCTAATAAAGAATCAACAAACAGGTAAGCATGGAGCTGTTCAAGTTATCTTTTAGTTAAATTACATGCCCATTAAGCTGAACTTCCTATAAAATGTTACAAAAATACCGGCTGGATCTCAGAAGTAATAAGAGAAAAGATTTTATCTTGGGAAAGATCTTAGCCCTGGTTTGGAATTAGAAAAATTAAAATAATGGATATTAAAAACATTTTTCATTGATTAAATGCTGATTAAATCACAATTAGGATAATTGATATTAAAAATACTTCTCACCAATGAAATGCTGATTTGCTAAAATATTTTAGAGATGTTAGGCCCTACTGTAAAGAAGCTTTGCCAGCCCAGGGCCCCTGTAGCCTCCAGCCCTGGGGACATCATCTGAAGCTTGCTCACTGCATGGCCTTGATTCCAGGCATTGTTTTGGAAATTAAATTCTGCCTCCAGAATCTGGCTAGTCGTCCCATCTCTCTTCGTGAATATTTTATGTAAAATTCTCTGTGGGTGTGTTCAAAGTACATTGAAGGAGGTGATGAGGCATCTGACCCCACTGTTGGATGTTTGACTGCTGACAACTTTTTTTTATTACTGATTTTGAGAGGCAAAGAGAGAGAGAGGGAGGGAGAGAAACAGTGATTTGTTGTTTCAGTTATTTACACATCCATTGGTTGATTCTTGCATGGGATCTGCCCAGGGATTGAACCTGCGGCCTTGGCATATTGGGACAAGGCTCTTACCACCTCAGCTACCCAGCCAGGGTCACTGCTGACAACTTTTAAGCCTCACCTTCTCTCTTTCCCTGGAGCCCAAATTGGGACAAATAAAAAATCCTGAGTGTCCACTTCTATGTTGCTGTTTTGAGATTCAAAGCAAGCAATCCCTTGACAGTGCATGGGAATGCTTATCCTCGCTTAGGCGTGCCCTAACCACAGTGAGAACCAGGCTAGCCTCCCTTTTTTGTTTTCTCAAGCCATTTGGAGTCAGCTTGAGAGGCCTATTCTGCTCTCCCCAGAGACCTCAGTTGTATAAGTAATAAATCACTTTATACATTATTGTGTGTGTGTGTGTGTGTGTGTGAGTGGGAGAGAGAGAGAGAGAGAGAAGGACATCATGTCTAAACATCTGAACAAGAACAAGTCAACCTATTTTAACTGGTCCTGAACAGCATTGAAAGCTAGAGCTAGTAAAATGAAAAGGCTAAGGGATAAAGCAAAAACAAACAAAAAAACAAATAAAAAACTCATAGATACAGACAACAGTATGGTAATTACCAGTGGTTAAGAGGGCCTGGGAGAGACAGAGGAGGGTATGTTAGGGATGAACTGATAGAAAGAGACCTGACTTGGACTGCTGAACACAAAATACAATATACAGATGATGTATTATTGAATTGTACACCTGAAACCTATACAATTTTATTAACCAATGTCACTCCAATAAATTCAATAAAAAGGAAAAAAAAGTGTTAGGAGAAAATAACCATGAGTTTAGAATTGCATAACCAACCAAACCTCAGAATGAAAGTAAACATTTTCAGATATATTAAAAGCCCAAGTTCACTAACCTCTCTTTAAAATAACTTATAAAAGATATATTCCAGGATGAGGGAATTGACCTCAGGAAGGTCTGAGATGTCTGAAGAAATAAAGACCATAGAAAATGGTTTCCATTAATTTTTATGAGAACCTATTCTACAAAGATATTTGTTATCATATGACATAATAACTGAAACTGAAACAAACAAAAACTAAACCATAGATACACTGAATTAGGTGGTGAATCAAATAAAAGACTTTCTGGAGACAGTGATAAGGATATATATATATATATATACACACACATACATATATATCGAGAGAGAGAGAGAGAGAGAGACCTAAATGCCATTGCTTTATGAATGCACAAGGATTTTAGGGAGAGAAAACAGAAAAGGCAATATTGGAGAACAAGGAGGGTTGAGAGCCAGGAAATCAAGCAGCATGATGGAAAGCTGGAGTACAGTTGCTTAGTTAAATAACTTTTGAGAATTCAACCTTATGGCATTTGCAATGCTACAGTAGCAATCCTTGTCTCCCTAAAGACTCAGTGAAACATTCTATACCTACAAAATGCCTTGATAACAGCAAAGGAAAGAGGGCTTCTTATCTAGGCTGACAGTGTGTGAGATAAGAAGAAGAATAATAATGTTTAGAGAAACCCTAAACTAAATCAGTATATGAAGGCAGGCAAGCCCTGGGCTCAGAACCAAAAGTGATCCTGAAAATGGGGAGGCAAGAAATTAACAGACACCTTGGAACAGGTAATGAATTATTACAGAATTTCCAAAGACCGTGTAAAGAAGTTGTGCATTAGTGTTACTGTGTGCAACTTAAGGGACATCAAGACAACAGTTGTGCTCTGCATTTAAATATGTGCACCAGAATGTGAATGAGTTTCACTGTGTAATGGAGTTATTTTTCTATTCTTTCTTCCCTTCCTTCCTTCCTTCCTTCTTTTCCTTTGCTTATAAAGGTCCTTTATCTTTCATCACTGCAGCAGAGAGGTTAGTCCCCCACCTCCTCCCACCCCCCCTCCACAAACTAGATAGATACTCAGGTTCTCTAAATGCTCTCAGCCTGTTTTAGTCCTCATCACAGTTAGTCATTATCTCTCTCACACACACACACACACACACACACAATCTGACCTACAACTGTTTAATTAATGTCTTCTCTCGTAGCGTTAGTTTTAAGGGAGTGAGACAGCTAGGCCCATGTCGGTGTTTTGTTTTCTTTTGTTTTTCCATTTCATTTACAGTCCTACTGGCATGCTACCTTGCACACAGAGGTACCCAGGAAACTAATGACTCTATTGTCCTTGGTTTTATTACATTTTTCCTCACAGGTAAAATGGAGATATCCAGCAAATATTTATTAAACCCTTACCTTGTGCAAGACGCCTGCTAGACTCGGAGTCACTTTCACCTTGAACAAAAGGGATAGGAGACCCTGTCCACAGGGAGCTGTTGTTCTAGTGAGTAAAACTGAACAGTAAACCACATTAAAAAGTATATGCAGTTAGTTAGGAGGTGCTAAATTCTATGGATTAAAAATCCAGCAAAATTGGGGGTAGTAGATAGTACTTGTTCAAGATTGCAACTTTAAATAAGATGTTCGGGAAAATCCTTAGTGACCAGGTGAATTTTAAAAGTGTAGATTCCATCACAAATGTGCAAATAGGCAAGAGACAGACATAGTAGCTAGTTCAATAGAAGTAGTTCTTTTTACAAATGAAATCCATTAAGAGGCTTTTTTTCTCATATATGGAAAAGACAAGAATATACATCTATCTGGGAAGTAGAAAAACGTATTCAATAATTAGGCAACCTTGAGAATAATCCCAGCAATTAGAATATCAACTCTTCACAAAATCGATACATTGAGAGAGCCGAGCAGCAAGGACATCTTTAATGAGGTATGTGCCCAGCTCTAATCTGTGATGTGCAAATTGAATACCATTTACAAAATAGATACCTGTGTCTCTTTTTTATGTCTAACTTAACAGCATACCTCTTTGAAATTTGTATTTTCTGGCACCTCAAGTAGCAGTTAAGAATCCTGCTGCTACTGTTCATTTAGAGACAGAGGAAATCATAAGCTAACAATACAACAAATAAGGCCTCTACTTATTAAAACAGGTTGGGAATATATATTCTTGTATTTCCGTGGTAAGTGTGTTGGTCTGAAAAACTTTGATCATCACACTTGTGTCACCAAGGGATGCACCGTGTGAAGAGATGGATGGAAAGATTGGATTTTGTAGCAGCTTTTGGCCAAATGCATTATTGTAGATAATGTGAAAAATAAAAGTTTTGGAAAGAAGCTATCATTGGGCCTTAATGTGTATATTCACAAGGAGATGTTTAAGTTCTGATACAATTCAAAAACAGTAGACAAATATCCAAAAGTCTGGTTTTGATTTTTATTTCTGTAACTAACATGTCAGTTTTGATATGGGGTAATCAACTTAATAACTAAGAGTGTAAATATAAAAATGAAATCAAATGGATTCAAAAGCACATACGGAATACAAACAAAGCTATCAGTATGTTTTCACCAGAAAGTATTCTGATTCTTTTAGCATATATACATCTTACAATCACAATGCATTAGCATTAAAAGGGATCCTAGAAATACATTACTGAAATTCCTTATTTGACATATGAATCCTAAACAATAGTCACATAATCCACCCATGACCACCTAAAATAATAAAACTCTCATTTCCTTGTGAGGTAGGTTAGTGGTTCCAATCTCAGATGGCAAGCATGGTTGGAAAGCTCTCCTTATCTTGCACTGTAATGGAATCCCTGGAGGGCAGTGGAGGGTTAAGGAATGTGGGTTTTGATGAATCCGACAGTGTGAATGAGTCTGGAGAGGTGAACTAATGCCCTGAAATTTGTTTCCTCAGCTACAAAATGGAGATGATGACAGCTTCATCAGGCTATTATAAGGACCAACTTAAATAAAGAATGCATCTGCTAAATAAGCTTTTTAAGGTCTCTAGAAACATTATATTCATAAAACTAGGGGGGAGGGCAAAGTAGGTTTACAGTTGTTCATATGAAAAATGATACAATAACTATTAAGTAATTCTATATAAATAAACTCTGTGTTTTGTATACTCACAAGTGTAAACCTATGTTTGCCCCACCCTGCATTCAGGCATATTTTCTCAACTGTCTTTGGCCACTTGTAGACAGTCTAAATATAATTTGGCTACATAAGAGCAATATGTAAAGAAAGGCTTGAGCTATATAGTTCAAGTAAAATTTCCAGATTTAAAGCTCCATGGTTATTTCTGCCAAAACACCAAGTAGTTGAGTGCTATCAACTGTTCTCTGTTCACTCTCTGTCCTGAAAAGCTTTGCACCTACAGAACCAACACTTTTGAGCCTTCCATTGTCCTTCATATGATGTAGCTTCAAGTTTCCTCACCATACAGATCTCGTCCTCTGGGTCACTCCTTGTCATTTGTAGTCTTTCTAACACTAAACACATACAACGTCACCACACTTCACAAGCAGACAGACCAGTATTGAGTAGCATGGGACTTTCGTTCCCTTTTTTTCTAGATCTGTCTAATGAAACAATCTTCACAATGCATAGCAAAGTATTTTCTTTGAGACAATACACTGCATCTTATTTTACTGATGCATTAATTATGAATAGCAATTCAAATAACACTTCAGAAACTGAACTTTCAAACATCTGTGAAAATATAAACATACATATTTTTCTTGGAACACAGAAAGCCTGCTCCTGCCTTGGGGACTTTGTGCTGGCTGGTCGCTGTCACTGAGGAGTTCCGCTCTAGTTAGCTACTTGGCTCCTTCGGGTATTGTTCAAATACAATTGTTAGTAGCGCCTTTCCTGATCACCCCATTTAAAATTACAAACTCCCATCTTAGAACTCTCTGTCTTCTTCTCTGGCCTTTTTTGTTATCTGACCTTTAGTCTACTTTACTTATTTAGGACATTGACTATTTTACCTACTAGAACGTCAGACTCATTAAGGGCTGGAGTTCCTTTTTTATTCTTCTTGGTTCCCTGTTGTATTCCCAATGCCATAACAGCGCCAGAGTAAAGTAGATGTTCAACCAATATTCATTAAATGAATTATTTTGGAAACAGTAATACCAAATATTTTTTTTCTTCCATCCAAAGGCAATTCAGGCTAGTTACTTACAGTAGTCACTAAGAAGCAAATACAGTAAATAAAATTTTGACCCAGCCAATCAAAACAAAAACCAGTTTGTAAATGTAAATACGTTTCTAAATAGAACATAAGTGTCTTAAACTTCAAAATATTTGTTCTGTAAAAATTGATAAAACCATCATTAAAATAAATTATTTATTATAGAGTACTTAAATGTAAAAATACACTAACATTTCTATGAAAAAATCAATTTCACTTCTTATTTGTGTTAAGGAGGAAGACATGATATTCCATTTTAAATCTTGGTGAAAATTACAATTTTGTAACTAAGGTAAAAACTACTTTGTAAAGTTACTCATGACAATTTAC
The DNA here is from genome assembly GCF_022682495.2 of Desmodus rotundus. NCBI lineage: Eukaryota > Metazoa > Chordata > Mammalia > Chiroptera > Phyllostomidae > Desmodus > Desmodus rotundus. The sequence goes on from NC_071394.1 coordinate 19,907,330, forward strand.
CAGGACTTTATTTATAGTCATGTTATTTTTCCTTTAACTATCTTCAATAATTTGTTAACATATTTCAAAGTAAAATAAAGTAATGTAAATACAAATAACAATTAATACTCTTCCATTATTCCTGTCTTTAAAAATAATAAGTAAATAAATAAATAATGTCTCTTGCTTTTTCTTTCATCAAGGATAATTGCTTTTAATTATGTTAAGATTTTTAAAAAGTGACTTAATTCTAAATTTCAAATTTAATAGATGTAAAGATGCCCAAATGCCATTGGTCTTTTCAAGTGCATACTAATACACTAATATTCCTCCATGTTTTTTATTTAGCTTTGTTTTGTTTGTATTTGTATTTGAGCAGAAGGAAAGAAATGTCAAAGATGAATGGCCTGAAAAATAAAAAATGTTTTTGCTATCTAAATCATGAAATAACACTAAATATAGGCATCTTTTTTTCCCTCAGTCCAACTATAAAATTTTAGGCCTCATATCTCAAATTTAAATGTTACAGTTCATATCCATTTGTACTAGATAAACTAATTCTTCAAATTTTCCTACTTTTTTAAAAGATTTATTTATTTATTTTTAGAGAGAGGGGAAGGGAGGGAGACAGAGAAGAAGAGAAACATCAATGTGTGGTTGCCTTTTACATGGCCCCCACTGGGGACCTGGCCTGTTACCAAGGCATGTGTCCTGATTGGGAATCAAACCTGAGACCCTTTGGTTCTCAGCCTTTGCTCAATACACTGAGCTACACTAGCCAGGACACTATTTTTTCCCATTTTTAAAATGATAAATTATTGTACCTTTTCCAATCACAGACAAAGTGATATTCTTGGGATAAAGTGGCCACACAGTTACTAAAGAAAAGTTAAAAGATAATACTGAGATCCTCTCTGAAACAATAATTTAAGTTATTAGGGTGAAAACAAATCACAAAAAACTTTAGAAAAGGAAAATAAAAGTTTACAATTCTTATAGAAGACTTTTATGACTAGATATGTTGTAGAACTGAGGCCTATTTGGAATTTAGATCGCTCACATAGTGCAACTATATTAGTCTGTACATAAGAGTTTAGGGCAGCACAACATAACAGAACACACTCATACCTGTTAGAGAAGCATATGAATGTTCACACCATGTAAGAGAATTAAAGACCGTGTAAAGTCAGATCATGTTTTTCTGTGAAATGGGTTTTAAAAAGTTATATAATTTTTCACAACTCTTTGAATTTTAGAAATGTATATACAGAATTGCAGATCTGCATTTAAAAAGCAAAATTGTTACAGTGGGTAGTTAGCTAATCATTAATGAGAAAGGAACAAAGGGATTTAGACATCATTAAGCATAATAAAGCAAGGAGCATAAGCCCACTTGCTTATTAGCCAGGAAGCTACAGCAGCTTCACACACTCTAGGAAATTGCAGCATTGCCCCACAGAGGGAATTAACAAAACCACTCTTTCTCCCTCCTACATATAGGCAGGAAGGAGTGGCTTTTCAATCTCCCTGGTCCACACCCCAGACTATGGGGGTAGGGGGAGGTAAGCACATGCACCATAGGAGCCAAAATGACCACAGAAGCCTGTCAATCTAGCCTGAATAAAGAAGGGATTGTGTGGGGGAGGGACACCTCAGAAGCCCACAGAAATTTGGAAAGTTGACTGGTTATTTTGAAAAAGCACCTGGTCCTCCCCAAGCCAAGATAATATAGTTCTAGCTTAACAAACAAGTTCTCTCTCTCTCTCTCTCTGTGACCACATTCTCCCTGTGCACTCATGCATAATCTCCCCATAACTGTGTGGCCCTGGCAGTCGCATGGCTGACGGCCACATGGACTCTAAATGCAGGCTCCAGGCAGGAGCCTGTATACTGCAACAAAGCTGCAGATTGTAGCCAAGAAAGCAAGGTAAACTAGGCGGATGGAGACAAAGGCTGGACTGGAGTGAGCTTTAATATGGCACAGACACTCTGCACACTGACCTTTGTTTTGGCCTTGCTGAAGATGCAGTTGGACTTTTTCCATGGCCGGAAGGATGGAGATGTGTTACAGGGGCAGCCTTCCACCCAGGTAAATCTGCCACCCCACAGTCCCCTTTATGTGGATCAGTGAAATGTTTATTCTCTTGATCCCATGAAAAAGCCTCACTTCCACCAGCAACAAAATGATACAAGATTACTAAATCATGGTAAAACTACTTCCGGAGTGACACAGCAAAGGAATCCTCTTTCATACAGACTGACATTCCACTTTATAAAGAAGACATTCATAAAAACCACATCTAGAATTCTGCCAGGGAGGTAGAAAAACAAATATCTACCACTGATAGAAAGCAAGCCTCAAGTATATACATACCCTAAGCTTCACTTTTCGTAACAGAGTCTGGTATTCTTCCACATGCAACATGTCCTTGTTTTTAAGTTTATCTCATGTGTATTCAAACACCAACCTTGAAACATCAAACATGATGCATTTAGGTATCCAAGCCCTCTGATTTTTACTTTTTTCTAAATTAAATTTATCAGGGTAACATTGATTAATAAAATTATATGGGTTTCAAGTATAAAATTCTATAATAATCACCTGTTATTGTATTGTGTATTTGCCACTCAAAGTCAAATCTCCTTTCATTACCATATGTTTGAACCCCTTTACCCTTTACTACCTCCCCTCCACCCTCTTTCCCCTCTGGTACATGTGTCTATGAGTTTTTCTTTGTCTCACTTTTTTCATTTTCAGTTTTATATCCACTATACGAGTGAAATCATAGAGTTCTTGAGCTTTTGTGTCTCACATTTTACTTAGCATGATATTCTGAAGATCAAAGCCCTATGATTTTAAATAATCAATTCTTCTCACTTTAACTAAGGGCCTTTATAGTGTTTTTTTTGTGAGCATTCAAATAAAATAACTACATATTTTCTGTAGAGTTCATGAGGGAACTGAGTGGCAAAGAAATATTTTTCTCCTCCAAATTTTAAGAGAAAAAGCAAACCCATAGTAATTGCTCTTTTGAAGATTATCTTATCTGTGTACTTGAGAAGTATTCCACATATAGCTTCATCTTTTTTTATAAACATGGCTGGCTGAAATGAGGGAGCAGAATAGATTTGGCCTTACTTATAAGAAGTAAGAGTTGCCTTATTCTTCTTCCATTTAATCATTCAGTCAATATCAGAGACGGCTTTTAAATAGCCAATACATGACATGATTCAATGGCTGGGAGAGAGTTCTCAGATATTTCTGATTCTCTTCCATGTACTGACTCTCTTCCCTGGGCTGATCAAAACCTGTCCTGCTTGCTATCTTTTAATCAGGTTAAATCAACATTTCAGAACAAATACGTACTGTTAAGTCTATTTTTATCACCACTCTTTTTTAGAGAATGGATAAGCAGAAGCACTGAGTAGCCCATTCCCTTGGACTTTTTCTAAAAAAAAAAAAAGAAAACCTTGCGGCTTAACTGAGATCAGACAATTCTGAGAAAGTACTTTAACTTTGAAGACATTCTAGACCAGATCGAGCACTTCTTTTACTTCAACAGCACATTCATATTTCATTTCCTTTCCCAGTGATGGTGTCCACTCTGGGTCCCTATTGCATGCCAAATTTAAATATTCAGAAAGTTACCAACAAGACTGTTTACCTGACTAGTTATATTTAGGTTGTAAAAATAAGTGCAACGGAAATATCAGAGGCACTCTCGAAAGCACACTGGGCATCGTGATGTTCAGTGCAGTGAATTTGCACCACCTAATCTGGACTTTGACTCTAGTTTTGGACATTTCTTATCAGAGTATTTAATAAACCAGCCAGACATTCTTTTTAAGGAAACAATTATATTATTTAAAAAATCATTAACAGGTAGGCCCTAGAAGCAACAACTGCAAGGACCATTCAAAGGACAGACTGTACCGTTACAGTCATTCTGCACGAGGTCCAGCCAGGACATCAATCTTGTGGGCTACCCCGCATGCTGGACTCACCATGCCAGAAGCTGCATCTTCAAATCGGAGTGTGTACATACTCCTGGATGTCAGTTCTCATGAATCAGAAGGCATGCAGCTCAACTGGAGCTAAAAACAAAAGGGAAAATGAAAAATACACATTTCATATTTTAGTTATTATTCAATGAAATAACATATCTCTTATAAATGTATTGTATCTATACCACAGATAAATGAACATAAAATTTCAATATCTAACTAATTTCAATAAATATTGAACAATAAACCCTTATGTGTTTCAACTCCATTATCAACCTATTTTTTTCATATTTTTGGCCTTTATTTGTTTTTGTTTCATAAATTACTTTATTGTTGTTCAATTACAGTTGTCTGCATTTTCTCCCCACCACTCCCCGCCAAACCCACCTCTCTCCCCTGCCTCCACCCTCCCCCTTGGTTTTGTCTGTGTGTCCTTTATAGTAGTTCCTGAAAACCCTTCTCCCCACAGTCAATTTTAAACTTAAAGATTAGTATTCAATAAAAGTCAAACATCCCATCAGTCTCCAATAATTGAAACTAAAGCAATAGGCCAAAATTTAAATGGAGTACCCTTATTTTAACCTTAAAACCAGGCCCTTGGCTGGGTAACTCAGTTGGTTAGAGCATCGCCAATACATCAAGGTTGTAGGTTTGATCTCAAGTCAGGAACTATGAGTATGTAAGAAAGCAACCAATGAACACATAAATAAGTGGAACAAATTCTTTCTCTCTCTCTCTCTCTCTCTCTCTCTCTCTCTCCCCCCCCTCTCTCCCTCTCTCCCTCTCAAATCAATAAATTAAAAAATTTAAAAATTAAAACTGATGTAAACAAACTATTGGAGACATGTGCATTCCAGTTCTGGTGCAAAAAAAAGCTCCACTCCTGCAAGAAACCTGACTCATTCTTGATATGCATTATTCAAATCCTTATTTGTGCTTGATAGCTCAGAGTTCATGCATTAGAGCTGCCCCACATTCTTTATAAAAAGGGCACCCAGGGACATGCCAAATGAGTTATCTTTTAAAAATTCATTAGCATAATTGCTAAGTTAGTCTGCAATGCATCCCATTTCTCTTTCTTTATTCATTCCACATTTCAACTTTTTAATCTACCACTTTTGCAAAAAACAAGGGACTTGCTGATTCGGTATTATCTTCTAAATAAAAGGCATTTATGCTTATTTCTCAATCAGTCAGTTATATATGCATTTCAATACTTTGTTCTCAAACTGTAAAGTGGAATGTGCTTTTTCTCACTAAAACAACTTAAGGGAAGAGGTGGAAAGAAGATTAATTTTGTAGAGGTCTTCTACTAAAAAAAAAAACCAAAAAACAAAAAAAAAAACATATGTATTCTAGTATAATAAAATGTGGTGCAGAAGTTTTATGTATTTGTCTTATCATTTTACCATATTTGGACAGTTAAACACAAATTGATGAAATTCCATCTTGTTCTGTACTGTTTTAACCTAAAAATAAAATAGCCAAATTGAGAAGCAATAAGCATTTACTTGAGATCCACAAAAATTGCAACTGGGGGACGTAGTGTCAGTCAGGAACAAAAAATATATCCTGATTATGGGGTGAAAACAAGGGAGTTTAAGAGAAAAGGAAAGGAATAATTATGCAAATAGAAAGAAGGAATTTCTATTGGTGCTAATAAGCTAAGTTATTCTTTAGCTGTATGTGGCTGTTTACTGATTCTAAAGAACATCCTTAATTTTTAGTCCTTGTTGTTAGGAGGTCTGATTTCCCATTAGCTTTACAAACTGTTGTTTGGAATACATTTTTGATTTGGCCCAGTGTAAAGGTTATTTTGTTCAACTTGAACATTCTAAAGCTTCAAAGATTAAGACCTTCAAGGTAGTTCTTCTGAAATGGCTGTCCTAGCTCTATTTTAAAATGGCTCTACCTATGTCAACATTTTGCCACTGCAAAATATTTTCCTCGAAAAGGATGATGTCTAGCCAAAACAACTGCAGTCTTTCACTGAGAAGATAGAACACTAGCATGTTATTCACTCATTCATTTCTTCACTTGTTCGTGCAACCATCCATCTGAGACATTTTTAAAGAGTACTTATATGCCAGGCATTGCATTATCCAAAGAAGTGTCTTAAAATGGTCAGACTCAAGGTGAGACAGGACTGTTTGTAAAAGAAAATTCCAATTGACAAGGATTCCATTAGATTCTCCTAGTGTGGTGCGTGTATGTGTGTGTAAACAGACTACTCCGAGATCAGAAAAGTTTGCACGCTATGCTTCAGTCTTAGTCCTGATGCTTGTCTACTGAGTCATCATAGTATATTGCTAATAACTTTAAATTTCATTTTAGTTCCTATAAAATGGAGACCATACTCATCTCATGGGGTTCTTATGAGAATTCAATTGTTAAAATACATAAACTACATAAATAACTGGATAACATATATTAATTGATATATATATATGTTATTTTTTAATGGCATATCAGTATCTTTTAGTAGGTGTGATGGTTAGTTTTATGAGTCAGCTTTGCAAGATTATAGTACCCAGTTCTTTAATCAAATGCTAATCTAGGTGTTGCCTTGAATGTATTTGGTGGATGAGGTTAGTATCTCCATTCTGTTGACTATAAGAAAAGGTGAGTGCCCTCTGTAATGTGAGTGGATCTCTTCTAATAAGCTGAAGGTCTTAAGAGCAAAAACTAAGGTTTGCCCAAAGAAGAGGAAATTAGTTTAAGATGTTATATAAATTCCTGCCTGAATTTCTGGCCTGCTGATATGCCCTACAATTTTGGATGGCTCTGTTCCACAATCACAAGAACCAATTTCATAAAATGAACCATATATATGTGTGTGTGTGTATATGTATGTGTGTGTGTGTATATATATATATGCATAGACACATACAGTATTGAATCTCTCTCTTATACACAAGTTCTTTCCAGCAGGTATCCAGCCATATAATATGAAAAATAGAGACAGTTATTGAAGAAGATACAAGATACAAGGAACATTGTACATAGGACAATGATGCCTCAGTCCCCTACAAAGTAGGCACCTTGGGACCTCATGCAGGTCTCCCAATCACCATCAGTTGCCCCATCCTATTTTCCTGAATCTCATCAATGGTCTGAAATATCTTCTTTCTCAAAGGTGATTTTAGTTTTAGGAAAAGCCAGAAGTCACAGGGCACCAAATCTAGGCTGTAGGGGACCTGAATTATCTGGGTGATTTGATGTTTCACACACACACACACACACACACACACAAAAGTGCACTAGACATGATGCAAGAGCTGGAGTATTATTGTGATGAAGCTGCCAATCACCAGTTGCCCATAGCTGTGGCCTTCTGAATCATCCGAATAGTTTCCATGGAGAAATGTTCAAGCTTAATGCAGAATTTGATGCCAATTCCTTGCTCTACTCTCTCAGTCATTTTTAATGCAACAGCTACACAGTACACATGTTCACTCAACAGCATCTACCTCCTCTACCGACTAGTATAGTGAAGTCATCATTTTTCACACATGTGCATTCCAGTCCACTCTCCTTGGCTGCCAGGTTACATCAATGTCATGCAGACCATTCTCATGATATTAAAAATGGCTGGATTCTGTCCAGACAGACCTCACAAATGAAACACATATACATACATATAGCTTATAGTTTACATGTAATGGTGAATAAGATGTTTCTATTTCTTTTTTAATAGCATGTTAGTGATATAAAAGAATGTTATTTAATTTTCCATAATGCCATTATATCAAATTATTTGGATAAATTATTAGTTTTAATTTATAGATTCCCTTGAATTTTTTAATATAAATATATCCATTTATTGTTTTTCTTTTTTCTTTTTTAAATTTTTGTTCAAGTACAGTTGTCCCCATTTTCCCCCCAATGCTCTCCCTCACCCCACTGACCCCCACCTCCCACCCTCAATCCTATCCCCCTTTGATTTGTCCAGGTATCCTTTATATATCTTCCTTGACTACCTTTCCCCTTATTTCTCCCATTGTCCCCCTTCCCCTCCTCTCTAGTTAAGATACTTTTGAATTTTTTGTGGAAATTGTAGATGCAATTGATGTTGTATAGTTTCCTTACAATCTTATAATTTTTGTATTTTAAAGAAAATAAATAAATGTATTATGTATGCCATAATATATTATTTATATATAATAATTTATTTCATATATAAATAATTGGCTAGGATTGCCATTAAAATAGTCATTAAAATAAACAGAATGACTTCCAAAAGATCTTTAAATAATTATACAAAATACATATGTATATTGTAGACGAATACATCTAAAAGTTACCTTGAAAAATGTAAAGCAATAAAGTAATACCAATTTGATTATAAGAACAAAATTTTAAATCCCATTTTTTGTTTCTAATTTAACTTACTGATATTGAGAATATCATCTGTGAGACTGTGATTCCAGAAAATGCGTTATGGTTTTATTTTGGATGTATCACATGGCTTTAAAAAGTGGAATTTTCTACTTAGAGATGTGGAAATACATTCTAAAATAATTACCTAAAAACTTGAATATTGTACCCTGTAGAGAATGAGAAGTTGGGAAGATGCTATTTTTATGTAATGTGCCTTAGTGATATAGTTAACTCTAAAAAATACAAATGTATAACTTCTAAAGCAAGCAGAATGCAAATCACAGGTGTGAAGACAGAGCTGTGAATCCAGGTCCTCCCATATATTTACCTATGAAATCTTAGGTAAGATTCTCAATTTCTTCAAATCTAAGTTGTTTTACTTATAAAATTAATATCATACCATCTACCCAATAAGGTTGCCACTAGGGTTAAGTTATAGAGCATGTAGTATTCTTAATACATTGTCCAGCACATAATAGACACTGAATAAATGACGGTTAAAAATTATATAGAAATGAAAATTGATTTTTAAATTATTTTGAAAGTTTTTCTAGTAGCTCTTTTGCATATTGTTAAGTTAGTGCCTTCCCAGTATAACATACAAGAGAGTTATGCACTCTGGAAGATTAAAATTTAAGGTATAGGTTGGATAGGGCATATAACTAATGTAAAATAAAACTATTAGAGGCCAAATACAGCTTTGTGCAGGTTTAAGAATTAGAATTAATATTCAATTAGTAACTATTAAGAATTTAGTGTTATATTGACATATTTGTTCTCTTCAATATCATAAAAAGTTGAATATATTTAATTTGCTTTCCCATAAAAACCATAAGATAAATTATAGCCAATGCTTTCATTTCTGCTCATAACTCGTTCTTTGACCACAGATTTTTTGGCTGAGTTGCAAGGTTTGGAATGAATGCATTAGAGAATTTTATAGCTGCTTGCCCTACTGACTGGTACAGGACCAAAGCTATTTAATTCCCTCACTGGTTTTGCTGAATGCCAACCAATGCTTACTTCTGCAGCAAGGTTTTACACTGTGTTCCACAGCTGAGAAACACTCATAACAACAAATATATTTTCATAAGGAAAATACATTGTTAAGCTCCAATAGAGGCTATTTGAGATGAAAATTTTATTTTGATTTCATAAGATTTTTAAGGAAGACCCCCTGGGAATAAAGTTAAACAGTGATATTTATACCATGGCATAAATATTTTGAGAATTTTGTAGAATATCTAATTGACTGATATTATTGGAAATGTTTCAAATAAAATTAAACATATCAGTTCACACTCTTATTGGGGAGGATATGAGATGCGAAAAGAGAAACAAGTATTTTTCAGTTTTAAGACTGAAAAAGGTTTTTTATGAAAAAGTTTATTTTTCTAATTTCAGTCTTGCATTGTTATCGTTGGTCTTGTTTCCCTGCATTTCTGCAAACAATGGGTAACATTTATTAAGAAAGTGCTTCGTACTAATCACTATAGTAAATTCTTTACCTATATCCTGTCATTTAGTCCAGATTAAAAACAACTGATTTTCTAACTATTGCTTTTCTCATTTTATATATGAAAAAAACCCTATAAAATGTTGGAAGGAACATGCATTTCTCAGAGTCTCAGAGCTAGTAATTCTTGAAGCTATTCTTTGTTCCAGTATTAGTTGAAGTTTATACTCTCTACAAAAAAAAAAAAAGATGGCTCATTGTAGAGTGCGTCCAGAGATGTCTTTCCCACAAAATTTGTACCCTCTTCTAAACTTTCACCCTAAAACTAAATTATTTTATATTAAATAACCATTCTGTTGAAAAACAAGAGTGACGGCCTTCAACTGGTAGTATATTAAACTGAATATAGGTCTTTAGTTTCTTGGGGGGAGCCTAGTTTAATCAGACCTTTCCACAAAACAAAACAAAAAAAAATTAACTGGAAAAAACACTCTTCTCACTTAAACTGGTGTCGCAATAACAAGGCCATATCTTCATCCAAAAGGAGAAAACAGAGTTAGTACCTGCATGTTGCCAAACTGTAATTCATCCTCAACTTTTCCAGGATTCTTGGAAATGATTGCTCCACAGGCCATCTGCTGATCATGAGCCGAGGCCCTTTCGCATGAGTAGCTCTGATATTTAGTCCAATGACTTCCTCAGAAACCAGTCCCCTAGGAGTCCCAAACTGGAAGTTTTACTCTCTCATTATTTACTCTCTTACTATCTTATTATCTTGCCAAACCCTGTCCTTGTTTCCAGGTTCCTACACGTGAGGAATTGTCAGAGTCGGTGGCTAGTGGCTGCTAGGAAAAAACTTGAGAATTTGAAATTAAATTAGATCTGATTCTTCTGGTCTAAGTCTCTCAGAGTATTGTAAGAATTCTCTCTGCAGATTGAAACACAAGGACTTTTACAGGCTACATTGTGTGAAATTAATTGTCTGCACGCAATTTGATATTACTTACAGCAAATGGGTTGTTCTCGGCTTGATAAGAACCAGTATATCACTTAGCACACTACTCACTGGCAGAAAGTTCAGAGGCTGGAATCATTCTTCCCAGCCCTGGGATATATATTTTTTTTAGCTTATTACAATAGTAACTTACTAAATGTTAAGGAAGCATCCTGTATCAAGTTTTCTACTCATTCTGAAATGAGCCTATTACCTTATTTTTTCAAAACAGTTGTAACTTTAAAAGATACAGAATTTTTGATAAAGTAGTATATTGCTTAAGCATTAGGACAACTTGACTCTTTTAGTCTTACTATAATGTAATGTTGCTTTTAGGGTTTCCTAAAACATAGCATGTTCCTGAGCAAGAAAAAAAAGCTTTAGATTTTGTGACCAAATTGCTTCAGGTTACAATGTTACAGATAAGAAAGCTGATTCCGAAAACAGCTGGCAGGGCACTAGGCATCTCCTACCTCATACATACAAACACATCCCACTTTGTTATTTCAATACTTATCTTTGTTTCATCCTTTAAATCTCAGGTTGAAATCCATTTTTTCTAGTAAAATGTTCTTGGCCTCCCAAGTAGAGTATTTCTTTCTGCTCTGCATTTCTCCTGCGGCAGCATTTGCCACAGTTCACAGCTTACTGAGCTCCCAGCGTGCACCTACCAGACTGAATGCGTTCTGTCTGTATTGTTATTCATCATATCCCTGGAGGCTTGAAGGGTTTATAGTCATATGATATATGCTCATCAAATTATTGATGAACGAATAAGTGTAGGAAATAACAAAACTTTAACTCAAGACTCAGAGACCCAGCATGACCCATCTGTAACTTCTGAAATTATAGTAGGTAGATATATCTATATATGACCCTGTGTATACACTTTCTGATTGCCAGTACATTCTATACAATTACATTATTGTTACTGTTTCTTTCTCCCCAATGAAATACTTCAATAAATATATCATATTTACTGAAAATAATTTATTTTATTCTCTTTCCAACATGGAACAGCCGAAGTATGTGTGTGTCGGGGTGGGCATTGGAGGGATGCTTTCCTTAAACTAGCATATCAGACAAACTTTAAAGATGAGCAAGAATCTTAGATTATGTTAATCACGATAAATCATTGGAAGGGCATACATCTTGCTAACTATAGCTAGTCAGATGCTCATCAGAGGCTCATTAGATTTAAAAATATCAACCTTGTGTGTTTTCTGTGCAATATATGTTCTCAGAAGACTAATGAGTTGCCTTAGAGATATCTCACCAAGACCCAATATGAGAATACATTTTCCACTCCCTTAGTATTGCACAAAAGATATAAGGAGAAACCAATGACAAAGTGTCATTGAACCCTAAAATTACTGGGCAGAGGAGGAGGGAAAGTGGTGCAGGGGAAAGGAGCTGTGGTCCCCATTAGCCAACTCTATATAAAAATCTTGCTCTTATAATCCAACAGGGAATCTCTTCACAACCCATCTCATTTTATTATCTCTCTGATGCAATACAATTAGGGACCTGACATCTTCAAATATTTTAAACATAAGCTTGTTATATAAACAGCAAATCATCTGTTAATATAGAGAATTAACTATTCTATTTTTGGCTTATAAAAATGCATACTTTTTCTTAGAAATAGTAATCTTATAATAGTAAAGTATACAAACTATTCAAAAACATCTATATATGAAAAAAGACCCAACATAAAGATGCTTGACTATTAATATAATAAATGGGTAGTTGTTTCTAGTCCCTCCACTGATTGCCTCTTTGACCTTAACATTTCTCCGTCTCAGGTTTTGATATGCAAAGTGAGAATATTAGTAACCCCACCTTACAGGTTTATTGGGAGGATTAATAATGCAAAAACCCTTTGTATAATGATGCCTGAAGTAAAGTAGGCATCCAATAAAGAAATGATTGTTTGTTTGAGTTTCTAGATTTAATGTATCAGAAGACTCAAATACACATTTATCACCAATTATGTAATGATAGCACTATTTTTAAATTGACAAATTAAATTCTTGAAGTTATTCTTGATTTCAGAGAAAAGGTATCTTTTCACTCACTAACAATAAGCAAACAAAGATTGTTTTAATACAAATTCCAGGTTGGTTTGTTTTATTTTCTATTGAGTCTTTGACACTGGGTATTTTATTTCCCAGTGTTCAGAAGACTAGACGTGATCAAAGAAATATAGGCTGGAAACCCAGAGACCAATGTTAATTGAAGTCATTTCAAAAGGATTTTAGCAAACTCCCTCGTCATCAGTTCAGATTAGTTAAACACTCTTTGGTATTTGGTATTCTTCACAAATCCTAATGAATAACTCACTTGGCAATATGAACTAACACAATTCAGCTATGTTATTTGGACATTACTCCCATTACAGCTAATTCCTTCTGGCTCAGAAAATAATGGAAAAGAAAAAAGGAAATACAAAGACTGAAAATGCAAAAGCCCACAGTTCAGTTCTGGACATGCCCTCACTTTCTCCAATAGCAAGGTGCTCTTCTTTCCTGTGCCCTAGCTCCTTTTGGTTAAGTGGGAATTAAATTGCTAAGTATGGTTGGAAGAGTAGCAAATAGATGGTCAGAACATTTTCCAAAACTAATCTTATGGGTTGCTGCTCATTTGCATATTGCTGCTCAATTTGAAGTCTGTTAAGGTGCTTTTGAAGTGAAAATGTGAGGAAATTAATAAAATCTATGTGTTTATCAAGACGCAACTCTAACCTCTAAATTGGAATGGACATCAGACAAACAAAAGAAACTGTGAGATTTGGGTTTTTTTCCAAAGGTAACATATTAATTATATGACTACATATAGACTTAAAAAGCACATAAACAGTCACCCACTAATATTAAACAATATGAAAGATGCCAAGGAGAAAGCCATGTAATACAAGGACATAAGAGATAAGAAGCAAATTAGAAAAACAGAAGCACTGGGTACACAAAACTTTCCCACCCTCCAAGCACGTTTCCCCTTTTCCCTAGTTGACACGCAGAAAAAGGAAGGTGATAATGCAGGGTGAACAAGTCGAGGTGACCAGTATGTAGATGAATATGTGATAGTAGATGACACGACAAATAGAAAGAGAATCTCTATACACATAATAATACCAGTCTTTCCAGGAGAGAAGATCTAACGCCTTTATGCTTTAGGCAGAGTAAGTTTACCACGTCCACTTTTCTTTGTGTGGATAGGTGCAGGGAACAGCAAAAACAGCCTGAGTGGTTGTAGTTGAACCTGATATGTTCGATACATATTTTTAGGAACAGCAAATGACTAGTGAAAAGGAAGCTATCTAGTTACTTTATAGTCAGAATGATTATTCACAGAGAATTTTGTCAGTTGTTAACAGCTCTATGCTATTGAGGACCGTCAGCCTAAAAATTTTCTAGGGCATTTACATATTTAAGAAAAGTAAACCAAAACTGGACTTGTCTCCTTAAAACTAGTGTTTTGGGCCATTTTCCAAATAATAATAATAGTCAGTGGCTTCTTTATGAGAAATAAAGGAAAATAACAAATTTTCTACAAAATTGCCTGGGTAATAAAGACTGTTGTATCTTACATAACACGATTGTGTTACAGGTCAGTCAAAATGAACCTACATCAAAAATTTCTGTGTGTGTATCACATTAACAAGAGCATAGAGAGGAGACCAGAAATGGAAGCCCCTTTTCATTCGTCTGAAAGTAAAACAACAGGTCGCCTTGTTTCCGTGTAATTACTATGAGGTGACAGTGACTTAATGTGTTGGACAGTTGGGCAACACTCATTTCTCTCCAGGATTTTGTGTTTAGAGATGGTTTCTGTCAACTGGGACTGATCCTTAACTAAAGATCAAGTTTGGTTTCCTGAAGAAACCTTTCTCCTACTGCCTGATCAGGTGTGTTGGTAAGTGGTATCATTCATGTCCTTACTGGATCCCCAGTAGGATAACCCATTTACCACTGGCAACCTGGCTTGATTAACGATTCAAAGCATACCTCTTTTTTCTAAAGGGATATAAAGTTATTTTCAGTGGAGTGTCACCTGTTACCACAATTGAAAAAGTTCATGTACAATTAAATATATAAAACCATTTCTGTGGTGAAGGGGTCATCATTTTTATGATACAGGAAGTAATTAACACAATGAAGATTTAAGAGAGAAATATTCATTGAAATGAAAGACAGTTTGAGACCTTATGTGAGTTAAAGGTTTATGGCATGTACTTGAACCACAATAATAATAACAATAAATAAATAAAACAAATGTGACTCTTATTGCTTCAAGCAGGTGTTTCTGAAGGAGCATTTGCTGAACACGGTGAGTAATGTTTTGTGTGCACTTTCTTACATAATCATCAAATACGCTGCATGTGCCAGCTCTTAAAGGACAAACTCAAGGCTATACATATTTCTGAGTTGTCTACATTGAGTTCTTGATATATTGGTTTAATATTCTGTAAAAACTTAATTTGTTAGTGATTACCATTATATTACCTCAAATTATTTCCCTCCATATGAGATCCATACTTTACATTGGTTGGGATGCAAAAAATAAATTTCCTTCCACTTCTCAGTTCTTCTAGCTGGGCTGATAATCAAATCAACATGACTCAGATGAGCAGAGGAAATGTCCGAAGTCTATTAGGGACAGACATGCTGGAGTACCATAGGACATGAGACTGAAGGAAGCTGAGGTTTATATGCCGTTCTGGAGCTCAGGAGAAAGCACAGGTTGTAGTTGAGGACTTCAGAGGGCAGGAAAGCAATTCACAGGGAGATGGCAAAGCACATGTTTGGTAAAGAAATATTTGCTGAGCCATCTCTAACAATGGTCACGTAGGGGACTTGGAACAAATGGGCTTCGCTAGTTTCCTATCACACACCACCAGTTTCTCTTAAACTGTAGTTATCTGTGATAACAGCTCTCTTCCTAGAGCAGGTCCTCTGTCTAAATTCCTTTTAGGCAGTTAGAGGGAAGGTCAACGGGTTTTCTTGAGTCTTTTTTTTTCCTTAATAACCAGAAAATCAATCTCCCAAAAGGCACATTTGGGGGTGGCAAACTCTGCTTCCCTTCAGTTAGAAAGCATACTTATTGGAGGGAGTTGTCTGAACATGTTAAATGTATTTTTGAAGTTATTATGTTGTCCAAGTGGATCAAAATTCTGGTATATTATAAAAACATTTGAGTTGTAACACATTAAAATGTGTTGTTCAATTTTTATATTATAATTTCCTATATAATTTCTTATATTCCATATTTCAACCTCTGCATAGGTCAAATATTCTGTTGTGATACAGCCTAAGACATATTTTTTAAATGCTGAGTCTACAGGAAAGTATTTCTGTTAATGATCTCCCAAAAATTTATAGAATACAACATATTTTTAAGTTATCTGCCTAGAGTAAAAGTGATTCAAAAGATATTTTATATGAAGCCCAGACTCTGAATACACAAGCATCAATGATAACATCATAATACGAATACAATATACAATGTAACACAACTCTAAATACACTGGCTATTCTATCTGCATTGCAAAGTTAGGTCACCATGATTAAATTACTGATCAACACATATGCAATTGATGATATTTAAAATTCTAACAACCTCACACTCATTCTGAAGGTTAATACTTTTAGAAAACAGAACATAAAAATTTTTGGAGAGTACAGGAGAAATCAGAACTCTTGTGCACTGTTGGCCGGAACGTAAAACGATGCAGCCTTTGCAGAACACAGTACGGCAGTTCCTCAAACAATTAAACGTGGACTCACTGGATGAGGCAGCAGCTCTGTATCTGGGCACTTACCCAAAGGAATGAAAGCAGTCTGGAATGGCATTTGTATACCCATACCAACATGATTTACAAAAGCCACAGGATAAGAGGAACTAAAGTTCCATCAATAGAGGAAGGAATAAACAAATGTGCTACAGAGCAGTGGGACATTACTCAGCTTTAAAGAGGAAGGAAATTCTGGTACATGCTACTATCTGGATGGCCCTGGAGGACGTTATGTTCAATGAAATAAGCCAGTCCCAGAAAGACAAAGACTGTATGATTCCACTCATATGAGGTATCTAGAGTCGTCCAGTTCATGGAAACAGAAACTGGAATGGTGGTTGCCAGGGGCTAGAGGCAGGCAGAAGTAGGGAGTTTTTGTTCAGTGGGTACTGAATTTCACCTTTGCAACATGAAAAGAATTCTAAATATAAATGATGGTAATGTTTAAACAACAGTGTGAATGCACTTAATATCAATGTGCTGTACACATAACAGAGATTAAAATAGTATTCATATTATTTGCATTTTATCAGTTTTTAAAAAATATATAAACCATTACAAAACATCTATATAATAGCTTAATCACTTAGAATACACACTTAACTACATTACTATGACATATTCAGTGTGGTCCTGTAGACGAGGTTAACATTAGTATATGAGATCCTTTTAGTAAAACCATGGAAATAAATCACAATTAACTATGAAACTAACAATCAGGTAAAGCCCCAGCCTCTACAAATGAATTCAGATAAAACTTCCTCTCCCCAACCAATGCTTCACTCTAACCCATCTCGATTTAACAGAAATCTGACACTTGTGGAACTTAATAAGCATATTAGCAAAATTGAATTTGAGGCATCTTTTTCTAAATTTTCTCTTAGGTTATAAAAATTATATATGACCCAGCACTTTACTTTTGAAATTGAAAGATTGACTCTTGGCGATGTAGGGAAAAAAATTTGATCCTATATATGTGATATGTCCATATTTAGAACTCAAATGCATCAAATTAGATCAGCTAGCATATTTATGCACCTGAAGAACTGGCTAAATTAGATGACAATGAGACATTAAAGAATTAGCATAAAAGTGAATTTGCATGACAGACATAAGTTATTTTTACATTCAAATGGACAAATTATCTTTTAACCAAAGCAGCTGTAACTTGCAGCTGATATGTGAAATCAAAATACTTAACCATTCCTTCCAACATCTTTCCGTATTAATTAGAATGCTTTCCACACCATAGCACTTTGCCATGAAACATCACATCAAAACAGGATTAACCAGTGACTGGTGACCGGTGACTTAGATGAAAAAGGTCACATTTGAAGTTGGATAAAATAAAATGGCCAAGGAAAATTTTGAACTGCAAATGCAGTAAAGTCAAATTTAGATTAGGCCTGTAAAAGAGTAGGTAAGGTAGAAATAATCAATAGAGGATGATGATGATAGATAGATAGATGATAGATAGATAGATAGATACAGCTATTCCTACAGTGTTTACCAACCTACCAACTTTTCAACAGCCCTATACCTGCTGACACTTTGCTACAGAATACATCTTTGAGTGAATTTTATCAAACACAATGACACAGCTGATGAACACACACAGCGATTTGTCAGGATAAGATTCAGCTGCATGTAACAAAAATGTTAAAACAATAATGAGTTAAATGAGATACTTATTTTCCCTCCCAATAAAACAAGACTTCTTCCATATTTCTACTTTAGCACCTGAACTACATCGGCTCCTTGTCCGAGGCACCTTACAGTCCAGGAGACTAGCTGCAGTTTGCATTATAGGCAGCAAGTTATCTGCCTAGATAGGGGGAGAAGAAACAACACCCATTTCACTAAAATTCAGCTCCTGTGCCTTTCCCTAAAAGTGCCTCAACACTTCATTTGCATTTCACTGGCTAGAAACTATCACCCCTAGCTGTAAGGAATTTTGGAAATGTGATCTTTTAACTGTATTATTGCTGCCTAAATGAACATGAAAGTTATATTACAAAAAAAGTGGAAATAGGTAATATATAGAAAATAATAGTCTGCTATAAGTAATGTCTTGGTTCATATATGCCTCTGTTGTTTTTCTTTTCTTATTTTACCACATCCTAACTTCTTTAAAATGAATTGCTAGGCCTTTAGGTCAGAAATAAAGCTACTCCTACATTGTGGAAGGAGCCCAGAGAAAGTTCTCTGAGGATAGCTGGGACTGCTGTACTGGCTTTACCTGTTCTAGGCATCAAAATTATGATGCTATTGTACAGGTAGAGAATACTCTGTCAAGTTACCTACATAAAAAGGGACTTCAAGTTTGGGGGTTTGTTCCTTTTTATTTGCAGGTTTCACGAAGGTTAAAACGGATTCTGTTGAGCGTGATTAAATTGTCTCTGTGTGGAGGATCTGTGCCACAAGCCATACACACACAAAATCTGAGGACACACTGACGACAGCCACTATGGCTGGGACAACAGCTTCTGAGCTCGTGTTATTGGGATGCTTTGATTTCACTCCCTCTCTCTGATACATGCTAGTACATCAACTCCTTCTTTACAACCTTTATTAGTAAGTAATAACCATTTGCCTGCATATATGCTCTAAGTAGAGTCCTTAACTATGGAGGCTCTGTGGTTCCCCTGGAAATGCTGAATTTCCTCTGCACTCCCTGTGCCCCTAATTTGAGCACTGCCTCCGCTCCATCTGGAGGAACAGGAACTCTCAACTCAAGAAGTATATCCTCATTGGCTCCTATCAAGAAATATTACAGTGACTTTTTAACTGGATGAGTGTGTTAGTGTTTAGAATTTGAGTGGAAAATGTTGCTATTTTGTATGATACCATGAGAATTCAATGAAAGAACATGAACTCAGTAGGAGATTAGGTCACTGAATGGCCATTATCATTTGTTATACTTGGTTCTCAATTACCTAAACCTCTTGTTTTATGAAATTTCTCTGGAATCAGGAGGCTTTCTAATTTCAGTTATTACTGTTGTAAGTAAAAATATTCACTTCTTTTATGAAGAGTAAAGCCCAGTCATTAAGGAAAGAGAAATGTTACTTTAAATGCCTTTGAATTAGCCTTCTTAATTAAACTAATTCAGTGCCAAATAACTAAACAATACTACCAAAAAGTAATTGGTAAGCACAGATCTTTGATTACAACAAAGTGAACTGATAATTGTAAAAGGCTGAGAAATAGATCCCCAAGTGATACTCCGTCCTAATTTCTGGAACCTGTGAATATTAACTTCTATGACAGTCTTTGTAGACGTGATTAAGGTAAGGATATTGAAACTGGGAGGTTATCCTGGATTCTCCAGCTGGGGCCTGAATGCAGTCATGCACATCCTCGAAGAGCAAGGCAGAGGGAGATCTGACACACACGGAGGAGAAGGGAGTATAAAGACAAACATAGAGATTGCAGTGATGCAGCCATAAACCGAGGGATACACAGGCAGCTGAAAGAGGAAATATATGGATTCTTTCCAAGAGCCTTCAAAGGGAGTGTGGCCCTCCCAACACACTGATTTTGCCCCACGATGCGTATCTCAGACTTCTGGCCCACAGAACTCTAAGAAAATACATTTTTGTCGTGGTAAGTTACCCAGTTGTTGCTGTTACAGCAGCCACAGAAAACTAATTAGATAATTTTAAACAACTAAGAACAGTTTGTCTTCCAAATTTTGCTTTTAATTCTTTACATGCATTTACTTCTCTCAGTGTACCTGCACCACTGGGATTCTGGTTTATAAACCTCTTGGGGAAATTGATAGCAACAAGACCTCCTGCTGCCCCTACAGAAAGGATCTGTAAGAGCTTATTGACGTCCTATACCATGTGTCAGGCTCTGTCCAAGGCACTGGACAACAACAAAAATGAAATGAGCCCAAGGGATGCAACCTTCTCTGCAAAGACTATACATATTACTGAGACAGAAAAGCAGGCAAAACAGTAAATGCTAAACCACTGGTATGTTGTGATTCAGATTAGGTGTCCAGGCAGGACCTTCAACAGTATGTGATTATATCTCATTTTAGATGAATGATGGTCCTATTCAGCTATATGATGAGTAAAAAAAAAATGTAATCCCACTCTGGGTTGTAATACAATACTGACTAATAAAATCAATTTGCTGGGTTGTGGCCAGCCATCAAAAAAAGAAAAGAAAATAGAAAAAAAACCAACAGATATCACATATGGCAAGGACAGGCATTGTTTTAAAAACACTCCCTTCAGTTTGCACACACACACATACACTCTTACCCTGGTCACTGTATGAAATCCAATTCTCACAGTGGACTATGACAAGAAAATTTAAAACAACAACCTTCCAAGTAAACAGCAACTCATAAAGAAAAAACTAGTATTTGGCTTTACCTTCGTGAGCACTGGATTGCACAAGGCAGGTAGAAGGAGGAAGTACTGTTGACCCTTGAACAACATTTATGTATTGCATACTGTATTCTCACAATAAAGCTAGAGAAAGGGAAACATTATTAAAAAATAACAAGGAAGAGAAAACACTCCTACAGTATTTATTGAAAACAATATAAGAGGAATCCGAGCCATTCAAACCCCTGGTGTTCAGTCCACTGAGGTTGGGTGCAGAAGGGAGACGTTGTCACGGGTGGCTTATGCACAGGGTGTCATCACAGCAGTGCATTTTTATCTTATTTCAGAGTGACGGGAAGCCACTGGAATGTCTTCTTTTCCTCTGCAAGTGTTCGCTCAGTGGTGTGAAAAATGCATAGGAACAAGGCAGGTGTAGAAACAAGGATGCTGGCCCCCAACATAAAACGCTGGTCTAGGCAGGACATGGTGCTGTGCACACAGGGGCTACGATGCTGTAAAGGAGCTTCTATTGGGAAGAGGTTGAAGCATGTGTACCACGGTAATGCCAATAATAATATATTTTAACTAATTTGGAATTAGTTTCCTTTTCACCTTTCTTCATATGTGATACCTGGATAGCACATATCATATTCACATAGAAATGGCATAACTTGTAATTGTATTAAAATTAAATTAATTTTCTTGACTCGATATGACCTAAATTTTCCACCGGTCGTCCTTCTCATATTTCTTCAATTTTCTTTGTGATTTTCTGGAAAATAAAATATCTAAAGTGTTTAAAATTTAGAGAAAAATAAATATAAAGAAAACTGAAACGAAGACTTATACTTCTAAATATCACCCTATAATTTAATATTTAGTTTCCAAATTTCATCTGACTGCAACTGTTGACTTTACCAGCAGTCCGCTAGCTGATTCCAGGGCTGGTTGTGCCCCTAGAATTCCACTGTTCAATTTAAACATAGAGCTGGTTATCTATACAGATCCATGGATTCAAGCAACTGCAGATCGAGAATTTAAATATATTTAAATAATGAAGTCTGTCCGGAAAGTATCCAACCATGCACTCTGAAAAATAGAGACATTTATCCAAGAAGATACAAGAAACATTGTACATAGGACAATAATGCCTCAGTCCCCTACAAAGTAGGCACCTTGGGACCTCACACACTTCACCCAGCATCTCTTCCACTGTTCAAAACACTGCAAAATCCTTTGTTGGAATCACCATCAGCTGCTCTGTCGTATTTTCCTAAATCTCATCAAGGTCTGAAATCTCTTCCCTTTCAAAGGTGATTTTAATTTGGGCAAAAGCCAGAAGTCACAGGGCACCAAATTTGGGCTACAAAGGAGCTGAGTCACCTGGGTGATTTCATGTTTCACCAAAACAAGTCTGCATGAGACGTGATGCATGAGCAGACACGTTGTTGTGATGAAGCTGCCAATCACCAGGTGACGATGTCTTCCTCGTATTGCATCTCTCAACTGACCAAGAACATTGAGGTAGTCCTCCTTATTAATTGTCTGGCCTTGTGGAGCATACTCATGATGGTCAACACTTTCCCAATCAAAAAACACAGTTAACGTGATCTTGATCTTGTGTGACTTTGCTGCAACTTTTCAGGTGTAGAGAACCAGGCAAATTTCACTAGGACAACTAGGCGTTCATTTCTGGGTCATAGCCATAGACCCACAATTCATCTGCAGGCATGACCTTCTTGAGGAAATCTGGTTCAGTGGGAGTGGTTTGAAACAAGTCATAGCAACTGCAGCATGATGTTCTTTCTGCTTAAGTAGCTGAAGTCGTGGAATGAATTTTGCCACAGCATGTTTCATTCTAGGACCCTGCGTCAAAATCTCAGACACAAGAGTTTTGGGAATCCCCAGATCAGCTTCTCGGTCTCACACCATCAGTTGCCGATCTTTGATTGCTGCCCGTACAGGTTCAACCTTCTCAGGTGTTCTGCTTCTTGCAGGCCTTCTAGAACATGGATCACTTTCAACAGACTCTTGACTATTTTTGAAGTGTTTATTCCACACTTTTATTTGTACTGCACTCATCACATCATCTATGAAAACCTTCTGAAACATCTGAAAGTTTCTGGGGAAGAATGTTCACGATTAACACAAAACTTGATGCAGATTCGTTGCTATTCACTGAGTCATGTTCAATGTGACAGCCACACAGTACACGAGCTCCCTGAAGGGCATCCACTGCCCCCACTGACTAGTAGTGAAGTCGTCATTGTTCATGCATGCACATTCCAGTCCACTCTTCTTGGCTGCCAGGTTACATCGATGTTGCACAAACAGTTCTCACTACAATAACAATGGCTGGACTTCTTTTGGACAGACCTTCATGTATATACTATGCGGTTAGGCCTACAATGGCTGCATCTGTACTGAACATCTACACACTATTTTTCTTGTCAATGCTTCCGAACAATACAGTATAAAAACTATTTACATAGCATTCATGTTGCATTAGGTATTATCAGTAATCTGGAGGTGACTTAAAGTATACAGGCAAATATGAGTAGGTTATGTGCAATGCTATGCCGTTTTATACAAGGGACTTGAGCAGCTAAGGATTTTAGCAGCATGGGGGTCCTGGAACCAATTCCTAGTTCAAGAGATGACTACCTGTTTTACAAATACACATTGAGTCGGTGATAAAAAGTTCTTTATTGATAGTTTCCTCAATTTAACTATGCTTTGTTTTCAGTTTCCATTTGAATGTTTTCTACTTTTTTCCTAGCAGAACAGGCATAATTTCTAGATATGTAAGTAATCAAGAGTGGGACGGAGTTCTGTGTCACCACGTGGTATGTTATCTGACACCACGTATCAATATATTTCAGTGCTCTGCTAGTGACTTTTAGACTGAGAAGTAATTTTGTCCCTTAGTTTTACTACAACTTAAGTGCAAAAATAAGAGGCAGAGAAATTTGCAAGGAGAGTTTGATGTGTGCACATTAATTCCCATTCCTTCTGCTTCTCCTGGGCATTTCTTTCTGTGTCATACAAGAGGGATCCTGTAGGTAAGGACAGTTGATGTGATGAAGATGAATTCTTTACTCATTTTGCACATTCACCCTGGTCAGTTAGCAGGTCCACACAGACCAACCCTCAAATGCTCCAGAAGGGGTGAGCCAGCCTCATGGTTTACCAATCCAGCAATTCAGTATTCTTTCCCCTATTTGAAAAGCGAGTTTGACAATCTGCAGGTAATTCTTTATGCATTTGGGTAGCAGCAGCTTTTTTCTGCATGAAATTAACACCTCTGTGCATGGGTATATTTCCCAAACATGGCTTCTGTGGGGAATTGCTTTAGCTTTTCCTGGAGCAATAAGATTTAGCTTATTCATGAGCTTCTGGAATTGAACCCTGTGACACCCTCTTAAGTCTTTATGTAATTTTACAAAGCTAATAGGCAAAGAAGAGTAGAGGCACAGCAGCATATATACAAAGCATTGGTAATCCAGATACTACATATCTCTTAGAATAACTCACTTAAGGAAGATTTTTTAAAGTCACATCTATGACTTATTATAGGTACAATTTCATCCTGGTAAAGAGTGACAAGCCCCTGATGCTGAGCATATTTGAGCTGCTCACAGAGAGATAATCTAAGAACTTCTCTAAATCTTGATTTAGTAGGTGATTACAACCTGCTTCAGTGAGAGAAGAGTCAATTCACAGAGCATAGTCAACGGGGCCCCTTACTGTCTAATTCAGGAATTCCAGTCTATGGCAATTTAGTTGAAAAAAAATCTAGTCAAGATGGTTTTAATGTATTATATATTTTTTTTATTCCACTACCATCAATAAACAAAAATACAGCAAAAACAAAACAGGGATGAAGAAAAGGTAAGCAAAGAAATCACTTCAATACATGCCACTTACATAGTTTTTTCCCTTATTATTTATTTCTTGTTTCCTCCTTAAGAGGATAGTATCTACTTAAAAAAATATGAAAAATCTGGAAAGAGTGATTAATCTTGTCTGCAGTTGTTGTTATAGTCATCGACGTGTTTGGGACCTTGTATAGTGATCTGCCTTTAAAGTTCATTAATTGCCTTTTTTCTTGACATAAAATCTATGCTATTCTACATTTTTTAAACAGAAATCCCTGAAATGGAATTTACCAATACACAATTCCTCGAGTTTCAGTTTTGTGAGCCAAGAGTGACACCTATTGGTAGAATAAATGTGTTTCATAACCTGGATAAAATTTTTTCAGTTCATAGACATATAGGCATATTATTTTGTTATCTTATTCATTAACATCAAAATTAACAATTATAAAATATTATCTATAGTCATCTTATGTGTTACAGTTAAAAGATAAGAGCTGGCTAACGTCCACCAAGTTAAAAAAAATTTAGTAAATGTAGAAATTGCTGTTTAAGTTTCAAATCAAATTGGGATCAATGTGTCTCTGCCCTGGCCGGGTAGCTCAGTTGGTTACAGAATCCTCCCAATATGCCAAGGTTGCAGGTTCAATCCCCAGTTAGGGCACATACAAGAATCAACGAATGAATGCATAAATAAGTGGAACAACATCACTCTCTCAAATCAATAAATAGTTTTTTTAATTTTTTAAAAAAGAAACAATGTGTCTAATGTGTCTGGACTCATTATCAAAGTTTAGTGTCTTCCAAAGGACTGAGTTAAGAACTAGAAATGGACAATACCTAGAAGCCTAAAACAGATTAGCCTAAAACCTGTTTGAAATTAAGAACAGGTTACCTCACAACGTAATTAGTGTTACATCACTGGTGTTTCTAAGCATAAACTATATGAATATCAATGAAAATGCAGTAAATATGTACATTTCTATAATAAATAGCAGGTGAGCGGTGATATTTTCTGTCTTCCATCCCTGTTCTTACACATGTGAAATGCAGCCGCATTATCCATCTAGTTACTCAAACCCCAAAACCTGAGTCCTCCCTAATTTCTTACTTTCCCTTACTTTTCTCATTTAATTCATTAACAAGTTATTGGAACTTTTCCTTTAAATTATATACTATATTTATCTGTTTCACTTAAATATTACTGCTCACCTGTGCCAACCCACCATCTTCTTACCTGGAATATTAGGCTACTAATTGGGGTGTCAGACTTCTATTATATTGCAATTCTAAAACTTAATCTTATTCTCAACAGAGCAAACATAATATTTAAAAAATTGTAAATCCCATATTTAAACTGAATTGTGAGTTGCTGCTGAGGGGAAAGTGTGTGGACATATTGTATCTGTAACATTAATCAATGCTTTGCCATTATATTATGCCAATTGCAATTTCTTTAGATTAATAAAACAGCATACTGAACACTCCCAAGTCATACACGTGCATTTAATCCATATATTTTTAAAAGATATATAAACACATCCACAGGATTAAGCTTGTGTTTAAATTGATTACATATTTGACACATTACATCATCTCCATTTTGCAAATATATCAGCAGAGGGAAATATTGCTTTTTATAATTGTGTTTTGACAAATTTGCATTTCAGGAGTAATAAAGTTATATGTGTTAATTATTTGTCTTTGACTCCCTTTCGTTAGGTAGTATGCATACCTAAATTATAGTGGTCAAGTACAACTCTGGGTATCCACAATGTTTTTAACAGCTTCGGTGAAACGTAATTGACATACAGTAAGCTGCATATACATAGTGTCCAACTGGCAAGTTTCGACATGTGTAGACATGTAGGACATCATCTCCCAAATCAAGATGTGAACATATCTGTAATCACCAGAAGTTTCCTCAAGCCTTTTTTGTGACCTCTTCCTCCAGTCTTGCCACCTTCCCCTGACACCACACAGACAACTCATCCACTCGGTCCCTACAGCTTAGTTTGCATTTTCTAAAATTTTGTATAAATGAAGTCATTTTGGTTTTGAGTGGCTTATTCTGTCAGAAAAAGTTATTCTGAGACTTATACTTAATGTAGCATATAACACTAGTTAATGCATGTTTATTGCTAAGTGAAGTTTAATTCATAGGCATGTAGTATATGTTGTTTATCTGGTGGTGGATACTTGGGTTGCAGTTTTGCGGTCTTTGAATGTATATTCATATGATTTTATTTTTCTTCGTTAAATAAATAGGAATAAAGTGTCTGGATTATAGGAAACGTAAATGTTTAACTTTTAAGAAACTATCAGACCTCATTCATCCTTCCTTCACATACTAGCAAAGTATTGACGTGCTCAGGCTATTTAGTTGTAGTCACTCCGATAGATGTGGAGTGGTACCTCACTGTGGTTTTGATTCATTGTTTCCTTAGCGATTAATGATAATCAGCTTCTTTTCTTGTGTTTATTTCTTATCTGTATGTGTGTGGGTGTCTTCTTTAGTGAACACTGCTCATATATTTTGTTCACTTATTTTAACTTATTTTTATTCGGTTTTAATTTTTATATAATATAGATGCAAGTGCTTTATCAGATATATGGTTTGTAAATATTTATCTCAGCTGTGGACAGTATCTTTTCTTTTTTAATTTTATTTTTCAAAATAGTAATTCCCAAAGAGATCTGTTTTTATCAAGAACAGAACTTACATTGTGAAAAATCTTCTTTCTGAATTTGTAAAATAATCAAATACATTTTTACTTTTTAGATTAATATGGCAAATTATACTTATTTATTGCCAAATGTAAAATTAACCTTGCAATTTGAGATAAACCTTACTTGGTCTGGATATAGTACCCTTTATTTTTATATGGTTGGATTCGATTTGTTAATTTCTTGAGGAAATTTTATATATATGTGCTGAAGACCATTGTTTGTAGCTTATTTTTCTTCTAATATTTGTCTGGTTTTGATACCAAGACATCACACTGGCCTTTCTAGCCTCAAACAAAGGGCTTCAATTCCCAGAAAAACTCTTACTGATTGGCTATTATCTCTTTCTAAAAGTTTGAACAAATTCACCGATGAAACCAGCTGGGCCTTAAGTCTTCATTATGGGTAAGCTGTTAACTACAAATTAACTTTCCGTTATAAATAAATGGTTAAGAAGTTTATTATTTTTTTTCTTTTCTATGTATGTGTATCTATATATGAGTTTTTATAACAAATAAGAGAAATGCATACAGTTCTATAACCTGCTTTTTTAAGGAATTGATTACTATAGCTTTGATATAGTTCAATAATTTTCCAGAAAAACAAGCTTCTCTAAATTACATCATTTAACTTTTAAAAAGAGTTAATAGTGAAAATAGGGTTAGTTCTTTTAGGGTTTTGCCTGTACAGGGTAAATATATGTATGTACAGGGTAAGTATGTATTCCATATTGTCCTGTAAGGAAGGTAAGTTTCTTCTTTAGGCACCAGTAGACTGTAATTGAGCCCTTCCCCATGCTTTTACCTTTCTGGACTGCGAAATACAAAGACTGATACAGTTTAACATACACATCGAGAAAAAGAACAACATGTCACTAGATTTAGTGCAAGATTTAGACATTTTTCAGCAAAAAAAAAGTCGACTTTCTTTCAAGTTAATGTGTACCAATGTTGTCACTCTTGTAGCTCAACATTTGTTGCCCATCTCTCCAGTGGGGCTGTGTCTAAGAACACAGTGAAACTTTTAGGGGCAAGGAACCTATTTTATACACTTCCTAACTTTCTGTGCCCAGAAAATTGCTTGGCATAAAGTGGGTCTTTGTCTTAGCTCAGGCTGCTGTAACAAAACACCAGAGACTGGGTGACCTAAACAGCAGACGTTTATCTTTTCCAGTTCTCCAGGCTGGGAAGGCTGAGCTCAGAGGGCCAGCATGACTGGCTTCTGCTGGGGTCCCTCTTCCTGGCTCACACCAGGCTATCTTCTTGCTGTCTCCTCATGTGGTACAGAGATAGCTCAGTGGTCTCTTCCTTTCCTTATCCAGCCATGGGAGTGCCACCCTTATGATGTCATCTCAACCTAATTATCTTCCAAAGGCCCTCCTTCCTAACACCATCACACTTCAGCTGATGAATTTGGGGGAGGACGCAAACAGTCCATAACAGTGCTTAAACACGTGTGTCAAACAAAACTGAGTCAAGATAAAGCATCCAAGGCTAGAGTCATAATCCTAGCATGTCCACACAGACAGACCAACTAGAGCAAGTGGGTTAAGTGCTGGGTCCCCTGTGGCTCAGCTTTGTACCAGTGGTATTAATACAGTGGATTTCAAATACAGTGATGTCCTTCTGTGAGCCTTTTTATTCCTCCTGTAAAGATTTTGACACTTAATTATGCATGTAACTTTAACGAAAGCTTCTATTAAAAATCCCATAAAGATTCTTCCATAAATAGTCCAAGGATCTTCTCTTTATTTTTTACTTAATCTTTCTAATATGCTCTTAATCTGCTAGAAATCTGCAATTAATTTTTTTCACAGAAGAGGGACAATTATTATTGAGAGTTCATTCTCAGGATACTTTCTACCAAATTCTCTGTGAAGTGGTTTTTGTGATTTTATTATATTCCTGACTAATCTAATTGTTCTAAAATACAAAAAAAATAGTCTGTTTGAATATTTTAATTCCCACCGTATAGATGTTGATGCTGTATTGTGGATATAATTTTTATAAAAGCCAGGAACTTTTCTTCATCTTTCACAATATGGGGAGTTCCCAAAGGGCTCCTTTCCACTTTACCGCAGAGCCCCTAACGTTCTCCAACTGATAACTTTGTAACCGCTCTCCCCTCCTTTTGAAGAAGTCTGAGAATGAGGCAGTGATGTACCACAAAGCTGGAGAGATGTTAGGATTTGAGTGTAACTAGGCAAGCCCTTGGAAAATATTGCCCCAGACCAAGCTTGGCCCTAAGAGAATCAAAGAATATAATGTATTCTTCTTCTTCTTTCTTTATCCTCAGTTTGATTCCTCCCTCAATTTAATTTTAACTCCATTATTAACATGAGTAGACTGTACAATTTCTAATAAATAAGACCTATGGGAGCTTAAATATTCAATCACCAATTAGATGTTTCTTGCTATTAAAGAACCTCTCCTGAGTTTGAAACAAGTGGGGCGCGCGTAACCTTGTAAGAAAAGGAAATGCAAAGTCTGCGGGTAACGGGGTCTGAATTTATGGAGCCCTTTGCTCCCTTTTACACAAACAGTAGCCAAAGGAACAATTTCCAACTCCTGTTTCCCTGGAAAGGCTGAAAGGCAAGCTCAAGGTCTCCTAATGCACGGCTGAAACAAAATCATCTAGTCTGTGCAGAAGTTAGTAATGGTTGCACAGACAAAAAAGCAAACCCAGATATATTTGTTATTCACAAGATAAACTATCATCATTTCAGAAATATTTTCAGTAACGATCTGTGCACATAATGATGACATTGTTCTTGTGGTAAGAAAGGTTTACATTGTAAAGGAAGTCTGTGGGAAACCTTTAGGGTCACTTCTGTTACCTGTAGAAATAACTGCAGAGAATTCTGAATAGAAATCTAATTGTCCACGTTGCAGATATCCTTAACATTTTTTTGTTTGTTTAGCAACCCTGCCCTAAGTTTCTCTTAATACAGAATAGCAAGCCCATGTTTGGTAAGGTGTCATATATTAATTGGTTATGAAAAATGCTCAGTGACTTGTTTGAGACCTGCCTGTTGCCCAGCCTGGCAAGGAAGGGCAGCCCAATTTTACTTATGCAGCCAATTAAATTCTGGGTCTCCAGAGTGGTTTCCAGGTGGAGACCCACTCTGATAGCTCATCATTAGTTCACATCCTAATGGCACAGAAGCCGTCCTGGCGACATTTAGTTTGCGTTGCCAGAGGTTCTCTATATAAAAGCTTAAAAAAAAAACCCTGGAAAGCCTTTCTTTAAAAGTCAAAAATGGCATCACTGACTGGTAAAATTAAAGAACAATTACTGAAAGGAGAAGAAAATTAATAATTGTTGTCACCACTTGACAATCTGGTTTAAGTGCTATGTGGTACCATAAGAATTGCTTATACAGTCAGAAGGGAAGACCACGGTGGGACTCAGATTATTAGGGAAAATTATGCTTAGTTTTCCAGCTCTTCTTGGAGGAGTATCTGCATGTTTATTACTAAAAGTGTAATATTCTTTACCAAGGCTTTTCCCCATGATATGTTGAATCAGAAAGAGCAAATATTAGATCATTCTTCAAAGAAAAGTTTAAAAATTGCTCTCCTCATGTTATGAGAACGACAACTCAAAAAAGGCCCTCCTTTAAATTTAGAAAAGCTTTGAAAATATTGTGAACTCCAAGCCATTCCGATGTAATCTATTAGTGCCTGCGCGTCAGCTCTTTGCATTATGCAGCACGCAGGTGTTTTGCCCCAGCCTCTCAGCTTTTGTCCATTTGGGTTCTACCGTGATTAATGAGCCTAGTAAAAAATACTATCGTCCACCTCTAAAACAATATATCATTTTACCAATAGCTAAATTTAATCTTCTCAGAAGCATTACATAAAATGAACTAACTCTGGAGATGTATAAAAACACGTAATTGGAAACATTTACACACTTCTGCCCTGGCGCTCCCCAGAGCCTGGCATCGATGTTCTCCTCGCTGTGCCTTCACAGCCAAGCTTGCTTTTGAAACTTATCTTGTGCTAACTCTCTGCCCTTCTTTAGGTCCGTTCATGCCTTCCTTTTTCAGTCTAGCATCTGTTCCTCTACCGACTTAAACTATTCTCATTTAGGTCACCAATAGCCTCCAGACAGCTAGAGCCAAGGGACATTTTTACAGCCTTCTGATACTGCACACTGTGGGTTTTGACGATGTTGACAACTCACCACCACTTTAGATTTCCTTCTCCCTTAGCTAATGTGACAAGATTCGTTTTCATTACGAAGGTCTGTGTTTAAATGTCACCTCAGAGGCTTTCTCTGACCACCCCATTTAGAACAGCCTTCTCTCTGGTTACAAGCTTTATTTTATTTTCTTCATGTTATATATTACTAACTGAAAGTATACCATGTGTTAATTGTCCCCTTGATTATTGCTTATTTACACCCTAGATTCTAGCTTTGTGAGACCAAAAACTTGGGCTCTTCACCCCTTCACCTTCAGCACTTAAAACAATGCCTTTATGCAAGCCAAAAAGATGCTTAAAAAACAATGACGAACTGAATAAATAAATACGGGGTCCCCTGCCCTTTAAAGTTAACTGGGTATTTTCACTTATATTTCTCAATAGTATCTCAAACTCAAGGTTTAAAAGCATAATCTTTGTGCACATTATCTGTCCAATTTTCCCAACACCATTTATTGAATAAACTATCTTTAGCTCATTGTATGTGCTTGCTTCCTCTGTTGAATATTAATTGAATATAAAGGTGTGGGTTTATTTCTGGGCTCTCTCTTCTGTTCCATTGATCTATGTGTCTGTTTTCATGCCAGTACCAAGTTGCTTTGATTGCTAGGGCCTTATAGTATAGTTTGACATTAGGTAGCTTGATTCCTCCAACTTTGTTCTTCTTTCTCAGGATCACTATGGCTACGCGGGGCCTTTGTGGTTCCATATACATTTGTGAAATATTTGTTCTAGTTCCGTGAAATACGTCATTGGAATCTTAATATGAATTGCATCGAATCAATACATTGCTTTGGGTGGTATGGACATTAAACCATCAACAAAATAACAAGACAATCCATAGAATGGGAAAAGATGTTCACCGATACATCTGTTAAGGGCTTCATATCCAAAATTTATAAAGAACTTACAAAACTCAACACCAAAAAAACAAACAACCCAATTTCAAAATGGGAAAAGGACCAGACACTTCTCTGAAGAGGGTATACAGATATGGCCAATAGACATATGAAAAGAAGATCAACATCACTAGTCATCAGAGAAATGCAAATTAAAACCACAATGAGATATCATCTCACACTTGTCAGAATGGCCATCATCAATAAATAAAGAAACAAGTGCTGGCAAAGATGTGGAGAAAGTTCAGTTCACTTGCACTGTTGGTGGGAAAGCACACTGGTACAGCCACTGTGGAAAGCAGTATGAAGATATCTCAAATATATCTTCATATATTTTAACCCAGTGATCCCACTTCTGGAAATATATCTGAAGGAACCCAAAACACTAGTTCAAAAGAACATAAACACCCCTACATTCATTGAAGCATTATTTACAATCACCAAGATATGGAAGCAGCCCAAGTGTTTATCAGTAGATGAGTGGATAAAACATCCTTGAGACATTTATACAATGGAGTCTACTCAGCTGTAAAAAAAAGAGGAAAATTTTATCCTTTGCAACAGTATGAATGGACCTGGAGAACATTATGCTAAGTGAAATAAGCCAGTCAGAGAAAGACAAATACCATATGATTCCACTCATATGTAGAACCTAATGAACAACCTGAACTATGTCAAGGAAAATGAAGACGGTCTCATGGATGGAGAGCAGGATGGCAGCTGGGAAGAAGGAGGTTAAAGGGTGGAGGAACTGAGCACAAAGAAAACGGACTCGTGGACATGGATACCAGTGTGGTGATTTCTGGGAGGAGAGGTTATAAGGGGACTAAATGGTAATGAAAATTATAATAAAATCTATAAAAACAAAGCAAAACAAAAACATGATCTTTGGACACTTCTTATAAATCTAAATTCCTTCAGCTCATCACTCTTTTCACTGATAAAAGTACACATGATTTGTGGATGATGATTTTTATAATTCTCTCAAATTGTTTTTCTCTTATTTGTTTCTATTTCCTCTGTCTTAGTTCATGGACTCCCATCTACTGCAATAAGCTTCTGACTGGTCTAATGCCCTCATCTTGATTTCATTCCCATTTTTTACTGGCATGGGCTTTCCAAGATGGACACCTACTCATTTTAATTCTCAGGTAGGAATCTTTTGATATTTCACTAAAGCTTCCAGAGTAAAGCATCCCATTTTTGCTTAGCTCTATGAGGGTTTTCATGACCCCTATTCTCACCCCTTACCATCTCCTCCACTTTCTCTTTACTCTGCAAACGAAGTAACTAATTGCAGTATATTATTGTATTACTCCCTGCATTCTTCCTTGTTCTCTCTCACATGTTAACACTGCCTCATATTCCTCCCCTATTATTCTGGCCACTTACCACTCACCCTTTAACAACAGTATTGAGTACCTTGTACCTGTGGAGCACTGTGCTAGGTGTAAAGAATATAGCAAGGGGGAAAAAAAAGCCAGACATGGTTCTTCCCTCCCTGCAGCTCACAGTATGGTGGGGGAAAGGCCATTTAAAGCGACTGGGGCATGGAAGACAGGAGCTTGCATACAGTGGTTTTAGAAAAGGCCAGTTTTCATGTTAAAACTCATAACTCAAGAAAATTTCAGTTGCCCTTAAATGACCCGACAGCCAGACTGAGATCTCTACGACTGTGAAGCACAAGGCCTTAAGCCACACCCCCAGACTTTCCACAGAACTAAATTCTATCTTCCTTCCCAGGGTTACACTGTGCCAAATGCTCATGGGGAGCTCACGGATCTCTCAATTCATTTTAACAATTACATGTCTTCTCAAAGCCGGAGGCATTAAATAAATACTAAGAAACCCAGCATTTAGTGGGTAATTGTTATATATTCTGGGCTCTGTGATAAGCACTCTAGGTATGTGATAACATTTATTTTTATTCCACATTATGTAGAGCATTTTTCTGAGTATTAGGGAAGTAGCAGAGAACAAAACAGATGAAGTCCATGTTTTCTCATTAAAAAAAAAAGAGAGAGATACACCTATGTACACAGCATCCCTTTTTAGCATTGTCATAATATACGTGAATTTCAGATTCCAAGTTTTAGTGAAATGATACCAGTCTCAGAATAAAATGATTGACATTTCAGTTACCAGGGGCCAGGCTAGAGTTAGGGTTATGGTTACATTGAGAAAACTCATACAATACAGCATTCATTGCTAACTCTTCATTACTACATAAATCATAAACGCACACATATGTGACCAAGCATGTTACTTCACTCAGGGTTTATTACTAACTAATCACTGCACATTTTATATTAATTTTGCACACTGATAACAAAACATTATGTGATGATATCCGATAGGAAAGCTATTGCCTCCTAGTCTCCCTATGATAAATCCATGTGACATTGTACATAAGTAAATAATCAAAAGATGGACTTGGCTGACCAATATGAAAGCACAGCGAAGGACCGAAAGTGGGCGTGGCTGGTCATGAAAGCTATCTCTATAGTGGCCATAAAACAGAGGCTAAGAAATAGTGAAGTGCTGAGCCACGGTTATACAAATATTAAGTGCCAGAGCTTGAAATCAGACTCATACTTATCTGAATTTATAGTCCATATTCTTTTCACTATACGGTGCACCCTTCCCAAAGAACTTTTATATACGTAAAGGCTGAATGCATTTTTAATATGGCAGGTCCTTTCAACAACTTTAGTTGATAGGCTGAAGTACAGGTAAAATAATTTATATCCAAGTTTGGCTGATTGAGAGACCCACACTTTACAATCAACATAGCTTTTGTAGTCTGAATAAACAAGTTTTTCAGCAGCTAACTGCTGACACCATTTCAGGTTTCCCACAGTCCACTTTAATGGCCAAATATGGGCATGCTACTATAAGATGAGAAAGGGTATCTGCCTAAGTAACACAGGTCCCAAAGCTTTCCATTTAGAAGGAAAGGAAAATCACATAGGAACACGACTTCACAAAGAAGGGCAACTATAGATAGTAGTGTAAGCAATTTGAGAGCTGTGGATAAAAACACACCATGATTTCAGAATATTGCTTGTTCCTGGTGGGAAAATTAAATTCTGATAAAGATCTCTAAGTGTAACTAATAAAGGTTGATCTTTAAATGGTCTTTAGTTCCCTTGTATTTAAAAGTCTTTGGCAATCCCGCAATCATCAAAACCCTTCAGCCACTTGTTAACTGGGAAACTTAACACCGACTATTGTTAGCTATTTTCAGTAGTTCAAAGAATGAAAAGTCAATAGCAATTAGGAAAGGAAACCTTTGCAAAAGGGAAGGATAGCTATAAAACATCTGATTGTTTCTCTTAAAACCTACTCCCTGGGTAGAAAACCTCAAAATGCTAATGAAATGCCACATTCAAATGATAAGTAGACCCAAGTATTTCTCTTCTTGGGAAGGTAAAAAGGCATACTGTGACAAGGTATGTAATACCCTTCATTATTAAAACTTGCCTTACTTTAATGTTATCAGCTTATGATTAATGCGTAAGTGATTCTAGAAACCTAAGCCTTAGTCCCTATTTGTTGCTTAGCAACAATCAAGCTAAGTGAAGCCTGCTAGTGTATAGGCCACCAGTCAGGATGGGGAAAGAAGCTTGGGAATTACTGAGTTTGGATTGCTCCTCTGGGGTCTTTTAAGGATCATCTCTATGTAATTCAGTTTAACAAACTTTTTTTTGCTAATGAGAAATTCCATATGAGTAAATCCGGGCCCATGTAAAAGCCCGATTATAGACTTTCTCCTACAATAAACAGGGTAATTATTTTTCAAGAACACATTGAATTCCACTGTTTCTAAGGACCTTTTGCTTAAAAATAAAAAGCAGTATTGATTTTTCCTTTTTGGTACAAAAGTAATGATTTTGTTTTTTTCCTTGAGTCTCAGCAGATCAGAAGATGTAACTCTCTGGACAATCTATATGGTCCCAGGGACATTCCTATGTCTACACATGCTAAATGAGGTGGAGGATTGTTGTAAACTAAATGTTTGTGTCCTGTGGGGACTTTGAAAAGGGATTATATTGTGAGGGTGTAGTCCTTATGAATAGGATTAGTGCCCTCATAAAAGAGATCCCAGAGTACTCACTTGCTTGTCCCTTCTGCCATGTGAGAACACAGTGAGAAAGAATGGCTGTCTATGAACCAGAATTGAACCCTCCCTGGACACTAAATGTGCCAGCACCTTAATCTTGAATTCCGCAGCCTCTAGAACTGTGAGAAATAAATTGCTCTTGTTTATAAGCCACCCAATCTGTACGGTACTTTGCTATAGTCGCCCAAACTGACTTAGACATGAACGGAGCCAATTATCCAAAAAGTTTATGCCCAAATCCTTTCCAATAAAACACAAAGAAAACAAAGACTAATGTATGCAGTTCTACTGTGCTAAAATTGTCCAGATAATCATATGGTGTGTACATTACTTTCAGATTATCTGAGACCTAACTGAAATGCGATCAGTGACAGCCTAAGTAAGGCCTAGTAGAAAACTTTGATCTTAGTAAAGACTAAAGTCAACTAACTACCCATAGGTTAAATGAGTCTTTTTCTTTCACCTCTGAACTACCAATTTATAACCTTTAGTTTATATAATCAAAATCAAAATATTCAAATACAAAAGACAGTCTCAAGACAATACCTAAGTTTGCACACACAGGTTCTTTTTATACATGAAATGATGAAAACAGGCAATAGAAATAGGGTGTTTAATTGAGTTTCCTTTTTAAGTGTTTCCCTTTCTATTTCTATACACTTCACGCATCTCATTTCAATTTAGAGTGTAATATTTTTAAAGTTCTACTGTCTCATAAACAGTTTTAAATTTCTTATTAATAAATGTTTCTAAATTAAATAAAATATACTATGAGTGTAAATAATATATGGCAATTGGTTACCCAAATTTATATAACTTAAACATTTTTTTAGATTTAAACTGTAACAGCAAAATTATTTTAATCCTTACCCAGTGCTGGAAAAAGTAATCTTATATCCATCTCTCAACTTTTATCTAGAGTGCTGCTAAAATGTCAGTGATGAAGATATTCTTTATTCTGATCTTAATATCACTTGATAGTATGTCACCCTCTCAATAATGAGGCTCCTTAAGAAATAGCCTACAATAGAGATTTTAAATATGTGTCAGTGAAAAGACTTCATATATATATGCAAATTCAATCATGTAGCTAAAACTAATACTGCACTTAAATTAATCTTGTTAATTAAGGATCTGAAGGGAATCTAGAATAGATACAACCAAAGAGAAAGAACTGTCAATATGTCTCTAAGAATGTCCATTAAAGAGTGACGGGTTGCCTTGGGTATTTGAATTTACTATGTCAAGTGTAATCACCAAGGGGAGAAGGAGATATCAAGTTCTTGTAACCTAATCATATAAGCCACTGATTAACTACTTAGCTTTCTCTGTCATAATTACCTATGTGTGCCAAACAAACCTCTCCATTACAATTTGACTTCATATGTGTATTTGCCTTCAGAAGAAAAGAGTGGGCTAAACAGCTGATATGATAGTAATAATATATTGTTATTTAAAAGGTTTTATATATATGTGTGTGTGTATATATATAGTTACATATAAATATATAACTTTTGATTGCTTATGCCTAGGTTATCATTTAAGCTTGATTATCTATGTCAGGAACAGCAATGTAATTGCTTCTGAATATAGACTTACCTGAATTCTCTCAGACCTGCCAAAAATAATTGTATCTCAATCTTGATGAGCATCATGCACATCATGGGAATTTTAGAAATAAACAGTGCAAGAACCTCCAGAGATTCTGATTAATGAGAATGGAATGCTGTACCTCTCCTTTAACTAGAGATTCATTTGGTGCATAATAGAGTGAGTAGATCAATTCTCTCTCTGTACAAAAATCCAATTAAACCCTAAGTGTACAGAAAGAAGACAGCATAAGATTACAGGGGTAATAAATAAACTAGAAAACAGAAAACGATAGGGAAAAATCAATAAAATCAAAGGTTGTTTCTTTTAAAATATTAACAAAAGTGGCAGACTGTCAAAGGAAATAGGAGAAAAAATAAAAAATAACAAAATCAGTAATAAAGGAAGGAATATTACTATTGAACTACAGATACTACCCAGTTCTGTTGAGGCTCCAGAGCTCCCAGTGGGATCAAGCTGAAAGCTCCCCTCTGTAGAACTTTGGCCTGAAATCATATCTCTGCTTGCCCTCTCCTCTTCCCCCTTCATGGCCCTCTTCCCCCTTCCCTTTTCTCCTAGGAGCAGTTCCATAACACGTCACTTGAAAACAAATCCCCACCTCAGCATCTGCTTTGAGGAAAACCAACTTATGCCCAGCACCTATAATGGACCAGGCCCTTTGAAGAACACTGGTAAGTCAAAAAAGTATTAAGATAGAACCTAAGCTCACCATCTGGTGGATGGATAGATGCCTACATTGATGATTTCAGTAGAGTGTGCAAAAACGCTGTAAGAGAGAGATTCTAGGGGGTTAAGGGAAGCTTGAAAATGATTTGAAGGCTGTTCTTCCATGTAAGAGAGACAGAGAAGGCTTCATAGAGGAGGTGAGGCTCTAAGGGAATATTTTGCACAAACATGCTAGCAAATCAGACAACATGGAGGACATAAAAATTATAAAATAATAAAATTACCAGAACTAACTTAAGGAAGAATTGAAAATTTGAATAATAAATATATGTGACTAGTAGTTGAAAATGTGCCTCCACCCCTCAAAAAAGACCTTAGGCCTAGATGGCTTTATTTAGGGGACTTTATCAAATATTTCAGTAAGAAGTAATACCAATACTTTAAAAACACTTTCAGAAAAATGGAGGAAAAAGTAATCTTCTAACCTTACTATATGGAGCCCATATCACACTTGTCTTGAATCAAGACATTTCAAGAAATAAAAAGGGTCAGTATCCAATGATGTGCCAAAGTCTATAATAAAATATTAACAAAGCAAATTTGGTAACATATAAAAAAAGATTATACATCATGACTTAGTGGTATTTGTCCCAGGAATTCAAGTTTAATTTACTATCTGAAATTCAATGTAATATTTCATATTAATATAATCAAAGATAGACACAGAAAAAGCAGGTGACAAAAAATTTAGCATTTGGTCATGATTAAAAATCTCAACAAACTAGTGATAAAATGCAATTAATCAATTTGATAAAGAACACCCAAATAAAATCTATACCTAACATCACCCCTAATGGAGAAAGACTGAATTATTTCCTCCTAAGATTAGAAACTATTCAAGGATGTCTCTCTCATCACTTCTTTTTAAAATGTTAATAGTGCTTAGCAATGCAAAAAGGCAAGAAAAAAAAATAAAGACATACAGATTGGAAAGGAGGAAGTAAAACTCTATGTGTTTGTAGATTACATGATCCTGTACGTAAATATCCTAAGAATTCCACCATAAAAACTCTAGGACAAATAAACAAATGTATGAAGGTTTTTAGGAAATAAGATCAGTATTTTGAAAAATCAATTGTATTTCTATATATCAGCAAGAAACATTCAAAACATGAAATTAAGAAAGCAATTCTATTCAAAATAGCATCTAAAATAAAATAAAAGCATATAAATTGGTCTATGTTTTTTAGTTATCTCAAAACATTGATGTTAAGCTTGTACTAGTTTCATAAATTCTAACTGTGATAAATTTTATCTTTTTATACTTCTGGAATATTCTGAACAACATTGAAATTCCCTGTTCTTTAAAAGTTATTTAAGACTAAGACATAAAATATGAACTTTTTAATTTTCATTTCTATCTCTTCATTAGTAAGAAGCAGTTCAAATTTAACTTTGTCTTTCACCCATTTTGATAAGTTTAGGTTTTGCTTTGAAATAATTTGTTCCCTTAATTTTTTTTCATTTAGCTTCATAGATTATATAACTTTTACATGTTTATTTTCTTACTTTTTAATCAGTCACTACATACATAAATTTTGTTGCTTCAGTTTTGTAAGAACCGGCTTTAGAATTTATCTATCATTTTTCAATTAAATTGAATTTAATACTTTTTCTAGTGCATTTTCTCATTCTCCTACAATTTTGATTCACTTTTTTGTTGCTTCCCTAAATCTTTAGAATAAGTCCCCGGGTCTTTAATAGTGTTGTATTTTTTTAGTAATGTAGGGATTTAAATTATCTATTTTCTTTGGAATAATGTTGTACCTATGTCTTGTATGTTTTAATATAAAGTGCTACACTGTTACTGCCCTTTA
Source organism: Desmodus rotundus (assembly GCF_022682495.2). Classification (NCBI taxonomy): domain Eukaryota; kingdom Metazoa; phylum Chordata; class Mammalia; order Chiroptera; family Phyllostomidae; genus Desmodus; species Desmodus rotundus. Next base: position 19,948,270 of record NC_071394.1, read on the forward strand.
GATAGTTTGAAATGTTTATTTTGATTTCATTTTTGTTCCTGGAATATTTATAAATATGTTTTTTTTAATTTTTAATCAGCTAAGCATTTTATTTTCATTTACTTTCTGGATGTGAGATTTCTTCCTGGTCAAAATATTATTGAGACTTTTGGACTCAAGTAGCATTTTACTAGGAGTCCAAAGATCTAATATGTAATTGAAAATTTGACCTTGTGCATAGTACTAATTTATCCAAGAATGATTTTCTCACATTTTTATTAGGAGGTTAAGCTAGATGATGTTGATGCTTCTAATTTTAAGTTCTATTTACATATATATGCACATATATAGATATTTTTATAGTAGATTTGAGTTCACAACAAAATTGAGTGGAAGGTGAAGAGATTTTCCATATTTTCTCTGCCCCCACATACACACAGACTGTACATTTTAGTTATTAAACATTTTGACCTTTACATTAGAAGGAATAATAACTTTTTTCATACTAGATTTTATTTTTACAGATAAAAACATAGCTTACAAATAATCACTTGTTTCTTTTAGTTAGGCAAGTAGAAAGAATTTTAAAATATTTTGAAAACAAAATAAGAAATACTCAATAATAAATGGATCTAATATTTCACTGATAATCTTGGAAAATGCCCATGAACTTCAAAGACCTCTTAGATATTAAAAATTCTAGCATACTTTTTTAAAGAGATATATTATAATGATTTCTCTAATGTCCAGAATAATTGCACATAGCTTTATTTTAACAGTTCAAATAATAATTGCCAGAAGTTTCTCTTCAAAGAAATTCTGATGTTTTGTGATTCACACCTCCATGGATTCTAATAGGCATTTTGCCTATTACCCTTATTGTTCAAGTAGTAGTAGCCTAATTTTGTCCACTTCAAGTGTTAGAATACAAAACTAGGTTTATAACTTAAAAGCATAATTTTCTTCCATTTAGAAACATTTCCAGTGTCTGCTATCCTTGTAGTAGTATTTTACAGGATTTATTTTCCTGTGTTTGACTTTATTATCATTCACTAATTTACTTTCTGAAAATTTATATTTGGATTCCAATTCAATGATTTCCCTCTGGTTTCTTCTTTTGTTGCAAGCCTCATAGGCAATTAACTGTCCTTGCATGACTGCCTGCTTGGCCTCCCATCCCAGCGCCAGGGAACATCAGGAGAGCAATTTTCTTGTGAATATTTTTCCAACTTCGCTTTCTCCTTCCTGATGATTGCGGTCAAGAATTGTCACTCATTTCTGAGAGATTGCTCTCCTCACCTTTTCAATCTCCAGCTCACTAGTGGGGATGGTAATTCTGTTTCCCTCCAGGGAAAATTCCTTATTAGAAGAAATTTTATGTAGCTTTGACATTACCAATTTTTTTTAACATTTTCTAGCTGTTCCTAGACTAGTTTTTAATCAATTGATGGCAGATCAGGGTGGTCACACTTCAGGATTGGGTCACTCCAAGTACCTAAGGCCAAGTGAGGTAAAAAACAGAGTGAACTATGAAGAGGACTTCCAGGTATTAGTGAGCTCAGACTTCAAATTCTGTTCAACCCAATCTATTTGAAAAACCTGAAATTCTCTTCCACCCAACATATGCAATTTAAATTCTGAGGGGCCAATTTTCTAGGGAAGAGGTAGACCGCCCTACAGAAATCCAGGAGGTGTTCCTTCCTTGTGGACTTGTCGTTCTTGTATTGCCTGTGATATAACGTATTGTAAAAACATTTCAGTACAAGTGATGTGATGTACGTGTGCCTACATCACTGGTATTATTTTTGACAGCACTTGAAGTGCCTTAAATAAGAATCAGTACTCTAAATGGTATTTTTTAACATTTCAGATAGCATTAAGGAAATCTACATCAGAGTCATTGTTTATTAGCAAGATGATTGTAGAAGTAACAATTTTTATTGGGGAAATGGCGATGCTCAAGAAAAGCAGTTGATTAGAAATATATGTATAGGTCTCATTTTCTTAGGATTATGTAGAAGACTTTGGTAAGCAGGCCATGTAGATCTGGAGTTTTATAACTTTATTGGTCCTTGGGCTAGACTGTTTTTATAGTCCCAACTTTTCACCTTTCTCAACACACACATCCTTTGTCATTTGACTTTGCTATTTCTCCAACTAGAGAGGTATATATTTCCTCACCCCTTCATTACTGATTTAGCCATGTGACTTGCTTTAGCCAATAGAGTATTAGTGGGAATGATATAAGCAAAAGCTTAAATGGAACTTGTGCATTTGGGCTTGCCCTCTTCTGCCTTATCTTTACTTATAAGATAAGCTTTTCCCACATTTTTCTCTCAAGCTTCTCCACTTGCTTGGGCCCCAGATCAAACAATGTCTCAAAAAGAGCCACGCCCAGCTGGAACCACAGTTTAGAGCAGAACCACCAGCAAGGCTGGAGTAGATTGGCCAAGCTCTTCACCCCAACCTGCCAACATGCAGAAAAATGAGCTAAATGTGCATTACGTAGAGTTTTTATGCCATTCTGGTTTTGTGTCAATTATGTAGCGTTAGTGTAACAAATGTAAATTAATCCATTCCTTCATCCAAATTCTGAGGGAGTGTACTTGCCCTCACTATAAGTTTGGCCAGTTTTGTCCTCAAAGAATCCACCAGTCCCCTTTGGAGTCAAGTTTTCACACAAAGTGCCCATAAAAAACTGTAAAGTAGAGGTAAGTGTTTTCCAAGCTATTGAATAAGTTGTAAGACTATTTTGAGCATTTGCTATTAATATTTGTACATTAGGCAGTATTTACCTACTTTGATATGTACCACCTGGCACTAAGGATATGAAGGAAATATAATTCCCGCCTCCCTCTAAGCCCTAGGGAACAACAAAATTTATCAGAGGATCCCTGACATTGGCTGAATGTGCAACAGGGTTTAGGTCCACTTGCAACAGTGGGGAACAGCAGCAATGTTCACGTCTAAAAATCATAGACCTTTTACCATGGAAAATTCCATGGCTGCTTCAAGGGAAAGTGTCCTATCTTTATGCAACAGTATTCTTCTTGCCACCATATACAAAAGGAGTCCACCTGTAGAAAGGTGTCATTTTGTTGTGGTGGTTACCCACTTGGTGGAATGAAAGATTATTTTCAGAATTAGCATCTAACAGTCCTAAGGTTTTGAATTCAAATTTTAATGTAAGTGATAGCCAGAAATGTTTGAACATTTTCACTGTCTTAATTTATGATTTGTGGATCCCTATAATTTGTGAGGTTCTCTCAACCCGCAAAAAACTGGAATTTTCTTCTGGAGGGTTGACACCGTATAGTACAGGCTTTCCCCACTCGGTGGGCGCTCTAGGAACTCATCTGTGTTGGTTGCTGTGAGAGGCTGCATTGGACTTCAGTGAATTTTTCTGAAGACTCTTTCAATGCAATTGTCCATTTCATGATGGATGGTTTTTGAGTGCACCTGCTTACACTGTGCTGAGTGTCCAGCAGTTTTTTGACCAAAAATGGCATGACCCTATTGTCCCACCCTCCTTATCCACCTGATCTCACCCCGAGTGACTTTTTTTTGTTGTTTTTCTGGATGAAAAACATCCTCAAAGGAAAATGTTTTGCCAATGTGGAAGAGGTAAAACAAAAAATGGCAGAAGCACTAAACGGCATCAAAATTGACGAGTTCAAAAACTTCTTTGAGCAGTGGAAAAGAAACATCTCGATGGGTGTATTGCATCGAATGGAGAGTACTTGGAAGGTACCTGAAGTTTAAATATGTAGGAATGAACACACAATTTTTTACCAATAAACCCAGGATTTTTTGAGGTACCCCTCATATGTAATGTTTTACTTGCTTCTGGAATTGATTTTGCATTTGTTTATATTCTTTCAATGTCTGTTTCTCGCATGTTGATTTGCATCAGCCGACATTTCTTCAACTTTCAGAACCATAATTCAAGTCAAAAATCACTATGTAGAGATATCTTCAGTCATTCAGTCCATGATCTAAATCCTCTAATTCCCAAAACTCAATTACTTCTAATTCATATGATTTCTAAGATAAATGTCACACAGCTTTTTTAAAAGGAAAGGAGAGTTTCTTAAAAATAATCACACATCTTAAAAGATTAATCAGTACATATCTATCCTAAAAGACCATTATAAATAAATCTACCTGTGAAAGAAAAATAAGAGTTTGCTGCCGTTAACTGATATGAGGGATAGTAAGGGGCGATGAATGTTTAGCTTATATTTACACATTTTGAAGTCGAAAAGGATCTTCATATTAAGAGCAAGTATTCCTAAATCTAATTTTGAGAAGAGGAATATATAAGTGGGAAGAAAAATAAGAATGTTTCTATTATACCCACATTTCCTGGAATACTCAAAGACTAATCTGAATGCTGACAAATGAAGTCATCCAAATAATGAGCAAACATCTATTTTACTTTGAATTAAACACAATGAGACTATAGAAGAGCTACTATCTTAAAAATCTCCATTTGACTTTCAAATCAGTTGATCATTAACTGATCCAATTTACTAGAAGTATCAGCATTATAGATTTTGTCCTATATCTAATCAAATTACCTATGAAAATGTTTTCATTTGTTTTGCTCTTCTGTAGATTAACTCTCTTGGACACCCCAAATGTGAGACAGAAGAGCACATAGACCTGGTTACAAAGTTAATGAGGCCAACCCACAGTTTACAACATGGTGAAATTTGAAGCAAGTTATTTACAGGTAGAGATGCCACGAGAAGAAAGCCATCTAGGCAGCTTTGGGGAAGCATCAGTGTGTATCACTGCCTAGGCAAATTCACCATGGCCTGGGGACGACCCTCAGGTGTGAAGGTCAAGACACAAATCTGTTCGGTTAAGGAATGATGACTGTTGTGAATTAACTTTGACAATTATTTGTACAAGTGAGCAGTCCCTTATCAAGAAAATCACTGGTTGGTATAAAAATATTTAGGAAACCAAATTACTAATTGACAGTTTGAAAGTGGCCCCAAAGTGCCCCCAAACTAAGCTGAGATACATAATTATGGAAAATTTTCTTCCAGTTGCAAAACAAAATTCACTTAGATAACGAAGGACTCAACCAAGCTATGTTTTCATTAAATTATTATGGCTATCCCTCCCTCCCATGATCTCTCCCATGCCTTTTCTTTTTCCAAAACAAAATGTGGATTAATGAAAAGAGCCAGACTAGCTACATCCCATTGAGCATTTCGGAATTCGAATCATTGGCCCACTCCCAAAGTCCAAGCGTTTCCACAGCTCTACTGCCAGTTGGCTGTCTGTTTTACAGGCTGTCTCTGAGAACAGTTCCTCCATGGACTTATTCATGTTATTTCATCACCTGGACTGTCTTTTCTCCCTATGTTTTTTTTCTGTCATAACTGTTTTTGAGAGTCAACAAAAGTCCTACCTACTCCATGAAAGCTCTTTCTTCTCATCCTTAGCTATGAATTCTATTTCCACATATGGAGGTGTTTTTAAAGCATGGTCCACAGGCCAATCCATTGCAATCACTTGACGTTTTGATTACAATTCTAGGTCAGTCTTGGGAAGGGCAAAATATGGATCAGCATAATTAACAAAGCCCTAGAGATTCGGATACTCACCGAAGTTTAAGAAACACCATTCTAAATACAGAATTTCTCTTCTTCCTTTCTTACAGCACTCATCGACATCCGCCATGCATTCTAGTTATTTTGTGTCTGTCATCACACGCGGGGTGCTTCACAGCCAAGGGTCCTGCTTTCTTGTATCTTTAGAAATATATGGCACATTGCTCTGTTAGATAAGTGTTTAATAAATATTTGTTTTCATGATTTCATAGAAGAAAGAGTTTTATTTCAGAAATAGTTGCATTGTTCTAATCAACAATTTGTAATGATTTGTTTCTTTTTAATTAATAGACAGATGTGTAGATCTGCACGTATAATATAGAAAGATATGGATATATCAATATGTTATAGTTTGTATGTGTTTGGAATTATTACTTGTGAGCATTAATGATGAAGCATAGGGCTTGAAAGTTACTACTGAGATATTTATAAAATCAGACTTAGCAAAGTAGGAGTGGCATATAAAAATAAAAGATTTAAGAAGAGTTCAAGATCTCCCTTGGGCCAAACAGAGATCCTGCTTCAACGACAGGGAAAACTGCAAGGAGTGGGCCTCCGATCCACAGCCGGTGCTTCCCCTCAGATCAGTTAAAGAAGAACCCACTGGGTTGTCCGCCGCCTTTGAAATTATATCTGCTTCAGGCAAAGCTAACCTCAAAGGGACCAATTACACTGGAAACCGGGTGGTTTTTCCTTTTAAATTCCCTCGACTCAGTCAAGTTAGTTCTCCCTTCTCAGGACTTTCCGAGGTCCTTCTTAATACTATAAACCTAGTTGGGCAGAACTGCTTTCTGCTGTGTAATTCCCCACATCACCTCACTCAGAGCTCACTGGACCACATGCAGGACCTCTAATAAATTGTGTTAATTAAGTTGGTCATAAAATAATCATCTCTTTACTTGGAAGTTTAACTTATATAAAAGCAACATAGTTCAAGCAGAGAGGATTTAACTGAGTTTTTAGAAAGTTTAACATTGATCTACTTATCCAGAAAGGTTCACATGAAGATCAATTAACCTTTTTTTTTTTCTTTCAAACCAGGCTTTCCTGTCTTTGGGGAGGTCGAGTATCTTGAAATTCACTCAGAAAGGTTTTTGTTAAATAGCTCTACAGTCTAGCAACTTTCACTCTTTGAAATCCTTATCCAGAGATACTAATACAGAGAACTTAGGCAATTAAATAAAAGAAATGCAATGCACATGCCCATTGCCCGTGTTTCAACAGCTCTCTTTGTGACAGGTACAAGTCAGGTGAAACTCTCTCTTGTAATTCTTCTCAGATTTGACGTGGCTCCCCGAACTCTGTCGCAGAGCAATTAGAGAGAGAATCCAATCATCCAATTCAACTGTATCATAAATTTGCAGCTTACCCAGCTAGGACAGGTGAGGCTTTTAAACAAGGAAAGAAAAAGGGCTTACATAAATGCCTGTTCCATATATGTTTTATTAACTATGCATTTGTGCGCGCTACAGAATTCCATTTAGACACTTGGAATATCATGTTACAGTTTTTGTTCTATAATGTTATTGCTACAAGTTTAAGGTCTCCAATACTTAAATATAAGTGAAAGAAAATGTAAATTAAATGTAAATTAAATTTAGAAACATATATAGCTGTCCTGGGTTAATTGGTTCTCATTTCAGGAAGGCTAACTGCTGGACAGGATCTGAGACAAGATTCTATATTAAGGAATTATAATGCTTGACTTTCGATTTCTTTGGTGGCTGAAATATAGTAAGGACAAAATAACTATACTTTGTTATGCTATCAATCTTACAAGGGAACTGAGACAGTGCTCTTGAATTCTAGTCTTTGCTTTATTGCTGCTGCTCACAAACATAAATCTTAGGATGATGGGGAGATGACAATAGATGAGGAGGGGACTATTTTGAGTATGCATTATGTTGTAGAAACTTTATAAAACTGTCAGTCACCATTACCAATAACTTCCTTGTTATTTCTGATCATACAGACATCTGTACATGGTTCAAGACAGAGAACCCCAACTATTCGGTTCTTCATTGCCATCAGCTATAAAACGAGGTGTTGGGACCATTGATCATTGAAGCATTTAGACCTTTCTTATTTAATTCTTACACTGTAAACCTGCAAAACCAAAGAAGAAAGTGAAAAACAATGAAGGGCAAGTAGTCCTGAAGTTTTCATTATTCAGGAGATATTTGCTAGTTTTAAAAGCAAAGGCTTTAGTTTCCATACAGCCTGGTGGAAAGAGGGAAGCTGGGCTCCATGAAGAGCTACAGCCAGGAGTTCTAAGGGAGGACATAGCTGTTGAAAGGCGGAACTCTTCGCAAAAGGATAGACTAGGAAAAGGGAAACGTAAAGGAAGCTCGAAGTAGGAAAAGGAGTCTCCCCATGGAAATTCAATACAAGTCTAACCTGATGAATATGTTTGGTATGGAATTGTCACTCTCTGTGTTGTTCACGACTTCCATGCTGAGAAGTTACCATAAAAATCCATCCCAAGCTGACCACAGTCTTGCCAAGACACCAAATTTCGTTGGTGTCCTTTGGAAGTACACATTGTCATCCTAAGCTTCACTGAGTTCTCTTAGATAAAGTCCTAGTGAACAGGAACTCACACAACCCGATTTTAAAATACACCAGCAACTTAATCAATATGAGGCTAGGTTTTCAGGAAAAACAAACTACAGAACTCAACCTGCAGCCTCAGATGTTAAGATGAGATGTCAGACTTACATAGAACTTCACAATGTCCAGGGTGGGAGGAGAGAAGAAAAAGATTAATTAACATTAATCATTGTTAAATAAAGTGTTGGTGTTAACATTTTAAGAGTAACTATAAAAATAATAAAAATAGAATGTATAAACTTCACTTCAGTGGCAGGAGCATTGGGGGAAAGAATTTAAAAATCAATTTTTTGAACATATTAAAAAGAAAAAAGAATATATATGATAATATATTAAAGAAGTCAGATGCCTAGAAAGCATAAATTAGGGTAATGTGAGTACAAATCATTGTGATAACAATGAATATAAATTGATTAAAAATTATAGTTAAAGATAAACATATGATTTTATTGGACAAAATACAACCTATTTGCAATTTAAAACCAGCACATATAAGACATAGATAACAAGAAATGTGAAATAACAAAAAATAATAAAGCTGATATCATAGCCTAAAAATGTATTAAGCAAAAAATACATACTTGTAAAAAGTAATTAGCAAATCTACAATCAATAAAACAGAGTTTAACACAACTCTCATAATTGACAGATCAATAAGAAAATGTTAAAAGAATAAAGATTTGAACAACCTGATTCCAAATTAATAATGAGCACATTTAACCCTGTGGCCAATAATTAGAAAATATATATTGTTTTCAAACATTTGTAGAAGATACAATATCATCTATTTATTAGACTCAGAACATAAACTGAGAATATGATCCAGGAAAATTAGGAAAATGTTCTCTGATGGAAATACTTTGTATCTTAATCTGGATTCTGGGTATTTTGCCATTCAGTCTCCTCTCTCTCTCTCCCTCCCTCACTTCATCCCTCTTTTTGAAATCATGACAAAAAAATATGTTATGATAATTTTTGAATGCATGTGGCTATTCATGAGTATAACAGTAGAGAAATATTAAGAGGTGAACACAAAATTTGATTTTATAAGAAAATCAGGTTAAAACAAAAGACAGGAAAGTAACAGCATTTTACATGAATTGACAGTTCTGATTACACCAATGTTGAGAGTAGACTCTGACCACAGTGAGGTACTTCCTTTGAGGGATCTAATCTTCTTGGTTCTCACTATAAATTTTCTCCAAGTAAGGAACATGCAAATAATAATGCCATAAAGTTACTTGAAGGCACAAAGAACATGCCATCAGATTGGGAATTCATCTGCCTTTCTGATTAATATTAGATGTGAGCAATTTCAGACTACTGATTAGATTTATCAATAATTAATGCAATGTTATTGTGGATGATTAAGGTTATTTCTTTTAATGGGAATCTCAAATCACTTTTAACACTCTGGTATAAATTCTTCATGACATATAGCTCTGCATATACTTTTGTAAGCCTACCAGACAAGCTTTGTAATAACGATTCAATCAGTCTCAGAGCATCAATGAGGGAAATTTTTTCATACTAATCTAATAAATGCTCACAGTAAAACTTTTAGAGGTAGCAAGACGACTGATTTCTCTACCTAGTCTTAACAACTTTATTTTATGGCTCTGTGATTTATTTCAATTTATTTCATATTCAGGTATGTTTATTCTGTAATTCAATCACATGTAAGAAAATAAAATTGAAATAACACCTTCAGAATCAATTTGGTATGTGAATATTAAAACATGTTAACTGCTGGTGAGATTCTTTTTGTATCTGGAGATCTTGAACATAAATTTCTATAGAAATGCACTATTTGTTTTTATAAGAAAAATAGACCATTATTTTATAGCCAAATGTAATTTTTTTTCTGTAATGTTCCCTGATATTTCAGAATAGTTACTTTAACTTAGGAAACTAAATTTGTATTTATACTCAAGGTCTATCCTGGGAATACAAAAATTGAGGAGATGGTGAGACAATTTATTGATAACCCTTGAGCTAAAGAAAACTGCTATTGAATAAAAAGAGTCATATCCACAATTTTGGAGGATCTACTGAACATTTTGCTCGGGAGTTGTGTGCATAGCATCGATTAGTTTTATTTTATTTTTAATAAAGTATAATTGACAGATTGCATTGGGTGGGTTTAGTGCACGATCTCAGCAAACTTCTAGTTACCAGATGAATGAGCCCTGGAGACTTACTGTACAGCATGGTGACTATAGTCAATACTATGGCATTATTATATACATTACATTTGCTAAAAGAGTAGGTCTTACATGTTCACAAAGCAAAGTAAAAGTGACAATCATGTGAACCAATGGAGGTAATAACCAACCTTTTTCTTCGATAGCAGTTCCCTTGCCACGGTGCTAATTCTGCACCTTGACAAGTGTGAGATCATCACCTCCTACCCCTGAAATTCACACAATGTCAATAGCACGTCAGTAAGGCTGGGGACGAAACTAAAAAACATTGCTGATTAATATCACAGGCCCTTCGTTTAGGCACATTTAAAAGTCCACAGCATTGTTTTTATTACAGGAGTTGCTCCATTTATGCTCATTTGGATGTTAGTTATCTCAGCTTTTCTCACACTTCAGAACAAATTTGCAGTCTGCAATCACACCTTCACCTAAATCCCACAAAAATCACTGCCTCCCCAAATACTGTTACCTTCTCAATTGCCCCAAACCCCAGGAATGTCCTATTCTTTTCTGACATTTCTTGAGGTCACTCGTTCTCCCTGCACCCACTGGGTTTCCTCTCCTTCTGAGAAGGGTAGTTTGGTCGCCACGAGAAACCCATACTTTAAAGTACCGTGTTTAATCACCTGTGGAAAGGGAATTCAGGCCTGTGGAACACAAAGTCTTCGTAGTGCTTAAGAGGGTGGCTGGGGGAAGAGAAAAATCACCTCTCATTTTTAGGTGACCTTTTGGAGAAGAAAATCAGGCAAATGAATACAAAATTGATTTTCATTGATGGATCCATGATAGATATGCTAATAAATATCTAGAAAAATAAAGTACTTAAAAATATCCACTAGGTACATCAAAATAATTGTAAGATTATTCAAAAGAATTTTACATCTGAAAAATGAGATCTTATTAGATTAACTGTGAGATCCATTTTTATTTAACTTTACATGTCTATAAGAAAAACATTTAAAAATGCAACCTGTAACATAGTGAATGGTTGTTAAAAAGAAGTTTGTTTTCAATGACGTTCCAGTTTTGCTATTTATAACCAATTACATTGTGGAAGAAGTGATATAGTTTAGTAGTTAAGCAAACCTTTTCTGGGATCAGATTATTTGGCTTAGAGCTTCAGCTCAGCCACTTACAAGCTGAGTGAACTTGAGTAAGATTCTTCACCCATCTGTGCCTCGATTTACTTATATTTAAAATTAAAATAATAGTATATGTCTCAGAGGATGGTCAGAAGGACTGGTTAATAACTGTGAGGATCTTAGAACAGTGCTTAACACATGGAAGCACTACCTTTATAAATAAATACACTATAAGGTATTTAAAAGTAGCACAGTCTTTTGTTTACACCATCTATAATTATTACAGTAATTAGTGCAGAGACCACTAAAGGTCCAGAAAGTATTCACCAACAGAAAAGGAGAGAACTCAATCAGAAATCATTAGCTCAATAATTTATTAGTAATGTCAAAAAGTAAAAATAATTTAAGAAAAGTGTTCTGGAGAGGGGTAAGATGATTAAAGATTTTATGGCACAAACAAAGGAAGATCAATTGAAGTTCAGTTCTGTTTCAAGGATTGTTTACTGTTAAAATGTTCAGAAAGCACGAGGAAGCAGACACGTGTCGATATGGGGCAGGTTGCAAGACCCCGAGACTCAGACTGCCATTAGCCATTAACCAGTGGATTTGCCATTAGAAAGAGGGGAGGACCAACTTGGGAGCTAAGATTTTGCAAGGTTCAGCTGAAACCATTCAGTTCTTCATCATCTTTCATCCAAGGCAAAAAACAGAAAGAATTTCAGGAAAACTAAGATGCCAATAAAGGGTTATTTGAGGATGAATGGCATACTTTCCCACCCTCAAATCCTAGCCAAAGATAAACTAATCTAGGCTTGCATGGGGGTCACCAGAAAGAGAGTAATCAGGTAATATAGTTACTTTACATTACACCCCGGTGCAATGAGTTGCTCTAATAGGACCTTTATACTTCAAGGAAGAGGAAGGCGGTTTTCCAATGCAACCTTGTTCCCAGAGGCTTTGCTATTCACACAAATAAATGTTAGAACTACGTTTTAATGGATGAAATTAATGACTGATTATTTGGACCATATATATTGAAAACGAGTTCTTAATTGGTGAAATGTACACTAAAAGGTATTCAAGAACTGTGAATGGAATAAGATATCAGACATACGCTTCATTCACTTGCTTCTTGCAAGTCCAAAACTTCTAAATTTAGAAAAAGTGATTCACATTTAAATAGGAAGGCTGTTAAATTTTCTTCAGGTCAAGTTTTTTGACAGATTGTTTTTCAAGGCTGCCAAGGACCAGAAGAGAGAGAGAGACAATAAAGAGAGAAAAAGCCAGGACCACAACAAGTTTAGAGAGTAAGTTGTATGACAGATTTTTTTTTTTCTGCTTTGCAATATATACGTGCCATTTACTATACGTGGCAGAATTTGGTTCCTGAGTCTCTTCATTACAACCTCCTTGTGGGATATCTAGTTCTTTCCTCTGTTAATTTGAAATTAAAAATCTGAAATGAGCACAAGCTGTATTTCTTAGGGACAAAAGAGCTGCAATTTAGAGAGCACAGATTCAGGCGGTAACCCAGTGTCCTGATTACAGGGTGAAAGCAGGAGGTTTTTATAAGAAAAGAAAAAGAATAACCACATTTAAAGAGGAAAATTCCCTATAGATGATAAGCGGAGTTACACTTGACTATGCATAATTAGTTGCTGGTTTTATTGTCAGAGACAGAGAGAGTCCATAACGATCAGGTCTTGTGGTGAGAATGTCCTTTGCCCCAACGGCTTTATAAATGATGGTTTGCACGGCCCAGTTCAAAGATTCAAAGAGCAAGACATGCAAGGCAGTTGCTCTGGAACAGCTGCCCTTTGTCTTTTTAACGTGGCTATAATTATATCAACTTTCACACCTCCGACTACCACTGATAAACAAAATCAACACACTAACCAAAATAGCTGTGTTTTATTGAACTGGCGTAGACCAATTCATATTTTCAATGTTATTTCAATGATAAGAAAGGGTTACTTTATAAGCATTCATACATAGTTAAAGTTCATGTCACACTCCAGTAATGTACGCTACATTGCCATTTTAATATTGCACACATCTAATTTGGGTCATGGGACACAGGGAGATTTGGCCGAAGTTTCTGAATCGAGGGGGAAACGCTGGCTGGGAAGGAACCATCAGGGAGTTAGCTCAGGAAAAGTCTGAGATGCTGCAGGGGTTAGGGGGTTCTAATACCACTTTTAGGTGGCTGAAAAGTTACTGCTACTATTAATTGTCAATTGATTTATTTGACACTTATCAGAGAACACTGTGGGACAGCACAGCAAGCAATTCACTTTTACAAGAGACTTAAATTTGCAACCATCTGTGCAGTTTAGAAACAGATGGTAAATATTCTGTCCTTTAAAAAAAAAACGTGGCTTAAACTCTAATTTCACAAATTGGTAAATTCAGTTACATTTAACCTATTTCAGTTTCTATAGGTTGTCAAACAAGTGCTTTTATAAATCATTACTGTATCTTTAAATAGAATTATTTGATTTAACTTGCATTTGCATTAGGTTTCTTAAATCATTGATACATGTAATAAAGATAAGCCATACATTTATATCTGTGAGAATAAAAATAGACTAAAATACAAACTGTATTAGCATGGTCTTTGTATTCTGTTAAAACACTACTCCACTTATCTCTAAATTTGATTCATTTTTATCACAAAGTTTCTACACTGGCAAGATAAAAAGAAGGGCATGTGAGTCTTCTTGCACTTACATTTTGCTTTTTATTTCAAAAAAGTTGCCTAATTATCTGCTGGGTATTTGAGACTAAAATACAGATGGTAAAGACATTTCTGTACCTCTTATAAACATTCTTACTTGGCTAGAAAATGCATTAGGATTCAGAGAAACCAAAGTGTATTGTGGCAACTTTCTAGAAATGGCTAGTGACTGACAGTGTGTGATCAACTCAAATACCAGCAAAATATGTTACAGTGGTGGGGATATTGCATGGCATCCGTCTAGCTCAAAAGAATGTTCGGGATCATGCCTACCCTTGTTTTTCAGCCAGTGGGAAAAGGAAAAGAGAAGAAAAGAATGACAGAAAAGGATTTCCCTTTGAAGACAGAATATTGTCCATCTTGTGACCATGCATGGCAAAATGTGTATTTCAACCCCCAATATCTCCCCAAACCCTGTTTGCCCACACCCAAATTTCCAGTTTATCTGCATAAATTTGAGACCATCCTGAGACCAGAATAAGGAAGACAGGGCCAGCCGTGTTTGAAATAGAAGACTTAGTCTGGCACAAAAACATAGGCCAGCCAGAGCCAGCAGTAGAATGAGGGCCAGCTGGATGCAAGGAGGAGTTGGCATCAAACAGTGGTGGCACTATTCCCAAAGCAGAGCTACGGCTAACCAGAAAGAGGAGTGCAGTGGCCACATGGCTGAAGAGAGTGCCAGGCTTTCAGGATGCCCACATATCCAAATAAACCCCATTCCCCAGTGATCCAGATATAAGAAGACTTGTTTTGTTTCTATGTAAAGACACAGTATTTGGTATGAAGCCCAGAGCCAATGCAAGGCTTTTGCTAGCAACCAAGGCATAATTCAGTCAAAATTCATAAGAAAAAAATTTTAACAAAAAGCTAAGTGTAATTACCATCTTGTGTTATATTGCAGATACTTAAATTTGGGGGTAATACTATCATATTGATAACTTGATGACCATACAAATTGCTATGCTGTGATGTATACAAAATTCAGATAAAGACAGCATTAGATGAGTCTAATATAGTCAACATAATATATTGCAACTGTGTCTTTAAAAATTCAATAAAGGTAAAGATTGTGCTTTTTAAGAAAACGTTTTACTCATCGTTGCCTCTTATACAGTACTAATAAGATATGACCCTTTGTTCCCATGTCATCTCTGATCTGAAATGCATGGCACCCCAACACTCCTTCTGCTTTTTGAAGACCTTTTCCCTTGCCTACTGGCTTCTCTTCACCAACATTTATATATGTTTAAGCCTCTCTTGTATTAAAGTAAAACATCTTTCCCTGGGCCGAGATGAGCAGATTTTATACCACCTCATCTATAATTTGGTGGCTCTGGGTGTGATCCTGGGAAATCCCTGCAGGGGGCAAGAGCTTAGAACACCTAGAACAAGCACCTAGATGGAGTCCTTCCTTGAGACAGTTTCCGTGGCATTCCACACTGGAACAGCTCCTTCCTTCAGTTGTTTGACTTCACTCTTTCAAATGATTCTAATGACTATCTCTTTTGTAGGGAAATCATTTTTAAAAAAGGAAAATCAGGCCCCACAGCTGTAGCTGACCTATCATCTCCATCCACTACCCAGTCCACATCCTTAGCAAGCGGCTCGGCCACTTGGTGGCTCACGTGTCTGAGAACTCTGAGCCCCTGACCACCACGTTTTTTACATACAAAGTTGATGAACGTGTCCAATTACCATTTTAAAAGACACCAGATTGTATTATTTGGCAGATGAACATACTTCTCCCTTTCCCCATTGCGAAACAGCAGCCCTCTCACTTTCGAATCAAGATCTATTACCCCACCTTGACAATGCCGCTTCTTTTTGCCTCTAGTCCCTTGGAACAAGGAACCTGGAGTCTTCAGACAACAATAATTCCATGTCTGTGCCCTCGAGAGAAGGACACCTCATTTGAGAACTCAAGTCTTTAACTGGCAGAGCCCACAGTTGAAAGGACTGAAAGTAAAATTTTTGCAAGTGGTGTCAGCTTTTTTGATCTTTTTCCAAACAATTAGCAAGCCTTAGCAATCATTATTAATTTTGTTTTTCTAACTGTTGCTAGTGCCTAATGATTTCTCAAATGTATCATACCAGCTAATGCATCCTCATGCACCAATATGATGCGGATCCTGGCCAGCAGGATCCTGTGTTGTGGCAGCAATAGACAAATACACACAGACTGCAGAAATCCTGTGGAGAAAAAGGGATGGCATGGCCACTCTCTAAGTGAGAAAGAGGGCGAGAGGGCTAGAGAAAGCCCAAGAGAGAGCGCTGACCCCTGTCTGGACAGGCTTTTATTGCTTTTCTGGGCACATTACATGGAGGATGGTCCTCATTTACTATGCACAGGTTTGTTTTGGGTGGTTACCTTTTACAGAAAACAAAGGAGAGGATGTTGCTAATTACATCAAAGAGAAGGATGTTACAGCTCAAGGCAGAAAGCGGTTGAACTGGTTACACTCCATACTTGGGAGGTTTAGCTCAGATTTTAGGAAATTAAAGATACTCAGTAAACATTTGCTGCCTCAATTCAGGGTGAGGGAGTTTTAGCAAGAGCAAGTCTCATAGCGGTCTAGGTACAATGCAGGCCTGATTCCCCACGGGAGAACCTATCCATGGGCGTGGGTCCTGCCCGCCAAACCTCGCTCCCCACTGGCTTTTCTGAGTGGGGGCTGGACCACATTTCCCCCACGTGGAATGGTTCCCTATACCAGTATACCATCCAAAAGCTCTACTTTGGTCTAGAGTTAACTACTTCACCTATGGCCAATTTTTTTGGCAGCTGAGTAGCAAATGATCCCACTTCAAATATTCATCTCTAGCACGTGTTTTCTCACACAGGTTGGGTTTCCCTTGAAACACACTTTAAGATGGAGTTTTGAATGCAGGTGGTCCAGTAAGGAAAGAGGGAAAGGAAGGAGGAGGAAGGAGAGGGAAAAGCAAGCTGTGATGCAAGCCCAACAGCAATTTTGGGCAAACCCTTGGAAAGCATTGAAGCTGAAAGGTCCTTTAGTTGTTTTGTTGTTTTTGTTTTTGTTTTCAATTTGACAGAGATGTCCAGAGCTTTGTATTTATGCCTCACTGAGTCACTGGATGTGCTTTCTCCATAGCGGGGCTTGGAATGGATGGATTTTTGCCGCTGAGACCTTGGTACACCCTGAAGGGGCTGAAGCCAGAGGTCATCGCCGACAGCACCCCCAGCACATGGTGTCACAGTGCTTCACTGAAGGAGAATCTAGTAGGTGCGTAAAGATTACCACCTCTCCTGTAGTTACAAAAGTTGCCTTCAACTCTGCGCTACTCAGAAGTAGGATTGTTGGACACATGCCTTAATTTTAGTAAATACTGGGTGATTACTTTCAGCTGGTGTAAAACATTTTTATTTCTAGCAGCATCAACGAGAGTTTCAACTCCTCATAGTCTTATCAACACTTAAGGGAGGTTACATATTGGCATGCCTGTTTGAATATAGCCCTTCTATTTGGTAAAGAGTGTTTTCTAAATAGTTGTTTTTTTTTATTTTTTTACTAGTGAATTGACTAGCTCTCTACATACTGATTAACCTTTGACTGTTCATTTCCCTAGGTCACTTTTCTACTGGGTTTTGTGTCTTATTTCTTTATATTTATAAGGATTAATCTTTTGTCAACTACAGATGTCATGAAATCTTCTCCCAACTTGTCATCTGTGAAATAATAATAAATACAGAGTCTGTCCAGAAGGTACCCAGCCATGTAATATGAAAAATAGAGACATTAATAGGAGATACAAGATATAAAAAGCATTGTACGTAGGACAATGATGCCTCAGTCCACTTCAAAGTAGCCACTTTAGGAACTCACACAGTTCTCCCAATAGTCATCAGCTGCCCCATCGTATTTTCCTGAATCTCAATGATGGTCTGAAATTTCTTCCCTTTTAGTGATTTTAGTTTTGGGAAAAGCCAGAAATCTCAGGGTGCCAAATCTGGGCTGTAGGGGACCCTGACTCATCTGGGTGATCTGATGTTTTGCCAAAAAACTCTGCACAAGACGTGATGCGTGAGCTGGCATATTGTTGTGATAAAGCTGCCGATCACCAGTTGCCCATAGCTGCTGCCTTCTGAATCACCAAAATAGTTTCCATGGAGGAATGTTCAAGGTTAAAGCAGAATTTGATGCAGACCCCTTGCTCTACTTGCTCAGTCATTTTTAATGCACAGCCACACATACACATGCTCATCCAGGGGTGTCTACCACCCAACTGACTAGTATCGTGAAGTTGTCCTTGTTCGCACATGTGCATTCCAGTCCACTCTCCTTAGCTGCCAGGTTAATCAATGTTGTGCAACCCCCTCTCATCATATTAACAATGACAGGACTTTTCCAGACAGACCTCATATATATGTATTGGTCTCTGCTCTCAATTCCTGATATGGGGCTTCTAAATCACTTGGGAATTTCTGAGCTATAGGAATGACTTTTGTCCTAATATGGTGACTCTTGTTGAGTTCCTGGATAAGGGCTAGTCACCAATAAAATCAAGCCATAATTAGAAGCTTGGTATTTTTGGTCCAACGCCCCCTTCTCCAAAGAAGAGAAAAGGTCTGGAAATTGAGTAAATAAATGATCATACCTACATGATGAAGCCTCCACGACAATCCCAATGTCTGGGACTCAGAGAACTTCCAAGTTGTGGAACACATCTACTTACCAGGAGGGTAGTGCACCCCAACTACAGAGAAACAGAGAAGTCTATGCTCAGGATTCTTCCCTATGTATCTCTCCATCTGATTGTTTATCTGTATCTTTTATTATATCCTTTATAATACACCAGTCAACATAAATCTTCCTGAGTTTGTGAAACATTCTCACAAATTATGGAACCCAAGAAAGTGTTTATGGGAACTGTGATTTATAGCCAGTCAGTCAAAATTACATCTGACAATCTTGGACCTGCAATTGGTGTTTGAAATAGGAACAAGTCTTGTGGGACTGATCCTTTAACTTCTGCGATATGACACTAACTACAGATAGTGTCAGAACTGAATTTAATTGTAGGACTCAGCTGGTATCACGGAATTGATTGCTGTGGCAATTCTGCTGTCAGAAGTATTCAGGGTAACAGTAAAGGAAGACAGTGCATTTTTCCTAGACACTACCCATTTCTTACATTGGTTTATGGTATTTGGAAATGTTACTTTGATGTAGACTAGTCTCTCAGCGTCTGGCCATAGGAATTGTACTTCTGCAATATTTTCCACCTCAAAGTTCTAAAAATAGGCTCCTTTATTTTTTGATTGTCTTTATGTTATTACCTTTTACATTTAGGTTTCTCTTTTTATATTTTAAAGTCTACATTTATATACTTTACCAAATTTGGCAATGTATATAATGCCCAAAATGAATTAATTTTATTTTGACTGTCATATATGTGTATATATATATATAATATACATATAATTATTCATACCATTATTACATTTGAGTCTCTACATTGTAGTTGATTCTATTTTTTTCACTTAACTTATTTGTACTCTTTCATTTCTAGCTAAGTGGGTGTGAAGTCTGACATTTGAGTGAATGGATGTATACAGATATGCATGTGTCAAGCTCTACACATGCTATTTCCTTCAAACAGGATTAATGGTAGTACCTGCCTCACGGTGCTGTTATAAAATTTGAGATAATTCATAGAACCTTTTAATGTAGCTTGGCATATAATAAGTTTGATACATGCTTTAAAGTATTATTATTATTATTTCATCAATATTATTATTTATAAGTGAGTTATAATTTCAAGCTCTTTTAGCAACCCACTTGAAAAAGATAAACCTAATTAAGTTTACACTCTCCAAATAATAAAGACAAATTTGTTTCTGGCTAAGCAATATTTTGAGACATTACTTTTTTTCCTTTCTGTATTTTTTGTTCCCAACCTCCCCCAAAACACACACACACACACACACACACCCCTCTTCAGGAAAGCAGTAGATGTGGCCCTATTGTCTCAAAGTTAAGAAGGTCTGAATGCAAAGCACCCTGAAGAACTTCTTAGTCTTAGTTTAAAAATAAATAGATATGGAAGGAAGGTTTAAGGAAAGAGGGAGAGGGTTTGGAAAACAGAAGTAAGCGAGTGTTTTCTGCCAGACTAAAATGAGACTACCCTGTTGGAGATCAGGTTGAAAGAGTAGTTTATGGGCCTCATAAAAATGAGACTCATGTCTTCTCCTTGTCAGGGTCCTGGAGCAAGGCCAAGGTTCCAGAAATAAATGGCTGCATATAGGCAGATGGAATCATGGGTTCTAAGATGCCAATCCATCTATTATCTGTGGATGCAATTAGATTTGAACTCCCAGAATGGCCTTTAATTTCAAAGGGTCATCATTGGCTGAAACACTTATAATCTCTTTAACCTTCAGCCAGTTCTTTAATCTCTCTTTGTTTCAGCTTGCTAATTCATAATAATGCTTGCATTTTAGTATTGTTTTCAGTATTAAATGAGGTAACAATTGGCAAAGACTCTCTCTTTGACACAACTCTAAACAGGCTCCACTAAGACCAAATAGGCCCCCCGCTTGGGCAAATCCTCAAGAGGCCATTTTTATGGAGAATTTTTTCAAATCAGTCTAGCTGAGAATCTCCCCATCCTTAATACATCACCTTCCCTATCCCCCACCATTGCCTAGGTGATTTCTGATCCCATGGACCACCTTCAGCAAATATCCTATTATATCAGCTTAGCAAAAACTGTCCTTATCTCTTAGTACTTTTCCATTTGCCTATCCCCTTCCCTGTACTCTTCCCTATTGAAAAACTGTATTGGATTTGTCCTGACACCTACTGTGATCATCGGAATAAAGTCTGCCTTACCATTTTAACACATGTCTGAATAATTTTTTTCTTTGACATAATACACATGAAGACTTTGAACAACACCCAGCACAATTCCATAATTGCTAATTATTTCACTATTATTATTGAATGTCATATCATTGAGATTATTCCTATTGCTACTATTCCCATTGTCTTGGTACCAGACTACAGTACAACTCTGAGAAAGGATGGGCCCCACCAATGACTGAGATATAATTCACCACTGTTCAGTAGAAGAATGAGTTCAGTATAAAAATAATTTGTTTTAAAGGGAATGCAATTATTTTTAATATATACCTGAGAATGTAGGCTCAGTTTTAGACACAGTACAAGTTGCTAATGAGCACCTAACTATTCAGATACTTTGGATGCACAGATATCTTAAGAGTATTCTCATAAAGAAGACATCAACTGATGTAAGAACAAAGTCCTCAAAACATATTTATCATTCTCCTTTCCTAAGTCTCCTTCTTATCCACTTACAATAAGTAAATGCAATTTAGTAGTGGTAGTATAATCTAAGTTTTGACAAGAATAATGGGTCGCACACTTGGAGGAATTTTTAAAACAAAACCTTTTAGTTTAAACCTCAGAATTATTGAAATAGGATTCTTAAGGCTGGGACTTGGAAAACTTTTCATTGCATGGCTGTTTTGAGTAAGGTTTTAGAATAGCTTTACAGAAATGATGGAGAAATTAATAATGTAAAGTCTCTTTTTCAACTATTTTATCCAAACATTCTTGCATTTATTAATTCCTTCACAGATAAAATATTTACCAAGTCTCTATCTAGCACTGTGTTAAATAGTGGAAATACAACAGATTCAATTTCTGCCTTACCATAGAGTACTGTCTGAGGAGTGATATAGAGAAGTCACAATGTACAAATTTGTATTCTCAGTGTTTAGAACCACACTACATAAATTAGGTTTGTGGCACATATATCCAAATCAAGACCCACAAACATAGGCATTCAAAAGATCCTTCAATTATGAGACAAGGAAGGCCAGACAATAGCATAAAAACAAATATAATCATTTAAAGAAGTGAGTCAGATTATTAATGTTTTGTTTAAACAGATTCTCAAAGACTCAGATAAGTCTCATTTTGTTTACTTGAGATAAATTGAATCATTTCTGATAATGCCGTGGGGAAAAGGATTTAGGTGTATAACTGATATAACTTTACCAAAATACCATGGAACTTCATTTAGTATTCTTAACTCTCATGAAATAGATTTTTAAAGAGTAAAAAATGATATTTTCAATACTTTCTGTTACCGAGTGCAAGTTAAAAATCAGCCGCCGAGGCACTCATGGTCCTGGATGCTGTCTGCGTGTCATGTTCAACGGCAGTCATTGGCTTGAGATAGAACATGGCCACATTTGTATAGAATTTTAGGAATAGTTCTGTATTTGAACTAATGAAAACAGCAGCAACAAATACAGAAAAGGAGTACTAAATCGATAAAAAAAAATTAAGCAAGAAATTCAACTATTGAGATATCTCTGACAAAAATTCACCCTTTTATTAAATTTTTGTACCCCATACCAATAGATTATAAGGAAAAAGATCATGCATGTTCACCTCTGCCTCTTTTTAACTAAGTTTTTCTTTCTAACTTAATAATAGATTTCCCCAACTGGCTTACTAATAGAAATAGTTCAGGGCTTTGCCCCTAAGAATTTGCTAATCTCAGAGACATTAAGGAGCAATAATCAGCATGCACTTCAGGGAAGAGAGAAGTGATGCGACCCCCGAGTCTGAAAGCCGGCGCTCTCACAAAACTGAAAATACAGCTCTATGTGTCTAGGAGATTTCACGATCTCAGTAGGTCTTTGTTGACTGCATGCTGGAAAGCAAAATAAACTGTCCATTTCATGAGTTGATGCATTTCTCACTTACAGCAAGTTACTCTTCTCTAAGTGGCCCTCTGCTCCTCATCTCTACCAGAAGAAATGGTTATGAAATTTGTAATAAAATGACTTGTGCTAGTGCCAATTTGGGCTTCATTTTATCCAAGCACACAATTTCTGCAAATACAAGAGAACTCACAAAATGAAGGGTAAATAGGTAAGAATAATGGATGCAATGCAATTATATGTATTATATCTAATATTTATATAACTTCTTATTTATAGGTATTATTGTTATGTAATATTTATTAATCAATAAATACAAAAGGCTTATTTACTGGATACATGCCAAGACTAGTGTCATGGAGCTAGACCTCATGAGAGACCATCTAATGTAATGAAATCTTGATTTGTTTTTCAAATATCTTTTGGGTAATTTTGTCAGAGAGTGTGAGACAAAAACATAAAGATAAAGAACTTTTTATTCCTTGATGATATTCAGACCAGAGATTTACCAAATTGAGATTTGGTAAAAGCTCAGACCAAATCCTACAGATAAACAGTTGGGTCCTGACTTTTCTACTACAAATGAAGTAGAAAGGAAATGGTAAAGTAACAATAAGCCAGTCCGATCAAGACGGAGAGCTCAGATCTTATACAGTAGAATATTGAAAAGTAGAGGAGTTTTATTTATTTATTTGTTTGCTTGAAAAAAGACTTAGGTAATTGGTTGTTAGGGAAATTGGAGGATGCAGAAACATAGAGCAAAATTAACTGCACAGAATGTTTCTGTGACTTTGAAATATACTGGACATTATAACCTTATGTGTTTTCATCATAATTAGTATAAGATAGTAATCTGTTTTACAGACAAAAAGAATTCCATATACAAGTTTAGCTGAGAGTGGTTCAATATAAATTACTTTCAGTAAAACAAGGAAAAAATTCTCAAAACTTCTTTTTGTGATTTTGCTACAGGTACACCTGGCCAGATGGCCTGGCCAGACCAGGGAGAGGGTGGGTGCAGTAGGAGGAGACTGCCCAGGGCGGCGGTAAACAAGCTAGCCTGGCTCCTGATGACAATTTCCCTACCCCTGGGAAGAGACTCAAAAGGAGGAAGCTTTGCATGGAGTTACTGCGCAGGAGTAAGACCTGCCAGTCTACCCCGAGAAAAGAATGGGATTGGCTGGGGAGCTGACCCCTCCAGAGCACATGGAAGCTTGTGCTGGGGATTTAAATGGAAGGAAGGCAGAGACCTGCTGCTTCTCTTCCTCTGTGATCCCTGGATGGAGCCCCTGAAGGATCCCCTACAGCGACTGGCAGTGCCCTGGTCCCCCCTGTCGAGGAAGTGACCACCGCATGGGGATGGTGATGCTGGCACCACACACAGACTCCAGGGATGGAGCCTGAAGCTGGGAAGCTATGCACATATTTTGAAGAACAGAGAAGGATGGAGCGGGAGTTTCTGGCCTGGTTTTGGGTTTCAGTCTTTTTGGAAACAAATGGGTTTTGCCTGTGCAAGATTGACCTGGACTCAGGAAGTTTCCTGTTCCCCCAAATTGTGCAACATCTTAATAAGGACGTTGTTCCTTCTCCACCAGTCTTTGGCCTCAGAATATGCCTGTGTTTGATGACAGACAGCCGAACCCCATTTTTATTCAGTAACAATTTCTTTATCAATTTCCAAGAATGCAATATAGAATATAAGCAGCATTTCCAAACTTATTTGAATATGTGGTTTATCATAAAGCACATCATAAGTCAAATTAATTTAGGATACACTTTAAGACATGATGAATTAGAGAAAAAAAGGTACGAAGTGGTGCCATCAAAGATACGTGTCCTATGGGGAGACTTCTGGCTTGCTGAGGCCCAGGTCTAGTGTTTGATATCCCCTATCAGAAAGTGTAGCAGGTAGGATTTACAGTAACATCATGAATAACTGCAGACAACATGCCTGTCCCTGGCAACAGGAGATAACCATTGAAAGAATAAATTTGTTTACATTTATTGTCAGTTTTTCAGAAAAGAGTAATCAAACACCAGGTACTATGGGAGATGTTGCGCTTCCAAATACAAATTAATAATCTATAATTCATCTACCCAGGGACTTTATATTCTAGTCGGGTAGGCAGGTGGAAGGAGAGACATTGAAAGGGATAATTGCAATCTATTGATACACTGTAGATATTATAAAATAAGTACATAATTTAAAGCCATGAACTATCTATAAAATGTCACTAAGATCAGCTTTACAGGCAAAAATCATTTTCAACAGCATATACTTTTAAGATATTTTAAAAGGATAATAGAAAGTGCAACGATGCTCAGTTACATGTATTCCCCTGAATAAAATGATTATTGTATGAAAACTAGGCTTCCTTTGCGTACCCTGCCAGTAAGCTATTTTACACTTGCAATAAAATCCTGTAAATCAAAATCAAGCCTCCTAACATACCTTAAAAGAGACAGAATTACAAATCATATACAAAGGCGAACAGCTGTTGTAGCAGATTACCCTTACTAAAAAATGTGATAATGCAAATCGTTTTCTTTCCTGACAGTCGTTTAATAAAGTTCCCCCCAGTGAGAGGTACCTGCCAGCAGAGCATGAGAAAAGGTGTTATGTACTCCAACACCTTCTTTTGCTGTGTCAAGGTCCATTAGGGAATGTTGTAAAAATGACTTCCATAAATTCTTTTCTTTTGTTTGCATTTTTGCAAACAGTCTTGTTCTGTCTGATTTTTTTTTTTTTTTGGCTCGGTTCAATAAAATGATTTGATAGGTCTGCAGCTTGTTCTTGAAGGATTACTTAAAGGTGTCATCGATGCACTCTTGTCATAATGTGCCAGAATCTGTCACCTAAAAATAGATGAACAGCAGTTGGCCTCCACGGTTATGGAACTCACTTGGTCTTGTACCTCAAGAGAAGTTGAAGTACAAAACATGAAATTGTGTAATTCTTGAAAAAGTAACATAAACTAATTGATGTACTGAGGGGAAATTGTAGCAACTAGTGTGCTCCATAATTACAAACAAATGAGTACAGAATATGACATAAAATTAACTAATAGTATTGCTGTTGAGCAATGCATGAAAGAGGACGTTGTTTTATTGTTCTTAATATCTACTTCCAATATGTAGTTCTTTGTACATAACTGAGGCACCATCCAAGAAATGAAAATCCACAATTTGGAATTCCAAATATTTAGAAGTCTTAAACCACTAGTTGATTTATTTCATCAATTACTCAAAGTTTTATCTCATTGAAAGAAACAAATAGTAAACTTAAGTACAATAGAAATCCGCTGATTTAAGTAAGGGAAAAGTCCAGAGCTAAAACACCTCAGACATTGTTGGATTTAAGTACTCAAGTTTTATAATACAGGGTTCTCTTCATATCTCCAATTGATTCTTTCCAAATGGTTACAACAGTGGACCAAGATTAAAGAACTTTGTTACCTGGGCAACCTACTGCAGAGAGTGACCCTTCCTTCCATATCATTCACAAAAATTCCTAACTGGACACTGATTATCCCTGTTCAATGGCTTTTGGTGTCACTGACGATTCTCCAAGGGGTGGGGTAATCTAATTGGCCAGCCCAGATCATGCATTATATCTTTAACAGAGAAAGAGAATGTGATAATTAACAAATCCACCAGAATCACGTAGAGTGGGGTAAGGGCCACCAGCAAGGAAAAAAAAGTGGTAAATGTCTCTTACATCTTACTTTCAAAATAGGACTTATAAGGGAGTACAATTAGAGGGTAATATATTTAAGAAAAAACAAATGCAATTACTCATGTGTCTACTGTCCTAACATAACTGCTACCATTTCTATCCATTCCCTTCCTAAGCACCGTTACATCACTGAAATAATCATGTTACACATACAACTATGATTTTTTAACTTAAAACTATTTTACTGTGGTAAGAAGACAATGTGAAATCTACCGTGTTCACAGGTATTTAAAAGTACAACACAGTAGTGTTAACGATGGGCATGATGATGTACAGCAGCCCTCTAGGACGTACTCATCTTGCATTACTGAAACGTCATACGTGTTGAATAGCAACGGGTCCCTTTAGATGCTGGGAACCACCATTGTACTCACTGTTTCTATGAGTTGGACTATTTTTAGACCCTCTTTGTTAAGGGGAATCATGCAGTATTTGTCCTTCCGTGACTGGCTTATTTCACTTAGCATAATGTCCTCCTCCAGGTTCATCCACGCTGCTGCGTATGGCAGTGATATATAGACACTGTGTGTGTGTGTGTGTGTGTGTGTAAAACAATGACCAAGCTATAGAAATATGGTAATGACCTAAATATTTCCATCTGCAGATGAGTGGATAAAACTGTCACGTACATAAAACTATTTGCCTGTCGGTGGACATTCAGGTTGTGTCTAGATCTTGGCTATTGTGAATAGTGCTGCAATGAACACCGGGGTGCAGATATCTCTTTAAAATTCTGATTTCGATTCCTTTTGATATATGCCCAGAAATAGGATTGCCGCATCATATTGTAGTTCCATTGCTCAATTTTTTTAGGAAATTTCATGTTCTTTTTCACAGTGGTTGCAATTTTTTTCACGTCTTCACCAACACCTGTGTTTAGTTTTCTTGATGATTACCAACCTAATAAATGTGAGGTTTTGATTTTTACTCCCTGATGATTAGTGATGATGAGCATATTTTCATACCTATTGACCCTTTCTATTGATCCATTAGAAAATATTTTTGAAATAGTAGGTGACAAAAATAGTGGATAGAACATTGAGACCAAAAAATCAGTAAGGAAATGCTGGACTTGAACGACACTGTGGATAAATTGGACCTAACAGACATATACAGAACATCCCACCCACTATCAGCAGAATATGTTTTCTTAAACATATATAGAACATTCTCAAAGAGAAATCACCCTTAAGGTCATAAAATAAGTCTTTAATTTAACTTTATTCATGCAGTTTTCCCCATATGTTAGTCTTCAGAATTACTTAAGTTTTCCTCTTTTGATGGCTTTTCAAATTACTTCACATTTTTACTATAATATTTAACTTAACAATGAACATCATTGTACATAATACTTTTCCTTTCTCTTTCAAATTAGTTGCTTAGAACAAATTTTTCAAGGTAGAATCAACATATAAAGCATAGGAGAATTTTATGGTGATAGATGATTTTTAACATAACTTTGTACAAAACTATGTTAACAATCCACTCTGTGGTAGAAATAAGTAGATTCTGATATGATTCTTATATAGTGTCTAATTTTATAATTATCGGTCATCATTTTTCACAATACTGTTTTTAAGTTTAACTATTAATTAAAATCATGTAATGAATTAAAATATTAATGATTATCATAAATTGAATGTCCACTCTATGGCAAACACATCTAATTTATTCTCTGAGGCCATTTTCATTATTCCCATTGTACAGATGAGAAAACTAACTTTTAGAGAAATGATGGCAATTTCCAAATTCTCACACTAGTATTGAATGTGAATTAAAGGTTTCCTGGCTTAGACACTCCCAGCCTTTCGCTGTTGTTCCAGTGTATCCAAGCTCGTCAAGCCCTTATTATCCTGCACAAATATCAGTAAGAAAATATTTCATGCTCTACCACAGGTCAATGTTTGTACGAATGTCATGTATAAGTTTTATTCTTATGCTAATATATCATGTATATGTTCAAAATAATCAAAATATAGAAACTATAAAAGGTAATATATAAATAAAAGATAACCTGTTATTTCCTCTCCCCAAAGCAATGGCTTAGACCAATCCCCCTTTCTCTATGGCTTCCTTGTCTGCCCCTCTTCTCACAACTGCCGGTCCCTTGGCTCTAGCCAACAGAATTGACCTCAGCTTGAGGTATATCGGTATTTAATTATTAGGGAAGTTTTTTCCTTCACCGTGATACTAACCTACCTTTCACCTTGATCCCAGTGCCACACCTGAGAGTCAGTGCACAATATACCCCATCAGGCAACGAAGTTCTTTAATACCTCCTTATTTCATTAGATCTAGAGCTCCATTTTCTTTTCCAACTCCAGGGAGAAACATTCAATGCAAATCCTAGAGCGGTTTAACTCTAATGCCAATTACTATTTATTCTGCCAATCTTACCAGAGCAAGTAAATGAAAGATAAATCTCCCACATATTTGTGCTTTAAAGAAAATAGCTATCATAAACAAAGCCCCCAAGGAAATCCTTAACTAAGAGGTCTTGCATTTGTTTCTTTTATACCTTGCCATGACCTAACCGCAATGAAAAATATAAATGGCTCCATTTAAGAGAAACAACATTCTCCTTCTCTTGTGCAGTCTATCTCCAAAATTTCACCCTTACACACGAATATTCCAGTCAAATGTTCGAAGTCTCCCTGACTAATGTTTTTGGTACCAATTGTCACAATCTTCCCATCCCGCTGTCTCTGAGATTACTAACTAAACCTATTGTGTGTCTCTTAGATTTCATTTTAGTTCAGTCCTATGCTGTGCCAAGTGGGTGCAGACTGTCAGGAATTCTTAATTTATAGCCACAAAAATGATTTTATTTCTCCAGCAAGAAAAATAAAACATTTTCTCCAAAACAAAAAGGAAAAAAATCTTGCAGATAATTGTTTTTGGATTATAAAATTCAAAAAGCAAGTAAGTCCAACAGAAAAGAGAAAACAAGAGGGAAATTTGTTATACACAGAAAAGAAGTTTTAAACAGATGGGATCTTTAATAAGTAGAATGATAAAATCTAATCAAGTTTTGCTAAACAAGATTGAGTGGCTAAACAACCAAACTTGATTGTGTGTTGCTAGACACCGGGGTGAGTGAATTTTGAAAGAGGAGAGGATTTGATTGCATTTATGAAAATGTGTATTCCTAAGTTACTGAGGCCTGATACTGAGAAGAATCAGATTAGCATAAAAGGGCATTTTTAGATGTCATGGAGAACTTGAATAATGTAAGAAGCAAGCGACTCCCACATTTAAAATATCTGATACAAAAGGAGTACATAGACATTTCTAAAAATGAAGATAGAGAAATCCACTTTTTAAGATTATTATACATTGCACCAGTCTTATCAAAGTAGGTAAATGAAAGATAAATCTTTCACTTATCTGTGCTTTAAAGAAAATAGCTATGATTAACAAAGCCCCAAGGAAATCCTTAACTAAGAGGTTTTGCATTTGTTTTGTACATTGTCAAGACCTGCAGTAATGAGATTCAACAGCAGTAGAAATATAAAAAGTGACACCAGTCCAATTGATCAGCTATTCATAATATTAACAACTATTTCTTATATATCACACGTTATGTTCCCGGAGGTTGGTTCTTTGTTTGAGGGAGTTTTATTTGTTTGTTTTTATGTGTATCAACTTGTTTCATTCTTTCAACTTTCTGAAGTGAATTATTATTATTAATTATAAAGTAGAAATAGTTCTAATTAAATCCATTTTAAAATGAGAAAACTGTGTCACAGAAATGTTAAATATCTTGCCCAGAGTTAGATGGTAATGAGTTGTGAATCTCGAGTCAAACCCAGGAGGTCTGCCTGCACATTCTATGCTCTTAGCCTCCAGAGCGTATTGCCTACACTTTGCCACAGGGCAAGGAGACCTTGAGATAAAGCAAGGCCCATGACAGGTAACGTCAGAGGCAAACTTCCATCACTCAGCTAGCTTGACTTGAAAGCACAGATTTGCTTTCTCACATACAGCCTCCATCTGTCTTCTCAGGTTAACTACGTCTGTTGGTCAAGCCCTGTGGAGTCGCTCTGCTCTCTTTCGCTAGCTAGTCTTGACTTCTGCCCAAGTCAAAACCTGTCAGTATTTCTGTCATCCCTTCTGGTTATTCTAAAAAGCAAAGACCTTCTTAACTCAGCCAAATACTTATTTTCTCAAATTAATATTAACATAGCAAACAGAATTTGGGGATTTGGCAAGATGCTGATAATTGTACATAGCACACAGGTGAATGGGGCAGGGGTGAGGAGGGCTTGTTGGATTAGTGCCTCACACATCCGTAGAGTTATGCTCCTATAATTGCAAAAACAAACTTGCTCAGCAACTTCCACATCGACCTTGAAGAGATACATTCCTAACAATCCCCTGCCTTCCTACCAGATCACTGCTTTCATCATCCTATTATTTCTAATCTCTATGTTGGATACATATTTTCCTTTCTAGAAATTTCTGTACTTCACTAATCATATAACTCCAGTTCCAGAGATTCCAGAGTTTCTTTCCATGCTTATTTATCTATCTTGATATTTCTATTGTATTTGAAAAAAAGTCATCACCTTGATCTTCTTCACAAGAGCTTCTCCCATTTTCTTATTTCCAAGAAAGCTATATTCATTCTAATACCATGTCTTTCTTTATATCATTTCCAGTTCGAACTCCGCCATTTCCCACTCTCCAAAAAGGAGAAGTAGGATGCCAAAGTGAATTGGAAAATTCTGCTACAATTTTCAGGCTTTTTAAAATTTCCATATGAATCATACAAACAGGTTTTACCCACACTCACTTCGGGCAAAGCTTTAGTATCCAAGTCACAATTTTCCTCTCTATTCCACATTCACTCTCTTTATCTACAGCCCTGTCGCGCATCATCTTACCCCTTCAACTTCAGAACTCTGCTTTACCTCAGCTTTATAAAAGACAGTCTCACAAGAGATCTTGTAAATCATTGAGAATGCTTGCAGTTCCAAGATCACTCTAAAATTTCTTCTTCTAAACACATTCTGACAGCATCCCACTTAGCAAAACTCTCTTGTTCTTCCAGAAGCTGTTGTAGAAAACATAATTCATTTTCACAAAAATTCAGAATTGGAAATGGTCTCATTCAACTTTTCATGAAGAATGTCTAAACTACTCTTAAAGCGGGCCATCTAGACTCTGCTAAACATATTCAGGGATGGAGAAATCAGTGCTTTGTGGAGTATGATGTTAAGAGGTAATTAACTTGAATGTGCAGAGACTTAAATCCTATTTCACACATAAATTCATCTGTTGGTCTTAATTTGCAGCTTCAAAACAATACGGAATTCATTTATTCACTCGCTCAAAAAAGCACATTTTCAAATACTTAAAGTAAGATTTCTCTTTTTTATCAGCTTCATCTTTCTCAACTTTGTCATTTTCACTCTGGCTAAATGTATGGTAATTTGTCAATGCTTGCATTAAAATGAGGTGCAGAGAAGTGAGTTGCCCTCTCATGCTTCAAAAATGCATATCATCCATCACACAGAGAAATCAGATGTGGAGATGTGTTTACCATAGTTTCCTCAGTAATTAGAATAGTGTCTAACATATACTTGGTACTTGATGAAGATTTATTGAACAAATAAATGAATAAACTGAAAATTATATTCTAGATGTGCTATATTGAATCAGAAGATAATAGACTAATTATCACTCTGTCTGGGCACTATGCTTCTGTTCACAAAGCCAAATACTGAATTAACTTTTTAAATAGCCTTCTTACAGAGTTGGTTGTTTATTAAATTCTCTAGGTTTCAGCTAGTCTGGATTTGTTCCTTTATAAGTTCATTTTAATTGTATCTTCACTCATCTTGTATTCATGTAATTTTTTAAAATCCAACTGAAATTTTTACTGTTTTTCTACTACCTTTCATTTCCTTAGATGTGGCCCATCTTACTATTCAAAATCACTCTGAATCATACTGCCATAGTGTATCATAATGGGGATTCTCTCCAAGCTTTGTGCCATCCACGTGTTTGATTCAAATGCCTCCGTGGGCACATGGGAAAGAGAACTGCATCTACATTTTAAGCATAGTGCTAAAATACCTGCACAAAGTTTACTTTTCCTAACACATCTACTTCCTCTGCCATCTTTCGAGAAGTTCTTAGTATGCTTTTGATAAGCTGCCATGTATTTCTGTACACAATTACTGATTAAAACATGAAAATTCTGCACAATTTCATAAGAATCCCACTGCAATCATTGATTCAGACGTTCATTGATTCAATAAATATTTCATCAGTACTTACTGTATGCCAAGGTAGTTACCTTTAAAAAGTTCTTACTCCTGTGAGAGAGACAAATAAATGTATAATATACTGGAAGATAGTGTTAAGTTTTACCCAGAAAAATAAACTCCTGTAATACACATTGAGTGTGAAGATAATGATTTTAAATTACTGGTAAAGGAAGACCTTCCTAAGGTAACCTTTGAGCAGAAATCTAAATGAAGTGTAAAAACTCATGAAAATATCTGGGTGAGGAGGGACAACAAGGTTCTGGGGTGAAATTATGCTTGGCTTATTAAAAAATCAGCAAGAAAACCAGTGTGGCTGAATCAGAGTAATATCCAGAATGAATCAGTCAATTTATCATTCCACACATCTTGAATATGACCACCCAAGTAGTCACTTATTCACACAATCTTACTATTATCTGTCTCATTTTTTTCCATTTTATGAGCAGAGAAACCAAGAGAAATAATGTTAAATGCCTTTTTTGATTCCAGACACATGATTTTTTCTAATGTAACTGGGTAGAGTAACTCATATAGTCCACTTGCCTCCTAGATCAGCCTGAATATAGGATTTATCCAGTCAATAATGATTTCTATATCATTCTACAACCTCTTACTTCTCTGTCTGCTAAAACTGTAGGCTAGATAACTTTCCATTAATCTTCAATGTTGTTTTAATATTTCAGAATGATTTACTATGATGTTATTAATAGCAACTATTCTAAAATGTTCTCTTCTGCTTAAGCTTCCATAAAAATAATCTAGTTGAGATCATCCAAAAAAGGTATTTCTCACCAATAAGCTTTGTTATAACTTGCTCATTATCTCTTCTTCCTTAGCTTTATCGAATTTGTCCTCCACTGCCCTCACATACTGGTAATTAATTTTCCATAGTTAACTAAGATTCCAAAGTGGTGTAAGGTTACCAGATTTAGACTTAGAAGAAGTTTTCATCGATGACTTTTACTAGCTCTTGGAGACTGAGTACCAATGTCTGTATATGTCAATTTCTTTATCAATTAATTGAGATAATAATATATTGTCTTGCCTGGTGACTAGCACTGACCTTAGAGCACATCTTTCTCTTCCTCAATATTCTCGCTCTTACATTCTAATTAGCATTGTCTTCTATAACACTGCAGCCCCAAGTTTCACACTTTTGCACATATTACAACGTGCTTAGAATACTTTCCTCTCACATGATCTCCTTCCCTTCTTGGTAAATGCCTACATATTTTTCCACACATAACTCAAAGATCTGTCCTCCGACGCACGTTATCTGAGTTCCCTAGGCAGTTGGTTTCACCCTATTTAGTTCCATAGGACTTTCTACGTAGGCCTTTTACTATATCTTATGTGTCTTTCCCACAGGACTGAGAGCTACACAAGACCTGGAACTATTAATTATTTATATTTGTATCACCTTAAAACAACCTTAGAACAAAGTGAGATATAAATGATACAGACAACACATACACAATTTATGAGCACACTGACATGATACCTCTCAAGAGTGGGACTGTTTGCCAATACATTTAAGATCCTAAGCTTTAGGTTCAGACTCATATTCCACCTCCACCATTTCGGTGCCGTGTTACCTAGGGAAAAGTCACCTAATATTTATGAGCCTCAGTTCCCAAACTTTAACATCACAGCACTGTAGTGGGAATGCAGTGAGTACTTACAGAGCACTTGGTTATTGAAGTCTTTGTCATTTTTCCATTTCTCCTTT
Source organism: Desmodus rotundus (assembly GCF_022682495.2). Taxonomy (NCBI): domain Eukaryota; kingdom Metazoa; phylum Chordata; class Mammalia; order Chiroptera; family Phyllostomidae; genus Desmodus; species Desmodus rotundus. The sequence continues at coordinate 19,982,965 of NC_071394.1, forward strand.
ATATAGTGTGTGTGTGTCTAGAAATGTGTCTTATACATATTGGGGGTCACAGGCTTCTGTTAGTGTGCAAAGCAGAGTCTGCAGCGTACAGAGTGGGCAAAAACTAAGTTTACAGTCATGAGTACATGAAACACAGTTTATCCTTATACTATTTATAATTATTATATTATTTTCCATACAAACTACTGTACACCTACTTTTGCACCATCCTGTATTAGACTATCCATAAGTATACCTGAATGATGAATGAATAGATGAAATGCTACCTCTCAAAAGTGAATTTCACGTTAGTTTTCACTACAGGGAAAACTAAAAATCCTAAATACCAGGTAACTTGTCTGAGAATACAAAGCCAGCAAGTAAAAATCAGAACTCAGCTTTTTAAACATTTTAATTTCACAAAGTACTTATTACTACACTGCCTTTTCCTAACAGATGTGTGTGCAGTATAAGTCAATGAAAATCAAGAGGATGAAGGAAAAGAGAGACATTAGAAGAAGTAAAGATATAGTCATTTTCATTACAGTTTATTAACCAATGAGGTCAACATTACAAATTTTACTGACTCTTCACCAAAATCCTACTTGTGATCGGAGATTTATGATGCTCCCCTTGAATCCTAACGCTCCCACACTTCCCCATCCTTTACGATATCCGAGCACGCACTCGACACTCCTTCTGGAGAAAACCTACCTGCTGCCCTGGCTGTTGTAGTTCAGTGGATTGAGCATGGGCCTGTGAACCAAGGGGTCCCTGGTTTGATTCCCAGTCAGGGCACATGCTGGGTTGTGGGCTGGACCCCCAGTGTGGGGCGTGCAAAGGGCAACCACACATTGGTGTTTCTCTCCCCCCTTCCCTTTCCATGCTCTCTAAAAATAAATAAAGAAAATCTTTAGAAAAAAAAAAGAAAAGAAAACCTACCTGCTATTATGTCCAACCATTTGTTCTGTCTAGATATGGATTGTGTAATTCAAAGAGAATTAACTACATAAAATATAGTTTAATTAATATTTATTGAGAGGCCCATTCTTCATTTAGTAAATGAAGTATGATTTGTATTTTGTTTTATAACAACACGACATAATTTAATCAGGAAGTGTGGTTGGAGCTCCTACAAGTAGTAATTAAGGAAGAATGAATATATTAATGACAATGCAGCCCTTTACCATTGGAACGGAAAGATCTGTAAGGCTCCTGCAATCAAAAACAAAGGAAAGGTTTGGTTTTCTCTCCCTTCATATTCTAAATCTAAGCTCAATGGCTTAGACGGTAATATAGGTTAATGAGAATTCCACAGGAGAAATCCTATATAGTATATGCTGACAACACAAGCACCATGAAGTGAACAAAACACAAAACAAAACAGTGATATAATGAAAAATTTTAGCAACTTGAATAAAGAAACCCTTTACACAAACATTTTCATCATAAGTAATGAAATAAAACCTATACCTGAATTTTACTCCCTGAACGGATCACCAACAAAGACAGATCACTGGCAAAAGACATTTAGGAAAACCAGAATGTTTTTCAGGAGACCGACAAAGAGCAATTCGACCAACCAAGTTAAATCTCCTTGGCAGGTATTTGTCCCATCTTTTTTATAACTGCAGTATGTGAGATGACACTTTCAGTGAAGCAAGTTACCAACAAAAGAAATATTAGGAACAAAGCCAACAGGGAAGATATGTAGGCTACGGCAGGATAAAGGACTGTATGACAACAAAGCGTCTGTAAGAATGTGCATTATACTAAGGGTTCCACAAGCACAGGGGATACAATGTTTTACATCGATAGACTGAGGCACGAGTTTCAACAGATCAACCCTGTTCACTGCTGTGCCAACCGTCTTTGAGTAAATAATGACATCTCCAAAGTTAGTTTTCAGTAGCTTTTCAATTCTTTTCATTGTTCATATCCCTCTCCATCTGGACACCCTCTGTTTCAGGTGTAAAAACTCAGGCTTTTCATGGCCATTAACTGAAGTGTTCCTGCCAAGCCCTCTCTGTCCATGGCGGAAATGTGGACCATTTTCTTATTTTCTCTTTGCATGATCAAAATTCACCTCTCCTGTCTCTTTTCCCCAGAAGTGTCTCCTCACTCTCTTCTCTGTAACTGACAGGCTGCTAAACAGTGGGTCTCAAAGTCTAGCATCATCAGAATCACCCAAAAGACTGATTAAAATATACATTGCTGGGAGCCACCGCCAGGGTTTTGAATCACTAGGGCATGTCCAACAAGTTCCCAGCTGCTAAGGAGGTTGGCCTGGGGACCACCTCTGGGACCACTGCTGCAAAGCATTATCAAGCTCATTAATTAACGTCTAGTCATTAAAGGATAATGGTAACAACTCATGGTCCCCCCCAAGGGTATTTTTTAACAACATATAATATAGTTAATATAAATGATCATATATTCCAGTGCATGGAAGTGTGTCCCTAGTACATAATGGGTGTTTAATATTTTATTTAATCAATCTAAATATCAAATATCAAATATATAATATTCTTATTTCTGGACTAGTAATTGCAAGATCAGGCAGTAACCTGAGAGGGGAGGGCCTTTCCAATAGGCACTCACCTGCTCTGTCCATGAGAAATCCAGCCCAAACTGGGGGGGAAGCATGAGAGTTTACAGTGATAGTGCAGCTGAAGCTGAAGATTATAAAATGTTTTCCCAGACTGTGCACACTGGGCTCAAAATAGTTAAACAACCCTCTCAGCCTGCAGCCTGCTAGAGAAATCCTCGAGAGTGCGAGAGTGCGTGCAGCACAGCGAGTGGCCTGAAGCCAATGCCATCGACACAGCAGGAAAACCCTCCTCAGGTAGTGACCAACCCGAAAGCTATTCACTTACAGCCACCAGCCAAAACAACCCCGTGACCTTGCCCTGCTGGAGAAGGACGTCACCCCTGGCTTGCAGATAGGCATTTTGTACCACACCTGTTAAAAGAGAACAAACCTATTTAAACTTCCCACTTCCCAAAAATCTATTTAGGACCAAATTAGAAACAGAGAGCTAGAGAAATAGAAATCCATAAACATGGAAGCTGTAGTGTTAGAAATTGCAGGTAGAGAAAGAAAAGCTCTCTAAAAGTAGTTCAAGCCCTGGAACAAAGGTGAGTCCATTTTCACGAGCCAGATATGATACAGGAACAGCACGGGGCCCTGAAGATCAGCAGGGCAGCAAAAGAAAATGAGGTTCTGAATAGGATTAGGACAGCAAAACTTCTGTGTGCCATCAACGGCCAGTCTTTAGAGTTTAGGCAGAAGGTATACATTACATGTAATTTAAAACATATATGCTTATATTAACTATATATAGAAATTTCAACTTTGAGGAATTATTAAATAAATTCTTTCAAATCACTGAGTGAGCAAAAAAGCATTATTCCTTAACAATCGGTGTTATAACAAGGCGTGTATCTTCCCAGGGAGCACAGCACTGCTTTTCGGTTTTCAACATCCAAACCTGTGAACTCAGCAATGGTATGTCAATGCTACAGATATGAAAGGAAACTGAGGCTCAGAGCTGGGACTGGAACTCACATCATTCAAAACAGACTCAGCATATGTTTTGTAGCCCCAGCTGTGTCCTTTCTGAATCTAGCAATTGAAGTCCTGGCAATTCTTCCACAGATCACTAGAGCATAAACTAAGAGGAACATACCAAAAATTGTCCATTGCAAGTAAACCAGGTTATTCTTTAGATAAAATTATACACTATATGATTATGCAGCGAGTATCTTATTAAATAACTCATGCTCTTTAATTATTCTACATTCATGGGATAACATCAACTTTATTAGCAGCATTCTGAATCCAAAATAATGTAGCCTCTTAATAGGATTCAAATACCAGTTATATGTACTGTATTATACATTACAAAAATGCAGGTGAATATTTTAATATGGGTAACCCCACCATTCTACATAGCTTATGCTTTTACCTTGTGTCTTCCTATGCTAATTTCATACCTGTATTCAATTAGGAAAATCTTGCTTATGATACTAAAAACCATTGAAAGATTGCTGTGGAGGCAATTTTCCCTTGAGGTCACTGCCATCATGAAAATAGCCTATGTCACATGAACCTTGGCATCTTGGGATCTGAAGAGGTCTTATCAAGCATTTATTCCAACCTCCCCAATAAATGCAGCGGAAGTGCAAAGTTTGAAATTGGATAGACTTCAGTTTGAATTCCAGCTTCAGCACATATCAATTGTCAAACGTTAACTTCTCTGAGGCTTTGTGTGTTTATCTGTAATTAAGATTGTGGGTATTTTCTGAATAATGTGTCTAACATGACACCAATATTCCCTCTTCATGTATTCACCCTATTTCATATTTTGTTCATAGTTTGTGATATATGTGTGTGCGTGCATGTGTATGAATATATATTCACTTTATTATCAATCTTCTCCATTAAAATGAAAGCTCCATGGTGTTAGAAACCATTTATGTCTGGTTTACAACTGCATTTCCCATATTTAGCATTCTGCTGGTACACAGTTGCTGACTGATAATCTTTAAATTCAGTGTTTCAACTTGGGTTTCATTTTCTTCAAAATCAGATGAAACTTAAACCAGATTTTTCATCAGCTGGTGCACCAAAAATGCCAGCTTTTGAAGCTTTTATAAAATAATAATTGAAAGCAATTCTTGGTAATAGTAAAACCAAAATTTATATATACCAATACATGAGTATAATTGATAAAATTAAATGATGAAGCTCAAGTAACATGTAAGACTAAATTCTGATATTTATAATTGTGTTTTGAAATACCCATTGTAGAAAAAAATCTCATCTTGAGTGTCTTATTGTCTATTGATTAAATTTATACTCTAGTTTGGAATGAAATGACATTGCAAAAGATCTACACCATGTTGCACGATGGACATTTCTAAAATCATCAAAGAATCATACACACAAACTAAGATTTCTGTGTTATACATATTCATCATACATGGCATTCTTTCTTTTTTAATTTTTTATTGTTGTTCAATCACAGTTGTCCCCATTTTTTCCCCATTCCTCTCCCCTGCCCTGCCCACCCCCATCTTCCACATTCAATCTTCCCTCCTCCCCCTGATGTCCTTGTCCATGGGCCCTTTATACATGCTCCTTGACTTGACCCTTCTCCTTCTTTCCCCCATTATCCCCCTCCTCCCTCCCCTCTGGTCACTGTCTGTTTGTTCTTTATTTCCATGTCTCTGGTTCTAATTTGCTCACTTGTTTGTTTTGTTGATTTGGTTCCACTTATAGGTGAAATCGTATGCTATTAGTCTTTTACCTCCTAGCTTATTTCACTTATCATAATACTCTATCTAGTTCTATACTCGCTGTCACGCAGGGTAGGAGTTCCTTATTTCTTTCTGCTGGATAGTATTCCAGCGTGTAAATTTCCACAGTTTTTTGATCCACTTATTTACTGATAGGCACTTGGCTGTTTCCAGCACTTGGCTATTATAAATAATGCTTCTATGAACATTGGGGTGTATAGGTTCTTTTGAATTGGTGATTCAGGATTCTTAGGGTATAATCCCAGCAGTGGAATTGCCAGGTCAAAAGGCAGTTCAATCTTTCATTTATTGAGGAAATTCCATGCAGTTTTCCATAGTGGCTGCACCAGTCTGTGTTCCTACCAACAGTGCACTAGAGTTCCCTTTTCTCCACAGCCTCACCAGCACTTGTTGTTTGTTGGTTTGGTTATGACGTCCATTCTCACTGGTGAGAAGTGGTATCTCATTGTGGCTTTAATTTGCATCTCTCTGATGGCTAGTGATGCTGAGCATCTTTTCATGTGTCTCTGGGCCCTCTATATGTCTTCCTTGGAGAAGTGGCTGTTCAGGTCCTTTGCCTATTTTTTAATTGAATTGTTTGTCTTCCTGGTGTGGAGTCATGTGAGTCCTTTATGTATTTTGGAGATCAAATCCTATCTGAGGTATCATTGGGAAATATACTTTCCCATATGTTTGGTTCCCGTTTCATTTTGCTAATGTTTTTAGCCATGCAGAAGTTTTTTTGTTTGATGCAGTCCCATTTGTTTATTCTTCCCTTTATTTCCCTTGCTCTAGGGGACACATTGTTGAAAATACTGCTGTGTGGGATATCTGAAATTTTCCTGCCTATGAGGCAAAAAAATAACTAACTCTGAAAACATTTGGTATAAAATATTTATATGTTTAGCTATAAATTGATGAATTATAAAAGCTTTTTTTTTTTCAAAAAAACAAAATGGTAGTGAGAGAGAAGAGAACACTGGTTGTCCAGTGAGGGGTGGGGAGAGGGTGTGGTCTAAAATAGAAAGCTTAGGGAGCTTTCTGGGGGTGATAGAAATAACCTGATTCTGATTGTGCTGGTGGTTACATCAATGTATAATTGTGTGAAAATATTTAGAACTTTATACCAAAAAATAACTATATTTAGCTATGTATTATATTTAAAATTTTTAAACTGTATGTCATTACCTATGGAGAAAAGTCCATTGAAATTATCAATGACTTCAAATGCAGTAACTATAAAATACAGTCAATTGGAATTGCAAGCTATTTTATGAAATAATAAAAACACACTGAAGATATTCTAGTAAAAATGTTTTCTAGATACAAGAAACAGAATCAACAGACAGAAACAACATAATAACTCTTTTAAGTTCTAAATATACACCAAAAGTAATTATTTCCTTTTTAGTGAATTTAATGTTCAAAAAATCAATATTGAAAAGAAAATTTTAAAATTTTCTGTAACACACATCTAATGCTTAATTTCCAGAAAAATTGCCTTTGAAAGTATAAGTTGTTAATATTATTGCATAAGTCTGCCAGCATAGTACATTAAATTTATGGGCCAATAAACATTTCAAGAAGTAGTGTAATTTTAATTGTTGGTGTCCTCTTTTACTCTCAAATGCATTCCAGTTTGGATGACAAATTATGTAGTCCTCCTACACACCCACTCAGCTTGTTTGTCTCCTTACGTGTGAACATCAGCAGTTTCTTCCGTGTAAATCTCCCGTACCCTTTGTTCACCTGACAAACCTCCTTCACCTTTTGTTCATCTGACAAATCCCTATTCATCCTTTCAGGCTCCAGTCAAAACCTTACAATTCAGGGAGAATTAATTTCTAAATCAACAGAGTTCCAATAACACCCTCCGCGTACCTGCATGAGGGTATTTATTGTGACCAGGCACACTGAAGGGAGTGGGGTATAAAAGAAGAAAATGTGAATATTAGTCGCTATTATGTAAGATGAAGCTATCCATTTTGAAAAAAAGAATTAGATTAGACAATGTCTGACCATTTTAGATTAAGTGAGTACTGTGCTTTTTACCTGTTTAGGAACATAAACAACTGAATTCTCTGTCCAGCTAATAAATTCATCTCCTCCCTAAGCTAAAGTCTGGCAGCCGGAGTGGTCCCCAGGGATTTGCAGTGGCTCCCACAGTCTGAGATAAAATCTTTCTTCTTGATTCCAGTTTTTGTTTTCACTTGCTCTAGAGGTGAGTCCTATTTCTGAAAGGCTGTGGAGGTTTTCTTGAGTGCCATCATGGGGGCATTTTCAATTTTTAAGTCTAAACAGAAAGATAAACATTCTCGTAGTTTTGATCCTTGAGAAGAATTCACCAGAAATCTGTAAAAAATACCACGATGTGAACACTTAAAGCAGGGCTTTTACGTTTCTGGAAAATACAATTCTCCTAAGATTTTGTTCTTCCTAGTCAAGGCAAGCTTTTGAGTTGATCAAAATTGTTTTCAGCTTTTCTGCCTACAGTTACGATTAGTGCTCCAATTTAAGAGGAGGTATAAGCATTGTAATTCTCTCCAGGAAGCTATCAAGTGAGAGTCATTTGAGCATGCAAACACGGTTAATGCCCAGAATGACAATATTCGCAGCAAACTTTTATGTAAACATTGGAAAAATTTGCCATGTGTCTTGTGACGTTAACAAACACTTTAAATTTAATTATCCAAGATTAGACTATCAAGTGATCCTCAAAATCAGTATTTAAAGTTTTCTATTTTGTAATAAACCTCACTTGTGGTTTTTCATGTTTCTGTCACAAAAATGTTTTAGAAATGGTAGAAAGCAGGCACAAAGTATATTTGGTGCTTACCAATTTGGAAATCTATTCAACTACAATGTCATATCTTGACATTTCACAAACTTTGTAGCAAACCCATAAGGACATACCAAAAGGAAACTCACTCTTTTTATATTTTAAAAAATCACTCTTAAAAGTGACTTCCTCTTATGAAATAAAATATTATGTTCAACTCCCTTGGTTCTTGTAACACTGAATTTAATACAGTAGGAAGTTAGCTATTAACAAAAGAAGGGCGCAAATGGAATCAGACATTAAGCCTGATTAACTAGGAAGTGACAGTCACATCCTCTGCCAAAGGGCCTTAATCAATAATCCCCTAGCAGGCAGGCAGGAAAGACCGGCTTTCCAATCTCCCCAGGGAACACCCTGACCATTCCCATAGGTCACTGGGAGGAGGAAGAACCAGTAAAGAGGAAATTCCTCTGCTGAGGCCTATGCTGTAGAAGTCAGATGACAAGCATACCAATGAGGCATGTGCAGTAGGAGTGAAAATGCTGACCATAGAGGGGACAAGTCTAGCCAGGGAAAATCTGGGGAAAAGACCGGATAGAATAAGGGCATTGAGCAGGGCACTGGAATACTCAAAAAGGAATTGGATGGGGGGAGGGCCCAGAACAAGCTGGTGGAGAATTAGGAAGAAGAGTGGTTAGTTTGGAAGAAAGCTTAGCCCTTTCAAAACCCAAGGAGATATAATTAAAGACTAATAGGCCCTGGCCAGGTAGCTCACTTGATTAGAGTTGTCCTGATATGCCAAGGTTGTAGTTTTGATCTCCAGTAAGGGCACATACAAGAATCAACCAATGAATGCATACATAAGTGGAACAACAAATTGATCTCTCTCTCTCTCTCTCTCTCTCTCTCTCTCTGTCTCTCAAACCAATAAATGATTTTTTTTTTTTAAGTTAACAAAGGCCCAGGCATTCATGGGTTGTCTCTCCATAACAATTGTGCAAGCCTGGATGTGACAGCCGAAGTGCAGCCCCAAAAGTGGGCCAAATGGGAACAAAGTTGTACTGGGCTGGTAGGTAGAGTCCAGGCTAAGTGCATGGCAGCTCTGGGTCCTGGCCCTCCTCCTGGGCATGGTGTGGCCCAGGAGGCTGGACTGGTATGCAGTGAGACAGGCCTCATCCACTTAGTTGTGGATGAGACATCCAGGCACCAGGGGGCAGTCATTTGTTTCCACTCCAATAAATCTCACCGCTATGACTCAAGTCCACCTATGCATGAGTTCCTGAAATGTATTTCCTATGACTCCACAAAAAGAATCTTATTTCAAACACAACAAAACTTTATTTTTTGATTGAAGTAGCTATGGAATTGCTACTGAAGCTAGTATGTGGGGTTTTGTGTTTTTGTTCTGTGTGAAACTAGAACATAAGGCACAAGGAAGAACATGCACTGTTCACAATCATAATTTCATCTTTGATTAGGATTGTGTTCTGGGAACCACTGAAGGCAGTTCAATGGATTCAGGTTGTCTGAATTTACCTGGGAACAGAGATTGTCAGTAAATAAACCATTGGGCTGTATGAGTATTTTCTTCTCCATATGACACCTCAAAAGAATAAAAATACAGAGTAAAGGATCTCAGCTCACCTCCATTTCTGAAGGCCACTGCCTTTACTTACTTTATCTTATTTATGACTCACAAGGTCTGTCTGAAGTGGGTGCTATTGATTCCCACATTTGGTGAGAAAACTGTTTCCCATAGATTTACCAAAGGCCACAAATGGAGAGATTGAAACAACACAACCCCAGCCCATTACATCTCACTGCCTTCTCTTTATTTCATCAAAGGTCAACCAGTTTGTTACCATACTTTGTAGAGGCCTTGCAACATAGCTAAAATGGACATGAACTTTGTTAAAAGAGAAAAACCCGGCAAGTAATTAAAAATATAGTATTATAATTTTACCACTCCATTAAATCTCTCTTCTCAGAATAACCATGGGGTTAGAGCTAAAAAGAATAGAATATACAGAATGAAGTCTTAACTACTGCTAAACTTTACTGAACTAGCTCTGCTTTTGTGATTTTTTTTTTCTCAAAGACCTTTGAAATGAGCTTAATTTGGAATAAAGCCTAAAACCCAACTGAGCTGGAAAAGTATCTACAACGTTCTTGTGATTTTTAAATTTCTTTCCTAAGCCCATAGCCAATCATGTCACATAAAACAATTATAAGAGCCACCCAGAGGCAAAATGCTTATACCACTGCTGAAATATTCAGTGATTGCTTTGAAAATCAAATACCGTATATTTCAGTGACTAAAGGGCAACAATCTATCAAGCCTTTATTTCTCCCCTTAGAATATTTAGGGAACTGCAGAGAGGTTAAAGTCACATTTATAAAATTTCCTGCTATGCGGTGATCCAATCCCCCAAGTTCAGTCCATTCAAAAATCATTAAAATCGCTTTGGAAGTTTTCATTTTTAATCATTAGCATTGTCACTGGGTCCCTAAAAACATGTGTTGTGTGACCTAGAGCAGTTTATACAAATGGGGAAATTTACTTCACTGTTTAGAGCTTTAGCTACATGCACCTCCCGTAAACATTTTAGAGCATTTTCTTTTTTATTTTTCCTTTCACAGTATTCTACTCATAATCACCTGTTACTGGGCATTACTTCACAAATTTCTATAAATTTTATTTTTTCTCACTAACAAGTTAACATTAAATCATAATGATGATAATATTGAAAAATAATAATAAAATATCCATCTTATTTTTAGCTATTATTTATGCAACCAACACACATATATACAGATACATGCATTTTTTCCCTTACATTGGATAAAAAGTTACTTAGGTCAGGAAAATATTTAATTTTTTAATTATACTTCTTAGAGACATTCAATAAATATAGGTGAGAGACTCCTTGAATTAAGCAGAGTTCTGTCATCGACAGGGCTAATAATAATAAAAGGACAGATAAAATGATTTAAAGAGAGAGTTTCTTGGAAAGGTAGTCACATCATTAACTTGTGCTATACAGATATAGTGCCTCCTCCCTATATTACAAAGTAAGAGGAAATAAATTCATCACATTAGAAAAGATGGGTTCCTTAACTCCTGCTTTAGAGCTAATGTCTTGATTCACTCTATATACACTATAAAGTCAGGATTAATAGGAATCAGAGCTGCAATTGTTAATGCATCCCTTGCTTTGAGAGTCTATTTTCTATAGATAGGCTCTTTTACATAATTGAATGAGATCAATAACAGGTTGCAAACTGAGTTATGTCTAAATCCACAATTAATACTTCTTGGTTTTGACTTAAGGAATTAGTCTATTTATTCTTAGATGGGATTGGCAAAAAGAACTTTAATAATCATGACATGTCAAGGTGCTACTATTAAATATTAAATGTTAAGCTAAACTGGAAATTGATTTATGTGAATATTTTATACTAAGTAGGTCCACTAATCATACTTCATGGAGCATTTACCATATTAATATATTTTGAATTGAGAAGCTTTTTTAAAATGGCTATTCCCCCTCAAATATTAGCCTACTTTTTTGTAGTACATCAACACTTTTATTCACATGGCCACTAATAGTACATAATGCTATGTAATGCTACATAAATTTTGGATATTTAATGCAAGTAGAAATTTTTGAAGTATGTTTTCAAATACAAGAAAATTTTCAAGGACTTTTGCAGTCAAGTGAATAAGAATGCTCAGGCCAAAATTGGAATTTATTCTGTCTTGTCATTTTTTAATCTTCTCTTTATAGGACTCGAAGAATGTTCAATAAGTGATTCCAAAGCAAGTAACATTAAAGGTCAAGCACAATTGAAATATTAATAGAATTTTAAATTTATTATTGTGAATTAATTCTGTCTTATTAACATAATAAAGTGATTTTAAGTGAACATACAGGTTAAATATGTGGTTTTATCCAATGATAAACAACTTTTTATTCTGTCACAAATGATAAGTAAACTTCGATATTCTATTAATTCAATTAAACACATGTTATTAAATTTAGTTTACATAAACCAACTAAATAAACAGTTTGTTTTTGTTTTGGAAAGATGTTAGTGTTATTGTTATTTTTTGTGTACTTTTCTATGAGTTTTGTTGTTGTTACCACTATTGTTTTCCCTAGCAATTGTTTCCCTTTTTTAATATGTGCCTCCTACTTTTTCTTTGGAAATCTAGCTAGCTTCGACTCTAACTCCATGTTATTTCAATAGCAATGACCTTAAACCTATCTCCAAAGATGTCACATGGCTTAGAACTAATCAATGTGAGCTTTCATAGCTCTAGTAGAATAATCATTCAAAGTATGAATGCACAACACAAGTTGGTCTAATAAAGATTCATGCATTATTTGCTAGAGCTAGTGATAAAAACAAATTCTTACCCTGGGGTTTTTGAGTCAGTAGAATATTTTTTAGCCTGGAGAAGCTAGTGGCCATCTTGCCACCATTTGGGAACTGAAAATGTAAGCAGAGACAATAGATTCCCAATGACTTAGATTCAGTATACCCGAAGCACAATGTAGTGGACATTTTTAGATACTTCCCCAGTGTCTATTTCATTTCTCTTCCTTTGCACACCACCCATGTCATTTGGGTGGAATTGATGCCAAAACCCATTTTGAAGAATGGGTCTTGATTGCCCCATGCCACTAAACTTAATTATACTTTGCAAGTCATAATGCTTGGTTCACAGAAGTACATTTAACCAAGAATTAAGTCAGTCAGTGGGCAGCATTCCCTCTGCCAACAGTGATTGGTTCAGGATGAGGAAAATGTTATAACTTGGACCGATAGATCAGAGTGTAGCAGTTTGGATAAAGGTTATGGGAAAAGAAGTTTTCTATTCTTCTTGGACATTCAGTGCATTAGTGTGAAGTTTGGATCTGCTTTAGGCATTTGACCACCATGAGGAACCTTGACTTCAGGACAAAGCTGACATATGGGGAGTGAAGGAAGAAAATCACATAGAAAGGAAGCCAGAGCCCTAAACAATCTGTACCCTAAGCCATCCCACTGATTTTTAAATTAAATGAACCAATGAACTAATAAGTTTGTTTATAAGTTTGTTTAGTTGTCTTTACTCCTAAATATACCCCAAAGGCATTCAGATTAACATATTTTTTCCTAGTCATGGTCTTTTAGGTTACATAAACCATGCAATCCCCTTTATTTGCTTAAGCCAATATAGATTGGTTTTTGTCACTTGCAAGTGAGACAATACCAAGTAAGCAAATAGTAATTTGGGGCTTTAGACATAGCCATAAACCTCCCAACTAGGTCATAGATAGGTAGATAGATAGATAGATAGATAGATAGATAGATAGATGATAGATAGACAGATGGACAGATAAATAGATGGATGGACATGATAGATATTTGATAGAGAGATAATATATGGACAGATAATAATAATATATATTGCTAAGTGTAAGAAGCCAGTCTTAAAAGGCTACATACTATGTGATTACAACTATATGATATTCTAGAAAAAGCAAAATCACAGAAATGTTTTAAAAAATAGTGGTTACCAGGGGCTTGAGGGGAGATTGGGATTAATAGATGGAACACAGAGGAATTTCAGGACAGTGAAACCATCCTGCGTCATACTACAATGGAGGATACAGGACATTACACATTTGTCCAAGCCCAAAGAATGGGCAGCACCAAAAGTGACCCCTAAGGTAAACTATGGTCTTCGAGTGATAATAACTGGTTAGTGTAGTTTTATCCATTGTAACAAATGTACCACTCTGATGTGGCATATCGGTTGTAGGGGAGGCTGCGTGTATGTGAATACGGGGAATATATGAGATATCTCTCTACCTTCTGCTCATCTCTGCTGTCAATCTAAAGCCGCTCTAAATAAAGTCTACCCTGTAAACATCCACATAGACATTTTGTGGATGCTGACACAGACAATATTCCTGAGTCAGAAACGAAGGGTGGATTATTACACAGAACAACAGCAGTATCTGGAGGATCAGCATTCCTGTGGTGTCTCCCGGAGCCACTGTCCCCACAGGGCTACGTGAAGGGACTCAGATGACAGCTCTGAGGGTAGTAGGTTGGGTTGCGGCAGAAGAACTCTGACTTTAGGGAACCTGAATATTTTATCATGGCTTATTGACATGCTTGCCCTTAGTTCTGCAGGAAGGCATTCTCTTATTGTATGCTAAACAGGAGGCATATTTGCCCTGTGTGCCAAAAGGAGGTATTATCCTGCAAGACAGTTTTCTATACAAACTTTCTAGGAAAGATAGTATAGAACAACAACAACAACAACAACAACAAAACAATCAGTGCCTTGCTTAAAAGATATGCAGAAATGTTGGAGACAGATGGAGAATTGTCACCTGATATTTATAAACATCTAAACTCTTGTCTTCTTTTTAAAAAATTAACCTATAAGTGTCCAAATAAAATTCAATTGCTACGGCACTAAAAATAGTTTTAAGAGAGTATATTCTACTTCTTACTCTCTTCGCTAGGTATTTGTTTTTCCTTAATGTACCATAAATTTCTGACCTTTTATTTGTCACTGAAGTATAAGTTTTGCATACCCCAGTGTTTGGAAACCACTAGTACTTCCTTTAAATATTAAACTGCAAGAGCTGAAGGTTCTTGGCACTCGTTACTATTAGAAATTCAGAACAGACACATTTGAATAAATGTTTAAGCACTCACAGAGGTGAAAAAATGACTGTGGTACAAAATGAATTAGTTTTCCTTTATCACCCAACAGTGCAAAGTAGCCTCAAGGTGAACTTTGTGTCTTTTTGGAAAAATTAGATCATAACACGTCATTATTTCTCAACGTAACCTCGCTGAAATCTGAGAAACATTTTTATTTTCCTCCCCAACTGAACACATTAGCACTAGAATTTCCTATTAGATAAGACCTGAAAAGTTTGTCACCGAGTCCAAATTTGTGTTTTATTTTTAACAATTTCATTCTTTATAACAGAGTTAGCTGAATACCATTGCAACGGAGTTAGAGTAGAATTCCTAAATGCGTTGCAAAGAAAAAAGAAACCACCAAAATTGGGTTTATGTTCCTTTTAGACAGAGTATCATCATAGCTAATTGCTTAAAAGATTACATACACATGCACTTTAGATGGATATAACAACACACTAAAAATTTTAAGATATTGACCATATCAAGCATAAGTCATCATGTCCAAATGAAAGCACTTAGAATCAGTTTCTTCAAAACCAGAAAAGAAGCTTAGCACTTATAAGCAAAGGAAGTTCTAACCTCAAAGAGAAACATCAGAAGAGAAGTAGATTAAAAAATTGCATGAAATAGGGTATTATCTCATTTTTACACCAGTAGGGCTTACTGTTAATAACAGATATTCTAGACAAAAACAAAAAACAAACAAAAATAAACAGCAAAACAATAACAACAACAAAAGCCTAGCTGTCCAAATCAGAAAATATTACTCTAGAAGGACAACAATATATATTTCTAGTAATAGGACAGCATTGAAATGAAGGTACATTATGAGTCATTGTAGCAAATACTATAATGGTGGGATTTTCAATTTTCATTCAAATTTATACAGTTACAAAGAGAAAAATATAGCCACTATCTAAAATAGTTATAATTTATTTTTGAAATCTTTGAAAAATATATATATAAAAGAAAATAGACCATGCAATGCTAGTTAACACTTTCTCCTTTCCTGGAGTTTAATACTTTTGTACTCTAGCATATTAACATGTATTGTCTGTCTCCATTACCAGACCATAAACTGTTTGAATGCAGAGATGTCTCATTTATAAGGGGTCAAGATAGGATCATGAAAGAGAATAACACATAAAAAGGTACCAATCATGGGGACCACCTACAGTCTGTCCTTTACAGAAACCTCCTCCTGGAAAATGTAGCCAACCACGGAGAAAAGAAGAATGAAGAGAAGATAGACATCTCTCAGGAAAGCTAAAATCACTTGAACCCCTAGATTTTACCATGGTAGGATCCTCCTTACATCTTAACCTTCTCAGTGATGTGAAGAAGCAACAATAGCCTTAAAAAACAAATGAAGACAATTTAGGTTGGATGTATGACATTTGCAACTGAAAGAGTGCTGATTAATGCAGGTAAAAATTGCATATAGTAATTACCATTATTTCATGCTTAGCAAGTGTCAAAAAGGGGGCTAGCATCCTTTGTATGCACTGTGAACATCTCTCTCAAGGTACACACTCGGTGACATGCCAGTATGTTAAAATCAGACAAGTTGGAGTATTTACACCATAAAATTTTGCAAATGCTACAAATGAGGCCTTTCCCCTTTTCCTCCCGAGAGCCGTTTGTTAAACATTTCTGAGCACATGACAGGCTTTAATGCACAAAACTTGTCCCCTCTGTTAGATCCTTAGGGCCGTATCCAGCGTGAAGCCTTTGAAAATAAAAAAAAGTTATTAATAATGGTAATTGTCTTGATGTCTGATATTTTCCATCATTTTGGCTTTAACTGTAAATTATATGTACTCAAATAAACACTGAAACCAAATTTGACTTGATGGAAAAATGTTCAGAATAATTTATTAAGTCTTAATTTCAAGATATCTCTGAAAATACTGAAATGAATCAGGCCTTCTGGGTATCTTAATAAAGATAAAGCAGTTGTTTGGCTCATGAATACCAATGAGACTAACAGCTGTTGTTATTGATGTTACTTACCTCACTCTAATTACTCTCTTTTAAATATGTTTTTTTCTATGACCCTATATTTAACTCTGCTTCTGAATGTTTCTCTGTATATTCCATATTTTCCCTTCACTATCAAATTCATTATTGTTATCTCTTTTATTTGGATGTTTTTATTTCTTTTCCTTTCTGTGTCTCTCTCTACATATTTTGAGCCCTTATATTTTTGCTTCTCTGTTTCTATATGTTTATTTCTATGAATGATTTGAGATCATGGATATTTTTGCTTAACTTTGATAATAACCTAAAATATCTAAATCTCAATTATAATTTTATTAATATTTCATGAATACAAAATTTGAAAAATCCTGTCCCAATGCACACAATTATTTTAATTAAATTAATTTGACAATTTATTTACTCAACACACCAATCATATGTATAAGTAAAAATTATGTACCAGTCTCTGTGTTAGGCACAGGTAAATTGAAAAGCCAAGCTTCTCATCTTTACAGCCTAATAATCCTGATTTATAAATGTGTTATTAAAATACTGTCTGCAGAGGTATTCTGGTGATACATACACAGTGCTATGAAAAGTATTCAAAAGAAGCACCAGTAACCAGGACTTAACTGGTCAGGGAAAATTGAGGAGAAATTGCTTCTGTCTAGCCTGAAACCTGATAAAGGAGGAGCTAACCAAGAGAAGAATGGAACTTGGAGAAAAATGCCAGAGGTAAAGAATGAGCATATGCAAACGGTTCAAGGTAAGATCAAGGGTAGAGATTGCTGGGGAGATGGCAGCAGTTTACAATCAAAGGGTTGCAGTCTAGAAAACTCCCTTTTGTCTTCCTTAGTCTTCTCCATGCCGTTTAGCTATCCACAGTCTACTCAGTTACACAGGGGCTGACTTTCAAATTTCTCAGTCGTTTTATTTAGATAGGCCCTTTCGCTCTCTCTCTTCCTCAACACTGACCCTCCTCCAGCACCACTAATTTTCCTTGTTACAACACGGTGACGGGGAAATTTGGGTCCTTGTGGCATAATCTATTCCCCTCTGCTAAGTCTCAGCTAAAATGTGACTAGATACTTCAGAACTGCTTTTACAAATTCTGTGTGAAATGTGGTCATGTTGAGACAAGTACCTTAACTTCCAGCCATAGGTCTGGGTGGCTGGAATAGAGGAGCCACCTTAATGCATTTGTTTTGTTTTGTTTTTTTACTTTCTTTTTATGAAATCACCTCACCCTTCTTTTTAGCCTACTAAGGCATCTCAACCCCTGACCACATGGGATGATCTGTGGTTTCAATTTTCTACTAACATCCACATGAGCTTGGAAATAAACTCTCAGCTGACCTTCAGGTGGGACAGCAGCCCTGACCAGTGTTGTCATTGGAACCCAGTGAGACCACAAAGGAGTGGACCCAGGCACGCCACACCCAGATATTTGGCCCACAGAAACTATGACATTAAAAAAGAAAAAAGTTTTAAGCCATGACATATGTGATAGTATTGTACAGATATTTCCACACAGAAGAAAATAATCTTGACTTGCCCTCTCCACATGCATTTCAGAATAAAGAGAGCAATTCTTTCCAAATAGTCCCCCCCAAAATTATCTGGGCTAGATTGAAACATGGGCCCACCATTGAGCCAATCACTTTAAATTTTGATTTACAAGTTCTGAGTCACATGTCAAAGCCAAGAGCTATGGGTACTGATAGTATTGGAAGGTCATTTCCAGAAAGGAAAATATGGACTGTGTGGTCAGAAGAAATTCTTGCCAACAAAAATGGATGTCCACCATGACAATCCTGAATCACACCACAAATTCCACTCTTTATTCAAAAGTCATCTTGACTAGCTAGTATGATCAGTGGTGCAGCAGGTAGGTCTAACTTATATTTTGAAAGTAATTAAAGTTTAATGTTTCAGGGGTTATAATAACAAAAAAAATGGGGCACTTGAAGAGTCATCATTGACATGTGACTATAAAACTTTGGTTATAAAACTATAACCAATGATGAGAAATAAAGAAAATTTCAAATTTTAGAAATGTAATACAATTCTCCAAACAGACTATAATTAGATCTAAGATGATAACAGAGTGACAAAGATACTCATATCATAATTATTTCTCTTGGTTAAACTTTCAGAATTATGCTTACAGGCTTTACCAATAAGTCTCCAATTTCTCACTTTTTTTTTTTAACTAATAGAGAGTTTCATAGTGGTCCTAGCCAGCAAAGGCACAGGCAACCATGGCAATCACTTATTCACAAATTATACCCAAAGACTCAAGTTTGTAATGATTTGTAATTATGGATCGATATGGCTATTTGTATTCCATATGATTTAAAATATGAAAATCATATTTTCATATGATTTATGAAAATATTTTTGATATTAAGTTTTAAGCTGCCACAATATTTTCTATTAGAAGTAAAGAAAAATGTATTTGCAGAGGAAGCACACAATAAGGAACTGACTAGACACAGAAAGTTCATTCTAACTATGCCGCATCACTCACGTCATACCTGCTTCAGAGCTCTTCAAAATACAAGCACCCAAGAAGCCAGAACACTACCCAGTTTACTGATATTCTCTTTATCTGAAACAAGTATCAGGGAAATTTGTCTGGCAATCCACCTCATTATAGAAAAAAAACTGATTTGAAAAACTTTTAGGTAAAATACTTCAGTGACAATTTGTATCCTTTCATTAAGGAATTAATGTTTATTCTGCTGTGGTTTTATTTATTATTTTGTAAAATGTTAACTTGCTATTAAGTGAAGTAGTGAAAAGTGAGGTGAAGGTTCTTAACAAGGTTTAACTCCCAGAATTTGAGGAGAGGTTTAGGATTTAGGAAATATCATCACTAAAAGGATAACTGGGAAGGAAATGAAATAAGCCGAAGTACCGAATCCTAAGAAACAGTCTGAGTGGGATTCAAATGTCTCTTAAATGTCATCGAGTCACTTGATGTGAGATGAATTCCGTGACAGCAGCCAAAGGACAAGTAGTCACCAAAAGGAGAGATGATCCACTTCACTGACATAAACATAGAATAGCATTTCATGGTAAAGGCTAAAAGGAAAAAACCCATGAATTAGAATTGTTCAACACGGTCCAGCATATAAATTCTACAACTGATCAATATGTGTAAAGGAAGACTGGAAAAGTAGGAATACACAAATGGAAGATCAATAGAGAAACCAGTCATATATACCCATATTCATAGAGTACAAAAGAAGCTAATGAAATGAAAATACTAGAGCTGCAGAAAAATAACAATTTAATTACCTTATATTAAAATCGAGACAAACCCCATCAGAACGTTAATAAAAAATGTGCCAGTGAGCTTCCTAAGTAACAAGGTTTTTGAGAAATGGGCCCCACATAGTAAACAATGTATAATCATAGCACAGCAAGTTAGGCCATGAGAGAAAAGAGATCTGTACCTACATTTTTCTTACTTATTTGCTAATTCACTTTCCTACTTTAACTTCCAAGTTCCAGGCATCGGGATATTTTGTTTCCAGCACAGAAGAGGAGTAGTCAAGTTTTTCTAAATTATAGAAACAGGTATAGAATTGGGTGAGAAGCAGCCAGAAGTTGAGAAGAAGCCAGAAGAAGTAAGCCCTACCTGGCAACAACCAGAATCAAAGAAAGTCTAAAATAAACTAACAAAAACTAAGAGTAAGGATTCAATAAATGCAAAAGTTCACAATGGCAAGTTGGAACTAACTTTGGCCTACGGAACAGGAAGAGGAGTCAATGGAAAAAGATACTTCTACAAAGTACAATAAAGGACCCAAAGACAGGAGTGTATGAGCATTAAGTTTCCCTTAATATAAGTTTGTTTATGTGTTAATTGAAAGGACAAGTGATAGCTATCTCATAAAAACAAAATCCTGTAAATGGACTTGAATAATAAATGTAAAACATTTAGCTATGTCTAGCACATAAACGGCCGGTAAAGGAGGGTTTTTAATAAAAGTATTACCTTTTTTAACTACTGCCTATGAGGAGAGGTATCATCCAAGTGATTCCAGTTAACATCTGTTAAGGGATCAAGGGGCTCTCAGTGAAGAACCAGAAAACCTACAGAAGCAGCTGGAGTGGGAGACTAGTGTTTGCAGATCAGAGAGATGGGGTCCTGGACAGAAACCAAAAACAAATTGGAAGCACTGTCTAGGGCATGGCCTTGTTGACACTGAATACAGTAGGTTAGTTAATAATTCTCAGGAGCCAAAATATGTGAGCTTGCATCTGCCACTTGTCTATGGCAATGTCAACATCTACAAATCGGAGGAATTTTAAAGCTTGACCTGGCCTGGCCTTTTGTGTCTCTGCAGGAAAGTACCTGGAGAAATACTCAGTTGATTTAATGAGGGCTTTCTATAGGCTTTTAAATTTAATTTTCTAACTCTACTTCTTAATTTATTCTTGGGAGATGCATTTATACCCGATACTAATGGGTCATTAAATAAAA
Source organism: Desmodus rotundus (assembly GCF_022682495.2). Lineage (NCBI taxonomy): Eukaryota > Metazoa > Chordata > Mammalia > Chiroptera > Phyllostomidae > Desmodus > Desmodus rotundus. Next base: position 20,004,216 of record NC_071394.1, read on the forward strand.
CATCATTCAGTTAAGAACATGCACATAAAATAGAGAGGAGCACTATAGAATTTCTGAGAGAGTTCTGAGATCTATAGAAAGGGCTTTATCTCACTGTGTCTGCATAGATTTTTTTAAAAGATTGATGCTAAAATTCAATGTGTAGAAAATCCAATCATAATGTTTAGATACTATTATAGATATGCAAACATGGAATGCACTCCTTTCCATCAGTTAGCAAACATTGGCTGAGCATCTGCTTCATATAACACTACGGAGACCTGCACGAAATTATAGAATAGCTGTAGCTTTTTAGAGAAACAAAGCACTTTTACTTATGCAGCTCCTTAATTTTTCCTACAAGCCGCAATCTGGCTGGTGGTCTTTCCTTTTCCTTATTCATCATTCTTTGGTTTACTTTATGTAGATGATGAAAATATAGTAAATGTCAAATTAAGTAGAACTTAAACCTATGAAAATATCATGTAAAAATGATAGCACAAGAACAAAAGCATAATGATAGTTTGTCTCATTTGAATCACAGATTTTCAGTGAAGTAGATGAAGACAGAAAAATGTGATTCCATTACAAGAACTAAAATGCAGCTCCTTAGCAGTAAACCCCTACTCCTCGCTAGTGATATGTTAACCAAACCTACAGTTAACCTTTGACGTGTTGAACAGAGAAAACCATGGATTGTAATCTTTTATGCATATTCATAGCACTAGTCATGAATATAGATGGTGTCAAGGGCTATTTAACCTTCACATGGTCATATAAGTTAAGATAGATTTATTTCTCAGTACTTAATAGTGTAGAAATATCCTTGGGTTTCCAGCCCATGTAAATATTTACAAAGCTTTTAACCTAGTGCCCATTATAATTTATTTGAACTACCAGGATATTAAAAAGGCATCATCAAATATTTGTATTAAGTAAATGAAATGTATCCCCAAAGGCAATATCTTAATTGACATTCTAACATATATGATAATTAACATGTTAAAGATAATTTTTATAGAATCTGTCAGCCAAATTTACACATAAAATATATATTTTTAGAAAACATTTTAGTTTCTCAAAGAATGATGTGTACATATCTTTGAATTTGTCTGTCTTTGTTTTTTATTTTAAGATAGAAGTAAATGTGAAAAAAAAGGACATGATCAAAGTCCATTTCTCAGTCACCTGAGGGTCCACATTACAGTTCTATTTATTTCTAACCTCATCAAATTTCAATGAGTACCATTTTGACAACTGCAAACACTGTGTGCTTGGGGGCAAATGCTCTTTGACATTCTGGTTGTGAGAACAATGGCCTGCTGCTCTTTAGGGGAAGCACTCATTGTCCAAAGCCAGAAGTAATGTAGAAAGACCCAGCAAATGGCCCAGAGGATGGCTGAGGATTATATCCAATTTGATAGCACATATAGAAATGGTGGCACATTTTTCAGTATGTCCAGTGCCTTTTTACTTTCTTAAAGAAATGGTGCTTGCCAGGTAGGATGAAAAGCAAATGGGAGCAACCTTATGGCCTCCAACTGCTCAGAGCTATGGTACTGGGCTGCTCCAAAGGTGTAGAGTGATTAAAAATGTCTTTATTAAAAGTGCCCATGTGTGGGAGATTTCTGGAGGATGGGTAATGAAAAAAGGAAAGGAAGGAGATAAATCAGAGGACAATTTTACAGTCCTAAATTGTCCCTTCTTTGCATGTTTTATTCTAAAAAAAAAAGTTGATTTTCATGCTGCTCCATAACAATGGAATTATACTTCAAGTTCTCCCATCTTGAATGGGCAGGGGATTTTGGCTGTTTCATTTATGTTTATAGCCACAGTTCTAAGAACAGTACCTGGCATGCAGAAGATGATCAGAAAATATTTTTGAATGGAGAACTAGATTTTATAACATATTTTCTATAGATGAAATTTTGCCCTCTAGCATAACAGTAGGTGTGAAAGAGACATATCCTATTATGGGTTGGATGTTATAATACAATCATGTACGTAGGCACAGACTTTGCCACTGTAGTTTTTTTTTAAAGCACATAACCTTAGTCACAAAGAAATTCAGGTTATAAATGTGACACAATATAAATACATTAATATACTAAAAGAAATTTTTGAAGTGACAATGAGGCAATAGTTTTATTACCAGAAAAGAGTCAGAGCACTGGGGAGTCTCCTCCGTTGGCCATCATGGCAGCAGGGGGAGGTAGGTTCTTAGACTGAGCGTGTGAAAAGCTAACATGAAAATTGAATGGGAAATAAAAGCCCCTTCCCCAACTGTCAGCACAGATTAGGGCTGGGACCAGGGAAAAGCGGGCACATGCACTGTAAAAGTCAAATAGTGTAGGAGGAGGTGCTAGGCCAAAGATGCCTGTCAGTCTAGCCTGGGGAAAGAAGGAATTGGCTGGGAGGTGGACCCACCAGAAGCACACAAAAGCTTGGGAAGTTGATTGACCATTTTGAGAAAGCACATGGTTCATCCCACACCCAAGCTAATATCATCATATGGGAACAAAGAAGTTTGCTTGCTTGTGACCTGCACTTGCACAGTGCACTCACCTGTTCTCTCCTTGGCCTCCAGGAAGGAGCGTCTCTCTCTCTTGCCCACCTGGGGATACTCTCACCCATGCATTCACATGCCCTCTCCCCTGGGCACACAGGACCATGCAGCCCTGGCAGCCACATGGCCCGTGGCCAGGCTGGCTCCACATGCTGGCTCCATATGCTGGCTCCAGAAGGGAGCCTGAAATGGACAAAAACTGTAAACAAGTTAAGCTACTTGGATCTGCTAAACAGACTAATCCTATGTAACTCTGGACACTGGCTTTTGTCTTATCCTTGCTGAGGGCACCTGGACTTTTCCCATGGCACAGAGAGGAGATGGGCTTTGCGATGGGAGTCCTCCATTCTTATCGGTTGCACAGAACCTGAATAAAACCTCTTTCCTTTTGCACCAGCATCTACCTCAAGAGTTTGGCTTTTGTGGCAACAGGTAGCCAAACCTCTGGTTTTGTTAGGTTACAGTTTTAGTTGTATAGAACTAAAGAAGTCACGACATTCCATAATATCAGAACCAGAGATACTATTACTGAAATACACACACATGTGCACAGGGTGGAGTAACAGTAGGTTTACAGCTGTGAGTGTGTGAAACACAGAGTTTACTTTTGTACTATTTTTTCATTATTGTATTACTTTTCAAGCGAACATCTATAAACCTACTTTTGCCACATATACATACGTATGTACATGTATATATATGTATATATATGTGTGTGTGTATATACATATATATATGAATCTTGACCAATGTTTGTTTTCTTCATTTTGAATATTATAAACTATGTCTTCTTGAGGCATCTGTGGTAGGATGAAATAATGACCCCAAAGATTTCCATATCCTTATCTCTGGAACCTCAGAATGTTACCTTAAAAAGAGACTTTGCAGATATAACTAAATTAAGGATCTTTGAGATGTGGAGATTATCCTGGTGGGCTTTGATATAATCAAAAGTGTCCTTATAAGGGGAAAAAAGAGAGATACGCCACCACAGAAGGGGGCAAGTAATGAGATGAGCTCAGCAGGGAGAGACATTTGAAGATGTTATGCCGCTGGCTTTGAAGATGGAGGAAAGGTCCCAGAGCCAAGGAATGTAAGGGATAGAGCTGTAGAAGCCAAAAAAGGAAGTGAAGGCACTCTCCCTGCCTACAGAGCCTCCAGAGGGGTCATGGCCGTGCCGTCACCTGGATTTGACCCATTGAAACTAGTTTTGGAATTCTTACCTCCCATAATCTGAGATTTGTGTTGTTTTTCTGTCACCAATGTTGAGGTAATTTGTTACAGCAATCTTAATATGTGAATATAAGATAGATGGAGTAAGTCTATGAAGAAAGAGTAAAAGGAGGTCAAATATTAACCAAACAATTCTTGGATAGTGGATTCTTGAAATCAAAGGGTAAAAAAATATTATTGGATTTAACAAACTATTTCCCAAAGTAATACTGATAGATGTCAATCCAGTAAATGTTTAGCATTAAATGAATGAACCAAAGATAGACTGTGTCTCAAAATCAATAAGTTAATTGTCATTGTTCTTTAATTAAATTAGTGAAAAATATCCTCCAAGGACCAGCATTTAGGTATTAAAAGTCTTGATTATTCAAGAATCCTAACACAAGAGTTTAATAAATATAATATACAGTTAAAAATCTTAAAATATAGGTATTGAATCAGTATGATATATAATTAAAATATAAAATAAATTTAACTTAAAAGTAATATTTTACTACTGTCAGTATTAAACTTTGGACAGAAATATAGAATTTTAGAGCCAAGAAAGACATTAGTAAATGTATTCCAAGTGACTATGCAGGCTTCACCACATGAGCCAACTCTGACATTACAGCTGCCAAGAGTACTAGTCCAAGGAAGATTGTCATACTTGTTCTTATTGTGGAAGAAAAGCAATGCCATCATCAACTAGTGAAATATTTCATGACCAGCTGTGGACAAGACAGGTATCGTACCCCCCATGTCTGTATCCCCCATGTATGCGCTGAACTTGGTCCAGTGCAACCATTCCTTTTTTCCTTATCCTATGACTAAGAGCTGAAGCATAGGCTAAGCATAAGACCCTGAAACAAAGACTAAGTCATCAGGCAAATTCTCAAAGTAACTTAGCAGCAATGAAGGCATTTTAACCTTGGTCTACCAAAGAAAATGATTTTCTCTTCAAAGACTTGAAAATAACTTTAATTGGAAAATTTAGATAATTGATACTTTTTTATAAGAACTGTCCTATGGGATCTGAGCTCACTTTTCCTTTGCCTCATGGTAATGTTCCCTATATCAGTGGTTCCCAAGCTTCTTGGCACCTGGGACTGTTTTGTGGAAAACAATTTTTCCACAGACCCAGTGGGGGGATGGTTTCGTGATTCAAGCGCACTGCATTCAAACTCACCTCCTGCTGTGCAGTCCAGTTCCTAACAGGTCTGGACTGGTACCAGTCTGTGGCCTGGAAGTCGGAGACCCCAGTCCTATATCAAATAGAGGCATTCTACCTTAGTCCTAATACACGACGTTAAAAGCAAGCACATTCACCTCTGTGGATCACTCAATGACACCGTTTATGCTTCTGAAAGACACAGAATGCGTATATAAAAATGTAAAACTATTAACAACAAAACGTGATGTCAAACAACCAAAGATGATAAATATATACAGGGTCCAGCACAAATAATGCCCCTTTTTAATTACAAAATCTTTCATCACAAAATCATAAGCATGCAATTCTGTAACATAACAATATCACACTTAAACACCATATGACATTTTAGGTGAAATGTTTAAATTAAAACTATAAATTATCACACCCATATTATTACCCTACCAACCACACTCAAGCAGGCCTTACTGCTGCCAGATCCTGTATTTTCTCTGTAGGATTTCAAGTGTTTTACAACAAAGGGATAAAAAAAGAAAAAATATTGATATACAAGGAAGATGTTAAGGAATTTTAAAAATTCCATGTGTTTCTAAATAATCACTGTGTTATTGTTATTAATCTCTACTTTTAAGATAGATCATGTCCTTAAGATACAAATATTATATCCATAAAAAAGGGTACATATCTCTGAGGAAGCTTAACCATGTTATCCAGTTGTATGCACTAATCATCCTCTTGTTATTCAGGACTAATGAACAGTAGAAAGAAGTTTGAAAATTAAAGGTTGCCTTTGTGACATAGTCATGAGCTTTTTTAAAGATTTGGAAATCAATATAATTTATTAATTATTAGTGGTTTTGCTTTTCAATTAAGCAGATAATAAAAATGGGCATGTCTGCCTCATGCAACATAAAATCTAAGTGACACCTGGAATTCTGCCCTTGCATTGGCAATGAAAGATTTCATGCTATGGATCAAGGATATACACATCCTAGTTAGCCGTATGTAATGGCTGATCAATGATACAAAACTATTCTCTATCACAGAACAGTGTGATGTCTAAACAATGTTTTCTAGCTTCTGCTGTTCAGTGTATCCATACTGAAGAGAGGAAAGCTAGAAAATAATATAATCTGAAAAAAGTCACAGAAAATAGCGTATGAAAATGGTAAAATTGATTCCACTTTCTCTACCAAAGTGAATGCAGTATAGAATAAGGTAGGCTGATTGAAAGACTTGTAAATCAAAATACTTTATTAATTATCAGTGTCTCTCATTTTTATCATTAATAAATGAATCACAAGAAATTCATCTTTCCTCTTCTCTGCCTTATGACTTTCACAGCAATTGTACACCAGGAGTCCTGACAATCCCCAACTATTAATGAAACCAGATTTTCCACTTCCTTTTTACAAACTTGTTGAACCCCAGGTTAACTTCTCAATAATATTAGAATTGATATACATCTACACTTGAGTTGTCTTGACTATTACCTCCACCTCACACTGAGCAAAGCTGAGAGCAGTGTGCAATTTTCTGGGAGATCTTCAATGTGGGAATGGAAGGAGTGTTAGATTTCAGCTGGGTTCACAGAACAGAGGCATATCAGGAAGAAGATATCACAGGAAGCAAAGGAATGGAGTTGGTGCTGAGAGGAACATGCCAGAGATGGTAAGTTGATGATCTAACTCAAGCAAAATACCCACAATCGGGATCAGGTTCCAAGCAAATTTGCATTAACAAAGAATTCCTTATCCTTCCTGTTCTTGAACTGTGATCTTTCCACAAGACACTTCTCATCTCTCTTAGTGAGGCCATCTATCCTAGTAATTTCAACCATCCCTTTTTCAGAGCTTTCTGAATCATTGTACAGGGGTTCTGAGTTACACAGAGATGGGTTGGAATCTTGGCATGTCAACTTACTAAAATGGACCTTCTGCAAGTTAGTGAAACTCTTATCTGTAAAATGGGTATAATATTGACCTTAATCATTTAAGTTTATCTGGAGAATTAAATATGATAGTGTATCTAAAATGTTTAACAAAACATGAGCTGGCAAAGTAGTCAGTAAATACTGTAAAGTGTAATAATTATTCCTATATATATTCCTTATATTTCCATTTTAATCAAAACTCTGCTTTTCCCTTTATTACTTTAAGTCTAAATGTCTACAATTGCTTTTCCTTTTAGCAGTGATTTTTTTTTCAGCACTTCCCCATAGTCATTATTTTAACAATAGAAAATTTAGAAAAGGAAAAGAAGAATTGTTAATCTCACTATACTATTTTCTATTATGTGTCACATAGTTTAGCTTTTAGTTTTTATTATATTTCATAATCTGAAACTTTACTTAGCAATTTAATTATGGCATTTACCTCATTATTAAATAACTGCTTACACATCGTTTCAATGGGTTCACAGTATTATTTTTTGTGAACATACTAGAATTTATTTAACCAATGATTCTGTTTTTATAATTTAATGAGTATTGTAATGATTGTATGTAACCTCTATGTTTGAGGGCTATGGGAAGTTTTCTACTCCCCTTAATATAAATTCCTCAAATTGGTATTTCTTAGACAAATAGAATGAGCTTGCACATGATACATTTTTTTACTAAATTAGTTTCCAAAAAAATTGTAGCTATAACCATTCTCAACATCCATAGCCCTAACACATTTAAAGTGGAACTCATTAAAACATCATTCCCACATTCTTTCCCATTTCTAAAGGGAGCAACACCACTCACAGATGCTCAGGTCGGAAAACCTCTTCATCAAATCCACCATCTCACCTATGAGCGAACCTGTTTCTCTAGCTGCACAAAGCATCCCAAGTTTTAGCAAGGTTCCCTCTGCAGACTCCTAGTCCAAGCTACCTGCATCCCTCTCTGGATAATGCTGCAGCCTGTTAGCACATGATTCTAAGTTTATGCTTAAGCTTTTCCCTCCTATGCCTCCTCATATCAACCAAACTAATAGAAAAGTTTAAAGAAAAGACAAGTTTAATCTTACCAAGTCAATTTTCTATGCCTGCTTTTAATTAGTTCAATTGGTGCTGTAAATAAAAATTTTGTACTCTTGATCTTTAAAATTCATCATTAAAAGGTTATTATAATATCATCAGATTAAGTCATTCTCCCATGTAAAATCTTCAGTGGCTTCCTGTTGCACCTGAAAGAAACACCCCCTCTTTATCATGACTTAACTAGGCCTTAAACGACCTGGCCTTGCCGATCTCTCCAGCTTCATTGCCTGCTACTCTCTACCTGGTGAAACCATGCTCCAGGTGTGTCAGCCACCTCTCAGAACCTCAAAAGTGCCAACTTCGCTCTTGTAGGATGACTACTGATCACGCTGTTCTACCTGACAAAGACAAACCAGCCTCTCGTTTGGTTTTCAATTATACGTTCACTTGGATAATAAAAATATGACTGTATGCCACCCCAATCCAACAAAAAGTACTATATAAGGTCTTCAAACTCTTCCAAAAAGTGGAAGATGAAAAAACACATTCTAACTCGTTCTATGACACCAGCAATACCTTGATACTTATACCAAGGCCAGATAAAGGACACAAGAAATAAAAACACAGAACAAAATCTCTTATGAAAACAGATGCAAGACTAAACAAAATGTTAGCAAACTGAATTACACACCATTTTTTAAAAATTATCCTAAATGACTGAGTGGGATTTATTCAATGAAGGCAGTATGGCTCAACATAAGAAAATCAATCAAAGTAACCTAGCACATGCATACAACGAAGAAAAGCAACTGCATGATCATCTCAAGAGACACAGAAATAACATTTGACAAGCTCCAACCTTCCTTCATGATTAAAAAATCTCAGAAAGCTAGGAGTAGAAGAAAACTTATTAAACAAGATTAAAGGGCATTTATTTGTTTAAAGGTAAAAATATACTCAGTGGTGGAAGACTGAAAGCTTTCCCCTAAAAACAAATTAAAAAGGGAGAGAGAAATGAAGAGTTATTGCATAATACATAGCATTTCTCTGAGGCGGTAGAAAGGTTTTGGAAGTATATAGTGTTGATGGTTGCATAACATTGTGAATATATTAATGCCACATAAGTGTACACTTAAAAATGGTAATGGCATGTTTGAGTTATATATATTTTACCACAATAACATTTTTAAATGCATTATTGAAAATTAACAACACCAAATAAATATAAATTTACATAGTACAATATTACAATGATTTTTTTATTGAGTTTGTAGCATTCATCCTTCAAAAGTTATTAAAGCTTAATACCATAAGGAAGAGTGGTTTATGTACTTAGAATAATACAAATTTAAAAAATGTAACTAGTATCCATATAGTATAACTAAGTGGTATGATTTATTGCTGAAAAACAATGATTTAAAATAAACTTTTAAAAATAATAGGACAGGTTGTTGCCAACAACAATCAAGGCTCAACTACAAGAGGAAGGTGTATTCAGCCCACATATAGGGTGCACCTTGTGTACCCAGCTTGGGTGATGGGGAAGCTGTGCCACTGGACCCTGTATGACACCTACTACATTTGGCCACTCTATTAAGACATAGAGTCAAAGCATCTCTACCTAGTATATATATATACTAGGTACACATATATAAATAAATACAGGGAGGCTGCCAAAGTGGAGAGACAAAGAAACATGGCCAAAGTTAAAGAACAGAACAAAACCCCAGAAAAAGAACTAAACAAAATAAAGATAAGCAATCTATCTGATGCAAAGTTCAAAACACTGCTTAAAAGGATGCTCAAGGACTTAGTGAGTTCCTCAACAGCATAAAAAAGATCCAGTTAGAAATGAAGGATACACTAATTGAAATAAAGAACAAACAGGGGCTCAACAGTAGAGTGGATGAAGCCAAGAATCAAATCAATGATTGGAAATATAAGGAAGCAAAAACCAACCAATCAGAACAGCAAGAAGAAAAAAGAATCCAAAAACCTGAGGATACTGTAAGAAGCCTCTGGGAAAACTTCAAGCATTCCAACATTTGTATCATAAGGGTGCCAGAAGGAGAAAAGAAAGAGCAAGAAATTGGAAATCTATTTGAAAAATAATGAAAGAAAACTTTCCTAATTTGTGAAGGAAATAGACATACAAGTCCAGGAAGCAAACAAGATGAATATAAAGAGGAATAAACCAAGACTCATCATAATTAAAATGCCAAGATTCAAACATAAAGAATCTTAAAAGCAGCAAGAGAAAGCAGTTAGTTACCTAGGGGAGTTCTCATAAGACTGTCAGCTGGTTTCTCAAAAGAAATTTTGCAAGCTAGAAGGGATTGGCAAGAAATATTCAAAGTGATGAAAAGCTGGGATCTACAGCCAAGATTGCTCTACCCAGTAAACCTGTCATTTATAATTGAAAGGCAGGTGAAGAGCTTCTCAGACAAGAAAAAGCTAAAGTTCATCATCATCAAACCATTAGTATATGGAATGTTAATGGGACTTATTTAAGAAAAAGAAAAAGATGAAAACTAAGAACAATAAAATGACTATAAATATATATCTATCAACAACTGAGTGTAAAAAACAAAGCAAATGAGAAGAACAGATCCAAAATCATGGATACAGAGAGAATGTTGATGGTTTCCAGATGGGAAGGGGGTTTGGAGGAATGGGTGAAGAGGTGAGGGGATTAAGTAGTACAAATTGGTAGGTACAGAATGGCCACGGGGAGGTAAAGTACAGTATTGGAAATGGAGTAGCCAAAGAACTTATATGCATGACTAATGGGCATGAACAAAGGTATGAGGATTGTCTGAGGAAACAGGGGGTGCTGGGTGGATTGGTGCAAATGGGAAAATTTAGGACAACTATAATAGCATAATCAATAAAATATAATTTTAAAAATAAGTGATTTAAAAAAAAATAATAGGACCAGTTGCATAGAGATATGACCAGAAAGAAAGTTTTAGGCAACATTAAGCTTTCTCATGTAAAATTTATAGTAGCTTTATAAGGCAGAGAAGACAGGAATTATAATCAATTTTGCACATGATGGGAAGCAACAAATAAGTGTTGGAGATGCACATTATTGTGTCCTTGACACATAGGAGAACATCCGGGACAGAGCAAGTGCTCAATATTTTTGAGCCTACAAACAGTGATCCAGTATCAAACAGATCCAATATTTTAAAATTTATACAAGATACTAAAACTGTGTCAAGTCTTTAAGAAGAAGAATAAAATTGAGGAAGAGCAGGCAGCCAGTTGGAGAAAGCAACTTTCCAGCTGCTCTTCCTTTAACTCAAATAATAGCTTATTGGCAGCATTCGATCCTCCCAGGGCCATCAACTCTTCATGTGGCCAGATGCAGCTTTAAGTATTAAAGACACCCTATAGTGAGTGCACCACATCCAGTCACCAGCAGCCTTCATATAATTGTGAAAGGTATTTCCATCCCACTGCCCTTTTAAAGCTTTCCATAATGATTGCCATTCTCATTGATCATATCTGGTTTAATGGGATCCTATCACACCAGTTTGGCTCACTTTTATTGTTATTTATCTAAATTATAGGCCATGCAAAAGCAGAAACTATAGTGTTTTTGTTTGTTTTAATTCCCAGCAATTAGAATTTTGTCCATCAGAGAACAGCTTCAAATTATTTAAGAAAGGGATAGTTGGGGATAGAAGAAATAAAATAGAGAAAAATGTGAGTTTTTAAAATTGTTTTCTTCCCAAAATCGGAAGCAATAGATTCACAGAAAGAAAATGAGAAGTTACACTGTACTTTTAGAAGGATGGTTTTTCTGGCAAAAGTCCCATACAAGACATTGGAATCTTGATAAATGACTAAATAAGTCCCACCACAAAAGCAGTGTTCATGCAAAATAGATAAAAAAGAGAAAAAAATTCTAGAAATTTAATGTATAAGAGGATCATATTTGATAATGATTAATGGATTCATAATGTGAAATTAATTTGAACTGAAGATTACTGGATTAAAAACAGAATCCAAGGAAGACACATTAAGACTAAGTTCCTCCTCCTCTGCTTTTGTTTCCATGTGTAGCTGTTTGGACTTTTAAAGGCAAAAGTCGAAATTGAATGAGCCTGTAACCATAGAAACTGCATGTGGCAGTTAGGGAAAATGCACTTAAGATGTACAAACACAAAGTGAATATTCAGTGCATAACAAAAACATATTTGAGGTTGTCAAACCCAAGTACAAACATGAATAGTGTTCACAATAGTCTTTGACAGTAATCCTAGTTTTTAAGAAAAAACCTGCTAAAAACATAAATTTCACTGGATACTTCTGAAGATCAAAGAGCAAAAAAATCTTTTTTCTGATAATTGTAATCTGGAGTATGCTAGTAAGAGATTTATGGAAAGCAATTCAAACTCAAGTTAAATTTTACTTAAAGGTATATTACAGTCTGCAATCAATAATCAAAGTGTTAATTAATTATATTAAAGTCCCAGTGAAAAAGTAGTGTTGTACTTTATTTTGTAGAGGAAATGAATGAGAATAGTTCTTCCTCAAGCAAAATAGAGACCCAAACATTATGAACAAAACTAGTGATGAGAGCAAGAGAGGCAGAAAACGGATCAAGGGTAGAGAATTGTTTCTTTAGTAAAGAATACATCAAAATTGTATAGAACATATATCAAAAGTCATTAATATATGCATACGCTATACTTTCCCATTGTAGACTTTATTAGAATAATGTTTAAATAAAGTCACAATAGGCTTCCTTTTATAGTGTTACTCCCAAACCAGGCAGTAAAGTCCCTAAGACCAGGAATCACACCCATTCATTGTTATATCCACAGAGCCTATCACTGTGCCTTGCTTGGAGTAGGTACCTCAGATATTTGCCATATGATTAACAAAAAATTCAAACAAAATGGTTAAGACTAAGGATAGAGAGATGGTAAACTAGGAAAAAAAAGAAGAAATGAAACTAAAGACTCTATGAAGTCAGAGTTTTGTGGTCAAAGAACTACACACAATTCCAAAGGGTGATGCCAGATTTTCTACACCCATACCAGCTGTACGAAAACTCTGGAGGGTGTTGAAGCAGCTTTTAGGGATATGCTGTGGTTAACACCATTTCTGCATGTATGAAATCATCTGGAAACGTATGTGTGAGAAGCCTAGCAACTTCTTGTATTTGTATGCCAGGGGAGACACAAGTCTGAGACTGCTCCCGAAACACCCCCAGTCCTAAATCTGCCTGCTTTCATGAGAACGTGGTCTGTAGGGTCATCCTGCTTTCACGGGCCTGGGGCTAAAACACAGCTGAAGTCAAGATGTTATCATTAGCTTGACTGAATGCTTCTGTGGTCAACAGACCTGAGGCTTTGTTCTTAAAACAGTTTGATACTGACCAGAATCTGGTATCCTAAGGACTTAATAATTAAGGTAGGGAGTAAACAGACAAAAAGGAGACAGAGTCATGTTAAAGGAATTGAGTTTCTGTGTGGTTACACTTCCTAAAAATCATCAGCAAAATCAGCCTACTGAGCTGTACCATCACTGTTAGCATAGGCAGCTAAATATTAATAAAGAAAGGGAGCAAAAAACCCCAGACATTATTAAGCATAATCAACTAGAAAGCGCAAGCTTGCCTTGCTGAAAGTTGTAGCATTCATTGGTACCCCAGGCGACTGCAGCAGTGCCCAGCAAAGGGGATTATCACCCCTGGCTTTTCAATCTCCCTGGTCCACTGCCCAGCCTATGGAGTGGGGGTTGGAGAGGTAAGCATATAAAAAATAGGAGCCGAGATGGCAACCACAGAGGCCTGTCAGTCTAGCCTGGGAAAGGATCAATTGGATAAGAGACACAGAACCCTAGAAGATCTAGGAAATAGATTGGTTAATGGGTGGGTCCATCAGAAGCCCATGAAAGATTGAGGAAGTTGTTTGGTTAGTTTGAGGAAGTGCCTGGTCCATCCCAAGACTGAGATAACATAATCAGACTAGGGAAGAAGTGAGCTCTCTCTCTCTCTCTCTCTCTCTTTCTCTCTCTCTCTCTCTCTCTTTCACGCTCTTGCCCCATTTGTTCACACATTTTCTCTCCATAGCAACCATGCAGCCTTAGCAGCCCCATGGCCAGTAGTGGTGCCGGTTTCAATCAAGTACAAGCTACTGGATACAGCAGCAACCAGCTGGCCAGAGCACAGCCAGGAACTGGACTAAGTTTTGATGTAGAACTTTGGCATGGCACAGAATCTCAGGACGTGGGCCTCATGAAGACGAAGCTGGACTTTTTCCATGGTGGAATGAATAGAGATGAGACATCAGGAATTTGGAGGCCAACTTACATTTCCACCCAAATAAATATTACCATGCCACAATCTCCCATATGTGTGTCTCAGAATACTTTCCTTGTGATCCCACAGAAGGACCCCACTTCCACCGACAGCATCACCGCAAAGCTGCCTCATGCTATACTCACTTCCTCAGTCCTCCCATCCATTACTGCTGTCAAGCAATGATGTTTTCTACCTTTAAAATTTTATTTTATGTCCTGTGAATAAAGACTAAGAATCACTACATGCCAATCTTCTCTTTAAACAATAGTCGTGTTTCCTAAAATATTACAGTAGTTCCTTATGTTGCAATATAGCTGAAGTGTTTACACATTCATTCCTCTTCATACTCCTGATCATTTCATAAAGAGCTATTTTACATAGCCAGCAAAAACAAAATATAAATGAAGGGAAAGTCTCTGAGGTAAAATCTTTCATTCCAATGATGACTGTTTGTATTGAAAAGAGACTAACATGCATTCACTGAGTTTCAACAATGTCTTAAAGTACTGTGCTCAGGAGCATTTTATGCATATTTTGGTTTATTCTTTTAATAGCGCTAAAAGAGAAGTATTATCATCCAATTTTAAAGATTATGAATCTAATTCTCAAAGATATTAAAGAGAGAGGATCTCTCAAAAGCCAGATCGTCTATGTTCAAGCTATGGCTTCCCCATTCACTATAATCTGACCTTTGCCAACTTAGTCATTTTTTCTCACTCTATTTCTTAAATCAGTAAATCAAAGGTGATAATAACAGCCACTTCATAGGGATCCTATGTTAAGTGAAATTGATCATCTAAAGGATATAGTGTATTTACTGACCCATACTAAGCACTCTTAAATTGGAACTATTATTATTTCAGTGGTGAAGTTCTGCCAGTCTATTAATCCCCCAAAACTTAAAATGACCAAAATATGATCCTTATTGCAGTGAACTTATTGTTTAGTAGTTGTTAATGTCTAAAAATACAAGTTTATATAAGGTATAGCAGTTAGCATAGCAGAATAGCCAACTATATTTAAGGAAATTAGCAATGCATCTCTTGAAGCAATGTCATTTGACCTGAGCTATGAAGTATAACTAGGAGATTAACAAAACAAGGTGACGAGTCAAGGAATTCTGGGAGGGAAAAACAGTATGCACAAAGGCAGAGAGACAAGTCACTTTCAGAGAAAATATAGTGTAATTTTGCTCAGGAATTAAGTATTAGAGGGAAATGATGGGAGCTAAGGCTGGACAGAAAAGTGGAATCCAGGTAATGTCTTCCATATTAAGGGGTGTAAACATTTTGATTTTAAAAATTGGAGGAAATTGATATTTTAAAGTGTTGGTTTTGTTAACATGAGATATGATCTCTTGAGGGTCAGTGAAAAACTAATTACAGGAAAGCTTAACAAAAGAATTAATGAAAATTAACCTCATGAAAATAAATAATCACAATAATTGAGCTAGAACTAATGTTTCTGGAGTTAATATATTTGCTTCTTATTCTCAATTGAAAAACTGATCTACAGATTGTAGCTTCTAGGAAAGTTATTAAAACAAAATCTAAGTATAATAAGCAAGATGAATTAGAAAACCAGGTGTTGTGGAGGAGTCATTTCGACATGTCTCAACCACCAAACATGAATTCATCTATTTTTATCATATCACTGTCATCACTAAACAGGAAACAAAGGATAGGATGTTGAGAGTGCATTTTACAGATGTAAAAAGTATATCTATAAGCATTCTGGAAATTTGCAAAGCGAAGAAAGATGTAGACTGGGTTTGATACAATCTTTTAAGCAATTCCAAGAGAAAATAAGAAGTTCAAATATAAATTAGTTAAAACATTCAGTAAGGTTGTTGAAAACACAATAATACTCTTGTAAGAAGCCAGTGTTTTAAGAATCTCCTCTACATGAAAACCTATGTCTCTAATTGAATATATCTTACAGGAAACCAAGCTGTTTTAGTAGAATGGTTACCTTTATTTAGCTGTTAGATATTATGAGGTAAAATACTTTGAAAAATTTTATTTTATCTGTGAAAACAAATTCCATAGTTTTAAAGATGTCATTGACAGCATTTGTATTATTATGTTTTCAACAACCTTACTGAATGTTTTAACTAATTTATATTTGAACTTCTTATTTTCTCTTAAATTGCTTAAAAGATTGTATCAAACCCAGTGCAAATAGTTTATGCTCTTAATACACATATACAAACTATCTTGTGTTCAGTATTCTAAATCTTTTTAAAAAGCAGATAAATCATTCTGAAATATCAAAGATGACAATGCATATTAAGGCTACATATATAAAATTCCTTTATTGAGTATTTTTGGAATAAATTTCTAAAAAGTAATCCATTGATAATCAATTTCATGAAAAGGTGTATGGCAGGTTCATTTACCAGTTAAGTTTCACGTACAGAAATAAAAGTGTTTGTTTATTTCACTGTTCTATCAGAAATGAGGGCTAAGATATTTTTCCAGTCCTGATCAAAAGTTTGTAGATAGAGGATTTTGTTTTTGAAAATGATTAAATCTGGAAAAGAAA
Source organism: Desmodus rotundus (assembly GCF_022682495.2). Classification (NCBI taxonomy): domain Eukaryota; kingdom Metazoa; phylum Chordata; class Mammalia; order Chiroptera; family Phyllostomidae; genus Desmodus; species Desmodus rotundus. The sequence goes on from NC_071394.1 coordinate 20,020,977, forward strand.
GGAAATATTATGTATAAAGTGATGTCACGTTTACGTGGGACCAGAGGGCTCGTCCTAGCCAGCACACCTCAGTATGAGGGAGGTGACACAGTTTAAGGGGGCGTTTGACCCTGCAGCAGGTGATTACCTGCATCCTGCCACTTCAGGTTGTATGATTTTAGGCAAATTAATTGACCTTGCCACTCTCATTTTTTTAATCTAAAATTGGGTATAAACATAGTAGCTAACCATAAGGTTATCACGAGAATCAAGTAAATTCATATTTTAAAGTATTTAGAAGGCATCGAGAATTCTGTCAGCACTATACAAGTATTAGCTATATTATTTGTATATGATAACTGTTTTGCTTCATATTATCATATCCCTCACTTCTACACAGAGGCAGATACATCTTCCCAACATACTTACATATCAAAGTATTCCAGGAAGCAGAAATAATGCATGCAAAAGCAAAGAGACAAGGTATTTTCAGACACAACATGGACTGATTTTATGAGAAAATCAAGTTTAAGAGGGAAAATGGTGGGAACTGGGACAAGAGAAGAAATCGGGATAAGGTAATATAAATATGAAAAAATATAATTCTCAATACTCACTGGTCCTGCTTAGTTCCCCAAAGAGACAACATGAAGTTACAGCATTTATCAAGTGCCCACTGGGTGTGTGAGTCCAAAGTTAGGTGCCCCAGTATCTTCCATAAGAAACAGAAAATGATGATAGTTGTTAAATGTTTTGAATCTATTAGAGCACATAAAAGTAACAAAACACCAGTCCCTCCAATAAAAGGGTGAATATAGATAATGCCATAATTATAATCTTCTCTCAATATTTACAATTCAGAGAAGTAGGAAAAGATCACATCTAAAGGGAGAGATGGGGACAGTTTCAAGAAGAAAATGGCATTTAAAGATATGCACAAAAGAAGGGTTGGATTTCATTTCCAGAAATGTAATTTGCAGCATCTTTCTAAGTTTTTAATGGACTGTCATAATCTTTCTTTACTTCAGCAGCATAATGCCATATACACTCTCTAATTATGCAATTTCCAGTACAAGTTGAGTTATGATTGCTAACATAGTTCAGGTTGATTCCTCAAAATCCTCTTTAAAAGCTACCTTCAAATTAAATTAATCGTATGATTGAAACATCTAACTTCCCGACATCAGACACCTATGCAAGTTGTGACCTTTATTGGCAGGGAGCCCTAATCTTTCTTGGGCAGGGACAAAAAAGTATAACATCACATTAAATATTTATCCACACATTTTGAAAAATTTAAGACTAAATTATGTGATGCAATTCAAAAACTTGAAACAACATGTCAGATACAATGATTTGTGTTTATAAAATTTCCACAATTCTTATTATTAAAATGGCATAAAATGATGCATGAATTAAAAATGTACTTCACAAATAAAAATGAAAGTATTTGCCAAAAAACACTTCAGTTTGGCTTGATTGCTATAAACTTTTCAGTATAAAAGATGCTAACTGGCAGATAAGGTCATTTTCTGGGCCAAACATACATTATTCAAGAGGATAGCACTAGCAGACCATGGTGACCTCAGGAAAGCTTGAAAGTGCAGCCCTTGCATACTGCATTCCAAAAGCAGGAGCGATGAGAAAGCAACCCTGATGCTTGATTCCAGAGATGTATTTTTCCTAACCTTTGTGCTCTGCTCGATATTAAGGGTTCCATTCTCTAGCCAGCTTATTTTCCTCAGCTTCTCTTACTCAGAATATCTTCAGATAACAAGAAATAAAATATTTTAATAGCAGAAAAGGGCAATTGTGAAACTGAAATGCAGCAGTTGTTTGGGGGCATGCGATGTGATGTAGCAGGAAAAACACAAGATTCGGAGGATGGAACTGGGTTTCCTCACAACTCTGCCATTTAATGGTAACATGACCTTGGCATGTTACTTGACTTCACTAGGCATCACCATTGAAGTGACTGGCAATGTCTTCTCTGCTTGGGGGAAGGTTAAACATGGTAAGATATGTGGGGAATGTAGCTGATCCTTTTCAGTAGCTAGAGACTTAATGGGGTCTGTTCTTGTACTTTCTATGGAGACAGAGATACATAGATCATAAGCATGGAAGCGATTTTTGAAAATACAACCATTGATCTAATTTCCAAACTTTATTTCCTCCTTTTAGTTCTCATCCTACTTCATTGAGCCATGTGGAACCCCATTTCTTTCTTCAACTTTCTTCTTCCTTTAAGTTCTCTCCCTTCTGTGGTATTCCTGAGAGTTCCACATTTGGTTCTCTTTCTCTGTTTTAATAAATGACTTGATTCACATGGATTAACTTCAACTTTTATGTCAGTTACTCCAAAATCTTTGCTCTTGTGATTCATTTGTCATTTGTAAATATCTAAATTGACTTCAAGTTGACTACTATATATTAAATATCAAACCTCAGATATTTAATTTTTTCTACTTCTTCACCCACAATATTTAATCCATTACTTTATTCTGCTAACCATCTCTTAAATTGGTTCCTGTTTCACCAGTCTTGCTGCTACCACTCTAGTTTTATCCCTCATCCCTCATCCACTCATCTATCCTATCAAAATTTGTGTCTTGATTCAAGTCTTTACTTTCCAAATCTTTAATCATTTCTCCTTCACTATCCGATATGGAAACCACTAGTCACAATGAGGCTACTGAGTACTCAAAATTTCATAGCTGTAGGTGTAAATATACACACACACCAGATTTTAAAGATGTAATATGGAAAGAAGAATATAAAATATCACATTAATTATGTTATATTTATAACATATCAAAGCCATAACATTCGGGATATATTAGGTCAAATGAAACATTAAAATTCACATATCTGTTTATTTCTACTTTAAAAAAATAAAGTACATATGTGACTTGCATTCTATTTTTATTATACAATGCTATCTAACCAACTTACCCATTTTCTTGCCAGAATCATCTTTCTAAGACACAAATTGGATTGTATCATTCTCTCCTTTAATTCTCTCAAATAGGTTCTTAATATATTTGAAGCAGTGATGCCTCAGTGTGCAATTCTGGAATACATGAGAATATGCTCCCCACAAAACAAGCTTAAATTCTCTACCATGACTTAATAGTCCTCTCAACTGAGTTCCCATCATTACCTCACATCACACCCTGCCCCAACAATGAATCCTGGTCACTTTAGTCACACTTGACTAGTTCCATTTCCAAACAGTCTGTTAGGTTTTATGGCCTCTTATCATTGCATATGCTGTTTTAAAGATTTGGAAATGCCCTTGGCTCAGCAATCAGTTGCTAATTTTCTCTTTTTAAAAATTTGTATTGAATTTATTGAACTGACTTTTTAAAAATTTATTTATTTATTTTTATTGTTACAATTGTCTGCATTTTCTCCCCTTCCATCCACCCCACCCCAGCCAGTCCCACCTCCCTCCCCCACCTCTACCCCCCCTTTGATTTTGTCCTTGTGTCCTTTTTAGTAGCTCCATAGACCCCTCTCCCCACTATCCCCTCCCCACTCCCCTGTGGCTATTGTTACAATGTTCTTAATTTCAATGTCTCTGGTTATATTTTGTTTCCTTTTTTCTTTTGTTGATTATGTTCCAGTTAAAGGTGAGATCCTATGGTATTTGTCCCTCACCGCCTGGCTTATTTCACTTAGCATAATGCCCTCCAGTTCCATCCATGCTGTTGCAAAGGGTATAAGCTCCTTCTTTCTCTCTGCTGTGTAGAATTCCATTGTGTAAATGTACCATAATTTTTGATCCACTCATTTGCTGATGGGCACTTAGGTTGCTTCCAGTACTTGGCTATTGTAAATTGTGCTGCTATGAACATTGGGGTGCCTAGTGCACTGTTGTTGGGAATGCAGACTGGTGTGGCCACTGTGGAAAACAGTATGGAATTTCCTCAGAAAACTAAAAATGGAACTGCCCTTTGACCCAGCAATTCCACTGCTGGGATTATACCCTAAGAACCATGAACTGACATTTTTAATAAAATTATATAGTTGCGAGTGTGTGATTCTGTAATGCATCATCTGTATATTGTGTTGTCTGCTCACCGTCCAAAGTCAAGTCTCTTTCTGTCACCATTTATCCCCCGCCTTTCCCCTCTTCCACCTCCCCCTAATCCCTTTCCTGCTATAATCACCATATTGTGGCCTGTGTCTGTCAGGTTTCTTTGTTTTAATTACTTAATACCTCTAGTTTTTTCACCCAGCTCCCCAATTTTTCAGGTGGAATTGAGACCTGAAATCTCTGGAAAGGCTATTTTCTCAAACCCCCTCCCAAGAAGGACAGATTATTTTCTTTTATTCATAGGAAAATTTAGCACATGATTGTATTTTGTACTTATTATTTGTCAAGGTTGCTTTACAAATACACCTCATTTTAACATACCGAATGGTGCAGATCAAAGACTGATTTATTTGCTAATCCCCCATATTTTTCTATTTATGTTCTACTCTACAGTAGATTAATTCTTCTCCTTTAACAGAAAATTTAAGAATTAGATCTTCCAGAGAATACACTGGAAATTTTGGCTTTAGTTGGAGTTAAGAATTAAAAAATAGGTTCTTTAGAAGATGAAAAATACAGTTGTCATCTAATAAATATAGTAAGTGATGGTTTATATGAATCATAAATGTATGGTCTCTCTAATAGAAAATAACACATGCATTGGAAATACCATTAATAAATTATAAACTTATGGTTAATCAAAGTGGGCATAATGTTTTTAAACCCCTGGCTTTCAGAATATTTTAAACTGGATATTATGTTGGGAGACTCCCTCTCTCCCAGGATCTGTGGGAAATAATCAGTCAGAACTTGTCTACCTTGCTTCTGGCTTGCTGAGACATATCGAAAGGGAAAATTTATTAGTGAGCAAAAGAGGAATCCGAACTATCAGTAAAGGGTTTCCAATCAACCACATGGTTTACAAGGAAACTGTTAACCCATCATATTTGTCTTCTAGTTTCAGACGAGGAGGATGGAGATGGATGTTATCGTAGGCGGAGTGGCTGGCTGAGTGAGAAGGGTTCAGTCAGGACATGCGGCTGTCAGCTGCTTAAGGAGAAGTTGTGTTCCTTCACATTCCTACAGGCTTTTAGGCCAATATCCTTCTGGGCTACTGCCAGTTTTTAAAGGGTTTATTGGATAATGGAAAAGGCACTGAGAGACTAAATCAAATTAGTCTTCTTGAACTAAGTACATATACCTTTAACTGGGGTTAAATACAATGATTTCAGTTTCTACATGTGAAAATGAATGTGTTGTTGAACATAAGAAAATTCTGATTGTCGTATATGTTATTCTATAGATTATAAAAATTGATAACAATTAATCAGTACTTTTTGTATGTCTGACATTATGCTAAGAACTCTATGTATATTATTTCACATGATTATCCACACAACTCCCTGAAATATACAGGTATCAATTAGAGTTTTTGGACATAAAGCAATAAAACATATTTCTGACTCATTAAGCAAAAATGTAATAAAAGACTTTTGGATCCTTTCCGATGTAACTGGAGCTGAAGAACCACCAAGATTGCAACTGGAAAGAAACCAACAGCAGCCTAGGGTCTCCTAAGGACATCACTCTGCTACAGTGTATGGCCTCCAATCGTTCTCTTGATCCATTCATCACTCATTCACACGCTGAAGCCCCAGAGACACAGCTGACTTGCCAAACAGTTCATGCAGCCTCTCCACAGCAGTAGTAGAGGAGGAGAGGGTGGGTCTCACCTTTTCACCCTCCTGTACTTCATATAGGAAGTACTTCCCACCAAAGCTACACACGACTGAGGAGTGGGTCCTTTCCCCAAACAGAAATTGGAGTGCTGTTCCAAGGTATACATAAATGTTAAGTGAGAAATGAAAGGCATTTACTAGAGTTCACCCTCTTTGCTCTCTAGCATCCACATTGACATCTCAGACTTCTAAAAGTGCTCCCATCTGAAAAAGTAAAATGATCCTCTATAAAACAGAAAATGACCTCATCCTCCTCCTCCCAACCCTGACTTCGATTTTGTAGTATCTTATACCATCACTCAAAGATAATGGAGATTCTTTAAACATAATTAGTCAAAGTACGTGCTTTTCAGTGTGTATGTACTGCATAAATGTAGGAATTTGAGTGTATCACTGCTTTCTTTAGTCCACTCAGAATCATCAAAGGCAGCCACCCTACCCTACGGTTCCTGAATTCCCCACAGCTTTCATAAAACCGTCTGTGGAAGCCATGCATCATCAGAGTGGTTTACCTCCCAACTACATCCAGCTGTAAGTGATAATGCATTTTTTTTCTACCATCTTATGCCCTGTCTTGGTTAAATAAAGAATAAAATGCCCAAATTTGCCTGTGAGTCCCAACATCCATGCTTTGTTATCACTTGGTTTTTCAGTGGCTTTTTTGATTCCACAAAACAATAACGACAACAAAATTATGGCCGAGTTTTAAAAAGATGGAAAACACAATTAGAAGATTATTAGAGGACCACAGAATTCATGGAAATTAAAATCATTGACTTGAGAAACGATAAGACCTGAGATATTTCCATATTTTTAACAAGCAGGGAAGTCTACCCCTCCTTGGTTGCAATGCCTTACCATGGCTGCACAGGTTGTCTTCAGAGCTTTTCAGAAAAGTCAATGAAAAATCTAGAGCATTTACTCCTTTTGTTAACATGAAACCTCTGTCTCTCCAAAACCTCATGACTTTAAATTTCTGCTTAATTCTTCAGGTTCTTGGCAACTGCTTTCTGCTTTGTTTCCTAGATTTTTTCCCTTACGTGAGTAGCCTGACAAGTTGGTCTTGAAGAGAAATTGCAAGAGAAATGTCTCGTTCACTTTTCTATAGCTTTCCACTCTCTGGGTTATTGACTCTGAATTCTGGCTGCTTGGTCCAGTTAAACTGTGGCACATTTCAGAATTTAAGACTTCTAGCTTCTTCTTTTGTCTGCATCAAAAAGAAGAAAATATCTCAGGGGAAAAATGGAGGCAAATATCTGGCTGACCTTAAGTTCTATCCATTCTTCAGGGATCTAGCTCTTTAGATCCAGATGCCTTGGTTGTTCTATTTAATAAATTGATTTTATATTTTGTCCAGATTTTGAAGATATTGTTTTTAGGAGGATTAGTCTATTAGAAACTGCTCCATTGTAGCCAAAAGAGGTCAAAACCCTCCTTTAGCTGGGTTTAGTTTCAAAGTGTTTGAATAGAAGTCAATTATTCAGAATTTCTACTGGGTTGGCCAAAAAGTCTGTGTGTTTTTTTCCTGTAAAATAAAAGACACATTTTTCATTTTCACCAATAACTTCATTGATTTGGATATTTTGAGTATGTTGGCTATCTCCCACATGGTACAATGTTGATTGTTCTCAATAAATGTCTCGATTTGATCTCTATCAATTTCAACTGGTCTACCTGACTGTGGAGCATTGTCCAGTGAGAAATCTCAAATATGAAACTTCACAAACCACTTTTGACACATTTAATCAGTCACAGCACCTTCTCCATACACTGCACATACCTTTGTTTGTGTTTCAGCTGTTTTTACCTTTCTTGAAATAATTAAGCATATGTCAAAAATGTCACTTATTTTCTTCCATATTCAGTAGTAAAATGGCTGCACAAAAATTCACCAATTTCAATTTTTTTAAATGCATGCCGATACGACGGCTGTCACAATACAACCTAACAAGACAGCTAAGCACTACTACAGTCATCTTACAGAAAAAAACAAACTTTTGGCCATCCCAGTAATTCAGTTACATTGTGGATGATAGAACAATTCACTAAGATAGCTGACACAGGAAGAAAAAAGGTAAGGAAGCATGGATGGGGTGCTAACTAATAACTATAGTTTAATATATGATTAAACAATATTAGAGAGAAAAAAGATGAATAAAGATGGTAGTTATTAAGAATATGTTCAAATTTCAATCATACAGAAACACTATTTGAAGCAAACATAACAATATACTTTCTCTATGTACAGTTCTATGGCATCCTACCACAAATCAAGAGCATCCTACCACAAATCACTTGGTTTCAAACATTGTCAAACTATCTTTTAAGAGTACCAGAGGGTTGTTCTGACATATTCCACTAACCAAACTTGGGAAGTCAAATAATTTTCACTTAATTCTGCCTAAAGTGAAATTGCAGTTCTAAAATGCATCTTGATGTGCTTGGGTCAAGGTATTGGAAAAGGTTATCCTCTAAGAGGAAAAACAGGGAAATGGCATTTCTGATAGCTTATCTATGTCACTTATTCTTACTTGTCTAAACTTGGTAAAATTGATTTGGCAGAACAGAAATTCCTAAGCTCATGGAGCCTGGAAACAAAGATTTTGGAGCCTCTTTGCTATTGCCTGATCCATGATCTCTTCTTTATTTTGTTTGTTAAATAACAAATTTAAAAATATAATGATATCTTCAAAACTCACACTGCTTCCTCAGGTTCTCAGTAATCTTTCCAACCTAGATACTGGTTTTTTTGGCAAGAGATCTTAACATAAAACAAAGTGAACCTAGAAATATTTTAAAAATTAAACTTGTCACATACTGAAGAGAGCTCACAGAGGTCTGGAGCAAAAACTTTTCAAATGGATAACTGTTCCAAAGGTTATAACACGGACCCAGAACCTTTGAACTAATTAGATTGGAAAGCTCGATTCAGCAAATGCAGTTTACTTACTACAAGTCACATTTGGCCTCTCCCAAATTTAGAAATGATTTCCATTACTTGTGACATTAGTATGATGCCTCTGTAACTTTCCATCAGGGTTAGAGGGCCAACCCTCTCAACCCTGGAGATGATTCCTGAGTGCTGTACCGTAGATGGTACTTTACCTTTAAACTTGTTTTTGTAAATGATAATATTCTTTTTAATATCCAATGAGGGTACTTTTCAACCTATGTGACAACAGGACTGTAAAAAACATCACAAGCAAAGGGTATAAATTTGTTTTCCAAATTGAATTTACTTTATAAACAGAAGTCACACAGTGTATATGCCATACGAAAACTGAAAGTTTAGTTCATCCTGCTGTTACCCATAAAAACTAGTTATTTTTATCAACAGTACATGGATCTAATTTATCTTACATAGGTGACTAGAAGCAAATAAAATTAAGGAGAGGTACATGAATGAAGAAGCAAGTTGTCATAATGTGTATGTGGTTTAGCTAAGCTATTTTATTTCTGTTCAAATTCCAACATGTCACATAAGCCATAGAAAGGTACATTACATATTAGCAGAATACAGACAACGTAAGGTGGCTGCCTGGCTCACAGAGATTCCCTCTTCTCTAAGAATAGCCAGGTAATTCAAGGGTGTTGTCACCTCCACCCTAGATAACTGTATGACCTAGGCCAAATTAGGCCTCTGGGAATTTAAACTTCAAAAGAAAAGCAAACTGACCTGGTAATCATTGGAACTGAGTCGGCTACATCCAAATAAAAAACAGAAGACCTGAAACCCTTCTATTACAATTCTAAAAGAAACCTCAGACTCAATTTTTAGCTATTCTCTCAATTCTATCAGCTACTCCAATATAGTTCCATTATATTATTTACTTCTTCCAAAGCTTTATATGCACCTAATAGGAATGTAACTGAAACTGGTAGAAATATATCAGGCTGTTACCTCTTTGCCCCCATCCATGCATCACTCTCCTATAGAGAGACAGGATAGTATATTGATGAAGGACAGAGGTATAGGTAACCTATGTTTCAATTAGGAGGTGAAGGCAAAGGGTATGTATAAGAAAAGGAAGGGGAATAATTGCATGAATAGAAGACAGCATTTCTAATGGTTTTAATAGGCTAAGGAAAAAATTTCTGTAGGTAAAAATGATGGTAATTGTAAAGAATGTCTTCAAATTTCAATTTGGTAGTCATAAATGTCTGCTTCTTGTTAGCCTTGCAAACAGTTGTTTGGAATACAATCCTACTTTCAGCTCAATCCAGAGGTTATTTTCTCCACTTTATACATTCCCAGGTCTGAGGAGTAACATGAGCGAGGCAGTGCCTCTGGGATGACAGCTGCAACTCCATTTTGAAGTGGTACCATTTATATTATATATCACAGGAGAAAATGTTCTTGAGTCCTTCTAGGAGGGAAAAGCAAAGAGTGATGCTGGAGTTGGTATTAAGTGAAGAGCACTACATGAAAACATGAGACATTTTTATAGTTAAGGAACTCAAGGTAATATAATATATCTGAAACTTAAAGCATCAAAGAGAATGCCTAAGGAAAAAGTTGGACAAGTAGGTATGGATCAAATGATAAAGGAAGTATTCTAGGCCCAGGATCGATATTGTATCTTACAGGAAAGACACATAAGTTGAAAAATGTTTGCAGTTCCAGGATGGATGGAAAATACATTTTATTTCTAGGAATCAGGTATAAGTCATTACTACTCTATGGTATAATATTATGATATATGAGAAATATATATATTTGGTCAATTAATTTATCATGAGGTGCAAGTAGCAGTAGATGAAGGGGGAGAAAATATTGAACTAGCAAAAGATATAAAAATGTTTGCAATGGCTTTATAGCACAAATGAGTTGTCTTTTTAGATTTATCCCTCGCCACACTGGTCTCTCCAAATGTTAGGAATATTTTGTTGGTACTATTGTTATGTGTGTTATAGATGCTACACCAAACATAAGTGCTGTGACAGGTAGGATCATTTTGCTGTAAGGAGTATGTTTTTGAAGAGCAGGAGGTGAACTGCAATATCGTGATTTATAAGAAACATAAATTTCATCATTCAGATGATCAAATATATTTTTATATATGTTTGGTCTTCATCCTCAGTTTCCAGCTCACAGCTTCCAAAACCTTTGCAATTTCCTGAGCCATAGAAGCAATGGGAGTATCTTTTGTTATAATATTTGGTCTCTTGTCCTCAGTTTCTGCAAACATTTCAGAGCCATAAATGTGAAATGGGCCTCTTGTTATTCATAACATCTCCCTTTCCATCACAACTGGCTTTATGTTAATGAAACTAATAAGGATGAGGACTGGTTGTCTAGGAAACCAACAGTGAATATAAGGTTGGAAGTTTCAATGCAATCCCTTCATCTCCAGGGAGGGAAGAGAGGCTAGAGTTTGAATCATCCACCAATAGCCAATGAGTTCATCAGTCATACCTATGGAAGGAAGCCTTTTCAAAAATTCAAAAGGAGGGGATTCAGAGAGCTTTCAGGTTAGGGAAGAGAACACTTCCACATGCCACCCCGCCAGCCCTCAAACTCCACAAGGACAGCTTTCATCTGAGACCTTGCCCTATGTATTTGTATATTTGGCTATTGATTTGTATACTTTAAAATTGTTTTTAATAAATTGGTAGTTAAATGAGTATATGGGTTTCCTGAGTTCTGTGAGCTGTTCTAACAAATTAATTGAACCCAAGGAAGGTGTCATGGATTCAGTTGTTCAGAAATACAGGTAACAGCCTGGACTTGCAACTGGCATCTTGCATTGGAGGGGGTTCTTGGAACTTCCAGTTTGTAGGTAGATAGTCAGAAGCACGGATAACACCCTACATTTTAGATGGTATCTGAAGTGGATCGCAGTCTAGACTGGTGTCTGAAGTAGAGGAATGTCTTGTGGGATGGAGCCCATTACCTCTGGACTATAATGCTATCTCCAGGGAAACAGTGTCTGAATTGAGCTGAATTCAGACACCATACCAAGGTTCAAGAATTGCTTATAGATGGGGGAAACTCACACACACACACACACACACACACACACACACACACACAAATTGGATTCAGAAACTTCAAAGATAGGAATTCAATGAATGAATAGATGCTAATTAAGTTGCACAAGAAATATTAAATTAAACATTGAAGTTACCTATTATGAAATACAAATTTTATTGTTAACTGATCTATAAGTTCCCAAGTCAATATTTCAAAACAGTGATGTCAGAGTAGAAACAATACTTAAAGACATCAGACTTTACAGAAGTGTAGAGAAAGAAATAAAATTTAATACTTCCTAAAGACAAATGACTTAATCTAAAGCTAATATAATCACAAAAGACTCTCAATTAGGACTAAAGAGAATTTACTGGATTAGGGATAAAGAGGTCTTAGTTCTAGAGCTCTTGCTGTGTTTATTCCCTACCTGCCTATTAATAGAATGTGTTTTAAAAACTAGTAAGAAAAGAGCTGATTAATGCATTGTGCTTTGTCCAGATGAAACATTACGTGAGCGCTACTTGAGAGAGCAGTTCTGAGCAGCAGCAATAAAACTCAGGATGTCATATTCTTATTTATGTTATTAACATTAAGATTTTTTATTAAGACCATAAAATATCAGGATTTAAAAGCTGTAATTTGTATTTTATTATCTAAACCATCTTTTCCATGTATTTGTCACTGAATTTGAATGATAGTAATAGAAAAGTAAATTCCATTTTCTACATCTCTTGGCTAAATGACAACTTAAAACCATGTTCATAGTAAATTATACATATAAATAACTTCTGTTTTTCACTTTAGAAAAGAAATAATTGGTGAACAAGGAATGACATACTGAAGTTAGCTCTTTAATGAGAACACAGCCTCTTTGGTTTAACAGCTATAAATAATGAAAGAGCTTTGACTACCTTAGCAGAGACCTAAAATACAAGTTGCTTCTGTGGATGAAAAATGGGCCACATACTAAACCTGAGAAGCTCGGGAGAGGCCCGCAAGGTGGGCCCCACAAACTCAAAGACTGAGAGTAACTGCAAATGATGGTCTGAATATAAACAATTCTAACTAAAAGTGGATCATGGCAGGTAGTCTCATCCCAGGCCAGTATCTTCCTTGACAAAGGACAGTCTTCACCTTAAGTCTATTGCCTTTTAGCATCTAAGATAACATACTTTTGGAATGTCAGAGTAATTTCCTTTTCCAGGCCCCTCAGGACACACCCACAAGGGCAGGAGACCACAGAACCCCTCATTATTATCTTGTTCCTCAAATGCCACCTCTATGTGTTGTAAATTTTCATTGCTAACTATCCTACACCCATCAATGTAAAAGAAGTATGTGCCACACCATTTTACTCTTTATCTAATCTCAGAGATTTCACCTGCTTTGCTTTCTCCCACATCCCTAATCTACCACCAGTAAATTTCATGTAACACCCCCACCTTATGTCTCCTCCTTTGATTTGAATGTATAGGATAAGCTATAAAATTGCCATTCTGGGGAACATTTTCTCAATCCATTGAAGTTTTGCGTCCCAGCAATCATCATCAGCTCAGATCAAATAAACTCATGAAAAATACTCTACAGGTTTGCACGTTTCTTATGTTGACACTTTAAAGGTAGAATCTTATGTCCTGGGTATAAGTCAGTCGATCAGTAATAAAGTGAGTCCATGGTGCCAGGAATCCAGTATCTTTTTTTTCTCCACCATGGAATGTTATCCTCATTTTCTTAACTTGAGATGACTCACAACTACCTTGTAAATTTTCAGCCAATGAGAGGAAGAAATGCAGCATACCTTCTTGCCCATCAATTGGTCACAGGGCCATTCTTATTTCAAAAGACACCATGAGCTCAGTCAAAACCTGGAGATTCTATTCCAAATAGGAGACATGGACATCATGACCAACCCCAAATCTGCCACATCCATGACAAGAATTCCTAGGAGAAAAAAGTGATAAAATAGTTACTAAGACATTAACGATGTAAAGTGGAAAATCTTTCAACTATTTATAGTGGAAATTCTAACCATTATTAAATTCTAATAATTAAGTAGGAAGGCTCAAATTATTTTAATGAGGTATAATGTACTTAAATTTATAGAGACATTATTTGAAGGTGAGTTTTTAAAAACTATCATTTTTATTGATTTTAACTATTAAAACTCATTTTATTTTTTCTTCCACATCTTGTTGATTACTAGGAAACTCCCTCACTGGGACAGAAAATAACAGTTTAATACACGGAATAGTTAAAAAACATAATTTTGAGTGTTGTTTATGCTAAAAGTACACCATAGTGCATTCCTCTGTTAGATAACAAGTTTCCCTTTTGGCCCAGAATATTCCCCCAAAAGGGTCATTACTAGGCAAAACTTGAATAGACTCTAAGTTTATTATACTTCCTTTACTTTCCTTACCTTTTTGTACTTTCCTACATATTTTCTACTGCCTCTCATACTCAGTATTTACCATATTTCTGTATTAATCTCAGCACTTCCATTCAGGAGAAATATTGTCTAATAAACTAATTCTTTCTAAGGTATTAGTGAAGCATGATACTACTCTTTGCTGAAGTATTTATTTCCTATGAAATAAACAAGGAAGGACAACATATGGTCAAAACAAATGAGTCTGGCTTTGGCTGGTGTGGCTCAGTGGATTGACCACTGGTTTGTGAACCAAAGGGTCACTGGTTCAATTCCCAGTCTAAGGCACATGCCTAGATTGCATGCCAGGTCCCCAGTGAAGGGCACGTGAGAGGCAACCACACATTGATGTTTCTCTCCCTCTCTTTCTCCCTCCCTTCCCCTCTCTCTACAAATAAATAAATAAAGTATTTAATAAAAAGATTCAAAGTTTCTTTGCAATTATTTAAAAAAATGGATTGGGGGAGTGATTTCTGAGGAACTGAGGCACTTGGTAAAAGAGATCATTGATGAGCATTTTGGCCTTCTCAGTGATCCTGAATTCACACCTTACTAGTGGACATCTATTCTTGTATATAAAGGATGTTTTTTTTCTCAATACACCAGACATAAATTTAACCATATAAATCCTTCCAATTGAATTCAACGTACTGTTTATAAAATCTTTTAAAAATTTTAAATAATAATTTACCTACATCATAATCAAAAACATATTAAATTATCTTGGCTATTCAGTTTGTTACTTTTTTTGTAAAGATTTTATTTATTTATTTTTAGAGAGAGGGGAAGGGAAGGAGAAAGAGAGGGAGAGAAACATCAATATGTGGTTGGCTCTCATGTGCCCCCTACTGGGAACCTGGCCTGCAACCCAGGAATGTGTCCTAGACTAAGAATCGAACTGGCTACCCTTTAGTTCCCAGGCCCACACTCAATTCATTGAGCTGTGCCAGCCAGGGCCAATTTGTTACTTTTATGTCATGTATGTATGACTATAGACCTTTCTTGGACTCTTTACAGAAGGACATTAAAAAGTAATAAATCATATATTTAAAAATACTCTTTCAATCTATATTTTAAAGTTTAATTTTAAAGTAAAATTATCATATAAATTATAACCCGTATATTTTTTTTTACTGATTGAGACTGAGAATTTTAGCAGGAGAATTTAATACTTGTATCTGACAAAAGTAAGGTTGATATCCTCATGCAAAGCAATCATTACTCCCTAAAATGTATTTCTCGTCTAAATAAAATATGGAAAGTGATAAATTATACCATGCACAAAATAGGTCATTAGACTTTATTATGAATACATGGTAAATAAGATGTCTAAATTCTTTAGAAACAAACTCTAAGGTGTCAATGAAGATACCTCAAGAGAGTGTGTTATACATTGTGCAATTGCACATGTAAGAGCTTTGAGCAAATGTAGGCAGTAAAGAGAACGCATGTGCAACGTTAAAAAAGAAAACTACTTTGAAATTTAAACCAATCTAAATTGTTTGAAACAATTATCTGGATTTTAGGTGGGAAAAAAACTACTATCCTGAGTTATCTGACAAT
Organism: Desmodus rotundus; assembly: GCF_022682495.2. NCBI lineage: Eukaryota > Metazoa > Chordata > Mammalia > Chiroptera > Phyllostomidae > Desmodus > Desmodus rotundus. The sequence goes on from NC_071394.1 coordinate 20,036,699, forward strand.
TTCTTAAGGCCTTGTTTATGATATGTACCTAAAATAAACCTAAATAGCAATTTTGACCATTTTTCTTTCTGTCCAAAACAATTCAATATTAAAGATGATATAGAAGTCTTGATGTATTGAAGTAATTGAATTCATTTAATTTTTTTTTATTGTTGAAAATGTAAATCCTGAAGACTTTCTGGCTTCAAATCCTGGCTATGTTTTTATGGCTCTGTGACTTGGGTTGACTTAACCTCTCTGGGGTTGTTTCCCCATTTCTAAAATTGGGATAATAGAGTCATAAGAGTTATTGTGGATGTAAAAGTCTAAGTGTTCTCTATTATTTAGGCTACTATAACCAGAGTTCCCCACCTTCTGAAGCTTAAGTGAATCTGAAAGTAGGAAAACAACAACACAAGCTTCACCATCACCATGAAAGCCAAGTTTATGAGACAGGTGTTGAAGAGAAGGAAAGTGGTTTTACTTCAAGTGCTGGCAACCTAAGAAGACAGCAGGCTCATGCTTCAAAAATCATCTTAACATCTCAGTACGGACAGGGGATTTTATAAGGAGGGAAAGGAAGCAGAACAAAGAGATCAAGGGTCAAAAAGTTCACGATGTGCACACCTGCACAGTCCATTCCAACAAGGGCCTCAAAACTGGGCAAGCAGTGGTCTGGCGTACGTCATCCTGGTTTTCATCATCCTGGTTTTACATCGTCCTGGATGGCTGAAGGTCAAAGTCTGTATATTTTGAAGTTAGTTTCTAGGATTCCTATACAAACAGGGTATTTATCTACAAGTTTCATATTAGTCAGAGTCGGCATTTGCAAAAACAATGTAAAAAGAATGGTGGGGTGGGTTGCAATTCCCCACTGTTACGTATATACACAGGGAACGATACTTTTAAAATGAATGAGTAGATAAAAGTAGGTCAAAATACTTTAACTTCTTGATTTCAATTTATCCAGAAGTTTTTTCAGGACATTTATGATAAACAATATAAATTTTTTTTATATATATCATTCATTTTCAGCCCATGAGGGTAACATTCCTTTAATTCCCTAACCAAAGAAAAATGAATGGGCCCTAATTATCTTCATCCACCTTTTAGTTATTGCCATTGGGCAGTTGCTTCTTGTGTAGCAAATGAGTGGAAACCTTTCCTAAAGATAAGGTTTGCCTCTGATTTTTCATCTCTATACTCACTAGCTTGAGTTTATCAAAATGTGTAATAAAAGTGGTAGGAACTACATTTTACATAATAGACATCAGGGAATTTGAATTATTAATTTTCATGTTATTTCTATTACCTTGATTTGTATTAGATTGATAAATCATTTAAGTGCTTTATTCTTAGAATATTTTATTATGAAGACAGCATAATCAATTTAGTTTAACAATTAAAAAATATATACAAGAAAATAAAAATCTCAGTGCTTTAATATAACTTTTAACATTTTCTTTTATTTCCCTGTTATTTTTCTTTGCATACATTCCTTAGCCATACTCATAATGCATGTAAAATTTTATATCCTAATTCTTTCAAGTTGATAACATAAATTTCTCATTAGTACATAGTCTTCATAACAATTATTTTTGATAGCCACATAATATTTATTGTAGAGGATATCACAATTAAACATTTAAAACTTCTTTCTTATGTATTCCCTAGCTTAATGACATCCTTGATGCCTAAACCAGAGACCTGGGAATCTTGCCTGATTCTTTTCTTACCCACTTCCATCCTTCACAAATCAAGTCAATGATAAAACTCCAAATATTCTGTTTTCTCAAATAATGTGAATACAGCCACCTCTCTAACAATCTGCCGCTCTGTCAATTCAGGCCCCTGTTTTCTCAAGTATAAATTATAACAGCCTCTTAACTAATCTTCTGCCCTCTGCTTAGCCTGTCTCAAACCCAATACATACTTTGCATCCAAGGTAATTTCTTCTAAATGACAAGTCTGAGCAGGATGTTTCATACTTAACATGCTTAGCCATGTCTGCAGTACTCTGAGGGTCAAGTTCTAACTCTTTCCCGTACCACCCAGGCCTGCCCTGCCCTGTACCTTGATAATCCTCTCCCCTCATTCCATTGTTCTATCCCTTTTACTCTGGGCTGTGGTAATAATAAAACATTGTGCAATTGTTAAAATGGGCCCTTATTACCCTGGCTCTGCTATTTCCTCTATTTGACTTACTCCCTTGTTCTGTCCACTTTTACTTCTAACAACTGATAATTCTTTAAGATTAATTTGAGATATTACCACTTCAAGTCAGCCTTTGTCTTAAGGAAAGGATGAATAAGTTATTCCTTCTTTGTGCTTCTATGAAAGCCTGTGCTCACCTCTATGCTAGCCCTTATCACATTGTCCTTATTTACTTAACAGTCAGTCTGCCATTTTCCACAGGGATCAGGGTCCGAGATTACATTTCTTCCATCTTTGTTTTCATCCCTGTGTTTTTGAGATATAATTGGCATAACATTGAGTAATGCTATGTAACATGTTGCTTTGGTGCGGTTAGATGATGCAAAGCAATTACCACAGTAACACTACTTATCACTGCCATCAACTGACCTAATTACCTTTTTTGTGTTAATAACCTTTGAGATCTACTCTCTTAGCACCTTTCAAGTGTACAACGCAGCATTGTTAACTATAATAACCATGCTGTACATTAAATTCCCATAACTTTTTCATCTTATAATTGGAAGTTTGTATCCTCTGACCAATCTCTTCCCACTTCCCTCACTCCCTAGCCACTTGCAATCACCATTTCATTCTTTGTTTCTATGAATCTCTAGAAAAACATCTGTTTCATGCCTTTCTCTTAGCTTCTGGTGCTGCTAAGCAACCCTTGGTATTCCTTGGCTTACAGCTTCATCACTTCAATCAGTGTTGCTATCCTCACATGCCATTCTCCCCGTGTGTTTCTGTCTCTCCTCTTCACGTGAAGACAGCAGTCATATTAGAATAAGGGCCCCCCTTCTCCAATACCACTTTATCTTAACTTAATTACTTATACAAGGACCTCAACTTAATTACATATACAAAGACTCTATTTCCAAAAATGATTATACTTTGAGGTTCCAGGAAGAACATGAGTTTTGGGAAACATTATTCAATCCAGTTAAAGTTTGTTAATTATCATTGGTGTTACTAATTAGGGATTATTATAAACAAAGAAGAAAAGAAATAATAGTGCATGGAACGTTTTAAATACAATTGTAAGGAATAGTATTTAACATTCACACAGTTATTATACTGAATTAAGCATTTTTCCTTTTACAAAAATTAAGAAACATTATATTCTTGAATAAAATTTTCTAACATTCTAAACTGGTGTATTTCAAATTAATAAAGTTTAACTGAATTTATTTTCAAAGCCCATTTCAGCTTAACAACCTCTAATAATTAACCTTATTCATGTTAAACAACTTTACTGAGGTACAATTGATATGCAAATAATCTCACATATTTAATATGTACTCTTGACAAATTTGGACTTATGCAAACACCATCACCACAGTGAAGAAAAAAATATATCCAAAACCCTCTAAAGTTTTCTTGCATCCCTTGCTGTTTTGTTTTGTTTCCTATTTTTTGTGGTAAAAACATTTAAGATGAGACCAACTTTCAGTCAGAGTTAAGATCTAGTCCCAAAGAGAGATTTCTGCAGAAGGAATCCAGAACAAGAGAACTGGACAGAAGGTTGTTCAACCTGACATGCACCAGCAAAGGCACCTGGGTGTAAATCTTGCACATGTATTATGATGGAAGCAACAACTCACTACTGACAAAGATACTTCTAATACAGCTCAGATAAGTCTTTCCCAGCTGGTAGTGCCTCTTTGATCTAGTATCTTTATGATATGAGACTTCCAAGATTGCTAAGCATATAGGTACCAAATGAATTAGATTACAAGTACTATGGGACTGTGAAGTAGGTGAAGAGTACAGATGAATGGAACAATTGCCTGAAAACATTGGACTCAAGCTGATGTTTGAAGGATAAATCGGAAGTTTGGTAGAGTGATCAGGGTACTCCATGCAGGAGGCAGATGACCCAAGGCCCAGAGATGGGAGAAATTTCCCTCCATTTCTGGGAAACAGGAGCAGACTGCTTGCTATTAGGTCCATTTTAGCTTTGTGCATGTTGTAGATGATGCAATCCTGATGAATAAGCATTAATTAGCACATATTCTGGGAAATTCTAAAGAAAGAGGTGAATTTATAAAAGAGCAACTTATTTTTCATATATCCTGTCTACTATACACCATCAAAATGCATGCAGTAAAGAACTGAGAATTTTCACAATATGTAGATAAGATTCAAAAATGCATTTGTTTTGTTTGAAATATACAGCTCAAAATTCAATTCTCCACTTGACTTTTTAATGATGATTCTGTTGAAAATCGGGCGGAGGCAATGTTCGGTAAATTCAAGTGGGAAAATTGAAAAAGAAAAAAATCCTATTCATATGCTGATTCTTAGGGAATATAAAATAGCATTAGTGCCATTTAGTCCCATTTTCTAAGTCTACACTAAAAGTGAAGTCACCATTTTGTATTTTCTCAAAAAAATAAAAATCGTTCACAAGAACCTGTAATTTCAAAGTTAAAGTATTCTGACTTCATAATATAGTCAAATACCTTAAGGACATGAATGACACATAACTCTTACAATTTATAAAATATATAAGGTAATTGCTCTTGTAAAGATAAAGGTTACAGTTAGAAGGTTGCCTGTAGTAATGTGCTCAAAGGTTACTATAGCAACTCTTCTGTGTTGATCTGCATGGGTGGTCCCTCAAAACTCTCAGATGGTTGAAATAAGGGAGGAAATGAAGCAAAAGGAAGATCATTGGGAACACTTCTCAGCAATCTGTTATTATTCCTTTGCTAGGTAGTCACTAAATATTTTTAATGAAACAATGTATTCATCCACAGGGATGTGTTATGACTACTGGAGTTGTTATTACCCTAATGATGTGAATTATATAGCAGCGCTACCTAATTAATCCCCAAAAAATTATTTATTATTTTCCCCATTCATCCAGCTCCAAGACAGACAAGAGATCCAACCAAACAACATACTTTAAAATTTTGACGATAAATTACAAATCTTGCAGTAGTAAAAAGTACATTAAAAAAATAAACATTTCTACATAAGTGATCTGTTCATATTCAAATTACCTAGACCTCATTTTTCTACATTCTAGAATGTCAATAACAGTGTCTATTTAGTGGAATGATTGTGAGGATTCCGTGTATGTTATGTGAAACACCGAGTATACTAGTTGAATATAGCAGGCACACAACAAAGTTTAGTTAACACTATTATTTGCATGTAGATTTTCAAAGGGAACATGTATCTAGAAGCATCACTGGTAAAGTTAGACGCTGTCTGATCTGGGGGAACATAATTTGGTGAAAAAGAAAACATTAGCTCAACCAAGTTGAAATCATCACACGTTAATGATTCCACAATGCAGCCTTTGCTAACCTGAATCCATTAAAAATTGTGTGTGTCTACCTGCAAACATATACACATATGACATATAAAATATGTATTTATATATGCATGGCACACAGGTTTATTTTGTTTATGTATGCAAATATATGTGTGCATACATGTGTATATGTGTGTATAGGTACACACACACCGCCAGGTGATGCTAAGATTCTAAGAGTGTTCGTAGTGCTGACCACAGACTAACTTCACCCTCTACTTGTGACTCTTCTGTTTGCTCCAAGATGCCCCGTCAGCTGGTAAGGTCACCAGCACCAGCATTATTCCAGAGAAACTTCACTGCCAGCAACTCTCTTCCCGGAAACAGAACACCAAGGTGTCAGAGAAACAGACTCGAGACTTCAGTCCCAAGTCTTGTAATAAGCAAAGGTGTTCCTATCACAGCAGCCACAGATGAACTAGTAATCATATAAAGAAGAATTCAACTTTATCTCAGGATGATGAGAAGTTGAATCTGTTGTAGGACTGTTATTCAAGAGACTATTAGATCCCATTCAATAAGAAAGAGAAATGTCTTTCCTTTTTTCAGATTTACCTTTTAGAAGTGATTACATCTAAGTGTTTTCATTTGCTAAAAACTTTATTGAGTCCATAAGAGTCAGCTCATCTTTACATATGTCATCCGGGGAAAATAAGTTTAAATGAAGTGCATTGCAAGAAGTGGATCCAGAAATAAATGCAAAAATGTAGTCCATACCCTCCTAGTCTGGAATAGCAATTCAACGCAAACAGCTTCATAAATCAGACAGCACAGTGGAAACCCCTCTGTGAAGGAAAACACAAGTTCCTAAGGTATGAACTAGAGACTTTCCCCTCACGTATCTTCCGCTTGAGAACATGCTCGGCAGTGTCCGTAGCACTAGTATTCGGGTGTCCCTAATTCCCAGGATATTTTTTTCAGCAAATTTAGGCTAAACTATGGAAGAAAACTGCAGCTTGGTAATACCTTTCATTTTGCTACGTAGTTTGAAAAGAATAAAACAAATGGACGTTGAAGGTGTCCTTCTCGTGGGAGAAAGACAACAAAGAACCAGCACTTCCACCGAGACTGGCGGCGTGGGCCCTTCAGACTACACCTGGAAGAAGACAAGACTTTCTGAAGACGGCAAAACTCTCCTTCACTTTGCCTCCTGTCTACTCTTCTTGTGCGACAGAACGGGGCTCTAGGATTGAAAAGTACTTTGAAAGTACACTTATAGCACAGCACTGAACAACTTCGAAGGGAGAGCAACTTCATTTATATTTTAAAACCAGAAACTTCTTCAACAGAGTCGATTCAATGACTATAGAACAAAACTTGCCCTCTTCCATTGATGAGAGTTGGAACGTATGATATACGTATATTTGTCTTTAATGTATACCTTTTTAGCATTATAATCAGGCTTTTTCATAACTTATAAACCCCATTTATATTCTAAAAACTCCTTTCATTTTTGTTTCCAAGGGTTTTTTCTGTTATTGTATATTCCCAGAATATAATTATATCATCTTTCACTATTATTAATGGCTCAAGAAGGTTGCGATGTTTCTTAATTAACTATTCCCCCCAAAAATGTAATATGGGAGTGCACTATAACTATAATTATTTAAAATTAATATCAGGGTACTCCCCAAAGGAGAGGTTCTGTGTAGCAATATTTTATACAATTAACCTAATATGACCATAGGAAACACAGCTGGCCATTAGGAAGTGAAGCAAGTGTTTGGGAGTACATAGATATATGTCATTTTTTGGAGGGGAGGGGCTGCTCATTGTCCAAACCCCCTTCCAGCCCTGGCTGGTGTGGCTCAGTGGATTGAGTGCCAGCCTGTGAACCAAAAGGTTGCTGGTTCAATTCCCAGTCAGGGCACATGCCTGGGTTTCAGGCCAGGTCCACAGTAGGGGGCACACAAAAGACAACCACACATTGATGTTTCTCTCCCTCTCTTTCACCCTCCCTTCTTCTCTCTCTAAAAATAAAATAACATCTTCAAATCCCCTTCCAATGTTTACAGAACCTCCCATTGTCATGTCTGAAGCTCCTGTGCATATAATTAGTAAGCACCTGACCTAAACCAACCAATCAAATGTACTCAGACAAATGTTGAAGCAAGAGATAGTAGAACAAAGGAGTGGTGGAATACCTGGATATAGTGACATGACCTGGGCTCTGGAGCTAGTCTTTTTGGTAGAATGGGCTTCCTTCACTAATACTGTTGTGGCAGAATGGTGATTACCCCTTATCAATTCCAGGGCGTATTGTTCCAGCTGCATAGTCCTCAGTCCAGGTCTCCATCCTTCTTATTTATCCTATAAGTACCACTATTCTCTTAAAATTAGTTTCTGCTAAAATCATCTAGAATTTTTGTTTGTATGTTTGTTTGTTTATTTCTTTTTTTTAAACAACTCAAAACCATGCTTCATACAGAGAAACACTTTGGGTCTATCTGGAAGCCCTGTCTGTGACTTCTGTAGGCCTAAAACACCATAAATTAGACAGTAAATGTTGTAAACTGCCTCCTAGAACGGCACTTCAAATACATCTAACATCAAGCATTTAAGAATAAAAAATAAAACAAGACTCTAAAATTATAGATATCAGACATCATATATAAGAAAGATAAAAGAGGAAGTCATTGTCTTAGTGGTAAGTGATCTCTAAGAGACCTAAATCAAAAGTTAAATACAAAATCTTCTATGACACTCTTCTCCTAAAGGAAGCGTGTTTAAGAACTTAGCCAAGGAAGATTGGACTCTGCAGCCCACCTCCTTTCTGGTTGAACATCCCTTCTTCCAGATCTCGAGCTTTATACTTTTTAAAAACCATAATAAAGTGAAAGTAGAAAACTAGTGAATGAAAAAAGATTTGTTATGGATTAGGCCAAAAATCTCTTCAGTGAAAAAATACTATCATTTCTATGAAAGTAATTTTGAAACTAAATATTAGTTAAATAAAGATGAACATTACCAAGTAACTATATGTAGATACAGGAAACAAGGTCTATTCTTACAAATAACCTTTTAAAAATATAACAATTTTTTCTCTGATAGGGAAGAAAAAGTATGGCCTTCCTAAGTCACTAATTTCAGGATGCTATTTTTAACTCACAGCATATTTTCTAAACGTATTCAATTAATGAAGCTAACATATCCATTGGGAATATTTAATTTAACATGGTCAAAAAAGATTTTTTTCTCTAATCACTTCAATTCCACATTGATACATAATGTTTACCTCCCACCAAAAAAGGTATCTTTTTTAGATTTGAGTACATAATTCACTTACTTCAAAAGTTTCTTAGCCTCATTTGTGTTTAATAACATAATACTGCTAATTTTCTCCAAAAATGCATTACTTTTCCATAAAATTGCCTTCGGTGTTTTTCCGATTTGAATTTTGCGGCTAATAAATTTGAAATTTTACACATCTTCATAGATGTGAGGACAATCAATTTAGCGTACCGATCACTGCCCTTGGAACAAGAAGCAAATCCACAATGAGATGACAGTATCTGGGGAAAGGCACAACTAGAAATTAGTGATCAGTAGAGTCCAAATAAAAAAGTCTGATATTTCTTTTCCTAGAAAAGTTGTCCAAGTTTCTTAAGGAATTGTAATTTCTACTTTTCTTCTAGATGATTCTACATGAACATAAAGCCTAATTTATACTATGCTGTAGAGAATATTTTCAGCAGACATTTTTCATCTACTGCTCTCAGACACTGTCTACGGAGGACAAGACACCTGTATTAAACATTTTTAAATTAACACTGGGCACGTCCAAATTCACAAATATGTAGGATTCTGCTAATAAAATACTTGAGAAAAACCAGTCTTGAGGGAACTTAAAGCTCACTGTCTGGAGCTGCGTGTTTGTTTAAACAGATGTGGGAGACCAGAAAGGAGGGGCTTCGGCAGGAATCACCACAGATTGGCAGGAAGCTTACCTTCTCCAACAGCCTTAAAGAATGTTTCTTTATTAGCAAGTGTGTAGTGTGGAGAATAATAGGGAACACTCTTCTCTCTCCCGCTCTTGGACAGGTACTTACAAAGGCCAAAAGAGTTGGACTCTCATCTCATCAACCAAATTATTGATAATATCAATGGCTATTTTAGGTTTAGCAAAACCCAGTTTGGTGGTTATGAAAGCTGGAAATCCAGGCTGGAGAAAGAAGTGAGGGGTTGAGGGTGGGAGATATAGGTTAAAGGGGGGAAAAGGACAGACGGGTCTGTCACCTCAAGTTCCTCTCCTGGCCACCTCTTGCCTACGTGGCTCTGCCGCTTCCAATCACAAAGGATAAATCTGGATTTAAATTTAGAGAGTGATAAAGAAAAATAGTTCCGAATTAACTTCTATCTGGAATTTTGTTATGATACATTTAAAGCAGCAAAGTGAACCCCTGTTTGCATTAACAAATGCAAGTTAAAAAGTTTGGAAGTACTACAATTTTCTTATATAATTGTTACAAATAAATCTTCCAGACAACATTCTTTGCCCGGGGCTCCTGTGAGAGATGACCAAATCTCATGTTCAACGTCCTCATAAGAAATAATCACATCTTTAGTGAAATCCCCCTGATTCTTGCAAAGAGAAAAAAGGTTGAAATACAATCTCGTAATGTTACTTGACTGACAAGCATGCATACACATCCACAGGGACTATTCATGGGTTGTTTGGGGTACTTATATTTACTACATATTTATGTTAACTATTATTCGTTTGGGTTTAGTTAAGGTAAGTTTCTAAATAAAACACTTAAATTACAAAACATGATATAAATTACCTCTCTTTCCAAGAGGAAATACATCTTGCATATTATTGGGGATTTTCTGAGTCATATCATTGCGCTAGAAAGATTCATATGTGTGCATCTTTGCCAATTGATTTCAAGAAAAGCAACAGACAGCTTAGAAGATCTTGCACATACACAACCATTTTTCTACGAAAAGAATGTGTTTCTTATCGCTATGATTTGATAATAAGGGCTATATAATTTGCCACATCAAACCTCTTTTGAATCATAAAGCCTTTAGTCATTTCCTTAAAACAAAATGTTTCATAGATGAACAGTGCTCTCCTGTGATCAAAGAAAGGAACTGCTTGCATCATAAAACAGGTTAGTCCTGACTTTTACGGCCAGTTTCAACTTCTGTTTTCTATGGTTATTAGCAGGATTATCTTCTGTAGGTATCACGCCCATTTCTCTCTGAGGAAGGCTTTTTTTTTTTGCTTTCCAAAGTGAACATATTACGCTACTAGTTATCTTTTTGGCATAATTGTAACTTACGTTCTTCTAGCTTGTTTTTACCCTTGTTAGAGTCATAGTAGAAAAGCCAGTTTGTAAACAGAATAACTTTTTTAGAATTAATCACAAAAGTGTCAGCAAATTGAAAGATGTGTTATTTGCAAAATTGTCCCATATTAAGCCGATGTGCTCGTGTAAAATTAGAACCTTGAATTCCTCAGTTTAGTCGGCCCTGTCTTTTATCAAAACATGAGCAAGATTTATGCCGAGCCTTAGAAAAAGAGCTTCTGGGGTTATTTGCCATTTTTATTGCCCACAATTTACAAAACATCAAATAGCACTTATTGCCAAATGATTCCTATTTCTATTAAGAAACAGAGGTTTGGGCTTCCAGCAATGTTGTTTTATATTCATGAAAGGAGTTTCCGGAGGGTTGTGAAAAACCACCCTGATTTCCATGAACGTATTTATCTAGCGGTGGGCGTCGTTTTGGTGAGAAAAGGAGGGCAGCTAGGAAACCCTGTCCCTGTGAGCACCGATCCCAAACGCACTGCAAACAGGTCTGTCGGAGCAGTGTTCTCCGGGGAGGGAAGCCAGTTGCTACATAATTAGACTCTGCCACCTAGATTAATGTCTTACAGAAAAGGCAAAAAAAGTGTGTGCCTCTCTCCAAATGGTGGGCATGGGTCTATTTGCCATAGGAAATGTAGAGCAGGATTCCTGATAAACTCTTCTATAAAAATGCCAGTATTGATATCATGTTAGTTACTCTATGTCTGGATCACATATGGACAATATACATATTTAAATATATAAGTTAATATAAATAGTCGTTGTGGTGGATTTGGTATACACCAGCTGTGCATGCATTTGGGTCCTTCTCACTGCAGCTGGCGACATTCACAGCTGGCAGCTATTAGAGCGACCACCTGCCACACACCCGCCAAAGCCTCTTGCTGAGAGTATAACAGCAGTGAAACAAGGGATCAGTTTCCCAGAGAGAATAAGTAAGACTCTAGGGAGAGAAAAAAATCTCAGGGAAGCATACAAGAATTTGACTTGTATACTCCAGTGTAATCATGTTACTTGAGCAAAGAGAACATCAATACACAGGGAGAGAACTTCACAAACACACAAATGTTCACCAATTAAATTGAATGCCTCGTTGAAACAATTTGCTAGCTAAGATTTTTAGGAAGATAAAGAGAATGAATTGTCTGAGCTGCTGGTCATGAAACAGCAAAGCAGTAACTCTCAGGTAGCAGCAGTGATGGTGAAATTAAGGAAGGGCATCAGAGGGAGTGGGCACGCTGCAACACAGGAAAGATGGAAGCAGGCGTTCAAAGGACCTTCAGATGAATAAAGAGAAAAAGAATCTTGCCTGTGCTTAATTACTTTCAGTAGTTCTTGGTGCCCACCTATATTCCTGCCCTACGTTCTCATAAATCTTCCATTTCTGCTTAAGTTAGAAGAATTAGATTTCTTGTGTTTGCAACCAAAAAAGTTCTAACTAATGTACTAAGAATTCCAACCATGTGCTTGTTAACTGAGACCTATAAATTGATTATGAATAATTACATTAATATCAATGACAGTAAATATAGAGAGGTCTCTCTATTTAGTAAGTTGACCCATTACAACGATACTCTTTCATTGTTGTAAGGCCTCAAGAGCGATGATTCCTTCAGCTGTCATTTATATGAAACAAGTAGTTCCAAATGGCAAGTCCAGGTTCAGATGCCTACACAATGAGCACACTAGGTAAGCAGCAAATCTATGACCGTTCATAAAATATATCCATGCAAAATTAGTTATTCCTACATGTAATGCATATAAATAAGAATTCAGTTTGTTATTTCGAACGCATGTGTTAGCAAATATTTCTATGTTTGTAAGAATTGTCCATCGACGCACCAGAGCCACTCATCAGCCCGTGCCACCTTGTCTTTCTGCTGGAGTCCCCTCTGAAGTTAACCAAGGACATGTGTATTTTGGAGCTGTATAGATTTTTTCCTTTTTTTAACTCAGGACAATCACCATTGGTGGCTTAGGATCTCGAGGACAAAGAAAAGCCCGTTTAAAGACTGCGTGGGAGTGTGCACATACTCATGTGAGGTTGCACACGCAGACTTAAGTGGCATGTTTGTGTAGGAGAACTACACACCCAAATTGAACAGTTACAATTCTCAAACTGCCATTGTAACTATAAGTGACATACCCATATATTTTTCATTTAATATTAGCCTCTCAAACTTTTATCAATCTATTACCAATACATGCAACATCTGAATTGCTATGTAAAATGTATCCATATTTCTCAACCAACAAATTGAGGCACAAGAAGGTTTAGTAGGCCAAAGGGGTCACACATGAACTTGATTTGCACCTATTGCCAATATCACCATTTACTTTCTTCATAATCTACTACTTTTTTGCTGGTTTGATTTCCCCTTCAACTATGTTTGTACTTTGGCTACTTTGATCAAATTCAAGGATTCTTGACCAAGTGTTGTAAGTAAGAAACAACAGAAGTCTCTCTCATACTCTCTTTCTTCTTCCTCAGCTGCAAAGATATGCAGGAGCGCTTTCTTTGAGACAGCTACTAAATTTATGTCATTTCTGTATTTCGTCTCTTGGCTACTGAAATGCACTATTTGTATGTTTCAGCATTCTCTGGGTAGAATCTGATGTAATTTCTGGCAGATACTTTAAGAGGGTTCCAGGCCATTGGATTCTGGCACCAGGGGCTTGGGAGGAAGTCAAGCAGATCTTTCATAATAAGGGATTGTTGAAAGGTGCTTTATACACTTCACAATAGCTATGAAGCTATTCTGCTACACATCCTTCTTAGCCTTGGTATCTCAACAGTCCTCTCATCTGCAACTGAGTGCACTGGCCCTTTTTAATCCCAAGAGAATGCTAACATCCTAGTAGCCTAGTAATTACTGGCAGCTTGACAGCTATTCAAGCATGGCTGTCGCTGAGCCACATAAGTGAGCATCAAAAACACAGACAGAAGATTTTTAAAAGAGTAGTCACATCTCTTTCAAGATGTCTTATCAGATATGTTTTACATGTTTAATGTATTTTCACTGTTGTGTGTTATGTGCTATGTTGGCCTTGCTTCAATTTTTATCTGATACGCAGTGGGTAAATTATTTCCATCATTTCTGTTCTCTAGCCAGTGAAATGTATTGTTCTCCAGAGATTCTCTGTATGAAAATACAATATATAAAGCAATGACAGTTTTCCTAGGTTTAGGAAAAGTCACTGAGAAAATATCCTGAATGATTAAATAAATATCCCATGATTAAATAAATCATGTTATTTAACCTCCGGAAGCCGTTAACTAGTCGATATGTGGAAGAAGCTATAAAGCTTTAACAGAACATTGCGTGAAACTAAAATGTTACTATTATTGCTATACCAAAAAGGGAAGACAGTAGACTATGTTATTTCTGAACAGTCTCTGAATTTTTTTCAGACCATTGACCTTAAACATGTATGTTTTTTTTGTCAGTAAATTTTCGGGAGAGACAAATAGTCTCAAATCTCTTTTCAATAAGAATGACCTTGTTCATTAGCTTGAGGCTTAGTGTTAAGTGAATGAGAACAATACGTTATGGTCCTTGTCTTCCCCCCAAGGGATCAGTTTAGATCCTACTATAAAGCCACTTACATTGTGAAGTTTATTTTAAATTCTCAAGCACTTTACTCAAAGAGAGAGAGAATATAAATAAACAAACTAACTGAAACAATGTTATATGAATTCAGATTTAAGTTTACGCCCCTAGAGAAAACTGGAATGCCTGCTTGTTTGCTTTTTTCAACTGACAACATCATCAATAAGTTGAAGCCATTCAGCCAGAATTCCAAAGCAATAACCTTCTCTCTCATACATTATTGTTACTTTTTGGCAAATCAGACTAAACTACAGACACCCCTCAATTTATGATGGGGTTATATCCCAACAAACCTAACCTACCGAATATCATAGCTTAGCCCAGCTTACCTCAAACTCGCTCAGAACATTCACACTAGCCTACAGCTGGGCAATTAGCTGGTTTCATCTCAAGAGTAATTGCCTTCCTCTTCACACTGGAAGCGGGAGACACAGATGGGCATTTTACAGACATGTTAAGATAAAAAAACATAAAACACAATATCCCCAAAATGCTTGCAACCTAGTAGCACATGGTGGAATATTGATTGTTTATCCTCATGGTTGAGCAGCTGACTGGCAGCTTCCTCTTGTTACCCCTCCCCGCTCAGCATCTCAAAAGAGTATCCTACAGCATTTTGCTGGCCCAGGAAAAGATCAATACCCCAAATTTGAAGTATGAATTCTATGAATGCATATCATTTTCATTACATTGTCAAGATGAAAATCATAGGTTGAACCATTGAAAGTTGGGCACCATCTATATATTATAAAACATGACCAGACTCATGGGATTTTAATAAGCATGCCAATACAACCTAATCATCCTGGCCACCAGCTGGAGATCAAGTTCACACAGCTCAAGATGGAATGCTTCACATTTTAGCTTTCTAGAGGTATATTTTACATTTCATACAATGCATCCATTTCAAGTTTACAAATGAATGACATTTGGGAACTTTACTGAATGGTGCAACCATTGCCATAAGTCAGTTTTAGAATATTTTCACCCCTCCCCCCAGTTAGATTCCTCACGCCAAATTACAGTTAAACCTCATTCTACCTCCAGTCCCGGGAAACCACTAACCTACTTTCTGATGCTATAAATTTCCCTTTGGGATACTGCCCATAACTAGAATCCTACAAATGTATTCTCTTGTGTCTGGATTATTTCACTTAGCATAAGGTTTATGATGTAGCGTGTGTCATGAGGAATACTTTTTTGTTGGTGAATTGTATTCCATTATGAGAAGTCCACGCTTTCCCTATTTGATCGGCATGTAGGTTGATTCCAGTTTTTGACTTCTCTGAGCACTGTTGCTACGGAACTCCTTTCTGCAGTCTTCGTGTACATGTGTTTTCATTTCCCTCGAGTAAATCCTTACCAAAGTGGCTGCACCCGTTTACATTCCCACCAGTAATAGGTGATAATTCCCATTTCTCCACATCTTCACCAACATGTTTTATTGCCTGCCATTAATTATGGACATTCTAGTGGGTATTAAATGGGATTTCATTGTGGTTTTAATTAGAAATTCCCCAATGACTAATGATGTTGAACATCTTCACATTTGGTTACTAGCTATTCATATATCGCCTTTGGTGAAATGTCTGTTCATATCATACAAGTCTTTTATCAAATATGTGTTTTGCAAATAGTTCCTCCTAGAATGTTGCTTGTCTTTTTGAATTTTTAATGGTGTATTTTGAAGGACAAAAATTTTAATTTCAATGCATCTAATTTATCTTTTTTGTTTTATGGATTTGCTTTTGTTTCTGTATTAAAATAAATGTTTGTTTTTCCCATGGTTTCAAAGTCTTTCCACTCTGGTTTCTTCTAAATGTGTTATTGTTTCAGAACTTATACTTAAGTCTATGATTAATTTTAACTTAATTTTGGTGAATGTTGTAAGATGACAGTATAAGTTTTTCTTTTTGCATATAGATATCCATTAATTCCTTCAATATAGGTCTATCCTTTCATCAATTAATTCCTTTGGCACCTTTGCTAAAAATTAATTGACTGTAATTATAAGAATTTATTTCTATACTCTCAATTCTATTGATCAATGTTTAACCTATGTCAGTACCACACTATTTTAATAACTCTACTTTTCCAATAAGCTTTGAAATTGAGAAATAAAAGTCCTTCAACTTTAATATTATGTTTAAAAATTGCTTTCTAGTTGTTTGCATTTTCACATAAAATTTAGAATCTGTTTGTCAATGCCTTCAAAAAACTAGCTTGAGTTTCACTTTGTTGAATTTATAGATTGACTTGGGAAGAGGTGTCACCTTACAATGTTGAGTCTTTAATACATGAATGTGGAATGTCACTCTACCATTTACATCTTAATTTGTAACTTTTAGTGTATGAGTCTTACACTTATTTTTAAACACTTATTCCTTTCATTTATTTGTTGTTGCAAATTGTAATTTTTGTTTTCATCAATGGTTTTATAATACATAACCACGGGACCCTTGCAATTTCATGAATGCAACTTGTGAAAGGGATAAGGAAAGGGAAATAGAGTCAGCAAGAGTGATGGGCAGAGCATAGGGCTGCAGGGTCCGGGGGGAGGGCCAGACAGTCACACAGACAGATGATGCACAAATGGGCAGGGATTGACACTTTCAGCCCTAAACATGGTGCTCGTTAGTGGTCAAAAATGAAATGATGGCTCCAGACTTCTGGAGTTCAAACTCCGGTTCTTACACACACTAGACTTTGGCTTTAGGCAAGTTATTCAAAACTTCTCGGTGATCTCATCTGTAAACTCTGTAATGTAATATTACCTGTATGTAGCTCCAACTCTATGAACTTGTAAAAATTAAATGAGTTTGTTAATAGACATTTATAGAAGTTTTAGAATAGGGCCTGCAACACACTAAAAACTCAGTAAACTGGTATACATGAGCATCCTTGGAAATTTCAATCAAGTAACACAATGGAATTGTTTTTAGAAATGACACAGTGTGAATTTATAGCAAAGCAGATCACTTTAACCAGAGGATAACTGATTGACAGCAAGGCTGGGCACGTAGGACAATATTTAAGAGGTAACATTTATTCTCTGCTCCTTGTGTTTTGAAACGGATGAACTGATCTAATATTACCCGCCTGGCTTCCCTTTCCATCCCTATCTAATTATTCTTCCCTACGGGAGAAGGAAGTTCTTATTGATGGATTAGTTATGGAAAAAACATACTAGACATGCTCCTCTCATTTTCTTTCTTTATTGTGGAGCCATTCTCCCAGCAAAAAAAAAAAAAAAAAAAAAAATGCACGATCTTTTCTTCCCTCCAAGGGTAGATCCCCAGGGGCCTGCTGGTTTCCACTCTGCCACTGAGTGAATAGTTCTTATGCTCTGGTTCAATATTTCAAAAGTCCACCTGTCTATATACCTAACCTTCATTCTCTACCCTAAGCTTTTATCAATAATTAATGTAACATTTTTGAACTCCAAATACTTCCCTCCCAGTTGAGCATGAACCAAGGGTAGTCTCTCCAACATCATTACAATACATAGCTTTTAAAGCACTAGGTTTATAATACTGGTATGAGAAAGCAAGCTTAGTCATGGAAAATAAAATCTCCATTGGTGAAACAAGTGGTTATGGGGGAGAGGACCTGGCACCAGAAATTCAGTTTACCTTTGACCATGATGGCAGTTAAGGGATACAACTCCCACGCAGTTTAAAATCATTGAATAAATTCTGACTCCCCAGAAATTTAACTACTAATAGCCTATTGTTGATCCAAAGCCTTACCAATAACATAAGCAGTTAACACACATTTTCTTTGTTTTATGTATTATATACTGTAATCTTACAAAACAGTGAGCTAATGAAAAAATGTTATTTAAAAAATCTTAAGGAACAAAACAGTATGTATTTTTAAAAAACACATATAAATAGACCCACATAGCGCCTACCTGTGTGGTTCAAGGGTCACCTGTAGTTATTCCAGGATTCACGCGATAATCTAAAGCTTTTGGGATTTCCAAGCACAAAGCAGCCAAAGTTATGCATAAATCCCACTGATCAGTGAGGTAAAAAAGTTTTCTTGATCTACTAGTTAACCTAATTTTAGCTCCAGGGGGAAGGAAGGCAAGGCAGCAATCAAATGACCAAGGTGCACAGCAGAAACAGTGGACAGAAAGCATAGCACAGATCGTTGTCAAACTCCAAGTTATATAAGTAATTGTAGTGTTTATTAAAATGCAAATTTCCTTGAATTACCTATAGAAATTCTAATTTTATATGTCCAGGCAGAATTCCCGTGGTGGACACTGATAATCACTTGGCAAACTTATGAATTGCCAGCAATTTCATGTGCTGAGGAGAAAATTTGCCTCTGTTCTTTTCTGCAAAATGGCCAGAATTAAACCAGGGCGATTTCTGTGGTACAATCATCTTGCGTGTCCATAAAATACTCAGTTTCCCAAAGCCAAATGGGAAAATTGGACAAAGTCTCAAGGTTTTCTTCTGAAAAAAAAAGTGTTGTCTTTCTCATCAGTCCTGAAGAAATTATACTTTGTAGATCCATTAGCTACAGACTGTAACATCTACGGAACTAACTGAATTCCATTGACAACTACTGTCTTACTGGCCCCGATTTCTCCTCTGGAAAAGGGGAGGACCAAAATCTGCCAATATATGAGCACAAAAATTCAAAAAATGCTAGTTTTCTGATTCACTGATTGCCTAAGTCCATGTATAAATGCCTTAAGAGACAAATTGCAGCATAAATTCCATGTTGTCATGATGAGTTCATCTTATTGGAGGACGTGTAGATTAAAATTAAAAGGTAAGTTAACCTTTGCATGATAACTGAAATCAATAGTATTAAAATAGTGAATGTGTCTTATACATTTTAAATATGACTCAGATTTTTTTGACCTTCCAGTTCTAATTAGAATATCTCTAGCTCATCCAGGAATTTGCTCTACAGAAATAACTTACTTCCAGAAAGTTTCAAAAACCTAATATACCATTAAGTATTATGCCCATCTAATACTCTATATTACCATATATATAGAAGATGCAGCTAAGTGATGAAATGAGGAACTTTGAATCAGATAGGGCTTTGTCCAAATATTCAGATACTACAGCTTCTCAAATCTCATTTAGAGTCACTACAAAGAGACTTTAATCAAATATATATAATATTTTATTTAATATGTATATTTATATGAGTCTCTCTTCACTAGACCATAAACGTCTTGAGGACAGAGCTTCTGTATTGTCTTTCTTTCTAGGAGTATAGTACTGTAGCTAAGCGTCAGACTATTACGCTTAGAAAACTGATAACAAATTCTGATTCAGCTCCTTATTAGCTGTGTAATAAGGCACATTGCTTAATGTTTTGAGGCTCTATATTCTCATCTTGAAGGAGACAATAAGACCTTCCTCATACAGTTGTATGAAGCTTTAAGTGAGATAAAATGTATAAAGCTGCACCCCGCACATGAGAAGAATGCATAAATATAATAAGCAGTTGCAATAGCAACTGTAGCAGCATCGGTAAGAGTAAGTGTACATTCCTGACACCGAATTTCAATGCCATAAAAAGCGGCTGAATCAATTGAATAAGGAACTATCTCTTCACTTCCCATGAAAAAAGCCATGGAAAAGAAAGAACACCACTGAAAATGAAGAGCATTAATCAACAGATTGCCAGATCCCAGATTAATTGCATTTATAATATGGTGAAGTTGACTAAAGTCATATCTATGACCCATGCACAATTAGGCCTTGAAACAAAAACCCAAGGAAAAGTAGAAGAGATTTAAAAACATTTTTACCTTACATGTCCATCAAAAATCAAGACCAACATCTAAAATAGCGAAGAGTGATTGCTTGACCAGGAATAAGGACATGGTCTAAGATTGTCAAGACTTGGATGGAGACATCCTCATTTAAAGGTGAAAATCCTCCTACCATCAAAAAACAAATGAACATCAAAAAAAACAATAGTAGAAAATGTCTATCTCTGGAAAAACAGTCTTAATCTCTGACTCACATCATAGTCCCAACAAATCATATTTTGAAAAATCAACTGATAAAATATAGAAGAAAACAGAAGTGAATATAAATCTAATATTAATTGAGGAATGAATTTATAAGCTTGAAAACAATGAAACACCTTTCAAAAAAATTAAAATATTTACAATAAATATTGGAAAAGATTAATAACTTCAATATATAAAAAACTGGTATAAGCTGATAAGAAAAATACTAAAATACCCTAATAAAGAAAAAGTACATGGAAACAAAGACAGACACATACACACAGGCAAATATAAATAGCTAATGTGCATAAATGCTCATTAGCTATTTACCTGGTAATTTAAAATAACTATGAAATGCCACATTTTGCCAATCAGTGCTGGGAAAGGGTGCCATGAGCTGGGCACTCCAATTTATCTGCCAAAACTATTCTAAGTAAATGCACACATCTTGACTAAATAATTCTACTTTAAAAGTATGTAACTAAAATGCAAACAAAATGTTACCATAAATGTTCATTATGATAGTAAAAAACTTAAACACAAGTGTGTAACTGTAATAATAGTAAAAGAAATTATTCTACATGAATATAATACCATTTAAAATCATCCAAATCATCTTTGTAAAGTACTGAAATGTTTCTGCTACATTCAAGCACTACGCTTGAATATACAGTTTATATTAAAAACAATAGATGTTTACAGAAGTATCAGAAATACTCTACAGTGGTAGATTTGTTTACATTATCAATTAAGGTGTTTTACATTTATTTCTCTATGTTTCCAATATTCTAATGGTCAATAAGTAATTTTATTTATGTTATTACTTATTTTTTATTTTTCATTTCTTTTGGACTAGAAATATTCACAAAGCATTCCATTCAAAAGGGTAAAAGGGTGAAAGTCTCCCTCCCAAAGCTTAACCTCCAGGTAACCAAATTCAACCAGTCTCCAGTTTCTTGTACACCCTTTTGGAGATCGCCTATGTATATAACAAGCATCACTTTTTTTCTTTAACACATCTGGTAGCATATTATACACATGTCTGATATGTGTAGAGCACTTGGCTTTATTCCCTTAACCATATATTTTGAATAGATAGATGGATAGATAGAGTTATAGAGGTATAGATATATAGATGTACAGGTTTTAGTTTTTTAAGGAATAAGTTATCATTCATAGATTATTTCTAATTTTCTCTCAGTGTAGTAAGTGCAAATTTTCACATATGAGTATACCTACAGGATATTTAAAGGAATGAAATAATTATACCAAAGTGCACATGCATTAGTAATTTTAATAATAATTAAATGTCTTCTTTAGACAATGAACTAATTTACATAACTAATATTGATGCATGAGAATGCTTTTTAAAATTTGCATTAATTTGCATTTCTTGTTATTGTAATAAGAAACAAAAACTTGACCATCACTTCTCTATATGATTTTCCTAAGAAGTGATCATTATTGTTCTAAACTCCAAAGCTTTTCCCTTGTATTTTGACTGACCCATAATTCAACTTGTACATAAGCCTATTGTTCACACACTCCAAATACATGTTCATCTGGAGCTTTCCTTAAAGCTTAATTTTCTTATCAAATTTACTCTTAAGTGCATAGTACCAAAACAAAAATTTTCAAAGAAGATAGATGTTCCTACAGTTCTGTTTCTCACTTTTTGACAATTTTGGTTTCATGTTAAAGATTTATATTGATTCAAGCTTCAACTAGACCCCCTTCTCCAATAGAATGGTGCTGGAACCAGGAAATAAACTCCTTTTCTCCCCGCTCATATTGAAGCTTTTGCCCATAGAAATTATGCCTAAGAAGGAAAGCATGAGCATTTTTAGCATTTTTCTTAACTCAGTTACTGAACCTTAGCCACCCTGAACATCATGAAGCCCCGTGTCATGATTAGCTTGGGTGCCACGTGAATGAATTTCAAGGGCAGTCACTGTATTTGGAAAGCCTGCCTACTGGAACACCTGAATGAGAAGCAGAAAATCTGACTCATTGCCTCCTGCATTCCATGAATGCTTTTCCCACTTTACCCTTATCCCCTAAGCAATAGAATGTGATGAACTTTGCAGAAATAGTTGGTATTTCCTCAAGGAAAAGGCCTAATTAAAATAACTCCATGTGTTAGCTTTTAACTGCTTCCTTAAGTCAAGTGCCACGTGACGCCCTGGGGACTGGGGCCCTTTCTGATCTGCATCTGGAATTTGAAAACAACCCATTAATGGCAAGGAGCTTAATTTGCTCATAAGGAATCAAAGAGGGGATTCTAAATTAAAAGCCAAAAAAATCATTCTAATTTCATCACAAAGGTCAAAACATTTAGCATGATTAAGTTAGTTTGTTTATATAAAATAACTACTTTCTTTAATCAGACTTTTCAAGAGGGGGCTGAGCATTTTATTTCAATTCCCATCTGCCACAGAAAAGAAGCAGAACAGGTGAAACTGAAAGGTTCTTTACCAAAGTGTTTGTTTTTGTTTTCCAAAAACATATGGCTCATGTTTCCTGTCTTGTTCCATTTTCAGTAAATCATGCCATGCATTTATCTTAATTCTCCTTTTTATTTTCAAATCGTAACATTAGAGACATTTACTTTCTCAAGTTAAAAAAAAAATTACTCCTGTCTTTTACTCAGAGATGGTTCCTCTCTTGTCTGTGCACCCATAGAAATTTGTGCATATTTCTATTCTATTGTTTATCATATGTTCCATTTTTTGGTAATCCCCAGTAGAATTTATATATTACACATGGATATTTTATTCTTTGTACATTTCTAGAGAATTGCTAGAGTTCATACAAAATAATTGTTTTGTAAATATTTTTGAAAGGGTAAATAAGTGTTAAAATAGTCACTACAATAATTAACAAAGACATTGTTGAAATTTTTCTGTTCATCATTTTTTGTTTCTTATTTTATTTTATTTTTCATTTGTCTTAAGTTTTATTTCAAGCAAAGAGTCTCAAAGGTTTCTGCTTTGTTAAGAGTCTTGAGAAAATATTAGAAAATTCTACAGGCCCATTCTGCCAAGTCTTAATTATTCCCCAAATTCATAGTCAGCCCAGCGCCTGCCCTAAGTTTTGGAAATCTTCTGTACTGTGTCAATTTCTACTTTAGTGTCTCATCTTAGGTCACTGCTGCTGAACTGCTCACATCCTTTCTTGAACATGCTGCAGTCAGTTCACTCCCTCCTGCAATTCTGACGCCTCCTCGGTCATTCCATTGACCCTAAACCGTTACCCTCACATGCATCGACTTACAGAATGGTCCATACTCCTACTGCGATTTTTCAGATGGAGCTGGAAGGAGCCTTAGAAATCAAATGCTTTCCTGCTCTAATGTTGCCAATGAGAAAATTTAGGCTCTAGAAAAGCTAAAGAAAGCAATGAACATCATTCCATAACCATTATCTGCCAGTTAGTAACTAAGTTGGGAAAGAATTTAGGTATATTTATTTATGCTGGTTCTGAGCTCGTGGCATTCACACTGTCCCCCTATCCATTAGAAATCGCTTTCCACCCCTCAGTGAACTACCTCCCAAAAAAGTAGGCTTACAGTTGTGAATATGAGAAACAGTTTATTCTTGAATTATTTATTATTGTATTATTTTCCATATGAACAACTCTAAACCTATTTCACCCCACCCTGTATTTTCGACTTTCTTTTTAAATGTGTAATTTATTCCAATTACACTTGAGAGTACAAATGAGTTAGCCATAATCATTACCAGCAAAGACTTTGATTACAAAATGAAGGTAAGTGACTTAGAGAAGGAATTATTATGGGAATTCAAATTAATAAGTAATAAGATCCAGTTAGAAAGAATCAGGAAAGACCATTTGCAGACTGTTCTCAATTTTTTATAGCCAGAACAAATTTCTCTTTACAGTTTCACACACAGTTATTCATTTACCAATAATAAATTTCTACTTCAATATAATATCATTACCATTAAAGTAATATTTATCAATCATGTAGTAGTACTATGTGTTAATTAACTGCCGCAACAATTCTAAGAGATGGGTACTATTATTATATCCATCGTCCAGCTGTATCGTAGTCATCCTAAGTGAACAAATCAGACTCAGCTCAGTAACAGCATAAACAACCATACAGTCCCTTGATCCCAAAACCTGTCTCACCACACCTAGTAGTCATGCTTAATATTTTATATCCATATTTCTATCCTCGTAAGTATTACCTTAATCTAGGTCCTCTTTATTTCTTACCTGAAATATTCCAATGTTCTCTCTGTCCATATTTTTATCTGTTCAATTCATTCTCCACCCCAAGACCAATCTTTTATATTAAATACAACTATTATAAAGTGTTTCCCACTGCGAAAAACAAACTGACTGTGACCAGGGGAGGTGAGAGGGCATAATGGGGGGGGGGGGAAGAAGGGAGCGTTTTCAGGAACATCTATAAAGAACACATGGACAAAACCAAAGGGGGATAGGATGGAGAGTGGGGGGGTGGGGATGGCTGGGGTAGGAGGAGCGGTGGGGGGAAAATGGAGAAATGGAGACACTGTACAGATGTTCAAGACAACTGTACTTGAACAACAATAAAAAAAGAATTTTAAATACATTTAGCCTATAGTAATTTTAAATTTTTAACTGATATAATTTTCATTGAAGAAATAATTTCTCCACTGAAAACTAAGTTTTAATACTACCGTTCATAAGATAGAAGAGATGCCTTAGTGTGACGTTTGAGACCCTCCGCACCTGGTACATACCTGTCTTTAGCACTGCTTCTCATCCCACTTCCTGTGCTCTAAGTTATTCGCGCTGCTTTGCACACCCCAGTTAGCTTTGTCTCCATGTTTTGATCGCATTATTTTTCTCCCTGGAATACTCTTTCTTCATAATTCCTAGCTCTTTTATAATTAGCCAACAACTTTCAACTTTGGAGTTTAATTTCCCCTTTAAAGATTTTCTGACCCATATGATAGAATTGAATCCACCTCACTTCATTCAACTTCTAAGGTTTCAAGCATCTACTTATAATACATTGCAATTAATCTGCGAGTTTAACGTTCTCTACTGGATCAGGGGCTGTAGTGTATTTACCTTGTTACATCCAGTGGCTATATGGTATTTTCCACTGAGTTACTGCTGATAAAAAAAAATGAATGAAAAAAAATGCATTTACTTTGGATCCAAAAAAATAGTTCACTTGTTAATTTAAAATGGAGAGATTTTAAGTCAAGAAATTTCAGCTGACCAAGAAAGGGAGACAACCTTTACCCAATAGTGGAGTTCTACCAAAAAGCCAAACACAAAATGAGTGAGATTGGAAGGAGGAAGTAAACAAAATTGGTAACAAAATTTGATTTTCCAATATATTCCTGTGTGCAACATTGAAGTTTCAGCTCTCGATTATCTATATACCATCTTTTTCATGCACTTCATTTAGATGAGCAAATTATTCAGAAATATGTATTTCATCGAGTATGACCAAGTTGTATTCTTTATAAATGTGATGATCAAAAGTGTAACAAACTTAAATTTAAAAAAAGAAAGCAACACCCTGCCTGGCTCCTACAGCTTAAAAAGTTACATTCCTCTTTCTTTCCTCCTTTCAGCCTCAAAACAGGTAAGTAATGGAACTTCAAATGAGGACAGATAACGATGGTGAGCACAAGAGTCCTCCCTCTAACTTCCCTTAAATTATAGCTGTAGATTGTCAGAGAATGTGAACACATAAGAGACAAGAACGGAAAGAAGTATCGGGGAACCTTCAGAGTAATTTTAACACCACATACAGAAAGCACTAGAAAAACAGTCTTTCGGATGATGTAAAATTAAGCTTATTAAGACATTCAAGAATATGCCTTAGGTAATAATTTCCTACCATTTGGTGAATTGATGAGGAGCCCTAATGGGTATTTCCCTCATCAGCTCTCTAAATTATGCAAAATTGTGTGCCAGGTTTCTATATAATTTATACAATTAGAAACAAATTCTACCTTTTATTACACATATTTCCCTTTAATTCTGATTGATGTTGCACATTTGAATAACTTGTCCTTTTCAACTTGTCTTTTAATGGATATACTCATATTAAGTAGAAAAGCATCTGTAACTGTTTCCCATCCCCCTGACTTCACTTCCACTTGAGCTACATCTCTAAGAGTCACAGTTAACAAAATTAACTGAAAGGCAGGAATTTAAATCCACTGGAGCTTTTCTTTGCTGATATTTCTAAACTTGGTAAATTTACCTGGTAACGATCTGGTGATAACAACTTCAATATCATTGGCTCCTTCACTTTATGGGTCAGATTAATTAGTTTGTGATATGAGCTGCCTCTTGGTTATATTGAGTATTTAGTAAAAAAAAATGAGTGGAAAAGTAGAATATATCACCACTGTAGTAAAATAACTTACACAAACTGTTTTTACTGACAGTATGCTAATGTCACTACACACACACCATTGCATTTCTTTCCATAATGTGGAGTGACATGCATTTGTTCAAAGCAAACTTAAAAGCGTAGCTACATCAAAAATTATCTATTGAGGGAAATGGTGAATACATGACCAGACAAGAAGAGGTCTAGAGAATCAGTCATAAATCTACCACACAAATTAGTTACATGACATGGAGCAAGCACTTAAACTTGGTTTGTTTTTATGCAAAAAGATGACAAATGATTTCTAACTTTCCTCTATTTCTAATTTGAAGTTATTGGCTACGAATATAGTTAGGGAATATTAATATCCTCCTCTCGTCTGATGACTTGAATAAATAAGAATCATGAAACAGCACCCACCCCTACAAAAGATCAAATTGTCCTTTTTCTTTTTGCACCTATAGTAAAATCTTGGGGATTTTTTTTTTCATGATGGTTAAGATTATAAATTTCTTAAAGAAACCTTTCTTTCTACAGGGTTTGAAATGTCTTAAGAGAGTTTCACTTTGGGGGCTAGTTAATATTAAGTGAATGTTGGCTATAAGAAAGAAAGTGATTCCATTTATAAAAGGGTTGTGTCTTTAAAATATTTAAAGAAGAAATTATTTTACATGCTTCTTCTTTAAAATAGCAGCAGTAAGTCTTGGCAAGAGGTTTTGGGCTCCACATTACAACATTGTAGACACAGAACTATTCACAAACTCATTCCTCTTAATACTTGGAATTATTATTATTTTCTTTGGAAAAAATACTTTTAAAAGAAGAAGAATATCTATTTTCTATTTGAATCAGTAATAAGTGACTATACAAATTTATTACAGAATCAGAATTAATGAGTTAGAAAGTATATGATGGAATTATAAGAGAAATAAGCAAGTGGGACACATTTTAAGAATTGTTTTATGACATTTTTCCAACATCTAAAATTTCCTTGTTCTCATTCACTGAGCTTAACTCTAAACATGTATTTTCTTTATAACATCATCAGTTGTACTTGTTTATGCTGTAAGAGATTTATCAAATGGCAATTAGAATAGTAAATTCAGACTAAAATAATTTCCAAATACTAATTTTGGAGTTTCAACATGGCTACCCATAGAAGGGTAAGGGAACATCCATTTATTTAGGGTTCTGGATTCTATAACACCTACAAGAGTTTAAATTAAAATAAGTTAACTGGCATATGAAAGACATGTGGTTGTGCGGCCATTTAAGGTAGACTTCGGTGATTTTAATTCGAAAAGCATTTCAGAAAGAAAAATTTTCAGGCCCTAGTTGGAATCAATTATTCTATTTCAGTCAACTTAACTGTCTTAACGAATAATGGTGACCTGCATTTTAATATACATTATTAGTAGAATGTCAGTGCATAAATGAAAGTCAGTGTTATCTCCCATTAGAATTTATAACCTCTCATTGTATGGCCTCCACAGTACTCACATATTCTTTTAGGTGGGACTCTGAATTTTGAGAGTAGGGAATGCAAAACAGGGAAACTAGAGAGCAAATACCTTAACAAGAGATCACGAAAATGAGAAGTGTGTTTCCCTCCCAGAGGTCCAGACCCCTGGTATTAAACTCACCAAGAGAATGTTTTATAATACTGATGCCAAGGTTCATCCACAGACCAACTGAAAAAAATCTCCACTGATGAAACTGAGATAGGATAGTGAGAATCTGGGAAAATTCCTTTGCAAGTGGAATATGGAAACTGAGACAGAAAACTGAACACAGTGACTGAGCAATTGACAACCAGATGCAGGCAGTCCCCAGGGTGGAGGACCCCAAATGCCCGGCAGCAGCGGGGAAACTGGGAAAACAATGCCTGCCCTCCAGGGTAACCTTTCCTCCCTGGAGATAACATCTAGGCCTCAGGTATAGTTCAGCTCCTACCCCCAAAATGCAGTAAAACCAGGTGGTTGACACTAGAAGCAACTGCAATGACTAAGGACCCTGTCACTGAGCAATCAGTGGAGACCAGGACCTGGAGAACTGAGGACTATTCTACTGACACCCTCCTCTGAGACCTCCCCTAAGGTCCCAGCCTGCAAGAAAGGGACAAGAGCCTCCAGACAAAAGACCCGGTGCCCCAGCCCTCTCCCTCTGGGGAGCAGCCCTTACCATTCCCTTCTTCTTCTCCTCCCGCTTCTTTCTTCACAGACACGCATCTCCTAAACTCTCAGGCAATGGGCAGCTGGCAGCTTGTCCCAGGCTAATTCCCTGAACCTGTCTCCAAAATCCTCCTTTTCTCTGACTTCCCAGGATGCTCAGCAGCCCAGCCTAGGCTCCCCTGTTGCTTCTCATATGCTAAGCCCTTCCTTGTTTCACTGTCCCCACTTTAATAAATGTATCCTCATAGTCAGCGGGGTTCGTGTAGTGAAATATTTCCTACATGAAGCCAAGAACCCACACACTACAGCTGGCCTGAGCAGACCCACTCAGGGCCAGACCATTAATATTTTAATTACTTAAGATTATACAGATCTTAACAAAATTATGAATTCACTTCATTATCACTACTACTAAGAGAGTAAAACTCTAGTGTCAGACTACTTGGGTTTGACTCTGAGATCACCCTCAGTATGCATGTGGCCTCAAGCAATATTCGTACTCTTTCAGTGTTCTCATATGTAAAATAGGTATAATAATAGCACCTGCTTCACAGAGTAGCTGCAAGTGAATCTATGGGAGTAACTTCTGGCTCCGTCATCAAAGTAGGCACCTTCAATTCTTTAGCAGTTCCCTAAACACGATATTGCTATACTCTATTTGTTAGAAGCAGGGATACACCCCTGTATGCAAAATGAAGCATCTGTCACAAAAGGAAGCAGGTTGGCATAGAGTAAACTCACCCAGTGACTGGCTCTGCTATGGTTAGATAATTAAACCTTAACAGGGAAACATAAGCCATGTGGTTGGGTGGTTTTAAGTTTTCCATTTGTAAAAGGAAGAAAAAGAGGTAGAGATAACTTTAAAGTCTCTTCTGGTTCTAATTCCGTAAGTGTATTTTAAAAGATCATGAAAGCTAGGAAAGATTTGGGATGCTCGGTCCCATGAAGCAATGTTATGACACTTGTGAAATTTGCCTCAATCCAAACATCTAAACAGCCAGCGTTTATATTGTATGTGCAATGAGAGATGTGTTAATTAGCTCACTGTGGTGATTATTTCACAATGTGTACATATATAAAACATAAGTTGTACACCTGAACTCTACACGATTTTTGTCAATTACACCTTCACAAAGGGAAAAAAAATATGACATTACTTCTCCTTGATTGGTCAAATCAATTAAACATCATAACATTATAATTTAAACAGAACATTGGTTTTTTATTTTATTTTTTGCCCAAAACAATATTTGATGGGACAAGAGACCAAAAATAAAATATGATTAAAATAGTCTTTTTTAACCCCTACCTTTATTAATTAAAATACATATATTATAGATGTATATTAATATATAGCAAATACATGTAATATTTGATAAATACAAGTAATAATAGGAGCTTATACCCTTTGTGACAGCATGGATGGAACTGGAGAGCATTATACTAAGTGAAATAAGCCAGGCGGTGAGGGACAAATACCATAAGATCTCACCTTTAACTGGAACCTAATCAACAAAAGAAAAAAGCAAACAAAATATAACCAGAGTCATTGAAATTAAGAACAATCTAACAATAGCCAGAGAGGAGGGGGAGGGGACAGTGGGGAGAAGGGTTTTCAGGAACTACTATAAAGGACACATGGACAAAACCAGGGTGGGAGTGTTACAGAGCAGAGGCCAGGGGGTGGTTCACGATAAATTATTACAGAAAGGATTCCCCCTTTCTGTCTCTGGAGGTTCCTTCCCCCACGCCCACCTGCTAGGTTCGAAATGCCCGCCGCCAGAGGAAAGACGTCTCTCAATGCCAGAGACTGGTGAAAAGGAAAGGAATTGTTTATTTAAAAGTTACACAAACTTAGAATAATGACCTAATGTCTTCAATAAGATACTAAAGTCCTTTAGAATACCCACAGATGCACAGTCCTTCCCTCTCCCTGTGCCCAGTCCGGGGCACCGTGTCTCAGGGAAAGAAGTAGAAGTCCGTGATTCAGGCTCCCCGCACCATCAGCTGTGTGGCTGCTGCAATCTCCAGTTAATCCAAAGCCATGTGGCACCTTCTTATGGCCCACCAGCAAGAGTCCTCTCTCCTCTTTCTCTATGGCTGCAAAGTCTCTCCTGCTGCCTAAGCCACGTGGCAAGAAGAAGCACTCCAAAACCTCGTGGTCCTCTCTACTCTCCTTCAGAACCGCGTGGTCCTTTTCCCCACTTCAGAACCACATGGACCTCTATCTATCTACTTGCTTCAGAGCCTCGTGGTTCTCCCATTTACTTCAGAGCCGCATGGTCTCCTCCTTCCTTCAGAGCCGCGTGGTCTCCTCCCCATTTACTTTGGAGCCGTGTGGTCTCTTCTTTCCTTTCCCAAAACCTTGTGGTCCTCCCTACTACTATGGAGCCGCATGGTCTCCTCTTACTCTATGGCTGCCGGGCCTAGGTTTTAATCCCAGTGCCCATCTTCCTTTGCAGCCCCATTTCTGACTCCTCCTACAGTCAGTTACACCTGCCAGCATCCTTGTATTCTTCCAGCTTTACTGGGCTGCCATAGTAAGTCTGGGCAGGTGTGGCCCCATGGCATGGAGCCAATCATCTCCAAGCTCTCACACCTAGGTGCTGTAACCAGGTGGAGTTGCTTCCCAGTTACATCTTGGGTGGAAGTCACTCCCATCCCCCTGGCTCAAAGCAGGGCCACAGCTATTTAACGTATCTATGAAACCAGTTAAAGGTTATAGATATGTTAAATGACCATGCCAGAGGTTAGCTGCACAGCTGTTGCTATGCAAAACAGCTCTGAATGGCCCTGTTCCATGTGTCCCATCCCCCCTGGCTCAGGCCTGTGGGGATGAGGACATCCTATATACATTTTTCTAATATTTCCTGGACACCCCGAGTCCTGGACCCCATTACAAATCCCTTCTTGGGGCCCTCCTCTTGGCTGCACCCTGCTTCAGGAGGGAGGAAGCAAAGGAGGGAGGTGGGTTGGCTGGGGTGGAGAGACTGTAACTGAACAACACAATAATTTGTAATTTACAACAAAAAATAATTTTTAAAAAAAGAATAAAAAAAATTCAGAGTGGAAAGAAATAGAATTTCTTTTTTTCCTACACAACTGAGTGAAGGGAACATTTAGATTTTAAAATAGCCTAAACACAGAGAAGGATTAACGTTTTCAAAAGCGTAGATAGTTCTCAATAGTGGAAGAAAACCAAGGCAAACGCCTTATGTTAAAAATAGATGACTATCTCCCAGTAAGGTTTTAAGTTTATAAAGTTGTAGAAAGATGCTATTAATCTGTTCTGAGTAATATCCAACACAATGCCATGTATATTTTGATGGACTTGATAATGACATTGTAAAATACCTTCTATTATTTCTCAACAAGGTAGCTTTGAAAAATTTTGTTTGAACCACGGAAATTAATTTATTTGATCCTTGCAAATAGGCCATACACTGGTAAAATGAAAAGGACAGAATAAATCAACTAATTTTCCCTGTAGGACATAACAGTGAAATATCACTGATTGGTTATCCAAAGGAACACAGCAGTCTTTCAGCGGGGTAGCTGAGAGCTTGAACAAGGACTCCGGTAAGTGCCTATTGTTTCCACTGGAATGTGAACTTGTGCTGAAATAAGGAGCCAATCAACAACAGCAATTCAGCAAACTGAAATCACTTCAATTTGGCCAATCTGAAAAACAATTTGAGTCTTGAAAACGAGAAGGACTGGGTGGTTATCCAGAGAGGTACTTAAAGGGGATGACATTTTTGAAAGTTTGCAGCCTGAGATTGAAAATATGCAACATATTTAAGGAAAGTGATTGAAGAAAATATCCCAGTGCCCTGAAAATAAAGCTACCACCCCGGGAAGAAATGTAGTTAAGAGTTCTTACCTCTACTGTTCTCAGCAAACAAGCAGGCCCTTTCCTCCATGTCTGTGCCTCGGTTTCCACCACAGAGCTGATGAGCTCTGCAGACAGCGTAAGTGTGGGGCTGTGCAATTGTACTGCAGTTGCAGACTTTCTGACTCTGGGTCTTTCCACCAGGCATCAACTCCCCAGAATCAAGCGAGGTAGCTTCTCAAATGTCTTTGAAATACAGTAATTTACTCCAATATCTAAAAGTTAGAGATGTGCCAGGATTCAGTGGTGTTTATTAGTTCCTGGGCAGTATATGACACTGAGTGTGCAAAACAATGAAGTGGAGACATCTTCTTTAAAGTTATTTCAGTCACACTAACAGCTGTAAGACTGATGAAAACCAACAACTGATTTTTTTTAAAGCAATGAGGATTTTCCCTTTTGTATTTATCACAAAAACTAAAAAGCTCCCACAGTTTGGGTTAAGATATTGGACCTCATTTTAAAAAGTACATGATTTTTGAATAAGAGACTATACCAAGCTATTGTCTGCCATTTACTCTGTAACATATATTAATATAATCACATAACTCAATCAGTAAGTAAGGCTGGGAAATACAGGGATTAACAGAATACACTCAGGTGTGGCAAGAAGCTCAAGTAAGACCTGGATACTTGGTGTTGCTAGAAAGGGCAGGCCCGTGGTGTCATTGCCATGGAGGGGACCTCGGGAAAGTTGGGGGTGACCTGTGAGCCCTGGGTACTTTGGAGACACAAGCACCAAAGAGCAATAGAGGAATGAGAGAGTGAGGTTCCAGAGTCGCAGAGATCTCCAGACCCATTGTTTGACCCAAATCCAGGCCTAACACATCAGCTAGAAACACATCCATGTACGTGACTAACTCACGTTAAATTGGCATATGAAGAAAAAGAGGAAATGTGCGACCAACCTCGTGAAATAACCCGGGAGTGAATTTAGCTTCAGGCGCAGTTTGACAGTTTGACACAGAGGTGCAAAACACAGCATCGGGACGCTCACCCTGTTCTACTTCTCTCCCCTCAGTTCTGCTCCCCACCCCCCATGTGTTAATTCTATTCTCAGGTGAGTTTTTCCCTCAATGTACACTATTTTTGTAGCGGCTCGAGGAAAAACAAAAAACAAAAAACAAACAGAACACAAAAAGACCTTGGGTTAAGAGTGCTTATCTCCTCCTGTAGCTAAACTAAAGTCCTGGATGTGCCTCTCTCCCTTATAGTGAGTCACATGGTAACCAGAAGCGTGGGTACAGTAATGGACTCAGGAACTAGGCGGTGTCAATTTCACTCAAGTCCTGGGCATAGAGAGTAGGGAAGAAGTGTTTCTCATGGGAAATTGAGGGATTGTTATCAGACAAAGGAGGAATGGACGCTGAGAAGATAAGCAACACACACCTACTATACCACTGCTTTGTTTTAGGGAAGAGGGGATTACTTCAGAAGATTGCTTATTAACCCAATCATCTCCCGCCTGAATAGACTTCAAAGCTTTCCCTTCAAGTCACAGTGTACACAAGCACCCCCCACCCGCTCTTTGAATGTTTGCTTTATACCACTCCGCTTTCACAGAAGACCTACATTAGTACATCTTTTTGCTAACAACAGCAACAAAAAGAATCCAAGGAGGATTTTTGCTTTTTTGGAAAAAAGGCAAAAAGCAAAATTAGCATTCAGCATTTGTTTTGCAGCGAGCCACAACAGAGGCAGCTTGCTTCTTGAGGAAGTGGAAGCAGAGGAAGTGGCCCACCAAATTCCTTCTCTGGGAGCTGCACCCAGCTTCTCAGCCTCAAGCTGCCATAGGTTTGAACTGTGTCTGTGAGCATTTGTGCTTTATTTCAATTTATTTTGTACATCCATTGGCAAGGTGTGTCCTAAAGTAATTGCTTCTTCCCTTTAAGTCATTCCCACTTATCAAAGTCCTCAACGGAACACTCTGCTTTCAGATAGCAGAAGAAACCTGTATATGCCTGGGCTGTCTAGAAGGAAGTTTTCTTCTGTACAATATGTCACAAATACGGGTTCTTTTTCTAACTTGAACATGTTTTCTATCTGCTTTCTTTTCAGATTTCTTCATTAAAAGACCTTAAGAAATTTGAAATATAAATACAAGTGTAGCAGGGTGCAGCCAAGAGGGGGACCCCAAATAGGGATTTGCAATGGGGTCCAGAACTCAAGGTGTCCAGGAAATACTAGAGAAATGTTTATAAAGGATGTCCTCACCCCCACAAGCCTGAGTTGGGGGAAGGGACACATGGAGCAGGGCCATTCAGAGCTGTTTTGCATAGCAACAGCTGTGCAGCTAACCTCTGGCATGGTCATTTAACATATCTATAACCTTTAACTGGTTTCATAGATACGTTAAATAGCTGTGGCCCTGCTTTGAGCCAGGGGGATGGGAGTGACTTCCACCCAAGATGTAACTGGGAAGCAACTCCACCTGGTTACAGCACCGCTGTGTGAGAGCTTGGAGAATATTGGCTCCATGCCATGGGGCCACACCTGCCCAGACTTACTGTGGCAGCCCAGGAAAGCTGGAAGAATACGGGAATGCTGGCAGGTGTAACTGATTGTAGGAGACAGAAATGGGGCTGCAGAGGAAGACTGGCGCTGGGATTTAAACCCAGGGGTGACAGCCATACCCGAGAGATGACAACAAGGCTTTGGGCAGAGTGAGGACCCTGAGGCAGTGACACAGCTGATGGTGCCAGAAGCCTAAATCACAGACTTCTACTTCTTTTCCTGAGATATAGTACCCCAGACTGGGCAGAGGGAGAGGGAAGGACTGTCCATCTGTAGGTATTCTAGAGGACTTTAGTATCTTAATGAAGACATTAAGTCATTACTCTAAGTTTGTATAACTTTTAAATAAATAATTCATTTCCTTCTCACCAGTCTCTGGCATTGAGAGACATCTTTCCTCTGGCAGTGGGCAAGGCAAAACTAGTAGGTGGGGGGGTCCTTTTGGTAATAGTATATTGTTCACCCCTGCTCTGTTCTGTAACACAAGTATACTTGCTTATTTTTTTGACTATTGGAGTGGAGGGGTGGGCTGGATAGAGGGGGACAAAGAGGAAAGAAATTGGGACAACTGTAATAGCATACACAATAGAATATTTTTAAAATTGTAAATGTTGCCAAATAATATAAAACTGAAGGCTGACGTAGCCAAGTTCCTATGTTGTTTACCTGTAACAAAGCAGAACTGATGTTTAGATGGGGGTGAGGGCAGGCCACGATGCAAACAGAGATTTGTCAAAGGAGTGGGAGGGGCTGGAGGCTGAGATCCAGGGAAGAGTGAGCCAGCATTTCTTGGACAGAGCCTGCAAGTGTCCTCTAAAGGGACAATACTTTGGACAATACAATACATAGGACAATACCTATGGTGGCCAGAGTTGACAATGGAAGACCAGCAACTGGGACAATGGTGGAAAATCACCATGCTCAGAGTAAAAGAATAAAATAAGGTAATGAATAAAATTAAGGCCCAGTAAGGACAGTCTTTCTCAGTCTTATTGATAACCAGGTGAAAGGCTCTTGCTAGAAAATGCACAAAGGCACACACAATTTTGTGTGCAGCTACAGGGAGACCCCAGATGTCCGGAAGTACAACTACAGACCTTCCCACGCATGCATGCCCAGGTTAAGAGACCCTATTTTGAACTCAAAATACGAAATTACCCAACCACTTAATTCCTTGTGATGATGGTGTTCCAAAATAAGGTGGCTTACAATAAAAATAAAAGCAGGTATAGATTACAATAAAGAAACCAGCTTTATTGCAGGAACATATAATATATGGGATTAAACATAGTATCAAAGCACATATCAGCTTGGTATAAGATGACGATCTTGTTCTACTGACTGTGACAGAGAATATCAGGAGATGTATGTTAACCAAAATTTAGCATAACACTATAAATACAACACTGAGAATATGTTAGGGAAAATATTCCCATGCAGGGAATATAATCACTTCATAGACATTGATTAGATTGCTTTTAAGAAGCTAAGAGATTTTCTTTGAGTATTTTAAAAGGATTCTTAATGTTTCTGGTTTTCTCATTTTATATACTTCATCCCCCCAAATAGCCTCATCGTGAAAAATGACTCAGTAAACAAAATCCATCTATCATCTCCATAAACGTAGGGAGGCAGGTCTTCCCAGGACTGTTATTGAACATAGCACAGTCAGTGAACTCAGTGACTGACTGGCTGTCAGGGATCTTCGTGAGATCCTATTTTCCAGGGGTGTCACAGCCTCAGCAAGTTAAGTCGTATCACACAAATATTAAATCTCTGCTAATAAAAGCAACCAACATTTGGGGAAGATTAATGGTTTTAATCCTGGATGTCAGAATACATTTCATGTCAGTCTCACATCATTATACATTTCTCATTTTCCTGTCATTTCAAGTGAGCGTTAGAATTTAAACAGAATTTACAAAAAATATAAATTAATCTTATAAGTTGCAAAAACACTTAGTCCCGGTAATATGAAGTTCATTTTGGCATTTTTAAAGTAAAAAATGAAATGTATAGTTTATATATGTTAAATAAACACAATAAAGACAGACGGTGGAAAAATACATCGAAATGTTCGATTAACTCTGATACTCTTTTTTTCTTGGCCAGGGTAACTTACCTAATGATTGGAATGGAAATCCCTGCCCGAGGGAACTTTGTTTAAGGCAGAAATACAATTGTGACTCAGCACCTTGGTCGAACGAAAGGTCATCTAAGCTCATTCTGTCCTGTACCATTCTGTGTACACACTGGAGATACACAGAATAGAACCAAATAATTTAATGGTAGTGGACTTCAAATTCTAGAGAATCACAGAGCACTCTCTCACAACAGTTCAAGTTTGATGTTTTGTAATATAAAATACATGACATTTTCCTTGCAGCAATGGCTTGGGGGATAAGAATGAACAGCACTGGAGTAAACTTGAGTACAGCATAATTATAAATGGATCTTTATAAATAATGTGGGTTACCAAGAGGACTACTATACTTCATAAGAAAGGTGGCAAATAAATGAAACTTCTTAGACCAAAAGAATTATCTCATAATTCTCCACTGAAATGATGAATGGCTGAAGAGAGCTTACAGAAAATAATGGCTGATCAAATATAAAGTGGTTAATAATATAAAATCCAAATTACCATCAGTTTTGAAATTACAGTGACCTCATTCTGGCTGTGGTGATACTGTGCAGCATGGGGTTTGGCTAATTGTCACCATGGTACATGACCTGGAGATTTGTTTGAAGAAAACATGTTTTTATTAACAGGGTTTCAATGTTGGGGTGACTGAGCACTCCTGCTCTGTGCCTTTCTCTCCCACAAGAACCAGAATTTCTCTTGCTCCCCAAAAGATTACCAGCCAAAACCATGCCCAGAAGTTCCCCATTTCCTTATCTGTCCTTTTTGGAGTTTATGCCAGCTGTGCAAACAGATTTCCATCCTCCCTGGAATGAGCACTCATGGGTTTCAGAGTCACCATCTTGCAGCAGCTCCCTCTCTCAGGGTCTGGGGTGCACCCTTGTCAGTCTCCGTGTGGCAGTCCAGGACCCACGTGCCACACCGCACTGGATCATAGTGTCCCAGAGGCTGGAGCCCAGTGAGGCGCACATCCCAGCATGCAACTCTGCCTCCAGGAGCAGGCTTCCTACCACGTGTGGCCTAAGCCCATGATAGACCAGGCATCTGCCAGTACCACAGGTACTCCCGTCTATGCAGGGAGCAAGGGCCAGAGACCCAGAGCATCTAAGTGCACCTGCAACCAAAAGTCCCAAGCCAAAAACACCATGAGCCAAGAGACAAGAGACAGCCTAAGGCCAAGGCAAGAGTCAAGAGACTGCACCAAGCACCAGGGCAAGAGATTGAGTTTATCCCTGCCTCTTGTTTAAAAGTTCTCTCTCCCAGAATCCCATGTACTCTGGAAGCCAGAGGGAATGTGCAGCTTTCCAACCAATAAGAGCCACTGTTGGCCATGTTTGCCTTTTCTCCTCCTCCCACAAAGCTGCTAGCCATGAGTCTCCTCCTGCAACCCCTCCCTGCTGGGAAGGTCTGGACTACCTGGCTCCCATACAGTTGACAGCTGCCTTTGTTATACAGTGTGCCTTAAGCACTGTGCCTTCGGCTCCCTCCAGCCTTGGAGAAAGCAGGGTGCTTTTAATCTGCAACATCAGCAGCTTTCCCAGGCCCCCTGCCTTTTCTTGACAAGAGGTGGGGCAATCTCCTGCCAGTTTTGGGAGTTCTCCTGCTTTCCAGGGATCTCAGGTCCAACCTGCCCCATTATAGTGGCACTTACTGAAGAACCTTACAATAATCTCTTAGGTCATTATATACCAGTTTTCTCATGAGCAAAATAGGTATTATAACACCATATATATTTCATGTGTAGATTAAATGAAATAAATTTCAAAAAGACCCAAACAACACCTGGCACATAATAGGCATTCAATAAAACAGAGTTGGTAGTAAGAATGAAGATGACAGCAGTAATATTAAGCACAGAGGAAGTATACCAGTCAGGCCTTGATTTGCACAATTCCAATGTATATGGATTTCAGTAACCACTGTTTAAGTAAATATAAATAACACAGTCCTCCTAACAACATGGTATAAATTTTAGTCACTATGCTATTCTCCACAGTATACTAACTGTCAATGCATAAGGTATAAAGTTTGCAGCTAGATCTCTGGTCCAAAAACCATTCTACCTAAGTAACAGATGAAGATCGTAATTATTGACCAATCACATTACTTCTTTCAGAGTCTGTTTGTGATTGGTCAATGCACATTGTTACTCAGTTCCTGCACAGACAGCAAAAAATGTAGTTACATTCAGGCACAGACAGCAAAGCACATACCTCCTAGGTCCCAGTGATAAACTTACATAACACTCTACAAAAAAAGAATAATCAAACAAAGACACTGGTGAACAAAGGTAAAAGTAAAGCAAAGAAACAAAAGTTTACCAAAAGTAAAACATAAATAAAAAGTAAATGGAGTTAGAGTTGATCTTGGAATGTTGACCTTATTGCCATTCAAGAGACTCCAGATATGAAGCCAGAACTTAATGATGGTAACTAACAACAGAAGTTAAGAAAATAGCTGTGACAAAAAGAATGAAGATGTCCCAGAGGAGGTGACACTGGCAAAAATAACAACAACAAAAAGAAAATTTGCAATAAATAAATTCATGATATTTCTCAATATTGAAAGCAGAAAATACAATATATTGGAAGCTAATTCAAACTTTGAAAGGAGTATAACAATTTGCCAAGGCATAGAGGAGATACAAGTTCCACATTGTCAGTTATTCAACAAGAAGAAAAAGACAAGAACCGTCCAAACTACTCTTTTTTAAACTTTTTAATAAATGTTTGTCAGAGCTTCTAATGTTTTAAAAATACAGTGCACTGAATGAATATTAATTTTACTATTTTTTTCATTTCCCTACAAATTTTCAACAGACATTAAGAGTGTTTTTCATGTAACAAAATTCTTTAAGGAACACAGAAAAATATCATAATTTTTCCCATTGATTTTTACGACTGCTTTGCCTAGTTTCAACATACAGTTATTTCTGTGGTTCTGGACTACTGTACAAATCAAGGACTGTGTATTTCCACTTGGAAGAAAGACCTCTGTGTGTCCGGCTTCTTCTGCACCTTTCAGCTGAATTCCCTTAGTAATGTAGAGCCTTACTTCTAGAGTTCAAAGGTCTCCACTCCCCTGAAGGTTGTAGTTGAATGGATAAGGGAAGATGGCAAGGGGCAGAGGGTATAAAAAACTAAGAATTGCTACAGAACCTATTTTAAGAAAAAAAAGTAGTCTATTCTCAAGGTCTGTATTCCACATTCTCTTTTCTCCCATTTCCCTAAATATAGAGTTCCTGGTAATTTTAAAAACCATGTAACTTCAGAAAAGAATAAGCACACTATTAATCTGCACAATTGGCCTTTAGAAATTAGGAGCAATAATAGGAAAAAAGACGTATTGAGTCTAAATAAATCTCCCTGCCTGTGCAAAATTACCCCCTTCAATATACCTTGTAATGCTTCATCTAGGCTGGTTTTAAATGTTCCCAGGGATTGTATTAGAAATATTGTATAGAATAACTCAATTCTCTAAGCTTGCTAACCATAATGAGTTGTAATAACGGTAGAGTGGTAGCCAGAATAATATTTCCATTAATTTTTGTCGATGTAAGTAAATCATATACTGACATTTTCTTTTGTGTAGATATTTTAATCATTTTATTTATTGGTATTGCATTTGTATAGAAAATGGAGAAAAAATAATATGTTTTCTGGTCCTAATTGGCAGCCAGCTGGATGTGTAATTATTATAAATTACATTCATACTGAATTATAGGCAGGTAAAAGTTTTGTTGAAATTCACAGAATAAATGGGCCAATAAAAGGCTATATTTTAAAAAATTACTGTAATAAATTAATCTATCATAAAATAGTTTTATTTAAAGGGATATATTGAATTTTAAGAAAAGAAAGAAAACCTTGAGGGAAGATATAGATCAATGTTTTTCTCTTCTCATATTCTAAATGTAACAGAGATTTCCACTCACACTTTTCTTTGAATTAATTGAGAACACAAATGTTTTTTTAAAACCACTTTTAATTTCAATTCATTTCTCAGGACGAAACTTCTGATACTTAGTTGCAAATCAGAGAGAATAATAGATATTTTCAGGTCTATTGCTATCATTAAAGGTAAAATTTTATAAGAACATCCCAGCACAACATCTAAAAAGGAGTGTTAAGTCCGACTCTCTTTGGAGTTAGTTATTTAAATCCAGTTCCACAACTCCTCACTTAAATATTGATCCATGGGTTGCAATGTCTTCTAGCAGTGGACTGAGTTCAGGTTACTTTAACCAATGCTCATTAACTAAGGGATTTGGGCAAAATATTTAACATTTCTGTAACTTGGTTTCTGCTTACGTAAATCACAAATAAGAATAGCACTTAACATAAATTTTTAGCAAGAATTAAATGAGATAAATTCATAAAGCACATAGAGCAATGCTTAGCATGAAATAAGAACCTTCATTCACATAACAGAAAAATATTGAGCACCTACTATATATAAGGAATTATTCTAAATACTGATGATAAACAGTGAACAAAACCAAACTACTTACCTCAAATAGTTCACAGTGAGACCACAAACAGTAAAAATGTGTTTTATCACATAGGAAATGACTATACAGTTGACTCTTGCACAACACATGTTTGAACTGCATGTGTCCACTGACACATAGATTTTTTCAATAAATACCTGCACTGTTTTTAATCCTCAGTTGAGAGTTCACAAAAGCCGAGAGCCGACTGTATGCCTTGATCTAAGCCATTTTTATAGAGGACTTGAGCATCCAGAGATTTGGGTAATTGGGGAGAGTGTCCTGGAACCAGTCCCCGATAGATACCGAAGAATAATGTAAGTTTTAAAGAAGTTAAAAGTTATACAGGGATTTTTGACTGTGTGGGGATCAGTGCCTCTAACCCCAATGTTGTTCAGGAGTCAATTGCATTAGTTAACAGTTTGTCCTATGAAAAGGGGGGTAAAATGTACCTAGAGTATGGGTATACCTTTTTTAATATAGTGCTCAGATAAGACACACCTTTACCTTAGAGAATAAAAAAGGAAATAACTATATGTGGGGAATTAGAAGAAAATATGTGAAAGTCATTCAATGAAATTATATACCCAAAGATAACATTATTTGTTTCAGGCAATGAAAAAAAGCAACCAGTAGATTGGTTAATTAAATTGATATATCCAAAATGAATACTATGTGGCAATTAAAAATGATGCTGTATCTCAAGGTTTCTTGTTTTTAAGTTGCAGACCATCACTCAAGAATCTTGTTATAATGCAGATTCTGACTGAGCAGAAATGGGGAG
Organism: Desmodus rotundus; assembly: GCF_022682495.2. Taxonomy (NCBI): domain Eukaryota; kingdom Metazoa; phylum Chordata; class Mammalia; order Chiroptera; family Phyllostomidae; genus Desmodus; species Desmodus rotundus. The sequence continues at coordinate 20,079,483 of NC_071394.1, forward strand.
GCATCTGAGATACTGGATTCTAACAAGCAACCAGGTGATGCTAATGCTGTTGGTCCATGGACTACTCTTTAGAGGCAGGGTCAAAGAATTACATGAAGTATATGGAAATATGTTCATGAACATATTACTTAGTAAAAAAATCAGATCTTCATATAATATACATTGCATAATCCCACTTTTGCCAAATATAGATTAATAGACAATGATAAATATAGATATATAGTAAATGTTGAGTGTTTATGTACCTCTACCTCAGGTAAAGCAGTTATAAATAACTCCTGGTTTTATTTTTTATTTGTTTTCCAATTTTTAGCAATCAATTTTATTGTTCTGGTAATAAAAGTGAAAATGCTAAATTGGTGATAATAAGGAAATCTAAATATTTTATTTGAAACAAAAATATAGAATTAAGTCAAAAGTATATGCACAGACTCTATGTGCCCTGCTTGTAATTAAACTAAGGACAAATAAAACGCAACAAAAAAATTTAACAAGAACTGTTTGGGGGGGTTCTTAATCTTTTTACTTTTCACTATTCATATTTTATCTAATAAATATTCCTAATATAATGAAAAGATTTATTAAAATTTTTGAATAATTACTTTAAAACCCCATGGGGAAAAAGACATTTATTTTAAGTGATTATGTATATGAGCCTGTGGAATCATTATACACAATAGTTGAGACTCTTTTAGCAGCATCCTTATGTAAAACTTTTATAATGACCATAAATAATGATCAAGTTGAAAAAAAATGGCTTTATTAATTACTGGCCTCAAGATGATTTACTTTAAAAAATATTATGAAACAATAATTTTATATTGAACTCGGGCAATTCTTCAAGAATATACAAAGAAAAAATATGCTTGTATAATATGTAAGTTCTAATGGGGATTATAAACATAGAATGTATTATGATAAACAATAGAGTAGAAATATGCATAAATTCCTGTGGGTACATGGACAAGGGAACTATCTCTGTGTAGAGGACAAGAGAGCCAGTCTCACAGAGAAGGTGGTATTTGTGTTGGTTTGAAAAACAAGTAGAAGTTTCCCTGGTAGATGAAATAGGAAAAGGAATTTCACACAGAGAAAATAGTATATAAATAAGTATACAGGTATTCTGTAAGGTAGGGGTTTATGTGATACGGGTGGAAGAGACCTATACGTTAGGGATGGATTGGAAAGGAAAAAGAAAAAAACCACTTCTACATGTAAAATTAAATAAGTAGGACTTACAGGTAGATCTTTCCTTCAGAGGCCCTGAGGATTTTTAAGCAAAGGAGTGAGAATCACAAGCAATGTAAAAGATAAGTTAGAAAGCTCAAATAATGTGACAATTGTGGTTATATCTATTTTTTTCTATTAAATAAGGCCTACAAAATAATTAGCCATGATAATGAAGATATAAATTCAAGGAGAAAGTATCATTTAATTAGATTCATCTGAAATCTGAGAATAGTGTCATAATATTGTTTTACATTTATATATTTTACATTGTTTTCTGGAAACAAAATAATTTGAAAGATATTTGGTTCAAACAAAGAAATCAATTGAGTTCAATTCATTTATTGAACATCCAGTATGGGCTCAAGCACTATACTAGTTGTTGAATTGTTATATAAAATAATTAAATTTAAGATTATGATAGACCTATATCAATCAGAAGTGTTTCCAAGTATCGGTGGAATTGTATAAATTTTATGAAGTCTATATTTGTTTTTCTGTTCATTGAGGTTTTGGCATTGTTTTAATTTTGGGGTAATAACACTGCCCATTTTTCTTAGTTAAACATATTTAGTGGCAATTACAGGATACTATACTTTGAGACATGAAGGAGAAATAGTGTGGTATAGATTCTGTGCTTAAGAAATGAACATTGGTATTAATTCTTACAAAAACAAAAGGTACTTTCCAAAAATACTTGTTTGACAATGCCTCAGTGATTATTAGTACAAAACATCGCAGAGCATCATCTGAGGGGCGGCTGATCTAGACTGGGCTTTACTGAGTAACTTCACTTTAAAATACAGGTGTGCCTGGATGTGGCTTCTTGCTGTTGGGTGCACTCACCTCGGCTTCAACCCTCTGCTCACATCCCCTTTCCTCACAGCAATGACAGAAGTAGTGATTTATAACAAACTGAAGAACAGATAAGAAGCTGTGAATTTACCAAAATCTAAAACATGAAGACGATTGCAAAAACTTGGAAAATGCATGAGACTGTTAAAAAGAAAAAGACAAGCGGCCCCAAGTGGGGTCACTTGTGCAAGGCCCACAGGAACAAACCAAGATCAAATACTTAACCGCACTCTCGCCTTCCCAGGAATGTAACCTTTAAACAGCGAGATAAGCACCCCAGGGACCTAATCTGCGCATCTGCTCAATAGACCCCTTCCATTGCCCTTAGGAGGGCGACCTTGCCTGAAACAATGCATTCTTTGCTACCAATTTCCATTTTTCTTCCCCCACTTCCGCCTTCAAAAACCTTTTCTACAGCTCAGCAGAGCTCCTTTCTCTTTGCTAGAGGGGATACTGCTCAATTCAAGAACTGTTGAATGAAGTCAATGTGATCTTTAACTTCACTTAGTTGAATTGTTATTAACAGGGCCTATTACATTTAAAAATGAAATAAGCAACATCACTGTAACTACGTGAAGATTATGGCTGTGTAAGAATTAAAATAATCATTGCACATTGAAAATTATATGAATATTTTATTCAAAGTTATCATTAAATGACTATTTTTAACTAAACTATAATTTTCCTTGTTTTTTTCCCCTTTATCCTTCTGAAATTAGGATATATTTTTTAATAAAATTATGAATGGGCCAGAGGTGATAAATGATCTACAGCTGTTTTTAAGGAGAATTTAAGAATCTTAGAGAAGAAACGTGTTATGGAGCCAGAACTAAAAATGCCCTATGTCAAGTACACTTCAGGTGACCATCATACATGAGGTAATAACACTAAGTTATTCAGGTGACCATCAGGTGACCATCATACATGATGTAATTCATCATGTGTGACCATCATATATGAGGTAATAACACTAAGCCAGTAATGATTATATTTTTCACTTTCAGAAAGCAAGGTTAATGAAATATATATGAATTATTCACTATAAATATTAGATATGCATATCTAATATTTTAGCCCTTTTGAGAATTGATCAAAGAAAAAGCACTACTCTACATTGCTTAACAATAGGAAACAGTTGATTGTGCTTAATTTACTGAATTAAAGAGGAAAGTTACTCTATTGAAATTATAGTCAGTCCTTGTTTCGCAGACCACAGTGTTAACTGAAACTGAGGCATGTTGGAACTGTGACCTTGCTTTGTGGGGCTCAGTTTTTACCAACCACCTGTATGCAGAGGGATGATCCCAGTCGGCAAGGGTTTCAGTTAATATGGCAATATGCACACTGAAGACTGCATGTATGCAAATATTCCCCTGCAATCTCTATGTTGATAAAATTCAATAGCACTAAAAAAATAATAAAAATAACAAATAGTCTAAGTCTTAGGAATACGCTTTGGAAAAGGTGACAAAAACTAGGAGCTCCTAATAAAATTTTGCCTTTAAAATAATGAGGCAAGTTTACAAAATCAATAATGTGTACATTTTTAATAATGTTTATTTTGTCTGTTAAAATTTAATATAGTGTTTTAATATAAATGTTAATAATTAAAAGATGGAAAAATCTTTGTTATTCAAAGATTCATTATTCAAACCAATGGATCGTTCTGTAAGACAATTCAGCCTAAGATGGTAATGGACCAGTAACAAATTGGCAGTGAGCAATGCCCTGGCTGGTACAGAGAGTTTTCAAATGTGTAGAACTGGATAAATTATGCAAAATCTACTACACTAATGTGAGCAGTTTCAAAAATAATAAAAAGAGCTAACAACTCATGTCTAATTAGTCAAAGAGACAAGGGACTGCTTGGATACCCCGTGTAGATGGCCGCTGACGACACAGCCCGGCGCACACCATTCACAGTCACTCTAATGACAAGGCCGTAAAAACGTTGAGGGTGCTTTTAAGCAGAATGTACTTATCTGTTAGCACACTGAAATTCTAAAAATTCTCCAGACAGATTTATAAAAGTTAGAGTTTTCTATTAATGATGAAAATGTTTTATGCCATGGAGAACATTTTTATGTCATCCCATTTCCGTATACTGAGGATAAAAACTCATTCAACAGTTAGTGTTGGTTCTACGCCAGCAGCCATTTCGCCTCCATAAAGTGTGCAGGAGCCGGCTTTGCCCAGGGAGCTTGCGTCAGGGGTGCTGCTTTCCCATCAGCCTGACTGCCTGAAATACTAACTGGGCTTCATCGTGATCAGGTACTTCTCTCTTCTTAAAAGTAACTTACCTGGTTTATTTATCTTAAATGTTTTGTGAAGATCACAAGTAACTAAGTTGAGCAAAAAAACAAGCCAAATAAATATGTTCTAATGAATTCCGTGTAGTTCACTTAAATAAAACAAAAATACTGGTGATGACAAATAATTGCTCAGGAACCACGCTCACCTGCCACATGGAAAGAGAGGATAAGCTGTCCTTTCCCTCTCCCACCTTTGGGCTCCTCTTTAAACATGATCTCTCGGAAGGTCAGTTTGAGACAAGGAGTGGGGTTTGCTCCTTTCCCCCTCTCTTTCAGATCTGCTGGGCAGGGGAGGTCACACAGTCTGTCCTTACCCACACGATAATTTTCCAGACCAGGTCCTGCCACTGCAAACCAACTCCTGAAACAACGTGGGTGGGGGGATAAGTGTTCTGATGGGCTCAAGTATAAGGAAAACCTCGGGACCACCATCTCCCTCATATCCTCTCTTATACTCACCATCTTTCATAGCAGTTGGTTATGAAGTAAACTTCCAATTCTGGTTCTGACTTAATGTGACACCAGGCTTTCCCTTGTTATCCATCTGATCCCGCCTCAATGTTAGATACTCTTCCATGCTCCGTTTTCTTTCCATTCAAATCATATATGTATAGTACATAAAGCAAACATTTGAGTGATTGTTGTATAGGAGATACAGTGAGTTTGCAAATACCATTGAATTTAAGCCTCAAATCAACTAACTGTGCAATGTAGGTGCTATAATTATTTATATTTTGAAAACTTAAATAAGGTTAAAGAATTTCAATACTTTGTAAAAGATCATGTGATAAAGCCAAAGCTCACACCTACATTTTGTGAACTCTTTATTCCATGATTTTGAAATGTTTCATGGCATGCAATCCTCACAAAAATCTAATCACTTCTACAAGTGTAACAATTATTTATCCCATTATATAAATTCTTGCACAATTATTTGGTAGCTATCTATAATGTGCCAGTCATTGTAGGAACTAGGAATAAGACGCTGTTCAAGACTGAGAATCTTTCTCTGTGCAAAGAGTGGATATAGATGGACTAGGTAAATAGACAGCTGATAGACAGATAGATTAACAAAGTAATGAGTGCTATAAAGGAATTAAAAAGGAATATAAGGTAATGGCATCAACAGTGGTGGAAGTGAGAAGTGTGATGTAGGAAGACCAGTTCAGACTGGACGATATAGGAAGCCCGTGAAAGTCAGTGATATTGTACCTGAACTCTGAATGATAAAAAGTCAACAAAGTTAGTATCTGCAGTTATGAGAAACAGCAACGGGAATGAATACAAACACTGGATCTAGACTTTTTGTATTTTAAAATTGGCCCTAGCTGTTTTTAAGCAAAGTATTAAATGTCATTGTTTATCGATTTCCTCTTCTATAAAATGGAAGTAATAGTAACAGCTACCTTATAGAGTTATGATAATTACATGACGTAATTCATATAAAGGGCTTACATTAGTATCTAAACACAGCAAATACTACCTTAATGTTAGGAATCGCTGCCACCAGCACCGCCACCATCATCACGATCATCGTGTTCATTCCAAGCAATATAAATGGCATTTCAAGGCCTTAAAGCTGCACAAAGCTTGGTGACATTGCTACTAGTCTTATTATCCTAAGAAAGAGAAGACTGGGCCCAGATTCTGACTGTGGTACCTCAGCTCATCACTCATGCCAGCTTTCCAAGTACATTGAGTGAAAGAAATAAACTAAATAAAGTCTGCTGCTTATTTTTAAGTTTCATGTCTGATGAGACTTAAAGGGTGACAATCATCTGGAACATAAATAATTCAAGTTCAGTAACCTCATCAGGAATCCCATGTAAATTAAGTTCACCATCTGTATCATATTGCTATAGTATTCAAGTACTGAATAGAAATCACACTAGATTAAAATAATTCTGAGCCTTAAATATATTACAACATTAGTAAAAAGAAAATATTTTTGTAGGTATAAATCCCAAATCTAAAGTTCATTTTTCAGTATTATACAACATACTATTTTTTCTGAGTTATACTAGTTTAATCATAAGAATATACAATCACTCATACATACTCTATGTTAAATGAAAACAATTCAAGAAAAGATAATTCAGTGAATGGATGATACATACCATTCTCTCCACAGTTTAATTAGAAGATCTGAACAATAATTTATTATTATAAAATGTTACAGTTATTAAAAACAAAGTAAACTAATGAAGGTAATAGGTTAGCTTTAGACTCGTGTGTTTGTTCATAGTTCAATCAGCAGATTTAGAAAAAAAAATAATCTCAAAAAAAGAGAAATAATTGTCTATACAAACCTTTCTAAAAACATAAAGATCATCATATTTATTTGACAAAACTCTGAGATATGTGAAGATTCCATTTGATGACCATTATCACTGTCATATGTAAAAAGAGATACTTTCTTATGCTAGGTTAGAGTACAAAGGGAAAAGGGCAAGTGTTTTTTTTAATGAAGCATCAAATCATAAATGAATTTCCAAAATATTTCATGGCAGAAGAGTGTAATTCTCTTCAACAAATCAATTTCAATGCTTAAACATTTTTAAAAATGCATTAAGTGCAATCAATTGGTGAAATTAATTGGCCTGTGGCTGAATAACTACTTAATGACTAGGAAATATATTAATGATAAAAAGGACACAGAATGAAAAATATTAACATTTGGCTGTCTTAGATTATCATTTCTAATATTCTGTATCAATACTATTTCCAAAGTGTAAAATCTGATTATGTTAATTATACAAGTTATAAGCACTTTCCTTGGAGATTAAATTTAAAATATTTCATTCTGTATATTAGAAGTCTATTCCTCAGCCTGCTAAGACTTTTTTGAAGTTGGTATGAATTTTCATGCTTGAAAGAACTGCAGGAAGATAGACTAAAATGAGAAATCTGTTTTTTCTGAAGTTTAGATACAACATATCCAAACATAGCAAAATATGCTCATTCCATTAGTAGGAATGAATATGTTGTTATATATGCATGCATCAATATAGAGAGACATATGTATATATGCACATATGTGTATGTGTGTGCAATATATTTATGTATATGTATCTCTCTATATCAATATATGTATGCATATGAAATAAGAACCTACTTCTTTTCCACAAACTCTACCTGAATGCAAACTAGTAGACGTAAAATAAATACTTTTACTTTCAGTTAGCCACTTATTTTTAGTTTATAATAAGGATAAAAATAGAGAAATGAAGGTGTCTAAAGTTGTGTTTATTTTCTTTTTTACATCAATATTCATTTAGTTTACTTATATACTAAAGGATATGATGTTAGTGTTACTAAAACAATATATTTATTTTTAAACATTACTTCGATTTATTTTTTATTTGAGGAGAGGATACTGAAATGAGAAACATGAAATTAATTACATTTTTTCTCTTGCCTACCCAGTTTTATTTTTTTTACATCAATGAGTGACTTTATATAAAAAAGGTCTCTCCTATTTCTCTCCTACCTCCTGCTCTGACCTTCCAGGCCTTTTCCTGGCATGGAGTGAGCCTCCCCGGAGAGCCAGAGATGGGAAAAGAAGGTTGTCCATGGAGGGAAGAATATAAAAGCTGGACTCTGGAGGATTTTGAAGATGGTTCCAAGGAGTTTGGATATTCCCTTCTGGTGAGGAAAATTGGCATAATCAGGTCTGTGTTTCTTAAAAAAAATTTATCCTCACTATGGAAAATAGATTAATGTAGAAATATTAGAAAAAAAAACCAAGAAATCAAGAGCTTATACAGAATCAATAATAGTAAAACACAACAAGTGGAAGAATAAGTTAAATGACATCAGAAAGCAAATTAGACAAATTCAGAATTTGGAACATTCTGAAATACAACTGACCTGGTCTTTTCAAGAGACACTTTATGGGGAAAAATAGGAAGATTAAAAGATATTTAAGAGTAATAATAATTAAATGAAATGAATAATGTTTAACTGGATACTAATTTCCCCCCAAATAAAACATTACTATGTTTTGCATTTTTAGTATTATGAAGGAAATTTGACTATAAAGTCTTTATTACCTAACTTTAGGAAATTGTTTTAAGTTATTGTAAATTTTATTAAAATATCATAATGGTCTGGTTATATAAGAGAATCACTTTATGTTGAGAGTTGTCAAATTATTTAGGAGTGAATTAGCACCATTTTTGTAATGTATGATGAAATGATTCAGTAAGAAAATCTTTTTAGCGCTGGCTGATGTGGCTCAATAGATTGAGCACTGACCTGCAAACCATAGGTTGCCAGTTCAATTCCCAGTCAGGGCACATGCCTGGGTTGCGGGCCAGGTCCCCGGGTAGAGGTGTGCAAGAGGCAACCAATTGATGTTTCTCTTGCCCGTTGATGTTTCTCCCACTCTCTTTTCCCCTCACTTCCCTTCTCTGTAAAAATAAATTTAAAAAATCTTTTAAAAAAGAAAAAAATTGTATATGTATATACAGAATATATTGCATATAATATATGGCAAATATTAAAATATTTTTAATATAATTGATGGATATATTATGCTTATTTTACTATTCTACATTATGTTTTTAAGTACATTTGAATTATTTCATAACAAACAGACTACTTCAATAAGCTATTGCACTATTTTAAGTTTTGGAAGACTCCAAAATACAAGGGGCCCGCTGAAGAAAAAAATAGGAAAAAGTATCAAAAGATCATTTTTGAAAATAATGATAGATATCAGAAATAAGAATAACACTAAAATAGGGAATTTTATAAAGTAGACACTACTTCAATTTAGGTTTTCAAAACTATGCATCCATTTTTTTTATTCTTCAGGAGTAAGCCACTTTGGATTTTCAATTTAAAACCCATACATAATTATCTAGTTAAATATTATACTTTTAATAATTACAAGGAATTTAAATGTTTTCTGAAAGTCGAAGTTTTCAGAAACTTCGTAGCCAACTGTTAAGAACAGCAGCAGCCCTGGTAGTGGTTCCCCCCCCCCCCCCCATTTCATCTTTACCTGGGTGTTTATTCATTTACACATGGGCTCTGCCTGTTCTCTTTCTGTTTATGAATTCCACCTTTGGATTTTCGTGAAACTGGAGTGCTTCATCTTCCAAGCACATCTTCCCAGGTCCTGAATAGCTTACATCCTAAAACTCTAACTCTCAAAAGCTTATTTGCTACACTGATATCAGGGGCTCCTTATGAAAGAAACATCAAGGACCATCAGAGGTAAGAGATACGAATTATGGAATGAGCTGTTTGTGAGACTTGAGAATTTGTCATAGTCTATGGCATCTGGGTTACTCCTTTCAAGTCATATCTAGGACAGTGCCAACCATGAAGTCAATATCACTAACATGATTTTGCCACCAGGGTCTTTGACCTGTGTCACTTACGCTTGAAAGTGGTATTGATACCGACACTCACACCACCTTAATAACAGCTTGTAATTGTTCTCCTTTGTTCACAGAAATATCCAGTGAGCTGTAAAGCCCGAAGTTGCATTTCATGTCTAAAATAAGACTTTTACCAGGATACCAATACTTCACATGGAATTGCAGTACTGACCTTTTCCGCTGTGTATTTTTGTCTTTTTGTTAGAATAAAGATAGTTTGGGAATCAAATTGTATTCAGTGCATTCTCTCAATCTCCAAATGCATGAAAAGTTTAAGGTACTACCAATGACACCAAAAATGAGCATGAAGCGTGCTGTTAAAATTACAAAGCAACAAAATAAGGTTAAAAATCATATCAAACTTTGGAGAAAAGGGACCCCACAAATAACAAAACTGTTATTTTGTGATTCTCTCCAAGGGAGGAAACATGTTCCACATAAAGCCAAGGAGGATATAATTTTGTTATTTTTTTAGGTCAAAATCAATTTCTCAGTTGATTTTTTTAATGCAAAAGGTTCCCTGGCTGGTGTAGCTCAGTGGATTGAGCATGGGCCTTTGAACCAAAGGGTCACTGGTTTGATTCCCAGTCAGGGCACATGCCTGGGCTGTGGGCCAGGTCCCTGGTAGGGGGTGCATGAGAGGCAACTGCACATTGATGTTTCTCTCCCTCTCTCTCTCCCGCCTGTCCCCTCTCTCTAAAAATAAGCAAATAAACTCTTTAAAAAAAGAAGTCTCTGTACCTTCTGCTTGATTTTGCTGGGAACCTAAAATTGCTCTAAAAATTAAACCTATTAAAAATAAAATAAAATAAAAGCAAAATGTTATTGATATCTTAATTTCATTGAGTAATTAAAGAGAATAATAATCAAACCAGATAGGCCATATTTTAAGTTAATATATGACTGCAAATTCTCAAAGGAGAAAATGATATTTAAAACACATAGAAATAGCCTATTATATAAAATAAAGAATTTTGATCTTATATTTTAAAATACTATTAATGCAAAATACAATTACTATAAACATATTCAAGTATTTTTATTTTCAGTCTCAAAAATTAACCATTTATAGAAATAACACTGCATTGTGCATCTTCTAGCCAAATGGAATTAACATCACATTTGAGACATTTGCTCTACAAGAAAATATATTTTTGACTCTGAGAATACATTATAAAATGTTTACTGAATCAAATCCATTGGTCACTAGGAGAATAGAGGTAGTAACTATATTTTATAACAATACTGATACTTTTTCTTTAGAAAAGCAATTTTTGGTGAGTCAGGTGAACTGCAAAACTCCAGATCATGACAGCACATTGAGCGTGCCCTACTTACAATTCAGCTTACCTTTCAAAAGGGAGAGCAGTGTAGCACCGCAGAGCTTTCCCTTGTGTGCCCTTCAAAGCCGGCATCCAGAGCAACTCCGTGAGGCCACCCAGGAACCACAGGGTCTGCCCACTGATGGGCTCATTGTTGTGAATAAAGTGAGAAGGCAAATAGGAGCACAGAGATTTTTATAAAACAACAGGCATTCCTTCCTGCTTTTCTTTGGTGCTTTCTTTTTTCAACTGAGGATTCTAAGGTTTTTTTTTTTAAGTGATTTCTGCTGAACTTGTGGGCTGTTTACACTTAAACAATCCACTAGTAGTCTTCACTCTATCAAATGCTTTGCTATAACAAACTGCCATTTTTACTATTAAATTCTTTCAAACTTTTTTTTCTGAATCATAAAGAAGTGAGAATAATAACCTTCTGTTTGCTATTTTAATTCAGACAGGGTCAGTACCTTTCAGTAATAACTCTATTTTACTTGAATTTAATTTTTATAATTAACCATTTCTACTTCCTAATAGCTTATGGTGTTGTTATTTAAAAGGATTCTTTGTTGATTCTGATGCTGGAGTTATATTTCTGACACCCTTATAGTTAAAAAAAAGGAAGCTTGAGTTAAATTGCAAATGTGGGGTATCTTAGGCTTTGCAATTGACATGGATGGTATAATGAGTTTCACATCAGATCAGTAGCAATGTCAGGGCTAAATTCATGATTAGTAATTCCATGTGGTGGTGTGAAAAAAGAGAAAAGAGGAGGAAAATTAGCAGTTAATGAGTACCTTTCATATGTTCAGAACTATCACTATGGTATCACACTTTTTATAATACCCTGTATTTTGTTTATCACTCTCTCCATTTTTATAATGAAAATTCTTCAAGGTTAAGTAGCTGATTTGATACAAAAATTTAACTCACTCCATAGTCCCTGATCTGTTTACTCTAAAGCAACACCACCTCCTCTACCTCTTGGTCTTCCTCACCTGTTCCTATGTCCTTCTCTCCTGTTTCTTTCTCTTCTTCATCGTCCTCCTCCTATTTATCCTCTACCTTTCCCTTTCTCTCCTCCAATATCCTCTTTCATCTCATCCTTTCTTACATTAAATCTCCTATCTCCTTTCCTCCACCCTCCAGAACCCCCCAAACAGGAAACAGTTGGATAAAGCAGGAAAACAAATGCAAAGTAGCAGCAACAACAATAAGAATTTAGAGAACAGTTTCAAATGATTTCTAAGCTCAGAAAAAAAAATTTGAATAAAAAAATCTAAAAAAGTGACCCCCCAAATTTTGTTTTATGTTATCTCTTCTGAAAAATTAAATCAACTGATTTACATCTATAAAAAGACTGTTAAAATTATAAGAACTGAAGTTTTTAATCTGTGTGTCCTCTTTCTTAAACTAACAAAATCCTGGATTGCCAGATTTCCATCCTACTACTTATACATTTGAAATTTGAAATTTGATAATAACACTTAGGATACCCAAATAATCCAAAATTTATACACTCTAATACATTTCCTTAAATAGGTCCCTTTACATGAAATTCCAGTAACTTCCTTTTTTCTGGTTAAAATACTGTTCAGTTCTAAAGGTCCAATGCAAACGCCTGTGCAGTGCACTTTTCTCCTATCATCCCGCAGTCTCTAATAATCTTTCTGTCTATTTTATAGAATTTGGGCTGAATATCTTCCATATGTTTCTCCAGAGCTACTCTCCTTCATTCTTCACTGTGCCTGTACACCTGACCTACATACACAGTATCTCTTAACTCTGGAGTCCAGTTGGGATCAGCCACCGCAGAGTAACGGCAGGAGGCCAGAAGGAAGGAGGAAGACAGGTTGAAGGTTTATGTTCCCAGCTTCTTCACAACAGTCTGTCTGTGTCACTTATATTAAGAGAAACTCTCCTCTTAAATTAAAAAGTCCTCACACCGCATTCCTATAAACTAACAATAAAATTTCAGAAAACAAAATTTAAAAAAAAAATTCATTTTGCAATTGCAAAAAAAAGAAAGTAAAATAACTAAGAATAAACTTAGCGAAGAACGTGAAGGACCTATGCAGTGAAAACTATAAAGCATTATTAAAAGAGATTGAAAAAGACCCAATGAAATGGAAAAATATTCCGTGTTCGTGGATTGCAAGAGTCAATATAGTTAAAATGCCTATATAACCCAAAGCAATATACATATTTAATATAATCCCTATCAAAATCCCAATGACATTTTTTAAAAACTATAACAAAAAAATCATCAGATTTATATGGAACCACTAAGGACCCCAAATAGCCAAAACGATCCTGAGAAAAAGGAATGAAGCTGGAGGTATCACACTACCTGACTTCAAATTATACTACAGAGCAACGATAATCAAAACAACCTATTATTGGCAGAATAACAGACAGACACCAATGGAACAGGACTGAGAGTCCAAAAATAAAACCTGTTATACAGACAAATAACGTTTGACAAAGGAGTCAAAAACACACAATGGCGGAAAGAAAGCCTCTTCAATGAACAGTGCTGGGAAAATTGGGAACCCACATGCAAAAGAGTGAAACTAGACTAACGGTGTGTTCGCAGGTAAAAAAATTAATTCAAAATGCAAAAAAGACATAATTATAATGTCTGAAACAATAAATTACATAGAAGAAAACATAGGTACTAAACTTACAGATTTTGGTCTTAGAAAAGATTTTTATAAATTTGATCCTAAAGGCAAGGGAAGTAAAGGTGAAAATAAATGAATGGACTATATCAAACTAAAAATCTCTGCACAGCAAAGAAACCAGAAACAAAACAAAAAAGCAACCAACAAAATGGGAAAGGATATTTGCAAACAACAGCTCCAACAAGAGGTTAATAGCCAAACCCAAACTATATACAGCATTTGCACAACTCAACACCAAACAAACAATCCAATCGATACATGGGCAGAGGACCTGAACAGACACTTCTCACTCTGAAGACACACAGATATAATGTACATACATATATACATGTGTAATGGCCATACATACATATATAATGGCCAACAGATATAGACGCTCAGCTTCACTAGATACTGTGGAAACACCAGTCAAAACTACGGTGAGATAAAGCCTTACACCTGTTAGAATGGCTAATACCAACAAGAGAGGTAATAACAAGTGTTGGAGAGCTGCTAGAGAAAAAGGAACCCTCATTCACTGCTGCTGGGAATGTAAACAGTACAGCCACTACAAAAATCAATATGGAGGTTCCTCAAAATATTGACAATAGAGTTACTGATGACCCAACAATCCCTCTTCTGGGTATCCACCCAAAAAAGTTTGAAAACATTCATTCACAAAGATATATACACCCCTATGCTCATCGCAGCATTATCCAAGATGGCCACGGCCGGAAAACAACCAAAGTGTCCTTCAACAGAGGATCAGATAAAGAAGGGGTGGTGCACACATACAATGGAATACTACTCAGCCATAAGAAAAGATGAAATACTGCCACTTGAGACAACATGAATAGACCTTGAGAATGTTATGCTAAGCAAACTAAGTCAGTTAGAAAAAGCTAAGAGCCACACGATTTCACTCATACGTGGAACGTAAAACTGAAATTCATAGGTCCAGCAATATGGTGGTTACTATTTGGAAGGGGGTGAGGGAGTAGCAAAGGGTGAAGGGGGCCAAATACATGGTGCCAGAAAAGGATTTGACTTTGGGTGGAGGGCACGCAGTGCAATATACAGATCAGGTATCATAGAAACGCACACTTGAAACCTATATATCATTAACCAAAGTCATCCCACTACATTTAATAAAAAATACTTAAAACTTCTCTGAATTCCAATGATTATTTCCTCTCCTCTTTAAGCCAAAGGTAGTGTTACTTTGCCTTTCTCTACATCCTGCTCACAACTTTGTAACCATCTTTTATTAAATTCTTTTGAAATGACCCAAAATTTATTCTCTTCTGTTTTCTTCCTGGGATTTTGAGAATATTTTATTTGTTTCCTTATCATAGTGGTTAAAACATATGGCATGTGTTAAATAATTAGGTAAAAAATTATTTCCCCCACAAAAGGATGTTTTTTTGAAAAAGTCTTATATGTATTTATACCTTCTAGGACAAACAAATATTTTTCATTTATTAAGCACTCAATAAATATTTTTTGAATTGAAGACGTTTACTCTGGGATATCTGTTCTTTCATACAGAGATAAAGAACAAAAGTTCAAACCCTTATTTTGGAGGTTAACATTTATCAGCTTACAGGCTTTACATATGCAATTTATTTTCCTTCTGAAATCACCTTTAGACATTGATGGAATTATGTCAGCTATTGGTGCCTGCAGAAAACATTTAGTGAAAGGTCATGGCCGTGATTAGAGAATCACTGCTCTAAAGGGCACTGAATGAAATTTCATGTTATGTTCTGTGGAAGATAAATTTAAATGATTTTCTCTATTACCAAAAAAATTTTTTTTGTTGTCTTGTTGGTGTCCTGTAAGCTTTAGTAAACTGTCTGCTATTATAAAGGAAATGATCACAACAGTTCTGTGATCGAGAAAATAATGTTAGGAGTTGCAACAGCCAACTTCAATTTATAACATTCTTATAGCAATTCAATATATGGCATCTATAAAAACAAGCAACAATAAAAGAATATGCAAATTATTTAGTACTATAAAACTGTAATGTCATATTTTTGGTTGTTATTCTAAAATTATGCCTTTGATTTTCCTTACACACACACGTATGCAAAACACCAAATTGTTTTTAATGTTTATTAAGCAGAACACTTTTAATCTTCAATAAAGGTATATTCTATTTTTAAAAAATAGACTAGTGAGATGTCTATGGCAATACAAAGGAGAAATAAACCTCTGGTCTGTAAAAACAATCACAAAATAGGATTGCTTATTGACCAAGTGAATGATACAAGTACTGATAATTAGGGGATTTAATAAATTGTTATATCAAGTAACAGAGGACATGGGGCTTAAAATAGAGACTAAAGAATATAGAATGCTAAAGGAAATATTTTCCAAAATAATAAATACAAAAACACAAAAACATAGAGGTGAAAGAGTAGGGTTTTTAAACCATAGCAATTGTATATACTGGAGTTGAGTATATTAATGATAAACATTTGACCAATATTATAGCTTAATTTGGATTTTATTTTAAAGGGAAACAATAATGATGTTTGAGTTGAGAGTTGAAACTTATATTTTAGGAAGACAGTTGTTTTTGCAGGCAACTGGTTGTTTATTAACCTACCAGGTAGATGATTTGGACAACTTCATCTCTCTGCCTCAAGTTTTTAGACTATAAAGTGCTACAATAATGTTATCTACTGTGTAAGGACATTGTATGAAAAAATCAGATAATCTTTATAAAAAACTCTTGGAAAAGTGTCTGACACATTATGAGTACTCAATAGTTCTTAACAGTTTTTATTATCGCTGCTGTTGTTTTTGCTGGTAGTGGCAGTGGAGGAGTTTAAAAAATGTAGAGGCAAGAAGAGCAGTTAGGAGATTTCTTCAGTAATCTAGTAATGAAGTAATAAAATTCTGATGTAAAGTCGTTAGTGGTGACTGAAAGATAATAAAATGTGTTGTCTCCATTCACTAGGTAATTCGCCATGACAACAATAGGAAACTAATATAACATCTTGGTACCTGGCAGTGGGCTACTGCTGTAACGAGTGGCTAAAAATGCAGAAGTGCCTTTGTAATGGAACAATGGAGAAGGGCTGGGAGGATATTGAGGAGCATGATTTTAAAAGCCTAGATTGCCTTGAACAAACTGTTACTAGAAATATAGATGTTGACAACTGCTGATGAGGGCAATAAGGAAAAATACAGACCTCTTACTGGATTCAGATGCTTTAGATGATGAGATTTGAGGCTTTTCATCTGGTAAGATTTAGATTAGATGTTGAACTCTGATTTGATGTTGGAATAGAGTGAATGCATTTTGCATGTGGTAAAATTGTGAATCTTTGAAATCCGATAGTGCACTGTGACGAGCAGAGTGAAAACTCCAATGATACCCATGTCCTATGAATGTGTCACCTTATATGGCAAAAGGAAGTTATGATTAATTGAGCATCCTGAGATAAGGAGACTAATTCTGAATAATGTGGGTGGCCCAACAGGGCCACTGTGGAAAACAGTATGGAATTTCCTCAGAAAACTAAAAAATGGAACTGCCTTTAGACCCAGCAATTCCACTGCTGGGATTACATCCTAAGAACCCTGAAACACCAATTCAAAAGAACCTATGCACTCCAATGTTCACAGCAGCACAATTTACCATAGCCAAGTGCTGTAAGCAACCTAAGCGCCCATCAGCAAATGAATGGATCAAAAAACTGTGGTACATTTACACAATGGAATTCTATACAGCAGAGAGAAAGAAGGAGCTCCTACCTTTTGTGATAACATGGATGGAGCTGGAGAGCATTATGCTAAGTGAAATAAGCCAGGCAGTGAGGGACAAATACCTTATGATCTCACCTGTAAGTGGGACCTGATCAACAAAACAAACAAGCAAAATATAACCAGAGACATTGAAATTAAGAACAATCTGACAGTAACCAGAGGGGAGGTGGGAGGGGACAATGGGGGAAAGGGAGGAAGGGTTTTCAGGAACATCTATAAAGGACACATGGACAAAACCAATGAGGCGTGGAATCAGGGGGAGGTGGTGGGGATGGCTGGGGTGGGGGGGCAGTGGTGGGGGGAAAATGCAGACAACTGTACTTGAACAACAATAAAACAATTTTTAAAAATAAAAGTAAAATAAAAACACTTAGAAAAATAAATAAATGAAAGGAGTAGGATACAGGAACGTCAGGGTCAGGAGAGAGGTTTAGTCTCCTGTCTCCTGGCTTTCAGAGACAGGAGTGAGCCATGGAAGGAAGCTGACTCTCTTCAAGAGCTTCCAGAAGGAACGCAGCCCTACGGACACCTCTATCTTGGCCCAGAGAGACCCACTGCAGGCTTCTGACCCCCATCACTGTCAGAAAATACATTTGTGCTGTTTTCAACCTTAACACATGGTGGAAATTGATAGGAAGATAATATAATGAAGAATCAGCAGAGGTGGGTGACTGCTTTGATATGGAGGGAGGAACCGAATGAGGAAGTTAATAATGATGCCATCATTTCAAGCCAGAGAGTTGGGAACGTGATGTCTCCTTTCACAGACATTTGTTAATTAAAATACTTATTATTTTAAAAAAGGCCTTCACCATTCTCATTACATACTGAATTCTCACTTTCTGTTTTGTCACAGTTATAACTGCTTTAATTTTCGTGTTTTCATACATATGCTAACATCTCACCTTTATAAAACATCACTGAACCTGAGGTTCTTTTTTCAGTATAATGTAAGCATTCACTTCTCTGTTGAAAATGAGGCCCATAACAGCAGGCACATTGCCCTCTAACTCCACAAGATAAAACTGAATAAAATAAACCTTGAAGTAGAGAAAAATTAGAATTTTTATTCACTTTCCAAATTTATTGTGTCTCTTATCCCAAAGGAACAGAGCTTTGGAAAGGACAGAAGAATGTCTCCCCATGTCTGATCCACAGTTCTGCAGTGAATATTCTAATCAGCCTTGTAAAAACTTTGTTCTCCATTTTAGGAATCATAGTTCCTACATTTTCCAAAAGAAGTGATTCGATAGGCATTTTTTTAAGTCGGAGTAGCACAATGCCTCAATCAATAGACCTCAATTTCATCACTGATAAGAGTTATACAGTGATTAAGAAAAAGCAGATTACATTCAGAAGTAGAAACCTATGCATACCTTGACATTCACACTCTTTCCAGGATGTATAATTCCTTCCCATCATCTAGCTATCCCACGAGCCTTCCACCCAATATGACTCGTTATAAATACAGTTTGTTAGTAGTTCTTCCAAGTATAGTTTGCATTATTATTTCCTACTTAGGAGCTAAGATGTAATTCTGACTTGTACCTAAGCTCATCTTTCTTCTAGTAAAGCAATGCAACAAGGTTTTTGGAATCTTACCTGCCCATACACAAACTTCAACGAATTATTTAATGTGTATTAGGCAGGACACTGTTCATGTTTAAGAAATTTACGATCCAATTGTTCTTTGTTGTTTCTGGGCAAAAATAATTCTGTTTACTTTCTCACTGAATATCAAAAATGCTTATTGTGATTGACTAAAATCTAAGGCAATACAGCTTAAACAATTCTGAATTTAGTTAATAGTTTCATAGACTTAATTATAAATATCAGTGATTTTAGATTATAGGGCAAACCTAAAAAGGCAATATGGGGTTTGGTGGTAAAAAAACAAAACAAAACAAAACAAAAAAACATGATGGCTGTGAATTTGAGACTGGACTAAATATAAATCCCAGCTTTATCTGGTACTCCTAGCATTAACCTAGACAAGTTCATGAAATACTTTGGGCTTCCATTTTCTATTATGTAAAATTTTAACAATAATACCTACGTTGCAGGATTGTTTTAAGCATCAGCAACATATAGTGTGCATATAACTGAACAGCATGTACGTTTTCAGCAAATGATGTCTGTTCCTTCGTTAACCCTTCCCCACACTAATTCACCTGAGCAATGGTCACAAAACTCTCATATCTTTGATTTAAAACCTCACAGGCATATTGGATATGAAATGAAGAAGTGTTAAATTTGATTTTGGTGGTTCTTGTCTGGTGCCATTAGCCTAAGGTTTATAAGCACTCTGGATTGTTATGGAAAACATTTTCCTTTTATATTAAAATTGTCTACATCATTCACCTAAAACATCTTCTGGTGAGTATCTTGACTCCTGAACCGAACTTCAATAAAATAAATTGTCAACATACGTCAAAGTCTAAATAAAGCTGAGAATTTTGGGAGACTGATTTGCATTTAGCTATGTCCTAATGCTTAACAAGTCACAGTTTGTCTCACTTTAAGGAATTGATGATTTATTTAATGTGACAATTTATGAATAATAGGAGTTTTCAAGAGCAACATGACACAAAATATTTTTTGCCTCATTTTCTTTTGAAAGAAATGGCCAGGGGATGTGGTCATAGTTTCATTTTCACGTACTTATTGTTACAGACATAAATGCAAAAATTAAAGAAACCACTGATACTCTATTTTAAATTCTCATTTCCACCTACAGCTGTTCATCGATGGTTCAAAATAGAAAACTATCTTAATCCTTGCTTTTGACAAAAATTACTTCAACTTCAATCAGTCTTTTATTGTGGAAAGTGTTTCTTACAATTCCTTTTACTGACTGCTTCCAAGGTCTCACAGTGCACAATATTTAAACGTTGTAAAGCTCACATTTGAATTCTCACCAGGGTTTTAATTAGGGCTTGAACAATGCTCACTGCACTTGTATTTCTTCCATTCTTAATGAAGCAAAGTCACCTCAAGAGCATATACAGTTTATAAACTACACTGATTTCTCAAATATTTTCTGCTGTTCTTTTATATGGCTAATGTTTTTTCACCTATAATATATTCATGGGCATTTCAATTTTGATTCCTTTATATTCCAGGAAAGGGCAATAAATATTTGGGGAAGAAATTACCTGGTGCCTGTGCATGTGGGTGTTCATTTTTCAGTATAAGAACAAAATAATCAAAACATGCCATTTAATTTTGTGTTCTGCTTCATTAAACACCCAAATGCTCTATAACTAATTGTCTGTATGGCCTCCATAAGCCAATAGGGAAAGACAAGCAACACGTGGATTAAAAGGATCTCTGTGGAATAATTATCCCAATTTTGATCATATATGCTTCATCAAGTTAACTGATTTCTGTCTCTGTACCTGTCCCACACTCCTGACTCTGCTTCACTCCACAGCAACTGCCTGAAAGTCCAGTCTCTTTCTCTTTGTACTACATTCTTCTGCACACGAATATGCTACATATTTGTTGGCATATGGTGTACATCAGTTCAAAGATACTAATTTAGCCATAGAAACCTTAGCTACAGGTGAGGTGTTCATACGCTCATTAAAACATAAGACCTGAAAGAAGACCTAGCTAAGAGGTAAAGGAATGGAGAGGGTGCCTGACAAATACAGACGTTTTTCAAAATCATGTTAATGTGATAGGAAAAGTTGGAAATGGGGTTTAAAAAAGAAATCAATGTCATAATGTTCCATGTAGGAAAGGGATTTTAGAACACATACATACCAAACTTCAAGAAAATGCTAAGTCATACAGAGGAAAAAAACAAAAGAGTAAATCTGAAAGCAAAAGTTTAATGTAAACAGCTATATGACAATTTTGTTGTGGATATGGTAACGGTAAACACAGTTATTTTTAGATATAATAAAGACGAATAACAGAGGGTCAATACTGGCAAGAATCAATGTATTTTAGTTTTGTATAACCCTAAGAGCATTTATTCAACATTGATCGGAAACATTCCATAATGAAACAAAACATAATATTCAGTCTCAAGCCAAAAAAAATTAAAGTAAATGAAGTGGATACTAGATGAAAGCTATATCTTATAGCATGAATCTGCCAGGTATAAGCTAAATGTTAACGTGCATATTCAAGTACAGCCAGTGATGGTTAGGTTAATAATATAGGAGTTACCGCTGCTTTCTGAGCAAATTCTAGAACTGTTGACCCCAGGACAAGAAGTATGTCCCTTGCTTACTAAGCATCTCGTGAACGTTGCAGATCCCTTAGCTTCTGGAGCTGCTCAGTTATTCAGCTGCTGTGAGATGCCAGAAAGGTAATCTGCTTAATCAGTCTTCCTACAATTACATTTGGAAAAGTTCTTTATAATAGAAACTGTGTAATCCAGTATTATAGAACAGTATAATACTGGATAATACTTATACATACAATCCAACACTAAACAATTATTTTGCGTGAAGAATAAATCATAGTCCATAAAGAAATTGATTCCACTCAGATAACATAATTCAGGAAAATAAAAATTTCATTATCTTTGCAAGCTGTTGAACCTAAATAAAATTCACTTTTAGACAGAGTTTTAGATGAATTAATAGTTTTAGGAAGTGTTAAGGACCTTTAAGGAAGGATTACTAGTATGTGACTTGACGGGCTTTGAAAGACTTAGATAAGATGAGATAGATACATAATAGTTCTGACTCAGAGAAAGGTCCAGAGAAGATGCTCAATAAATGTCACTTTCTTAAGTGTGCTACCTCTTATTAAGGGGCCTGCCCTTCTTATGTGTGCTACCTCTATTAAGGGGCCCATTTGTCCTACAATATGCCAAATGACCTTATAACTTTTTATTCAAATCATTTAAAAGTGACTTCTTTATATAGTACAGCACTTCATTTGACTTTTGTACACTGTAGCCTGTGACTTTGGGGTTTTTGACCATCCTTTTCTTGCAGCTTGCTTTTTACCCTGAGTTGTTATAAATGGCATGCCAAATTGTTTTATATGCTAGATCCATAATTCAAAGAAGGAAAAGACATTTAGTTCCTAGTCAGAGAAATTTGATATGCTCTCCCAGGTTTGATGACAACTATAATTAATGACTTCTTACATTTAAGAGTTTCTATTTGAGGTGAACAAAATACATTCATTGAAGTGAGAGTATATTTTTCCTTCACACCATCCTACATATGTAAATACATAACAAAGAAATAATTAACCTGGAAACAGGTACCCTAGGACTACTCTATACAAAACTGCCCACCCACTCCTTGTTGCAATGTCCAATGGAGCTCTTGTAATTGTTTTTAAGTTATTGGGGGTTGGTTGGTTGTTTCAACTTCTCTGCAGAAATTGATGATGGGTGCAGCTATCTCTAAGTTTAGTTAAAGCAGTTGTTCTCAGCGTATGGTTTTGTACCCCTGGTGCTCCAAGGCCCATTCTAGGCATCTGGAAAATCAAAACTATATATACAATAAAGCAAAGACGTTAATGTCCCTTTATGCTGTGTTGACATTTGCACTGATTGTGTAAAATCGATGGTGGTAACACTCCTGGCACCTTATAAAAACCCACCAATTCTTTACTACAACATATTCACATTTAATGACAAATAAAGTAATTTTGTTACCAAATTCAAGGTGTTCACCCCTGAGGGTGCTCTACGGAAGAACAAAATGTGGTTAACACAAGGTAATTTTATTTACTCTAGCAACAAGTAAATGAGACAGGGGATTCATATCTAAAGCTGTGTCTGCCTGAAGGGAGACTTAGCCGCTGCTAATAACACTCTTTGGTCAATTACATGTTGATTTCTTCTTTACAATTGGCTACATTTATCCTTGGGTTCCTGTCAAGTTCATCCTGTTTACAACTAGTCTGCAAAATACTGTGCTCCATTTTAACATGTAGCAACAATAGCATTTAGTAAGAATGGACCAGACCTCCAGACCCTTGTCCTGACAATTTCACTAAATATCCTTGATAAAGCAGCAAAAAAATATCACTTTCCATTAAAACTCAGCTCTTGAGTACCCTGTTTTTAATATTCTGCACAATAAAATGGAAAGTGTGTATGAAGCAATTCAGCTGGATATCAAAGGAAAGCGGTTGTGCAATTGAATTATAAGCTTCTGAATTGGCTCCTTTATTTGCGGGACACGGTCTATACCTGCAAGAATTAACACATTAAATCATGGCTATTCATATTTCATAATTTGGAGAACATTTTGTTAAAAATAAATGTAGTGGACCTGTCCTTTTAAGAAAAACAGTGTGTTGCCATTGAAAAAGTTGAGCTTTTGGGAGAAAATTACAGTATTGGAAAACGTATCTGCCCCAGTGAACTTGACCGCTTCCCAATACTTAAATACTTTTCTGATGAGAACAGGACTGATATCGGTAAGTTTTAAATATTGTAGAGTGAAATATGTCAACATTTGTAAGCTCTACATAGTGAGCTAATATTTTCCAAGTGACTAACTAGAGACGATGCAAAATCATGCATGAGTTAAAGATATATTTAAAGTTCAAGATATACCAAAGGATTTGAATGCAATACAGTACAATAAGTTCATTGATATGGTTTTATATTCCACATTGTAACTAACCTTCAGGAAACTACCACTAGTCCAGTTCTGGTGTAATATTTAAAAAAGAAAGGATTCACAACTATCTTAAAAGACTATGAACTTTTCCACTATTTCCGGGTAATATCTACATGCAACCAGATTTACTTCATATACCTTAACCCAAAGGACATATAGCAACAGATTAAATGCAAAAGTAGACAGGGAAATCGAACCTCCTTCTATTAAGCTACACGTTAAAGAGATATTCTATAGAACAATGTCACATATCTCACTAAAAACTTTTCAAAAATATAATCAGTTTCACAAAAATCATGTATTTTGTTAACATTTAATAAATTTGCTATTGTTAGATGAAATAACATAAATTTTCTCAATGTTATTTCTAATATAAAAATATCAATAGTTATAATCCACAAATACTTTGGGCTCCTCACAAATTTTTAAGTGAGAAGGAACGCTGAGATCAAAAAGTTTGAGTACTACTAAATTAAAGCATAGTGCATATGCTCTATAAAAGGAATATTGAACTACCTCTGTGGGTTATATGACATCGTCCTCACGGCTTTCTTTCTACTTTTCTCGTACCACCTGATCAGTCTCTCCTTCAGGGGATGCTCTCTCTCTCTCTCTCTCTCTCTCTCTCTCTCTTACTCTCTCTTACTCTCTCTGTCTCTCTCCCTCTCTTCAAAGCTGGTTAGGAAGGGTATTGATTTTGTTTCATTATTATTTAAATTGTTTCATTTTTCCTCTTTCACCCCCACTCCCCCACCCTGCCCTTCGGCAATCATCAGCTTGTTCATTGCATCTATAGGTCTGTTTCTGCTTTGTTTTGTTTGTTCATTTGTTTTGTTTAGATTCTACATATTAGTGAAACCATATGGTGTTTGTCATTCTCTGTCAGACTTAGTTCATGTAGCATAATATACACTGTAGATCCATCCACGTTATCAGAAATGGAAAGATTTCATTTTTTATCGCTGAGTACTATTTTGTTGTATAAATGTACCACATCTTCTTTATTTGTTTGTCTATTGAGGGACACCTAAGTTGCTTCCATATCTTGATTATTGTAAATAATGCTGCAGTGAGTATAAGAGTGCATATATTTTCAAATTAATGTTTTTGTTTTCTTTGAGTAAATACTCAAAAGTGGTATTGCTGGGTCACAGGGTGACTCTATTTTTAATTTTTTGAGGAATGTCCACACTGTTTTTTATATAGTGGCTATACCAATTTGCAATCCCACCAACAATGCACAGGGTTCCCTTGTTCCACATCTTTGCCAGCATTTGTTAATTTGTTGATTAAAAATTTTTTTTTTAATTTGCTCTTCCCTACATTGCTAGAAGCTTCCAGAGTTCTTCCATTGGTTCAATTTTGTCTCACTTTATAGCTGTCTTGATATTTTCTAGGGTTTTCAATGCACTAATCACTCCCAAATTTACATCACCAGACCAGAACCCCATATTCTAATGTTCTTATTCTATATCTCAACGTCTACTGGATATTTTCATTTGTATGTCCCACAAATGTACTAACCTCCACAAGTCGAGCAATGAGCCCATTATAACGTCAGTATAGAACTTCAAAGCCTATAGCCTCCCCTTCCATCAATGGCTTAATTATTAATCCAATAATTTAAGAATTGTATGGGATCATGGTGGAAGACATTCTGTAGCCTCTTCCATAATTCCCACATTCAGGCACCATACCCTATAACCTACAGATGTTACCACCTTTTTGATTTATATTTTTCCCTCTTCCACTATCATAATCTTGGTTAAGATCTCCCTCATTTCTTATCTGAATATTGTAATAATCTCTTAGCCAAATTGCTGTTTCCAGCAAGAGTCTCTTAAAAACCACTCTCTGAAATGCAGCCAAAGTAATGCCGTGGTTTCTCCTCTGATTAAAATGCCTCCCCATAGACTTCAGAATAAAATTAAAAGTCTCTGAATATCAGACCTTCATGATCTGGGCCATATATCAAACTCAATACCTTCATCTCTCACCATTGCTCAAAATAAAGGACTAGAATTTCAATGACTTGCTCTTAGACATTTGATTCCACATCTCATCCCTAGGTAACATCAAAGAATACCCAAGTTGAAAGGGACTTTAGGGATAAAGTAACTATGTAATTCATCATCCAAACCAGGACATGTTTGAGAGGGAAAGACGTTCTATTAATAATTACATCAGGATAACAGGTGTAGACCATGGCCGTCCCAAGCAAAAGAGCTCGTGTGATCACACCATGGAGAGGTCAACTAGCCCATGAGATAACTTGAGTTAATAAAGTGAAAGTGGCCATACTGATCATAACAATAGAATCTGCTATTAGACTAGAATCTGCCTTTCCTGTCTCCGAGTCCACTGCCTTGTCTTCCACATTATACTGTTTTTCTAATAATTCTCTTAAGATAAAAATCAAATAGCTAACAGTTTTAATAGTGAGATGTATGCCTTTTATATGTAATAATAGTAAATATATGTGATAGCTTCATTTATAGTCAAAAGTACCATTATGAAGGGGAATTCTGTAAGGTATTAAGGGAATTAAAGAGATCAACATACATATGCAAAAGTAGATTCCACTTCAATAGGTTGGGGATGGTAAAGATGGTAAAAGATGCCAGGTTCCCAAAGCCCCAAGTCCTTGACTAGGAAACGTCATAGCCACTGTCACTCTGGCTGGGTTAGCGAAATGTGTGGTTAGCGTGTGGGCGGGCAGGTGTGTGAATGGGAGAGTGAAAAAGATCCCACTAGGATTCCCTGCCTGGGTGCAGAACTCACCGAGTGGTATAAAAAACACAGAGACTCGTTCGCCCCTGCCCTTCACTGCGTGCCTGGTCAGGAGGCTGATACACGAAGCTGCTCCGTGCCTGCTGTCACGTGAACCTGTCCAGACGATGCATAAATTTAAAAGTCTAGGTTATCTACAGTTGGAAAATTATTTCAAATCCATTGTATCACAACAAGTGCATGAGATGATAGTCCATAACAGAGCACCGGGAAGGCTGAGAAATAGCAGAAATCCAAGTACAAAATTACTCCTAGTCCCGAAGAAACAAAGTCAAAATTTTACTTGTGTACATCATCTACTTCCTATCCTTGTGGCATATTGAAATTTTACAGATTTATAATATCAGAGATATAATTTTTACTTTTTCATATTAACATTACATAATGCATATACTTTCCATTGTGCTGCAAATTGACATCACGGTTTTACAAAAAGGACAAAAACAATTTTTCCTCCTCATTAAAAGTCAGGGGGTCTTCTGTTCTCTCCAACCGTAGCAAAGCATTTCAGTCATAACACATATAAAAATGTCATGAGCCAGGGCTCTGGCTTGACACAGGGTTAAAATTTCCCAAATGTTTTATATCGTGAGCATCTAAGCAATATACCCTGAATTCTGTCAAAGTGTGAATATTTTCCCCATTTTAAAAAATCAGCAATAACCTTAACAATACATTTTGTTGCACTCCCATTGTGACCTGAATTCCAGGAAGCATGGTTCTGTAGTAACTTCTCTCCAGGCTGCTGCAGTCAACAGAGGCATTTAAATAGTGTTTTCCAGAAAAAAGCTACAGTCTCCTGAGCCTCTGTGCAATGGGGGAATCAAGCCAGTTGAAATTTTTTTTGCAACAAAAATCAAGCAGAGTACAGCCATTCCAATTCTCTGCAGTGTAGTAGAACACAGAGGAGCTCAGAAAAAGATCAAACGGAATGGTGTGATTTCACAAGGTTATTTCCATTTCCAGATAGCTAGTAACTAAGAGGTAATCACATTGAAAAATGTCAGAACTGCATTTCATAGCATCTTAATCCCTTGTATATATTTTTAAGATAATTATATTGTAAATGGAACATTGATCTCTTTCCATACTATTAATTGGAAGGTTCTTACTTCGTTTTTTTACTGTTATCAAGAATTCCCCTTCAGACAGTTTCAGAATTAAGGATTTGGTCGGATTTAGCCCTAAATGCCTGAGGTCAAGATTCTCACACTCCTCTCAAAAGTGGTATTTTAACAATGACTTTTTGCTGTGCATCCTGAATATTTTGCAGGCATCTATGCCCGATTTTACCATTCTATCAAAATTCATGAAGCATCTTTTCACTTCTCTACCAAATTTCAACTCTTCTCTCAGCACCTGACTTTCACTTAGGACTTTGTTTCGTGGAACTTGTCCTTCCTGCCAGCACCAAGAACATCAGGGCCAGCTGACTTAAGCAGTGTCTCTAGCCAAAGACGTCGCTACCACGCTCCAGGACTTTAAATCTATTGCCCCAGATGAGCTTTGCCTTCAAAGCATCTACAATGGCAACTATTTAGTGTAAATAACACACCAGTGTTAACAGAGAAAGCCTAGAAACGTCCACTTCCTTTCCAGAAAGAACAAATGCACACGAAGGTGACTTGCCTTCATCAATGGACACTTATAACTCTCAGGGTAGAAACTAGAGGTCCAGTCAAAGAAAGAATAGAATAGAGTTGGACTGTGGCCAGCCAACGTTACCGTGTGACCTTCTGCATTCAGTACTCCTGGGCAGTTTGTTTATTCTTTTAAATGTGTGTGTTGAGTTTCTTCTATGTGCCAGGCACTGCTTCTTGGAGCTCTAGAGCTACTGAATCTATTATAGTTCGTCTTCCTTGGGAGTATATGATCCGAGAAAGTAAATACCCATAATGTTTACATACAAGGCCACTTCTGCTTAAGGAATCCCTCACCACACTTCGTAAGAAAAACTAGAAGGGAGTATCATGTAGTTCATCTCTATTACTTTATGGATGACGAAACCGAGATTCAGGGAGGATAGTTGAATTAATTACCTGCAAAACACCCAAACAAGATTGCAACAGCTTCAACAGCAATTCTGGGGCATGTTCCACTAGCTTACCCCATTCTGCTCAGGCCAGAAATTTCTCAGGAACTTAAAAAGAAAACCATCCCTCTGCCCATGACTTTGTAGGGCTTCTCTCACTACAGGAAATATGATGTGGTACTCAAATGGAGCTCTGAGTGAGAAAATAAAATTGGAAATAATTTTGCTAAAGACCCAGGCATTGAGCAATGGCATCCGGCCAATATCCATGGTCCTGTAGAATTGTCATCTGTCACCTTCCATTATTTGTTGACTAGAAAGAGGAGTTGGCAGCACTTGCACATAGCCTTGAATTTCATACAGCTAATGGTTTGCAGCTAAGCTACACAGACTATGTATTACAAAGGCAAATAATATATGAGATGAAATAAGAAAACAGAAATGCTCCCAGAACAGATTTTCATAGAACACTGCTTTTAAAAAGCTAAATGGAGCCACCTAGTGACAGAATTTTGTGTTAATGGAATTATATTCGGTAACACACCGCAGAAAACTATTCACAGGCTAAAGGATATTACAAATGACTGGGTCAGGAACAGAGTCTAGTTTTGTGAATATGGAAGACCTCAGTTGCGAAGGAGAAATGATTAATCTGTCAAGGCTTTCATTTTTAAATTATTTTTATTTTGCATTCATTGTCAACAGGAAGCTTAAATGTGCCTTCTGAAGCTCAAAAATTTTCCAATTTAATAACTTTTCAATAAAGTATACAAGTTAGAGATAATTGGATTCCACTTTTAAATCCTTATATTTCACCCAACTGAATGAAGCTGAAGAAGTCAATTTCTTTAAACTGGAAAATACCTGTTAATGTTTTCAAACAGAATAGAACAGGCTTCTTCCCCCCGGCCCCCACCATGCACTGGAAAGAGTCTATTATCAATGAGACACATTTCAACCACAAAGCTACAATTCTGAAGAAGCTAAGGCTGCAGAAAATTGGCACTCCAATTAAAAAACCCTTAGTACCTCCAAATGGAATAAAAATAACATGTTATGTGCTTATTTTAGAGGGATTTATGTAGACACCCATCCAATGAGAACATTTCAGAAATGCTGTGATTGTTAGGACAAATCCTAAGTCACAGTCATGTCAGCTTTTGTTAAATGCTTAAATTGACTTCTTTCATCTGAAAATTGATTTAATATGAATTAATTCTGGACTCTTTGAGATGGTGGATGTTTGACAATAGTAATAAATACCAAACACTGATATTTTATGTAAATAACAAATCATACCACATGTAACTAAAATTCCAATCTATTATTGAAAAATGTCTTCAAATTGTTAATGAGATTACAGAGGGGCCATGAAACATCACTCAGGATAGTTCATTTTGGGTTTGTATATTCTTTCATTGACCAAAAAATACATGTGAAAGCTCCCTTTGTTTCATTCCTTGAGGTTGAAAAACTTGATTTAAAATATCGGATGACTATATCCCTTACTGATTGAGCCTCTGTCCAGTAAAAGAGAGAGAGAGAGAGCGTGGCTGCCAAAATCTCTTGATCCTTGTCTATGACATAAAAGAACATACATAGAGTGAATATTGATTTCTGATTAATGAGACTTTAGTGCACATGCTTTGTATGAGACATCAGCACACTCTAAACATCATATCCTTGTTTCTAAGCATCGCTGTCACATTCACCTTCAAGTCTTTCAAATAATAGCAGCAGCAAGATAAAGATCAATAATGAAATCATTGACCTAATATTTTTTAAAGTGTAAATAAGAATAAATAGAATCAGATAACCCAAACAATATTTAATGGTATGGGTGATCTGAGCACAAAAGAGATAGCTCTGATGTATAATTTTATATAACGTGCCAATGGGAAATGTGGTATGAATATGGGGAAATCAAGGTGGGAGAAAGACTTGCAGCCCGGCTTGGGATATGGGGGTGTGATTAAGTATCCGTGTAATACTGAAAGCCAAATAAGTGATGCAAATGGCAGCAGGACCCAGTCACTGCAGCCACATATCCAAGAATGCCTCCTTGTGCGCATCACGGATTGAGTTATTTCAATAATGTCATCACTGAATACAAAGGATAACAGAAAAGGGATAACTGTCATCATTGAATATCTGCAGAGCATTGGTTGACACTAGGCTAGGAGTTTCACATATATCGATACCATTTCAGTTAACATTTACAAAACTTTCAAGCTGGGATTCACTGTTCTACTCTACAGGGGGGTTCACCCTGTGAACTGAGACTAAGAGGGACTCTGACTCCAAATCCATTCTCTTTGCTTCGCATGTATTAAAATACATAGGAAATGCTGGTGTGTGTGTACCACATCTGTGTTATAGAGCCCAGACCTTATTTTAATTCTGCTTACCTAACGATAAAGGAATCACTTTTTCCAAGATCAAATTAAAATGCTTCATAAGCAGTAAACTTAAGATGCTCAATCCTTTTTTAAAAAAATGGGAGCCTAGCAAGATCCAAACTTCAGTCTCACTACAATCAGTATGAAGTTTTGCAATTAACCTGTAAAAGATAATCAATTATTTTTTTCTATTTCTAAAATGTCTTTCTTCCCCATTATTTTATAAATGTGTGCTATTAATATATAGAAAGCTATGGAATTGGGGTGGATTAATCTTAAAGCCAAATGCCTTGACGGGCAAACATTAGAGACGGTAAAACAACTTATCCCATCTCCAGAGATTCTCAGCTCAATGTTTCAGAAGTGGGCCCTAAAAATCCCCGTTTTGACTCATATTTTTCTTCCGGCAACCCCAGAAGATTCTGATGTAGGAGGTCAACACAGAACAGGGGTCATACTCGAATATATTTACTCCTTTGTATTTTTGTTTGATTTCTTAGAATTTCATGTCATGATCTCAAAATATTTTTTTTAATTTCTTTCTTTGCCGTATTTATCTCCCTTCCATGGTAGGTCTCCTCAGAATTTTTACCTGATCATAACTGCAAGGAGGAAGGGCCATCGAATGAGGCTGACTCTTAAGATTTCTAAAATAGTATATTTATTGTGTTAAAAAAGAATGCCTCATATTTTTTAGAATTTCTCAAGTAAAATATCTATGCCAATGAAACATATCATCTGTCCTGACTGTTGTAAGGATCTTTGCTTTATTGTAATATACTTAAACGTTTACATGTGTGGAAAAGATCACTTGGGCTGCGTCAGCCCCGGCATGGTGCGAGTAAGCCAAGGAAGCCAGGTACGCTTCACCTTGATCCAAGAATGAAACAAGGGACAGCAGGACCAGGGTCCCCAATGCCCAGCCCAGTGTTGTCACCAGGACACTATTTCCTGTCACTCAGCACGTGAGCGTTCACCCACCAGTCTGAGTCTTAACTGAATGCTGCACAGGGTTCTTCCCTGTGTCCTTCAGAGCATGGTAGGGAAATCAAAACACTGGACTCCTCTGCTCTTACCTCAGGAGTCAATTACTCAAAGCAGAAAAGTCCATTAGTGCAGGTGACCCCACTGCTCAAACAGGCCAGGAAAGAAGACATGTATGTCTTTGCTGTGGACCGAAATTGAAGAGAAGATTCGGTTGAAGATGTGGCCCAGGAAGCCCTTTGTGCAGAGAGGTGCACGGGGAAGAAAGTCTCATTCTTCATAAAGCCAATGATGTGCGAGGAGTTCTTTTCCACCTTGACTTGGCAATGTCTGGGGATAATATACTAAGTGACAAAATTTTCAAATGCTACACTAAATTTTTTACTTTTATTTAAATGTTCAGCATTGGATACAATCATTTTCTCAGAATATGACTTTTATCCGTGGATATTTTGTGCAAAAGTACAATCATCTCTATTCAACAAAGGGAAGTTGGGATGTCCAGATTTACTGATTCACTGGAGCACCAAACACACCTGAGTTCAACCTTCACCTCACCTTTTCTGACTCTTTGACATTGAAAAACTCACTGAAAATTTCCACGCCACAAGTTCTTCTTCTCTAAAATAATGATAAACACATAAATAGTAAGTGATGATAGAATTTAGGCACTTTCCATAAAGAACCTGATATCAGAGCTATTGCGTCTGGGTATTCAATAAATGACAGCTAGTGCTTTTCATCCTGAAGGTATTTTCTCTTTAATTTTTATACCACAGTTTATAATGAAGTACAAGATTGTCACAGATCAGGTTCATCTTAAGCTAAGCTACAGCTAGCAAGTCAGGAGCCTTAAGCTATTCAATACGTGATTCAACCTTCCTTTTTAAAATTATAACCGCCTATGCAATCTCCTTCAACTCATGAACTTTTATTTATTAACGCTGCACTAGTAAGTAAGAGGCGTAGAACTGCCTATAAACACAAAAACATCTCTTAATGGATACCAAATTGCTGCTAGAAAAGGGGATTTCATTTCCCTTAAGCCAATAACTTCATCTCACAGTCACTCTGAAACAAAATGGGTTCGATTTCCTCATAGCCTTTTGCAATGATAAAATTCAGCAATTTTTAAAATGCCCAAATGTGTTTTTCCTGCCCCAAATCTATAAACTAAAATTTTTATACATTTTATTGCAGAACTTAGAATTTGGCTCATTATAGCAGCTGCTTGCATGGCACTCTAATACCATTTTTCCCTTTTTTCTATTTGGATACACAGACACAGTATTTATGCATAGTAACAGCCAGTGTTTCATTTTGTGCCTATATCTTCAAAGACTGGAAGCAGCAAGCTTTTCAATGTAATTTTATTTTTCAATGTATCATTCTACTATTATACTCTAATTTATTGAAAGTACGTGCTGACCTTTAATATTTTTAGTATTTAAACAAAATATAATAGAAAGGTGTGAGCACCTAAAGCTGGTGTATATCCAAGAGGTGAGGGTCCAAAAGCTTTAATAGCGAAGAAAGAGTTGCAAACACAGACTTTCCACTGGTTTACTCCACAATTAGATTGGAAGTAAGAATAATAATAAACATGTGGCCAAGGTGTAATATTTTCAAGTAAGATATGAAATGTCACACACTATTCACTAACAATATATACCATCTTTTTATTGATTGATTAACTTTTTCTTTTGAATATTGGATTCAAAAAGGTTAATATATTTCTTAGGTCATGTAACATTTTCCGGGTGGCTGCGTGTCAGACTCCACTGCTGTTTCCTTTTTCCTTTCATTCCCACTCTTTGCTCACAGTCCCTAATGCGCTGGATATATCATTCCTGCAAAGTATGTAATACAATTTCATATATAGCTGTGGTTTTTATTTACACAAACCAATGCTGGTAGGACTCGTGCTATACGGCAAATACGTTAGCTCTGAGCAGAGGAGTGGCAGTATCGCTCTGACTGCTGTAAGGGTGAAAGATGTCGGGAGGCCAGCACCGCGAGTGAAGCCAGCGAAGCCACTGGGGGAGGAGGAGACGGACTGCAGCCAGTGATGGAAGAGATGCCTGCGGCTTCCAGGAGGTTGGTGGTAATAGCGGAGCTAAGTCTCAGATAACAGACCTATTGATGGGTTTGATGTAGAGGGTAGTGAAAAAGAGTAAAAGATGACCCAATATTTGGGGGGCTGGGAGAAATAATAGGAAAGGCTTCTTTATTTTCAGGGGAGGAGAAAGAAATTAAAGTATCTGTTTTAGATACATTAATTTTAAATGCTTATTTGATGGCCAAGTGGAGCTAATTCATGGACATTTAGATCACTTTGAGGTTAGTAGGGACAATAGGGCAGGTATGTGGATGTTATTTACTTTTATTTTTTTTATTGTTGTTCAAGTACAGTTGTCTCCATTTTCCCCCCACCGTTCCTTCCTGCCCCAGCCATCCCCACCTCCCACCCTCCATCCTACCCGGCTTTGGTTTTGTCCATGTGTCCTTTATACAAGTTTCTGTTTCTTGGGGTGTTATTTTTAAGCTATGGACTTAAATAAGATCACCTAGCAGAGAGAAAATAAGAAACCCAAGTACAGAAAACCCTGGATTATTCTAAATAAAAATGTAAAGGCCAGGAAAAGATATATCAGCAAAGAACTCTTAGAAGGAACAGCCTGTGTGTTAGAAATCCCAAGTCATAAGCACTACAAGATTGATTTTTTTGTTTACAGTTCTTCAAATACTAATAAATTTCCTTTCAACTACAGATTTTAGTTACATACACATTTACAGTACATTCCAAGGTGTCCACCCCCAGGCCTCTGGCCGCATACAGCCCAGGATGGCTAAGAATACGGCCGAACACAAAATTGTAAATTTGCTTAAAACGTTTTTCTTGCTCATTAGTTTTTGTTAGTGTTTGTGTATTTAATGTGCGGTCCCAGACAACTCTTCTTCTTCCAGTGTGGCCCAAAGACCTCAAAAGTTTGGACATCCCTGGTACTGAATATTTTAAATGGTCATATAGAAAATAAAAACATGATGTGAGCCCCTCAACCACCCAGACCGAACAATGCTGGACCCTTCTGATAATATACCCTCGTCCACTCCCCCTTCTCTATTCCATGTTTGCAGTGAGCCCTGGCATATTAAACCAGGTAGAATTTGGCAGGAAGGCTCAAGGAGTGCCCCAGATTTGCCAGATTTGCCAATATATACACTGACATTCCCCAGTGACTTCCCACAAGTATCTGCATGGAGGGATCTCTCCCAATCTTGTTTAGATTTCTTAGTAAAAATCATCACTGGTTCAGAGAGGTCTTTCTGGCCACTATGACGCATCTGTTTCACTTTTGCACTTCCTACATAAGTTTCCACTTCTTGTTTGTCTTTCCCCTCTAAAAAGTAACGCTTTGAGAGCATAGTTCTCTGCTACATCTCCCATATCTGGTGTAAGTGTTCGTGTATATTTGCTGAATACATGAATCAATGAATAAATGTATGATTTTTCCCCACTATGGCCACATTATTTGTCCTCCATAAAATCTCTCATGCATTATTTAGTAAATTACTCTTTTGGTAAATTTTTATAGGTACAATACTAAAATACCTGAAGGGCTAGTTTACAAAAGTGTAGTATTGTAGCCATTAGAAAAAAAAAAGAAAAAAGAAAAACTTCTTCCAAAAGTGCCTGAGCCTTTGAAGAGAGTAGCTAAGACAGGAAATAGATAAATTATTTTTTATTCCCCAACTTTTTCTTTATAATTGCTTCTCAGAATCACAAACTCTTCCCCAAACTACAAGGGTGAACATAAGGGGGTTAACATTTGTGAATATGTGACAGTTAAAAAAAGCTGTTGCAATCATCATAACCTGCATGACCAACTGTAAACCTACTTTTCCCCACCCCTGTATTTTCCATTGTTCACTGACATCAAAATCACAATTGATCTCCCAAATATCTACACACATGCATATACACACATATACACATATACATTCATTTGCATTCCTCTATGAACTTATGTATTGTCTCAAGAATCACATAGATGTCAAAAAATCAGTTATGCAGTAATGAAGACATATCTATTTTTCCTCTTCCCCAAATCCCTACTAAAAAGGTTGTTTTAGAAGACAAATTCACAAGATAGAAGAGAACAAAAGAGGGGACAAACAGCAATGCATTTTTGGAAGGTGAAAAGTAGATGCACTTGAGAAAGTAAAATGTCAAGGTACAATGAGGAGCTTCAACAAGCAGCCCACTTTGCCACGCAGAGTCACGGAAATGCTGCGGGAAGGTCAGCCCGCGGCCCTTCTGGAAGTTAGGCTGAAAAAGAACTTTAACAAAGAGGATTTATTGTAAATCTGCTTAAGAAACTGTCAAATATCCAGATTCTTGCCCCCAGAGTTTCAAAAACTAAAGTTTTACTCTTTGTAATAGGAAAAGAGAGAGTGCCTGTGTATTAGGCAGTGCCTGGCATCTTTCAGGGGAGGCACACTGTTCTTAATCCAATGCATACCAGATAGGGGGACTCTGACCCCCACACTCCTCTGGTATCCCAGAGTGCTGTATCCCAAAGCGAGGAGGGAAAACCGAGCCAGGCTGGAGCAGGTCAGAAGGCCCTGGAACAGACTTCGCAGAAACACAGAATAAGCAGAATACCTGATGTGTCCACAGCCTTTGTTTTCAGTGGAGAACAACTTTGAAACTGAATTAGTGACAAATACATGAAATATCAAGCAAATTATCGAACTTGATGAATCCTGGAGATTAACGGTGAACAAGGAGGGGAAGGTATCCAACGCTGTCTCTCATACAATTTTATGACTTTTTAAACGGTGTGCATTTATATGTTTGGTAAAAAGAACTGAAGCAAGGGTGCAGTTTGGGAAATAGATAACTCTTCCTATTGCTTCACTCTTCAAATGAATGTATTCTGCAAAGGCATTTAAACATTTGCCAAACTAATCTCACAAGAAAGTTCTCTTTCCACCTTGGCTCGATCTGGAATAGTAACAGCTGGAAGCCTGGAAACCAGATGATATATGATTCAGCAGTAGCTTTCAAAGTGTTCACATGCTACTGGTTTTTGAGGATTCATTAATCATTCACTAGATGGGGCTAACACACTGCAGCGAGATGACGACTCACTAAAACAGTCCAGTTTGTGAGCAATGCCACATTTTAGTTCTGTAGATCTGTTAGATGGAAATTTGCAATTAGACAACATATTTAAATTCTACTATTTTGTAATATAGACATTTTGTAATACAGACATTTTCACATGTACTAAAAAAGCAAAGTATTATTATATAATTTTAAGATTAAGAAAAAGCTTCAATGATTATCTAGTTGAATTGAAGGATGGTTTGTGTAGGGAAACTATGGTCCAAGTAACAGCACTTGCCCGCCCCAGCGCTAGCCACAGTGGCCAGGCTAAAGGCCAGATCTCCTGAAAGTCCACCCACCCGAGGCACCAACTTTTCCTTCAGAATTGCTTCTCAGGCAATCAGTTCACCTAGCAAATATATACATTGACATTGTGCTAGACACTTAGTTTAAGAAAGTTATAAAGATAAATATAACACAGCTCCTATCTTTAAGGGAGCAAACAATTTAATGAAAAAGATAGATAATCCAACAAATACACAGGGGAGTAAGTAAACCAGGGCAAGGAGGGGTAATGCAAATACTTCCAAAGTAGTTAGTGTGTAAACTTCCAAATTAGGAGTTAGTAATGTTTGCTCCAGAAATTCAGTCTTAAGAATAGAATCCACGAGGATCAAGGTTGTGGGGGAGGTGGAAGAGGGTGTAGGGGGGATAAATGATGATTGAACATAGGTCAATGATAGATGATAGATAGATAGATAGATAGATAGATAGATGATAGATACATAGATAGATAGATAGATTAATTGATAGATAGATAGATTGATAGATATAGACTGATAAAAGCAGGAGAGCTGACTAGATGGAGGGGCTGCCTTTAAATACTTTTATATTGAAAGACCTCATTTCACCGCTGCCGTATGTAAGCTTCATAATGCTTAATATCTCATAAAATTGTAGAAAATACACTTTATCTTTACCAATTACCTTCACCAGTTAGATAGGCAAAGACTTAAAAAAAGTAGATAATCTTCAGTGTTGGCAACTTTGCAGAAAAACGCCCTGATTTATGCTCATTCAGCATTGATGGGAATCTAAACTTGTCTAAATTTGGTCACCATGAAGTTGAAAAATATATATTTCTCTGAGTTATCATGTCAGTTTCTGAAGTTCATCCTAAACATTGACTTGCATACATGTCCATGGTTATATTTACAAAGACACTTATTGTAGCATTATTTAAAATAAAAAAACAGTTGAGCCTAAATACTTAACGATTATAAATTGGACAAATAAATATTATATTAGTATTTTACTAGGTTGTTTGTCCACCTGTTTATTTCAAGGAACCATCTGTTACTCTGTAAATAGCAGGAGGATTCTAGCAGCCACCATACACAGTGATGTTACCCTTCCTCCCCTAAGTTCATTGGACCGGGGGTAGACCTACTTGGCCCCAGCTGGAGCTTTCTCTGGGAATTCAGAAGCAGAACTGAAAGTATAAAGTCCTTGTCTGTGCAACTGAAATTACAATGTACAAATTTGAGATCTAGTATTGTATAGACTTTCTGCCCTATGAGTGATATAGTCAGAGTCAGCAGGATGGGGGTTGGGATGAGGGGATTTTAAAGAAGAGTCATGGTTAGAAGCCATGAGATATTATTACTCCAGCAGTTGAACCCAAGTTAGTCTTAAAACCACAGCTCCATTTCCTGTCTTGATTACATGAGACTGCATGGTTTTGTTACAAGGTAT
Organism: Desmodus rotundus; assembly: GCF_022682495.2. Taxonomy (NCBI): domain Eukaryota; kingdom Metazoa; phylum Chordata; class Mammalia; order Chiroptera; family Phyllostomidae; genus Desmodus; species Desmodus rotundus. The sequence continues at coordinate 20,118,710 of NC_071394.1, forward strand.
TGATTTTTTTTGCATAAGTTGATTCAAAATACATTTTTCTAACACAGTAAAAGGGGTTTTATTAAAAAAATAAATGAGCAAATAAAACAAAACAAAAACAGACTCATAAAACAGAGAAGAAACTGATAGAGGGGAGGTGGATGGGTAGACGGGTGAAGCCGGTGAAGGGGAATATCGCCAATAATAGTGTAATAACTGCCTGGTGACAGATGATTACTAAACTTAGTGAAGTGATCACATCGCAAGGTATGTAAATGTCAAATCAGTATGTTGTGCACCTCAACCTAATATAATACTGCATGTCAACTATACTTTATTAAAAATGTTTTTAAGTGTGTATATTCCTGTGGTATAATAGAATACTATACACATACACACATTAAAATGGAAATATACCCCAAAATATGTTAGTGAGAAAAACAAATAGTGTTTAAAGCAGGAGCTCACATATAGAGTACTCATGCACATGTGTGTACGTGCGGGTATGATTATCTAGAGAGCACAGTTTAGAAGGGACCATGCCGACCTGCTAATGATGGTTAGTTCCAGGCAATTGACAATAGCAAAAATCGTGAGCCAAACAGAAATACCTAGCCAAAATCCTCGGAAAATGCCTGGGAAGCATCTACTGTGAAATAGCAATTCTGAGTAATTAGAGCTGGCCACAGATTTAAATTTTACTAAAAACATGTACCTGCAATATAGTCTGTGGCTTACTCATTACATCAACAGTGCTCACCCCACCCACCCCCACCTCCCACCCTCAATCCTACCCCCTTTGACTTTGGCCATGTGTCCTTTATACCTGTTCCTTGGGGAAAATAGGAGAAGGGTCATCAAGGAACATGTATTTTTATATTTTTAATTAAATTTATTGGGGTGACATTGGTTAATTAAATTATACAGGTTTCAAGTGTACAAGTCTATAATACATCACCTGTATATTGTATTGTGTGTTTACCATCCAAAGTCAAGTCTCCTTCCATCACCATTTATCCCCTTTACCCTTTTCTACCTCCCCCTGCTCTCTGTAGAAAAGACTCATAGACACAGATAACAGTATGATTATTGCCAGAAGGCCTAGAAGTTTAAGTAACCCCTTACAGTCATACAGTAAATAACTGATGAAGTCTTGACTTAAATTCAGGGGGTTTTTTTGCCAGCACCCGTATATTTAACCACTGCCTCCCTTCTTTCTTAGAATTTCAATCTTTTTTTTTTTTTTTGATACTGTCTTCAAATATCTTTACCTTGGTTATTATCATGGTTTATTTAAATACAGCTAAACTAGTTAACTACACAAACAGAAACTGTTTTAATATTTCCCAATGATAGACTACATATTTTTGCAGTGGGGAAAAAATTTTTTTTCAAAGGACAGGTTTATCTTATTTCCATGGTAACAGATATTTTTTAATCGAAGGGTAGAAATAATTGAGGTTTTGAAACTGAAACTGAGTTTTTGATCTAAAGTTACCCATCTTTTCATTTACTCATGCAAATAAACTTAAAAATGCAATAAGCATAACTGTAGAAACATCATTTACACTAGCCTCAGTTTTAATCATTTTGCTTTTTCATTCAACAGAATAATTAAAAAATTGTAAGTGACAATGAGGATTTTATGAAGTGTTACTAATTATTTGAGTTAAAAGTATACAATGTACTAAAATTTCCAGTGAAATAAAACACAGACCCCACCCCCCTACTTAACATTTGGGCAACGCACTGTGAATACGCCTTTCATTTCACTCAGAAACTACATGTCACCTGGCTGCAGTGTCTGAGTGCCCTATGCCGAGGTTTTGCAGTATGATATAGTGAACACTTCAGGCCAAAAGGACTGGGGACAAGGTCCTGGGCCCTGCCATTCCTTCACTCTTGGAAGTTTGAAAATTATTCAATCTTTCTTAGCTTGGCATCACAATGATTAACTAGGAACACTATCTTTTCTATTCTTCCAGTAGGGTCAAGATTAGGAGCAGATTACAGTGGAAATGAAAACTTAGGGCTGCCACTAATTTAGATATTAGAACCAGTCCTCTCTGTTATTTTAATTGAGAGTGAAACTGATGGAACTAGAGTTTAATCCAATGATTTTCACCTGGTGTGCCACAAGAAGTTTTCAAATGCACAATACCTGGCTATTTAGTCAGGGGCACTGACCGCTTTTCTCTTAGACTGTCAAATAAAAAATGACAGCAGCCAACACAACCATAACCATCCAGCGTGAATGAACCAAAATTATACCTCTTCTTTTTGTTAGAATGTCAAAAAATGCATTTTTTGATGTGCCAAAGAATTTTAGTAATTAGTTTTTGTGTGACATGGTATGAAAAAGGTTGAAAATCTCTGGTTTAATCAATAGGGACAATGGGGGTATTTTTGTATATCATCAAAGTGCAAATTATTCAGACAACTAATATTATCATTTTTTACTCTGCCTAACCCTTGCTGACTTGAATGTTTTGCATGCGCTCTTTCATTTGTACCTTCACTATAATTTTGAACTCTAGGAGCGGTGATGCAGAGTAGTGTTGAGCACGCAGACTCGGGAGTCATACTTCCTGATTTCAGACCCTGGGCCTGCCATGTCTAGCTGTGCCACTTTCTCAAATACTCACCTTTTTGTGCCTCCGACTCTTCCTCTGTGAGATGTTAGTAATTACAACTTACACATTTTTAATGAGAATCAAATGAGTTCATACATGCAAAGTGCTTTGAGCAGGACCTAGTATGCAGTACTCAGGAAAATCATCCCATTATTTTTATTTATTAACTAATGAATACACTGTGTCACAGAGAAGTAAAATGATTTTTCACTTTGTTAGTGATTGATTAATTCACTGACTCCGAGTCTGCCTTATTTCTACGATCTCATAAGATAATTCATCATTGTTATTTTATGGTGGTATTTCCTATATATAGTACAGTACAGGGACGACGTAGAAATGGATGGGTTAGCCTTTAGCATTGCCCTTTTTCTGACCCCAAAATGTCTTCCAAAATGGTTAAAAGTATGGAAATATTTTATGGATCAAAATAGTTGGAAATTCTGCTCATCAAGGGAAACACTTACTGTGTAAGAATGGGTGAAATGACTTACTGACTTATGTAAGATCTGAATCATGCACTGTAGCGATGGAGTCCAATGCTCGTTTGTTGTACGTGCTCTACATTCAGGGTACACGCTTTCGCACACTGGGACTAAATTTAAAGCAAATGAGAAACCCAGATGATTTGGCTATTGGGATTCCAGAGCCCACAGCAGTGATGATTCATCCAGATTCTGCATCTCAGTATTTTCCCCTGAAATAATGTTTCAACCTCTACCAGAGGCCATGTAACCAAGGAAATTATTTTCCTTAGCACGTCACAGGCTTGACTGCAGGAGAGAATTACACAGGCCAAGAATGGACTATTTTTGAAGGTGTGAGTAGAAAATTATCATTGTGTCCTAAATGCTCAGGGAATGTGAGAACAGCAAGGAAGGATGATGACAGGAGACCTCAATTAGTAACAAAGATATTATCTTCTACAATTATATACCTCCTGGTCCTCCTAGAGGAAGAGGGCCTTGGTAGGAAGAATAACACAGAATTCGCACAGTAAATTCAGTACCAAGGGATGGTGATGTGACATCCAGGAGAATTACACCCTGAATATTCTCAGATTTGTTTCCAGGCAACGTGGATAGTGTGCAATGTAAGCACAGCTTCATTAGAGCTGATGAAAATATTTAATTCCTTGCCACCTTTTCTATGAACAAGATCTGTCCAGAAATAGATATCTAACTTTATCTCCATCTTCATCTCTATCTCCATCTCTATATTCAATTCTTTGCCACCAGTTCCATGAATAAGATCTTGGATCTATGTCTTCTTCAGCATAGCATCTCAAATGACATTCTCTGCAGGAGGAGAAGTCAGCATTTAGCTGCTCATAGTAAGACTGAAGGATAATGGGAAGAAGGAAGTCCTCATAGGGTGGGCTATTGGGTGTTAGAGGAGGCTGGATTTTGCATATTTCAAGTGGCTTCAGGGCAACATTTGTCCCTCATGCACCCACTGAAGTTTTTCTGATGAATGTGATTAGATGTGGTATTTAGATGTTTATACTTTTGGGAGATATCAAGCCACATCAGCATGTCCAGTTCCCAACTTGACTTTGGAGATTTCATCTTCAATAATGAGACTCTAAGAAAGGACTGATGCTTCATACACACTTGGACAATTACATCATCAAAGCTAATGCTCATTTAAACATTTGACTTGCTGAATGTGTTGGAGGGATTCTTTGAAGAATCATTAAATAATAATATGTTGGAATTTGGCTTGTGGTGGTCCTATTTCTCTAGTTATTGGTAATAATACACTCTGTGGCCTAAAAGTGGGAGGGGCTAAAACTAATGGAGACAATTGGCCAGCTCGAAGTTATTATAACTAGGGTAGGGGGAGTGGAGGGGAGAAAATGGAGACAACTGTATTTGAAAAACAATGAAAAAGAAAAAACATATAAAAATAAAACTTCTAGGGCTTATAATTTTTGACTACTAAAGTGGAAATGACTGATGGGAGCACCTTCGGGTTATTGTGAGGACTTAGTGAGTGCATGCCATGAAACTCACAGGGGAGTACGTGGGGTGCAAAAACTCTCTGTGACTGTTCGTTGTGAGCAGGATGACTCTATGAATTTGAGAGCGGGCAACTTCAGTACGTTGAAGAAAAGAAGAGATTATCCAGGAAAAATGCCTTAAGAAAGTCACCTAAGAAAGATTCTTGAATAATCTCAATATTGAAGGAATGGGCGATGGTAATCAGTCACAAGAAACGACTACTAATGAGGAATGTTTAGAGAAACAGGCAAAAATATTGAAGAGGCCGGTATCAGTAAAGCCAGCTAGCAAATGCTGGAGAGATACCAAAGCAAGTCCTTACTTTACTCTCCCACCGGATTTCCTTGAAGTCGACTCAACTTTTTGGGGGGGGTTAATTTACATAAAATAAACTTCAGCCATCTTAAGCGCAGAATCTGATGAGTTTTGGCAATTATACATATAGTCACCTATTTCACATAATTTCCAATTCAACCATTTATATATATATATATACACATATATATGTGTGTGTATATATATGTATATTTCTGTGGTTTTTAGTATATTCACAGAGTTGTACAGCCACCAGCACAATCAATTTCAGAACATTTTCTTCACCCCTGAAATAAACTCCATTCATCAATTGATGAACACTAGTGTGGTTTTCACTTTTTGTCTATTACAAATAATGCCATGAATATTCCTGTTAAAAGTTGTGTTCTCCTTTCTCTCCATAGATGACTAGGAGTGAAGTTGCTGAGTCATGGGGTAGCTCTGTGTTAAACCTCTTGAGGGACGGCCACACTTTTTCAAAGCAGCTTCGCCATGTTACATTCCCAACAGCAGGTATGAGGGCTCCGAGTTCTCTTTCCCTGATTCTCTTTGGTAAACTAGCCAGCATAAGTTTTCGCTGGTGCTCATGGAGTGACCAACCTACTCTTCATTACTTACCACCAAAATCTCCGTTGTTTTTCAGGGCACCTTTAGGCTCAGATTCCCCCCACATTGTTTCAAACAAAGTCACTTCCCTTGGGGGGAGCCTTGGAGTTCTTTTAGGGACTGCCTCTGTAAGCCAGCTTCTCTCAACGTGACCCCGGCTTGAGGAGCAGGACATGGGACAGAGGTGATAGTCTTTGTTCCTCTAGATTTGTATCCCCAGCAGGAGACCTCTGCTCTGCGAGAGAGCTATGGCAAGTGTTCTCAGCCTAATGCACAGCAGCACCTGGGGTAGAGTGTCCCTTCTGAGAGTGGGGACCACATGGAGGAAGGGACCTCTTGAAACTTGGTGACACTCACCTGTAATTTACCTTCTGCAACAGGAAGGATGGGAAATACTAGTGGCCTGTCCTTCCTGGGGAGATATCATAGTCCTTGACCAGGAGCTGTGAGTAGAAGGAGACCTCCTCTCCTTGACCAAATCTATCTGCTCAGGGTAGAGCCTCCATTCACACCCGGCCGGGGAGGGACATGGAGCGATGAAGAGCATTTGGCTCAAGTGCCTTACACTCTCACTCTTCTTACAGAGATTTAGTAGATTTTCTTGAATAAATGTTCTTTTTCCATTTTCTCTATGCACTGAGGGCAATTTCCAGAGCCTTTAATTTGTTGATTTTTTAAAATAATTTCACCCGTTATGGTTGTTTCCTTGGAAACAGTCCACAGAGCTTCTGCTACTATCATTCTGGAAATGCAACTTACCTTCATTTTAATTATATGTCAAGAATTATAACTATAGGGTTCACATTTCAATTGTATATTCATATTGAATTATTGGTTTTTTCTCTGAAAACTCACAATTAATATTAAGAAGTGTTTTTATATAAGTAATGTTACACTGACAAAAACTTCACTTTTTGACTGCAATTTTTGAAAATATTTAGTACTTTTACACACCAATATGTGGCATATTCAAAATTGAACTTTGAAGAAAATTCTCACTTACTTCTATACCATACTTAATTATAATTTTTTAAGGGGTGACAAGATGTTCAAATAACAGTAATTTGCTCCAGTGAAAGGACCTTGTCTGTTATCAGGGAAAGATGAGAAACAAAAGAGCGGTTCCAAAGGTCCTTCTGCCTCACAGTGCTGTCAACACCATTCTGGAGTCTTCTACTCCTTTCAATTACAAGACCCAATTAGCAGCAATTTAACGCTAATAGCTTACTAATTAATGCATATCCCCCTGGGCATATTGTCTAGTCTCTTCAAATAAAACTCAGCACTAAAAAGCATGGGGGGCCTACTTACCAGATTATCTTATTCTATGGACATCCTGTCACCAAACAGTTATACCGTGCAAATGTGGCCTACTCACAAAATTCCTTTTCTTTTCTGTTTTCTTGGATTACCACTGTAACTACCTGCAAGGCTAATCATAGCTAAACTTGAGAGTTAGGTTAATATTTTTTGAAGTTTTCCCAATTAATCTTGCTGCATTGTTTTTCAGCCCGATGTTCCTTTCTTTGCATATAATGTCACCAGATAGGCTTGTCTTCGTTGGAAAAATGTCTCCACATTCCAAACTGATACCCCTACATCTCACATTTGTCTCTAGATACTTCAACTTGGTTTATGCACAAAAGTCACACAAAGTTGTAGGTGGACAATAAGAGATAAATGCTTTACTTTTATAAGGGTTTGTTTTACAAGTAGACACATTATTATATGCAAAGTGCAAATGCAAAACACTGATATAGGAACTCAAAGATGAATGAATCAAAAATCTGTGAAATAATGTCCTAGTGAGTCAGAGATTTGATAATAATAGTATCTCACTTATTAAGACTCCACTATATACCAGGTAGTATGCTAAGTGTTTTATTTACATTATCTTTCTTAAATCTCACAACAACCTATTAAGATATACATTACTATTATTTTCATATTCGTGTGAAAAAAAACTGATGTTCAAAGAGCTTGTCTTTTTATTCTACCTCATAAGTAGCCATGCCAGGGTTTGAACCCACACCAGTCTGTCACCAAAGCCAGAGTTACTAACACTACAAAAAAACAAACAAGCAAACAAACCTGATATAAGACTAAGCATTTACTATGCTTCAAGGAACATGTTAACTGTTTTATGTGTTTAAAATGAGAACTCTAAGAATTTTTAATTTTCCCAAAGACACACAACTAGTAATTAGGGGAATTGGAACTTGAACTCAAGTTGAAACAGGATAATTGGGGGTCATGCCAATAACCTGATCAATTTAAAAGAAATATTTAAAGATAATATAAAATGATATTTACAATATCTAGAAAATCCATTCATTTACTGAAAAAACAAATATTGCGGGCCTATCAAGTGCTGACCTGTAGAGGAAAGGCAGAGAACAAGATGGTGACCTGGAAGCACTCCTTTCCTATACCGTGGGTTTTGATCTCCTGTGGAAAATGACAGGTGGGTAAATAGGCAACATCCCTGGTGAGATAAACCCAGAAGACCATGGGGCAACAAGGGAGGGGTGCATTCAGCAGAGGGAATACCTTGGCTGAAACCTAAAAGCCATATAAGAGTCAGGCAGATGAAAATGGAAGAGGGAAGGTGTTCTACATAAGGAGCACAAAGGCCCAGATGCAAGGGAGAACCAGACCCATTCTCAGAGGTAGGGGTATTTCAGGATGGCTACAGAAAAAGGGTGAAATGAAACTGGAGAGATCTATGGATCCTAACCCAATTTGTGAGCTTTGATAAGGAATTTAGAAAGACTCCTGAATCCTTGGAAGGTTTTAAACAGGGGAATGACATAAGTTCACGCAGCATTCAGAACAACCAGCCTGACTGCTCAGTGGAGAATGTGTTGGAACCTGGCAAAGAGTGAAACTTTAGGCAGGACACTCAATTAGGAGACCTTTATAATAATCCACGAGAAATTGGTGATAGCTTCACCAAGACAGTGGGACAAAGAGAAATCGATTATACCTTTCATTAATTTGTTGTTGTCAATCTAGCCAAATATTACACATTATTAATGACTCTTTGGGTATTTTTGTCATTAAAGGTGAATGAATATTCAATATACTATAGTTAGTAAGAATTTTTAGTGGAATTTCTGTGCATATAAGTCTTCTAAAACTTTTAAATAGCAAATGTCTTATTGACAAATTAGGGAAGATTTTGGCAGTAATTTGGGTAAATGAAAAAATAATCTTTCATGTATTTAATACAATATTTTCATATTCTAAAATGGGTTATGGCTAGATTTTTAGACAAAACATATAATTAAAATCTATGATCTATAAAACTGAGGAACAAGAAGTCTTAAATGTTGCATACAAGCCCTTATGAATATAAGTTGAAAAGATAATTAGATCATTAGTATTTCTTAGAACATCTTGTTAGTTGCTGTTACTTTCGATGAAGTTCGTAGAAATACCAAGCATTCATCATAATTGACTAAATATAATACTGTAAAACACAGTGAATCTTCACTAACATAATATGTTAGGTTGGTTGCCTATGGGTTTGGTTTGGGAAAGTAAACCCCCCAAGTGGAAGTTAATTTATAACACAGTACAAGTTGAATAATGCACCTAGAAGAGAAGAGAATAAATAGCTTACTCTAATAGTAATGCATTTTCTAATGCTTTCTACTTGGCTTCCTACCTATATACTATAAGTTTTGTGATATGAGATAATGCCCATTAGAAAAAGCAGCTTGCTGTCTAACTTTTTTCATTTTATTATGCTGAACATTTTTCCACAACAATGTAAGCTTGCTTAGCAGATAAAAATAAGATAAAATAAAAATAAAGTCTGGGAAAATCAGACCTATGTGAGAGACAACCTGATTAAGCCTGGCTGTGTCCAAAATTTGGTTCCAGTATTTTCTAGCTGTGTTGCTTTGCTCAATCTAGCCTCTTGGTGCCTCAGTTTCTTCATCTGTAAAGTAGGAATGCTAGTAAAAATACCTGTGTAATAGGTTTGTTTTGAAATGAAATAGGATACCTCATATAAAGTGCTTTTATAAGACAACTAACTCATAGTAAACATTTGATAAATATTAATTGTTATGCTTTTAAATACATATATGATAAATCCTCTACATTCTAATGCCCATAAGCAAAACAATCAATTGACAACAATTATTCCTCTACCTAAAAAAGATGAGAATGTTATAGTAAAGATCCTCCTAGAGAGAATACCGTGCAATGGAATGATAGCATCCTCAAAAGCATCTTTACAGTAAACAAAAGAAGAGCTGCTGCTTTAAGCCTCTTTCTTATAAAGTCCATCAACATAGACCAGCAAAAGTACACCAAAATGTGAGTTAAAAACATCTATACTAGATCATTTTAGAATGATCCCAATGAATTTCTTGATAATGATCTGACTAAATCATCAAATAAAATGTAGAGTGTCTAGAACAACGGACCTGATGCTTTTTAGGCAAATTGCCATGAATATGTTTCTCAGCACTTCTAAGCATTTGAAAAGTATTCAAGAACATTGAACTTGAGCACATACTCTGTTATGGTATTATGCTTAAAGGCTTCTGGAGATTATCTAAACCAGGAGAAAAGAAGCATTGTCAGAAAGAGGTGATATATCTCTACAATATTCTAGGAAAGAACAATAAACAAGTCCCACAATCAATCTATCCATAAAATGTTAATATCCTCAGCTCTGGCTTGGGGGAATTAAAATTTTATGTATACATATATAAACAAATATTTCCAAGCCTGAGTTTTAAGAACTGCTACATTGCTCAGTAGCATACTAAAGTTTCTGACAAGTCATTGTGTATGCAATCTGTATTTATTAGTGCTAATTATGTGATGGGACAGGACTTGTATTAAGCCCTGAAAATACAGTGGTGAACAATACAGATGAGACCACTACCCTCCTGAAGCTTACATGGATGTGCTGGAGAGAGGTAAGGGAAAACCAGGTATTAAGAAGACTCTTTTCTTCCCTCATCTTGTAACTAATGTTAAATAAGACACAGGAGACAGGTAGTAGTAGATCCAAAAGCACAGCCCATCTCATCACCAATGAGTGGATGGAGAGGTCCAAAGCCCTGTAATCCATGGACAGGAACTTAAACTTCCTCCCATGTGCAGTGAAAAGAAAATAAAGGCTTTTAATTAGGGAACAAGGTTATATGACTTAAATTTTTCATATACCATGATACAGTTTATAGAAATTTAGTAGAAATCAAGAGTGGAACAAAGAAGCATTTAATAGACACCAAGGGTTGATAGACTAGAATAACAGTGAAGTAGAGGCGTGAATGAATTTTAAAAAACATTTGGGGGAGAAAAAAAAGAGCTGTTTAATTTTTTTAATGCAATATATTTGACAAAAGAACATATTTTTACAAAACACCTCTTTAACAGTCTGAAAGGGTTCCAGGAGACTTGGGAAATGTTCATAGTAATGACTTATCCAAAACTGCATCCATTCATACCCTTGACCATCAAAAACAAGGAGGAAGGACTGTTCTTGCAAACATACTGTACAGACTCAGTAAGTGGCCTATTGCTAAAATGAGAAGCTTGGAAGCCCTGATCTAACTTCAAATCCCATTGGGTTAAAAATATGAGAAGAGTGGGTGAGGTTAGGATACCCAGCCATGTGAAATCTATGGTGAGCTAAAGCAGAGCCATCAAAAGGCAAAGCATGGAAAAGAGAACAGGTGTTATTAAGGGTGTGCTGAAGCACAGTGTCAAGCAATAAAGAAGACTGGCTGGATGCTTCGATGGAGCAGCAGTTAATGGTGCCTGGTGTGCAGTAATCAGAGACCGGCTGGCTTTTGTGTGTCTAAGAATCGATTTTAAAAGAAGATAGACTCTAACTAACAGTGGTTGAAACCTTGAGGAAAATGACCTGCCTTTTGTGTCTACAACATGCTCCAGAGGAAAATCACTGTCGCAAATTTACTACTTCATTTTTTCCAGTCAAACATGCAAATAGCAGTCACTGAATATCAATAACACTTTTGTGTTTTATGGCCAGGAAAGAAAAATAATGATTAAGCATTATATTATATTTACTTGATTGAACGTAAATGTAGGGTTTACCTGATATTCAATGTGAAGGAATTTGTAAGAAAGAACCGATCAATTGGAGACAAAATTAAGTACATTTTCTCTACTTATTTGAAAACATTTATAGATGCTCTCTGATTTATGATGGGGTTCCATGCCAATAAACCTGTTGTAAGTTTGAATTCTATAAGTCCAAATGCATTTAATACTACACTGTGAAGTATTGGTTGCTCTTCATCACGGGCTTCTGCTGCACAGGGTCACGAGAGACTATTATCTCGCTTACCCTGAAAATAGAAAAATTTGAAGTACACTTTCTACTACTGTATTTCACTTTCATACCACTGTGAAGTCCAAAAATCGTCAGTAGAACCATTCTAAGTTGAGGACCATCTGTGTGCATTCATTGTGTGTGCCTGTGTGTATATAAAGTCTATGTTTAGGGTATATATGTACCTATCTCTATACAGTGTACATTAGGTACGGGAAAAAAAACTGATGAAACTTTGCAAAACCAAGTGTAAAAGTCCTACACATTTTTCCTAATTCTTTAATAGTATAAACATAAATCCTGTGGTTAAGTTGACAAAATATACATATTTCTTAGAACAACATCTTTTAAAATGTGGTCTATACATCCCTGAAGTTTTCTGACACCTTCTTAGGAGTTCCTGATTTAAAAGATCATTTGCATAATACCAAGACACTATTTGCATTTTCCACTGAATCTGCATTTGCATGAATGGTGTAACAGCTACGGGAGTGGGGGGCGGGGTTAAAATCGCTTGTGTTTTTAGCACACTAGAAAGTGGTGGCGCCAAACTGCACTAGTTGTCATAGTAGTCTTCACACATTTGCAGGAAGGAACAAAGCTGGTTACACTTAATGTCTTTGATGAGCAATAATAAAAGTTATTAATTTTATTAAAATATTAATTTTATTAAATCGTATCAAATTTATTTGATTAAATGTACTGAAGCTTTGCATCTTACTTCAGTACCATGGTAGCCTCAAGGACGAACATTTGTGTGACTATTTTGTTACAAGCTGAACTAGCCTCTTTCTTCCATGAATCACCATTTTACCTGAAATCATGATTGACAAAAAAAAAAAAAATCTATGGTTATTCAGGTTTTATGAATAACATCTTTAAAAAGAATGAATGGATTTGGTTACTGCCAAAAAAACTGGCAATATTTGTTGCTGATGATAAAATTTGAACTTCCAAGTAAAATTTAGAATTTTAAAGAGCTCATTACTATCACCATAAGTTTGATGACTTCCTAATACTTAAAAACTTTTCTGATGACATTGGTGGTGATATTAACAAGTGGGATTTTTTGTGTGTTTTTAACTCAATGCATCACCTTTTGAAGATCTGCATAACCAAGGAACCACATTTTCCAAATGAATAGTGCGTGACATAAAATCATGCATAGATTAAAAAACATCCAGTCCAAGGGCAAGAGAGACCAATGGATTTTAATGGAACTAAATACAAAAAGCTCATTGGTACAGTTTCAGATTCCACTTGGGAACTAACATGTCAAGCTCTAGTGTAGCACAAAGAATATGCAAAATTTTATGTAAAAGTAATTAAATGCTCCTCTTTTTTCCAACTACCTATTTGCTTGCTTCCAGATTTTCTTCATAAAATTACCATATTGTAACCGTTTGAATGAAGAAGCAGAAGTGAAATATGGCTGTGTTCTATTATACCAGATATGAAAAAAATATGAAAAGTTGTAAAACACTGTCATTATTCTCATGAATTAAGCTGTATTAAAAATAGTCTTATTTTCAAAAAATATATATTATTTTTAACATGTAGTGGGCTATCACTATTATGTTTACATTATTGAATAGATATTTAAATTTTTCTGTTTTAATTTTTAACATGATAAATATCAAAAGATACAGTCCATATCAGCAAAAGGTGTTTAGGGTCCTCAGTAATTTTGGAGAGTGTAAAGGGGTCCCAAGACTGCTGCTTTGAAGTGGGGGTCAGCCACCTTCTATCATAGCCATATTCGAAAACCTGGAACCTTACGAACAAGTATTTTAATAGTGTCTCTTACCCAGAACTTACTATATGAGAAAATGACCAACAATGCACGAGGAAGGCCCACTCACTCTGTGACTCTGACTGTCCAAGGGACAATTGTCACTCAAAAGAGGACACGAAATAGATCACCCTTTCTCTTGTCTGCAGGTGCTGTTTGCCCCTGTTCACAGCACTGAAAGAGGCCACGTGCTCTTTGATCATGGTCTCATCCAATCTCCTTATTTTATTCAAGTATATCAAACTTGCTTTTTATTTACATTTAATCACTCAGTAAATATTTTGCAAAGGCCTTTGTTGCTAGTTGGTAATACTATTAACAGAACAGAAGTGAAGCCAGCCAAAAATTAACTATTTTGATAATCATTTAATAATTAATTAATTTTTGAAATTTATGTTGAAAAGTATTCACTATAATTTTCTACTTATTGAACAACTTCAGATAAGGAAATAATTTTTAAAAAACACAGATTAACATACTTGTTCTATGTACATATATAAATAAATACATATTCACCCATTAATCTGCTTGTTATTCTCAACATTTCCATATAGTCAATAATTCTCTGTTCTTAATTTTTCATAAGCTTCTGCTATCAAAATTAAAACACACAGGGCCTAGAGTCATTGTAAATATTGAATGTATTACTACATTAACAATTTTCCTTAAAAGTCCTGTTTATTTTATTTCTCTTTTCACAAATTATTTAGTTGAGACTTGTCTTTACTTAAAATACCATAAGTGGTAGTGAACTGGATATTCCTCACTGCTGGCTTGAGAATAAAACATTCCCAATTTCTAAAATGGTTAAATCTAACCATATAGAATTTTTTATTAAAGCAGGACAAATTTGCTATGCTTTGGCTTCCCTCTGTTTAGATTACTGGGAAATCTGTTTGTGAGGCAGAGTCTGTATCTGAGCTGTCAATCAGATGCAATGGTGTAAAGAAGAAGCCATATGGCTCACTGCTGTTTTTTTTTATGTTAAAAAAATGACAAATTTTTACGTTCACTTCTCACCAAAGTAATTATGGTGTGCAGAGAAAACCTACTCTGGAATGCATGCACTGATCCAAGGCTCTTTTTCAAATCAGCCAAATTAATGTGCACCGACTGAAAACCCGTATTTCTTTGCTTCTGAACCAGTGAAAAAGTGTAAATGGAACACATGGTTAAAAGTAAAAAAGCAGTGATTTTGACCTCAAACAGAATTGGGTTTATCCAATTTGTGCGCAATGAATTTAATAAATAAAATATGTATTTAAGTTGTTCTATGCACTTAAACTCAGATTATAATGACAGGTATTCTATGCAGGTTTATAATTCAGTTAACAAAATACTTTGGCATGGATTTCAGCATATATTTCCTAAAAAAGTCACTTCATACTCTGTAATTGGATCATATTTTAAATACCACGAAGGTGCTATTTAAAGGAATTACACTATACAACTAAGAAGAAAAATTATTTCTCCTCACTTATCTCTACTGTTTTTCCTATGTTACTTCTGATTACTCACTATTTTTCTTGTATAGAGGAATAACAATGTAATCCACTGACATGAAACTCATTGTAAACCTTACTATATTGTTATTTTTCATATGTTGCATGTATTCGTATATGATATAAATGATATAGATGATATATACTTTATCTGTATACATATATAATCATGCCCCTACAGCTTGCAAAGTTACATTTCTATAAATATTTAATGACCGAAAAAAACTTTTAATTTTTGAGTTAATTTCAGGAAAATCACAGAAGTGCAACCTAAAAATCCTATAATACATATAGAGTGCAAAGAGACCTGTCTTCCAGCTACAGAAATGAATTCACGTTTGTAGTTTCTTGATAATAAAGTACTGAATAGAATAAAGATGAGTCTAAATGCGTTTTTACTCCTAATATTAATAAATCATGTATACCTGATGAGAAGCAGTTTTTAATGGTTCTGTATGACTCAACCTCTCCATTAACAGAAGGGAATTCAATACAGCTGGGTAAAAAGTATTTAATTGGAATTTTCAAATTCAATATTGGGTTCACTTAACAGCTCACAGACATGGTGAGCACAGCATTCTCCCTGCTTTTGCTCCACTGCTTCTAAATCGCATTTATAAACGTTGAATTTCAGTGTAATTATAGGAGTTAATCTAGTGAACAATAAGTGCCTGATTCTACACTTTTTCTTGGCAGCTCAGGAAAAGTTTGACTATGAATTTTGCATACCAAAGAGGCATCGTGAGAGTATTCTCATGCCCCATCCAGTCAACTATCTCCTTTAAAGGTGGTTAGAAGAAAGATCCAGTTTATTAAAATGTGAAATCACAGGCTATGACCTGCAAAGTATAGTGACCTCTTAATTATTTCAAGCATAGAATAGAAATTTTCTCTCCATACAGAATTTGTAAAGAGAAGAGCATTTCTAATAGAGATTTCTTATCACCACATTAATTTTATACTAAAAACCTTGAAAGGCTTTGAGTCAGATGAATGTGTTCAAGTCTATAACCACCATCGGATGACACTTGAAAACATTATTTAAACACTGTGATCCTGGTTTCTCATTTATAAACTAAGAATGATAATAATACTCTCCTTGTAGGATTATGTGAATTACAAATGAAGTGAGATAAATCAGAAAAAAACAACCTGAAACATTGTAATAAGAAAAGTAACAACAGGAATAATGACACCACGCTAAACATTTCCATAGATTATCTCACTTAATTATAAAACAATAACATGAGGTAAGTACTATTGTTATCCCTTTTTTACAGATAAAGAAAATGTGACAGAAGGCTTAAGAAACTTGTTATTGTCACACAGCTAATAAAAGACAGAGCTGGGGTTGGCTAGGTGAAGGCAGCGGCCAGTATTATCATAATCTTAACCTCATCATCACCATCATCAGCTCATCCCATGATCTCTTTAGCAGACGAGGCTAAAAAAATGAGTTTTGGGGCGGTTCCAAAAATAATTGCCTCCCCTTGGAAGGAATCCAGAACAAGCCCACATTAAACTAAATTCTGCATTAGAGTAGGCTGTTATACAGTTGGGAGGATTTATTCCAAGCACCTAGAAGGCACATGGAAGATGAATAGATAGATTTGTGAGATTGTCCTTTACCTTTGAACATATCCCAGTGCGATGAAGGGAACGGAGACAAAGTCACTTGCCCATGATACCTAAAGGCATTTTTAAAGAGCATTACAATGAGCTCATCTGGTCGTCAGTCTCTGGGGAATCAAACAAAGAGGCATTCATACTTCACAAGAAATATTCACATTGTTAGTGAATGATAAAAATTAAAGGGATTTGAGTGTAAATGTCTGAGTGTACAAAAAGCACTGAAAATGAAAAGGTAGAGTTCACTCAAGTTGAATTCTATAAAGCCCTTTATTCAAAATTATTCCCCTCATTATATTTCCTTTTATTTAGTATTTTAAATAACTGTAAAGTTTATTTTGAATATAATAAAGTATGTACACTTTCCTAAAAATGTTTCAGTGATTTTGATCATATCTGTATAATAATGTTTAAATATTCATGTCAAAGATGACAATTTCACAGGAACAACATAATACATTTAAATAAATCAAAGAAAAGGAGAAAATATAGTACTATAAATACATTCTCATTTTTTCAAAGACAAAAAAATGATTTTTAATAATGGGAATTTCTAATATACTTAAATGACTTTCAACTTTTATAACTATCATCAAGAGAGCCAGGCATTCAAAGTATGCTGTGATTTTTGTTTCAATCCAATTTAAAACATGATTCTTAAGAATGCATGTGTTCATTAATAAATTTAGAAACATTCATAAAAATTGGAGGAATTAAAAACACTAGTTGTACCTAAAATTTAATATACAATGTGACATTTCAAAGATTTGATAGATAAAGCCAAATGCCAGTAAAGCATTTCATAGCAAGACTGTTAATGGAAAGTCACCTGAATATAACATCTGATGACTAAAGAAATATACCCCAAACCACGAGATTGTGGAGTTTTCGGTGCTGTGCTGCCTCCTACATAACAATCACATGCCTCCCATGTTGTGGAGGAATTAAATCAAGAGCAAGACCTCACCACCCCCAACTACTTATCAGCAATTCTCCTTTCACTTCTTGAGGTAGGTTAGAGTATATCTCAGGTCAAGATCAGACACCAGGAAGGCTGCCCTCTGAATAGACTGAACCCCCACCCCTGGCCCCTTTATCCTATCCTCTTCATTAGGCTGACTCAAACCTAGACATCCAGTGAAGGAGTAGAGGGACAATAAAGGGAAGAAGGCAGGGATTTCTATCACCCAAGAGACTGTATGTTAAATGGACCATTTGTGTTTATATATTCCCTGTTAACTAGTCATTATCTCTCTTGTTATGATTGTTTTCATTAGTGGAAATTGTTTTAATCATAATTAAAGCCCAAGTGAAATTTTTTAGGATCCTAGCAGTTGAGTAAAATCTGGAGTCAGGAAGACTCTGGTTTCAATCCCTCCACCACCTGTTCACTTCGTAACTGGGAAAGTCACTTAGCGCCTGTGAGCTTCTGAGTTGAAATCTGTAACTGAGGGTGACAGCACCTACCTCATGGGGCCATTGTGAGGTGAACAGATGCTTAGCTTGGGCCTGACACTTAAAGAGTGTTTATTGTCATAATGGCTTCTGCAGGACACCACTAATGACAGTGGAAGACCAGGGTCCCCGTAGCAGTGCAGGGGACCTGCAGGCCTCAGTTACCTCTCGCTTCCTCTGGTTACCTGTCCGAGATGTCCCTTCTCACCTAAAGCTGTTATTCTCCTCTGCAAGTTTTCCTCCTACCTCACTGCAATCTGTACAGCTAGGACAGACTTTATTGCTAATCATTTATTAAAGTGATTCACACCAGGGTATGAATAAGGCTAAACCGAAATGTGGACTCTTGCCTTTGGCAATGTCCACGGAATCTGTAATTGAAATGTTGGGGGAATTTTTCCGCCTGCGTAAAGGAAAGCTCTGCTACCTTAAAAAACAATGAACAGGATAGTGCCTAAACATAATGAGGACTATTCACCAGGATAATTATAACTCCCCCATATCTTCTGTATGCAAGAGTTCTTTACAGACGCAAAAGTTAACCAAATGGATAACTGTCAAAAGACTCATCAACTATAAATACTAAACTGTTTTTTAACTTTCACCAAAGTCCCTTTTATTCTCACAGGAAAAAAAAAGGGAAGTTCCACAAGGACTTGTCTGTTTTCTTCAAGGATCCATCTGGAGCACCCAGAATCATGCCTTGTACGGAACAGAAGCCCAGAAAACATTTGTTGAAAGATCTGGGAAAATAAACCTTTAAACTCCTGCCCTTGTTTGGAAACCTGAAAAATAAATGAATGAAACCACATCTCAATTTTATTTAAAAATCACACAAAAATAATGGTCCCAAGCATTGTGTTTACAAGGGCAGCTTCTGACGATTTATCCTGGCTTGGAATCTGGACTTGTGACCCACCCGATAAAGTGTAAACCATGTAATGTCTCTGTGCCTCAGTTTCCCCTTCTGTAAAATAGGCATATTTCCACCTCATAGTATCGTTATTATGATCAAAAATGGTACTGAATGAGTAGATGACCTGAAATTTCCTGGCATAAAATAAGTGCTCCATAAATGCTGGGTGTTTTTTTAAAACCTGAAAATTCGCTGGGGAAAACATTGGGGCCCTTGAAGTAAACACCCCTGGAGGTCTCCCAGCCATGCCAGAACTAAATAGCCACATTTCAAAGCAATCTATGAAAAAGCTCTCCACATTGTTTCAAGCTGCCCTCTCATCTCTTCTTGATATAGGAGTATACTTTCTAAAACTACATGCAAGGAGGGAAAAAGGTAAGTGTGTTTTCACTCTCTCCTGCAAAGACTTGAAAAGCGCATTATTTCCAAATGCTCGCTGGGAATGAGAAAACCTTGAACCATGCCACACAAAGCAGTTAATATGACTGCCCTAACCCTGAATTTAGCAGACTTATGCAACTAGATAATTTTGCTTTTTGTTTCCTGAATTTGGAAGCACACAGATTCAAGGAAACGGGACTCTAATATGGTAATCCTTGTGGTGTCTTCAGGATGAATATAACACTCAGGCACTAAGCGCCCCACTTCCTCCTCCTGTCTCACTTCCCTCCGCTCCCTGCACTCCCCACAGCTGGTGCCGGGGACCGCGACTGGCTCGCTGGCTCGGAGCCAGCGAGGGCGGGGGCGGGCACTCGCCTCGCCGCCGCAGCCGAGGGGACTGAGAGGCTGGGCGGGTGGAGACGAGGCGAGAGGAGGCGACAAGCTCCGAAGCGCTCAGCTGCGAGCACAGGGTTCCTCCCGGAGCTGTCAAGTCAGACCTCACCTGTAAACCAGGAGGACCAAACCAGCGGCGCCCGCTGGGCTCAGCCCAGATGTGCCAGGACCCGCAGGTGAGTCGCCCTGCCCAATCCCCACTCCACTCGGGGTCCAACAGGTTGGCCAGAACGCCGCTCCCGGGGGCGCAAGGGTGTGCTTCTGCTCTCACCTGGGCACGCTGCTCGGCTTCTCCCTGTACCCAGGCGTCGTTACTATTTAAACACCTGACCCAGCCCACGCCTGTTCTATTCCCTGGCTTTTGCCTTTCCTGCTCCACAAATGAGAGTTCTGCTGTGTGCCTGGGCACGCGCCCAGAGCACCTGCTCTCTGGGAAACTTGCAGGGACAGGAGTGGCTAAACCGAAAGTGCCTCAACACTCGGTGGCAGCTGGCACTGGTGCCCCTAGTTCTAAGTGCCTCACCGAGGCTTCAATTAAAAGCCATCATTAATTATCCTTATTTCTCAACCAGAAGATCAAAACCTGAAAGAGACGGAAGAAGAAGATAGAAAGTGAGCGACAAACCAGAATGAGAATGAATGGAAGCAAATGATGCGGCCCTCTCGCCCAGGGCACCTCCCCACTTGCAGTCGGCCACCCACCCCCAAGTGAACGCTCCCGGGGAGGCCCAGCAATCCGCCCCAGTAAAAGAAGAGGAGGGAATATAAATCTTCAAGTTAGAAGAAACTCAGACCGGGTCACCACTGCCTCTGCTTTCTGAACTTTTCTTTTGGTGCCCTGCGTGCCTGCGGGAGTGCGTTTGGTTACCCCCTTGCTTGCATCCTGCCCGCTAGGAGTCATCATCTCGTCCTCCTCCTTCACTCGAGACCGCCCCACACTCCCTCCCCAACCGGTGGAACAACCCCCCCCCCCCCCTCCCCCGTAGCCAGGCTTTCCATCCCTGCACCTACACTGCCGTACAAAGTCGGGGAGAGGGTGCAAAAGTCTGGGGAGGCCACAGAAACAGGCCGTGTGCCCTGGTGCTGTCCTGAGCTTAAACCACACCCGAGCATTTCTGGGGACACGACCCCTCCCCTCCCAGCCTCCAAGCTCCGGCACTTCGGCGCGCCGCTACCCCGCAGCTCCCTAGCGGCGAGAGGAGGCACCAGCGCAGCGGTGGAGAGAGTAGGGGTGCGCGGGTGGGGGGCGCCCCCCTCGGCAGCCCGGGAAATCCCGGCCGCCACCAGGGGCCGTGCCACCGCCCCAACTTTGTGGAGCCCCCAAGCAGCAGCAGCCGGGATGGAGCTGTCTCCCCGCGGCCGGACGCCACCAGACTCGCCGCTGGACAGCGTCTCCCTGACCTCGCTGGACTCCAGCGTCTTCTGCAGCGAGGGCGAAGGGGAGGCCCTGGCGCTCGGGGACAGTTTCACGGTCAATGTGGGTGGCAGCCGCTTTGTGCTTTCGCAGCAGGCGCTGTCCTGCTTCCCGCACACGCGCCTGGGCAAGCTGGCCGTGGTGGTGGCTTCGTACAGACGCCCCGGGGCCCTGGCCGCCGCGCCCAGCCCCCTGGAGTTCTGCGATGATGCCAATCCTGTGGACAACGAGTACTTCTTCGACCGCAGCTCTCAAGCGTTCCGCTACGTCCTGCACTACTACCGCACTGGCCGCCTGCACGTCATGGAGCAACTGTGCGCGCTCTCCTTCCTTCAGGAGATCCAATACTGGGGCATCGACGAGCTGAGCATCGACTCCTGCTGCAGGGACAGGTACAGCGATAGGCAGGGTGGCTGGGCGGGGTGCGGGAGCACTGGAGGGAGGGCGGCAGAGGTATAGATTTGTTGGATTTGCACGAGCCTCGCTCAACCCAGGCCTATGAATATTTGGCCACTTCTTAGCTGAACCTAGCAGGGGCGGGGGCGGGGGCTGGAAAGCGTCAAAGCCAACTTTTGGTTGAAACTTTTTGAACCTTCTTTTTTCTGAGTGAATGTGTATGCCAATTCACTTTCAAGGCAAGGGAGGTCAGACATGGAATAAATATTTGTGATTGAATAAATGAGTCACAAAAGCTATGCTCCAAAAGAGGCATTTTTAGGGATGTAGGTCTCAGGATGGAGCATTATCATTTACCAGACCTAGAGCACTCACTTTAAAAACTTGGAGGCATGCTTTAAACACAGGAGACAGAAACTTGATTCCTTGACTTCGATGATGACTTTACTGTTACTTTTCTATTGCTATCATGTCTTCATGACTATCTTTCCGTAACACATACACAAGGTTCCATATGACCAACTTCTGTTTTTGTTAAAGAAAATGGATTGAAAAATATATTACAGTAGCTTTGTTATGTATAGATCCTTTTGTATAAACTTCTACCACAAAAGTTTTAAAAATAATAAGCCTAAGTGATAAAGTTAGAACACTGTGGGCAAGAGACAGCTTGGGTAAGGTATGAGTGAACATGTTCTGCATTTTACTAAAATAAGAAGCATAACTTCACACTGCTAAGTTCAAATCTCATTTTAATTCTGTATTTTTACAAAGTTGACTAATCACCAAGTTGCCTTCTCTAAAAGATACTTCAGAAGAAAGGAGCTGAGTGAAACCTTAGATTTTAAGAAGGACGCAGAAGACCAGGAAAGTCAGCAAGAGAGTGAACAGGACTTCTCACAAGGACCTTGTCCCACTGTCCGCCAGAAGCTCTGGGACATCCTGGAGAAGCCTGGGTCTTCCACAGCCGCCCGCATTTTTGGGGTCATCTCCATCATCTTCGTAGTGGTGTCCATCGTCAACATGGCTCTGATGTCAGCTGAGCTAAGCTGGCTGGACCTGCAGCTGCTGGAAATCTTGGAGTACTTTTGCATTAGCTGGTTCACTGGGGAGTTTGTCCTGCGCTTCCTGTGTGTGCGGGACAGGTGCTGCTTCCTCAGGAAGGTGCCAAACATCATAGACCTGCTTGCCATCTTGCCCTTCTACATCACTCTTCTGGTAGAGAGCCTGAGTGGGAGTGAGACCACACAGGAGCTGGAAAACGTGGGCCGCATCGTCCAGGTTTTGAGGCTGCTCAGGGCTCTGCGCATGCTGAAGCTGGGCAGACATTCCACAGGTATTCAGATGTCATTGGTGTCTTTTAATTTGTTCCTATTTTTAAGCATTAGGGATTTGACCCACAGTCCAAGGCAAGCAACTCTGAATTAATACTCAAAATACCAACTCTCATATTTTGTCCAGCCATAATCTCCAAAAAGTTATTAGGAAGCAAAAACTTGAAGTTGTTATCACAGGTATAAAGGAAACAATGCCTCTCAGACTCTTTCTCTCTGTAAGAAACTTGAAAAACAGTAGGACCACTTGTTAACCTCAACTTGTTTTAACGCAGTGCCCAGAAGATGTGCAAAAAATAAAAGCACTGTGCCTCTAGAAGTTTCCAAATAAAATATGCATGAGCAGCACATAAAATATATGCATAAATTATACATGATATTTAGGGACATAAGCCAGTTTCTCTTCTGTGTCCAAGAAAGTGTTTGCCACACATGTTCCTTGGCAGGAGAGAAATTCTCTCCCGCTGAGGCTTCTCTGGTTATCCAGAGAGATGGCCAGGTCCTAGTGGCCTTCTCATAAGTTTTGAAGAAACAATGGACCTATTTGCTTTGGAAGAAATCAGAAGACACTAATCGAGGCTTTAGCTAGCATCTGAGAATTTTCTTGTCCATGACCTGGGATGCATGCAAGAGATGATAACAAGAATTGCTTAGCTTTTCATGTATACCATAAAGCCTAGATAATCTAACAAACATTCTCCCTAGAAAAATCTCCACACAACACAGTAGTACTTGAAAATTATAGTCAATGTCAGGGAATCCACTAAGGACAAGCCTGGCCTCCTGAGGGCAATGATTCTCAGAGGCCAGCTCTGCAGTGGTTGGGTGTTTGGGGCTACATATATGTTACCTTATGTTAGACTTTAATGTAAAGAGGAATCCCATGAAAGTCTTGTTGAAGTGCAAATTCTGAGCCCCAATCTCTAGAAAGTTAGATTCCAGTATTTGGGGTTGGGCCCAGGAGCATACATTTTAACAAACTCGCAAGTAATTTTGATGTCCATGGTTCTTGGACTCCACTTTAGAACCACTGGGGTAGGGTGCCATATTAATGTCATACACACTGATGGAATACATATGACTACACATAATGTGACTAGAGAGTCCTGTTACCCTAGATACGTGCCTGACTGGTAACCTAGAAGAAGTTAAAGGTAGTTGTCTCTCCCTAATAACATAGGGGGAAATTAACCTCAGAAATTTTTCACTTTACTAAAGTGAATTAACCTAATATAATTTTGGTAGTGTGGTTTCCTAGCTAGTCTCGCATGCCAGGGATTTGATAATGGGGTTTCCAACAACTTTTAGAAGCACTATTCTTTGTTTCCTGACATACATAATGGGATGCTTTCTTTTAGAATTTGTAACTCACTTCACAGGATTCAATTTGAAAACACCCAGTAAAGACCACATTTTTTCCCAAAAGAAAGGAAAAAGAAAATAATAGTAATTTCCACAATGTCACCTTTTCAAAGGTTTTTTTTTTCAGTTCTAAAGCAGTACAAAGTATTAATAAAGTGTTAATTATTGAAAAGATGAACATGTACAAATATTGGACAATCTTATTTCAAGCATTACATTTAGTGAAATAGATGACACATTTCCCCGTGTAATCACTATGAATATAAATTGAGAGGTATTATACAATATGCTAGAACAATGGCAGCCCGAGAGCCTGAGTTTAAATCCTGGCTCTGTAGCTTTGTGCTAGAGACACTCTGTCTATGCTTCAGTCTTCTCATCTGTAAAAAAAGAATAATAATTACCACATCAATCTCATATTGATTTTTTAGAATTATCTGAGTGGATAGATGTAACATGAAGAAATTCAGACCATTTTATATTTCTTTACAAAGTTGTTTAGAAGATTTCATCTTGAAATGAAAACAGTCTCCCCCCAAACTATGTTTATTCTCATAAGCTGTCAGTTTATTTCAGAAATGCAGTTCGGTACAGACACATCATTCTGAGAGGTATTGTTTTGGCCTTCAGAGACAATATTATTGGGACATCAGGTTGGTAGGACTTCAAAATTTGGATACACATTAGTGTCTCTCTAATGTTAGGGGAGATACCTTATTCAAATAACAGTCCCATTATGGTTGCATCTTACTCTTCCCAGGGTTTAATCTCTTCAGAGATGGGAATGGGCTCTCTTGGGTCTGCCTCCCAGGGTGGCCATGAATCCTCAGAACAGCAGTGGGGATTTGCCAATGCCTCATACTGGGTGAATTTCCTAGTGGCTCCAGTCCTCCCTACCTTTTTGCAATGGAGGAATTTCCTATATTCAGGTCTACTTCCTTACACAAATGCAGAAATTTATGTACACAAAGGAGATATTTTCCTAGAGTTTTGGTATTAAGGTTGAGAGTCTCAATGGGTATCACAGGAGTTCAGGAATTTCTCCTGCCAGACCTCCAAGGTTGTCTCTCAATGCGCTTATGATGTTCCCATGTCAATTTTGTTCCCGATGCCTGACTTGCTTCAGCTGCTTCACTTCATTCTCACAGTGTAGGTCCTTTTCTGCATCTGCCTTTCACATAATGATATTCCACTGTGTTAAACTTTATTGGGAGGGTGAGAAAAAGAGACACAAAATATAGGGGGACAGCATTACACTGGCATTAGAAAAGTGTGCCGAAGTGACGCACTGAAGTGCAAGTCTGACCAGCGAGCCCCCCACGTGCAACATGGGAAAGGCCTCGCACTCTACAGATTCAAGTGCACATTCCTATCATATCCCCCTGCCTGCCTTTTCACGTCGCCCCTCACCTTTTTCTATAGAAATAGCTAGGTGTTTAATAAGTACATTAGTGGGTGAATACATCTAACTGTATATCTTCCTATCCTTCTTGATCCAGCCCCATGGACTAAACTATGAGATTTCTGAAGACAAAGATTATTTGTTATCTACATACCCCAGAACATTGCCCACCGCTGGAGACATATGGATACTAGATTAGAAACGCATGTTTGTGGGTGGATATCAAGGAAGGGAGGGGAGGCTGGGAGGAGGGAGGAGGAGGAGAGGGGTGCCAGTGACTGACAGCAGATGTTCTATTACAGGATTACGCTCACTTGGGATGACAATCACCCAGTGTTATGAAGAAGTCGGCCTACTGCTCCTATTTCTGTCTGTGGGAATTTCTATATTCTCCACCGTGGAATATTTCGCTGAGCAAAGCATTCCCGACACAACCTTCACAAGTGTCCCTTGTGCTTGGTGGTGGGCCACAACATCCATGACTACGGTGGGCTACGGGGACATTAGACCAGACACCACTACAGGCAAAATCGTGGCCTTCATGTGCATATTATCGGGAATCCTTGTCTTGGCTTTGCCTATTGCTATTATTAATGACCGCTTCTCTGCTTGCTATTTTACCTTAAAGCTGAAGGAAGCAGCTGTTAGACAGCGTGAAGCTCTGAAGAAGCTTACCAAGAATATAGCCACTGACTCATACATCAGTGTGAACTTGAGAGATGTCTATGCCCGGAGCATCATGGAGATGCTTCGACTAAAAGGCAGAGAAAGAGCAAGTACCAGGAGCAGTGGAGGAGACGATTTCTGGTTTTGAAAGCACTTGCAATTTCTTTACAGAACTTGTGAAAAACTGACTCGGTCGATAAAGCCTTGATACGGTTGTCTGTGTACTGCTGAGGAGTCTCTTTAGAGTACTCCCTGTGTTCGTTTTTGCTCATACATTGCTTGGTCCACTAGAATAGTTGATATCTCCCCAAACCCCTGCACAGTGCTTTGGTAGACTTGAATCTCAAAAATCACCACCGAGCACAATCCAATTAGCGAGGCCAGTATGCACATGTCAGAATTGTCAAATATAAAATATTGCAGTACATACAACAAAGTTAAACGTTTTATGCATCACTAATTTTAAAAGTTTTTTGCACCACTAATTTAAAAAATAAATGTTAAATTGCATAGCCCAGAGAAAAGATAAGTGAACATTTAAGAATACAGTGAACAACTTTGCTATTTAAAGATGTTCCCCAAGGAAATAAAAAACTTTACCCATCCATTAAAGCTGCTGAGTATAATAGTCACCTCTGCAAGAAAAAACATCCTGATTTGTTGGTTGTATCTTCCCTCTGGTGCAAACCTGGGTCAGTCACAAACGGACTGACCTCTGGATTCCACTATCACTATTGTAGAAAGGCTTTGAGAATTATACATCTTTGGCCTCCCCCTGCGGGCTATATGCAAAGTATAAAGCAGATATCTCGTAGTGCTTCATGGAAATTAGACAGTGTTTAAATATCTCTCTATTGATGTAGTGTTCAAGTTATGTTTTTAAAATCATGAACATGTAAAGGTGAAGTGAACAGTTTAAACTTACACAGTGAAATTATTCACTAGTCTTATTTGATACAATTAGAATATGTTGAATGATATCACTGGATGAACTTGAAGATCTTTTATTTGTTACAAATATATGGATAACTTTCTGACTGTCGAGGTAAATGACTAATGTTCAGACTTCGCACGCATTGTGACCACACTTGGACATTCCTGATAATAAAATTCCTAGACATCCTGTTATATAATTAAAACCGAAAGCTCTAAACCTAATAATTAGTTGATTCCCAATATTCTAGTAAATGAGGTTTTTAAAACTAATAATATGGAGTATCACTTTAATACCTGCATTTTCAGTGGGTGTAATATT
This sequence comes from Desmodus rotundus, assembly GCF_022682495.2. Lineage (NCBI taxonomy): Eukaryota > Metazoa > Chordata > Mammalia > Chiroptera > Phyllostomidae > Desmodus > Desmodus rotundus. The sequence continues at coordinate 20,146,468 of NC_071394.1, forward strand.
GTCCACAATGGGATGAAAGTTTGTTCTTGGGGAACAAAAATATCTTGCTCTTTTTATTCATAAAACATTTATACATGTGTAATCCATAAACATATATAGAGTATATCTCTGGTGTTAAAATTTAATGGGGTAGAAATTAGGAAAAAAATTCCTAAGAGGCTCCTTTTCTGGGTTGAGTGGTAATAAAAAAATAAACATGTAGAGATACCACTTTAATATATGACTCTATCATATTTTTTCAATTTTACTGAAGATATTCTATTATATTATGAACCACAAGGAAGAGAAGAAAAGAAATAAAAGAGAGTTAAAATGAGAAGCTAATCAATTGTATGGTGCCATTAAGTGTAAAATACATCCAGGCTTTGGAAGAGAAGAAAAGAAATAAAAGAGAGTTAAAATGAGAAGCTAATCAATTGTATGGTGCCATTAAGTGTAAAATACATCCAGGCTTTGGATATGTAAAAATTTAAAGTATGCATCCTAAAATCAATGAAAATCATATCTACTACCTCCGGTTTTCTGATATGCATTCTTAAGCTCTAAAATCATTTTTATTGATGGTATAACTTTTAGATTATATGCTAAAATACTTTAATCCACTTGGCTTGTTTCCACTTCTCCCAAATATTATGAAAGTTTATCTACGAGTAGTAATAAAATAATTTTCCTCTTACACAATTTATGCTAAAGCACAGCATTGGGCCACTAGTTCAATCCCAGTCAGTCTTAAGGGAAATAGAAGGTGGACCCAGAAGGCAAACTGATGCTGGCTTCTCTAGAACTCTGTCCAGTAAGAACAGTTACTTTAATCTAGGACCATGTTCTGTACTCATCACATGTTATCCCTATTATACAATTACTATGCCCGTTCTCTTCTAAGTATATAGTTCATATATTTATTCATTCAGCACAGACTTGTTTGGGACCCAGTTGTGTGCTGGCCCTAGAGATTCTTTGTTAAACCACACCAAGTACTATTCTCTTGTATTTAATATTCTATTTGAAGGTTTGAGGGTGATACAGATGACAAAGCTGAGCACAAGGAAATGAAATAACTTATCCACACTCATGCAGCCCATGCGCGGGTGACAGAGCCACGACTAAATCCCAGTCTGCTGGAAACACTCCTAAAGGTCACATTACAGGTTTCATTATTCCCAACAAGCTGTATGTGGGGGATTTACATCACAGGTGGACAAGCCAGTTTCCTGTGGGTGGGCAGGATTAATATGCCTTAAGAAAAATATTGGCTTATTCTTAGAGGTGGATTGGTGCTTTGAAGGGACAGTTGCTCTCACACCTTAGAATCATTATTAAATAAGAAAATATCATCTTTAGAATAATTAATAGTTGGAAAATTAAAAACTAAAAAACTATATGTAATATATATATGTTCTTTTTCATACCACAGAAGATTCTACACATGATCTCCACAAATGTGGTATGTCAGTTGTATGAATTTTGTCATGATGTGGACATTTCAAAAGAAATTTCCAAATATCACTACTTAGTCAACTTTGCTGTTCTATAAAATAGCAGTATAGTTAGTCAACAAAGTACTTATAAGCAAACCAAATTTAATTTAGATAACAAATCAAAGGAGGAACTCTGTTCATTTTACATTCCATCATTAAAAAACATTTGACATTATTATTAAAGTCTACGAATTATTGCTATAAGAGTATTTAATTTTTTGGAAATATAAATAATGGAATTATTGGCTTTCTGTAAGCTCAGAGAATACAATTTAAAAACATTCGTGTGAACAGAGGTAATTCTTGAGTACCTCAAAAAGCAAGGTTGAAAAATTACAGAGCTATCTCTGGTAGAAATGGCATCATGTTCACGCTTTATTTTTTTCCTACAAATGGAAGAAATTGTTGCATTTATCGTTTTAATGCAAATCGGTATTAAGTACAATGTCTTAGATGCACAAAGAAGTTAACCAAGGTAGCAATCTCAGTGTTGTATTTCAATGTGGAATCTTTAGTGTCATTACAATCTTTTGACTAGCTCTTGCAGAAATATATATGCTGGCCCGAGTTATGTAAGGTAACTTGGGTAAAAGAGGTAAGGTAAAAGAGTAAGCATTGGTAAGCTTACTCTTTTTGACAAATATTACCACTGATACATTTTGATAACATGAAAAGCCTACTTTTTTGAAACATTAGCCATTAATATCTCTTTCTCATAAATCCTTCAATTCAGGTCCAGGAAGATATTGGTTGACAAAGTGATGTGGTCTAATGATTCCCTTTTTAATTTCTTTTGCAAAGCACCCCCCTCATAAACATCTCTCCAAGCCACGCTGATGTATAGCATTAAAATGTCATGTAAGGAGAGTTTTACTCATACACTCCACTGGCAATGGCTTACACGGTACATCTTCAGTGCTAAAGGGATAACCTGGATGCTCGCCATCTTCATGTCTTTACTTGCCTTATATTAAAATCTTTCCCTTATTTACCTCCTCATCTCCATTGCCTCTGAGGTCCTTCTTGCTATACAGTTGGTAAAAGCCAAACCTTAGTTCAATCCAATTTGGTGCCTACTTGTGCCTGCTCCTGAAGAGCCAGTCATGATAATAGAAAAGACAATGTATGCTACAGCTCTCACCTCACCTTCATACCTGCAACCCCAAGTGGGTTCTTAATGCTGCCGACAATCATACTGCAGTTCCTGAATATATCACTGTCCCTTGGCAAATATAAACCTCTCACACCTCCCTGTGATTCCACTTTCACCAAGAAAATAAAATCATTTGGAAGAGACTTCCTACAAGGGCCAGCACCCACGTTTATCCACCTGTACCTGTTCTTGCTGCCTTTCCTCCTATTACTAGGGTTGAACTGTCCATCCTGTCCCTGCTGTGCAACGCTGGACAGTGCTTCAGAGAATCATTCCCCTCTTGCTGCACTACCCTCACTGTTCCTACTGGACCATTCCTAGCAGCATAAAAATATAATTTAATTTTTCTCATCTTAAAAAGGAAAGCAACAAAAACAAAAACTAAGCAAACAACTAGAACAGGAACAGAATCAGAGAAATGGAGATCACATGGAGGGATTTCAGTGGGGAGGGGGAAGGGAAGGGTGGGGGGAGAGGGTACAGGGAAGAAGAAGCATAATTGGTAGGTATAAAATAGATGGGGGGAGATAAAAAGTGGTATATGAAACAGAGAACTCAAAGAACCTATACGTACAACCCATGGACATGAACTAAGGAGGGGAAAGCTGGAGGGTTGAGGGGTGCACAGCAGAGGGGGAATAAAGGGGGGGAAATTGGGAAAACTGTAATAGCATAATCAATAAAATATACTTAAAAAAAAAAAACAAGAAAGTCCTTGGAACTACTTCACCCTCCAGGCAACACCCGGTCCCCTGCTCTCCATTATGGCAAAACTCCTTGACAGCATTTTCTATCCTCACTCTCTTTATTTCTATATTCACTTTTTTTCCTATTCTTTCTTGAAAAGCCATTCCAGGTCAGCAATTATCCCATCACTGCTAAACTCAACCATCAATTCTGATACTGTATATTGCTGGATTCACCGACAGCATTTACAAGGTTAACTACAGACTCTACCTTGAAACCCTTTCTTCACTTGACCTCCAGCCCATCACATTCCCCTGGTTCCTCCCTTCCCCTTCTGCTCATTCATCTGTTCCAGTTGAAGTGGTCAATCATTCCTAGTCCTCATCTCTTCTCTATGTACATTGTTTCCTTGATAAAACCATCCTGTTTCATGGCTTAAATGCCAATGATACTTGTTCAACTTCCAAATTTCTGCCTGAAGACTAGACCTCTCTTCTCACTTGCTACATCTTCAGACTTGTGTATCTGACCACCTATTCCGTATGTACACCTGGGTGTCCAATACATATCTGATTAACACATCCAATACTAAATTACGATTTCCCCCAAACTCTACGTTAGTACAACTGCTCTGAGAGGAGGTTGAGCAGGTGATTATTGTAATATGAATTATGTGCAAGACATTTACCGGGAGGAAAAGCTTGTGGTGGATAAAAGGAGGAATCTAGAGAAAGGAATGAACCTTCAGACAATGATGCTTGTGAAGAAGAGGGAAAGAGGAAGCCTGGGTAAGAACAGTCTCTAATGACAGCCCAGTTCTAAGAAAATTTCAGCCAGGTTGGTGGAGAGTCTTGAGCAAAGCACCCCATTAAGAAAGCCCACCTCTTTTAGAAATGGGAGCATTAGTACCTCGGAAGGCAACAGCTCCGGCTGTCGGAAGTGCTGCTACCCTCTGGAGGAGACCTCGCTGTGTATTTAGATGGCCATGATGGTCAGCCCTGGAACGGCACAGGTCTGCTCCTCCGTGCATGCTCAGAACTTGCCCCTCCGTGGATCTCATGGACCCCATTCCAAGGGAAGATTCAGGAAAAGGACGAACTAGAGCGCTCATTGCTGCAGCTGGTCTCAGAACAGCAGCCAGTGCTCACGTCTCCCTCCTCCGCTACCCACAGCACACTGTCCCCCACCACAGCCTGGCACCCTAAAGACTTAGAAAATTCCAGTTTGCTCGTGTCAGCCTCAGAGAAGAGTTTCACATCCTAGAAAACACTTTTATCATTACTGTGTACTGAACTGCCCCAGAATTAGTTATGCTGTACAGCATTGTCATTTCCACACTACTTACTTTTATCCTTGAACAAAAAACATGGCGTTAACAAAATGGTATTCCAGGAGGATATTTCAAAACAATGTAAATCCCGTTTTATTCTCCTCTGAACTGCTGACATCACACTCAGTATGATGTGTTTTAATAGGCACTATTCATAATCCAATGACTCTGAGAAATACTTTTATGTTTACATATTAACTTATGTACAACCATTATAGACAAACACATTTAGCTTTCAACAATGTGATGAAATGAAATCTGAAATAACAGAAAATAAGATAACTTTTGGATGTCCTTGACACGTTCTAAGTTGAGGTATATTTCTTCCTTCTTTAGAAGGTCTGTAGACTAAGGGGTTTTATAAGAGAAGATAATGGTAATGTGTGCATTTTCTACATTATTCTATTGTTCAACCAAATTATTTCCAAATAAATACTAATTAAAGAAGTTTCTACACGTTCGGCACATGCACACACTGATGTGAAAACATACAGAGGTGAAGGGGGAAAGAGAAATTTAGGATAACAAATATGACTTTTAAATTTTTGGAGGAAAAATGTTTCTTGACTTATATCACAAATCACCTAAATAATTCACAGGGGATGTATACATAGAATTTCAGTCATCTATCAAATAAGACAGTCAAATCATCAGTCAAATCTTCCTTAAAAAGTAACTTCATGTTTATCTAAACCAGGACAATTTTCCCCAAACCATGTCTTTATACATGTCTTTGCTGTACAGCAAATGTTTTATTTTAAACTAGTCTATAATTATTATTGTCAACTAATTCTTAATGGTACATGTAAAAATAAAAGACAGTTACAGTTGCTATGGTAACTATACAGGAAACCCCTTTCAATGGGCCTTTATCTTAAAGTTCAAGAAAAATGAAATTTCTTCACATCTAATAATACCACCTTTATCACAGGTCATCAGGAAAAAATAAAAGAAAGAATAAATAAATGAGTGAAAATGTGTAAATAAAAGCCATTCTTCTACCTTTAGCTATTTGCATGAGCTAATAACTGCTCCCTGGAAAAATCTCTATGCATAACAGTGAGATCTTTTTATTTAACTTTAAAAATAAACTAATTAACTAATTTTTTAAATATACAATCAATGGACATTTGACAAATTCTCTAACAGTACTCTTCTACTCAGCCTTTTTGTTTCATTATTCTATACTATTTTTTTCCACAGACTAAGAAAATATGCTTTAAAAAATCACTTAATGAAACCAGTTTCTTTGATTCCAAAATCCTCAATGCATAGAGAAACAGATCCTATCTCTTCACTTGGCATATATCATATTACCTTGTAAATAAATCATCAGAGAAATTTTAGCAAACATATTTGATAATTCAATTAGCAAAATCATCTTTCTCACACATTACTGACATCTATTTTCTAGAACTATTTTCAGAGCACACAGCAAGAGTGTTTTTTCTTTTCATTGTACATGACATCCTTTCAAGGGCATAGGCAGAGAGAGGGGCTAGTCAACTGGTATTTACATGAACAGGATAATTAATGATCTAGGAACAAAAAAGTATTGTGGCATGATTTGTCCAATCAATATAAGAATTGTCAAGGGCAGTGTCATAACAGCTTCTTGCTACCTTTGCTAAAATTTCAAGGACTGGTAGATTTGTGTATCAAAGAATGTGTTATGAAAAAAACACAGATATTAGAGAAAAATAAAAGTGATTTTTATGAAACGAATACTGGAGCCATTTTCAATACTTGTATGGTATTTCCCTGTGTTATCATTTTTAATACTAAAACATGATCTTTACTAGAGTTAATTACACAGCTCTTACTCTCATATTTGGAAACAACTTGAATTGGTTTGGTACACAGGCTGTGTTATTTTTTTTAACTGCAGAGCAAAAATCCATTAGTGAGTAATGAAATAAACTGAGTTGTGACCATTACTTTTTTAATAGAGCAGATGGCTTAGAATGGAATGAAAGAGTGGATCAGAATTGAGATGGGATAGGGCATTGAAGATAGCATAGCATAGCGTATATTAAAGTACACCGCTATAAAAAAAATAGAAACAGGGAAAAATAAATAAGGTGCAACTCACAAGTCCTGAGCAAGAACCACAATTTATTGCAGACAAGCACTGCAGCTGTGGAAATGGGATATGGAAGGAAGGGGCTGGAAGCACATTTTGCTGGAAGAGGATGATTTGATCTTATTTCTTGATTTTGTAGTATATGGCTTTGTCTGTCATTATAACTGAGGCATTAAGATTTCACAATTCAACTTTAATCAACATAATTCACAGTGGGTTGTGAGCCAGAGCAAGTATATTTTACCTACTACTGACAAAACTCCGTATTCCGAATAGGTTTTTTTTTACCAACTTCCTATGTACTTTTTGAGAGGTTATTAGTGGTATAACAGTCTCTGAGTTGATGGTAACAGTAATATTTTAATTGAGTTGAAACAAATTGCCCATAAAATGGACTGCTTCATTATATTAGAAAATAATAATGTGAAAATTACAGGAAATGTTCAAGACCTATTGCTGGAACTTAAAGTGTAAATAGTGACACTATTTGAAACAAATGACCTCTGTAATCAGCAGGCTCCTCCTTCATTTGAACTACGTGATAAAAAAAATACATTTGATAACAGAGTTGGAACACAATTTTATTAAATGTGCAAACCTCAGGGAAAATAACAAATTTCAATATGTTAATTTTAATGATATCCACGTAGAAGAAAGATTTAAAACTTCAAAACTGAAAAGTCACTGAAAATACAGCACACTGACTAATTAAAATATCTCTAAAATATAATCAAAGAAAAATATTCAATGCTGCAATGAACATAGGGGTGCATATGTTCTTTCAAATTAGTGATCATCAACAAATCAACAAACAACAAGTGCTGCCAAGGATGTGAAGAAAAGGGAATCTTAGTGCCCTGTTGGTGGGAATGGTGCAGCCACTGCGGAAAACAGTATAGTTATCTCGAATTAAAAATGGAACTGCCTATGACCCAGTAATTCCACTTCTGGGAATTTATCCCAAGAAACCCAAAACAATGTCCAACATTTTGTATAAAATTAATTAAACTCATTATGTCATTCTGAAATGTATTAGTTGTCCCAGGAAAAGCCTAAGAGGGCTTACTCATGCTGGGCGACAATTCAGCACACACCTCTTGCATTTCTACATATTTTGCACATGGAAGCACTGACACATTTGTTCCAGAGCATCTTTTCAAGATGTCTATATAGCATGAAACATCGAAATAGAGAAAGCATCTCCTCAGAGACACATGTAGATGTGTGTGATGCCCAGAATAATAAACATAATGTGTCTGTCCTTTTGAGTCAAGGTTGACATGTTTACTTGAAGCCTTTTAAAAGATTAGGTTTTTCTGAACTTGACTTTCTTATCTGTGACACACATTCACTACCCATGCAGCATTGACGAAGACGACCTCCATGTCACTCCCCCAGGACTTGGGAAGCGAGAGAAATGGGAAGCTTGTGCCGCAGTGGTTGCCATGAATGATGATAAAACCCTTCACCTTTGTCCCAAGAATCTCTTGTCTTCTGAAATGACGGCAGGCTAACTTGTTAGCTTACAAGAAGGGCAAAATCTCAGAAACCTCACAACTCTCGACAGAATATGAACTCCAAGTTAATTTTATGTTTTTCTAAATGTCAATTAACTACAGTTGGCAGAGATTTTTTATGTGGTATTTTGGTAATAAAAATGCTGTAGTATTTAACTGGTATTTTAAGCATTCCTTATGGGCAGCCTAACATATGGAAAGGTTTCCAAAAGTAGTATTACTATTGCAAACAAGACTCAAATCCTCACCTTATCTCCCACATGTCCCCAAACCAGGTTGTATCACATTGAAGATGGCATGAATAACAAAAGGAATTTCAATTAAATAAATCTAGAAATACATTCATATCTTATTTTTGTCTCAAACTTTTAATTATTATTTATTAAAGAAAATAGAAAAACCATTAGTAGATCCATTTGCTATTCAAAACCCTGCATCAATAATTGAGTTAAACTCATGCCTAAAAGGAATAATTTATTACAATTCATTTGTTATTATAGTTCATTATAATTATTACAATTTAGTTCTTAATTTACATGGAGAAATAATTGCCAGATATTACATTTACTGTAATTTTGGATTAATATTAAAGAATAATTTGTATGGTAAAACAGTAGACATGTTAATATTTACAACTTACTTAATTGAACCAGAATTTTCATCTTTGACTGAGATAGAGAAATTTAAAAAAAAACCCTCAACCAGGCATAAATGTGGGCATAGCTTTATCTTTGTGAGTTCTGGACTGCCAGGCATGCTTATCACATTAAATTAAATATTTTCTAATTTGTAAGTAAGTTGTTTAAGGAGCTTTCTCATGAGATATTAGATATCAATAAAATATTTTATATAGAATTGCTTTTATAAAAGAGGCAAACTTGATCTTACATGTCTTACATGTATGTGTGTATGTTGTATGCATGCTGGGGGATGCTCAGTACATCAAATGCATTTTTTACTAGTTTCTGTGTTATTTGAAAACACCAAAAAACTGAAACTCAAGGTATAAATAAATATCCATGGGACTATACTGATATAAATAAATGATTGAATAGATTCATAAAGGAGAGATAAAAGACAAATCTTCCATGAAGAAAAATTCCAAATGACCCCTGTAGCTACTCCACCCTCCAGAACAGGAAGCATAACTACACACTCATTAAGTGATGACTGGGGAGGTGGGTGTGGCTGGGGTATGGGGGAGGGGTGGGCAGAAAATGCAGACAACTTAATTGAACAACAATAAAATAATTTTTAAAAAGAGCTTTACTTTAAAAATGAAGTGATCTGAAAAATATATCACATTTGTTTCTTTAACAATAAGCTTTATATCAAAATATGTGTTATTTCTATTGCATATTAAAAAATTAAGTTACTGGGAGGAGACATACATGATTCATTGATAGTCTCAGATTACTTCTCTAAATAATTCACTTGATACTTAAGGCAACCAGCACAGGACTGTAATGTTTAATAATGCAGCCTTTCAAAATGCAGAGAAGGGAAAGTTACAACTTCAGTGAAATATAACTGTTATCTAAAATTTCCTTCTGAATTACACTTTAATTATTAAAAATAAAATGTTTATTTAAATTATTAATAAAATTCTACATCATTTGATTAATCATTCGATCTTAGATGGGTTGTTTTCTCACTGGGGTTTACTTGGTCTCTCTTTAATGTGAGCATGAGTATGAAGCATGAGCTGGCTGTTTCTCTGTTTATATTTAAAAAGTTATATCTCTTCTAAAGAAGTTCACAAACTAGCTACATGAATAACCATAGATCAGTTTAGTTTGGCCTTTACATCTAAGAGGATAATCTTATTGTGTGGCTTATTCAACACCACTGTAATCAGTAAAAATTCTCATCTATTCTCCTTCAAAGGAAGGTTAAAAGTTTAGTCATCTCATTGGCTGTTCAAAATTGATGGATTAACATGTGGTTCTTATAGAAAGTACTCACCTGAAAGACAATTCCTTTCAGAACCTAACCTACCTCCATATTGTTACAAGAGAGCAAAATAAACTTTTCTTGTTTAGTCTTCTCTACCTACTAGTTACATCCTAGCTGATAAGGAAAACTTGGTAATGCATTTTCTGAGTCTCAAGGTCTAGGAAATATTGTTAAGAGAATTTTAGAGAGTGCATTTATGTTGGCTACTTGGTGTTGCTTTTTGCAAGGTACAGAGAGACGGGATGAAACCAAACAAGAATTACCCAGCTCTCAAGCCGAGATGGGGCAGCTCTGCTAAGAGCAGCTTTTTGAGTATGAACTGTGATCGATATTGACAGACTCCAGCAACCTGGGGCTTTGGAAGATTACAAATGTCAACTACATCTATAACTTAAATAAAAGAAGATAAGGCTTCAGGGTTAGCTTTCTTGTTCATCTCAGATCAGACAGTGAAAGCTAGGCTTCTAAAGAACCAGTGTGAAATTATTTCATCTTAATTGCTGAAGGAGCGATGGACCAAGCATAGAGATCAGGAAATAGACAAGATATTCTCCAGTCTTACTAGCTATAATCAGACAAAATCCTTGGCTTTGGTTTCTTTTACACATAACTGACAAGAAGAAAATAGACCAGATGTTCTACATTTTTAAGGAAATTGTATTGTAAACAAATTCACAAACCTAGCTTGCAAAACCATGTAATTACTCAACTTCAAAAGTGACCCCAGATTCTAAGCCACTCCAGCAGAAAGGAATTTCTAATAATTTTTTCTAATGAGAATGACATAATTTTACTGTCAAGGAATGAAATAAAAAAGAAAAGGATTTGCTTGTGTTTACTTCAATAGATATAAAAACTCAAAAATCAATGATATTTGGAAATATTTTTCATAGTGAACAGTAAGCCCTTAAGGCTTGGTTTCAATAAAGCCAGGGGAAAGATATTCTTCAAGTAGGCCAGTCTGTGAAAGCAACACACATATTAACAACCAACAACATAAAATATAATGTAACAGCTGCCCCAAGAGAAGTGGGTAGAAAATGGTATTGTGAAAGTTTTCTACGTGAAGCAGTTGAAGGAAAAAGTTCTTTTTAGAAGAAACAACATAAAGAAAATCATGGATAATGTGTACATAATAGGGAAAAACTAAAGATAGGACAAGAAAGTACCTGGAATGAGATAATAGAATCTAATATGTTCTGGAATCTGGGAGTCTGGAGTTTTTCTTTTAAGCAGTGTGTTCCAACATGAAATCAACATACCACTGACGGCACACAGAACATTTTTTGTGGAAATAACAAATTTGCAATTTTATAAATTATTTTTTTACTTGGTGTTATAAAAACATAGCCAGCACACAAATGCTGTAATTTCATGAATATTATTACTTAGTAAGCCATTAAATTAACTACTGTTATAGTAATTCACCTTTGCAGAAATAAAGGCCGTGTTCACACATACTTAGAAATGTTTCACACTTCAATTAATTAAATTATCCATCATAATCATTTGGAATTCATTACTAGATTATGTGTTACTAGATTGTGAAGTGTTCATTGCTGCATAAACTGCTCAATTCAACATTTTCAGATACTAATGGCAACCTTGGACAAGAAAATTTTAAGCTTGACAAAAGTAATGGCAATTAAATAGTTGGTATGGAAGAGAAAACAAAATAATTTACCATCTGCCAAAATAAATGAATACTGTGTATAGATTAATCCAAACATCCAGAAACAGAAAAAGAAATGAAGATGGTCCATCACTCATCCACTGGATACAGATGGCACATTTAAAAGATCCATCCAGCTCTTAAAATCAGTGCAAGGAAATTATGACATTGGCAGAGAAAGAGAAGTTACTTAACTGACAGCAGCCTTGGATTTTAAATACCATAAAGTTTCAAAGGTGAATAAGAAAGTTCTACATCAAATATCCATATGGAACGGAAATAGAAAAGAGGTCCCTATAAGGAAGAAAGCTTGATGTGCAGAAAAAACACTATTCCTCCCAAAGACTGAACTTTTCATACAAAGAGAGAACTAACATCATAGCCGTAATTCATTTAACTTAAAGTGCTGCTTTTTTTTTTTTTTTGTATTGACTGCCTTTCGGAAATCTTGGCTTCCCAGTAAATTTCTTTATATTGAGACTGTACTAAAAATTTAAACTGAGAACTTCCTGGTTGCAGCTGTGCTCTCAGATCTGTGAAAGCTAACAAATCAATAGAGCCATATCATCTTAGGGATATATGGAGCCAAGTGAATACCAGTAAAAAAAATAGAACCCCTTCTCCCAAAAATAATATTGAAGGCTACGGATTTAAAAACATCTTTTAATTTACTATTCCAATAATGGAGGGGTGGTGTAAAAATTTATATATAATTGAATGTTCTCTTTATTCATGAAAATTAAATGATATCTTAAAATGAAGTGCTTACTTTGGAATTTATTTCCACTGCTAGCAAATCTCTGTTGGGCATCTGGATGAAGATGAACATATGAGACCATCACCACAGCAACCAACCCTGTAAATAATTCTGTGTTAGTCACAGGGAACAAAATGTATGCTGTTTTTAATATTTCTGTCTTTACTCTTGGTTACGACTATTTTATGTGCCATCTAACACTAAATTCAGTATGTGAAAATGGTCTTCTTTGAATGAAAAATCGTACTTAAGGCTTAATTTTTTAAAAATAAATGTCCACTTTTATTCCACAAGAAGCTACTTCGTGAACTTTGCTGATAATGAGAGTTATTAACACTGCTGTTTGAGCCAACAAACCTTTGATACACTGAAAAGCAATAGACCTTTCAGTCACGCTAAATCTGGATTTTCACAACTTTGCCATAATGATATTTTTTTTCCTCTTAAAATAAGGATAAAAAGTAGCACCATTGAGTTTTGCTGTGGAGAGTAGACTAATATTGTATAAAAAGCAGGTTACACCTTAGATGCTCAGGATGCAATATATTTCTTTATGTTCATGGAAACATAAATATGCAGTATTTTAAAAATTGGCTGAAATAGTTCATTGACAGTTATGATTATATTACATTCTTCTGATACATCATTTACAAGTTTTGGACTGAAAATTTATTTTTGCTATTTTTAAAAAACTTGAATGGCCATCTTCACTTCCTCTTAAAAAGACAAACCAAAACTGCCACTCTCCCTCTTAGGTCTTCCTTGTGGAGCAAGGTCAAGTCCTGCCTCCCCATGGGAGGATGCGTTAGGCGGAGCCTGTCGAGGTCCTCTCCTCATGGACATTGTGCCGTGTTCACTGTGCCTGTATGAAAGAAGCAACTAGCTAGTACCTGAAAAGACCAGCTCTCCTCGGTGGGGCTGTCACCGCCAGAGGATTTGATGCTGGCGCTGCTGGGGCCGTCTTGTTCCCCTGGAGCAGAGAGCCTGTGCGCCCAACAAAACCAAGCATGAGCTAGCGGAGCAGAGACAAAGAGAGGCCCATCCCATTGAGGACGTCTGAGGCCCGTATCAGATTTTCCAGCGACGTTCCCCAATAAAGGCCGATTGCTAGGTTCATCTGAGTTGAATCTCTATCGCTCACAATTGGACAGGATAGTTTTTCTAAATGCTTCAATACTTTTCTTTTGACACAGTCAGCTTGGAGATAATGTTTATATGTGGTGTGAATTAGGGTGGGTACAGGGTAGCTTCTTTCTTTAAAAAAAAAAACGTACAATAGCTCAAAACCACTGTAAAAAAGACCTATTGCTTTGACATTTGCTGAACTTTTAGTGTTCATATGAGTTTGCTTTTCCATTCCTTTCTGTAATCTAATCTGTCCATCTTGTATCAATATCCCCTTGTCTTAATTACAGTGGTTTATAACTCTTGATATCATGTGGAACAAGCCCTAATATTTTGTTCTTCCTCAGGATTACCTGGGCTATTCTTGACATTTTACATATCCATGTATATTTGGGAATTGACTTGTCAATTCTGTTCTTTAAACTTTTAGGATTTAATGAGTGTTGCAATGAAATCATTTATTAATAGAAGAGACATCTTTAAAATACTGAGTTTTTACAATCACTCCAATTATTTGTATCTTTTTTCATTTCTATAAAATAGTTTCATTGTCTTCTGTGGTGATGCTTACCTTAGATTTATTCTTCAGTATTTTGTATTCTTGATACATTTTACAAACACAATTAATTTTTATACAATGATCTTCTGTCCAGAAACATTGTTAAACTCACTCAGTAGTTATACAATTTGGTTTTTGCTTTCTGTATATATAATTATATTACCTGTAAATTAAAAATGATAGTTTCATTCTTCCTCTTTCATCATTGTATCTTTTATATCTTCTTTCTTTTTACTGTACTAGCTAAACACTCTTGTTCAATATTAAGTGACAGTAGTAATAGGGCATACTTTTGTCGGATTCTTTTCTCAGAATAAAAACTGTAACCTTTTCAAGTGTTGACTCCAGGAAGATACTACCTATGACATTTTAAATAAAAGGGAAATAATTTGAGGAAAATATGGTGGGAAGAATGTGAAAGGAAAGGGGTGGAACATGTTTTTTACAGGAGGAAGAAAAAACATAGAGCCAATTTAGATTTAGTATAATTGGAAGTCAACAAGTAAAGAGTCACTGCTAGTTCTCTTGAATATTTTAATACTCATAACTTATAGTTGCTAGGCATTATGACTCATAAAACACAACATTTCTCTATTCAGCCTTTACTCAACTGCTTCTAAGCAAAGATTTTTGGTCATTTCAATTACTATATTCCAGAATATGTAGAGGTGCTTGTATAATCAATCCAAATAAGCTTATTAAAATAACTAATATTATAAAAAATAACTGATGTTAGATTTCCTAGTATGTTTTTACCTTCTCTGACCTGAATCTCATTTTCAAGACTTTTTAAACCACTCTCTCTCTCCACTCAGACAAGCCTGGGTGTCTGCAGTAGACAGCTTCCCCGATGGCCACCAGTGAGCCTCACCACCTGGTTCTTCCCTTTTAAACCAGGCTTGCCCCCACCACCCACACTGAATAAGTCTGACCCATGTAACCAAGAAGATATTTTAGCAACTGGTGGTGTGTGATTTGCAGGGGTAAGTTATAAAAGGCATCAGTGCTTCCTCTTTGCTCTCTCATACATCAGTTGCTCGGAGGAACACCAAACACTACTGTACTGAGAGAAGACTCACGCACCCTGTGAAGAGGGTGATATCTCTGAGGCCTCTTGCCAGCAGCCACCAGCAACTTGCCAGCCATGTGAGTAAACCATCTTGGATGTGGGGCCTCCAGACCAACCTTGTCTGATATTTTACTTGTACTTTTATGAGAGATTCTGAGCCAGAACACACAGCTAAGTTGTTCCCTTATTTCTGACACATAGAAACTGAGATAATAAATGCTTATTGGTTTAATCCTTTAACATTTGAGGTGATGTATTATAGAGCAACAGATAACTATTAGAATACCCTTGTTATATCCTCCTACAGATACCAGTATTTCTTCTATCATAAAATTTTATTCTGTTTGTATTTTTAATTGTATTTCTTCCCACAAACTTAAAGTATGCAACAGACTTTCTCTTTTGTTTACAACTAAGTACACAGTTTAGCACAGCAGCTATCATTTAGTAGATGCTAAATAAATACACATGGTAAGAAGGAAGAGAAGGAAGGTTAATAGGTAGGATAGTAGGAAGCAGAGAGAAAGACATTTCTATTTGACCAAAAGCTATTAAGTTTTCCACCAACGAACATGGGTATCTCTCATATGTTTCCCACAAAATGAATTAATCAGATAAATTTTAAAAAACTAAATGTGATAGTTAACATGAAGTTAATTGTAAAGTTGTTCTAAAATTAAGCCCTGGTATTTTTATTTGTATTTTAAGGAACAATGATTCTTTTAGTTTAGTATAGAACCAAATATGATTCCCAAAGGGACCCACTGCCCAGACTAGACTCAGTGGCCCATCTTCCTTCCAGGAGAGTCGTGTTGTTAAGGTCCCCACTGTCCCCTTATGTCGAACTCTGTTGTTAACTTATAGGAAGATTGTGAATTTCACTTCCTGCAGGCCAAAGTTATACTAGCAAATCAAATATCTAAGGTTCAGAGAGAGAGAAAATTTAGGAATTCTGGTCCCAACTCATCTGAATGTTGCTTAGATTGCCATAGGGATGCTCAGTGTTAAGATCTATATAGGATAAAGTGGCCATTGAAAATACACTAGCAGTGAAATGTCAAAATGCCTTTAAAAACCTGCAATGTTGATGTTTGATTTGAAGTTATATTTAATGCAGAAGTATTGGAGGCAGTTGCAGAAAACAAATAAGATGCTGTGTTTAACCTAAGGGATAGTTTCCCATGGACGGTATCTCTAAGGATGTGAAGCAATCCATGCATTGAATGAATTCAGTGGAAGCAAAAACTGAGAGCCATTGGTAACCCTGAATGAGTAAAAAGTTCTATGGTAATTCAAAGAAAACTTGGGGAATTTCAATCAATTTTATATCAATCACGAAGCACAGAAAGATCCCAGGTAACAAATTGGAACAGATGATGAAAGTTAGCTGAGTACAAACAACATATGCCATTGTCTGATTGGAGTTGTTAGGAAAAATCTGGTCAAAACTTGGAAATGGGCAAAAAAGATTATGTGTTTTTTTTTCTCTGTGAAATGCTTCAGGGGAAGGTCATCTAGTGGTCTCTGCAGGAATTTCCTGGTCGAATAGAGTGTTCTCCATTGAGAGTTTTCTATTGAGGAGGCAATTCTGCAACTCCATAGAGACAGAAGTTAAATTACAGGACACGTATTCATGCGGATGATTCATGTCCATAGAAATGCAAATTCATGTTTTTCTTATAGAGATACAATTGATTCCCATCCAATAGAAAAGATGAGCCCAAACAGTATCGATAGGTTCATATGCACTAGCCTAACATGCATGTAGGTGTATACAGCATTCTTGAAGAATAGGTATGTATTCTTCAAATTCTCCTTTGAATACATGAGTTGAATAAAATCTTTGATTTGTTCATTTTTATTATGTTTTTTAACATTTTTCAAATTATATTTTAACAATGTATTTTAAGCAGTCTTGTTGAAAGTACATTTTAGAATGGAGGTGATAGGAACCTTATCTTCACATATTTCTGTGATACCGTCAACAAATGTTTAACTTGCACCAAGTGTTGAGTGAAAAAAATAACCCTTTTAAAAGAAGAGCCAATGTTTCCCATATAACTTTATTAACATTAATGTTCTAAATGCTCATCAATAATAGATTATACCTTTGCATTCCTTTTTACAACACAGTAACTTTGTCTTATAACATTTTCCTTACTTTAAAAAATGTTATCATTGTAAAATGATATGGTGCTTATTGTGTTTTAGTCAAGTTCTATTTCTATCTATAATAATTAGCATCAAAGAGCTAAATTTGAAAGGAAAGCTATTCTATTCTGGAATAAAAAATGGAATTTAAACAATCAAAAACAAACCCAAACTAATAAGAAATGAATTTTATTAGTAACTTTGGGGAAATGTTTTTCTATGTTCTTTCTTCATTGTAAGCCACAATCCACATTGAATTTTGAAAGGATTATAATGGTCCAAGCTCCAGTTAATACACCTATGAAGTTCAAAGTAGTCCTTCAGTATAAACAATTTCAGGGCAAAGAGATTTGATTACCATAGTGCTCTGATTTAATGAAAAACCCTTCTTTAGAAAATATAATTTTTCTTCCAAAGTATGCTAAATTCCAATTATTGCCTTCACATTTTTTATTCTCTCACTACCTTTATTTTATACCATTATCTATCTTCATTTGATGTTCTGAATAATGCTTCTAATAGAGATGAAAGAATACATGTTTTAACTCAATGGTTAGCCTAACATTTGAGACTGATGCAGTGGTCTATGGAAAAGACTAATGCAAATTTTATCATTATAAAAATTGGAGCAAAATAACTGAATTATCTTTCCCCTAGGATTGCTAGCATTTGTTCTCACTGATACAAATTCCTGTTACTACCAACTTACTTTGGGTAACTGAAGTCCTTGTTGTAACTCATCTATGAATAGATATGACCTGGGGGAATTTGACCATACCTTTTAAAATGAAAAGATCCTGTTCAAATGAAAAAAGAACATAAAAATAATTCTACTTCTTTTTTACTGAATGTGCCCATAACTAGCACATTTCTATAATGCCTGTTTTTGGTTCTGCCATTATTTTTCTATATGTGTGAGCTTTAGGAGAGTAACTGGGAAGGAAAAAGACATTATTAGAGAACAGAAATAAAGATGGGAAAATAATTAAAATGCTTCTTTATTCTCCAAAACTCTGTAAATTAATATTATAATTATGTTAGCTTCATTCCTCTACTTGCCTGAGAGGAAGTTATAACCTTATCTCTAGATCATGATAAATTAAGACTCATGTTTTGATGAAGAAAAGCAATTTACATGCAAATAATGGTTCCAAAATATCAATCTCATTTCCTACTCTCTCCAAGTAATTAAAGAGGTGACTTCTCCCTCTTCTAAATGCTGCAGCATTTTTTTTTTAACTATGGCATTTCCCTTCTCTCCGAAACTAAAGTCTAATCTAAGGAATTCTGAGGCCTGAAATAGACCTATTTGTCTCCTTAGTTTATTTCCCACTGCAGTCTTGAAATTTCTTTTTTAACCCTTCCCTAGGCTATTTGATCTCCTGTGTGTTTCTGGAACGCACCTCAGGGCCTTTGTGTGTGGTGCATCCAGAAATACTCTCCCAACCCTCATTCAAGGTGTCCTTCTTAATGAAGCCCCCTTGGACTTCACTGTCTACAATTTCTTCTGTCCCTTTGCCCTCCCTCTCCACAGACCCCTCAGCACTGAATACTCCCATTCTTTTCTTTGTAATTCTTTGTAGACCTTATTGGAATTTGTTTTAATGCATTTTATTCATTTATCTTCCTAATGATCTGTATTCTCCCACTACAGTGTAGGCTCCTAAAAGACAGAGATTTGGTTAGTTTTTGTCACAGTTCTTGGAATAATGCCTAGCACATAGAAAGTGCCCAATAAATATTTGTTCTATGAATGAGCATCATAAAAGCACTAAAAGGTTTTTACAATAGTATTGAAATCTATATGTCCTTCTAGAATTTTCTCTGAACTGAATAACTAAAAGTACAACTGTTATTGCATGGGAGTTGGTAAAAATCATTTAATACTAAACTACTGTTCTCATAATAAAAATTCGGATGCTAAAATTCTCCAGCAGAAATGACACACCCACATGTTTACAAGGACCAGGCATGTAAGTAAGTTGAGTGAGGTGGGCAAAGTGAGTGACATGTGTAAGTAGAGTGTGTCTAATATAGATGAGGCAGCAGCTCTTCAGCACCATTAGTTACTTCCCATCAGGGACTGATTGCCCAGAGCTGCTGGACTGTCCATTTCTTTCAAGGAATGTGCAAATTTGAATTTTTACTTGAAATCTCTGGTTTTTGAAAGTTACCACTTAAGCCAGCTGTGAGATCTGGTGGCCTGTATTCCCCCATTCCCTCTGGAGGTGCTGTTCTATATTCTATCATGCCCCTACTCTTGGTGAAGTAAGTTGAATGACATAAAAACTGTTGAGACCCAGTTCATAGCTTTTAGTATTCAGCTGTAAAATCCAGAGCAAAGCCAAGCTGATCCTAACTAGCCATCCCATGCTCCCTGTATCCTCTGTTTTGTTCTAATTCTGCTTGTTTTTTAAGAATATGGATACTTGTCAGATGGAAAACATGTACCATACAATCTACAATGCACATGATGGGAAAAAGGAAAATAAAAGAGGAAGTTATGTTTCTCAATGCTTCTATTTCTATTACTATGTCTTATATGTATGGATAGACATAGTATTTTTCTGCTGGCTTTATCATGGCATTTTATCATTACCCAGTGTCTTAATCTATTCAGGCTGCTCTGAGAAAATATGACAGACTTGGTAGCTTATAAACAACATACATTTATCTCTAATAATTCTGGAGACTGGAAAACACAAGATCAAGGCCCTAGCATGGTCATATGAAAGACCTCTTCTTGGCCATAGCTAGAACCTTCTCTCTGTGTGCTCACATGTTAGAAGCAGCAAAAGATCTCTCCAGAGCCTGTTCGGTGAGGCGCTTCTCCCACTCCTGAGAGTTCTGCTCTGGTGACCTCAGCACCTTCCAAAGGCCTCTCGCTTCCTTTCACTATTATCTTTGCAGGTTAGCATATCAACATATGAATTGTGAGGACACAAATATTCAGACCACAACGACCATCTTGGTGAACCAGAGAGAGCAGGTATAATCACTTTTTAACAGTGTCTAATGTAAACTTATAGCCTTACAAAGATGGGTTACAATTCACAGCATTGGTTGCCTTTGCTTGAATGGTAGACTTATAGAAATAAGGATTCAGTCTGGAAATAGGCCAGGGAAATAACATTTATTTAAAAAGCTAGGTTTTAGTAAGATTTATATGTGAAATCACTACTAGTCTACACTTTTTTTTACTGTAAAGACAACTTATATTTGTGGTGATTTATTTTTTTCTATTCTCCTTTTGAAATCCGTTTTCTGAGTCACAGGAACTCTTTAGTATATAAATAAGACAACTGATAGGGTCATAGACTGTTGTGTCGATACAGTTCTCTATAGAAGTAATTTATATCACCAAGTGTGAATTGTCTGAAATACCACGAAGGAAGCAAGAGACGTTCTACCCTGTGACATGCTGACAGTGGGCAAGAAGAGTTGACGGCTTTTTATGCCAGCCCACGTACTATAGTGGAATTCTTAGTAGGGTGATGACTCAGACCCTTTGCACATAAATGATGCTTCTTTCCTTTTGTATTATAGCACAAATATCAGGCCCCACACATAATATACTTCTGAAGCAATCTCATGGTTTGACTGAGACCATGAGTTGCGATCATTAAGGAAGGCTCACTGGTGACAGTCTCACCAAGTAGTGTCACCTTCGTGAATTGCCCGCAGCCCATGCTGACCCTGTGGGCGTGGTCTCAAACCAGTGGCCCCTAGTCCCAGACTGCCTCCACAGGTGTTTTATTTGGACTGCACGGTATGTTGAGTTCTCATGTTTGCAATCTCATTGGTTGCCAACATTGAAGAAGTGGGACATTTCATATAATATTACAGATTTTCCACTTACTCGGACAAAGTAATAGATCCGATAACAATGAGTCTGCATTCCCACAGGCCTTTACTTCCTTTAAATTATGTCTGTGCTCTTTCCTTTGCCTCCGTCTCTACTTTTCCTTATAGCTGCTCCTGCCTGCTTGGCTTTCCTGTTCTCTGCTTGGCCTCTATAAAAGTTGGTATTTGAGAGAATGGACTAGAGCAAAGCACTTAACACTTTCTGTCTCCAGACTCCATTATAATCTTCAAAAGTATTGCATATCCAAATGAGTTTTTGTTTCTGTAGGTTGTGTCTATTGGTAATTTACCACATTAAAATTTAAAACTGACAGATTGTTGTTAATTTGAAATCTGACAGTAACCAGAGGGGAGGTGGGAAGGGATAATGGGGGTGAGGAGGGAAGGGTTTTCAGAAACAACTATAAAGGACTCATGGACAAAACCAAGTGGGGGTGGAATCAAGGGAGGAAGGTGGGGATGGCTGGGGTGGGGGGAAGTGGTGGGGGGTGAAGGCAGACAACTGTACTTGAACAACAATAAAACAATTACAAAAAATGTAAAGTTAAAAAAATAAAACTAAGAAAAACTTTCTGACAACCTTGCCTGTTATAATAAATAACATATTTTATAAAAATTAACTATTTTCCAAAACCGAAAAATAATAGCAAGTACAGTGTCATTACTTTATGTTTTTGTAAGTCTCTTACATATCTGGTTTAGGAGAAGAACTCATATCTGCTTCTTCACACAATCTGCTCGATAGATGTTTTAGTTGATGAGTTTTCAGAAAATCTGCCATCACATAGACGTGTAGGTAGAAAAGGGAGACACCCTTTAGCAGCCTCTTCAGATAATTTAAATCTATCAGTGGCACTAAGCAAGTGCTCTGAGCTGCTTTCCTTGAAATAATAGTCCCATTTTGTTCATTTTCCAAAGTATATCGGCAAACAACCAAGTTCATTTAACCACATTCACCTCTCAGGTTCCTATCAAGTAAAAATGGTGTTTCATGAAAAAAGCAGCGAGATTGGTTTACAACTCAACCAGTTGCCGGAGTGTATCCTCAATACTTTAATATTCTGCAGGTTTGATTTATGCATTTGCTTTATGCATGCATAGTGCCCACTTTGTCACTCAAAGACTTAATGAAATTAATAAATTCTACTCTTTCATCAAGAACATCCTTAAATAAACCTTTATTTATTTATTTATTTATTTACAAATGTATAAAAGAGCAGAATCCAGGGCAGTACTGCCTTGATTCTTACTAGAAACCAATTTTAGCTACTTTTGCTGTTTTGCAATATCAGACATCTAAAAAAGGCAAATAATATCTTAATGTTATTATGAAAGTAGTTTTGATGCTGTGGACCCACTCAAAAAGTCTCAGGGACCCCGGTGGTCAGCTAACTATGCTTTGAGAACTGCTGGCTTAAATCATTGGTTCTCATTCCCACAGGACCAGAAATTAGATTTGGGCCAGTGACTCGGGTTAACTGACTCATGAGAACCAAATTCATAATGGTGTAAGCCAGGACATCAGTTCATTCGTTTTTGCAAGGAGACGTTCTTTTTGAATCAACAATTTGCTCAAATATCTTATTCAGGACACCTTTTCCTTTACCTTGAAAAGTAAATTTTTTATGAGAATGCGATCTGATGATTCTCGAACCAGAGCATAGTTTGATAAATAATCTCCAGACTCATTTCCTTTAAGCCATGGGAAGCCTAAGAAACCTGCCCTACCCAAAATAGAGCAGACCTCTCCAGGGCACCCCGGTGCCAGCCAAGCCAGTGCTGGGTGAGCAGAGCCCCTTTGGTTCCAGAGCTTTCCTTTCCTGACTGTGTCTAGTAATCCTGACTGTCATTCACAGGGCATAGGCAAATGATTATTGCTCCTAAGCCACAAGAACTCTGCAATTCTAGGAGATTATACTCACGTCTTTAGAATTGGATTTCTCAATATCACTGGACTCTTCAGTTACAAATGTGGAGTTGGGTTGTTAATTCCCATAAATAGTTTATACCTGTTTTGCTTGGATTCAGATAAATACTTAAAGAACAATGGAATTTTCTTTCTTGTTTAGTTCTTTCAGAGCCCTTTAACTGCACCCTCTGGGTACCACCTCAGTCATCCAACTAGATGCCATACTGCCTTTCTTCGAGTTCCTTTACTCCAACACTCAGAACTGTGCTGTGCTATTTCTGGTGAGATGCTATCTGCAAAGCCTCTTTATGCAGCACTCCCCCTTGAATGAACTGAAAACTGTCACCACGATCAAATGAAGCCAGATAGATAGTCTTTTAATTTACAGCTCACCGACTCAGTCTGCTATTGGCACTTGAAAATTAGAAATGCTGACTTTTTCATAGGAACATGAAACGTATAAAACAGCAAATCCTAAGGGGCTGTTTAAATAAGAAACAAACTCATCCATCTCGGGATTTTACTGACACCTTGCAGAAAGAAGTCGAACAAACACAGTCACATCTTGCGTAGAGACTATGTCTCAAAACTAATGGCACCAACAGATATCATGTGCAAATGGGTAACAGGAAAATGTTACAAATAATAAGCAGTTCTGTGAATAAAGGTTTGTAGTAAAATTCTAACTATAAAAATATTATCCAAGACATTGAACAAACAGAATTGCCAGGAATTTTTGTCCTTGGATCAATCAGTTTGAGAACTAAAAGTATCCCTATGATGCTAATTTCATTAGACAATTAAGAGAAAAGATAGCAACAGAGTAGAATTAAGGCTTCCATAGAAAAGAAAACAAAATGAAATTATAGCAAACTCGAATTCAAGCTGAAAAAAAAAGATGTCAAATACTCTTGGTGGTCTGCTAGGACAAAGAGGTAAAACAACTTAAATAAAAAGACAGAAACAAATGTATCTGTGAGGAATAAAATAACTGTTGGGAGACAGTTTTCTACAGATGCAGATAAAAAGAGAGAGATTAACATAAGGAAACAGACAAGATGAAACTGAAGCCATTCATGAAATGAACCTTTGTCAAATGTTTATCAAACATTTATTATCCAAGAAAAAATGGTATCATATACTAAAATCATACATTTAAGTATATAAATCACTTTACTTAGATTTTTTTCTTTTATTCCCATAAGTAACCTGGTAGGTCAATATTCCCATTTTATGTGTGAGGAAAAATGTTAAGTGGCTAAATGATCCTCCCAAGGTCTTCTAGAAATTTAAAGAGTCAAGAACTCAAACCCAAAATGGTGTATAATATTTCATAATAGACATATCCTTAATATTTTCATATTAAGTTTTCATACTCAATATTGCTTGCTAAGTAAGTATTGAAAATATATCCCAAATTCCTCCTTCTAAACTAAACGCAGCCATCCATTTCCATTCCTTCTGCCTCGGGTGCTACCTTGTAGAAGACACTTACATTACCATGGTGATTGGCTACAGTACAAATTTATGGTGTTCAACCTCAGCTGGGCCTCATTGCAACACCACATCCGTTTCATTCATCGAATTAGTTCACCCTCAGCTCCAGTGGGACAATGGATGCCATCTGCTACAAATGTTTCCTCCATTAGGAACAGTTAGCTTTCTCCTCTCCTTGCACTTTAATTTCTGCCTACTTCACAGGAAAAAAGTGCCGCTGCTTTTTCCATCTTAGGCCTCTGATCTTTATGTTCCAAACTTATCCCTTGAACTATCTCCCTTTTATAATCAGCTTCCTCTTTACAAATCTGTTCCATTTTCCTCCATTTTAAAAATATCTCTCCTCCATTCTGTCTCCACCTCAGATGCCATCTCATTTTTCTCCTTCCATTCACCGCCTTGCTCATTGAAAAGCAAAAGTTACTCCTGGCTTAGCTTCCTCACCTGTTGCTCACACCTGGCCCAGAGCACTGGGATCTTGTAGCAGTTCAGCAAAACTTCTTCAAATAAATAAATAAATAAACTGCTTTCTGGCTCCCTAAAAAGGCTTGTGAGCACAGACTCCTGTCTTTGACGGAAGTGGTGATTAGTAAACACCTTTGCAGTTCAAATGGATTTCTTACATGAAAAAAAAAATGTTACCTACTGCCTTACTACCAGATTTTGCAAACTGTCCATATTCTCTGTGCCTTCCTTCCTTTTACTCTCTCTCACTGCCACCACCTCCCCCACCTCAGAAGGGGACTTCCATCCTATACTTGTCGCATTGTGTTGTGCTGTCACATCATCTGTTGCCACATGACAAACAGCCCCAAAGCTTAGTGGCTTGGCTGGGTAGTTCTTGCACGAGCTCCCTTACGTGGTTGAGTCTCACGGTAATTGAAGTTGGAGTCATCTTTTGGCTTCTTGGGTCACATACCTAGCCACGGTTGCTAGAACAGCAGAACCTCTCCACACAGCGGCACGAGGTAGCTGGCTTGGGCTTCCTCGTAAAATGGTAGTCTCAGAGTGTCTGCAGTTCCTACTTGACAGTTGCTTCCTTCATAGTAAGTGAGAATTCGAGAGACTAAGACAGAGCTACAAGACTTTTCCTGACCTAGCCTTGTAGGTTATACAGCATCACCTTTGCTGTATTTCTGTTGGTTACAAGTGGGTTAAAGGGCCCTCCTCATTCAAAGGAAAGAAACTATACAAGGGCATGAATCTCTGTTACAATAGGAACAGTTCATAGGAAGACCATGCTATATAAAAAACTATCTTTGAAGTCTGACGACTACATATACTCAATTTTTTATGACGTATCTTCTAAATTTAGTTAGGAAGTATGGAAATTATGTTTTGGAGTTCCTATCGGTTACTAAATGAGTGTTGAAGAAGTCAGTCATGCACCAAAAACACAACTGAGCAAATTTATGTTAGACCATCTCTAGACGTTCAGAGCATTTTAAAGATGGGAATTTATTACACGTGTAGAACAGCAATGTTAAGGGAGCCCATTAATCAAGTGATGCAGGTCGCATGCAGTTTAACAAACATTGATTGACACCAACTATGAGCTTAGCAATGTGCTTGCCACTGAACCCAAGTTACCTTAAAAGTGAATTAAATACAAATTAATTTTTATATGTATATGCTTTCTGCTAAATCAATAAAATAATGTTTATAACTGAAACACATCCACAACTGTGATTTTAAAAGCAAAAATGTATTATCAAAATTATAGTAGAATCCAAGGACAAAATCATACAGAGAATTGAGAAAGCTGGTATAGATAAAGCTAAGAGAGGGGGGAGGAAAAGAAAAGAGGAAAGAAGGAAGGAAGGAAGGAAGGAAGGAAGGAAGGAAGGAAGGGAGGGGAGGAAGGAAAACTCACACATTAATTCATTTAGAAAACCTACTCTACCAGTTTACAAAGTAATTATTCAGTAGAGATGCTTAAAGAATACTTATGAAATGACAAATTTTAATCCATTTAAAAAAAGTTACAGAGCTTTCAAGACTCTAAGACAGCTAAAATGACAATGTAATATTAAGCAAAAAAAGCTAGTCTAAAGCAGTTAAGTTGCATAATAAACTACTAAAAACCAATATGGTCTAAAATTCAATATGGCTTTATAATTCATCTGCATAATTCTAATATGTATAATAAGCATAATCTTAAATTACATTTTATGTTTTATAAATGTGTTACTTACATAAAGTCATATTCTCAGAAAGGATTTCCACTTGCCTTGAAATATATTATTATTTCAAAGCTGAAAAGCCTGAGTATAATATTACATAAGAAAAACCAGATGGTAACCATATCCTGCTATAATGAAATTTGCAAACGAAACTGGAGAGAAAAATAATATTCCCAGTTGTTGATATGATGAGATGATTATGTTGCTAAAGAAAAGATATTAAATCAAATCTGAATAGTAAAGCTAGAATGCAACATTAAAATATTTCACAAAATAATAGCCATCTATAGTTATCCTAAAAGATTGTGTTTAAAATGAAATGTATTCAATATCTTACAAGTATTCTAAAATTGAAATGGCACTTCAAGAACAATAAAATATCAAAAAATATTTATTTTCTTCACTCATTCACATTCCCTATAAAAATGTTTAAAGTTACACTTAACAATTTTTCATCACCAAGATATTTCTGCATTGCACTTACTCTCTGGCATGGCTGTCTTTTTGCTTTTTTCTCTGAGTGTCTCTCTTTCATTTCTAAATACTCCATCTCCTACTTCACCCTCCCAAATCTCCAGCAATTCCTTCCTACCACAAGTGAAAAGAGTTTAATAGGTTAATTGATTCCCCCTAAGCAATGTCTACTCTCCCTTTGCATTACACATTAAAATAATTGAATAGAGGGACAGACACCTCAAAGATCTACTTTATTCAATCTAATTTAAATAGGTTATAACCCAACAGCTTTGACAGCTTGTTAATATAATGATAATTACATTGAGAATATAAAGATAAGACTTAGGTTTTTCATTTTAAAGAATCACATATGGTCCTTTTTATGTAAAATTTCCTTCAGGCATCTTAAATATATGTGTTAACACCAAACACACAGGCAAGAGACTCATTAACCCTGATCTCAGTTAACATTTCCTGATGGTGACTGGTCTCCCTATAGATGTTTAGTCTGTTGATTATTGATTTTTAACTACTTTCCCTCTCTTTTCTATCAATCATATGTCTTCAACCATCTCTCACAGTACTCCTAGAAATAATTTTCAGTGGATATTGCAATAAGTGCCTATACCAAAATTATTGTTTATGAACATATGTCCCTTTATCATGTCATTTACAAATTTGCTCAAATATTCCCCCATATTTAGTAAAGTAGTAACTAGCCTTTATTATAAATTTTAACATCTTCAAAAATAGCCATTAACTGGATGGTGGTATATATTCATTTGTTAATATTGTGGCATTTATTTTAAACAAAAAATTGCTTAAAATTATGGAGCCTTACCCAAGGATGAGTTCAACTCTGTCGTATTTACAACATCTGAAGTCTTCATACTTTAAGAACGTTGGGTTTGATTAGAAGGAAATCTAATATCGTTCTAGAAACACCCTAATTTTTCTCTTCGTGTTCTGTGGGGGATGGAGAGATGGAAGGAGATGATTATTATCGTTAGTTAGAGCTGTGAGAAATATTCCTAAAGCTCCAGTGCTACCTGCTCTTACCTTCCTTCTGTTCTGTTGGCCAGGCTGACCTGTGGCCCGTGCTGCTGAGGATTTTCTGACAGCCGACCTCTGGTGCTCTTCTCCCTCGCTGAGCAGGGAGGAGGTTCTTCCTCATCTCACCGTCCGCTCTTCGAAAGAGGTCTCTCAGAGCAGAGCTTTAGGATGCCGAACAGCACAGCTCTTTCTTTACAAGGATCACAGATCTGAGGTGTTGGGTCGAATAAGCCCTGTAAAGATGTTTACATCTTAAGTGTGACCAATGTTCAAACAAAATAAAATAAACAACGGAGGCCCTTAATTATGACACATATCCTTCATTTTACCAACCTGCCTTATCATTTCGAGTTGTATTACATCTCTGCTTCCTGTTTGAGCTTCACAGTATCCCTTTAGCAGCTCCAGTTGGTGGTGCCCAGCAGAGACCAACAGTAAAGCAAAAGTGGGGAAGGATAAAGGGGGTCAAATATATGATGGCAAAAGGAGATTCGATTTGGAGTGATGGGCACACAATGCAATATACAGATGATGTATCATAGAATTCTACACTTGAAAACTATATAATTTTATTCACCAATGTCACCCCAATAAATTTAATGAAAAACATGTGGTTTGTAGAATCATCGGTACTCCTCAAACATCTGTCTGATTTCTTTAAGTTGGAGAATTCAACACCAACATCATCACCCAATCATCTAAAGCCATAAAGCCTAAATTCAACTTAACATAAAATACTTTTAAACATTCTGATTCCAGGCCCTTGTGGTTCCTGTGTCGTTTCATTTGCATATGCAGCGTTTCACTGCAAATATAAACTAGTTATGTATATTGGTTCTTTTCGAGTTTTGGTACATGATAACTGTTGTGGTTTTTCATACTAGAAATCTTTTGCTAGTTAGTCTTGGGCTCTAATTTAGTAAATTGAATTCAAAATGCAATCCTGCCCTGAAAGGCCAGGGAAAAGAAAGAATGCCCATAAAAATGATGGTTATGCATAGTTATGAAGACACTTGGCACCATTAAAGAACTATTCAAAAATATGAGATCAAAAGTGATAATGCTATATATAGCACTGACATCTTGGATAGAAATTATAGGCATAAGTTTATTGTGAGAGAAAGTGGCTTATCTCAGGATCTTCTGAGTTTTTCCATAAAACAAATGCCTCTGAACTTGTTCAGGGGCTCCCAGTGGAAGCATGACAACGACAGAGATGAAAGGGATGCTGATTAACCTGTCGTGAAAACCTAAAATTACATATTGAAGTGTAAGGAGTTTGTGCTGGAACAATTATAAATGTAGCATGAGTATAGCCATAATTAGCAATTAATCAAGTAAAAATTCTTTTATCTGACTAGGTAGCCATTTATTTGACATAATTAAATTAACATAAATACTACTGAATAACTTCTATTATTTATACAAACAGCACCCACAACTTGTAGAGTTAAACCTATACAATATAGCAAATGCATTAATGTTTTAGTAAATTAAATGACCATCATTAAATAGGTAGAAATTGTTACAGAACACAAAGAAAGGGTAAGTGCACTAATACTTATTCAATATCTGCTAAATGTTTGGTTCTTTACAGTCAGCCTTGTTTAATTTTCACAACATTTTAGTGTATTTGTTCTTATTTAAAAATCAATTTTATGGTGCTTACAAAAAATATTTAAAATTACCTGAATGTTTACCAAATTCTTTAATCACTTTTTGTCTAAGCTTGGTTTTCTTATTAATAAAGTAGCTATTTCTTTAGTCTTAGATTAAAAAAAACTTTTTATTTTATCATTACTCTTGAATTTTTTTAGCTGGTAAAGAACTATAATTTGGTAGCTATTTTCTCTCAACTTTTTGAAGATACTGCTTTATTATTAGATCTCTGTCGTTTAAAGCTTACTGTTAGTATAATAGTCATTCTTTTGTACATTAATTGTCTTTCTTTTTGAAAATGTTTAAGTTTTTTCTGTTTCCTTTTGATGTTTTGCAGTGGGTCAATGATGGGTCTAGGTGAGGACTTAATGTTAATCTGAATTGGGGCTTATTGGGCATTTTCAGACTGGTGTGCTAACCTCCCCCTCTTAAAAAGGTTTAAGCTGTAATAAAGAATAAAAGACTTATTTGAGCAAAGGAGGGATTGTAACCCAGAAGGTACAGATTCAGGCAACAACCTGAATTGTATTCCAAAAGGCACAAAGAAAGGCAGAGTTGATCAAAACCACAACAGCTTTTCTCATTAAGTTCCTCCATGTATTGATAAATGAAAGAGGTTGGCCAGGTCAGTTGCTAGGTTATGTCCATTTTACAAATGGCAGGTGCCGGTTCTTTAAGGAAATTGGTTCCTTTCAAGGTGAAAAATGCAGATGGTGCGGTCACCACAATGAGAAGAAAGTAAAGTCCGTACATGTTCACGTAACAGTCATTATTCCAGGATGTTTTCAGTTTTGCCTGAGTTCCTCAATGACCTCATAACTGCATTTAAGTGACTCCCTTAGCAAGGCCTATTTCACTTCATTTTCTCCATTAGCAGGTGGCTCACATCATTTACTAAATCTGAGAAATTGTCAGTCAACACATCAGACTGTCAGCCAGTGCATGTGAGTATTGCCTTCTTAATTCTCTCAATTCTCCCATTCCAGAATTCCTGTCTTGAAGTTTCTAATTCATTTTTTGTGAGTACTTTTCATCTAATTGACTCTTTGGCCTCATGCATTTTGACAATTTCATAAGATGTAGTTTTTTGTTCACTAATTCTCTCTTCTAGTTCTAATATTTGCTTTAACCCATCCACTAAAGTGTTTCCTTCAATGTCTTGTATTTCTAGGAATTCTAATTTGATCTTTTTCTTATAATCCTTTTTGTTTCATGTTATATATTTTTTGATACTGTATTCTTCCCTTAAGAGGTATTTTATTCCTTTTATCTATTTAATTAAACATATGGACATTCCTGCATAGAAAACTCCCTTGTCAGCATTTTCCTGGTAATATCAATTATGCTTTTTATATTGAAAATTTATAGACTATACATATGTCTCAATGCAATTTTTTGGCTGATGTCCATGTAGAAAATTTTTATGTTTATATTTCCTAAAAGTCGATAAAACATTTTTTAAAGATTTCATTTATTTTTTAGAAAGGGGAAAGGAGGGAGAAAAAGAGGGACAGAAACGTCAATGTGTGGTTGCCTCTCACACACCGCCCCCCCCCCCCCGACTGGGGGCCCGCTCCGCAATCCTGGCATGCGCTGTAGATAGGGAATTGAACCAGCAACCCTTTGGTTCAGAGACCAACACTCAACCACTCCACCACTGAGCCACACCAACCAGGGTTCAATACAACATTTTTAAACAAAGCATTTGCAGAACGTTGTAAAGTGTATAATACACTTTATTATGTATAGTATTTGCATTTTTGTAACATGTATTTATTGGTCTCTGTTTTATCTGTATCATGTGAAAATACAATGTTTATGTCACAGCATGCACACCTACTATAGCACTGCATGCAGAGCAACTATTAACAAATAGTTTTATAATCATGAAATAATGTTTTAAGTATCTTATATGATAATATTAAAGGACTTTTTTACTCATGTGTATGGATTTTATATTGCCTTATCTACATTCAAGGAAATGTATTGGGATTCTGAGAGTGACTTAGAACACCTTATAGTTTTTCTTATTTGAAATGATGAAAAAATAAGTTTCCAGTTATTCATTCCCACAGATATCTTCTTTTCAGGATTTTCAGATGAGTAATGGTTAGCAAGGGGTACCTGTAGTCTTTCAACTGTGTTTTTCTTTTTGTTGAAAGCCTCAAGTTTGTAATTTCCATGTTTTGTCTGTAGACTGGCATCTGAGTTGAGTTATACTCACGGCAGGGTTTTGTATTATTTGTATCCACGGTGTACGTGTGTGTCTGTGTGTGAGAGAGAACCGTGGGATCGGGGAGAAAAACGGAAAGAAGGGGAAGGAGAGAATTTTTTTTTCTGTAAGGCATTTCTCTTCCTACTAAGAATCTTACACAACCTCCCTTCTGGAAAAGTCCCTACGGCAAGGTTTTCTGTTTGCTACTGCTTTGAGCTCCAGGAATATTATCACCAAGCTAGGGTCAGTTTTATGTTAATATCTTAGATTAGACATTTCTTTACCACCGTGTTTTATAAATTCAGATGCAATCCCTTGTTCAGTGTTGACTTGGAGTTTTTCTTTTTCACAGGAAATATTTTTCTCCATCCAACAGGATAAAGACGGTGTATGCTCTCCAAAGTGATGGAGATACGTTTTGTAGTCCTTTTCACCAGAGATGGATCAGCTTTTTCAGATTCATTTATTAAGTGTCTCAATTCTGTCTTTTTTGATGGTCTGAGGTTTTGTTTTATGCCCGCAGAAGTGAAATTTTTTTCCTCTACCCTTCTAGGTTCTTGCCAAAGACCGCCGCATGTCCACCTCCCCCCGCAATAAAAACAAAAATCAATAAACAAAAAGGAGTTTAATAACATGTATACCTCTGTATGCATGGGAGAGACTCAGGAAAACTAAATCCCCCTGCACAGCCCAAGCCACCACCTAAATTAGTGTCTGCAGCTGAAGACAGAAGGAGAGTTTGGGTGATGGGGGAGCAAATTTCAAGAGGGTGTGGAAGGGGAGGAAGCCTAGAAAACAAGGGTCAGGTTATTAGGCAGGTTTAGACCATTGACTTCTTACTCGATAAGAACCTAGAGATTTAGTCATCCGCTCCTCTTCCTGGTACAGAGAGGGCGACACCCTTACAAATGGAGATTTCCCATATAGACGTCCTTATAAAACGGTAGCTTCTACTAGGTTTCATAGCTTCACCTTCATCTCAGTTTCTCAAAATAACCATCCCCAAGTAATCCTTACGTCAAAGAGGTGTATTTTGGGGTGGCAGATTCTGCTCCCCTTCATGCCCGTTAGTGAAAGCTCAACTATCAAGCCTTTTGGCACAAAGGACCTGTGGGTCCTGTGACTACCCAGGACTCCACAGGACCATCTGCCGACCCTGACACCCTGGGTTTGAACTCCCGTCTCTTTTCTGACGAGAATGAGTTATTCTCACTAGGTTTTATTTAGGAAAATATATTAGTTTTATTTAATATAGTATTTTTGTTAATATATGAGTGTTTTATTGTTTTAAATGAAATAATAAGTAACTTTTAATGTTGGTTTTAATTTTTATTAAAGTAAATATCGTTACATATAATTCACATAAATAAAAGTCACTGGGATGCTCAATAATTATTAAAGCTGCAAGGAATTGCTGAGGCCAGATTTGAGAATTCTCGTTTTAGGAAGTATGTTGAAGTTTGAAGAAGGACAAGCTAGTTTATCATTTAACATTTTAACAGCAATTTTTTAATGCTAAAAAGGAATATAAAATCATATTTAGTCACGAAATGCAAATGTGAGCTTATGTTTTTGTATCTGGTCAAACTGACTTCTAAGTATAAAGGCTACAGACAAAGTGCTAGGGACATAAAATAACTTAGAAAATATTGTTCCCATAAGGAATACAGAAGAGAAACTTCGGTGCTGAAGAACATTAAAAACACATTTACCTTTAGAATTGTTGCCGAATAATGATTGCAAATGGGCACTTATAATATGTAATATCTATGTGCTCTAAAAATATAGGTATTCTAGGTATTCTATTCCTAATTAGAATATTAAAAGGATATTAGCAGGGAGTCAAAGAATATTACCTCAAGTAAGATATAAAGGGAGAAGGGAATGGAGGGATAAAAGAGGATTTATTAGACAATTTTAAATAGTATTGCTCATAGTAAGTAACCTTTAGACCATAGCAAAGGAGAGAAACCAAGGGGAGAGGGAGCAGGGAGAGGGACAAAGGGAGGGAATAAGAGAATAGGGTATTATACAAAAATTTTAGTACAAAGCTAATTATTACAAAAAATGTAAACCTTCCTAAAATATAAAAAGATATACCACTAAAAAGAGCATGAGTAAATAAATCACCAACAAAAATCTAGTCATACAACATAAAAAATTACATGGCAGCACAGAGGCCAAATATTTATCATATCAGTAAAAACAAGTGGGCCTAATTCATCTTTTAAGAATGAAAAGAAAAAATTTAAGATTGACCAGTGAACAAAATCCAGTTCCCCACTGACACTGCCAACTACTCAGCCTTCCCTGAACCTGTCCAGCACTTTCACAGCTCCTGGGTGTCTTAGATTGTGCCCTTTCCAATTCCTTTGTCTATAAAAACTCTATTGAATCTCCAAGTCTTAATGAGAAGTAATGCTACTTCTTCCATGAAGCCCTCTGTGATTGCTTCAGTCAGAAATTAGTCCCAGAACATCTTTGTACCTTTATTAGAGTAGTTGACTACATCTAGCATGTTGTAGACATCCATTTATATACTTTCTTCCCCACTAGAATATTTGGAACTCCTTAGACAAGAATATGAATGGTGTATTAGAGCAGCTCAATTATTGAACAAATGAATCAGAGACCAAGGAACATGTCATTCATTTAATTATGTCACTATAGAAATTCAGTCTAATTATCTATGACTATATTTGTAATTATAACTGATTACTTCCTTTTAAATTTTAAATTCACTTACATCATTTTAGATTGCCTCTAGGCATATAATTAATATTCTACCTCCCTGGATAGTTATTGCTTCTAGATTATTACATGTTTATAAATAGATCTGCCCACTTTGGAATCTCTCCTCTCACAGCCATGAAAGTTTCTGAATTAATGAACACTTTTTATGGCATGTTTTTCACGTACGCTAGCAAGCTTAAATCAGGAGCTCTTTAGTGTTTCCCTTGCTCTGTCATTCCCAATGCTTGGGGGGTTTTTTTGTCAACAGTTCCCAAAATTAGCATTTGTTCATATACATTTTTTATACTAGAATATTTGATGAAACATTTGAAGGGATTAAAAAACTCACAACTCAGTGATGATTACAATACAACTAACCATGGCTCACGGTGCTACAGAAACATCTTACTGTTAAGTCATCATCGACTTGACTGCCCTTGAGTGCAAGGTGACAGCTTGAACAGAACAACTGGCTGTTCCTTTTAAAGGTATAACCATGCCCCTCAGTGTCTATAACAGCATCTTACTTTTATGGTATTACTCACTGGGTGTACCTTCAACACACTGTTGTTTTTGTAATAGAACTCTGTACTTACTGACTTATATATGTATGAGAGAAATTTCCTGAATAGTCCAGTAACTATTCAGTCTTCCTTTGGTTTCAGCTATACTTTTCACCTACCACATTCATCAAGTCACATTCTGAAATCCAGTGCTTTAAATGACATACAGACTGGTACAAAAATAAGGTTACAGTTGTTTGCATGGAAAATAATACAATAATTAATAAATAATAATACAATAATAAACTGTTTCATGTACTCCCAATAAACTTATTTTTGCCCCACCCTGTACTTAGCTCAAATATCTCTTTAACATATGTGTAAGAACATGTTCATTCAGTGTGGCAAAAAAATTACATTTACAGATTGATCAGAATACGGTAGTCGCTTTACCTCAACATGTCACAATATTCTCTATGTAAGCTCTCATTTTTATATACTAGTAATTACATCCCTAAATTAAGATAATCTCTTGGATACCACTCAACCCTTATGTAAAATTTGATTAACCCTTTACGCACAGCTTTTATGAAGGAGACATCACATTTCAAGAACTGGGAAGAATCTGAGTTTTTACTCCATTTGCCATATAGTGTTATGTGATAAGAACAGTCACGGTGACAGCAGATATGGGATTCCTGAGGAGAAGACAAAGGACTTTATTACTCGCAGCACAGCAAGTAACATGAGCTGCAGCATATTTGCTGCGGTTCCCAAAAGTTAATGCGAAGGGCTGGATGCTACCTCCACATGCAGGGGGTTGCCTCACAGAAGAGGCCAAGCACCCCAGCAACTTCTGAGTGAGCAGCAAACAAGCCAATACCTCTGTCCTGGCGGAGCAACCGGTTATGTGGCAGCATGCCGTTTACCTTGACCTACTTTGCTGCCCCTGTGACTAGCTACAAAGATGGCTCCGTGTCACAGGGATATGCCCTAAGGTCTGTAAGACTCAGCGAGAATTGTGAAAGATGCACAGGGCCTGTAGCTGATTGCCTTGTCCAACATCATCAATCTAATATTTTTATCACACAGAGGTTTACGTGATCGTACACCCGGATCCCGATCCTGCTGCTGATGACCTCATACCAAAAACACTGCAACAAAGGAGAACTTTCTAAAGCAGATCAAAACTTCACCAAAGTGGCAACCGTCAAGCTCTTCCCTTATTCTTGCCCCAGTGCAGCTGCCTTTTATACAAATTGCATTGCTTTCACATAACAAGCGATGAAGTGGCATTAAAGTCCCAGATGTGCTTTGTTTGGGTGTCTTTTGTAGCCAAAAACATCTGCTACTACCCACTTCTCCATGTCTTCCTCCTTTAAATTATTTTATATATTGCCAAATATTCAGCTATTCCTTCTAAATTCAACTTTAACTTTCTTTGTCTTTGAAATGAATATTTTTCTTATATTCACCCCAAAATTGTCATTAAATCTCATTTAAAAGGTTAAAAGCAAATGATGTCAGATACATTGGTCTTTATAAGACATACAGCTGACACTAAATTTGAATTATAGTAATGAATTTCATTTATCAAATATTTAATAAGTGCCATTTAAGTCCTTGGAATATAAAGATGAAGACAAGTTTCCTACTTTTGATTGCTCACAAATTAGTGAAAATTAACATGAGATTGTAATTAAAGCAATAATGATATATGTACAGGTACTGAGTAGTATTAAGTTAGATATCAGGAAGACTTCACAAAGTGAGTATTATGAGCCAATGTTTTAAAATAAGAATAACAGTGTGTTAGATCAAGTAGGAAAGAATACCCCTAGTAAAACTAGTAGCTTGTTTCTAAGGGATAACATAGCTGAACCTCAGGCCAGTAACTTTTATCATAGGTAATAACTTTCCTCCTTCAAAATGTATCTTTTTTCTTTAAAAAAAGGTCACCTGCAAAGGAGGTTACTAAATTTAAAATACTCTTTATTCAGTGAATATTTTTACAGCCCACATCAGTGTTCGGCACAATGCCAGGTATTCTAACATTAGAGCTATATGCTAAAAAGTAATGGATTTGGAAATAATTTAGTCATTACAATATTTCCGTATTCGTCAACTTAATAATCAAATCTAAATGTTCTGAGTTGACCAGGAACATAGAGATGCAATTTAAAAATTCTAATGGGTGAGTGTGTGTCTGTGTACATGTTTTTATTATATTATTACTTAACAAATTAGGATGAATAATATGAAATTGCCACTGACAATTCTAAATAGTTCAGCTTAATGGAAAAATAAATAAATCTGGCTCTAGCTGGTGTGGCTCAGTGGATTGAGAGCCAGCCTGCAAACCAAAGGGTCACTGGTTCGATTCCCAGTCAGGGCACACACCTAGGTTGCAGGCCTGGTCCCCAGTTGGGAGCATGCAAGAGGTAAACCACACATCAATATCTCTCTCCTTCTCTTTCTCCCTCCCTTTCCCCTCTCTCTAAAAACAAATACATAAGATATTTTTTAATGAAATAAATCTATAATGTAAAGGTCAGCTTCAGAGTCCACTAGACTGAATTTGAATGTTGCTAAAAATTACTTTCAACTTGTGCAACTTTGGGCAAGTTACAAAACCTCCCTGACCCTCCATTTCATCATCTATAAAGTAGGAAGAGTAGAGCCAGCCTGAACTAGTTATGCTTGTGTTGAGCTGTATAAGGAAACCCAACCACAGCTGCCTCACTAAATAAGGGCTTTCTTTCTCTCACATAACTGAAAACACAGAGGTTGAGAATCCAAGAGTGTAAGTTTAGTTTCATGAAGTCAGTGCAAGGAAGAAGCTCACTTGGAGAAGAGAAATGGGAAGGCATGTGAAAGGCCAGGTCAGTGAAAGTAGGGAAGGAAAGGAGGGCGAAGGTCTGAGAAATATTCATTCAAAAGATCAAACCTATAGATATTTGATTGAATTAACTTAATTGTTGTTGTTTACCATGGAAGTTGTTTGTTTTGGGATGACACTATTTCCTAATAGCCTATCTATTGTTCCTAGTGATTCTTCCTCTCTCCCTCCCCTTACCATCCTTTTCCCTCGTATTGTAAAAGTGCTGTACTTATAGGCGTTGTGGTGGGTTTTAGGTAAACACAAGGAAAGGTGAAGGGTGAAAATTTCCTTGAAGTGTTTTGGGAAGAGATTCTTTCCCAGAAATGTCTACTTATATCTCATAGGTTAATACTGTATCACGTGGGCACATGTAGTTATAGGAGAGCTGGGGAAATCAGATATTTCACTCTTTAACCACTGTGTTAAACGATTGTAAGGGAGAAAGGGGATTAGAGTAGATATTAAGTGAGTCCCCTTCATTATCTACCAAACCACCATTTTGGATGTCTAAAGATTAAAAGACAAAAAATAAGTAGAACAGCTGGTTAGGTATTTGGTAAATAGTACTTCCTCAATAATCGGTAGAATTGCTAACAGTGATCGTGGGGATGCTCATGATAAGGCTGTTTAATGCTGATTATAAAGTTAAAAAGTTCAAATCTCCAACATATGTGAATAATTGTACTAACTCAAGTTGTCTAATTTTAAAAGTCATGAATTCA
The DNA here is from genome assembly GCF_022682495.2 of Desmodus rotundus. Taxonomy (NCBI): domain Eukaryota; kingdom Metazoa; phylum Chordata; class Mammalia; order Chiroptera; family Phyllostomidae; genus Desmodus; species Desmodus rotundus. The sequence goes on from NC_071394.1 coordinate 20,185,680, forward strand.
ACGATACCTTCTTCCAGTAAACGACAACATTGGTACCAAGAAAGATGATAATCAAAATCATATCATCTCTAGTTACCTCACACCCAGAACTACACTGGGGTTGAAAAATCTCATGTTTGATTTCTTTCCAAAGTTTATTTTCTTGGAAAGTTTGAAGACCATCTGTGGAGTTATTTTGAGATAAGAATATAAAAAACTGCTATCTTATTCATTTTAAATGTGGTGGGGTTTTTTTTTAGCAGTGAGAATATTCCCACAGAAAAAGTAAAGGAAAAGTTGGCAATGTAAGTAACTTCTTAGAGACACTCCACCAAAAAATGCATCTTAAATCAATGTGTGTGGTTTCACCTAAAGGACATGCCTCTAGCGATGATAATCAACTAATTTTCAGCTCCCTTTGGTCCTCCAGGTTTCACCTTGATTGCCTGAGCATAATTCCTGAGGCACCTCTACAAAGCTGGATGTATTCAAATCTCTTTAGATATTCTTCTAGTCACCGTGATCTTTATCATCTGCCAGGCAGCTATGGACACTGCAGAGGTGCGGGAGGTTGAAGATGTTGACTAAGAGTCTTTGCATTTAAGTCGTCACCTTGCAGGACAAAAAGACACATAAATACAGCATAATTAAGGAAATAATACAGGTACTAGCAGCACTGTCAAAATGCTGAGGAGGGAGTAACTGGCTCTGCCTAGAGAACATGAGGAATCACGAGCAAGGTATTAAAGGATTGGTAAAATTTCTAAAGGTGGTTAAGAAGAGCCCTTTAAATAAAGTAACAGGTCAATCAAAAGGTCAAAGACAATAAAGAGGCCAAAGTGTTAAAGGAATGTTAACTGGAGTGGCACCTCTGCAACAATGGCTCCATTAATGACAAATTAGACAGGAAAGAATCCCAAGTTCAAGGCTGTAAGTGGCTCAATCTCTGTTATAGTGCCACAGGGAGCCATGGAAAGCTTCGGCGAGAGAGACAAGATAGATGAAGTTTGTGTTCTGAACCACTGACTCTGTTGTAACTGTGGAATTGGGCTCGCTAGGTCAAGCAGCTGCCTTCAAGAGGAGAAAATGGGAAGGCTCATAAAAGGCCAAGCCAACGGCGGCGAGGGGAAAGAGGAGGGCAAAGAAAAAGTCAAGAGATCAAATCTATAAAGTTCCAATTAAATGAAGGTGGTTGCTTATCATTGTTGGTGGCGTGCTTTTTTTTTTTTTACCATGTTAGTGGTTTTGAATGAACCTATTTTCTAGTTGCTTATTTAAATAATTGATTCTGCTCTTCAATACATCTTTCTCTCCCTTTCTTTCACTTAAGTATTTCTGACCTGCCAATCGAGATCCTAAGCATTCCTCACACTCTTTTATAACCCTTAATTTCCTCTTGATCCCTTATTCTCCTTTATTTCCCCCCACCCCACCAAACGTACACACACACTCCCCAATATAGCCTATAGCTATGATGTTTAGGAAATGCAGTGGCAAAGTGTGTTCAAACTAGAAGTGCTTGTCTTTTCACTTTTAGTTACAATCCATAACAGACAGTCAGCCATATGATGCCAAGGAAAATGTCAGTTCTGTAAGAGTTAATGAGCACATTAAAGTGCCATATTTCCAGAGTGTAGCTTATTCACTCTATTGAAAGGATTTTGTTTTAATGTTAATTCAGTGGAGGAAAATATCTGCCTAGTCCATTGCAAAACTAGTTAAAATGCTTTGTTAAGTTAATTTTTCATTTTTTTTACTGTTCAACTGGTAGCTGGGACTTCATGTAAATATAATTTAATTCTTATGGTATGTTTACATGAAAAAAATATACCAACTTGTCCTGCAGATAAAAAAAAAAGCAGAATCATATTCCCATCCCTTCCATAAAGTAGTGGGATGACGTTATCTCTATTCTGACTGTGAATTTTAAACACTTGTCTAACCTGACTTGATTGAGGCTTGGGGATTATTTATAACTGCCTAATTAATTTGAAATTTTACTTTAGTCAGCAGTAACTCAAACGGACCCCAATAAAACATTATTGAATCAACCAGATGTCATACTCTCAAGACAGCCTTTCAAAAAGGAACGTATCTCCAAAGAACTGGCAAAATGTTAGTCTTATACTTACAGAGAATTTTATATAAGAAACCTTATCTTGTTTTGGTGCAAAATAATATATTGCAAAACCATGTTGAACGATTTAGTTCCCTTATTATTCACATGACTGTCAATCATTGCCCATGGTCCTTCAGAGACACACTTGATTAGAATCTCTCTATAAATGAGTAAAAATAAAGCCTTCATAGCAAACATTATACTCAATATACTGAGGCCAAGTTAATCTTAAAATTTCATATTTGAAATACGAATACTGTTAGCATTTTTATCCTCAAATTACTTATCTGAAGCACTTGCATCTGGAAATAATAATGGCTTTCATGTTTACTGAGAGGCGCAAAGAGATGAAATCTCATTTATAATTTCTTCAGCTACAAAGTCAGCTGTGCTACATTGTGAATAACTTACTATTATACAATTATTTTATACTTCAATTAAAATGTCCAGATGCATATTTTCCTGTAAGATAACAATATTGATATCATTCGTCAGTCAAATAACAAGTATCATATTGTAAGTGCTAACAGTTTTGTTAAAATTTATAGAAAGAGTGGATTTGGCAGAAGAAACAAACTATGCATTAAGAGTTGAAAAAGCTGTTAATTAAAATAAAACAAGAGTAAAAACTAGCATATCTAATTTGGGCCCTGAATCTGTTTTCTCCGCCTTAGTTTACCTCAGTTCAACCAAGCCTCACTCCCTCATCTAAGCTATTGTAGCATGAGCTTTAGCTAGTTTCCAACAGCCTGTGAAATGTTCAGCATAATCTGACCCAAAACATGGGTCTAATTTTTGCCCAAACTTGAATACCCATTATTCTGATTTACTGGTAATTTTTTGTATAATAAATTTTACAACCCCCACATTTATTCTAATTGACAAAAACTTGAGAGAAGACTCATAATGAAACTCCCCTGAAACAGCAAATTTTCAGTAACTGATGTTTATATTATTATTATATTTTTTGTAATATCTTCCTCACTTTACTTAATCCTATTTATAAAATTCATGGAAAAAAAAGAAATAGAGAAAAAGTTGAGTTTGTACGTCTATTGTCTTAGTCCCCTTGGGCTGCCGTAACAGGCTGGGTGACTTACAGCAAACATGTATCTATCACATTTCTGGACGCTGGGGACTCTGAGATCAGGCACCGGCCTCTTTGGAGTCTGGCTCTACATAGGCACCTTCCTACACAGGCACCTTCCTACACGGCCATCTTTCACCGTAACTTCACACAGTGCAAAGGCCAAGGAATATCTCTGTAAAGTCGTTAATCCCATTGGAGAGGGCTCATCATGACCAAATCACCTCCTAAGACCATCATGGGGGCGATGGGCTTTAACCTGTGAACTTGGGGAGGACAAAAACATCCAGTTCGTTGCATCCATGGTAGGCAGAAGCCTTGTATTTGGACAAAGTGCCATGTTGTCACTGTGTGACTGAGTGCCTCATGGCCAATTCTCTGTTTGTGCCCATGTCCGTCTCTGCAATAGAGCAAGGGGTCCACATGCATATTGAAAGACAGCTAATCACATTCCATGAAAGTGAAAAATGAACAAAATTGCTCCATAGTTTGACTTGATAGTATTTCCCAAAGGTTTCATTTAGGTCTTTCAACAGCTTGCAACCACACATAGCTGGCTTTTTTTTTTAAGTTAGCTCAGACAAATAACCTATCAAATAAAACTTAATCAAAATCTAAACTGAGCTATTTTTATATTATTGAGCCCATGGTATTTTTAAGACCTAATTTTACCATCTAATAATTTCATGGTTGAGGACAGAATGACATAGAAGAGGTGAATCTACTTTGAGTAGCATAAAATAAGCATTTTTCCTTAAGTGTGAATTAGTCATGCAGTGACTTCTTTTTTTCCATCTGAATCCAGTGTCAAAAATAATAAAATAAAATATAATAAAATAAAATAAAACCAGAAAACATATTCATGTTAGCTCAATGACAAGTGAGGGAGCATATCAGGAACCCATCATTCAGGCCAACTAAGAAATGGGCTTCAAAGAAGATGTGGTTAGTACAAGGGATTGCAGTGTAAATTTTCTTTAGGAAATTCATTCCAGTCTCAGTAAAAAACTGACAATTCTGGATACTTGGTAGAGGATTGTTGATGGTTGTTGGGGGTTTGTCTATTATTATTCTTCAGTAATTCTTCCTTTTCTCTTTTTTCTGTTGACTTCATTTATTTTATTTTATTCTTATTTATTCTAATACAAGCATCAGGAAAAATAAAGATGAATGAATTATCCTTTCAAAAAAAGAGTCTAATAATCTCTTGGCTTTCAAATCCTATGAATAGCTATGCATAGTTCCATTTCTAGAGAATCGAATAGCTTACCCAAGGTCATATAGCTAACACATAGTGAAGTTAGCATTGGAAAGCAGTTACCTGATTCAAGAGTATTTTTAAAGTAATAATAGGAAATTTAAATTTCAGAGTAACTTCACTAGTTGTATATTAAGGTTGAATCACACTCTTCATGTGGAGTAACATGTCTATAAGCTTAATTTTTCTAACAGAGAAAAATAAGAATATGAAGACTTACAAAACTAAGGTACACAGGACCATATGAGAAATTTTCCTGGGCTGAGCAGAAGCCAGTCACAGGCATTCTTACTGATCAGTCAGTATAACTTACAGTGCTGAAAGTTTCAGAAGTTTGTAGGTAAAAAGTGAGAAATAGAAAAAAAAATCAGGAGTTTTATTCCTTGAATAACAAGGTAAATTGAGAGACAAGAAAATTTTTAAGTTAATGTGATGGATATTTATTCTTTCTAACTTTTTATAAAATACAATACATATCTTTTTATTTATTTTATTTTTTATTGTTGTTCAAGTACAATTGTCTCCATTTTCCCACCCCTATGTTTCCCTGCCTCACCCACCACTGCCTCACCCCTGCCCCCAAATCCCACCTTCAATCCTTCCCCACTTTGGCTTTGTCCATGCGTCCTTTGTACACATTCCTTGATGACCCTTCTCCTTCTTTCCCCCATTACCCCCTATGTAAAGTATATTTGATTTAGAAAAGAGTCTGATATGAAAATCACAAGCCCAGCTGTTCAATATGGAGCCATTGCCACCGTCCACCAGCTGTCCACAGTTGCAGGCCAATTATGTGTCATACAGAACATCCTAAGAGCTGGCTTAAAAATCCACATCTAAAAAGGTATAATAAATGTTGCAGACAGGATGAAGGAGGGGAGTAAAGGGGGGTTGCTTCAAAGTTAAAGGAAAGCAGAACCAGCTACATAATTTGCAGACCCCAGAGCAAAATAAAAATGTGAGGCACCTCATTCGAAAGGCACAAGGAAGAGTGTAAAGGTACTAAAACATGAATCCTTTCTCTAAAAATATTTTACTACTTATAAAATGTAATAAGGGTATTAGTGATACATGTGTAAAACCTAAACATACAAATTGCAAAAAGTACATATTCTTTTTGTCATGATTTTATGTGATGTAACAAATAATAATTTGTTAATATGATATCCTAATTGTGCATTTGAGCTTTCTACTGGCTCTCCTTTCAGCACATCCATTTTATTAGGTCATTTATATTTTTAACAACTTCATTTTTAATTGACACGTCCTAAAGTGGCATCTGTCACTCTTAGAAAATGCAAGGTTGCAAAATTTTTTAAATAACTTTTAGTTATGAAAAGGATCTTTCTGCTGATGCAACTGTTACTGGAGCTGTTGAGAGCATTTTACAGGCTGTGACAAATCAGATTAAATTTCTAATAAATTATTTAGGATATAATTTTGATACATGATGTCTTTTGTGGAATACTTTTCTAAAATATTCAATTCTGTTTCACGTACACCTGAATTTAATTTTAATTGTAAATGTTTACAACACCATTTTCATGTTTCCACACATTCTTTTTTGCAATTTGTGGAGGGAATGCAAGAAAAGTGGGTTCATGATTTGTACAGAATTCGCAACACTGTTTATGTGCTTTATTGATGTATTTCCAGTAACGGGGACAAAGATAGTGTTAAAGTTATGTTCTTAATAGTTGGTTTGTTTTAAGCATTATATAAAAATGCTGTTCTTTTTAATTGAATGCAACAATCTTTAAATTTAATTTCAATTTGTAAGCTGCTGAATATCTGACCTAAGATGTTGCAGCACTTTCTAAATCCAGATTCTAAACCCTGAGGTGTCCTACTAATTCTATTATGTTTTACCAAAGTGTCCACATGTATGTACACTTTTTTTTGCAATAATTTGCTGACAGAGTTTACTGCCTGATTGCAAACAGGTTGTTGTCCTGGTGCCGAAGCCACAGATTAATTTTTGTGGCTACCACGGATACAGTCTGGGGTCTAGGATTTCATGAGCAAGCCCACACCGCCCCAACTTGTTGCACCTGTCGGTCCTAGGGCTGAGGCAGGTGCCACCATGGCGACCATCACTTCTACCATTGTGCTGCTGTTTCTGCTGCTACTTACAACTGCGGCTGCCCTGCCGGATCCAGATTCTGACCAGCCACACGCTTCCTCTCAGAGCCTCATGCTTGTCTCCACCCACCACCTAGAAAAGTTCCCATGCCCCGCAGTCAGGCCACCATTCAGCCTGCCCACGAGCCTACGCCTGGGCATCCATGCAGTTGCCTGGAGAAGCCCCTCTGCCCATGCGCAGGCTCCATTGTCCCATCGGACTTCAGCTGCAAATGGCAACTTCAAAGATAAAATTATTAGGAATTTTAAGATATGGACAGCAGAGCATTAAATCAGAGAGGGGAGAAGAGGACATCTGGGAACAGGTCACTAAACCACTTACTATACAGGCCACATGTTCAGGCAGTCAGCCCAGAAGGAGGGAAGCAGAAAGAGAGGAGTGTATGACAATATATTCACGTAACTGTATTCTTAGCAAACATTTAAATTGGTGTTTTTATGCAAACTAGTTCATCATAGAAATTTACACATTTATAGTAATAGCGCTGCCATTACTCAAATAAGTCCTCAGAATTTCCTTCAAAGTCAATTGATGAGATACACGTGAAGTCATTCTCTGTCTTAAAGAAATATGGTGAGTTTACTCCCAAGGATACAACAACAATAAGGGAATTGACCTACTATGTTAAATTCTAAGCTCCATTCCAGAATTGCAACCAAGTTTCACTTCAGAGTAGGCATCCCGGGCCTATGGACTCAAGCTGTCGATACTGCCATTGTTAAACATTGTATTAGTGGTTTAAAAATACATTCATAACTACATTAAATTAACTAATTACTTAATTTTAAAGATATTTATTACTTAAATGCCTACTATTTGCCAATTGTTTTTACTAGGGATACAATGATGAATGCTGCATTTTCTGTCAGAAAGTTTATTCTGTATTTGGGGAGAGAAATCTAAACAAGTAATTGGTAACAGATGTCTGAAAAATTCTGAGAGAAAAGAGAAGAGAACTGTGCCTAAAATAGGAAAAGACTTCACAGAGTAAGATGGAATTTGAGCTGGGTTATAAGGATAACCGGGAATATCGAGTGAACCAATTATTTACAAAATTAGCTTTAGATGACTCTTATCCCCAAAAGGTGAAGTTAGCCAAAAGAATATTTCAGAAAACAAAGATCTCCACAGTCTAAAGATTCCCAGGGAAGGAAGAGCTGTAGGAGCAAATAGGAAGAAAAGGTGAAGGGACACGCCACCTGCCACTGGTCTCTACTGCCGCGGAGAGGCCATGCACTCGGAACTGTGAATCAGCAATGAGTGGGCACGTTATTGGGACTGACTTTTAAATAACTGAAAATGATTGAAATGTTAAAGAACTGGATCAGATATAATGGCACACCAGCTACTCAGTAGAAAAGATATTTGACAGAGTTGGGAATACTCATTGAAAAATAAAATTCTTCCATGTCTTAACTTCAGTTGAGTTCACACACACAGACACATTATGTGAAAAACGTATACTTTATTCCCTTGATGTCTTTGAACATGCTGTTCGAATTGCCTAAAAGACTCCTCCCATTTATCTATTTGGCTTCCTAAATTTCCAATTATATTTAAATTCCAGCTCAAATTCCATCCTACTGGGAGAAGTCTTTTCTGTTTTAGGCACAGTTTTTTGGGTTGTTTTGTTTGTTTGTTTCTTTTTTACAAAGATGCATCATTTATCACTGTATATTTAGTACAGGACCTGGTTGATAGTAAGCATTTAAATAATAAAAGTTCATTGAATTAGCCCTGGCAGGTGTGGCTCAGTGGATTGAGTGCTGGCCTTAAAACCAAAGAGACGCAGGCTCAATTCCCAGTCTGGGCACAGGCCTGGGTTGCGGGCCAGGACCCCTGTTTGGGGCGTGCGAGAAGCAACCACACATTGATGTTTCTCCCCCTCTCTTTCTCCCTCCCTTCCTCTCTCTCTAGAAATAAATAAATAAGATCTTTTTTAAAAGTGTATTGAGTTAATTAATTAGTTAATTTAATCCAGTTTAAGTTCTTTAAAAAAAAAACATTAATACAACATTGAACAATGGCAGCATTGATCAGTGGCATTCATAGGCCCAAAATGCCTACTTTGAAGGGAACCAGTATTTGAAGAGGCTCTAGAATGGTATTTAGAATTTAACAGAGAATCAATTCCCTTATTGTTGCTGTATCCTCAATCAAGTGGCTTCCCCTTCCATTTTATTTTCATTTTAGAGATGTTTTTCATCTCTAAAATGAAAATAAGAAAAATTAATTGTAAGATTATTAGGAAGATTAAATGACAAAATTATAAAATACTTGCACAGTAGCTAAAGGGCATTGAATATTATTTCCTCCCCTATACACCACTCCATCTTCTAAAAATATCACTTCATTATTTTATAGTCATCTTCAAATGTGATGCACATAAATAAAAAGAGAATGAAGAATATCTAACACTGTCCTCTGCATACGCTAGCTTGTTAATATATAGGATTTCCTACCTGCTTCTTTACTGTCTTGGGGGTAGTATGGGACTTCCTTTATTTTTACAGTAGTGACCGTAGTAAGTCCATAATGAGAAGATGATTATGGGCCAGGGTGCAGAGAGCTGGGGGCAAATAGGGGATATAAAAATTAAAATGGTAAAGAACCCCCCAACTGCCACTCAGCTATTATAAAATATAAGTCAAGCGCTCTGCTGGACACTGTGGATGCTATGCCTACACTGTCTCCTTTAATCCACAAAATAATCCAACCAAGCCAATCAGATCTGGGATCAGAGAGTGGCTCTACAGTTTGAAAACTATATTCTGTAATTGTGGGAAAGTTTCCTAATGCCTTTACCCTGTGGATCTTCACTTCCTATCACTAAAATGATAACACTCTCATTTGCAGGGTTATTTTGAGGATTAGGTCACATGCATAAAGTGCCAACCCTTTGGCAGGACTTGAGTGCACGGTGGTTTGGGGGGTTACTTAACTCACGCACTATCACACATGTAGTCAGCAGCAGTCTTCACCCACTGTCTATTCACACTGGGCTCTACTTGCCAGCCCTGTGTTAGATACAATTCTAAAGATGTTGCCCACAAGATTCCTGGCACCTGGTTATTCAATCAAACTTTAACATAATTCCTGCCACGAAGCTACTTTGCAGGTGTTGTTACTAGGGTATTGATCATAAAATAGGGAGATCATCCTAGGTTTTCCAAGTGGTCCCCATATCAGTACTTGAGCCTTCAAAACAGAGAAATTTCTCCAGCTGGAGTCAGAAGAGAGAGTCAGCAGAGGAGAGGGGAGGCAGGAGGACAGGTTAGGGAGAGCCAAAGTATAAATGGAATTAATCCTCCACTACTGGCGGTAAATATGAAGAAAGGGGGGGTACAAACCAGGGAATGCTGGCAACCCCAAGAAGCTGAGAACTCCCAGACAAACACCAGCAATGAAGTAGGACCTCAATTCTATAACCCCATGGACTGAACATGCCCAACAATCCACCAATCCCAATGAACTTGGAAGAGACTCAACCCTGGAGTCTATGGAAAAGAATGCATCTGGCCCACACCTTGATTCTGGCCTTTGTGAAACCCGGATCAGAGTATTAGCTGGGCCACATTGCACCTGGACTTCTGACCTGCAGGACTATGAGGTAACAAATGACTATCGTTTGAGAGCTGTTTGCTGCTGAATTTGTCATGATTTGTTATGGCAGTAATAGCAAATGGACAATGCTCCATGGAGAAGATTCAAAATATTGTTAAAAACAGGAAATATTTGAATTCACTAAAAGATGGCAGGAGTAATCTTTATATGATTCTTACTATACTTATCATCATGTGTAGTTACTGTCAGAATGTCATGCAAATCACCCTCTTTATGAAACTAACAATAATGAGGCCTAAAAAGATAATCACTGCGGTGTTGGCAGGGCAGCTCATTTGGGCAAAGCATTGTCCTGTACACCAAAAGGTTAAGTGTTCAATCCCCAGTACAAAAGGCAACAGATCAATGTTTCTAACATCAATGTGTCTGTCTGTCTGTCTCTCTCTCTCTCCCCCCACTTCCTTTGTCTCTATAATCAATGAATGACATATCTTCTTGTGAGCATTTAAAAAACAGATGACTACAGGCTATACTTCCTTTATTTTCACCAGCCTACGAATGCAGAAAAAGAAATGTCTGTTGTTACATTTAATTTTTAAGATGATTTGTTATCCTAGAAGAAGAATCTTAAAACATCCCCAGGTTTTCAGAAAACACAAGGGAACTTTTACAGCTATATTCGATGGACGTTTTCAGCCACATTATTAGCAAGCTTACTTGGTATCTGCAAACAGGCACAGAGGCTCCTATGAGTGCTGAACAGGAAAAATTAACACAACTGTTCCTGACAGCTGAGACTGAACTATTAAAAACTGCGGGAACACTCTCTGTGGAGACACTACCAAAATAGAATGCAATCTTTAATTGGGGAATGACAACTTGAAAGGAGGCTCTCTGTTTCCCTCTCCCCTGCCTCTAGTGACCCAATTTCTACTTTATGGTATATGCAGCAATTGTTCTACCTCTCTTCTTCCTGTTAAGTATTGATTTTTAAATAAATGTTCTGCAGGATTTGTTAACCATTTGCCATTGTCTTGTTTGAACAAGAAACTTTCACTGATATTCTCACTCATCGAGCTAATGAAAAGGCTACTTTATCATATCCCTTACATTTTCAAAACGTTCAGCCCATGAAACCAAAGGCGTCACATCTCTAATTTAAACTGGCATTCCTGGAGGCAGTTCTGAGCATGAAAGTGGAGTGAATTTAGCTCTCACTCATTCATTAAGTCAACAAAAGATTGTTGAGCAACTACTGTATTTCAGGAACTATGTCAAGTGCTGGGAACACAAAGATGAACCCCATAGACACAGTTCTTTCACCCTAGAGAGGAAGAAATGTAACGAAACACAGAGAGATACATGAAGTTAAGACAAAATCCCAGGTGAAAAAAAAAGTTCAGTCTACAACTAAATGGAGACTCAAAATAAAAGTTAATTCCAAAGAGCCAGATAAAGCAGCAAAAGCCTGGGGAGAAGCAACGGCTCCCACTAATAGCAGGTGGTGCACGAAGCTTATGGAGGAGGACTCTGGGGAGGTTCTCAGAGGTTCCAAAATTTCTACTAAAGGATATATTATAAGGTCTTTAGATCTTTCCCCTGAGTGGAAAGAAAGTTATTACATCAACACAGACTCAAAGAAAACCATTAGAAATGGCCAAATGAAGAGAGGTTATTTCCAGTTCAATTGAACACTATCTTTTCAGGAGAAATATTGAGCTGTAATAGAGGCAATACCTTTCTTACTTCCCCAAGACCCATTGGGCCACTGTAAACAGGCCCTAAAATATTTTTTGTTCCTAAATAGCTCCTCTACAGCCTCTCCTTCAAAAAGCCAATTTTCTGTATCCTTTATCATAAAGAAAATGTTCCAAAAAAATAAGTGTCCTGAGCTATTTTAGTTAATACCAGCAGGTTTTAGTTGATAGTAATTTGAGAATATAGCTCAATCATTTAGAAAAGCAGAACTGGAAGCAATCAGATGTTAGGTTGGAAGGAGCAGAGGAGCTGGATAGGAATGTTCTTAATCTTCTTCCTGATTCCACCTAGGGCTGACCACAGAAGCAGCAATGAAAGACGGAAAGCTGCGGGTCACTTAGCAATGGAGGAAAGAGGCACTTGTGTCCAAAACTAGCCACCCCCCCTCCCCGGGGCATGGGGAGAAGTGCAGCAGGTGTACCAACCACTCGAAACATCCGATTGCAGCATTTCTGAGTCTGAAAAAGAAGACTTCATTGTGGGTGCACTTGGGGAAGAAAAGGGTGGGAATTGTTTATGAATAGTTTTACACCTAGAGTAAATGTCTTGTAGGAAAGGATGTCCATCTGAATGTAATTCAGGAAGTCCTCGAGATCACCTTCAGGGCCCCATTCTTCACTGGGAGGATGCACAGAACTCCGGAAGCCATTATATGCATAGCTACAGTTTAATACAGTGAAAAGATGCCAATTCAAATCAGCAAGTGGAAGAAACACAAAGAGCAGGGTACCGAAGAGACCAGGTATGGAGCTTCCAGTTGTCTTCCCTAGCAGAGTCATGCAGACAACACTTATTTCTCCCAGCAATAATGTGTGGTAATGTCACCATTAAACAGTCAGTTGGATCACCAGGGAGTCTACCCCATCAGCCAAGATGGCAGTTGGGGAAATTCTTATGCTGAATGCACAAAAAGCTGGCAGGATAATTGGATAGAAAAAAGAAAGCTCTTCTCCCCGCTCTCTGGTATCTGATTGGGGTTGGGACAGAGGAAGGCAGGCACATGTGCCATGGAAGTCAAAATGGCATAGTGGGAGGTGCTGAACCAAAGAGGCCTGTCAGTCTAGCCTGGGGAAAGAAGAGATTGGTTGGGAGGTGGACCCACCCAAAGCACTCAAAAGTTTGGGAAGTTGTTTGGTCACTTTGAGAAAACACCTGGTCCATCCCATACCATAGTAATATGATCCCAGGGGGACAAAGATTTCTAGCTCATGACCTGCACTCACATGGTGCACTCACTTACTCTCTCCATGTGCTCCATGGCCTCCAGGAGGGGGCCTCTCTCTGTATTGCCCCGCTGGTGATGCTTTCACCTGTGTGTCCACAGGTGATCTCTCACCCCGGAGCATGTGACCATGTGGCCCCAGTAACCACATGGCCCATGGCCATGCAGGCTCCACACACAGGCTCTAGGAGGGAGCCTGAAATGGACAGCAGCCGAGAACAAGATAACCCAAATGGATGGGGACTAATGCCACTTAGCAGCTCCGTGCAGGCTCCAGAGACTGTACTTTAAAATGGAGCAGGAACTCTGGACATTGGCTTTTGTCTTGGCCTTGCTGAGAACATGATTGGATGTTTCCCATGACAGAAAGATGAGGTGTTCTTTGGGATGGGAGTCCACCATTCTACTAGGTTGTATAGCACCTGAATAAAACCTCTTTCCTTTTCCACCAGCAACTGCCTCATGAGTTTGGCTTTTAATGGCAGCAGGCAGCCAACCCCCCATTTTTTTTTTACTTACAGCTACACACAGAAGGTATTTCCAAGCAGGAAAACTCACCTGAACCTTGGTGTTCAAGGTTCTATGGATGGATGGCCACATAAGCGTAGTTAACCTTAGACTCTAGATCCTCAAGCTGATATTGCACGGCCCAAACATGCCATCATAAATCACGTTGCTGGCACAGAGTATCTGACGTGGCCCAAGACCCTCTGGCAAACAAGACCCACTTTTATCATGCAGGACAGTCCAAGGGCTTAGAAGTTCCCTCTCTCAGAAGCCAGTCAAAGGCCAAACCATTTTGGGGGCAAAGTTAATCTTTTATTGCACAATAGAACAAGTGAGCTATTCTCACAAAAACTATAATCCCTTTCTTTAGTTAAATGTCATCTTGATCATGGCATTGCACAACATAATGAGTCTAAGTTTTAAGTATTTTAAAAGACATTCTCTTACTTTTGATGTCAAGTGTAATATAATGAAAGCACAAACATTTTACCCCAATTCCTGTTTTAAGAATCTCACACGGCTCTCTAAGGACAGAGATCTGGTCATAGACTGCATGGGTTTCAGAGGGAAAACTGGTAGGCCCAGGCTCTGCTCACATTTTTTAAGTGACCAGTGCCTTTCGATCCCCTGTGACAAAACAGGAGGCCGAAGGAGACGCTGGAAAGAATGCCTTCTGTTCAAGACACGGAGCCTCTCAAGGATGCCTGTGAAACCATAAACACGTCTTCCAATATCATAACCTTGAGGGTCCAGCAAAGCAAGGAAACAGCAGTTTCAGCCCTGCTTCTCATGTATCAGCATCCCAGGAGATGATTTGCATCATCAGCTCTCCCCTGAGGAAAAAGCAGAGCCACAAACCTTAACAGGCTCGGGATATTTCCCTATCATTGAAGATCTTCAGGGAACTTAAAACAGGACTAGTGACTAGATTTTGAAACCAAATCAAAGGACAGCCCTAAAGTTGAGGAAAAACTGTTGCTGAAATGTCTATCTTCCCAGCCACCACCCCCATACATATGCTGAACACATTATACGATCAACAGAGGACTTTAAAATATAAAAAGCAGCACTGATTTTGTGTAATGTACATCAAGAAGTCCATGTTAAAAATGGAACTCTTCTTAAAAAAAAAAAAAAGGACATGCCATTTTAAAGACATTTATTTTAAAAAGAAGAAGGAAGACAAGGACAGTGCATCTGATTTCCCCAAAATGGAAAATATGAACGAAAGTAAAAGTATAGTAATGTGGGTATAAAACTCAGCAACCCTGCTCTCAATTAGAATATTGGAACATACCATCAGTCAGATTTAAGTCTCCAAAATATCAATAAGGCTTTATAATAACTGAAGTTTTAATTACTTGTCTTCAAAGAAATATGGAAGTTCTTTTAACACTTATTTTATGGAAAATTGATATCACAAAATCCATCTAATTCTCCTTCATACCAAAATGAAGTACCTTGTATATGAGAAAAAGTAACAAAACTGATTTCACCTTGCCACAGCCAGCTTTATTTTTAAACTAAAGCCCATATAACTATTTAAGAGAATCTGGGAAATGAGGCTTCACTCATAAAATGTGTGGGTGGGCATACAGAGTCAGGTAGAGAATTACTCCAAACGTAGTTTTCTGTAGTTCATTATTGACTTGAAATGGAGATTTGGGGTCAGTCCCACTGGATTTTGGCCTAGTTATGGTACTGAGTGTTTTCCTGTTAATTGGGGAAAAAGGAACTTATCCTGGGGTGACCATGCCGTGATGGCAGGCTGGCAGTTGCCTGCTCGGCAGCATTTCTCCACTCCCTCCCAATTTCTACTGGGGTTGCACTGTGCCCACGTCCACACTTCCCTCCTAATTCATGGAGGACGTTTAACCCCATGTTCTGGGCCAAGGAGACATAACAGGACGTCTCCTGAAAAGCCTTTCAGGTCTTTTCTTATATAAAGAAGGCTGCACCTAATGCCACTCCTATTTACTGCACTCTCCTGTTCTGAATGCTGAAATGGTTCCTGGAGTCACAAGCAGCCACCGTGACAATATAGGGTGACAATGAACACAAGCATAAAAACAGATGGCAAAACAGAAGAAGGTAAACCTTGTGTCTCTTCTGACACCTGTGTCAGTAGGGATATTCATCAGTTAGGCATACAGCAATAACTAACAACTTTAAAAATTCAGTGGCCAGTGAAGGTTCTGGTCCATCAGACTGTCAGCTGATGTGTCGCCAGGCACCATGGCAGCGGGAAGGGATCATAGTGGAAACACCAACTGTTAAAGGCTGCTGCCCAGAAACACCAGAGGTCATACCTGCTCCAGGAAGGTCCGAGCTCCAGGCAATCACTTTCCAAATTAACCATGTGTATGAAGGTCTTTGTTTTAGGTTCTATTTTCCAGTGAACCTGGACTGAGATATCACACTTAGGATTCCAAATTCTCGTCCTATAAACAATTTGGAGTCCTTGAAGTAATTTGAACAGAAAGGTTACATAACCACTTTTTGCAAGTAAGTGGATTTGATAATCGTGTGAAGGAAGAATTGCAGAAGTCGAGAATGGCGTTATAATCAGCAGGCAAATCCAGTAAGATGGCTAACAATGAGTAATGAAACTCCAGCAATGCAAATGGACAGGGAGAAAGAGAGAGTAGGGGTTGTGAGATGAACGGTAAAGTTTTATAAGGACTGTGAAGTAGTATAGGTAGGCTTCTGTTATCACATGACCTGTAGGTGTTAAATCAACTATTGGAAAAATATCACCCACTTTCTTGTCAGTGTACTGTGACCCCCTATGTGTACTGCTCCTCAGAAAACAGTGGCATAATAAAATGCACATAGACCATGGCACCTGCTCCCCCGGAAATTCCATAAAATTAGTACCTATTTTTCTGGGATGCTTTAAACACACACTTGATGGAGATAAACTGAGATTTCTAGAAAACCCTTTTAAATTTGGGGCTTTATAATAAGTCTATGCTCTTAACAATTTTAAAAGTCTCTTCTCTATTAAGTTTTCAATTGATTGAGTGCCATAAATTGTATGAGAAATAGAATTTCCCATTTTATTTCACTGGTGAGGGAACTGGAGAGGGATCATGTTTTAAGCATGACATTACACATAGAGATTGGCATGCACAAGTAAGGGTTGTGAGCTCAAAATGCCTGGCTTTCAAGTGCAGTGAATCAGCAAGGACATGACAAATGTACAAAGCAAGTCTGTTTTAATGGTCGTTTGGGTCACTGGTCAAGAGAGGAAGAAAGGTAACAAAAGGACATGAGCTAACAAGTAGCTGCTGCTCATTAAATCTGACTGAGATCAGTAACATCCCTTCCATTCACCCTTCCCAAGCAAGGGTGCATTGGAAATAAATGAAAGTCTCGTCTGCCTAATGTAACAGGAAAAATAGATTAAATGGAATTTTTAATGAGAATGAATGCTACTTCTTTCTAATAATCTCATTCTATTTTGGTAGGAACAGCCAAATCTCAAAATAATATTGAAAAGTCTGACAAGAAAACTCAATTATAAAATGTGGAAAAATATAGGGAAATTTTAGTGATGGATACTCCACAATGTTAGCTGACCTTTACATTCCTTGATTATATTGAATTAATAGCCTCGGTGCTAATGGTAATTACTTAAAATGGCAGAGCGAAAGGCCATTGTGTGTTACATAAAATCTCCATGGAAAAGGAAATCCACTAGTTTATCTTTTTTTAATGCTGTGAGGGCATTAATTTGTCACTGCAAACACATTTCCATTTAATAAGCTCTGACCTTATTTGTGTAGATAAGATTCTGTCCCAAGACCAAAACAAGTCCCTTTGCTGAGCTCCTAACTCTTGATCTTAAGGGACAATAACTAATTTCATCTACACACCACAACAAACGAGCCAGTGTGCTTCGTCTCAGCTCCAGAGGCCTGAAAACTACTGCGTGTGAGCCCAGTCTGCAATCTGTCCTTGTAAGTAAAGGTCTATTGGAAAACAGCCGTGCCCGCTGTTAGCGGACCATATATGGCTGCTTTTACACCACAAAGGTAAAGTGGGTTAGTTGTGACAGAGAGCGTATGCCCAGCAAAGTGTGAAATATTTATTTTCTAGCCTTTTACATAAAAAAGTTTGAATATCTCTAATCTTCACTAATCATTTAAAATCAATACAGAGATTAGCAAAAGTAGGTTTAGGGTTGTGAGTATGCAAAAGAATATATTCTTGTATTATTATTTATTAATAATTGTATTATTTATTCATATTACAACTGTAAACCTACTGTCGCCCAACCCTGTATTAATCACCATCACTGTGAGCACTAAGTAGCTTCCAAAATGGTAGCAAGATTTGGGCAATGGGAAAAAATGTTTTTTTTCTAAAACTCTAAGGATCTCTTCAAATCTTGAAATTTCAACATAGTCAAAAGGTATTCATCCCTAAGAAATGGAAACTAACAACCTCCAAGATCTGAAGCTTCATTGCGGGGAAAATGAGCATCTTTATCCACCAACATTTCTAATTTTTTCCTTTTTTCTTTACCCACTTTTCTGCTCATCCTTCCACTATCGATACGATTTATGGGAGGGCAGATTGTGAGAAAAGGAATAACTAGTTCAGAATATGGAGCTTAAAACATATAGCTACTCATATGAAAATTACACAATTCAACCTACTCAAAGAAAACAATTCCATTAAACCATTTATTTGTACCTCCCACATAGACAGAATTGCAATTGAATTACCATGTAAATAAATGCCAGTAGCCAAAGGGTATTAAGAATTTCTGGAGAACAGATTGTAGAATCAACCTTTAGTGAAAATATAAATCCCTATGGTGGGTTGCTAAGAAGAAACTAATCCTACTTCCTCACTACAGAAATAACAAGGAGAAAGAGCTGTTTTTACTCCCGACAGTGCAGGGCGGGGGGGTGGGGGGGGTGGAACCCAGTCCCACAGTACGTGTAAGTAGGTCTGGTATGGGACTGGGACCGTGCGTTTCAAACCCATTACCCAGGTTCTGAAGGAGATCATTTCTGAACCACACCTTAAGAAATGCAATGTTTATTTTCTTTACTGCATTATACACTTATGTTCCCTACCTGACAACAATGATTTTTAAAAATTTTAAAACAATATACACATATGGTAAAAGAAGAAAATTCGGTTTAAAAAGAGTTGGTAAAATACATAGGATTGTTTTAAAGACCGGACTTTATTTTAAATGTCTAAGAAATCGTAAAGCCTCGGTAGGTATAAACGTTGCAGATTCTTCTCCCATCATTTCTCAACTATTAACTCTGTCTACGGTATACATTTTTGAGCCAGAATATTTTATTTGGGTGTAATTCAGTTCATCAGTTTCTTTGCCTTATGGTTTATAATTTGAAAATATGTTTTTTATAATGTGGAAAATGTTTTTCACTATAATATAGGGGAGTATTTTTTTCTATTAACTATTATTGTTTAACCTTTCACAATTAGGTTTAACTCACATGGAGATTCCCCCTCGCACTTGGTAGGAATGAAGTTTTATTTTTTCTGCACAGAGTCAGACAGTTTCTTTATAATATAGCCATTTTCATTGATTTGTGGTGCTATCCTATGTAGAATAAAAATGCAATCCAGATAAAGAAAAAGAAATGAAAGAATGGGGAAAAAAGAAGGTTTGTTCTAGGATTCTCAAAAAGAAAATCAAGAAATAGCATCCATAAAACAGAATATGAAATATGCATTCAGAAACAACATAAAGCCAATTAAAATCACGGATTAAAATGACTAATAAATATTTTTGAAAAAGTAAAAATTACTATTAGAGCCGTCAAAATAATCTTTTTAAATGAAGAAGGCCAATATGCAACACAACAAAACAATATGAAAATTCTAAAAAACAACATGAAAATTAAAGGGAGCAGTGGTTAAGTGAAGAGTGCAAAGGTAGAACAGGAACACAGAAAGTGAGGGGAAGCCAGTGTGAAGATTGCCCGCAGGGAGAAGTTTCTTACACTCACATGGAATCCCCGGAGCATTTAGCAGCCCAGAACGTTTGCTTCATTTTCCTTTCTCACTTGGCTCACAACCCACCCGAATCTCAGATTTCCTATTTCGGTACCAGGCAAGCTCATCATCTGTCCAGGCTTGCAGCTGAAACACCAATCTTCCCCACCTCCTAGTGTGCACGTGTGCTCTTTCTCACACGTGTGCACACACACACACACGCGCGTGATCCTAATAAGGAGTTTCTTTGTCTTGTGCTTTTAACATCCTTTGGAGTCTCTTGATTGTGATAAGAGCAGGTGCTGAGTTGAAAATTCTTAAGACTCTGGGGAACTCTTTCAAGTCATTGTAATGTTTGAACTTAATAGTTTCATGGTTCTTGGTTCAGGTTGTCACATCGGGATGACTCTGCTGAAAGGGGGTAAGAAGTAAAATATGTGTTTGCTTGGAACACCTGGCTTCAAGGAGCCAGCAGGTGGTTGGAAATGTTTGCCTTGACAGGAAGCAGGCATGCCTGAGTCAAGCTGCCCTTCCTGTGAAAGTGGAATTGGCGACTCCCTCCCCTACTGCACTGTGGCACTTTTCGGTGTCCATAATTTAGCCCTTATCAAACAAACCCTCTAGGACAATGTTTCCATGTCCACCTTTCTGTTTGGGTTCTGAGATCATAATAAGCAGGAATCATATCACTTTCATCTTTATTTCCCCATCATTTACCACAAGTACATAGAAATTCTCCATAATTTTTGCTAAAAGGAAAAGTGTAAGAATTTATAAAATGTTCTTCATGCAGTTCAGTAAAGCTTAAAGCTATGGAATTTATGCTATAAAATCACAGAGAATAAATGCAAAGTAAATATTTTAAATAAGACCAAAGAGTATGTCTGGGCAGGGTGGGGGCGGGGCTTGAATTTAAGGTACAAGAATAATAGGCATCTTCTAAAAGGACATAAAAAGAGAAATATGAAGATTATTATAATAAAAAATCATGAGACTGTCAAGATTCCAGAATGAGGAGGTGATTAATGGTGTTGGTCAAAGTGGTGGAAATTAGAAAGATGATTTAGTGAAATCAGAAGACTGTATCCACTACTTAGATTCATGATTCATTCTTGAGATGAGGTTTCCTAAAGTAGAAACCTATGTATATAGTGCTGTATTTTACACTAAACAATGAATGTTTATATCATTGTGTTAGAAAAGGTTTAATCTCCCAAATGGAATGAATATATAAATATTTCCCCATGATAATGAAAACCCAAATACTTCTCTAAGTATAACACCTAGGAGAGAACTATGTGCAACGGGAACTTAATAAATTGCTTTTATGGTGATTAAAATAGTCACTAGAAACCAATTTCAATTTTGCCCATAATAGTAAGTATAGGTAATGAGAGAATGTTCTTTTCATTATAGCCATAGCAATTTTTGAAATGTTGAAATATTCAGACTTTACCCATGTTTACCCTATGTTCTTTTCTTTATTTCTTTTCTTTATTAGTTCTCCTGAAGATACTTTTCCATAACTTATATTTTTAAAATATTATATTGAAAGTATTCTGATGGACAAGAATGCTGGCGGCAGCAACATTTTTAGTGCTGATTCACTTTTATTTTTAAATTAAAGGTTGTGTTTCCTTCAAATTATTGGTGTTGAGACATTAATGATAAGGTTGATTTTCATGGCCTACTGACTCTTGCCTCATGCTGGGCACGGCACCAAACACTAAGATGAGACACTGTTCCTCACGAGCTTTGAAAACAAAACTGTGGTTTGAATCTCAGCCTTTTGAGGGAAGAAGGAGGGTGAGTAGAAGATCTGATTGAAATTAAGCACAAAGCAGCAAAGTCTAAAAGCAAAATGGTTTTGAATTGAATGTGTTTTTATTAGTTTCAAATCATTGATATTAAACGAAGACTACTACTCTCCTGAATGACATTAGTGCCCTTAGAAGAAAAGACACAGACACTTAAGAGCTCGCTTCCCTCTGCTCCTCCCCACTCCTCTTTCTTTCGCTCCTTGTTGATGCCACCAGGTCGAGTCGGATCTAGAGACAGCCTATTATTACAGAAATGTCAGGCCACTAAGTCACCCAGAACAGTCTTACAGAAGATATATTATGATGTACTCATTCTTCATTGGCTTTTGGTGAACAAACTGGAAATAGAAGAGTATATTTCAAAAAGCCACATTTCTTGAGGTGGTATCTATGAATTTAGAAAATGGAAGCTAGCTTGGGAGCTCCCTGAGAAGCCTTCTTTCTGTGTGGGAGCCTGGACTCCGAGCCAGACCACCTGGTCTACGGACTCACTCACCCACCAACCGTCAGGCCCTGTGTAGGGCCTTGCATCCTTGAAGCAGTTCATACATGCAGCACGAACCTACGCGTTGTCCATTAATTAACCCATTTTAAGAAATGAGGCAACTGAGGCACTAAAAGGTGAAGTAATTTTCCCAAAGACACCCAGCTAGGTAAGCGTAGAGCTGGAATTCCAATCAAGACCACTGCACTTTGAGCCAAAGCTTGGTTTAAACTCTACACTAAAATTTTCATTTTAGTTTTTGGCGGCAATAATTATTTAGAAATAGGTGACTATACTTTTGGAGGGCCAGCAGCTAATATTCTCTACACAGGGAGAGGTCTGCTGAGAGGATATGACCCTCTCTGTAGGGGATATTTCTATTCCTGTACCCTTACAGGAAAAAGCCTTGCTGGAGAAAATGCTACCATTTGGTACCAAAATAAGCCACTGACTTCACCTCTGCAGATTCTCCAAACTGCACGGCCACATTCTACTGGTCTCAGTAATGATTGGCCACAAGGTACAAATCTGCCCTTCTCTCACGAAGTCTTCATGTGCATCCCACACCCGCAGCCTATAACATGAGGCACTGATTTGAAGCCATCTAATGGAATCTGTTCATCTCCCAGATTCCAAACACTGAGCCTGTGTGTATAGAATTTGGACAAGTGAACAAGACAACACCTGTTCCTCCTCCTGTCTAAGACCCATCCCTCCACTAGAGTTCTGGATCCTGTGCCACCCCACTTCCTCCGAAAACCTGCATAGCGATCATGCCTTTTCCAGCCTGTGCTCTTCAGCACGCTGAGTCTCACTATCCTCACAGCCTCCTCCATTTACCACTCTTTTTCTCACCACCCTTAGAAGCCAAACTTCTTGAAAGTGTTGCCTGTATTTTTTTAATCTCCATTTCCATCTTATCACTCACTTCTCAGCCCAGGATTCCACCAGTAACACTCCATGGAAACACCCTACACTAAAATTATCAATAATCTACAAATGGCTAAACCTAGTTCTGTCTTACTTGATATGTCAGCAGCATTTCACCACCCTACTTCAAAAATGCAAATTCCATTCTCCAGCAGAGAGCTGCCCTTCACTTCCACGGCAACATACCCAGCTGCCTACTTGCTAACCCTGCTGATGTCTCAAAAGCACATCGAACTGAATTCACGCTTGCTCCAAACCCATCCCATGCAGTGCCCTCTGTTGTAGTAAATGGCTTCATGATCTTCTGTGGGAGGAACAAACTTTCCTCTACCCTCAAGGTTCTTTTGGTTGGTCTAATTATCAAATAGACATGAGGCAGGTTGACCAGAGAAAATAACCAAATTTAATACACACATAAGTATTGGGACTTCGCATACACAAGAGAGTCAGAAACCCCACATGTGTGAGAGACTCAGACAGAAAAGGAAAATGTGCTAATGCATTCAGAGCTAGGGATGTGTTAATGCACCTAGAAGCTTCATAAGGCCATTGTAGTTAAGGCATAGGTTTAGTAATTAGTAGTTTAAAAGGTTATGGCTGATAATCTCTCATTATGGGCAAGGCCCATAATTGAAGTTAATGTAGTTAGTTATGGAAGGGGTAGAAATTTCTCTTGAGCCTGCAACTAAAGTTGCCTTTAGCTCAAAACAATCCACATACCACAAAGACATATCTTGGGGTGACTCATTCTGAAGCGCCACAATTCATACAGGTTTGCAGCTTATTAATCCATGAGTCCCTCTTCAAGCCTTACTGTCCCTCACCCTCTCCTATTTTTCACTATTGCTTTTATCTCCTAAGTACCCGTCTAGTCTTTTTATATACAGCGTATGTGCCATATATTATAAAAACATCCCCAGTAGGTCGTGGAACATCGCCATGCAATCAAATACATTAATACTCCTATAGTGAAATAGTAACTAATATGTCACAAAATGGGATACATAATAACTATAAATAACTGCATGTCAGTTTGTTTCAGGTTTTACTGCCATTTGAACTTAGATCAGATTTTCTGTCAAGTATGCTTTAATAAGAGCTTTCAGTTAACAGAGATAATTTCAAATGTGTGGCTAAGCAATTGTAAATCTGCTTCACGAAAAATGTGGATGGTGGTTAACAGCATGTACTTTGAAGCCAGACTATGGGGGTCCAGTTCCACCTCCACCACTAACCAGACCTCTGGGGGTGACTTAACCTTTCTGTACCTCAGTTTCCTCATCTCTAAAATGGCATAAGAGACTACCTACCTCATGCGAATGCCGTGGGAATTAAATTAGCTAATGCATGTAAAGTGCTTAGAACAGTGTTTCACACAAAGTAAGCACTCAATTCAGATTAGCCCCCAGAAAGTTTTTACCATTACAAACAATGGTGTAGTTCAAAGTCCTTGAACTTGTGCAACTATAAACACTTTCCATAGGATTATTGGATCAAAGAAAATATAGTTCAAAATTTGGACAACTAGTAGAAATTGTCTTCCCCCAAATTTTCAACAATTAATAAATAATAATTAACTCCCCAAAATAGTATGTGAGTTTGCCCTCACCCTAACATCCTCAAAAGTACTGGGTTAATTCAGCCAATTGTTGCAAATTTGAAAGGAAAGAAAATGATATCTCATTGTTTGTTTGTTTGTTTGAATCATGAAATAGTCCTTTGAAATCCCTGTGCTTGGAAGAGAACATGTTTCATATACTTGTTGGCTATTTGTAGCTCTGAACTTTCATGCCTTCTGCTCATTTTTAGTTGTGACAGCCCTGAGGTGCATATAATTGACATATCACATTATTTTAGTTTTAGGTTTTTCAATACACTTGATGTGTGCTGAAAATCAATATTTGCATGTATTGTGATATGATGACCACAGTAGCTAAACCCAGAAACTGAGACTTCTTGATATTTAAAAGTTCTTATTAAGAAAACAATAGAAACTATTTGACTCGGGGAGGTGAACACACAATACAATGTACAGATGATGTATTGTAGAATTGCACCCCTGAAACTTATACAATTTTATTAACCAATGTCACCCTTAATAAATTCAATTTAAAAAAGAAAAAGAAAGAAGAGAAACTAAGATGTCTGTTTTATATACATATGTATGTAAGTGTGTGTGTGCATATATATTACACACTCATTAGTAAATATACCTACTAATGTAAAATACTTGCACATGTCCTATGTCACCCTTCTCAGTTGTGCCACACCTCACGAGGATGAGCCTGCCTTAGGAGCTCACCATGCTCAGCAGGAGCAGCCAGCATGGTCTCAGTGCAAACGCAGGGGTAGATCTGGGGGACAGCAGCAGGGCCAGCAGCAGAGGCCATCAGTCAGTTCCGACCCCTGCAGCAGCAGATGGCAGCGCTACATTCCCATAGCTCCCACAGTCCACTTTACACCTTCCAGATCTCCGCCCCTGCGAGGTTTTGAGTGCTGCTGCCCTGCAGTTCCAGAGGAGACACTCAAAAGAGGAAGGTTAGTGGGATGAACTAGAACTTCATCACTCTAGTTCCTCACAGGGCCGCAACTGGTACTCATCGTCACCCTCCTCCACTTCCCATTCTAAATTCCTTGCATCTTTATTTATCAGCTCAGGAGGTAATATGACCCACCAGTGTGGCTCACCTGGTTGTATGATCCCAAACCCCCTTCCTGCGGGGTTTGAACCCTCAGCGTTCACACTTTTTCTCAGGTCAACTTGGCCACTCATGGTTCCAGTGGGCCAAGGGAATACCAAGAGACACCCAAGGGTCCCCTAAGCACCACACATGTTTCGTCCTGCCCCATCGTACAAAGTGCCCTATGACCTCCTGCTGATCATGACCCCTCATCCTAGCCATGAAGACACCAGCTTGCCTCTGCCTGGGCACAAAGTCCAAAGTTCCCTGACAGGAGATGTAAACTTCCTGTGGCCTCTGGCAACAGTAAGGCTCCTTTGGGGACCAAGTCCTGTGACCCTGTAGAGTCTGGAGTTGTGGGGACAGGAGGTACAACGTCCCCCACATTGGGTCTCTGGAAATGGTGCCATGCTGGGCCACTTCTCTTTCAACTCTTTTGTTCCAAGGCCCATGTATTCTCCCTGGGGACACAACATCATACGGAGGTCTCTGGTTTAATGCATATGTTATATCCTAAAAGATGCTACTCATTCTTTCAGTCTGTTACTTCTGAAACTGTGCCTTTGAAAGGGTGTTTCAGCATTCTGTGATGACAGCTGCCTCAGCATGCCATGCAATGCAATGTGTGTCCTACCGACCTACTCCTCCACTTCTTCACTAGGATGTGGGTCCCCTGGTAGGGCATCATTTGGGTGGAAGTCAATGCCTATGGGTCATTCCCCTGCCCCAAGACAGCATCTATCCCTGTCAAGGCAAATTTCTGGCTAATCCATGACAGAGGGGCTTATTGCCACCGAGTGACCTGTTGGTCTCCTTTCAGAATCACATCATATTCAGAGATTGGCATTGGCTCTCAGTTCTTCCAAGATTTTCCACGTGCCTGAGCAGTGAATTTATCTCATCCCTGGTGGTCCTGGCCAGGGATTTAAATTCCAGAGAATACCACCAAGTTAATGAATTCCTGCTTGTCCTATGTTACAACCCACCTCCTGATAAAGCTCCCTGGAAACCCAGTGGCAGGCATACTCCCCTCACTCCTGCCCAGCACCTTATAGCTAATTCTTACACTGTCTTTACTGTACAGTCTTTCCCTTAGCTGTCCCAATGGCTGAGATTTGCTGGGATTTAACCTTAAATATCCTGGAAGCCAGGGAAGGAACTAGGAACACTTCCTGAGGGGGACACCTGTTACTTTACATGAATGAGGACTTGTAACAAAGTGTGGACTAATTTTTCAACATCTGAGGATTCCAGAGGATCTAAAGGGCCAACCTCCTAAGGAATATCAACACAAATGTCCATTCTGTGTCTCAGGGTCCCAGGTTTCCAATCCAGAATGTTGAATGTCTTGAATGTAGAGCATTCAAATGTCTCTGGAGCTCTGTGCCTATCAAATCTTCATTATGTTGTATATCTGTCTCTGCTCTTCTACTCAGAAGATAAGACTCTTTGTAAGCTACCAAGAGGCCCCCTGGTTTCCACACTTAGCTTTTAACAGCTCTCAGTTTCTCATTATCCCTCTGCAGATGGCAATGCAGCCTAGCAGTAACAAGCCAAGGATGTCATCATAAACATTGCCTGTCCCTCATGTCTCAAGTGCCCGAATCATTATCCCTCTGCAAGGGCATTTCCCTGGACTCGATGTTTTACCAGGTTACTACTGGCAGAATATTTAGCAATTGAGCCACCAAATTGTGCCAGGGATGATCTACTCGGGATAGAATCTTCTTTGCCCACTCAGTGCTAAGTGAGCTAGTCCCACTTTCTCATCCTGCCGCCCATTTTCTTGGACCACTCTCATAATCACTTGTGTATGCTTAGGTCCACTGAAGAGCACATGCCCATATGAGATTACCCCACATGCAGGAGGTTTATTGGGGGAGAAAGCAGGGGAAGGAAGAAGGAGGCTTCCCACCATGGCTCATGTGGAAGGAGGGAGGGAAGTAAAGAGGACAGGGCAGAAGGACTCACAAATAGCAGCACAGTTCAAAGAAGGGTTGAGCCAAGCCAATGAGGAGCTCTGGATCCAAGAACAAACAGGAGGGGTCTAGCACCTTGAAAGGATGGGTGTGCTGTAATATCTCCGTCATGCTCAGCCATTCGCTGAGAGCAGCTCACAAGAAGAGTGGCCTTCGCAAAGGCAGAGTTGGTGCCCCGGGGCAGTAGAGGCAGCCATCAGTCACTTATGCTCCCCGCAGCTGGAGCTCTGAGCAGTATTTTTTGACTGCCACATCTGTAATTCCACTCTACTATAATCTATAAAAAATTAAAGATCCCAGGTTAAAAATAATAGGTAACCACGTCCCTTTAATCAAATCCTTGTTTTAAGACAGGACTCCAGGTCATTAAACTTAAAGCACAACCTCACATCAACGCCTTAAGAACAAAACATCTGTGTTTTATGGCAATAATTTTTCTCTCCTCTGAACATATTTTATCATGGTTATGCTTTGAATTATGGAAGTTAAACACAGTTTAACTATAAGATAAGTAGATACTGTACATATTAAGATTCAGGATATGTTATTTAAAAACCCAAGAGCTCTCTAAAATAAAAAAGTTAATTTGTTACGTTGATTTTGTAATAAGAGTAGAAGTCCCCAGGACCCACTGAGGGTTTGTTTATGCTGGTTCTCCACCGCACCTGGAACAGTGTTGATCCCTGACCACTAACATTCGGCTGCAAAACTGGATTGAATTGAAATTTGTATTTGAATTTTGAATGGATGTGTTACCAAACTTTCTTATATTCCCCACTCCTCTCATTCTCAGGAGCAACTTATACCATATTTAAATACCATATAACTGTTGTTGTTTTTCCTATTAATGCTTTTTAAATTGGCTTCTTTTTCCAGATTGACAACCTCCATTACAGCTCAGGTTTGGGGGGATTTGAATATTAAAGGAAGTCCGGTGGATAATTAGCATACTATAGTACCTCCAGAAAGAAGTTACATTTTTTGATAAACACCTCTAAGGACAGCCTGTGTGGTTAGTATTTATTTTCTGCTAAACTTAAAACTAACTCATGTCATGGGGAGCACAGCTAGGAAGGACTTTTGTTTGGTCAGTTACCTTCTTTCAAATAGAGCGGTCTTTTGTAAACTTACAAGTTCACTTATTTGCTCATAATTGAAAGGCTATTTTTCGTGAGATCTAGAAATATAAAGAGAAACTACATCTTCTTTCTGGTTGACCTTGGAGCTGTTGCACATGCAAAAAACCACTTTTAGTGCCCACCCAGAAGCCTTTGCCCATCCCGCAGCAGCTGCGAGGGCAGCCTACTAATGTTTTACAGCTGCTCCTCCTCCATCCCGAGTCCTGTCTTCCAGCAATGAGAGAAGAGTGGCCTGGAGAGTCACACGCTACCCTGCACCCCTACGCCCCTATGGGAGACCCACAGACTGAGGGTGAAGGAGTTCAGCCTCCTGTTCTCACAACAAGACAGTTTCTGTTTGCAGTTCACACTCCAGCACTCCCTCAAATCACTTGCCAGCCTCTGCCTCTGGGGAACCGCCCTAGCACAGCTCACAATATTATAATTTTAAAAAGTCCATGAGCTTTACATGAACCACACTTTTTTAAAATAATATGATCAACTTACCAGCAATAAAGGCCTAGGAAATAAATCAGATCATAGAAAGACCAGTGGAAAAAAATGCCAGCTGTTACAGGTAAATTTACCTGTGGGTTTATATATATACAACACATCCAATATATATGTGACATATATAATATTATGCACATATATTATATACAAAGTATTATCATTTCTGCACGTAATCAATATAAAATATTATTAATGAGATATCTTATATTTCTCATACAAAGTCTTTGAAACTTGTATTTCATATGTACAACACATTTCATTTCAGACAGCCACATTTCGAGTGGTCAATAACCGCATTAGACAGCACGCTAGATTATAACATAGGAACATATCATCATGACCTTAGAGTAGAGAGCCACTTCTTAAATAAGACTCCAGTAACTAGTCATGATAGAAAGATATATAAATTGTATTTAAATTATTAATTTTTGTTCATCAAAATTAACTGTAAGAGAGTGAAAAGACAATCCATGGAGTAGGAAAAAGTATTTGAAGCATTTATATACAATCAGAAATTACCCAAATTACCTAAAGAGCTCCTAAAAACCAATAAGGAAAGCAAAAACAAACAAACAAAATAGATAAGAAATTTAAAAGGAATGTATTAGTCTGCCAGGGCTGCCATAACAAAATATCACAGATTGTGTGGGCTAAACAACAGAGATTTATTCTCTCACAGGTAGGCTGGTAAGTCTAAGACCAAGGTACTGGCTAATCCGGTTCCTGGTGGGAGTCCTCTCCCTGGCTGGCAGGCAGTCACATTCTTGCCGTAACCTCACAGGGTAGAGAAAGATAGAGAAAGCTGGCTCGCTCTTTCTCTGAGCAAACTCTTAGACATTTGGAAAAGTCTGGTCCGAGATACAACATAATAATATGGAGGCAGAGGAGGAATTCAGACTTAAAATGTGAAACAGCTACAGGAATTCCTTGTTATTAAATTTTAATGGCCCTTTGGTTTAACCTCCTTTCCGCTTCCAAAATAAAATATGTATCGACCACACCCTTCTTAAAGTTAATGCCTGCATGCATCACTAATTTTCTGATTTTTGCATCACTTTCGTACTTTAAAAAAATAGAATTTGAAGCAAACTTCTTATGTTGTCGACTTACTTTCTTTGTACCAAGAACAGGAAGCTAGAAGCTAGAAATATATTCCCAACACCTCGAACCAAAGCTGAGACAGGAAATAATTGTTTAAGATAATTTAATTTCCTGATTTCAAAATTATTTTTAACAGTAATAAGAGCCTCCCATCAATGCCCATTGCCTCTGAGTCAAATGCAAAATGATTCCCTGAAAGGAAGGGGCAATGATTATAGTCTCTAATCAGTACTGGAAGAGACTGGACTTGAACTATGTCATAATTCCATGAGTTCATGTCACATATAAGGTACCAGTGCCCAAAGCAGGCATGCAGACCACCCAAGTCCCTTGGGTATTAAAGGGCCATGCCTATAGGAAAAGTTAAGCTTTTCAACATTTATACGAATGGTTTTTCCAGGTTGCCTCAAGCGATCTCTTTTTGTAAGTACCTGACGTACTGAATAAAGAATGTCATTCATTATTTTAACCATTTCTGAATTTAAATAATACTTCAATCATCCTGACCTTTTCTAACTTGCAGTTGAAATGCTATGTAAATCTTTTACTTGCTGCAAACACTCTGAAAAAGCAATTTTATAGCTAAGACAGTTCTGATGTTTACCCTAAATGCAAATGTCACTCCAAGTTCTTAATGGTGAAGATGGAAATAATTCAATTCTGTCCCCACGTGTCTAGTTTTCTGAGGGTACCCAGGAAAGTTAGAAAGCGTTAAACTCTGAAGGAAACTCCAGAAGAGCAACTCACACCAAGACCATTTGTCTTCCAAACACAAACATCACACTATTATTCTCTTAAAAGATTTCCTCTTGAATACAGACAGCACTGTAACTTCAGTAAGAAAAGGCCTCTGAAGCCCATTAGTAATTCCCTAACTTCTCAATGTGCAGTTTATTCCAAATGTAAAATATGTCACTGCGGGAAGCATTAGTTTTAATGAGAAAAGTCCCCAAGAGGAGAAATATTTCTTAGTGGTACACTGATTATTTAGAATTCCCAGAGTCACTGTACTATACATAACTTTGACACCTTATGTACAATTCTGAAATTTCTTAGAACTATAAAATGAAAAACTGTTGAGAGTGAACATTAGAGTCTTTATGTTTCGCTCCTTGCACTCTCTGTTTTATCCCAAATTGAACTTAATGCCATTTACTAAAACTAACCATAATGGTGGAGGCAAAAGAGAAATTTTTATTTTTCCTCTTATTTTTATTATTAATAATTAAGATCAAGATGAAGAAAATCAAACACAAGACGTCTCTCCATCAGATGAGAGAAAATGTTAGTTTTTTATCTTAGAAGTTCAGGTCCTAAAAGTCCCTAGAAATCAGCTATACATTTCTCCTCATTTCACACATAAGGAGACTGAAACTGATGTTCACTTAAACTGACTTTCCTCCCACAGATGACAAAATCCTTGAAGGGGCATTTAATGTTCAGAACAACAACCAGCTGTTAATCATCCTTGCTTTCTCTCTCCTATGTAGAATTAAAACTTAAGAATTCTTATTTCCTCCCACCTTCTTTAACAAATTGGATTTCTCTCCACTCAAAAGATCTCAGCAAAGATGACAGGAAATGCTTAGCCTTATCTCATAAAATTATGATAATCAGACACATTTCCTAATAATCCATGTGAAATGCTAAGCGGCAGTGCTTGCTTTGAAAATGAGCTGGGAGTAGTTCCGACACGTAAAGCGCATGGGCTGTGTCATTGCTGATCATTCAAAACGGGTTCGAACAAGCAATCAACTCGCAAAATAGGATGCTTTTGAATTTTTCCAGAGAGACAGTACACAGGAGTGTCGTACTAAACAAGACCACTGATATTTCTCTCGTGTGACATATAAGCATTAAATGATGATTAGAAACGAAAAACTGCCTGTCTTAGTCACGATGTCTTCAGCGTAAGTTGTCACTGATGGTTCCTCTTTTACTGGAGCCCAGGAAACTTAAACCCTCACAGCCTTCAGACACTTGTCTGTCGTTTATTCCTTAGCCAACGAGTTTATTGCACGAGAAACCAGTAACACTGAAAAGCAATGGACCCTGTATCCAGCACCTTGTTTGCATGTTTGTACCTTACTTATTTGACTAGTATTTGTATCATACCAATACAATGGAAAAATATGATCATAAATAAAACAATTACTCCGCCCTGAAGAACCTCAGGTAAATACAAATGCAAATACAGACGTAGTATGAGAAAAAAACTCCTGCTCTAGAGGACGGCAGCAAGAAGAGAGGGACAGAAAGATCACTTCCTGAGAGAGCTGGCAAAGTCTGCACAGAAAAGATGATGTCTGAACTTTGAGTGTGACAATGAGAAGAACTTTGCCAGGACAAGAATGATAGAACTATTTTTCAAGAATATGGTACTTAACCTTAATGGAAAATTAAAGCTTCAGCTGGCTGATGCTTAGAGAGGATGAAAGTATGGACAAGGGTAGAAATCAGACTAGAATAATAGGGTGAGGCTACGTTAGGAAGAATTTCACATAACTTGTTCAGTTCAAAACCAGAATTATAGTTTCTATTCAATTAGGATGCTTTGGGTTGGAAAAAGAACAAATTCAAAATGGCTTAACCAAATGTTTATTTCAGATAATAAGAAAATGGAGGAAGACTCAAAATTGTTTATTTCAAGGTTCATCAGTACCATTAAAGACTCTTTCCTAAAGAACCATTAAAACAAACATGCAAGCAAAATACAACCAGAGACACCGAAATAAAGAACACACTGACAGTAACCAGAGAGGATCGGGGAGAGGGATGATGGGGGACAATAAGGGGAGGGCCGTCAAGGAATAGGTATAAAGGACACAGGGACAAAGCCAAAGAGGGTAGGTTTGAGGGTGGGAGGTGGGGATGGGTGGGGCACGGGGGCGTGGTGAGGTGAAAATGGAGACGACTGTACTTGGACAACAGTAAAGAAAAGATCCATTAAAGCCTCTTTTCTTCTTTCAGCTTGGCCACTCTCCACACATTGGCTTTGGCCTTGAAACTACTCTCCTCATAGTTACCAGATGGCTGTAGCAGCTCTAAACACTGCATCTTTGTACAGCACAGCCCAAGGGCAGGAAGAGAGAATGTCTCTTCCTTTCATCTCTTTGTAAAGACAGAGTAAAATTTTTCCAGAAATTCTCAATAGGTACTCTTTCAAGTCTAATGACTCAGAATTGTGTAATTTGATTACTATCCCTAAGTTAATTAAAAGCCAAGAGGAACAGAATTAACCTGATT
The DNA here is from genome assembly GCF_022682495.2 of Desmodus rotundus. Classification (NCBI taxonomy): domain Eukaryota; kingdom Metazoa; phylum Chordata; class Mammalia; order Chiroptera; family Phyllostomidae; genus Desmodus; species Desmodus rotundus. The sequence continues at coordinate 20,219,174 of NC_071394.1, forward strand.
AATTTAAACTAATCAAGATTTACCAGTTTATATTGAAGTATAGATTAAGAAGATTCAGCCCATATTTGAGTTTATTTATTGTCTCTCTTGGAGTAGTTTTCTATTTTTTTCTACTTTTGGCCATTTTTAAAAATGTTAAGTCAGGTTTCACTTGGACATTAATTTCTCCTTCTAGTAAATATGTATAAAATATGCATACATTTATACATCATAAACTTTGAATAATTTTGCATAATATCCTGTTTCTTATTCTACTTTTCTAGGCTAAAGTATTTTCATATAGCTTTATTGAGGTAAAATGGACAAACAATGACCTGCACATATTTCACTTTTACAATTTGATATGTTTTTGTTTGTATATGTACCTGTATAACTATATTCTACTTTTATCAGAAGTTTTGTGGTTGTAGGTTTTACATTTAGATTTATGATCCTTTCTTTATGTATAGAACAAAATGTGAATCAAAGATCATTTTTTTTAGTCCAATACATTTTTGAAAAACGGACAGTTGTTGCAGGTGGGGAGGGGGTGGAGGTGGAAAGATAGAGCAAAAAAGAAAAAAGAGAGAGAAATCTCACGGACACAGACAAAAGTGTGGTGGTTGCTGGGTGTAGGAGAGGTGGAAGGAGGTAGAGGAGAGTACAGGGAGGATAAATCATGATAGATGGAGACTGGACTTGGGGTTCTGAACACCCTATACAGTGTACAGATGATGTGTTCTAGAATACTGCACCTAAAACCTGTCTAATTTTATTAACAGTTTCACCCCAATAAATTCAATAAAAAGGAGAAAACACATTTTCCTCCATTTAATTACATTGGCACCTTTTCAATCGTCTTGTGTAAGCTAAAAAATAAGGCTTTTAAGTTTTCGTCTTTCTTTTAAGCAGCTAATCTTTAAGGGCCGCGAATATTCCTCTATATGTAGTTTTGGGAGCATCTTGTAAGTGGGCTTGTTATTTTCATTTCTTTCTATGGATTCTGTAATGACAATTTTAATTTCCCTATTTGGCCTTACAGTTATTTTAATGACTGAAGAGGAAATTTTTCCTTAACTTTAATTTTAAGTTCCCCGCTGTCATTAACTTTTGGTAGTCAAGGAATGCAGCCTCCTTGGGTACTGGGTTTTAGTGTTACTAAGGTTTTCTTTGAAGATAAGCCCGCCTATCTGTCTTCCTCTTGTCCCATCCTATCTTCTTTATCACATTGTCCTGTTTAACTTTGTTCACAAAAGTAATCAATTCCTGAAATTATCATTTATATATATATATATATGTCTTCAATTTCATTCCATTTTAAGGGGGTCTTGTTCTTTCACTACCATATCCCAATTGTTAGAAGAGTGACCACAATAAATATTTATTAGTGAAATAAACAAATAGCAGTATCATTTTAATTTTATAGACAATTCAAATTAATGCAAATTCCTTCTTTACTGAGTATTTCTTGTCTTTAAACTGTGTGTACAATTTGTGAGGGGGTTAAGTCCTTAGAGGAAAGCAGGTAGGAAAGACGGAGAGATACAGGAGGATTTTTCTCCCGAGGTGCAATCTGCCTGTCAAAACTGCAACTAGTTTGCTTAATTTTAAAGCTTTAATTCTTTCTTCTAGGGGTACCATCAATAAGGAAACTAAAGCGCTGACATTTCCAGCTAAGGGAAGATTGTTTAATGACCTCAGTTTATAGTTTAGAGATTAATTCATATTTATTACACAATACATTTAGGCACCAAATGAGCAAGGGTATCATGGGGTTATATATACCTCAGTCATGTTGGGCATGCAATTCTACACTAGCTGCTGCGATTGCTTGCTATGACAGCCTATTTCAATTAATTTGATTTCAGTTTGTCACAAAGAACAAATTCTAGAACATAAGCCCTCTACCATCCACCAAAGCTAAACTCATCTTCAAATGTAATAATGATGTGGGGAAAGGCTTAATTTATTCTGAGTCAGGGTGCCACAAATTCTGAAGAGTAAGGTGCTGGTACCCCAAATATTAAGCAATTAATTTCAAATATTCTTCCACATTTTCCCTACAAGTTCCAGAATCAGTGGATCAGCCCAGGGCTGTCATAAATTTCCTGGAAAAATAAATAGTTACCTTTCCAGGAACAAGATGAGGGTGAAGAAAAATGACAATTTCTGAGAATTTAGGACATGCCAGGCACTATTCTCAGTATTACACATGAAATAATTCAGTGAATGCTCACAAAAAACTCCGTGAAATTATCCCCATTTGACATAAAGGGGACTGTGGAGCAGAGATGCCAAATGGCTTGGCATAAACAAGGCTCAAACCCAACAAGCTCTCTCCAGAATCCTTGCTCTTAATAATTACACATATTGTCTTTCAACTTGTCAGTCAATTACTGGCACTGAAGTCACAACGAAAGCGAGCTCTGAGAAACATTGGATAAATGTATTTCTTATTTCTCTTATTTTAAAAGGAAAGCAAAATTAGATAGACAAGTGTTAGGGAACAGTGAAAGAGGGGTTCTTTCTGTTACTCTTTGTACAATTTTCACAAAATGTTTTGCTAGTGACCTTAGGCTTATACTGAATAATCAATTTTTCCAAAACCCCTTGAACCTACATGTCTCATTCAATTATGTTAGATAGAGAAGTTAAGTAAACATTTTAAACCCTGTTTTACAGGTAAGTAATGTGCCTGTATAAATATGTAAACAGAGATGTAAGGAACCTAAGATATCAAATCCACATCTATCTCTAACAGTCATCCCTTCATAAAATGTCCCTCAGTGATAGGTAGGTACAAAGAGCATGGAGAGGGAGAGAAATACTTTACTGATTTGCTGGAGTTTGATTCCAAACCCTAATTTCATTCTCTTAATGTATTCACTGGGCCACAAGGGAACTACTTTTGCCGTAGCTGGAGGTAGACCCACTGCTGGAAACTATATCACGCTAACGAGCCTCCTTCATCCTTTGACCCCTAAGTTCACACCCAAATCTTAGATCATCTCATTTAACGGCAAAGCGTATTAGACTCCCCTCTTATGTTACTATTGCTCTTACTTATCCAGTGGGATAAGTGCAATAGGGAGTACATACTATCTTTCAATATTTCATTTATACCTTTTTTCATATTATGCCAGAATCTTCCAAGGTGTGCCAACATACGATAATTCTGTTAAGTCTATTCCAAGGTCATTCTATTAATTGGGACTTTACTTCACATTCTACTTCCCTGTAAGATAAAGGCACAGCTAAGCCAACCAAGCAGCTTAGCAGACACAGCAATGCAATGTGACACCTATGGCAGAACGGCCCCAATAGCAGGATGCCCATACCACGAAGTGCCCAATGCCACTCCTCACCATAAAGTTTAACCATGCAAACCTTTCATCATACAGAGAATGAGATCCGACTGTGGATCTTTTTGCTCTGTAATTTCAAGGGATCCAGGAGAATCGCCTTTAATTTTTTCCAATAAACTCCAGAAAATAAGATATCTCAATAACAAATATTCAACATCATTTTTACAGGATGATATTTGTAAACTCTGTACACATCAAGGCCACCTGTACCCTTGGTTGTTATCATCCTTATTTTATAAATAAAGACACTGGGAAGAGAAAGAGTTCAAGTTACTCATAAAGCCACACAGCCAATTTTACCTCACCCCAAATTTTTATTATTTGCCCTTCATAACATGGTCCCACTTGAACAACATAGCAACTCTATTCATTTACCCAAAGCAGTTCCTCTCTCCTCCTCCACTGTTGAATCGATGGATTGAGAAGCACATTCCCATTTACAGTTTGGGGAATGGAAGATGGCCAGCCCCTCTCCTTTGTTGCACCAATTAGAAACACTCCAGGAAACAATAAAAACTGGACTTAGCTATTTCCATAGCAATATAGAAAGTTTAATAATGTTTTCAATTTTGAAAAGGCCCAATAACAAGATTTGTGGAGTTTATTATTATTGGTTCTGTCTAATCTGTGATGAATTCAGGTATTTCCCCAACCAATATTCTAAAGTCTCCCAGTTTATCAATTATGAAGGCTACTTTTATATTAAGACATTCATTCATTTTTATAGTCAGTTTAGTTTAGTTTATGCATGCTTATATAATTTATTTTTTAATTTTTATCTCTCATTTTTTTTATTTTCTCCTATCTCCCCATCCCCCTACTGTTTAGCAACCGTCAGCTAGCTTATTCTCTGTATCTGTGGGTCAGTTTCTGTTTTGTCTTGTTTTTTTGTTTATTTTGCTTTTTTGGATTCCAAATATAAGTGAAATGATATGGTACTTGTCTTCCTTTGTCTAACTTATTTATTTCACTTAGCATAATACCCTCTAGGTTCATCTATGTTGTCACAAATGGCAAGATTTCATTCTTTTTTATTGTTGAGTAATATTCTATATTTTCATATATATATGTAAAAGTTTATCTCAGTAACTATGAAAGGAAGAGAGAAAATTAAGCTCCCCAGCTTTAGAGTGAGAGGAATATATATATATACATATATATATGATATATATGTGATATATATATATATATATATATCACATCTTCTTTATCCATTCCTGTACTAATGGACCCTATGTTGCTTCCAAGTCAGTTTAATTTAGTAAAAAAAAAAACTCATCACATGTTCCCATTTACTCCTGACTCAATTTATGACTCAGTTTTGGTTTTATGTAGGCCTTTTCCATTAAATATCTTTCCCTGTGTATTTTCTAGGACTAGCAGTATTTCTTTTGGTGACACCTAGTCATTGAATACTTGACTTCCAGTCTCAATAGGTCATCAGTCTTACAACCTGGAGGCTTACCGCTCTAGATTTATCCTTTGTGTCAAATTCTAATGGCTTTATGTGTGTGGTTTTCTTCTTTCAATAACACTGATAATGTTGCTCTTAGGCTTAGTTTTACATATCCTCTCATGTCATCTAAAACTTCTACTCAAACTAAGCTTCTGCATTTATTCTCTGGTCACAAAGTGTTTTAAAATATGGAGACAACTCAAAATAAGATAATATCTTTGGTTCTCTACATAACTACCAGCTTCTGCCTAGGTAATATAAAGATTTACTCTTTATGATCTCCACAGTATCTTGAAAAAATAAAGTACTGGTATAAGGAAGGCACTTTCGCCTTTAAAAATTATTATCTAACATACAAATTACTTAATTGTAATTTTCCCTGAGGAACTGAAACAGAATTGGTGAGTTTCCAAAATCACACTTAGTTTGAGAGGTACAAATCTACGCTCTTAAATTATGATTTTTGGACATGGATTTCCTTAATTGAATGTCTATATCCAGAACATATTAAAAAGGGATTAAAATTTGATGACATATTATTATACTCTCTAAGAAGAAACTTCTAATTAGAAATCTCCCTACAAGTACGAGAGGAGCTTAATTAATTTTGAATCCTGCTTATTTTATGATGTTCCAGGATGGAACTGCTTTCCTGAAATCAGTTCATAGAGTCTCCTTTAGCTTTAATTTGATTAAACCAGTTTTCCAAAATATATATATTCAAAAGGTGATTCTGTATGCATTGTTAATGCGTTCTAATGTTCTTCTAATTCACTCCAAAGTTACCAGCAAAAGTAGAGCCATTCTAACCTACTTGTGAAGGTTTATTTAAAATAAACCTTAGTATAATTGAATTTATATAATATCTAACAATATGAAATATTAATAAAGGGTTAAAACAACTATTGTTAGGTTTATGTAGGTTTAGTATAATCAATATTTTAACGGATCCAATAAAACATATTAACTCTGAAGAGGTTGTCCCAGTAACTGTGAAAGGAAGAGAGGAAATTAAGCTCCCCAGCTATAGAGTGAGAGGAATATATTGTTCTTGGAAATTGTACATCTCTTTCCTGCTATTCAGTTAATTTCCTACTTTCTTTCACTTTTACTTTATTTTTTACAATAGTCAGATTTTTTTTCCTCACATAAATTACCTTTTTTCCTCTTTAGTTCTTGATCTTTCTGTAATCTGCATGCTTGAAAAATGTGGACTTCAGCTTGGTTTATAATTTCAGGTGGAGATTTTCTTGTTTTGTTACTTAGAGACACATGCTGGAGTGTTATATTTAAAGACAGATGGCAAAAATCATGTGAACACTCCATGTGGCCAGCTCTGTACCCACCAATTTGCAGCTGAGGGGGCTAGTAGCTCAAGCAGGTGCAGTAATTGGTAGAAGAGAAAATAAAAATGAAGAAGACTAGAAATTTTCATGCATTAAAAATGGGGTTTTATTTGCTCTGACACCAAAATAAACTGAATTTGAAAATTCTTTGGGTAGTTGTGATGGATAGCACTCCTATGGAGAAGCGACTATTTCTAAATACACAAAACTTATTTCTTCAAAGTAAGAATTTTAACTAGAAGCCATGAACATATACAGCCACTTTAACGTTTTATGTTGCCAGTAAATAGAACTACCTATCATATAGGATTGCTTCATAGCTTGAGCCCAAAAGCAGTAAATTCAAAACTAATAAAATCACCCACAGATCCTTCCTTTTAGCTGTTCTCACCTGCAATTTGAAAGTTTGTTATGTTGCCAGATGTATATTCCTGCCCCTCAGAACAAATTTCCTGTTGTTTCTGAGACTTACGAAGTGCCACTTTATCCTCAGGAATCCTAGTGTATCTGTGAAGCCCTATCTACAAGCAAGTCCTCTCCAGTAACTCCCTACTGTAGTTCCCAGACTCCTTCCAAAGGCAGCTACATCCAAGAATTACTCACTTCAACCGTGAGTCACGTGACGCTGATGCCTCCCTTTCAGGGTGAAAGTAGACGTCTGTACTCAAACACACAAATGTAAGAACGTCTAATTGTAACACACCAAGTTTAAACATAGACATGTAAGCATACATTTACACAGACATGCATACACACATGTACACAGGTACCCTCTCACTATCGATGTAAGGAAGTTATAATGTTCAAAGGATGAAATTATACAGTCCTGTGGACAAAATATTTGTGTCTCCTCAAAATGCATATGTTGAGACCTAATAAATAATGTGATGTTTGGAGGTGAAGCCTTTGGGAGGTTATTGAAGGTGAAGCCCTCATAAGTGTGGTTAATGCCCTTGTATGAGAAGCCATGGACAGATCCCTCACCCCTTCCACCAGGTGAGGACAAAGCGACAAGATCGCCCTGTCCATCTGTGAAATAGAAAGCAGTCTCTCATCAGACACCGAATCTTCTGATGCCTTGATCTTAGACTTCTCAGCCTCTAGAACTCTGAGAAATTAATGTTTGTTGTCTGTAAGCCATTCATTTTATGGTTTCTTGTTACAGCACCCTGAGTGAACTAAGACATGAAGTATGAGAAACAAGCATTAGAAGAGAGTTGAAACGTTAAAGTGATAAAATGAATGCCAAACTGGGGCAAGGTTATCAGACCTTATCAACAAGAAAGATAAAGTTTGGAAGAGATAGCGACTTGAGGAAATGACAAAAACAGGAAAGGAGAAAACCTGAGTAGGAGGAAGACAGATATTTCTGGTCAGCAAGGTTACCAGAACCAGCTAATCACCAATACGCAATATCACTTTGTCTTCTCGACTCTACTGGTCTAACCCTTTGAACCTGCTCTATGACCTCAGGCAAAACTCCCAATTAATGCTTACCAAGAAATCTCTTGGAACACTTAGAACATGAGTGCTTGGGGAATGTGACACAAACCCAACAGAAAGAAGTGTTTCCCTGATCTCAGTTTTATATCTCTTTTGTCTTCTCTAGTCAAAAAAAAAAATCCTCTCTGAAGCTCATTAATTCTACACCTAACAGGTGCCAAACTGGCTGTAATATCCACCTTTGATATAGGTGGAAGAGTTATTTATTTCAGAACTCTATGAAGACTGCTAAAGAAATAATTCACAATAACTGAGCCCATACTAGCGAACAAAATATTTTTTTAAAAAAGCTAAATTAAATACTGTAGCATAGACATCCTAAGGTAGACCCCCAAAAATCATCTTCGGGTGTATGGTCCACACTGCCTTGTGTGGGGGCAGGGCCTGTGAGTTGTCTCTTACAAATAAAATACAGCAAAGGTAATGGGATGCTCTTCTCTTGACTAGATTACATAACATGATGAAGATAATGGATGTCACTCCCATGGTGACTCCATCTTAGCCAGCTGAATTAAGTAAGTCTCCAGATAGGATCACAGGCCCAACCAATAGCTTGATATCAACCTGGTTAGACGCTCATCAATGGACCCCATGCCTTGAGTCTGGCTTTAATCTCCTAAATATGTGGCAATTTGCAACAAAGCAAGAGAAAACTTAAACATACAGAGATTGGCAAATAGGTTTATAGTTGTGAGTGTGCAAAACACAGAATTTATTCTTGTATTATATTTATTATTTATTGTATTATTTTCCATGTGAACAACCATAAACCTACTTTTGTTCACCTTGTATATGTACATAAAACTTAGACTGAACTGTTTTATGACAACTTCCTTAATTTTGAACTTCTTTATCTTAAAGGTCTCCCTGCATATCATATAAAGCATATTTGTAAACACCTACGTTACACTGTTGGCGAGAATGCAGATTGGTGCAGCAGCTGCAGAAATCAATATGGAGATCCCTCAAAAAATTAACAATGGAACTGCCTTATGCCCCAATGATCCCACTTCTAGGAATTTATCCGAAGAAACCTGAAACACTAATTTGAAAGAACATAAGCACCCCTATGTTCATTGCAATTATTTATAATCTCCACGATACAGAAGCAAACTGTGGGACATTTATGCAATGGAATACCACTCAGACATAAAAAAGAAGAAAATGTTACCTTCTGCTACAGCATGGATAGACCTGGAGAACATTTGCTGAGTGAAATAAACCAGAGAAAGACAAATACCATGTGATTTCACTCACATATGGATCTAATGAACAAAATGAACTAAGCAAAATAGAGACAGACTCACAGAGAGCAGGCTGACAGTTCTGGGGGCAGGGTTAGGGGGTGGAAGGGTTGAGCACAAAGGAAAAAGGATTCACGGACATGGACAATAGTGTGGTGATTGTGGGGGGGCAGAGGGGATGAGGGGGATAAATTCATGGAAAAAAGTAAAAACTAAATTTAAAAAAAAGAGTAGTTTTGCTACAAAGGTTTTAGAAATAATTTTCATTATTTTGTCTATTTTGGAACAAATATTTTAGTTTTTCCTTGTTTAACCTCTATCCTAAGATATAACAATTGAGTTAAGATGCAGCTAACCAAGTGATATAATGTTATGTTTTGTGTATTTCATTACATATTCATTCATTTTGATTGAAGGTTTTTTCATATTCTTGAACTGATAAGTCATTTATCAAGTTGCAAATATTTCTGCAGATCTTTTGAAAGTTTACAGCCCTAACTAAGAATTGTTCTTCTTTACATAACAGATAAAATGACCCTGCAAAAATTTATAAAAATATAAAAGCCAAAGTTATGAAAGTCACTTATAATTCTACTTCAATAAGCATCTAATGAAACTTTGAGCAATCTTTGGCCAAGGGAAGACTTCCCTGCTGTTTCTCATCTTATCATCTTTTTCTCACAGTCTGATTTGGCGGCAGCAGCCCCTCTTGTGTGTTTATCTCGATTCGCATCCCCTGAGCTTCTGTACTAGAATGATAGCACAACTGCAAAGGCATTTCATTTTTCCTGAATGCGATGCTCAAAATCGTCACTCTCACAGTCTTTATGAATGGCGTGTTTATCGTTCTGGCTGTGCAGTCTTATTAGTTACCATGCAGATGTGACTGAAAACCAAAGTGATGGAGATCTTGTCTCCTTTTATACTCTTAAAAACAACTGTCTCCATTACCAGTTCTTCCGGGAATGACTCCTTTAACTGGACTGCATCTTCTAGGCTTTCTGAATTCTGCTTTTCTCTCTTCTGAGAAACCTGCTCTGTGGCCATAGGAGGGCTTTTATATGGCTTTTTAGGGGAGGGAAAAGCCTTCCAAGAGAAAGGACCCCACTCTCAAGATGCCTGCTCCCATCAACACAAACCCAGTTCAGAAGTTATTAACTCCATAATGTTTCCTTGTTGGGATATCACAGATTGCCTTCCTGCTACCTCAGCCAGGATCTGGCTATTAACCATTTTTATCAACTGTGTGAGCCTTGCATTTTCTCAACCTTTTTTTACATCTATGTCCATAATATTGAACAGAAACAGACCCTTTAAAGGCAGTTACCACATACCCAAAGAAAAGGGGACTAAACAGAACCTTTCCATTTAAACAAATCTAAATGCAAAGATACAGCAAAGGATAATGACATTTGAAGGTCATGAGGAAAAAAAGAGCACAGGGAAGGCATTTAAAGTATAAGTTGAAGGAAGGAAGCACGGCAGAAGATTGCTAGGAAGCATCTGCTCCATTCTATAAAGGCTGTGTTTCTCCTTATGTCGTGAAGAGGCAGGCACTCTCTTGGGTATAATACCAAGTCACATATGGAGAGAGACCTCGGTATCATTCGTGGCAATAAAAGCAAGAGGTGACAAAAGATTCGTTCTATCAAATGTTCAAGTAATGGTGTGAGTAATAGAGTTTTAAAACACCTAACTTTTTAAAAGTTATGGATACCCTTGGTAAAGATTAAAGGTTCTACTACGCCAAATACCTTTGGAAATTTTACAAGACTAATATAATAGTAGTCGTTTGTTATATTACAGTTAGTATTGAAAGGCGGTAGAGTCATGGCCAATCAGCATGAATCTGGGACTCAGCTAAATCTGCGTTGGAATTCAGCCCCCTCCATGTACCAGTGGGGAGCCACGGAAGGGTCGATGAAACTCTAAGTCTGTTTCTTCATTTACAAAATAGAAGAAACAACACCTCTTTCATGATGAAGAATGAATTAGATACTGTTTATATAGTGCATATCGTGGGGCCTAGTGCGTATGAAGTGTTCAATATATGCTACCAATTATTATCTACTTCGAATGTCTTATAGAAGAAATTACTTTTTCTATTCATACATTACCTCATTCCAAAAATCATGTATCTTTCAAAATACATGCTGTAAATGAAGAAGGTGGACTGCAGAAATTATGAAGAAAGGGAAGGTAGAGGCAGAACTAGTAAGTTGATGGCAGTGGTGAGATTAAAATGCTCATCGCAGAGTCATACGTGTTTTGCTAGATATAATCCATGGATTGAACTCAAAGCTGCCCAGAAGTGAGGGTAAAGAGGAAATTAAATGACTTAAAAAATAAAAACAGAAAATGGTGTTAAAAATAAGCCCAAATATTCTGAGAAATATTTGTCTCTCCTCTAGGTCTTCATAACAAATAAATGAACAAACAAACAAGCAAACAACAAACCTAAAAAACACTATGTGAGGTATAAACAATGTCCTCGTTACTTGTTTACAGAAAGCAAATAGTAACTAGTTTTGATTTTTTTATAAAATCCCTCAAATTTGGCTAAGAAATAATAGTAAAATGCAGTTTAGTGGACGTAATTGTAAAATAGCGCAGTTTGGGTGCATGGCTCTGAGGTGAGAAGCAGTTAGTCATGACCAACTTCGTGTGGCATTTTGAAATCACCATTCTGTTGTCTGTGTCTATGAGGGTTTCTTTGTTCTCTTCGTTTGTTGCTTTCTGTTTTATATCCCACATGTAAGTGAAGTCACACGGTTCTTGTCTTTTTCCCTCTGATGTACTTTGCACCTTGTTTCTTACTCTGGTGCCCTTTCCACTAATCCCACCCCCTTTTCACAGCACAGCTATGAAAGGGACTCGCACTAGGAAAGCATAGAAAAGACTCCAGCCTTGGACACTCGGGTAGAAACCATCCTCACAGCCTTGTCTTCATAGATAAGGACCATACTGAAAAGTTTCAATCAAGCAGAGTTGTATCCATGATCCTAATAATGTGGAAAACATCCCAAAATTAATTCTTACAATGCAAGTCAAGTGATAAGAAAATGATGACAATAATGATTTTTGGTTTCATGTCCCTACATTTCTCAGAGCATTGGCACCTGATAGTTTGTAGTTCCCTAGAGAAATCTGCCTCTGTAAAGCAAATCAACTTGTTTATACCAAATGAGAAGCTAATCAAGTTTACCTTTTACAGAGAACTGCAGTTTAAGCCAGAGAAAATAAAATATGATAATGGACACCCTGAAATGAGTGCCTCTTGCACAGAATTACCTTGACTGGAGGCCTTTCACAAATACATCCATATGGCATAGAAATTACTCACATATGGCAAGAAAATAACAGTGGCTCACCAATTTGTAACCTGATACTTTGTAGCACATGAGAGAAGAAATGGCAAAAGAAGGCAAGGAATCAACATTTTTTAAAGGAAAAAGGGCTAATAACCTACGTTCAGACTTCAAAAAAGTGTAAGATCTCAATTGCAGTTTGAAAAACGTATATTGCTATTTTCAAAGGCAACTCACAACTCATTGAGAACTCTGGCTTTAGAGAAAATATTTGCTAAATTCCTGAATTATGGAATATTCTGGTTTCCAGAGGATGCAATATTTGGTCTGTCAATAATTCAGTTTCTGTGTTTCCTGTAGGCAGCTGGTGCAGAGATAAGAAGTGCTGGTGTGAAATTCAACAGTGACTAAAACTGAGCAGCCCAGAATGAAAATGGGCATTTTAAATCTTATCTAATATCATTCTGAATATGGCGATGACCTAAGGATTATGAATATGAGAAACATCTCATTTTGAGTCTAATATTTTGGTCTTAGCACCTCATCATTTTCCAAGAAAATAACATAATCAGGGTTAGAGAAAATAAGCAAAGCAAAGATTAGTCAATTTTAACTAATGCTTTCTGGAAATGGTGCCTAGTGTACAAGAGGCTTTCGTTGTCTGGTGGCGTGTGCCTGGTGACAGGAACCTGATGTGGCTGATTACCGTAGGCTCCATCTGGTAGCAGCGCGTGTGGCTGGTTCATTCTACCCGGGCTGAGATCGAAGGCCAGTGTCTGTGGAGAACTGTCTTGAAAATAATCAATCTACCAAAACCACGACCTCTCTGAACAAGAACAGGTTAAAAAAATTTCCTCTCTGGTCAATTAAAACACCAATTTTTTAAAATGTGTATGTTTTCAGCTGAGAAAAGAGAACCACTATTGGAATTGCACTTTAGAAATTATTCTGTTACTATTCAGAGAGTCAGCTCAATTTTTAAAAAAGGATATGTTGGTTTTGTGCTTAAACACCACGTACCGAAATATACACTCAACATACAGCATTTCCTCGTGATATTATAACTTTCAGTACCAGACCTCCTCGTGGTCTTATATTTAATAGGGGACATATGAGAGTATCGTTTTTTCCTTTGCATGTAACTTTCTCCTGCTTTATTCCTTTCTTCCTTTCATTTGCTTTGTTCATCCATGAACAGAGTTATGTAATTAACCAAGTACATTCATCAAAAATTTAATGCTTTTTATCTAAATGTTCAAGAAGCTCATTCCAAAGGTGATAAAATGTTCATAGAAATACAAGTGGTTCATTTTGTAGTAAAAAATATTTTGGGTTGCCAAATACTGTTTTGACACACAATACAACTTCCTGATCTAAAGGCAGGCTCTGCTCCTATGACAACCTAAGCACAAAGGCTTTTTCTTTTCCTGCCACTGAAATAAGTTCTGAGGACTCTTTGTACGGTGGTGTCATTGTTCCCATGACCTCTAGTCTGGAATGACGAAGGGCAAGTGACAACTTAAAATTGGGTGACCTTTTCTAGGCTTTATTTTACTGGAATCAATAGAAAAAAGTGGAGTAGAGAGAAAAATATTTGCCCTACTTCTAGGTCCTGAGGTTAGAATATAAGAAGAAAACATATGCTCCATTTAAATGGATTGAAGGAGAGTCAGTAGCATACAGGGAAAGCCAAGATGCTATTAGAAAACATGAAGGGGATGCAAGTGTGCAAAAATAGGAAGAGGATTTTAAAAAATTGTAATGGCTGAAAGCACAGTGAGAGGAAACCTGTGAAGAGAGAAAAACTGGGTCAGACAACCGAGGGAGATGAACGTGGCATTGGAGCAATATGCTAATGAGATTCCTGGTGACAGCAGATTTGTTTCTAACGGTGACTAATCAAAAAAGAGATGTGAGGCATGCCGGAATCGGCCCTCTGAAGTCTGGCGAGATGTCAGTCATGCTCATTTGGATGCTCTGAGACCGAGGGATGAGCAAACCCCGTCTTAGAGGACTTTGGTCAGAACTACCGCTAACTGAGGACTCTCTCCTCTCTTAACAGTGAAGAGGCATTGCAGTCTTGGAAGGGGCAGACCCTAATGGGGTAGGGGGCCAGGAGCTGTGTCTTTCCTTAGTGAGCCTGGTGTGAGCGCTGAAGAACTTACATTACAGGAGTGACGGGAGAGCTACATCACCACAGGGGGAGTGACTGCTGTCTTAACGTGTATATTATTTTCCCTAATACAGAACGAGCAAAAGAGTGAGCGTTACTGTCCCCTTCTCTTTTTCTCAAAAGTAACCAAAAGTTGGTATTCTGCTTCTGAGCTCCACTGCCTCAGGGAATCTGAGATTTGCAAGTAAATTCTGTTGTACACAAGCCATAATTCCCCCACAGGTTTAAGATGAGGTGAGGACCCGTAGAGTAAACAGAGATAAACAATATTGCTGACTTGGCCAGGAGACTCAGTTGGGTGGAGCATCATCCTGTGCACCAAAAGATTGCAGGTTAAATCGCCGGTCAGGGTGCGTGAAAGAGGCAACTGATAGATATTTCTCTCTCACATCAGTGTTTCTCTCTTACATCAATGTTTCTCTCTCTCTCTCTCTCTCTCTCTCTCTCTTTCTCTCTCTCCCCCTCTCCCTTTCTCTTTCTCTAAAATCAATAAACATATTCTTGGGTGAGGAATAAAAACAAAAAAACAAAACAACTATCACTAGAAAAGGAGACCAGTGAAGAAGTTTCCCCAGACAGGATAGGGTATAGGGGTCTGGGGAGATACCTTAAGTACATGTAATGTCCCTGACTGCAGTTCCTTATGGGACCTGCATGGAAGTCAAGAACTGATCAGCGAAGGTCTTTAGCGACCATGCGATAAGCAGGATACCTGGGAGCATCAGCGCTTGGTAGGTGGTGTAGGGAAAAATGGGAGGTAGCTTTTCCAGAAAGAAAGAAGCTATAAAAGGGAGAGCCATTCTACCTCCTGCATCTTTTTATATGCACATAAGTATCCTCCAAACTTGTAATCCATGGAGTGAGAAGACACTAAAACACGTGATGGAGATTTGATTTCTTACCTCCTTAGAGAGTAGGGTCATGTAGATAGATTTTATTTGATTTAGAAAATTAAACCATGCTCTGGCTGGTGAGGCTCAGTGGATTGAGTACCAGCCTGCGAAGCAACAGGTCACTGGTTTGATTCTCAATCAGGGCACATGCGTGGGCAGCAGACCAGGTCCCTAGCGGAGGGTGCATGAGAGGCAACTACACATTGATGTTTCTCTCCCTCTCTTTCTCCCTCCTTTCCCCTCTAAAAATAAATGAGTAAAATCTTTAAAAAAAAAGAAAAGAAAACCAAAATAATATTTCTTATACTGATGCGTGAGGAGAAAATATTTGTTTTACACATATAAAAGTCCTTACAAGTTATTTATTTTCATTATTATTCCATTTTCTCTTAATCTTCCAAGGTTACTATCAAGCCAGAAAGTGCTGAAAGCCTATCATGGACCAAGAACAGTACACACATTATGTGATTTAATTGTCCCAACTTTCCTAAGTCAGTAGCACTCCCCATTTTTACACTGAGGAAATGAGCTCAGACAGATTAACCTGACCAAGTGCTGGAAGCAATCTAAGTGCCCATCAGTAAAAGACTGGATCAAAAAACTATGGTACATTTACACAATAGAATTCTACGCAGCAGAAAGAAAGAAGGAGCTCTTACCCTCTGCGACAGCATGAATGGAACTGGAGAGCATTAAGCTAAGTGAAATAAGCCAGGTGGTGAAAGATAAATACCATATGATCTCACCATTAACAGGGACCTAATCAACAAAATGAACAAGCAAGCAAAGTATAGCCAAAGACACTGAAATTGAGAACAGGCTGACAGTGACCAGAGGAAAGAGGGGAGGGGATAATGCAGAAAAGGGTGAAGGGTTTACAGGAACAATTATAAAGGACACATGGACAATAACAATGGGGGGGTGGAAATAGGGGAAGGAGGTGGGGAAGGTTGGGGTGGTAGGGAGGAGTGGGGGGGAAGGCAGAAAACTATGTGAACAACAATAAAAAATGTTAAAAAATAAAAATAAAGAAAAATATTTATTAAAAAATGAATAAATAAATGACTGGATGGGTGAGATGAAAAAAAAAGAGAGAGAGAGAGAGAAAGAAAAGAAACCTGACCAAAGCCCACAGATGGTAGGATGCTAGTTAGGATTCAAGTTTAAAGGTATCTAACTCCAAAGTTTGTGCTCTTTTATTTTGCCAGGCTGCTACCAAAAAAAAATGTGGAAGTGCTTTTTAAATGCATAAAATGGTACCGAAATGCAAGCATCATTATTATGTCAAAGGCTCTGGGGAATCAGAGAACATAAACTTGCTGTTCTCAGAGCTTTTTCTCACTTCCAGCAATAACAAGGGTACCTGTGTTTTTGCAGGACATAACTTTGGGACCAGAATGTAAACAAATTTGTGTGTGTGTGTGTGTGTGTGTGTGTTTTAAGATTGTATGTATTTATTTTTAGAGAGAGGGGAAGGGAGGGAGACAGAGAGGGAGAGAAACATTGATGTGCAACAGAAACATCGATCAGTTGCCTCTCACATGTCTCCAACTGGGGACCCGGCCCACAGTCCAGGCACGTGCCCTGACTGGGAATTGAACCCATGACCTGTGGGTTCTCAGGCCAGCACTCAGTCCACTGAGCCACACCATTCAGGGATATATATATATATATATACACACACACACATACACACAAATATATATATCTTAAAATATTGTCATGTAATGGTCAAATGTGGTTTGATAAGGTTATGTATTCATTAGAACAGCTCTCATTAGAATAGCTTCAATTCTCTTTTAAAGGTAATCAGATCAGAGCAGTAATAGAACCCACACTATATAAAATTAAATATATAAGTAAAAGGCAGTTTTAAACCTAAGCTAAAGGGGGGAGAATTTGATAAAAATCATTCAGTTCTGAATGAAAGAAAGTGCAGGGAAAGGTGTATTGATCTTGGTGGAGAATAAATGGAAGATCTATCATTGTTCTTAATTCAATACTGAAACTGGATTTTTGGTGGTGAGCACACAATAGTGTATATAGATATCAAATCACAATTTTGTATACCTGAAACATGTATGATGTTACAATGCAATGTTACTTCAATTTAAACAGAACTATAAATAAATATGTATCTTACCTCTGGATGGGAATGTACACACTAAATATAAATTAAAGAACAAAGGGAAAAACAAGAAAAAGTTTCTGAGTTCAGAGAGGGTCACGAAAATGACACAACTTCAGTGAAAGTAAACCTGCGCCTCAGACACAGATTTAAAATTGTGTTCCACTTAAGTCTGGAAGTTAAAATTCAGTATTAGTGAGTCAGATTGTTATAATGTATGGATGTTAGTTTTTTCATACTGTATTAACTCAAATTATCTAGATGATTGAAAACCTACGTGTGCCAGATGGTAGGTGGACAGAGGGAAGGGGGAGGAATAAGGGCAGCCCTGAGCTCCAAACAAGGCAGAGGGAGTCTGGGGAACAGATTCCCAGGCTGTTCCAGAGAGGATGCCTATGTGGTCAAGACACAGTGCGGGAGGACCCCACTCTCACAACAGAGGTTCTAGAACTGATTAGCACTATGATCCCTGATCGAGAAGGTAGGACAGAACACTTGACTGTCAAGTAAGACATAGCTGATTTACAAGCAACCTATGAATAACACGCTAAGGTCCTCAAACAGAAGGATAACCCATTCTAAGGGGAACTGGTCTAGCCAGTCACATGATATATATTAAGGTCAGGACTCCAGTTCCAGAGAGGAAGGGACACTAGACAGGGACATGACTTAAACTAAATGAGAAGAGAACCTTGGTGATTCAATACCTAGACATGGGAACTGGACCAAAACAATGGGAAGTGGAAAACAGGTGAAGTTGTTTGGTCTTCTGAGCTACGCAGACACCAGGGTTCTTCTCTTGTGTCCTGGACCCCAAGTCTCTAGACAGAAAGAACATAATTGGGCTGAGGAGGAACCACGGTGAAGAAATGAAGTTGAAATCAAGGGCCCAGGACTCATTACTGGAATGTCAGATTTAGTGGAATCTCCACTAAGTCACGTGGAAGATGACGGAGGTTAGAGAAAAGGGAAACTTGGAGAAGGTTTGAAAATCATGCATGGGTCCTGCGAAAATGTATTCACATTCCGAGGAGAATATGAGTCCACAGCCAGAAACTGGCAATATCTGGTCTCAGCTTGGAATATCTGGAAAGGATAGAGTTTGACCACAAACATAACAAATGCAATGAGCACATTTTAAAGTGTCTCATCTCCCCTTTAGATATTGCTCGTCAAAGACTCTACATTCATTTAAACTAAATTGTATTGTTTCCTCTGTTAGTTCAAATGTAAAACTGTTGAAGAGATTTAAAGGCAACGACTCCAAAGTTCTGTTAGTAAGCAGATGTTACAGAGGAGCTCAGAGTTCACTAAGAAAATGGAAGGTTAAGAGGCTCTTTGCCAAAACCACGGTCAAAGGCCGTGTCTATGGCCTAGGCTCCCCACTCCGGTCTGGTTGCCTAGATCTGCCCCTTACTGGGGCTGCTCCTTGCCGCCTATCTTGTTCGGAATGGATTAGCATCTTCAGGGCATCCTATGCCCTTTTTACTTTTTCATCACATTAACTTCCTGCCACAAAAGAAAACTCTTGCTGACATAAATGTTTGATTAGGAGCTTTCATATATTCCAATATGAAATGTTCCCTCTCAACCAGGGCTCATGAAATATACATCAAACAAGTTCTTTGTGCAGCATAAAACAAATTTCAGCTCCTCTTCAAATAAAATAATAACGTAGTTAGACTGTCTCTAATTCCTGTAATTGGCTTCTGGAGGTAGTTATTATAGCCTATGGGTATACATGCAAATTCAATTTTTCAATAAATCTACCCTGCAGCCCTGTGAATTCCAAAAACCAATGATAATAACTTTCTTTGGCTTTGGCCCCAATTATCTTACCAGGAAATACTTGACTAGCATATTTTTTAATCATCTTACTTATAAAATTTTGCTAAACAATTCTTCATAATCCATTTTATTAATAAAAACCTTAGCTCCTAATTACACTAAAAGGTGTAGTACAATAAGGTTCAGCCCCCAGATCTTAGCCCTTTTTTATCTGCACTCATTGTTCAGCCATCTCTCCCACTGTCGGAGCTTTAAATATTATCTGTAGGAATATACCTGGGCATTCCCAGTTCCAGTCCACTCTCCTTGGCTGCCATGTTACATGGATGTCACACAAACAGTTCTCATTATAGTCACAATGGCTGGACTTTTTTCTGGACAGACCTCATGTATCATGGAGTGCTGAATATTTGAGTCTTGATCTCAGGGAAGGGTTTGTACTAGTGAAACATTTCTTAGAGTCATCAAGAGATGAGGAAAACTCTGACTTTGGTGAAACTATCGGGGAGTTTTATAGCATGAAAAGTGAGAAAAACCAAGGAAGGAGCTTCCACAACACCAGCAGTAAAGGGAGGACAGAGGAAGGAAGCACACTGCTATGGTCTGAATGTCTGTGCCCTTCAAAGTTCAAATGTTAAATCTTAACCCTCCAAAGTGATGATATTAGGAGGTGAGGCCTTTGGGAGGTGGGTAGATCACGTGGAGATTCCAAGCCTCTTTCGCCTTGTGAGGAGACAGCAAGAAGACGCTTCATGGGAACCAGGAGGAGGGCTCTCACTAGACTGTGGCCATGCTGAAAACTTGAGCTTGAGCTTCTCAGCCTCCAGAACCATGAGGAATATTTATAAGCTACCCAGTGTATGGCATTATGTTATAACATTTTTAATGGGCTAGCACAGAAATTGGTACTGAGAAGTAGAGTGCTGCTTTAACAAATACCTAAAAATGTGGGATTGGCTTTGGAACTGGATAATGAGTAGAAGCTGGAAGAATTTTGAACTTCATGCTAGGAAAAGGCTGCATTGCCATGAATACACCATTAAGAGTGGTTCTGGTGAAAGCTCAGGAAGAAATAGGAAAGCTGTGGAGAAAGCCTTAATTTTAGAGAATACCTACATTCTGAGCAGAATATTGATATCAATGTATGGACCACAAAGGCCATTATGCGGAGATATCAGATGGAAATGAGGCGCATATTACTGGAAACATTTTTTAACTTGTTAGAAATGGTAAAGACCTTGGCTGAGTTGTGTTCATGGTCTTGTGTTTTGCAGAAGGTAGAACCTGAGAGCTATGCAATAGTATATATAGCTGCAAAGTGTTAAGGTGTGACTTGGCTCCTCCTGATGGTTTATAGTAAAATATGAGAGGGAAGAAAATACTGAAAGATGTAATTGTTGATCATAAGGAAGCAGAACTTAAAAATTTGGGAAATTTTCAGGCTATCCACACTGCAAAATATAAGAATACTAAGAGTGTGGCCAGGTGAACTTTTGAAAAGGAGATTAGTGTGGATCAATCATATCAACAGAAGCCAGGCTGTATTTCTCTACACAGTGGAAGAATGACCCTGAAAGCAATTCAGAGATCATTGGCTCTGCCACTCCCGTTGAAGACCCAGAGTGCATAGGCTTGGGGGCTTTGCTGGCTGCACCTAGGTTTCAAAGGACAGGGCCACCTGGCAGAGCCAGGGCCATGTGACCCCAACCTGGGAAAGCCACAGGGCCCAAGGAGAGATCCATGGCATCAGTAGGGCCCCCACTAAGCTGTGGGGTTCACATTGTCACCATTTGTAGGTTTAGAAGGCAGAACATTGAGTCAAAGACGATTATTCTTCAGACTTAAGGTCCAGCAGAGGTTGCGGATTAGGTTTTAGACTTGCTTGGGCCCTGTCACTCCTTTCTTCTGCTAAAAGATAGATACATTCAACTTTTGAAGAACCTATTTGAACAAAAGTATTTGAATAAGGCAGCACCACGTCAGAGGTAGAATCACTCCACTGACAGAAACCAAAGGAAAAACTTTTATAAAGAAAATGAAGAAGCAAAGCAAGGCAATTATTTAACTGGCTATAGTTTAACAGGTGCCTTATTTGGGCAAGCCTACCTGGTCTTGTTAAAGGAAAATTACAGACCCAAAATGGCTCATGCTAAAGCCCATACACCAAGCTTATATTTAATACCTCACTGAATTGCATTTTCAGCCCATCCCAGAAATGTAATCTTAACCACCCAGCCTGGAATTGTCTGGTCAACACCAGTGAGTTAATTTGTCACATGGATCCTCTCCCTCCCACCACAGAAAGAAGAGGCTGCAAGATGAAAACTTTCCTGTTTCCTTCCCCCGCAAGAAAGATGTCCAGGCCTAAAAATAATCTGTTATTTTCTTTTGTTAATATCATCCTTGCCCCACCCTTCTTCCTATAAAATCCTTCCATATTATACAACTCCTTGAAAGGCCTTTCTGTTTGTTAGAATAAATGCTACCTGATTTATGAATCACTTAATAAAGCCAATTAGGTCTTCAAATATACGCAGTTGAACTTTGTTTTATTACAGCTGTTTGCAATTGGTTGCCCTTAGTTTTTGATTCCTTGACCTTGACACATTACAGGCTTAGGTTTCAGTTTGCTTACACAGATTACTGAGCTATTAAAACCACTTCAGGGTAATGGCCTCCCTGTTTAATGGACACTTCTTTCCTATTTCTCCATTTTGGAATAAGAAGAATGTCTATCCTATGTCTTTCCCACCAGTGTACTTTGGAAGCACACCAACTTTGTTTTGCAGATTCACAGCCAGGGAAAACTTTTTCCTCAGAATAAATCGTACCTCACCTTCGCATGTGTGTCTCAGCTGGTTGTAGTATTGACCCGTAACCAAAGGGCTGTGGGTTGGATTTTCGGTCAGGGCACGAACCTAGGTTGCACATCCAATTCCTGGTCGGGGTGCATGTGGTCCCTGGTCTGGGCTCATATGGGAGGCAACCGATCAATGTTTCTCTCTCTCCCTTCCTTCCTCTGTTCCTCTTTCTAAAAGCAATGAAAAAAACAAAAGTCCTCAGGAGAGGATGAAAAAAAAAAGAAAAATAATAAATCATTCCTCAAGTCTCTGATTTAATGATATTTAAAATGAGACTTTAGACTTTAGAGTTGATACTGGAACAAGTTACGACTTTGGGGGTTGTTGGGTTATTAAATAAAGTAATGTATTTTGATGTAGGAAGAACATAGATTGGGGAGGACCAAAGGCAGAATGCTATAATTTGAATATTTCTATCCCCCCAAAATTCATATATTGAATCCTAACTCAAAAAAAAAGGGCTTTTGTGTGCTGGCTAAGACACAAAGTGGAGTTCTCAAGATTCAGTTCTTTCTGTTTCGCTGTCTGCAGGCTTTGTCCAGTGCCATCAGAGCGTGTTCATCTGGGATGCCAGGCATCCTAAAATGCCAGGTAATTGCACCAAAGAGGGATGAGAGTTGATGGGTAGATAACCCAGTTTCCTCTTCCATTGGTGAGACAAAACTGAAGTACACTCAACACCATTTCTTCAAAGACCCCCAGAGAAAGTGAGCACCAGGTGTCCACACTGGTAACCCACTCAGTCACGCTCCCTCCACTGGCTTTTCCTCAACTTCCTCACACCTTCGCTTGTGCTTTCTGAGATCATCTCCAAAATAAAATAAATGTAGTTATCTCCCTGCCTCACCATCTGATTCTGGGTAAACCTAAACTAAGGAAATATCCTTCATTCCTTGATAAACTTAAGTATTTTTTAGGGCTTGAAGTTAGATCTAAAAAAAATCTCCTGGGACAGATTCAAAATATGCAGCTCTCATACATTATTTAAAAGCAGATCATTTTAGTGCAAGTTTCATAGACATCTTTGTATCAGATGCCTACTTATAGACAAGATCAGTTCTAACCGGATACTGGAATCTTAAACTCAGACTTTTTGCTTTTGAATTTCTCAGGGTTATGTGACTTAGCTTAAAGAAAAACAATAAGTATTCCAGGAACTAGTACCATGAATTTGAGAAAAACAAAAAGTATTCCAGGAACTAGTACCCGAAGATTTCTCTTGCTTACTGCCTGTCTTTGCTCAATCACCCTAGGAAGCCTGTCATTTTCTATGGGTGTGTCATCGCTCTCATAAGCTTTTCCAAGCCAACAGAAAATGGAGACTACTTTAAATTTTCATTATCTTCATCATGCCTCATCCCGCTTGTCATCCCGCTTGCCTGCTACTAGAAGGCAATTACGTGATGAGCTCTTTTAGAAGAATGAAAATGCTAAATGATGTTCACTTAGTAGCAACTTAAAAAATCTGATCTCATTTCAGACCCAGTGTTTCTACTAGAGGAGAAACTCAGAGAGAGGTTGGAGGCTCTTCATCAAGATGGAAAGAAGCTAATTCCTGCTGGAATAAGACATGGTAGAAAAATTCTTAAAGACATCTTTCTCTCAAAAATGTGACACTTATTCTTTCACTGATTTGTAGATTATTTGAGCCACCTTCTAATGTTAAAATGACTATTTTGTAAATTAAAAATGGCTAAAACATGTCTTCATTCTATTCCTACTTAAAATAGACTTACTAAGTTTGTGATGCCCTGTTTGCAACTCACAATTTGACTTTCTACCACTTTCTGTGACTCTACCAGAATATTGCTCACATTTTTATTGTTGAATTGACAATCTTGGACTTTTTACCTTTGAATTTATCAGGTTTAGGCCACTTAGCATAAAGAAAAGTAAAATGTCTTCCATGAACTAGTACCATGAATGCTTTTAAAGCATAATAAAGAATTGTGCTTTTAAAGCATAATAAATAGAAATTGCTAAACCAAATGACAATGGAGAAATCAAACTGAAAGCTATAAGAAGACTCCTTAGAATCTACTCAACTAGAATGAAAACATCGCTGCACTAGGCTGGACAGACGCTGTGAACCATTATCATGCTTAAACTTTGGGGAAACCCATTTTAGCATATGGCATTTTCTGATTGCTTGAACTTTTCTGGAGACTCAGAGTAAAAAGAACACATACAATGAATAGACACCCAGTCGGGAAACAGGTATTATACACCCAGAAAAGAAAATCAGGATCAGATGCATGGAGCAAATGTGATCAGCAAGGTGTGTGTCATTAGTAGGGAAATTTCCTTCTGGCGACAGCACACCTGATCCTGCACAAGGAGAAGTAATATTAACTACATACCTGCCCAATCTGTCTGCTTCTCAGAATTTCTAGTCAACCAAATACAAGAAAGATCACTGCATTTGGGACAGGACTTCTGAACCAAAGTCTTATTTTGAATGCTATCATCTTTTAAGGCAGAGATCCAAAAACTGAGTGTTAGAGGAACCTAATGATTATACTAACAGCTCCAGCCAGGCTGGAGAGGTGGAAGGACTGCGTTATGCTGACTTTAATGCCAGCCTCTGTTCCAGACACCAGCCTTCAGAGAGCAGAGAGTGTGAGGGCTTAAATCAGGTACCATATAAATTAATCAGAGTCAGCTAGTTACAGATAAATTCACCCAATTTGATATACCTCTATTTTAGTAGAAAATAAAAGAATGAAAATAAATTAGCAAGGGAGTTCTGTTCTACAAAATATTTTATTCAGTCTATGAGCCTTTAATATTTTAAGTAGTATAGAGACATAATTTGAATTCTTTAACTCATTTGAAAAATACAGTTTCATCTATTTATGAGATAAATCTACTGCATTCATGGGCTAAATGAGAATTAAAAAAAGTTGTGAATCATGTTCCTTTTCAAGAATGAGCCAAAGCGGAGCTTCCTGCCTTGCTACTCTAACTGTATCACCACGGACAAGTCGCATAAGCTTTCTAGGCCTCAGATGACTTATTTTGAAAGAGTGGAGACCATCCTAGATCATTTGTCCTTCTAGCTCTAACATTGAGTAATCATTTATGGTCACAAATTCTTCTATTGACATCATATTTCAGGTTATTTCATTTCATTCCAAGTCGGAAGCAGTAGTTTCTCTATAAAACAGAAAGCAGAATTAAATGTTCACGCAGAAGTACTCTGCCAAGATCACCTCCAGATAGTCTTGATAGGGAACAAACACTCACATTTTCGGTATAGTTACGGTTAGCATGACTCGTAGTTACATTTGTGCCATTCTGTAGCCAGCATCCTGCAAAATGCTTCACTCATACTGGCTCGGTGCATGTGCGTGACAACTGTGAGGAAATCGACTCAGAAAAACAAAAATTTCACTCATTATCTTGGCTTTCGAAGGTGACTGGGACAGGAATGGCTGGCGCAAAGCCCACGCACATCAGCGCTGCATTATAGTGATGTTGAAGGAAAGAAGAAAATGCACTGGGTCCAACCATTCACAGGACATTTCAGAGGCTTGTTTGGACAGGTGTGTGTCGGCATTTCCCGAGGTGTCAAGGAGTACTAACAGTAAATTCAAGACAGACATCCTCGAGATGAACACTATTTAGTGTTCTCCCGATTCAGAAAGATCCAATGGCAGATTGTAAACAGCACATTTAAAACAGTCATTTAGGATATGAATGATTTGAAATATATAAGCAATTCTACCTGGTACATTAAGATTCATTTTCATTTCATAACCTCAGGAATACACAGTTGTATTAAATGAGCTCACATTTTCTTTGAGAATGATAAAAGCACAAGTTGAGTTTAAAAGATCAGGCAACAATAACAATAAAATATTTGTTGTTATTTATTCTTCTTTATTATTTTTTCTTATATTTTTTCATTACCATTAGTCCCCTTAAGCCCTCCTCCTACCCCCCACAACACATCCCTGAGTCCTTTCTCCCTTTTGCTCAATCCCTCCACCCACTAAGCTCCCCGCCACACTTAGCTGTCATCCTGCTCTCTATCTCTGAGTCTGTCTCTATTTTGCTTGTTATTTCAGTTTGTTCATTAGATTCCACATGTTGTCTGGCTTATTTCACCTAGAATAATGTTCTCCAAGTCTATCTATACTGTCACAAAGGGTAAAATTTTCTTCTTTTCTATGGCCGAGTAGTGTCCCATTGTGTAAATGTCCACAGTTGTTTTATCCACTTATCAACTGATGGGCACTTGGGCTGCTTCCATATCTTGGCCATTGTAAATAACACTGCAATGAATATAAGGGTGGTTATGTCCTTTCAAATCAGTGTTTTGGGTTCCTTCAGATATATTCCCAGAAGTTGGATCGCTGGGTCAAAAGGCAGATCCGTGTTCAATTTTTTGAGGTATCTCCATTCTGCTTTCCACAGTGGCTTCACCAGTCTGCATTCCCACCAACAGTGCAAAAGGATTCCCTTTTCTCCACATCCTTGCAGGCACCTGTTGTTTGTTGAGCTGTTTATGATAGCCATCTGATAGGTGTGAGATGGTATCTCATAGTGGTTTTAATCTACATTTCTCTGATGATTAGTGACACTGAGCACCTTTTCTTATGTCTACTGGCCATGTGTATAAACACACATTTATAGTGAGGTTGAAATTTATACACTATAACCCAGATATACTTTTAAAAATCTAGCTCTAGTGATTGTCTGAACATAACTTACCTCATACCTTACTCCACTTAAAATGTAAAAGGTACCTAGTCCTCTTTGGAAAAGTGTCCATTCAGGTCCTTTGCGCATTTCTTAATTAGATTATTTGTCTTTTCTGGTGTGGAGTTTTGTAAATTCTTTATAAATTTTGGATATTAACCCCTTATCAGCTGCATCAGTGAATACGTTCTCCCATTCTGTGAGTTATCTTTTTATTTTGTTGATGTTTTCCTTTGTTGTGCAAAAGCAACAAAATATTTTGCATAAAGTTCACAGCAAGAGACCAGAATTTTTTGTATGATTGATTTATTTCTAAACATAGGGCTTATTTTGAGAATTACAGTTAATCTTCTTTAAATTTGTGATAGGTTAACATTAATATTTTTTCAGTGTGAAGAAACTTCAAATGTCATGATTATAAATTAGTTTTATTAGATTTTCTATTTAAATACATCTAACCCATAAGATTAAGTCAACATATGATTATAATATGTTGGTTAGATGTTAATTCCTATTTTAGAACTGTGGTTTCTTCAGAGACAGGAAATATATCTTACTTTTCATATATTCACAACAGCAAACATAATATCTGGAACTAACAATAACTCAGTACGTTGTTAATAAATGCTTACTGACTTGCTCAGAAAATTGTTGAGAAAGTGTATGTGTGTGTGTGTGTGTACACAGTTACTTTTTATGAATCTATTTGGTTAGACCATAGTACCTACTTATTGAATAGAACCTTAGTCTGGTGTTATTGTAGAGATATTTTGTAGAAGTGGTAACCAAGTATAGTCAGTTGACTTTAGTCAACTAAAGTAAAAGAGATTATTCAATAATGGAGTGGCTTCATCCAATCAGTGGACAGATCATAAAGTCCTTAAGAGCAAAACTGTGATTTCCCTGAAGAAATTATACCTGAAGAAGGAAACATTAGGCCCTGCCCAAGAATTTCCAGTCTGTAGGTCTGCACCTGCAAATTTCAAACTTGCCAGCTGCCCCACCCCCGCCGAATTCTAAGCCAATCCTCAAAATGAATGTGTGTATGTTGTGTGCGTACATACAGGTTTATAATTAAGTGTTTGGGAGAGAAAGAGAGTTCAAAGAGAATGGATCCAGTGTTTCAAACTTAGCTAAATGCCACTTATCAAGATAAAGACTAATTCAGTTAGAAATAATGACCACTTCTAGACATGTTGAATTTCAGACACTGTATGTGGAAAATTCCAACAAGTATGTAGAGGAGGCAGATGGCAATAGGAGTTTTATGCTTATACAAAAAATTATTACAGTCAAAATATATTATTCCACCAAAATAAATAAGGTTTCTAGATGCCTAGAAAGCACATAAACACACATTTATAGTGAGGTTGAAATGTACACACTATAACTCAGATATACTTTTAAAAAATCTAGCTCTAGTGATTGTCTGAACATAACTTACTTCCTAACTTATTCCACTCAAAATGTAAAAGGTACCTAGTAAAATAACTCAGTGTCTTCTTATTTAAATCAGTTTTTTTGTAAATATTCCCCCAAGTCAGAGTTAAAACTCCCTGGCAGGGCCATTTCTCCCCTCCACCGATTCTTCCTTCCCGGGGAGCATTTACATAAAGTGAACATTGGCATATCACCAGATGAGAGAAGACGGAGGATTGGATCACTGTTCCACAAGCTGTCCTCCAAGCTCTCACTGACCTTCACTGAGACAGCCTCCTCCTGCCTGGCTATTGGACACCCCTTGCCTTTGTGGGCTTGTGCGTGAGGCCTGACCACTTGAGACAAATTTAGAGCTAAATATATCTGGGACAAATCTCAGGTGAGTCACTCAGTAGCAGCAGGTCTTTGGGGAAGCTGATTGTCTTGATTGATTTTACCTTACTCATCAGTAAAAATAGGATCCGTTCCTACATGCTAGGGTAATAAGAAAATTAGAAAGCAATTATTCCTAGAAGGGCCACCTCCCACCAGAGCCATTTAATCAATAGGTATACTTGGAGATAAATGCTTGTACATTAAACAGACAGTACTCTCCCTACCAGAATCTCAGTGATAATAAAGCTTCTAAGAGTTATTTTTCTCAACTGAGTCTTTCTACAAATACTGAGAGTTAGGCATGGTACCTGTTGCTTTGTATACCATTCCTGTATACCTTCCTATACACAATAATGAACAGAAGATAAAACTATAGGAAGAGAGATTTAAGTCCCCTAGTACAGAAAATTTTGCTCACAATCCCACAGGCCTAGGCCAAAAGGCTATAGGTTTAAGAGACAAATGCTTTTGGGATGATGGAAACAATGAAGAATGTAAGATGTTAACATTAAAGAGCTTTGCCTGGATGATTCTACTGGCAGATTTCAATGGTGGTTATCCTTTAAGTAAACCACAGGGAGTCCAACCGTTTAATAAATGTAAGATGCTTCTTTCTTGATAGCTCTTCCACAGATACAGGATTATTTACACGGCCTCCAGGAATCAGCAATTCATGCAAAAGCAATCTGAGTGAGACATGTGGCATGAATTCACAGCAGTGACATCTTCAAGCAGCTCCCTGGTGCTTCTCAGTGTTTTTTTAAGTCCAGACCAGGGTGTCTGCGGATGGTCAACTGAACACATGTAGCTTCAAAATTCCTACAAGGGAAAGCAAGGAAACACCACAGAACACAGCCAGAGGCTTTCTCGGGGCCACGATTCCTGCATATGGTGGATGAAAGGGGCTCTGAAATAAAGTTGACTGAAGGTACCATCACAGGGTAATCTGATCATAAATTCCTAACTGGGTAGGTCATGGTGGGTAGTCACGTCCAGGCTTGTAACTTCTTTAATAAAAGGCTGATTGTTGCCTTAAGAAGCCCCATCAGTTGTTTCTGTGTGTCTCAGTTAGCATAACTTCGAAAAGCCGCTTTTTAAGACCATTCAGAAGCATAACCTTGTTAACGATCCTGTAATCCAATCATAGAGATTTCCCTGCCTTGCTTTCTCCCATGTTGGTGTCATCTTCCTTAGTTCCCTCCTTCACTCTAAATGGACAAAAGAAACTGCAAACTGTCATTCCAGGAAGCATTTTTCTCAGTCCCTAGAGACCTTGCTTCAAGGCACGTCCTCTGTTTGGCTCCAATGAACTCTAATAAACTCTTACAAATAATTTTATTTTACAGGTTTGGACATCCTTACATTGACAATATAAAAAGATAAAACTTTAAAAAACTGAGCAGAACCATAGTGGTGTAGCTGCTGGTCGCTCTGCTACTGTCTGAGAGCATCCCTGAATCAGCGTCCACAGAGGCCAAGGCATTCTGACACCACCCGTGTTAGCGTGAGAGTGAGAATGGGACTGGGTCCTGGGCTTGAAAGAACCAAAACCTACTGTAAGAACAGTTACAACATCTACTGCATTGGCAGTTAGGAAGCACTATCCCAGCTTTCCCTGATCTCCCTCCATTCATACTGTTTAGACTAGAAGCTCCCTAATGAAATCTGGAACCTCCCATGCAGGCTTCTGGAAGAAGAATCTTTCATAGTGATGAATGCCCATTTATTTTCACATATGAAAACAACCAATCATCTCCCACCAGAAAAACAATATTGTTGGCATATTTTTTATATTTATCTTATGCATTTTTATTTTTTTACATTTTATTGTTTATGCTATTACAGTTGTCCCACTTTTTCTCCTCTCGCCTCCCCTCCCCCAACCTACCCCCCCCACTTCCATAGTCAGTGCTTCATCATTGTCCATGTCCATGAGTCCTGAGTTGGGGACTGATTGAAAGAAGGTGAAGGGATTAGTCTGTTGGTATTTTTTAAATAGCTTATTCTTGTTCTCTTGTTCTCCTTTGCTCCACTGCTTTCTTTGAGTTATTTTATAGCTCCTCTCAAGCCACGGGTATTGTCGGTTCTCTCATATGAATGCTGTGGGTGGAGACAGGAGCCAAGTTCCAGCCATGTTTTACCTGGAGCTTTTGGCTCAAGGTGGCTGGCAGATACAGTCATTTTCAGGAGCTCTACCAGACTATTGGGAGGTTTACAGGTCTTCAACTTGGGATGGGCACTCTAGATCTGGCTTTGGCCCCACTCTCCCACATTGCTTCTGAATTCACGGAGCTGCTCTCTTCTTCATCAGTTGTATCTGAGCAAGAAGTTGCACTATTTGTTTCTGAGCAGACTTGTGGACTTAAGGATGTGTTTTCATCTTTGTCTGTCTCATCTGAGTCACAGCAAAAATGAAAGCTGGCTTCTGAGTTGTAACCCTCGGTAGAAACATAAGATAACCTGTGTCTTTTCTGACATTTGTTATGCTGGGGCCAAGGACAGGGGCTGGAAAATCTTCCTGCCCCTCCTCCTCTCTATCTTCTGTTGGTCTTGATTGTCACTGGGGATGGCCACCTCTGGAGTCAGCTTTCTTTTCTGGAGCTCGGGCTGGATTAGGGTTGAATTAGATGAGAGGACAGGGTCAAGGTGAAAATGATGGCTGGCTGTTGTTGTTTGGAGTCTGTATTCCTTAGGCTGGGCACTCTCATGGGACAAAGAACTGCTACATGGAAGATGAGGAGACCTGGGAGAAGGTCTCTCCCTCTGTGGCTTTCCCTCTGTGGAGGCCAACAGGAAAGGCAGAGAAGAAAGACTTCCAGAATCACCTGGCACAGGGCCATCAACCTGGTCCCTCTGAATTTCCTCTGTGCCCTGAAGGTAGAGAAAGCTGACCAGCGGCCTTTTGTTATCCCAACACCACCCCTGGCTGGGAGACAGCTGCTTTCCCTGGCACCCTTCCAAATGATTATACCTTTTCCCTGCATGGTCAAAGAGTTGTCTGAAGTTCCACACTGCCCCTTCATTAGGCACTTCTGAGTGGAGGTGGCAGCAGCACTGGTAGAAGTATGTGGGTACTTATTCCCTGCGATAGCTCCTGACTAGCTGAAGGGCGCCCCCATGTGCGAAGCCGCTGCCAGGGTCCTGTTATAACGTCTCTTTGCCAAGCTCTTGGTGGCCAGAGCCAGGAACTCATTCTGACAGAGGAACAAGTCACCCAGGTATGGCAGGCAGTGATAACAGACCATTCACACCCAGGCCACCTCTTCCTCTGATATAGGACCTACCTTCCTGCCATCAATTAAGTGGATGGCCCTGTGAAGCCAATGCGTATAGCTCTGTTGCTTCAGCTCACAGTGATCCTGAAGGAATAGGAAGAGATGTTCGAAGAGTGTGAGACTGCCCTTCAGATGGGCCTGCAAGGGGCCTTTCCAGTGTTTGAAGGTGTCCATATGCTTCCTGTTGGTCTTCATTAGCAGCATAGTAACATCAGAGTACATTTCCCCCCCACAATCTACTGGGTGCAGGAAGAGGAACTTAACTGGACCACATCCCTAAGGGCCAGGATATGAGGCTTGAAAACCTGCCTGCAGGCATTTTCTTTCCAAAGGAAAAGGTCAGGACGACAAGCAAATGTCCTGGCAGAGGAGTTTAGCCTTGAGGGTGTCAGCCTGGTTTCTCTCCCTGGGACTGGACTCTTCCCCACGATGCTTATCTGTGCCTTCTGAGAAAAGACAAAAACTACTTCTTAGTACTCATCCATAGAGACAGAAAATAATAGCAACAGTAATGACCAAACAACAGAGCGGGGATGTGTAAGGCCGTCTCGCACAACGCAAGCAGCTCCCGCTCCTCTCACAAATCTCAGCTTAAACTTCATTTCTTCCAAGAAGCCAAATTCAACTCCCAAGTTAGATGACATAGCTCCCCTTCACACTGTGCTGGCCTCCTCGGGGTGCCTGGGGCTCCAATGGCTGTTTCTCCTACCACAGCACATCTATTATCATTACCTGTCATTCTTTCTCCTGAATCAGACCGCACTGTTCTTTGAGGGCAAGGTTGAAGTCAGTTCACCATTTAGTCACTGGGACCTAACAGTATCTAGTTCAAACAGATGCTCAGTAAATAACAATAAATGGATGACATGCATTTTCTCAAAAATAATTTAAGACAGTTTCTTAAGTATAATTTTAATTCAATAATGATAATGTATAAAAGCACTCCATTTTACTATTTAAGATACATGTCTAAGAATGAAATAAAATTTAATGTACTGTCCATTAACTGCAATACAAACGGAAAAAACCTCCCACACCCAAATTTAAATTTATTCAAGGTTGTGGATTTTTTTTTTTTTTGGATAATTCAACCTACACTCTAGTTTTACATTTTTGTAGCACAAATATATTTAAATGCAGTTAATGTTTTTAAAACATAAATAAATTAAAATAATATATATTTGGACACTCAGGATGGTAGAAGAGAAATATACCTTATAATATAAACAAAATTTTTATAAAGGAAAATGCAGAAGGTAAGTTCAAAACAAAAAATGGGAAATCTCATACAGCTGTGCACTAGTTGACATACAAGAAGTATTCCTAGCAGCATTATCCTTAATAGATTAAAAAAGCAAAACTTAGAATTAATCAAATTGTATATCAATAGTGAGTTGAATAAATAAAGTATAGTATATATGTACAGCAGTAAAAATAAATGAAACACTACACCTATCCATATATGTATGTATTATTCAAGCATAGAGCTGAACAAAACAACAAGCCATCAGAAAATATAGAAAATATTATTGTATTTATACTAAAACCCAAAATAGGCAAAGCAAAACAAGGTATTGCCTATGGATACATATTTAAATACTACACCCAGAAAAAAAATAAGAGAGTGATTATCACAAAGCCACAATTGTGTTTTGGATAGGACAGTTGTTAAGACAAGGGCCGAATCAAAAGGTGGGAAGGGGTTGCTTAATAGGGTGTTTCTGGACTAACAATGTCTATTTCTTCAAGTTGCTTATATGAGAGATATATATATGTATATGTATACATATGTATATATATAATACTTGTATGTAAATTTCACAATTTAAAAGATCATAAAATATAATTCATCATATTAAGAAGACAAACCACTAAGTACACCACAGATTTTTATTTTTCCATCTTTAGGGGATTGCTGGATTGACTCTTGTGGCTAACTTGAGTAATAAATGTCATAAAACATTAACTGATTTTGTTTTCATTAAATAGGCATTAATTAAATCCAATCAAGATGTTCAAAATGATCAAAACAATTATCTGTGTAGAGTAGGAACTAGAAGAAAGCAAAACAAAGAAGTAAAAATGTAGAATCACCACTCAAAGAATCTTTCCAAACACAAACGACTCCCAGGCAATTGAGATAAATTAGAAGTGGTCGGTCACCTGCGCAATTAGGAGGGTATGTTATGTACGATCCCTTTTAGTCTCAGTCTGATGTAATGTACAAATGATCGAACCACAACATGTCTAGGCACACAACACTGCCTATTCCTAGTTGTAAATGTTCACAAATTCTTGTTCTGATTTTCGTTTCTCCCATTGCGGGCCGTGAAGCTCAAGCAGCAATTAAAGGTTAGGTCTCAGGTATAAGTGACAATGTTTTATGTCTTTCTATAAACCATATCCCTACTATCCATATTCTCTAGGAAAGTGCTGTGGCTTTATGACACAGTCCTCCTGAAAGAACTGGATAATTACCAATTTTGCACCTAACTCCTGTAGATAAGGTGCCATGTCTCAGTGACTATGTTCTAGGATACAGCTGTTGGAAACACAGCTGTACCGATAGGTATACCACAGGGAAATCCTACATGGTGATAACATTTGGAAGAAGTCTCTAAGATATTTGTAAAGCAAAACATCTCAAGTCAAGATCACAGGACTGTGAAATGGTTTGTTCTACTGTGTCTGTGAGCTACTATTTTCAACACTCCATAACTCTTATTTTAAGGACATGGACAAGTCAAAAAATATCCAAGAAAATGTTTGAAATGATTAGGGATATAAACATCATTATCTTAATTTTTTAAAAGATTGCATGGCTTAAGTATAGAAGACTACAAGGAAACCATATAGATGTTTCCAAATGTTCAAAAGACTGTGATAAGAAGCAATACACATTTTTCCGTATGGCTCCCCCCAAAAGTCAGTGTATCTTTAAAGAGATGGTGAAATAACAGGTTTCAATTCAAGGAAAAAAATAAGAGATCCTTTCATTACAGCTGTCCAAGAACAAACAGGCTCTCTGATGAGAGAGTAGTCTTCTAGCCATGGAAGGGGGTTAACAAAAAACTAACAGACCATCAGACACATCGTAAATGAGTTTTGCTTTTGGGCGGTAAATCGACTTAAAGGGCTGCGAATATTCTTTTTTTAAATCAAAGATCCTCAGGTTCCCTCCCATGATGATTCATTAACCTATTTTCAGATGTTGCTTAACAAAGTGCCATGAGTTTATATAAAAACTAAAGCCATGTTCTCTGAGCGTTCATTTTGGACAAACAAGTTAGAAAATAGGTGTTTTTGCTTCGACTGATTATTGTTATTGCACTCAGTATTGTAACCATCATTACCAAATCTGGACAGGACTAATCTGGAACACAACCTGTGCCTTTAAACTACGGACTGCCGCAGTGTAAAAACAGCCCGGCTGAACAAGAGGAATTGCAATTTCCACTGAAAGAAGAGCTGACACTAGCGAGTACCTGTGTGGACGGAAGAGTATGTGCAGTCACTGTCTGGAGGTAAACACTTCAGTCAGAGAGGGCGACAGGGACAGACGTCGCTCTTCACAGGATGAGATCTGAACTTTGCTGCCGGTGACAAGGTGGGAGCGGCACACCGCCCACTCAGAAAGTGAATCAGACACCCAGAGCCGGATCCTCCCGGAATCTAGAGCACTTCTGAAAGCTGCCTTAACTCTTTCAGAATGCTGGCGAGCAACGCCAAAGAAGAAGGAAGGCATCCAAAATACTCGCATAGCTATAAAAAGTCAATACAGTTAACGCTACCACTCATGTTGGAACAACAGAAAGCATCCTTAAATGCCCACCAGGAGGGGATAATTAAATAAATTATAGTTTATCCAAGATAATGTACCACAGAATTCAATAGTCAGGATGCTTTTTATGTGTCATAATTATGAAATGTAAAATAGCGATGACAGGTGCTAAGTAGGTGATAAAACACCACAAAGCTATAGGTGTGCTGTGTTTAAAAGCCCTGTGTAAAAATATAAGGAGGCCAGATAAGATGGCAAACTGCGATGGGATACTGCCTCCACCCCTGTTCAATCCTAGAGAAACTGCAAAAATGAGAGAAGGATTGGTGGATCTCAGAGCATAAAACTGTGCAGGTTACAGGATCTTACACAGTCATCCGTAAAAACTAATGAAAATCTGTCATAAATAATCAATTAATTCAGTAAAGTTCAGGATACAAAATCAACATAGAAGAATCATTTGTGTTTCTATACACTAACAACAAACTATCTGAAAAAAAAATTAAGAAAACAATCCCACTTACAAGAGCAAGAAAAAGAATAAAATGTTTACAAATAAATTTAACCAAGGAGATGAAACATTTGTACACTGACAATTATAAAACATTGATGAAAAAAATTGAAGACACAAATAAATGGACATTTTAACATTAACACCCTGTGTTAATGTTAAAATGTCCATTCTACCCAAAGTGATCTATGGATTCAAAGCAATCCCTATCAAAATTCCAATGTTTTTTTTTTTTTTTTAAAAGCCATCTTAAAATTTGTATGGAACCACAAAAGACCCCAAATAGCTAAAGCAATTTTGAGCAAGAAGAACAAAACCAGACACATCATATGTCCTGATTTTAAACTAAACACCAAAGCTATAGTAATCAAAACAGTATCATACCAGCATGAAAACAAATATCTAGGCCAATGGAACAGAATAGAGAGCCCAGAAATAAACCCACACATATAAAATCAAGTAATTTTTGACAAAGATGCCAAGAATATTTAATGGAAAAATGATAGTTTCTTGAATAAACTGTGTTGAGGAAACTAGACATCCTCACGCAAAAGAATAAAATTGCATCCTTAAGGGTAAGGACCACATACAAAATATAAAACCTGATACTATAAAACTCCTAGAAGAAAACACAGAGGATAAGCTCCTTTACTTTATCTTAGTGATGATTATTTTTGGATTTGCCATAAAAGCACAGGCAACAGAAGCAAAAATGAACAAGTGGGATTACATCAACCTAAAAACTTGCGCACAGCAAAAGAAACAATCAACAAAATGAAAGAGCAACCAGCAGAATGGGTGAAAATATTTACAAACTACATATCTGATGAGGAGTTACTATAAATATACATACAAGGAACTCATACAACTGAATATAAATAAAAACCAATTTAAAAATGTGCAGAGGAGCTTGATTAGACATTTGTCCAAAGAATACACACAAATGGCCAATGGGTATATGAAAAGATTCTCAATGTCACTAATTATCAGAGAAACGCAAATTAAAACCACAATGAGATATCACCTCACATCTGTTAGAATTGTTATTATCAAAAAGGCAAAAGATAACAAGTGTTGGCCAGGATGTGAAGAAAAGACAGCCCATGGGCACTGTTCATAAGATGTGAAGTGGTCCGTTAGTGTAGCCATTATGGAGAAATGTATGGAGGTTCCTCAAAAATGGAACGACCACATAGGATCCAGCAACCCCACCCTGGGTGGATATACAAAGGAAACAAAATTACTATCTCAAGGAGACACCTGCACTCCCGTGTTTATTGCAGCATTATTCACCATAGCCAAGAGGTGAAACAACCTGTCGATTGACAGAATGCTGCCCCCCATTTGTATCTCCAACAAAGTAGAGTTGATACTGATGCTGCTGATCAGAAACCACATTTTCAGAGCTGTTGACTTAGGCTATGGCCCACCTAGCTGCACCTATTGTTTTCTGTGCCTCCTTAGTTCCAGAATCCATCCCTGACTGAATATAACCCTGAGGCTTCTATTTAGCTTTGACCTGCCCTGGTGGGTCTTCCTGTCGTGACGGTGCATGATGATTCCTATGCATGTTGAAGTTATAGAACCTCTGGTGTAGGTGGTTTAATCAAAGAGAAGCAACTACACCTAGAACGGTGCCCTGGGAAAAAGAGAGAACGGGTCCCTGAGAGGAGGGGCCAAGTCAAATGTGGGGGAGAGAAGAATGGAAAGAGAGCAGGATCTAACCCCGATGGTAACATCAGAGGCTCTTCACCAGACCTGCTCCCTAAAGTCCACAGGAGGAGCAGAAGCCCTATGGAAGGAAGGCAACAAAGTCAACACTCTGCAGAAGTTAAATGAATGGGCTGGCTAAAGTAAGAATTTTAAGTAAGAATATTAAAATAAAACATACATACACCCTCAAAGAAACAGGGAGCATATTACAAATATGAGCCAGGAACAGTCATCAGGAGGTAGCATGTGGAGATTCTGGGTTTGAAGAATATAATAGTTGAAATAAAAACTCAAAAGGGGAGCTGAATAACAAAAAGAAGAGGGCTATGAAGAAAGCACCTTAAAAATACAGGATGAGGTGAATGGGTCCTTTATGGTACCATTGATACAAAATAAAAGCACAGACATACAAAACAGCATGAGGTATCTTCCCAGAATATGCACATGCACACGTCTCAATGCACGCGGATTAGAGTGGCTGACGGTGGCGTGGAAATAGAGTGGGAAAGATGATTGAGGAGAATACAAGGAAACGACAAAGGCCCTTGCACAGACCACTGACGCACTCCACTATGATAAAGAGTGTGATAAACTCAATTCTCTGCCTCTAGGAACCAAAATTATGATTCTTATTTATAGAATGTCATTTTTTAAACTGTAAGGAAATACACAAAATAATAATGGTTGTGTTGATGTAGAATAAATTCATGGGTGTGTTTTTTCCATAATTTAAAATATTGTAATTTTTGTTTTTTAATAATATGTCAGCAAAAAGTGAGTGCTTTCCTCCAGGAAGTGGTTTATATGCTGAGATAACCTGACATTAATCAATGCATATGTTTGCAACATTGAACTGATTTTTTTTTTCGGTTATGAGTCACATGAAAACCTTCAACAATGCAATGACATTTTACATTAATCCTCCAGATAACTTTCCAGTCGGTAAATGTCATCAGAAAAGAAAAAGAGAGATTTATCTTCATTGAAATTGTCTAAGCTTCTGAATCCTGTTTGTCAGTTGCTTTGTTTTAGTCATCAAAATTTCCATTTCTAGTTTTCAACCAGGTTAATGAAGAACAACCTTTATACTGAACGATTCAAACACTCAGAGAGTAAGCTCAAGACCCATACTTGCACCTTTGCCTCTGTCGATGGTCATTTTCTTGGTTCCCAGGAAGGCCCTCAATGCCATATTTTGCTGTGTATACTGTGCACCCAAGTTTCTGGTCCAAACTTTCAGGGGAAAAATTTTTCATTTTAATTTTTCAATTCAATTTTAATTTATTTATATTTACATATTTGGGGATTTTTGTATTGTAAAGGAATTTTAGCACTTCTTTTTGAACATATTATAGTACAGGAAATTTTATGTAACAGATAATTACAAAACACAAGAACAGATACAAGGTATTTCAGGTACTACCCATGTATAATGTGCATCCTTATTTTCTCTCAAAAATCTGGGCAAAATGTGCACATTATACATGGCAAAATACAGTAACTTCCTTTGCCTCCCTGTTTCTCAAAACTCTTTCTAAAACAGGACCTGCTCTCGCCATCTCTCCCACTACTTCGTGTTAGGCACCATTTGGATTAATTATCTATTGCTGCATAGCAAATTGCCCCCAAACTCAGTGACTTAAAACAATACGCATCAATTATCTCATGGTTTCTGTTGGGACAGGAGTCCAGGTATGATTGAGGTGGGGTGTCTCACAAAGATGCAATTAAGCTTCATTCAACCAGGGGAAAATCCACTCAGCGGGTGCTGGCCAGATCCAAGTCCTTGAGGACTGGACAAGGGCCTCCGTGCCTTGTCACATGGGCCTGTGCAACAAGCTGCTGCTCTATCAAAGCCAGCAAAGGGGCAAGTCTCTTAGCAAGACCGAAGTCACATGG
Source organism: Desmodus rotundus (assembly GCF_022682495.2). Classification (NCBI taxonomy): domain Eukaryota; kingdom Metazoa; phylum Chordata; class Mammalia; order Chiroptera; family Phyllostomidae; genus Desmodus; species Desmodus rotundus. Next base: position 20,258,916 of record NC_071394.1, read on the forward strand.
TTTTGTAACCTAATCATAGAAATAGCATCCATTCATATTCTCTGATTAGAACTGAGTCACTAGGTCCAGCCCACAGGCAAGGAATGAAGTTAACCCAAGGTCATTAATACCCAGAAGTGGAATCATTGGTGGGTCGTAAGCATGCCTCGTGTGTGTGAATATATTCCTGTAAGGGAATTATTTCTCCTATATTAAGACTAAGATGATGAGGTAAGTGAGGTTAATTAATTTGATCAGATTCACATAGCTGGTAAAGATGTGGCCAGAATTTGAATTCAGGCCTGTCAGGCTGCACCGTGATCTTAATTATCTCGCTATCCAGCCCGAACTGAAATATGTGGCAACTTTAGAGTTGAACATCTGTAAAGAAAGTTTCCAAACTTAACATTTCCCCTATTAAATTGTATCTTTTGGTTACCTTAACCCTTTCATTAGTCAACTCCAACAACTTCTTTATTATGATTTCTAAATGTCTTATTCCTATGACTTCGGCAGAAACGTTCCAAGATATTTAGAAACCACCGTCGTTGACTTTTCACATAACAGTAGCTCAGTTTAAATGAGTCTTAATTTCCTAAGTGGTGAAAATGACGCTCAAGAGTGAATTAGAAAACATCTGGTTCTGTCCCAGATCTTAACTCCTTTGGGCCTCTTTTCTCTCATGTTTTAAAACTGAACTAGAAGTCTTCTCAAGGCTCTTACATCTTAATGACACAGTGTGATGCTGAAGACAGAAATGGATAATAAATTCAACTCCCCACTCCCACCCTGATCCTAACTCTGAATCCATCAGGACTATTCTGCTTTCTGCTGAGGGAGGAGGGAGAGGACATATTTAGGCACAGATATACTTCATGATTTTATGAAATTATTTACCAAGTCAACAGAATTTCAAGCAGATGGCATCTCTGCCTTATGTCCAATATAAACTGAACAGGGAGATGAAGTGTAGCTCTTATTTTTCATTGTTATCAATTTTCTATTTTATCTTATTTCCTGGGGAAATTCCCACATGCTGTTTCAATGGAAAGACGCTGAAGACTGAGGGCCCATTACTTAGGTCTGCCTTCATGCCCACTTTGAACTCTTCTTTTCATAAATGCATATAAGTCAAATAAGAAAAAACTGCATCACGAAATAAAAGTAGACAACAACTGTTTATGTCCCTCAATAATCCTCAGTTAAATTTCTTAGAACACTTAACTCAGAGGTCAAATGCATATATGATAAAGCCAAAATGGTCATTTTCAATTAAAATAAAATCCATCTTAATAGACTAAACTCAGCTTTCCTGAAAGTGATATTAATTTCTGGGTTTCCAAACTGATTTGAGTCTTCTTTGAATTTAATCAATTGTATATCTTAATTCAAGAACAAATAATCAAAGGAAAGAGACTTTTCAGAGCATAGATACATTTAAGAGCAAAGATACAATTAAGAGCACATTGTTTTAACATGAAACCAAATATCAAGTTACCACTTTTGACGAAAGTAGTTCAGTTCAGATCAGTATTAAATAACGTGCTACAATCAAGATGTTTCTTATGCTTGAATGTTACCCAAGGAAACAATCCAGCAAAAAGAAAGCACAATTTGACTAAAGCTTTGTGCGCAGCCCAAGTAAAGTGAAAGGTTTGTAACTACAGTGCCTTGCACATAGTTTCCATGAACATAGCTGAACGAACACTGAATATTTCAAGAAACATGAGAAAGACTAATCATCGAGGAATTTATGATGCAAAGTCAAGACTACCACATGTTTAATTTCAGGAATGTTTCTGGGGTGCCTCTTAAGTTCCAGGAACTCTATAGTATTGGGAAACTGGAAAAAAAATCAATAAGACAGGGGCTCTGTAGTCAAGTAAACAGGTAGGCAGCATGGAGTACAATGTGAAATGTAAAGAAGCATAGTCTTCGGTAGCTCACCCTGAATTCAGACACCGTTTGAACCACCTCTTAGAAGTTAATTAGAATTAAGACAAACATGAAAGGATAAGTAGGCACTCAAGTGACAGCAAAGCAAGGAAAAACAAGATTTTTCCAATAACGGAGGGTAAGGAACAAGTAGTAGAAACACCAAACGCCAGAGCTTTAAAAACTGTGATGCATTATTCAAATATTCATTTGTTTATTTCCATAATGTAAAACAGGTAAAATGTGTGTACCCTTTAAGGTAAGTAAAGGGTAAAATAAGTAAAAAATGTTTAGGTAATGTGCAAACATGATGAAGAACATTAGTGTTTCGGATATTGTATTAGTTTGCCAGGACCGCCATAACAGAGCACTGACTGGATGGCTGAAACAGCAAAGATCTGTTTTCTCACAATTCTGGGGGCGAGAAGGCCCAGATCAAGATATGATCTGGTGGGTTTCTTCCGAAGCCTCCTGGTTTATAGATGGCCTTTTCCCTGTGTCTTCACGAGGTTTTCGCTCTGCTGTGTCTGTGTCCTAATCTCCTCTTATGAGGCCACCAGTCGTATTGGATCCGGGCCAACCCTAGGGAATTCATTTTAACTAATTACCTTTTAAAAGATCCTATCCCCAAATATGCTCACATTCCGAAGTACTGGGGGTTAGGACTTCAACATATAAATGAGAGGGGTGACCCCATTCTGCACACAACATATGTTTACTTGGGGTTCAAGAGTAAAATATCTGAAAGGAGAACTTGTAATCGGAAAACAAGAAAATGTGTAAGAGGTCATACGCAGGGATTTAGAGCTGAGATGTATCTCCATGGAGATGATGACTGAATTATGAAAGCAAAATAGCCCGCAAAAACAAAAATCTGCACAGAGAAAACAGCAGCAAGCCAAGAAAAATGCATTCTTGATTTCTTTGTGTTCTTCATTAAGTACCTAAAAGCTATCTAAACGTAAATTGTAAAGTGGTGATGCTGGGAAAATCTTTTCAGGCCACACCCCTCTTTAGTCCACTGAGGAAAAGACAGCCCTAAAGGTTGAGTGCCCCCTGTGACTGGTTAATTTATTAACCACTATTCCAGTTATGTTTTTAAGGACTTGGAATTTTGTATGGGCATGGTATATGTGATTTCTAAGCATATAGCTATAGATGAATTTTGAATATATTGTTTAGAGCTGTGCTTTCTAATGTGGTAGCCACTAGACTCTTATTTAAATATAAATATTTGAAATTTAGTAAGATTTAAAATTCAGAGTTTCTATCACAATAGCCATTTCAAGTACGTATGGGGTTAGTGGATACCATGTTGAACAGTATAGATGTGGAATACTTTTGCTATTGCATAAAGTTCTATTGAACAGTGTGAGTCCAGAATATTCTAGAAATCACAAAGATATTTTTTCTAGAAAGTTTGAGGGAGCTCAGATTTATAATTTTCTCAAATTATAAAAAATAGCAGGTGGCTATTCAACTACAAATAACCCATATATTCTTTGGCAAAAAGAAGCTCCTTTCAAAATTTGCCTTCACATATTTCAGCTTCCTATTGACCTTCATTCAAGTGAGGCTAAACTTGGCTTTTGAAAAACCAAAACAGAGAATAAAAACACATTACTGATTTGAATCAAAAAGTAACATTTTTAAACAACCTAAAATGGTCCAGCATAAATTCTAGATTATTCCAAAAATTCCCCTTTCCTGAAGAAACCCTGTAGATCCTTCCTCCATTTCTAAAATGCCGTGATCAAGCTTGTGAATAGTGGGTGATTATTTACTATCTCATCAAAATGTTGAATTATCCATGAGAAAATTCTTCATTCATATGCAAATTTTAAACCAAGAAATTAAAGTCATAAAAGCCATTCCTACATTTACAAAGAATTACGTAACAACATGAAAACCACAAAAACAAATGACGTTATTTTTTAACAAGAATATAATTTGATGAAGTTTATGTTTGTATGGAGGAGAGTGAATACTATGAGAGGTCGTAGGCTTATTGGAGCAGTAAGCATTTAAGTGAAATTTGCCTTAAAAGCAGGTTTGAAAGCCCAGAGAGAGTGTTTTTCAAATGCAGCATGAGAATCCCCAGTAACAGCAAAGAAAAATGCAGACTCCAAACCCCACCATAAACCTACAAAAAAAGAATCTCTACAGATGGAGTACTGAAATTTGCATTTTTAAAGTGCTCCTTGAATAATCTTTCTGTCTATTAAAATTTGAGGGAAATGTGAATGCTGAAATCTAATCGAAGTCTCGTGTTTGGTGTCATATTGGAAGAGCCCCTTATAAAGTAGATATCATTACATGTCCTTGTTTTTCTTTTTGGAAACAGGAATAATGACTTTAGTTTAATCATAATTATGGAGTCTGAACACCCCACACATTGATGAAGTGCTATATTACCTGCACACTTAGTGATGCTATCTGTTGGAATAAATGAAATTGGGGTAAACAACCTCTGAAGGTTATTTTTAGTCTTATGGTCTCATATCCTCTCTTTTATTGATGTGCAATTTTTTCTACTTTAAAGATCAGACTGAAAGTTGTCGGGGCTAAAAAACATATCTCATGAGTTAATCATAAGTGATTATTAACAATCGGAACAGGCATATAATTTCAAAAAACTATCTGTTATTTAAAAAGGAAAAAGTAATAAGATATGTTACTTAATATAGCATGTAAAAGTCTAAAATTAATCCACTAATCTTATGTGTATTGTTTGGCCAAATAGCAAAAAGGAAGAAGAAAAAATGAATACATCTAAGTTATACAATTGAATAGCGTAAATATGCAGAGAACGCACCTGATTTTGGAGAAAGGTGATTAAGTTTTTTTTTTCAATCTCAAATGTTTTCATAAAGGAGATAACTTTATATATTAGTATATCTATACTGTTAAAAGTTAAACTGAAGCATATTAAAATTTTTAAGATTTTATTTGAGCAAAAATTGATTTCAACAAGGCACCTTCAAACCAGAAGTGGTCAGGGATGCTCCTCCACCAGAGACAGGGGAAAGGCTACACAGAGAAGGTGCAGAAGCAAAGAAAGGAAACTTGTCTGATTGGTTTGCTGTAACTTGAAGCCTACTTGACTGTGATTGGTTGTAGTTAGCATTTTGATTTCATAGCCTTGAGACATTTCCAGGCTTAGATTTTGGTTTGCTTGCATGGGCTTCGCTGGCATTAGAGCCACCTCAGTGTAACCGTGCCCTTGTTTAATTAATTAAAATACATACACCATATACTCATGTATATTTTAGTTACATGTATATATGTATATTCATAACTTATCTTACAAAGCTGCATTCTTAACAACTGAGATCTTATGTGACTAGTTTTGCTCCATTTTCAATCCATCTTTTTGGTTCTAAATGTCCTTTTCCCTCTTTTGTGTATCTGCCATCCTTGAAAAGAGAGCCTAGCGAGAGTGAATAAAGGATACTCACTGTAACCTTCCGTAAGGAGGACCTAAGAACCTACTATGTGCCAGGCACTCATCCATGCTCCTTTTGCACATGTCAGCACATCCCAAAAGCCCAGCCAAGGCAACGCTGGGCTCCACCTGGCACCGACAAGCAAGCCGGGAAGAAGTACCCAGAGAGTCTCAGTTTGAGACACCACTGTTGTCTGAGTCGTCTTCTGCTTTCAGGGAGAAAGGGGGAAAAATTGCACTTGTAAACAACTTTGCGCCTGCTAAATCATTTTATTTGGCAAGAGCTCTCAGTATTGCTGACAGAGCCCAAAGACTGATGAGTAATAAAGAAGCATTTTTTTCCCTTCTTTTTAGAAGCCTGAACCCTCTTCCTCAGTTGATTGCTGCTCAAATAAAATGAAATGATGACACTGGTAGGCTGAAAGGGTTCATTTTATTCTTTCTTTTTAATGCTGGCAAGAGGATCTATCACCCACCCGAAAGACATGCCGTCCCTGAAAACAAGATCGTAGCGTTTCATCAAAGCTTGAGGTAGCATGAGGACAGTTCTGGAAGGTAGCCAGGTAGGTATGTCTGCAGGGTGTGATGCTTTTGCCTCACCCTTTCACTTCGTTTCTCCTCAGCTGTCTGAGTCCTGTTATCCTTAGCTAAACAGCAGCCAAGGAGCCTGAGGCAGTAAATAAGATCTGAAAATACCCATTAAGTAACTCCTTGACTAGACAGCACATCACAGACTTGACCCTCATCCCGGTCAGTCCATTTATAACTGAACACTATTAAGCACAAACTCAAGGGGAAAATGTGGATTATCAGAAAAAAATTTATGTCACTACTAAAAAAAAATCCTCTAAATTTATGCAACTATTGAATTGTAGGTTTTGGGAGTTTCTTCATTTTGGGGGGTTTTTTGTCTCCCTTTTGAGTTCCTTGGAGCAAATAGAGCATCTCATTTCTCAAACTCTGGTAGACCCAGGGTGTGGCACATGGTGAATGTTCAAAAAGGGCTCAAGGAGTAACTGGAAATGAATGAAAGCATGCAAGCCTTTTCCTTCTGTTACTTTAGAGAAGCTCTTCGCGATTTGATTTTGTTTGACGGTGACCTCACAGCCAGAAATGTCAGTTTGCATTCCATTTTATCACTCAGCACCTCTCAGTTAGGCCATTCTAACCGTCCTCTTCTTAAGTGCCCAGCGTTTCCCTAGCTTCGGCTCTACATCTGGCACGACATCCATCTTCTCCAGCATTGCTTTAAGCATGTTAATTGTCTGCGGAGAAGCCTCGCACAGTTCCTCGTCCTGCGGCAAATCACGTCCAAACTCCTTAGCCAGTGTTTGAGACATTCCTCACCCACCTCGAGTTCTTGTTTCACCTCCCTTCCCGCATTTAACCAAAGATCTTCCAGAGGCGGCTTCAGTCTGCGAACATGCCCTGGGATGTCCATCTACCTTTACCTGTTCAGCGACAAAAATTTATCCACAAAGATTTGTGCAAGATGTGAGTGTTCTCAAAAACATAATTACTTTGGTTTTCATCAGTAAAGTCATGTTACATTCACTAATGTTATTTGATGTAAAGGGTTTCTGCTGTGAGCCTGGTTATGGGTAGAAGGTTCCTTATGGATTTTTTCCCATGTTTTTCTATGTGTATGTCTCTCTTTTAAATTTAATTTTACCTAACATTCCTAATAAAAATTGTTGTAAGGTGGCTTTTATTTATCAAGAGTGCTATAAACTGTGAATCAATTTAAAAAACAGAAATGTATAAAACACAGAAAAAGTGGAAACACAGAGACAGAGATAGAGGTGAAATTTCCCAAAAATTGTAGTTCAGGATGTGCTCTATCAGGTTTCATGATTTGTAATCGTTGGAACTTTTTACACCACATGTAAAATTATAATCATGTCAGAAATGAAATCTTTTAGAACTCACTCAGCCAGCAAGAGAATATTTAAAATACAATCACTCAGAATTCTAAAATACAAATATGTATTAGCAAAGGGCATCAGACATATCGAATACCAAAGAAACATGTAATATCTTTACTTTTAACAAGTATCGCTTACTTATCTCCAGGTGAAATAAAGCGAACGTACATCTCAGGAGCGAAGAGAAGCCCTGTGCAACAGTTGTGATCATAAGCAGCAGCGATGGTCATTGATACAAAGAAGTGATACTATTGTTTTCCTGCCAACCAGCTTCATTCTCAAATCTGTGGCTTTCATGGCTCTTTGTAGGGTGTAGGAAAACTCTGGATATAAGAATGTTTTCAAACTATAAATACTGTGGACCGAGGTATTTACAGTGGCCCACAAGGCCCTACATGGCCTGCCCTCTCTCCACCACCAACCCCACAATGCTGCGGCTCCACCCTCATCTCCTTGGCCTTCCCTCACTGCTGTCTCTCCTCCAGCCACCCTGGCCTCTTTGCTATTCCTGCATCTGCTTCCGAACTCTGCACCTAGGATTCCCTCAGCTGGAGATACTCTCCCCCCAGTATCCACATGGCTCACTCCTTCATCCCCTGTGCTCAGGTAGCAACTTCTGTGAGACTTCTCAATGAGGCCTTCCCTGTCCACCCTATGGAAAATTGTGCCCCCCTCCCCAGAACACCCTCTGCTCCTTCCGTTATTCTCTCCATACCACACATCACCCTCTGTCATACTTTATATTTGGTCATCCCAGGCCCTCCCTCTGGGGATCCTACTCATCCACCCAGACCCGCCAAGACATTGCAGCTGAAACAATCATATTGCTGTAACTGCATGCGCTGCTTTGCAATTCAGACGGTAGAACAGTTGGAATGACCGTTTATATCCCGAAGTCTCTGAGTTTGGTTGGAGCTAATGTAGCTCATATAAGTGAGTTCCAGCGATCCCAGAAATTACTTCGCCTTGTAGCAGCTTATTCCTCTCTCTTAACCTCTTATCAAACCCTGGTCTTTAACTTCTACAGCTGGGGGAAACTGCATCAGCAGTGTGATGCCAATCACACAAGGAGTGCTCATAATCTCAGCTGTTTGATGTAGGTTTAAGTTAAACCTGAATGTGTTTCCTTCTCTCGTTTGTGTGTTTCTGGGTATAGCATGTGCCGTGTGTGAGAGAGAGAGAGAGGGATAGAGAGAGACAGAAAGGAAAAGACAGAGACAGAGAGAGATGTGGCTCTTCCTCAATTTCTTAAGTCCCAGGGTTTGACAATGTCTAACAGCTGGACCTTACACAATCCCTGGTTCACCAACGGTGATCACGGAGCACCCCCAGGAGGTATTCTAACCTCCAAGAAGCTCTCTGAAAGCCTGCTTTTGAGTGATTAAGGGATAAATTTCAAACTCTGTGCTTAAGAAACCAGAACCCTTGTCTTCAAAAAGAGAAGACTTTAAGACTAGAAAAATAAATTTTAAAGTGAAGGGAAGATTCACTGAGCAGCAAACAACAACGACTCTGAGAGAGAACAGAGAGCCTAAATCACAGCCCTCAAACATGGGGCTCAACCGCATGGCTGTTACTCACACTGATGAATTCCCTTCCACTGAATGGATTAGGGAAATGGTAGCTCGTTTCTCAAGTGCTGCCTGTGGCCTGTTGTGTGGCTGTATTGGGGGGGTTAGGTTTTCTTTTTCTTAAGGAATGACTTCAGCACAGCATCTTGCTCATCAGCAACCATTCCTCTGATTGCATCGTAGAGAAGTACTGTGGCTTACGGGTTTATGCTGAGCTCCAAAGGGCTTTGTGCTTCTCCCTTCTCTTCTTCAGTTTAGTCCTGCTTATCAGCACGCCGCCCCCCGCCGCCCCCCACCGCCCCCTGCCAGTGTGAGAGGAAGGGACTGAAACACGAGGCTTCCTGAGTCTCCAAAGCCACAGAAGCGTCATCCCCACCTCCAGCAGAAAGCAGTTATACAAGACTTCCTGAATTAGAGAAAATAATTTGTGCTTTAGCATTCAAATTCTAAGTACCTGGGACTGACTGATTTTCAGATCTGATTCTTCAGAATCAGTTATTTAAAATTGTAACTAGAAATACAAATACAGTGAAGGACAAAGAGAGGGAAGTGGAAGAATGAGAGCAGACAAGTACTTATAAGAAGGGGCGTAAAGGGGAGAGGATGAGAGATAACATAAAACCAGTTTTTTCTGTTAGAAGCTCTGTTGTATTTTTTATGTTGTTCTCTCCTGCCATCTAGTGGTTACCGTGTAGTAATGTTTAAGTCTGATCAGTGAAATCACAAATAGGATTGTTTCAATAAAGATACAATAAATCAGTCACCAGTTTACCTGTGCAACAAATTCTATTCTTTCATCTCCAGTCTAGACATGATTGTGAGTTTTCCACACTTATTGATGCCCACAGCCTTTCGATAGAAATCCAAAGCCCCAAGTATGGAATGAATGCTAAGAATGTCCGTGATTTCCACTCACCGTGTCCACGTTGGGTACATTCCCAGAAAACCGTTCCATTATGGAATCTAGCGTTTCAACAAGTTCCCGTTCCTAAATACTGAACGACACAATATTACTGTTTCTTTCTTGCAGGATACTATTAAACTCCAGAGTTAAATATATTAATAAAATAGAACCATAGTCTTTAAGTATCTTTAAGTACCGATTCAATAGTCACAAACATCCCCTGCTTTCTTTATGTTTGATGTAAAGAGAACCTCAATTGTATATGATATAGTCTCTGGTTTTCCATTTTTTTGAGTTTTCTTTTCAAGGAACTTGCTTTAAATCTTCTTTCTCAAAGACAAGCTTTAATAACAGACAGATTAACAGGAGAAAAACAAACAGAAATTTATTAGCACATATACCTCCAGGGTACAGGAGAAATACCCAGGATAACTGAGTAACTCCCTGAAACAGCCCAAGCCACCACCTTAAATACCATCTTCAGCTAAAGACAAAAGAAGATGAGGGAGGGGGTGGGCAGGGAAGACATGGGAGGGTGCTGGAAAAGCAAAGTAAGCTGGGAAAAGGTTGTTATACAGATTCAAGTCCTTGCCTTCTCCATTGATAGGCATTTTTAGAGACTTGAAATTATTGCCAGTGGGAATAAGACCCTTTCACAGAGTTGCAAGGAAAGCTTTCTAGGGGCCCACGTGTGGGAGGTTGTGGCACAGTGATAGGTTTATTGAAGCTGGGACAAACACAAAGGACTGTTCGGGCTCAGCTCTGGTGTCTCGTTTCCATCAACTTTCCTGCTCTGAAAGAAGTTCAGCCTTGTATTCATCAGGCCCAGAAACAGGGGTAGTGTGTAGACTTTTTGCACTCCTGGTTCAGTTCATATCAAGCTTAGTCCAGTCCAGTCTTTGTCCCTATCTGGTAGCTTAGCTTCTATTCCCAGCTGCTCTCTGGCTGCTGCTGTGCCCAGGCCCCTGCAGTCTGTTGGGAGCCCAGGTGGCTGCTAGACTCACATGGCTGCTATGGAGAATGTGTGAGCTATAGGAGGAGCACGCATTACCTGGAGAGAGAGTGAGAGAGAGAGAGCTATTTGTTAAGCGCGGGTTATATTATCTCCATCTTGGAAAAGAGTAGGCACTTTTTCAAACTAACTAATCAACATCCCAATTTTTCACAGGCCGGGGTTGGATCTTTCCCCTACCCAACCCATTTCCTAGATTTTTCCAGGGTTCTCTGTCCCTTATTCTATCTGACCCTTTTCCCAGGCTAGAAGACAGGCCTTCATGGTCCCCATCTTAGTTTATATTGTGCATGCCTCAAAGTAGAAGACCCTCCCCCTGTGCCATCCAGGCTCCTATTGGGCATATGTCCAGCGGAGGAACTCCCCCTTTACTGTTTCTCCTCCCCACACAGTCTGCAGGTAACAGACTGGTGGTTCACTGGGGAGTGTGAGAAGGTGTTGCTTCCTAGTGAAGCAAGCAGGCTTGATGTCTGAATCTGCTTCCCAGTATATTAGGCTTCACAATGCCTGATTCCCTGTGCTTCCTACTTTTATAACTATTAGCGACTTACACTAATAGAATCATCCTCCTCCTACTAATGCAGAAAGGGGACATCCTTATGCACGGAGATTTCCCTTAATGAAAATATCTCTTACCTAAAGGTAACATCTGCTTAGTCCTGAGAGTCTCACCTGTGTTTGCTGTTTTACAAAAATAACCAGCTAAAAATAATAAACACGCCAAAGAGGCCATTTAGGATGGTACATTTTGCTCCCCTTCGCCATCTCTGGGATCCTCGGGACACAGCGTTGGAGGTTCTGAGCACTGCGAAGACGGCGGTGCATTGCAGGAGAGGCCAAAGGGCTGCGAGGGAAGAAAGTTTTACAAGAGCGGGACCCCTGCAGCGTGGAGCCTGATCTTTGCAAACAGGGAACCGGAAGCAGTGCTTCTACATCATTTAACGGGGAAAAACACAAGGGAACCGCCATCTGGGAGGTAATGAGCTTCAAGTGCAACAAGGTTCCTCATTATTTTGATTTGCTTTGTGACTATGAATTTAGAAATCATTTTCCCCTCTTTTTCTATACCCCTCACAGATCTAGCCTTTCTCCTGGATAATGGGTAGCCCCTGAGGCAGAGGAAGATAATAGCCCAGTTTTGACTAATGGTCACAAGGCCCAGACCTCTGGCAGGCTAAAGATAACATCTTGACCTAAATATGTTCCAACTCCTGAGCCCTAAGGTAATACACCCCGTCTGGCTACCTTTCCATGAAACCAGACAAAAGGAAGCCAGAACAGACCTTGTAACTGTCAAAACCTGAAGAAATGATTTATTACCCTTACCTGCCTCCAACCAATCAGCTTCCAATAGGACTCCAAACTCCTAACTCTGAGTGTCTTGTGATTTTGCCCTATGTTATCTGGAATCTACACACCATCAGGAAGGCAGGTCTTTCTAAGCGCAGGCTCAGCAGCACTTCTGATTGGTCAATTCTATAAGAAACGAGTTCCTTTCTTCACTACAGACTCCTGCTCTGGGCATTTCTTTGGGCCAGTGCGCACAGACAGACGGACTCAAGTATTGGGGTTTGGAAACCCGCGCATGGCTGGCTCGCCTTCGGGAATAGAGTTTTGAAATGGCATGAAACACTCCCAGGTCTAGATGTGTGGACGACAGGCACAGACAGGAAAGTGGCAGGCTGGACACACAAGCTCAAGGCACATTTTCCAAAAGATCATTTGGGGAAGGGAAGAGGAATATTTGACCTAGATCTTTAAAAAAACACAACACAAAGCATTTTTTTTTAATGTTAGCTCAGAGATACAAACAAAAGTTTTATTTCCCAGCGGCGAGGGCAAGGGAATTATTATCTACCTGTTGTTCTGGAATCCCCAGGTAGATAGGCAGAAAACCTGGTATATGTAACAAAGCACCTGGTGTGCATACACTACTAACCAGATCTGCTAGGGGGCCACGTCTGAACCAGTGTTGGGCTGGGCACCATGACCCTGGGTCCCTCTCAGGCCTTCCTACTCCCCACCCCTGCACTCCAAGTTCTCGCTGTCCAACCACCCAGGCCTTCTCTGTTCTTTGATCTCTTCTCATTCCTACCTCAAGGCCTTCGTGCCAGTGATTTTCTTCTACTTTCCCACTACTCTCCCCCATCACTTTGACAACCAGATCTCAGGGTGATAGAGAGGAGGGCCATGAGAACTATACAGATCAGTGGAAGTTACTCAGTGGCCTGCCAGGGGCTGCCTGGCACGGAACTCCCCTGACCAGAAATGCAAGAGGATCTCAGGAGCCTCCAGGCAAAGAAAATTCCTGCAAACATAGATTAATAGCTCCTCACCCGTGCCTTGCTGTTTACCCATACCATAAAGGGAGAACGCGAGGCCACAAATCACACCTTGTAAAGGTTAAATTTCACCCCAACCTTTTCCCACTCTGTGTTTCCCCATACCAGCAATTTCCTACAGAAACTGTGAACAGATATATGCTCAACCTCCAGAGGTGGTTGGGTTTCTCTTCCTTGTCATGTGAGGAGAGTCCGCCACTCTGTCCATGGAGTGGCTTTTCCTGCTTGTCCTCTCTGCTGGATAAAACCTGCTTTGCCACTCTAGCCCCTTGTCTGGCTGGTATCTCGAATTCTTTCCTGAGTGAAGCCAAGCACTCCCTTGTCTCCAGGCAGGAGTCCCCAGTAGGGACTCACCCCTCTGGCCCCAATGGTGCATATCACCTCCTCTGAAACGTGTTCCCTGCTACTCTATCCAATATTGCACCACATCTAACCCCCTAGTTTCTTTCTATCAAATGAAACATTTTATTTCTTCGCAGATATAATGTCACTCTTATGATTTTGGTTATTTTGGATTAATTGTTAATGACCTGTCTTCCCCCTCCAGAATTTCTGCTCCTGACGGCACAGTCTCCCATGTCCAGTTTGTTGTTCAAACCAGTCAGGGTCCTGATGGGAATCTAATGAGTAATAAAGGACTCTTTAGAACTGACTGCTGCGTGATTCCTACTGCACAGGGAAAATGCAGTATTCAAGAGCTCCTAAGAGGCGGCATGCCGTTGTCACTCCTAGGCCTGGGGGCACAGTAGACGCCCTACCAGAACCAGAGAACGGAGAGACTGTGTAAAGAGGACCACCCAATAAGAACAGGGACCTGCAGTGTGGAGGCCCATGACCTCCTGTCGGAAGGGAGCTGGGAGAAGAAATATCTTCACTTCCCCCTGCTCCATCTCTGAGATCACCTGCTGGGGCTTCCTGGAAGTGATCCCAAAGGAAGCCAGCAGTTTCTCCAGATCAGTCTCTGGAGACACAGAGCAGAGTATAAAAGGCTGGAGAGTGAATCTGCGGGCGTAAACAGAAGGTATCAGTGGGTAGCCACACCTCGGGGCTGAGACTAAGGCCTGACACAGAATAGATGCTTAATAAATATGTGTGCAATCGATGAGAAACGAGGAATTCAGACTGAATGCATTTGGTTTCTGAAAAATCAAGTTTATTTTCTCTGACCATGGCTGTAGGGGAGGAAAAATAATTTTATTCTTATCCTTCTAAGGGTTTCTGGCTGGTCTAGTAATCAAATTGACATGAGGCAGATTAACAGGAGAAAATAGCTGAACTTACCACATAGGTACATATGGGGGGGATTCCCTAAGAATAGGGGACCCTTGGAAAAATCGGGCAGGTGAGTTTCTGGACTAAGGAGAGGAAGGCGGGGGTCTAGGCAACTCACGGGTGGATGAGAAAGTGCAAACACATGGTAAACAAATTCTTGCCAGGCCATCCAGAAGCAATGAGACAAAGAGGGGAACCCAACAACCCGACTTTGCAGGTTCCCCCCATCTGCCACACTTCGCTGATCTCATACTAAGGTCATGGCACCTCTCTTTTAAGCAGCTTTTCCTATCTGAAGTCCTTTAGGCAGGTAGAAAGTAAAAGGCTCTTCTCCAGTCTTTCATTTATTAAAAATGCCAGCTTAAAATTATCAAGATCCCCAAATAAGCGTATTTGGAGGCCATGACACTCTCTTTCCCCTTAATAGCCTTTAGTATGTACATTAGAGAGTAGAGTAGGCAGTTCATTGATGCTTTATATGCATCTACTGAGGGCTCCATGGTTCACAAAGAATTCCATACACGTTGCCTCATTCAAGCCTCAAAGTTCCCGGCACGTAGCAAACCTTGTCCTCATTTTATAGGTGAGGAATATTTGCCCTAGCCAAGTCTGGTGTCTTGGCCAAGGTCATACAGCTGGTCAGAGCACATGGTCAAACACAGAGAAGGAGAAAGGTACCTTTTGGGGGGAAAATTCTTTAAAAGATGTAGGCTGAGGGAAGTTGAGAAGAGACTTACTCTGACCAAGAGTTTTAATATACTGTTCTCCTATTCTACTGTAGTACTTGCTAATTTTCATGGTAGTTTTTAAATCAATAATATTAGGCTACAAAGTAGAAATGAAATAAAACAGAAAAGGTAAAAGAGGAATAAATCAAGAATCTGAATAATGACAAGTAAATAACCAGATTGTCTCTAAAACGACTGCTCTCCTTCCCACAACCTAAATCTTGGCCCTCGCAAGAGAAGGGGAGGCACAAAAAAGTCCATTTTAAGTGACAGCAATCCCCATAAAGCAGGGAAAAGCAGGGCTTTTGTTTCTCACACACTCAGTCTCTCCCAATAGTGAAATTCTGCACTAAGAGAAGCCAGACGAAAGAGCAAACTCATTTTTAACTGTTTGTATTCACCTTGTGGTAATAGATTATATATTTTCCTCATTATTTTACCACAAAGTCAGAATGTTATTTTTCATATGCTAGTTGTGAATCAATGCAAGATATCCTTACTAGGACTAAAAGTAGACTTTATAGGAGAGTTTTCACACTCCTGCTTGCCTCTTGGCAGAGGTAATGAAACCCAGGGACAGCTCAAAAAAACCTGAATGGGAAACACGTGGTGTGGGATTCCTGGAGATTCTGAAAGCCACGGCAGTGAGCCATGTGCTCACAACCTTCAGAGTAGCCTCACTCGCTGGGCTTCTGGCACTAGACTCAGATTATCGTACACCAGGCTTTCGGGTAGATGAGGTAGAGTTCCATGTTCAGCCATCAGCGAAAGCCATTGATGTGGCTAACGCTGGATGATAATGAGAAAAAATATCCCCCCAAATAGAATTATTAAATGTACTTTTAAAAGAAATCTGGAGGTACATCCTTGAGGACATTGTTTAAAATCTACTTTAGAAAGGATTCAGTGAAAGTGTTCCCCAGGAGTGATGCACCCATAACCTGCATTATTCAAAGTGTTCTGTCACAATTAGTCTGAAATCCTTGCTCCCTTGTCTCTCTGTAAGCTGAATAGCAATGAAGTAAAATAACTGGAAAATGATTCCGTTATTTTTTATTTTTTATTCATGAGCTGCATCTTATAGTTGCATTCATAGATAAGTTTTTTTCTGAGACCAAAAACAATTAAGCGTGCAGAAACTTGATTCTGAAGAGTATTCAACAGAATTAAATAATTGACCGCAGACCGAGCAAAATCCTAACACTGGCTCGGCTGCTCATTTTCCTTATGATGTACAATGAACCTTTGTCCCTCCGCCTTCTGATCCAGTAACTGAGAACGACCTGATTTTCCACAGTGCTCTGAACCGTCAGCGGGACTTGAAGAATTGACCGAGAGTCCAGGAGATGGACGCTTGCCTTTTCTGGGCTATTAAACACATCGCTGTCCCCCGTCCTGGGGTGGGAGCTTCCTGGGTCACAGAGGTTTCCCGAAAACGTAAAAGTAGAACTACCGTATGAGTTTGCGATCCCACTTTTAACTATATATTGAAAAGAAATGAACAGGACTTCAAAGAGACATCTGCACCCCCTTGTGCATTGCAGCAGTATTCACGGTCGCCAAGACGTGGAGGAATGGACAGTAAGTGGAATATTACTCGGCTCTTAAAAAGAAAGCTATATCCTACCATTGGTGACGACATGGATGGACCTTGAGGATACTATGCTCAGTGAAAGAAGTCAGGCAGAGAAAGACAGATGCTGTGTGACCTCACTTACATGTGGAATCTGAAATAGCCAAACTCATAGAAACGGAGAGCAGAATGAATGGGGGTTGCCAGGGCTTTGAGTGTGGCGGACATGCGCAGATGTCAGTCAAAGGGTACAAACTCCCAGCTACAAGATGAGAAAGCTCTGGGGTCTCATGTGCATCATGGTGACTGTAGTTCACAGTGTTGTATTACGTACTTGCAAGTCGCTAAGAGAACTTGTAGGTTTTCATGTCCTCAGCACACACGCACACACATACACTCGCAGTGAGGATTATGTGAGGCGATGGACATGTTAACTAACCCTGCTGTGGGAATCTTTTTACAACATATACATATACCAAACCATCATGTTTTATTCCCTAAATGTACACAGTATTATATGTCCATTATACCTCAGTAAAGCAGGGGAACAAAAACCAAAGTAAGTCCCCTTGTTGAGCGGGGCTCGTGTATAATTTCTGGGTGTACAGAGACAGACCTAGAGCTTTGTTTAGAGTGGGAGGGAGCTAAGTCGCTACCATTCTGAATCTTTAAAAATGCCACGGGATGTGGGAGGTGTGTACAAGAACATGGAGAAAGGCACCTGAAGTTGAAGGTACTTGAGAGGCTACAGAGGGACAAGGCCAGTGAGAATCCCCTGTGGAGACAGGGGATGAACAGCAGATACACTCTGAGAATGCCAATGCGCACCTTGGATTTGGAATCGGTGCATCTGCTCTGGCAAATGGTACCTTCCACTCCCAAATTTCCAGAGCTGCTCTGGCCCATTAACTCTGCCTCACTTGGATCAGTGGTACCTGGAAGGAGAAAAGAAGGGGGCTGGCCAGAGGCTGCGCATGGCTCTGGAAGTAGGTAGAGCAGAGAGGTAAGATGCAGGGAGAGCACACTCAGGTGTGGATATGGGTCATACATACTAGAGGAACGGCATCCTCAAAATGTGGAGGGCAGACACGTGGGTAACCTACGCAATAACAGTGAAAGGGTGATAATTGTCCTAGTGGAGGAAGTGAGAGTTTCTTTGGAAGAACATAGCAGAAGCACATAAATTATTACAGGATATAGCTTTTCTTGAATAGTGCGCATGACTTAAAAATCATCCATTTAATGAAAGTAAAAACTAGCCTAACCAGTTAAGAGTGTGACCTTGGGCAAACACTGAACCTCACTGTACTTCCTCATCTACTTTGTGGAGACAAAAAGTATGATATTCCCTATCTTACGGTTTTACAAGAACTAATGCATTATTATGCATTAACTTCACTCAGGTAAATGCTATAGAACCATTGCCACTGTCACGCCTTGACCTTCCAGAACTGTCATCCCTGCTTGCTTTGGCCACATCTCTTCCTACTTTCCCCTTGCACTCCATGCTACAGCCATGAAAGACAGCTCGAGGTGACCTTCAATGCACCAAATTTTATTATTAATGCACCCTTTGCCTAGGTCATTTCCTCTGTACAAATTCTCTTTCCTCAGCCTTTTTCCTTCAACTGGATTCTAGTCATTCTCAGGTCTCCACTTCCAAATTACGTCTTGAAAAGCCTTCCGAGACCCTCCAAGACCAGAGCCCCTTCTACATGCTCGACGCAGCACCATGGTCTCAACATGGGCCAGGCCTATGACCTGCAAGAGACTTCTTTGCTTGTCTGTGTTTATCTTAGGTGCACCAGACGGCAAACGCTTTGAAAGCAAAGTGTTGCTTGTTCACCGTTCCATTTCTAGTGCCGGCCACAGTGCAAGCACCTGGTACATGCTCCATAGATACTTCCTCAATAAAGGTTGAAAGCAAAAAACTTAAACAAGATGAAGGCAAATCTTTACCATTTACACAAATTTTTAATATTAAGCACAAAGCTTCATAAACTCCTTGGGAGTTCAACTTCGGATATTTTAAATTATAACATCTTCAGAATGGATTTTTATTATCTTCATTATTCCTGAACATGGTATCAGCTTGGTAAGTAAAATGAAAACAGAAATTTCCCCAGATGAGCAAAAATCTCTACTTCTTGTATATATGTACGCATACTGTCTAAGGCAGGCGGGGCTGAACTACTCCCGCAGCCAGGGTTTGAGATACAGCCGGTAGAGGCAAAAATTGTTTCTTCTGAGAGCACCTAATGCCATTTGGAAATTCATAAATGCTCTCGATGCTGCTAGTGGTGGCGGGGATAAAAATCCCGAAAACAGTGAAAGTAATGCTTAGAGTGAGAGTCTGCTATACTCCCACTTGGGGTTATAGACTGAAATTTGATAAGAAAATGAGGATCTCATCCTCTCTTGCCTTTTCAATAACTTTACCATATGCATTCCCCTTTTATCTTTGGTTGGTAATTTTCCCTTCAAAATATTTTAATTCTGTCATTAAGATATAAAGCCTGAAATAGAAGAGAAGGAAAGAAGTAAGGGAGGGAGGGAGGAAGGAAGGGAAGAAGGAAGGAAGGGAGGGAGGGAGGAAGGAAGGAAGGGAGGGAGGGAGGAAGGAAGGAAGGGAGGGAGGGAGGAAGGAAGGAAGGGAGGGAGGGAGGGAAGGGGGAAAGAAGGGAAAAGAATCCTTCAAGCTGGCCTCTAGCTCTGACAGTCTCACTTTCCTCTCCTTCACAACAAAACTCCCCAAATGAAACATCTCTATGTAGTCACCTCGTGCTCACTCTTCAGACACCTGCGGCATGACTTTCCTCTCCATCTCTCTACCATGTCCATTACTCTGGTGGATACTTTTCAGTCTCCTCCCTCTTATCCGACCTCTCAGCAGCTATTGTGATGATTAATTTTACGTGTCAACATGACGGGGCATGGGGTGCCTTTGAGCTGGGACATTAGCCTTTTTTTCCAACCTTTGGACTCCAGCTGGCATGTCAGCTTTTCCGGGATCTCAAGCCCACCAGTGCACCCTGGGCTTTCCATCTCCAGCTTGCTGGCTCGCCTTGCAGGTCTCAGGATCTGTCAGCCCTCATAGTTGCGTGGCCCAATTCTTTTACACAGACGAACACTGGTTCCGTTTCTCTGGAGAACCTGAACTAATTCAGTAGCTTTTCCACTCTCCTATCTCTATTTACTCACCTCCTCTCTTTAACCCGATCTGGTTCCCACAAAACAGCAACTTTCTTGCTCAGATGCTCTAAGACCTCCATGTAGCTAAATCCAATGGACAAGTGCAGCCTGACCGTTCATGGCCTTTTAGCATGTTTGGTAGAGTTGGTCACTCCCCTCCTTTGGAACAGTCACACAGCCTCTGCGACACCACCTCCTTAGGTTCTCTCTACCTTTCAACTCCTGCTTCTTTTGCAAGCCTGCCTTCCTTACCTGGCCATTAAATGTTCAGGTTCTTCCAGACTCATCAAGATCGCCTTCTTGCTATGCTCCCTCTCGCTAGGCAATTTCCCCCATGACCTTTTGTACTTCAGTGGCTCTAAAGCTTTTATCCCTTGTTCTCTCTCTCTCTTTAAGCTATAGATTCACAAACCCAACTACTTCCTTGGATTTGCTACCTGAATTCCAAAAAGGACCTCTGCCATCCCACCCCTGCACCCCTCTAATATTCTTTAGTGTAATGAACGGGGGTGCCACCCCTTGAGTTGCATTCTGAAAACCTGGTTTTCCCCGGCAATCTCCTTTCATCGACCTTATCTGATCCTTCGCCAAGTCTTATCCAGTCTGCCTCCGAAATATCTATTAAATCTACTTACTTTTCTGTGTTGCCTCTACTTTGATCCAAAACATTATCTCTCCATCCACTACAGGAAGGGAACCTCCTAGCCACACTGTCACCGAGTCTTCTTGCCAGTCCACTCGTGAGACCACAGCCAGACTGAAACACACACACACCTGCCTGAAGCCCTTCCATTATTCCCTGGTGCCCTGGAGAGAAGGACCAAAGCCACTAAAAAACCATAGCAACTTTGTATGATCTGTCCATGACCTACACTTCTTATGTTCCTGTTCCTCAGTGCTCACCCATAGTCATCTTCTTTTGGTTCCTTGATGGGGTCTATTCCCTCTTCCTGAAATCCTCCCCCTCCTGAAATAGTACTTCCTCAGAAAGCTTTATCCAGTCTTCCGTATTAAGATGGATCATACGGGTACACTCCTGTGTCCTTTTTAGAGCAATTACGGCATGTGCCCTGGTGATCAATTGATTATTACTCTTTTCCTGTTTCAGACTGTGAGCATCATGAGGGCAGGGACCCCATCTGCCTTTCTCAGCAAGGCCGCTCAGACCTTGTGCTGAAAAGACACTCAGCAAATACTGACTTTAGAACGACTGTCCTCCCTCTGCTTTGAGGAGAAAAAGGTCGCTGGCACATCTCTCTCTCCACTACTAGGACTAAGAAGAAAACTCATTAAATATTCCTCTGTTGAAATAATTACTGTGATAACATATGGACTCTCAATAAAGTCATTGTTACTTGTCTAAAAAATCTCAGGAGACCTTCTCCTGTTTCCTCGTATAAGACAGAGACGGACGTAACAGAGAAGGCACTGTGTGTTATATGTAGTCAGAGAACGGGCTTCTGGCCTGAGCACTAGATGAACCGGGACAGCTTAGGGAGACGGTAAGGACTCAGATGGCAGAACTAGGCTGCCTGAGTCAAATCCCGGCTCCACGGGTCACAGCTGTGTGATCGGAGCGGGTTATTTAACCCCTCTGGGTGTCAGGTTCCTCATCTATAACATGATGGTAAAAATGGGCTCAGTGTCATAGGGCTGTCACGAGAACTGAAAGAATTACTATATGTAAAACCCCTAGGACAGAGCCAACCAGGAAACGGCAATGATTATTTATTTTACAGTTTCAGGCCATTGCTACGTTCGGCATGGTGCTAATTCGCTCAGATTAGATCAGATGCATTTATTTCACCAAGAAGGAGAGTGGACTGCACTGGAGTTTTTGAAGAGCCCTTTGAGTTCCACCATACGGATGATGTTAAGCAGACTGATATGTACCATCGATATAAATCACTCTGGCTTCTGCTGCATCGCCTAATAATTCCACTTCCTGGTGTTCGTACTGAGTATTCCTCAAAACACTCCCTGTGTATTTTCTCACTAGATGTTCACAAAGGAAGGAGAGCCCTACTGGAAAGGCCATGATTAGAGTAGAAAGAGCCAGGGCTGGCCAGACACCCACAGATTCTGTGTCATTTGGGTTTTTTCTTTTTTATTTGGGAAAGCCAGTTAATCACCCTGACTCTCCGTCTCCTCACTTGTAAAATAAAATAACTGGGTTAGACAATTCTGATTGCTGCCTCTAGATATTAAACAAAAAACAACAAACAAAACCTCTCAGTCTTTAACCACATATTCTTCACCCTTCAACTCATCCTGGAAGGACTATCCCCTTCAGAAGATTGCTTGCCAGGCAGTACCAGCAACCCCCTAATCCAGAGAGCAAGCGTTTGCCTACTTCCGTAGGGACCTGCTGTAGGGTTTGTTAACATTGTGAACTTCAAACCCAGTCCACTCCTATCATTGAGTGTGTACAATTAATACTGAGGCCCATGCACTCTATTTGAGAAAAACTGTGGCTGACAGAGAACAGCCATATACCAAAAACAATCTAAAAATGAGCCCTTGGGGGTGGGGAAGGAAAAAATAAAAAATAAAAACCCATGCCCTGCAATTTTAAGATTTACCACAAGAGGGGAGGATTGATCCAATCGTGAACACCCCACATTTCTTTTTTCTTTCCCTCCCTCCCTTCCTTCCTTTCTTCCTTCCTTCCTTCCTTCCTTTCTTTCTTTCTTTGTTTCTTTCTTTCCTTCTTTCTTTCTTTCCTTCTTTCTCTCCCTCTGTCTCCCTCTCCCATTCCCTCTCCCTCTCTCTCCTTCCTTTCTCTCTTCATCTCTTTTTAATGTATTAAAAGGGAACACAGATACAGTGAAGATGAGAACATAAACTGGTAAAAACTTTCCCAAAAAATAGCATGGTTCTTTTTGCAAGAATCGTAAAAATGTTCATAAGCTTCAACCTGTAGTTCATCTTAGTGAAATGTTTCCATAAAGTATGAGCCCTAATGAAATAAAAAGCAATATACAAGAAAATGGTCCTTGGAACATTTTCTACATTAGATATTAAAAGTCTAATATGGTAGGAAGGGAGGGAGGAGGGACGGAATGGTTTATCAAGCTGTTGGAGCACATTGAAGCTCAAACATTCAAGCTTCATGCAAAATCATGCCCCTTACAGTATTGTGTTAATAATAAGGAACCAACATTTGAATGTCCAATAGGGGAGTAAATAAATTACGGTATTACGTAAGCATATTTTGAAATACTGTACAACTTTTCATAGGTCTGACCTGTAAATATACGGCTCATTGTTAATTTTGAAAAGCAAGTAGCCAAAATATGCTCCCATTCGGTGGTTAGTTACCTCTAAGGAAGGAATGTCCTGTGCACATCACACTGGTCATGGACAATTGTGACTTGTCATTGAAGTAACTTTCCAAGAGATTCAGCCCTCCCCTCATGTGAGCTTGTTTCGGCAAAGTGTTTTCACCCCTCTTTGTTAAACCCAAATACATTGTTCTTAAGAAATATTACGGCCCTGGCTGGTGTGGCTCGGCGGATTGAGCGCCAGACTGTGAACCAAAGGGTCCTTGGTTTGATTCCCAGTCAGGGCACATGCCTGGGTTGCAGGCCGGGTCCCCAGTCAGGGGCACACAAGGGACAGCCACACATTGATGTTTCTCTCCCTTTCTTTCTCCTTCCCTTCCCCTCTCTCTAAAATAAAAAATAAATAAAATATTTTTTAAAAATTTCCTGCAACAGAATTTTTTTAAAAAGAAATATTATGCGTGTATTTATATAAAAATTGGTTTCGAACATATTTTTGAGAAACATTTTTGAAAAGGGGAAAGCATATTTATTCCTGAAAAGCAAGAATATACAAAGATGTTTGGGTTTAAGTAAAAGCCAGTGGAGCTAACACTTCTTGCTATTGTCATCCTCCATCCCCTAAAGCTTCTGGCATGGAAACAAAAGCGGGGTCACCCCACCACCCCTGGCCGGAGCGCCCACCCCCCTGCATCTCCAAAGGAGGGTGCTGGATTGGGAGTTTGGGGACTGCAACACAGCACCCTGGCAGAAGGAAATCCCGCCAGCAGAAGTGCCTGGCACACAAGCTGAGAGGCAGCAACAGCCAAGGGAATGCATCCCCATCTGTCTTCTCAGGACCTCACTGCCTGCTAAGATGATGAAGGAATTAAACCCAAGCTTAGCACAAACCTCAAGATTAGTGTGGGTGAGTCATCGGTGACTTCTCGGCATTGCCTGCCTTCTGAGTCCTAAACCTAAGGGTTTGACATTTAACCTTGCCACAGAATAAAATAGCAATGCCAATGTCTTGCAGGGGTGTCCAACCTTTTAGCATCTCTGGGCCACACTGGCAGAAGAAGAGTTGTCTTGCACCACATGTTAAGTATATTGTGACATGTAATCACACACACACACAAATCTCATAATGTTTTAAGTAAATTTACGAGTCTGTGTTGGGTAGCATTCACAGTTCTCCAGGGCCACATGTGGCCCCGGGGCTGCAGGTTGGACACCCCTGTTAGAGTGTTGCTTGTTATTTAGGGATAGTGGGAGAAAAGAAGGGACAGGCAGAATCCAGGATCAATCAGACACAGGTTCAATTTCAGACTCTGCTGCTTAATGCATGTGTGTCCTTGGGAAATAAACTTAATCCCTTCATTTCCATATATGCAAATATGATTAGGTGGACCGGAAAGTACTCACTCCCCTCCCCACCCCTGAAAAATATCTATGTCCTCGTCCTTGAACCTCTCTGATTGTGACATTATATGGCAAAGTTTTTGCGGATGTGATTACATTAAAATTTTTGAGATGGGGAGACTTTCAGGTGGGTCTGAAATGCAATCTTTATATCCTCACACAAGGGAGGCAGGGGAATTTGACACGGAAGAGGTAAAGGCACTGTGAGCACAAAGGTGGAGCTTGGAGTAAGGTAGCCACACGACAAGGAATGCCAGCAAGCACCAGCAGCTGGGAGAGGCAAGGCACGGGTTCTCCCCGAAAGCCTCCAGAAAGACTTGCTACTTGTGTTTCTCCCTGACGTCAGCCCCAGTGACACAGATTATGGGCTTCTGGCCTCCAGAACTTTGAGAGACCAGAAAGGCAGACTAATTAAGAGACGCCTTCTTCTTCCCAGGAATAGCGTTCTCTTTCTTTGGGGGTACCTCTCTGGCTTCAGCCTGTGGGCAAACACCAGCCCTGCACATACAGCCGCGGAGGAGTGGGGTGTACACCAGTGAGTCACCAGTCATGTCAGGTTTCAGTGACCAGACCTGTCCGCTGACTCTGTCCCTCCTCCCACTTCCTGATCTGATAGACTTATCATAAAAACACAGGTTCAGCCTGCATGAGGGTTTCATCCTACAAACACTGAGCCATGAGCCCCTCCCTCCTGCTTTAGCCGGCAGGTAAGCTGATCCACTTTTAGTATCCCCAAACTGCTTAACTTTTGTGGTGTGCTGACATCCTTGATCCAGTTCTCAGTACTCAGTCTTATCCTTTGTGCTTTTCTACCATCCTCTCAAGAGGAAGGGTAAACCCAGCTGTTCAAGTTCCCACGGGGATCATTAGCCAATCGGAGACATCTGGTGGGTACCTGAGTCCACCGTGGTGCGTTAGTAGGGCAACTAGATGTGTGTCCGTGGTTCAGTGAGGAAGAGAAGAAGTTCCGGGGTGAAGCATGGGAAGACATCCTAATTACGTTCAGAGGACTGACATGCATTTGCTCAGTAACTATTACCTGGCAACTAGTAAAGGCCAGGCATGGTGCTCAGTATTTTCATTCCGAAAACAATAAAAGACAGTTCTTGGTCTCTGGGAGTCAGAGCTGTGTGTCCATCGCAGTCAGGTAAACTCATGGTGACATTACGTGATGGCTGCCAGGAAGGCTTCCAGGAGAAGTAACCTCTGAGTCAGCCCAGCAAGGCAGAGAGTGTGTTACCCCTAAAAGAGGGGAGGGCTTGTGAAAGAGAAAAGGCCGTGAGTGAAGCTTCATACATTGAATTGTACCCGAGGGTAAGTATATGGGAGGAGCAGGAAAAATGGCTAAAATACAGCAGAAGTCAGATTTTGCTAGAATGACATGGTAAGAAGTGGACATATTTCGGATGGTGATAAGATACTACTGCATATTGCGAGTCGGGATGTAATATAATCGAACCTCTATTGAGTAATCATCCCATCATGTTTTGGAGGAAGAACCATAGGTGGAATGGGGGAGGTGTGATGCTGTTAGGACACTCCTGGAGTAATCTGCCTGAACGACAACTCCAGGTGCAGGTAACACTCACCTGGCTCTCATTGCTCCAACCAGAGACGTGTGCAGAGCACTTACACTTGTGATGAGAACAAAGCAGCCACGAACTAATGATAGAAGGGTACAAACACTATTCTATTTAGGTCTAATAACAGTCATGTAAGGCGTTATTAGAAATGCATTACAGATGAAGAAACTGAGGCTCAGGATGTTTAAGTGACTAATCTATAAAAATTTACAGCTCCGAAGTCAGATTCCGATTGACCTGTATCCTAAACTGGGACCCTCTGAACGATCGCTCACTAGTTCCCAACACATTGCTCACTGTCCCCCAACAATTCATTGGGGATGCAGAAATCTAGTTGGCAAAGATGCAGGTGGAGTTCAAACACATGAGTATAAACACCTATGAAACCTTTGATTTTGTGTATCCATTGTTCTTCAGAAGAGGAGGCAAAGCTACATCCAGAGCTAATCCATAGCCAATCTACAGCAGGGAGGGAAAGAGTCTTGAGACAACTTGATTTCCATTCCCATTAGCTGGCAACATCTACCACATTAGTGAGGATAATTAACTGTGAGTCTCAAAGGCATCCAGTGTGTCTATTCTCCCCAGCCTCTCTGATGGACATTAGGGTGAGTTTAAGGGAAAGGACAAAATATCTCTATGAAAACGATCCTCAGTCTCAGCATCCGCTCTAAATCCAACTTCAATTTTTTTTTGTCTCCCATCCCCCAACACCTTGGTAATGTCATCGTTTTAATATGATTTCTGAGGGTAAAGAGCTTCAGAGAACTTGTATTAAGCAATTTCCCCAGGGACCAGCAAATACAAGCTCATGATATTTACTTAAAATTCTCAATTCTGTGGATATGTCAAGGCCTTTATAAATGAAACTGACTTTTTCAGGGTTGGCAAATTAGCGTCGTGTCTGGAATAATCATTTCTACGAGGAGAATGACATGTCCTTATTTTCTATGCCTGTTCACTGGTGACAGGTGCCACTTCAAGTAATTTGCAAAATAAATTCTGAAAATTGTTCTATAGAAATGATGCTTAGAGTATCTTGTTCAGGAAGTATAAAATTCTACATGGGTCATGCATGTTCAAAGAGAACAGGGCCTATGGGATGTGTACTCAAGAAAAATTAACAAGGAACTATTTTTTTCTTTGATGGATTTTGTTTCCAAGTGTTTCCTAGGCAAGGCCAGGGGACAGGCACTTGTCATTTGAAAACAGGGTAATCAAGGAGACGACCCAGGAGGATTTGTTTCAGAGGATTACATGTTCTGAACTGATTAGGGAATAACAACTGACTTTCAATAGGTATGTGGCAAAAATTCTTTTTGATGGTGAAAAAGAAGAAACGAACAGATACTTGTATAGCAATGTTCATAGCAGCTTTATTCCCAACGGCAGAATGTGGAAACAACCCAGGCGTCCGTCAACAGAAGAATGGATTACAGAATGTGGTGGATACACATAATACAATATTATTCAGCTATGAAAAGGAGTGAAATTTTGGTATATGCTGCAGCATGATGAACCCTGAACATATTATGCTCAGTGAAATAAGCCAGGCGGAGGAAGACAAATATTGCACGATTTCACTGATCTGAGGTACCTGGAATAGCAAATTCCTAGAGACAGAAAGTAGAATAGACGTTATCGGGGTCTGGGGTGAAGAGGGAATGGGGGTTATTGTTTAATGGGCACAGGGTTTTTTTGGAGGTGATAAAATATTTTGGGTATAGACAGTGAGGGCAGTTACACACCAGGGTATATATATTTAATAGCACTAAATCATGCAGTTACAAGTGGTTAAAAAGATAAATATTATGCTATGCATATTGTACCATAATATTAGAAAAAAGAGATCTCACCAACCTCACCATAAAAAGATTGAGTCTAAATAATGTGGAGACAGTTGCTCTAGGGCTACAAATTACAACAAAATGAGACATGGCTGGATCAGTTTCAAACTTTTAAAAATTACTAGACTCTTGAGGAATCTTCTGGAAGCTATGACACCCCCTTCACAGGAAAAAAAACACTCTTGTGTATAATCTGGGGGACAGAAACCACGGTGCCCTGAAGCTTCCCCACTGCCCTCCCTGCATGAGCCATCGTGTGCAACTCAACACAACGGCGGCTGTGGAGGAGGCCAGACGGTTTTCACTAAAGCAAGGGAACCTCACAGGCATGCACTCTGCAACTTCGGCTACGGGTCCACAGAAATGCCGAAATCACGAAGTCCCAGGCCAGAGGACCACCTCTATCAGCCCCAACTGGCTCACAGACTCACGAGTGCAATCTCAGCTCAGTCTACACGAAACACCTTTCCCCAACCTAAGGTCACAAATGGTGAATGGTGATAAAATCAGCATGAAGGGTAAAGAATTCAACAGCAGGAGTTCCCCTCATTAAAATATAGAATCATGTTAATAAGCTATTACTTTCATCTCTGGGCCCATTTTTGAGACCTGCCTGCACACAGCTGCATTTTTTTTAAGGAAAACTTAATAACATCCTTTCTGAATAAAAGACATTTTTGTTTCCTGTTGTATTTGAAAGGGAACAACTAAAATTATACATTTCAAAGTAATGTAGGAAATAAACACCCCTTCATTACTGGTCACAACGTTCTATTTTTATCATACTAGTTAATGCTTACTATTCTCTCTGAAATTCATAGGACTGGCAGCACTTTTATGCATTTAGTAGAAACTGGTACTTTATAATCCTAGGATGAGAAGGGTAACAAACTTGAAAAGCTTTAAATAATAATTTTCTTTGTTTCTGGCTCTCAACTTATTAAATGTTCGGCTTCTATGTTGACTCATTCTTAACAAATCAAATAACAACATCTGAATCTACAGTATTTCTACTGCATATCTATTAAATGTGCAAATCAGCACCTAGAGATGAGAGGGAAAGGGAAGAAAATAATAAAAAGTAATGTGAATTGTATATTTAAACTTTTAAGATAAAATAAGAATCCCTTTGAGATTTTGGTTAATACAGAGTGCCACAGTCAAATGACATACGTGATGAAGCCTAGCCCAGCAACGGTCCTTGGCCATTCCCAAATCTAAATATAACACTGGGTTTTGTTCTTGGCCATATTCATCCTTCCACGTAGTCAAATAAACTTAGCCTGACGGAGTTTTCTGTAACAACATCTGTCCCCTGAAGCACGACGTCCCATTTTCACTGCCCTGCTGATCTCATTTCTTTTTATCTGTGTTTAATATTTTCCCTCCTGAATTAAGACAGAGGCCATAGGAAATAATGTGCTAAGAAACACTTTGAAAGCTTTTCATAACACTGTTTAAAAATGAGTTAGTGAGCCAAGCCTTGCTTCATTTGCACAAGGTTAAGGTGAATACATCTCACCGTGACAATAACTAGAAATAATTGTGTTTATTTAAGGACATGTTTAAACCCTTTCGCAAATGCATGTCTCTTTTATACGCTGCCATTGTGCAATGCTCTGTAAATCTGCTCCAGAAAGTCTCTCTCTTTAAAAGTCTACCTTTGGATAATTTGGTAAGAGGTACAACGGAGCAGCGCTTTCTAAAAGTTAGTGTGTGTTCACCCGCAAGATGATTTTACTTGGGGCATAGTAAGGTTTTTGTAGTAGGTATGCTTTTATTTTTATGATCTTCTCTCTATTGTAATTAACCCTGCATCCTGCATTTACAGCAGAGATGTAAATTTCCTTTTGTCTTAGCTTTATTTGAGAACGGGTATATATGAAAGAAAGCTATTAAATAAGACTACAGAGACATTGCTACCGCAAAAAAACGCAAAACCACTTCAACATGGGCGATACGCACTGCACGATGGCATTAAGAAAGGAGTAACCGTGTGCTGGAGCCTGGAATGATCAGCAGGAATTCCCTGAGAGGACAGCAAAGGGGACAGGAACCCCGGACAAAGGGGTCTTGTGCACAAAGACTCTGACACAAGGTCTAGGGTCAGAGGTGCCAGATCACCTTGCAGTGTTAAGATCCATGTGAAGAAAGTAACAGGGCCGATCCGTGCTGTGAAAAGATACCTCTGCAACAGCCTGGAGTCCAGACGGAAGGGAAGGGAGACGACGGGAGAGACCAGTTAAACGACATTGTGGAGACGAACGGGGAAAGACCAGGAGACCACATGCAAACTGCACACGAGTTATTTCTGAATAACAAAGCATTAAAAGGCAAGTGGCAGAGTCACAGGAAAAAATTACTGCACACACAGCATCATCCCAGAGAAGGTTCATATGCCCTGCATAAAGAACTCTTCCAACTCAATGGAAATATTTGTATTGTATTAATATGAAAATTCCATGAGAACAGGTAAGTCACATAGTGGGAACCATAATAAAATGCATGAAAATGCTGGGTTATTGATGATCACGAAAACATAACTTCAAGAAAATGAACTGTCGCTTTTTTGCCCCTCAGCTTGTTAAAAACTGATCATTTTTAGAGTTGGCAAGACTGTGGATAAAAGGACACTCTTACATAATGTTACTGCAACAATATATTGATGCAAAGAACATACTATCAACAGGTAAATGGCTTGCCATTAAATTCAAATTAATATACATCCTCTTAAAATCATATTCACAAAAGCTATACAGAAAGAAGAAAAATGGTGATGTTAGTATGTTCAGTGTCTGACCCTGCCTACACTAAGTCTGTACCACTCTGTGAATATGCTTATCTCCCAATCCACTCACTTCCCTCTTCCACAAAATAACCAAGACATTCACGAAGTTATCTAATGCAGTGGAGGAGGTCATGGAAAACAGAGGAGTCTGAGATATAATTAAGAAATGAAATTTATAGAACTTAGTGACCTGGAATGTAGGCGATAACAAGAGGGAAGAATCCATTATGGCTCCAGTTTCGGTGATCGGATGGTATCACTCCCTCAGAGAAGAAACTCAGAAGAAGGCATGTTTGAGAATAAAGGTAATTACTTCATCTTGGGACTTGATGCTTTTGAGGAATAATGGTGTATTCAAATGCAAATACCCAACAGAGTGTTGAATATTTGAGTCTGCATTTTGGGAGAGGGTCAGGGCTGGTGATGCATTTATCAGGAGGTGACAGAAACCGTGGCTTGGGTGAAATTATCAAGGAGTTGATGTAGCATGAAAATGGAGAACAGAGGAAGAACTTGGGGGACACCAGCCGTAAAGGAAGGGCAGGGGGGGAGGAAGCACAGGTGCCCCAGAGTTCCTGTGTTCAGTCTTACCCCCAAGGCCATGGCATTAGGCAGTGGGGCCTTGGGTGGGTGATTAGGTCGGAGGGTGGAGATTTGTGAGTGGGACTAGCATTCCTGTAAGAGACCCACAGGGATCCCTAGTGCCTCTGCCCTTGTCTGCTATTGAAACCAGAAAAGCTGGCGTTCCAAAACCAACAAGCAGAGACAGGGATCGCCTCTCTAATGGGTGCTTTATTCAAATGGCCGGTGATCTGAGAAGATGGTGGGTTATGTACCCTAACAGACCATTTTACATTTCCTTTCAATCCAGCTTTTTTGTAAGGAGGAAAAAGTGTAGAGAAGGGATTTGGAATTCAAGGGGAAAAAAGTGTAGAGAAGGGATTTGTAATTCAAGGAAGAGGTTAGTCAGATAGAAGCTACAGTCTGGCAATGTCTCTGACATCCTTTCATCCGCTGACATATGATTTTTCATCTGGGTCCTGCGTCCTGTGTCTTGCGTCCTGTGTCCTGTGTCCTGGGTGATTTCCTTTACCTGTGTCCTGGGCAGCAGGATGTCTCTCTCTGGAACACAGTGGCCCAGATACCACCTTGATTGCTTATGGCCTGTTCAGGGGCACAAAGATTGACTTGCTTGCAGTCTCCTGGAGTCAGGGTGGACCGTCCCTTCAGTTCTGAAACAAGAGCTTTTCACAAGCGTTAACTACTAAGCTTATTAACTATTACCTAAAACTAAAATTTTCCAACTCTTGAGTTCCCCCATCACTATGAACCAGGAAGAGGTCTCTCACCAGAACAGGACCATGCTGGAAACTTGATCTTGTACTTCCCAGCCTCTGGCATCGGGAGGAATGAATTTCTGTTGGTTAATAAGCCACCCAGTCTGTAATATTTTGTTATAGTGTCTCCAACAAAGTAAAACGCTCACCAAGGAGGCCTCGTGGACCCACACCCAGGCCCAGACAGAGGGCATGTCCTTCCCTCAGCCAGCTGGCTGAGTACTCAGGCCTTGGTTCTGCCACGCTGGGGAACCGGTGCCTACAAGTCTCTCATCACTACTAGAAAAACAGGTGCAAGTGAAGGTGAGCCGATGCACCATCTTCTTTGTCTGAGCTGGAGAATGCACCCTCCTTCCCGGAGGCAGGCAGACAGAGCACCGTTTCTCAGGGAAGGCTTCGACTCAGCAGCCACAAGGGTTCTTAGCTCAGACACCTTCTCCCCTGGATCCAGACGCCAAGAAGCTGGGGGCAGAACAGTCATCTCCCTTTTCTCAGATGTTATTAAGCAATCTGTGCCCTTTTGCATACACACACAAAAATAATCATATTAATCCGACTGAATAAGTTCAATGCATATCATTTGTGAGTCTCCTGGGAAAAGATGAGGCATTCTTTCCTTTGTTCTCAGGAAATCGGATTGCAGCAGCTCCTACCTATGTTTACAAAGGATAAAGAGCCAGATTAATTTAAAGAGGTGAAGCTACAGGGAGCATTAGTCACAGACATCATTCATTACCAAAAGCCACCTGAAAAGATTAGAATAGAAAGTCATCAATGGGTAGTTGAAATTCATTAAAATATACCCTAATCTACCGCCCTTACAGGGTAAACCCCAAGGTAAACTTATTTATAAAATCAAATCCTATTTGACTACCCTCCTATAGTAAATCCCAGGGTAAATTTAGTTATAAAAATCAATCTCTGGTGTGAGAAAAAATTAGTGAGCATATTGAAAATTAAGTACAAGGTTAGGAATTACAGAATGATATGAGTCACAGAAATGAAATCAAACATTTTAATAATAATATAGCTATTCTTTTTTTCCCCTGTGCTTAGACATAAAAACCCATTTTTGTGATTCCCAAATTCAGTCTTTGTTGTTAAATAAAGTAACACCTGAAAACAAACAAACAAACAAAAAAGTTTGCTGTTAGAACCATCACTGTTTCTACATATAGATTATCTGGTCTTTTTAAATAAATTCTAGTAAAAACAGAACTATGGAAGCTCAAATTTGGATAGGATTCTGAAATCTTTTATTATACAAAATGTTTGTTACAAGGCCATTTATTACAACTGTACTTAATGTTCAATTCTTCATGAAAAATGCACTTTTTTAATCTAGGAACTTACTGAAATCCCATGACCAATTGTAATTTTTCCCTCAGAACACAGATATAAAGTACTTTTAACCCATTAAATGAAGAAAATGTAATATTGCTATATTTCAAGAAGGGAAGACGATGGATTTTCACCACTGCTGGATAATAACCTTTAAAATCTCTGTGTCCTCTTGGTCTTCCAAATGCATGCCGCTGACAACATGCAAGAATCAGAAAAGAAATAAAGACTAAGGAAAAAAATTGAGGCAGGATGACAGGCTCATTAAAATGTGCAGAAAGCATCTGACTCCCCCAAGAAAGCTGTTATCGTGAAATAATCACACTGACGAACACGGAGAGAGTGGACTCCGGCAGGGGCCTTTATTGCACCCAAGAAGTTGGTGATTACGTCCTGGAAGTGTGACCCCCGTGAAGCCTGACTGCTTTGTTGCTTAATAGAGTTCACAGAAAATGCCTGTCTCCAAAATGAGATTTCTCCCCCATTCTCTGGGCAGCCTGGGAGCGTTGACAGCACAAGCAGGGGGCCATTTCTCCTAATCAGGGTTGGGGGGAGAACCCCCGGGGGTGGAAGATTGTAAGCAATCAAGCTCCACTATTGCAGGGAAGAACTCTTCCCTCTGTTAGGTTGTCAAGTGGTCATAAAGGAAGGGTTAGGGAAGCTGCTAGAATTTGCTACAAATAAGGGATAATGGGTGAGATGGATCCACTTCTCTTAGCAATTATACCATTTGTAACTCCCAGGCCATGACAAATTTCCCTGGCTGCCTAAGCACGCTAGGTATGCATGTTTAGTTCTGAATTGAGATACTTGTTAAGTGTTTCCATTTTTCACCCTGTTAGTTCAAAAATCTTATGTATC
Source organism: Desmodus rotundus (assembly GCF_022682495.2). Taxonomy (NCBI): domain Eukaryota; kingdom Metazoa; phylum Chordata; class Mammalia; order Chiroptera; family Phyllostomidae; genus Desmodus; species Desmodus rotundus. Next base: position 20,293,236 of record NC_071394.1, read on the forward strand.
CTTGTATCTGAAGGCACAAACAAGGCCTTCTAAATTGTTGCACTGAGTAGAATGTTGTTCCTCTTGTTGCAGCTGGACTGTGAGACAATAGGAAAGACAATGGTGGGGCGGGGGGGCGGCGGGAGAGGGAGGGAGGTGTAAAAGGAAATAGCACAATCTGCGCCACAGGTGAGGGAGGCCTTTGAAAAACTCCCATTCTTGCTTTGTCAACGAGGAGGCATCTCAAATCCTGATGGTCTCTAGTTTAAACATAATTAGATTATTTTTAATAAAAAAGTAGATAGTAAATAAAAGAGCATACTCTATTATTTCCTTAGTATTTGCTAAACTCTGTATGACATGTGTTCATATGTATGCATGTAAGTGCATTATGTAGATCAGAAATAGATATTCTGCTATTAATGCTGACTGTATTTAGGATGAGGGCATTTGGAGCGGGCTTAGCGGAGGAAGACAAGGAGACTAACTCTTGAATCCAGAATATAGTTCTTCACTGTCTGAAGTATTTTCCTAAGAATGTATTTACATACTACCTATATAAACTAATAAGCACTTTTTAAAAGATTTTTTAAAAATTGTGGTTAGTCCATGAATGGATCTGGGCATGGCTGTGGAATAAAATTTCACCATAGACTCAAGGATTCACCAGGACAACTATAACCAAGGGGAATTTTTTAAATGAATATTTCACACCAGGCAGAGCTCTGTCCCCGTTCAAAGGCCCTCTGAGGGGAGATGAGAGAAGTGATAGAGGTTAAAGACTGCGTGCCTTGGCTATCTGTTCACCAAAACAATCGTATTTGCCCTGGAATCCCACAAATGTTCCTGAGGCATTATTAAATGAACGTTTCAAATGGTTCCTTTTTCTGCAGATAACAATTCTGGATGTAGTTCTGCGTATACCAGTGTGTGACAATTCAGGCCCAACCTTGACATGCTACTGGAGTTACCCCCAGAACTGGTGTGATCTCTCTGTTGTGGGTGCAACTCTGTGTGTTAGAGACTAGAAATGTCACGTGACTTCATACCAAAGCTTTTTACCACCCGAGGAACTGGCATATAGGCTGATTAGTTCAGGGCATACCCTGGAAATTCAGGCACAGCTCACTTCCTAACATGAGACTAGATACTGCCTGACAAATCGCATCCAATGCTCGGAAGTGCGAGCGAAGAAGCCAAGTGAAATAGTTTCGATGTGGGGTTTCAGCCCGCGAATTCAGCTTCAGATTTAGTGCACCCTGGGGGCAATAACTTCCCACACAGATTTTTGTCTGTTAGGCGTAGGCCAGCACTGCGCCCTGCACACTCAAGCCAGCGTGTCAGGTGGCAGATGAGTCAGGAAAGGTAAATAACCAAAGCCAGGCATCCAGTCAGTCACCTGGTCCCCTCTCCAGCTTCAAAGGGACAGATTCATACGATGTCATACAGCTTCTGGAACAGAGGGCCAGATTGGCCCAACCGCCTGAAATCCTTTTAGCTGATCCATCATACAATTGTGAACTGAGCCTCATTTAACAGGCCTGGATGTTCTCACGTAACAGCAATAATTACTGAAGAGAGTGAGCTGCAGAAATCTGTTCTTCAGCATGTTGGCTGAAAGACACCCCACTGGTTATAATGCAGCCATCAGGCAAAGCTTTTTATATTTAATGTTGAACAAATTATCCTTCGCAAATGGCAGACTGAGGATTCTCACTGTCAATCTTGCTTTCTGCTCAGCTCCATTTCCATTTCACAGAACATCTTGAGTCTAGCTGAGGGGGATGTAGGAGTCCCTAAAAATATAGAGCAAGAATCAATCCTAAAGGCAGAAGAAGTGTAATAAGAACCCCTCTGCTAAACCCAGAACAGTAAAGTACCTTTCTGGCAAAAAAAAAAAATTCCCTCCAAGGCCGACTTCCCAAACTTCTTGGTGTGTGCTCCTTACCCAGGACAAGGATAGCAAGAGGAACGAAGTTGGCAGGATCCCACCCCAGGGGAAGAACAGTTTGCACTGTACCAGGGTCTTACATTGTAAAAATATATAGCATTTAAAGGTGGAAGGCCCTGTTAGAGATCATGGGATCTGCCCCACTGTGGAAATTTCCATCCGGAGGGACATTCAAAATGCATGCAATTACTCATCACAAAGGGCCCTTCAGGCCTCCTGAAAGCGGTCCTCGCCTTGCTGGGCAGCTCTCTCCACCTGTTTTTAATCGAGAGCCACAAGCTGCAGCCTTTTAATTTCTACCCATTTGCTCCTCCAGAGCAACATACCCCAACCGATCTTGAAACATAAACCTCTTTTGCTAAAATATAAAAATCACAACAACCCCCTTAGAAATGGTTTGAATCATGTCCTCGGTTTATGAAGAATAAAACGGCATTTTAAATGACTTTCATTTTTATAGGAGAGTATGACTAAACATTCTATTGGAAAGTTTTTGGCACCATGAATAAAGAGTAAATGTGTGCTGATGGGTTTTTATTTTTGCTTATTTATCAAGCCCTACGAACTGTAATATACTTTAATCACATGAGAACGTATTATGTAAATTAAAGTGTTTATATTTTGGTGAAAGAATGAATCTTGAACTAAAGGTTAAATTTTAAATATCTGTGTCCATCTGACCAATACCGCTTGTCAGGCACTGGGGGTATGACGCTGGACAACATGCAGGGACGCCCCCAACCCCGGAGGTGTGGATTCAGCTGTTCGGGAAGGAGGCCCAAGCCAAGGGATCTTGTAGAATCTACTCAGGGGTTCTACTGGACACCCGGTTGACAGTAGCTGGGGCTTGTGGAGTGGCTTCACTCTGAATGAATGGCAGGCCAAAGTTATTTACACGGAAGATGTTTGCAATACCAGTATCTGATGAAGAACCGATATCCATTCTATATGAGGGACTCCCACACAATTTTTAAAGAGAAAGAAACCCCATTAAACAATGTGCCAAATCCTCGACAGACGCTCCAGAAAAGAGAGTGCCCAAAGAACCGGTTTAAAAAAAGATCTTCCTCACAGAATGTAAATTAAACACGTTGTATCAATGATACCACCACATACCCACCAGCACGGCTAAGATGATGAGAAAGCCAAGCAGTAAGTCTCATCCAAGAGGAACGTTCATATGCTGCACATGGGAATGTAACCAGGTATACAAATTTTTGGAAGTGTTACACAATTTCATATCATTAGCTAAAACTGCATTTGTACCCTGGAGCAATTCCTCCCCTAGCTATGAATAAAACAGAAATACGCGCACATCTTTACCATAAGACATGCAGAAGAATATTATTGTACTATTTGTAACAGCCTGACACTGAAAACAACCCAAAGTCCCTTGGTAGTAGAAAGAATAAATCAATTGAAATATATTGACACAAAGGGGTGCCGCATAGCAATGGCAGTGAACAAACTATTGTTACATCCAAAATATAGATGATTCTCTCAAACTTAATGTTAAGCAGAAATAAAACACAAAAGAGAATGTATTCGATGATTCAACTTTACGAAATTCAAAGGCAGGCAACACGCATCTGTAAGTGTCGGAAAGTAGGACAGTGATTACCTCCGGGGGAGACAGGGACTGGGGGGTGGGGCCTCTGGGATGTTGGTGATATTTTGCTTTAATTCTGGGGCTGGTTCACTTTTTGGAGATTCACACTTCTGATTTTGTATCTTTCTGAATGCACGCATAATTCAAAGAAAAAAACATTTTAAAAATTACTCTTAACAGTAAAAATAATGGTTATCCCTTATTATTTACACAGCATTTTATGATTTACAAGCTGTTTTCACATATTGTCCCATGTGCTTCACTGAGTCATTCATTTATTCACCAAAGTTTAGCGTATCTTGTACGTGCAAGGACTGCGCTAGGGGATGCAAGCAATAGAACGGCTGCTAAGACATAGTTATTAGCTTCTAGGAGCTCGCAGAACCAGATATACCATTCTTGCTCAGAAGATTTAAGAAGACAGAGCCAGGCCTGCAGCTAAAGATAACAAGGCATGCCTCTGAGACCAGGAAAGCCAAGGCACATTCAGAGGAGGGGATCTGGGCGAAGAGATGAAACCACCACCGCACTGGTCAGTCCATCATTCAAACACACAAATGACTCAGAGATCAAGGAGTCAGTCAGAAACTAAGCAGAAAAGGAAAAATCAGTGCCTGCAAACAGAGGTGAGTGAGTGCAAGACAAGAGGTGCCCATGACCTAAGGGTGTGCAAACGTGGAAGGCAAGGCAGACGGTCAAAAGCCCAGCGAGTTCTGCCGGAGCCAGGGATTTACAAGAAAGATGAGCAAAAGAATAGATACCAGGCACCAGCAAAAAGGAGTGTTGATACCAAAGCGACTTTTATTCCCTGGGAGGAAGCTTCTCACATACCTCCTTCTATGCCTGTAGGTAGAAGCAAGTAAATGCATAAAAATGTGGGAGGTAAAGCTGATGGGAGCAGAAATAACTCAAGATCACTGGTGAATCGTGCTAGATAAGTACAAAGATGCAAAACCACTGAGAAACAATATTTATATTAAATATTACTAAAACATGATTTTATATTCAAGAAACTATGAAACATAACTGAAAACATATGTCAGAATAATGTGATTTCAAAAGAAAAATGGAACATGGAAAATAATTTCTTTCATTCATTCATTCACTCATCCAACCAAACAACAATTATTAACTGCCTCCAACTGTCAAGCGCTGTGCTAGGCACTAGTTGTACTGGAATGACAACAGTCTCCAAGGATCTTATCATCTAGCAGGAGAAACAAAAATGCAACTGTTATAATACAATGTATTAAGTCCTGTGCTATGGTTAACATTAGGGTGTTAGGGAAGACTTCCCAATCTGAACCTTTGAAGAACGCACAGAAATTAGTAAGGGGTGAATGTAATCTCCTGTGAATGAATACCATCTGCAAGAGCGAGGTGGCGAGAGGGCGTGGCCTGTGTGAGGATTTGGAAGTGACTCAGCATGGCTGGAGCACATGTTATGAGGTTAGGAAAATGGAAAGTTGAGGTTGGAGAGACAGAGAAGGTACCTCTAATGAAAGGCTACGTTAAAATGTTTGCATTCTATCCAAAACATAGTCATCTCTGACTTTAAATAATTTTAAGTGATGTATGCAAGGATCTGCCACAGAAAAAGCAAGATGAAATAGAAAACCAAATAACATGAATTCAGCCATGTGATGATTCATGCATGGTCAAATCAGGAACTGATTAAAAATAAACTGGTTTAAACCCAGTCCTGAAAATACAGAGGAGCCCATCTCATGAGGAACATAACTCCAATGTTTACATCAAATTTATTTTGTCTGTTTCAGGATTTGGTATTAAAAAGTCATCTTAAGAAAGTCTATAAAGGCCACATCAAGGGCATAGAATAAAGAGTTATCATATAAAACAAACAGAATGTATTGATTTAACTATAAATGTTTAGAGATTACCGTTTTTTGGATAACCACACCCTCTCAACTATTTAAGGCTATGATGTCAGTTTAGGGAACAGACCTAGTGAAATCTGTAAGGAAATTTATTTAGGGATTTGATCCCCTTCTCTAGCAACGTATCTGCCTAATAACTTTTTTTGTCTTCTTCGGATGCTGGAAAAAATGTACAGCTGAGTGTTTTCAAGACACCACATATTTAAGACCTGCAACTTCAGTTGGGCTCCATGCCCAACCCAGCATGTCTTAGTCAGTTCCCTTCCTTATTTCCCTCAGCAGCCGTTACAAACTTTCACGTCTCTACACAAGTCTTCCTCGGTCACAGAAAATTGCCCTGCTTTTGCTCACTGGATGTGGGAACTGAGTATGAGAGGTACATAGAGAGTTGACGAAAGATTGTGAAATCAGCAGACAGCTGAGAAGACACCCGCATTCAAGGGCTACCTGGATGATGGTGGGACCTTGGAGAGGACTGAAAAGGAGAGGATAGAAATGGGGAGGCTAAAAGAGGTTTCAACTACAAAACCTAAAGGAAGAGAGTATTTTAAGGAGGAAATGAAAACCAGAATCAAATGTTACCAAGAGGCCTAATAAAGTTAAGGATCAAAGGGTCCACTGAATGGGGTAATATGATGTTCAAAGGGAGTAGTCACTTTTTTTCAAATCATTTTGATGAAGTGATGAGAATAGAAACCAGGTTGTAGTTGGCTAGGCAGCAAGTGAGAGAGACAAAAAGGAAGACGCAAATGCATACCATTCTCGCTAGGAAGTTGCCTGTGAAATAGAAAGACGTCGTGACTGACTTAGAAGGACAGAGACTTAAAGGAAGGTTTTGGTGTACATTTGGCAATGGTGGCGACCGTGGAGGAGGTGACGGAGGAGGAAGCAGAGGAGATGGTGAGGATGTACAGGCAGAGCGGAGGTAACAGAGGAGATGGTGAGGATGTACAGGCAGAGCGGAGGTAACAGAGGAGATGGTGAGGATGTACAGGCGGAGCGGAGGTAACAGGGGAGATGGTGAGGATGTATGGGCGGAGCGGTAGTAGTAGTGGTGGTCTTGGAGGTGATGAAGGTGGGGGGGGGATGTTGGTGGCAGAAGGGGTTGGTTGTGTAAACGATGATGGAGGTGGCCATGGTAGTGGTGACAATCGACATGGACATAGTAGTTTTAAATATAGAAAACACTTGAGTGTGTTTATCCACTATGGTGGAAGAACCAGTAAGAGAGAGAATTAAAAAAGGATGGAGGTGGTCCCAAAGGAAAACAGACAAGAAGGTTAGAACACAGGTGAAGAAACTAAACCCTAATACCATCTTCCCAATAATAATAACACCACCAATAATAATACCAATTTCTGGGGCAGAAGGCAGAATCCCAGATAATTAGGGGTAGCCCACTGCTCTGAGGTAAGAGTGATTAGGTGTTATCACACTTGAATTTCCATTTTCATGTAATCAACATTCATTAAGTCCCTAGTACGTACAAGGCACAATCACATGGATTATGAGAATTGTTTGAAAAACTGTTCTATTTTGGAGAAAAAATGTTATAGTACAAGGCAAAAGCTTACAAGTATTAAAACAAATAACCAATGTAACAAACACATAGCCATCGCCTGCCGTGTGCCGGACACTGCGCTAGGTGTCAGATAATACAAATAAGAAAAAATCCCTAATGCTGAGGAGCTCGCAGCCATTTTTAAGTTAATTCCCTAAATTAATTCTCATCTCAATAATTCGATTTCTATACAAATCATCTAGAAAGTGTGTTAAAAATGATGATTCGATTTATTTGGCTTAGAGTGGGCTCCAGAAATCTAAATTATTAATAAGCCCCAAGTATCTCTGATTAGGTGGTACTGGTCCATGAACTTCACTATGAAATGCATTGTTAATCCTTTGAAAGAGCCACAATGGTTACATAAAGCGTAGGAACCCGCTTGACTGGTTCCTGGTGCTCTCTAAAAACATGAATGCCCCGGGTGCTCTTCTCTCTATCCAGGCCTCGGTGATCAGGGCCAATATGAAACACTCTGTGCACTATCAACATTAAATCCATCGACCTCAACACTTTGGTGATACCGTTGTGTATCTATATCTGTACGCGTTCTTGTATCTGTATCTTGTATCTGCCTATGTGCGTATAACCATCCTGTGCAAGGTAGACACCGGTGCTTCAACACCGTTCAGTGCATTTGAACAGCCCTGACAACTAGCACTGACCGGCAACTTGACTCCATCACACACACCCCTGTGTTCATATACGCATCATCAATAAGCTGACCCTTCCATATCCACATTTCAGAAACTTTCATACCCACATTTTAGAAACGTGCTCTTTTGCTAATTAGTCTCACCTTAACAATGACCTTGAGAGCCTTACTATCTTGATTTGCCATTCATAAAATTGTTAAAGACATTCATTTTAAGTTGATATGAACCTGTCTACTCCTTTGCATGAAGCCATGGCACTGTGTATGAATATCTATATACTAGCAGACAATTGCATCATGCATCCGTATGATGTAATCCTATAAAGCTGTTAAAATAATTGTGGAGCAGAATTATCAGCAACAGATAAAATTACAGGTGATATTCTGTGAAAAAATTAAGTTGCAAAATAGGCAATCCTATTTTAAACAAATATATACACACATATGTCATATGCATGTGTATACATAAAATACATATAGCCATAGAAAAAAATGCAGGGAAATTTGTAATAATGGTTACCTCACAGAATCAGATAATAAGTAATTTTTGTTTTTCTGAGTTTTTACATTTATATACTTTCTAAATTTTCTATATTATATTACCTTGTGATGAGATAAAATATTACTTAACAAGATAGTATATTCAGTATGATTCCACTTTATTTTAAAAGTTATATAGGAAGAATATATATATAAATATTATTAGTACTTATCTTTCAGTGGGAGATTACAAATTTTTTTCTTCTTGGTGCTTTTCTGTGTTGCTAAATTTCCTGTAATTTGCTTGTAAATACTTACTGTATAAAATAAAATAGAACTATAAGGATAATAAAGTGCTGGACTGAGAAATTATTCTCTAAAGGTAGAACATTGAGTCACTGTGAAACCTGGGCATTTGGGGGCATAGGAGGTGTTTTTGATCACAGAATTCACCTCGAGAAACACTGTTCCTGAAATCAGTAATCTCTGGCCTCACTATTTCTCCCTCAAAATTAAAAAAAAAATGTATACAAGAACGACTTCCTTTGGCACATTATAGCAACTGTTACCACAGTACTGAAAAAAGATTATTGAGAAAGCAATGAAAAATAAATTTTCTGACACACAATAAAGATTAAAAGATAAGGAAAAATGGGCTGTCGAGATAATTTAGTTAAGAAAATATAAATTGAATGATTATTTACACATATCTTAAAAATATAAATATGAAGTCATTATCACCTATGTTCAATTCAGAGGGGGGATTGACACGTAATGCACTAATAAAAGTCCATCTCTGCAGTTCTGAAATGGATTTGAGGCACGTACTCGGGTCTTAATAAAAGGAATAACAGTGTGATCATGAACACCTTCATTTTAAAATGGCAAACCTGACCGAAGCTCAAAATGAGAAAAGATCGCCCATCCCCTTCGACAAGATGCTGTTGCTATGGTGATGGTCTGCTAGCCCGAGGCTGAGCAGCTTCAGGTGGCTTTAGTTTGGGGGGACAAGCTAAGACATTTTTAAACCACCTTGCTTTGAACCAACACAACAAATTGACCAAATAAAACTTTTTATATTTAAGAATGAATTATCCACTTTTTAAAAATCATCTCATGGCTTGAAAGCTGTCTATGTGATAAAGGCTTGCAAATGTTTATCTCTAGCCCGGACCTCACCTCTAAGCTCCTAATTTCTACTCTACAGCTCCATTTGGATGCCTTATTGTTCTCTGACAGTTCACATGCCCACAACAGAATGAATCATTTCTCCTATTCCCTTTCCAGACATCACCACAACTACAATCCAGCCCCATCCACCCAGGGGACCAAAACCTAGGCGTCATCACCATGCTGTCTGCTTTAACTTCTCTAAAACACTCAGTGCCCGGAGGGCCTTGTTTGTTCACACATCTTTTATCTGACTCTCTCCTTTAGAACAGCAGATCTTGGAGAGCAGAAATGTTATATGTTTTGTTCACCACTGTATTCTCAGCATCTAAAACAACATCTGATATGTGGTAGGCATTCAATAAATATTCATTGACTGACTCTGCCTATTTCCATGGTAACACTATCTCATTTTAGAATTTTCAACAATGTTCTTAAGGATGTGATGTGACTGTAGACAATTTACTTTCTCCGGGCATTTGTTTATTTGTTTATAAAATGGGGAAATTAAATAATCTATAAATTTTCCACTTATGTAAAACCTTCATGACTGTGATCAAAGTTTACATGAATTATAAACTATTCCTTTTGCATTCAATTTACTATGTGATTTCTATTTAGCTCTTATTGTTACATAGTACTGGATAACGTATAGGTGGTTGTAATTCTGAAAGCACTTATGTTTCCATTATTTTCTTGATGCCTCAAACTCCTCTAAAGTTTTGTTGATTAATTCTGTTTTACAGATAAATAACTACAGGATCAGAGATGATATATGAGTTGCTCAAAATTACCATGTACCTCATTTCACTAAACCAATCCATCATGAATCAATGTGTTGGCCTGCAAAATATTTGAAATATTTTTAGAGTCATGGTATAAATCCAGGAATGATAATAAATAATCTTTTTCTAAGACTTTTTTTCAATGAATATTCACTGTGATGTGTATAGTATAAGAGAGTCTACCACAGTTTTCCAGTCTTCCCAAGGGATCTGATTAGATTCTATCACAACAGAGAAAGCTACTGGCCTGTTTGAGTGAGTGGATAAAAAATGACCAAATCTACCCCCGTCCATCCTGCAGTAGCATCTCATGTCTCCTATTTGACTTACTCTTTTTGAGTAAAGCCACTGTTTCCAACCACCACAGCAACATGAGCAAGAAAATTTTTTACAGTTAAGAATAAATTATCCACTTTTTAAAAACATCTCATAGCTTAAAAGTTATCCATGTGACAGTCTGCACAGTGAATAGGAATACAGAAAAATCAGAAATATTTGGGTTTAAATCTCCACTCCACCATTCGCTAGCTTGTGATTGTAAATAAGTCATGGCCCTCCTTTCTATCATCTGTAGAGTATACTAGGATTAACTACTTTTTTAAAAAATGTAATAACTACTTCTGGTCAAGATGGAGGCATGAATAAACACAGCTCACCTCTTTGCACAACCACATCAAAATTACAACTAAACTGCAGAACAACCATCACTCAGAACCTTCAGAAATCGAGTTGAATAGAAGTCCAACAACTCCTAAATTAAAGAAACCTCGTGCATCCAGACTGATAGGAGGGGCGGAGATGCAAAACGGGCTAGTCCCAACCCACCGGTGGATAAAAATTTGAGAGCGTTATCTTGGGAGTGAGGGGTTCCAACCCCATACCAGCACAGGGTTCCAGTGCCAGGAAGATACACTCCCATAAATTGTAGCTATAAAAACCAGTGGAGTTTGAGTCAGTGAAAGGAATTACTGAAGTCCCAAGCAGTGCCTCTTAAAGATCCTGAGTGAGGTTCACTCAGACTCACTCCTTCTGAGATCCAGCATCAGGATAGCAGATTGAAAGGCACCGATGGCATACAGAGAAGTATGCACTGAAGTGTCTGGCATCAGGGTAAGAGCTGGGAGACAGTTTTTGCCCAGACAGAAAGGCAGGCAGAGGCCATTTTTCCTTTTCTGAGCCCTCCCCGCCACAGACGCACAGAGCCAGCAGGCAGCGTCTGTATCTGAGACTCCATCAATCTGGCTCACACAATTTGTTCCACCTTGGGGAATCTGCTCCACCCAACTTACAGCCCACCCAACCTATTCACAGTGGCTTTTCCATGTGAATGGCTGGTCTTGGCTCAGGCTTCATAACTTCCTAAATCCTCTCAAACAAGCAACAACCAGCCTCAGCTAGACCTCAGCCCCTGTACCTCTGCCTAAGCAGCCCCAGGCCCAGCACTAGCAGTTGCCAGATTTGGATCAGAGTTTGGCTCCACCAGGGAAACTCCAAGCTCAGCACAAGTAGCAGACATCTGCAGATTGCTTTGTAACTCATGCTGGGTGGCCTCAGGAAGAATGCAGGGGGTGGCTGACCATGGACTAAACCACCCATGAAACCCCAGAGCCTGTACACCCAGTGGACAGCTACAGACCATGTCAGAGCACCACCACCCTGCCCCAACACAGCGGACCGTTCATGGAGGGCAGAAGTTGGTGGTCAGTGGTCACAGCCAGTCCTTGCAGCTGACTGGCCTGGGTAAATCCCTCCCATTGACCTGCCAACAGCAATCACATCTCAACTACAAGAGGAGGGTATACTCAGCCCACATGGAGGGTGCACCTTGAGTACACAGCTTGGGTGATAGAGGAGGCTGTGCCATTGAACCCTACAGGACACCTACTACATTAGGCCACTCTTCCAATACAGGGAATCGTAGCAGCTCTATCTAATATACAGAAACAAACACAGGGAGGCTGCCAAAATGAGGAGACAAAGAAATAAGTCCCAAATGAAAGAACAGATCAAAACTCCAGAAAAAGAACTAAACAAAATGGAGACGAACAATTTATCAGATGCACAATTGAAAACACTGGTTATAATGATGCTCGAGGAACTTAGTGAGTACCACAACAACATAAAAAAGACCCAGGCAGAAATGAAGAATATACTAATGGGAATTAAGGACAATTTATAGCTAATCAACAGTAGAATGGATGCATCTGAGAATCAAAGCAATGATATGGAATATAAAGAAACAAAAAACAATCAATCAGACAACAAGAAGAAAAAAAGAATCCCCCCCAAAATGAGGATAGTGTAAGAAGCCTCTGGGACAACTTCAAGTATTTCAACACTTGCATCACAGGGGTGCCAGAAGGAGAAAGAAATAGCAAGAAATTGGAAATCTATTTGAAAAAATAAAGAAAGAAAGCCACCTTAATTCAGTGAAGCAAATAGACATGCAAGTCCAGGAAGCACAGAGAGTCTCAAACAAGATGAACTCAAAAAGGTCCACCAACACACATCATAATTAAAATGCCAAAGATTAAAGACAAAGAGAAAACCTTAAAAGCAGCAAGAGAAAAGCAGTTACCTACAGCCATAAGACTGTCACCTAATTTCTCAAAAGAAACTTTTCAGGCTAGAAGGGATTGGCAAGAAATACTCAAAGTCATGAAAAGCAGGGACCTACAGCCCAAATTACCCCACTCAGCAAAGCTATCATTTAGAATTGAAGAGCAGATGAAGAGCTTCTCAGAGAAGAAAAAACTAAAGGAGTTCATCATCACCAAACCATTACTTTATGAAATATTAAAAGGACTTATTTAAGAGAAATAAGAAGATCAAAGCTACAAACAATAAAATGGCAATAAACAAATACCTATCAACAATTGAATATAAAAACAAACTAAGCAAACAAGAAGAGTAGAGACAGAATCATGGATATGGAGAGTTTTGATGGTTGCCAGATTGGAGGGGAGTTTGGGGGAATGGATGAAGATGTGAAGGTATTAAGAAGTACAAATTGGTAGTCACAAAATAGCCATGGGGATGTGAAGTACAGTATAGGAAATGGAGTAGCCAAAGAACTTATATATATGACCCATGAACATGAATAAAGGTGTGGGGATTGCCTGAGGGAGTTGGGGGTGCTGGATGGAAGGGACCAAAGTGGGAAAAATTGGGACAACTGTAACAATGTAATCGATTAAATATAATTTAAAAGAAAAACAAAAAATAAAAATGTAATAATTAAATTAGGTGGTGTAAATTGGTACATAGTACACACTCAGCAGATATGAGCTCCTCCCCATCCTGGAAACTTGGAGGAGCACATATCAGTCTAATCAATCACACTTTAACAAAAAAGCTGTAAGAAAAGAAAAAGAGAAAAAGGAAAAACAAGATGTGTTTGGAATATAGTACTGGGTAAATATTGTTGAATGAAGAAATTAATTATAGACAGGCACTAGCTCTACATATTTTAATAAAAGCAGTGAAAAAATGAACAAATATTCTTCACACCAGATATTGTACTTTAGCCTCAGAAAAGGAAAGCTGGCATTTCTTTATAATCACTTTAATTAAATTTGTTTTCCTTTAACTTGGTATTTTTGTATAGGACCATGTGGTTTCTGGGTACCATTTGAACTCTTCCATTTGTGAGCTGGTTATTCAACATCATTCTCAACTCTAGAAACATCAAAAGAGAATTTTCTCTAGTCTAATTCAAGTCAAGAAGAACCTAGGAAGAAACAAGTGGTAAGGCGGGAAAAAGACTTCCTTATTAGCCATGAGGAGTGAGCCCTGATTTGGAAACAAGAGTTTTGAGAAGAAATTGGGTACCAAACAGAAAAAACAGAGAACCCAAGAACGGTGAAGCATGATGGATGCAACATCTCGAAGGCTGCATTAGGTAACCTTTTACAGTTCCCTCCATGTCGAAGACTCTATAAACCTCCTGGTTTAAACTTTCCTTCTAAAATGAATTCTGCAACAGTTTCTACAAGTATACTGGATTTTTGCAACATGTCCCAGAAACCTGGTGTTTAGTGGTTTGTGCTTTGATATTCATCTAAAGGTATTTATTGTATTCTTAATTTCAGAAGGTCATTTTACAGAACATGCATTGTGGAGGATGTATATTGACAATGAGTAAAAAACTAAGTTCCTAGGGACAAATGTCTCTTATTGTTCAACAGATGAAACCATTGTTCAACTGATGAAAACCATTCCTATGGGGATTTCTCCCTCTCCTCTTCCCATCTGCTAGTGCACTTTACACTTCTCGCTCAGGAACTCCACATTAGTAGCATGCCGCCCTTCCTTCTTTCCCACCTTACCAGCCCCCTACCCACACCACCCCACCTCATCCCCTCACCTCACCTCAACACACACACACACTCCTTATGCTCTGAAGAATTCAGATCAAAAATCAAATGACATTTCCTTCCAAATAGGTGGGAATGTCTGTTTTAAAGGAAGCTGTAAACTTGCAAGAGGATGAGATGGCAATCACTAACCCACAGGCTTACATTTCCATGGCGTGGGCTTTACATGCACTTGCTTTTTTAGCTTCATTACAATCTTATTAAAAACTAGAAAGGATTCAAAGAAAATGACCCAGAAATATCTGGGGCACAGGGCATGAAAGCCTGGATTATGGAGAGAAGAGAGAAAACCAAATTCCTAGGACACAGTCCCAAGGGACCATGAGCCAGGCTGGTGAAGGAAATGCTGGTGCAGACAGCAGTTTCGACAAGAAACCAAAGGAGTGGATTTATCTTTTCGGTTCAAGTCAAGCTTAAACTTACTGGTTGACAGAGTACAGTACCTACTAAGATCTAGTAATGTCAAGATTTGGCAAAAGAAGAATTTTTGTTGGGATGAGGTTCCATTATGTTATGAATCTGCATTTTTAATAGAAGAAGGGGGTTTCCAAGGCTTAGAAAACACCAGAGAGAAACAGGAGAAAAGATGACAGGAGGAAAATGAGCTGGGACAACAGAATAAAATGCTGCGTGCACTTAATATGTTCCAAGTAATGTGAGACCGATGGGTTTCAACTGTATAAATTTTGCACTGCAAAGTACTCACACACATAAATATTAAGTCTGTTTTACTTCAAGCTGATCATATGTGCTGAAACTGTAGCGAATAGGTAAGAAGGGGAGCCAGGGAAGGAGAAGGGGGTCAAGGCCAGGGCAGGGATGCTATTCTCCAAAAGAAGTCTCTTTAAAGAAGGTTCTTTCCAGGGGTAAAATAAAAATTAAATTAAGAGTAAGCAAATAACATAAAGAAACTCACCTGGAAGAACCGTCACGATGGCTGCCCATTGACCCTGAGCTATGGATAGGACAGGACAACGCAGCCGGTTTCATCATGAAGGTCTTTAGTTACGCAGCATGTTCTGGATGAGGCTACCTGGGGCTCTGGCAATTCGGAGGGAACAAAGTACCTTCCCACCAGTCTCTTCAAAAACCTACCTCCCCGGAATAGCAGGTCGTGTGGCTGCTGGACTCTGCGGCATTCGGGCTCACAAATTGGAACCGTCTCCTTCCCAGTCCCGAGGTCTCCTTCAGCCTTACCTAAATTCAATGCAAATGATATCTTTATTGCACTTGCTATTAAAGACGCCTGGAGTATTTTTATTTAGTTTTTAAAACCCAATCACTATGGACCTCCTGAGAGTCAGAAAGTGAATGGCCACGCTTATCCCCAGGAAATTCGGATAAAGACACCTTATTTAGACGAGACCCCCAAGGTCACTGAAGTCGGAAAAACTTGTGGCTAGGGCAGGTCTTCGGCCCCAGTTTGGAGCCTTCTGCCCTCTGCTACTCCCATAGAGGCTGCGGAAGCCAAAGGAATTTTCCCGGGGAGCGACTGGCCTAAGCGGCATCGCAGGTCCACGCTGCGGTTTCCAGCAGTCTGCGCCTCCAGAGCGGGGGCAGTGAGGACCACGAGGCGAACCCCGGCCTTAGGCCCCCCGGAGTCGCGCAAGGTGGACCCTCCCGCCGTCTCCTCCAACCTCGAGAAGGGGCGCCCCCGCAGTGCGCTGCGCCGCCCCGCCCCGAGTGCTGCGGGAAACAGCCTGCGGTGCCCGCGGCAGAGGCCCCGTGGACACGGACGGAGCCGGCAGGTCCGGAGCCCGGGCAGCAGGACCCCTGCGCCCGCCGCGTGTGGCCCTCACCGCGCCCACTTTGCTGCGCCAGGCCCACCGGCGACGTCCGTTCGGTCCACCGCCCTTCTCCCCCTAGGTTCGCGGCTCAGGCCGTGGCCGGGCGGCTGCGGGGCCCTTGGGGCCGTCCAGACCTGAGCTCGCGGGTGGAGAAGGCACCACGTGTCCCGCCCGGGCTGTCGCGGGTCGAGCGGGCCTAGCCCCGCTCCCCGAACCTGCGCGCACACCCGCGTCGGTGCCAGGTCACGTCGGCACCGGCTCCGGGCCCAAACGGGCCCCAGCTCCCCGCTCACGCGGAGTTGCTTCCTGCCGGAACACGCGATGGGGCTCTTCTGGGAGAGAAAGGGTAAGACCAGGGGTCTGAGGGCCCTGCTGTCGGGGCCCGCGGGCACGGGAGGGCAACTTATCCTCTGCAGCTCAATGAACGCGGAGATGGACCCTCTGGGGGCCCGGGACCCGAACTTGCACCTTGGACTACCCCCCACACACCCTCCACCCAGGACCCTGGGCGGAGTGGGTGGGGGGTGGGTAGTCCAAGGTGCTCAGGAGACCCACAGAAGGAGGTAGATCATAGAACGTGAGGACTCTCAGCAGAGAGAGCCAAGGGGGCAGTGTCTCCGATTGGTCATTGAGATGGTTGGGCTGGACTCCTCCTTGCAACAGGTAAGGTTGACCAGGCAGTCGGTTTGGGATCTCCCTGTACTGATTGTCCTCGGAACGAAGCCTTTAGATAGGGAAGGTTCAATACAGGATTGATGTCTCCAAAACGAAAACCTCTACAGTCTCCCCAAAGACGTGGCTGGTCCAAAGTCTGCAGAGGACACTCTCCAAGTTACGTTCCTTGTCATGCTAGATACCAGTGTATCCTGGAGATTCTAAATAGCAGCTTAGCGATAGATACTAATTTAAGGTTATTACGATTGTGGAAAACAGGGGAAAAGTGTCTCCTTTGAATAGTTATTGTGCTAAAAGTAGCAGTCTGGTTCTTTCCTTTTCTTTCTTTCTTTCTTTCTTTCTTTCTCTTTCTTTCTCATGACAGTACTGAGGTCTTAGGTCTACAATTGGTCTTTCTTTCTTAGGAGAACGTTTTCTTTGTTTCAGGTGATTAAAGAGATAGCTATCACTGGGCAGAAGTGATGAGAGAAGATAGGCTTTCTCTAGAAAGAAACTGATGTTCACAAAGACTTCTCTCTTTGAGAGAAATCAGGAGTGTAAATTAAGTTAATGACATAGCTAAAAAGCTATGTGGATTTTTAGAGCTATCCTCACCAAGTTTGGCATGTTTCTTTTTGGTGGTTGGGGACCAATGGCAGAAGCCTCACAACATCTAAATGCATTCCTGAAGAAGAGAGAAAACTAAAGCTCCCGTGGTCCTACAGACTGAGGTGCTTACAGGCCCTGGTGAAGGCAAGTTCTGTGTACACTTCTGACCAAAGAAACGTCCCTCTCCAATGGAGAAAGTACAGAACTCCAGTTACCCTAGCATGCATCCCAATTTTACTTTCTAAATACAAAGTGTACTACTATTGACCTAATATTATTATTAAAACTGACACACTATTTTTTTACCTAGCTTTTATATAAGGAATAATATCCATGAAATATCAAGTTTTGTATGTCAATTACATGTCTCCAAATGTTTAAAAATAAATATGTGACTTTAAAAGAGATATCCGTGAACAACTTAAAATTATCCCGTGCAGCGCCAGTGATGCAGCCAGCTCAACAGGAATGCTGTATAATGGCAAAGCTTTGGGAGGCACTCCCGCCATGGTGGGGGTGGCATGCCTAACTCCTCCAGCGTGGCTCCTGATCAGTGGTTAAGGGGAGAGAGAACCAGGTTGCTCCCACATCCTAGTAGCCCTTTGAGAAATGACCTTTTATTTCTCCTATGAAAATTTTTTTCATTAATCTTTTAAAATTATAAAATATTCCTAAAATTAATCTATATCAAAGTGGAGCATCTCAGCAAGTATCTTTAGCTCTGTAGAAGCTGGAAGCTATATTTGGTCTTTATGTCTATAATTTATGGTAATGATTATTCACATTGTCTCCTAGGCTTTATCACCAAATTGTACGTATGTGGGCTTTTTCAGTCTTTTTTTTCTCAGAGATCATTAACTCATTTTGCTTAAACCACAGCATCGCCCGCCTTCTCCATGGGGGTACGTTCCAAGACCCCAAAGGCACATGACTAAAACCCTGCACAGTACCAAACCCTGTATATTCTATGTTTCTTTCCTATACATACACACCTGTAATGAAGGTTAATTTATAAATTAGGCACAGTAAGAGATTAATGATGACAAACATTAATAAAATAGAAGAGTTATAGCAATATACTATAATAAAAGCTATGTGAATGTGGTCTCTCTCAAAATATCTTATTGTACTATACTGACCCTTCTTATGAGAGATAATACCATGCCTGTGTGATGAGATGAAGTGAGGTGAATGACCTAGGCACTGTGACGCAATGTTAGGCTACTATTGACCTTCTGACCATATGTCAGAAGGAGGATCATCTGCTGAGAGTGATGGTTGGACATAAGGAGCAAATGATGTCGATGGTTGGGGAAATTTATTATTTTCTCACTGTGGTTGACCATGGGTAACTGAAACCATGGGAAGCAAAACCACAGATAAGGAGGGGTGGGGAACTACTGTCTGTGGCTGTTGGTTTGGTGTAGAAATACCTCTGAACAAAATTCATGGATGAGAAAAACTTTGCATTCTCAAAGTAAATTTTTAAAAAACTATGTGAGAAAAGGTAGTATGGAAGGACCATAACAGCAGTCCTTAAAATGCTTTTAAGGAAGTTTGACTCGTGCTTCTGCTGGTTCCAAAATGAACTTTTAATACCATCAAACTTCATTGCGAATGTTCCCTCATTAGAAAGGGGGAGATAAAACCCAACATTTTCCTATAAAAACATGTGGTTTACAAAGGAATTCTTCAAGGCTGTGATTCTTTCTTATGTAACCTATTTTTGAGCATTAAAATGATCTGTTGTTTTGTTTTTAACTTTGGTTCTCAAGAAATATTGGCATGCCTTTTGGACAATTGAAAAATATCTTCCTAGACCTACCTACCCGCAAATCCAGATTGGATAGGACAGGATGTGAATTCTTTGACCATGACTGGATCAATAGGGGAGTAATAAACTCAGTCACAACCTGTCTCCCTGGTTACTTTTGACCCTTTTGTTTTAAAAATATAAATTATTTACAAAATCAAATGTGGTTATTTTTAACACATTATAATGTTTAAATAATTTTTCTTATCACATTTATCAATGCAGGTATAAAAGCAAGAAATTGGGTTAGAATAGACTCATTCATAGTCTATCACCAGACGTTACCATATTTGCCACCTCATTTTGAATTACAGTCTGCTGAAGCATGATTGGGTTTATAAACAAAGACAAAGTGTTTCTCCGTAGGGGGAGGGATACTGATGTTGGAACAACCACTGCCAGATGGCAGATGATTTCACCCTCTTCTCTAATTTAAGTTTGTGATGGGCTAATCAAAGATAATGTAGGGTGTGTGGGCTGCTGAGTCACCAAAGTATTCAACATGTTGGTGCATGTACAGCGTGACCGTATATCCCAGGGCGTACCTGTTGACTCGGTATCCCATCTGGTTTAGCATTTTGCCCCAGCAGAATGGCAGGTGTACGGTATTTTGGAAATAATGTTTAAATGAATGAATAAGTGTATTAACTGACAACACCCATTTGTCACAGTGTATGTGATTTTCACCCAAAGTAATTTCATGTCCTATGCTAAGTGCATAGGAAAATTCCAGAATGAAGTTAACACACAAAGAGACACATTTATATAGCAGTTATGTAACTTCATGTCCAAACTGGGGAAAACGTAAAATATAAACTCCATAAGAGCAGAGATTTTTGCTCCTATTTTATGCTCAGCACCTAGAAAGTGCTTGACAATAGTAGGTTTTTTTAATAAATATTTTCAAATAAATGACTAAATAAAGGAAGACAGGTATATAAGTATATTCACATAAGTATATTCACATTTATGAGAAAAAGTTAACATTAAATTCAAAATCCAGCCCTGGGGTTTTTTTTAATCCATATATTCTTGTGAATTGCCAAATTGTGATTAAGGTGAGTACTTCTAGTTAGTGTAAAAGCAGTCTATTTCATCAATGGGAAGATCCAATTATCCTTATAGTGAGATTAAATTTGAACTTCCCCAATTGTGATGTCTCTATTGCCACCCAACCAGAAATTCCCAATAGTGATCTCATGTGAAACTTTACCAGATGCCTCACTGAAAAGTCCATATGCTTCTCCACGTAAACCAAGCTGGCAACATGTAGGCCAGATTCTGTCTGCTGAGGTACTTTATTTTGCTTTAAAAATCAGGAGAGTATTCATTAATTAAAAAGTACAGTTAAATTTCTTTAATCAAAAAGATTCCCTAGACTTCCGGTCAAGATGGAGATATAAGTAGACATACTTCTCCTCCTCACACAACCACAGAAAGAATTACAACTAGACTTCAAGACAAATAACACCCAGACCCATCAGAAAATTGAGCTGTATGGAAGTCTGACAACCAAGGATTTAAAGAAGCCACATTCATCCAGACAGGTAGGAGGGGAGAAGTTGTGGAGATGGGCAGAGAGGCTTGGAGACAAAGTGTGGTGTCCAGAGGAGACAGCAGCATCAGAATGGAGGGTCCCACATTCACTTATGGTGGATAAAAATCAGGAGGGATACCTAGAGAGTGAGTGATCCTAACCCCAGGCCAGACTGCACAGCCCACGGTTCCAGTGCTGGGAAGTTAAATCCTTATAACTTCTGGCTGTAAAAACCAGTGGGGATTGGGGTAGTGGAAAAAACTGCTGAATTTTCAGAAGACTCCATTTAAAGGGCCCACCCAGATTTAGAACATATGCAAATTTACCCACTCTGGGATTCAGCACCAGGGCAACAGCTGGAAGGGCACCAGTCACATATAGGAAGTGGGTGAAGTGACTGGAAATGGGACAAATGATGGGGAGGAAGGGGTAAAAGGGGCAACCTCCAAAAGCCAAGCAGTGGCATTGTCCCCTCCCTGAACCCTCCTCCCACACAGAGCCTCAAAGCAGTGAAGTGGGTTGCCCCACCCAAGCAATTACATAAGGCTCTGTCCCACACAATTTACAGATGCTTTTTCTTCAGTAGGCCACACTACTAAGTCAGGGAGTCAAGCAGCTCTACCTAATACACAGAGAAAACACAGGGAGGCACCAAATTGAGGAGACAAAGAGATACGGCCTAAATGAAAGAACAGAACAAAACCCCCCCAAAAAAACTAAATGAAATGGAGATAACCAACCTGTCAGATGCAAAGTTCAAAACACTGGTGATCAGGATGCTCAAAGAACTCATTGAATATGGCAACAACATAAAGGAAGAAATTAAGTTTACACTAAGCAAAATAAAGATCCATCAGCGGAAGGGGGGAAGCTGGGATTCAAATCAATGATTTGTAACATAAGGAATAGATAAGCATTCAACCAAAACAGCAGAAAGAAAAAAGAACTAAAAAATTAGAATAGTATAAGGACCCTCTGGGGCACCTCCAAACATACCAACATCTTAATCATCGGGATGCCAGAAGGAGAAAAGGAGGAGCAAGAAATTAAAAGTTTATTTGAAAAAATAATAAAAGAAAACTTACCTAATTTGGTGAAGGAAATAGACATGCAAGTCCAAGAAGCACAGAAAGTCTTGGGCCCAAAGAGGACCACACCAAGACACATTATAATTAAAATGCCAAAGGTTAAAGATATAGAGAGAATCTTAAAAGCAGCAAGAGAAAAGTGGAGAATTACCTACAAAGGAGTTCCCATAAAACTATCAGCTGATTTCTCAAAAGAAACTTTGTAGACAAGAAGAGACTGGCAAGAAGTATTCAAAGTGATGAAAAGCAATGTACAACCTAGGTTATTCTATCCAGCAAAGCTGTCATTTAGAATTAAAGGGCAGGTAAAGTGCTTCCCAGATAAGATCAAGTTAAAGGAGTTCATCATCACCAAGTCATTATTACATGAAACATTAAAGGGACTTTTTTAAGAAAAAGAAGATCAAAATTATGAACATTAAAGTGGCAATGAAGTCACAACTATCAACAACTGAATCTAAAAAAAAAAAAAAAACCTAAGCAAACAACCTGAACAGGAACAGAACCATAGATATGGAGATCATTTGGAGGGTTATCAACTGTGGGAGAGAAGGGGGAGAATTGGGAGAAATGTGCAGGAATTATGAAGTGTAATTGGTAGTACAAAATTGACAGGGGGATTTTAAGAACAGTATAGGAAATAGAGACTCCAGAGAACTTTTATGCACGACCCATGGACATGAACTAAGGGGGGATTGCCAGAGGGAAGGGGACACTGGGTGGTGGGGTGGCAAGGGGGGAAAATTGGGACAACTGTAATAACATAATCAATAAAATGCATTTTAAAAAAAAGATTCCCCAGTATAGGGAATATAGTCAATAATATTGTAACAAATGTATGGGGCCAGACGGGTACTAGACTTATCAGATGGACCACTTTGTAACTTATGCAAATGTCTAATCACTATGCTGTACGCCTGAAGTAATATATTACTGAATGTCAGCTGTAATTGATAAAAAATAAAATTCATATAAAAGTATAAAAAATCAAGATTTCCACTTCCCTGGGAAAATAAATAATTAACTTAGAGCTGAGTAGTGGTAGTTGGGCCACTCTTCCATTTACAGTGCTCGTTGTCATTCCACTTAATAGCATAGGGGCCCCTTAGCTCCTGTGTGTTAATTATCCGGACAAACTAGGCTTCTAAGTTGGGGACTTATGTCCTAACCACGTCTCAGATTTACTAGTCTTAACCTTATCTGTTAAAAAAGGAGTCTAAGTTGACCTCTAAGTATCTAAGTGCTCAGAAACCATCTTTTTTTTATTTTTTGCCAGAATATTGCCTAATATTTCATTTTTGTCTTACCATTGCTTTAGAGGCTCTCCTAATTTTTGAAACACAGAACTATACACTTAATTACTAGATTTCTAACCTCTTGGAATCTCTCCTTATCTCCAGGTGTAATTTGTCTGTCAAGTGAACTAAATGCCTGAAAAAAAAGTTAGTAGCCTTACCTGGTTTGAGCTAACCTTTTTAGTGTGGAGATCATTTTACTGAATAGAAAAGCAAAAGAGTAGCTACAAAGTTCTTTGTTCTCTTCATCACCCATCAATATTAAATGAACTGCAACAAGGGGTGAGCTTGTACTTTCTCCAAATATAATGAGCATTTTCCTCATTCTTAATGTTGTAGCAAATCATAATTCAAAGTTAGATTCTAGTCTTCTCAATACTGTGAAAGAGTGTTTTGGTGTGTTGAGTGTTTCTGGGACCAGGATCTTGGATTTAAAATTCTTTCACATTAATAACAATAATAATATTATCATAATATTTAACTCATTTTAAATTGATCAAACACCACTATTTTGCATGATACCAGGGAATGATGCGAGGAAGAGATACAAAATAAGAATATCCTGAATGACCCCTAAGTTGAATTTGTAAGATGGATTCAGAAAGTGAAGGAAGTGACAAGTTATCTCTTTCTCTGAAATTATGAAATGAAATATCAACTTAATCTCAGAAGTGCACATGTGTTCTTATTCCCTAAAGAAAACTGCATACTTTTGGTGACCCAACCAAAGACACTTACCTGAGTTTAAAACCATAAAAGTCAATTTAAATTCAACTTACTAGTAGTGAGCATTTCTTTCCCAAGGGTAGGGCTGACATCTTCTGTAGCACAAGTGGAGAATGGGGTGGAAGGTAAGATTGGCCTGCCTTCTTCCTTCTTCCTTAGTTTTAACTTGTGCCCAGGGAAACTCGATTCATAATTTCATCAACTTCACACCATTAATGCACATTAAGTTAACTTGGAAAGGTATGGCATAATAGTCTGAGTGAGTAGGAGACATTAAACCTAATGACACTTAAATGCATTTATCACAGTGATGCATGTCTTTCAAGGGGCCATTATGTTTTCCCATAAGACAAAAGGGGTTTGAAAGTGTAAACCTGATATATCAAGCTGAACATTCTTTAGCATTCATTTGGACCTTAAAACTTATTAAAATGCAAGGTAGCTACTATAAAGTTGTTTCTTACACTTTAACCTCAGGGGAACATTTTCCTGCAACCCCAAGCGTAAGGCTGAGTGCTTTGTCCATGGTGCTGAAAGTGGCTGCCTGTCAATGGTCCCCCTGTGGGGTCAGACAGAGGGGGGGGAAAGGATTGATATTTCTTCCAGTTAGTGACTCATAGGATACAAATATTGACTTAGGTATGAGTGTACTGTTCAACTTTATAACCAGCATAGAAAGAAAATTTGCACACTACAAGCTTGTGCATTCGAATGATGTGCAACACGGTAGCTGAATTGACAAATACTTGTTTTTAGCCTATTTAAACTACAGGTTGGGAATTTTCATAATTATGCCCCTACACTTGAATTACTGAACTAGACCAGTAGCAATAATATTCAACAGTTGTCAATTTCTATTTGATTTTCAAAACAGCATTAAAATAATTTGAAGTTAAACTTCTTCTATACTTTAAAACATATCACCTTAACACATGGATAAATTACACTGTTAGGTTTTTCTCTTATGGCCTTGACTTTTTCATAGCATTTTTATTCCATTATGCTGTGCCTTCATCTATATTTCACTGCCCTAAGGAAGGTCTTCCTGTTTTTCACTGCCTGCTTTTGCCTGCCAATGAAAATTTTTGCACATCAGGGAGAAGAAAGAGGTGGAAAAAACTTAAGATACACACTACTTCTTTAATGGTCATTCACAAGAAGTAGAAAAATTTTTTTCTCAATGTCTCAGAGGCATCTTTCAAAGGGGATAAGATAACACTAATGTGACCACAGATTTCCCTCAGTTCAGATTTGCACATTCATCGTGTGGCTTGTTTCCTTAGTGCACAAGGGAGGTTCCATCTCTGGGACTCATTTTTTCCCCATTAGGATGCGTAAGCTGGAAGCTTTGCCAGGCTGCGTCAGTGCTCCCTGAGCAAACAGGACCTCAGACTGCGGTATTAGAGTTAGCATTCCATTTAGAACAAAGGGAGGCGCCAGGAAGCTCTGCACACCAGTGCGGATTCCTCTGGCTTCCCTCCAGAGGGTAGCCTCAGCCCTCTGGCTCAGGTTCATTTGAGTGTCTCCAACCTTCGGCTCCAGAACTGAAGCCTCATATAGCTCTTTATGTTTTCCTGAGCTGGTGCTTTTTGATTACTTCTCCTTGCCAATAGGTAAGTTTGCTTGTGGTGATGAGGGAGGAATATTTATTTTCCTGGGGAGGGCAGTATATTTTTGTCAAGAATTTGTCATAAAAACATGAAGGAAGGTGTGGTGAACAAAACCGCTTTTGGAAAATGTTGCTGATTTTCCCGGAGAGCCTAATTTGAGGAGTTGGATGGGATCTGAAGAAATTTCAGTTTCCAAGTGAGTATTGAAATAGCAAAGAATTTGCTCTGTCTGGTTTATGATTCCAAAAAAAAAATCTACAAATCATGTATTGTAAAAAGTAACCATAATTTTTCACTTGGGTAGAATGCAGGTTTTTCTTTTATGGAGCCGTCCAGAACGCCTCCCTGTGCTCTTTCTTCACTGAGCATCTCTGGTCTGGTTGACAGCAGACAACTGCTAACAACACTGGCTTGTAGCCATTCCCACACCTGCCGGCTAGGTAGCAGCTGAGTGAGTTTCTGTACATGATGTTCTGGTTGGGAGCTGTCACTGATTAGGGTTAAAGAGTCATGTCTGCTGTTAAATAGAAGTCCTGTACTATTCATGCTAAACTGTCTAGTGTGTAGATTTTCAAAAATAGCTACCGTGAATTTAATAGCCTAATATATAACTTGATGGAGACTCTTGCAGGTGAAACTGGTTTAAATATAACTGTTTCTTTTTAGACTTCAGTTTCCTTTGTCTTTAAGTGTCTTAATGACACAGATGCCAATTAAAGTCCCACCTTAGTAAGGGAGAAACAGTTAAGTCTTAGACAGTTTTTGTAAAAGTTCAGACATCTACCCCAAAGGGATGGTCCTTACTGTCACTATCCGAGTATCTCATTCTAATAATGTTGAGAGATGTCATTCTTGTGCTGTCCCCAATGCTTCACACCCACCTGGTGCCCCAAAGCTCATCCTATTTGAGGTCATGTGGGCATGATAGCCAAGCAACTGCAAAAAGAACAAGGCCATTGGTGTGGATGGAAACTAAAAACAGTATTTTCCAACCTTAGCTGCACATTAGAATCACATGCTGGGCCCCCGGCACTAAGATATTTTAGTTTCCCAGGTAATTGTAAGATTTGGTCAAGG
Organism: Desmodus rotundus; assembly: GCF_022682495.2. Taxonomy (NCBI): domain Eukaryota; kingdom Metazoa; phylum Chordata; class Mammalia; order Chiroptera; family Phyllostomidae; genus Desmodus; species Desmodus rotundus. The sequence continues at coordinate 20,319,896 of NC_071394.1, forward strand.
TTTAGAACCATTGCCTTAGAAGAATTATCTCCCTGCGTAATTTCTAAAAGTCCTTTGAAACGACTCTTCTTTCCACTCCACGAAGCAGTATTAGATACTAGTGGTTTATCCACCTTTGAGAGAAGTAGGGAGGTATCAAGGTTGATCTAACAATTTGAGTTTCAGGGCATAATGAATAAAATAAAATTCATAGAGCTGCTATTTAACTTTGAGAATGTAAAGCAAGATTCTTTATCTAAATGCTGATGTATTTGCAGTCAGGTATGGAAAAATAACATTAAAAAGAGTATTTAATATTACTTTTTCGTATCTGAATATATCTGTAACCGAATAGAAAAATAGTGTCTGAGTGAGGATGAAATGCTTATCACATTTCTCCATTCCCTGAGACCTGTTTCAGCCCTCAGTTTGGGGAACACCCAAGCAAGTTTCCTTGTCTACAGCAAATGGCTACATTTACTGTTTTACTAAGAGGGTTACTGAAGGGCTAATGGGCTGATGCATGTTAAATGTCTGGCCTGATGCCTGACACACAACTGATACTTAATCTAAGTTAGTTTCCCCTTCTTTTTTCGGCTTATTTACTTTGACATCGAAAGCATCCCAGGATAGCTTTCAGGCAATGGGTCTGGATAAACTATGTCCCAATATTTTGTTGGTCTCTCTGTTGTTTTTAAAACTGGATGCGCTCACAGCATTGCCTGGAATATGATGTGTATTTCTTTGTAATTCATTTTGAAATAATTAAATGAATTCAAAATACAATAACTGAGAAATCATGAAGAAAAGGCAAGGTTTATTAGTTTGCCTAAATGTTAAAATAAGGCAAAGGAAATGATTAAAATACCTCCTTATTTTGGTGATAGTGGCAAATACACTGCAGGAAACATTTAAAATTATTTGAGTTCTCTCATATTTTTTAACTGAAAAAGTTTCCGAGAATTAACTTGTATATATTATTTTTTAAATGTCATAAATTCTTTTAGTTTTGTGAACAACCATTGTCATTTATTGACACAAGTTCTTTGAAAGGCCTCCAAATCAAGTCCTAACTCATGCCTGCCACTCCCTCTACCCAACTGTATGCGTATTTCTAGCTCTTTTTTTTTTTTTAATCTTCCTGAACAAAATGTTGACAACTGATTACCACCAAAGCAATCATTGAATTGCAAACTGACACCTTCTTAATGACACAGAAAATCCCATTCCCACTTGGGTGCCATGTCCACAGCTCAATTTATTAAGAAAACATTTAAGTCATTTTTAATTATACAATTCCTGGACATCAAACTATAAATCTCAATACAGAAATTACTTATGCTTTTAGTATTTCAGTTGGATTCTTGCTAATTTATACAAGGGGTGGCAAACGCTGGTTTCCATTGTGAGTATGCAAACCTCACAATGTTCATTATTGTATTATTATTTATTAATTACTGTATTATTTCCATGCAAACAACTGCAAACCTACTTTTGCTCCACCCTATATTTTGTGTAACAAATACCATATTTTGCCATATATAATGTGCACATTTTTGCCCCAATTTTTTAGGGAAAAATAAGGACATGTATTATATACATAGGTATAATGAATACATACCATGGGCATGGTAATGGGCATAATAACCCTGTGTATAATGCGTGGGTGTACAAAGCGTGGGTGCACAGTATACATGGCAAAATACAGTATATGCTGTATTGTGACATTGGAGTTAGAGAATTGCTATTAATATTAAGACCCCAGATTCTAAGTCACTCAACTACTGTTTGTTAAATGCACAGCAACCTTAAAATTTCTAGCATTCGGTACCTTCTTTCTGATAATAATACCTATGTGAGAACTTAGTTTGTTAATTTCAGTAAATGTTTTCCTGAGATAACAACTATGAATCTACCTCAGATCTATGCAGAAGTGAGGTACACAAAGAAGTTCTCAAATACATTTTTATTTCCTTGTTTTTCATAACTCTTTTGTTACTGAAAGTATATAGATGATCAGGGAAAACACATCTAATATTAAGGGAAAAGGTTTTAATTCCTGCTCTTAAATTACATAGTACATTTTAGCACCCAATTTATTAGTTCATGTAGGCTTCATAAATGAGTTTTTCAAAACACATGTATACTAATGACTCCTTTTGAATTCAAGTGGGGAAGAAACATGCTATCCTTGTTTTTACAATTAAATATTATTAAGTACCCACAGCATCTTCAGTGCATCTTAATTAACTCATAGGCCTCAATCAGCTGTACATTCTTATAAGAAACATGAATCTGTCCATGTAAAGAACAGATTAAGTAAACAAATAAGGACATGAACACTTCCAAAATTGAATTAGAGATTGTTTTATTGTCATATATCAGAAAGTAATATTTCTGAAACACATAGGACAAAACACCTAGAGCACATCGTTTGAATTTTTTCAAATGCTGTAATCACTCAAATATTTTGGGGTAAAGTGCTATTGGCCTTATGCACGTGGCCAGAAATGAAACTCCAGTGGAATCTGGAGCCCACTGGAGCAGGCTGTAGGGATGTGTCTGAGGCACGCCACCTGCTGTCACAGGAGCTGCGCTCCAGGCCCCGCTGAAGAGACCCTTTGAGGCTGAGGCAGAGCGTGCTTCTCAGAGGACACATCTGAGCGAATGCTCTGTATGTACGTGCTCCTTCCAGCCGTAATGGTGTGAATAATGAACACGACGCTTAGGAAGTATGCACTCCTGTGGCCTTCCTCTCTGTTCAAGAAAACACTACGCCATACCCATAATAATGAGAAAATCTGAGAAATCTGAAATGAAATTTGTCTTTAACTTAATATGACTTTACTGTAAAGAATGGTTTTCTGCATATAAGTCTGAGTTCACATAATAATAAAAGATTATTATGAGAAGAAAACCCAGTATTACACATTTGAAGTCAGGATTTTCATACCTAATTACTATGCTGTAAATTACAAAGAGCAAGCAGAGTTATCTAGAAGATTTATAATTTGAGAGGTGTGGTCTCAATCACTTCTTTAAAAAGGAGCTGTAGATTCTATAATTATGTTATTTTCAGAATGATATAATATAGAGTAGAAAGAGATGGAGTGAAAGAAAGCAAAAAAGGAAGGAATGAGGGTTGTTTGGTAAAACTGATATCCTGGCAGAAATAATGCAAATATTCTTTAATTAAAATTTTAATTAAAAAACATTTTATTTAAATACTGATATAGATGTGAACCACCATTTATATCTTCATTCAGTAGTACCCACAAAACCAAAAAATAATTACATGATAGGTTCATTAAAAATAGTATAGTAAAGCATCAAGAGGAAGTTTGAATTTAAATGAGCTAGTATACATGAAAATGATTTGTAAAGCTAAAATATATAAGGTAATATTTAAGTTGTATTTTTCAGGAATTTTCTTTTTATAAATATGATGTCTGATTTTAATATTTTTTAAAGTAGAACTTTACCTTCTTAGTGCTCAACTTGGATATTTTTATTGGTATAGTGATGCGCGCATATTTACGTTGGTAATAGCCAATAACAGAAGCTAATTTCTACATCATGGAAGTTAATTTATTTACTAGAGTGCTGTTCATAATTCTGTTACTGTCACTAATCTTTCCTTCATTGGGCCAAAGTCCACATTTATACTGAAAGTAAATATGCCTATGATGAGCATTCATCAGTTATTGAGGGATGAAAGTGCTTTGCCTGCATTATCATGTATAGCTTCCCCAATTTTTACATAGATAACAAGGATCCAGGCTCAGTCAATAATACTTGCATAAAGATAGTTGTAATTAAAGCATAAGCACTAATTTAAACTAATAAATAAATACCCTCTATAAAACCAGTGGATGTGCTTTTTTCTGTTATGAATAAAAGCTTCTGGCTGCCATGCATTTTCTTGGACAGGAAAAGAAGTGGGAAGAGGAAAGACTCAACCCCAAGAAGCTTTTCATTGGTAGAATCTCTAATTTGCCCTCCAGAAGTAAAACCATGGTGTTTGAACAAAACATCACATGCTATTACATCAGAAATGACAATAGATGTTTTCAACTTGAAATTCAACACAATATGTTTTATATAATCATACTCTGTGAATGTAATTTACTCAATCAATTTTTTTTAATATATTTATTGATATGCTATTACAGTTGTCCCATTCCCTCCCACTCCACTCCATCCTGCCCACCCCCCTCCCTCCCACGTTCCCCCCCCCCCATAGTTCATGTCCAGGGGTCATACTCATAAGTTCTTTGGCTTCTACATTTCCTACACTATTTTTACCCTCCCCTTGTCTATTTTCCACCTATCATCTATGCTACTTATTCTCTATACCTTTACCCCCCTCTCCCCCTCCCACTCCCTTATTGACAACCCTCATGTTCTAGTTGTTTGCCTAGTTTGCTCTCATTTTTGTTTTATGTGTGGTCATTAATAACTGTGAGTTTGCTGTCATTTTTACTGTTCCTATTTTTGATCTTCTTTTTCTTAGGTAACTCCCTTGAACATTTCATATAATAAGGGTTTGGTGATGATGAGCTTCTTTAACTTGACCTTATCTGAGAAGCACTTTATCTTCCCTTCCATTTTAAGTGATAGCTTTGCTGGATACAGTAATCTTGAATGTAGGTCCTTGCGTTTAATCTTGGGTAATGTAATTATGATGTGCCTTGGTGTGTTCCTCCTTGGGTCCAGCTTCTTTGGGACTCCCTGAGCTTCCTGGACTTCCCAGAAGTCTATTTCCTTTGCCAGATTAGGGAAGTTCTCCTGCATTATTTGTTCAAATAAGTTTTCAATTTTTTGTTCTTCCTCTTCTCCTTCTGGCACCCCTATAATTCGGATGTTGGAACGTTTCAAGGTGTCCTGGAGGTTCCTACGCCTCTCCTCATTTTTCCAAGTTCCTGTTTCTTCATTCTTTTCTGGTTGGGTGTTTGTTTCTTCCTTCTGGTCCACACCATTGGTTTGAGTCCCAGTTTCCTTCTCATCACTATTGGTTCCCTGTACATTTTCCATTGTTTCTCTTAGCATAGGCTTCATTTTTTCATCTGTTTTTCGAATAGATTCAACCAAGTCTGTGAGCATATTGATAACCAGTGCTTTGAACTGTGCATCCGATAGGTTGGCTATCTCTTCGTCGCTTAGTTGTATTTTTTCTGGAGCTTTGAAGTGTTCTGTCATTTGGGCCATTTTTTTTTTTTTTTTGTCTTGGTGCGTCTGTTACTTTAAGGGGCGGAGCCTTAGGTATTCACCGGGGCGGGGTAACGCTGGTCGCTGTCCTGTGACGCTGTACGTGGGGGAGGGGCCGAGTGGGAGCAATTGCGCCCGCCTCACTCTCCTCCGGATTTTAATCGTTCACTCTGATACCCACAATCAAACTGGGCCACTCTGGTGCTGGTTCCCGAGTGGGTGGGCCTGTGCACACTCTAGGCCCCTGTGGGTCTCTCCAACAACCTCTCCTGTGAGGCTGGGAGTCTCTCCTGCTGCCGCCCCAACCCCCAGGGGCGCTTTCAATCAGAGGTTTGAGGCTTTATTTCCCTGAGCTGGAGCCCTGGGTTGGGAGGTCTGCTTCGCTCCTCTCCGTTCGTCCAGTTTATCTGTGGGCGAATGTGGTGCCCACAGATAGAGGGTGCTACCCGCTGGGTTTATGTTCTCCGCCACTCTGAGTCCGGCCCTCTGGGTTTATCTGTGCAAATGTGGGACCGCAGGGTCTGCTAGTGCTCGGACTGCCTGCGCCATTTGTCCCACACTCCACCAGTCTCAGTCCTGCCACAGCCACGTGAGTCCTCTCCACCCCGGTGCCCGTCTCCGCCCCTCCTACCAGTCTGGATGAATGTCCATTTTCTATTTCCTTGGTGTCGGTGCCCCCCGCTGCTCGATTCTCTGTCAGTTCTGGTTGTGCGAGGAGGCGAGGAGGCGCAGTGTGTCCACCTACGCCGCCATCTTGGTTCTCCCCTCAATCAATTTTTATAGGTACTTATGCCAAGGCTAATAAATATCTTCAATCTCATAGATCAGTTGATTTTACTCAGTAATTAAATAAGCAATTAATCAGTAAATAATTCAGGGAAATGAGCCTCCACATCCACCGCCTGGTAAATTTTTGTTCTCTCTTCAATGTCTTCCCCTTCCACAGACACTCAGATATTTGATGTGTGGATGAATTTCAGTCCATTTGCACCTAAAAATCTAATGTGGTTGAATAAAATACACATATTTACTACTTTTCATGAAGTACACAGAATAAAAATTAAGAGGGTTTCCGGTTATAAATTATTGAGCTGGAGTTACCAGCGTAATCTGTTTCACTCTGACTCTCTTGAAGGACTGTGCACCCGTTCGTGTGGCCTGACTCGGTCCAAATCGCAACCATTTGGAGAACCTCTAAAGGATAGGCGTCTTCGCCAGCAGTGGTCTGAAAGAGCAGGATGCTGCTTTGCCATTTTAAATGATACCATAAAGAGTATGTTTTGGGGTTGCATTTTTCTTGTTAGAAAAATATGGAGTGACCTCCTTCTCGAAATCAGCTCTTACCCCTATCCTCCTAGCAGGCATGCATATGGACAAAGGTGACAGAATCACACTGGGTGCTGGGTTGAGGGTTTAAAGAAGACCAAAATTGTAAACAGTAAAATGGCAAAAAATACAAATTTATCAGCAATTGAATCTGAATCTAAAAAACAAACTAAGCAAACTAGAACAGAGGGTGTTTTGATGATTGCCAGATGAGATGAGGGGTGTGTGTGGGAATGGGTGAAGAGGTAAGATTAAGAAGTACAAATAGATAGGTACAGAATAGCCATGGGGCTGTAAAGTACAGAACAGGAAATGGAGTAGCCAAAGAACTTATATGCATGACCCATGGACAAGAACAATGGTAGGGGAATTGCCTGAGGGAGTAGGGGGTGCCGGGTGGAGATGGGGCAAAAGGGGAAAAATCAGAACAACTGTAATAGCATAGTCAATAAAATATAATTAAAAAATAAAAAAGCGTGCAAAGTAAACAGCGATAATAATAAAGTTCCATTAATCTTTGAAAATTCTTTAATTTGGCCATAAATTCACTGTCTAGTCAGTTTTCTTCTAGCATCACAATAGGTCACTTTTTGTTAGTTATATTCCAGAGATGAACATGTTGGTTTATAATCAGAACCATTGTATAAAAATAGTTGTATCTTTAAACACTAGAAGCACATCGTTCAGTGAGACATGAGAACTAAAGAAATAATAGACTCACATCTCCCATTTCACTATAACTCCCAGGACTAAGCTTAAAAATGCCTACACATTAAAATTCTCTCTCTCTCTCTCTCTCTCTCTCAGTCTCTCTCAAATTGAATAGTTGAATTTGATTAATTTAAATGAGAATATGACAGGACTTCACTGTTATGCCAGAAAGTCCGTTAGCCTCTTCACATTACAGGGCTCACATAGTCAGGCCAGCAGCTCTCATTAAGAGTTGCCCGGGAAACAGGAACACACACAATGAACTTGAGCCTTGACAATAAAATAGGTATGAATTTGAATGCCATTTCTACCAGACACATCAATTTGGACAAGTTACTTTAACACTTTGAGAGTCAGCTTCCTTCATTGTCAGATGTGGGCCCTAAACCCACCTCCACCACAGCTGTTGAGGGCTAAAGGAGAGACTTTTCTTTAAGCCTACTATAGTGTTTATCAATAAATGGTAGCTCTTGACATTATCAGTGGTTAGAATAATGGTTCTTTTAGGTGTTTAAAACCAAACCAAACCAAAACAAAACCTATTAATTTCTTTTAAAACAAACCACCAGAGGGTAGTAGAGAACAAATACTTTGTATATGTGGTTCTAGGTACTGCCTCTGAGAAATTAACCTGTTCTTGTCTCCGTAATAAGTGACTGCCTTTACTGTCATTTCAAAATAAATGTACAAGCCTAAAAACATGGGACATGCTTTCACTATTCTTAAATTCTCCACGTTTTATATATGACAAAGAATAGGTTGTACTAGGTGGAAGATGATGTATCTCTGAACTGTTTTACAGCAGAAAGAGAAATACAAACCTTGCTTTGAGGAGTTTTATGTGTTGGAAAAGGTGTTAAGTACTATATAAAACATGATGACTGCATCTTCCTTGTAGTACTATTGGAAGACACCAAATGGATGGCGGTAATGTTTCAGTGCCTTTCTTACTTTTTTAGGGAGTACAGGTTATTATAAAAACAATTTCAATAAACAGCTTTGAAATATCTAAGGGATTTCAAGCTGCTACATCTTTTCACTCTCTGTTGCATTAGTAGGTATGTATGAAAGTCTACATTACCATTATAGTATGCCAATCTCAAGTAAAAATGAGGTGGGGCATTTAAATTAGAGGGCAATCGAAAGCATGATCTTTGAGATTTAGAAGGTGAGAGACAAGAGTGTATTGTATGAATCCAATCCATCTTTCAAAGGCTGCAAGCTCTTAGGAAAAGCAGATAGAGATATCAATATTCATGGGTATGTAGTGTAAAACTAGAGCTCATGCTATATTTGTACATACACAATTTTCAGACTGTGAACAGAGCAGTGGGTTTCGATCAGGGGCAGTTTTCTCCCACAGGGGACATTTGGCAATGGCTGGAGGTACTTTTGATTTGTTAAGACCTGGGGGTGGGGGGAGATGCTATTGACATCCAGTGAGCAGAGGTTAGAGATGCTGTTAAACACCCTACAATGCAAAGGACAGCCCCCACAACAAAGAATTATCCAGCCCCACATGTTAATAGTACTGATGTTCAGAAACCCTGGAAGAAAGCCATGAACTTTCAAAGACTCTCTTGTATTTTGGGGTATTTTCATTCCTAGTCCATGTCATTTGGAGGCGAGCTCTCTGCTCAGAAGCACAGCAGTTGCCTTGGCGCCCAGCTCCCATTTTGAAAGCCGCAGATTTTCCAGAGCTTTTATTTAAAGAATGTGCCATGTTCGCTCAGATTTTGAAGGGTATTAAATGTGCTTTGGAAACTAAGCAAGAAATGTTCAAGTTCTCAGTAAAGAGAATGTGTAGGAAACAAAAACAAGAGCAAGCTTCTAGTTCCTCCTCCCCCAATGTGGCCTGAAACGGATTCAGAAATGGGAAGTGCAAATGGAAGCAGTTGGAAGTATTGGTGCAATGATGCCTTCAGGACATGAAATTTCAGTGACAGAATCACTTATTTAGAAATGTGATGAAGTGCGAAGAAACTGCACCAGCAGGAAGAATCATTTAAAATTTTTAAAACCTGGAAAATAGTTTCACAGAACATGCACATGGTTACAAGTCAGCGGTGTATATAGTGAGCCTTTGTGCTTCATCGTCAGAAGTCTATGGGCTTCTCTTGACCCACTAATGGTTCAAAGAGAGCCAGACCAAGAGCGAGAAGGCAGTTTATTTATACTAATTAGCTGATTTGAAGGGAAAATGAAGGTTTTTACTTTTAATCTATAATAATGCCTGAGTTGCCTATTTTAAATACAGCTAAAAATAAAATATTTCTAAAACCAGTAAAGCAAATGTGTCTTAGCCATTTAAACAGTTTAAAACTTTCCATCACCATTAACATTAATAGAAAATATCCAAATTGACTGTTTTGTCCAACTAATTTATGTCCAATTGGGTAGTGTTAGATGCATTAGAAATGTCAAAAAGGAACTGGATTTTGAAGGTTTGGCTAAAAGAAAAATTTCATTAATAACTTCTATATTGATTACATGTTGATATGATGAAATTTGGTTATGTTAGATTGAATAAGATATATTGTTAAGTTAATCTTTTTACTTTTTTTAATGTTGCTGCTTGAAAATTTTAAAAGTACATTTGTAGCTCATTATTTTTATTGGACAGTGCTGGCCTAGAACATTCAAATTTTAATTAAGTAAATGCTTTTGTAAGCAAAAAGAAATTTTAAAATTTGTAATAATATGAGGGGAAATACATAAGAATACAGTTTCCTAGTCATTCTGTTACATAGAGCATTTACATAATGTTTCCCCATTTATGTAATATTGATGTTTCTCCATTTCCCCATTACTGCCCCATAGAAACCTAGTGACTCCCCCCAACAGGTTCCCCCAGTTCTTCCTGGAACAATCTAGTGCTCTCTCTCCTCTGTGTCTTTTCCTTCATGATGAGCCCTTTGCCTGGGACACCTCCCCTGCCTCATCGCCATCTTCACCTTCCAAGATCTAACTCAGCATATCTCTTCTTCATAATGGTTTTCTCCAACAGAAAGTGGTCTCTTCCCATTTCTCAAGTCTTTAGCACTTAATCTGTACCCTGTGCCCACCTTTCTCAAAGTGTGCTGCTTCTAACACTGGGACTGCCAGAGTTACATTAGGGAAGTGCTGAGTCAACACAGTCAAATTGGTCTCTACTGCAGGATTGCTTAGGGCCCTAAACAGCTTAATCTGGACTGAGAACTTTTAAATGGCCGTTTGGTATACAGCATTTCCCAGCCCTTTTTGACAATGGAGCACATTTTTTTATCTATACGTTTCACAGGACTGAGCTCCTAGCAACACTCTTTGAGATATAATGCACGCACCATTAATCAGCCCATACTCTCCTGTGGCTTTTTTACTCTTGTTTCAAACTGTTATATAAATCTTCTAGCTCTACTTAAATTTGCAAAGTTTTATTTCTTGTTTCCTAACATGTACTGTATGTGATTTTTTAAAGCCAGAAATCATCTTGGCTCGTGCAAAATTACCAATTACCTATTGATTTAGCTTAATATAATAAGTGATCATATTACATGTGTATTAGTCCTGTTGATGATAATAGCAATACTAATTGGACATTAAAGTAAGCTAAACCCCGTAGTTTTTACCATTGCTCAGTACTTTCAGATTTAAACTCTAATTAGTGGTGGAAGTTCAGAACAGCCTGCCACCTGTTTCGTATGGAATAATTGGCAACACTAAACAATGCCAATAGATACCTTTGGCATTTCTTTGCAGACAGAAGGGATAAAGTCACTGGAAATACAAGCTGGGGTCAAACAGAAGACTAGAAAATGAGAGCAAAGAAGAGGACTCAAAGTAAAAAAGTGTACTAGGGAGAAGGAAAGACAAAGATGAATAATCAAAGACCAGCAGAAATATTTTAATTGTGATCAATGACACCATTTAAAACAAAAGAAACAAAAAGCACCTGTATCAAATATTGGTTTGGTCATATGTTAACTCTAACTCATTCTTTTCAAAATTATGTACTCAGTGACCAAACTCTATGTTTTCTCAATGTGTCCAGAATTTCCTTTGATGATACCCAGAAATTCATGTCTTTTCTAGCTCCACTCACTGTGGAATGAGTACCTCCCCTTTATTTGTCAAAAGTAAAGGTAATTTCAGAGTTGGATATATACTCAATAACATTTGCTAAGTGAGAAAGAATTTGGAGATTAAAGTTAAATGGTAATGCCAAATATTTCTTAATCCTTGTCAAATGAGTAGAAAATACTAATTAATGCATCTTATTTATTTTTATTCAGGCTATTGCATTTGACTTATTTTAAATTCCTATCTTTTCTTGTTAATTACTTATTTTTTTTTAGCCATGAATTAAAAGATTCCTTATTCTTGGGCCGACAGTAATCATACAAACAGTTACACTGGCTGGCCACACTACACTTGGAAATATATTCTCATTTGAGCCATAGAAAATAACTCTTAGTATTGAGAAAAGGGTAAGTGTGAGTATTAGGGTAACAGACAACTGGGACCCCAAATGGGATTATTTGAGATAAGACACAATACTGACAGAGTTCAGGAAGTTTGCGATATACTCATCTTTCCAATGTATGAAAATAATTAAATTGATGTTAAAATAACTTACAATTTTTACCATGTGTTGATGGAAGCCATTTATTATGACTGTAAATGGAAAAATATTAAAGACTTCATATATACTGTGGACCAATGTCCTTCCTTAACTAATAGGAAAAAGGACTTTTAATTTTTGATTTGTGAACAAAAATATGGTTCTGGTTTTGTTTTAAATTTGAAACCAATGTGGAAAGATGTTATATATATATATATATATATATATATATATATATATATATATATACACACACACACACACACACACACACACACACACCTGTATATTTTATCATTAAAATAAATGTCGTCAAATGGAAAAACCAGAAGATGACTTATAATTACGCATGTTTTAGAGTCATTTCATCACAGCTGTATAGCTAACTGGCCTATTGGCAGCTTGATTCACACACATTGTTTGATAGAAGAAAAATTAATTTTTCTGTCCTTTTCCATGCAACATTTATATTTTCACATGACAAATGTAGTTAGGATCGTAGCAGTATCATTTTTTAAAAAAAAACTGACTTGATTAACAGTTTTACAAAAATACCCACCTCTATTTCTAAGACTAATAATGGTAAATACATATTTTTCCTTTCTCATACTAACAGTTCACCAGATCACACCTCTTTACAGGGAAGTTCAAAAGAGCTTTAAGATTTGGAGGAAAGGGAAAAAACCTAAGTGGAAAAACAGGAGTAGAGGGAACAACAGAATGGCTGTCCGCGAGGGAAGAGTTAAAGGAACGACAGGCAGATGAAGAGCCCCTATGAATCTGGAGGTGGGGCTGTGGTTGGCACAATGCATTGTTCTCTGTGCACAAAAGGAAAAACCAAATGGGGTCACTGTAGAATATAGTGCCGCTATTGTCAACGTCACTGTGAGCTGCTTGTTGAGAAAGGACAATGTAAATAAACACTTAGGCAGTGAAATGCAACCAAGAGCGCTCAGCTTTGACAAGTCCCTGCCCCGTCACCCTGGAGAACTTCGGTGTGCCAATCGTGAGTAGAATTATAGGTGCTGAGGCAAACAAGAGGCAGCAGGTTGCCAAGCTGCTTGTTCCTGCCTCCACGATGGCCAAACTGGGAATCCCCTTGGCTAATTTTCTTTCATTGCCCAGCTAGACGGTCACTGTGGAGCAGACCTGCAGCAGGGCTATCTTTCTGAGAGTCGATATAAGGTCACCCACGTCACTGGAAAAGTCCTCAGGTGTGGTCTATGATCTCTGTTCAGCCGTCTCAGAACTTTTCTATCCTTACTAATGGGTCTGAAAACACAGGTGCTAGTGACTTCAAAATGATATGTACGTTCTATGTGGGTAAGACAGCTTTGCCAAATATTAAATTATTGAGTTTCAAAGAGGCCAGGTAGGTGAATGCAGAAGGTGTGAAGAATGTAATTCTTAGCATAGTCTCAGAGCTTGGAGTGGATGTCAGTGATAAGCGTATTGGTTTAATGGGCAACAACATTCACTCTAATCTCCAGATGAAGAGAGAAGCTTCTGAGCTTCTCAAGCAGGAAATGCCCTTTTTTAAAGACTTTATTTATTTTACTTTTAGACAGAGGAGAAGGGAAAGAGGAAGAGAGGGAGAGAAATATCAATGTGTGGTTGCCTCTCATGAGCCCCCCACTGGGGACCTTGCCCCCAACCCAGGCATGAGCCCTGACTGGGAATTGAACTGGTGACCCCTTGGTTCACAGGCTGGCACTCAATCCACTGAGCCACACCAGCCAGGGCTCAGGAAATGCTCTTCTTAATTTCAATACCTTGTCTTAGCCACCATTTAGAGAGCTAGCAGCTACAGACAGCATTTAAAACACTGGTTTTGTTGACATTTTTTACCACACTTACTTCTCTGCATAACTTAAACATCCCTCTTTTTTGTGAGTTAAAAATCTTAGCAGAGTTTGTGGAGGGCCATCTAACAACCCTGAAGAAAGCAGGTGGAACACCCTGGTTACGGCATAAAGACAGTACAAGCAAAGCCCTCCTTCATATACTTCCTGTGGTAGTGCCTCTTTTTAACAGCACGGTCAGGCAGTGGGAGAATCACAAGTCCAGGCCTACAAATGAGGAGGTTAAGTAGCCTAAAATTTGTCCTACTCGTCACTGAGATACTAGACTTACTCTCCAAGTGACATCGTCTTCCAGAAGGACAGTGTAATTGGCTCTTTGCCACATCACTTCTTGAGAAGTGCTGCTGTTCCCTCTAGAGGATCAAGAAAGGGACCTTACAGGGTGCCCTCAGTGATGTACTGGTAAGGTCTGAAAGGAACCCAAAGGTAGCATCTTTCAATAGGATCAGACTAAGTGGGGAATGGAATTGTGATGAAACATTTTAGGGAAAGAGTCCTCATTTATACGAATGCATTTCAAAACTGTGGGTATCGCATTTTGAGGGTCTCCATAAAGAAGATGCATCCTATATGAAATGTTAAAGGGACTTATGTAAGAAAAAGAAGATGATCAAAAATATGAACAGTAAAATGACAATAAACAACTATCAACAACAGACCTAAAAAACAAAAACAAAAACAAACTAAGCAAACAGCTAGAAGAGGAACAGAATCACAGAAATGGAGATCACATGGAAGGTTATCAGCAGGAAGGGAGAGGGGGGAGAATGGGAGGAAAAGAAACAGGGAATAAGAAACATAAATGGTAGTTACAAAATAGACAGGGGAGGTTAAGAACAGTATAGGAAATGGAGAAGCCAAAGACTTATATGTATGACTCATGGACATGAACTAAGGGGGGAGGATGGGAGTGGGAGGGGGGACCTAGGGTAGAGAGGAATAAAGGTGGGGGAAAATGGGACAACTGTAATAGCATATTCAATAAAATATATTTAAAATAAATAAAATCATTGAATATAAATATATAGCCAACAAATAAGCAAGCCTTAAGCGAATATGCAGTCAGGGAACTTGAAATGTTTATTAATCCCTGTGAAGGGCTGCTACAAATAAATCACATGGATGATCCCCAGTTGGCTAGAGAATGGGATCGCTCAAAGGTTTCAGATTGAAAAGCCTCACACAGCTCTCTAGGCAATATATTTGGCAGAAATGCTGAAAAACTACAAAGAAAAATTCGCAAATATTTATCATATGATTTGGATTCTACAGTCATTTCCAGTTTCAATGGCAGCAGTGGAGAGGAAAGGATGAAATCAGGTTGCAAGAATAGAATGCTTAAGAGAGGGCTGGGATATCCAAGGCACATGTTTGTGGAAGGCCCAAAGCCAGGAATACACAACTACATTCCTTTTTGTTTTCATTAAAGCTCACCAGAACAGGCAAATTACCTTTTGGCAAAAGACCATCAGAAATCCTCAGTTTTGAAGGAGAACCATATTCCTTCTGATAAAAAATAAATAGTATTTTCTGCTTGTACCCCTTCTGTAAATCACCATTATTTCTGGCTACATTTATTGTAAAGTGTAGTAATAGAGCTATTACGGCAAAATAAAATGAACTGAGGACATTCCCTACCATTAAGGGGTTGTTGTGTGTCTGTTCAGTTTTCAATGTTTATAGAAACAGCAGTGCTGTGCGGAAAAGGAATTCAAGGGACTCAGCCAAGGTGGGAAAGACCTGCTTGATTTTCACTTGACCTCATTTCTTAATCATAAAGAAAAAAATACAACATTTGTCCCATATTAATAAAAAGGATTTTTTCATGTTTATTTCTGTATTTTCATTCTTGGTTTATCTTAAAATAGAGTTTAAAACTAGAAATTGAATTATTAGTATTGAGTGAGTTGTGTCATTACCCTTGAAGTGTTAAAAAATGATCAAATTTTTATTTTATTATTTAAAAATTGCCCCAAAGGATACACATGGCTTAATATTCATGTGGAACTCATTATTCTGACCTTATGCTGATTGGCCACACAACAATCCAAACATTGCTGAGGGCATCGTGCAAAGCCACAAAGTAAAATTAAAAAATCACACCTATTCCCACTTCCAAGGCAAACTACTTAAAATTTCTCCCAATATTTACCAGAGTACATGGTAAGGAAAAGCTCGATTAATATTTGTTGAATGAGTAAAATCACTTATTTGTAAAAAGTTCAAAATTCACCGGATAAAACTTGCAGCAGCAAAAATAAAATTCTGTAGGGCAATTCTTAGGTGAGCATTACAGAAACTGCCTAATTATTACTTCCATCAGCTCTATTGTGTTTTGGATGAATCAATCCCCTTCATATTTTAAAACAATATTTTTCAGATATCCATTATTGCATAATTAAAAGCCAAAAGTGAAAAACAGAAGATTCTTAATTCTATATTTATTTCCCATTTGCAACATTTCAAAGTCCTTTCCTATAGAGGTATTTCTGAACTGAGAACTCTGTGGAGAGGACTACTGACCTTAGTGTGGGCAGGGAAAAAAAGAGTAATTTGTATGCAAAAATTACAGGTGTTTACTATGCAAAACATAACACATTGGTTTTAGCAAATCCCCACTTCTATACTTAGTATCTCAAGCATTAGGAAATTGGCTGTTTTCAAGTGTATTTAAAAAGATTTTGTAGTGTTGGGGTAGCAACGTTCTCTTGCTCAAGTAACTATTCATTAGAAATCGTAAGTTTTGAAATAGATCTACCTAAATTGTACGTACATTTGAAAAAATTGCATTTTCCTGAGCTTATTATAATATTTAAAAACATACCAATGAACCATATGAATATTTAAAAATATAAATGGCAGTGTCTTTAAAAATAAATCCTTATCTAGAACTGTTTGTTTTTCTTTTTTAAATTAAAACTATTGGGGTAACTAAGGTTACAGAGGTTTCAAGTGTACGTTTCTATACAGGTCGTATGCAATATACAACCTGTATATTGCACTGCGTGCTCTCCACCCAGAGTCAAATCACCTTTGTCACCATATATTTGATCCCCTTTACCCCTTGCAAACTCCACAGCCCCTTCCCTCTGGTAGCCGCTACACTGTATTCTGTGTCTATGAGTTTCAGTTTTATGTCCCACATATGAATGAAATCATATGGTTCTTAGCTTTTTCTGACTGGCTTATTTCCCTTAGCATAATATTCTCAAGGTCCACCATGCTGTTGCAAATGGCAGTATTTTATCTTTTCCTTGGGCATACAATGCAATATACAGGAATACTTTTCAAAAAAATTCTTTGAATTTCCACTCAAAAGAAATGAGTCCATTAAAATAATGAAGCTGAGATTAATATTTTATAATAAGTAGGATGAAATGTATGTATTTTCTCTGACAGAAGCTTTTCAACTTATGCCAATTCGGAAGTCATTATTTCACTTGATCACTAAAATATTCTTTTGCATTTCTCTTCAGCTCATGTTTCAAGACCAAGAGCTAACACAGCTTCCATGTTCACTGTATCTTTAATAAGGCTTTATCTTTCATTATATTATATATTTATGTAGTTTCAGCAGAAAGCTGAATGGACAAGGTAGGGACAACCTGAGTGTGACCTACCGTATGACTTACACATATGATTTACCTGGCTTGTCTGCAGTGGTTCTGCAGGTGAAGAGAAAAAACAGTTGGGAAGTAGTGTCTATCCGACCATAAAGCACCTGCCCACTACCCCATATGCTCTGGATATTATGTTTATTGATGTTAGCTGCTGTGTATTATTAAACTTTGAACGTGTTCTAAGTTTGAATAAAGGCACTTTCAAGGTTTGTTAGGAAGACTATTAAGAACCATGAGACTTTACTTGCCAGAAGAAAAATTCACTAATGAACCAATAGGTGGCAGTATAACAAAGTGTTCCTGAAATTTTAAATAATATTGCTAATTAACAAAATGTTGATTGAGGTAGCAGGTACTGTGCTTTATGCTGTGCTAGGTAATCGGAACTCTGAGACAAAATGCCTTTCTTCCGGAAGGGTACAGTCATACAATAAAGATTCTCTGCATCAATCTATTGTGGGCCTATCAGGGGGAACGGTTTTAGAGTATATGATTGTCTAACCACTATGCTATACACCTGACTGAATGTAAACTGTAATTGAAAAACTAAAATTAAAAATATATTGCAGATTAGTATGTAAGGCAGCAGAAGTCTCTCAAAGTGAAAAGAGATTTGGGGGTGGGGGAAGGAGTGGAAGGAAGGGGAGAGATAAAGAGAAAAGAACTCTGAAGGAGCCCAAATTTGAATAAGGCCTATTTATCCTTCAAAATTCATCTCAAAACTCAAGCCTCAAGCCTTGGAAGCCTCAAGCCCCAGTCTAATTCAGAAGTTAGCAAGTCCTCAGGACATTCCTCTGTGATGGCACTACCTCAGTGAGCAGTGTAACAGCGGTCAGACTCTGAGATATTTGAGGGCAGCTAACACTGTTCATCTTTGAATGCTCTGGAACCAGAGCCTGGCTCAGAATGGGAACAAAATAAACATTGATGAATGCGTGAATGAATGATAGGTATCAGGCTGTTTATCATGCCCTTTACCTTTTAATGGGAAGGAAAGTCCTGTCACTATCTTTTCTAATAAGAAGTTCAGTTGTTATCTTCATAGCTCATAAGTCATCTAAGAAAAACTTATAGTTTCCCTTTAATAAAAGTTAGAGTAAAAGTCTTTAGGAAGAGGAAAACTTGAAACAAGCAAACAGGAGGCAGCAATGGTGGTTGACCTGAGGGAGAAAGGACATATATTAAGTTCTAACCACATGCCAGACATAATTGGTAGGCTATGCATGTATTCTTATCTAATCCTTACATCCATGTTATGGACTAATTACTGTTATTAAGCCCATTTAATAAGTGAGAAAAGTGAGGATCAGAGAAGTTAATTTGCCAAAAGACATCAACTGGTGCAAACTCAGCTTCCTTCCTTCCTTCCTTCCACTAACATGCAGTTATGCCATGCTGGGTCCTACAGGGGTAAACAACTTCCCTAAAGCCGCACAATCAGGAAGAGGTAGAAAAGGACTCGCCAGGCCTATGGGACTTGAGAATCCATGTCCTTTATCAAACTATATTTGCTCATCACAGATCTCTTCTCAGGCTTTGGGAAACTCATTTCACTTACCTGCTCTCCCATGAATCAGCATTGCGTGATGCAAGGCAGTAGCTGGGCTTCTCTTCCAGCCTCTGCGTTGACATCATTTCATCAGCCTTGAATTTGCTAGCTCTCCACCATTTTACTGGCAGCTTCTCCTGAAACTTTACACTGATCCCATTGTCACCAGGGCCAGGGACCAAGGAAGCTGTCCTTGAGCTTCTGAGTTGCCAGCAGCAGCCCCGGCAGCGTGTCAGCACTGGTGAGGAGGACTGAGAGACTCCTATCCTGGGCTGTGCCCACTCAAAGGACAGACAGAGTGTCTTTATGTCTTATCACATACATATGTGGTAACCTCGGGGGAAACAATGGGCAAGGGAGCCTCCCACAGCCATCTGGAAACAGCCAGATGTGCTGGGGTCGAGAGACCCCAAATGCCATATGTCACTTAGAATTTTATTCTCATTTTAATAGTGCTGTGCTGAAAAATAAACCTGAAAGCAAATACACAAAAATGCTAACAGGGGGAATATGAATAATTGATATTAGAGCAATGAAATGATGAGTAACATTTTTTTTATTTTCTAAAAATTTGATGATGCAGTTTTAGTACCTCTAAAAAGAGAATGTTAAAATCATCTCTTTAAAAAAGTGCTTTTTTAAAAAACTTTTTCCATTAACCAGCATTCTATAAATAGCTAGAGAGAAGACACATGAACAGATGAAACAACATAGGCCAGATTCCCAAATTCTGGATTTATTTTCCTACAGATTTTTCTGCACTGGTTTGGAGAGGAACTACAACTGTATATAGCAAGGGCTATGTTTACTCATTAAGTCACAACATTTCCGGTGATGAAGGAAAACGGTTCACGGGAATGGCCTGTGAGGTAGAAATAAAGGAGCAATCAAAACTCTCTTCTGTTCCACAAATGCAGAGATCACACCCCCCATCACCCCACCTGTCCCGCTGGGGTGGTACTCCAAGGTTTCCCCTGGGCTTCTGTAGCTGCCATTACAGTATTTAGCCTCTAGGGGCTCCGTGCTCCATTTTGCAATAAGTACTGCTCTTGTCCTTTGAGTGGGCAATCTCGAAAGCCTCCTCTTTCTCCCTCTCTGTATTTTAGCAGAAATAAGGGCAGAATTTTTTTCTTAGAATTTTCAAAAACATATTTACCAGAAAGTAGAAGAGAAAACAAGTACGAACTCGTGGAGATAAATGATATAATGGAGAACAGATTCTTTTAACTTAATGTAACTCAAATCTGCTTTCTGGGAACCCAGATTATACATCTCCTGTCTAAGCCTAGACACTGTGCATGCTGAATGAATCCCTCTGAGGCTATAACCTGGCTACCTGCTCTGCCCCTACAACATCTTAGAAGACTCTCGGCCTTCATCCTGCATCGCCTCGCCAGTCCCGCTCGGTTCCGGCAGCCTCCAACTGCCCTGTCCTTCTCATACTTTCTGGTCTCTTGGTCTCCAGGGAAAGGAAGGTGCTTTTCTCTCAGGCTCAGATTTAAGTTCCTGGATTTAGGGCTTCCCATGCCTACTTACAAATAACATCTTTTGCCCTTTCTGCAAGTCTGTAAGACCCCCACATCCCTGTCTGGTCCAGTCAGTTGAAGCATTTTATTAGGTAAATGTCAAAACTCAGTTTCTCCTACCTGGATGGCAACCTGTACTTTCATACTTTCCAGAGCATCTTAATTTCAGTCATTCTAACCCATCTCAATAAACCAACACCCATTTATCCAACCACGTGACCTGATTTGCTCAATACAGTCATCACACTTATGTCTTCCCCTGTTCTCACAAGAGGACACAAAGCCACAAAGAGTAGATGGCATTCTGGACGATACCTCATGTCTGCTCCCCCATCAGGCAAGCAGAAGACTGTATCCTTACCAACCTCTAAAGCCTCCAACCCCTAACCTCTGCCTCCTCACACGGACTTGCCCTCAATTCCTCTTGTTCCTTATCTGAGAGATGCCTCTGAATGAAAACTCATTTGCAGAGCAGAGATAATTGACTCACCCCACCCCAGTGAATGTTCAAGCCGGCCTCGCCTCGGGTTACCCACTCCCCTCTCTACCCCAGTGCCTCTCCGGGCCCTCTTGTCAGGGAGTGATCTTGCAGAATTCTTACTCTTTACAGCTTCACATCAAAATCCTTTAACCATACAGAGACAACAACAGCACACATACAATAAGAGGAGGGTTGATCACTCACACACACTCTTACAGGAAAACGGGCAGCTCTCTGCCTGGTAAGAAACATATGGGTTTGCACCCCACCACGGGAAAATTCCTAAGATGCCCCAGAATGCAGTTCTGTTTCTTCAGGACCATGACGTGCTGTAAAGCACGTCAGCTGCTCCTTGTTGCTGTGCAGATCACCAAACATCGGGTCACCGAGACAGACAGCAGCGCTCGCTCTCACAACCGATAGGATTAAGAGATGGTGCTTTGTCAGCCCTGACTGAGTCCCAGACAGCCCCCAGCACACCCAGGTGAGCTGTGAGAAAGTGCGGAGGTGGGGACCGCGATGTGTCTCTCTCATATGGTGCAGAGGTTTTCTCTTTGGCCATGTATTTGTATTGTCTGTTCTGTGAAGTTTGCAGTCTGGTGGAGGGCAGGGGTTCCTATCCATAAACACCAGTCCTTTATCACTTAACTGGTTTCAAGGATGGGCCCCATATGCCTCACAGGACTTTTGTGAGGCTCGAATAAGATTAAATAACGTGAAAGAGCTCTAAAAATATAAAGTGGTGGGCAAATGAAAGGTATGAATCATTTAATTACAAATTTCACATAAACACAGAATGAAATAATTTATACCAGATTTGGAGGCATGATGACATAGACAGATTTCTTTTCCCCCAGCATGCAATACTGTGTTCCTCCCCAGGCCTGGGCAGGGATGTTGCTTATAATCCTGAAGGGTACTAGCCTTCTAAAGCAGCTGATATTTTCTAAAAACCAGCATGACATTCATTTCTAAAGGAAAAGCCACAAAATTACAAAACCAGATCATAAAATAAGTATGTAAGTAGAAACTGAAAAATGATACATGGGAATATTTTAAAGCAGATGAAAGATGAGTGTAATATACTGTATTAGATTATATCTCTTTGACGGTATAATCCAAACGTTGCAAGACATTTCTCTTAATGACAAAAGAAACACTTGAATGAAATTAAAGGCAACATAGATACTATCATTTGTAAAACTTGCATTTTAGACCAGTGGAAAAACAGGCTTGGGTTCCAAAAGTCCAGAGCTAAGAGGCATCTGAACATTAAATTATCAGCCTTTCCCTCTGCAGGGTTGCTATGGTGACAACAGGGAGCCTCTCACCACACAGCCGCTCACTGCCTGCACTTCTGCAGTAGAAGCTTTCACTGAACACATGTTGGATTTTTTAGGCATATACCCCATCATCAAATACAAAGACATGATGGAGGCAGCTTTCCATGAGTCATTTTCAGAACAGAAGTTGTGTCTATGTTCTTCATCCGGTACTGATGGGCTCCTTATGGGGTCATAGAATTCACTCATTCACGCATTCATTCATTTGACTGTTATATATTGAGTGCCTACTGTGTGACAGGACCTGTACTAGGCATAGCCTATGATCCCTGGTGAAGAGATCCCTGGTGAAGATGTACAAATACATAGGGAATTCTGATACAAGAGCATAACAGCTCTCCTGGGTTAAATTAAATACAGCTGTCCTTGAAGTATGTAATGGGGGAATCTGACTCTTTTGGGGGGCCAGAGGAGATTTTAGAAGCTGTCTCTAAAATGAAACTCAATGCATTTTCAGGAGTTGAGGAGGATGGGTGGGTGGGGTATGAGAGATGATCTAGACAAAGGGACCAGCATGTGCATCAGTGTAGGGGGAAAGAGAGCAGATACCTCTGGAGAACTGAAGGTTCTACAGTTTGAGGGGTATCTGTTTGTAGAGGGAGGTGGGCAGTGAAGGGGGAAAGAAAGGGGATGGGATATCTGGTATGAGAGAGAGGACTGGCAAGAAATGAGATCAGAGAAGTAAACAAGACTAGATCATGAAACACCTTTGTGCCACATTAAGGAGTATGAATAATAGTTGGAGGACATCTGCAAAGTCATTAACAGGTTGTAATGAAGAAGCATGTCTTGATTTGGCTTTTCAGAAAGACCTTGTGGAAAAATTGAAAAACTGGCAAGAAAGAAATAGGAGGCAAAACTGGATGCAAAGCAATTCTAGTTAGACCACTATTGCAATAATCTAGCATGTTTATGGTTGAGACTTTATTAAATAAAGGTAATGCAGTCAATCAGTGGGTAGAAATAATCAGATTCAAGACATTACTACGAGGATAGCGTGGCGATCACTTGGTGGTTTCTGCTATGTGGGGACTACGGGAGGGAGAAGTCGAGAATGACTCTGAATCAGACAGCTCCACGGAGGATGTTTCTGCTACTAGGCGCCCAGACTCAATTCTCAGTTCTCAGAAGGGAACTCAGAAGTTACCTTAACAGTTCATTCCTATCTAACAGTGTATGTCCTCAGGCTCATAATTTTGGAAATAATAAACTATAGGAATCATGGTGGACCATCACTTTCCTGAAGTCTATATCTGAGACAGCGATGGGTATAGAAAGTATTCACTTATCACCCTTTCCCCCAAATAAAGAATTCTAAGATTACCAACCTCACTGCTTAAGAGAACTGAGTAGATTGAAGATGCATGAAGGTGTATGGAACCACATTTCTTTGGAGGTATGGGGAAAAAGCAAATGGATTACACTGAGCCTCTAACTTCAGGCTCTCTCTAGACTCGTTTGTAGACTTGACCGTTGAGGTCTGAGAAAAATGCTATTTGGAGGGCAGACAAATGGGGATGTTGGAGATTCAAATACAATTTTTAGGGATCATAGCCCTCCCATGTGGGACAGCCACTTGGACCTTAATGACAGTCTGTTCCCTGCCCACACTGCTGCTTAGAACACTCTCCAATTCTGAATAAACGGCATCTAAGTTGTACATGTTGAGTTTCATCGCCACATAAGATTTAAGTATACCAACTCAATAATAAATCAAGGCCCATGAACCAGCTGATGGCCCCTATTCTAAGGCCTCGGGTGGACAGGTTTGGGAGCTTTTTTGAGTAAATACGTCTGCCGTGCACAAATCATGCTTATGCCAGTCATGAAAAAGGCCTCAGCAAATACGGAATGGGCGGCCTGGAGGTGGCCTAACTGCCCTTTGGGAAGTCCTGTTCTATCAGTTGGGTACAGCTCTTCTGTTTCCCTCATCTAATCCTCACAGCTAACCTTTGAGATAGACATTGTACCTATTACCCTTCAATTTCATGAGGGTAAACTTGAAGTTCATAAAGGTCAAGGTTCAGACGTCATTTATTCGAAATTGATCAAGAACTTTAGGCATAAAGGTATTCAGATTGAAGGGAGTGAAGTGGTGCCTTGAACCTGGCGTCCTGAGTTCAAGGGCAGGGTCCTTCCTCTAGCCCTGAATCGGGGCTCATTCCTTGGCATCTGAGGGCAGAGCTGGAGAAAAGGCTGCCCTGGCCCTAAGCATCCTGGCTCCCTGATCCCTCGGGAACTGCCTCATCATTCTTTGCCTGCAGCACTGTGCTGACAACCCAAGGACCTTCCGAGGCAAATTCCCCAAAGGGAATTGCAGCCTCTGCGATCCCGGAATGCAGAAGCTGTGTCAGCCCTGCAAAATTGGCTTGGCTAGGGTTAGGGTGAAGGGGGGCCCGCCCTGTCTCTCTCCGGCGAGGTAATTGCGAGGAGCTGTACGCAGGGAGGGGCCACGAGGGAAAAACTTTCCCCTTCTCCATTTTGGCTCTCAGTGATGTCGCAGCTCTTCTCAGCTCTTCCATCCGACGTGTACAGCCTTCAAACCCGATACCAGGTGCCCAGAAGAGGGTGTCGGGCCCCTCCCAGTTGCAGATGTTCCGAGCCTCGCCTGCCCCCTTCGGGTCAGCGTCCGCAGAGAGGGAGGGACGCGCCGCACAGGGCTGGGGGTGGGGGGGGGGGTGATGTGCCAGTGGCGAAATCGGGGGTGTGGGCGAACCGAGACTCGGACGAGCTGCACTGGGGCAGGCAGGTGAGGGAGGTTGGGGGGCGGGGGGGGGGGGGAGGCGCCCCGGGGGCGGTCGCGGGTGGCGGCGGCGACCGCACCACGTGTCCGGCCGGGGCGGGGCGGCCAGGCGCGCCTTCGGAGCTGAGCGCGAACGGCGGCAGCGGCGGCGGCGCGTCAGCCCCGCAGCAGCCGCCCCCCGCACCCGGCGCCGGCTCAGCGCAGTCTCCTCGCCCTGCACACAGGTGCCTCCTCCTGGACGGCGGCCGCGGCGGCGCGAGGAGCGGGCGGGCAGCGGCGCGATGGGACCCCTTCGAGAGACCAAGGTAAGGAGGGCACGTTGTGCGGACGCGCGCGGCAGAGTCCCTGGGCGCCGGACGGATAGGGCAGGTAGCCACCACGGAGAGAGAAGCAGCCAGGTGCGAGCTGGAGGGGTGGCGTTTAGAGTCAGGATAAACAGGGACAAGGGGGTGGTGGGATGGTAGGGAGACAGAGGGACATTTGCTCAGGTGATGAGATGGGTAGGTGACACTAGAGGAACAGATTTGGGAGGTTGACAAGAGAATAAAAAAGATTGCCTTTGGAGGGTTAATCCCATCTCCCGAAATTGGGTATTTGGGATCTAGCTCTCAATTGATGTCCTGTGTGTGTGTGATGTGATTAAAAACCATTTCATGTATTGGTGACTGAGAAATAAGGACTCCAGCATGTCAGCGAGCCAGCATTGGTTCAGGGTCTGCAGTGTGCTAGGCGGAGTGGCTGACGTGTGATACCTGCTGGGTGACTGATGTGCAGAACGAATCCAGAGACTGGGTGCGGCTCTCGCCCCTGAGTAGGCTGGATGCCTGAGCGACCTTAGGAGTTCCCGCGGCTGGGCTTTCCCTTCAATTCCTGCACTGTGCGGGCCTCCTAGAGGTGTTTACTTTGGCAGCGACCCTTCCTGGTAAGCAGCGTGGAAAGGAGCAGGAGGTCAAGTTTCGAAATAGTGGTGGTTACCTAATCTAAAGCCCGTTTTCAGTTGCAGAGGTTGGAGGGAGCATTTTTTTTTTTTTTTTTCAAAGAGCTCCTCCTAGGAATCCATTTTAATAAGGCAGGGCGGTGGTGATTCCGAAAAGCAGTGGACTTCAGGCCCGGGTCTGCTTCTAGATGGTATGCTGTGTTAGTATCTTTACTTACCTCTTTCAGCCTCAGTTTTCTCATCTGTAAATAGGGACAAAAATTAGTGTTCTCTCTGTGGCCTAGGTTATAAAGATCAAATGAGCTAATGGTTGGGAATGCACTTTAAAATTGTTCAAACATTGCCAAGATACTGCTTTTTATGCATTAAAAAAACAAACAAAACAAAACAAACAAACAAACAGAAACAAGGCATGGCCCTCTGTATTTAATGCTGTGTTTTTAAGAGACAGAAAAATCTCTTCTCATGGGTATCCTGTAAGGAAAACAAAAGCTAAACATGATGTAAAAGGTGGAGCCATCTTACCAGGTATTGGATTTTTGTTTGCTTTTCTGTTGGCAACTAGCCTTGTGTACCAGGATATTAATGAATAATTGAGATCCTGGACGGAAGAGGAGGGATTTGAAAGATAAGGCTGCATGATCAGTCAGCAGAGAATTGTTTCAGGTGCAGGGTCTACTTTGTGAGAAGAGAGGAAAATAGAAGTCAGATTGTCACCACTAACTCAGGGACAGCAAAACGGAAGTCTAGAGGAAGTCAAATAGTGTGCTGAGGGTAATAAAAATCCTTGAGACAGTCAAAAGCGTGAACAGGACAGAAAAAGCCAGAGTGAGAAAGTGAGTCAGAGTGCCCTGGGAGAGTAGAATGGCCTTCCTGCCAGTGGGGGAAGAGTGTTTGTTAGTGTGTGTGTGCATCCTTGCTCAAGCTTGTGCTCTTCGGTAGGTTAGAAGGGTTAGCTCAGTGGAAGAGTTTTGGAGATCATTTCCGCAACTGACATAAGCTCGGCTCTGGGAAGATTCACTCTTCAGAAATGTGATTTCTTAGAAACTGAGCCCAGAAGGAACAGACTGGAGCTCAGAGGGGGAAACAAATTTCCTTTTGTTTTCTTTTTGATGTCCCATTTGAGAAGGAGCAGAGAGCGCAGCATCATGAGAAGGAGCTTTCCCGAAGCCGAATTCCCCGTTTGATCCTTCGGCCCCATCTGCCTCAGCAACAGCACAAAGTGTCCCCGGCCTCAGAGTCTCCCTTCTCAGAGGAGGAGAGCAGAGAGTTCAACCACAGCAGCTCTGGGCGCTCAGCGAGGACCATCAGCAGCAACAGCTTCTGTTCAGGTACAGTATGAAGTGTGTGCATTACAGGTACATCGTGAATGGATCTGGATTGTACCCCTGAGTGCCTTGAACTAGATTTCTGTCATTAGGATCAATTGTCTGTGGTCGCACCTTTTTGGCTGTTTGACCTACAAATACCGCAGTTTTATATGTTATTTTACTTTACAATTTACAATGTAAATGCTAACTTCTTGTTTCTAGAACTGTTTAAAACTGGGTTTTTTTTGTTGTTGTTGTTAAATCTGGAAAACATATTAGCTTGCATTTTACACTAACAACCTTTGTAACCCTGTGGGCTGCTATTTATGGAATCCCCAAAGGTAAAGTAACTCCTAAACCTCCGGATCGAGGAGGTTTTTATCCCAGGACTGACCTTGGCATTCTGATAAAGGGGTAGAGGACAGGTTTTGTAATCTTGCAGGCCTGAGCTGGCATCCCTGGCTTTGTCACCACTTACAAGCAGCGGGACCTTGGGCAAGTGGCTTAACCCCCTTAAACCTCAGTTACTACATCCATGGAATGGGGTAACACCTACCTTGTAGAGTTGCTGTGAGGTTGAATGAGACCGTGTACCTAAATATACTGCTAGCTCAGTGCCTGGCTTATAGAAGTGCTTGACAAAGGATGGTTCTTAATATGACGACCTAGGGATGTCAGTTTTGGCACAGGATTAAGGAAGTTTCCGTGAAGTTCTGAGCATATTTGGTGAAAGTACAAATCTCTTCATAGCTCTGGAAGGTGCCTCCATTACCGCCTGGCAAAACCTGGTACGCCTCCTCATCGAAGCAGGTGACTTAGAAGGGTTTGAATTCTCTGAGAAGTATCAGGAATTTGGGTAAAAGTTAAATAAGTTGACCATCTTATGATTAATGAAGAATGTTTCAGAGTGGGTAATCTTTAGAACTTATTTAGGGAAAATGAATTTGAAGATTAACCCATTATGAGAAGAAACATATGAATCAAGGTACTGTAATTAATAGCCTAATTTTTAGCAGGATACAATATTTCACTATATTTAGTATTGGTAAACCATATTTTTCAGGGATTTTTAAAATGTGACTTTGGATTAATTATATATTTTCACAAAAGAATTTCATCCACAACTTGTATATTAGAAACACTGTGCTGCCTAGTTTTTATTTTTTTTCTCTGTAAAGACTTAGATTATCTGCTTGGTCCTGAAAAAATTCTATCCAAATGTTATATTTTAATACTTATTGCTGCTGGAATGATATGAATCTAGTTTAAATGGAAACCCACTGACGGTTTGCTTGATAAGGAAGAAAACAAGAAAGCTGACGAGCTGGGGCAGTTAAGATCCCGAGAAACTCGAGTCGCATGCGGAATGCAGTGCTGCTTGCTGTCACTCCGCTTGGCCCTCTGGACGCACTGGCAGAGTGTGGGTGAACCCAGGGGATGTCCCTTCAGACTGACATTGCTTTGTTTACCCAACTCAGGGCCAGGTTTATTACTGATACTCTCTCCACATAACCATTGTCTCAAACTGACTTCAGGGTGAGTAGTGTTATCAGAAAAGAAGAAAAAGTTGGTCAGAACAAAAGAAAGTCTCCAGATATATTTTAGAAAACATATTTGGTAAACCCATAGAATTCCTCCTCTGGGTCATGAATCACTCTCTCCGAGACCCGTTCTCTGGGTCAGCACTGCTTCCCGAAAGGCCCATCTCCCGCCAAGGCCATAATGCTGTACATGAAAATCGAAGGTAGATATTGATCCTTCTGCCATTTCCTAGCTGAAAATTGAGTGGCAGAAGCATCTAATGATGGGTGTCTATAAACCTGCCTTTCCATCTTTATCCTTGCATCCTGTCTCCTGATGGAACCCCCTCTGTTCCTGGGCCTCATCCTCCCACGCTGGCGATTACCCTGGATTTGGGTTGGTGCCCTTTCCGTCTTTGCTTGCCTTCCCTGCAGAGCCCTGACAAACTCCACAATGACTCTGAGTGCCGTGCTGACTAAAAGTGACAGGAGAAAGGCCTTTGGGGGCGTGTTAATGATGCTTTAGGAGGTCAGTTGGTGGATGAGAAATAAATGGGTTGGTACTGTGGGGAGCATTAAAGCTGCAGGCAGTGCGGTAGAAAATGCAAAAGAGTCTGACCAGCAGGGGGAAATAGCTGGTTTTAATCCAACCATTTTAATACTAAGGCCAGAAAATGTGCTGGCTGCTTAATCATGGCAGTTAGTCAAAGACCAGGGTATATGCAAATATTACAAAAGCCATCCTTTTCTATAATGAAACTAAAATTACTCAGTGGTGACTGTTACCGCCATAGATTCATAACCTTACAGTGATCAGTCTGCATTAGCTTATCTCTTTTACAATCGTCATGTTTTCTAATGTGAAAGGGGACACGCAGAGTTAGGGGGATTCTTACAGTATGGAGACGAAATGGTAGAGGAAGATGCAATTTATTTTGAAAATTACATTTTAAGAACGGCAACCTAGAGACTCTCCAAATGTGTATCAAAGGCATTAATTGTGAAGAGCATCATATGTTCTAAGATATTAAGTTATTAAAAGAAGGATAATATGGTGAGTTTATACAAAGTTAAATTTACTTAATATGAAGGATTACCCTTTATTCTGAGAGTCTGGCTTTCCTATTATTCGTATTATAACAAAAAAAATCATGATAATGGTTGTGTTCTCCACCCCCACCCTCATTTTTTTCTTTTAATTATACCGATCTGTGAAATTAAAACGCTGGAAACTCTTTTCAAAGTGACCTGTCCATTTTTACTCTTCTCTATTCCTTCCCACTGCCTTCTGCCTTCTTTCCCCCGGGAGCCTCAACGAGGAACAGTTAATGACTTGATATTCTATATGCTAATTTATATATTGTATCTATCTCATTTCAGGAAGGAGTTGTGTGTGACCTTTGGCAATTCATTTGGGGTGTGTCCCCAAAGAGCTCTTCTTTTAATAGCTTCTTATTAGCGGAATTTCTTTGAGGGTATATATTTTTTGGCAATGTACGGCAACATCATTCTCCTCTTAAGAGTCTGTTCCTTACAGTGTGTATTCCTGTTAGTCCCTGTGACCTCAGTTGGGTGCAATTACGTTGATATTGTACATATGGGAGGCCAAAACCTATTTTGTGTGCATAGCAAGTAAAACATTGTATACATTTAGTAAATATTAACCCACACTTTCTTTAAAAAGGAGAGTACATAAGGAAGTACAGCTACTAGTAACAAAACACCTGTTCCCATGTCCTCCCTTTTATTTTCAATCATTTTTTAACTAATGTTTCGGCCTAATGTCTCCCTGTCTTTTCTTCTGCAACCCCCCTGCCTGTGTTTCTTGTTTTAACATACCCATGAGAAGTGATAAACCCCATATTTATGATTTGTGTCCTGGGTGTGGCACACCCAGGTCTCTATCCATTTTCCTCCCTCCCTTTTTTTGTTGGTAGTTAATTGTGTTTGTCATCATACCGGGACTCCAGCCACTATAAGAAAAGCTGATGACCAGGGTGAGTAAGTCAGTCACACACATCTATCACCAGACATGGTTAGCAGCATGCTGGGCATTCCTCTTTGCTTAGTTGAGGCAATAATTGCCCCTTAGAACTGGGAGGCAGATGGATTGCTGGATTTTAAGCTAGTTCTCCTTGGGGTGCCTTGTAAACGTGGCAGGTGGAACAAATTATGCGTATAGGACACTGGTGGTTTTATGGGAGACCAGTGATTCCTCTGAGTTATTCCCATGTTTCTAATCTGTGCACACAGATACACAGGCAAGTTTGTGACTTAACCCATTAAGAACCCTGTGCCCTGTCAATCTGCTCAGTGATCAGAACCCAAGTCTTTGCTGTCTAATCCTGAGTAAGGAAGGCATTTGCAGAGAGCGTTTTGGTTTGTGCGGTGGCTATGAAGAAATCCTTCTTTCAGTGCCGTGACTGAGAGGTAATCATTGTTGCTGTTTGTGGGAAGGACAATTAAGGCAAATTACAACCTGACTAGTGCTCTGCATGGCATGACAACGCCTCCGAAAATTTGCCAGTCCTTGCCAAGCAGAAATATTTCTGCTCCGCTTTTGTCCAGTGGAGGGGACTTGGCATCTGGGTAGAGTAAGCCTTTGAACATAATGAACAGAATTGAGATGAACCGCTGAAAGTAAAGTGAGCTGCAACACCAGATTACAGCACAATTGAATGACTGCCAACCTGCTGTGAGGAAAGAAAAAAAAAAAGACCCTGGGACTTTAGTATCATTTTAATGAGGATAGAAGTTAGGCACAATTGCATAATGTATATTGCAGGTGCTTAGCCGCCTCAGTCACAGAAATAAGTACCTAATAAAATAGGTTACAAATGAAGGGTACTTAGGCACTAGTTCTGTGAGGATGTGGTAACTGCAATTAGGAAGACAAGAGCAAAATTTTCTTGACATTTAGTTAAAAAAATATACTTAGCATCAGTGAGCGTGAAAGTAATCACGGTGGAATTGGACCATGCCTAAAAGCAAATTATGGGACTCAATGTGAACATCTTTTATGTTCTAAAATACTCATCTCTGTGACAATATTTCTCAATTTGAGAGTATGGAATCCTCAGGAAAATGCTTTTAGAATGTGGATGCCTTGTTCCCACTGTGTCATCTCAGAGTGGGAAGGCCCAGGAATTTTACAGGTTTTCCAGATGACTCTTAAGTCGGCCTCACTGCTTTGTGGTCTGTGTGTGTTTGGAGATTTTGTATGAGAAATGCAAGGGGTGTGTCCAAAGGGGCATCACCAGACGAAGGAGGGTCCAAGGTGGTGAGGCGGTGGCCAGCTGGGCATGGCACGAGGAACATGCCTGCACATGCCTTGCAAATTATAGCTTCTTACTATTTATTTACTACTCCTATGCCATTGGTCCTAACACTAATATTATTTATATCTACATAATGATTTAATTTGTGTTTAAATGGTAGGAAAGTAAAGGGGAAGAGAAAGCATTTTCTTCCTTTATTTTCCTATATAATGCTCTCTCTGGATTTACTATTTCAAGCTATGGTTTTTATTCTTTTGCATTTTCTTTCTTTGGTATTAGGATGATTTGGGGAACACTAAAAGTGGGTATACTGGGTACACTCAAAAGAAAAAGAAAGAGAAACTGGCCTGGGAAGAGCAAGACATTCAGTGTTTTGCAAACTTCCACAAAAATATACTATCCCATAGTCATTTATGTAACACCTGCCATGGATGAGGAATTGTGCCAAGGCTACAGAGATGAATGAAACAGGGCCTGGGAAATATAATATTTTACCATCCTAACTCTGACACCAATGTAAATGGAGAACAAATCTTCGGATGTGATTCCCACACAGCTATCTTTACTCTCTTGTTTCCCTGTCCCTTTTACTCACACCCACTCCACACACACTCCTTCCTTGTAATTTGAGTTTGTTGCTCCATTTGTTATCACATTGGCCTCTCACATTTCATAAGCCCAAGGATTCAAAGGAGTAACATTAATTAGGGTGGTGGAGTGGATAAGCATGAGCCTTGGCATCCGTGGGCCTGAGTGAAGAGCTTGGCAGGAGACGAGCAAGGCGGCAGGTCCGATGGGGAGAGGCTTTGTGTGCTGTGCTGCGGCCTCGATTCACGAGACCGAGGTGCACACAGGAAGTGTGGAGTAGCAATGGAAGAGTGGGGCTGCCTGGGTGGATGACAATGGGGGAGGGGCACTCGAGAACTGGATGGTATTGAGAATGCCTTCTAGCACTATTCAGAACTTTAGAAACTCAGCTTTTTAACTCAATGCGTAGGTAAAGTAGCAGACATAAATAAGGGGATGTGGCTCTGGTCTGTCATTGTGCAGTTCATAAAGATCGTGCCGAGCCAATGAAGGGTTTTCAGCGGGGAATAGTTATGACCTGATTTATAATTTAGAAAAATCTTTCTGACTATGTGTTGGACAGCGGCTGGGGGTGGGGGGAGGAACTGATGCTGGGGAGCCTGCCTGGTGTAAAGGCCACTGTGGCGGTCTACGTGAAGACTGATAGAAGGATGTGTGTGAAGATGAGGGGCTAGAGCCTGTGGGTCTTGGTCACCAACTGCAAGTGGAAGGGAAAAGGATTGTGTCTAAGTTCCCACTGGATGGGCATGAATGGAGTGGCAGGACTGGGGAGAGGGACATTGAGTTGGGTTGATGAGCTCAGATTAGGTTTTGTGGCATTTGAGGTAAAGGTAAAGGCCTGGGGTGAAGAGAAATCAGAGATGCTGGTAGGTAAGTTAAAGGAGTTGATATGCCCTAGGGCAGTGCATGTGGGAGGAGGACCAGAGGACCGAGGCTAGAACTCTAAGATAAAGCAAAAGGAGGCAGAAAAAGGAAGCCGAGGCACCTGAGAACAAGCAGTCTGGGAGGAAGGAAGGGAGCCAAAAGTGACAGTGTCTCCAATCCCGAAGGAAGACTTTCAAGAGGAAAGTAGCCAGTAGGTTCAGAGGTCACCACAGGATCAGCTGTGCCCTGAAGAGTACTCAGGGAGAAGACTATTAGGTTATCAGGGATCTTAGGCAGAAATAGTCCCAGAGAACTGTGGGGATGGAATCCAAATTGCATCCTATTGAGATGTGAATGGGAGGTGACAAATAGAGTGTAGACAGCTTTTTAAAAAACCCTAAGTGGGATGGAAAAGAGAAAATAGAATAAACAAGCATTGCACCTGGCCTGTGTGGCTCAGTTGGTTGGAGCATCATCTCACGCACCGAAAAGTTGTGGGTTTGGTTCCAGGTTAGGGCACATACCTATATTGTGGGTTTGGTCCCCAGCTGGGGCACATACGAAAGGCAACCAATCAATGTTGCCCCCTCCCTTTCTGTGTGTGTCTCTCTCTGTCTGTTTCTCTCTCGATTTCTCTCCATCTCTCTCTTTCTTTGTCTCTTACTCTCTCTCTCTTGCTCTTTCTCTCTCTCTTTCCCCTCCTCCTTCTTCCTTCCTCTCTCTCTCTGGAATCAACAAGTATTGGGGGAAAAAAATTAAATTGTTGCATGTATAGTAAAGATAGGGTGTTTATCAAATGACAGGTATTTTGATAAGGTTTTTAAGCTGAGGGAAAAGAAACATTAAAAGAGAAACAGAGAGAAAGAGATATTAAAAAGAGTAGAGAAATGATAACTGTAATGATACTAGGGTAGATGAAAAAGACATATAAGGAAGAAAAGGAAGGCTGGGTGTGAATACAGTTGATCATTGAACAACAACGCAGGGGTTAGGGGCACTGACCCCCATGCAATTGAAATTCCATGTATAACTTAAGACTTTCCCCAAACTTAACTGTAGGCATCCCTCAGTATCTGCAGGAGACTGTTTCCAAGGTCCCCCTCAGATACCAGAATCCCTGGAAGATCAAGTCATTTATATAAAATTGCCTAGAACAATGCGTACAGTCAGCTCCCCACAAGTGTGGATGCCCAAGCGTGGATCCAAAATACTGCTTTTGATCTGAGGTTGGTTGAATCTGTGGATCGAAAGGCCAGGGATAACAGAAGGCCATCTCTATATTTATTGGGGGAAAAAACCACGTAAAAATGGAGCCCAACAGTTCAAACCCATGTTATTCAAAGGTCACCTATGGAGGTAAGTGTATCTATAGATTAACGTAGGTAGCTGAAGGACACGTTTCTGGGTTAGGTGTCCCTTCTGTATGCTTCCTCTGTCGTACCACGTGACCTGGTTTTCAAATTTCATGTTTAATTACCTGACTCCCCAGTGGCCAATCAACTCCATGAAGGCAGGAACAGTGTAGTTACCTGCATCATACCTGACATGTAATTGTTCTTTAATAGGTATTTGTTGGAGTTTGGTAGAAGGCACAATTATGAGAATAGGACAAGCGATGTATGAAAATACATTCATTTAATAAAATCTGTTCAGAGTAGAAAAGTATCTTAATAGTTGGGGAAATAAAACAGCTTAGAACCATACCCAGTACTCAATTTAATAGGTTTATTAAGTGAAGATAACATCCTTAACCTGAGAAGTTCCTGTCAAGCAAAAAATAATAATCTCCATAATAGAACCATGCCCTCTAGTGCTGTGGGTGGCCAAAAGAGAAATCTCTTGCTAAGGAAATCAGAAAATGCCCTATTAAAGAAAACCATGAGAAAAATCAGCAGCCCAGTTTATTTCTTTATTTTTTTCAAGAGATGGGAATATAAACTGAATTTCTTTTTTTTCAATTTTTAAATTATTTTATTGTTGTTCAATTACAGTTGTCTACATTTTCTCCCCACCTCTCTACCCCACCCCAGCCAAACCCACCTCCCTCCCCTGCTTCCACCCTCCCCCTTGGTTTTGTCCATGTGTCCTTTATAGTAGTTCCTGAAAACCCTTTACAAGGCCACTGTAATCAAAGCAGCCCAGTTTAAAGTCAAGAAGGAATGTAGCACAAAGCCACACACCCACTTTCCCAGGGCTCTAAATTGACACTAGCCACCACCCACCTTACACCCCAGTGCTTTTGACTCGAGGAAGCACCAGTCTCCTCCCACTAACCAAAGGGAGCCTCCGGCACTTCAGCCCTGCGAGACTGCCTGTGTGCCTGTGTTGGCAAGTGGCTCTGCCAGCTCCTGGGCGCAGTCACTGCCCCAAACCTCCCCTGCCGCTCAGCGTGGCATTCTCCTGCTTTGCAGACACAGTCTAGTCTCTCCTCTGCCAGAGCAGAGACTGACTCCTGACCTAGCTGCTTCTCACACCACTGGACAGCCTGCGTCACGTCCAGGCGCTCCACTGTCATGCCTGGGTCCCACTATCTGGCTCCCGGAGGCCAGTCATTTCAGGTTGACTGCGTCCTAGTGACGCCAGTGCCCATCAGGTGGGTTCATCCAGCATTCGCCCCCATCCTGTAGAGACACATCCTTCCACTCTTACCTCTGATGAACTTTCCAGCGGTTCCTCC
Organism: Desmodus rotundus; assembly: GCF_022682495.2. Classification (NCBI taxonomy): domain Eukaryota; kingdom Metazoa; phylum Chordata; class Mammalia; order Chiroptera; family Phyllostomidae; genus Desmodus; species Desmodus rotundus. Next base: position 20,356,018 of record NC_071394.1, read on the forward strand.
TTCCTGGCTGGCTCAGCCATTGTTCTCTCCACTTCGGTGTGGGGTGCCATGCAGGTAGGCTTCCTCTTAGCCACTGACCTAACCCTCAGAATTCTTGAGTCCTGGTGGATCCTAACCTACCCTTCTATTTATTCTGAGGTGTTTCTTTAATACCTGTTATCATATATTTTTGAATTTAAATGGAACAGAAATGGGCAAACACGTATGTTAGAGTGGAGGTCATCACATTTATAGGATTTATTCTGTTCTGCTTTTTGCCAAAGTGAGATGTTTTGTGCTATATTAATCTGTGGTCCTTTCTGCTCATGTGTTAAGCAAATACTTATTGGACATCTGCTGTGGGCAAGGGACCAATCCTAGGAGGGGGCTAGAGTGGTGGACAGTACTGACAAGACTCCTGTCCAGGAATGTGTGTTGCAGGCGGTCCTGGCACCTGTCGTTGCATGCCAGTGCACGGCAGCCCCCCACCCATGGCTGTGCCAGTGCGTATTCCTCTCTACAGAGGGCCGTCGCTTATTCAGCCGTTCTTCTGTGGGTGGACATTTAGCCTGTGAGGCTAGCTTTCAAAAATCGGGAGTTTGTTTCATGAATGCCACTGGGATTAGACTGTTTCTGAGTGTGTTCCCTCTTTCTCCCTCTCTCTCTTCTTTCTTTGTTCTTTTCTGGAAAAAAAGAAAAAGAAGTAAATGCCATGATACACATGTATTATCTAAAACAAGCCTTTTTTTCTCCAAATAGAAAAAACACAAATGTAGCCATCACAGAGACTATGTAGTGAACATTGCCTTTTCCTTGGCATTCTTCCACTTTTAACCCTCTTGACCACTACTATCTTCAGATGCTCAATGTGAGGAAAAATAGAAGGGGGGGATATTTACCTGGCTGTGAGGGAGCTAACTGTAACTCTGGTGACCCTAGAGTTGTTTGGAGTTCTCTCATTGTAAGGTTTTCAAGAGAATAAGAGAGAGCTTTTGGTGTCTGTCTTTGTCTCTCTCTTCGCCTTCCTTCCTATCTCTCCAGCTCTCCCAGTCCCTCCTCTCCCTCTTCTCCATTTTCTCCTGCCAAGGAACCTAACAACAAACAAAAAAAAACTGAGTCTTTGAAAAGGCGTGACTTGGAAACTGCAAATAAACTAGTAATGCTAAGGAGAAAGAAAGTCGAAAGTATCGGTCACATGCTTACTTGGGAAAGGTCGCCCTCTATGAAAGAAAGGGCAAGAGAAAGTAAAGCTTGTCCCCCAACCCATGCCGGGTTCACCTGTCTCTGGTGATGACAGAGTCACCCTGTTTCCCAAATTCAGCGTCCGCACCTCCCTCCCCCAAAGCAGACAGATTCTTAGATTCCGTACTCACACTACATTTCATATATGGACTAGGATATTTTTCCCTGTACAGATTCCTTCCCGTTTGGCTGATAATGCACATCAAGCAACCTGGCGGATGCTTGGTAGGAAACCAAGGAGAGGTCCTGGTTTCAGAGAGAGCGCCAAGTTCTGGCAGGAAATGGAGCCCTGCCTCACTTCACTGCATTGTACTTTCTCTCATTGCCGGGGGCACTCTACCTGAATTACTTTTATGGGAGCTCTCAAAGCTTCAAAATAGCTCGGAAAGCCCAGGAATGTTTGTATGTGAAATGAATCTTTTGTCTCCAAGAAACCAGAAAGACATTCATTAAATAATTACTTCACTTTCCTCCATATTGGTATAGATGTTGGCTGCCTGGCTGAGTGGAGGTGCTGCATTTGAGTTGCCATCTGCACACAGATGCTCATTTCTTTCAGCACACACGTGGGCTCAAGTGCATGCGTCTTTTGAAGACAATAAGCTCCCTTTGGCCCCTCATCTGCTATCTTATTTCTCTGCTCCTCTTCACAGCCAGACTTCCGCAAAATCCTGTCTCCAACTTGCCTTTGTTAAGCAGGTGAGTGACCACACTGGCAAATCGAACATTCTCTCGTCTGCCTTCATTTTCCTCAACTTCTCAGCAGCATTCAACATAATTGAACAAACTCCTATCTTGGGAAAGATTTTTCTCCTTGGCTTCTTTGATCCCACCCCTCTGAGCATTCCTTCTGCCTCTCAGGTCACCTTTGTTGGCTTCACCCCCGCCTCTTGTCCCTACTCTGTCACAGCACCCCAGGTCACAGTCCTCAGCCCTCTTCTTTTCCAGCCTCTCCCCAAGGGCTCCCATCTGTAAATCCCTCACCTGTAGGTCGGCGATGCTCCCCAACCTCTCCCTTGAGCTTCAGTTTCACAGATCCAGCTGCCTATTTGATAATCTCCAAATTGGTGGATAATTTGTGTCTCATATTTCACATCAAAACCAGAAGTCTTGGTTCTACCCCCTACACACACATTTTTCTCCAACTCAGAAATGACCACCATATTCCTTGTTTGAGTGAAGAATTTAGACGACATTCTTGATCCCTTCCTATTTCTCACTGCCATAAATTAAGGCTTTCAATTACTTTTTCAAAATCTATCCCAAATCCATCTACTTTTTCTCAATTTTTAGTACTACCTCCTAGTCAAACCACCTCTCACATTTCTGCGATGGCAGTGGCCTCCTCATGGGTTTATTTGCTGCTGCTCTTAGCCTGTTTGATTCATGTCCTGGCTCTGCCACTTACTGAGGCCTCAGCAGGCGGTCTAAACACTAGTGCTAGGATATAGTCCTCTGCACAGCGGGACGATACTTGTGTCCATCTCAAGGGGATATTAGACTAAGTTAAGTTTTGTAGTAAGTGTTTAGAATGTGCCTGGTACTAAGAAGGCATTCGGTACATATTAGCTAGATATATTATAACTAATACAATGTCTTCTCCACACACCAAATTGTTGTCATCTCCTGCTTAATGCATCCTACGGCTTCCACCATACTTCAGATCCACTTCAGATTCCTGGCCCGCTGTCCCATACATACTTGGGCTTCTACCTCCCTTCAAGCTCATCATTGGTCCTTTTCTCCTCATCAGCCTTCCTGGACTCCTTTCAGTTTCCTCAATGCGCCCAATTCCTCGTTGTTCCCACTGTCTGGAGTTCTTTCCCACGCCTTTTCCACAACTGGTTTCTTCTCATGTTCTGGTGTCAGCTCAGATGACCTCTTCAGGGCCTTCCTTGACAACCTGTCTGATGTAGTACCGTCCCGTCCCACCTCCCACCTAGTTAGTGTCTATAATATCACCCAGTTAGAGTCATTAACAGTACATCACAATCAAAATATCTTCTCTATATATTTTTTTACTTATTCATTAACTGTCTCTCCCACTAGAATGTGAACTCCTTGAGGACAAAGATCTTAGAGTCTTGATCATTCCTGCATTCCCAATATTGACAAGACTACCCGGCACACAACAGGAAATCAGTAATTATTTGTGGAAAGGATGGATAGATGAATAGATGGATAGATGGTTAGACAGACAAATGAGATTCTTACACCTCAACATTGGCAATTAGGTAATGTTACATATACTGAAGCAAAATTAGTGTAGTGCCTTGTAGGCTTGTGAATTCTCCCTCGAAAAAGATGCTACAATTAAATAAAGGAATAGAAGTTCAGATTTTGCCACTGGAAACATAGAATGCAAAAGTATTTGAATGGCAAGCATTATATGGTTACTGTGTTAAAGCAGGAATATTGGAAAACTGGAAACATCTAGAAAGAGTTTCTTGCCTCAGATGTTTGTGGTCTGCTTATTATGGGATGGCTCCTTTTTAACAGCTTCCTTTTGTCTGTTTTTAATTTGAGCATTCCCAGAATTGCTGCTGTTTCCTCTTAGAACAAACATAGAAAAATTTAGAAAACAGCTAGCTTATGGTAGTTAGAAAAACAGGGACTTTATAAAGTTTAGACAAACATGGGTTTGAGTCACTTAGTAAATGTGTGCCTGAAATTCTTAACCTCTCTGGGCCTCAGTTTTACCACCTATAAAATAAGATATTATTAAATTATATGATAAAAGTAGTGTTCTTCCCACATGATAACTACTTAACAATTGTTACTTTTCTTACCTATATTCAGTGCATTTGAATACTTTTCTTACCTCTTTTCTGCATTTGAGTGGTTTGTGGTGTTTCACCAGGTTCATATTAGTGATGAGTTTAGGATGTGCCATTGCAATTGTCCTCATCAGACCACCTTAAAAAATGTCCGCACCCAGAGCAGGAAGAATAACACCACCATGGCAGCATCTGACACATCGTAGATACTCAGCACGTAGTTGAACGGATGAATACGTCGTCTGTATTCATTCATGAGAATCAACTGCATTTCCGTAGTTTTAAGTGGTGTTTCCTTACAACAGCAGTGATTTTTCCTCCAAATATGCAACTGAACATGGAATAGCGTCAAACCGTAACTGAATGTTTCAAGACATTATGGCACAAAACCACATTTTCCTCTGCCTGATGTTTTTTGAAATTACGTCTTCTGGAATTGTTTAGTTCAGCAATGAGCTCTGAGGCTTAAATTCAAAAATTTGGACCCAAAAGTATTAGAGATGTTTCTTTGATTTTGAAGAAATATTTTATTTGCAACCTCTAAAATCCAGTGTTTTGTTCTTGTATGTAATTGGTGCAAGGACAGTGAACAGGGGTTAGTCATCATAATTGCCACCAAATGTGTTTTGTAGCCCTGGTGGTTAGGCACTTCAGTTAAATATTAGAAGATTACATAACACACACTTTGGATAATCCTAATATCTTAAGATGTAGAATTTTAAAAATATATATAGATATTTACATTCACTTTATAAAAAATATCATTGCTTTCAAATTTTCATCAGAAAAGCACTTCACAGCAATATGGAAAGAAAAATTTCTTAAAAAACTTTAAAACATAATGTTACTATGAACCTCATACTACATGTTAAAGTGAATTCCAAAAGGACTTAATTTGAATGAAAAGCTATAAAAGTATAGAATTGAGAATAAGTAAATATTTAAATGATCCTTAGAGTAAAGAAAAACAGTCTAAGCATTGAAGTGTTAGAAGGAAACACAAAAAAATTTGGACAGATTTGACAACTAGAAATAAAAAATGTTCGAAAGTCAAACACATACAGTTAAAAGCAAACAACAAACTGGATGAGATGCGACAAAGGGTTAATGCCTTTCATACACAAGGGTTTCTTACAGCCAGTACGGAATCATTAAACTCTTTGAGAGAAAAATTGCCAGAGGGTATGAACAATTCATAGAATAAGTAAAAACACCTATGAACATGTGAAAGACAGTCAGCCTCACTGATGACTAAATTCACGCAAGCTAAAACATCAGATATATCCTCCATTATTGACAAAAATGCAAGCAAAAATGGTATTCAATACTGGCAATAATTTGATAAGTGGGATACCCTCATAATAATAATAGAGGAGTGTAAGTTGTCTTAAAGTACTTGGAAGACTTAGTAATTCCACGAATTAGAGATAAATTATTTAAGATAATCAAAAAATTTTTTGATCAAATATTTACCTATAAAGATGTCATTAAAGCAATTTAATAATAATGAGAAAGTTAGAAACAACCTAAAATATCCCAGAAGAAGAGATTGATTTTTTTTAATGTTGTGTTCATACCTATTTGAAAGTTACTCATTTAATGATTTTGAGAAATTAAATAAAATATTTTCAAACTTTGTAAAACATAAAAGCAGAGAAAATATTGCAATGAACCCCAATATGCTGCTTATTTACTTTATCTGGGCTAGGCAATAGCAAGGTATTATCACATTTGCTACATCTAACCCCTTTGTCTTTTCTTTCTTTGCTTTGCTGAAGCATTCGAAAGCCAATCTCCAGACATCAGGTCATCGTACGTGTACCTACACACCTCAGCATGCAGTCATTTCTTTTAAAAACAAACATTTTCTTACATAATCATAGTGCCATTTTCACCACTAACACAATTACCATAATTCCTTGGTATGACAAAGAACGTTGAAATAGCCCCAACTGTCTCAAAGCATCTGTTTGCTTCCTGACAGTATCATTTGACCCAGAGGCCAGCAGACTTTTTCTGTACAGGGCCAGGGGGTGAATATTTCGCCTTTGCTGGCCAGATGATCTCTGTCACAGTTGTTCAGCTCCGCCATTGTGAACTTGAAAGCCACAGTAAATGTCATGTAAAGGATTGGGCAGGGCTGTGTCCAGTAACATTTGATTTACAAAAGCAGGCTGCGAACGAGGATTGGCCGAAAGGCTACAGTTTGCCAAGCCCTGACTTAACTCATGACTGTGTTCTTCATGTATTTTATGAGGAAGACAGTAGCTTTCGAAGTTGAGTAGGTTCAGGGGTAATTTTTTGTGGCAAGAATGCTTTGTGGAGAGTGTCGTGCGCTCATCTCTCACACCATCGGAAGGTATATGCCCGTTGTCCTGCTGGTGGTGATGCTAAGAACACCTAATGGGCATGGATCCTTCTGCTGTATCGATTGTGCTTGTTGCCTAGAAAATTTAAAGAGAAATAACTACAAAATGGCAACTTTTTATTTCTATTACTCCATCTTTCATTAAGGAAGAAAGCAGTTTTCCTTTTAAAACACAAAGACGTGCGTGTGTTGTAAGGAAGAATTTTACATCAATATGGTTTGTATAGGAACCAGTTTTTATAACTGGAATATATGCTAACTTTTCTTTCCTTTTAATTGTCAAATTCCAACATAAAGAATTGGTCCCTGGGTCACATCCAGTGATTTCCAGTGGGATGGAATTCTTGTGGGTGAAAGGGGTATTTTTCTCCCTCGTTAGTTTTGCTTTTTTGTATGACTATGAACTCATAGATTTTAAAAAATATCCAATAGTTATCGGTCAGTTGCATTTATTATTCTTTTTCATACTTAAATTATTCCATCTTTGGCCAACTGGGGCCCCTTTGAGTGGCTCTTGTTAGTCTTTAATAGCTTTTTTCCCAGTCTAACAAGTTCCAAGTAACATTTTTCAGTAACAGAGTAATGAAACTGTCTATACTCTATGTTGAAACTTTAACAAAACAAAAAACAAGCAACCAGAGCAACCATATGTATTTAAGAAAAGATCAATAGGAAATATTCCAAATTGTTAAATATTTCTTCTTGGTAGTACAATTATAGGACAATACGATCTCTTCATTTTTTCCTTAGCTTTTTGTACTTTTCTGCACTCCAGATTTCCACAATGAGAGTTATTACTTTTATAATAAAAGCAATAAGCTAAAATTCTAACAATTCCCAACAGATTCTCTTTATTAGCAAGTTCCTTTAGTGCCTTTAAAACAAGATTCAAATTATTTTACAAGATACTAATACGCACTTTTTTAGAACTGTTAAGTGAATAATTAGTGATTATCTCCTATATTTCCAAAGAGCTGTAATGTATGCAAAGAAGAAAAATACATAACTTTATAACAAATTCTAGGCTACAAAATTATAATCAATGCTGTTTCTCCCATTTGTCTTTATAGGCCTTAATTTTTTTCTCTTTAACAACAATTTGGAAACCAGTTGGTAGGTATAGTTCTTAACAACACTTTAGTTATTAAGCCTCAACTTCCGGGGCTTCCTGGACCTGGGAATATTCTTTCTATTATTTTCAATCCTGTGTGTTGACAGGTTCAAAGCTAATGAACAAGAACAATGGCAAAAAGCCTATTGCTTATTGTAAACCAAGGAGGACATGTAAATGAGTCCCCCTCTCTCTAGATTGCGATCATCTGGATGTGGCCTTGATGAGGGCCACTGCTCCCCGAGTTTCACCAGTGGCCATCCTGGGCTCTTGTAAGTGGGATTTTAAGTTGCTGACCCCTTGGAGAAATCCTCCTATATTTTAAAATGGATCACACACTGTGTAAAATGTGGAACAGGGTTCCAGGGTGTGTGTGTGTGTATGTGTATGTGTGTGTGTGTAATGGAGTTATACTTAACCACGAATAATAGAGAAAGAAGTGTGAAAACTCAACGATGTAAGACTTGGTGTGTGCATGTGTGTGCGTGCACATACGCTTCGTTGTGTTTTAAAAGACAAACTCCTCCCTCTCCAATGCAGACAGCCTTCTACACCCTTTTCCTAAAGTCCTCGGAGCAAAGCTGCCCTTATGCCAAAACTGGAGTAAAATGTTCTTACTTTTCTCTGGTGTTTTTCTGAAAATGTGAAACAGCCCACACTTTTGGGGTAGATCATTCAGGATTTCTGCCATTTCCTGCCAGAAACAGTTTCTTCATGGTATCACAGCAGAAATTTTTGTCATTGATCATTTCTTTGTACTAACATAGCTAACAAAAGCTATAGTTATAAACATTGCATTCAGAAATCTATGGATTCTACCGGACAGATTTGGGAGTCAAGGCAGCAGCGGGAAACAGAAGGTGGACTCAAAGGGTTTGACCAGAGCAGGCTTAATAAATGAATCTCTTTAACTTGTGCTTGGTCCACATGTAGTTCGGCACATAGTAAGATCAGACAAGAACAGCCAAGGAACATAAATTGTCTCCACTATTCTTAGAATCTTGGGGGAAATGTGAATGAAGGATATCTTACATACAGTTTTGGAAAGGGGAATTATCTTTATCTGGATGGGTGGTCTGTTTCCAACTGGGACCATGAAGTTTAAAGGAGGAAGAAGAGGGAAGGGGGAGAGCAGAGAAGGGGCCTTAAACATGACGTTGAAGAAAAATGGCCCCTTCTTCAGCGTTGCACAGAGGAGAATGCCTCAGGTGCCACAGGGGACGAGATGGCTCTCTGCTATGTGAAGCCCTGTTGCCTTTGCTCCGATCTTACTCTGCAGAACTTGACGTGCGCTCTCTGGAGAAGGAAAATGAATGGCCCCGCCCTTTCCAAACCTAGAGTCCTTTGTTAGACAAAACAGGCAAATGTCCCAGCGTCTCTGATAACTCACAGATTTTCATGGATATGGATGTGCCTTAGAAAGCTTACCAGTTTATAGTAAATATCACTTGCATTTTGGCTGGTTTATAAGTTCCATCAGTATGGGGTATAATGCCTGTGGGCCAGTGCGGTGCCAAGGCTTGATACATATTTGTTTAACCAATGAAAGACTATGTACTATATTCCGATTGTTTCTTCTTCAGTATGAAGCAAAATATTAGACAAGTAAGAGATGTTGGGGGAACCCTCGTTTATGGAGTGGTTCAAATGCTGTACGAGGTAACTAAGGTGAAGCACTTATTTAGGTATTCATCTTCTCAATACCTGTCCCTGGAGATACTGGCTGTGCATATTAGTGACCCACACGCCAGGTGAGGCCCACACGCCAGCTGAAAAATTGCTCCTGCCTTCCTGACTATGAATAACTTCAGTCCCCAGTTTTTCATAAGACCCCAGCACTTAATCATTGAAATTACTAGGACTGAAAACATGGTGTGTACATATTCTTTCTTATTTAACTTCAGCAAAATGATAATTGAACTAAACAAAACACATTTGCTTTCTCTTTATTTAAAGTGTAATGTTGACAAGGTTTCTTAATACTGGAAAATGTTTAATGTCCCCTTGAGTCTGAGAGTTTTCAGGAAAAACAGTTACTTTTTAGGGTGGAGAATCTGAAGCATGGAGTTTTATTTATTTGGACCTTCTCTCTTTCAAAAGAAGGATTTTATGGAACTGACTCATAAGGGAATGATTTTAAAGAAAAGAGGTAATTTTGAGTGATTACACCTCATCTGGGGGGTGTTTATCTGCTTCGGGAGAGGAATCAGGACAGAGAGGCTTCCTGAGGTAGCGTGCAGGCCTGCTGGGCCTTGTCAGGGAGCTGGGATCGGTCTGAGTAATTCGCAGCCTTGCACCTTTAGAGAGTAGCTCCGGTTTCTTTGGGATGAAGCACGGGACATGCAAATACAAGAGAAAGGCAGGGATAATAAGTGATGAAATAGCCTAGCAGTAGCAGCCAAGAGGTTCTCAGCCCCTGTAACTCAGGGCCAGTCTCTTCCGGAGTTCAGGAAGGAGCAGCAGAGACAGAGGGCGTGAGCAATGCACTAAACACCACTTACGTCTAGAAATGGGCTATTGAGGTCCCATGTACCCTAATATGTCTGTCCAAAGTCCGAAAAGGGTATTAGGGGAAATAAATCATTTTACCAGTTCCAAGTTCATTTGTTCCAGGAACTGGGATATTTCATAATAAAAATTGAAATAAAGGCCAAAAATGAAGCAATGGCGGTTCTTTTTCAAATGGATTCTAAATTCAGGCAATCAATATATTTTATTCAGGCCTAGTTCTATTTCTGTCTTTATTCAATCTATCAGGTTTTAACATAGTCTTTCATGGATGGCAAATTATTTTTAGTTCCTTTAATATTCATAAAAGTTGAATAGTTCTCTAAAAGTTATTCATACTAAATGTCTATTCATTTTTTTGTCTAACTAGTTTCTATGGTAACTCTGCATTAAAATATTTTTGTATAACAAAGATATATTTAGTAATGAAAATTACCACTAATTGATTAGTTTGGGTGGACATACTTTTAAGCATTAAATTCCCATACAGTTTTCCTCATTAAAGTACAAATGAAGTAACCAACTTCATAAATATTTAATATGGAAAGCACTTACAGGAATCAGCGATACAACATCCCTATTTGCTTATTAAGTATCTTCACAGGTCACTTTGTATCATGCATATATATACATTTTTATCCTCACCCAGGGACATTTTTTCATTGCTTATAGAGAGACAGGATGGAGGGAGAAAGAAAAAAGAGAGGGGGTGGGGAGAGAGAGAAAAAGGGAGAGAGAAACATCAATGCAAGGGAGAAACATTGGTTGGTTGCTTTCTCGCTCACACCCCTTCTGGGGATCTAATCCACAACCTGGGTATATGCCTGACGGAGAATCGAACTCAGGACCTTTCAGTATGCAGACGACGTTCCAACCAACTGACCCATACCAGCAAGGACATATGAGACGTATTAATTTATAACAATGATTGTGGTAATTATCTGAACTTGAAAGTTAAGGGAATGTTTCTAGTTTGAGTATCATTTTCATTTCACTGGTTTACTCCAGACAGCATGATATCTGATTCACATGTTTTTGGTTCGGTGTGTATAGTAAAACAAGATCATTTCTCAATGCTTGCTGGAACTTCTCATGCTGGTTGTCTTATCTGTCACCCTGTTAATGAAATTATGGGCCAAGTGATCAGAAACTGGATGTGGTCAATAATATTGAAGTAACTTTTTTTGCTACCAGAAGACAGCTCTGAAGAGTTCCTATGAATGATTCCAGTTGCTGTGGTGAACTTTTTATTTTATTCCTAACCCCATCAAAAATCCATGGACAGTTATGACCCAAAAGGAAACTACCTAACGTGTAAAAATAGACAAATCTTTAGCTTTTGACAACATGAATGTTTCAGAAATATTTATGATTCCAAAAGTTACAAGGTGTTACCTTAAAATATGTTTCATTTTGATAGTTGCTGTTTTCTCTGCTTAAATGATTGGCCAATGTTTGGAAGATAAAAGAAGAGTTATTCACAGGCGTTAACCTGGGAGTTGATAAGCGCAGTGCAAGTGCGTGAACACACGTGTGTGTGAGTGTGTGACACTGCACGCTTCTGGCTGTCATGGGTTCCCTCCCTAAACACGGATTGGTTCTTGTCTTACAGATGACACAGGCTGTCCTAGCAGCCAGTCCGTGTCTCCTGTGAAGACGCCCTCGGACACCGGGAACAGTCCCGTGGGCTTTCCCCCTGGGAGTGATGAAGACTTTACCAGGAAGAAATGCACAATTAGAATGGTTGGTGAGGGAAGCATCCAGTCAGCACGACACAAGAAGGAGCCCAAGTCAGGCCTTGTAAAGCCAGGTAAATGCATTTATAATCACGTTGTTATCGGCAGGGTGTGACCGGGGTGATTTCACATTTGACATGAAACACCTGTATGTCAAGGCGGGGAACGCTAATGCTGGACCTGGTTCCCAGAAACATCTGTTTTTTTTTTAAAGGAGGTAGGGGCAAAGAGTGGAATATTTCCTGTACTGTTGTTAAAAATTAAGTATAGTGACATGCACTCATTATAAAGACAGAGCCAAGTGGAAGAAATGTAACCTGGATGACCTAACAGACATTCCAACTCTAAATTCCAGCATAAATTATATTAAAAAGTTACTTGGTACCATCTGAAGTGTCCACAAATTATGAAAAGAACAGGTTATCTTGATGCAGATCTCTAGGGTTGGGCATACTTGCTCACCTAGTTATTTTATTTGTTTTAAAGATTGCAATTTGACTTTGATGTTATATGTATACAGATGCTCAAGAATTACAAAATATTCAAAGTTATGAGGTGACATGGTGATCATTATTGTAGTGGTTGGGGTGCCATGAACATTAGAAAGGGTCGAGCCTCAGAATTTGCAATATATAAATAAATATTTTGTATCTCAGAAATAGATACAGTAGGTGAGCAAATACAGTTTTAGTAAAACTGAAGTTCTAACTTCAGAGTGAAAGGACATGAGCATTGGCATTGTGAGAAACCTTGATATTGCATGTTTTCTTTAACATCCCATTATACTCTACATATTTATGAGCCCAAAAAGACAGACTAGTAGCTTGCCTGAGTCCTCATTTGTCTTCTATTTTTGGTTGGTGGTGACATTATTGTGCAAGGAGCTACAGACAGCTTTATTTCAGTGGGGCCGAGGCTTGGTCGGGTGTCCTTTTCCGCTGGAAGGTCCTGTGTCCTCTTCCATCTCTGTCTGCTTTTGTTCTCCCTGAATAATTGATGTCCACAGCATGCCTTCATGGATTATTCTTCATCTTGCAATTTAGTCAACCAAAGGGAACGTTGTTTAGTCTCAGAGCACACCTTAAACTGTGTGAAAAAGAACCCCCATCTTTCCTAGGCTCTGGATAAGTGTTAGTCATGGTGAATTTGTTAATAGTCCATTGCTTGGAATCATATAGAAAAGAAAGGGAATGGTACCCAGCGGGGAAGACAGCACATGAAAGAGAAAGATGGATATTGTAAAAAGGGTGCTGTGTATCCTCGATGCGCAGGATGGAGGCAACGAGGGAAAGAATGCCATGCATTGCAGACAAATAAAACCATTACCTTGTGTACTGTGCAAGAGGAAAATAATTTTTCTTCTACTCTTCTAAGGGCTTCTGGATGGTCTAATAATCAAAGTGACATGAGACAGATTAAGAGGAGAAGATTACCAACCTGGCCACATATGTACATGTGGGGGTTCCCTAAGATTAGGAGACCCCTGGATAAACCGGGCCGGTGAGGCTTATATGCCCCTCTGGACAAAGGAGAGAGAGACAGGGATCCGGGACTTCAGAGGGAAGGTAGGCAACTCACAGGTGGATGAGAAAGAGCGAATGTCTGGTAAACAATGGGACACAGAACAGAGTCTAACAAACAGACTTTGCCGGCTCCTCGGGTCTGCCACACTTAGATTATACGATGCTAAGCTGCTAGCTGCCCTCCTTTAAGCAGATTTTTCTGTCCGAGTTCCTTTAGGTAGGTGAGGGGGAGGCAAATGCTTTTCTTGCCTCTTCTATTCTTAAAAATAACCAGCTTAAAAATAATGTTTCCCCAAAAGGCATATTTTGGGTGGCAAAACCACTTCCCCTCTGTACCCCAAGACAAAAACTTCCTACCCCCCTCAGCTCGATTGTCCTTTTGAAATAATGAGATATAATTCACACACCATAAAATTCACACCTTCGAAGTGTACAATTCATTGGTTTTTAGTGTATTCAAAAGGTTGTGCAAACATCATCCCTGTCTAATTCCAGAATATTTTCATCACCCCCAAAAGAAACCCCGCGCCCATCAGCAGTCACTCTGCATGCTCCCTTCCCCCAGTCCCTGGCACCCACTAACCTCGTCTCTGTCCTACCTGTTCTCTGGATCTACCTGTTCTGGACACCTCGTGTAGACGGAATCATACAACATGCAGCCCTTTGAGTTTGGCCTCTTGTTTTCAAGGTTCATCATTATAGCACTTTTTGTTCTTTTTACGGCTCAGCAATATTCTATTATATTGATATACCACGTTTTTAAATAAACTTTTTTTAGTAAATTTAGGTTTGTAGAAAAATTGAGTGGGGAATACAGAGTTCCCAGGTACCCTCTCACCAATACTACCTCCAGCTTCCCCTGCTATTAACATCTCGCCTAGGTGTTGTGATGGACCACATTTTGTTTCTCCGTTCACAGCTGGTGGGCATCTGCATTGTTTCCACTTCTTGGCTGTTATGAATAATGTGCTATAAAGATTCATGTTCATGTTCTTGTATGAATGTGCATTCAGTTCTCTTGGTTCTATATCTAGGAATAAAATTGTTGAGTCATAGAGTAACTTTATGTTTAACCTTTTGAGGAAATGCCAAACTGTTTCCCAAAATGACTGTACCATTTTACAATGTATGACGCTTCCGATTTCTCTACTTCCTTCCTTGTTAACAGCTGTTATTGCCTATCTTTTTAATTATAACCATTCTAGTGAGTGTGAGGTGCTACTTCATTGTGCTTTTTAATTTACATTTCCCTGGCGGCTAATGATGAGGAGTGTCTTTATGTGCTCGTCAGCCATTTGTGTATCTTCTTTGGAGAAATGTTCCAAATTTTCCTTTTACCTGGGAGTGATCACCAAGAGAATCTGCCTCTCTAACATATGGGGTGTATGTTGAATAGCTGGAGCTCTGTTATCAAACTCCTAGTACACAGGGAATATTGGGGTGCTCAGTCAACACTTGTTGACCTCACCAGCAAACATGGCCTCTGGGATTGAGAAGATGAAATGTGCTGGAAAAAATGTCAGCTTCATGGATTGCTAAAAAAAAGTAGATGCATTTGTGAAAGTAATGTAGGATTTGAATGCAACCAGAAATTATTTCATTTTTATTACCCACTCCATATATCCACCAAAATACCCACCACTTATTCTAAAATCCTTTTATAGTAGTAATGATGCAAGTAAATGGTGGAATAGGAGACCAGTGTGGTGCAGAGCAAACTCAGTTTCAATGGGAGTTAAGATTATCACTGACTTTCCTTGTCCCAATAACCATAATAAAGAATAATCATGTTGATATAAGACTTAAAACTCTACATGTATACACAAAAGTCACACCTAGCAAGTCCCTGATCCTACTAATGATTAGCCACTTGTCTTTCTGAGAATGTTTAAGGCCTTAGGTATTCATGAAGAAAACATAGACAAAAAGAAAAAAAGGAAAGGAGTGAGGAAAAATAGAGGAAAGAAGGGAGGGAGGGAGGAGGGAGGGAGGAAAGGAAGGAGGGAAGGATGGAGGGAAGGAGGGAAGGAGAGAAGCAGGGAAGAAAACAAGAACAGTTGTTCTAAATGCTGCTCTGAATCTTGGATCTTTTGAGAATCATGAAGGCCATGGACCCACATTCCAGAAGAACACCCCTATGCAAAATACTGCATTCGGTTTCTGAGATTTCACGGCTCTCCTCTATCAGAATTCATGGATCCTAGTGACCCTTGCCCAGGGGCAGACCCTGACACACCACTTTTGCCAACTGCTTCTAACTTCATTGCTCATAGGTGTACATATCACGTAAGCAGGCAGGACCTGGTGATCTTATTTGTTTGCATTTAACCAAGATCAAAGGGATCCCTAAAGTTTTGCTGTTTTTTATTTTGTTTTGTTTTTTAGTTGCCTAAAATTCCTAATGTCATCACTGAAAAAGTTGCCCAGGCATTTGAATGGGATCCAGTTCTGTATAATAAGCTCTTTGTGTTTAGAGAAGTCTGCACCATGACCTATAGTTCTCTGAACTTCCAGCAGAATAAACCTGTCAGTCGTATAAATGTGAAGAGAGGAAATCCTGGAAATGAGGCCCCTGGATGACTCCAAAATTTGTCAAATGCACAGACATAGTCTGTTAACCACAAGAAGACACCACTCTCAGGTTAAAATGTTCCATCTCCTCCCCAGCCCCAAGTGGCCATCTCTCCCCAGCCCGAACTGATCTTGGTGTGCATGCTCTACTTTTTTAAAAAAATAAATCATCTCGTTAGAACTAACTCCACTTTATTAAAATAGTAAGCAATTAGTGTCTCTGAGACAGATGCTCGGGGGCCCTTGAACATTAAATAACATGAGCCCATTTAATTTTAGGTTTGTTGTTCTACATTCTGGAAAACTGCAGTTCACCTCAGAAGGGAGTTATTGAAATTCTCCTTTGGTCGTTACGATAAAGAGCTAATCATGTTGACTCTATCCGATGCAGAAGGGAAAGGGAAATATGTCACGGGCTGCCGGGAAGGGCTTAGGAAGGCCGGCTTTGCTAGCCCGCCCCTTTCCAGCGGGGCGCAGTGGCACACGCAGCATTGCTTCCTGCCTTCCTCCAGGCAGGACTCCTCCTGGAACTTCTTAGAGGCAGTGACACGGAGCCTTCTGTCATTTGGCTGTTCTCAATGCCTGTGCGGATTTAATTAAAAATTGCCACCAGAGAGCGAGAGCAAACATCCCTACCGTCCAGTTGGGTGTTGGCTCTGCGCTTTCCCTTTATCTGCAAGTCACTTTCGCAGACATTGAAGTTGAGTCTCCAGAGCTCAATATGCTGTCTGCCATACAGTAGCTAGGTGTCCAATAAATACCGGACTGAGAAATGGAGTGTACACTTTGTGCAAGGAGTTATGTTTCCTGTGGGAGGAGTATCAGAAAGATGTGGTCAGGGTGACTTTACTGTCACCCTTCTCTTAGGGAGCTCATAATTTGAGGAAAATACCATGGATAAATCTGGGCACAGTACAGATGAAAAGGAAAGGAATGAAGGTATTCCAACTGGGAACGTTTTGAAGACTCTGCACTGGAAACATTCCTTTTCCCAGGAGCTCCTCCTATATTTAGTTTGCAGTCAGTTTCCCTGAAGAGGTTTTTTGACTCAGAAAGGAAAGGCCTAGTTTGGATTACTGCTAGTACCTCAAATGACATTCCTGGGCCTCCCGTTCAGCTCGATTTACTACTTGCGGAGAACTGTGCCTCACCCCGAGAATGAAAAGCCCCAGTGTCGCTGTTTTACAAAGAGAAGCACTAAATCCTTTCTCCGGAGCCGAGGAAGCAGTTACACAATTTAAACAAGTAATTAGAAAATGTGAAGGAAAAACAACAGCAACAACAATGTCAAATGTGGATTAAGGAGATAGGTAAAGGGCCAATAGTTGGGGTCACTTCGGATTAAAAGAAATCCACCTTTAGAGACTGAAAGGTTGGACTCTGCATTTGAAAGATGTCAACAATATTTTTGTCAGCGTTCAAACTAAGTTAGTATTCCTTTGTCATCAGATACCATCCAGGCTACTGAAATCGGAGGCCTGGCCAGATGAACTATAATAACCTCCCAACAATAACAGAGGCTCGGTTCCTTTAAAAAAAAAAACAAAAAACTATTTCCCACATTCAGAGGCATTTGCTAGAATACCCAGAAGGGCACCAGCTAGGTTAGTGACTGATCAACACTGGTTCCCTAATAGATAGGGGTTCTTTCCCACACAGTCGGGTAGCCTGCAGGTGTTCCTGTGCTTATCACAAGCATCGCTTTCACTTCAAAGTTCTGTGAAACAAGAGAGCTAGACAGCTTAGCCGGTGGAGGCCATTCTTATAACAACTTGAGCTACCTGCAGGAGAGCTGAGAGCTTGGAGTTGACACACCTTCTCCCCAGATTACCTAGCTGGTCCTATCTTGGGAACAAGTGGGGGACAGAGGACACTTTCTAACTACCAGATCCTCAAGTCCGGCATACTAGGTTCAAATCTTCATGCCACCACTTTCTAACTGTGTGCCCTTCAGTTACTTGTTTTTGGCCTGAAACTTTGTGGTTCGCATCTGTAAAATGGGCTGTTGTGAAGATTAAATAGACTAATGAATGTCAAGTGCCCGGCATGAGAACTGGCACAAGTAATTCCTCAGTAAATGTTAATAATGGTCATTTGTAGCTTTAACAATAGATGGGTCACAAATTCAGTGCACTTTATTTCCAAGAAAACCCTTAAGCCTCTCTTACACAAAACTTAGGTTTATTTGAAACAACATTCTAGCATGCCATGTTATTCCACGTAGACCAGGAGGAATGTTCGCGAAAGGCCACTGAGAAGAGTACATATTGACAGCTGATGGGCTGACCATGAGGAAAGAGATGGGAAAAGGTGAAGCAGCAGACAGAAGACCACTGAAATGCATTTAAGTGTTTCAATGCTTCGTAGCTCCCAGTGCAGTCAGTAATTAATGTTCTAGAAGCAGAGCCATTTTGATGGCGAAGTTCGCAGAAAAGGATGTGTGTGATGGGGGCAGAGAAACGTCTTGAGCAATATGGAAACGTTTTCCTAGAGTAGATAAACTAAACTTTTCGTGCCCACAGAGAAGGTTTTGGTTCTGTGGAAGCTTTCTGCATTCTGGGCCAGGCAGTATTTTCCTCTTAGCTTGTAGATGCAGCCAGAGGTGTTGCAGGATCGAGGCCCAGCCTTAAGTAGAGGCCGTGCCCTGCTTTGGAGACTGAAAGCCTTATGGGAATATCTGCAAGGACATATTACATGTAGTCGTGGGCTTGGATAACACTCTGAAGTTGGATTTAAATTTTTTTTAGCTAATATTTATCGAGTATTGACTGTCCCAGGCAAAATTCCAAGCACTTTACGCACTGTACCCTAATGTCAGTGCTAGAAAGGGATATCATTATCTCCTATTTTATAGGTGGGGAAACAGAGGCGCAGAGAAGTTAAGTAACTCGTCCAAGGTCACGCAGCTTGTAAGTGGATTTTAAACAGAGTAGGTTGGCTTGCTCCTAACTCCGGCCGTCGCCCTGCTGGTCCAGTCTGCCTTCAGAGGACTGACTTGAGGAGAGTGAGAGTCAAGGAAGATCTGTTGACATAGGACAGAAATTGTTGGTTTTAATGTTGGTATAGCCCTAACTATTCTTATTAATTTTTATAAATTAGTGGATACAGCCCCTATGTAGTTTATGCTGGCTATTGCTGATAACAAAATCAATGAACCTCAGTGGAACCTCAATGAGCACAGAAAGCTGAACCCATAAGGCCGTTTGGAGGCAGATCAGTGCAATAAGTTGGGAGGATGTGAACGGCAAAGGAATGTTAAGGTCTTCGGTGTTGCCCACTTAATTGGGAACTCGTCCTTGCTCTACTTGTAAAAATGTTTGTGTGCTGCCGCGAAAATGCATTTGTGTGTATATCACGAATGCTTTCGCAAACAAAGATCATCAGACTTAGTCAAGTTAAACAAGAGCTCTTGCCTTGATGTGAAAATGGCTCTCTGAAACTTTCTTTCACCCCGAGAGGAGGAAACCTCACCCAGGATGGAGCGGAGAATGTTCCATGGTGGATGATTGTGTGGTCCATCACTCCTCCCCAGCAGAGAACAACCAGACCAGTGAAATCAAGCTGAACTGCAATGCGTGGACCTAGTGTTTATCTTTAGGGCTGGGGTACTTATTTACGCTCATGCCTTTCTCCCATCTGTGTTGTGATGATGCCTCCAGTCAATGGAATGCTACCAAGTGGTCCGTTAATGTTGCCCCCTAAGAATCAGTGAATTATAATCCTCTTCTCCTCAAACATGACTGCCATCCAAGCCCTGGGCTCCCTAGGTTTTATTGCATGTACAGTGTTCTAGCCACCGATTCGGGTGCCTGCCGAGCACTTACCACGTGCTGTAACGTGTTGAGAATGAAGCCCTGTAGGTCTGTCATGTACAGCAGATGCTCCCATGGACCACACACCATTGTCGGACATGTTTATCAGCTGCCAGCAGGCGAGAAATAAACTTGGACACCTCCTTTACACACAAACTCATAACCCAAGAGCTATGAATCATGCAGATATGTGATCTTTTTTCCTTACCAAGGAGGAGAGTTTGCTGAAGAGACTGTCTGCATGTAAAGGCAGAGGCATAGTTAAGGAGATACCACAAGGTATGGTGAAATAATGGTGAAATACTTGGCACTGGCAGCAGCTTGGAGCCTTTCCACATCACTCAGGGCATGAGAAGGGCAGAGTTACCCAGATCCCAGGTGGAGGGAACTCCCAGGCTGCGTGTGAAAAAAATGTGCCCTTTCCCCGACAGGTGAGGAGCCAGAGGGGTAAATACCCTGATCTCGCTGCCTTCTTTGTCACTATAATTCATTGTTTGGCATTTGGGGGTATTGTAGGGTTATTGACAAAAAGTTCTGTGTTGAACAACATAGTATGTTCATTTAGATAATTCAGTGGGTCTTCCACCACCTAACCTATAGCAGCGATAAGCTACGTGAATGCAGGTTGTGGCTGAGTGAGGTCACGACTCAGGAACCTGGCTTCAGTGGGTTTCCACTCTCAGACGCAGAGTCTGGAATGTTTGTGGCCTTGCAGGAAGGTGGTCACTATGTAAGGGTTTAAAGGAAGACTTTATACTGCTGAAGGAAGGGTAATCCTCTTACTTCCCCCTGTATAAGTTTTCTGCTAACCTAGGTTCCATTCCCCGCTGTTCACTGACTAGCTTGTACTTATTCATGCAACATACGCGTATTCAGCATTTACTGGGTGCTGACACTGTTGTTCCAAGCGTTAAGGGTGGAGGAGTGAAAATACAGACGAGATGGCTGTTCTCATGGAACACAGCTTTGACACGGGGAGATGGCTGATATACAAGCAGGCAAACAGGGTAAGTTCAGAGAGTGACAAGCGAAACAAGGCAAAGCTAGTAGACAGTGACTGGGAAGGGGCAAGGGAGAGTCTAGGAGATGACCTTTGAACTAAGAAATTATGCAAATTCCTTCACACTTAGGGAGGGTTGGGGTGGGGGTGGAACAGAAAGTGATAGCCGGTGAGGTCTGCGTTGTTAGAGGTGGGACACCATAGGAAGGGTTTAAGGTTAGAGACATAATTTAAGTTTTATGTTTGGGATCCTTCTGGCTGCTGGGGAGCTTGGATCATCAGCAGATGGAACTGGAAGCAGGTATACTAACTCTAGATGGCTTAGGAAGGAGGCAGTGAAAACGGAAAAGTATGGGGTGGGGCAAAAGGAGGTTTACAGTGGTACACACAGGAAATAATACATTAATAAATAATATAAGAATAAACTTAGTGTTCCATGTACTCACAACTGTAAACCTACTTGTGCCCACTCTTGTATATGGAAACAATATATACGACAGAATATAAAGTGTCCCATTTTCCTAATGACATTTAAAATGTTTTATTTTATTTGCTAACTCAAGTAACCCTTTAGAGAGATGAATGAAATAGTCAGTGTCTGATGGGTTTTTATTTGTTATTTTAGTTGAACATATGTACACTCTATATTAACTTAGAAACATTGACTTTGTTAATCATGTAGTTAATAGAAAAAAATTTATTCTTTCTCCTGTCTAGAGCTACTGCTACTTTTCAACTTATCTGTCTTTGCCAGAGCAGACCATCTTCACTTCCATCCAATTTGTTTGATAGAAAACAGTTTTGAATCAGTGTCTGGGGCACATTTGCAAGACAAGTACCGTGAGGGTACGAGTTAAGTTATTGTAAAAAGAGACCCACCCAAACGGAAATGTTAAAACTCAATAGAAGTGTATTTGTCTCTTGCAAAACAGCACGCAGGCATCTGGGTGATCCAGGCTGGTAGGCAGCCACGTCATTGACTGCCACCTACCAGGCAGAAGGAAGGGGGAAAAGGACCCCTCACCCGGAACACAGACATGGTGTATGTCATTTCCAATGATATCCCAGGACATCTTAGTCACCTATTATTATGGAAGAAGGAGAGTATGGAGATGGACATTGGAGGACACATGGCGGGTTGTCACAACATATGGGGACAGCAGGTTTTCCTGTGTTCCTGTAGACACATCTGAGTGTCCTTCACTACCCAGAGCTACTCAGTTCCCGAGTTCAGTTAGCAAGGGATGCGGGTTTTTGTGATCTCTGCAGCCTGGCCCTTCATTGTATTGCTGTTTGAGTGCTCCTGAGAGGGCTGGAGGAGTCAAACCACAGGAATAATTAAGAATCTGCCTGTCACTTTCCTGCCCCCCTTCCTATGAAACAGCCCTAGCAGTGGGCCTCTGAAGGCAGACCGACTGAGCACTGATTGGGGGCAATTCAGATTGATGTGTCTTTTTGAAATGGGGACTCTGTTCAAAGGAGGTAATTATAAAGAGAGCTCTACAGTAAGAGGCTTTGGAACGACACTAAGATAAGGGGGCCTCGTTTCTGGGATGTAATTGTGGGAGGAAGCACATCACCTTATATTTGGACATCAAGTGTGGTGGACGAGGTCCACAGCAGAGCCCTGGGGAGAGGGGAGTTGGTGAGTGGAAGGGTGTCTTTTGTAACATAAGGAAATGTTTTTTTTTTCTTTATAATAGGGAGGAATAATGAATACTTAGCCTCTTTGGGTTGCTGTGAGAATCATAAGAGAATCATAAAACATGTTCGATATGTAGCAGACTCTATGCATCACATAAATTCTGCACAGCACTGAGATGTTTGCAAAAATCGGGGTCGGGATTTGGCAGGAAGCTGAGTTTGTCATGACAGTATTTGCCTGGGGCACAGGTCATGCCCAATAAATGATCACTGTCATCACTCTTATAAAATGAGAGATGAGGCAAGTCTCCAAACAGCACAACTTTAAGGCCTTTGAATGTCCACTTGCTCTCTTGCCTGCATGTGTCCTATTTTGTCACACAGGCCACCTTAGTAAGAATTATGCTGATATAATGGAGGGCTTTGGGGGAAGCTTGATAAATGTGTTTACTCTAAGTAAGCTTATTGGGAAGGAATATGCCGGCAGTTGTCCCAGAGAGCCCCCACTTCCGTTTTCTCCCCTCGGCACGACGGATCTCTCCTGTCTCTCCCTCCTGGCAGCACCGTGAAGTGCCTTGAATATTTAAATAGCTGGAATTCAAGGAGTACACCAAGCCTTTGCCTCAAAGGCTCACACACTTGCCATTAAATTTAGGAACGTGTGGGGTTTTGATGTAATTTCTTCTGTGCCCATTGGGATATAATCATTGTGGAAAGATTCTAAGTGTTTTATTCCAGCATCATCAAAGGATTAGCCTTGACTGTTGTGTAGGCATTTACTTCCATTTGACAATCTGGTATTTCTTTAAATGCTTTGTGTCCATTCATGAGGGCGCTGATTCCATTTGAAATGCTGCAGTCACCAGGGAGAAGCTCCTGTGCTCTTCCCTGATTGGCTGGCCTTCCCTCTGCCTCCTGTTGCTATGGTGCCCAGCAGAGTAACTTCCTTGCCCTGCACATGTAGGAGGCTCGGTCTCCATGGATACCCCACTCTGAGACTGTACTCCAAGGAGGGATGAGCTGCACACACTGTATTTCTGCACAAGACATTCCCCAGCCTGTGGTGGGAGGCTGTTTGCAGAGGCAGTGTTTGCCATGAAAGTCTACGGAGCTTACCTTCTAAGTAAGTAGCATTAGTCACAGTAAGTAAATGATTATGTTGGATCACAGAGGGTATGCTCTTTGTGTGCGTGTGTGTGCAAAGTTAGCTGTGGTAAGCTAAAACTGTAGCCTAAAAATCAAATTTGCCACTCTGCCTTTCAGACAGCCTGAATGCAGCGTTGCTAACTAAACTCTTAAAAAGGCACACACATACTATTTTCAATAACCCTGGTCATAGGTGAGCCCGTGCAATTTGAAGCCAAACCAACAAAAGAATGACCACGGATGCTTACATTTTAGAATGCTCTTCTAACCCTGAGTTAGTGCATGCTGCATTTGCAAATGCAAAGCCTGGCCTTAGCTGGTGTGTGCTGTGGGAATAGATGAGCACAGCCCCAATTAATGCTAATTGGCGCTGCCCGTCGTTTGCAGCGGGCCTCTGGGTAGGCCGAGGCGCGATGTATTTATTATCAGGAGAGAGCCTGTTCAAGTGATCACGTCCGCTGGGTACCCGCCGAAAGACGACCTGCACACACTGCATGTGGAAATTATTCAGAGCACATCTCTCCGGCCAGTTTTAATTTCCTTTTCTCATGTGGCATCCAGTAGAAACTCTGAAACCCTGCATGTCCATGGAAGTGGGATGTGGAAGAGTTTTCCTTTTATTAACTGATTTGATCTGACACTTCCTCTCTACTGTACATTCCAAGAGCATAAGGGGCCGGGTTTGCAATGTTGTAAAACACATGAGTCATCTTAAAGGGATGTTCATCTGCTGGGCAAATGATGAACGCCTGTGGTGTGAAAACTAATCAGTAGAAACAAAAGAAAGATGATACATATGGTAACCTCAACTCTAGTTCAATAACTCTAAAACTATGTAACGTTTAGATTTTTAGGTGGTGCACAGTAGAGAGCTGCCATCTAGCAGTTGCAAACAAAAAGCAGGCGATGAACTGGACTGGAAGAAGAGCGATTCGTTTTGGTCGTATTAAGGAGGAAGCACAGAGTATGTGCTAGGTTGTAATTTGTTTTCTGTACTCATGACCATTCAGGCAAAGGACAAGCAGTGCAATGTCATCTTTTCCAGCTGTTCGTCATGGGTCAACTTCAATTGCCCACGGTGGTGGAAAGGCACCGCCCTTGGAGAATGTGAGTGTACTGACGATGGCCCAGGCTCTGACTGTGTCATTGGGGTCAAGTTTTAGGTCATTGCCTTGCCTTTATATTTTATAGATATAATTTCCACCCAGCAGGTGCACAAGGGTACCCAATCGACTCCATAGGGATCATGGCTTTGGAGACTGGAAACAGTGCTGATGACACCCCAAAGTTTTTACTTGTTTTGTAGTACCAGGCCCCCTTCCCCTTTCTCAGTGTGTCTGTGAAAACCAGCAAAGTTCAGCACTTGTTTTCAGCCTTAAAATATCTGAGCTCTTCTCTAAAGCTGTTTCCTTATCTGTTGAGTGGAATAATAATAGGGCCTATGACATAAGGCTGCTTTGAAAATTCAGTGGCTTTATCAATGGCACATGGCCTTCAGTAAGTACGAGCTGCTGTTGCATTATGACTGCCACATGTATTGTTGTCATTTTTACAATGCCGTGGAGTCCAGAGGGACGGTCACTAACAACTTGGGTAGGTTTTCTGGTTTGACTCCATTCGGCCTGTCAAATCTCCTACTAAATGCTTACTAGGAACCTAACTCTGTGCATGGCATTCTGATGGGAATGATAGCATTTCATGTTCCTGAAAATGTAGCTAATAAAATGTGAGGTACACAAGTTAGTTTTCTCTTTCCAAATGTGTGGCTATATGTTTTGGCTAGACCACTGTATATTTAATGTAATGAAATGTTTGCCAGTTAGTTTTGCTGCCAATAACACAACGGTGACATGGGACACCACAATGGACACACGAGATAAAAGGGGCCAGGCCACAGAGTGACAGTCAGTTAATATTTATGACAAATTTAAAATGTGACAATTAAAAATCTAGGTTCACATTTTAAGCTCACTTCCTTTCCTGAAAGGATTTCCGTTCAGAGGTCAGTAATGACATATTTTGAAACGAGAGCAGTTTCATTAAGTTGAAAGTTTAGGGAATGATGGGAGAGGAAGAGATGGGACATGATTGATTAATCTGTGTAAAAATAGGCCCCACGCTGGGATGTTTCCTTTTGCACTAATTCTGTGTGACATCTGAGCCAAGAAAAGTATAAACCCCATACCCCATGTGCAGGGCCTGCCAGTGCTGGCTTTCAAAGGCATGAAGAGTTGACCCAGATTATATTTTGCAGCTTTATTTTAATTTCAATATCATCTTCATGTTCCATTTCTTCTATCTGCCATATTCTCTTCCTTCCATCTGTCTGCCCTGGAAAGACCTAGGCATGCGCGGCACGGGCGGGACCAACTCACTTGGAAGGAAGGACACAGGGGAGGACATTTGGAGGATGTGATTGAAAGTGTGCCCTCTGGAGGTGGGGAACTTGCAAGCAACGTATGTCCATAAAGGCGAAATCTATTTTGCTAAACATGCTTTCAAGTGCGATATCACTCAGACAAACAACCCGGAATAAAATCAGCCTTCTTCCAATGCAAAAATGAAGTGCTTAGCAACAGCCCCACTGCATGGTGACCTTTTATCTATACTCGACTGGTCTGTAGCCAACATAATGCTCCACTTTGTTTCCACTGTTGTTGCCACAGAGGTGCGTGGTCTGATGGCAGTGTGTCGTGTGTATTGGGTGCTGGGTGCTGCTGTCATGAGTTGAGGGTCAGGTCCTTTTGAGCTCTGGGTTACAGTCCTGTCTGTCAAGTTCTTTTTCATCAGAGGGCATTCGTGGAAGCTCCAAAGGGAAGGATGCCCCTCGTCTTGTTTGGCAGCGACATTATTCAAAGAAACTGGATCTTCTGAGTCTTTGGCTCCTTGTCCTCACCCCGTGGCTGAGATAGGCGGGCTCTGCGAGCCTCTGCCAGGAGGATCTGATTTCTGCCGGGACTACTGGCGGGCCTGACTGTTCTTGAAAGGCTATGCCTGAACCTGATACAGGGTGACTGCCTGACATCCAATGCTTTTCCCCTCCTGGTCGGTGGAAGAAGTGAAGGATCTACGCCACAGGCAGAGAAGCGCTAGTGCATGCGGAGCAGGGTGCAGGGTCTGCAGGCGGTGCCGTCTGCTGGTGTCCTGCCAAGCCCAGCTTACCACGGGCAGCAAGGAGATTCATCCGTGCTCAGCTGGGGTGTTTTTGAGTTTTGGATGGGATTCTCCAATTTAGCATTTCCACCCTTCCTTGTCTCTGTAGTCTCAGCCATCATTTAACAGAACTGAACCCAGTAGTGCTACTCATTTGTTTTTTTTCGACAAATATTTATCACGTGCCTGGCCGTGAGCCACACACTGGGACACAACAGTAAAACGGGCTCCCTGTACCTGTGTGACATGTGTCTGGGGGGAGTACAGGGTGCCATGAATGCACAGAGGAGGACCAGGGAACCCAGACTGTGGGGGTCTGGGAAGCGGTCCAGAGGAAGTAACGCTGTGTTAACACTTAAAATGGGTAAAACCAGGTTTTTAAGTGAACAGACACTCAGGGATCTGAACTTTGCATGTCATTGCTGTTAACTTACATACTATGCACTTAGAGGTTTTTTTTTAATTCCTTTGTTATGGTTACCAAGCTATATTTAACAACTATCTTTTAGATGACTTTTCTCTGCTAGCATGTCAGCCTCTCCAGGATGTGGATCGTGTGTTTATTCTCTCCTTCTCTCGTTTTACTATCTTTTGTTTGGAATTCATTTTCGATTGTTCCCTTATTTCTTTTTACACTTTATATATCTAATGCGATGCAGAAAAAGACTATATGATACATATGTAAACTATGCAGTATAGTAAAGCAGACACACTCCACTTTAAGAATTACCACCACCACCTCCACCACCACCACCAAAGCTGCCTGTGGGCTCTTCCAGATCCTATTCTCTGTCTCCCCCAAGAGGCAACCACTGTATTGAAATGTGGGTTTTATCATTTCTTTGCACTCAAACATAATTTTACAACCTTAGGAATGTGTTGCTAAAAATATGCTGGAAAGCAATGTAAAATTTAAACAAGGAGCTGTGTTTTCTCTGCCTTCGTGTTTTCCATAATTAGCACAGTGCCTGCAACTTAGCCAGGTGCCCCCTGCTACACATTTGTGAGTGGATGGCCGGGCCCAGGGCCCAGAGGTATTTTGGCGACTCTGCCTGCCACAGGGAGATTGGAATTCCACTCAAGCGGGTTTGTTCATTTTGAGCCTTGTTACTTTTGTCTTTTGGGGACGCTTTTTTATAGGCTCCAGAAATTACTCACGCACTCTTTAATTGTTTGGGGGTATTTCCAAACTACCATTTCCTACTTCTCTCCATTATGCCACCACACAAACCCCCCAGTTGTCCTAAAGAGAGTGGCCTTCACATTTTTATTATGGTCTGCTTTGCTTTTCCATTCTTCTTTGGCTTTTCATAGAACATCGGAGGGCGGAGAGAATAGAGAACATTGAGTCCACTTGAATTTGAAAGTTAAGTTGTGGTGGGGGGGGCAGAGTTGTTGGACCAGCACAGGGTTGGCCTGGGCCCGAGTGCTCTGTGCCAGACGTCACTTTGAGTTGAGATCCTGGGGAAGGCTCCCTTAAGCAAGTCCATGGAAATTCAGAGCTTGATTTGTGTAGAGAGCATAGTCTAATCTTGGGTGTGTGCCATTCTTTTGAAATGCTACAAAGCACACAAGAATTAAAGGAGAACCTTTTTAGAGGGACATTCAGAAACATTGTGTTCAGAAGCTTGAGAATTCAAATAGTTTTCAATGGATAAACAATGCTGTGAGGTGAAATGCAGGAGCTTGCTGCTGGCAGCCCAGCTGGTTTGCAGAACGCCTTGTCTCTCCCCAACATGTACGCAGCTCCGGAAGGCCGCAGTGGGTGTGTAATGTCCCAGGTGCAGTCACCTCCCTGGGCTGGCACTAGGTTCCCTGAGCTTTGAACAGGTGTCCCAGGGCAGGAGGGCGGGAGCTGTTCCACCTGCTTTGCACCTGTTTTCCTGCAAGCCCATCTCCTGATCCAGAATTCTCTGTTGTTCTGCCAGGCTTTCTCCTGGAAACATTTTCACATGACTTCATTATTCCCCTTCCTCCCCAATGCTCGTGTGAGTTCCTTGAACACATGTCTGAATTAAAACCAACTCTACGAGGCCTTCCATTTTTCCATTTGCTTTTGTTCGAATACTCTGCACAGATGCCAGAAATTGCCTGAATTTTCCCAGCTCATTTGCTTTATTTTATTGACATTTGTGCTTGCAAATAAAAACAATATTTGCATTAAAGATTGATTGCACAGTGGTAAATCTAGCATTGATCTTGGAGTATCTCAAGCCATTCTGATTAGATTATTCAATTTTTCATATAGTCCTCAGGCAATACGAGAGACATTTCTTCCTTTCATTTCATGGAGGTAATTCCTGTTTTGTTTTTCTGCCCTTTGGTTGTACAGAAAACACAGCTCCATTCATTCGTTCTTTTCTGTCATTAGCACTGCAGTCGAGTCCATCACATAAGATGTGGTGTTTCTTAATGTTGAACTTACTTTATGTTTTACTGTTTTAAATCCTTTAGTGACCTGCGGTTTTCAGTGGTTTTGAACCTAGGCAGTTAATTGTGTGAACCTAGGAGCTATGTGGAAAGGGACTCCCTGGTCTGGGCTTCCTCCTTGCTGTACAACCCACCTCCCAACTGTGTTAGTCGCCTGCCTTGCCCCTCCACCTCCAGTCCCTCCTCCAGATACCACTGCCTCAGTCTCTCCCTAAAGCATCTGTTCTATTGGCCCCCTGTTCAAATCTTGCCATGGCTCCCTCTTGCCTTCAGAGTAAATGCCCTTAGCATAGAGTTCCCTGCTTCTGTGTAGCTGTGTGAGTACAGCGTTCACATTCGTCAACTGTCTGTGTAGCACTCACCTTTTTGGCTGCATTTTCTCATCGGGTCACTAAACAAGGGATTCACTATATTGTAAATATTCCCAATGGCTTTTTCCCTCCATTTTTCAGTTCATGGCATCCTTTTCACCTAAGGTCTGCTCCCTTCTGCACCTCCAACGCTTGCTCATATTCTGCGTGGTACTCAAGGCCCATCTCAGGTGGCGTCAGCCTGTGTCACATTCCCTGCCGTCTTACCCTCACCCTTGCTGAGAGTATTTCTTCCTATTCTGTGTTCCCTGCCTCATATCCTGGTGGTTTTTCTGTGTAGCTCATCTTCTTAAAGGAGCCTTGAGCACCAGAACTTTACTTCTCCATGACCACCCCACCTAGTGCCTTAGCCTATACAGGATTCAACACATCTTTGAAATGGACTCAGTTGAGTACCATGAATATCATCGTGGCTTCTAATTCGTAGATCTTTGTGAATTCTGATCAAGGAACCGAGCAGAGTGGGCAAAGAAGAAAGCAGACCCTGGAGTCAGACAAGCCAGTTCTGCTGGTTACCAGTTCTGTGTAATGTTACCACATCTCATCTCCACCCAGGACCTCGGCTTCCTCGTTTATACCCTGTATATCTTAGAGAGGAAGGATTAAAGGAAAGAGCGGATGGAGAGCTCTTGACAGATTTGGTTTTTAGTCCACAGCGGCTGGCGACAGTAGTACCTGACTGTCATTGGTCCTATTAGTGATGCCTTCCAGGCTTGTGTAATGTGTGGGCTGCCATCAACACCGTGCCTCCCATGTTTTCATTTGAGTCATTAATAAAGCATGTTAAGTGGGATCAGAACAAGGATGGAGCCAGGTGACACGTTACTAGAGATTTCCCTCGAGGTTGACAGGCAATCCATTAAATCCATTAGTTGACATCCTTTGGGGACTGAGCTGTGCTGTCACCAAGTGCACATGCCAGCCTTGTTCATGTGACTCTTCGTAAGTATTTTGATGGAGTGCCCGCTGAATTCCACTCGTGCCAGGCATGTGGCAGCCACAAGCCTAACTCTGTCAGAAAAGGAAGTGAACTGGTTTTCTTATCTGGCCATCAGTGAACTCTTGCTGCGCTTCCTTGCCCTATTAAGGGACCTTTCCTACAATTTCACGGGACGAGAACACCCAAGTTAGCACTTTGTGATCTTCAGAATTTATCGTTTTCTCTTCTTTGAGTACCTGTACTTTTTTGTCAACCTCCAACCTGCTACCTCCTTCCTTCGTGACTTCTCAAAAATTAGTGGTGCTCTTTCCACAAGCATATCTGTAATTGCTTTGAGTACCCTTTCTTTTCTCATTCAATAAATATCCTTCTAAGTTCACAGTGTGCCAGGCACTGTGCTTGGCTTCAGGAATACAGTGATAAACGAGACAGAGGTCTTTCCAGGTTTTGGCATGTTAAGTTTTAGTCTGAAAATGAATTGTAAGAAATTTGGGCATATGGGATGGAGGTGGGAGTGGAGGGAATATTTATCCTGATTGTCAACAACCGCAATCTGTCAACCCAACCTAAAGGGAGAGACAGAGGGAAGCACGTCCGTAGAGAGCCTCTCCGGGAACCATTGCTGAATGCCAAGAGTGGAGGGGCCTTTAATGCTTTGAAATCTTTTAAGGTGACAGCACGTACTGTGTGTGAGCTAAATGCTGCATTAGACACGAGATACAATGGCCCTGAAGGAGCTGACAGTGCGCTGGGGCATTGCAGCGCAATGTAATAAGTGCTTGTTAAATTGTGGGTGAGTGAGAGCGCCTAGGAGGGGCACCTCGTTCCCTCCCGGAAGGAACTAAAGGTGCAGGCTAACCTGTGACCTGAAGGACAGGTAGCAGCTAGCTTGGCCCAGACAGACAGGACAATAATCCAGGTGGAGGGAATGGCGGGCGTGAAACTGGGCGTCTAGAGAGCAATGCGCGGACTTCAGGAAGCGGGACGGTTCTCTGGGCTGGGGCGCCGCGGGGGCGGCAGAAGAGATTGTAAAGGGCTTGTAAATGTTACTGTGGAGTTTGGGCTTTATCTTAAGGACACGGACCACTGTTAAAAGGTGTCCACAGGCGAATCACCTAATGAGATTTTTGCTCTGCAGCAGAGTGGAAGAGGGAGCGCTCAGAGCCACACGGAGCAGCTGGGACAGAGCCAGTGGCCATTTCATAATTCAGGGGGTTGGGGTCAGGGGAGGGGTGACTGTGGCCTGGGGCGGAGCGTTCAGGATGGGAAGGAGCAGCCCGATCATGGAGTTCCTGGACAGATTTGAGCAGGTGGCTGCGATTTATAGTTAAATATTGAAAACCAAAACTATTTATTATAGTGGTTCTCCATCTTCAGTGTGCATGAAAGATGCCCTGAGCAATTTGTAAAAAATGTGGCTCCTGGTAATGACTCGAGGAATTTCAGTCAGCAGATCTGGGGCAGGAGCCGGGAATCTGTATTTCAGCAAATAGTTCAGGCGACACTGTTGTCTGGCCCTCAGACAACGCCATGAAAAGCCCTTTCTGCTAGGTGCTTTAAAATAGCAATACTTCTAGGTGTATTCACAATATGTTAACTTTTCACTTAGAGTGGAGACTCAATCTTATTATCTCTGTTGAAAATAGGCAAATGGCTCAGCCTCAGGCATCCATGAAAAAAAAAAGAGTGTCCCTTTGCTGGTGTGGCCCGTGTTCATTAATTACTTGCTTTCTGGTCAGTGATGATGCCCAGTAGAGCTGAGTGGTGATAATCTTGTTAAGACCTCTGCTGCAGACTGTAAATGAATTTTCAAGGGTTTCAGCGACAGCTCTGCCAAAGCATACACTCATGGGGGAAACCAAAAAATTCCCAACAGCTGAAGTTCCCGTAGGTGTGTGTTATTGCTATTTAAGGCATATTTGGATACATTCATTGGTGTGATAGTTCTGAAGCCTAAACGCCGGCCCTTCAAATCCCACCTGCACTATTCACGAGCTGTGTGACCTTGAGCAAGGGACCTGTTCTCGCCTTCTCTCATCTGTAGAATGGGAATAAAATTGTACCTCTCTCCTACATTTGATGTGAGGATTCAGTGAGAACACATGTAAAACATGTTGAAAGTGTGTGCATATAATAGGCCATTCTCACCAGTACGGAGAGAAGCCAGATGTCCTGTAATTAAATTTATTACTTCAATTAGAGTTTAGTCATGTAATAAACACTTAAGTCACAGTATTCAAAAAAAAAAACAAAACACACACGCATACATTTAGACATTTTGTGGTGCCCACATGCAAGAATTCCTGGAGAAACTTGGTGTTTACCAAGACATACCAAACACATGGGAAAGCAGGCCAGTAATGATGGTGCATTTTTATTGCGGCCTTACACCAGCCCCATCGTGTCATTTAATCCTTCCAGTGATCCTGTGAGGCAGGCACTCTTTTGGTGTCTTTTTAGAGACAGGAAACTGAGGCTGAAGAAGTGAAGCGGTAGCTTGAATCAGTCACACTGTCATTAAAGGAAAAATCGGATATTTGAACTCGGAACTCTCCATTGCAAGAATTTGCTTTTCAACCACAGCTGTTAAATATGGATTGCCAGTTAGAGGCAGCATGGTTAGTGACCCTCAGCATTGTGCCAAGTACATGAAGAAGCGGAATGATTTTGAATGTGGAACATGTAGCAGTGATTCCCCAAATGTGCGTGCTGGTGGGCAGCTGTATTTGAAGTCACAGTCAAGTCTGTGGCTTCGTTTCCCAGAGGCAGCTGTTCCGGACGCTGCTTGACGAGGGGTCTCAGTCAGAGGCTCTCCACCCTTAGATACCTGAAGGTTTGTTAAAACCCAGATGCCTGAGCCGCACCCCGGCCTCTGAGTTGCTGACTCTGCAGGTCCAGGTGGGGTCTGAGAACCTGAATTTCTAAGGAGTTCCCAGGTGAGACAGCTGCTGCTCGTTTGGGGCCACACTTCACGAATGACTGTTTTAGAGGAAAGAGAAGATGCCTGGCGAGTTTCGGAGCAGCGGATGGTTTAAAATCTACCCTGCAATTGCCTGACCTGCTCCACAGACCTACTTATTTAAGTTCACAGGATGTTCTGAAGCAACAGACATCAGAGCTGACGCCTAGATGCTTAGATGCAAATCAAAAGGCAGAAATAATGACTTGGGCTTTCACATTTCTAAAGCAGGTCAGTTTCTCTCTAATACAGAGACTTGTACACAGTCGTGTCCCCTTCTCTGAAACAGTGGGGCCTGTTTTAAAACTCAGGCATTCCCCTTACTCGTGACTGAGGTGCAGAGTTTGACCTTAGAACCAGGTACTTAACCAAGTTCTGGGCTGCATTAAGCACTGGCACATACTCACAAGGAGGCAGCCACCTGTTCTCTCTCCTCCCCACCCTAGGACAGGGTTCCCCCCTCCCCCAGCATGATTTGGTAACTCTGGGTCAGCTGGTCTCATTGCCAAGGCCAAGGGGGAAAGGCCTTGGAGTGACTCAAGCCAAACTCGAAGGACATCAGGTAATTCCTGATCTTTTAGGGCTACTCAGGGTCATACCAGCCCTAGGACCAAAGGTCACCATAGGCGTGTTGGATCTGAAAATTGAGACAGGTTAACGCAGAGATGCTGGTTCTGCCTTTAACACCGATTGCCCATCACAGTGAGAGGGAAAGGGCTGTACGGACCCACAGTGCACTTCTTTTTGCCCACAGAACACATCGCGTAAAGTAGGCTTACTCTGTAATTCTGTTATTAAGGAGACTTGTGCCTCTGGAAATGTAAATAGATGTTTACCAGAATGGAAAATCTAGCTGGATGAGCAAGTGAAGTGAACCCGACTCATTTTCTCGCCATCAGGAGAACGGAGAAATAAATTGTGGTACAGGTCATACAAATGGAATATTATGTAGCAGTCAACTGAATGCACTGCAGTTATGCAGAGAATTTTCACAATATTATTTTGAGTGACAATTGCCCCCAAAGATTTTATGCATGTCACAATAACCTGTTATTTTTTTAAAAAAAAAAAGGAGAAAACAAATCCACTTCCTAAGAACACATACCCACGTGATCATTCTTTGTGAAAATGAAGGCAAGGAAATGGTGAACAGGACGAGGCAGACAGACGTAAGGCGGTGTCAGCGTTCCAGTTTTTGTGGTGGGTGGTGAAAGGATGTCAGATATGAGAAGTGAAGGGTGGCTGAGGGCTGACAAGGTCCAGTGATGGAACTGTGCTGGCAGACTGTTAAATGGAGTGAAGGTGAAGGTCAGCGCTGCTGAGAAAGCCACGGGAGTGAGCAGCTGTGGACCCCCTTGAGTGTAGATTGTGGACCGTGACACCTGGAGCTGCTGCCAAGGGTGGGGGGAAGCCTGTGTGTGGACAGCAGATCTGTCTGCTGTGCCCTGGCGGCTGTCACCCGGAGGTGACAGGGATGAGGAGCGGCGGTCTAGGCTGTTAGGCCTTAGCGTCCATGTAAAGAGCTGCACTCAGGGACAGAAGAGAGAGTTTTAGAAACGTCGTTTTAGAGCCCTTACCGCATGTCTCTGCAGCATTGTAAATTATGTCATCTTTTTCCCCACGAGTGGGCGTTTTGTTCCATTTGTGGTCTCAACTGCTTGCCGACGGCATCACGTCACTGAGAAACAAGGAAAATGAGGTGACTTCCCAAGAGACCCATCCTTTCCTTCTCCCTTATGATCTCCACTTAAAGTCACAGACGGATCCTAGCCCTGCCCTGACTTCTAGGTGTTGGTGGCATCTCAGGCTCCATTTCCCTCTCCCACCCCCATCACCTCCTTCCTGCTATTAATGCCGTCACAGTGACACCCCTGCTTCCAACCCACCACTGCACCCTGACTGCTGCTTTCCCCTGATTTAGGTCTTCTTGCCAGACAAAATGAGGGCAGGCACCTCATTATGGTAAACACTGGATAAACACTTCTCTTTAAATAGAAGCAGTAGGCTCTCCAGCTAGCTTTTTAAAGGGGCAGAAATTCAGTTTAGTACAGTATGTTTGACAAGAAATAAAACATGTGAGAGTCTGAAAAATCCTTCAGGGTGTTTTTGTTTTTGTTATTACCAGGGCCCTAAAATAATTGATGTGCATGAAGTTCATGGACACTGTGGATGGAACCCTTCCCAGACTTGCTCAGTGAAGGGCAGCAGGGGACAGGCTGCCTTCTAGCTAACCTGCCGAAGGGATTGTGCCTGATGCTGACTCAATGTGGGCAATGATGCAGGTCCCTTTGGGGCCATGCAGCACGTCAGCCATGGACACATCGACCACACCAAAGGCAGCAAGTTAGGGATGCTGGGATAACCCAGATGGAGAGCAGGCTGGTCATGAGGGGTTTCTTTCTACCAAATGGTGGTTGAGACCCCCAACTCTAAACCAAGGGCTCCTCCTCTTTCAAACAGGATTGGGAGGACTTTCAAATCATGGGTCAACTGCTAAGTCTCCTGTACGCTTTACAAACCAACGTTTTTGCACACGAGTGTGGCTGGAACTGCCCAGTTTTGAACAACCTGTGCCTCCTCTGTGTCCCCATTTCCCTTCCAATCCTCTGAAAATGCATTTGGCCCAGGTAAACGTCCCTGACAAGCGGTGAGGAGACAGGTCACTCTATAACGAAACTCTCTGCTCCTGCGTGCTTTGCCCGTAAATTCACTCTTTTTCGTGGTTGCCTCTGTGCCTTAGCTTCTGCTCACTCACCTTCCACTTCCCACAGAGGAAAGCCCTTGTACTTGACTGGACCTGGAGAGAGATGCCAGGTGCTCTGATCTTTGGAGCACGCCTCCTCACAATTATTAAAGATTATTAAAAGTTCAGATTCCCAAGTTTCCCCCAGACTTTCTGAACTGGAACTCCTGTGAGAGTTGCCAGGGAATCTGCACTGTTACTCAACTTCCCAGCTGATCCTATGCACAGTAAGGTTTAAGAATCATTGCATTATTAATATTAATTATAAGATTCATGTTCATGAGCATGTCAAGCATGTGGCAGGTGCTCAATAAATTCTTGTTGAATAAACAATAAATTAACCTTTAAAAACATACACATATGTGTATGTACATGTCTAATACATAAATTAGGAAACTAAGGCTTGGAGAGGTTAAAAACACTTGGCCAATAGCACAATAACCAGTGAGAGGTAGAGTCGGGCATTACAGCACCTTCTTTAGGTTGACTTTGTGGGTGTGTCAGTTTTCAGGTTGGCGCCTCCTTCTGGTGATGCTGGGTAGTGCATGACAGGGGCACTGGAGATCGTTAGAGGCATAGGATGGGCCTCTGGTTGAACTGATTGATCTCTAGCGTTCTCCTCTTGGCTATCTCTGGTAAACTGACAGGGCCACATATTTATTTATAACTAATGAAGAGAGCAGGCCCTGGGACGTTGGGTGATCGATTCACAAAACCAAACAGCACCCATTCTCCTGCTTTGTGCTCTACTAAGATTGGCCAATGCACTGTCCTAATTTCCCCTGGGGGTGACACAGAGAAGACTAAATGTATCCTGGGTCCCTGTGGGAAATTCATAAACTTTTGCCCTGATCAGAAATTTTCACTTCCTCCACCTTTCTTGCAATCCCTTTACAACCTCTTTATCACTTCATTCATCTGTTTTCTTTGTCGGCAGGTGGCTTACCTGTGTCTCTGCCAGGACAGGTGGCTGAGCTAGTTCAAGATAAAGGAGTGAACTAGGTGGAGCTGTCTTTCACCCCGTTGGCCCTCTTGGGCCTCCTCCCACACTCCCTCCCTCCCTTTCTCAGACCTTCAGAACTACTTGGCTTCAGGGACGGGCCCCTGCTGGGACGGAGCTGCTGTAAATCTGTGTGCATTTTCCCTGGGGCTCTCTGGAGGCAGGGTTCTAACCCAGGGGCAACTCTAGATTTTATTTGTTAAGACTTTATTTATTTAATTTTAGAGAGAGGGAAAGGGGGGGAAAGTTATGTTTATGGCCGCTCCATTTCTTGCACATCAATCAGAGTGAAGATAAGTCTTTTCAGAAATTATGATATAAATGGAAGTGATATTTACAATTTTCAGGAAGACTTCTTTTGAAATATAAGAAGAGCTCTCTATATTTTTTTAATCAGTTGATTAGCCTTTTGATCAAATATTCCCTTTATGAGATAAACAACCTAAGCAGGTTCAAAGAATAGTGTGCAAAATCTAAAACAAAAGTCCTGCTTTGTCTGTGAAGCATTTTTTTTTTTTTTTGGATTCCTTGCCTGGTCCCCCACCAAGCTTTGCAGCTAAGAGTCAGTTCTGAATCCACTCTATAGAGTAGCTTCTTTTACAGTGTCCTGTATAATTACATTTGTCAACTGCCCCAGCTGCTCCCTAATAGCTCTGCTTGGCTTTGGTGAAAATGGCTCATCTCTGCTCCCTAGAGCCCTTTAAATAAAAGATCTGTGTGTCTGCGTGTGGGGACCAGGCTTGAGAGGATGAAGGGATGAGGAACTGGCTTTGGGTTTTTTTTTTCTTTTTTAATTTGCTGCCTCTGTTTGAGGTGGGGATATAGGTGGCCAACCTGAATTAATTTGATAGCTTTGTGGTGACACCCTAAGGATAAGGGAGGGTTTGGGGTTGCATCAATCTCTGGTTAGAATGGCTTAATTCAGCGCCTAGATGTCAGGATCGGTCTGTTCTCAGAGGTCCTTGGTGAACTGATGTATGAGGACTCCACAGTATCCTGAAAGCAGGCAAAATTAATAATGTCCTGAGAGACCACATCTCAGTCAGTGTTTTTTTTAAAAAAATAAGCCATCGGTTTTTGCACATAGTCTTTTTGTTTCCATTTTTCCTTCTGTATTTCCTGGACTTTCCATCACAGGCAGAGAATGCTTAGTATCAGCGTTATGAATAAAGTAACACCTCTCAATAGAATCCAGCAAGACTACCAAATGAAAAACCACCAGAATTTCTGGAGGCCGGTGAGCATAGCTGATGGTAGGAAATGCCTGGCACCACACAGTATCTTAAAGGTCAAGTTCATCCTGCCTGCTCAGTCCTGGAACCCTGCTCCACCAACCACAGCAGCTGATCAAAGACTGTACTAATAAGGAGCAAAGACAGTATTGATGAGGATGAGTTGGATATGCATGTTTTAAGTTCCCTTCATCTTTTCAAGCATGACTCTTCGACATCCAAGTATTGTCAAGTCCCTGTGACATCAGAGATGCCCAGTTGGGTGTCTACATATAGACAAATGGGGCAACCGCTAAACATTAACATATTACAAGTGTTTAATACTTAATAATATTGAAATATGAGAAGTGTTTAAATTGAGCCTATCCTTTGTCTTCAAAATTCTACTTTTCAGGATTTGTTCTAAAGAAATAAGCAGGCAAGGATATAAATTTGTATGCCCAAGGGTACCCATTGAACACTCAGCCTGTGTTGAAGAACATCGGCCCTGGGGCAGAAGGCCTGGGTTCCAATATTGGCTCCACTGCTCAGTAGCTGTGTCCCCTTGTTGGTGTCACTCAGCTTCTGTGCCTTACCTGTAAAGGGGACTGATAGTTGTCCCTACCTCATAGGGGCCGTTCTGTCATGGTTTAATATGTAGAGCATGCTTGGGATCGTTTCTTGTACATAGTGTCTGTTACTAATAGTAGGAAAATTGGAAATAGCCTTCATATCCATTGATTTAATGAAACAAAATGCAGTATGCTCTAAAGATTTTCACATATTAAAAGAAAAACAATTAGGCTACATGATAATGTATTAAGTAGGAAGTCTGAATAGTTGTATATATTCAAAGGTTAACTATAGTTTTTTTTTTTGGTGATGAAATTAATAGACTACACTTTTCCTTCTGGACTGTTGCTATTTTCTACATTATCTATACAGGAACTATATAGTATAATAAAGGTTGTCTTTTTAACCCCTTCACAATTAAGAAACTGAGGCACAGAGAGGTGCAGTAACATGCCTAGTGTGCTCTATCTAATAAGCACTAGAGGTGGGATTTGAACCCGGCTGTCTGACTCAGGGCCTGTATCTTTAGGCTAGGTACTCTCTTTGTGTGATGTCAGTAGCCCCAAAGAGCATTGAACTGCAGCACCCACAGCACCAACCTCGTTGCATTCACTGTTTAAAGGAAGTGAATAAAGAGCGCCTCTCCTTCCTTGTGTCTTTGTTGTCAGCTGATAGATAAACGGGGGTTTTCAGGTCCCCAGCCTCCCTCTTAGTTAACTTGCTTAGTAACTGGGGAGATGATGTAGATCAGATGATGTAATAAAACTGACTTTTCTGTGTATCCCTTAATAGAGTGCATTGACTTTACACTGAATCAGCCAAACTGGAAAATGTTTATATTTTTTCAAATCATAAAACTGAAATAGTTGAGAAGTGGCATATATATTTTTTACTGTCATACTATTCAAATAGTCCCGAATGCACCTCCTGGGTATCCTGAATGAGTCTTCTAATCTCTTTCAGATGTGCAGAAGATAAATTCGAAAAGTACAGGAACACAGTGATCCTAGGCCCTGAAAATATGTAAGAATCAATATACTTAGTTCCGGTAGCAATAAAGTGTAGAACAAAGTTGTCCCTTCAGTTACAGACCATAATTACCACAGATCAAAGACATCGTGTGGGAACAGTGGATTCTCAGCAACTATTCCTCTTTAAGAATTTCCATTTTTATACAGACAGTTAAATTATGATTGACGGCTATTGTGTATCTTTTAAGGAATGAAAATTGGGCATTTAAGAGTAATAATTCTATATTAGGAAATATCTTTTTAAACACTTTTATTGATTGATTTGAAAGAGAGAAACATCGATTTGCTGTTCCACTTGCTTAGGCATTCATTGGTCGATTCTTCATGTGCCCTGACTGGAGCCTGAATCCACAACCTTGGCTTATTGGGGCAACGCTCTGACCAACTGAGCTGCCCAGCCAGGGTGGAAATAATATCTTAAACCTGGTAGCTGCAGCCTCAGTATCTATTTTTGAAAAGCATCCAAGTTTATGATTTAATAACCAAGTTTATGATTTGATAATTTACTAGCAGACAAGCCTGGTTAAATGAGGCTGTCAGGCCTAGATACCATTACCAATCATGGATCCTTGAGATCGTAAATACAGTTTAGCCAGAGCATTTCTCAGAGGCAACTAATTAAATCCAGGGAGCTTCTTTGTATCATTAGAGTTCATTATATCATTAGACAAAGTCTCTGGAATCTAGAAGGAATAGCCCATTCTGTCCTGATAAATTGCCACCCTAATCCTCCCAGAATTCTGTTGGGAGGTGAAATTCATTCCTGTCATATGTGCTTAGGGGTCATTCTTCATTTCTTTCCCAGAAGAGGCTGAACTTCTGAGAGGTCCTGGAAGCCAGGGAGGGATTTCTGTCTCTGCCTTGCTGTTGTTTACCTTCCCCTTTAGCAAAACTAATGCAATCCATCAGTGACAGGACCTGTTCCCCAGTGGGCCAGTCTGGCCATCTTGCACTTGTGTTCACCTTGCCAGTTAGCAAGATGGTGGTACGTAGCTTATTCTAGAGCCCTCCCATGGCCCTCTTTTCCCACTGGCTTCCTAAGAACGCAGCACGGCTCCTAGAAATACCACAGGGATTTTGTCCTGGGCAGGGTTTGTCACTCACAAGCCTTGGGTAAATCGGCTATGGTCTCAATTGTAGAACAGCGAGATTAATGCCTGCCTTACAAAGCTGCCGAAAATATGAAGAATAGAAAGCATTTCATACAGGTCCTGGGCCCTACTAGCCACTCAACAAATAGTTTTTATGATAATCATTGCTCACTGCTTGTTGGAAACTCAAGGGATTTAAATCACTCCTATTTTCCTCAACTCAGAAATGTGAGCTGGCTGTAGGTCCTAGAGCGGAGAGTCAGGAATTGTGCTGGAGGAGCTGAGAGGCGAGGCCAACTACATTGCACACCTAGATCTGTTTTCTGAAAGCATGTGGA
Organism: Desmodus rotundus; assembly: GCF_022682495.2. Lineage (NCBI taxonomy): Eukaryota > Metazoa > Chordata > Mammalia > Chiroptera > Phyllostomidae > Desmodus > Desmodus rotundus. The sequence goes on from NC_071394.1 coordinate 20,397,275, forward strand.
ATTTCATCTTTTTATGTTTAATCCTCTTTCTTCTTCCCACTTGTTCTCTCCTGCCTCTCTCTCCCCCTTGCCTTCATTTCCCTAGGCAGTCCATGGATTAGTTCCATTATAATTTCACAACTACATGCTGTTTTTTGTTGGAACTGAATTCATATTAATTCTTCTACCACACAACATGTTTCTAATTACATACCAAACGCTAGTCTGTGCTCAAGACTGTAATGTGATCTTTGTAAACTAATGAATGCTCTCTCCACCGCCCCCCTCAAAACCCTACGATTTCAAACTTGACTATAATTCAGAGGTTCCATCATTGTGAACTTTTTTCATACCATTTGGAATTGTTCATTGCTGCTTTTCCTTGAGGCTCTGTTCTTTATAGGAAACCCACAGCTGCAGTCAATCAGAGAAAGTCAATAAGCAGATAGTGTCAGCCCAGGCAGTTACCTGGAGCCCAGGCTTTCTTCCCGACTGCTTCTCATTGGGTGATTGTCTCCAGGCCCAGATGCCAAATGCAAGCCTGGCTATTTGACTACAGAAGCCCAAAGAGAAACTCTCTTGAAAAAAACTACTCTGAGATTGACAAGCATGCTTTTCATTTTGCTCCAAGTTTGGTACTGAGTGTGTTGTTGTTGAGGGAGTGTGTGACTCACAGGGAGGGCTGTGTATTTCCCCTGCCACGTGGGTCATTGTTGGTATACCGTCTGCTGGAAGACCAGCCTTCCTGTGCCTCTAAGCTGTGTTTAGGAAATGATGTCCTTGCGTTTGCTCCTTCTCTTGCCTGCTTCGGGGAAACCAGAGAGAGACTGGGAACTCTGGAATCTTGCCATTTGCTGAGTTAGAGTGCAAAGGCAGGGAGCCAGGGACCTCAGGGTGGGGCAGGGAACCGGCCAGCTTGTTCTCAGTTTCCTTCCCCTCACCTTCTGTCTCCCCTGTTGTTTTCCAGGTAGTGAAGCCGATTTCAGCTCCTCCAGCAGCACTGGCAGCATTTCCGCTCCCGAGGTCCACATGTCTGCTGCAGGAAGCAAGAGGTCCTCTTCCTCACGCAAGTAGGCGCTGTCTCTTGCTCTCTAATTATTTAGGTGCTTTACCCCTGCACTCGATGCTTCTATAGAGCCACCCACGTTACTGCCCATTCGTATTTTATTATTATCCAGTGAGTGATTTTTGTTTGTTTTTTGGTGATTTGACATCAGTGTTCTTCTCTATCAGGCCTCCTGTGGTCACGTGGCATGGCCTATGTTATTTCTCACGCAGCCCCGGCTCTGTGTCCACTCTACTTTCTCTTCCACACTCACCTGTGTATTCCCCTGGGTATTAAGCTGGTCTCCCACTTCCCACCCCACCTCCCCTGTCTCTGTTGTCTTTTAGCTGTGAAGACTCTTGACTTCACCCTTTCTTTCCGCTACCTGAGCTTCCTTTTTTTCTCTTTTTTAATCTTTGTGAAAGAATCATAAGTGGCCCTCTGGGCATGCCAGCATTCACTTGGGGAAGGGGTGAAGGAAGTACCAAGTTCAGAGGCATGGGTGGCCACCACTGAAAGAGACAACAGAGCAAAAGAGCTAAGTGTGTGGGCTGTGGAGCCAGGCTGCCTTGGTTGGAATGCCAGCTTCACCTACAGGCTGTGTAGCCCTGAGCAAGTTGCTTAACTTCTCTGTGCCTCAGTTATCTCATCTGTAAAATAGAAGATCAAAACTCTGAACAACAGCAATAAATACATACCTATCAACAACTGAATCTAAAAAACAAACTAAACAAACAAGAAGAGCAGAGACAGAATCATGAATACAGAGAGCATTTCGATGGTTGCCAGGTTGCAGGGGGGTGTGAAGGAATGGGTGAAGAGGTGAGTGGATTAAGAAGTACAAATGGTAGTTACAGAATAGCTATGGGGATGTAAATTACAGTAGAGGAAATGGAGTAGCCAAAGAACTTACACTCATGACCCATGGACATGAACAATGGTGGGGGGATTGCCTGAGGGACTGGGGGGTGCTGGGTGGAGGGGGACAAAGGGGAAAAAATTGAGACAACTGTAATACACAATCAATAAAATATAATTTTTAAAATAAATAAAAATTATTCTAGTAATTATCAAAAAATAGGGCTATAGTCATACCCACCTTGTAGGGTTTACTATTAGGATTAATTGGTTAATACAGGTAAAGTGTGAGGTCAGTGCTTGGAGCATAGAAAGCATCAACCAGGGTCACCGTGGATGCTGTTTGGTTTGGGGGAGAGAAGACAGGGGAAATAGGAGCCTCTGTTCACATTCCACGGGACAGGATTCTCTGCTACCATCAGAGGCTTATTCGACAAGTAGTTGTTGAGTGTCTACTGTGAGACAGGTTCTGGAGAGATGGCAGTAAACAAAACTCCATGGAAACTATTCTCATTCTAGCAGGGAAAGACAATAAGCACATAAATGATACAACAATTTTTAAAACGTGCAGGGAACAGCTCTAAGAGAGTAATGGGGTGTGTGGTGTATTTTAGACGGGCTGGTTCCAGGAGACCTCTGCCAGGGATCAGCTCAGAGCAGAGACCTGAGCAAAGCGACAGATGAGCCACAAGACACTTGGGGATGATTTGTCTTTAGACTGTGGGGAGTCACTTGATTCTCCTGGGCCACAGCATCCAAATTTGTATAAAAGAGGTTGGACTATGTGATGTTTTTAAGGTCCCTTCCTGGATAAAAACTGTTTTATTTCTAAAATCTGGCATTTCCAGTAGTCAGCAAGCATTTCTCATTCCCCTGGGGTAAGCAGAAGCTTTGGCTGATGTTTACAAAGGGACCTGAGACCCACAGTGTAGAGTTTATTAAAAACAAAGCTGAAGCCAGGCAAACCTGCAACAAAAGAGTGAAGTCCACAGTGAAAAAGCACAATTATTCTATTCCCTAGAATACCATCTATTTTGGAAATAAAGTGCATCTGGGATCAGAGAACATGAATATAAACATTCTTTGTATAAATCAGATGTGGCTCACTCTGAGAATATACCACTTACCTAATCCATTCAAGAAAGTAACACGTACCCCTGGTACAAGGTATCAAAGAAAAGAGAGGGGAAAAAAATGCCATGAAGAAAAAGACAATTTTATTAAGCATTTTAAAGGAATTTGTATTTGTAATTAAATTCGAAGGTAATGTCAATAGTACGGAGTGACTTAGAGAAAATATTCAAATCTGGAATTCATGATTTCTCTAAGTGATTGAAAATTGATGTGTTAAATATAAAATAAATAAATATAATTATGTGCAAATCAAATGTATGCTTAATAGATGGGAAATTGAAATAGGCAATGTTCTATCCATTATCCTCACTTTTTTTTTTCTTTTGATCTGACCTGGGCACAGAGGACCACACGTAGATTTCCATGATGAGACAGCTCGGGCATTTCATGTAACCTTCGTGTTCCCTAGGACCGAGCATCGAGGACAGCTCCTCTAGATGGGCTGGTGTTCATGCTAAAGTCTGAAAGAGCCGGTGTCCTTTCTAATTGGCTCCTTCCTCCTGTAATACGGGGATTTTCTCTGTGGAGAATTAGCTCCTGAGAGGAAGGGTGACAGGGACATTTGGTAAAGGGAGGTAGGAAAAATGAAGAACAGGTGGAGTTGGTGAGAACATTTTTAATAGGTGATTTTAAGAACAAAACATTACAGATTTACAAATGATCTCTCCTTCTAGAAGGCCAACTCTGCTCATATTTCTGAGGAAGTCTCTTTCTTAAACTAGAACCCTGTCTAGTCAGAGGCAGACGGAAGTGAGAAGAAAAAAAAGGCTTGAGATTTAGAGGCAAGAGCGCTGGACTTGAGTTCCGTGTCCGTTGTTTATTGGGGGCACACCACCCGGAGCCCAAGGCTCAGTTTCCTCTTCTGGAAAATAGGGCAATAAGGGCATTTTGCTCATGCTGCCGCTGCTGACGCTAGTGATTATGGTGATGATGACCGTAGTAGTGTGCTGGGGCCACCCTAACAAAGTACCACAGACTAGGTGGCTTAAACAATAGCAGTTTACTTTCCCACAATTTTGGGGCCTATTAGTCTGAGACCAAGGTGTGAGCAGAATTGGCTTCTCTGAGGTCTCTCTCTGTAGCTTGTAGATGGCTGTCTTGTCTCGTTTCTTCACCAATACTTTCCTCTGTGTTCAAATCTGCTCTTCTTTCAAGAACACTAGTCAAGTTGGATTAGAGCCCACCCTAACAGCCTCATTTTAACTCCGTTACCTTTTTGAAAGCACTGTTTTCAAATATGGTCACATTCTTAGGTACGGGATGGTTAGGGCTTCAATCTACGAATTTGGGGAGCACACGATTCAGCCCATAACAATGATCACGGTAATGATGATGGTGATGATGGTGTTGTAAGAATGTTACCTGGAGTAAAGGGCAGCGGCTGGGGAATAGAAATTCCCCTGGGCCCCTTCGGAAGTTTGCTCTTCCCTCCTTCCTTTCTCTCACTTTCCATTGATTGTCTCCATGTTTGCGGGAATGGGGCGGGGGCAGCAGAACTCTGCCTCCTCTCTGCAGACTTCATCCTTGTCCACCAAACCAGGGGATTTGGGGTGGGCTGGGGAGGGCAGCGTTGGGTTTGCCTGTGCACAGCTGTGACTAATGTGGAATCCCTGCTTCTCCTTAGAAAATACTTTATTATCAACCATGATGACTCTGTGCCCATATGTGTTAGCTTTGGAACTAAACTAAATGCAAGGAACAGAACAGATATTTTTAAGCATGTAGTTTCTTTTGTAAAAGTTATTACAGACAGTCTAATAATTCATTTCCTAAAATATATTTGAAGATTTGATTGTACTCTAGTAATGTTTCACAGCTTAATAGTTTTTGCTTTGTCCTGTAGAGCAAATGAGTTCTTACAAAGTCTCATTGAGTTCATTTGTATCTTAGAGCACATGCCACACTAAAGAAGTCAGTGGCGAGTTCTTCAGGTGATAACCACATACAGAGCCAGGACCTAACATACCTGTTTACAAGCCCCAAACAGTACATTCCATTTGTGTAAAGTAGGAGACATTTCTGTAGAATTAAAAGATGCCTGCATTTCATTCCCAGTTCATCTGTGTGTCCTTGGGCCAGTTTTTCTCTTTTTTACCCCCCGAGCTTCAGTTACTCAGCTGAATGAGTACTTCAGCATAACAGGAAAAGGAGGCAATAATTTTACCAGCTAGATAGCATGATGGTCAGAATTATGAGAAACAATGTTCATGAAGCATCGGGAATAGGGCTGGGGTCACAGAAGGTCCTTGGTGAAGGTTAACTCGGAATAGAATCCCCCAGGTGAAAATTAGGGACAGTCCTTTGCTTTCTCTCTTGTACTGGCTAATCCTCCAAATTTCCCACAGCCACATTAAGAAATAGGTCAGTTGGTGCCAGACTTAGCAGCGCAGTGTGGAGAAGCAAATCCAAGCCAGAGTACATGTTCTTTTCAGCTCCTCCAACGCCTCCCACCCCTGGGCTGCTCAAGTCGGTTTGTCACAAAGCCATCAGACCATCTGTTCTGTATAAAGTGTCCCCTATTCTTGAAATGGAGGCAGAGTCCATTTGGATGATTTCAAAAGGAAAGAACTTTTTAACTTTCAAATGTGGTGATGTTTGATTTATGTGTGATTTACTGAGTTGATGGCTGGTTGAAATTGTATTTGATTTTAAATAAGTAATTGCGGTTATGGAGCCAAGTATGCCCACATGCGCTCTCACATTCCCACTGACACACGTTTCTCATTGAGATGCGTGTCAGCTGGATGCAGCTGTAATTAGAATGGCAAGGGGCGGGGGCGGGGGGGGGGGGGGATTGTCAGAAAGCAGGGCTGCTCCGTGAAAGGTATCTTGTTCCCTGTTGTTTTCTTGTAATGTCATCAAGACATCTTCCTGACACAGAAGGGTTATCCTGTCTAAGTAATTTCAACATTCTCCAAATGCTTCCCCTGGAACTAGATGAACAGGGAGGTCCAAACAAGTTTATTCTATAATATAATACTCTACAGTGGAATTGCCCTTAACAGCTTCTCGAATGCACTCACAGGTATTCAACTCTGTGAGGAAGACAGGATAAGTTATTATAGGTCTCCATATATTAAGTGGCTTACTTGCCTAAGTTCCTAGGAAGTGGCAGTGCCAGGACGTAAACCCAGTTTACTCAGTGATCAGTCATTCAGGAGCACCTGGCAGGTACCAGGCAGCGGGGGGATATAAAAGACGAGTCTGTTCCTGCCCTGGGCATGCCCTGGTCCAGCGGGAAAGATAAGCAAGTCTGTAGTTGTGATGCAGTGTGGTAAGTTTCAGGATGGAGGTTTGCACAGAGTATTAGGGATCACCAAGGAGTGGCACCTACACCAGCCTGGGGAAGGAGGAATCCAGAGAAGGATGCTTGGAGTAGGTTCCCATCAGCTTCAAAGTGGGAGGTATCCCAAGGCTTAGAGTAGGGAGCAGAAGGAGTATCCTAGACAGAGGAAATGACAAGTTTAAAAATACAAAGAAAGCGCTGGCTGGTGTGGCTCAGTGGATTGAGTGTCCACCTGTGAACCAAAAGGTCACTGGTTTGACTCCCAGTCAGAGCACATGCCTGGGTTGCAGGCCAGGTTCCCAGATGGGGGTGTATGAGAGACAACCACACACTGATGTTTCTCTCCCTCTCTTTCTCCATCCCTTCCCTTCTCTCTGAACATAAATAAAATAAATCTAATGTATATATAAAGATGATAGGGAGTGTGAGTCATCAGGAAACCATGTTGTTTGGAAGGCTGCAATGGAGGGAGGAGTGGAGGTGGCAGAGGGTGGGTGGGACAGGGCAGGGGGACCTTGTTAGCATGGTAAGGAGTTTGCCCTTTATTCTGGAGGCAGTGGGGAGTCAGTGGATGGCCTTGGGGAGGGCAGTGATCTTTAAATTCCATTTTAGAAAGGCCCCTCCAGCCACAGGGTCAGCCTCTTGCTAGAGGGGGCAAGACAAGAGACCAGGGAATGAAGAGGGGGCTGTTACAACATTTCAGCAGTTAAATGATAAAGGTTGTACTAAGTTATTGGGGAGGGAAAAAGTAGGTGGTTAAAATTATGGACTCAATGCATTTGTGTGGGCTATGTTTATCTGTCCTATTTTCTCCTCCTGTATGGGCAACCCCCTTTTCCCCCATCTTCCAAATGAACCGCCCCAATTTCCTTACCCCAACCTGCAGCAAATGCAACTATTTTAAAGCTGAAGCAGGTGCACTGGAACAAAACCCACATCTTCAAAACAGCCTCCAAAATGAACTTAGACCAAGTCAATATTTACATGGTTTGTGTTCCTAGTGGGCAGCTGGGTTTAATCCAAAACAAGCTTTGTGGTCAGAAACCATTGAAAAAGGCAGCAGAGGAGAGATTACCTGTGCCAACGGCACAAGGAGAGGAAGTATCGGGCAGGTGGGAAGGAAGGGATAAGGGCCGTTTGCACTAGTGATGAAATCACCTGTTTCCGCACTATAAGTTGGATTCCCTTAGTGGTAACTAGCTCTAAGGAGTAAAGCATTCACATTGAGCACCAGTAGCCCCAAGGGGTTTAACATCGTCTCATGCTTTTCCCCAGTCGAGGTCCCCATGGGCGGAGTAATGGAACTTCATCACACAAGTCCGGCAACAGCCCACCGTCCCCACGGGAAAAGGACCTGCTGTCCATGCTGTGCAGGAATCAGCTGAGTCCCATGAACACCCACCCCAGCTATGCACCTTCTTCCCCAAGTAGTAGCAACTCGGGCTCCTACAAAGGAAGCGACTGCAGCCCAATCATGAGGTGAGTCTGTACTGATGGTCTTTCAGTTCATGGTTCCTAGTTTGTCCTATGTGGTAAGTTTTCTTTAAAAAAAGTGTTGTGCAACTCTTGATTCGCTGCCTTCTTCTGCAATAAGACACTTCTCTTTCTACACTCAGCTAGTTGTTTAAGGACTGCTACAGAAAGAACACGAGCCACAATCCTTTATAAGTTCCAGTAGTCGAAATAGTGACTGACAGGGAGGAAAAATGGAATCATTCATGTGTCCATTCAAACACCAGCCTTGTGTTGAGTACCGCGTTGTGCCAGGTGCTGTGTGAAGTGCTGGGTCAGAGCAGTGAATGACAGAGGTGGTCTCTGTGCCTACTGCCCAGAGGAGAAGAAGGACCTTTCTCATCTAATGACAAAAACACAGTAAGATGCCCTGGCCAGGATGCTCTGTTGGTTAGAGCGTTGTCCCAATATGCCAAGGTCGTGGGTTTTGTCCCCAGTCAAGGAACATACAAGAATCAACAACGAATGTGTGCATAAATAAGTGGAAAAACAAATCACTCTCTCTGCCTCTCTCTCTAACATCAATCAATCAATCAAATTTTAAAAACTCCCATTCTCATTATTCTGCGGGTATATGTGCATGTAAAAGGTGGCCAGGGGGTCCGTCTGCAGTCTGGAGGGGTCAGAGGAGGCCTCACTGAGGAAGTAGAGTAGAAATGAGATTTGAAGATCAAGTAAGGAGTGGGTTAGTCCTTAGGGGTGGAGGTGGGGGTGGGGAGGCAGAAAGAAGGAACTACACATCCAAATGGGCCCTGGCAGGAGGACTGGGGGACTGGGAACTGGGCTCAGACCATCTTGGAAGGAGTGCAGGCGCAGGGGGAGCAGGGCGAGTGTGGTGGCTTGGGTTGGGTCCAGAGTCAGCGAAGAAGCTGCCAGCCGTCTTCCTTCAGTCCTCTTCCTCTGGGTGTCCTGTTCCGTCAGTCGGCCCTCACAGGAGGGAAGCCTAGCTCCTGGTCAGGCCTGAGAGGGGCCTGATTCCAGCTGTGGTGGGGCGGCAGGAGGGGGGTTTGTTAGAACATGGGGCACCTCTCTTACAAAGCACACTCTGGTGAGAGTGGTATAGCCTCATTCCCGTCAGAAGAAGGAAACTTTCCACTGAATCAGCACACTCACTCCAGGGACTGATTCCAGAACAATTTGAATTCAACTAATAACAGTCAGGATCTTAGGGGCGCATTGTGTGGAAAGTTAGGTCACCTCGCTCCCTTCCCTCCCTGCCCCACTCATTGTCCTTTCATACAGCAGCCTGTCACTCTGCCCCGACAGGCAGGCCATGGACTATTCTGTAGGAGATCTTTAGGAAGCCACAGAGAATCCTCCCTGTCCCCTGTCACCCTCCACAAGCAGCACCCTGATTCTCCATGTCATGAACATCCTAAGACTGGCAGGTGTATTACTGTCCCCTTTCACAGTGAGGTCACATGTGACAGGTTTAAGACCCCAACACATGGCTGCTGTTTCTTCTCAAGCTATTCTCTGCACCTTAACTTTTCACACAAAAGGAAATGGGCAAAAAGTAACATGTGACTTGGGCTCTTTCAGGCGGTCCGGGAGGTACATGTCCTGTGGTGAGAATCATGGTGTCAAGCCCCCAAATCCAGAGCAGTATTTGACTCCTCTGCAGCAGAAGGAGGTGACGGTGAGGCACCTGAAGACCAAGCTGAAGGAGTCTGAGCGCCGGCTCCATGAGAGGTGAGCCCACAGGCCTCGCACCGGGTGGTTTAGGACAGTTTTTTCCTATGAGATGAAACATGAAACCACCCTCTCGAAAAATAGGAAAGAAGAAATGTGATTTTATTTCCTTTTTGTCATATTTCATATATCAGTCTCTCAAAAGAGTTGGTTGTTTCAGGAGTTGAGGGGACCGCCCCCACCCCAGGTTAGAGGGGACCGCCTGCATTTTCTGGGTGTGTGCGGCTTGGACGTGAGGAGCTGGGTGTGTGCCTGACTATTTTTAAATGGCAGGAACACTGAGACGAAAAGCCACACTTCCCGCAGAATGGGTCACACACAGTGAGCCCCTGTGAAGCTCTGTTTTTCTGTGAGAGAGGGGCTGGCTGTGTGCACTGTGATTCCTGCAAGCTATTTCTGTGCCGAAGGAAGAGGTTCGTTATTCTTGGCCAAGTGTTAAGGTAAAAACAAAACAAAACAAAACAGCCCCAAGCTTAAGAGATCTTATCTCGGAGAGCAAAGACCTTTGACATCTGGGAGCAGCCCAGATTCTCTGCTGGATGGTTTTCCCTGGCACGCGTTAGGATGGAGGAGCAGAGCTCTGGCCAGGTGGCCGTGAACCCAGGCTAAGGCTGCTGTGAGTCAGACCATACTTGGTGGAAATCTTCGGTTCACGGTGTGAGGGAACCATGGCAGGGTCCGAGCAGCCGTAGGAGGGAGGTGTGCAGGCAGCCAAACTGCAGAAACTTCAAACCTACACTTAAAGCGGTGATACCAACACCATCTCCTCCTACATGTAAGGATCCTGACTGCCTGGCCTTTGTAACCACTGAGAATATGGGCACATACGAAGAAATGATATGTAAGGAAGAAATTTTCAACTAAGATCTTGAAATAGGTCCTGTGAAGGATGTAAGAAAATAGAATATATTCTCTTCAGGGTAGGATGGGTCCAATATCCTCTTACCTGAGGGGAGATTGAATAATTAATACTCCACAAGGTCCTTGCAATATGTAGCATTATATGATTTATTTTTTAAAAGGTATCACTGGAATATGGTCAGAACAATTCTGCTTTCTTGGATAGGTGATTAAAAGTGAAATGGACTTTGCTTCCAAAGTCTAGGTATATGAAAGGACAAGCTATGGCAATAAAGCTAAGAGACTCTAGTGTGTTCTAGTAATAAAATTTCAAATATTAAGTATTAAATAGAGTATAATGCTTGTAAAGTACTAAATGCAATGTGTGACATGTAGTAAGCACTAAAAAAAAAACCACAACAGTAGTGTTTTTTATTCTGATTCTACTGTGATTACTTGAGCCATTTTACAACTGGGGTAGGGGGAGGCATTCATGGCTAATACCTGCGAAAGAAAGAAATGTCAAAACTGATTTAGCCTCTGGGTTTCAACGGGAAGAGTGTGGGCTCTTGGCCGGGTGTCAGAAGTGCTTGCCACCTGGCTCCGAGTTGACCTGTTTCTCAGCCTTGCTCCTCTTCTCACTCCAGGGAAACGGAAATTGTGGAGCTGAAGTCCCAGCTGGCCCGGATGAGGGAAGACTGGATTGAAGAAGAGTGCCACAGGGTGGAGGCCCAGTTGGCCCTTAAGGAAGCCAGGAAAGAGATCAAACAGCTCAAGCAGGTCATCGAAACCATGAGGAGCAGCCTGGCCGACAAAGATAAAGGCATTCAGAAATACTTCGTGGATATAAACATTCAAAACAAGAAGCTGGAGTCCCTCCTTCAGAGCATGGAGATGGCGCACAGCGGTTCCCTGCGGGATGAGCTCTGTCTGGACCTCCCGTGTGATTCCCCAGAGAAGAGCTTCTCCCGAGGCACCACTTTTGGCAAGATGGCAGGGGGGCTGTCGCTGGAAGGGCAGGTCACAGAGGAAGGGGCCGACAGCGAGCTGCTGGCAGGTGAGAGCGTGGCTGATGGCACAGATTTGTTGGATGAGCTGGTGACAGCCACTGCCACCGAGGCTGGCCACCTGGAGCTTCTCCATTCCCCCGCGGGGGCGAAAGTCCTGGAGGGCCTCCCCCTGGCAAGGGGGCCGGAGGAGGGCATCCTTGCAGTGGAGCAGGCCGTGCAGACCGACGTGGTTCCCTACAGCCCTGCAGTCTCGGAGCTCGTTCAGTACGTGCTCCAGCTCCAGGACCCCGACCCTTCGAGCTCAGCGTCCCTCGAGGAGTCCACAGCCGACTCCACAGGGAGCTTCCTCGAGTCCCTCTCTGCATTAGTGGTTGATTTAACCCCAAGGAATCCAAACTCAGCCATCCTTTTGTCTCCCGTGGAGACCCCATACACCATGGTGGATCCTCAAGCTCGTGCAAACCGCCTCATGCAAGAGCTGGATTTTGCAGGCTCCGCAGAGGAAAGGTTGGACAGCATCATCCCGCTGGCCCGGGGGGCCGTCGGGCGGCAGTACTGGAGCCACAGTTTCCTGGTGGATCTCCTGGCCGTGGCTGCCCCCGTGGTCCCCACCGTGCTGTGGGCATTCAGTACTCAGAGAGGGGGGACAGATCCCATCTATAACATCGGAGCCTTGCTCCGGGGCTGCTGTGTGGTGGCCCTGCATTCGCTGCGCCGCACCGCCTTTCATATCAAAACCTAGATAGAAGTGGTTGTTCCCGTGTGCCAATCTGTCCCGTGTGGTGTGGTGCCAGGTGGAGAAACAGCAGGTCGACCTAGGGCGGTCTCTGTTCTGTCACGTTGCTCCTCGGTATTTGATTTGCACTATATTTAGTTGAAGCCTGTTCACTGTCGAGGACCCGAGGTATCTTCAAAGGCATGGAGACCTGATTCAAGTCAATGTCCCACCCGTGAGGTGTAGAAAGCATGCTTGTGACCCTGCCGTGTCGTCTGAGGTACCCGTTCTTTCCCTAGTGGTTCAGGAAGAGAAAATGCAGTTTGCACTTTCAAGACAGCTTCTGTAAGGCTGGCATGTTAGCTCCTTGCTTCGCTCTGTGCCGTTCTCAAGCGTGTGATGTCCCGGCATTCCAATGGTCTTGTGCACAGCAGGGGACTGTAACCAAAAATAAACACGTACTTGTGTCCTTGGGTTGAAGAAGTCTTAACTAGTCCTGTAGTGTCTTACTTGGGGTTGATCAGATTTGAGTGTTTGCAGTTTTCTACTAAATGTAGCTCCAAAGTCTTAAAGTGGCTTGTTTGTTCTTAAACCTGTTAATTGATGAAGCTGTATGTAAGTTTACAATGTATTAACTTATTTTTTGCTTATTATATATAGTGTTTTCTTGGGAACTGTTTGTAACCACACACTTCAGCATGATGAAAATAAAGATTAGTGTTTCCAGTTAAATGAATGTTTTATCCTGCTATAAAATAATTACCTCTGCGGTTTTACTTCGATATACAACAAAGATTAAAAGGGCAGCAGAAGCTTCCATAGTTATCAATAGGGGTATGTAAAAATGAGGTTACCTTAAGAAATGAGAAAGAGGGAAAATAATTATTTAACAGAAGTTAGGATGTCCTACTCTCTTTTAAAAATCATTGTTTGTGAGTAAAAGTGGTTTTGGTTCTTTTTGTGCTTTTAAATTACCCATACACTTGTTTTCCACATATTTATTCCATAAGGATATGTTGAGTATTTTCAGGAAAGTTGAGCTGATTTTTTCCCAAGCATGTTAAGGGTACAGAGAGGGAGAATGTACTAGTACCATAAGTAGTCCTCCCCTTGGAATAATAGGGTGAGGGTGGCTGGGAAGGGATGAGATACTATTTTATCTGTATTCATTTATTCCTCACACCAGTCTTGTGAGGTGGGTACTATTCTATTTTACAGAGAAGGAACTGAGCCTCAAAGAGGTGAGTTGCTCAGGAAGTCATAGTTCATCTCTAGAAGCCAGGATTTCAAGTGTCTGCAAAGCAAATGCCTTTTCCACTTTACCACACGAAGGGAAGAGACCTGGAGAAGATCCTAAGTTCTCACGCAGAACTCATCTTCCATACAACACTTATCACCTTTAAACAGAACACTATGTTTTTACCTACTATGTCCTGGTTATTGCCCATTCCACACTAACGTATTAGCTTTCTGAGTGTAGGAACCTGTGTTCTATTTTGGTCACAAAAGTGTGTAGCACTTACACTCTTGGGAGGGGTTCTAACAATAGCTATTGAATGAAATAATCCATCCAACAAGTTCTTTTTGGGGTGCCTGCATACTAGGCACTTTACTGGGTTTGTCTTCAGTAGTGAAGGAGACAGTTTCTCCCCTCAAGGGATTTACATTCTGCCTGTGAAAGCCACAGCACATGCCACCAAATGAACGAGATCATTTTATTGGGTTGGCCAAAAAAAATTGGTTTGTTTTTTCTGTAAGCTGGCTCTAGTAGTCCTTAGTTGTCTTTAACTTCATTCAAAACAGTTTTGTTAGGTTGTATTGTGACAGCTGTCATATCAGCGTGCATTAAAAAAATGTATCAAAATTGATGAGTTTTTGTATAGCCATTTTAATATTGAAGATGGAAGAATATTTGCAACATTTTTAGCATATTAAGCTTTATTATTTCAAGAAAGGTAAAAACAACTGAAAAGCAAAAAAAAAAAAAACAGATTTGTGCAGTGTATGGAAAAGGTGCAGTGACTGATTAAACTCGTAAAGTGTGGTTTGTGAAGTTTCATGCTGGAGATTCCTCACTGGACATTCCTCCGAGGTCAGGTAGACCAGCTGAAATCAATAGGGATCAAATTTAAATATTAATTGAGAACAATCAATGAACCTTAAAGCATATGGGAGATAGTCAACATACTCAAAATATCCAAATAGATAAAGTTGTTGGTGAAAATGAAACATGTGTCTTTTATTTTATGGAAAAAACCATATGGACTTTTTGGCCAGCCCAATAGCGTGGTAAGTGCTTCCGAGGACATAAATGAGGTGTTTTAACCAGGAGTGACAGGGGTAAAGGAAAGGAACACCTCTAAAGAAATAACATCAGCACCAGTAAATGAAAAATAACTGGTCACATGAATCTATGGCAAATAAAATGTTGCAAAAAGAACAAATGTAAGGCCAGGAGGCAGAAAAAGGCTCAACATTTCATAGGGGCATCAAGGAGGCCAGTGAAGCTGGAGCTGAATGAGGGAGGAAAGGGAGGTTTGGAAAGGTGAACAAGAACCTAGTTCATATGGTGCCCTGTAACCATGGTAGGGTTGGTTTGAATTTATTCCCAGGGCAATGAGAAATATTAAAGGACTTCAGACAAAACAGCAATATAATCTGGTCTCCTCCTCCTCCTCCCCCCAGAATGCATTGTAGTAAGCAGGCAAGAGTGGCAGGAAGTAAGGAGACTACTTAGAGGTCTACTGGGGGTCTATTGTAAATCATCTAGGTGAGTAATTATGATAATTTGAGGTGAGGGTGGATATAGAGATTAAGTTGAATAATAAGTTACAGCTTTGAAGATAGAACTGTTGTGATTTGCTGATAGACTAGATATGGGGAAGTGTGAGGTAGGGTTTAAGGAAGAGAGAAATTAAGGGAGACTCAGGTTTTTAGAGTGAGCACCTGTGTCAATGTTGGTGCCATTGACTGAGATCATAAACAGATCAAGAAAACAAGTTTGGGAAAATAAATTTGAGATGTCTATTAAATATCTGTGTGGAAATATCAAGTGCATGTGTATGTGTCTATATATATATATATGAAAAGCATGAGAGTTGTCAGGGGAGAGCTATAAATTGGGGTTCTTCAGCACGTACATACTAGTTGAAACCATGGGGTGGATGACATCATCCTAGGAGAGTGTAAAGAGGAAAAGAAGGCCCAAGACTGAGTCCGGGACACTTCCCCATTTAGATGGAGGATGAAGGCCCCAAAACAGTCTGATAAAGTTCAATCCAAAGGTAGGAGGTAAACTAGGTGAATGCAGTATCATGAAAACTAAGGGGGAGAGCGATTCAAGAGTAGATTGGTCAACTGTGCTGGAATCCTGTGACGAAGTTGAATAACAAACGTGAGAGCAGATATGTGTGCACTGGCTTTGACCACAAAGTCTTCGTGATGGTCAAGACCACTTCTTTGGAGAAATGGGGATGGAAGACAAATTGGAGGGGGGAGCAGGCAGTGGCTAGAAGAGAAAGCAGAAATTGATGTATGTAGCTAATTTTTTGTTAAGTTTTCCTGTGAAGGGGAGTAGGGAAGTGGGTGGTAGTCACAAGGGGATATGGATTACAGGGGTTTGCTTTATTTTTCAACACTGAGAGGAGACAGAACACATTTACATACTTTGTGAATGAGCCAAAGAGAAAGAAATTGATGACCTAGGAGAGAGGATGAACTGAAGGAGGGAAGCCCTTGAGAAGATGAGAAGGAATAGGACATAGGGCCCAGGGATGTGCATGAGAGAGGCAGCTTGTCTCTGAAAGGCCATTGCTTCCACTGGAAAATACATGGGCACTTGGCACACAGCAGTGCAGGCATTTGGCTGAAATGGAAAGGAAACTATTTTGGGAGGTGAATAACCGGAACTGTCCCAAAATAATGAGCCATGCTGACTCAGGTCCCTTCCTGTAGTCCAGCCCAAACCAATATGTAGATGCTGTTATCTTCCTTACAGTCCCTCCTTGTGTTTATTTTGAGCCATTGCTAAATCAATACATTTTCACTTTAAGGAAAATTCTAAGGGGGGGAGGGGAATTTGATCTCCACTTGTTGCTACAGAAATGAATATAACCACAAATTCAGCTCTGTTCCTCATCAAAGCAAGATAGATGGAAAGATGGGCCCTGGAAAGATGAATTCTCCATAAACGATAAATATTTATGTTGATTATCAAATTGGAGGCTGCCAGTCATGAATAGAAACTTGCTTCATTGTCTTAATGACCTGTATCCCTCTTTAAACCAAAGCTAACTGCATATCCTACCCACACTGACACAAGTTCGTGCAGAGGTAAACCAGAAGGTCCCGTAGCAGTTACTCATTTTTCTTTTCCTGCCCCTGCCTTTCTCCAAGGTTTCAGTATGTATAGGCTGTGGAAAATTACTGCTTTTACTCACAACAGTCTCTCACAAAATGAGTCCCTTAGAGTAAATAAAAGATGGAACGTAGCTTGCCTCTCGGAAGCCTAAGGCGTTGGCCGCTTTTGTGGACAGGATGATCTGATTCCATAGAAAGAAGTTCCTCTAAGTTGCTTCCCGTAATTTGGTGCCTGTGATGTACAAACAGGCAGACAAATGGGAAAAGAACAATTCCACTCTACTGAACAAATTGCTGTCCCATCAAGGCAAATGTTAAACATTTCCTCCAGTTATGTGTGCAAACATTCCAATTTGCAAGAAAAGATTTCTCCCAAAGGGATATGCTGACCTTTCCAAGTTGAGCTGTTCAGAAAGGGGGAAAAAATGCAACGCACTCAGATGCCAAGCGATTCTGACATTTGTGGCAGGAGAAAGAGGAAGTCTGTGATTTGCGTTTATCAGGGGCCCTGCCTAAGTAGTGGTTGGGTCTGATATGTCTTTCATTTGAGGATTTTTTACTTTAAAAGTCTTGGGGTAGTTTCTGACTTCCATTTTGGCTCCATGAGCACTTTTACAAAGTTCACTTTTTTCCAGTCTTACCAGGCAACATGTGCAGAAGGAAGCTGTAACCCAGGCAATTAAACATAGCAGTGTTCAGTAATGAAGGCTTGAAAGAACGTCAACAAACTCCGAATTGTTCTCCCTGAAAATTAGAAAGTCCAAATAGAGTAATTCCAATTGATATCAGGTAATTATTTTTAAACGGCTGGAAGAGAAACTTTGCTGCGACTACTAAATCCCCCTCAATCCCAAGGAGTGCGATGACTAATGTTTATAACAGTACTGCCACAGAACTCTAAAATTCAGAGAAGTTAGGAGTGTTTGTGTTAAACAATTGGGATATTTCAGTAGTGTTTAAGTTTTGTAAAAGGGGCATCTCTTTCAAAAAATGTACTCAACATAAAAAACCCAATACATAAGACATATAAAAGTGAGGTTTTGGGAACAGAGGCACCAGGCCTGGAGTCCTGCCCGTGCTTACCTCTCATCCTCTGTGGTGGTTCCAAGGTCACCTCTGAGTTCAGCTTGAAAACCAGTTCATGTAAATCATCTGTGTGGTGACCTTCCATTCACTGGAAGAGAACAGCAGTTTTCAACCAGTGTGCCAGAAGAAGTTTTAAAACACGCAATACCTGACTATTTAGTCAGGGCCACTGACCTCTTTTCCCTTAGATTGTCAAATAAATAAATGACAACTTGCAACACAACAATAGCAGCCTGGTGTGGATGAATCAAAATTATACTTATTTTTTTGTCAGATTGGCAAAAAATATATTTTTTGGTGTGCTGCAGAATTTTAGTAATTAGTTTATTTCTGCCATGAGATGAGAAAGGTTAATCGCTGGAATAGATAGTACTCTGGGTAATGCCAAAGGACTGGAACCTCTCCTGTCCTAAACAAAGGCTTCATGGAGATGCTTTCTAATTTCTAGTCTTTTCTCAGCGCGCTTCATTTGCCAGCACTCTAGTGGTTCGACTGTGAAGAGGATCTCTCGCTGTACATAGAGGCCACGTAGCATCTGGGATTGTGGTGAAGTAAAATGATGATGCAAAACCCACATCCAGGGCTCCCCTTGAGAACGCTATGATAAGCAGGCTTCAGGGCTCTGCTCCTGGAGGCCCTGGAGTTCCTCTTGGTGCTGATCCTATCTGACCCACCTACGGGGATGTTTTCACTCTTGCTCCCTGAATACGTCATTTCTGATCAAAGCTATTTAAATAACTTTGAAGAATCCAATGTTTGCCAGACTACAGGTGTAACAGGCTAGAACGTGACAACTATTGACTATTTCTCTGATTTGATGGTACGTGAAGACCCTCCCTCCCTTCCTCCCAGTCAAATAGCTCGCAGTGTCTGAAATGGATCGCCAGTCTCACTCTCTCCAGTAAACAATAGGTGCCGGCATTTTCAACTGACCTTCAGTTCTTCTGAGCCAGCACATTATCTTCAGCTTATTGGTTGTAGCAAGAAAGTGAAAAACGAAAGCAGTCTTGGTAACTTTCACATTTCCCATTTAAAGCAGTACATGGAAGAAAGTTTTAAAATGATCACCCATGTATAAGCTGACTCCACGAGGCTTGCTTCTGACCAAAAGGGATAGGCAGTTAGGAGGTTCAGCTGCACTGCAGAGCTGCAGAAAGCATTTGTGCACTTTAAGTGAGGCGACCGAAATATATCTGTATTCTCATGCCGACCTTACTTTACTTACCACTACAATAAATATTGAGTCAAAGTTCTTTTTAAAAAACCTATTTCAGGGCCAACATATCCAGTGATGTCATTTTTCCCTATAAAATAGGTATACACTCATTTTATTTGGCAGTAGTCGACAGGTTTGGAAACTGCAATGCTGTATAAATTAAGGATTCAAATTAAGGTTTGAATACTTTAGCAAGTGAAACCAATTATAGGAAGCAGTTCATATCCTGCAACGAGCCAAAACTGACCTAAGAATAAGAAACCATAACAATTTCTCTGAGTATACCATGGACTCAAGAGTACATCCTTTGAATTTTCTGTGCATGGAGATGATTTTTTTTTTCTTGTGCCAATCATTCTCTGAACCAGATCCTGAAGACACATGTAAAAAAGATAACTGGAGAAGCTCAAGTGCACGGTGTGTAGCAGGAAGGTCTCTGGGTACAGCCCTGGTCTGCACACGCATGAAACCTGCAGCCTTGGCCTCATTAGAATTATGACCCCATCAAGTGGGCTAGTTGGACTATGCAAATGTATGAACATAAACCACACCTCATTTTGCCTTGAGTATAATATCTGACCCAAGTGAACTGGGAATACATAATTACATGACATTGACATTCAAATAGTTATTTACTGAAAATAGAAAGCCATTTCTTTCTCATTCATTAAATAATTCTTAGAAAACACAAATGGATATTACCTACTGTCACTTCACTGAGTTCATAAAAACTTAAGGGGGAATTCTAAAGGCTCTTTGGCAGCTCAGAGTTTCATGTGAAGAGAGACCTTAAAACATCAGTCTGCACAGAATGCCGATTGACCACTGACAACCCACTCTCAAAACGTGCTGTTTTCCTTCCCATTGACCTAGCACAGATCTGCCTGCTAAGCTTTGGTTTCCTCATACATAACAAGGACAATGTCTACCTCACTGGATCGCCCGGAGTCGATATAATTAAAGGCCCCCAGACAGTGCTGATCACATGATAAATGCTCTCTTTCGTATTAAACTGGCAGGTCAAAATAAGGGTGTGTGAAAAGACATGCTGCTACTGCTCCCACTCTCCGTACCAGGGCACGGCCAACATTTGGAAAAGCGTGCATGGGGCCTCCTAACAACTATCATTTATCGGGCGCTTATGTATGTGCACTTACAGTCTCAGTTACTCTCTAAAACCATCTCCATTTAAAAGATTTCCAGACCCAGCCAATTTGGTTCATATTGCACCATCTCTGCAGCAGCCCTGAGAACTCTGAGAAGCTCTCAAAATTGGTGTGATCAGATCAACACACAGGCAAAATACCTGCATAAATAGCCATGGCTGAGATGATCTCGGGCAGGCCACAGACTGTAGTGCAAGTTTCTCCATAAAAACTCCTGCTTGTGAATTAGCAGTGTCAGCAGCAGCTTTGCAACAGTAGAAATTGTTGCATGAGGTGGGGTAATGGGGTTCCTAAAATAGAATTTCTTTCCAGCCCTGAAGATTGGGGCTTCTGGTCAAACAGCATATTACAATGAAAACTTACTCTAGTTACTGAGCACCCCTCATGGCCATAACTAAGGACCACTGAAGAAAAAAGGTAGAAAGCAAAAACAAAACAGGCGACTATAAAAGGAGTCACTGGCTGTTGCTGTAACCTTAAACAGCCTTGGTTGTACAAAAGAAAAGTGAATTAAATATACTAAAAAGTTCTCTCTTTGATATCACGAGAGAGTGACTCAAATTTTTAAAATCTATGCAAATGGTAAGAAGTCATTAGCTATTAAATAAGCTCCTCATGGTCCCACCATCTTCTGCAGCCCCCCAATCCACCTGAGCAGGAGAAGCTCCTTCCCTGGGACAATCGGTAGGTCCTAGAGCACTGCATCCCCTCCCCCTCAACCTGGCTTCAGCCAGAGCCACTCACTTGGGTAACTTGCATTTGCTTGCACACCTTACGAAAGATTTCCTTTGAACAAGGTGCTGAAGAGTGTGAAAATCATTGCAGTATGTTGTCCCCAAGGATTAAACATGTGCATGCCAGCTGTATCTGGCTCAGACCAACCCTTCAGTAAATACATCATCACTGACAAAATTTAGGCTTTTCGTAACATTGGTATTGGTTAGATTTGGAGGAGAGTGGCAGCTTGTGGAGTGGTGCTGGGAAGCCTCATCATCCAGATGCCAGTTTCTATGGCTACACCCTTCTTCCCAACCACCAATCTTCAGCCAGGAATGGTTGCTGCCCTGGCCAGAGGTGAGTGCATGTCAAAACTGAGGAATTCAGAAGCTGAATCTTCATTGTCAGTTCTACAATGTCCACTCATGTGATTTAAAAGGGCCAAGAGTCAACTAGAGGATATCACTTGCTAAAGCTTATTAAGAGGAAATAGCTGGAAATCATGGGGGCATATATAAAACAAACACAAAATAAGTTTCAGATGTCTCTGACTACTTATCTCAGTACACGAAATGCACAATTCAGATGATGGGCAGTGCTTCACTTGCTCTGTCTGAGCCTGTTTGTATTTTTTTGTACTTCTAATAAGCTTCTAAAACGGAAAATTCTGTATTAAAGAAACAAAAATCAGAAACCATAAATTTAGAAGCTAAAGAGCCAGTTTGCTAATGTGAAATGTTTGTCATATGTATTTATTTCTAAGCAGTCTTTATTTCTAAAAACACAAAAAGCAAACAAAACCCAAAATCTCACATACATGAAAATTATAACTAAAGCAGACTTCAATACTTCTCATATATTAGGGAAAAGCAGTAAAATTTATTGTACTAACAGGGAGGTAAATCCTTTATGAACCCCAAATTTAGAAAATCACATAGTATTCCCATATTAACTAAATATATAAATACAAATGAGGGAAGAGGATGTACATTTATATATTACTAAAATTTTGAGTTTAATTTTATTTACTGGGAGTTTGTTGGCAAAAACTCCCTAATAACCATGTATTTGAAAATGTGATTTCAGCTATAAAAACAAGCTTTTTACCAAAGTTAGATTTTGGCTGATTACACAATCACATTTAATCTGGAAGATTAAGCTAAGAACTTAGGGAGCTCTGGTTGTATAGTTTGTCATTTTATTAGAAAGTATCGCTTTAATTTGTATATATTAGCAATATTTGGCCTGTACAGAGAGTTCCCAAGACATTTTAAAAACCAACAAAATGTTAATTTTTGAGTGACTTTTAAGAAAGTAAAAGTCTTTAAAAATTCTAAAGCCTGAGAAAATCAGGCTGGATGTATTTTAATTATGGAGGAAAAAACCAGGATTTTAAACTATTAAATCTACATTTTCCCTGTGAGCACAGTATGTATCTTATTTCCTTCAGACTATTTTGGAGCCAGTTAACACTCCAAAATAAAATCACTGTTATTCCTATCTTGGTTTATAGTTTAATAAATCAATGGTATCTTAGCCAAGAACACAGATAACCTGCATTATATCAGGTATATAAAACCGATAAAGAAATAATCTGAAAGTTTTGAAATGTTAGAACTAAAGATTTTCTGCATTTGTAAGTTAATGGCTTTTTGGGAGGAGGAACTAAGGTACTTAAAGAGACCATAACATCTTAAAATCTATAACAAAAGGGAAAAACTACTGATACTAGTTTTTAAAAATCACAAGTTATAATAATGTAAAACAAAGTTTCCTTTTATCTGATTTTCAATGTTTAAACATGCAACATAAATTATAAATAACATTACAACACCATCTGAAAGAAAACAAAAATGTACAAAATCGTTATGATAAATAAAATTATTGCATTTAATGTCATTTTATTTGAAAACCAAAATCATTGAATTCTTTGATGTTGTACTGAATAAAAACAGTTCAAATGAGAGGAAATGTACGCCAACACCAGCTTCTGGCAACAATAAAAAAGTTGAAGCCCTGCAGGTTTGTCTGATTTAGGCTGGGTAATCATGGAAATGAAATATTTAAAATTATTTATTTTATCATTATGCACATTGAAGGAAAGCATTATAGACAGCAGAGTCCTTTCCCACCATAGAATTATTTACACCCATTTATTCAGCTAGAAACACTAGCTTGAAGAGGTACTGGTATGTTCCATTTGTAATAGTTTCTCTACAGCACACGACTGTCTTATATTGGAGCATGTTGAAGAAAATATTGTCTCATAAGTCTTTTTCATTCTTTTGAGTCTCAGTCACTAAAGTTCAAAGTACTTTGACAGAATCCCGGTGTCCTGAATGGCCTGATGAATGCATTAAAATCAAGCAGTGTGTTTGTAC
The DNA here is from genome assembly GCF_022682495.2 of Desmodus rotundus. Taxonomy (NCBI): domain Eukaryota; kingdom Metazoa; phylum Chordata; class Mammalia; order Chiroptera; family Phyllostomidae; genus Desmodus; species Desmodus rotundus. The sequence goes on from NC_071394.1 coordinate 20,420,271, forward strand.
TGTGAAAATGCTCTTAGAGCCACACAAATGCTGCTTGGGTGTGGGTCACACATTTCTCCTACTGGCACTATGACGTTTGGAGGACGTTTGTTATGAAAGTTTCACACCAATTTTGTTTTGTTCCTTCTTCATTAGCCGCTGTGCTTCCTTTTCCATTTTCTTTCTTTGTTGTTCTGCAGCTCGCTTTTCTCTATCTGCTAGCTTCTGCTGCCTGAAAAGAAGCATATTCTCATTTTTACCTTCAGAAAATACCACGTAAGTAAAATGGCTTATACGTTCCAGAAAGAAATAGCAGTGCATTTTTTACCAGCATCAAATGGAAGTAAGAAGTCTTCACTCTTCTCACTTTCAAATTTCAAAGATTTTCAAAAAAAGTATTTGTCAATCCTTAGAATATAACTTACAAATTATAAGAGGTATTATCTGTATTTTACAAACAAGTAAAATGCGGCGCAAAGGCTAAGTGACGTGACCAAAGCCCTAAGATTAAGTATAAGGATGAGAAGCCACATCTCCTGACCCTCTTCTCCAGACCATTCCCACTAAACTACTCCCTCCCTTTGACCACATCCTTTTTCTGATACCACCCAGAAGAGTCTGATATTGAGGATTCAGTCTCCTTTTATCATAATAATTAAAAAATAGCGAAGGATGTCAAGAACAGAGATTTGCAGAAAACAATAAAAAAAAAAGGAAACTTAAGATACACCTTCCAACTAGAAGCTAGATTTCTATTTAAGGATTAAATAGAAATTGTTATTAAGGCGGCTAGTGACTGATTACATATCATGACAGCAGGAGTGGGTGATGCATAGGCCAAAGGACAGGAACAGAAGTGGTCCTGGATTGAAGGTTTAGGCTATGAGAAACAAGCATCATGCAAGGCTGAGGAAGAAAGCTGCAGGCCACAGCTGGCACGGCACAGGCCACACTAGGTTACACACAGAAAATCCAGTGTGCCCCTCAACACGTGGGACAGCAAGCTGACTACCATGGGCAAAATGTACATGCAAATCTCAACCATACTTATGACCGGGAGTAAGCAGAGTTATAAAGGACCAAAACTCAAGAAAGTAGAAACTTGTTGTAGGCAACATTTTGACCATCACCATCAATTAACTACAGTTTCAAAAGAATAGTTTTTAAAAATCTACTTCTCACTAGTTCTTCCTACTTTCAAACATAACTGATAATTTGCACTAAAAACATCAATATGCCCCTGGTGACAAGGGAGAGAAGAAAAAGAATTATAAAATGCTGGCTAGGTTACAACCAACTAAGATAATCAAGCTTTGACCTGGTCAATAGCTGAAATATAAACATCAACAACTGATATTTCTGGCACAAGAGGAAACTTAAAGATTACTGCAGACAAAACATATTTTCCCTGTCCAGACACGTGTCTGGAATTACTAACGTACCAAAGTCTTCTTCCTTAACGATACTGATCACAGTAGCGGTAGGACTTTAAAGTGGCCATGGAAAATAGGCCGACTTACAGGCTTTGGAGTACAGATACACTTTTAAAATTCGCACTGTTCTTCCGGGGGCGGTAACAGCAGAAGGAAGCGCCCCGTCTCTGTGGCTGCATTTGTGCAACTTGCAGCATGCAGCATGTCTATTGCTGGCCAATGGGCTCCCTCTCCCAAGCTGTCATAGCATGGAAAGTGCTAAGTGTGGGTGTTTGGTCTTGTTTCATTCGGGCACAGAGGGATAGGGTAGGGAGAGAAGGTTTTGTACAGAACTTGTGAATTCGTAGGCTCTATAGTGCTGTGATTAAGATTACTGGATTCAAAATGAACAGCCCTTTCCACTATTCTTGTAAGAACACAAATGCCCAAAATGTTTTAAATACTCAGACCTCAATATCTATTATTTATCCAAAAAATAGAGTAAAAAAACATGGTTTATCTTTTCTTATGATCCATACAATACAAATGCTGCTGTTTAGAATTTTTAAATACTTTCTTTATACTGAATAATAATCAGATAGGAAGTAAATATTTAAAACTCTCATAACTTTATTGACTTTTAAAATGGACCCCTAATTGTGTGAGGGAAAAATTGATGAAAACAAGGGCAAGACCAAAAGAGGAAAAAAAAAAGTCAGGCATGACTCCCAGTTACTTAACTGCACCCTCTGCTGGTTGCTCAAGGTAATAGTAATTTATTGATAAAGACAGGAAAGGGAAATACAAAAATGAAATTGGGTGTTTTGTTAAAATAGTCAAATAAAGGGCAATTCACTTTCTATCCCTATTATAAAAACAATCTTTTAAAACAGAAATTTATGGAGCTGTATTTTACTATATAACCTTTCAAAATGCAAAAGTAATTTAGATATTTAAACAACTGAGTTTTCCTCAGTGATGATAGTCACAAACTCTCTTATGGTAAATTTTCTTTTTACTCTTGGACCCAATCCAGCAGGAGCAAGAATTAAGTTTACTACTCAAAAAAAAAGAAAGAAGGACATAAGAGCCAGCGAAAATGAGCCTGAAAACCCCTCGTATATCTTCTTTTCCGACTTCCATGATCTACCTCACAGGGCTTTTGCGTACATCAATTTCTTATTTGCCATTAACAAAATTATTCTTTTGCTTCTATAATGCTTTAAATTCTTGGTTTCTATGGGAGTTTAATCATATAAAATAGCATATGTGGTCTGAAATACAAACAAAAGCATCCCATATTATCTAAAGTTCAAATGGGAATAAAGAATTTAACATTTGGCAGAATAAGCTTTCTTGACCTGAAGTGAACAAATCCAGTACTTCTATGCAGGTGGCAATGTAAATATTACTCAAATACCTCAGGACTTCTTCTGCCTGCCAGGCGGCATCTTCTTCTTCTTCCCATGCGTTGGTATTTTCCTGCCAGGTATCTAAGTCACCTAATTCAGGCTACGATAAAAAACAAAACAAAATGACAATTGTAAAGAGCCATTCTTTCTCCCCTGGGCAGTCAAAAAGAGCATCTTTAATCCCCCCGTGTCTTCCCCAGTGCTGCCCAAGGCCCAAATAATCTGTGCCCTAGTCTGCCTGGAACTGAGGGGTTCCTGCGACAGTCCTGGCAAGCAGCTTTTTTCCTACATTGTTTCAAAGAATAGTCCTCTAACATGAACTTTTCTTTTTTGCCCATTTTAGTTTGGAATAGACAAGAACAAAACAACTGTTTCCGTTTCTCTTTTCAGTCAGAGGAAGGGCTGGGAAAGAGGTGGGAAAAGGGAGGGCTGAGTTAGAGGTGCTGACTGGACGACTCTGAGCCGGGAGGTGAACTGGAAGAACCAAAGTTTTCAGACTAGCACAACCATCTGCATTTCAGCAGAATCAATTTATAGATTTCTCAGTGGCACTTACTGTCCAGATCCCAGGCAAAAATGACAAATCAGGGAAAATTTATTCTTTATCAGGGTATTTGTATATTGTGTGTACTTTTGCCTATCCTTATCACAACAATAAAAATGATAAGTTCCAAAAAAAATAGAATGTGCAATTTAAAAGAAGAACTTTATTTGAGGAATGAGTGGTAAAATATTTTTGGTGTATCGAATCAAGTGCAGGAGGTTACCATTCTCTCCTAGGCAATCCCTCTTTGTTTTGTCTGCTTGGGAGGAAAATGTGTGGGAGAAGCATTGGCGACATTCTCTATCTACACTCTTTCACCCTCCCCAGCTCTGTCAGCAGTTACATATTTACCACTTTATGAGCTACATTAATGTTATAGTACCTTACAATTCCTGTTAGGTGGTATATATGTACTAATTTACTGGTAAGGTCTGAACAACTTTACCAATCTAGAGCATGTGTACATGAATAATGTTCACAACTTAGAAATATAAAATAAAAATGACACATTATGGTGTTATGCTCTTTTAGAGAAATATCTGTTGTGCTATAGTGCTATCATAATACCATGTACCTGCAAAGGAGTTATCAAAATCTATAATATTTATTATGTGTGTGATCATTTAATATTGCACCTTCCCCATGAGAATGCATATTCTAAGGGAAGGACCCTGCCTGTTTTGCTCACTTTCCACTACCTTACTAGCACCTAGCACAGCATCTGGCATTAGCAAAAACAGTTTTTGATCAATGAAAAAGAAACGTAACAAACTCAGGTCCCCTGAAGACAGAAAGGGACCTGTGCAGTTTAAACAAATGGAATAGATAGATAGATAGATAGATAGACAGATAGACAGAGAGATAGATAGGTAGATAGATGGATATGGTGGTTTAAAACTATGTCTACAAATTCTTTGATACTCCTTTCAAGAAGTGGAGCGTAATTCTTCTCCCCTTGCGTGTGGGCTGGATTTAGTGACTAGCTTCCAATGAATAAACGAACGTGGCGGTTGCACTGTGTCACTTTTAAGACTAAGTTATAAACAGGCCTTGTGGCTTCACCCCTGCATGCCCTCTTTTTTGGGGGGATCACTTGTTATGGGAAAGCCAGCAGTTACGTCATGAGGAAACGCAAGGAGCCCCGTGAAGAGATCCACTGCGAGGAACTGAGGCTCATGCGACCAACCACTATTAATATCCCGGGCATGTAAGTGAACCACCTTGAAATGAATCCTCAGATGACTACAGGCCCAAGTAATGACTTACAGGAAACTCATTAGAAACCCTACGCCAGAACCACCTAGTTTAGTCTCCCCTGGATTCCTGACCCACAGAAACTGTGTGAGAAGAAAAATGTTTACTGTTGTTTAAGTGTGGGGCTGTTATACAATAATAGATGACTCATATAACCAATTAATAATTACTAATCAATAATCAATCAAAGCATATTTAAACTTAGGAGTGAACCTCAGCGGTTTAAAAAGTTCAAAGGTGATTCTGATATGTTTCCAAGGTTGAGAACCACAGTTACATACTTTCTCCCTACTTTTGTCCTTAAAGGTGTTGCATTTAAATCAACCACATTTAAACTCAAATCACACTTTAAAAGTAAATAAAAGCTACTAGGGAAACAATACACAACTCACTTAAAAATAACTGGCTATTATGGTTACATTTTAGTGGCAATCTCTTTAAATGTCATATTTTCAAGTAACATTTTGTCTCTATCTTTTATGTGTACAATGGGACTGTGACTGTAGTATCAGATGTAATTTACAATCTCTTAAAGGACAGGAAGAGTAAAAGACCGGATTCACCTTTCTCACTCTGCTCAACCTGTTTCAAAGTCACAGAAATACTAAGACAAACACTAAGTTCAATTCATTTTTATTTTTTTCTTCTTGAAAGAAAACAGAATAAAAACCAACCCTTGCTTAGATACCACACATACTTACTGACTGATGAATAAAAGGCATGTCCTGTGTGGCTGCTAATCTACTAGAGAAGCCCGTGCTGCCATCTGGGATGCCAAAATTTAGTGGTTCTCTCTTCTTAACAATGATCTGCAAGGTTAATTGAAATAGAATTATAGGAGTATTTAATACATCACTATATAAAGAGAGAAAATAATTTACTGACCAAAGCATTTTATAATTATTTAAAATAGTTCTACCTGCCTTCTTTTAAAATTTACAACGTAAGAAAACTTTTAAATAGTCTATAAAAAGCACCAAAATTCCCAGGCAATTGTCACATGGATCAGTTACATATTGAGAAACACTGTATTTCACTTTAAAAAAAAAAAAATTTTCCTCTTTCTCATTCCTCTTTCCTAGACTCTAGATCCCCAAAACGTAATTAGGTACTTTTAGTCACAGTATTAAATAAGAATATGTATTATGTCCTATCAAAAGTATAACCAGCTCTCTGTACATGTGAAAATTAATAGATTTCCACATGTACAGAGCAAGCAAGAAAGTATTTTCATTCTAATTAATTTATTAAGGCACTATTGTAAAATACTGGGTTACTATTAAGAGCTGCAATATATTTCCAAGATACTAAGAAACTCACTTCAATTCCTTAAAAAATATACAACTTAATGCGTTTCAGCACTGAGACATTTGGACACCTCAACAAAAACAATTATGATTACAGAATGTAAATGTTATCAGTCTTGAAAATGTAAAAATAAATACACAGCTGAAACTGGATGAAAGGTAGAAGAAGGTGGAATAAATAAGGTCCTTATTTTATAAAGTGTATTTATAAGAAATATTTTCTATGCTTGATTGAAGAAATGGAACTTTAAGGTTGTTTGTTTGTTTTTTTTTAACAGCAGAGTAACCTGTGAAGTAGACTGGAATAACATTATAAAATTTGAAAGAGGGGGAACAAGGGTAAGGGTAGTATGAAATAAACCCTCATTTACCATAGTATGAAGTCCATGGGCAGTGTCTGTCAATGTAAGTCAAGACATAGCAACATGAGCCCAAACAGAAAAAGTTATCAGTGGCTGTGTCTGCAAAGTAGAACTGCCCACAAAGAGAAATGGGGCAAAAGTCTGTTGCTATTCTTTATAAACTCTTCCAAAGTCTATGATTTAAAAATAGTTTTTCAAGTATATGTACTATTTGGTTTTAAAAAAGAAAAATACTCAGCCACTGCTCTTTTTCCCTTACATCCCTGCATCTTTCAGTGATCATCCACATTCACCTTAAAAGGGATTAAATGAAGTATGAATGACTACCACAAACCCACAACAATTACTCTAAGTTCTCAACTCTGAGTTAGGAACAATGGAAAGCACTTATCAGTTTGTTGATATCACCAAACTGTGCTCTTTCAAGGTTGGACTTGTATCTTATTCAGCTTAGCCTCCACAGCAGACACTGGAATATAGACTCTGATATACAGCAGACTTTCAATAAATGTTTAGATATAATTTTAAAAGGAGCACAGATTAGTAGATCTGTGTCCAGGTCACTTGAATATATAAAATTCATCTTCAAGGTGACAGATACAACAAATTAATAATTAGAAATAGGCTTTCTCAGAATACTAATTATTAGAATACTGTCTACTTTTCACTATGGGAATCTGAAAAGCAGTTTAATTGCTAAAAGCACGAATCTTTAACATACTTTCTGAGTTTTCCTTATAGTTGGTGTCATGTCCTTAAAATAGTCAGGTTCCAGTTGTTCCAAGGAATTTTGTTGTGTTGCCACATTGCCGTTCCCTCCTTCAATCTTCACACTTGTGGGTGCATCTTCATCCCAGGAAGTCCACTCTTCGACATCTGTCTAAAGTTGATTGATCAACACTGTCAGCCATGCCGGGCGAACCTAATCAACATCTCGTTCATAGTTTATTAGAAAAATGGGCTTGCTAAAACATTAGTTTTCAAATGTTTTTGACCAATAGGAAAATAAAAATTTTATTTCACATACCAAAACTACATGAAAAGTTTAAAAAAAAATACTTTTACTCTGAGGTAGACATTCTGTTCTATCCATTTAAAACAAACAAACAAAAAAAGCAAATGCTTTGAAAATTGAACGGACATTAGAACTACTGCTAACAAAAGGATTAAAACTTGCAGCCTAAACCTTACCAGGTCGACTGCCTGATAAACTAAAGAATATCGACGTTCTTGATAGGATTTAAATAAGAGTCTCAAACATATTCAGAATGTCCATGAAATAACCCAAAATTATTCAGCACAAAAAGAAGCAAGGAATCTCAACTCATATGGACAAAGTCAATCAAGATATAAATGTTGGAATCATCTAAGACTTTAATATAACTATTGTAAATGTGTTCCAACAAACAATTGCAAATGCTCTTGAAACCAGTAAGAAAAAGTAGAAGACCTCAGCAAAAAAACAGAAAATAAGAAAACAGAAAAAAAATGTATAATCAAAACATGTAACAACAAAATTCAAGACCCTGACTTCCAAATTAATTTAATGACATAGTAAAGGATTGCAACTCAGTTTGAAAATTATGGTTCCAGAATGTTTATTCAAACTTTAAAGAAAATTACCTGTTTTGGAACTGATGAATAATCCACTGTAGTTGGCAAAGTTATCTGGTCTCCACTTAATTTCCGTCCTCTGCCAGATCTAAAACAAAAATGAAATAATTTATTTCAAGAACTACCAAAGCAAGCATAGGCAAAAGCACTGTGGACAGTAACTTAAGGCTTATAAAAGATATTTTCTGAATTTAGAATTATTTATTTTAATAATTAACAATTTCTCATTAAGATATGAAACAAAAAGCGTGCATCAAGTATTTTATGCATTTAAAATCTTGGATGGTACAATAAACATAACTGCTTTTTGACTTAGAATTCCAAATTATAGACAAACTCACGAAGAATATAAAGCCAAAAACAAAAATGCAGTGGTTTCAAATCCTGCAACTTAGGTATCTGGGAGCCCTGTAGGTGAAGCTCTGGGACACCTGTGCTATTTTAACCAGGGGGGCTTGGCTTTTGTTTTACATATTTGGCTTCTCGGAAAGTTGACCTATTAAATTAATAAAACGTTTCGAAATCACTGGGCTGAACTAAACTGTAACTGGTAAGTTTTAAGGAATGGTAGGAAGACCACTGTATTAAACAAGACAGGTATTATGATTCAGACGTTGAAAGCATGGCCTACACAACCTGTATAAACCATGACTCTCAATGTTATTTCTATTACGGGTCTAGTGGGAACTATCTAACCTCTCAGCCCAAAATGCTCACCTACAAAATGCAGGGATTAAACCTATTTTGTAAGGTTGTTGTCAGGTTTAATTAAGTGATAATAATTAAAGCAACTGGACACTAGAAAGTACCTGCTATGTAATAAGATACTTAAAAAGGTAGCTATTATAAATGATCAGTCACTTGCTTCTTTTCAAATAATCTATAAAGCCTCTACTAGATCTAATTGCTAAAGTCAGCTATTTTTACTATGAAATTAGAAATCATACTTTGTTTAAAGGATAAAGAAAAAAGTAATAGTCTACTACTAAATTTATGATGCAATCCTGGTATTTTATAGCACATACATAATCTAGGTTCCTTCTGACACTTTCAGAAAAGCTTATTCTAAAAAAGGGCCAATTTTCTTAAAAACTAAACATAAAATCAATCCTAGATATATTTACATAGACAATAGAAATTTATGTGACAAGAGAAATGTCCTTAATATTTTTAAATCAAATGTAATTTCTTATACTAAAAGCAATCTATATTCATAGAAGTTTTAGAAAATATAGATTTGAGAGAAAAACACTCTAATTTCCACTCCTGTTAACACAACTACTTCTTTTAACCTCTGGACTTCTGGCAATTAATATTCATTCTTGTCACGCTTTACCTACTGAATTTCTGGCCATTGTCCGCATGTCTGAATGATTTTGAGCACTTTTCCTATTTCCCAAATCTTGTCCTCTTCCTGAGTGACTTCAACAATCACCTAAATTTCCCATTTCTTTCTTGACCTCTTATCCAGCAATCATCTCCACTCATTCCTACGGCCATACCCTGAACCGCCCCCGCTCTTTTTTAAATCCCAGATCACTCTAACAGTAAATTCAATGCCACTTAATCTTCAGGGTTTTGGTAATTATAAAATGGCCATTTTGCTAGAGAATACATTCCTAGAGAACACTCCCTTACAGCTAGGGGGCCATATATAACTAAGCTTTGGACAGCAAGCTGAGAACAGAAGAGTTTCGTGCAACATCTAAATCATGCCCACTGAAAAGGAGAGCTGATTGCCCTCTAATCCCTACTCTTAATGTGCCACTACCCTTAGGTCCAAAGAAATACCCAACAGTTCCACTGATTAGGTAAGTAGGCCCAAACAACTTAACACTTATATATGTCCTAACCGCTTAGTAGCCATTTGAAAAAAAATAATACATTATCAATTCTAAGGAAAATAATACTTTTATTTCATTTTTAAGCACGCTGACTTTCTATAGAATGTGCATGCCTGTTGGGCACTGCACAACTGCTCAAGCCTTGGAATCAGATTGGATATTACCACCCTCATTTTCTGTTCTACAGCAATTCTGGCTCAGTACTTGCTTTTAATTACAGTCTAAAATCCTAGCTTTGCAAAGATAAGTCACCAAAAATACAAGTAAACAAAAACTTATCTCAAACGTTCAAGAACATCCTCAAAAGTAGTGCTATAGGATCTAATGTCGCAAATGTGAACTTCTTTGAGCCAGTAGTTTGCGCAGCATTTAAAAGACATTGACTATTACATTCACTGTGCTTTGCTGGAAAATTAAAAATATCCTATGACACTCCTGTGAGTTTAATGCGAAAACCTGAAGCGCCTGAACACACAGTTTAGAAGCTATAGAAAGGGAATTCCAGTCTCTGGATGAATTACGGAAGCAGAATGACTTTCCTGACCGACTGATGCTACCTGCATATTCTGGCATATTATTTGAGACTAAATTTAAAAAAGAAACTACTTTATTTGGGGTTTCTCTGTTAAAGTTTTTAAAATATAAAAATAACATTCAAATTGTAGTCTATAAAGAAACACCTATGCCTAATTCCACCTAACCATCTTAAGACATTCTGATATGAAACAATTGTATATGTCAAAACCCTCTGATAATTTTAATAATGAAAATTGGCTTGCTTATTTCTGAATTCTACAGTGCTAGAAATGTTATTTTAATGAAATATGATTTTCAAAGAAAAATCTGAAGTGGAGAAAAAATATTTTAGAAATACTAGAGATTAGTGAATAAATACTACAATCAAGAAATTTAGTTTAAACATAGTCTCTCCTGCCGCTTTATAGTTCTGAAGGTATCCAACCACAAAGGAGATAAATAGGTCAATCTGAACATAAAATTTGTTTACCTGCATATTAATCTCTTTAGGAATGAGAATATTGTTGCTAAGCAGGTACAAACTTTGAATAATCGAAACTGTGTGATAGCCATGGTGGGAAGCAAAACCTGTGGAAAGGGCACAGAAATAAATGCATTAAGTGAATTTCATAAGCTATACTCCTGTTTTGAAGTCAAGCTTAAAAGTCCTATTATAAGCTATGAAAACCAGGCATATTTTTTACTTTTCTTTATAAGTAAAGTATATTTACTTTACTTTTCTTCACTGTGCTACATCTATACCACAGTAAATTTAAAATGAAAATGTAGTGGTGTGGCTCAGTAGATTGAGTGCTGGCCTGAGAACCAAAGGGTCACCGGTTTGATTCCCAGCTAGGGCACATGCCTGGGTTGTAGGCCAGGTTCCCAGTTGGGGGCGTGCGAGAGGCAACCAATCTATGTTTCTCTTGCACATTGATGTCTCTCTCCTTCTCTTTCTCCCTTCCTTCCCCTCTCTTTTATTTATAAGAATAAATAAAAATAAAAACTTAAAAACAATGTAAATCTTGGAGATCCCGGATGGTGGCAGTGAAGGCCACTGAACTCTCTTCACCCCTTCCATGAGCAAACTCATACACAGACAACAATTACTCCTGTACAACTGAGAGCTGAATAAACAGCATCTGCACAACAAACAAGAGAAAGAGACCAAATAGAGAAGGCTGGGGAGGAACAGGAGCTACAGGAACTCTGTGGTCAGCAGGAGCCAGTGAGGACCATTTTTTGTTTCCCCCCATTTCCATATGGTGGGGGTGGGTGGGGGCTCTATTCCTGGGCTCTGACTTACCTGCAAGATCACCACCACAGCTGTTCCTAGTTACACTGCCCTGAGCTTTCTGCCTTGGGAACAATGGGATCAAGCAGGAAAAAAAGGGTGTCACCAAAACAAAAACCATAAAACCCACTCTGGGAGTGGGTGGAGGAACAAGAGGGGCCACTGGGGAAGATGGAGCTGGGCCTTGGGATTGAAATATGGGAGCCACTTGTGCACCAAGCCACGTTCCTCCAGGATGCAGGTCAGAGGTTGGAGCACTGAGGGCATGGCCTGCAGCTGTCCAAGCCTTTACGAAGCCATGTTGAGGAGTAACTGAGCACATGCCTTGTGGACGCCCTGCCTGGGTGCAAAGGGCCTGCTCTTGCTGCAGATGCCCAGCCTCTCCCACTGAAGATGCTGTCGGTGCTGCCTAAGAGGCGGTGCAGGGTTTCCAGGGTTCCTTTCTCTGCTGGTGAGACACAAGTATGGGCAACTCACTACATGTGGAACTAGGACATGGGAATCTCCCCCATCAGCCATGTGGCGGCAGGGGGCAGTTCTTACACTGAGCATGAGAAAGGCTAGCAAGGTAATCGATTAAGAGGAAAAAAAAGACCTCTGACCCATTCTGGTACCAGATAGGGGATGAGATAAGGGGAGGGCAGGCACCTGTGCAACGGAAGTCAAAATGGAAGCAGAGGAGGTACTGGACCAAAGAGGCCTGTCAGTCTAGCCCAGGGAGAGAAGAGATTGGTTGGGAGGTGGAGCAAGCAAAGCCCCTCATTCCACCGGAATGTAATATAAACCCAGGAGAACAAAGAAACTGGCTTACCCCTCGCTGCTGTTCAAGACCTGCATTTAGATGGTGTAGTGGCCTCCAGGAGAGGATGTCTCTCTTTCTCCCTCTCTTCCTCCCCCTCTTCTGCCCCCTTCTGGGACCTGGTGAAATATTCACCGGTGCATTCGTGTGCTCTCCGGCTTAGGAGCACAGGACCCTGTGGCCCTAGCTGATGCATGGCCATGGCCACACTGGCTCCACATGCACACTCCAGGAGCGAGCCTGAAGCCAGACAGCAGCTGGAAACAAGCTAAGCTACCTGGATGACTGCTTAGCAGCTGCCTGGGGCTCCATAGAACTGTACTTTAAAATGGAGCAGGAAATCTGGGCTGCCATTTGTCTTCAGCTTGCTGAGGACGGCTAGGTTTTATCTGGGTTTAGCAGAGGAGAGGCCCTTTGAGATGGGGAGCTCCCTATGGTCCCAGATAATTCAGCATTCAAATAAAAACCTTTTTTCTTTCTTACCAGCCTCTGCCTCTAGAGTTTGCCTTTTGTGGCAGTGGCCAGCTGAACCCCCATTTTTGTTCAATAACAAAGCAAAAAGGGAAGAGAGCAAGAGAAGAAAACTCAAAACCAAAATACAATAGACAAAATGGCATTAAGTATATGCTTATCAATAATTACTTTAAATGTAAAGGGATTAAATGCTCCAATGACATATAAGGTGGCTGAATAGATTTAAAAAAAAAGATAATCCACTGAAAATTGAAAAGAAAGATGATGTAGCAATACTCATATCAAACAAAATAGACTTTAAAACAAAAAATGTAAAAAAAGACAAATAAGGATATTATATAATTATAAAGCAGTAAATCCAAGATGAGAATATAACAATCATAAACACCTATGCACTGAAATATAGGTAATTACTAGTGGTCACAAAGGAACATTCACAGTAATACAATAATAGGGGATTTTAATACCTCACTCACATCAGTGGATCTTCCACACAGAAAATCAGTAAGGAAATAATAGCCTTAAATGCTACATTAGACCAAATTGACTTAATAGACACATGTAGAACCTTTTATCCAAAAATTGCAAAATACATATTTTTACAAGTACACAAAGCAAGCCTTACTTAATTTGAGAAACTTGATATCATATCAAGCATCTTCTCTGACCATAATGGCATGAAACTAGAAATCAATTAGAGGAAGAAAACTGAAAAAAGGCAAATACATGGGACTAAACATAATGTAACTCAACAGCCAATGGGTCAAAGAAGAAATTAAGTGTTGCTTGATAGTTAACCATGTCAATAACTGGTTGGAAAATTTATCTTGGAAATAAAAATATCATCACTAAATTTCTCAGAATGTTTATTGTTAGTGAGGTATTCTTGGCTTTTGAATTAAATAGACAGGTTTGAATCAGAGTCATTGGATGTGGGAACGTGGAAATACATTTTACTCTCTGTGCTTCAGTTCTATGAAATGAGAGCAATACTATCTATCTCAGAAGATGACAGTATGAGTACGGGAAATAATATTAGGTAGTGCTTGGCACACAGTACATGGACAGTGAATATTAGTTCCTCTCTTTTATTAATCACTAAAGCAAATATTCTGCAGGTAAGAAAATTCTTAATTGCTAGGGTGAGAATTTTATTCTGTCATCAATAATAGTTCCAGTTTCTATTTTTCTGTTGGAACTGGACATTTTAATTTCAGTTACCACGAAAGTCATTCAAGTTGAAAAATACTTATTGAACAATGACACACAGCATACAGGTGATGACCCTGTATAAGATTATGAACAACACAAGTATGTCTGCTTTCATCACTTCTATTAAGCACTGTAGTGGAAGTGCTGGCTAGTGCAATCAAGCAAGAAAAGGAAATAAAAAGCATCCAGATGGAAAGGAAGAAATAAAACTGCGTATATGTAGAAAATCCAATGAAATCTACAATCAACTACATATTTTATATGTTAGCAACAATCACAAATTAAAACTATAAAACAATTATGAGCCCAGGACAGGTGACTCCATTGGTTGGAGCATGGTTCCCATACATCAAAAGATCGACAGTTTAATTCTTGATCAGGGTACATACCTAGGTTGCAGGTTCAATCCCCAGTTTCGGTGCATACGGGAGACAACTGATAGATGTTTCTCTCTCACATCAATGTTTCTCTCTCTCTCTCTCTAAAATCAATAAAAACATTTCTTTGAGTGAGGATGATAAATAAACAAACAATAATAAGCACAAAAAATATGAAATACTTAGGGACAAATCTGATGAAAGCCTTATATAGTGAAAACAAAAAATATTGCTGAGAGAAATTTAAAAGACGTGAATATCAACTTAAAAAGATCTTTTAGGTGTCAAAGACTGAATATTGTTAAGACAGAAAGTCTCCCTAAATTTAACTATAGATTCAATCAATGCATTACCAATAAAAATCTCAGCAGGATTTTCCCTCTAAACTTGACAGAATAATTCTAAAATTCACATAGAAATGTAAAGGGCCTATAGTAGCCAAAACAACACTAAAAATAACAAAGTAGAGGGCTAGTATTACCTGATTTCAAGACTGGTTAAAATGGACAACTGACATACATATGAACAACCGAAATTTGACAAAGACGTGAAAGCAGTTCAGTGAGAAAAGACAGTCGTTTTGACAAATAGGGCTGGAAAAACTGGCTATCCATATGCAAAAAAAAGAGAAAAACTTCAATCCATGTCTTACACCATTTACATAAAGGACTCAAAATGCATCATAGATCTAAATATATAACCTAAGACTAAACTTCTAGAATTAAAAAAAATAGGATAAAATTTTTATAGTCCTGGGCTATGCAAAGATTTTATTAGATAGCTGTGACACCGAAAGCATAATCCAAAACTGTTAAATTGGGCTCCATTAAAATTAAAAACTTCTACAATTCAAAAACATTTAAAAGAATGAAAAGACAAGCCACAGACTGAGAGTAAATCTTTGTAAAGCATATATCTGGTAAAGGGCTTGTATACAGAAAACGTAAGAACCTCTCAAAACTCAGTAAGAAAACAAATAATCCAATTAAGAAATGGGCAGAAGGTCTGACTAGACACTTCACCAAAGAAGATGTACAATGGTAAATAAGAACATGAAACAATGATAGACATTAATCAGAGAAATACAAATTAAAACTATAGTTAAAAACCATTACATACCTTACACACCTATTAGAATGGCTCATAAAAACAATGACTATCCCAAGTTCTGGTGAGGATGTGGAACAACTATAACTCTCATACACTGGTAGTGGAAATGTAAAATGATACAGCCATTCTAGAAAACAGTTGGTGGTTTCTTACAAAGTTAAACAAACAGGTACCATATTACCTAGCCATTCTACTCCTAGGAATGTCCCCAAGATAAATCAAAGTGCACGCCTATACAAAAAACAGTACTTGAATAGTAGTTTTATATTTAATAGCTTGAAAATGAAAACAACCCAAATATATATCAACATGTAAATGGATAAGCAAATTGTGGTATGAACTTACAAGAGAAAACTGTTCAGCAATAAAAAGGAATGAATTGCTATTGCAAATAGTGTGGCTATGTCTCAAAAAAATTACCCTGAATGAAAGAAGCCACACAAAAAAAATAATACATATCATATGATTCCATGTTTTTTTTAAAACTCTTGAAAATAGAAATAAGTCCATAGTGACAAAAAGTAGATCAGTGTTACCTTGGGATGGGGAAGGAAAAGGTGGGAAGGATGGATTACAAAGGGGTGTGA
Source organism: Desmodus rotundus (assembly GCF_022682495.2). NCBI lineage: Eukaryota > Metazoa > Chordata > Mammalia > Chiroptera > Phyllostomidae > Desmodus > Desmodus rotundus. The sequence goes on from NC_071394.1 coordinate 20,436,368, forward strand.
TGGATATACTTGTTATTTTGATTATGGATATATCTGCTATTTTGATTATGGTATGGTTTCATAGGTATATACACATTCATCAAAACTGGTAAAGTTCTACACTCAAATATGTGCAGTTTACTATATGATTATATGCCAATTATAGCAAAAAATCTATTAAAACAAAGTTAAGAACACATCTTTAAATAATATTGTCATTTAGGAAAGTTTTCAGATTCTGGTTAGAAGCTTTTTTTAATCCTCATCCGAGGATATATTTATTGATTTTAGAGAGAGTGGAAAGGCGGAGATAGAGATAGAGATAGAGAGAGAGACAGATATATATATATATATATATATATATATAAAGAGAGAGAGAGAGAGAGGCATCAATTGTTTGCCTCCCGCACACTCCCAGACCAGGGATCAAACCCAGGGCCAGGGATCTGATCAGAATCTTTAAAAAAGTAATTAATACCATCATCCTGTATTATCTGTAACTCTTTCTGGAGAACCAACTTCCACTCATATTTAAAAACTGGGGAGAGGAGTAGGCCTCAAGGACATACAATAGTCCCCCCTTTCTGTGATTCTACTTAGGGCAGTTTCAGTTACCATGGTCAACTGTGGTCCAAGGATATTAAATGGAAAATTACGGAAATAAAAAATGTATAGATTTTAAATTGCACGTATTTCTGAGTAATACAATGAAATCACCTGCTGTTTGCTCCATCTCCCCCAGGACATGAGTCATCCTTTTGTCCAGTGTATCCATAGTAAAAACGCTGCCTGCCTGTTAGCCACTTAGTCGCCATCTTGGTTTTTAGATGGACTGTCCTGGTATCCCAGTGCTCTTATTCAAGTAACCCTTATTCTACTTAATTAATAATGCCACATTCATATAACTTTTATTACAGTATATGGATATAATTATTCTATTTTATTAATGACTGTGCCTAATTTATAAATAAAACTGTATGGTAGGTATGTGTTACAGGAAAAAGATGTATGTGCAGGACACAGAGAGTTCAACACCATCTGTGGTTTCACACATCCACCGGGTGTTGGAACTTATCTCCCGTGGTTAAGGGGGGACCATGCTACATGAATGAAGAGCTGAGAGTAAATGTCATATAGATGCTTGGTAACCAGGGTTATCACCTTGCCAAAAATGTGTGTCATTGTTCAATAAGTATTTTTCAACTTATATGACTTCACTGGTAACTGGAAATAAAACTTCCAGTTGTTCCAACAGAAAAACAGAAAGTGGAACTTCTGGGTTGGCCAAAAAGTTCTTGTATTTTTTTTCCGTACAATGGTTCTAGTAGTGTTTAGTTGTCTTTAACTTCATTCAAAACAATTTTGTTAGATTGTATTGTGACAGCTATCATATCAGCATGCATTTTTTAAAAATCTTATCAAAATCAGTGAATTTTTGTGTAGCCATTTTAATATTGAATATGGAAAAAATTATACATTTTTCAGCACATTATGCTTTATTATTTTAAGAAAGGTAAAAATGCAACTGAAATGCAAAAAAAGATTTGTGCAGTATATGGAGAAGATGCTGTGACTGATTAAATGTGTCAAAAGTGGTTTATGAAGTTTCATGCTGGAGATTTCTCGGGGGACAATGCTCCATGGTCAGGTTGACCAGTTGAAGTTGAGAGCCATTAAATCAAGATATTGAGAAAAACCAACAAATGTTATACCACACAGGAGATAGCTGAAATACTCAAAATATCCAAATCAATAAAGTTATTGATGAAAATGAAAATGTGTTTTATTTTATGGAAAAAACTAAAAGGACTTTTTGGCCAACCCAATATTATTGGCAACAGAATAAAATTCTCAATTAAGAATTGAGCAATTAAGAATTTCTTCATTCCGCAGAATATTTGCTTTTGTGATAAATGAAAAAGAGGAACTAATATTCACTGTCCATGTACTGTGTGCCAAGCACTACATAATATTATCTCCCGTAACTCATACTGTCATCTTCTGAGATATAGTATTGCTCTCATTTCATAGAACTGAAGCACAGAGAGTAAAATGTATTTCCACGTTCCCACACCCAATGACTCTGATTCAAACCTAAGTTTATTTAATTCAAAAGCCAAGAATACCTCACTAACAATAAACATTCTTAGAAATTTTTTCAATAAAATTCATTTCAATGAAGATATACACTTAGCACCCACTACATAACAGATTCCACCAAAGATGATGGAAAACACTACTGACCCACTACAGAGACACTTTGTGTTCACTGCTCAGTTGTCACAAGATCGCAACAATGCAAGGGAAGAAGGAGGCGGAGCCCCCATTGGTCGTCCTCAATTAGTATTTTACTTCTTAGCCCATGCCAATCATAGTAGGTGACTCAAATACCCAGTTGTTGACTGAGTGGAAATTAACATTCCTTGAGCACTCAATATGTTCAAGACAGAGTTTTAGACCAGTGATTTTCAATCTTTCTCATCTCATGGCAAACATAAGCTAATTACCAAAATTCTGTGGCACACACAAAAAAAAACATATTTTTTGCTGACAAAAAGATAGGTATAATTTTGATTCATTCACACCAGATAGCTATTGTTGTGTTGGCTGCTGTCATTTTTTTTTTTATTTGACAACCGAAGGGAAAAGAGGCCGGTGTCTCTGACTAAAAAGTCAGGTGTCACATGTTTTAAGAATTCTGGCAGCACACCGGTGTGCCTCTGGCAGTACACCAGTTGAAACTGGCTGTTCTGGACAACGTAAGTTCCATCAGCTCACTGTAATCTTAGGAACAGATGAGGATGACAGTGAAGCTCAGGTTCACTCACCCAGCAATTACAGAGATGGAACCCAAAGCTCCGGCTCTCCCCATGCCACATCCCATTTGTGAGCCCTTTAATTTGATTCTCATTGCCTCAGTTTAATTTTTGAAATGGCTTCTAGACGACCAACTTGATAAGCATACATCTTAAGCTAACTCGCACTTTGGTTGCTTCACAATACTTTCTAGAACTAAGTAATGCTAAAATAATCTAACCTTAAAATTAAAATTTCTTTAAAAATTATAAGGAAAATACAAAAACTTGAGATTTAGTAGAGTAAGTTTCAGAACCATGAAGCAACCAATCGTCAGGGCTTTTGTAGAAATGACATCTGTAGGAAATCAATAGAAAGGACACCTGAGCTATGACAAGGGAAAAAATTCACGTAGAATTAAAAAAAAAAAAATTCTGCATTAGAAATTGAATGACTGTCTTTCCTCCTTGTAATTCCATGTAACCTGGCGGCGAGATCCTTTCAGCAGTCACCGTACTACAATTTGTTAAACAAGCCAATCTATGTCAGTACACACTGGAGCAAACAAGTCACTAATCTCTGTATTTCTAAAACTATATCTTCTGAATTTTTTAATACCAGCATTTGAAAAGCCATATGATCTAATGCAGTGTGAAACATCTTCAGTTAAGTATGTAACTGAACTAGGTTAAGGAATGACAAGCCTCCAAAAATAAAATTTACTGGAACTCAAAAATTTCAAAAACCAAAGTCTGGCAGCGTCAAGAGAAGGGGAACCAGTAGAATGTGAAAGCAAGTTCTAAGTCGAACACTTTATCGCGTCTGGCAACTGAAAGTCAGGCCCTCAAATACGCGGTACTGCTGAGACTCTTACAAAGGCAGGGTTAAGGTCTCCAGAACGACTCAAAAGTCAGGAGTTTCATAACCGAAATGCTTTATAACTTCAGATTACCCACCTGAAATTGCCTGATGGAAAACAAGATCATACCCACTGTACAGATGAGAAAAACGAAAGGAGCGTTTTCCGGTTACCCAATCCGACGCCATGCGCATGGCGTTTTCGGAAACGTTCTAATTGATAAAAGTGGGTGCCAGGTGGGCTGGTTATTTGGATTTTGGAAAAATCTGCCTGGGAACGAATACGGTGTGCAGAAAGGAATGACAGAAAGGACGGTCAAATTTCTCTGCTGGGGCGGGTATGGAGCCTCGGGGGTTTTCTGAACTGCGCCCCGCGGGCCGAGCTCCCACGCGTCAGCGCGGCACCATAAGGGCTGTACGCCCGTGGCCCACCCCCAGTCTCCTCCGTTCCCTCACCCCAGAGGTCATACTGACCCGGAAACGGTAGCCCAGACTAGCAGTGGGCCAAAGGGGGGGAACCGGCGGGAGGGGCGAAAAGGAAGGTGGGAGGGCGGGAAGTGCGAAGCCGAGAGGAGGGCTGACCCGAAGAGTAGAGGACACCCCAAGGCCGAGATTGTGATGGGGAAGGGGAAAGGAAGCCCCTCGCGGGCGCGCGCGAGCCGCACACACTCACCTGCCCCTCCCCCTCCCCGCCCGCCCGGCGGAGGCTCCGATACGCCTAGGGCCGCGCGCGCACACACACAAGGCGCGCGCACGCGCGCTGCCTGTCGCTGCTCCGAGCTCCCGCTCCGAGCGTTCAGTCTCAACCCTGCTCATTCAAAGCCGGGCGCGCGCTCCGTCGCAGGCGCCTTTGCCGCCGCGCAGCCGCCATGACCGCCCCCTCATCGGGAAGCCCTCCCCTCGCTCCTCCTTTTTTTGCCCATCTCAAAAGGAGGCTCCTGGTTCTCTCCAGGCCCTTATTTCCGCACC